>NC_136070.1:700004077-702960327 GCF_964261635.1 Lissotriton helveticus
TACAACTCATAGTGCCAAATGTGACCTTCAACACTTCAAAATACTCCTTGTTCCTGAATATATATCAAAAGGACGGCACAACATCTTAAATAGATCAAACATAATTAAATTAGCAAACGGTGCCCCGGGACTTGAGGCACTGACATCCGACGAGATAGAGTCCATTGAATTTTTGCCACCAAGAGGATCTCAAGCCTCGGAGCCCACCCAGATGATATTTAGATCTGAACCAGGGGCACGATTATTCTTAGCCCAAAAGGACACCTTTCAGCAATAGAGAATTAAAATCCAGCCTTATTGCACTCCAGGTTACCCCACAGCGCTATTACAGGCCCCAGCCACCTCGACAAGTAAAACAAGCATTTGCAATGCAATAGGTCTCGCATTTACAAAAGTTTGAGCTACTGACATTGCAAATAACAATGCCGGTTATTTTTGTTTTCGTTTTTAAAAGATAAATAAAAGGCATTGTCATTTATAATGCCAATAGCTTAAAATTGTGTAAATGCGAGACCTATTGCATTGCAAATGCTTGTTTGTTGATAGGCACAAGGAGATCAAGTTATTTGCCCAGAATTACACGATGTTCAGCACCCCTGCCGAGGCTCGAGCCCGGTTCCCCCGCTTTGAGGTCAGCAGCTGTAGCCGTTGGGCCACATCCTCTCTCTGGATCAAAGAGAAACTTCACAAAAGTCCAAAACCACAATCCGAAGCAGCCACAGCAAACTGCAGAACTTTCACTGCTTGTAGAAGGACTTCACAAAACACAAAAATCGCCCCCCAGAATCTGACATCCAACCATGAAGTTTCACCAATGTAAGCCGACCACGTAAAACTTCGTGAGCAGTACAGAAACAGACAATAAACCCAACGCTTTACCTATCTGTGAAGACCTCTAAACATTCAGCGAGAAATACCAGACAGACCTAATTACAAACTCAGATACTGCAGCCAGCCATAGACCCAATAAACACACACACTTCACTGACCAGATGCGTTCACACATACACGTGCTTTTATGAACTACACGGAATGCCCACTGACTACCAACAATCGAAGGGTGCAGACCACTCGGACAAGAGAACAATCACTGAAAGTTATGAGACCATCAGTGTGTGGAAGGAGAAACTTGGGTTCGAATCCTGGCGCACGCTGTTTAACAAATTGTGTGACGTGTGCAAATCACTATCTTTTGGTGCCCAGTTCTTTATCACGCTGAAGCTAATAATGTTCATCATAACTTTCGACTGGAAAAGAACCGAACATATAAATACATTTCAACAAACTTACAACAACTTCTAAGATTTCTTAATACCAGCAAAAACCAACCTGTAAAAATACACAAGTGTCACTCATTCGGGAAGCTCGCTAGACCGTAGCAATGCGCTCTGGCGGTTAAATGGCCGTGGAAACAGGAGAGCCACATCCTAATCTCGGCTTCATCACTTAACCAAATTGGGTGCTCTTGGGCAAACGCATTATTACTTCAAGTCAAATGCTGTGTTAAGGTCACAAGCAATGCACTCTGGCTGTTAAATGGCCGTGGAAACAGGAGAGCCACGTCCTAATCTCGGCTTCACCGTTTAACCAAATTGCGTGCTCCTGGGCAAATGCATTATTTTTTCCAGTCCTATGCTGTGTTATAGTCACATTAAGAACCAGTTTGTATTCAGGGGTGACGAGGGAACCATTCATTGCTAATAAAGGTATCATGCCAGCAACGACGATGAAAAGGAACAAGGGACGCGCCACCGCTAGTTTGCGAGCAAAACAGCGCGGAAATAACAACGCCGTGTTATATTGCTGTGGAGTCGAAGTAAAAAAGCAGGCGCTGCCCGGGTGAGGAGCGAAGAAGCCTCTCCCGCCCGCCGTCCACGGGTCTTCCATTGCTAGGCAACGGCCCCACCGGCACCAATCCCAGCGCGGCTCCTCGTCTGACGTCAGAGGAGCTGCGCTCGGGATTTCTGAGGCTCCCGAGGTTCCCGGGCTGCGGCGGTGTTTACGGGGAGCCAACTTTTAATTTCCCTACAATGCCGCTGTGGGAGGCGGCGGTGATTTCAGACAGCGCTCCTTCTGCCACAGAGCTTCACAGTGCCTTCCCATGCGTAAGGGGAGAGGAGCCCGGTGAGTGGGGTTGAGGGTGGGGGTGTACGCGCGTGTGTCTGTTTGAGTGTGTCTGTGCGTGCGTGCGTGTGTCTGTTTAAGGGGGGGTGCGTGTGTGTATGCAGTGTGTGTATGTGCGCATGCGTGAGAGTGGCTTCGTTTGTGAATGGGAAGATGAGGCACGGCGACGTGCGCGCTCCCGAGGTTAAATCTCGGCCAGGAAAAGCGCGTGGAACTCTGCTGTCCACATTCCCCCAAAAGTAACTGCATAAGTTGTCTCGCCCTAGACAGCAAAGCTTCGCTTTGCTTTCGTCTAGGCGAGACCTAAAAACGGGCCTTATTCAATTCTAAAAAATGCCTTAGGCACGTCTCAATTGACTGAAAATCCATGGGCCAAAGCCCCTATCACTGAAAAAACTCCAGATTGGGGATGGCTTCCGGCCGCCCCGTCCCGAAAAGCATCAGACTGACCACTGGGAAACCACCTTGTATTCCCAAACCGCAATTACTCGGCTCAATCAAGACCCCAAGCATCATCGCCTACAATCTTGTCAAACTCTGATTCGCAGCCGCCTTTTACACTGTGCGCATGGAACATTAGTGGTCTCCATCAGAAAACGACCAATCTGGAGATGCACAATTTTACATTTGGGCACGACTTAATAGCCCTTCAAGAAACATGGGCTATTCGAAACTGCCCAGTGACGGGCTTCATGGAATATTGGAAACCTGCAACTAGAGCCTGTACTTATGGCCACCCCAAAGGCGGTTTGTCGATTTATGTCTCAAATAACATAAAAGGCCCGATCGAACAACTGAACTTTGATGAGGACTGGTTACTCGGAGTAAAAATTAGCTCATGGAGCAAACACCAATCGCTCCTTTTACTAAACGTTTACATTAACCCAAGTACACGTTTGAAAAAGGAGCATCTAACACGTCTAATTAAAATCGTGTGTGACCTGGCTATTGATTATCCTCACTCTGATTGCATGATCCCCTCAGACTACAACACTAACCTCTTCCAGGGAAACCCCGCTGACTTTGAAGGGCTCTCTCCATTTACATCATCGGAAATAGAGGCACAGTCAAAACCACCAAATCAAGCATACTGTGGCCTAGGAGAGCTCTGTGTGTTGCAATTTTATAGTGCTGGTTTATTGGTAATGAATGGGAGATCCTTGAAAGACACCCCACCAAAGTGGACCTGGACTAATGGTCGCAAACAATCCTATCTTGACTACACCATCTGCAACGCAGCCCTGCTGCAACACTTGGGTAATTACAGTATTCACCCTCGAACGGAAAGCGATCATCGCCCACAAGTCGTTACCCTTAATGTGAAGCCAACCTATCATAATACAGCCTCATCAACATGTACATGCTCCGTCATCAGCGCGGAAGTGGTTAATGATGCGAAAAAAGCAATAGCTGCAGGATCCAGTTCAAGAAGTCTTTATTCGATTGATTCATCATAAAAGACATAAAATACAAAATTTACATAGTTAAAACATCTAAAACCAATATTAAATTTACTTATACAGGCTTCTATGAAAGAATACAAAATTGGCTATACAACAAGGATTACCAATAAGCATAAAATATAATGAACCAGTCATTAACAGGACGCGAACATACATTGTTAGACCACAAGCTACTTACATTTAATATATCTTGTTCTAAGCAACCAAGCCCACCCCATATATTTAGCAACTCCCACGACAATTAATGGGGTAAGGTTAGTTTTTAGAATTCTGCTTGCTTCAATGGCCGAGCGGGTACCCAAGCATTTACAAACCGGACTTAACCATTTGGCTCTGGGGGCTATATACAGAGGACAAACAAACAGAAAATGGTTCACACTTTCACTTAGACCATGACAAAATGGACAATGCCCTGTCCCACCAGAACCCCACTTTTTAGTTACCTCCCCTAGAGGCAGCGTGCCACATCTGAACTGGTGGAATAATTTGCGATCCAGGGGCTTTGTTATTATGTCCCAATATTGTTCTAGCTTGGATGTGTCCTTAAAAACAATAAATTGACTTGTCAGGTTGCTAGAACACAGGCTCGAATGTCTGTTCGAAGCCACCCAGTCCCAATAGTGCATTTTTAGTTCTTTTTTGGAGGGAAAAATTGCTGATTCGGGACCAGACCACAAATTACCATACCCCAGGGCGGATAGGGTAGAGCTTAAATCCTTGAACCAGCCTATATTTAAAGAACCAGAACGATCTTTAACCTCCAGGCAGGCCTTGGCATAAAAGAGGAGTTCCGGCGTTGTCCATAGACGTCGCCAGAATGCCAAAGGGCGGAATCTCGCTTGATCCTCCACCGGTTGGCACCCGAGATCATATAAAAGCAGGATCAGCGGGGTAGACTGGGGTAGGCCTGTTGCCATCCTGAGGAATTTGTTTTGGGCTGTTTTCAAGGAGTCCAGTTTACTAAAGCCCCATAGTTCCGCCCCATATAGAACTGAAGGTAAAACTTTTGAGCCATATATCTTGATTAGTGGAGAGATTGGCCGGGTATACGAGCATTTGTGCTCTTTAATCAACGCACCACTTATCTGCAAATGCTTTAGGGCCATTAGCTCAACCTGGTGAGACCAACTAAGGGTCTCACTAAAAGTAACACCCAGGTAAGTAAAGAATTTAGTTTGTTCCAATGGGATACCCCCCATGGTTACCCTTGCACTAATTTGATTGTGCCCTCTTAAAACCATAAATTTGGTCTTGGACACATTTACTTTCAGCTCATGTTCGCTGCAGAAAAGCTCAAACCTCGACACGGCATTCTGTAGGCCCTGTCTGGTTTTCGAAATCACGAGCGTGTCGTCAGCGAACATGAGCAAGGGGATTTTCATTCCGGCCAGAGTGGGTGCGTCCGTGGGATAGTTTTCGAAATACTTGGTTACCTTGTTAATATATAAAGAAAAAAGGGTTGGGGCCAACACACACCCTTGCCTAACGCCTTTGGCCACAGGAAACCTATCCGTCACCTCCCCAGGTTTGCCCCAGCGAACCTGAGCATAGGTGTGTGCATGTAGGTTCACCAATAATCGGACAAGGGGGGGTGGCATGCCCTGATCTAATAGGCAATTCCACAACCCAGCCCTCGGGACGAGATCAAAAGCAGACCTCAGGTCCACGAAGGCTGCGTAAAGGTTGCCTTTACTCAAGACAACAATCTTCCAATAAAGAAGCATAAAGCGGAAGGCCTGGTCTAGAGTGCTCACATGGGATCTGAAGCCAGCTTGAAGAGGGGTTAAAACATTATGCTCCTCTATCCATTCCTGAATCCTGGTAAGAACAAGACGGGCTGTGATTTTCTGCACCGCGTCGATAAGACTGATCGGCCGATAGTTGGATGGGACCGACCGATCACCTTTTTTATAAATAGGCAGGATTTCAGCGCCTGCCCAGGATTCAGGAACCCTTGCACCTGTGGCCAGAGCATTTGCCAACTGGGCTAAGTACGGTACCCAGAGGTCGTGATCCTGTTGAAATAAATCTGCAGGTATGCAATCGGGGCCAGGTGCTTTTCCCCTTGGAATAGATTTCAGAACAGCTTCAACTTCTCTGACCGAGAACACTAATATTATCGTGCACCTCACTGGAGCACCTAAATTGTTCCTCGAAGTAGCGAACCCATTGTTGTTGGTCCACCGAGGCTGGGCTCGGACGATCATACTGGGACAAACCCCATTTAAGAAGGTGCCAAAATTGTTGCATGTTCCTCGAGCCACACGCTTCAGTCAAAGACAACCAACGATCTTCATCCCACTTGGCCTTAGCTGAGCGTTTGGCAGCATTGAAAACCTTCCTGCAATACCTAATTGCAGCGAGATTCTTGAGTTTTAAAGCTTTGAATAATTCTGCGTGGGTTCGACGACACTCCTCATTGAACCAATTAGAGGGTTTCTTGGGCCGCCTATTACCCCTTTTGGAGACAGATTTTGTGAATAGTTTTTTTAAAGACATAAACAGACTGGCATGTGTGTCTGTAATAATAGCGTTAATCGCCTCCTGTGAGTCACACTGAGAAATTACGGCCAGGGAGTTAGACACCAAGGATCTAATTGTTTTACGTGCGTCAGCATCTGCAGAAATCTTTGGCCAGCGTACCCTCCTCATATCGTTAGTAAGTACTACAGCCTCCTGAATTGAATTGGGCATGCAGTTAACCGGCCCTAGAAAGCTGAAATCCCTTAATTCCGCCACCAGTGGATCGTGATCACTTTCCGGACGTGGCTTTACTTCCATGTCCACTACCGCATGCCACAGTTTAACATCCAATAGTATGTAATCAATACGACTACTATGTCTACCATTGTCAAATGTGTGTTTACCCCACCTGTCGGAACATACTCGACCGTTAAGGGCACGTAATCCCTGATCCAAACACAACCCTTTTATAAAGATGGCCGCTTGCGACCATTTTTTGATCGAAGGGAGGGAAAGTTGAGGAATCCCCCAAGCCAGATCCTCTGCCTCTGTTGTGAGGCCATCGTCCGAACTGAGTGGTTCGAAACAGGTGTTAAGATCACCTGTAACAACCATATGACTAGTTACCGAAACATCCTTTAGGAAATCATCCAGACAGAGAAGAGCAACTGGGACCCTACCACCCTGGACACCCCTAGCATATATGTTAATCAACAGTATGTTCAACCCCCTGGTAGATTTAATACTAACTATTAATACGTCTGGGCTTTCAATGAAGATTTCCTCTGCTGACACTCCCTCGAATTGGCGAACCCACACTGACAAACCTCCTGTAGCTCGACCTCTATGTCCTATGGTTGCTGGTTTACTAAAATTCAAGTAACCAGAGAGGAACTGGGGAAAAAGTGCCCAGGTTTCTTGAAAGGACCAAATGTCACCTTGACGAATAAAATTGATCCAATCAGGAATACAAAAGCGTGACTCGAGGCCAGCTATATTCCAACAACCCAGGATAGTGCCATTTCTTGGAGCTGGGGCGCTAGATAGATCTTTAACAGAAGAGTGGGGATCGTTGTCCAGGGGGTTGACTACTTCTTGCGAAGGCACAACTCCATCCATGTCATCAATATAGCTGCACTGGGGCCCACCCTGATTGCCCGACACCCTGATCAAGCTCTCAGCAGTTACTCCTGGCACTGTTTCACCACTCTCTACATTTTGGTCAGCAGATAACATTCTCAGGGGTACCATATCAGTATCATCAGACGCATACAGATACGCAGCACCCCCCACAACACTTTGGGCTGCGCAATCCTTTAGTGTATTAACATAGCATAATAAGTTAACTGGAGCATCAGTATTGCCCGTACAATCTGAATTACCCTCTGTAGCCCAAGGTGGAATAGCTGGTCAATCGTTAGACGCCAGCCCTGATAAGGGGTCATAGAGGTTCCTCAGCGGGATATTCCAGTACTCATTAGGCTGTATATATTTGCTTTGTTTATTGCAGTCGGTATAGAGATTTTGGGGCTGATTAAAATGATGAAAAACTGGTGTGGGGAAAAGACCAGAAATCTGAGGTTTTTGGAGGGTTGGGCAAGTTGATATGGGTGGAGGGCCAAAAGACTGGGGCTAGGGATTAGCCCACCTCGGGGTATGTGAAGAGCTATTATAACTTGATTGTACGTAGGAACGAAACAAAGCCTCTGGATTTAAATACGGTCCATGAAAAGAAGGAGTAAAATTAGACCATTTGAGGGATTGTTGTTCTCTTGTGAAACGTTGTTGGCCAGATGGTTTAAGCAGATTCTCAGGGTAAAAATAGCTGAGATTCCGCGTGGATATCCCACCCTCGTTGTTACCCACATACCAATCAGTAAGGTGGGTTACAACTCTGTGATCCCTAAAGTTAATGATCACTGTATCACCCTCTATGTCCTTAGGGCGTAAACCCACCCACTTGCATCTTCTGACTGAGATAATGTCCCCATTAAGATGAGCAGGAAGGGGTCTATTAGTTTTCAGCCAGAAAATGACTTTGTTTTTTAGGTTTTCGTTATTTTCCCGGTTCCCATTGGAAATTGGGGGCACTCCCGTCATGATAATTACAAAATTGGCTGAGTCTGGGGGGAGTTCCACAATGTTCCTACGAGTTAAGGAATGTCTGAGATTAGGAGTATCAATTTTGGCAGCACCATGTTTTACAGATGTTAATAATCCCTCATTAGATGGTTTGTTAGGGGCCACCATGGGCTTCACTTTGGAAGGGTTAGGGTTGGAGGCATGAGGTGGATTAGATGCCAAATCCGGGGCCTTGGGTTTAGTAAAACCTTTGGAGTTGTTATTTTTAGATAGGTGGCTAGAAACAATATTTGTAGCACTAGGCACACTATTTGTGACACTAGGCACAGTATTTGTAGCACTAGGCACAATATTTGTGACACTAGGCATAGAAGGTATACCAACCTGCCCATCAGAGCTTGCATGAGGGGGTAGACCCACAGACGCCAAAAATCGATCCATTTTATCTCCCAAAATCCTCACACGCTCCAACAAGGGAAGCATGTGTGATCTTATGAGTTTCTCAAGAAATTCATAACTATCCTTATTAAACCCAGTTAAAGCAACCTCAGGCGAGGATGGGTGGTGTGGGGTGACTAGGGGTGCCTCAACCACTGGCAATGCCATAAACTCAGTAATAGGTTGAACTATAAAGGGAGAAGGGGTATGGTGACTTGGGCCTTTTCTTTTAACACCACCCTTTTTCCTTTTTTTCCTTGGTGGAGAACACACAACCTTGTTGGCCTTAATAGGCTTAGAACCGGTAACGCTAGCATTATGTAACAAAGTGATCTCACTTGGGCCAACACAGTCCAAAGATCGATTTGTTAGTGTTGAGTGTAGATTAGGAGCCATAGTCTGAACGACTGGGGTGTTAAGGTCAATGAGACTGATGGATACGGGAGATGAACTATTGATATGGGCCTCACTAATAATGCTGGAACGAGCAGGGGAGATATTAGGAGCTCTGAATATACTGGGAATTTGGTCCATACCGAACATGTCCGCTTCAATTGGCTTCTTCCCTGGAGCAACCGTATCCTGTGTAGTATTTAAGTCTGGTTGGGTGAACAGCGGTAGGTTTTTAAGTTGTTCAATGGAGCGACGTCGCTCAGCGCGTCGCTCCGCTAAGAGGAGTTCCTCGTCGACCTCCTTGTGTGCCCTCTCGAAATATTTATCGAGTGGCCCCAAGAAGGAAACACCCACCCCAGAGGGGAGTGGGGTAGTCATAACAACTGATGGACTGTATTTAACTAGCTACTCACAAGACCCACCTGAGTGACCAAATAACAGTACAACAATTTAGAAAATAAATAAATTAACAGGACGTGTCAGTAACCTGGCCCGGCCCGGCCTCCTTCGGCCCCTGACGGCCACAGACGGTCCCGCCCTTGTCCCGGGCTTCGCCCGGCGCGCTCCCGCGCTGCGGTACTGTAGCACAGTAATAAGGGAGAGGTAGGGCGGGGGGCGGGGCAGACAGGGAGAGTGACCCAGGTGTTGTGGGTTGACCTCACGCAGGGACTCCTGGAAGTTTGAGTCCCTGCGGGTCCGCTCGCAGCCCTGTGCTTCCCTCTGACAAGCGCCCAGCTGCGCAGCCCCTTCAGACTCGGTGCTCCTCTCCCGCCTCACGAAGCGGGACCCGCAGAGTGGGTCCGGTGAGGAGCTGGTGGGGTGGAGAGGTGAAATCCGGCGTGTAGTAAAGCAGCCCACAGCAAGGGTCAAACAGGCAAAAGATCCCACGACGTGTAGAGGCTGGGCTGGTTTTGATGCTGGGACGAGGGGAGGGGCAGACAGGGAGAGCGACCCAGGTGTTGTGGGTTGACCTCACGCAGGGACTCCTGGAAGTTTGAGTCCCTGCGGGTCCGCTCGCAGCCCTGTGCTTCCCTCTGACAAGCGCCCAGCTGCGCAGCCCCTTCAGACTCGGTGCTCCTCTCCCGCCTCACGAAGCGGGACCCGCGGAGCGGGTCCGGCGAGGAGCTGGTAGGGTGGAGAGGTGAAATCCGGCGTGTAGTAAAGCAGCCCACAGCAAGGGTCAAACAGGCAAAAGATCCCACGACGTGTAGAGGCTGGGCTGGTTTTGATGCTGGGACGAGGGGAGGGGCAGACAGGGAGAGCGACCCAGGTGTTGTGGGTTGACCTCACGCAGGGACTCCTGGAAGTTTGAGTCCCTGCGGGTCCGCTCGCAGCCCTGTGCTTCCCTCTGACAAGCCCCCAGCTGCGCAGCCCCTTCAGACTCGGTGCTCCTCTCCCGCCTCACGAAGCGGGACCCGCGGAGCGGGTCCGGCGAGGAGCTGGTAGGGTGGAGAGGTGAAATCCGGCGTGTAGTAAAGCAGCCCACAGCAAGGGTCAAACAGGCAAAAGATCCCACGACGTGTAGAGGCTGGGCTGGTTTTGATGCTGGGACGAGGGGAGGGGCAGACAGGGAGAGCGACCCAGGTGTTGTGGGTTGACCTCACGCAGGGACTCCTGGAAGTTTGAGTCCCTGCGGGTCCGCTCGCAGCCCTGTGCTTCCCTCTGACAAGCACCCAGCTGCGCAGCCCCTTCAGACTCGGTGCTCCTCTCCCGCCTCACGAAGCGGGACCCGCGGAGCGGGTCCGGCGAGGAGCTGGTAGGGTGGAGAGGTGAAATCCGGCGTGTAGTAAAGCAGCCCACAGCAAGGGTCAAACAGGCAAAAGATCCCCGCACCAGCTGCAGAATCACATAATTCCAGCGCCCTGAGCAATATCTCGTTCATTCTAAGTAGAGCAACTAGAATTATGTGGCATGAGAGAAACACATTATATGGCAGGGTTGACTACATTATGTGACAAGAAATGGGAGATTATGCGTCATAATGCAGCACATTTTGCGTCAGTATTGTTGCGTTATTTTGTCTTTTTAAGGTCAAATCTGCGAGAGCATGCGCTAGCACATGTGTCTCACTTGCAAGGCACGTCTGTATGCAGAAAAGGGCTTGGAGCCCACCCGTTGCTTACCATTTGTTGGCTTGCATGGCACTCTTCTTTACAGCCTCGTAATTTGCCAAGTCAGGCCAAACAATACAATCCATGCCAATCCATCCCACCTCACCCCACACCAATCAGGCCCACTCAATCCAATCCTCCCCAGGCTAATCCAATCCAATCCATGTTACTCCAATCCAATCCAAACCACTCACCGTAATCTAATTCACACCAATCCACCACACTACAATCCTCCCAACCCACCCAACCCCACTTCAATCTGACCCACTTCACTCCAAAACAATCTCTCCACTCCAGTCTAAAACAATCTGCCCCACTCCAAAATAATCTGCTGCATTCCAATCTAAAATATTCTGCCCCACTTCAATCCAAAACAATCAGCTCCACTCCAATTTGCCCACTTCAATCTAAAATAATCTGCCCCACTCCAATCTAGCCCTCTCCACTCCAAAACAATCTGCCCCACTCTAATCAAACCAATCTGCCCCATTCCACTCCAAAACAATCTGCACCACTCCAATCCAAAAAATCTGCCCCACTCCAATCCAACCCACTCCAATCCCTCCAGCTCCAATTCGCCCCACTCCAATCTAATCTACCACACTCAATCTACCCACTCTATCCCAATTCGTCCCATTCCAATCCAATCCACATCACACAATCAACACTCCATCCCAATTCACCTCACTCCAATCCACCACAATCCACCACACTCCATTCCAATCCACCCCACACCTGTCAAATCCAGCCCAGTCCAATCCAATCCACCACAATCCACCCCACTCTAATCCAAAACAATCTGTCCCACTCCAATCTGACCTACACCAATCTGCTCCACTCCAATTCAAAACAATCTTCCCCACTCCAGTCCAAAGCAATCTGACCACTCCAATCCAAAACAATCTACCTCACTCCAATACAAAACAATCTGCCCCACTCCAATCCAATAGTACAGAAATCGTTTTTGTTCCTTAAAGATTGTGTGCTGGGACCACTTCTTTCTGTACTATTAAATATCCAGGTCCCATTACCTTTGGGTTGACCCTACATGTTACGAACACACCCACTCCAATCCAAAACAGTCTGCCCCACTCCAATCTGCTCCACTCCAATATGCCTGACTCTAATCTTAAGCAATCTGCCCCACCCCAATCCAAAACAATCTACCCCACTCCAATCCGCCCCTCTCCCATTCACCCCACTCCAATACAATCCACCTCACCTCACCCAATACAATCCACCTCACCTCAACTCAATCCATCCCACTCCAATCCAATCCAGTCCACCACATTCCAAACCAATCCACCCCAATCCAGTCAAATCCTATCTACCCCACTCCAATTCATGCCACCCACTCCAATCCACCCCACCTCAATCCAAATCACTCCTGCCCAATCAAGTTCACCATATCCCAATCAAATCCACGTCAGTCCAATACACCCCACCCCACGGCAATCCAATCCACCGCACTCCAATTCACCCCACTCCGTTTCACTCACCACACTCCACTCCAACATACTCTATTACACCACACTCCAGACACCCCAGTCGAGCGCACCCCACTCCACTCCACTCCACCCCACCCGCCCAATCCAATCCACCCCACCCCGCCCCACCCCATTTCATTCCACCCCACTCCAATCTAATCCACTCCATCCAATTCACCCCACTCCAATCCCCCCACCCCACTGCCATCTAATCTACCACACCCATCCCACTCTACTCTACTCCAATCCACCCCACTCTATCCCAATCAAATCCACCCCACCCCACCTCAGTTCAGTACACACCACTCAATCCAATCCATCTAGCCCACCACACTCCAATACACCCCACTTCATTTCAATCCACCCCACTCTACTCCAGTCCAATCCCCCACACTCCAGTCCAATCCACCCCACTCCAATTCAATTCTCCCCACTTCAATTCAATCCACCCCCTTCACTCCAGTCCTATCCACCCCACTCCAAACTACCCTATTTCAATCCACCTCACCCTAGTCCAATCCACACCATCCCAAAACAATCTAATCCACTCACTCCAATCCACCCCAGTCCAATCCTTCTCTCCCCATTTCCATCCACACCACTCCACTCCAACCCACCCCATCCAGTCTACCCATTCCAATCCACCCCACTCATTCCAACCCACTCTGACCCAATCCTTCCACCCCAGTCTACCCCAGTCCAATCCTCCCAACTACCTCAATCCACTCTAACCCACTCCACCCTATTCCACCCCACTCCACTTTACACCATTCCACTCTATGGCACTGCACTCTACGACACTCTCTGACACTGAACCATTCAACTCTACTCCCCTCTACTGAACTCTACAACACTCTAATCCCCATTCACCCCTGTATTACACTCTACTTCAACTAATCCAGTCTACACCACTCTACTCCTCCCACTCCACTCTAGGACACTCCATGCCACTAACTTTTAGACATGCTGAATAGCAGCCACACTGGTGTACAACATGGCTTAAACCACATTGCCCAAGCCAATATCTCTTTGATAGTTGAGGCCTATTGACTTTGCCAATGCATGCTACATATGTTAACACTGTAAGGGCAAAGGTTCCACCTCATTAGCAACTGTTTAACACTCAAATACAGGAATAGGCTGTTGAAAGGTGATTAGTCAACATTTGTGATGTGCCTTCCACTGCACAGAAACACTTGACACTCTTTTTAAAGTAACTTTTGGAAAAATTGAGCTAGAAACAAATTTGGCGAGGAGGCAAGATGGCATCGGCGTGGTCGGGAGCAGAAAGCTGAGCTCCGTGAAAGTTTTGACCCCTGTGCTGAGCAATGGACTGCAATGTACTGCGATAAAACCCCTATACTGGTGTCATTAAGTGGTTTGTTTTGTTAGACCTCGTACATGACGATAATAGTGACATTTGCGATATTATGATGATGGTGAGACAAGTATAGGCTAAACTTGCTAGACGGCTAAACAAGCTAAGAGCTTTACTGCAGTGTGTGATCGATTGCTGATTCCCGATTGCCGTTTGCGGAGTCCTACCTTGCCCTTACCTGTGCTTGACGCCTGCGATGCTTGTGACGGATGTGATGTGATATTACCCCCCGATAACGGGTCTCTTCATGGCTGACGCTTCAGGGTTTCTCGGTCCGGTCTTTTTTTGCGAGGGCCATGTCGTTACTTGAGAAACCGATGCTGACCTGCAAGGCTGTACGAGGAAAAGTCCTCTCCCCTTCCCTCTGTGCTTAGCGGTGGGTGACGGACCCTCGGAGGAGATCAGCAGAGGGGTAAAGAAGTGCCCACGGACCACAAAACCAGAAGCCGACAGCTGTAAGGAAGACTGACAGACGTGTCTGCTCGACGCTCCACTGCTCCACCTGCCTGCCTGCCTGCCGATCGAAATTCCGCCGGCATCGCTCTGTTGCCAGGGAGACACAATCAGTATCCAGTATCCAATGTAGGTTGCCCCAGCTCCGTTTGACTCTGCCTGCCCTGTTGCAGAGATTGTTTGCTCCACCTCAGGCTGTGCCTCAGGCTGTTTGGCGGTAACGCTCCTCAGGATTGCGGCCCGTTTGATCTCCAGGGGCCCACTGCCACGTTCTTGGTCCTGGTCCTGGTCTTGGCTGAGGGCTAAGAACTGCCGGCTGACATTAGGAGCTGAGAGGAAGACTGTTCCTGCCAGTACATGGGCAGCCAAGAGAAACTACTGCAGAGACAGAGGTCAGTGCAGGGTAAGGTTCTAACTTTACAGGTCAGCATGGCTGGAGTGGAAGGGTCCGGGTGCGCGCAGATTGAGCGGAACGAAATAGCAGCAATGGGCTCACCGGGGGCAGGGATCCCTCAGGATAAACGGGACTCCCAAGATTCCCAGAGCACACAAGGCCCGGTAAATTCAATGAGGCGGCCTGAAACAAGGGGGTCAAAAAATAAGGATGAAAAATATAAAAACACCAACAAGGATAAAGAGAAAGAGAAAGAGAAAGAGAAACAAAAGGATAGAGAAAGAGACAAAGTAAAGGATAAAAATAAAGAAAAAGATCGAGAAAAAGATCGAGATATAGAAGTGGGTCCCGACAGTTTGCAGTCGTCTTCAAATATGGAATTATTGGCTAAAAAGCAAGGCGACTAAAGGCCATAAAAAATTTAAAGTCGGCTGCCAAAACCAGCTGTCTGTCGAATGACGCCCAGCTTCGGATCTCAACCATCTTCAGCCCAATAATTAAAGAGCAACATGATCTGGGGGGGGTAGTCGAGGCTGCAAGAGAATCAAGCAATCAGTCAAGAATACCGGATATTCGGAACAAGCTCCCTGCAGCCATAAGCGCGAATTCGGCGACTGGACTAACTAGCGACTGGATCGGTCAATTCTGCAATAACTGAACCTACAGTAGTTCCGACAGCACCAACAGTAGAACCCGAGCAATCAGCGGGTCATGCTGCTTTAACCTCTCCTCAACTTCAAAGCCTGAATAGCGCAGAGCTTGACGATACAGATCAGGAACAATACCTGAAGCAAAACCCAGGCACTATAGTCCCGTTATCAGACAGCAATGCTTCAACAGGTGTCGGAGGTGGGGATAATGCTCAAAATACCCCCCAAAAGTTCCAAGAACAACCACTTGTATCAGCTCATGCACCGGGAGCACAAGGTGCACCAGGAGCACAAGGTGCACCAGGTACACAAAAAGCACAAACACAACCATGGCCCGGATCAGAGTTGCAGTCAGAGTCAGAGGCGGAGTCTGAAATCTATGAGACTTGGGTGTCCACTTCAAGCGAAGCACAGAGATTCAGATGTGAGCAAACAAGTACTGAATCCTCAGAACCCTCTGACTCTAACGCTAAAAAGACGAACGATTCTCCTAAAGATAACACCGTAAAGAAAAAACAGGAAAAAAAGAAAAGGAGACAAAACAAATGAATCTATGAGGACACCACCGATCAGGGGAGCAATACGGATCGGATTGATCCCAGACTGAAGAATGCATCTCCAAAAGCAACTTTAATGTTAGAGCCAAATCCTTGTTTGTCAAGATATCCGAAAAAGTCCGATCATAATCAAACTGGCAACGGGGAAATTCAAACAGAACCCTCCCTGGGCGATGTATTTAACTCAATCAGGAAATTCCAAGAAGACGTGAAACACGATAATAAGAAACTCCATGGAGCAATTAACAAAGTGGGCCAAACTTGTCTTGAAATTTCGGATGGAATGGCTTCGGTAGAGCTATGTACCGAGAACCTGGAAAAAGATGTCTCCGCCCTGCAGACACAGGGAAAAGAACAAGAGGAAATAGTGAAAGACCTGATGACGAAGCTTGAGGACCAGAAAAACAGGGCCCGGCGTAAAAATTTACGCCATCTTGGAATCCCCGAGGACGCAGAGGGGAGCGACCCAAGTGGCTATATGATATCCGTCTTTAAAGAAGCAATTCCCGAACTAAACACCTGGGATTGGGACAAGGAGGTCCAGCGGGCTCACCGTTTCCCTCTAACCCTAACTAACCTCATCGCTACGGCGGCTATTCCGCCGCAGCGCTAAGGGGGCGGGGGGCCGCGCGACGGGCCCATGCTGGTGACGGAACCGCTCCGTCAACAGCCGCGGTTGAGCTGTGCTCATGACGGAGCGGTTCCGTCATGGCCCCGCCCGCTTAATAGAACGCGCCGCGCTGGTGCGAAATCAGCGCCGCGCTGGCATGTCGGGCGGGCCATGATGGAACCGCTCCGTCATCAGCACAGCGCCACCGCGGCTGATGACGGAGCGATTCCGTCATCAGCACGGAACGGGCTAAACAGTCACACTCATCAGTGCAATACCCACGAGCAATGTTGGTGTATTTTGGCAATTTTCTCCTACGAGAAGCTATCTTCGATCTGGCACGACCAACCCGTAAAAAAGAATATAAAGGATATACGTTTTTTAGTAGACCCGACTTCGCCCATGCAACGGTGGAACGGAGATGGAGGTTGTGGCAACTTTTTACCCCCTTTGAACAGATGGGAGCCACAGTATTTCTACAGAATCCTGCCAGATTAAAGATAATTTTTAATGGCGTCACTAGAAGTTTCACCAGCGAAATACAAGCTCAAACATATCTAGAGGAGATCACAGAACTTAGCAAAGACAAAGATAAACTTAAAAAAGGAAAAAAGCAAAACAAATAGACTGCATTCATATGTTAACTCACCTATGTCACCAGTGTTATGATTAGCAGGGCAAACTGAGAAAGGGAGGGGGGGAAATATAGACTGATAAACTTCAGCATTGAGAATGATCAATGTTTATCATACCTCCACTCCCAGCATTTACAGGGGTCAGGACGCGGAGATGCTAGCAGCTTACTGACGACCAAAACGCCCGCAACCTGGATCCTCTGGAACCAGGTAGCCTCACTAGATGGTGGAGGGGGGTCCTTGGGATGGTGGGGTGGGGTCCAGTAGAGGGGTTTTAGGGGTTTTAGGGGGAAGGGGGAGGGGGCGATCATACAGGCAAAGAATCAGGTCAGAATTTATGACTTGGCACATACTTAAGATAAAAAATGTGGATTCTAAACAAGGAATAAGAGAATGCTTAAAAGTATACAAAGTAAAATCTACAAGTAAGAATGGCTAAATTAAAAAATTTGACTATCAACATATGTGGGCTTAACGACCTCAAAAACAGACAAAAATTAGCGATAGGTCTTCAGTCTATTGGGGCTGAAATTGTCTGACTAGTTGTCGCCACTACACAGGAAAATAGAAAACGTGGGGTGGCTATTTTGGCACGGAGTGGGGGACTCCAATTTATGAGATCAGCTGCTGACAAATGTGGTAGATGGGCAATTACGGAGTGCCAATATGCTATGAGAAAAAAACGTACGATTTGCTCAGTATATGGGTGTGTTACAGATGACCCCGAACTCTTAGTATTCTTATCTAATGAATTAGCACACTGGCCAGTACCAATGATTGTTTGTGGTGAACTTAACCTTAACCTTCCAACGAATTGGTCTTCGGGCACAACTTTATTTATCTAGGCAGGAAACCTAAAACCTTTAGAGCCCTTGAAGAGCTTTGCCATACTCATGGGTTATCAGATTGTTGGGAGATGAAACCCTCATCCAATCCCGGCTACACCATTTTTTCCCTACCCCATCTTAAATTTGCCAGATTGGATTATATATTTGCCTCAAATACTATTATTTCGAGTTGCTCTATAGATCTATTACCAAGTGATTTTTTAGATCATAATCCTTTAATCATAAGCATTGACACCGGGAAGATAAAATCAGATCGTAGCATCTGGACATTTGAAAGGGCCTTATTGACCAATGAAAAATACTGTAAACTTATGGAAAATTGGATCCCAGAATTTTTAAAGTATAATGTGGGGAGTGCCCCGTTGGAGGTGGTCTGGGACACACTGAAAGCAGGAATCAGAGGTGAAACTCTTAGATTTTCAATAAGAAATAATAAAGAAGCAAAACAAAATTTAAAAAACCTACAGGATAATTTGGCAAGAAAGGAAGAAGATTTAGTGAGAGCAATCCAAGTTGGAAACAATATAGAAAGGGCTGTAAGTGATGTTGCAATAGCAAGGAATTATGGGGCAGATTTATGTTAACTGGCGCATCCCCAGGGATGCGCCAGTTAATGTGCGCCACAGTGCGCCACAGCTCCGCCACCCATGGTGCGCCGCATTTACAATGCGGCGCACCATGGTGCAAGGCAGGGAAGATACGTGACGCATCTTTCGGCGTACGGGCGGCGCATTGCTGGAGTCATGTCGCAAGTGCGACATGACTCCTGCAATGCACAGGGGCCACCCCTACAATGCATGGTGCGTCACCCTTACGCCTGCTTCAAGCAGGCGTAAGGAATTGCCGTAGAAAGTGACTGAGTGAAATCTCATAGATTTCACTCAGCCACTTTTAGGAGGCGTTCCTGCGCAGGAACGCCCCCCCCCCTGCGCAGGAACGCCTCCTTATGGCGCAGGGCTTTCCAACGTGACGCATCTCCTAGATGCGTCACGTTGTAAATAGGGCGCATTGTTGGCGCCGCCGTTGCGTCAAATTAAGTGACGCAATTGCGGCGCACAGAGGCGCAAGGGCCTCATAAATCTGCCCCTATATATCTGAAACATTTACCACCAAAGCGATCTGTAAAGCTACTAGGAATAATGAGAAAATCTACGAACTAAGTGAGCAGGTAGGACATCATCTGGCAATCCGTACAATATAGCAAAACACCGAAAACACAATTAAAGCAATTAGAGACCCTATCCATGGATTCACACAAAACCCATAGGAGATCAGGGACGCCTTTAAGAGGTACTATGTGGACTTATATACAGAGACATGTAATAATCAGTTTAAAATCGAGGAATATCTAGATCTAGTCACAGGGACCCAATTACCTCAATCTGATAAAGATAGTCTCGCAGAGGCTCCACAATGGGTAGAAATTCTCCTCTCGATAAGTAGCCTTCCCTCTGGTAAGGCAACTGGCCTAGATGGAATCCCTGTGGAATGTTACGCTAGATTTAGCAAGCAACTGAAAGAAATCTTAACTAATTTGATAACCCATGTTTTTCTGGGTGAACAGCCGCCGGAATCTTGGGCCCAGGCAAAAATTATTTTTTTCCCGAAAAAAACAAGGACCCCACAGAATTAGGAGCATATCGCCCAATTACATTAATAAACAATGATTCTAAGATATATTCTAAACTGTTAGCTAGTAGACTCGCCCCAATAATCCACAAAATCATATCAATTAGGCAACATGGATTCGTCCCAGGGAGATCAACCACAGATCATATCCAGAGGGTGATCACGCTTTTTGACATAGCAGAAGTTGCAGGAGACCCTATGGCACTGATACTACTAGATGCAGAACAATCATTCGATAGGGTCTCCTGGCAATATCTATGGACTGCTATGTTAGAAACAAATTTGGTAAAATCTGCAAATTATGCAGCTAGTAGACGAAGAATTATGTGGCAAATGCCACAAACCTGTAATTATGAGGGAAACGCCACAGTCACGTAACCTCATCATGATTATTAGTGTACCCATAAACCTTCTTCAATTCTCAGTCATGAAATACACAGAAGCAGTGTGCAATGGAATTTTTTCCCGCAAGAGCTCAGAGTAATGCTTCATTTGAAAAAAAACCCAATAATAATACATGCAGGGTCCCTATGTTTTCTTAAGAGCATTGCTGAGCAGGGGCGGTTCCTCGACTAGGGCGGAGGAGCATCGCCCCACTGCTTTCCCGCAATGCGAGAAGCAGAAACATAAAATGGTAAAACTACCATTTTATGTTTCTGCTTCTCGCACTGTGAGGAAGCAGAAGTGTTTGGTTGCAGGTGGGCGAATGGGCGGGGCTGCTCTATGAGCAGGTCTGGGCAGGGGAGGAGTGGTGTGCCCACTCCCTAGTGAGCATGACTGGTTTGGTTACCCAAGAAATACAACGATACGTGGTTGGGTGACGTCTTGCGCAAAACCAATAAAAGTAAGAAAAGATCCAATTAGCAATAACAAATGCTCTAGGGAACAGACAGGCAACGACCACTAACGTGCCAGAAGGTGTTCCCTCTGCAACAGAGGAAACAAATTAGAAACAAACTTAGTTCCCGAGCAATATAAATACAATATTTGATAAGCAGATCAGTCCAAAGAAGGTTCTCCAGATAATATTAGTGACTAAATCTTGACGTTTGAATATGATGGGAGCACTCTCCGGGACCTGAAACTTTCTATTGGACCTCAATTTGAAGCTACATGGAACACAATATATATGCTGGAACCACATTGCTTATTTGAGAATATCACTGGATGAGACCATATAACAATATGGTGATATGAATTTGATGTGATCTTGATAAAATTCTTTGGCCCTGAGGAAGTCTTTGGGTATCTTCCCAAGACGAAACACGTGTTGGCTGTTTTTCTTGTTTGGCTACTTTGGAGGATCCCGGCTACTTTGGATGATCCCAACTACGCTGGATCACCGTTTAAAATCTGTGTTTGGAAATAAAGACTTTTTCTCAGAAAGATATTATCTGAAGAACCTTCTTTGGACTGATCTGCTTATCAAATATTGTATTTATATTGCTCGGGAACTAAGTTTGTTTCTGGTTTGGTAACCCCTCTGGGGCCTCCCAAACCAGTCATGCACTCTCTGCCCTTTCTCCATGCAGGCTGCAATGCAGCCTACATGGAGAAAATGGCCTCCCTATAGGCCCCTGGCTGGGCGCCGTCTCGACCAATCACAATGCTACCATTGCATTGTTGTGATTCGCCTAGGGGAGGGTAGGGACGTTGCCTGATTCCAATTCCTGCCAGTGGCAGGAGAGCAGGAGCAGAAGCTGAGAAAACCTCGGGACCTGGCCAGCCAGCTGGCGGACAGGTAACATTTTAAAATGTACTATTACATTTACCACCCACCCTCCCCGTGTGACCCCCACCCCCCCACCAGCGATTAATGCTGGCTGCGACTCCTGCTGAGTGCTGGGCTTTCCGAAAACCAAGACCACATAGTCTTGATTCCAGCTCATGACACTTTCTTCCACACTCTCTTTATTTCTCAATTACATGTTCTCTTTCAGACCTGCTTTCTTTTTTCATCACTCATTTCCTAATTTTCTCTTCACCATTTATTCTCAACCACCAATAAGTCCCAGTCCTAAAAAAGGGTAGCCGTTGACCCCCTCCTGCAAGAAGCGCACAAATTAGGCACAGGCTTAGATACATCCCAACATGCTTTCTGTCAGAAAACAATTGAAAACGTAGGGGCATATTTACAAGAAAGTGACCAGGGCTTTAAGTGGTATGAAAAGATCCACTAACTGTCCACAACCGCTGCTAGAGCACGGAGCACTTGAAAGGGTTCCCACCTTCGACTACCTTGGACTTACACTGACTGAAAAAATGAGGTGAGGTCCCCAGCTGGTTAAGGCTAACATAAAACTTACCCAGGCAATTGGGGGAATTCTAAAAGTCCACAGGAGTTGCGTTTTACAAAATCTAAGTCCACCATTGGAAATATACAGGGTCCAAGCTAGGTCAGCGTCTCTTTATGGGGATGAACTGTGGGGGCATAAGCCCCATATTGCCCTCACAGTCACTGAAAATAATTTTCTTAGACAAATTCTGACCTTGCCTAAAAATACCCTGCTCGTTCCGCTAAGGATGGATTTAAACATTGTTCCTGTTGCGGACATTATTTTCATCCAACCACTTTTATATTGGCGGCGGCTGTGGAGCACCCCTGAGCTGGTTAGCTACAAGGAAGAGCTAAAAGGGGTGTTGTCCACACTTGGGGCGGGTAGTCTACCCTGGTTTTCGTATGTAAGGCAATCCTTTAGGACAATTGGCCTGGAAAATCTGTGGACAGATCCTGAAGTATCTTGTCCAGCCATCCCCAAGAAATTGTTGGCAAATGCGTTATTAGGGCACAAATTAGCACAAATATTCCAGTCAGTGACCCCTTCCAGACTAACCTATAGATTCCTTGATTTTAAGAGCCACTATGAATTTGAGAAGGCTTTGGACACGATCCATCCTACAAAGAAGTTGTTCCTACAGTTTAGATTTGGAACTCTGCCGCTATTTGCAATCACCAATAAGTGGGCGGGAGTCTCCTCTCACGTTTGTCCCGGGTGTCAGATGGAGGAAGAAACCCTAATACACGTTACACTGTTCTGTGGAGCATATAAACATCCCGGGCGTAAATGGATTATCCAACTGTGTAGGAACTTGGGGGTTAGGAACTATCTAGACTTTTTTAGGATTTTAAAGTCGAACACCGACCCGGTCTATGTGGTCGCTGTATCTAAGTTTTTGTTTTCCATGGGGCTAATCCGCAGAAATTTGCTAAAAACGGAATAGCCTAAAGCTATTAACTAGTGCCCCAAACCTTTATAAACTGAAAACTTGGAGACATAGTTGGAGTTCATATATGTGGGGGCTGAGGAGGGAGACCTGGTGGGAAGCACCTGTGATTTAAGAGAAATAGACGGCCTTTTATTCTTCTTTTTTAGAGTTTTTAGATTTTTAAATAATTTTTTATCAACCAAATTGTAATTTATAATTTTTATAATGTATTTTACAACCATGAAATCCCATAATGACGACTGTATTAAATGGTATTTTTTATTATGCCCAAATGCCTATGTATATTATGACATTTTTATTCTGACCTTGGATCTGTAATAATATTTGTTTTATTGTGACTGTGCTTTTATGGCTATATCTAGCCGCAATAAAGTTTTGAACGAACGAACGGTATGAAAAAACTGGGGGGTCTCTCAAAGGGGTGAGGACGATGTAATTTAGGGTGTGGCTTAAAAACACCTGAGCTACAAATCTGTCCTTATCATAGTGTGCCGGGGGCGTGGCTTAGAAGCCGATGGAGCTGGCTGTGTGAGCGCCGAGCTCCGCTTCCATCCCCGTGTGATCCTGAAAATACTTGGCCCCCCGGACTGCCCGTGATCAATGTGTGGCGGCGGCGGCGGGAGGTACGGACCTGCCCCGGCTCATAATTATCGACTGCCGGCCCGTGTGTTACGGGATTTCAGCAGGATTCGCCTCCGGACCGTGAGCGGAGTTGGAGGCTAAAATGGCGGCGGCCACGCTAGAGGACAAATGGCATTGCTGCGGGGCCGCGCGGAGCTGTTAACTGGAGGTACGCAGAGGAGACCAGCAGTTTGGCCCGACAAAGGGCTGGCAGTGAGACTGCTTGCTGTGGAGCTCAGAAAACCTAAGGCCTGAAAGCCCCGAGGCCCCATATGCGGGCTGCGTGGGCTGATCGCCGCTGGCCGTGAGTGACCGGAGAGAGGGCGGTGCCCCAGTTCTTGGCCTTCGGGGGGTGGCACCATCGGAAGGAGGACAGGCTGCGGGCCGCAGTATGGAGGGCGGTACTTGGATGTGATGCAGCCAGAACGTAAAGGCTTTGCCCGCTGGGCTTTATGATTTGAGGCCGGGCCAGGAAGGCGGCGAGAATGGGGATCCTGAGATGGTGAGACGGGTGTGGCGTACGTAGGCCACAGGCAGCGGCGAACGTGCGAAGGAGGCGCGGGGACTGTGTGGTCCCATGGTACAGCAAGGAGCGGCTGACGTGGACTGAGTGGTGGACCGGAGGTGATCCCACTCCTGCCGCGGTGAGTGGGGGGCGGCCTGTTCAGCGGCCCCAGGCCGCGGAGGTGGCTGTGGGGCTGTGGAGGACGGCCGCGGTCTGCAAGCTGTGGTGGGAGTGAGGGGGAAGGAGCTGGCGGCTGGAGGAGTCCTCACTGGTGCAAAACAGCAGCCCTGAGTGGCAGGTTGGAGGGGGACTACCCCCCTGCAGGGGAGAGGTTCGTTACTTGCCCCAGCCGCTCTCTCGAGGTGAAAGTGGAGGGCGGAAAGGAAGATCAGTCCGGGAATAGCGAGGGCACAGGCAGGGTACAGGAGCTGTGTTGGGTGGACAGGCCCAGCTGAAGTGCCACTCCTCGGCAGTGGTGGCACGAGACAGTGGGAGTAATGCCTCACTGGGCACACATGGCAGAGTAAGTTGAGAGGAGTACTGTGGACACCAAGGAAGGGGGAATAGATGCCCTGCAGTGCGGTAACTGCTGGATTTATTGTTGTACCATCTGTGACCGTGAGGTGAGTTCTTTCCCGAGGAACAGGATTGCTGACCTGGCTTGTGAGGATTGGGGCCACTGATATTGTATCTAGGGATTGGGACACCAAGGCGTACACATTCCCACCAGATCACGCTTCAGTGGCCTAGACTATGGGGAAGCCAAGGGGGAAGCCAGGAGTGGGAAACCAACCACCGGATGGAGATTCAAGGTCTCAAACTGACTCGGAAGAGGCAGGTGCTTCTCAAGATCCTGGGATGCAGCAACAATTTGATAAAATACTTGCAGCGATCGTAGACTCACGCACGGCCCTGCAGCAGGACATTGCGCAGGTGGCGACGGGGCTGGGACTCCTGCGAGCTGACCACTCTAAGTTGGTTGACAGGGTGAAACAAGCAGAGCATACATTGCTGGAGGTGGTACCGGCCCATTAGGAGTTAAGTAGCAAAATAGCGGAATGCCTGGAGCGCATACAGGCTTTGGAAAAGAGGGCAGAGGACGCCAAAAGCCGGAACAGGAGGAGCAACATCCGAGTAGTAGGTCTGCCGGAAAAAGTGGAAGGGGCGCACATGGTGAGATATCTGGAAGAATGGCTGCGCACGTTGGTGGCGGCGGAGCGGCTCTCACCCTTCTACACGCTGGAACGGGCGCACAGAGTGCCCGCTAAGCCCCCGCTGCCTGGGCGTCCCCCTCGCCCAGTGGTGGCTAAGTTGCTACATTTTAGGGACAGGGACCTCTTGCTTCAGAAAGCTAGAACAGAAGGGCTATATCAAGTGGACAACAGTGAAGTGACGATATTCCCGGATTATACGTGGGAGGTCCAGCGCCGTCGTGCCTCTTTCCTGACAATTAAAAGAGAACTGAGATCGGAAGGCATTCAGTATGCATTGTTATTTCCGGCAAAGTTAAAGATAATGCTGGATGGTAATACGCAGTTTCATGACACTCCGGAGGACGTTTGGACGTGGTTGGAGAATTATAGAGCTGGAACAGATCGCGCGGAGCGGTGCTACGGTGAGTCTGGTGGGGGCCTCCCTCAGGGACAATCACGACGCATCCGACGCAAGCGACAAGAAAGCCGAAAGCCTTCTCAGGCACAAACTGAGTTGGAAAGACAGGAAGCACTTGATGCGGTAATGGCATTATCGAGAGAACCGTTGCTGCAGTCACCGGAAAGAACAGACTCTGAAAAGGACAAGGCCCAGTCGGATGCAGAGGCCTCGGAAGCAGAGAGTATTAAGCTACCACAGGTCACTCCAGCGACGGCGGATGGACTCCTGGATGAGTAAAGGTCCAATTCACGGTGCAGGGTGGGAGAAACTGGGGCCAAAGATGGAGACTTGCTTCTAATTATTGTGTTATAGAAGAGTGGTTGCTAGACGGGGAGCCAGGGGATGTCTCTAGGTGGTTGGGTTGGGGTGGGCCGGCATCTTTGTGAGCTATACCTGAAATCCTATAACACGATGCGGGGGTTCTGGGGGATAGATGTGATTATTTGAGGAGTGGGGGCGTGGGCAGCTCAGTTCGCAAGGGGTCCCCCGTTGGCTTAGAGTCCCCCCCACAGCCCATAATGCACGCCTACAGTGACTACTGGCTTAGGTGTGGGTTAAGAGTTGAAATGGTTTGAATGGGGGCTAGCAATGTTGTTCTAGGTCCTGTTCTTGGGGGGATGTTGGGGTTTGGGGAATGGGTGGGGAGTGTTGATCGCCGGTGTATTCTGTTTTTTACGTGGGAAACGGACCGATTGTGGTATGACAATGGGGGCAGCACCTGATTTGCGTTGCATCACATGGAATGTACCGGGACTTCACACGATGTCAAGACGACACAAGATACATGCATACTTAGTTCGGAGAGGTATACATGTAGCGTTGCTTCAGGAAACACACCTTACTCATGCGGAGGGACTGGCTTTGCAGCGTAGGTGGAGAGGGCAGGTATTCAGCAAATCATATTCGGCATTTGCGAGGGGGGCACAGATCTTGATCAGGGCAGGAGTCCCATTTAAGGCAAACGATAGACTCTGAGGGTAGATTTGTGGCAGTCGAAGGGCATTTGTATGGTAGAGAGGTAGCATTTTGCAGCGTTTATGCGCGTAAATGTGGACCAGGCACGTTTCCTAGATAGGATTTCCGGAGTGTTAGCACATTATTTGGCAGGCCCGATAGTGCTGGGTGGAGACTTTAATTCGATAGCGGATCCCTCACGGGATAGATCACACCCTCCCTTGCTGGACTCCCGAGTCCACAAATTATTGAAGTACATGCTGGACTGGCAGACCAGGTGGAAATTGGTAGATGTATGGAGGGCGCACCACCCGCAGGATAGAGATTATTCATACTTTTCGTCACTACACGAACTACATGTTCGGCTGGATGCGATATTATGCTCACAGTCGGTGGTGGCTACCATAACCAATTCAGAGTACCTTACTAGGACACTCTCTGACCACAACCCATTGTTGGTTACCATGCACTGGACGAGGGAAAGATCTGACGTACCGACTTGGAGATTGCGCCCAGAAACACTGAAAGATCCAGTGTTCTGAAGAGAAGTGGGGGAAGGGTTTATGCACTACTTTGCTGAAAATGCGGGCACTGCTTCCACCAGAGCAGTGGAATGGGATGCCTTTAAGGTGGTGACAAGGGAATATGTTGGAGTGAGGAAAGTATTGTTGCAGGATGTGGAAAGAGCAGAACTAAAATTGAGATTAGCAGTACAAGCGCGACCTGAGAGACCGGATGTACAGGCCGAAGTGGCAGAAGCTAAAGAGGCAGTGGCAATGGAAGTGGAGAGGCTGCGCTGTTTTGATTGTAAGAGTTACATTGAAAAAACCCAAGTAGAGGGGAGACAAGGTGGGCACCTTACTAGGATGGCTAGCCAACCCGATGCCGCAGGGGTCACCGATATTAGCACTGGCGACAGAGGATGGGGGTGCAGTGTACACGCAGAAAGATATAATGGCCAAGTTCCAGGAGTACTACGAGACATTGCATGAGAGCAAGTTGGAGGCAGGAGAGGAGGATATTGATTCCTTTTTGGGGAATCGGCAGCTCCCTCAATTGGTGGAGGAACAGGCGACGTACCTGGGTAGGGATATAACAGTTGAGGAGATTCGGAGTGCAGTCAAGAGCATGGCACGTAATAAGACGCCAGGGTTTTATGGATTACCAATAGAGTTTTATTTGCAATATATAGATCTACTAGCGCCAAAATCACTGGAGGTCTACGGAGAAGCCCAAGAGCTAGGTCAATTGCTGTTATCAATGAGAGAGGAACTTATTATCCCGCTGCTGAAGCCGGGACGGGAAGGCAGGGATACGGCTGCATATCAGCCGTTATCGATGCTGTCCACGGATGACAAGATTCTCAGTAGAATCCTGGCTACACGCTTGCTGCAGCATATGACCAGCTTGATACATGTAGACCAAGCCGGGTTTATTCCAACTAGAAATACCACCACGAATATACGGAGGTTAGTAAGAGTTATGGGGGAAGCCCACGTTAAATCACCAATGGCAACAATACTGTCAGTAGATATGGAAAAGGCTTTTGATAGCTTGGAATGTCAGTTTCTTTATAAAAACAATGGGGTGTTTTGGGTTGGGAGACTCCTTTGTGGGCTGGACAACAGTATTATATACATTGGCAGTGGCCAGAGTGAAAGTGGGGATGATGATATCACCCAGGTACGTAGTGGCACGCGGGACTCGGCAGGGTTGTCCGCTGTCCCCGTTGCTATTTGCCTTAGCGATAGAACTACTAGCAGCACACGCCCGGCTGGGACAGTGGTATGAGGGCATGACGTACAGGGGGGAGCTGCAGCACATTTCGCTATATGCGGATGACTTCTTCATGTTCCTGGCAGATGCGGGGAGAGCGCTAGCAGGAGCGACAAGATTACTGGTGGATTTTGGTTGTATTTCTGGGTTAAATGTGAATTGGTCCAAGACTTGCTTGTTCCCAGTAATACCGGGGAGAACGGCGCCGGAAATGCCGCGGGCCATGCGATGGGAACCTTCTTGCCTAGACTATCTTGGGGTACGTGTCTATCACGAAGCAGATGCTATTCTGGATGGAAACATAGGGAGGTGCATACGAGCACTGAAAGGAAGCATGGCATTCTGGAGTACTCTGCCATTGTCTGTGATGGTACGGATAGCCCTGTTGAAAATGGTGGCCCTGCCTAGGCTGTTGTACTTGTTCAGAACATTACCAGTGTGGGTGCCATGCTCATTATTCAAGTTATTGCAGTCCATGGTGGTGGGGTTCCTTTGGGGATCGGGAAGACGTAGAGTAGCACTGAAGAGGATGATGAGGCCAAAGGCAGAGGGCGGGCTGGGGGTCCCAGACCTGGAACTCTATTACCTAGTGGCACAGCTTCAGCTCCTTACACAAGCGGTGGCAAAGGAGTTTAGGGGACCAGAGGACCTGCGGGGCAGGGGCATACAGAGGCATACTTTATCCTTCATTATCCTACAGCAACGGTTAGACCTCGGGGGTCTCTCCCTAGAGGAAAAAACACTAAGGCTGTGCTGGAATCGGAGTCAGCGGCGAGCAGGTGTCTCACACCCTTATGCCCCTGAAATCCCATTGGGAATGGTTACGGCATTGCCCCATGGAGGAGACTGGTCGTCCTTGCAGGACTGGGAGCAGGCAGGGATCCAGGTGCTCGGAGATTTATACAAAGATGGCGTGATGCTCTCCTATCAGGCATTGCAGGAGAGATATGACCTCCCTAGGGGTGGATTCTTGATACATGCTGTCCTGGTCCGAGCATTGCAAAAGCATTGGAGAGGGGGACTGGCAGAGCCTGCAACAACAATGGCGTGTCAGTATGTGGTAATGGCGGCGGGCACCTTTACGACTGTTACGTGCCTATATGCGAGAATGCTGAATGAGACATTGGTCCCGCTAGACACACTAAAGCTAAAATGGGAAGCGGGGATTGGTAAACCCATACCAGAAACCGTGTGGGGACAAATATTGCGCAGGGCATGGAAAAGCACCAGGAGCTCGCGGTTTCAGCTAGTACACTTTTTTATAATACATAGGGCATATTTGACGCCGGGAAAGATAATGAGATATTTTAATATTGAGAATGCGGTGTGTCCCAGGTGTGCTGGAGTAGGGGTGGACTTGGAACACATGTTGTGGGAATGTCCGAGGTTGTGGAAGTTCTGTAGAGAAGTGGGGGATCTCCTGAATTTGATTACAGAGCGCAATTTAGAATTTGACATAGCTACGTGCATACTGTACTGGTTCCCACACACCCCCAAAACAAAAGTGATGAGTAAATTTGTAGACATGGGCCTGGCACTAGCGAAAAGAGAAATAACAATGCACTGGAAGTCCAGTGACGGTCCCAGCAGTAAGAGATGGAGGGCTGAATTGCTAAAGTGGGCTAGTGCAGAGGATGCAATCAGGCTTAGGCTAGTGTGACGCATAAACAACGAGAAAGCATTAGACACAGCAAGAGCATGGGGAGAACTAGTCCACTCCCTGGTGGACCAGCAGTCAAGGGAAGATCAAGGACAAAATGATTGAACAGAGGAAGGACACTGAAATGCCGAAGCGGGAATCCTTGGTATAGGCCACACACTCCATGCAAAACGTATCCGTAGACATATAGAACACACCGGCAATCGGTGGTCAGGGAGGGGGGAGGTGGAGGGAAGTGGAGTAGTACTTTGGGGATGGAAGGGGGGTGGGGTTGTATAAGGAATTAATGTAATTGATGGTTGGGACTGTTGGTTGTGATATCATATAGGAGTACAAGCCACCTGAGAGCAAAATGCTTGGACTTAGTTGCTGAACACTCGAACTATGGCGGACTAGGTTCCTATGACGATCCTTTGTTTCATGGAGGGGTTGGTTGGGTTTTGAGGTATTAACAGTAAGATGTATGACTGTTGTGCAAAATAACAATAAAATGTGTTTTTAAAAAAAAATCATAGTGTGCCGCCCGGGTGGTATTTTGCTGCTTCTGTCATTGCATCCCACTATATAATAGAACAGGTATCACTACACCTACAACAGTCAGAGCTATGTCCTTTGTCAATGGTTGCTAGTTGCCTAAGATAAATAAGCAAAAACTATGGCTTAATTGTATAGAACATTGAAAATGATTCTGTTTTGAAATTAAGAAACTGAAAGAACTGTAACAAGTTTCTTTGAAGATACCTCAAAAGGCAGTGAAGGGTGGTACTGCTGCAGAGTTAAGATTTTTTTTTCACCCTGAGGGTGAGGGCAGAAATAGAGCGCCCGATTGGGACCCGTCTCAGCACATGCTTTTCAGAACTGCCGGTGAGCACCAGCAGGTCCCAGCCCACTTAAAACCCTGAAAGTGATGCAGCGCGATACTGCAAGCCATTTGGCTGTGCCGTGCTGCGTCACTTTCAAAGCACAGGGATGCATCATATTTGCAACAATATGTCACATCCCTGTGCTTTCCCCTCGCTGGCGCACAATTGAGTGCAATGCGCCAATGCAGGCACCCTAGAACCATGGTGCAGGGGTGTCAGCATTTTAAGGGAGATGTTTTTGTGCAGGAAGGGGACACCTTCCTGCTCAAATACAATCATGTGAGGTATTTTCCTCTTACTATTTATGCTGCAAAATGCATCACGCATAGAAAGAGGAAAAAATAAGGAGAAATATAAGTATTTCTCCTCGTTGAGCCTCCTTACGCCTCCACTGGGGAGGTGTAGGATTCTGACACATTTCCAGGTTTATGAAATGTTGTAAATCTGGGAATGCCGCAGAATGCATGGGTGTTGTGTAAGAACACTCACAAGATCACCCATGGCATGCCCTTTTCACGCAAAGTGCTGCATGAAAAGGCTTTAAGCCCAAACCCGCCCATCAGTGGAAAAATAAGGTGAGCTACCATGAACTACCAACATGGAGACATGCAATGGTGTTTCAAGACCCACATGGTGGTCAATAATAATGTTTAATTTGTCTTTGAACGCCTGGCATCACATTAGTGGTCTTAGATGACCTGAAGCAGCCACTCTATGTTATGGTATAGTGTGTAAATCCTCTTTGCGCTTATATCTCAACAATGTTCCAGATCTACACTTTTATCATTATTGAGTGTCAATACAACTATTCTTAATCCAATGGAACATTAAAGAGAATCTTACTAAAGGTGTCCATGTCATCAAAACACAATTATTCCACTGTGGCCTTTAAAAAAATAAAAATAATAATAATAATAATATATATATATATATATATATATATATATATATATATATATATATATATATATATATATATATATATATATATATATATATATATATATATATATATATATATATATATATATATATATATATATATCCAACACAGTGCAGAGACCCATTAGGAAGCAGCCATGCCACTTAAGAAGAGAGCTCGTCTCTAGAAATGCATTTGGCAGCTGATTTACTTTGAAGATCGTCACCTTTGAATTCCTGCTGGCAGGTTCTTGAAAATAAAGAGTTCACTATGGAGTTCGTGTGTGGCTGCTTCCTAATGGGTCTCTGCACTGTGTTGGATTTATAGACGGCCGCCCCGGTCGTGGAAGCAGCCCGCTGTTGTCACAGAGCCAGCCCTCTTCACTACGGGGGGGGGCAAGTGGACGCGATCGTTCTTAAGGACATTGCAGGGGTTGCCCTTTTGAACACTCCATTGAGAACTGGAAGCAAGGCAGGGAAACAATCGAGATGTGCCTTCATTTCCACTTGGTTTGAAATTTGGATCCATTTCGCTAGGAACAATCCCTACCTGACACGGACTACAGATCCCACAAACGCCACTGATTGCTAACGCCCAGGGGGCGGGGACTGATTATGTAAGGGGGAGAGTTCTGGCAGATGACGACTATGCCACTGAAGAAGAGAGCTCGTCTCTCGAAATGCATTTGGCAGCTGATTTACTTTGAAGATCGTCACCTTTGAATTCCTGCTGGCAGGTTCTTGAAAATAAAGAGTTCACTACGGAGTTCGTGTGTGGCTGCTTCCTAATGGGTCTCTGCACTGTGTTGGAGATATATATATATATATATATATATATATATATATATATATATATATATATATATATATATATATATATATATATATATATATATATATATATATATATATATATATATATATATATATATATATATATATATATTTATATACATATATATATATACTTATATATATATATATATAGCGAATGCTGTGGATAGTAATGCAACACGGATGTCATTGATCTTGGTGTAAGCAAGTAAAATAGCCTTTTTGACTGTTGTTGAGGTACTAAAATACAGCATTATGAGTGTTTCATGGGTCCTGGAGCTACTGCACCTGCTCCACCAACTGTAGCTACCCGCCCCCCTCCATCTGTGATTTGTAGTCATGGTTTTATTTCAATTGAGCCAGATCAACAAACCTGATCCAATGATCTATAAAAGATAATCCAGGACTGGAACATGGTGTTCCTGTTGACAGGAATCATCTGGCAACCTCAATGAAAAGATATCCCATTTTCAAAGAAAAACATCTGGCTACAAACCTTTTATTAATGTGTGAGCTCCATTCTGTTGTCTTGTGTCTGAAACCAGCCTTCACACCACCTCCTCTGAGTAAGCCGTGAGTGCCAAGCATCATCAGTCATTAGTAAGTCAACAATACCAAGGGAGTACTGGCCGACATTAGCAAGAAACACTGTCCTGGGACGAGAAGCTGAAAAGACAGTATCACCACTAATGCTGTCCAGCACAGTCTTCCTGCCCCGGGATCTAGAGAAAAAGGGTGTACAGTACTCTCTCGTTCCACCCTTGAGAGGGTGGCCTCAGCGACAAGTTGCAAAATAATGGGGCCCACTCCAGAATGGGATGTGGGGTCCCTAGGTCTCCCATGTCTCAAATATATTCATTGGCCTTAGGCAGAGTGGAGTCCCCGAGGGGTTGTGGGGCTGAAACCCCAAGAGGTCAAAGAGCATGCTCTTGAAACTAAGCCTGGAGGCGACAGATGGAATGAACTGCACTCCAATGTCTCAGTTACAGGGGAGGCGGGAGTTCGAAATTGGGATCCCTGTGCTAGCTCCTGTTTATGCAGGTATGAGAATGCCTACACTCAAGAACTATCTGAACTTTAACGGACATAAGATGGAGGTCTTGATCCTTGGTTGTCAATCTTCAGTTTGGAATAGCATTTGGTGGCATGATACGCGAGGTACCCTACCGAGGCCAGCCAAAACTGAAGAATCTGGGCATTATCTTGGATGGCGAGCTGTCATTGAACAGCCAGGTTAGTCGTTCAGTGTCAGCCTGCTTTTGGACGATCAAAGTATTGTGGAAAATGTCTCCTTTCGTTACCTGTCCAGTTCGTAAACAGGTTGTGCTTGCTCGGGTTACCTGTAGGATAGACCATTGCAATGCACTCTACCTTCAGGCCAATAAGACGACCATTGCAAATTTGCAACTGGTGCAGAATGTGGCAACTAGATTCATGCTGGATATTCCTAAACTGCAGTCGGCATCAAAAGGGCTCTACTCAGCAAGTCCAGGGTATATTAAAGTCATGTTTCAATCGTATGTCCAAGCCAGAAATCTCTGGTCTGCAGCTCGCAAGGAGTAAATTGTTCCCGGAGTCCTAGGAAAAAATGGGGAGGTAGTCTTTTTGGGTTCCGGCTGCAAGGCTGTGGAGCAGTCTACCCTCTATATACATGCAGGATTCGGTGCAGAATAGGAATTTCTGCATGTAATCCATTATTTTCCGGAGAAATACTTGGAACAGAACTGTACACCCCAGTCCGGATATGATAAATACCTCACCATTTCCTATTTTCTTTGCTATCAGGGCTTCATTTTGGTCCTCGAGGGACTGAAGGACCGGCAACACTCAATAGAGTCTTTGGTGACCCCTGGTTGGACATTGTAGAAATCCTATGGCTGTCCGCTCTGGACTCTGATTAGAGCAATAATAGCAGTGCTTCATTTGAGCCAGTGGTTGTAGGTGGGGCCTATAGTCACTCCTGTTTTGGACCAACACCTATTTTTCCAAATCAGACTTTGACCCAAAGCAAGAGAGAGAAAAACACAAAAAGGTGAAAGTGGGAGCAAGACTGAAAAACTGCAACAAATAGACAAAGCAAAGTGAAACAAATATTGGCATAGCCAATAGGTCTCGCCTTTCGGACCTTGTAAATGTCTTATTACTTACCGGTAATCTTCATTACCCCGATTAGGGTCCTCCCCGTCCCAGTCCTGAAAACTGCCTATACTGTGCTGATGAAGGAAAATAATCCTGAAACACCGGTGTCCAGAGTTGGTGCTGCAACTTTGATTTTACACTTTAGAATCTATGAAAAGCGCACACGCTTTGAAGAACTGCATTTAACGTGATGCTCTTGGGGTATACCTGCTGGTGGGTGGAGTAGTGTGCGACCCATGGACTTTCATTTAAATATGGCTCCCTCGAGCCATTGGGCTGACGAGCCCGGATAACGCACCTACGCGCCGTGAGAGGTACCAGACCCGATAATATTTGGCAGCCTGCACAGCAAACCCCTGAAAACTGCCTATACTCTGCTGATGAAGGAAAATAATCCTGAAACACCGGTGTCCAGAGTTGGTGCTGCAACTTTGATTTTATACTTTAGAATCTACGAAAAGCGCACACGCTTTGAAGAACTGCATTTACCGTGATGCTCTTGGGGTATACCCGCTGGTGGGTGGAGTAGTGTGCGACCCATGGACTTTCATTTAAATATGGCTCCCTCGAGCCATTGGGCTGACGAGCTCGGATAACGCACCTACGCGCTGTGAGAGGTACCAGACCCGATAATATTTGGCAGCCTGCACAGCAAACCCCTGAAAACTGCTTATACTCTGCTGATGAAGGGAATAATCCTGAAACACCGGTGTCCAGAGTTAGTGCTGCAACTTTGCTTTTACACTTTAGAATCTACGAAAAGCGCACACGCTTTGAAGAACTGCATTTACCGTGATGCTCTTGGGGTATACCCGCTGGTGGGTGGAGTAGTGTGCGACCCATGGACTTTCATTTAAATATGGCTCACTCAAGCCATTGGGCTGACGAGCCCGGATAACACACCTACGCGCCGTGAGAGGTACCAGACCCGATCATATTTGGCAGCCTACACAGCAAACCCCTGAAAACTGCCTATACTCTGCTGATGAAGGATAATAATCCTGAAACAGGGGTGTCCAGAGTTTGTGCTGCAATTTTGCTTTTACACTTTAGAATCTACGAAAAGCGCACACGCTTTGAAGAACTGCATTTACCGTGATGCTCTTGCGGTATACCCGCTGGTGGGTGGAGTAGTGTGCGACCCATGGACTTTCATTTAAATATGGCTCCCTCGAGCCATTGGGCTGACGAGCTCGGATAACGCACCTACGCGCCGTGAGAGGTACCAGACCTGATAATATTTGGCAGCCTGCACAGCAAACCCCTGAAAACTGCCTATACTCTGCTGATGAAGGAAAATAATCCTGAAACATCGGTGTCCAGAATTGGTGCTGCAACTTTGCTTTTACACTTTAGAATCTACGAAAAGCGCACACGCTTTGAAGAACTGCATTTACCGTGATGCTCTTGCGGTATACCCGCTGGTGGGTGGAGTAGTGTGCGACCCATGGACTTTCATTTAAATATGTCTCCCTCGAGCCATTGGGCTGACGAGCTCGGATAACGCACCTACGCGCCGTGAGAGGTACCAGACCCGATAATATTTGGCAGCCTGCACAGCAAACCCCTGAAAACTGCCTATACTCTGCTGATGAAGGTAAATAATTCTGAAACACCGGTGTCCAGAGTTGGTGCTGCAACTTTGGTTTTACACTTTAGAATCTACGAAAAGCGCACACGCTTTGAAGAACTGCATTTACCGTGATGCTCTTGGGGTATACCCGCTGGTGGGTGGAGTATTGTGCAACCCATGGACTTTCACTTACAACGTGAGGCAGTCCTGCCTCCACCCAGCCAATCACAATGCCAGTTTTTAAAGGTTACATAAGCCCCTCCCACCTACCGCCATGCCTGGTATCAACAAGACTCCGGCACAAACACAGCGGGAGGGCGGGAGGGTACAGGACTGGGACGGGGAGGATCCTAATCGGGGTAATGAAGATTACCGGTAAGTAATAAGACATTACCCCCTCATGGGAACTCCCCGTCCCAGTCCTTATAACGTGAGGAACTCACAAGCAGAGAACCAACAAAAAACGCAAGACACCAGGGATCCATGCAAAGCACAAATCTGTAAAGATCAATGAACAGCAACGTCCAAGACGCCAACAGAAAAACAGCCAGCAGAGGCATGTAAAACAACAAGCCAAGAAGGTAGCACAAAAACAAGACGGGACAGCAGGTGGCCGCCCAACAAACTCCCAGATAGAAAATCCCTGCCGTCCTAGCCCAGGAAGCAGGCACAGAACATGTCTAACGACCCAGCACCAGAGACGGAGGAGGCAGACCCAAAGGACCGAAAAGGCAGGCAGACCGCCAAACGCACCCACCGACCAACCCCAGAACCGGAAACCCATATCCCCCAAGCCACACCTCCACAGGAGACAAACAGGGCAGTAGAAAACAGAAAAACACCAGGGAACGAAGGTGGGAAAAACCGGACAGTCCCGCGAACCACCAAGGAAGGGGGAACAAGAGACCCCCCAGCAGGCAAATCAGGAAGAATCACCTCCAGCTGCCAAAGGAAACGGGAAGAAACCACAGGCAGAAAGGCCGGAACAAGCCACAAACCAACCCAATCCGGCAGGAACTCCCAATAGGGAAAAGAAACGAGCAAAGCACCCAACACACCCAACCGACGAGCGGAGGTGATGGCCAGCAAAAAATCCACCGTAGCAGACAACCAGAACAAGTCAGCTACCAGCAAGAGCTCAAAAGGGGGCAACATCAGACCCCCCCCAAACAGCAGGCAAAAACCCAAAAAGGCACGAGTACAGGAGAGACCGGCCGACAAAGCCGAAAGCATAGAAGAAACCGACTCACCAAAGGGGCAAAAACCACCAAGGAGGCACCAGGACCCCGACAAGCACGAACCGCCGCCCACTGAGAAGACAAAGCGGAAGGGGCAAGGCCCTGTAAAAAAAAAAAATAGTCCTGAGAAAATCCAACACAGAGGTAGGATCCCCCAGCACAGGAACTACCCAATGGGAAGAACACCAAGAGAAAAAAGAACCCCAAAGACGACCACAGCACCCAAGGGTCGAAGGCCGACGTGACAACAGGATGCCACAAGCCACCACAGAGGAACAGCCCAAAGATGCCAACCACAGCCGCACAAGAGCCAGGCCATCAGAAGCAAGTGACATCAGGGCAAAAACCAACTGTGGACCAAAAAGCGGAGCCGGAGTCAATGAAGTCCGGCCAAACCCAACCCCCGCCAGCAGCAGCAGGAGCGGAAATCAAAGACAGCGAGGCCAACGATACAGACACCTACACACCCCCCCTTACATCCCCCGACCATGCAGGAGGAGAAATAGAAGGGAAGGCACACAGAAAGCCCGAAGGCCAAGGAAATGTGCAGGGGCCATGCAAATCCACACCAAATCGAACCAAACAAAGAAAATGCGCCGCCGAAGCGAGCACCAGAGGGCACAAAACAGAGGACAGGAGGAAACTGTCCAAGCAGCGTCTACGAACGAAAACGCAGACGGTCCTGAACACAAACTCAAAGCTCACAGAGGAGACTCGGCCCAGAGAGAGCTGCGGGAGCCAGAGCCACCAGAGGCACAAGACACGCCAATGAGCCATAGAGTCGTGGGAACAACACATGGTAGTCAGCAGGAACAGAGACATACAACTGGTCCCCCCAAGAAGGCCCAAGCAGCAAAGAGCCACAGGAAGGCCAGCATGAATCAAAAAACTCGGCAGCCACCAAGGACCCCAACGTGGCGCCCAACCCCAAGGACAGGCATCCAAGGACAACAAGAGGAGAGAAGGGAGCTGAAAATGCACCCCAACCAGGTCGGAAGAGCAAAGCCACCAGGCCAAAGTAGGAACTAGAACAGGGGAGAGAGGATCCAGAGCCATGTAACCTGCATGGAAAAGGACCCAAGGAGCCAATCAGAAGAAACACCAAGGACAGGAGGAACAGGCAAACCCAAGGAACCACGGCCGTGGAGGCAACCACCACCTCCTGGATCCGCAACCAACCCCAAAGGGCAGAAGGGCTACCCATCAGGACCCACAAAAGAGTCAACAGGGAAGAGAACCGAGCCGGAGGGTGAAAATAGCCCCCTACAAAGTGACGAACAGGCCCCGAGAAACCGAAGGCCCAGAACAGGAACCAGATGAAAAATGTCCAGAACCAAAACGAACCCCAGAAACCGGAGCAAGGCCACAACGCCATCATCGCCAGAATAGCCACAAGGAGGGTGGAAGCAGAAACCGGACAAAAGCCACATAGAGAAAAGCCAACAGCACCCCCCAGGTGGTCACCCACCCAGGTATGGACCAGTCCTGACCCTGCATAACATAGAAGAACAGGTGCAAGCAGGGCAGAACCGCCAACCAGCAAAAAACCTGCACAGCAGGAGCCAGCACCGCGGAAAAAACCTGCGGAGAAGGAGAGAGGCTGAAAGGCAACACCCGAAACAGAGAAAGGAACACATCCACAGCAAACCGCAGGAACCGCGGACCAGCCGGACGGATGGAACCTGAAAAACAGATAACACCCAAATCCAGGGAAGCCAAATGAAGAAGCAACATATGGAAATGCAGGAAAGTGAGAGACAAAGTCCGCCAGGCGAAACCGCCATCCCAGAAAATGCAGAAAACCCTGCGTATCTGCCGCAAGCCATGTATCAGACAGGACATCTAACAGGACAACATGGAAGGAAAAGGTCAACCACCACAGAGGAAACAAACTGTGCGGAAAAACCTCACAACATCCAGGGATCTAGGGCCACAACCCAGCATCACCCTAATAAAGACCTATCCTCAGGACAACGCACCGCAGGCCCTGGCAGCGCAGACTGGGCAGCCAAAACCAACATCTGTGTAAAAGCACAGATTGAAACTTTATCAACCCAGGTAATTGGACAGCATAGGCAGGTCCCGTGAACACCAGTAGCCCTTCACAGTATTCAGCGCAGCCCCAGAATCTGCAAAAATGTCATCCACTTGCAGAACCAGGAAACTATGCCGCATGGAAACAGCCCAGGCAGGCACAGGTGAAGACGACCCTTCACACATGGTGAGCGAACCCGAGCAATCGAACCAAACAGGAACTCACCACATAACAAAGGAAGTGCGCAGCAACCTCCAAGCAACACTGCCCCAATCACCAAATCACACAACGTGAGACCGGTGAAAAGAAAGAAAAATACAAGGGTAGCCCTGTAGTCTCCACCCACAGCCCCAGGTCAAAGACCATGACCGTGGGGGCCGGACGCTGCACTAGAACCACAGCGCCGGAATGACCCGGGGCCAGGACACCACGAAAACTCCCCGCCCCAGCCCAGCACATGAACGGGGAGAGTCCCTGACCCCAGAACAGGAGCGCGGCTGACCGGGGGACCGGAGCGGCTGCGCAGAGAGAAAAACACACAGGAAACAATGCAGAAGTAAAAAACTGCAAACGAAATACTCCTGTGAAATTCACACAGTAAAATAATGCAGAAGCATAAAACTGCAAATGAAACACTCACGGCACCGTCCTGAAGAAAAACAGAAACAGAAACAGGAACCGGGAGCACCAGCGTTCCGACCGCCTTCGTAGCAGAAAAAAAACAGGCATGGCGGGAGGTGGGAGGGGCTTATGTAACCTTTGAAAACTGGCGTTGTGATTGGCTGGGTGGAGGCAGGACTGCCTCACGTTGTAAGGACTGGGACGGGGAGGACACATGAGGGGGTAATGGGTGCCCTTGAGGAACCGCGAGCTTGAAGAAACAAAATCGGTAAATAAAAATAAACAAATCAGTCATGCACTTTAAACATAATAATTTTCTTGCAAAGCAACAACCCCTTGCCTTACGTTGTGGCTGCTAAAATAAGGATGGTTGTGTATTTGGGCCTAAGTAAAAGATGGAATATCGAACGAAAGTACAGATGGGAGTTGTAGACCGCAGTATTATTGTGGTCAGGATGGATTCATCTTTGCACTTAGACAAAGTGCATAATTTGTGCCGGTTGTTACAGGTGGTGGGCTCCAGCAGTTATTTCTGGGGACGGGGGGCGATAGAGGGCGCGCAAACGGAATGGCTGCCTGATAGCGGAGCTCCCGTTCCCTGCAGCCTTGATCCTGTATGAATCCTTTTCACCTGCGGAGATAACTCTGCCAAAAATAGCGGATTCACTGCCGAGAAGTCTCAACTGCACTCGGTCAAAATTCCAGGCCACTGGTGGACACCTGCGGTGAGATAGCGGTCCCGAGAGTTTCATCGGCGCTACCCCTGGAGCCTCTGTGACGCGGAGCCTGGACGCGGTCAGCCACACAAGTCCGGTGCGCGCCACGAGGAGGAAGGCCCAGAACGAAGAGCCGGCTGCGGAACCCTGCTGTCTCCCACGCGGGGCCTCGGACCACCGATTTCTGCCTCGAGGGACGGAGAACCACGCCGAGACATCGCCGGAGGCTGCCTACCGGCGGGTGCATGCAGCGGCGGAGCTCCAGCGGAATCGTGCTGGGGACGGCGCGAATTGCTGATACTGCTGCAGAAGGCGCCGGACTCCTGTCTTCAGATACCGGGCGCAGTGAGTAGTAAATGCACTCCCCCCCGATGTCGGCTAAGGCATAGCCGCCGGCACGGACTTGCACAAGGGGCAGTGAGGGGGAAGCCTCGCATCTGGAGCTGGGAGGTCACCGCTGCGGAAGGCGCCGGACTCCTGACTTCAGATACCGGGCGCAGTGAGTAGTAAATGCACTCCCCCCCGATGTCGGCTAAGGCATAGCCGCCGGCACGAACTGGCACAAGGGGCAGTGAGGGTGAAGCCTCGCATCTGGAGCTGGGAGGTCACCCCTGCGAACTGAAAGCTGTGTGGTGGGGTGATTGCGAGCACACTGGTGATACGTTGTGGAGATTGAACGATCTGCCCCCCCCCCCAAGTGGAGCGCCAAACCTACTTCGCCCCAATTCGACCAAAGCGGGGGTAGACTGCGGATCTACCAGCCTGACGCCGCTGCGCTATCACCAAGGCGCGAAACGGCTTGCATTGCCGGAGAGGCTATGGGGGGGTGAAATACTGGCATCGCTACCGCAACTGACTTGAAGGTGCCGGTGCGGTTTGGCGCTTCCTACCTCCGGGCCCCTGGGAACGATTTCTTCATATTTGTCCAAAGTGCTGAGCTACACCTGAGACCTACTCGACTCTACCTTGCTCGGACTCCTCTTTCTGCAGGCAGGAACTGCCGCATTGTCGAATATACCTCTTCTCTCAAGGCACTCTGGGTTCTGCTGTTGCTGCTCCTTCCTTTGGGACAAGTTAGCGAGCATTTTGATATCTTCACTGGCCGTCCGGCGATCCCCCATTGATTTGACACATCTCGTGGCGGCTACCCCAGGGAAGCGCAAAGCCACGATGGTGCGCCCAGAGAACCGCCAAACGAAAATCAACTTCGAGGGCGCCAAGAAGGGGGTGAAACCGGGCCCTGCCGAGCCAGGAGCCAGTGGCGCTGATCATGCTTCCGCACCCTCCCCGTCGGCTGAATTGGACATGCACCGCTTGTTCCAAGAAATGCGCCAGGGGTTTGCCACAGTGGTGGAAAAGGTGGACAGGATGTCCTCTAGAATGGACGCACTGGTGCACAAAGTAGATCAGCATGAGGAACGGATCACTGCGACAGAGCAACGAATTTCGGACAACAATGACCTCACTGCCTCTCATTCCACCCAACTCGCTCGCATGGACAATATCCTTCGGGTTATCGCAGCCAAGAACGAGGACTTGGAAGCCCGAAGCAGACGCAACAACATCCGCGTCACGGGCGTTCCGGAATCCACAGACACTGGTGAGATGGAGCTGTATGTGGAGAAAATCCTCCGAGCATCGGTAGGAGAGAATGCCTTCTCACCCCAGTTTATTGTTGAGAGGGCACACCGATCTCTGGCCCCAGTTCCGAAACCCGGAATGCCGCCCAGACCAATCATCGCTCGCTTACTGAATTATCGCGACCGAGATGTTGCCTTGAGAGCTGCCCGGACCAAACAGGCCCTGCACTACAACGGTGTTACGTTCTCCCTATATCCTGATTTCACTCCCCTCGTGCAGGAAGAACGACGCAAATTCCTGGCTGTCAAAAAGAAATTACGAGAAGCCCAGGTGGACTACGCCTTGTTATACCCGGCGAAGCTACGGGTGACGCACCATGGTAAACAGCGTTTTTTCACCGACCCACAGAAGGTTGAAGACTATCTTAAAACACTACGCAGGGCACAAAGGGGCAGTCGGGACGACGAGGCGGACCCCGAGGCTGATCCGCCGTTGAATGAAGATGATAATTGATACGCAGTGCCCTCCTGGGGCGATCCTTGCCTGGTGCTGTCCTGTTGCATTTGCCACACTGACGCTTGTTAGGCGGTTGGTGCTGCATCTCTTGCGCAATGAGACTGTCTGACTCCTATGGCGGTAAGATACTGCAGGGACCACTCTCCCCGCCCTGGCCTATATCGAGGGAGGTATAGTGTGAGAGGCTACAGGGGGGAGCAGTGGCTGTGCGCCCCTGATGATGTTTCCCCTACGGGTGTACCCCGCGCTTGGACACAAGTTGTGGGAGTTCTGGGAAGGAGGGAGGCGGGGGGGCATTGGGATGTGTGGCTGCTGGCATGATTGGGATGCAGTAGTGGGAGGGGGGTTGGGTTCCGTTGGGGAGGGAGGTTGGTTCACTGAGGACGACGACTGGCTAACTGATACTTGCACTGCTTTGAATTACTTCAGCATTGCTGTTTTTTTGTACCCATAATGGTATGTTCCGTGGTTATGACTTATTCTTTGTTATGGCAGGAGTAGGATCTGATGCACACTTGAAATGCTTATCTTGGAACATACGCGGACTCAATAATGCTAAAAAATGTCGGAATGTTGTTGCATACTTGGATCGTCACAAGGTCCAAATCGCCATGTTGCAGGAAACGCATATCTCAGCACAATCGCGCTCTACTTTTGGATGCAAATGGGCTACTATCCGTACGTTCTCCTCTTACTCCACATATGCAAGGGGAGTTGTTATCCTAATCAAACGTTCAGTTCCTTTTCAGGTGTGTGGACAGTTTGCGGACACAGAAGGCCGCTTTGTAATATTATGGGGATGACTAGGTCGAGACAACATCACTCTAGTGAATTGTTATGTGCCCAATTTAGATGTGCCCCTCTTCTTTACCAGACTTTGGGGTAAAATCTTAGACGTAGGTTCCCGGCATATCATCTGGGGGGGGACTTCAATATAGCACTGGTGCCCCGATGCGACAGAGCGGACAGAGTAACACATTACTAACCTAGATCCAGGGAAGCGTTGGAGGGGGTGATTTCTGAGGGGAATCTGGTAGACACCTGGAGACACCTACTTCCCTCTCTTATGGAGGGTACACACTTCACCTCACTGACTGGAACATGGGCGCGCCTCGACTATTTTTTCTTGTCCAAGGAGATAGTTGCAGAAGTGACGGATGTAGTCCACCTCCCGAGGACGTACTCCGACCATAGCCCGGTCCTTCTGACTCTTAAGGTGCCTGGGTGGGACACTCCTAGACCACACTGGCGGTTACAACCGACGGCCTTGCTGGATGTGGTGTTTTGCTCAGAACTTGGCGATGAGATAGACGCTTTTTTCCCCAGAAACAAAGGGTCTGTCGACTCTGTTGAGCACATTTGGGAGGCGTTTAAGGTCACGGTTAGAGGCTTTTGCATGTCTAAGAGCTTTGGGATCTTACGCGATATACGACGTACACTCCGGACACTTGATGGTGAGTTAAAGGCATTGGAGGCACGAATGGTAGAGGGAGATGGCACTGGTGCACATGCTGACTTTAGGGACAAACTCACACAATATGAAGAGGAAGCGAATAGAGAGGCTAGGTTTAGAGGCAAGCGAGGAAATACTGCGAGGGGGATAGACCTGGCAGGGCACTAGCCGTGCTGACACGAACACCACACACCAACAACACGATTATTGAGGTGGTCACGGACCAGGGACATACTATTAGAGACTCCGATGACTTACTCGCCACTTTTGTCACCCATTACCGCGCACTGTACACCACAGCCACAACAGCAGACGTCCAGTATGACGATTTCCTTGGTGATATAGCACTGTGTTGGCTTAGCGATGTTGATAGGACTTTCCTAGCCGCCCCCTTCGAGGTGGAAGAAATCAGGGACGCTATCATGTCACTCCAAAATGGGAAGGCGCCCGGTCTGGATGGCCTCCCTGCCGAATTCTATAAGACCTATGTGCACACTATGGCCCCGGTCCTTCGCGAGGTTTTTGAGGAATCCTTAGCTGATGGCATCCTCCCCTGCTCCATGCGCGAGGTCGTCATCACTTAATTATTGAAACGTAACAAAAACCCCACATCCTGTGACTCCTACCGGCCACTCTCGCTCCTGAATTGCGATGTCAAAATCTTGGCCAAAGTGCTCTCCACCAGACTATCTCTTCTTATGACCCGGATAGTTTTACCCGATCAATCTGGCTTCGTCCCGGGCAGATCCACTTCCCATAACCTACGGACCCTGTTCTCCTTACTTCACACAATCCACCCTGACATCCCTGTTGCAGCGGCATTTCTAGACGCCACCAAGGCCTTCGACTCCGTCGAATGGCCGTACTTGTTCACTGTACTGACCCGTATGGGCTTCCCTGCCCTATTTGTCTCCTGGGTTAAATTGTTATACACACAGCCAAGTGCAAGAGTGCTGGTCAATGGTCGCCTCTCCACATCTCTTTCCATCTCCAGAGGCACTCGGCAGGGATGCCCGCTGTCCCCTCTCCTCTTCGCGATTGCCGTCGAACCCCTTGCCTGTCGGCTCCGACAGCTCCATCGGGAAGGCGCAATCCGATGTCCCCAGCGCCAGATTGATGTATCACTATACGCGGACGATATGACCTTGTTTGTCAAGGACCTGGTGCGTAACCTGAATCCCCTGCTTAGGGAGTTTGTTATCTTTGGCAGAATGTCCGGAGTACAAATTAACTGGGCAAAGTCCCTTTTTTTTCCCGCTCACGGACGCAGTTCCGGACTTCCCCTTGGATTACCCTTTAGAGTGGTGTCGAACTGATCTTCGATACCTGGGTATCCGGATTTCGCTTGACAGAGACGAGACGATTCGCTCCAACTATGGCGTCGCCATCACTAAGCTCACCACATTGGTGGACCGATGGATATCCCTCCCTATTTCCACGGCAGGTAGGACGTCACTCATAAAAATGGTAGTGCTCCCACGCTTCCTTTACCTGTTTCTTAATATCCCCTACCATCCGGGCGCCCATTTCTTTCAAACATTGAAGTCTGAACTCTGTCGCTTGTTCTGGGGGGGTAAAAGCCCGAGGCTGAAGTGGTCTATGCTGATACAGCCATACGAGGAGGATTTGACCTCCCCGATTTTGAGGTCTACTACCTCTGTGCGCAGGCGCACTATGCCTATCATTGGCTGGTCCCTACTACCTACATGCCTCAGTTGGCGGTGGAGGATTGGATTGGATTGCCAACCCACTACCCCTCAATGGCCTTCTTCATTGTCCAACTTCGGCCATCACGACGCCATATACCTCTGTCACGTGCACCATGGATGCATGGAGCCGTGTGGCTAAAAAACTGGAATGTAGCCTACTATACTCCCCTCGCTTGCCACTGGTGTATCACCCGAGGCTTGAACTCCTGCAAGAGCGTGGTTTTCGTATGCTCTGCGAGACTCTGCACATCAATTGCTGGGGCGATCTCTTCACTGCGGGCCGCTTTAAAACGGCGGACGCATTCTTTCTGACGCACGACCGCACCCCGCTTGGAGTATTTTATTATTTGAGACTACGCCAAGGGATGCGGGACATCCTTCCTAACTTCCCCGAGGAGCCTGAATCCACGCCCCCACTACACTTCCTGTTATGCTCTCAGGATGGCTCCCACCTGGTGTCGGGCATGTACCGCCACGTCAGGACATGTAGCCCGGCGCCTGTGGCCTCGGCGAGAACACATTGGTCCACTGAACTTGCTGTAGACATCACAGATGACCAGTGGCTCTATTTCTGCACCCTCACAGCCCGTATATCTGCCAGCTGCAGGCTCAAGATGATTCACTACAAATTCTTACAACGCCTATACTACACTCCTATGAAAAAACACAAATTTCACTTGTCCGACAATGATCGTTGCGAACGATGCCGTGCAGGGCACGCAGGCTTCTTACATCTCGCTTGGGGATGCCCCCCTGTACAGTCCTACTGGCAGCAAATACACAGCGCACTAGAACTCATGCTAGGAACATCCATAACCCCAGACCCGTTACTGATGCTGCTGGGGCACACACCCCACATCCCTAAGGCATGCAGGAAATTCATAGATACTGCACTCCTCCTAGCGAAGTGACGCGTGGCATGTAGGTGGGGTCGGGGCAGGGCCCCGAAGTTTGAGGAATGGCTCGCCGATATGACGTATAGCCAGGAACAACACTCAGTATTCTCTGAATTACTTCCACTATCAAGCAGGCCGAGAGATATTTGGGAACCCCTGGTGGGATATCTACGAGCCCAGGCAGCTTGTAACGATGGCTCGGAGGGAAGTGATGTCCGAGATGATGATAGGGTCCAGGTATAAACTGTCCACATGTGGGGGGGGACTGTACATGGATGGGTCTTTTGATACTGCTCTGAGATGCTATGTGATGGAGTGCCCTTCCTTTCCCCCTCAGACCATTTACCTCCCATAGCTCCCCTGCTCCCATGGCACAGATACCCTCCCCCTCCCTTATCCTATATTGTACAGCGACATGCGGCCTAATTGCTTTATATGAACATTAATGACTTGCCCTCATTTGATGCACTGACTCCCTTCCAGATCGTTCCGCCATTACTGGCTATACGCCATTGTATTCTGATATATTGTGACACATGCCTATGTTGGATGCTGTATTATTGATTGTATGATCTAGCCGCTGTATCGTCCTTTTGTTCTGTTCTGTATGTTTTTTGATGTAAAAACACTAATAAACAGAGTTTTAAAAAAAAAAGTTATTTCTGGGGACCAGGACTTAGTTTTCATAATCAGAGTTTTAACTACAGCAAGAGAGAGAAAGGTGGGAACAAAGGAGGATAGAAAGGATGTAAAACGGTGAGGAAATCAGGGATGAAAGAGAGCCTGCAAGAAGGATGAAGTGCAGGGAAGTGAAAGACAAGCATTTACAATGCAATGGTCTCGGCATTATTAAAGGTAGAGCTATTGGCATTGCTCATGACTTTTTTTTTTCTAATCATAAATAAATGGCATTGTCATTTACATTGCCAATAGCTTAATCATTAAATAAATGGCATTGTCATTTACAATGCCACTAACTTAATCGCTCCGAAATGCATGACCTATTGCTTTACCAGCGTTAAGGGGCGACACACCTGCTATGATGCAACCACAGCCAGGAAACTGAAACCGAGGGCGCCTCCTCTGCGCAGGGAACAAACAAAGCAAACATGCTGGCTGTGGTGAGTCCGAGGACTCTGCTTCAAATCATCATAAAATGCCACGTGTTTTACAACTGAACATCCTTCATTTGAAATGTAGATAGCGAACTATGGTAGACCTTTAAAAGACGCACTGTCACTCTGCTTCTGCCAAGACCCGAAAAGCTAGCATCCCAATTTGTATTCATTCCCACTACCTATCTTAAGCCAGTGGAAATTAAATATGATTGATTGATAGCTTTATTTCGATATGCAGATATATCTTAAAAGCGTTACATGCATATTTAAAACTGCAGATCAACAATTTGTGAATACATTCAACGATTAAAAACAAGTACAAGATAACGTTGGTACAAAAAATAAGTTAGTTAAAAATAGATTAAATTGAAATAGAATATAAAAATGTGCTACTCACAAATGTGGGTGAGACTATTTATACGGCCTTCTTTGTATAAAACTAAAAGTCTATTGCGTATTTATGTGAAGGGCACCATGTAGTTCTTAGGGGTCAAACTTCGGCGATAGGTTCTCCTGTGGGCCCTCCGATATATCTCGGAAAAGTAAACTGGTGTAGAAGGAAACAGTTATTCATGATTTTACAGCCACACTAATGCACAGGACGTGCTATGCGACAATCGAATAAAAAATAAGTTAAAAAAAATTGCAGTAAGCCCAAGTCAAGAGATCGATCATGTACATGAACCAAACATCAGTCTTAGTGTTTGGGAAGTCAGCAACACATTCGTAAGTAGTCCTCTTCGTGTGTTTTCCCTAATCAAAAGGCAGTTTTGAGGGAACAGATTTAATCTTAAAACAGAACAAATTATAACTCTGCTTCTGGATAACCAGACGCTAGGCAAGTTTGAGGGAGCCGACGCTGGGAAAGACAGCGGCTGCGGGAGTCACTGCAGGGCAAGGCTGCGTGAATAGACACGGGGCAAGGCAGCGGCTGTGTTGAAGTTTCAATTTTTTTTCCCATTGGGACTGGCCTGATCGCGACGGAGGTTGACCCTGTCAAAAGCAACATTCTCCGAAATAAAAGCCCCAAAAATCATCACTTATCTTTAGCTCCCGTTCATCAGCTGAAGGTTCGACCTATATCCAAGTTCGAACATCTAGACAGCAATCACGACTTGTCTCGCCAGCACTGAAAGTTGGATCACTGACTTGGTTATCTCCTCCAGCTGCAATGTTTCTGGGTTCATCCACAAACATACATAAGCAGGACTGGGGGCAAAACGTGAACCTGTTTTTATCACACTGCTTTTTTTTTTTAAATCTCTCTTTATAGAAAGTTTTGTATGCAATGAAAGATAGCAAATAGCACAATGTAAATATTCAGATATTGCACACAATGCTACATAGAGTTATCAACCCTAATCAGTGATGACTGTATAAAGAATCCATGCAGCAAATACAATCTCCTCTGAAGTGTTGTGGGGCAAAATTACAGCTGGAAAAAGCTCAATATTGTGCATCACAGGTACATGTATTTACCGCAGGGCAAGGCTGCGGGAACCGACACGGGGCAAGACAGCGGCTGCGGGAACCAACACGGGGCAAGGCAGCGGCTGCGGGAACCGACACGGGACAAGACAGCGGCTGCGGGAACCGACACGGGGCAAGGCAGCGGCTGCGGGAACCAACTCCAATACCCCAAGGCGGTGGCCACAGGACCAATCAAGGCAAGACAGCAACTGTGGGAACCGGCAAGGCAGCGGTGGTGGGAAGCGATGCTGGGCAAGGCAATGGCTGAGGGCACTGGCCCAATGCAAGGCAGCAGTCGAGGGAACCAACCCATGCAAGACAGCGGCTGCGGGAACAACCGATGGGCAAGGCAACAGCTGCAGGAACCGACCCAATGCAAGGTAGCGGTCACGGGAACCAATGCAGGGCAAGGCAGCACATTCGGGAAACGAGACGGGGCATGGCAGCGGCTATCGAACAAAGGCAAAGCATTGGCCGTAAGAAGAGACGCAGAGCACGGCAACGGCTGCGAGAAAAGACACAGGGAACAGCAGCAGCGAGAGGAGCACACGGAAGTGACCGGTTCACAACTCCACCAATAACAAGCACTCACTGGAAGACTCGGCGGCGGCCGGGCAACAATGGTGGCCGCAAACATCCGAAATTTCGGATTCGGGGGCGTGTTTTGGCGTTCTGAGTGACGGGTGACGTCACAGTCGAAAGAACGCAAAAAAACACGCCCCGAATCCGAAAGAGACGGGGCTTTATTGGAGTGACGCCTGTCTCCTCCAATGGCTGGCCTCCGTTTAGGAAGCCAGCCAATGGAGGAGAGAGGAGGAGAGAGGCGGGTTCAAGCCCCCATACTCCAAATCATTAAATCTCCTCCCGGAGACTGCGCAAGCGCAGCCTTCGGTCCTCGACCTAAAAAAGGGAGAGGGAGGGAGGAATTCAGGCAAGGCGGCCAATATGTTCGCCTTGATGGGGGCCTGTCCCTTCTTTCACCTCGCGCCGCGGCAGCCGAGGCGCGTACTGCGAACATCGCAGCGAGCAGCAGCCACAAACCCTCCGCACGCACGGCTGTAAAGAAACACAGGCAGGCTCTGTTTACACAACAACACTTAAACACCACAGTGAAACTGGGAACAGTTATCAGGGGGCCCTGTTCGTTGGCCTCCTTTTCAATAATATATATCACAAGCCAAAGTTATTATTGCTTATTTATCTTATGCAGTTAACAACCATTGACAATTAAGCCACATCCTTAATTACATTGGCCACGCCCCTTTGAGACACCCCCAAGTTTTTTCATCCCGCTTAAAGCCCTGATTTATGATGATTATACTATACACCTTGCTTATAGGCAATGAAATGTGTGGCCATTGAGAGGAAGCTGAAGGGGAAGATCTAAGGAACTTAAAAACTGTGCTTTATTCCATTCCATTGTAGCTATAAAAAATGCTCCTGAATCTGCGGATTTCATAAACTGCTTGCTTACTTAATATTGCAATCCGACTTGGGTATATATATACAGATTTATCTTTTGCTCGTCTTACGGATGTATATTCATTATAGTTCTGTCCTGTTGAAGAAATTAAGCGGACACGAAAATGGTTCCTATATTTTATTTAAATAACTGCTTAAATACGTATACGCCATAAAACTAAATGTTTACATGAAAACACTGCATTTTAGAACATCGATTTAAACTACACTAGGAATGCCTTCTTATAACCCCCTATGCTTTGAAAAGTCCCAGCTATTTGTTTGGAAGCCACGACTAACACAAGGGGAACCAATCGAAACAAGTTTGCTTTCTGTTAAATACTGACAGGGAACAACTTTGTTATTTTTGTTTAAACATATCCGTGAAACAGAAAACTACATGTTCTCACGTTAGTACCTTTCCAAGAAATAATTTTCTAATTTCTCATTTACTTAAAAATATGATAATGTCAGTGTACATGTTTCTCGTCCCTAATAATGCAAGCACTGGTTCCCGCATCTTTCAATTGTCCCCGGTTGTGATGGAAGACTGTAGGAAAATAGTGAAATAGCTCCTATTACCTCACCACATTCCACTCTCCGTGGAATCACATTCCTACTGACACGCAATCAGGTGTAAAATGAATTAATAGAGAGAATTGTATTCCTCAAGATTTTTTTTTTTAACTCACCCAAGTTGAAGGTAGGAGTGCAAAGTCATTTGTGCATCGGGACCTATGTGTGTTTAGACAAAGGAAAGCCAACACTAAACATTGAGTTGCACCAGAGCTTTTTTGGTATCCCAAAGGAAACTATTGTGGCTTTAGAAATAACATGTCAAATGGCAAAAAAAAATTCAATAGCTAAGTGTCGAGGTAAATTTAGCAAAGGCAAGGAGTACAAAAGTTTTTTTCTCCAAAAATACTTTAATACAGGTCAACGCATTTCAAGCTGGGCTCGGCTGTGTCGGCTGTGTCACGTTAATATTTATGTATCTTGATTTGCCCAAAAAAACTAGATGGAAAAGTATTGTGCAAGGTGGTGGTGAACATGCAGTCTACGCACAGTGGACACCATTCTAGCAAATGCACAATTTTTAAACTTCTTTGAACAGCATTCATTATTTCACAAACAGTTTCCAGCTGGTTTAGTCTCCACTCACCAAGTTTCTTGCTGGGTTAGTCTCTGGCCATCCTAAAATACAGTCTACGTTTTTCCAGAGATGTTTATATTTAGTACAGAAGCACTCTGTATTCAGTTGCCATGGATGACGTTAGTACTTGTGTTTATATTTCCAGCTCCCTGGAAAGGATGCAGCTCGTAAAACTCTATTCTAAAGCTCACTGTAGTAAAAAAATATAGGGGGTCAGAACGAGCAGACATCTCAGAAAATTCCAAAAAGATACACAAGAACTTTCGAACAAAGTTAAGAAAAAGGTCTAGAAGGAGCCATCAGCACACGAATATTTAACCCCGTGCAGATTTTTCTGGCGGCACAAGCTCGTGAGGCTCTTTTACCCAGTGCAGTGCTAATACATTCAAGCTCTGAGGGACTTATCTCTAGTGGTGCTTGCCTGGGAGACTGTGTGTGCTCTGTGTGTTGTAACAAAGACTGGAGCATCCGAGGTAAGAGTGGAAGCTGCTGGTGTGCGTGCACGGTTGCGAGCAGCAGCATATGTTTCCAATAATCGCGCCTGCGTCTGGGCACGATAATTGGAAACATATGCTGCGCGTAACCGCAGGCATTAGGCCGTGGGCGTGCACATGGGTGGGACAAAAAGAGGCTTTGGCCAATTGCGTGCTGTCTTTGTTAAAAAGATGCACGCAAAGGCCAATAGCCTGGGGCAAAACTACAAGCACACGCGCGAGCGAGCGTCTGGTGTGATTTCTGAAAGCCCTTACATAAAGTCTTACAGAGCCGCGCATGCGCGCTGCGCTAGGCTCGACCTAAAAAAGAATCTGAAAGAGTGAAATAAAGGGTCAGGAAGTGATTGGTGGTGGAGGCAAGAGGCATGGGAAAGAAGCAAGACTATGCAGCCTTGGTATTCGGCAATGCAACCTTCAATAGTGCATGCCGGAGGCTTCTGAACAAAACGTTGGGCCCACAAACTTAGGGCCTCATTTACAAGCCCATTGCGCTGCAGGTGTGTCACTTTTTTAGATGCATCGGTGGCGCAGTGTGCATGCCTATATTTACAAGGTTTATAAAGTCACCCAGCGTGACTTTTTATGGCCGTGTAAATATGGGCCTGTTTCACACATTACTCTGCGTGAAAGGGGCATACCATGTATGTTGGTGTGGGTATTCCCATGCAACATTTATGGAACCTGACACATTCCCAGATTTACAAAGAGTTGTAACCCTGGGAATGCATCAGAAATCCATGCCTCTGAGTGGTGCAAACAGGAGAAATTATTGTATTTCCCCTCGTTTTTTGTTCTATGTGTGCTTCATTCTGCAGTACACATAGAAGGAGCAAACGTCCCTTCCTGCACAACAACAATCCCCCCTGCAACGCAGACACCCTTGCACCATGGCGCAAGGGTGTCTGTGTTGGTGCACAGCTTCTGTTTGTTCCCCGGCACAGCGGAGAACAGGAATGTGCTGTTTCCTGTAAATACGGTGCATTTCTGCCCTTTAATTTTGATACACGACAACTCAGCAGGGACGCTTTGAGCTTACTGCCCCAGAGAGCTATTATTGCTCTATGATGAGTACTTATAGGAGAAGAGTTTGGGCATCTATACTCTGTGACCCACTACAGTTGCGCACAAGTACCAATGTTAGTAATTGGGGTAGTGATTGCCGGTCGGACAAAGGGTGCTGCCATTCCACAATTGGTTTAGAAAAATGTTGTAAAGAGTCGGGTAAGAGTTGCACCTCTCTTTCAGGAGCCAGTCAGATATCTTTTTAGGGGTTCCATGAATTGATCACTCCAATGAAAAAGAGGGTGCCCTTGACAGCTCATCCTGCAGCACATGCGCGTAAAGTGACATTATGCCTCTTCCATAGACTGACTTGTGTACCCTGTTACTGCTTTTGAGGAGAGGAAGTGACTGGGTAGCCACCTCTCTCCATGATGTCAGCACAACATGTTTCTAGTCCGGGGCCAGACAGGACCTTTTTTCCACTATGCATTTCTCCGGTAGGCTCGAGTCCCTGAAGGCCATTTTTGAAAGCCCCGGGCTGATCCTAGAGCCTGTGACATCTAGTTCAGGTCCCCAAGTTAAATTGCAGCAGGCATGGGGAGGCTTCAAGAGAAAGAGAGAGATGGGGGGTGTAGGTAGGGAGAAAATGATCAGAGAGGGAGGAAAGAGCAGGGAGAAGGAGGGAGAGAGAGAATGGATGGATGGAAAGAGACAGATTGGAGAAAGAGTAGAAAGGAGCCGGGCTGGTGTGAGCATTTTTGCTGGGGTCCACTTTTGGTTCCTCAGCCTGGCCCTGTTTTAGACCTGGGTATTCATTGGACAACCTTAAGCATTCTGGGAGTCCAGAGCACTGGAGTTTCCCAGGTCATTGTGCTAGTAGGTCGTCCTCTTGATGTTTTCCTTTTGATTCTGGACCAGTTGTCCCTTTATAAAACCAGCACTACACATCCCAGAATGCAAAGCAAAAAACCTGCACCAGTTGAGCAACTCTTGCTTAGACCTGGGAAACTTGACAGCTCTTGGAGTCATAGTGTTAGTTTGGTTCCATTCAACCAATTCAACTATTTTTCCTCAAAGCAAAGGGGACTAGTTCATACCTTCTAAACAGTTCAGTCCATTTAGTCCAGTCCAGTCCTTGACTCTTATTTAACAGATGGTGCATCCATCTTAGAAGTTCCGGTTAACTTTAATTGAACCCAATCAGCTACGACACGTAAAAACAATACATTATAAATTGGCAGTCAAGGTTTAAAATGGTGTTTTGAGACAGGGAGGGTTCTGCCAACTATAAATAAAAAAATATTTTTAACATACAACCCCAGGACTGGAAACAAAGTGCCCCGATTCCCTGGAATAAAGGTGGGAGCCACGGTAAGTGGCAGAGCTGGACTTCCATTAAATATGGCTCCTGCAAGATCAATTGGTGAGATGCCTCACCTCTCCTTGTGAGGAGTGGTATCATACCGTAAAAGACCCGATATGGGTTGCCATAGCAACAGAATCTGTGTGCACTCACAATGATAGCTGAATTGTAATGGGACAAAGGAAAAGTTCGAGTTGGGGTGGGGTGGATAGCGGCAAAACAGTTCTTCGCAATTATGTCCAAATTTGTACAAATCTATTTGCTTGCAAGGCAGATATTAGATAACACCATCTTCTCTAGTATGTCTCAGTGGTGTATATACTGGACATTACCACAGTGTTGCTGGTGGTATACTGCTCAAGAGTGGCACTGCCACTGGTGTGGGGTTGATAGAAGCTGACGAAGTTGCTCTACATTATTTTGGCTAGGCAAATTACTCTAAACACCACAAAAGCAGTGCAATGGCAGTCACTGTAATGCCTAACTAGGGAAACAATAGATCCTAATTAAGTGATAGCCCTAATGGCCATCACTAGTGGGTGTACTCAACTACAGAATGTCAATTAGATTGAAGGAATAAGCCTCACACACAGTTTGCGCCATGTTGCCCTAGTGTGGATGGATTGGTCATCATACCCATTGTTCATCACTGTCTGTTTTTAGCCATACAGCTTTCTATTTTTAGCTATACCTGAGGTACCCACGGATATATATAGTCCTGGGTCTACCTTAAGGTTTTTTTTAGCTGATCTGAATCCCTTCTTGTCCACTGTACTTTTATTAAGAACTCCCTCCTGAAGAGGTTGACTCCGTAGTGGCAGTACCGTCTTACCAGGGTGGGATGAGGTTACTAAGGATGAAGCCTACCACAAACTGTGGGTGAGGTTTCCGCATTCAATCTAACTGGCACTCTGTGGTTGAGTATATCCCACTAGTGAGGGCCATTAGGGCTATCGCTAAATTAGGATTTGCTGGGCGCCTCGTTAGACATTACAGTGACTGCTATTGCATTGCTTTTGTGATGTGTATGGTTTCTCTGGGGGTGTGCAGTGGCGAACCTCCAACTCTCACTTTTTGATGCGTTGTGCGAAGTGCTCTCCAGCAAATAACATGGTACTGCTGGAGAAGGGGTCCTCCGAAGTTGGTGCTAGTTGTGTTAGTTTGGGTGACCACCAGGCCCTTGCCTTGCCGCGGCCAGTAGTTTCCATAGTAGAGGGGAGTAGGGCTTTTTACTTTCTCTCAAGATGAGGAAGATATCTTTTGACCCTCTCTGGTAAATTTGTTCACTCCAGTGACTGGAGCCCCACACGTCCATGCGAGTGTGAGAGCATGTCTGTGTTCACGCTGTGCTTCATGCAAACTTGGAGCCCATAAAGCGATATCTGATTCATTGAAATTCACAACCGAGGCTAGTCATCAAATCAATACATTTAAATAATGTGAAACACATTAGGCTCCACAGGGAAGACAGACTGGATACGTTTTCAAAACATAAATTTAAAAAAAATCATCAAATTAATGTCAATCAGTAATCGATACATGAATGCATTTAATAACTTAAATGTTTAAATAAATCAAAGTCATTTAAGTCAGAGAACGAAGTACCATCATGTTGCCTCAAAATTAACAGTTAAGTAAAATCAGTTTACCAGTAAAGACAGCACCCCGCTCTGCTCTAAGTTCTCTAAAATGGACAAAAGTGTCACTGAAAAAAAAGTCTGCTCTGCATTAGCTTAACTCACACAATTCATATATTTGCTACACCTCCACATTGGTTCCCATAAAACGCTCCAATGAGGTTAAAGCATACAGATACAATCTAGGGCTCATTAATGGCTAAATATCCTACACAATTCAGCCTATCTAAGCGTACTTCATACTTCCGGTTCTTTGCAACAAACAAGATACATTAGACCAGCCTGTATTCTGCAGGCGTTCTTTAGTAACCAATTAAACATTCTGCAGTTATCATGTAAAGGAAAACATTTCACATGAGAAGGAAGCAAAGACAGGTCGCCTTTGTTAATTGTGAGCTCATCTTCTGAGATATAAATAAAACACACATATAACATAAACAAGATGGCTCCTAAACAATAGCCATACTAAGCACAGGCCTATGTTAGAAATAGTCAATCTAAGCGTGAGTAATACAAATTGCATTTGATTGTCTACAAGTAAATATTGATTCAATGCAAAAACACTTAATATATAAAAAAAAAGTGTTACAGTTGAAAGAAAGACAAGTAGTCCAGAATGTAACTCAGGATCACAGCTTAATTCTTAAGATCAGATCCATATTAAGTCTCATGTTAGGCCCCACCAGGAGCAGCCTCCTTGCTGCTCAGCCCATCCATTCCAACAGAATCTCTCTCCAACTCAAACACTCCAAACATTCCGAAGACATCACCATTGGCTGAGCAACAAAGCAGAGGACATCAATAAGGAGAATTCATTAAACAAGTAACACATTACAACACAAACCTTATCACCTCTGTAGCATGGATAGGCATTCATTCCAATAGACCCAATTCAGGCGGGAGACTCATGATTTTAGAAGTCCAAAATGGCTTTCTTTTAGCTGTTTCACACCTGAAAATGTATCTCGTTCAGTAGTAGTCAATGTGGTGAAATACATTCTCCCGATTATTTTTTTTTAACATCTTCCACTTTCCTCTTCTAAAACGTTGGCATGTGTGGATAAGGTTTACAGGATGTGATAGGGCACCAGAGGATGAGGGTCTCCCAGGAAATGTGTACATCCAAAAATATGGGTTTTCTAGATCAAACAGCACATCCCTGTGAGCCATGAGAGCTGCTCACCTTTCATCCCTGCAAAACTGCTGCTCGGAGCCAGAAAAGGGTTGTGCTAGGTATAGGCTGGTCTTCCATCTTGAGTTGGGATACAACTCAAAGGACAGTGGGAGAGTTTGTGTTTCTGAAGACTGGAAGTCAGAACCATATAGACTACCTTAGGCCCTGATCGGCTGCTGTAGTGTAGAGTACTGTGACTGTGTGCACACCGACAAGTATTCACTAACTCCTTTTCAACATTTTTTATCTTGGAAAAGGTTGGAAATGTACTCCTCACAAGGGCAGTAGTACATTTCTTTCCAGGGCTGGAAAGTTTGGTGAATACTTCGAAAGTTAGTCTGTGGGGAAAGAGTATCTGCAAAGAAACAAAATTGATTAAAAAACAAAACAAAAAAAACCACTGAACAAACGCACTAGCATTCCCTCCTAATTGTAAATATGGGGTGGTAACCCATGCTTCCTTTAGGGTGTGTGCCTACGCGAGTGCACTCCTTTCCTTTTAAAAGCGCCCAGGTTCTCTTTTGGAGGGTGCAAGCCAAGCATGCAGAAAGAAAGACTTCAGCAAGTGCTCATGGACATCATTTGGAAGTAGTTAGGAGTCGCAGCTGTGACCTCCGAGACCTATTGCATTTTCAATGCTTGTTTTACTTGCATGGACATCATTTGGAGGTAGTCAGAGGTCGCAGCTGTAACCTCTAGCTTGCTCCCTGGTACTCCTGGCACTTCCTTGGCGATCCCTGGCCTAAGAGGGGGCACAACCTTTGCTTCCTCTGAGGCCAGGGTTCACAAAGCTAGTGCCAGGAGAAGCAGCAAGCAAGCTAGAGGTTACAGCTGCGACCTCTGACTACCTCCAAATGATGTCCATGCAAGTAAAACAAGCATTGAAAATGCAATAGGTCTCGCCTTTGATTAAGTCAAAGCCATTTGCTTTGCTACGGCTATATAAGTTATATAAGTTAGTATAATCTTAAAAATAAGTGTGCAAATATACAACTCTCCTGCTTTGAAACACAAAGATTACATGATATTTAAATATGCAAGCCCTGCGCACACACTCGTCAGTTTAGGAAGATGTTTACAAGTATGAATAAATATTTAAATATGCATGACTTGACAGCACTCCAGTCAGTGTAGGCACATATTTACACATCTTAGAATAAAACAAAACATTGCACAGTTATACGTTTTAACACTGCTCTGTGGACTGTAAGGCCACTGCTTTCCTACCTCAAGAGCATACAAGTTGCTTGCTTTCTATCGGAGGTGTTCCGTTGCCTTTAGGTTTTTTTCTATGGAAAGCTCCACAGCCGTTTATGACAAGCCAATGTCACCAGACACAAAAGTCCATTCAAGGTTTAGTGCAAATCCGTGGATGGATGAATGGAGGAGTTAAGGACTGAATGCGGAAAAACCAGGGCAGATCGTGTGCAGTAAAACGATGCGATGCACAATATAAAGTTAACCAAACAGAGCGCATCCATGACTCCCTCAGCTCTCTTTCCCTTAGGCCTACAGGCGTTAACCACTACCAACCAAAAAAGAAGTGCATATGTGCATTTGCACCCAACCTCAACAGAATAATAGTATCCAGCTGTCCCAGCCAGAATGGAGGTGGTTAAAATGAGCCCAGTGTGATGCAAGCATTTTTCCATATTATCAAGTTCCTCTCATTATGCAGAGCCTCTTCCTCCACAAGAGGGCCTGTACCACTGTGTTACAGAGGTCACAACACACACTAGCCGGCACTGCCTTGCATGACCAACTGACGAGTGGACATTCTCAACACATGAGGTGCGCAACAAAGGCCCATCGGAGCAGCACACAAGCTCGGTTATGTACCATGTTCTAAAATGCAAGGTCGTGCCCACCGCTGCATCTTTCCCCAAAACTCTGCCTGTGAACCGGCACTTTACAAAACAGAAGGGCCCTCCTTGGGCGGAATATGAAGGCTCTACCAAATAAGAGGTAGCGCCCTTACGTTTACTGTCAGACGGCATGCGCACACTAGATGGTGTTTAGGTCAGCGATCCTTACCCTCACCAGTGACTCAACCCACACTATGCTTTTAGTGAAGTTAATTCACGGCGATGTATTTACCTTTGATCACCGCAGCCTCTTGCGTGGGGTCTGCTCGACGGGAATTGTGAGCCCCGAGGAGGGCAAGAGCTCACAAGGTGCTTTGGTGACCACCAACCTCTTCCTCTTCTGAAAGAAATAGGTAAAGGTAAAAAGAATGCTTAGCGTAATTGAGCACGTGCACAGCAAAACGCAACAGCATCCATCAGAAAAAGGTGCACGACCGGTTAAACAGCGTGCTTAAAAGACAGCACTTTAACTACAACATTGCGATATTGGGCCAGTTTTATCTTAACACCAGGGAAAAACGAAATAGCCCACATCAAAAACAGCAAGTAACAAGCATTGTCATAGCCAAGAGGTCACGCCTTTGGGACCTTATAAGTGTTTAGCCAGAGATATTGACTTTGCCCATGTCTTTAAGCTGTGCTGTACAGAAGTCTGCAGCACGATGAAAAGTTATAATAAAGAAGTGTCAGAAGCATTTTTGTTACCTTATATATGACCAAGGAAGCATTATGTACACCTGAACGAATATATTAAAAAAGTATTAACAATAAATAATGGTTTGAGTTTTTTTGTCCTTTCAATGCTGACAACTTTTATCTGCCTGAGAAAGGATGTGTGAGGCCCTTTTAGGAAGGGAGAGATGGAAATGTGAGAGGGAAACAGTATAGAAGAAAAGTACGTGTGAGGGGAAGAAGATAAATGTTTTGGGGTTTGGGGAGAAGGCGTGCAAGGGTGTCAGGGGAACTGAATCAGGGAAAAGGTGAGAAGTGTAGGGGGACAAAGGTAGATAAGAGAATGGGGTGCACATGAACGAAAAGGGAGGCTGAGGCTGCAAAGGGAAATGAGGGTAAGTGAGTGAGAAAAAATAACGAGGAACATGGCACTGCACTAAGGAGCATGGCACTACACAGCACCCTGCACTGCTGCATCTGGAGGCTGCTGGCCCTGTTGCACGGCTACTCCCGCAGCACGGAAGGTGAGTGTGAGCCGGAGGGGATGCATGTCAGTTCAGCCAAGTACTTTGATTTGCAGGGCAGGGATGCGTAGGAGGAGGGAGAGGGGCCAGAAGGGTGAAAGCGAGGGATGGGAAAGAGAAGAGGAGTGTTAGGCAGGAAGTGCGTGTGGGCCAGGGAATGTGGGAGAGTAAGTTTGACAAGTCAAAGGATGAGTATTGGGGCAGAAAAACAAAAGGGAAATGAAGCGGGAGTGAAAATGAGAAGGCTATTAGTGCAAGAAGTGCGCTGCTAGGACTTGTATGAGAAGCAGGAGGTGTGAGAAAAGGTGTGAGTGGGAAAGTGAATGCGTGGGATCTGCGGAGGCTCTGTGTGAAAGGGAACTGTTGACATAGGTCACAGGAGGATTTACCAGCGTCTGCTTGGGCAGTGAGTGAGTGACCTGGTAAGAGGACAGTGGGAATGAGTGTGAAGGATCTAGTATGAACATTAGGGTGAAGCAAGTCTCTAATGATGGGACACTGAATGATGGTACTGTAAGTGATCTGGTACAACGGCAGTAGGAATCTGGTAACTGGACTGTGAGAGCAAATGTGAGGTTCCCAGTGAGAGGAAAGCGAGTTTGAGTGTTTTTTTATGAACGGGTGGAGAGAGTGAGTCATGATGATGAGACAGGGAGCGAGTGAGGAATCTGGCAAATAGCTGGAAAGATGCAAGGGATCTGGTAAGAGGACAACAGGAGCAACTGCAAGGGTCTGTTATGACGGCAGTAAATTCGAATGATCTTCTATCTTGACATTACATGTTTGAGTTTAGATTAGTGGGCATGAGTGCTTATTGTGATGTAAAAAATACAGTGAAAATGAGGGATTTCAGAGCACACTGAGTGAGAGTTGTGGGAGTTGTGAAGTGAGAAAATTGAGCTATTTGGCAAACACAGTGACAGTGCTGAATTTAAACAAGCCCCGCCAGGGGCGCTCAGCATCCTGTGGTTCTAGGCAAATAACTTCATCTGCCGGGCACCTAACAAATATGAACTTGCTTGTGTAAAGCGGTATTAAACCTTCAGGTCGAGCTCGCACTGTATAAATATGCAAAAACACGGAAAAAGTGTGGGCGACTTACATGAGCAGGTCTGAGCGTGCAGAGGAGGTACCTTCGTACAGAAGAGACATATTAATACAGCTTAGCAGAAGCGCTGTGTACCAAACCGTGGAACACAGCACAAATCCCCCTATGCAGGTATACCAAGGTGTCCTTCTAACACTCTGCACTAATAAAGCGGGCAAGAGAAAATAGATAGAAGGACTGTAAATACGCTAGTGGTGGGCGCGCGCCCACTGCAAAGAATTTAAAGAATGCAGCAGCTGTGCTTGTGCTGGCATCCGCCTTGGGGGAGCGAGCAGTGGCAGCACGAGAAACATATGTTGTCAATGGTGTGAGGAAAAGGAGCAGACTGATGGCTAAAGGCCCTCCTATAGCAGCGCATGCGCCCTGCCTAGGCGAGACCTAAAATGAATACTTCAACAGCAGACATGAGAAAGTAAAAATTCTAACCTCTAAACATTCTGACGCATAACTAAGGGTTCCAAGCCCTTTGTATGGATGGGACTGAGCTGGGAGTATGAATACAATTTCTGCATGATCAGAAAACATGCGGACAACTACAACAGCACCAGAATATCACTGGTTAATCATGGGAACGAGGCTGGTGGGGAGACCACGGGTTTTTCGAGTGTAGAGTGCCTAAAAGCATTAGAGCCATTAGTGGAGTGGTGTGGCTCACTGGTTAGAGGCGGCAGACCTGGGAGCAGAGGACGGCCCAGGACCAGGGTTCAATTCCCAACGCGGCAGGGTCTTGGACCAGGGTCAACGGACTTGATAATTCTCGCCTCGGCGCCTACTCTAACTAGGGATCACACGCGGCAACTCTGGGCATTAGATTGCCTCATCTCCACAATGGCCCCCCACATATGCCGGGGATGCCTGGTTTCACCTTGGAGATACCCAGTAGGGACCATCTCACAGGGATAGCCAGGACGGGTTCCCCAGTGGTCTACAGCGTAGAGATACTCCTTCGGGAGTCGATTCTAGAGCTTTAGAAACCCACAATCAATCAATCAATAGCTGAATGGGACACCGATTATTGTTTCAAAGGAGAGGCAGGCGCTGTGGCAATCAGTGTTAGCAACGTTATTAGACCACACTTATGCCATTTGGGTTGAAATGCCACGCCAGGTGACCACAGAGTCTTCCAATCAGCACAGCAGTGAACCAAGCGAGAATGCACAATGCCACTGTTGTCTAAGACAAAGCAAGCATTTCCTGAACTGTGCATACAGGTGCAGTGACAATACGCGTTATTTAAACAACTTGTATGGTGGCACATCTTTCACTATACGCTCCAACGTGACTGTGACAGAAGGCGAGGGCTCGGGACGAGTTCAGGGAGGAGCCGGTGTGTGCCCACAAGGGACAAAGGACAGTGTCAAATAAAATAATGCTCACCGAGTATACAATGCCGAACGTGTAACGCCGCAAGTAAAACATCCAGTCCCGGTGGGCGGCACTAAAAGTGGACAAGGCGGTAACCAGGACGGACTAAGAAGCCTCCTTTTCAATCGTGAGCCAGTGTTTTGCATGGAGGATGATGCCAGCGAATAAAAAAGATGGGCGGGGCTTCAAGTCCGCCTCTGAAAGCTTCGGAATCCGTATCGATTCCAAGAAGCACTTGCATGGCGAGAGCAGCGCATGCGCTGCTAACGCCAGGCAAGACCTAAAATGAGTGACTTGAAAGAATCTTTTGGTGCACAATGACACTCACACTACATGAGAGTTTTTAGAAAAGTGTGGGGGCACCCAGGGGCATTTTGTGCAGAAACAAGCAGATTTTGCACACCTGCCAGCTTGGGACAATTACTGGGGTGTTTTATGTAAGTAATTTAGATATGGGAGGCAGGTAAATGGGCACTGTGCGATGGGTCTTTGCCGATGCCCAGCTGTGGGTAGGTGGGTGAGAGAGCACGCAGTTCTGTTTGACTGCTGCCCAAGGGGGGTCTGCTAAAGTTAATAGTTCATGTAACAGTCCCTTTACGCATCTAAGCACATTTTGCAGGCCACTAGCCTCTCAGGTTTCAAGCAGCCCACAGTGATGTAATGGCTGAGGTCAGGGGGTTTATGTGGGTGGGTCCAGTTTTTCTAAAAGCAATACATGTCAGCAATGCAGTCCTTGTTACATTTAACTTTTTCACTTCATGTTGCAATAAATATATACAATCCTGCTTTCTAGGAGTATAGCATTTTATTTTCCCAGATGTGTTCAAGTAATTTATTTTATCATGCAGCTTATGAATCTTGTACAGCACATCATGCAAGCTGAGTTGCATCCAAGTGTTTGAGTGAGTTCAGGATGTGGATGGGGTTTATCATGGGGCAAGATTAAGCCCTCAGAAATTGCACCTGGAAGCAGTATGAGTTTCTATTAGTGTTTCTCAAAGAGCCTAAAGGTGTTCAGAAAACATGCTCATGCAATTTTTGGCCTCTCTGTAGAGCAGAGAGTAAAGGTATCGTTTTTGCCATTTGGAACAAAGAAGACACAAAGCTATCCCACATTATCAGGACTTGGTTCATGCACAGGCTCTAGGAGCCTGTGCATGAACCAAGTCCTGATAATGGATGGCGTGTAAATTAAGCAACCAAAATCATAAAAAATATGAGATGGTCTTTTCAAAATTGCAAAAAGCATATTTCTGTAAAATACGGAAGGGTTTCACTTTAGTACATCAGAATATTTTGCTGCGTTGAAAAGCATTTAATAAAATAGATCGTTTTGAACTATGAATTTAGAAACATTCTGCCTCCTGCTATGACAACAATGCCACTAGTGAACTAAGAGGTAAGTTATTTGGCATCTTCACCCTATAGGTGCCCTAAATTCTTATTATAGATGTTACAGGGTCAGGGGCCCAACACTGCTTCTTGACACAGGGTCTGTCTCCCATGCCAAGGACAGTGCTGCCATAAAGGCAAGCACCCAACAAAGGCTACTGACAGCTGTTAGTGTCTAGAACCACATCCTAAGCTCTCCACTGAAAGGTGGATGTGCTACCTTAGGGGAGAAGAATTGGCCTAACGGCTAGGGCAGTCTACCTTGAATCTGGGGAACTGGGTTCGAGTCTCGGCAATGACGCTGAACATCCTGTAATTGTGGGCAAATCACTTAAACTCACCCTGCCTAACAAAAATGAATGTGTCCTCATGTAATGCAACTGGTGCTATGTAAAGCGCTCTGATACCAGATTCGGGTCAAGTTTGCGCAATATAAAACTCTGTAAAATAAAAACATTAAAAAAATAGGGGTTACTGTGGGTTCTTGGAGCCTCTCTAACTTTTCAGAGTGAGGAGCTACCACTTCATGTGGCAGACATAATTCAACCCCTTGTCCATCTATCAGATCAGGGGTGACGCACCCTGTTTCTGAACAGTTGCCTGCCTTTCTAGGACTTCTTGTGGATCAGAAGAGGCCTAGCCAGTGTAAACTTTGAGGTGCTCCCTTACGTAGGGAGATGTCCCTTTTGCTCCCTGGGTCTCTAGCTAAGATTTACCTTCCTTTTCTATCTATTCCCTTTTTGCTGCTCTTTTGGGATCTAAGTCTCCTAACCTTAGGGCAGGACCTTCAGGATCCTTGGTTTGGGCAGAGCCCTGGGTGGTTGCCCCTTCTGGATTCAGATTAACCAATGGGAGGTCATTGCCTAGGATGCAATCTAGAGGGAGGTCAGGACTGACTACCATCCTATGCCAGCTAAGGGTACCTCCTACTTCTAGGGAAATTAAGGCCACAGGTCTGTTAGTAATCTCCCCAGGGAGGGCAGGTTTACTACCTCTCCCTCCTCTCTTCTGTGGGCCTGTTCCCCCCTTTTTGGGTTCACCCCGTGGGTTTTCTTGGGGGCTCGTGCTCTAACCTATTGTCAGCTATCTTCCCCAGTTCTCTGGGGGAAGACAACTTTGAATCCACCAAATGCTTAGGAATTTCTCTGAGGTACAATTAGTTAATATGTGCTGTTTCATAATTAAATTAAATAGTCCATCATAAGTCTCCACCTGTTGCCTATTATCCAGCTTGCGGGTGCTTTGACTGAGGAGTCTATGATATTCACCCATGTCTGATTTTGACCTCGATGGGTGTCCCTAAACTTTACTCTGTATTCCTATCTGGTTAGTCCAAATTCTTCTATCAAGGTTCCATTCATATGCTGAGAGGGCTTAGCCACATCCTCATTAAGGGGCAGAAGTCAGTCTCTGCCCTTGACTGAGAACAACTCCCACAATAGGGAGCCCCAGTACTGGTGACCTTGCCTTCTAATTTCCAGGCCCTCTCAAAGGCTGCAAACTATTTATCAATGCCGTCACCATCACTAAACTTAGGACAATCCCTTTAGGGATCTTAGGGTCAAAGGTTTCCTCTTTTTCCCTATTTACATTGCTGCCACCATTATACTTGGGCTTCACACCCATTTTAACCCTTATTTCTTCGAGGGTTAGTCTCCTTTACTCAAGTTCAGTTTTTTACCCTCTAGTGAGAGGAGATCAAGCTCTTTCTCACGGCTAACTACCATCTTACTAGAAGGCGGTCTGGGAAAAGGCAGAGAGGTGTGGTCTTCACTTTCTTCCTCATCGTCTTCTATTTGCACTAGGGTATCATCCTCACCCTCTACAGGGTCTTCTTCTGAGGCATGGCCCTCCCTCTCTTGCCTTTATTTCTCATAGGAGCTGGGGGCTTTTTCAAGGTCTTCCCTTTGGCTGTTGCTCTATAGCCAATGCTCGAAGCTTTGCACAAATCTCAAAGAATACTTATTTTCAGAGCTGGGGTGACAGATAATTCGAGGTTCTTGTTAGCCTCCATTGTTCATTAACCATTTGTAAGTTGTGACCGTTTTAAAACTTTAGACAAACTTTTAAAACTTTTTCCTAACTTTCTTTTACTTTACTTTGCAATGGAGGTCTGCCCAGGGCCCTAACCATTGCCGTTCAAACCTTTTAAAAAAAAAATCAGAAAAAAATAATTTGGGTCTAAACTTGATAGTGGATTTCTCATGCAAAACTCTCTTGTACACAACTTGTACTGTGAAACACATGTTCAGGATCCCACTGCTGTAACACCAATGTAGGAGAGTGGAGTATTATGTAGTGAGACTGGTTAGGCTTCACTATACAATACTCTCACAATACCCCAAATAGGTCCTTTGCGTTCACACTAATAAATCCGTAGCTCAGTCCTGGTAGTGTGGCACAGAGCAGTCAGGCTTTATTAGAGGAACATGTTTTAAGCATTTCAGAGTATCAACATGGACTCTAAATAATTGACACGACTTGAAAGAAACCCAACACTGATTTATAAAACTAAAGCCGATTTTTATATAAATGTAGACACCAAAACAAAGACAATCGCATGAGTATAATGAAAGTTATGGATTTTTTGAAGGAAAAGTAAATCAGTATAATTCACTACTACAAACTTTTAACTTTGCAATCAATGGATATACCCACTAGTGACAATCGCTCACTTGCAGAACGAGTCCAGAGGAAGCCACTGAGGGGTAAAATGAAGTGGGTCCCAGGATCAGGCTACAAGAGTCTGTTAAATGTTACCTAGCTAGTAGGGCCCGGGTGCTGAGTTGTCCTGCCTGTTACTGGTGGTGAAGTGGATGCCATGGGGGTGCTGGTTTTATCGCTTAGACAGTGCTGGGGAAGAAACAGAAGCAAAAACACAACAACAGGGCCCTTAAGACAGCAGGTTGAAGACTGTGGAGTTTCCTCAAGGCACAGCATAAAACAAAGGAAGTGGTACCCAGACTAGGCTCCAACAAGCCTTGGCAGCGGCATGCTCAGCCTGGAGTTACCGTGTTGTTCTGGAGCCTGGGGGAAAATGGAAGTCACCTGATACTTGCTGGAGGTCAGCATACGTTTCCCACAAAGCATTAGACCATTTACTTTTAGGTGATCCCTCAGCTGGCCCTTTGGTTTCAGGAGTGTGATTTGCCTCAGGGTTGCAGGGGACTAGTAGCTCTAGTCCAAGGGAGTTCTGGAGTATCGTTTGGCTCTCAGAGGGGTTCCTCTTTCCTGGGAAACCGGTCTTTGGTCCGGGACATGTCCCAGTCATGCAGTTGCAGGGTGGTTGCCACAGATGCAGGGTATCATGTCTTTGCTTTGTGCAGGTCCTAAAGTGGCAGACGTGGGTCTCTTCTTTGTCCTTGGTTGCAAGTTGATTCAGATCGGAGGTTCTGGTGCTAGGGATGCCCCTTAAGTCCTAGATATAAGGGTGTGAGTGCAAGTAACCAATGGACCACTAGCCCCAGTTGCTAATCTGCATCTGAGGTGACAACATCCAGTTGGGGCTGCATCTTTTCTACCCAGAACCTTCTATTCTGCCACTTTTAAAAAGAACACAAACCCTCTGTGGCTGTACAGACCAGTGTGCCCACCCTAGGAGTATGGCTAGCCTTCTTGGGGTGTACGTTTCCTGACTACCTAATTTTCCTTCCTGCCCCAGAGCAAAAGTGCCTGTGGGCAGGGGTTTGGCTGTTCCCTTCTCTGAGAGGCAGCCTGGTTGCATATAAGGGGCAGTGTAAGCTTTGAAGCTCACCTCCTTGATGTGCCACTTCACTAGCCATCCTGGCATGGAGGGAGGTTTCACCTCCTTCCCAGGCAGGCCCTTATTTCTGACTCCTGGGAATCTTCACACCTTCTGGCAGAAGTTCAGATTCCTGTCTTGGTGGCAGCAACTGTAGGCTGTCAACCAGGTCACAGGAAAGGCTGGGGGACCATGTGAGCAACCTATAAGGTAGCCACCTGGGTGAATGTCTTATTAAAGTCTACTTTAGAAAAAGCCTAGGTTTGATGAGACTAGTTTGAGACCAAACATGACACTCTTCAGTGGGATCATAATGGAGCTGGCAACATGGAGGTGCCTGAGTGCCAGCCCATGTTATCCTATGGCCCATTGAACACTTATAGGAGCCTCTAATAGAAAGAGGTTACTATTGGGACATATAAACTTACACTTCTGTATCCACACCTTTAATACAATGCAATGCTGGGCTCAGGAGGCCTACCTTAGAGGTGACTGACATATATTAAAAATAGTGCTGTGACCTTGCAACTCATGGCAAGGGCAAAGTCGAGTTTGAGCAGCTGGCACTGCTCTTGCCGCCTTTAATGGCAGACCTATTGTCACTTCTTCCTTGGTTCACGCAGGGTGGCACAATCAGTGCTGCAGGCCTTGGTGACCCCTTTAGCTCCCATGCCCTTGGTGCCACTGGTACCAATTACCAGGACTTATAAGGGGGTGAAGTCCTTGCCAATTGGGGTTACCAATTCACATGTATCACAATTTAGGGAGAGAGTACTGGCACTGGATCCAGTGCACACTCAGAGTCAAAAACCATTAGCATTGGGGTCCAAATTGAGCAAAAAGTGGGGGAGAAACCAACAAAAAGCCATTTTCTTTACAAATACTTTTCGATGTGAGAAATTATTTTAAATATTGTGCTGTAAAATGTAACTTTTGGCCCATATTAAAAAATGTAGCTAGTGGTGAAAACACCCACTTGACACCACTTGTCCCCACTATAACTCTTCTAAGGATGAATGTGCTTGCCCGCAAGCTTCACCCTATAGCTTAGATGAATGTTTCAAAATTAAGGGTGGTTTAATTTCCTGCTCACTCCCTGTGTGTGTTCTGTTTGCAGTGTTCATCTTTTGTGTACTGCACTACGCTGGTGGTTGGTTGGTAACAGCTCAATTCTAGCAGTGTAATGATTTGTATACTGTCTAGTGTTTTCACTGTGATTAGTTTATAAAACTTTTCAGGCCTGGTGATTATATTTTGCTCAAGGATGATAGATTATGCAAAAGGGTGATAGATTAAGTACTGGACATGCTGTTCATTGGTGCCAGTGTTTGTGGCTGGTATGCTGTTTTGGCTGTTTTATGGGTTGGTTTGCTTTCCAGACAGGAAGTTTTACTTTTTAGGTTGAACCTGTGGTAACATGCGCTAACGCATGCGTATCGCGTGTGAGATACTTTTGTTAACAAAAAATTTCTTGGAGCCTGCCTGTTGCTTACAATTTGTTGGCTTGCATGGCAGTCTTCTTTACAGTCTCGTAATTAGTCACTGCAGGCCACACATAATTTCTGTTCCATACTGTGGTTAATTCAACTTAATTAGTGACCATCCAGTGCTCCCCACGTGATTGAAGTACTGTTTTGTTCTTTTTAACTTACAGTGCTTTGCAAACAGTGTGACTGGTAAAAATGTGCCCAGCAGAACAAACAAAATCGCAACATATTATTTCATTCAGTTAATTTCTTTTATTTTACCTAGTCTTTTATTCTCACTTTGCACTCATATTATGTTTTGTTTTTGCTCACGGGCACTGGTCTCAAAAGATGACATTATCTTGCTCTAAATATTGCAAAGCAACATTGTTTCTTTTTTATGTGTTATTTCCAAAATGATGCTGTAACATATTGTGCAGTGTACCCCAATCGTACCCATTCCAATCCACGCCACCCCCAACCAATTCTCTCCCTTCCACCTCACTCAATCCACTCCCCCCAATCCAGTACACACCACATCACACCACACCCCCAGTCCAATCCAATCCAATCCATCCCAGACTAATCCAATTTACCCTACACTCCACACCAATCCAACTCAATAAAAACCACTCACATCAATCCAATCCACCCTACCCGTAACTCGCCCACACCAATCCAATCTGCCCCACCTGAAACAGTCCGCACCAATCCAATATGTCCCACTCCAATCAACTATACACCAATCCATCCCAATCCAATCCAATCCACCCCAACCAATCCAATCCACCCTAATCTAATCCAACCCACCCCAGACCAATACAATCCAACCAGACTATTCAAATCCACCCCTGACCAATCCACCCACTCCAATCCATCCTACTGCAATTCAATTCAAATCACTCACCCCAATCCACCCGCACAAATCCTCCAGATCCACCCCAATCCAATACACCTCACGAGAATCCACTGCAGTCTACTTCGTCCCCCTCCAATCTGCCCCAGTCCAATTAATCCAACTTAAGTTGCCCAATACAATCCAATCCACACCACCTCACCACCACACCCCCCACCAATCCACTTCAATCTCTAAGGCGTAGAAGCGTCGCTACACTGCTCTCAGAGCAGGAGAAAATTAAAATAAAATGATAATAAACTTGTTATTATAATTTTATTTTTCACTGCTGGGCGGGGTTAGGGTCGGGCAGGGCTAGTGGCACAGGGGAGAAGTGGTTTGCACATTCCAAGTGCACATGACTGCTTGACTGGCTGTCTTGATCCAGCCAAACAGTCATGCACAATTTGCCTTTTCCCCACAAGGCTGCATTGTACACATGTCCTCGTCTGAGGGCCTAACCAGGGCACTCAGACCATTCACAACGCTGCATTGAAGTGTTGTGATTGGCTTAGAGGCAGGAGCCTGGGTACTTCCTGTTTCTGGACCGCAACAGAAGCAAAGGAGAAACTGTGTTGTCAGAATGGACAACAGGTGACTGTGCTACATGATGCCTGAGCCCTAACACCCACTCCATTCCATTCCAATCCAGTCCAGTCCCTCCTACCCCACTCTAATCCACCCACTCCATGCCAATTCAATCAACCCCACACCAATCCATTTCCCAACTGGAATCCAGTCCAACCCTCTCCAATCCACACAATCCAACCCACTCCTCTCCAATCCAACCCAATCCTCTCCAATCCAACCCATCCTACTCCAATCCAATCTACCCCACTCCAGTCCAAACCACCCCATCCACCCCACTCTAATCCAATCTAATTCACCCCTCTACAATCCAATCTACCCCACTCCAATCCATCCACCCACTCCAATACAATCCACCCTACTCCAATTCAACCTACTGCAACCCAATCCACCCACTCCACTCCAATACACCCACTCTAATCCACACCACTCCAATACAACCCCACCCCATTCCAATTCAGCCTACCCCACTTCAATCCAATCCTCCCACTCCACCCCATGCCAATCCACCCAATGTCAATCTGACCCCACGCTCCAAACCACCTTAATCCACCCCATTCCAAAACAATCCACCTCATTCCAAGCCGATCCACCCAGTCCAATCCATGCCACTCCAGTCACCCCAATCCACCCCACTCCAGTCCAATCCATCCCTCTCCAGTCTAATATACTCCACTCCATTCGTATCCACAACACTCCAGTTCAATCCACCCCACTCCAGTCCAATCCAACCCACTCCAGTCCAATTAACCACATTTCAATTCAAACTACCATAATCAAGCCCACTCCAATCCAATCCACTCCGAGGCAATCCACTCCACTCCAAGCCACCTTACTCCACCCAACTAAAAAAAACACCCCACCCGACTCCAGTCCAGCCCAATCCTCCCCAATCTAACCTACCCAACCCCAGTCCACCTAACCCAACACCACCCAGATGCAGTCCACCCTACCCCAATCCACCCCACTCCAATCCATTGTACCCCACTCCATATCCAATCCATCCCTCTCCAATCCAACCCGCTCCACACAAGCCACACTTCTCCAATCTAAGCCACCCCACCTACCCCACTCCAGTCCAATCCACCCCTCTCCACTCCAGTCCAATCCACCCCACGCCATTGCAATTCAATCCACCCTACTCCACTCCAATCCACCCTACCCCACCTCAACCCAACCACTCTACACCAGTCCAATCGACCCCACTACACTCTAGTCCAATCCACCCCACTCCATTCCATTCCAATCCAGTCCATCCTACCCCATTCTAATCCACCCACTCCATGCCAATCCAATCAACCCCACACCAATCAAACACCCCACTCCAATGCAACCCACTCCATGCCAGTTTAATCATCCATCTCACTCCAATTCACCTTAATCTACCCCACTCCAATCCACTTTAATCTTCCCCACTCCACTCCAATCGGATAAACAACACTCCAGTCCAATCAACCTCACTCCAGTCCAATCCACTACACTCCAATCCAACCCAACCCATTCCAATCAACCACAATCAAACCCACTCCAATCCAGTCCACCCCACTCAAATTCACCCCAGTGTAATCCACCTTACTCCACCAACTCTGAAAAATCTACCCTAGCCCACTACAGTCCAGTCCAATCCACCTAACTCCAGTCAACCCCACCCTAATCCAGTACACCCCAATCCACCACAATCCAATTCATTCCACCCCACCCCACTCTAATTCAATCTTCTCCACACTGCTCCAAACCAGTCCACTCCACCTCACTCCACTCCAGTCAAATCCACCCACACCATTCCAATTAAATCCCTCCTACCCCACTCCAATTCACCCACTCCATGCCAATCCATTCCAACCCACACCAACCCAACTCCCACTCCAATCCACCTTATTTCATCCCACTCCAATCCACCTTAATCTACCCCACTGCAATCAACCTTACTCCACCAACTCTGAAAAATCTACCCCAGCCCACTTCAGTGCGGTCCAATCCACCTGACTGCAGTCCACCCCATCCCAATCCAGTCCGCCTCACCCCAATCCACCCCACTCCAATCCAATCCATTCCACCCCACTCCAATCCAATCCACCCCACTCCAATTCAACCCACTCCACATCGCTCCAATCCAGTCCACTTCAGTCCAATTCACCCCAGTTCACTCCAGTCCAATCCACCCCACACCATTCAAATTAAATCCATTTTACCCCAATCCAATTCACCCACCCACTCCATGCCAATCCATTCCACCCCACTCCAACCCACCTTCATCCATTCAACTCCAATCCACCTTAATCTACCCTACTCCAATCCACCTTAATCTACCCCACTCCACTCCAATCCAATCCATCGCATTCCAATCCAATCCACCACAATCCAACCCAATCCAGTCCACCCCATTTCAAATCTACTGCACCCCAGTCCAATCCACCTTCCTCCATCCCACTCCAAAAAATCCACCCCACCTCAGTCCAGTCCAATCCACTTGACTCCAATCCAGTCCAATCCACCACACTCCAATCCAACCCATCCCATTCCAATCAACCACAATCCAACCCACTCCAATCCAGTGCACCCCACTCAAATCCACCCCAGTCCAATCCACCTTATTCCAACTCTGAAGAATCTACCCCAGCCCACTTCTGGCCAGTCCAATCCACCTGACTCCAGTCCACCCAATTCCGTCCACCCCACCCCACCCCAATCCAACCCACTCCAATCCATTCCACCCCACTCCCATCCAATCCTCCCCACTCCAATTCAACTCGCTCCACACCACTCCAATTCAGTCCACTCGATTCCAATCCACCCCACTCCACTCCAGTCAAATCCACCCCACACCATTCCAAATAAATCCATCCTACCCCACTCCAATTCACCCACTCCATGCCAATCCATTCTACCCCACACCAACCCAACCCCCACCTTACTCCACCTTATCCCATCCCACCTTAATCTACCCCATGTCAATCCACCTTACTCGACCAATCTCTGAAAAATCGACTCCAGCTTACTTCAGTCTAGTCCTGTCCACCTGACTCCAGTTCACCCTACCCCACCCCAAACCAGTCCACCCTACCCCAATCCATTCCATCCCACCCCCCTCCAATCCACCCCACTCCAATTCAACTCACTCCACACCGCTCCAATCCAGTCAACTCCAGTCCATTTCACCCCACTCCACTCAAATCCACCCCACACCATTCCAAGTAAACCCATCCTACCCCTCTCCATGCCGATCCATTCCACCCCACCCAACCCCCACTCTAATCTACCTTAATCCATCCCACTCCAATCCACCTTAATCTACCCCACTCCACTCCAATCCAATCCATATCATTCCAATCTAATCCACTGCAATCCAACCCACTCCAATCCAGTCCACCCCATTCCAATCCACTGCGCCGCAGTCCAATTCACCTTACTCCATCCCACTCCAAAAAATCCACCCCACCTCACTCCAGTCCAATCCACTTGACTCTAATCCAGTCCAATCCACCGCACCGCAGTCCACCCTGCATCAATCTTGTTCACCCCACCCCAAAACACCCCACTCAAATCCAATCCACCCCACCCCACTCCAATCCAACTCAGTCCAAACCACCCTGCTCCAATCCACCCCAATCCACCCCACCCCAACCCTATGACCCTATTTCAATCCAATCCACCCCACCCCAATCCAATACAATCCATGCCATTACAGTCCATTATACCTAACTCCAGTCCAATCCACCCCACTCCACTTTACCCCTGCCCAACCCAATCCAATCCACCCTATTCCAGTACAATACACCCCAGTTGAGTCCAATTCACCCACCCCATTCCAACCCACCACAATCCAACCCACTCCAATCCAGTCCGCCCCACCCAATCCAATCCAGTCTAATTTACCTCACTCCACCCCACTCCACAAAATCCACCCCACTCCACTCCAGTCCAATCCAATTTGCCCACTCCAATCCAATCCAATGCACCCCACTCCAATCCACCCCAACCAAGTCCACCACAATCCACCCCACTCCAATCCAGTTAACCACACCCCACTCCAATCCACCCAACTCCAATCAAATCCATCCCACTCCAATCCCACCCTCTCCACCCAACCCAATCCACACTGCTCCAATCCAATCCTCCCACCCCAGTCAAATCCATCCCACTGCAGTCCAATACACCCAATTCCAATCCAACCAACCACAATCTAACATACTCCCCTCTAGTCCACCCCACTCTAATTCAATCCACCCAGTCCAATCCACCTACCCTGCCTCACTCCACCCAACTCTAATAGATCCACCCCTTTCCACTCCAGTCCAATCCAATTCACCCCACTCCAATCCAATTCAATCTACATCACCCCAGGCCACCCCACCCCTTCCCAATCCATTCCTCCCCACCCCATTTAACCACACTCCAATCCATCCCACTCCAATAGACCTTAATCTACCCCTCTAATCCTCCTTAATCTACCCCACTACAATCCAATCCAATCCACCTCATTCCAATCCAATCCACAGCAATCCAACCCACTCCAATCCAGTCCATCCCATTCCAATCCACTGCACCCTATTCTGATCCAACTTACTCCATCTCACTCCATAAATCCACCTCACATTACTCTAGTCTATTGCACTCGATCCCAATCCAGTCCAATCTACCCCACCCCAGTCCACCCCACCCCACCTCAATCCAGTCCACCCCACTCCAGTCAATCTACCCAACTCCAGTCCAATCCACACCTCTCCAATCCAATCCACCCCACCCCAACCCAATACAATCCACCTTATCCCAGTTCAATACACCCCAGTTGAGTTCAATCCACCCCAACCCATTCCAATCCACCCCACTCCAATCCAACCCTCTCCACCGAATCCAATCCACGCTGCTCCAATCCAACCCAGCCACCCCATTCAAATACATCCCACTGCAGTCCAATCCAACCTACCACAATCAAACCTACTCCACTTCAGTCCACCCCACTCTAATCCAATCCACCACAGTCCAATCCACCTCACTCCACCCCACCCCACTCCAATAGATCCACCCCTTTACACTCCAGTCCAATCCAAACCACCCTATTCCATTCGGATTCAATCCACATCACCCCAGGCTCACCCACCCCTTCCCAATCCAGTCCACCCCACCCAACCCCTTTCAACCCACTCCAATTCAGTCGACCCCAGTCCAATCCACCTTACTCCATCCCACTCTAAAAAATCCTCCCCACCCCAATTCACCCCACTCCAATCCATCCCCCTCCAATCCACCTTAATCTACCCCATTCCACTCCAATCCATCTCATTCCAATCCAATCAACAGCAATCCAACCCACTCCCATCCAGTCCATCCCATTCCAATCCACTGCACTCTATTCTGGTCCACCTTACTCTATCCCACTCCAACAAATCCACCTCACCTCACTCCAATCCAATGCCACGACCCCAATCCAGTCCAATCTACCCCACCCAGTCGCCTACCTCAATCCAATCCGCCCTACTTCAATACAATCCACCCCCCTCCAGTCCAATACAACCCACCCCTATAAAATCCACCCCTCCCCAACCCAATCCAATCCACCCTGTACCTGTCCAATACACCCCAGTTGAGTCCCATACACCCCACCCCATTTCAATCCAACCCACCACAATCCAACCCAGTCCAGTCCAGTCCTCTCCAATCCAATCCAGTCTAATTCACCTCACTCTACCCTACTCCAAAAAATCCACCCCACTCCACTCCGGTCCAATCCAATTCACCCACTCCAATCCAATCCAATGCATCCCACTCCAATCCACCCCAACACAGTCCACCACAATCTACCCCACTCCAATCCAGTCCAGTCAACCATACCCCACTCCTGTCTACCCCACTGCAATCAAATCCACCCCACTCCAATCCAACCCTCTCCACCCAATCCAATCCACACTGCTCCAATCCAGCCCACCCACCACATTCAAACCCACCCCACTCCAGTCCAGTCCACCCACTCCAATACAATCCACCACTCTCCAACTCACTCCAGTCAAGTCCACTCCACTCCAATCTGATCCAATCCAGTCTAATTCGCCTCACTCCACCCCACTCCAAAAAACTCCACTCTACTCCACTCAGGTCCAATCCAATTCACCCACTCCAATCCAATGCACCCCACTCCAATCCCCCCCAACCAAGACCACCACAATCCATCCCACTCCAATCCAGTTAACCACACCCCAGCCTAATCCACCCCACTCCAATCAAATCCACCCCACTACAATCCAACCCTCCCCACCCAATACAATCCACACTACTCCATTCCAAACCAACCAACCACAATCTAACTTACTCCACCCTAGTGCACCCAACTCTAATCCGATTTACCAAGCCCAATCCACCTCACCCTGCCTCACTCCACCCAACTCCAATAGATCCACCCCTTTCCACTCCAGTCCTATCCAATCCAGCCCATCCCACTCAGATCCAATTCAATCTACATCACCCCATGCCATACCACCCCTTCCCAATCCAATCCTCCCCACCCCAATTCACCGCACTCCAATCCATCCCACTCCAATCCATCTTAATCTACCTCACTCCAATCCACCTTAATCTACCCCACTCCAATCCAAACTACCTCGTTCCAATCGAATCCACAGCAATCCAACCCACTCCAATCCAGGCCATCCCATTCCAATCCACTGCACCCTCTTCTGGTCCACCTTACTCAATCCTACTACAAAAATTGCACCTCATCTCACTCCAGTCCAATGCTCACAACCCCAATCCAGTCCAATCTACCCCACCCAGTTCCCCCACCTCAACCCAACCTGTCCTAATTCAATACAATCCACCCCACTCCAGTCCAATCCACCCCACTCCAATCAAATCCACCCCTCGCCAATGCAATCCACCCTATCCCAGTCCAATACACCCCAGTTGAGTCCCATAAACCCCACCCCATTTCAGTGCAACTCACCACAATCCAACCCAGTCCAGTCCACTCCAATCCACTCCAATCAAGTCTAATTCACCTCACTCTACCCTACTTCAATAAAAATCCACCACACTCCACTGCAGTCCAATCCAATTCACCCACTCCAATCCAATCCAATACATCTCACTCAAATCCACCCCAACCCAGTCCACAGCAATCCACCCCACTCCAATCCAGTCAACCATACCCCCACCCCATGTCCACCCCAATGAAATCAAATTCACCCTACTCCAATCCAATCCTCTCCACTCAATCCAACCCTCTCCACCCAATCCAATCCACATTGCTCCAATCCAGCCCACCCACCCCATTCAAATCCATCCCACTGCAGACCACTCCACCCAATGCCAACCCAACCCACCACAATCCAACCTACTCCACTTCAGTGCACCCCACTCTAATCCAATCCACCCCACTCCAATCCACCTCACTCTGCCTCACTCCACACCACTCCAATAGATCCACCCCTCTCCACTCCAGTCCAATCCAAACTACCCCATTGCAATCCAATTCCGATTAGCTTTATTCGATTTTAGTTTAAAAATCATAAAAGCAACAACAATACATAAGTAAATGCCTTAACATTTCATTACAAGGTTAATATCAACTATAAAAACAGGATTAAATTGATAAGACGGGTCAACTAATCAAAGTAAAACATTTCATTTCTTTATCAAGTAGGACATCTCAAAAAATAAAACAAAAAGGGGTCATGCATACAGTGCCACAAAACAGCTTAAGGTTCAGGAGGAAGAACATCGGCAAACCTAAGTCAGCAGATTGCTTACTAGGTACATACTACCGTGTCAGTTGAGCTAAAACTCGTGGGTTGCCTCTTTGTAATTGGTTCTCCCAAAATTCGATTTTTAAACAAAGGATCAAATCTATTTTACGCTATGGGGTTAGTGGCGCAAGGTGCACAGGATCCCCTTCTCCAGGAGCTGTATTTCTTTGCCGCTGATCTAAGTAATGGAAAGTGTAGGGAGCTCGGGTAGAAATCATGCAAGTCCCAAATACTAATGGGGACATCCCCTTCTTTGGGCTGGCTAAATCGTAAGTGGGGGACGATGTTCCTATTCTTAAATTTAATTAACACCAAGTCCCCCGAAGTGTCTTTGGGCAGCGTGCCTAGCCACCCCACCCTCCTGACGCTCATGATTCCACCATCAAGATCAGGTGGCAAAGGTCTGTTGTTCTGTAACCAGAAAATAACCTTATTTAGCAGGTCCTGATGAGATGTGTGTTTCCCCTGGCTGGGTGCAGGGACCCCAGAGAGGACTGTCACATATGGGGCGGCTTCAGGAGGTAAATTAATACGTGGTGTTCTTTCTGGGGCGGCTCTAGCCACTGTGTAAGTTATTAACGCGGGTTTTAATGTTGCTTTAGAGCCAGTTGAGGTAGATGTATTACGAGGTGGTAATTGAGTTTGAGCATTCTTACATGTAATGGGCTTGGACTTTTCGGCGTTGATGGGAGGATTAGGGCAAATTGGTGTTGCTTTTTTATTGGTTGGTGGAGAATTCCTTTTGAGTTTTTTTTCAATACTGGTGAGCCTGTCCCCCAAGTCATGGATTTTTGTAACCAAAGGTGAAATGGCAGATATTAACAATTGCTCAATCTGAGCCAGTAAAGTCGATTGAAGGGGCGATACAGGGTCATCTGTTATATCCACAGCCTTATCCATCATTGGTGTAATAGGGTTAGAGGGGGAAGACGTAGGGCTAGTACGCAATTTCTGAATTTTAGGTAGGTTCCCATTGACATTTTCCCCATCATGCTTCCTTTTGAAAATAAGACCCCGGAGCAATGCATTGGCTTGAGTTTGGCCTATATTTAAGGGTAGAGGTACATCCCGCGGAGTACCGTTTAAATTGTCAAAGACGCTGGCCAAAATAGGGGGGGATACAACATCCTGGACATACTTAGTGCCACACAGGGCATTGAGCTCCTCCCAGATGGACATGATTAGTAGGCAGAATTCCAAAAAAAGTAATAAAAGCGAGAATGAGCGGTACAATGGGAGTCAAATAGTATGAAGCGTCTCAATACCTTCTCCTTGGAATAGGTCAGGTGGGGTGGCCCGTCCCGTCCTCCTCTGGCCTCTGAGGGCCGTAGAGGGCCCGCCCTTTGCCCGGGCTTAGCCCGGCGGCCCCGCGCACGTCCCGCAGGGACAGGAGGTGTTCCGATGTTTGTATGCGCCGCCTGGCGTAGGCAGTGACGTCCCAGGTGCGCCTCTGCCACCGGGGCACCTGGGATTTGTGGTCTGGGTCCTGCTTGCCGTTTCCCTCACGGCGCTCGGTGGGCTCTGTGATGCACTAGGCAGTAAAGTGCTGTGGGACTCTGCCGGTCCCCCTCCCATGCTGGTGCTGGTCGGATATGACCCCCAAGGAGCTGTCGGTGCTCCGATGTTTGTATGCGCCGCCTGGCGCAGGCAGTGACGTCCCAGGTGCGCCTCTGCCACCGGGGCACCTGGGATTTGTGGTCTGGGTCCTGCTTGCCGTTTCCCTCACGCCGCTCGGTGGGCTCTGTGATGCACTAGGCAGTAAAGTGCTGTGGGACTCTGCCGGTCCCCCTCCCGTGCTGGTGCTGGTCGGATATGACCCCCAAGGAGCTGTCGGTGCTCCGATGTTTGTATGCGCCGCCTGGCGCAGGCAGTGACGTCCCAGGTGCGCCTCTGCCACCGGGGCACCTGGGGTTTGTGGTCTGGGTCCTGCTTGCCGTTTCCCTCACGCCGCTCGGTGGGCTCTGTGATGCACTAGGCAGTAAAGTGCTGTGGGACTCTGCCGGTCCCCCTCCCGTGCTGGTGCTGGTCGGATATGACCCCCAAGGAGCTGTCGGTGCTCCGATGTTTGTATGCGCCGCCTGGCGCAGGCAGTGACGTCCCAGGTGCGCCTCTGCCACTGGGGCACCTGGGATTTGTGGTCTGGGTCCTGCTTGCCGTTTCCCTCACGCCGCTCGGTGGGCTCTGTGATGCACTAGGCAGTAAAGTGCTGTGGGACTCTGCCGGTCCCCCTCCCGTGCTGGTGCTGGTCGGATATGACCCCCCAATCCAATTCAATCCACATCACCACAGGCCACCCCACCCCTTCCTAATCCAGTCCTCCCCGCCCCAATTCACCCCACTCCAACCCATCCCACTGCAATCCAGCTTAATCTACCCCACTCCACTCCAATCAAATCCATCACATTCCAATGCAATCCACCACAATCAAACCCACTCCAATTCAGTCCACCCCATTCCAATCCACAGCACCTCATTCCAATCCATCTTACTCCATCCCACTCCCAAAAATCCATCTCACCTCACTCCAGTCCAGTCCACTCTACCCCAATCCAGTCCAACCCAGTCCACCCCATCCCACCTCAATCCAGTCCACCCTACCCCAATCCGCCCCACTAAAATCCAATCCACCCCACTCTAGTCAAGCCACCCAACTCCAATCCAATCCACCCCTCTCCAATCCAATTCACCTACTTCACTCCAATTCAATCCACCCCACTCCAATCCAATCCACCCTACTTCAATCCACTCCACCCCAATCCAGTCCGATCCACCCACTCCAACACAATCCACCACTATCCAATACAATTCAATCCACCCCACCACAGTCCAATACAACCCAGTTGAGTCCAACTCACCCACCCAATTCCAATCCAACCCACCACAATCAAACCCACTACAGTCCAGTCCACCCCACTCCAATCCAATCCAACCCAGTCTAACTCACCTCACTCAAAATCCACCGCACCCCACTCCGATACAATCCAATTCACCCACTCCAATCCAATGCACCTCACTCCCACCACAACCCAGTCCACCACAATCCACCCCACTCGAATCCAGTCAACCACACCCCACCCCAATCCACCCCACTCCAATCCAACCTGCTCCACCCAATCCAATCCACACCGCTCCAATCCACCCACCCCATTGAAATCCATCCCACTGCAGTCCAATCCACCCAATTCCAATCCAACCCACCACAATCCAACCCACTCCACTTCAGTCCACCCCACTCTAATCAAATCCACCCCAGTCCAATCCACCTCACTCTGCGTCACTCCAACCCACCCCATTAGATCCACCCCTCTCCACTCCAGTCCAATCCAATATAGTCCACTCCAATCCAATTCAATCCACATCACCCCAGGCCACTCCACCCCACCCCAATCCAGTCCACCCCACCCCACCAACTTCACTCCAAACAATCCATCTCACGTCAATCCAACCCGCTCCACCCAATCCACATCGTTCCAAACCAATAAACCATACAACACTCCAATCCTCCCCACCCTCTCCAATCCACCCCACCCCACTCCAGTCCAATCCCCCAATCCGATCCATACCAATCCAATTGCCTCCCCTCCCCTCCCCTTCAATCCAATCCACCCCTTTCCAATCCACTCCACCCTACTCCAGTACTCTCCACTCCACTTAACTAAGTCTTCTCCACTGCACTCTAGTCCAATCCAATCCACCACAATTCTCCCCACTCCACCACACCCCAACCCAATCCAATTCACCCCTACCCACTTCAAAGCATCCAATCCATCCCACTCCACCCCAGTCCAATCCCTCCAATCCAATCCACTCCAACTCACTGAATACTCAAATCCAATCCGCCCACTATAACTGGTCCACCCGCCCCAATCCAATCTAATCCATCCACCCCAATCCAATCAAATCCACCCCACTCCAATCCCCTCCACCCCAGTTCAATCCACCCCACTCCAATCCACTCCAGTCCAATTCAATCCACCCCACTGAATCCACCACACTCCACTCAAATTAATCCAGTCCTGTCTACCCCAATCCTCTGCACTCATCTCCGTTCCAAATCCACCCCTCTGTAGTCCTGTCCAATCCACCCCATTCTACTCCAATACACTCACTCTACTCCAATTTACTCCACTCCACCTCACTCCAATAGATACACCACCCCACTCCAGTCCACCGACTCCAATGCAATCTAATCCACCTTACCACAGGCCACCCTGTCCCATCCCAATCCAGTCCACCCCACCCCAATTAACCCCTCTCCAATCCATCCCTCTCCAATCCAACCCACTCCACCCAATCCACATCGCTCCAAACCAATACACCGACCCGACTCAAATCCTCCCCACCCTCTCAATCCACCCACCCCACTCCAGTGCAATTCCCCAATCCAATTCACCCAATTCCATCCCCTCCGATCCACTTCAATCCAATCCACCCCTTTCCAATACACTCCACCCCACTCCAATACACTCCACTCCACCCCACTTAACTCAGTTCTCTCCACCCCACTCTAGTCCAATCCAATCCACCACCATTCTCCCCACTCAACCGCACCCCACTCACCCCACTCCCATTCACCCAACCCCACTCCAAAGCATATGACTCTAATACATTCCACCCCACTCCAATCAATCCAATCCAATCCGCCCACTATAATCCGGTCTACTCACCTCAATCCAATCTAATCTATCCACCACAATCCAATTGAATCCACCCCACTCCAACCCTCATCATCCCAGTCCCATCAACTCAGTCAAACCCAATCCACCTCATTGAATCAACCATCCTCCACTCAAACACACTCCAGTCCTGTCTACCCCAATCCTCCGCATTCCTTTCCATTCCATGCCACCCCACTCTATTCCACTGCAATCCACCCCATTCTACTCAAATCCACCCACTCTACTCCAATCAAAAACACTGAATCTACTGCAATCCAATTTATCCCACTACCTTAATGCACTCCAACCCACTCAACCCTCGAACACCCCACGACACTGCTCTCTACAGCACTCTGCCACTGAACCACTGAACTCTACCCCCCTCTACTCTACTCTAGGACACTGTATTCCCCCTACTCCACCCTACAACACTCCACACTACTAACCTTGAACCATGCTGAACAGCAGCCAGTCTGGTGCACAACATGGCTAAAAACACATTGCCAAAGTCAATAGGTCTTCTCTGTTGTCGACTAGCCTTGCCTTGCCTTGCCAGACTGAACAGTTGAGCGCTGATCACAGATCGGAGTGAGAGAACGCCGGATCGCCGAGGACGCCGAGGACACCGACACCGACAGTGGGTAGCTCACACCAGCTAACACCACCCAACAACTGTGAGGCCCTGTAAGACCCCCCCCCCCGAAACCTTCCCCCGCGAAGCGCGGAGAGTGCGGCGGCGTAGGGCTGTAGATCGGCAGAACGCCGCAGAACGCCAGCATAAAAGCAGGAAAGTGAAGACATCGGCACCCGGCACCCGGGATGCGAAGGGCGGTGCGGGGGGCTGTGCAGGGTTGACGGTCAGTAGATTGCCGTAGGACGCAGGGTATAAGCCGGCACCCGGGATCCTGTACCCGCATAACGCCCTGAGTCACCCCCCAGCTGTGCAGAACGCGCAGAACTCGGCGCACGCGTTCGCCGGCTTGAAGAAGACGTTACCTTGCTGCCCCCCAACCCCCCACCCCCATGGAAGCATATTAAGAGGGGGTGCCCGCACGGAAAGCGGCACTGCCAGAAAACAGCAGAGGCACGACGACAGCGGGACCGCAGTAGGGGAGGGGCCCAGTGGAACCTATATCTCTCCACAGAAGGGGAAACCAGACTAAAAATAAGATAACACCTGAGGCACCAGAACGAGGAAGGAGCCAAGAACTGAAGGTGTGTCTTTAGTATCCGGCCATATTTTCTGCGTAGTATAAGGAAAACAAGCTTAGGAAAAGTCCAGAAGACATCGTAAAAGAGGACAACAAGTGCGGCAAAGGCAGGCTGGTGAGTACAGGCACAACAGAGGTAAGTGTAAGAATCTACGTACTTTAAAAAAAAAATAAAAGTTACTTTTTTAATTATAATTGAGAATCGAACAACAGCAGTACTACAGATTAGGCAACAAAAATTAAGAAATGGCACCGAAAAGAGGGCAAAATCAGCGTAAAGAAGATAGCCCAGAGAAGAGTAAATCATTGGAGGGCTCAATATCATTGGTAGAGAGCCAGGAAAGCCAGGCTTCAATCATGGACAATAACAAGGGGCGACGTAGGAAAAGAAAAGTTAAACGGGCAACTAAAAACGCCCAGCAGGCTAAAAGGGACTGTATTCAAACATCTTCCAAACAGAAAGATAACATGGCAGCGTCCAAATCTATAAAGGACTTTGTAGGGAAACACTACAAATCCATAGAGCCAGTAATAAGCCAGGACCACGAGGAAGATGTGGAGGAATACGGCGCAGAGGGAGGAGAAAAGGCAGGGGCGGCAGCTGGGAATCAGAAAAGGAAAGAAACGGGAGAGCATCCCGAAGAAGAACATCCCGATATAGAGGCAGGAAGGGAGGACCCCACAACAATAAACCTGACGCTCCTGAGCCAAAATCTCCACATATCAGCGCCTCGTCTCTCATCATCTCCAAAAATGTTTTCGTTACAATCTTCGGGAAATGAAGGGCAAAGGGGAAATGAAAGACAGAGCCAGAGCTTCATCTGGGGAGGCGCGCCAGACCAATCCCCACAACACCAATCCGCCCATAAATCTCTACCGCAGGAAGACCCCACAAGAACTGGCCACCATATAAACCCAGACAGAAACCACACACAGGATTCGGAGCTTTCTGTAACGCCTACTTCATCATTGGTGGACCTAATATTGATGCTACAGAAGACACTACAAGGAATCCTAGAAGTAACACTTTCAAATAATGGAGTGATGAAAGCTCAGAAACTGCACCTAAAAAAGATCGAAGAGGAATTAGCGGGGATAAAGATCCAAATGCCAAGGATGTTAAGCCCAATAGTTAATACACTACCCATTGATGAAAGTGTAGAGAATGAACCGGTAGAGGCAGCTGTTGGAAACCCAGCAGGGTCCCCACATCCCATAGATCAAAGTATAACAAATGAATCAGTCGAGGTACTAGATAATGTATATATCTCCAGACGCCCAATACTGATAAAAAGGCATGGGGTGTTTACAGTGGCCCCCTCTAAGAATAGGGTTGAAAAGAAGCGAGCCCTAAAGCTAACAGCAAAAAGAAAAGGGAAGAAACTAGATAGGGAGGCACAGTCAGGCCTAAACGCATCAGCCCCGATCTATGTACCTGTGGAAAAGTAAATTTTGCCATGTTCTGTGTCCCTACGCCTCATCCATCATATGTTATGTGTGCATGACCAATATGCATATGTTATTCCCCATGTCCGATTAATGACGCAATTCCAGTTGTGTCCACCTCTAGTATGCCAGTTTCCAGTCCTCGTGAATACTACGAATATCAGGCCTATGTAAAGTTATGTTACCACGTTTCTCAGTGTGCACGTTATTCCATTATAAAGTCCCCGTTTCCAGGCCTCAAAAGGGCCCGGACCACAGATTCAGCTCCTGTCTCCTGAAAGCCTCGCTGAGGAGCAATACAGCCCCCACCTGTATCCTCGACCCTTCACTTACTTCCTGCCTCGCAGTGCCCGGTGCAGCCCGGCTCTGCCTCTGAGTCTGCCAAGCGTATGTTATGATTCCAGCTATCAGTTCAGTCCTCCTCTCTGCATTCCTAAGCTACTGAACTGCATCAATAGTTTCCGTCATTGTCTAGCCTACTCGTCTCCACGTTAGAGAAATACTGTATTAATGGTCATTTAATATTCTTCATCACGCACTACATGTAGAATAATGCATGGTCCAGTCTTAGAATCAAGTTAGCTTTTCCCCTCATGACTTCTAGTTCATATCAACATGTTCCCTAAACATTAGATACCAGATAGGGTTTAGGTACATGTCGCTCCGACCCTCCAGACTTTAGTCTCTGCTCCTAGCACAGAGTTCGTAGCCCCCAGCTTCTCCTAGTAACACGTCATTGCCAGTTTTCGCGCACCATTAGGTTAGAGGTCCCGGCTCCTTAGGTAGCCCCCTCCTATGTTTCCGCCCCATTCATGACATATTCTGTTACGTTTGCATCACATGTCTAAGTATACTCCCAGTTACACCCACTTTTACTGTTATCTCTCGCGACTGCTACGCGTCACGCCTTTCTGCTCCACCCACTGCTACGCCTACTGCAATGTAATGCTATGTGTTCGCGCTATGTATATATGCCTGTGTTTTGTTATTGAATGTTAGCGCGCTCATCCCAGACCTAGCCCCAGCAGCTGCTGGGCCTCTTTTCCCCTGTTGGGCCCCAGTTGTCCTGCTGGGCCCTGTCATTCTGTTCCTATGCAGGTTGTCCTGATCCTGTCCTTATGCTGTAATAAACCTGCAGAAACTCCTACTACCTCGAATCTTGACTCTTATTTATTGAGCTATCTGTTATGCTATAAGTCTAGTCAAAAATAGGGTATTATTTATTTATTTACCACATAATGGCGCCCGAATAGGGACTTGCCCTTTCCCCACGCGTCGGTGAAGCCACGCCGACCCCCTGACCCTCTGCAGTCGTGACGGAACTCTTCTGCGCAGTGGCAGATATTTCTGCTCAAGTATCCCTCAGGCCCACGGAGGAGACGGAGGAGGCGGTCCAGCATCCGAACGAGACGGTGGAGGAACGCGGCGAGTCCCGACCAGAGCCCAAGCCGAGAGTCCAAGGTCCGAGGTATCCGGAGGCCCACCTGTAACTGAAGTCCGAAGTCCGAAGTCCGTCGTCCAGTCCAGTCCGAGGCCTTCCGTTCCGTGCTGCCCGGTGAGTACCATTGCTGGGGTAGTATCTAGACAGGACCAATCTAAATTGACTCCTGGTCCGTGGGTTGGTGGTGCCCAGACTCACAAACGAAGTGTTCACCTAGGTGGATACGGGTCTTGATGTGTCCCTTTATGGGACCGGTATGTTCCGTACTGTTACAGCAGTGCATCCAGTGACTCTAGTCTGTTCCGTTCTCGAGAGAATCTGTTCTATTTCTGTTCTCAGTATTCCAGGTAATATTCTGTTCGAACTGTTATTTATAATGGTCTTCATGTAATTTACTGTTGTGGTATGAGTGCGATGTGATTTCGTGTTTTTATTGTGTATTGTATTTTTGTCCAGATTACAGTTCAGTCATGCCTATATTTTCCAAGTTACGTCAGTTAAAAACTAGAAAAGGTTTATTAGAGGAAGCAGTTCCTGTCCCGCCTAGGGACAGTCCAGGTCACTTTATGTATCAGAAACATGGCATAAGCGCCATATTATATCTAGATTTATGGGTAGGGTATACCAAACAGTTAGAAGAAAAGTATAGATGGCCCGTATCGGGTACATGGGATGCCGAATGTATCATGCGAGTAGAAGAAGCATTATGGAAAAAGAAAGCCAGACAGTCACAGAAAGATGCCATCGAGTTATGGCGTAAAGAAGCTCATAGAAGAACGGAAAAGGAAGTCAGAAAGTCAGAATTAAGTAGAGAATCCCAAGAACGAGCCCAAGAAAGAGAATTAATCGAGATAGGTGAACAAGTCAAAGCCGAACAGTCAGACAGACAGAGGCATGCCCTTATTAAGGGTATGTATCCTCTCCTTGCCGAAGGTTTGCCAAAAGCGACCCCAGAGGCATCTAGTAATTTCCCGCCACCATTAATTCCGACCAAGCTACGTCACAAACCGACCGCAGCTGATATTTTTATTTCGTCCTATTTGGACGACACAGTCCCCGAATATGCAAATCCTGTTCTCGCTCCGCTAGTCCCTGTAAATCAGGCACTTCCCGCTCCTCCAGACACCGGAGTACCTGTTATGGTACCCCCGGTCCAGCCTACAGTTCCATTTCCCACTCTGCCAGGACGTAGAGCCTCAGTAGACGACTCCAGTTTAGGGGCCGCAGGAGGAGCTACTCCTCAAACCCCGCCGCCACACAAGCGTTTATCGGCACTCGAATTACATGCTCAAGCATCACAGCGTACTCCTAAAAGTAATAAGTCTGTTACAGAAATCAGGCAAGCCCTTAACGAATGTGTTTATGATCCAGTTCCAGGCGAATATACTATGGTTTTATATTCCTTACGTGTAAGGAGAGTGACCGAGTATCTAGTCACCTTACCGAATATGAAAGAAGATCTAGACAGAATATATCGTTTCATCCGTACAGGGGATGATCCAGAAAGTATTGGCGAGATTATGTCTCAAAGGAAAGCCGAGATTCAGCTCATGATATTAAAGTTCCTGATCAATTGTCTAATAAGAGAACAAGATTACCCGTCTAAAGATCCCGCCGAAATGAGAATCCTGACAAGGTGGAGTGATAATATAGCCGAGGGTAAGCACAAGACCGTCGGTGCCATGGAGAGTATGTACAAGAAAATCCGTAAAGAAATAGTAAGGTTACACGAACAGCGTAAAGCAGCACAAGTAAGCGAGAAAGAAAGTATCTCTGATCCTGAAGAGGAAGAGAACGAGAATCCCGCCAGAATAGCGTATGTCGGAAAATCCAGATTTCCAGATCGCCATTTACGTCTAGAACCCAAGTCTATTTTTCATCTAGCACCAGAACAAGGTTCTCTAGAACAAGTATTTCAAGCTACCGATCACATTCTGAAATCACGAGTCGGTTACAGTGAGTTAAGTACCATGCATGAACAGGAACTAGCCCGATCAGCAGTCCGATGGATTACTGATTCTACCACTTTTCCAGACGAAATAGTGGCACAAATGTTTCTGAAATTGCCCCCAGCCGAGCAGCGACTGGTGGGTATGTATATGATCCAGTACCTCATTACTCTGTATGAGGGTCAACATTCTGATCCAGGTCCGTTGCACGATGTCCTGAACGAGTTACTCCAGTATAGATGGAGAGGTCTAGGTACCGATTTAATAAGTGTCATTCTAGAACAGCGCCACAAGTATAGAACGTTCCTGAACCCGCATTTTGTTCATGTCTCACCCCCAGAAAGTAAACCATTCTACATAGACAGACAGAATCCGTTACGAGAAGTCCACCCAGTCCAAGGGGCGGGTGGCGTAATGCAACGAGTGTTTGTATACACTCCGATTTCAAAGATGGAACTTCTTGAAATGAAGAAATTAATTCCCTGTCATGACAAAGATCCAGCAGGGTTCCATAGAGAATTAAAAGACATGCTCCGTATGGGAGAATACACTTACCCAGATATTATTAAAATGTTAAAGGTCCTGTTACCCGCAGGGGTGTATGAAAAGTTAAAGGAAAAAGAATGGGAGGTGGGAGAGAAAAAGATCGATTGGGCAGCTCTAGAAGCTGAAGACAAGGCACGAGTACCAGGTACCGGTCTTGGAGATAAATGTAAAGAATTACCAGAATTACTGATTCAAGTTTTACCCAGATTATTGACAACTAGGAAAGAAGACTGGGATGCAATCTCAGCCTGTAAACAGAAACAAGATGAAGACATTAGTGATTTTTATTCTAGATTTGAAAAATGTTTCAGTATTAACAGTGGTCTCAAGACAAGTAGTGAGTCATACCCTCATCTTTTCGTTACCAAATTAGTCGAGAATTCAAGTCCACAAATTAAAAATCGAGTCTTGAAAGTCGAAAGCACCTGGCAAGCGAATACCCCGTCCCAGATGCTCCAGATGCTCCAGTATCACCAGAATAGAATCAGAGAAGAGCAAGAACACGAGAGAAAACGTATGAAAGACACGAAAATGAAAGTGCTAGTTGCACAATCTGTTCCTCAAGACAGTCAGAAGAAGGGTCCGAATCAAGCCAGTCATCCTGCAGCTCCCGTTAGAGGGAACTGCAATTATTGTAAACAGCCAGGTCATTTTATAAACGAGTGTGCAGTTCTGAAACACAACATAGCTACTGGTAAGACTAAAGAAAGACCACGTCCGCCGAGACAAGAACAAGTTTCACAGACTCCTCAGCTACAGAATGCACAACAGACAGTTACAGTACCGCAGCCTATTGCTGCAACACAGCATGTCACATCACAGATGTACCAGTATGCACAGTCTGAGTATCCAGAGTATCAGTCATATTCATGAAACAGCCTAGAGAGGGAGGTAGGCTTGCCTCTCATCGAGATACCTGTAGATCAAGAAGGTCCCTATGTTCACAGTCAAGTATTAGGGAAAGACAGAAAGTTTTTGATCGATACAGGGGCAAGTAGGACCACAATTAGTCATGCCGAAGTTCCAGGGGCTCCGCTCTCAGGCTCAAGAAATGTTTCCCTTGGATTTTCAGGAAAACCAATAGTTAATGAGATATCTAAGCCAGTCACTCTAGAAGTAGGTCCATTGTCCCGTACTACTGATCTGTTACTTACTAAGTCATGTCCAGAAAATCTGTTAGGCATCAAGACACTGAAAGAATTAGGTGCAGTTATTTGCTGTTCCCCAGAGGGAATACGTCTGTTCCTACGTGACTTTAAGGGTCACTATGTATTACGAGATTTTGATTCAAGATTGTCTAATGTTCCGCAGCATTTATGGGCGCAAGGTCCAACTGATGTAGGTTACATGCAAATCACACCCCATCGTGTGACTCTCAAGCCAGGTGTAGTGTTACCACGAATCAGGCAGTACAGATTGCCACCTGAGGCTGTAGCAGCCTTATCCAAAATTATTGACGAGCTCATGGCTCAAGGAGTAGTTGTAGAAACTGACTCCAATATATGTAATTCTCCGATCATTCCAGTCATGAAACGTACTGATCCAAATGCACCCCCAGTATATCGATTAGTGATTGATTTACGAGAGCTTAATAAATGTATTATTCCTCAGTACCCAGTTGTCCCAGATATTTCTTCCCTGTTAACAGCCATTGATTCCGAAGCCATGTTTTTCACTGTCATAGACCTCAAGAATGCATTTTTTAGTGTTCCAATTCATCCAGACAGTCAGTTTCTTTTCGGATTCTGTTTAAATGGAAGGAGCTATATGTTTACACGCGCTCCTCAAGGTTTCACAGAAAGCCCTAGTATTTACAGTCAGGCACTCAAGAGACAACTAGACAACATTCACATGCCAACTGACACTGCCCTGCTCCAGTATGTCGATGATCTACTGATCACAGCCCGTTCTGAACGTGCTTGCGAGCGAGCATCACTTACAGTTCTGTATTTTCTAGCCGAGATGGGGCACAAGGTGTCACCTTCGAAGCTTCAATTCTGTGTCCAGCAAGTGGTATACTTAGGACACTTGCTGTCCAAGAGGGGTAGGCAGTTGACACCCGACCGTATCCAGTTAATAGCGAGTCTTCCCCAGCCCAGAACCCAGAAGGAGGTACGTGCCTTCATCGGCCTTACTTCTTATTGTAGACAATGGATTCCCCAGTATGCATTTCTAGCCAAGCCACTGATACAGTTAACGACACAGGAGGCAGCCGTATCGACTGTCCTCCCTTGGACATCTGACCATACACTTAGTTTTAACGAGTTAAAGAAAGCCTTATGTCAAGCTCCAGTTCTAGCTACACCGAACTACAGTAAGCCTTTTACACTTTTCGTTACTGAACGGGAAGGTACAGCATTGTCTGTTCTTACACAAGATCAAGCAGGACAATACAAGCCCTGTGCTTATTTTTCTAGCACATTAGATCCAGTCGCCCAGGCGTTGCCTGCGTGCCTCAAGTCAGTTGCAGCCACAGCACTAGCTATCAGACAAAGTGATTCTATAGTTTTAGGACATTCCCTGACAGTACAAGTCCCACATTCAGTAGAAGTTCTTTTAAACCGAACACAAACTCAGCACTTGACAATTGCACGTTTAACGGGTTATGAATTAACACTGTTCCAGCCACACATAGACATTAGACGCTGCAACGTTCTGAATCCTGCTACACTGTTACCATCAGTTAATACAAATTCTGCCACACATGACTGTGTGGAAGTAGTTAACATTACGACAAAGCCAAGACAAGATCTGACAGATACTCCGTTACCAGACCCCGACCTGACACTGTATGTGGATGGTTCATGTATGAGAACTAGTACAGGAGAACTAGTAGCCGCGTATGCAGTGACTACTGACACTGAAGTTATTGAAACACACCGTATTGACACCCTGTCTGCTCAAGCAGCAGAGCTAGTCGCTCTGACACAAGCCTGTATACATGCCAAGAACCTGAAGGTTAATGTTTACACAGATTCACGTTACGCATTCGGAGTTGTACACGACTTCGGAGTGCTCTGGCAGGAGAGAGGTTTCATGACTTCTCATGGAACCAAGATTCAGCATGGTCTCCTTATTCAAGCCCTGTTAGATGCCATACATTTACCGACATCTATTGCTATCATGAAATGCAAAGCACATACGAAAGTTACTGACATTATTTCCCAAGGTAATGATTTAGCAGACCGCACAGCCAAGCTTACAGCACAGACTCCAGACATTCCAGTTAATCAGACACATACTCCAGATCCGACTACATGTATGACAGTTAAGGACCCTACACAAGACGTCATAGATATCCAGTTACATGCTACTCCTGAAGAAATCAAGAAGTGGTCTGAACAAGGAGGGGTCCAGACAGATCAAGGATGGTTAACGAAGGGTAGAGCCACATGGTTTCTCCCCGACTCTATGGTTCAAGTCATTATTAATACCGCACATAGTCCAGCACATTTAGGAGAAAAAGCTATGTTAGACAGTATCCAGAACATTTGGTTCAATAAGCATTTACGAGCTGCAGCCAAGCAGAAAGTCCGCACCTGTATGATATGTTGTCAGTTTAACCCAGGTAAAAGTGTCCCGGTGGAACAAGGTGGTTTCCAGCCCCCTGACCACCCTTTTGAGGTCCTCCAGATGGATTATATTCAGATGGAGCGATGTCGAGGTTTCAAGTATGTCCTTGTAGTTGTATGCGCTTTGTCCAGGTGGACAGAAGCATATCCAGTCCCAGATTACACAGCCGCGACCACTGCCAAGCAGTTGGTTCGTGAATTTTTCCCTAGATACGGACTCCCTAGAGTCGTATATTCTGATAACGGTTAGCCATTCTCATCCGAACTCATGAAACACGTTTCCCTTTTGTTAGGGTACCAGTGGAAGTTCCATTGTGTACGCCATCCTGAAGCAGCCGGTCTCGTTGAGAGACATAACCAGACTCTGAAAATCCGTATTGCAAAAGTGTGTAAAGAGAAGGGTGTGGACTGGCTAGTAGCTCTGCCAGTTGCTCTATTTTACATGCGCATGGTCGCACATTCCAGATCAGGTCTGTCCCCGTATGAGGTCGTATTCGGCCGCCCCCCTAACATGTGGGGTACTCCTAGACCCCGAAGTATTACCGATGTTTCATGTAATATGCTGACAGATTACCTAGCTTCCTTGATGTCTGCCCTCAACTCATGTCGTTCACAGGTTGCCGCCGCATTTCCAGACAATACCGAGGTGGCACCGCACGAGATCGTTCCAGGCTCCCTTGTAATGGTCCGAAATTTCGACAGATCAAGTCCGCTGGAACCACGTTGGAAGGAGCCACGTCAGGTCCTCTTGACCACCCGTACTGCCGTCAAGTTGGAAGGCAGGAAGGGGTGGGTCCACCTTTCTCATGTAAAACTTTTCAATGAATTGAAATCAGTCTCCAAGAACATTTCCAAGGATTTCCAGGATTCGAAAGATTGCCAAGACATTGTTTTAAAGGACTGTCCCGCACAAGACATTATTACAACCCCTCCCTTGTTAGAGAAAACTCCGCAGCAGGAGTATAAGCTCAAATTAAGGTCTAGTAAAATAAGTCAGTCAGTTTGATTGTATAAGTCCTCCCCTAGGTGAAACGGTTAGACTGTTTCTGACATGTATAAAATAGACCCCCATAGTGAGAGAGTCAGTCGAAGTTCACTTCAATGTATCGTTTTTCTGAGTTTCATATTATTTCTCAGCATAATGATTTCTTGCACCAGCTACGCACTTTTCCTGTGTTTTCCAGTTCCTCATGTAAATATGTCTACTAATGCTACAGTAGAGCACACGTTTAGTGATCTGCCTCCTCACGAATATTCTTACCGCCTCGCTATGCGCAACAACACATTCATCCGTATGTTACATTATTCACACCAGACCAGCAATGCCACTAATTGTTGGGTGTGTGGTCGACTCCCCCCTTTCCAGACACCGAAGGGAGTTCTGCCACTGTTTCCTTATCCATTCTCACACAATGGTTCGTGTGGAGCATGGTCCACGTTAACGTCATCCTCAACAGATATGTCTTTTCTTAACAGTACATGTTTTCCAGACAAGCAAGGTTTCCCCCACAGAACAGGTTTAGATCTAGAAAACGAAGTATATAATTTAGGTAATTATTCGTCGAATTTCATGGTCCTGAATGTTCAGTCTGATACTACTCCAGACTTACCTGCTATTTCAGTACTACCTGTCAAAGGCGAATTATGTGTCCGTAGTTATGGTTCTGTACATATAGGTCATAGTGAATGTACTACTGTTATCCAGTATAGTGACAGTGGGAAATCTATTTTCAAAGCTTCACGTCATTCTTATTTTATTTGTGGTCAAACTGCATATGTCCGTCTGCCCCTCGATTGGGAGGGAACCTGTTACATTGCTTTCCTACTGCCACCTGTTTTTCTAGCCCCATCTGATTATCACAGAAACACACATCTAGTACACATTAGACATAGAAGGGAGTCCCCAATTGTCGATTATACTGAAACTACTCTAGAACAGTATACAGATTTCAATAAAGGTTTCTTCTTCTTTGTAGGACCTGTCCAGAATAGTAAACTGATCCGTAGGTTAACAAGAACCCTTGAAGCTGTAGTTAATGAGACTGCCTCTGCTCTAGGTAACCTAACCGAAGAACAATCTGCTATGAGATTTGTCGTTTTGCAAAATCGTCTCGTCCTTGACGTCATACTGGCCGATAGGGGCGGGGCCTGTAGAGTCATCGGATCTAGTTGCTGCATTTTCATTCCAAATAACGCGCCGTCTGTTTATTCAGCTATAACCAGACTCCATAAAATTGCCCATCTGTTACATCAAGATCCAGGCACCTGGACATGGTCCGGTTGGTTCTGGAATATAATTTCCGCATGGGGATGGAAAGTCCTGTCCTTTCTAGGTATTGCAGTAGCGATCATATTTAGCTACTGCCTCTGTATACAATGTGGCCCTGCGATTTGCAGCATGTGTGCTACCTCTTGTATTCCTAGTCCCAAGCCCCGTTCTAAATCCCGTTCCAAGACAATTCGAGACGAGCAAATGGTACTGTATGAAATGATAGATGGTATCATGAAAATTGATGTTTCCTGATGGAAACGTAGTGACAAGGAGGGAATGTGGAAAAGTAAATTTTGCCATGTTCTGTGTCCCTACGCCTCATCCATCATATGTTATGTGTGCATGACCAATATGCATATGTTATTCCCCATGTCCGATTAATGACGCAATTCCAGTTGTGTCCACCTCTAGTATGCCAGTTTCCAGTCCTCGTGAATACTACGAATATCAGGCCTATGTAAAGTTATGTTACCACGTTTCTCAGTGTGCACGTTATTCCATTATAAAGTCCCCGTTTCCAGGCCTCAAAAGGGCCCGGACCACAGATTCAGCTCCTGTCTCCTGAAAGCCTCGCTGAGGAGCAATACAGCCCCCACCTGTATCCTCGACCCTTCACTTACTTCCTGCCTCGCAGTGCCCGGTGCAGCCCGGCTCTGCCTCTGAGTCTGCCAAGCGTATGTTATGATTCCAGCTATCAGTTCAGTCCTCCTCTCTGCATTCCTAAGCTACTGAACTGCATCAATAGTTTCCGTCATTGTCTAGCCTACTCGTCTCCACGTTAGAGAAATACTGTATTAATGGTCATTTAATATTCTTCATCACGCACTACATGTAGAATAATGCATGGTCCAGTCTTAGAATCAAGTTAGCTTTTCCCCTCATGACTTCTAGTTCATATCAACATGTTCCCTAAACATTAGATACCAGATAGGGTTTAGGTACATGTCGCTCCGACCCTCCAGACTTTAGTCTCTGCTCCTAGCACAGAGTTCGTAGCCCCCAGCTTCTCCTAGTAACACGTCATTGCCAGTTTTCGCGCACCATTAGGTTAGAGGTCCCGGCTCCTTAGGTAGCCCCCTCCTATGTTTCCGCCCCATTCATGACATATTCTGTTACGTTTGCATCACATGTCTAAGTATACTCCCAGTTACACCCACTTTTACTGTTATCTCTCGCGACTGCTACGCGTCACGCCTTTCTGCTCCACCCACTGCTACGCCTACTGCAATGTAATGCTATGTGTTCGCGCTATGTATATATGCCTGTGTTTTGTTATTGAATGTTAGCGCGCTCATCCCAGACCTAGCCCCAGCAGCTGCTGGGCCTCTTTTCCCCTGTTGGGCCCCAGTTGTCCTGCTGGGCCCTGTCATTCTGTTCCTATGCAGGTTGTCCTGATCCTGTCCTTATGCTGTAATAAACCTGCAGAAACTCCTACTACCTCGAATCTTGACTCTTATTTATTGAGCTATCTGTTATGCTATAAGTCTAGTCAAAAATAGGGTATTATTTATTTATTTACCACATACCAAATAGTCCAATGCATTTGGAGCTTAATTTAAGAAAGACCACGATAGACCAAAGAAAAAACTGGAGAACCAAGGTCGTAAAAGAGAAACCAATAACATCTTGTACTGTGAAGCAGAAAGTAAGGATAGCTTCAGGACAACCAAATAGGGACCATAGAGTTGAAAGCCCACAGGCCCAGGTAATATCCGGAACAGGAAGTAAAGGGTTGCAGATAGAGAGATCAAAGGCTAGACAGCAAAAATATGAAACTCCAAAGAAAGTACAAGAGAGGGATAACAATAAATGGGTATACTTAGATCACATGCTGGTGGGGAAAAGGGGAAATACGATTAGAAAAATGAACCCCCTAAATAGGGCACAGATTCTGACCGCCTTCGCCAAATGTAGTAGCCTGTGTGGGATCAGCACAAATGACCTTCGGCAAGTTGGTTTTGTAGAGAACAGAAATGGTAAAGAAATAACAAAAGTGTCACTTCACTCAGACCTGGTAAAAATGGCAATCCTGAAAGCCACCAGTGAGATAAATCACCTGGGAATAAGGATAATTCCGGAGAAGGAAGTAAAAGCCCCCATAGATAATACCTTCCTAAACACCACGCAGGTCTGGGGAAGAGGCAAGTGAATCTATATAGAGATGAGGAAGGAATCCATAGCTGCCTGAACATAGTTATAGATAATACAGGAAACAAAGCCTCATGGGACAACTGGTCTCAATGTAATAGCCAGAGGGGTGATCCAAATGAGAATTATACAGAGGTAGAGATAGAAGAGGGTGGCATGAGTGAGGTAGAATAGGACGAGGGGGTGCCGCAAAGTCTAGGTCTCATAACATGGAATGTGAATGGGCTAGGCAACGAGCAAAAGCGAGAAAGTATAAAGGACATAGTAAATAAAGTGAACATTGCCTGCCTACAAGAGACCTGGACATGCGACGAAACCCCAATCTTCGAGGGATATCTACAATTAAGACGCCCGGCCACGAGAAAAAAACTACGGCCGCCCGTCGGGAGGCCTAATGACACTGGTTTCAACAAAAGTGCTTAGAGAAGCAACATCGTTAAAAATGAATTGTAAATGGGTGCAATCCAGTAGATTAGAACTAATGACAGTGGAAAAGAAATACAAAATGTTGACTGTGATGAATGTATACATGGAGTGAGATAATGGTGTAGAGTATGAGAATGAGATGAGGTTCTTTAAAGAGGATGTCGACATTATACTAGAAAAATATGCATTGGATATTGTGATAATAATGGGGGATTTTAACCATAAATTAAACCCAAAAAAGGCTGACCTCTGGAATAGAGAACTGTTAGAGGTGTATGGAATAAACCCTGCTAGCTTCCCGGCAGGGGAGATATCGAAACAGGAATCAGAACTCGTACACTTCTTAGGAGGTAGGGGCTTCCAATGCTTGAATGGTAGAATGAAAGACAGATTGCCCAGCAGGGAAGACCTTTAAAATAGGCTCACAGAATTGCCCGATCGACTACATGTTTATACAAGCCTGGAATTTCCCCCTAGTACGGGATTTTAAGTTAGAATAAAAAGAGGTCAGTGACCATAACCTACTGTACCTCTCAATACTCGGGGGAAGAAATATGCCCAGAGAAAAAGTGATCCCCCAGGAGGTCGAGTACCCCAAACGTGCGACGACACGACTCACGGAGAAATATCAGGCAAAACTGACAGCTATGCAAATTAAAATTGAGCCGGAAAATTTAGAGAACAAAAACCTGAAATGGTTCATAGAAAAGCTAGAGGAAGTAGTCCGGTGTTTAAGAATAGAACTAAAAAGGGATAAAAATATCAGTGGGAAACCACCTAGCCGAGTAAAATGGTTTTCTGTCGAGTGCCAATCTAAAAAAAGGGAGATACGAGCAGCACAAAGAAGACAAAAAAATAACTTTACCCATGAGAGTCAGGATCACATAATCAAGCTAAAAAGAGACTATAAAAAAATGGTAAATGACGCTAAAAGGTCATTTAAAGAGAAATGTTGGTCAAATCTGTTGGAAGCAATTGAAGAGAAAAACCTTAGACAATTTTGGAAATTGGTAAAGGCAGCAATTGGTCCAACAGATGGCGAACTAAAATGTGTAGTTAGTGAGGCAGCATGGGAGAAGTATATAAGGGAACTGTACGGGGTAAGAGTCCCTAGAGACCATGTAGAGACCCAAAAATGGCAAGAAATATCATAAGATCTTAAATCTAAATTTAATGCAAAGCAAGTAGAACACACAATAAGTGAACTGAAGCTAACGCGTGCGGCAGGACCCGACAACCTTCCTGCAATAATATTGAAGTCAGAAGTAAAGTGGTGGGCAAGATTTTTTGCACAGATGTTCCATATAATACTAACAGAAGGCAAAATGCCACCTAATTGGAAGGGCGCAATAATCAGGCCAATCCATAAGAAAGGAAGCATGGAGGCACCACAAAATTACCGTCTGATTAACCTCCTAGACATAGGAGAAAAAGTTTTTTCAAAAATTGTATTGAACCAACTCAACGCATGGATAAAGGAGTTCCAAATTGTCCCCATAGAACAGGGAGGATTTAGGGAGGGAAACTCCACGATAGACCATGGATTTGCATTGTAGGCTAGGGCAAAGAAGTCAACGGAACAAAATGGCAAGTTATGCTGTTGTTTCGTTGACTTCCGAGCAGCCTTCGATTCAGTCGATCGTGTATGCCTATGGGAAACACTATTGAAGGTAAATATTCCCAGTGAACTTCTGACAATAATAAAGGAACTACATAGTGGGAACTGGGCACAAGTCATCAAGGATACTGTGGGATCATTGACGCAAAAAATACCCATAGATAATGGTTTAAGACAGGGTTGTGTTTTAGCCCCACAACTATTCTCGATATTCCTGTCAGACCTCCCTGCCTCTTTAGAGGTTGAGGGTAGTGCAAGCCCCAGAATGGATGGAAACAAGGTGCCCTGCTTACTATATGCTGACGATCTGGTAATAGTAGACCAGACCGAGAGAGGCCTCCAAAGAAAGCTTAATGCCTTTAACGCATACTGTGCTAGCAAATTTCTAACTGTCAACCTAGACAAAACAAAAATCCTATGTTTTGGGAAAAAATAAGCAGATTTAACTGGTACCTAGGTGAGCTTAAACTGGAGACGGTTAATGAGTATCGCTACCTAGGTATATGGTTTGACAAGAGACTAAACTGGTACACGCATCTGAAAATACTAAAAGCAAAAGCACACACTTCAATATGTGGCCTAAAAATGTTTAAGAGGGATAACGGAGAGATGTCACACCGTCCAATGCTAAGAGCCTTTTAGGCAATGATCCCCCCCCAAGTCCTGTATGGAGCAGAAATCCTTTATTTGAGCGGTAAGGGAGCCTGGGACTCGGTGGAGGGAAAATGCCTCAAAGGTCTCCTTTCTCTCCCACAATCATCTATGGTACAAGCTATAAGGAGAGAAATAGGCACAAAGTCCTGGGAGATACAAACACAAATGGCAATAATCAGACTTTGGAAATGTTTTGAAGATCCAGATGGGCAAAAAGTAGCACAATGGTGCAGGAATGAAATTCAAAAGAGTGACCTAAAATGGGCAAAAGCATGTAGGGAAAGATTGACCCAAATTTGTAAAAGGCTAAAGGTAGAGGTGATCCAGGAATCGCAACAATTACTTTGTACTAGGAGTGAGCTGAAACTCAAGGGGAAGGAAACATCTGGAATGATTGATATGGGATACTTAGCGAAAAAGAAATCAGTATCACACATGATGAGCTCTTGGGCAAATTAAAATTGGTTTCCTTACCTAGACATCCTGCCCAACCGCGGCTTTAGGCAGGCGATTTTAAGGCTGCGGATTGGAACTAACCCATGGTTAATAAATAAAGACCTGAAAGTGAAAATGTTAGATCAGAAAGGGTGTTGCAGGTGTAACCTGGGATGCAAAGGAGACCTGGTACATATCCTACTGGATTGCTTGACACTACTGGAACAGCGGAAACGGTGGCTGCGCCCTGTGTTCCTAAAATATGATATAAGAACTAGGGCGCAGGCAGTTGACTTATTAACTGAAATCCCCTCCATTGATATTGCAATTGCCCTTGGGAAATACATAAAAGTGGCACTGAGTGATTTAAGAAACCAGGAATAATCTGTAGGATTGTATAAATTTTAATTTAATGAAATTATTCTCAAATAAGGGAAATGAATGGGTTTTAATTGTAAATGCCAAGTTTATTTTAAATGCAATTTTATTGGCGCTGGTACAAGTATAAGAGTATGTAAGAGTTTTAACCAATATTGGACCAAATTTATAATGTTTTATCGTTTTTTTATGTGAATATTCTAAACTTGTGATACTGCCCTTGGCACCTGTTTAAAGACTATGGTCATAATAAACTTACTTTTTGACTTGACAATAGTACTTGTATAGGTAAGAACCTATTGACTTTGCCAATGGTTGTTGATTTAGCGTTTGTAGACGACTGTGTAGTACGATGTATACTCACGGGCTATTGGAATAACGCGGCAATGGAGGACAAAATTATGCAGCTCGTCTAACTATATATGTAGCATGAAAAGGCAATCTATGCAATGAAAGAAGCATATCCTGTGGCAGCACAATGAGGTAACGGGTTTTTAGGAACCCGTTGGTGCCAGGGGATAACACCCGAAGACCTCTGAGTTCTCCCTTGTTCCGGACCACAGAAGCACTGAGTCTTCTAGTCGCAGTCAGAGATCGAATTTTATTGGCAGCTACCAAGTAACAGGTGTCCTAGAAGCACGACAAACACGGGTCATGTGTTCTCAGGAGACTGTTCGTTTTTACAGAACCAGCCGTCTCCTTATATACAAAAATAATAGCTGCAAGCAAGAATTCTTGAGTTTATGATATGGCTATACACATATTTCTACAATAATACAAAAGAGCGAAGTCATGTAGGCAAGCCCGTATTTTAGACGTCCAATTCGTGATGGATTACCCAGCCAGGCCCGGAACTCCCATCAGATATCGATGAAACCCCAATAAAGGAAGGCACCTCCTAGTCATAAAACTGGCCATAAACAGGGAGCGTGGACAGGTGTGTATGTGTGTAGAAAACATGATCTGGATGTAGTGAATGGTTTGTGGCATGTTATGCATTGATGCTATCGTATTAGGCCACTGGGCGAGGAGCTGCCCAAACAGGTTCGTCTGGAAGCAATGGAGTCAGTTGGGACAGGTCAGGGGGAAGTCAGGGAAGGTGGACGTGTCCTTTTAGATCAAGCTCGACCTTTAATTGACTTATCATGAGGGCAAGACGCAAGATGGATACCGTTTACAAAATGGAGTCTGAGGGGTCGGGACGGAAACTACGATTCAGGGGTGTTAGCATACCTCGATCATGACGCAAATGCATAGGAATGATGTCCTAATCATTATCGGTTCGTCGACACCAAATTCGTCATGGTACGTTGATGTTTCGGGACACGGGTATTGGACCTCGATACCGGGACAACAGTAGGGTCCAGAATTTCAGAACCACAGACCCTCCTTTTGCCCTCATATAAGGCAATAATTCATGTTAATCCGAGACTAAATCTGTATGAAGGAATTCGTGGAGATGCTGCTGTAGCATCATTCTGTTGCTCAGTTCATCCCTTGACACAGGCTTCCGTACACATGAGGTAGCACAGAGGCCACATAGTGCAGGAGCGCACTGTACACACAGGCAGAACATAAACAGAAGTGCTAAGATCATCCCAATGAAGATCAGTGTTTTCCATCCACAGGTAGCGATCAGTTCCCAGAACCACCCTAGTAAGGACCAGTCCCCTTTTTCTACGTGAAGGGAACCAGATATCTCGTGTAGCTTAGAGATGGCCTGGTACACTGTCGGTGCGTTATCAGGGATGAAAATGCAACAACTGGATTGGATCACTCTACACACACCACCACGATCGGCGAGTATGATATCTAGGGCAACTCGGTTCTGAGGGGTCATAAGTCGATCCGACTGAAGTTCGGTCGTCAAATTGCCAATCACGGCGGATTCAACTATCCTCGATAACTGGCGAATATTCCTGCTGTTCACCATAGGCCCCCAAAATGGCAGAAAACCCTTTGCGAAGTCAGCGAATTCCTGACCCGCGGTGTCGTCGTTACTCACGACACCCCTAGCTGTCCTTGTCCGATGGTAATCTGCTCTGGCCGTGTAGGTGGGAGGCAGCAGAAATTAGATAAAACATGTACCTGAGAAGTCAGGGGGCAACCAGGTGTAGGCTTGGTCATGGCAGATGAAATATGTGCCTTTGGCTGCTAATAGTATAGGGGAAGTTCGGGAAGCGAACACATATGTTTCCGTGCATATACTCTTTCCTAATTGTGCTTTGGGATCCCTGCCGATACCTTGTAAACATAAGTGACCTCGGTTGGGTACTATCCAAACTGGGCGGGATTTCTTTGCTGTCTGGCTCTTACTCAGGTAAACCCCATATTTAGTTACGTTCCAACGAGTGTACGGAGTGAGTTCATCTTTGGGAATCGTTAGATATGTGTCGAACTCTCTACTCATATTTCTTATCCCTACTACTAGTGCCTTGTTACTGGAATCACTCTCAGTAGAACGGGTCGGGTATGGTTCTAGGGCGAATAGGAACATGGTCTGGAAAGCCCACAGAGAACCATAATAACTGAAAGGCAGGATGAAGTATGGGATACCCTTATCAGTCATGTGCGGCATGAGTCCGCATACCCAACAGTTCGATGTGTTCATTATGGACTGGTGTTGGTGTAGAAGTTGAATGAATGAGTTATTTACAAATTCGAGTCTTCTGGCAGACTCGTGTTCAGGTAGAGGGTGAAAGGAGTGTGTGGAGAGAGTGAGAGGAGGAGTTGGCCGAGTGTCATTTGAGAACAAGGAAACTTGAAAGACGAATAGAGTATAACCAGTCAAGAACATTGCTATGCTACACAACATAAAAATACATATTATCAAAAACCTTCTTTTGGCCAGTATCGTGCATAATTGTCTTTCAAAGTCCGTGAGTCTGGCAGGTCTCTTTACCCTAGGAAACTCCATCCTCTACTTGCTGCCCGCGGTGGTAGGTTGATTCTGCCAGGGAGTGCGCTCTGTTCAGCCCGGGGTAACTCCCTTGGACCAACCAGAACCGTTGACCTAAACGTCCCCAGTTGCACTCCCCAGACTTCAACCGCGACCCTAGCAGCAGAACCGGATGGCGGTTCGAAAATCAAAAATGAGCAAGTTCCCTGGGCGAGAGAGCTGAAAAATCAAAAATAGTTCTTAGGGGAAAAGAAAATCACATTAGTTTGCTTTTATTAGTCTCTTTGTTTAGACCTTAAATTGTACCGTCGTTTTCCTGGTACGGTGTGGTCTTCAAACAATGTCTCAGGTTCGGTAGTGTCCAACTGCATAGACGGTAGCACAAGTCCTTGTAAAATATGATCACTCTCCTTTTCGGTACCAGTTTCTTTCAAACGTTCATTGCTGAAAGGGAGGAAGCGAGGTATGGATTCTGTCTCACAGTCGGCAAGTCCTTCCTTGACCCACCGGTCGTATGGGAGGGGTAGAGGGACCCGTTTACAATGGGTCCCGTGCACCCAGTTCTTTTTGCCTTCCACCCGAACAGCTGATCTCGTGGAAAGAAGTACCAGGTACGGTCCGGTCCACCTCGGCTGTCCGTTGTTTGTGCGCTGGAAATTCCGCACCAAGACCCACGTGCCGGGTTCGATGGAGTGACCTGGATCGTCAGAGGCTGGCGGAGAGGAACTGTGTACCTGTTGGTGTAAAACACGCAATTTAGTTGTTAATTCGCACAAATAGTCAAGCAGTACGGGGTGCTCTATTTCGCTGAGTTTCTTTGGCCTTGGCACGCCCCAGACGTTGGCTGGGCGGCCAAACACTATCTCATGAGGACTAAGTCCTAACCTGGAATGGACGGTCATTCTGGTTGACAAGAGTGCTAGGGGCAAGGCGTCAGGCCATTTAAGACCTGTACAGGCTTGGATCTTGGCTAATTTGAGCTTTAAAGTGCCATTGTAGCACTCTACTAATCCAGCTGATTGGGGGTGATTCGCAGAGTGAAACTTTTGTTGTATGCCTAAACACTCACACACTCTCTTCATCACGCGTCCTACGAATTCACTTCCATTATCACTCCAGACGATTCTAGGCATACCGAATCTAGGGAAGAACTCTTTGACAAGGGCTTTGGCAGTTGACAAGGCAGTATTGTCCTTAAGGGGGTACGCTTCCACCCACCTGGAGAAAGCGCAAACAACAACGAGCACATACTTCAGATTGTTGCACCTCTCCATGTGAATGAAATCGAGCTGCAAAACCTCGAACGGATACGTTGGAGGCGCAAAATGACCAGCTGGAGTTGGGGTTCCTCTACCCGGATTGTACTTCAAACACACCATACAGTTTCTGACCACATTCTCTGCATATTTCAGGATATTACCATTTTGCCATACTGGGGTCAATAGTTTACAGATTCCTCTCGAACTGATGTGCGCAACTCCATGAGCCATTGTTACTACTGCAAGTACATATGCGTTAGGTAATAGCCATCGCTGGTGTTCTGACAGTTCGACCCAACAACCATTCGCGTCTAATCTACCTTTACTTTCTCTCCATTCATTCACCTCTTTCTCAGTTGCCTCGGCTTGTATAGATTTCACGCTTTCAATGGTGTCCTCACACATTCCCACATCCGTAATCCATCTAGCGGGACCTACAACATACATCCGACTCATCGTGTTCCTTGCAGTCTCTTTCGCAACCTCGTCTGCAAATGCATTCCCGCGGCCAACATCATCCTGAATCTTTTTGTGGGCACTGCATTTCACAATTGCAACTTGTAGTGGCAGGGTCAATGACTCGAGGAGTTCATTAACTAACTGACCATGTTGTATCTTTGCACCATGTGACGTAAGAAACCCACGTTCACGCCACAATCTCCCAAAACTGTGAGCCACGCCAAAGGCGTATTGGCTGTCAGTGTACACATTCACTCGCTTTCCTTTCGCTAACACACATGCTCTGGTAAGTGCAATCAGTTCTGCGGCTTGTGCAGAATTGTGGGAAATACGCGCGGTCTCTATAATGGTGTGTAATGTCGTTACGGCATATGCTGCAGTCGTATCACCATTCGGCAGCTTGAAACATGAACCATCAACCCATAAAGTATCGTTGCATTCAGGAAGGGGAGTGTCCTGTAAGTCTACTCTCCCTTTTGTCTCTTCTTCTGTCCTAAAACAGCAGTCATGGTTATCAATCTTGTCTGTTTCTGTCGGAATGGGTAATAACGTTGCGGAGTTCAGTGTATCACACCTCTTTATGTGGATGTGACTTGCTAGCAGTGTAAGTTCGTAACTGGATAGTCGAGCGCTAGTAAGATGTTGTGTCTTCGTCCTGTTTAGTAAAATGTCTACTGCATGCGGGACCATAACGATCAGAGTATTAGTCATGACTAATCCAGCAGATTGTCGAATGCAGACAGCTGCTGCGGCGGTGGCTCTTAGACAACTTGGTAGTGCCTTAGCCACAGGGTCTAGAGTTGCCGAAAAATACGCGCATGGGCGCTGTCTGTCCCCAAAATGTTGTGTTAAAACTGATAATGCACAACCTTCCTTCTCATGGACATATAATGTAAAAGGCTTACTGTAGTTGGGGTTTCCCAACACAGGAGCCGAACATAATGCATCACGCAACTTGTGGAAACTCGTTTGGCAATCTTCAGACCAGGGCATAGGATTTGGCGTGTCTTTGCAGAGTAGTGCCAGCAAGGGTTTAGCTAGTAGTGAGAAATTCGGTATCCATTGTCTACGGTACGATGTAATGCCCAAGAAGGCCCGAACATCTCTCTGTGTCCTTGGGGCACTCAGTTCTGCAATTGCCTGTATTCTTTCTGGTGTCAGTCTCCTTCCCTCCTTCGACAAGATGTGACCTAGGTAGGTTACTTCTTGTCGGCAAAATTGGAGTTTGGAAAGAGAGACTTTGTGCTTCATGTCACATAAGTCACGTAATAATGATAACGTAGCTTTCTTGCAAATCTCTTCAGTGTCTGCAGCGATCAGCAGATCGTCTACGTACTGAATCAGAGTTGAGCCATTCGGTAGAATAATCGTGTCTAGTTGTGTTTTCAGGGCCTGACTGAATATTGATGGGCTTTCGCAGTAGCCTTGAGGAGCACACTTGAAGCGGAAGCTTCGTCCTCCTAAATTGAAGCCAAAAATGTCTCTACTTTCCTCGGCAATCGGGATGCTGAAGAAAGCGTTCTTCAGGTCAATCACCGAGAACCAAGCTGCTGAAGCTGGAACCATTGTCAATAAAGCAGTAATGTCGGGGACAACTGGAAACTGTTGGATAACTATCTTATTTACTTCTCTGAGGTCAATCACGAACCTGTACACAGGCGGTTGTAAAGGATCAGTACGCTTTAAGACGGGCAGAACTGGACTGTTGCAAACATTACCTGTTGTTTCTTCGATGACATTTTTATCGATCAGATCATAAACGATCGTCAACAATGCATTTTCGCATTCGCTAGATATTTTGTATTGGGGAATACGTGGCAACCTAACGTTGGCTTTCAAAGTTATGCCATACGGTGCTATCTCCAAACTACCTACATCATTAGAGCCATTAGCCCAAAGTATATCAGGAAGTGATGACAATTCAGTTGGAATATTGTCCTTTGACAAATACATTGGAGAAATGACTTTCTTACCTAAAGTAAGTTGTACTCCCAAGGGGGAACAGTACAAAGTCGCATATAACCTTTTTAGCAAATCCAAACCTAACAAATTTTCACCGCAACCTGTTGTAAGAATGAGGGGTGCTTCTAATTCGCACGGGCCAATAGAAAGCGATATAGGACTAGAGATCGGGTTTCTAACAGGGGCGCCAGAGAAACCTACTGAAACATTAATTTCGCCAGACAAAGGTGCGCCAGGAAGTTTCGAGTGCATGATAGAACTTTTTGTAGCACCAGTATCCAGCAGAAATGGCTCTGACACTCCTGAGGTAATTACCTCGACATAAGGCCCATTCTGATCTACTGGAACTGAAACAACTCCCTCTCTTTGTCCATGGCTGTCCTAGCAATTGTTACCCTCATTTTCGTGTTCGGTGTAATAGTCGTCAGCATAGTACTGAGCTGACCTAGACGATGCATTATTCTGTTGGTCAAAGCTGTTCATCGAATTCTGAGGCGGAAAAGAAGTTGCATTCTGGGTGAAATTTCCACGGCCCCTACCTCTAGGGGCATGTTGAACACCTCTTCCCCTTACACCTGAAGCACCGCTCAAACGTCACGCAAGAGCCGGACAATTACCTTTAAAGTGACCCTCTTCCTTGCAATACACACATTGATTCGGGCCATAAGCAATACGCTGATGGGAAAACTCGTTTCCTTGCGCGTTTCTCGAATACTGCTGTTGTTGTTGATAATTGGGCTGACTAGCCGTACGAGGCGGATAGGCTTGCTGGAGAAGAACTTTAGTTTTTAAATCTTTTGTCTTTTTGTCTACTTTATCTAGCTCGTCTTTGCGCCTATTTTCATAGTACTGGGCTGTAGCTAAAATTTGCGCTGACGAAGAGAGAGACCAAGAACTCTCTGAATCTTTCAGTTTATTACACAGTTCAGGGATTAAATTATGTACGAATTTGTCTACGAACAATGTTTGACCACCCTCGGTAGCCATATCCTGACCACTATGATCGGTGAAAGTCTCCTCAAATCTTGTGAAAAAGTCAGACACATTCTCATCTTTCTTCTGCTTGCACGCAGATAGCTTGTCCCAGTTTACGCGTACTTCAGGCATTATTGTTTTCATGTACGCGATAATCCTACCGGGAAGTTCAGCTATTAACGGCTCAGGTTTAAAACCACCTATTTGTCTAGCATCCATAGCGGTAATGTTCGCCCATGAGTCACCTAGTTCTTGGTCATGGTTCGTATGACGGATTTTGCTCCATAAAGGATGTAAATGTAAATGTAAATGTAAATGTAAATGTAGTATACTTGTAAAGCGCACAGCTGCCCCAGCAACGGGGCGTCCCGGCGCTGTATAACTCTGGGGAACCCGTCCTGGCTTTCCCTGTGGGATGGTCCCTTGCTGGGAGTCCCCAAGGTGGAGCCAGGCATCCCCGGAATTGGTGGGGCCGTTGTGGAGATTAGGCAAGCTAATGCCCAGAGTTGCCGAGTGGAACCCCTGATTAGAGTAAGCACCGAAGCGAGAATTATCAAGTCCGCTGACCAAGGTCCACGACCCTGCCGCGTCGGGAATTGAACCCTGGTCCCGGGCTGACTTCTGCTCTCAGGCCTGCTGCCTCTAACCAGTGAGCCACACTACTCCACTGTCCCAGTGATGTGGAACAACGTTCCCAAACAACATGTCTACATCCGCTAAATTCATTATACATGAGCTTGCAGTTTGCGATAACTCCTTATAATACCCAGTCGGGTTTTTACGAGGATCAGGCAGTGTCTGCTTGAGTGCTAAGACTTCGGATCGTTTCCAGGGGACATGTACCCATACACGCTGGAAATGAGGCAGAATTGGTGGATTCGCATTCGCATCACCTTCCCTCCAAACCGGAGGAACCTCTCTCATGGGGTACTGTCTCGCTCTTTTCCCACCTGGTGCATCGTCTTCGTGCCATGATCTAGAGACGTTTCCCTTACTCCTATAAGAGAGCAATAACTCTATCGCTTTCTCAACATCTGCACCTATAATCATACCTTCATAGAACTTAAAGCGTGTACGCCATAGTTCGTTCATTGTGCATTTGGAATCATTTGTCTTCACATCTTCGCACAGATATACACACATTTCTTCGAATACGTATCTCTCGGTGGGTGCATTCCATTGACGGAAAACGTCCATAACAGACTGAACATCATATCTAACAGTATCCGTAATCCATTTACGGGCTAGTTCATTTAGCACTCTTCTTTCCTCGTAATCAGGCAGTTGACTACGGGACTGTCTATGTTCTGTTTTAGGCGTTGTTTTAGGCGACCCAAAGAAAGGTGAAAACAGACTAGTGACGGTACCTGTCACTCTTTGTCTAATAGAAGGAGAACCTTGCGGAGGGGTAAGTGCATCGGAAAAAACAGGCTGAGGCAAAGAAGAAGTAGAGGCAATAGCAGAGGAAGTTGAAGTATTAGCAGACGTAGTATCATAGACAATAGCTGGAGCTGTAGGCAAAGTCGTAGAAGTAGATGGAGTAGGTAACAGAGACGGCGGCCTTTGAGAAGGCTGCGCCGGAGAAGTAGGAACCAGCTGAACAGTAGCTGGAGTTTGTGCAATAGCTGTGTTCCGTGCGCCGGGGCGCGGTATAGTAAAATGCTTTGGCGGTGTAGTAGCGTCTAACGCATACGGTGGAGGTGAGCTTAATAAGTGGGACATTAATGGATCTTTCTCGGATCTCTCCTCTTGACCTTGTCCCTTATTTGGTAACATCGGGTAGCATTTATCTACTGCTAGTTTCTTGCTCCTAAGCATTTGTTCTTTTTCCTGCTCTTCCTCGTTATCCCTGTATGTTATGGCAGCTTGCACCATCGACATTCCTCTTTTATTCTTTTTTGCTAATTTTATTTCTTTCTGTTTGGCTTCTTTGCGCCATAAGCGGAAAGAGTCAAACATCGCCGGCCGGGCTTTTCTCTTGAATAATTTGACCTCTAGGTTATCTAACATTTCTGAGTCGAAACTACCATATTGGGGCCATTTTAAAACACCATCCTTGCGGGTGTATTTTATCCACACTTCATTATATGTGATGGGACCTACGCCGTGCTTCACATAGAGCTCATATGTTGGAGTTCCAATCGGAGGAACCGGACAGGAATCCTCTAATCGGGAGTCCTTACTATAACCAAGACAAAACAAGTTTCCAAGTCTGCTAAAACCAGGCATCTTTGCTCACTAGTCTAGCTTCAAACTTCAAAGGATTATCTGTTACGATATTTCTCGTGAATACACAAGTCCTTCGGCTTTGGGGCTTGCAAGTACCAAATCAAAGCGTATCTCAAGTGATAGGGAAATACTGGCACCCTCCCAGGAGCATATCATGAATGAAACTCACCAGACATAGCAGGTTGCTCAGAAACAAAGTGAACTTTATTAAATGGTACCAAAAGCATGCATCATTGCTAATCAGCAAGGAAGAAGTCAGATCTGCCACCTTAGGGGCTCTCAGACCGCTTCTTCCCAGAGTGACAAGTTTCTAGGTCTTATATACTGTAAGAAGTGCCATTTCAGCTGAACTACAATAAGGCACCAAGCCAAATATGGCTGACATGGATGTGCAATGTCTGCACCATCCAAAACAGCCAGATATGGGCAGGCCAGAGAGGCAGGCTCTGCACTGTGTAACATTTGCATATCTTGTAGTCAAGACAAGCAAGGTGACCTGTAAGGGTGTACAGAATAGCTTGTTGAAGCTTGTCCAGTCAAGGTCAGATAGGAAGCCATTTTGAGCTCCAGGGCTCATGTTAATGTGATCTTATATACTCATGAACTCTTTGGAAGTACATGCAAATGAATTTATATGGATATTCATATATATTTTGTAACATCAAGGATACCAAAAACTAAGGACAAACTAAGGACTGGGAGACGCTCCACTTATACTTAACTGAAGTATTTGAAGATCGGTGACGTCGCTAGAAGACTCGTCTATCATTTCGCTCTACCAAGGATCACTGGGTCCAAAACAAGGCGATAGTCAGGGCAGCAGTCCTTCGTAGCCGTCGGGACGTGGGGAACTTCGCAGCAAAGACCTTCGGAACCACGTCGACATACAGGGGTCGCTGAAGTGGCTGGCCGTCCTCTGGAATTTTCACACGAAGCTCCTCACGAACATCTGGCTTGGACCGTTGCCGCTTGATACCGCCCCGAGTTGGGCACCAACTGAGGTAACGGGTTTTTAGGAACCCGTTGGTGCCAGGGGATAACACCCGAAGACCTCTGAGTTCTCCCTTGTTCCGGACCACAGAAACACTGAGTCTTCTAGTCGCAGTCAGAGATCGAATTTTATTGGCAGCTACCAAGTAACAGGTGTCCTAGAAGCACGACAAACACGGGTCATGTGTTCTCAGGAGACTGTTCGTTTTTACAGAACCAGCCGTCTCCTTATATACAAAAATAATAGCTGCAAGCAAGAATTCTTGAGTTTATGATATGGCTATACACATATTTCTACAATAATACAAAAGAGCGAAGTCATGTAGGCAAGCCCGTATTTTAGACGTCCAATTCGTGATGGATTACCCAGCCAGGCCCGGAACTCCCATCAGATATCGATGAAACCCCAATAAAGGAAGGCACCTCCTAGTCATAAAACTGGCCATAAACAGGGAGCGTGGACAGGTGTGTATGTGTGTAGAAAACATGATCTGGATGTAGTGAATGGTTTGTGGCATGTTATGCATTGATGCTATCGTATTAGGCCACAGGGCGAGGAGCTGCCCAAACAGGTTCGGCTGGAGGCAATGGAGTCAGTTGGGACAGGTCAGGGGGAAGTCAGGGAAGGTGGACGTGTCCTTTTAGATCAAGCTCGACCTTTAATTGACTTATCATGAGGGCAAGACGCAAGATGGATACCGTTTACAAAATGGAGTCTGAGGGGTCGGGACGGAAACTACGATTCAGGGGTGTTAGCATACCTCGATCATGACGCAAATGCATAGGAATGATGTCCTAATCATTATCGGTTCGTCAACACCAAATTCGTCATGGTACGTTGATGTTTCGGGACACGGGTATTGGACCTCGATACCGGGACAACAGTAGGGTCCAGAATTTCAGAACCACAACAATTGTACAGTTTTTTCATGTTAATTGTAGCAAAATTTCTGATACGGGGGTGTAATATAGCGGAATTTTACATTATGCTTTTCATGTGAAAGTCCTCAAATCACACCGTTATGCCACATTGTGTAATTATGCACCTTTCCTGGAAGAAATAAAAAGTGGGAGTACAGGAAAAAAATGCAAATGACCAGAATGTTGAGCAGCTACTTTTTATAGCACTTGTGTTTTTCAGTGCAAAATGTGACTTCGCTTCCAAAATGTCAGGAGGCTGTGCTAAAATATAGCATCAAATGCAAGTTTTGCGTTGTACATAATTGCATGTTATTTTGCATTACTTTTTGTGAAATTTCAAGTAATTACGTAACAGCAAATTACTCAAATTTTAACACATATTAACACTTACTGGGCAAAGATTGTACATCATTAGCCCGAGTATAACATCAAATTAATGCAATCGGCAACTAAAAGGTGGCTAATTAAACTTTGCAAAATGTCTGCCAAAGCAAAGTACCTCAAGGCACTTTTCTTCTGAGCCATTTGAGCTACAATTTCGCCCTGTTGAATTGTGCGAATTATGCAGAAGAGTGAGGAGTATGTGACAAGTGTGGTAAATCCATAATTGTGGTTTGGTGTCACAAGCAAGTGCGCTAGGAGGCAAGATGTGTGTCATGCGAACCCTGTATGTGGCCCAGATTCTTATAAAGAAATATTGTACGCTATTAAATCAAACACTACACGTTTTGGTACAGCTGGTATTCTGAACTCACTATTTGAAAGTGTTGCCATAGCCGATAATGATGAAACAGCAGGAACATGAAATAAAATATTTGCCTAAGATCACACAGTTTGGTTAAACAAGGAAGCCATGTCGCGCAAGAACTTATTGTCCACAACTTCTTGGTAAGCAAGAAAGGCCACTTTATTAAGACAGGTGTAGGCAAAACATCTCTCAACATATTTCGATTATTTATTTAATAATACTCAAATCCTTCAGCTCACTGAGCAACCCTGATAAGAAGTCTACCCCCCACCAAATAAAACCTAACAAACCTAGGCAACTGAATCCTGTACTATCCCCTCCTGTCCTTTACCTGCCCCTTGAGGATGGACCAACCCGCTCCAGGCTGCCCACCCCCACTAAAAACTGCCACCCACGAAAACCTTTAGAGTTTTCCTGCCCCACCAAAACAGTAAAGTAAACAATGCCCGAGAACACCACAACTGCACATCCAGAACTTGTGCGATCAATCCCGCAATTCCAATCGATAGAAGGACTGACCCATCTGAGAAAGGTGAACCCCATCCTCATGAAACAAGTGACGCTCAGAAACCTGTAAGTGAGGATGAGCCAAAATGAAAATATCATGCCATTACAAAACAGTTGCATAGAGTTGTTCAGTGTCCTCGCTCCGCCCAGAGCTGTGCGATGTAGAACTCCATTCCAACGGAGACGTGGCACAAATGTCATCCAGATCACCATGGTGCTCACCCAGGCGTCCGTGATGACGTCCGGATCCATCTGCATCATTCTTAACAAAGACAGACCAGAGAGAGAAAACCAGATCATTTCCACTCAGCTGAAGTTCTAGCAAGACTGGCGGACCGCCCCCCCCCCCTCCCTCACAGAGCGGAGACAAAATGAAACAAGCCCCCCCAACACAGGCCCCAATTACCATGCCAATACACTTCATGCGGGAACTGCTGAGACCAAGAGACCTCCCACCAATTATGGCATTCTGCAAGGATTGCGGCCCATTGCAAGAAGGAGTGACCAACAAACCAAACCCTCCGTGGAACTGTGACCATCCTGCGCAAAAGGACCTAGGAGAAAAAACACATCAACAAAAGAAGGTGCACTACCGTCTGACAAAGTTCTCGCAGCATCTCGACCTCCATCTCCCAATTCTGCGGATCTGAGACCAATCCCCCCCCAAACTTGCGGCCTCAGAACCGCCCCAAGCCTAAAAGAATGAGTGCTAAAGTGTAAAGGAGTCAACCCCAACCCCAAAAGTACCTTCCTGAAAACGGTCAACAACTGGGCAACAAAAACTTGGGCTGGCATCCTAACAGCAAAATGAACTCCTGGCCTAAAACAGAGGAATCCAGAAAAACCTCCCATTCCTAAACCGGGCAACAAGAGAACAAACCACTCCACCCCAGGAAAATCCACGTATCCCACCCAACTGATCCATCTCAGACACTTAGCCTAAAGCGCAATCCATACCCCTCCACAAACACCTCCGTACTGGACATGCCCAAACCCGGTACGCAAACCCAAGAGTTCGGAAGCCCAAAACGCCCCAAAAATAACCATACAAAACAGAACCGAAACATAACGCACTCAAAATCATCAGAACAGCAAGAAGGCAACTAGGACAACATGTGCCGAAGTAAGGCAAAAGGACAGGCTGCCGCAGCCGCTTAGAACCAGCCTGTAGTCTACCCAAAACGTTCAAAAACCTGTGCAACCTAAAACACCCCCCACCGGATCCCTCCCCCACCTGAGCTGCCCATAAAAGAAATCCCGGCCATGTAACCAGGATAGTGGTGTGCGAAAAACCTGTGTCCACCAAGTGTAATGAGAGGTCTCCGGAATATGTCGTGCTGTGAAAACAATATGCAGCTGCAGGCACCGCAACGGAAAGCACACAACAGCTGCAGCACACACAAAGCCCTTGCTCTTCGCCCGGGAACCAATTCCACAAATGCCAAATTATCAACCTGGAAGAACCCAGTCCTGTTCTGGAATTTCGCGCCGCAGATGTACAGGGCCACCAGCAAATGGAACAACTCTAAAAATGCAACACTGCGACCCTGATGCAACAGTGAACAGGCCAGCACGCAACGCACCAGCGCCCCACCCAGAAGAGGCCAAATCCCAATAGGTCAACTTCCAAGTTATTCCCCACAACCCGGGGACTCTAGTTCGCGGACTGCAAGTCATCCGACTCCTACCCTGCCGGGTCCCCTGTAACCAATCGCGAAACCCACCGTGAAGCCCCCTAACAAGCGCACTGCTGCAGCAAAGTCCAGAGAATCCTGCAACCACTTTTCCAAGACCGTCACCTTTAAAGGAGTAGGAGCACTTTGGGACAACCAAAAGAACTGGCCTCTGCCCCCTTGTCCCCCCCCCCCATTGAAAACCAAAAAATTTGTCCCAGGAAGCAGTATGCGAAAGGGTGCCACCCCCACATTGTGAACACGGTTATACCTACCGTACTGTCAGGTGACACATCAACAACAGCATGATACCTTAAATCCTGGAGTTTTGTTGGGCCTGACAAGTGAGAAACCAATGGCATACCAATACCTGAATAAGGCCATTGCATACGGTTTAGCGTATCCTCTTCCTCTTGGGCCTTGTGGTGATCAGAGTCCCCTGTCTGCCCATGTGAAATGGCGGCATCGTCCCCTCGAGACGTATCATTCACAACAGCGTGCCGCACAGGCAGCGGTTTAATAGCAACTTGCTCCCCAACATGCTCATCCCCAATCCCAACAAGTACACGTAACTGGGAGACTCTCCCCTTGTCAACCAATTTCCGTCGAAACACCACAGGGTCCCCTTGTCGCGGCTTAGCTGGACGAAGAGAAAACGAGGAAACACGTGCCTTTGCGTGGTCCGCACTAGACTCCTGCAAAAAACGTGCCTTTGCGTGGTCCGCACGAGATTCCTGCAAAACGTGCCTTTGCGTGGTCCGCACAAGACTCCCGCAAAAAACGTGCCGTTGCATGGTCCGCACGAGACTCCTGCAAAAGACTAAGTGAACCAGAAAGCCCCCAAAACTCCCCTCCGAGTCATGACTGTCACAAGTGGAACTTCCACATCTCGTAATGCACCCTCCTCCAGATCATCATCATAAACATCCATAATCAGGTCATCTGCATGCCCAGCATAAACCCCTGCCACTGGGCCAGTTTCCATCACTCCCACCATCGGGAAAGTGCCATAAAAATATCGTCATTGCGCACTGCGCCTCACACCCCAGAAGAGAAATCCGCTCCAGATCCCCCTCCTGTACCCCCCCACCCCAGACTGAACCAAGTCCTGTATAGGGTAATTGGTAGTACATGTTATTGTCCCCTTCGTCATGAACCATAGGTGTAGTAGCATCCCCTGTCCGCCCATCCTGAACGGCGGTGGCGTCCCCTCCAGACTCAGCATGCACAGCAGCTTGCCGCACTGGCAGCGTCGTAAGAGCAACTTGCTCACCAACAGCCCCATCCCCAATCAATATCGAATGCGCTGAAAGGGGAGACTCTCCCCCTAGTGCCACACCTACCACCAACCCGCCTTACCTGTAGGCAACTGCAGCAATGTCCGAAAAATTGCCATAAAATCGTCATTGCGCACTGCGCCTCACACCCCAGAAGAGAAATCCGCTCCAGATCCCCCTCCTGAGCCACCTCCCCTGGCCGAACCGCCTCACGCGCAGTCCGCAATGTCTACACAAAGAAACTGACAATGTCACCGCAGGCGGTAAAAAGGCAGCCCCCTACCACCCCTCCCAACGGAAGAGGCTCACCCTGAAGCGGCAAATCCCCCCCCCCCCCCATGCCCCACAACCAAGCCAGCTGGGGAAACAGAGGTTACATTTATTTATTTATGCGTGGTTATAGAGCGCGGACCTTATCCCAAGGTGTCAGAGCGCTTTACTATAGGAACAGCTGAAAAATGAGAACATGACAAGAACAAATCATAAAAACAAAAGGTACAGTACCTGAGGCGAAAGTGTCAATCGTGGGCAAACAAAATACCAGAAGTAGCAAACAGTGCATAACAGGAAGAAAATGACGTGTGCAGGTTCCCAAAAGCGTACAAAGTACAAGTAGCAGTAGAATACCGCATGAAATGGAAGACACTCAAACACAAGAACCAACGTACGTAGGCAATGGTGGCACCTGAGCCAGTATCTAAAGGAAACAAAGATAAGAGGCAGCAACCAGTATGTCACAAGAGAACAAAGACGAGTGCACAGTACAAAAGAGCACCAAACACAGGCAAAAAGGGGGCATTACTGCAATAAATGGCAGTCTCTCAAACCACACGAACACACTGCGAAGACACGTCCATAGAAATGGAGACTAAAAATTCTCCACACGAAAGGGCCCTCCCACAGACAATTACCAAATACCAAGGGTGGAAAGGAGACACAACAGAAATCCTGAAATAACACGGCATGGCCTGAGCAAAAAACCCGGCCAGGACCAAGACATACCGTGAAGCAGGGGCATTGGGAGGTGGGAAAGAGTGAAGTGAGCAGGGGCATTGGGAGGTGGGAAACAGTGAAGGGAAAGCTGCTCACAACGACAGGGCTCGCTCGCTCCCCCCCCCCACCCACCCACCCACAGAGCAGCCCCCCAAGGGACCGCCTCCCGCCTAACACCAGACACCCCCCAGCGGCCCCCCCGCCCCTGAGGGGGGGGCAGAAGAGACCTCTGGAGGAGCGCCCGGCGGCGCGGGGGCATCACCAACCAACTTGCACCCGGCCCCCCCACTTACCGGCTCATGGGGCATGGCAGCAGCGCCGTCCGTCGAGTTGACGGCGTATACAGGCAGGCAGAGGCCGCCCAAGCCACGCCTCCAGCCGCCGTCCTGCAAGGACGCGCGCGCCCAACCAGTGACACCAGAAGCTCCAGCCGCAAGAGGGGGGGGGGTACTAACGGAAAGGACTAGGCGAGCCCACCCAACCTCCGCAAAACAAACTCCGCTGTGCGCCTCCCGCCGAAAAGCCCTCTCTAAACCCTGCACTGGCCCTATATATAGACTCTGTCCCTCGTCTTAATCAACCTCACCTGTGGCCACTCCGTCTGCGCGAACCTACCCCGGGAGAGACCGGCTCGCGCACGGCTCTCCCTGGGTGTACAGGAAAAAAATGCAAATGACCAGAATGTTGAGCAGCTACTTTTTATAGCACTTGTGTTTTTCAGTGCAAAATGTGACTTCGCTTCCAAAATGTCAGGAGGCTGTGCTAAAATATAGCATCAAATGCAAGTTGTGCGTTGTACATAATTGCATGTTATTTTGCATTACTTTTTGTGAAATTTCAAGTAATTACGTAACAGCAAATTACTCAAATTTTAACACATATTAACACTTACTGGGCAAAGATTGTACATCATTAGCCCGAGTATAACATCAAATTAATGCAATCGGCAACTAAAAGGTGGCTAATTAAACTTTGCAAAATGTCTGCCAAAGCAAAGTACCTCAAGGCACTTTTCTTCTGAGCCATTTGAGCTACAATTTCGCCCTGTTGAATTGTGCGAATTCTGCTGAAGAGTGAGGATTATGTGACAAGTGTGGTAAATCCATAATTGTGGTTTGGTGTCACAAGCAAGTGCGCTAGGAGGCAAGATGTGTGTCATGCGAACCCTGTATGTGGCCCAGATTCTTATAAAGAAATATTGTACGCTATTAAATCAAACACAACACGTTTTGGTACAGCTGGTATTCTGAATTCACTATTTGAAAGTGTTGCCATAGCCGATAATGATGAAACAGCAGGAACATGAAATAAAATATTTGCCTAAGATCACACAGTTTGGTTAAACAAGGAAGCCATGTCGCGCAAGAACTCATTGTCCACAACTTCTTGGTAAGCAAGAAAGGCCACTTTATTAAGACAGGTGTAGGCAAAACATCTCTCAACATATTTCGATTATTTATTTAATAATATTCAAATCCTTCAGCTCACTGAGCAACCCTGATAAGAAGTCAACCCCCCACTAAATAAAACCTAACAAACCCAGGCAACTGAATCCTGTACTATCCCCTCCTGTCCTTTACCTGCCCTTTGAGGATGGACCAACCCGCTCCAGGCTGCCCTGTGGAATTTTAGTTTGTGTACTGAACATCATCTGCTCCATCTTGCAGACTCACGTATGAACATACACGACAGCCATTTTAGGTACCATGGTCTCCCTGTTCACGATCGATCCTCAGCACACTTCCCTGTCCCTGCAAGCCTCCCCCCATGCACCCTGGCTGCCCCCGCTCTCACATGCACAAGTCATGACCTCCTCTTCCACATGACTCTGTCTCTAGGAATCACACCCCGCGCCTGACCAACACCTCCTTCCGATTATCTACACCGATCACACTGATCCTCTCCTTCCATGAATACCTCTCCTTTGATGACCCCTTCCTCTGAGCCCGATTGTCTGTACGAACCGCTGGTCATCCCTTGGCCTGAGGGTACAATTTATTGCCCACTACTGTATGCACTCGACCCTTTTCAAAGAAGCTACTATTGATCATGGCCTCCCCACCCCTTGGGATTCGATCAGGCGCACACATTCCAAAGGAATCGGCGAAACACTCAGCTGCGTGATAGCCCCCTCCTGTTGGATGGGGGGGGGGGGGTAAGGGCCTCTACTGTTGTCATATGTTGGAGTGGGCCGGAACTAGGGTGGTGCCGGGGATGTCATCCTCATACTTCACAATGTCTTTATTGTAATAAAGAACGGTCACATGTCATAAACCAGTGTATAAAAGACCAGGTCTCAGAGAGGCTGTCAGAGAGCACCTCGAGATGATACCTTGTTGTCCGATCTGATGTGTTCTGCTCCGTCGGAATAAAACGTGTTTCCTGTCTTCCTGTCTCCAGCGCCTGCCTCTTTATTTTGATAATCTTCATAAGGTATTAGAGGCGTTTAACGCCGGGCAAAATTACTTAAGAAACATCGACTAAATCGCCTGACCATTTTGCTGATCTTCATCAATTGGCGTCCCAACGTGTGGGGCCCATCAGCGACACGTGGATCCGGTGGGAGAGGTCCCAACGACAGAGTGAAAGACTGCAACGATCGGAAGAGCTCCTGTCCAATAGACCCTCGTCTGACAGCCGATCATCTGAACTTCACTGGTTCCGAGCAGACCTCTCCCCGAGTGATCTTCGGTCCTGACTGGGAACCATCAGGAGTGCCACGGTAGCAGCAGAGAGTAGAGGACGATCGGGCGCTGGAAACGGAAGACAAGAAACTGCCCATACGGTCCGGGTAAGGTCGTGTAACACGACCAACTAAGAAATATTTGATTGTTTGATTGAAAATACTAGTATTACTCTCCGAATTGTTGGTTCTCTTGGAGATTCTCTGTCTGCAAACTAAGAGGGATAAAAGTATTCTCTCTTCCTTTGCATGCAGCGAAGGGTAGGTAACGCAGGCTTTTGCCCCCGTTGTAATCCGTCGTGCCTATCTTTTCTCCCCCACTGATTGATTGTTTGCCCGAACAGTGTTTGTTCGAGGATTGTTTTTCTCGAGAATTCTCTGTCTACAAACGGGGAAGGGTAAAAAGTATTCTGTCCTCCTTTGCGGATAGTGAAGAATAGGTAGTGCAGGCTTTTGCCCCCGTTGTAACCCGTCGCGCCTATTTCTTTCTCGCCACTGATTGTTTGATGAAACGAACATTAATTGTTCGATATTGGTTCTCTCTTTGGGTATTCCCTATTTGCGAATACTGCAGAATAAAAATATTCTGTCTAGTCTTCGCGAAGTAGTGAAGGATAGGTAGTACAGACCTTTGTCCCCGTTGTAACCCGTCATGCCTATCTTCTCCCCATTGGTCAGTAGTTGGATCAACCCGGACCGCTTATTAGAGATGAACCATCCAGCTCCATTGGAAGGCACCCCTAATAAGGACATGTTCACTAAACAAGGACTAGTCGCCATAGCTTATAGTAAGCTATGGCATAAATATACGAAAAGGGACCCCAAAAATCAGTGGCCACTGATAGGTTCCTTTGATGATCATAAAATAAAAGCGCTAGAAGCAGCTGTTAGAATAAATAAGGCAACACCCACTATGCTCGATAGTATCGGCATGTGGCGCAAAGAAGCAGAACAACGAAGGAAAAGAGAAGAAACAAAAATAGGGAAAGAATTACGAAAGGCAGCCCACCTGGCAGCGAAGGAACTAGATGAAGAGATAAAAAGGAGAGAGGAAGTTAGACAAACGCAAGAATCAGGGTCAACAGGCCAATGCCCTGTTAGGACCCCCTCTACGCTCTACCCAGAGATGCCCTCCAAACAACGGGCAAACGACGAGTTACTGCTAGGTCCTCCGATCATCTACATGCCCCCTCCTTATGCCCCCTGCCAGCCACTGGCACAGCACCTACCAGTCCTGAGCACGGGCGAGGGTGACTCTAGCGCTAGTGCCACGGCCCTTACGGCCTTCGCACCGGCCACATCGGTAACAACATCAGATGAACCCGAGACTAGCAAGCAGCTAACGACAAGACCGAATAGGTTGAGCAAAGATGAGCGGGATGGGATTGATAAGATAGCAAAGACACTGGTAGAACAGAAAGAGAGCGAAGAATATGCGATGGATATGTACAATTCACATGCCGGTAGCCACAAACGGCATTTCATTTTACGGTTCAGCTTCCACACTCTGAACGCGAACCTACCCAGGGAGAGACCGGCTCGCGCACAGCTCTCCCTGGGTCCCCCCATTTATCCATGATTTCTGATTTCAAATAGTGCAAATTAGCCACTAGAAGGTATCTGTTTTTCCTTTAACCTGTTTGTGCAGGAGTGTAGAGTGAGGGTAGCAGGCAGGAGCTATGTGAAAGCTCAGCTCGTTATCGGCTCGAGCTTCCAACGGGGCTGCGAGCTGCGCCAGAGCCAGGCTTCAGGATAGAGCCTGTCTCGAGCTTTCAGCGTCTCGACCATCTCTAATCCTCGGTGACCTGCGTGATACCGTGTTCTTTGTGCTGTGGGTGGGGCTGGGAGTCTGGGGGGCTCGAGCTCTGTTCGGGAGTGTCCCTGGCTCCGTGCCAGACTCCTCGCGGTGAGCAAGACAGACTGCAAGCTGGTTCGGATGAGTCTCTGGCACTGCGGGCTGCCTCGAACCCCTTTCACAGATTCTGAGCGGGGCCAGATGTTTCTAGGCCTCCTCGCAGCGAGTCGCTGGCAGGCCGCCCCCTCTGGGGCTGGGTGGTGCTGTGCATGCGATTTTTGTGAGATCAACAGATTCCTGGTTGTGTACATCAGCTGTTGTCTGCTGCACGAGCTCCCTAATGGGGCATGTTTGCGGCTAAAAACTGGGAGAGACCCAGATGGGTAATGGGGAAAGCAGGGGAGAGGCTCTGGTACGGTTGTGAGACGTGAATGTCAGCGCACCGCTCGCCGAACAAACCGTACGTCTTCTAATCTCATCATCAATCAGTGACTCGAGGCGGGTTTGGGGGTGCTTCAGCAGCGCTGCGCGCACGTGACCCCGTCAGAGATCAGCGGCAGGGCCGCAGCGCGGGACTGGCGCGAGAGTGCACGTGACCCTGTCAAAGATCAGCGGCAGGGCCGCAGCGCGAGACTGGCGCGAGCGTGGACACAGCTGTGCACTGCGGTCCGAAGAATGGAAACTGAGTACCCTGAGGGATCAAATGAAGCGCAGTGGCCAGTCGTGCGCCACTGTGCGTGCATAATAAAGTGTGCACCGAGTCAAGGCAGAGGAGCATCGACAGAGCGCTCGGCTATCTATTTCAGTTCAGCAACACTAATAAATGTTACAGATATTGAAGCACTTTGACAGAGCTGTGTGTGGAACGGGTGCCAGTTCCGAAATACGGGGCCGAGCAGTAACAGTAAAGTACAGAGGGGCATCGACAGAGCTACGGACCTCTCCGTTCGCAGTTATCCCATTTTCTGCCCGGAGGACACTGCAGGCCTCTTCGCCTCCTCACAAAATGACAGAATTGTTGTGCAGCCAAGAACCTGGGATATTGGGCGCTTTTGTTCCATCCAAGCTCACGAAGAAACAGGGCCCACCTGCGTATGCAGGGACGTTGGAGTCTATCTTGGCCCTGCTGTAGGCCTGGTTCGGCACTCGATAGAGCTGCGTCACTATATGGGGCAGGATCGCTGAGACTAACTCTCGAAACCGGTGCAGGGTTTTAATGGAGCCAGAAAGTCCTGGTATGTGGTGGAGGGCAGAGACGTTTCTGTATGTACACAGTAACATGACTGAACCCAAATAACGTGCTTGCCTGCAAAATGACACATAGGAGCGAGCACCGAGACTTCGTCCAATTTTTTGTGTAACTGCCCAACAAGCACTTTGTAAGGACAAAGCCAGACCAACTCACAGATGTACAAGGCCCGCATCACCCACCCCTACCCCGAAAGAATCTCCATTCCTGTTTTAGTACCACAGAGATTGCAGGGGTCTATATTTTGCCCATATGTATACACCTGCATGCATGGCAGAATGGTTTAATCCAAATCTGCTAATTGTCAACCTCTGCCGACAAACCAGGTCCGACGCCACTGAACACTGACAGGCAAAGGAGGGAAAAGTGGACAGCCCTGTAGAAGGCCCAGGAGGGGCAACCTTGGGTCCAGGCTTCACATCTGGTCAGCGCTATCTGGAGATAGCAAAGGTCCTTTCAGCAGTACCAGGGAGCCAGCCTGCCAGGGAGAGTCCATCTTCAGAGCTGCTCACTCGCCTCCTTCCTTCCGCTTCTCTGTCACTCGGGCAGCATTTACGATCTCTTGGGTTTTGGGGACAGGCCACAGTAAACTGGTTGTGCTCTTCGCGTCTTCTGTTGCCCCAGGGAGCTTTACTACAGGAAGGTAGGCTAGGCTTTTCTCAGTAGAACTTCTCTTCATTTGTCTCCAGATGGAGGAAGAAGGACCAGTTATAGATCTGAGATCTTAGAAGACTATCCCACAAAGTCCATACAAATACTGGTTCAATGTAGTTTTTGGGATCCTGGACCAGATGACATGGTATATTTTATGTCTATTGTGCTCAGCTCAGCCATAGGAAAGGCTTATTTCAAAGTCTGGGCAGCCAAGCCTATCAGCGCTAAGTGCTGCATCGCTGGCTTTTTGCCAATAGGTGTGAAATGGAGCATGATGTTGAGTCAAACTACTAAGCCACTTAATGGCGAACTAACTCCTTGCAAGGAATTCCTCCCACTGCCAGGCTGTGGGAGAAGATGACCTCACCACAACAAGACATGCAACTGTTTAGTGTTTAATCCTATCTTTAAGATCTCTGGTTATGTAGACTGCAATGGTAGGACAATGGACCCATCCTCACATTCAAGATCATGAGAATTTTCCAAAGGAGAAAAATTAGTTGAGTACATGCTGCTTCGATTCTGGTGTGAAATGTGTGGACCAAACACCACAAACTTCCTATCACATTTTACATAATATCGTTGACAAGAAAATTCAAGGCATATAGTCACTGAGGATTTTTCCTGTTTTGCTGAATGTGACACAAAGGGTACTGTATATGAGATGGTTCATGCAAAAATAGAAGTAAGAGGAATTGAATTCCAAACTATAAATGAAGGCAATGGTTATTTAATATCCTGATGAAGGCAAAGGAATTATTAGCCGAAATACGTTTCCATAAAACTTGAATTTGAGTGAATGAATTTATGATTTATATCGCGCTCGAATGCCCCAGAATGTCTAGGCGCTACAGCGGAGGGGAAATACCAGGGAATGAGAGATCAATGCAAGAATAGCCAAGTTTTTATCGCCTTTCTGAAGGAAAGAAGAGTTGTGCTGTTCTTTATGAATATCGGCAATGTATTCCACAATTTTACAGTGTGGAACAAGAAACTGCTTCCTCCCCAGCGCACTTTCCTGACTAGATACCTGAAGAAGCTTGCTCATGGCTGAACGGAGTGTCCTGTTTGGATGATACCATAGTAGATGTTGTTTCAGATATTCAGGTCCTGTCCCCTGAAGGTCCTTGAAAGCCAAACATAAGGCCTTAAATTCCGCTCTTTTTTTCACTGGCAACCAGTGAAGATGTTTAAGACCCTGGGATACCGACTGGAACTTTGGAATATTCAGCAACATCCTGGCAGCGGAGTTTTCAGCCCGTTGAAGTTTAAAAAGATGTTGTTTTTGAAGACCCAAATACATGGCGTTGCCATAATCCAGTTTGGCTAATGCCAGAGATGTTACCAGTGTTTTGACTGTAGATGGCGGAATATAAGGTTTCACCTTCTGAATCAGTTTTAGGGTTAAATGCACCTGAGAAGCAACCTTATTGACTTGAGATTGAAACGTAATACCGTCATAAAAATGACTCCCACATTTTTGGCCTTTTTTTACTGGGATAGGAGGTGTTCCCATCGTCTGATGCCACCATTTCTCAGACCAAATGGAGGGATCTGAGCCCAAGAGAAGCACCTCGGTTTTACTTCCGTTCAACATTAGGCAGTTTGTACTCATCCAGTGGTCCACGGAGGTCATACACTGATTGAAAAGAGCCGCCGTCTCATCCGGATTACCAGAAATAGAAACCACGAGCTGGGTATCATCAGCATAGGACACTAACGAGAAACCAAACTGCCTGATGACGTCTGCTAAGGGGGTAACATACAAGTTAAACAACGTAGGGCTCAGAGATGAGCCCTACGGAACCCCACACAGAAGTGAAAATTGCTTCGAACATAAGTCATCAATCTGAAAGAACTGACGCCTATTGTTAAGATAGGATTTAAGCAAACTTATAGCCAAGCCTGAAACTCCCAGCTTATGTAGCCTTGAGATGAGAATGTCATGGTTCACGGTGTCGAAGGCTGCCGAAAGGTCCAAAAGGATCAAGGCGGCCTTCGCACCGGAATCTAGCGAAGAGCGGGTGGAGATTTGGTGTGTGTAATGTTGTGAAAATATGTTTCATAAAGATTCCACAGATTTTTGAGGTGAGAGTAGGGTTGAATGTATTGGGAACTGTATTTAATATGAAGAATACTGGTTTACTCCAAAAGTGAGCACACACAATGTCCGGTTTTTCACAAATAATGCATTCCTTTTTTTTTTTCGTATAAAGATGGACCACCTCAGGTTACTGTGTTCCATCCCACCGCAATTGGGTTTTCTTCACAGGTAATACATCATTCAGTGTAAAACCCAACGTTCACTTCATAATGGCTTGTTTTATTTAATCATGTTCTGTGGCAATTTTTGTATCCAGCTTTGCCTCAGGAGAGGTCTCTTACAAATTGTCAGTTAGTGACCTACTTATAACTTTGCAACCAACATTGATTGCATATGTTTTTGAAGTGATCATGTTTACGCAGATCCAATAACATCCATATTGGTATTGCTGTACCCATACAATTCCAGTTGTCAAACAATGCTGTGCTTATATGATAGTATTACATCCAGTATATCGTCATTGTGCAGCCTTTGGACTGAGTTAGTACACTATACTATTGCATGGTCCCACTTTAGTTGTTATAATTCAGCGATACTAGAAGTAATAAGGGGACAGTTAAATAATATTCCTTGATATGCTTGAGCCTGGCCATAACTCCAACTACTGGGGACGATTCCCTTCTCATCTGCAAGACCCCAATTGAGCTCCAGCTCCTTGTTAACAAATGTATTGACTTCTGTGCAGCAAGGGGCCTGGAGCTCAAGGCTAAGAAAACCAAGTATATGGTACTTGGTAAGGGATTGGTTAAAAACTCAATCATACGGACTGAGGATGAGGTACTTGAGAGGGTTAGGAGCTTTGACTACCTAGGAGTTAAGGTAATGGGGAATATGAAGTGGAATGACGAGCTAAAAAAAAGTTTACTGCTATTAGAGCACAGAGCCAATGCGATTAGTAGGCTGCATAGGCAAACACGTTCTTGTGCAGTATTGCCTGCCCTTGAAGTCTATCGCAGCAAAGCTCAAGGGGAAGCTCTATATGGAGCTGAGACTTGGAGATGCACTGATGTTTCTCAACTTACTGCTGCAGAAAATAGGTTTGTCAGAAGGCTGGCTCTGTCCCCAGTAGCACACCTTTAATTCCTCTGTTTTATGACTTTGGGCTTAAAAGAATTGCTGACATGGCCACCCTTAGACCACTTGTCCTCTGGATCAGATTATGGGTTACTCCTGCGCTAAAGGAATTTAGAGATTGCCTCGTAGAATTGTTGGGCATGAGGGGTGCTAAACTAATACCTTGGGTCAAGTTTGCCTCAGATTGGTTTAAGAGGTTAGGATTGGCAAGGCTATGGATCTACCCAGAAAGGCTGTGTAAACCCGATCTTAACTATTTAAAATCTAGTTCTTGGATCCATATTCGAGATATCCACTTAAATAACCACCCAATTGGCAAACTAACAAACCTATTTTTAGATATTAATCCATTCCCCCGTTATGAGGAATTTAAAAATGTTATTTCTTCACCTCTAGTCAAGAGTGTTTACATCAGTTTTCGACTTGGCTCCGTGCTTTTAAGATCTGCAATGAGCCAATGGCGTAAGTCTCTTGGTGCTAGCACTTGTCCGGCATGTGGCTTGGCAGATGAAGCTCACATATTATTCTCCTGCCCAAGCTATCGTAGCCAACCCCGGTAATGGATTATTCCCGTATGCAAAAATATGAAGGTCACAAAATATATAGTGGCCCTTAGAATACTCAGGAGCGACACAACCTACTGGTAATAGCCATTGCTACGAACACATTTCTACAGGTGGCGTGGTACAAACGTTGTAGGTTATTGCCTGTGCCCCCAAATGATTAGGTCTTCTTTTAATGTCTCGCTTGTTTTTTAACTTTGATTTTATACATATATTGCTGAAGATAGTTTTTTAAGCTCTTTTTATGTATCTTTTTAAGTATCTATTGCTCAATTATGCACATAGTTTTGTCAGATTTTTGCTTCCATCTGGCATATGAATAAAATCCACAGAAAATGGAATTCTGAATGGTGCTGCCTCTCTTATAATGAATTGTGCTGTTACATCTTTTATACTGGTTCTATGAAATGTATTTTGTAATGTTCATGCACATGTGCACTTTGATGGTACCTGGATACCGAATAAAGTTAATTTACTACTACTACTGGGGAAACATAAACTGATGGATGGAATGCTTGAATTTATTTGAGAAACTAGTAATTATTCCGCACTGTATGACATCCATTTGTCTTCTTTCTGCTCACTATATCCTTGCACACAGGCGTCTACCTAAATCAATCTACACCAGGCTTAGAGAAAAAGACTAGCCCAAACATCCATGTTCTCTGAACCAGAATGCATTCACCTCTCGTAAGCATGTATACAGTGTTCCAGCAGTTTTTACTCTCTTTTGGGTTTTCCTTCAGTCACCCCTGGAAATTTCATTCCAAATATGTCACAAATTGATCAGAATACCCTAGAAAGGAAAAAAAACCTTGTGAGAAGTTGGCCTGGTATATGATGTTCACTAATTAAAGTGGGCACCTTACACCAGTCCAAATGACTGTTATGATGTATGAGGTCAAAGATAACCTTTAGAAAGCTATACTAGTGGTAGCTGTGGAGAGCAGCCTTCAGGCTAAAACTTGAAGGAATGTAAAGCAGCTTGTTTTACCAGAACATCACCTTCTGAATGATTAAATGAAGGAGAACCACACACTAGTTATATAAAAATATGTATTTATTAATATAACACTCTCTACTGTCCTCTACATGAGGATAGACCACAAAGCACACAATACGAGATCAATAGAACAGTCGCAAGTAGGACAATATACAGTGGGCTGCAGTTGGAGACCAAACCATATACTAAAATAATGGTATAACAATCACAACTTGAGTCAAGACACGGTCTGGAGCACGTAGAATTGCTGGGACCCCAAGGAACCACCTAAAGTGAGTAGACATGTACCCCACGGTGGATGGGTGCAGTGTAGTACCACAACAGCGGGCTCTTTACAATTCTATGGGGAAGTCGCAGTTGCAATTTTAAAGTTTAAAGACCCTTCTAGGAGGACTTCGAGCAAACCCTTTGGAACTCAAGAGGTTAGAGAGCCACCCCACCAATGGGTACCATATAACCTGAGTTACCTACCCCAGAGGAGCCGGGAGCATAGGTCTGAAATGGTGTCGGAAATCGCTGTTGTTCACAATGAAGGGCTGTGAAGAAGTACTGCTGCTGTGAAGGTGAAAAGAGCCCAGTGGAATCCAAGCCTGGATTCTGGAAAGAAGGAACCTGAAAGCAGAGGGGACAGAGTCTGGGTCACTTCAGGGTGACCAGGGAGTCGGTAGACTAATGCCCACCGATGTCGGGTGCTTCAGGTGCAAAGATGGGATGCTTGACTCTGCAGCCACGAGGACCAGGAGATGTCGATGATGACCAGGAGCAGATGTGAGCTGTCCCATAACGGATGTCGAGTGCTGAGTGGTCGGTGTCCAGCTGGAGCACCAATAAGCCTTGCCAAATGCAACCCACGCAGGAAAGTCAAGCAGGTTATGGTGTGAACCAGCAAGGTCCAGGGGACTCACCAAGCGATGGGGAGTCAGGGCACATCTGGAGCAACCAGGAAAGCCCAACAGAAATCAAGATGACCCTCAGGAGGACCCACAGGCTGAATGACCAGGAGTCGCAAGGGGACTTTGTGTAAGATTGCAAAGTACCAGCCCATGGAGCACTGGGTGCAAGGAGGCCAGAGTTCTCTGGTGCAAATACTGCTCAGGGTCAGGACTTCACGGAGTCCAATGCACAAGCTCAGGAATCACCAACAAGCATATGCAACTGCAAATGGATGCGGTGCACAGGGGTTCGGGTTATGCAATCCCCACATGGGATACTGGCCTCAATGTTGCTGAGAGGGTAGATCAACCTCAGGTACCTTCAGAAACTCACCTCCTGTGTTGCTGAAATCTTCAGAGTTCACAGGAGCTTGGGAGAAGCAGATTGGTCACTTGCATTGAGGTACCTGCTAGGGCAGGGGAGTGACTCCTTCACTCTAAGGGAGATTCTTCAGTTATCCTTAGTGCACCACAGGTCTTGCACAGAGCCTGTATGGAGGAAGGGCACAGACTAAGTTTCGGACGGAAAGGGGGACGAAGTCGAGCCCAGTCAAGATCCAGCAAAGTCAAGAGTGTCCAGATGGTCGAAGATCAGTGGTTTCTTCTTGTAGAATCTTGCCCACATAAAATCTAAAGTCTGACAGCCTGGTAAGTCCTTTTGTGCCCACTGGAGGGGGTTGGACAGATTCAGGGACCCTCCTAGGGGAGGGGCAGGACAGAGGGGAGGTTACTCCCATGTCCTTTGTCCAGTTTCGCACCAGAACAGGAGCCAATGGCTCCCAGGACTGGTTTGAACTGGACTATGCACAGGGACACCAAATGTGCCCCTGGTGCAGACTTTCAGGCACTCTCTGAGTTCACCCACACAGCCCCATACACTAAATCCTGTCTGGGAGGTGGTCACACCTCCCTGTGACAGTATGCCTATTGTGCTGCCTTTCTCTGCTCGAGCTTGGCTCAGCAGCAGGAGGGCAGAAATGTGTCTCTGGTCGGCAGCATCCATTTTGTGCTGTCCGGGTCGAGAAGGCTGGCACCGGATAGACCAGTGATCCCACAAAATGCGCTTCAGAAGGGTGGAATCATACATCCCACACCGGTTACTAGTGTGGAGGTATGATTCCAAGGTGTTTGATACCAAACACGATATGTTTCTATGCAGCCATTTTCGAAAAAGCATTCACTACGAGGTTATAATGCACCTCTACCTATATGTCCGGCTGAGTCACAGACAACCCCGGAGAATGGTCTCCGAAAGCTGCAGAGAGGCTCTGCTCATGCAGGGATACCCCCTCACATAAAACTCAGCACCCTGCCTTCAGGATTGATAATATTTAACAACAAGGGGTGGTGATGGACAGAGTTTCTGAATTAAGCAGAATACTCTCACCCAGTCAAGAGATCAGGGCTAGATCCAACACCGTTTTTTAGCTCACTGCACCATCCCAGTTCAGAACCTGGCTATATGCAAATTAGTCTGTTCCTGTCCCAGTGCATGATGGGAACAGGGCAAACCAAACTACCAAGCCAATTCTTACACTGGGAAGGAAACAAGCTTCCGGGGACCGGTTTCTGCCATTTCAGGCGTCGTCGGCCCGGCTTGCTTGAATCCTGATGGTGCAATGAGCAAGGGACTCACATCTGAGTATACCCTTCCACGCTTAGGGTGGACAAAATATTTAACAACAAGGGGTGGTGATGGACAGAGTTTCTGAATTAAGCAGAATACTCTCACCCAGTCAAGAGATCAGGGCTAGATCCAACACCGTTTTTTAGCCCACTGCATCATCCCAGTTCAGAACCTGGCTATATGCAAATTAGTCTGTTCCTGTCCCAGTGCATGATGGGAACAGGGCAAACTAAACTACCAAGCAAATTCTTACACTGGGAAGGAAACAAGCTTCCGGGGACCGGTTTCTGCCATTTCAGGCGTCGTCGGCCCGGCTTGCTTGAATCCTGATGGTGCAATGAGCAAGGGACTCACATCTGAGTATACCCTTCCACGCTTAGGGTGGACAAAATATTTAACAACAAGGGGTGGTGATGGACAGAGTTTCTGAATTAAGCAGAATACTCTCACCCAGTCAAGAGATCAGGGCTAGATCCAACACCGTTTTTTAGCTCACTGCACCATCCCAGTTCAGAACCTGGCTATATGCAAATTAGTCTGTTCCTGTCCCAGTGCATGATGGGAACAGGGCAAACCAAACTACCAAGCCAATTCTTACACTGGGAAGGAAACAAGCTTCCGGGGACCGGTTTCTGCCATTTCAGGCGTCGTCGGCCCGGCTTGCTTGAATCCTGATGGTGCAATGAGCAAGGGACTCACATCTGAGTATACCCTTCCACGCTTAGGGTGGACAAAATATTTAACAACAAGGGGTGGTGATGGACAGAGTTTCTGAATTAAGCAGAATACTCTCACCCAGTCAAGAGATCAGGGCTAGATTCAACACCGTTTTTTAGCTCACTGCACCATCAGACTAATTTGCATATAGCCAGGTTCTGAGCTGGGATGGGGCAGTGAGCTAAATAACGGTGATGGATCAAGCCCTGATCTTTGGACTGGGTAAGAGTGGTCTGCTTAATTCAGACACTCTGTTCATCACCACCCCCTTTTCTGAATCATTTTGTCCACCATAAGCATGGAAGGGTATACTCAGACATGAGTCCCTTGCTCACTGCTCCATCAGCATTCAAGCAAGCCGGGCCGACGACGCCTGAAATGGCAGAGACCGGCACCCGGAAGCTTGTCTCCTTTCTGGTGAAGAATTGGCTTGGTAGTTTGGTCTGCCCTGTTCCCATGATGCACTGGGCCAGGGACAGACTAATTTGCATATAGCCAGGTTCTGAGCTGGGATGGGGCAGTGAGCTAAATAACGGTGATGGATCAAGCCCTGATCTTTGGACTGGGTAAGAGTGGTCTGCTTAATTCAGACACTCTGTTCATCACCACCCCCTTTTCTGAATCATTCAGGATTGATAAGGCCTGCTATAGGGGTGACTTATACGTTTTAAGTGTAGTGACCAATAGATATAGTGAACTTATATCTAAACTAAGTGGTGCAAGCACCAATTTACACAGGTTGCAATAGCAGACCTGTAGTTCCATTTTGTATGGCCTCTCATGGGTGGCACAATACATGCTTCAGCCCATGGGAGGCCTCTGGGGTATTTATGCCCTGGGTACATGGGTACCATATAGTAGGGACTTATAAGGGTACCACAGGATCCAATCTGGAGTGTACCAAAGTACATATATGTCAATTTAAAGGAGAAAACAGATAGACTGGGTTCCAGATTAGCAGGATCCCAGTCCGACTAGTCAAAAACAGTGCAGCATCAAGCAAAAAAGTGTGGGAACCCATAAGAAGTAGTTCCTACTTTCCTACACCCCTGAGAAATCTCAACCTTGAGGAAATCTCTTTAAAAAAAAGTCTCCCCGAGAAGGAAATACCTGATTCTGGACTGGACTGAACAGATTCAGATTGGATAAATCCTTCTCTACAGATGACAGATTGCATTCCCAAATGGATTGCCCTCTTAAGGAATTTGACAACAGGATGTCAAGAACATTAAACATGAACCCTTCACACTAGTTGTTCTGGTTTTGGTTATGTTTGAAACTCTGCAGCCAAAAAAATCCTTCAGGCTTTTGTAGGGAACACAAATTCTGGTATGATAAAAACCCTACATTTTTCAGCTTGTGCACACTCTAAAGCAGAAACCGGGTAAGAGAGGAAAATAGGTTTTAAGATTCGCATTCTGACCTCAAATTTCCCAAGAATCAGTAGGTATATTTACAATAAATAGTTGGCGTGTGGATCTGTGCCAAATTTGGCAGCACCGCGCTCTGACTTTTTCAAAACGCAGGGATGCGCCATATTCACAAGAATACGGCGCACCCCTGTGTTTCGCCTTGTGCCGGCGCAAAAAAAAAACTGCCTAGTGACAGCACAGCACCCTGTCGCCATGTTGCAAGGATGCCTGCGCTGCAGAGATGATTGTTTATATACAGAAAGGGAAACCTTCCTGCACATAAACAATCACTAATGGCGATTTGCACCTTCTATGTGTGCTGCATTCTGCTGCACATATGGAAATAGCAAAAAATGAGGAGAAACTCCTCCTTTCTCCTCGTATTGCCATTCTAATGCCTGGTATACCATGGCGTAAGTTTTTGGTGCTGCCTCAGCCCTGTAAATCTGGGGCAGCATAAAAAAGCGATGGGTGTTGCGGTGAAAAGCCCACAGCAACGCCCATTGCACGCCCCTGTGCTGCAGAGGACTGCGGCAGAAAGGGGAATATTTATAAGATGGTGATAAGCTACTCAAAGTGGCTTAGTGCCAACCTTGTAAATATGGAAAATGGTGCTGCGTCACCGGAGCATTTAAAAAATGGTACGCTTTGATGTCGGTGAGGGCTTGTAAATATACCCCTACATATGCAGTACCCCAGAAATAGAGAGCTGGACTATAGATGCCTTAGGCTAAAATGTATACTACATTTTAGCAATCAAGATGAGAGCTGTATGTCATAACAATTGTTTGATATGGGACTCCACGGGCCACTTTGTAGAGCTTCGCCCAGAGAAGAAAGAAAGAAGCTTTTCAAGATAAGGGAAGCAGGGATGATATCCTCACACATGGTCTTTAGGGCACTCAAAGCCACAGTTGATTTTTGTTAACTGGATCTCCTGGCTGTGAAGCATTCTTGGTTGCACCTGAAATTCACACACAATAGGCCTAATAGAAAACGCTAAACGTCCCCTTTTCAGGATTGTTCCTCTTTGGATCCCTCGCAGTAGATAATGCTGATGATAATATTCATGTGTATTAATGACAAATGTGGATCTTTGATTTATGATTGACTATATAAGCCCCATGAGATTATTGGCATGTAATAAACAGAGGCAGCTGCCTCTAAACAGGGTTGGTGGGGTGGGGAGGGATGAAAAAAAATTAAAATAAACTTACCTGCTTTGCCGCCACCTCCCCCGCACGCATCTCCTCCGTCTTTCTGTCTTCTTCCTGGCTGCTGCCCGCAGCCTGCACCGGAAGCACCCAGGCTTCCGGACTCTGACAGCCAATCATGACTCTGCAGGATCAGCGTTGTGATTGGTCTGAGCGGCCTGTTTGGCCGCTCAGGGAGTGCCTGGAGAGGCATGGCATGTTCTCCAAGGGTCTGTGCAACAAGGCCCAATGGAGAACATGCTATCGATGCATGACAGTTTGGCCAACCCTAAAAGGCCGGTCAAAGCGTCATGCGCATGTAGGGAGGGAGTGCAAACCACTTCTGCTCCCACTGCGGCGAACCAGCCCCGCCCCGCCCCGCCCGGAGGCGCAAAGGAAAATAAAATGATAATCACTTCTTGTATTACTATTTCATTTTTATTTTCCACTGCTCATGAGCAGTGGGGGGACGCATCTCCGTCTTAGCAGAGGAGCAGCCACTGGTAAGAACAAACAGCTAACTGCATTCTCCAATTAAGTCCTTCCGAACCATTATTTTTACCTGTATTGCATGCTGATGTAGTAGAGAGAATAAGTTGTAAAGAGTTCATTTTCAGCATCCAAGATCAGATCAGACTTTCATCAGAAGATTCGAAATTGGAAGGATGAGGACCCCACTTGAGCATTTTAACTTACAAGGAAGTGGTGTCCCAAAAGCTGCTGCACATTATTTAGATGGAGTTAAAATTGGTCGAACTGACGATGAATTCTTACATTCTAGAAATCATAAAGGACTTGTTATGCCTTTAACTGTTAGTGCAACAATAATATATTATCTGAATGAACATGGAGCTAGAAGAATCAGAATGTTCTAGAAGGAAACGTCATAGACCTGACCCTGGTTGATGTTGAGAAACATGCATTGCAGCAGCTAATCCGCGGGGCCTGTAGAACTCAACGTAGGAAATGCTCATCAGACAAACTGTAGAACAGTACAAGTGACTGCCAAATACTGTGAAACTCTCTAAGCAAATCTTCTGTGTGGGTTTCTGCAGATAGCACGATGATGGATTCAACCCAGATCTGTGACTGGGGTGAGTGTCTGAAAAGTTTCAGCGCTTTTTCCATCATCTCCCTGTGTTTGCTTTGTTGCCCTAAGTTGGCAGGGTATGCCCAGACGTGGTTCTCTTGCTCAGTTTGCCACTGGGTTCAAGCTGGCCTGGCTGATGAGGGGTGTTACCCCAAAGCCCGTCCCAGGATGCTTGTTTCCGGTCCAGGGAAGACCTGGCTCGGCAGTAGGGGCTGGACTGTACCCATGAGTCACAGGGTCAATACTGATTTGCATATAGCTGGGTCTTAACTGGGGTCGCAAAGTGAACTTAAGAACAATGATGGATTTAATCCAGATCTGTGACTGGGGCTGAGTGTCTGAAAAGTTTCAGTGCTCCGTCTATCATCTCCTTGTGTTTGCTTGGTTACCCCAGATAGACATCTTTTCACCGCAGAAGGAAATGCAAAATAACAAGGTTACAAGAACACATCTTCAGGTTTCCAGAATGTTGGCCTGAGGGAATACTCTTTTAGATAAACTGGTTCAAATTTATCAACAGCTTTCCACCGATGCCTCTGTTTTTAAAGCTGATCTACATTACCAAGCAGTACAAGGTATAAAAACGATTCTCTGTGCTCCAGGCAGGCTCTCTCAGTGGTGATATCCAGACATTCTTCTTTTCAACATTCCCTTTTTCATGATCACTGCCATGAAATATTTCCTTGAAGGGTTTAGAAATACTTTTTCACAGAAAGGAAATCTATTCTCTCTTGGGAACTGAAAATGATGTTAGGAAAGTTATTAGGATAATATTATGAGCCCCAACACTTGACTTGAAACGTTGCCTTCTTACTGGTGATCACTTTCGCTAAATGAGTGAATGGGTTCAGTTTCTCTGAACCAAGGAGACTTATAATATCTACCACCGTAAGAAGGTGTTCCTTTGGACTCAGCCTTCTTTTCTGCCAAAGAAATTCGAATTTCCGTATTAATCTGACAATGATCCTGCTGACTTTCTTCTCAAAAGCATATTTTCCAGCAAAATGGTCCTCACTCATGTAAGATATCAAGATGGTTGTGCTTTATTACTTAGAATAAAAGTCATACACAAAGTTAAACTGTTATGTGTTAATTAAAGAGCTGGTAGTATGGGACACCTATATTCATAATAAACCACAGCCAGACCAATTGGCTCCTGAACCAAAGTATTTTATCAAATAGATGTAAACCTACTTTCTGGCTAATCAGAGTTTATTCCACGGAAGGGGAAGCAAAAACTTTTGCTTTAATTAAAAAAGTCTCATTCCAAGCAGGCCATCGCAGGCATTTGCAAAGCTGCTATTTGGATATCAGTTCATACCTTCGCAAAGCATTACTGCTTTGATTCTGACTGCAAAGAAGACATTATGGTGGGGCAGGCTTCCCCGTGTAACCTGTTTGCTCCTTACCTTTTCCCATGGATGTGGGTTTAGTTTACTCTGCTCAATTGCTTCTGAGTGTCATAGAAACTCACAGAGTGGAAAAGGAGCATTTACTTACTTGTAAACCTAGTGTTTCACCATGAGTCTATGTTGTAAAATAATAAACATTACACCCCTTACTGGCAAATGACTATAGAAAGTATAGGGGTCTTCACAGTCTGTTACCCAATCTGACCTCAAAAATGGGCTGCCCCACTGACCCTCGCCTTCACAATTGGAGGGATTCAGTTTCTGCAATTTTTAAAAGGATAGAGTCACATTTGGTCCTGCTAAAAGGGAGTCCTAATTTCTGCTTTGTTTTATTTTTTGGCTAATTACAGTTCTTTGAAGAACACATTTTCACACTGATTTACCTTATTTGAATGATATTGCTAATTGGCATGTTAAAAAAACCCAAAATGAATACATTGTACAAAATATGTTCTTGGATACAACCCTTGTGCAGAGGCGATTGTACTACTGATTATCGACCTGTCAGAATATCGTTTTTCAAGAATATGGAGAACAGACTATCGACTGACAAAATATTGAAAGGCAAGTGCATATAAGTAAGAGTACTATTCCTAGCTCTTCATCTAGATACTTTGAAGGTATATCTGCTGCGTAGGTACATATTTGGGGTTACATATAGAATATCTAGACTTACTTACATGTTGATATTTTTATTTGCTAATTTTTGTTTCAAATCTTTTTTATTTTTATTAAGGGGAAAGGGTCACACTCCACAAGGGAATCAGGTACACAGCGATAAGCCTACAACCCTATTCAGGGCCGGCCGCGTGGTAGGAGAGCATATCAGATGGCAATGGATTCCAAAGGGAAAAAGATTATACACAGCGTTGCACCTACAACCCCAGAGGGGCCGGCCGCGATCAAGTGTTAAAGTACAACATCAGGGAGGCCTGTGGAGTGATAAGACCCCGGGGCCTTTCTATGCTATAGTCGGGCAACAGGCCCGTAAGTAACAACCATTTCAACGGGGCATCAGAGCCCGAAAAGAAGACAGTGATAGCAAAAAGAGAAGCGGACAGAGAAAGGTAAGCAGGGAAAGGAGGTGGGACAGGAAAGCAAGAATAGAGACAGCGCGCAGGGGGGGTGGGGGAAAGGGCCGAGATTCCAGTCCATTCTTGGTAGCGCTAAGGCGCATCTTAGGGGGGCAGTCATGGTAGCAATCTACTCGGGTCAGGGGGGACAATAGTGTCCTCTAACAATCTCAGCACCCTAAGTTTGGTAGGCACGTATCGCGCTCGCTCTATTGCGCAAAGGTATTTGACTAGGGGCTGCCACACAGCTTTAAAGCGAGTAGCGCGCACCTGCAGCCGGGCTGTGAATAGCTCCATCGTAAGGACATGCCAGAGGCGCACGAACCAGGCCGCGATTGGAGGAGCTTCGGGCTTCTTCCAGTATAAGGCTATGAGCTGTTTGGCAGCACCCAGCATTTGGAGCGCCAGGACCCAGTCACTCCTGGTAAGGGCCTTCAGAGCAGCAGGCTTAACACCCAGCAGGATGGTGGTAGTGAGTTCAGGCAGAGGGAACCCCAGGAGGACCCCCCCGATGTGGCTAAGGATCTCCTTCCAAAAGAGAGTCAGTGCCGGGCACTCCCACCAGATATGAGTGAGATCCCCCGTTGCAGATCGGCACCGCCAACACAGGGGCGAGGAGGCAGGAAACATCCGGTGGAGGCGCTGAGGAGTATAATACCATTGGGTCATTCATTTATAGGCATTTTCCCGCTGTGGGATGCTACGGTATATTTTGGGGATGTCCCGCCAGAGCCTATGCCATTGCGCAGGGGTAATGTCCGTGTCCGTCAACGCCTGCCAACTGTCCTGATAGGGACGGGAGGGCGGCGTTTGCGGGTGCTGGAGGATCTGGTAAATACGAGACACCAGCTGTTTGGATTCGATGGGGTGATGGGCCAGCCGCTCAAAGGGGGTGAAGGCGCACGTGGCCGCCTGATACATTGCGTCCGCAGTCACCCAATATCGCAGCTGAGTATACTGCAGTTGCGCCGTCAATGGGACATGGAACTCTTCCCTACATTGGGTGAAAGATTTTATTTTGCCCCCCTCGAATAGGTCTGTAACCACCCTGCAGTCCCCTTGCGTCCATTTGGCAAAGGCCCGCATTCGATGCGCCGGCAGAAAAGACGGGTTCCCCTCAATTGGGGTGTGCGGTGAGGGAAAGGTCGTAAGGCCTCGGCGCACGGCTACCGCGTCCCAGATGTCCAGCACCGCCTTCGTAGGGACCACCAGGTAGGCGCTCTTAGAGCGTGGCGCCCGCTGATGCCAGGCTAGGTCCCATATGGTACGCCCCGTCACGGCCCGATCCATGTGTAGCCATCCCTTTTCACTCTCCGTCACCCACCACTCCACCACAAATCGGAGGTGCGAGGCCCAGTAGTAGTCCAATAAATCGGGGCATGCCAGTCCCCCCCTGTCCTGCGGTGTCATCAACAGTTTCTGGGAGAATCGAGGCCTCTTACCGCCCCAGATGAAGGCTGTGAGGGCACGCTGAAGATCACAAATGTAGCGGAGCGGGATGGGCGTGGGGAGACACTGAAAGAGGTACAGGATTTTAGGGAGGATTGACATTTTGACAGCGTTAAGCATGCCCAGCCATGTCAACACTAGGGGCTTCCACTGTCGTAGTTCCTCCAAGACCGACCGTCGACACTCCCGCCAATTTACTTGCGCCCACGTGTCTAAGGAAGGAGTTATCTGCAATCCGAGGTAATGGATGCTCTGAGTGGCCCATTGGTATGGCGCCAGCTGCTTAAGAGGAGGGATGTCTGCCTCCGGAACGGTAATGTTGAGGGCCCAGGACTTGTTGTGATTAATCTTAAGGCCAGAGGCCCGCTCGAAAAGGGTCAGCGCAGAGTGGAGTGCCGGCAGAGACTCATCAGGGCGGGTAAGGGTGAGGAGAAGATCGTCAGCGAACAGTGCCACCTTGTTCTCGCAGCCCCCCATGCGGATTCCATGTATGTCGGGTGCCCGACGGATCATTGCCGCCAGTGGCTCCACTACTAGGGCGAAGAGCAAGGGCGATATGGGGCACCCCTGCCGGGTGCCCCTGCGGATGGGGAACAGTGCCGAAAGCTGCCCATTGATCCGAATCCGGGCCTGCGGAGCGAGGTATGGCGCCATGATGCTAGTGATCATGTCCGGCCCCAGTCCAAGCTTGTCCAGAACCGCCCGCGGGAAGGTCCAGCCCACTGGGTCAAATGCCTTCTCCGCGTCCAGCGAAAGGAGGCAAGCCGGAGTATTCCAATCACGCGCCTACCCCACTAGGTGTCGGGATCACAGCTCTTCGGGATCCATGCGATGCTCAAAAGGTCCACCTCCGGACCTCCCCAAGCTTGGTTCTCTAGGCACCCTAAGCTTAAAGGTGGTCCGGCGAGGGAAAATGTGAAAGGCCGGGACGGTGCGGCCTTTGGGGGGGGCGGGGGGGTGGGGGGGTGGGGGGGGTTGCAACCTGGAAGACAAAGGAATAGCCCGTTATAATGACGCAACCCTGACTATGTATCTACGTATAGAAGCATGCTCATACCTGGCTAAGAGAATACTCGGGAATAGCTGTTCTGCCACCTGAAGCTCTCCTCTGGGGTACCGCCCCTGACAGATTCCTATAAACATAGAAGAACAGCGTTACTTCCCTTTCTCTCCGTTATGGGAGTTTCTACTTTATCATCCCTTCCAAGTACCTACCAGAAACACGCCCTGTAATGACACAGTGAACCCAGGTAACAGTAATTGAAGTCTTAGCTGCCACCAACTGTTAAGGCCTCCCCTCTTCTGTTAACAGCACAGAAGTTTATGCCAGTAAGTCATGTTCTTGCACCAATGCCCCGAAACCAAAAAGTAATAAACAAAAGGAACACAAGGAGGTGCCTCGAAGAATAGAGTCCGCACGCCTTACCCCAACACACCCGGAGTCAACAGAACACTGGGCTCCAATGTGATGAACGTGCCGTCTTCTCCGAAGTCTGAAGCTCTTCACCTACTAGACGTCTGTGTCTTCGCTTACGTCCAGCGAAGCACCACAGCGTATCTTCAGCACCCTTGACAACACAACACGGTACCAAGCTCAGACACTCCCAGAGGTGACTGTGTCTTCGCGTTACCACGAGCAGCGAAGCACCACAGCTCCTCCCCAGCGCATCAGCCGACACGCTTTTCCCAATGAAACCGAAATGCCGGCGGGGACTGTGTCTTCGCGTTTCCTTCCTCTGCAAAGCACCACAGCGTCTCCGAGGCGCATCAGCCGATACTCCTCGCTTTCTCCCACCACAACGAGTTCCCACCTTGACAGGGTCCAGTTACCGATAACCGTGTCTTCACTTAGCCTCAGCGAAGCACCACAGGTTCTCAGACCTAGCGGGCAGCCGCACCGCTAACGTACAAGAAAACAACACCAATCCGATACAACCCGCCCGCCGGTCACACAGCGTCTTTAAAGGTACCGCCTACCGTCCCCTAGGACATCTGGGACATGTAGTTCATTCTTAGGCAGGCGCGAAGTCCGGGACCTCAGACCCTGACACTAGGTGGGCTACTTTGCGGACGTTGTCTGCCCCCTGCCGATTGCGGATGAAGCCAACCTGGTCCGGGTCCACAAGACCCGGCATATGGGGGTCCAGATGCTTCACCAGGAGTTTGGTGTAGAACTTAAAATCTGTGTTCAGCAAGGCTATGGGGCGGTACGAGGCGCACTGCGTCGGATCCTTTCCCGGTTTCAGAATCAGCGCTATCTCCGCCATTCCCATGTCTCGAGACAGGCCTTCCGCATCGGTAAACGAGTTGAACAGTGTCAAGAGGTGAGGTCTAAGCTGCACCTGAAACATACGGTAAAAGGATAGAGGCAGACCATCCGGCCCTGGAGTTTTCCCAAGGGTGAGGTCCCGTATGGAGGCTGCTATCTCCTCCTGGGCAATCGGGTCTTCCAAGGCCGTCGCATGGCATGGGTGAATCGGTGTCCCCGTATAGGCATTCAAGACATCCACCACAGCTCCTGGGTCCGGTGGTTCCTCCTGGTAGGGCGCGGTATAGTAAGCTCGGAACGCTTCGCATTTATCCCTCTCTGAGACGGCTTTCGCCCCATCAGAGAGCTGAACACTGGCGATGTTGGTCTTGGCCGCCCGCGTCCTCAGGTGTCTCGCCATTAGGCTGTCTACCTTGTCTCCACCCTCGAAGTATTTCTGCTTCAGGTCCAACAGAGAAGACTCCACCTTGTTGGTACGCAAGAGTCGGAGCTGTCCTCTGAGATTGGCAAGCCACTGCCTAGACACAGCAGAGGTGGCATTATGGTCTCGCTGTTCTTCCCGTTTTATGTCCCGCTCAAGATCATCTTCGAGGGACCTGGCCGCGCGGGTCCGTGCAATCGAGAGGGTGTGATGTGCCCCCGGATCGTTGCCTTGAAGGTGTCCCATACGACAGGAAGGGTGTCTCCGGCAGGTCATTGCTGGCGAAGTAGGCGTCTATGGCCTCCTTGATGCTGTCCACATCGTCCGCGTCCCGTAGGACGCTCGCCGGCAAACGCCATCGCGCCTCCCGAGCGGTATGAACGTCCGGGTCCTGTAGTAGCAATTCAACATGCGCATGGTCCGATAACGAGATGGCAGAGATGGAAGAGCCCAGTACATCCCTCAGCAGAGCGTGGGAGATAAATAAATAGTCGATACGGGAGTACGAGCGGTGGGCGTGGGAGTAGAACGAATAATCTTTCAATCCCGGGGAGCGGTAGAACCATACATCATAGAGCCCCAGGTCCGTGATCTGGGTGCGCAACGCAGAGGACATGGCCCCAGAGCCATACGTCGAGGTATCACTACGATCAGAATCCGGGTCCCAAACTAAGTTAAAATCCCCCCCCACAGGATCAGGGAGGGGTCCCCCTGCGGGATGTGTGTGCTAAGAAGCGTGCCTACACATTACATAAAGTGAAGGTGCGCCGGCCAATGCCCACACTCACCCTGAGGAAGCGCCCGTCTTCACTCCTGAAGGACTTGGTGTCCCCCCGCCTGATGCCCTGTCTACATAGAATCGCCACGCCTGCTTTCTTAGTGCTCGCCACAGCCCATAATTGGAGGGGATATCTGGGGTGCGCCATGCGCTCAACATCTGCCTGCAGAAGATGGGTCTCTTGGAGAAATATGATGTCAGGGTTCTGCTGCAGGAGGTATCGCCAGGTCTGCCGCCTCTTATTGGGGGAGTTCAGGCCCTTGACGTTAAGCGTCAGGACCTTTAGGGGACTAGGTAAGGAGGCAGTCATGATGAAGTTCTAAGGGGAGTCGCCTGCGCCCCGCCATCCCCCCCACAGCCGCCCACCAGCACAAACACCGTTCGTCAGCGCAGTTCAGGTCACGTGCCATCGCCCCACTGCCCCCCACCCCGCACAGGTAAAGAAGAAAGGAAGGAAAAGGAAGGAAGGTAAGGAAAGCCAGAGAGTGGAGAGAGACAAGAAGAAAATACAAGGTCCAACAGCAGCCAACAGGGCCAAGTCCAGCTGATCCCGCCATCGGGCATCCTACACCCGGGGGTTCGGATATGCCCAAGGATTTCACTCCCTCAGGGATCACCAGGGAGAGGGGCGTAGTCGGTTCCGAGGTCATCGTGAGAAGGAGCCCCAGCATCGCCCACCCTAAAGATAGGAGCCGGGGTGCAAGACCAGGTAGGGCAGTCATCCTCAGTGGCACCCTGAGGCAAAGGGGGGAGAGCGCCTACTCCCCGAACATATGGGTCATGAGCTGTCCTGAACGCTCTCCTTTAAGGTCATGGGGTTGGTGGGCGAGATGAAGCCTCCCCTCGGTCTCCCTCCAGGGATTTGATGTGGGCGATAATGTCCTGCTTGGACTGGGAGGTGGACTGCTCATCTACTCGGGGTGAGCGGCAGTGTCGTTGGACCGTGGTCCAGGACGGTTTAGCTGGGATACGCTCCTGTCTTCGTGGGCGCACGAAGCCGGCGGTGATGTGGGGAGCTGCAAAAGTTGCGCCGCCTCAGCGAATTTCCTCACAACTCTCCGCTTGGTCTCCCACTGGAAGATAAGGGCGAAGGGGTGGCCCCATTGGTAAGCAATGCCCAGGTATTGGGCACTAAGTTTTGGAAAATTTGGATTTTGTGACCCCTAAAAGTAAGGTCTGGCTTGCTGCGTGCAGCCCGCAGGATGGCCTCCTTCTCCGTGAAGAAATGGACCTTCGTCAGGATATCCGGGAGGAGTCCTGGGCACCCCGGCGGTCCGGAGACCCGATGGGCGCGGTCCAGGGTCGTCTGCGAGGCATCGTTGTCTCCCCAAACCTCGTGGAGGAGCTGCGCAACATAGGTCAGGATATCCTTCCCTTCTTCTCCAAGAGGCATTCGGCGGATGCGGAGGTTGTTCCGGCGGCTCCTATTCTCCAGGTCTTCTTGCTTGACCTGCAGCTCTACGTGCTGCTCCTACAGCGTCGCCAGGCGTTGCCACAGGAGCTCTTGGTCCTCAGTGCGGGCATCAACTGTCTTCTCCAGGCCGTCTACACGATCTCCCAGGTACGTGACCTCCCGGCGCAGCTCCCACACACAAGTGTGGACCTCAGAGCGAAGGTAGACGATCTCCATTTTAAGTTCCAACATAAAGGATGTCATAAATGCCTGCGTCACTGAGGCCGCGTCCCGCCACCGGCGCCACTGCCCCCGCCTTGCCCCACATTGCCAAGGCTGAGTTATCCCTGGGGGGCACTGTCGCTTCAGGTTTGCTCCCTTTGGAGAGCGTCATAGCCAGGGTTGATGTGTCCCTATCGAAATCGAGGCTGTTGGAGGCGATAACCAGACTGGAGGAGAGAGTCCTCTTGACAACCCCCCTGGAGCACTGCAGATCAGGATCCCAGATGGCCCAACCACGAGTCGCCAAGGGGTCTCGCAGCACAATTACAATGGCAGGATCTCCCCAATGATGCACACAAGATGGAGGCCCCACCACAGGCAGAGCGTGTCCAGTGCTGTGGGGCTGGGCGTGAAGTTCCCCAGATTATAGGGAGTCCGGGTACAGGCCCTCAAAGTCCGTCACAGGGGAGGGGGCTTAAACACACAAGGCGCTGGCTATCGGTGTAGAAGCAGATCGGGGGGAGAAGCGGCCACCGCGTCGCCACTCATTCGGGCCCCTCCGTCTAGGGCACCGCTTTGCACTCTCTCGTGGTAGGATAGCGCCGCCGACCCCCCAGCAGCGCAGGGGCCCACGGATCACCAGTCGCAGGCACCAGCTAGCGTTCCTCGCAGCATGGGTTTCCAGGCTGGACAGGATAGGGCCACTCGCCGGGTCTTCCCATAGGCCAGGGGGGCTACGCCAATACCAAGGTTCTTACCCAGGTCCCAGCAGCAGCAAGCACAGCTCCGCCGCCAGTCACCTCACCGGGGGGGGGGCGCACCTCAAGAGCCCGCAACTCACCACTGGCTAGCGGGCAGGAGCTGAGTGAGATGACGATTTGCAGGGTCACAGGTGCCAAAAGTTCCCCAACATAGGCACCAGCAGGGGCCCCCACCTCCACCCCCACTCCTCACCTCAAGGGGGCCGCCAATTCTGCAGGACTGACACTCGTGGAGCGATCCGCCCGCCAGGTGGGCCACGCCAGCACCAGAGAGCGTTTCCAGGGCCCCGGCAGCAGTCTTTCCGCCACCGCCGTCACCGTCACCACAGGGCCGCACCTCCTGCCGGCTCCCCGCTGTCATCCGGGGGGGGGACGCCGTCACCGCCAGGCTCTCCGCCGTAATCTACCCTTGGAGGGGACCCCAGGGCCCCTCCAAGGGCCGGTAGCCGTCAGGCAGCAGGCCGAGTTCCCCCGCGGGGCTCCCAAGATGGCGGCCCGCGGGTGCTCCAGCGGAAGGGGCCGCAGATGCCTGGAGATCGGCGGCAGCGGGCCCACCAGTCAAACCCGCCCCCGTTATGCCCCGGACCACAAGGCGCCAACAGGGGAGCACGTTCTCGGGGTCAGCGACCCCTCCGGAGTCAGCAGGCAACCAGGCAGGTCTCCGGACGGCCTGGTCAAAATGGAGGCTCCCGCCCGAGGGCCTCTGTCGTCTCTTCACCGCCGGTCCCCGCCACGGCCACGGACCGTGAAGAAAGGGCACCCAAGGCTCCCCGGGCTACACAGGGCTGCTGCTACCTCTGGGTGAGTAGCGATCGTCCCGGGCTCCGCTGGTAATAGTTTTAGATGGTGGTGGACACCGGGAGCTCCCGGGAGACACGTCCTACCACATTGCTAGCTAAGCCACGCCCCTATTTGCTCATTTTTACTCGATATTCTAGTGTCGATGTTCAGAGTACATACCCACAGAGGCAGTCATGTGTTAAAAGATGCTGAAGAATACATGTGATGCAGAAATGGGATTGCAAATAAGTTACTCTTGCTTCTGACTTTTGTACAGTCCAGTAGCGTGCCCAGAATTCTGGACGATGCCTTTCTGTGTCAATAGACTCATTTTCACAAGAATTCCACTTGAAATAATTTTTCTAAAATGGGATTTATCTTTAATATCAAAAAATCAATAAAAATATATGCTTACGTTTGCTTCTAATATGCCCCATTTTCATAGGATTGTTAGGGAAGGAAACTTACCTTTTTGTAATCCTTGTTCTCAATCACTGAAGTCAACAGAATCCCAGGGTCCCTCCACTTTCCATTAATCCCTGTATCGCCTGAGTTTTTGATTTATTCCTACACATATCTCTCCATTCTTCCCTGCCTCTCTTTGTTCTCCAGTATCAGTCTCTTTTCTCCCTCTATTCCTCTTAGTACCTCCCCAACCCCTTTCAGTTGCTCACCACTCTCCCTTGGAACTTGGAACTCCCTCCCCATCCACCTTCGGCTGACCCAGGACCATCTCGCCTTCAGGAAACAACTCAAGACCTGGCTGTTCGAGCAGTAGCATACCCCTCCCCCCAAGCGCCTTGAGACCCTCCCGGGTGAGTAGTGCGCTATACAAATGGCATGATTGATTGATTGATTGATTGTACCCAGGGCCTTAAGTGGGTCTGGTCCCTCTTGGTCTCAGACCCAGCAGTAATTAAAATGAACACTGAAACGGTTCCCTATTTTGCCCTTTGATTTTGTACAAACTTTCTACGCAAAAATTCTAATTGGGTGAGCAATTACTGTAAAAGTAAGTTACAGTAATCCATAAATCCATATCAGAGTCATAGTTCCTCTCTTTCTATTTAAAACAATTTTCTTAATCGTGCTTAAGTGTTAATTTTTTCAAACGTGTTTTTTCATAATTGTTTTTAATTCATTAATTGTTTACAGAGCTCAATGGGAATGAAGTCCTTTTTTGGTGTCTGTGTGCGTTCACGATGTGGGTGGGTGCTTCTACCAGGCCTCAACCTAGACCTCTCAAGTTAAGGCTGAAGGTGGTTCAAGTCTCTCCTAGCGCCTGTCAGTGGTTCTTACAGGATTCAGAAAACATGTTCATCAACTCATTGGCCTCTCTGCAAATTGCACAGAGCAATGGTCATATGTGGCAACGGTAATTGTGATTTTTATTTTTTTGAGTTTTATATAGCTCAAACTAGACCCGAAGATATCGAGTATCAGAGCACTTTACAGAACCAGTTTCTGTGCGATTCTGTGAGAAAGTGTATGAAGGAGATACACAGCTGTCGAAATATTGACTGTGCAAAAGTAAAAGAAAGAGCATTGCTTGAGTTGGTGCATTGTGCAGGTGTGCGGGGGAGGTGGAGGAGACACATGGAAGTAGGAGAGAGAAAAGAGGGTGCTGAAGAGGAATGAGATCTGCAAATGGGGGATTTTAAGAAAGATGTGGGGACTAAAGGGGCATAGATGTCCAACAGAGAGACTCCAGAAGAAAGTGGAGTGACTCGAAGAATGTGAGTGCTCGAGACACTCCAAAGACGCCTCTTCCACAGACCTTCTAATGTGTTTTTTTAAGATAAAGCAGCTTTATTGATAAACAAAAAAGTATAAGAGAGAATAACATCAACTGGAAAGGCCAATACAAATAATTAAACAATACAACATATGAATAGGAAGAGAAGCTGTTAAACTTTTTTTTAAAGTTTATGTGAATAAGAGAAGGGGAAGGAAAGAGAGAGAAAAGAGGGAAATGGGAAAGAAGACCAATGTGTAATAACTTTATGTATTAGAATATAGCTTAGCAATCATAATATAGCAATTAAAAGAGAACCATTAATATTGATATTACAGTAGCAGAGAAAAACAGTACCTTATGGCTATTTAAAATTTGCAGAAGAAGAACAATTAGTATATAGCATGAAAAACAGCATCTAAAAATGAAGTTAACCGCAGCCAGTATAATTCTCTATTAACAGAAGGGCAGTATTATGAGGCAAAAGCATTATCTAATCTATGTTAATGACAAACATTATAGTGGGAAAGCTAAAGCCAACATTAGCTCTAACAGCTTCCAATTATCATAAGTTGAAGTAATGTCCTTGGAGAGTGTGCCTAGGGAAAGTATATGGGGAGATAATGGGGTATGAAAATGAAAAATTGCAGTGAGTTGGGACCAAACCCCCTTCCAAAAAGTAGCAGTGGAAGGGCAATGAAATATTACATGCATAAGATCTCCAGTAGGATAATCACAAGCCTTTCTAGTGTTTAATTTACCCTTATTTTCTACATTGAAACTTTTTCAATTCTAATTATTCACAACAAAATCAATCATTGTTGTTGCTGATTTATCTGATGACGAGTAACAAGCACTGGAAAAGTGTTGGTTTGTTTTAGGTGCATGTCCTTTGCTGCATGATATGTCTTGGATGAAAGCTCAAAGAGAGGCACCAAAATACTGTTTGAGCTGTAAATGGGAACACAGGATTTTACTTTACATGTTTTAAGCACATTAAATTATAATTAGTTATGAATGAATTATGAATTGATTTATTATAGACCAAACCCCTGGAAACGAATTTCTTGTTTAGCGTCTTAAGCTTCTCCCCTTTTAGAGATCCCCACTTTTTTCTTCCCACTTAAAGCCTTGCTTGTACCTTTCATACTCCCCTGTGTCTCTTTATTTTCTCCAGTATTTTTAGTATTCACCATGGCATTTCTCCATCCTTCCCTGTATCAATACACACCTCTTTTTCTTATTCCCTGCATCTGTTTGCCCTTTTTGCTCTGCCCACTCCATCTATCTTGCCATACAACCCATTATCTCTTTCTTCTTTCCTTCTTCCGCCGCATCTCTCCATGCTCCCCTCTCATCTGTATCACTCCATGCAATATAATTAACTCTTCCATCTCTCTACTTTCCATTGTAGTCTCTCTATCCTTGCATGTCTTCATTCTTCCGTGTGTCTCTACACTTTGTCACCTCACTGGACTCTTGCATCGAGGTTCCGGTCTCCACATAGTGGCAGCAGTGACCTCCCATCTTTTCTTTGTATTGACATCAGAACCAAACTTTCAGTTCCCTAAATCAGTGCTTTCAAAACGTTTTCAAAGCACAACCCACTGTTTAGAACAACAAACCTTTGCAGCCCACCAGCTTTAATGTACATGAGCAGGGATGATTTTTTAAAGTAACTAAATCATTGTGTGGTAGTGCACCATTATTGACAGACTTTTGTACCACTTTGTTCGCCATAAGTTGGCAGGGTATGCTCAGACGTGAGTCCCTTGCTCACTTTGCCACTGGATTCAAGCAAGCCGGGCTGAAGACGGCTGAAATGCCAGAAACCGGTCCTCGGAAGCTTGTTTCCGGTCCAGGGAAGGCATGGCTTGGTAATTCGGGCTGGACTGTTCCCATGAGGCACAGGGTCAGACTGATTTGCATATGGCCATGTCTGACTGGGGTGGCAGAGTGGGCTAAAGAACGGTGATGGATTGAACCCAGATCTGTTGACTGGGTGTGAGTGTTTGATTGGTTCAGATGCTCCATCCATTACCACCCCCTTTTGTATCATTGACAGACAGCACATTTTCTATTGAAATGGCCACTAAATTTGCAGAGACATGCAGTTTTACTGATAAAACTATGTTGCACATAAATCATAATGTGTGGAAATCGGGTTCAGTAAATATTTATCGTTCACCAAGTAAAGTGTCTTGATTTGTTGATCCTATTAAAATCTTTGTTTACATCACACTTCAGAATAACCAAAAATGTGCTTCATTTTTGCTTTCCTAACTGTTGAATGTGAACAGTTTATTTACAGATATTACATGACTGCAAAGTGAGAGAAGTGTGTAAACACCAATCCCCATGCTAAAACAATAAGCATCATTTTGTCAGAAGACATAGCCTAACATTTGACTTCTGTCTTTGAAGCACAGCAAATGGATTAATATAAATACAGAATTTAAAGTCATCTTTAGCTAATGCTTGGACATTCACGACCGAACAAAAATAGTCTCACAACCCACCAGTGCGTCGTAAACCCACAGTTTGCCTAACACTACCCTAGTCCCATGGCACCTGTAAGCTCATGATTCCATTACCCGGATACATGCTATGTGAGCAGATTCACAGGAACTTTCATGCTTGCAGACGAATAGTGTTTGAGAGGAAAATCCTCCCCCCAAAACAATATATCTTGGCTATTGTAAGACATATGGACAATGGCTTAAAATGGAACCCTGCGGCTCTGGAGCGCCCCAGCCCTTCAGGGTGCCTCACATTCAGAACATCGGTGAGATGTGGGAGACTCAGGACTGCTCATTACATTCTGCATGGGGCCTCATAATTGTGCATTAAGCCACTGACATGAACTGGTTAAGGTTGATTAAGACCACTGTACTTCGGTAATTACAGGTTTTAAATTTTCTGATGGAGCTTAATTTTTCTATAGTTTGTTAGGACTGGCACCATTGGTGTGGGTCTCCCTTCCATTTTTCACGTTTGTCTCCTCTGTATTTGCTGGTGTTAGATGCTCTGGGCACTGTGCCACTGCCATTCAGTGCTACAGCGCGAATACTCCCTATTGTAAATTGACACAATGAATTGGTATTCCCATAATTGGCTCATTTGGTTTGCCTGTTAGTCCCTAGTATAGTACACCGTGCGTGCCCAGGGCTGGTAGACTGAATACTGCTGGTGGGCCTGAAGCGCTGATTGCACCACCCACAGAAGCAGCTTGTAAAGTATATCCCAGACCTGCCATTGCAGAGTCTGTTTGCAGTCCAGAACTGCTGTGTTGACTGTGAAGTGAACCCACTTCCCAGTCCCTAATCCTTCTCTTGCCATCATGTAAGTCACCCCATGAAAGAGTGCATCGTATATAAAAGATAGGACATGCCTTGGTCTGTGTAGCATGTCCTGATGGTGAATTACACTCCGTTTCGTTTTTCACTATTGCAAGGCTCTCTGTTCCCTTAGGCTAGGATGGGCAGTTTGAATATTACATTCTATAATCCTAATTGACCCTGGGAATGTGATAGGAAAGTCAAACTTAGTATGTCTGAGCTCAGAATATTAAAGTGCATCTTTTAGTAAAGATTATTTTTATATTCTGTGTTTGAAAATACCACTTTTAGAAAGTAGGTATTTTCTTGCCTAAGCCTTCCAGTGTGCTCTGCTGTTATGTGTATTGACTGTCTGGTTTTGGAGGGACAGGGCAGGCTGAGCCCAACCTGGATTGAATAGAGAGATCTGCAGTTGGAGTATGGGGAGGGGTGACCCTTTGATCTGAGCAGGGCTGTGCCTGGCAAGGTGAATGATGGCTCCACCTCCCACTGTGCGTCTGATGGCAGACCCCCTCTTCCTGAAAGGCAGGATGTAGCCTTGTAAACAGAGTGCTCCAGGACAACACCAAACTGGTTCTGGCTGGGTTCAGGGGTTTTGTGACTTTTGAGAACAAAGACTTTTTGGGGTATAAGTAGCTGTGCAAAAACCCCTGCAAAGTATGTTACTTCTGGATGTCAAGACGAACCTCTGTCCGTGTAACTAAAGGGAAAGGACTTTGAAACTTTCATCCATCTTGCTGGAGCAACTACCCAAGGGCCTGATTTGAGCTTGCCTCCTGCTGAAGTCTCAGGGACATTAGACTTCGCACATCAGCCGTCTGGATTCCTATTTGAGGGGGATTCTACTCGCAGGTGAGGCCTCTGTTGGGAATTCCAGAGCCTCTCATTCTACTGCGGCGAAGGCGGGCTGAAAGTCATCGTGCCGCTAGCGTGGGCCGTCGCAGATGAGGAGCTGTTCCCACTGAGAGCCCGCATTTGCCTGTGCTACCAAAGTCATCGTTATCGCTATTGTGGGCCACCGCAGCTGAGAAGCTGTTGCCGCTGAGTGCCCGCATTGGCCGTACTACGAAAATCATCACTATTGCTATTGTGGCCGCTGCAGCTGAGGAACTGTGCCGCTGAGTGCCCGCATTAGCCGTCCTACAAGAATCATCGCTATCGCTATTGTGGGCAGCTGCAGCTGAAGAGCTGTGCCGCTGAGTGCCCGCTTTTGCCGTCCTACGACAATCATCACTATCGCTATTGTGGGCCGATGCAGCTGAGGAGCTGTGCCGCTGAGTGCCTGCACTAGACACCACTTCATGAATCTTTTTACCACCTGCGTGTGCCAATTGGGTGCCCGCCTTTAACCCTTTCGCCGTGACACAAATTCCGCCGCGGCGTAGGGGGGCTAGGGGGTGAGCGTGGCACTTGCGTACTCATGACGGAACCACGCCGTCATGAGTCACAGGCGGCGTGTGCTCATGAGCTCATGGTTCCGTCATGACCACGCTTGCTCACTAATGCGCCCGCACAGACGGGAAATTTGCCTTGCGTGGACGGCACGGCAGCAGCATGACTGCACCATGCCATCATGAGCACACGTGACGGCATGGTTCGGTCATGAGCACGCAACGGGTTAAGCCCCGTCCCAGGAATATCGTGAGTGCACGCCGCGGACCACTTCAGGCGGGAGCTGTGGCCGCTGCGAGTCTTCCTTTCATCACCGCTGCTTCCTTGTGAGGCTGCGTGCCGTGCCCCTTTAAATCTCAGGTACATTGTGCATCACCGGGTTGCGTGGACCCCTGCCTCGAACTAAGTCCGTTCCACACCCTTTTCGAGTGCCTTTATTGCTTTTGAAGTGAATTTGGCTCCTTGAGTACTTTTAGCCTCGTGTTCAGTCTATATAAAGAGAACTTTTTTTCTATAACTACTTGTGGTGTCCTTTTGTAGCCTCTCTCCTGCGTTATTGTGTATGGTCATAAATGCTTCACACACGCCTCTGAGATAGGCCTGTCTGCTCATGCTACATTACCACAGGGTTGAGCAGGGGTTTAGTCCCCTTACTCTGAATTAGGAAGAAGGATCCCTATTTGGACCTCGGCGCCAGCTGCTGCCAACTAGAGATTGCCATTTCTAACATAGTTAATATCCTGCTTAATGTTTGGTTACTCTCTCACTACGCATACCTTCAAGGTAAAGATGGACTCTGTGATGAGGTCATCTCGCCCTCTACTAGCTACCTCTGCTGGATACCGAGGAACTGAATACTTGGATCCCTCTTGTCAAAAGGTCCCTGGACACAAACTGCACCCTCAACTCACAGATTCTTTTCCATTTAAACAGAAACCGCCCCTTATTGGCTTTGCCAGTGCTTGCTTCCCATTGCTGTAAAGGCCTCAGACCTCCCATGGTTGAGAGAAGCCAGGAGGTGAATCTCACCGTGTCCCGGAGAGAAGATGCACGCGGGGAGGAAGAGCTCAAGGACGATTAGTGAGTTCTCAGCCCTGACCTCCAGTGTGTGTGGTGTTCCTTCCTCCAGACTGTGCTCCTTCCAACCACCCACACCGTTGACAGACGAGCATCAGGCCCATGTTAAAAGAGAGGCTTGTTAGTCACCAGGAGCATTTACGCCAAGTCCCACAGGCTGGGTGGTTACCAAAGAAGGCCAGCCAGGACGAAAGAGTGAGGAGATGCATTGTTTAACCAGAGAGCCCCTGGGCAGCACTAGAATACTGCACCAAGACATGATCTGAGAAACACAGAGGGGCAGAGGAATGGCTTGGTCAAAACAAGTGGCAATACTGCATTCATGGTACTTCACTTCAAAAAAAGCTTTATTCGGTTAAAAATCAACCATTACAGCAAAAAACAGATAAATAAACAAAATCTAGTTAGATACCATGAGTGAGAAATAGTCCCAAAAATAGTCAACTCAAGCAAACACACAAATCACACCATCATTATTTCATATACTGATTCACTATTTAGACACAAGCCTACAGCACAGTTCTAAAATATGAAAATCTAATAATGTAAAAACATTTTTAAAAAGTTTTAAAAAAAAGAACAAATGGAGGCAGCCCACTTGCCCACCATCTTTCTAGCTTTCACCACAGCTTAATTGTACACTGTTAAGAAAATGTGATCAGTTAGCAGGAATTGGCGATAAAACATAGCTGGTTTAAAACGCTGCTTAAAATTAAGCGTCATTTTTTAAGTAGAACGCTGGTAAATGGGAAATTCACCTGTCAGTCACACACCTTCTGTTACACAATTTGAAAATACCTCAATCTTACAAAAACATTGTGCCAAATTACCATGTATTACGTCTGGTCGAAAGAGCATTAACAAGTAGGTTGTGGATGCCAGAGTAATTGGCCACCGAAAGAATTTTAAGACTATAGCAATTTTTGTGGCATTTATTACACTTCAGACATATTAAACACATACATAAAGTATTTATGACGTCAGCGTTGACGTCTGTCTTAAACCTTGCAAACTGAAATAATTTTGAATATAATATCGGCGTCTCACACCTGCATAATGTCGAAACAGGCTGGTAATATTAAAGTGAAATAACCGCATTCAGGAAAATGTGCTGACAGCCCAGACCACCCTCGGAAATCCGTTTGGTGGGTGGTCCTGGAGCAACCATCAGTCCTATACCCCGCCCTGTGGACCCCCAGAAACAACTAAGAGCCAGACACCCGCGTTTCACACCTTAATCTTTTACAACAATAATAGACTGCTAAATTCAGATTACAATAATTAATAAAAGACAGATTCTACCTTCCAAACAATGCTGTCTCTTAGTAGGACCAAATGTAGGATGTAAAGAAACTTGTATGAACACATGAACATTCTAAGAGCAATTAACACCTCGCTAACCAGCTAAGAAAAAAGAGCGGGAGATTGTGACAAGCTATTTAAAAAAATAAAACAAGCATTGGTAATGCATCGGTTTCGCCTATATTGAATAAAGAGCTGTTTTAATCAATCATCGTCTGAGACAAATAACACAGTAGTGGAGAGGATGTTGGACAGTGGCCAGAGCTGCTGACTCGAGAGAGCTGGGGATCCTGGTTGGAGTCTCGGTGGCACCGCGCAACATCCTGTAAGTCTATGGAAATCACTGAATCTCTCGGAGTGAAAATTGTCATATAAATACGCCTCAAGAGTAAAAGGCAAAACTTTATGAAAATATAGTTCCACCAAAGCAGATAGTAACAGTATTTCGGCGGCAGGAATCTGATAAGAGAAACAGATGAGGAACAAGCATTGGTAAATGCAGGAAAATATGCCATAGCCAATAAAAATGGAGGAAAGGTAAGTGGCATGCACAGGAACCAATGAGAAGCCAGGAAAGAGAGGAGGCAGGATGGAAGTCCCTTTTAAGTTTATATGAAAAACAATAGATTTCTCAAGCACAACGCAAGTGTTGTGCAGGCGAAACCTAATGGGCTAGCCTGAAGTGCAGTGGGATTCCAATGGTCGGGTCAGAAGCCAAACAGTGTGAATAACTCGCTACTCCTGTGCCCCTCCCCGCCAATCTCACTGGGTCATTACTGTGTGGCCAAGGGTTCCCCTCCCCTGGGCTTGAGAGAGCTCGGTTAGAGCGCTAGACCACGGCTGGCGGGGCCCAAGACTAGGCTTCACAGGGCTAGCTCATGGCTGCGAGTGCCAGGCTAAGGGGTTCTCCACACCTAGGCCTCATAGCAAAGTCCCATGGCTGCCAGGTCTAGGAAAGGGGGCACCACTCTCCTGGACCTCGCAGTACTCATGGCTGTGATGCTCAGGGGAGGAATCATTAGAATAACAGCTATCAACAGTGTAGGTAATGCAGTGGCTTCGTGGCTCTTTATGGTTACAATTCCAATGCATCAAAATTATGAATGTGCTTTACTGTCCAGCCAGTAGACAATGGGTTTGTTTGCCATGGCTCCATTGCTATCTGCCGTGGGCCTCTCTGGCCTGGTCCTCAACTGCAAGGATTGCACCCACCCCCTGGTCCTTGGAACACAGGACCATAGCTGCGAGGCCAAGGGGATGAGGTCCCTCTCCTATAGGCCTCACAACCATCTTCCAGCATTGTGAAGCCCAAGGGAGGATTCCCTCCCAGGCCTCCCAGCCATGGTCCAGGGCTGTAAGGCCCAGCAAAGTAGGGTGGCAGGGTGCAGGACTGTCCCTTACCTTAGATGTTTGTCCTTCATTCTGCAGTGAGCTTATGCAGAATGGCATATGTTGAATTTGTTTTGCCCACCAAGGGACTGATGTAGGCAAACAGGCTAACCTATAGGATATTTCAAACAAACAGGGCAGCTGGGAAGCCTGGAGTAGCACAACCCAGCAGAATGTCCCAGGTTGGACACTAGGATCAGCCCCTGAGCAGACTTGCGAGGGGCCAGCATTTGCTTACATCATTGCATGGAGGAAGTACTTGTAGCACACACAGGTGATGACCTGCACAGCCCACTTTAGGAAAATGTTTAACAATAGAGCTGCTAAAAAGGAGAAATGTAAAAACTGAGAATAAAACTGCTGCAAGCAAGCTCACCCCATCCTAAAATCTTTTCATTCAGATAATGGCCAGGCAGCACATGAGCTGAGGCCAAATAAGGAGAGAAAGGCCCAGTAAGAGCACAAATTGTCCAAGCTCAAATAATGTGGCTAAGTAGAAGACCCAAGATTGCAACACAGGACCAATCGTTTCTGGACCCATAATTTTCCCACAGTACGACATTTTAGCTGTTTTAAGCATGATTTAAGGAAGGATGTTATGAGATGAAAGCCCAAATATGCACTCAGCACTTTTCATAACCCCCATATGGATGTATTCTTGGTGAAACTACAAACCCACAAAGTGTCTTGCGAAGTGATAATCGCAAATTGGCAACCGTACCAAGGAGGGAACCCTAGAGATAGGGTGGGTGAGGTTGGATCCTGTGCTTCACTTTCAGAAGTTAGTGACCGGAGGTGTGGGGGTTTGATTCTTGTCGTCGAAGGGCTACTAGCCATGGCGAAGTAATGTGGGACCCGTGGGAGTGGGGGATATCTTCTTACCCCTTCTTCACTGAACCAAGGGTGTGAGGATCAGGTGAGGAGTATTCCTGGTCGTTCGTCTGCAGCCAGAGTCAAGCACTGCAAGGTAAAGGCAAGAGGGCGTGTATCATTGCCTTTGATTCCTCCTGAAGCTGACAGAATAATTTATTTCAGTGACTTTCCTGTCTGCAAACTGGGGTTGTTATCCACAGATTCCAATCCATCTGTGAACAAAACCCTCTGAACAACTAACTTGCTGTGACTTTTCAGGTTGGACATGGCCATGTCTGTTCAACAATTACTTTGTTTGTGTGAAGAAGTAACTAGACTTTTTTGTTATGCTAAAAAATAAACTACATACTTTTATGAGTGATGACTAACTGAGATTGTGCAATGTATAACCCTATTGTACCCCGCGTGGCCTGGCTTGAGCAGATGGCGTGTATTGCACAGCAAACTATCAATTCTTCCAGTTCCACCCTCTCTTAATATGCTTAGAATATAAGGTCCTTAGCTGTACCCTCCTTTATCACTTTCATTTCACCCAGGTCTCTTTTTGAAATGTGTACGTCTAGAGAGAAAACAGATGTTAGGTTATGCTATATTTATTTGTAGAGCACACTTTCAGGTAGCTTCTTGGCTCTAAATCTGGTAACCTAACTAGCCAAATATAAAGAAATTGTAGTTTTTGTTTTAAAGGCCAGGCAGCAGTGGCTTTCATGAATTTTATTAAAATAGTTTCTAATCGAAGGCAGCTGGGAGAGACTTCCACAGTTTGGCAGCTGCTATCTAGAATGAGCAGTGCCATTATATAACAGTTCTTGTTCGTGGCATGGATAGTAAGAACTGATTGGTGGACTGCAAGGTTTTGTTTTGATGATAAACTAAACATTTGGAAATTAGAAAGGTATGACATTGGTGATGTCAGGTTTTATAAACGATCGTGAGGACTTTGAAGGCAACTCTAGATTGACTGTATTGCCTGTTCATAGGAATTTTGATATCCTGTCATGTGTAATGATGCTGAAAATGAGCCAGCCAGCTGAATTTTGCAGAGTTTGAAATTGATAGAAGTGTTTTTGAGAGAAGGTTAAATAAATGGCTTTCGTAAAATTCAACCTAGATTGACCACGTGCATGTGTTAGTTGCTGACGAGGTAAGGTGAAAGTTTCTTCAAAATCTTGAGTTGTCCTAAGCGCCTACCTGATACTTTTGTGACTTGTGTTCTGAGTGACTGAGTGATGCTGAGATGGATGCCCCCATTATGTATTACCTTAGTTGGGGATGGTGATGGTTAATCATTTAAATCCAGCAGTCCGAAAGCCAGGAAGGAGAAGCTTTGGGAACTAGCAGCATCTTGGTTTTGGTAGCATTTATCTTCATAATGTTTAAGGATGTCCATTAGCATCTTAAAGTAAGCTAGCTAGTCTTTCCATCTGGTGCAAGCTTCGCATTTTTTCTCGATTAGACAGACTAAAAAGGTTTTGAGTCAACATGCATATCAAAACTGACCTCTGAGTGTTAAAGGATTGACCACTGCGGGGCATCATCGTTCAGTTGCTTACCTGTGGAATGAAAAGATAGTAATTTAGTGATCTGCAGAAGGTCAGCTAGAAACCATGTCATCCATTTGATGACTTGGCTGTCCACCCAACTTCAGCTAAGGATTTTATTACAATGCAATGATCTAAGGCATTGAAGGTTACTGACAGGTCTAAAAGTACCAGAACTCAACACCCCTACTTTTGACCACATGCCAACGATCATCCAAAATCAAAAGGATCATGAGTTCTGTACTGTGTTTTAGTTGGAATCTGGCTTAAAATGCACCCAAAAAATTATTGATGTTGCTGTTTAAAGACCAGTTTTTCCAAAGGTTTACCAGCAATGGTAGAATGAAGATCGGCCAGACGTTGTTGAGATCTTGTGGGGTTAACAAAGGGTTTCACAATGGCAGCTTTCTATGTGATGAGGAAAATGACTTTTCCTAAAGAACACATGAACAAGTCCAGCAGTACAGTTGTGAAAAAGGGAACAGTTTTGTGAGTTTCTCTAGGCATGAGCCAGTCAGACGACAACTTGTAACGATGGCATCAAGCTCAATCCTTTCAATTGGTCTAAAAGATGTTAAACTATTCACCGTTTGGGTGATATGAGTTGTCATAGGAAGGTTGTCAGGTGTAGGATTTTTTCTGCCTGGATGCTGTTACATATTAGTTTACTTTTGTTGAAGAATAGAGAAAAATTATCACATAGTTGTCTGGAGGGTTGTAAGGTTGCCAAGAAAGCTGAAGAAGGTTGCAGTTCTGATACAATGTGTAATAAATCTTTTGACATATTTAAAACAGGGGAGATATGATCAGAGAAGTAGCTTTTCGTGGCTTCCCTTCATTTAATTTTATGACTGGCAACACCTGCTGCTATATTCTGTTCTTTTATGTGTATGGTAGTATCTGTTCCTTTGTCTTTGTAGGCTTCACATGTCTAGTTTGAGAGATTTAAATTTTTCTCAGAACCAAGTGTTTTATTTTGTTCTATAAAGTTATATCTCAATACAGTTTGTTGACAGTTTTGTACTTTTTGGCTCTGCAGAAAAAAGAAAAAAGGTGAGGGGAGGAATACTTGAACTAATCCCCAAAACGTGTCATTGCCTGGGCTGAATGCCAGTCTATGGGCCAGATTTACTAGTTTCTATCACAGCGCAGTGCAGAAATATGGCACTCTCCTCCCCTCTCCCTAACAACGGTGCAACAATGTGCTGCTGTGCGCCACGGACACACCTTCGCACCATAGTGCAAGGGTGTTATCGTGAGTCTAGCATAGGTTTTGTACTGGAAGGATTCCCTTGCAGTACTAAATATTATGCTTAGACTAACTTTAAACCTTTTCAACTTTGTAAGGGTGCTATAAAATGCAGCACACGTGCAAAGTAGGAAAAGAAAGGAGGAATATAAGCATTTCTCCTTCGTAGAGCCTATCTGAAATGGGCGTTATTTTCTGACGCTAAACCTTGTCTACTTTTTTAAGTGAATAGGGCTTAGCATTAGAAACCTTGGGTGGTTGCATAGGAATGCCTATGGTACAACCCCTTGCTCTGCTTTGCGTTACTTTCAAGATATTTTCCAGCATAAAACTGGTTTAAAAAAAAAGATTTCGCGTCAATTTGCGTCCGCTTGTGATGCAAACATGCTGTTAAATCTTAGTAACTAGAGCCCTATGTTTTTTATTCAGTGTGTTACTTCTGCCATACACCAACAGAACTCCAGTCAGTTTTTGCACTGCTCAGATAAGAAGAGGCAAATCATTGCATGTCCCCTCTCAACAGAAATGCTTCTCCAGGCTGGTCTCAGTGTTATTTATTTATTTAATTTAATTTTATTTAATGCATTTTTATAAAGCGCGGACTTTACCTGAAGGTGTCAGAGCACTGTACAATAGAACCAGTTACATTACATGAGAGAACTGTTACAGGAATGGAACAAAACAAATGTAGAAGGCCATAGAATCAAAATAACGCAGGCAAAAGGAACACAATATCAAACACAGCAAGCACAGAATGTAAAAACAAAAATATAAATATATATGACAAATTTACAATGTCTAAAGAACTTCCTGGCGAAAAATAGCAGGCCATAGAATCAAAACCAGCGCTGCCAAAAGGGACACAATATCAAATGCAGCAAGCACAGAATGTACAAACAAAATCTAAACATATATGACAAATTTACAATGACTAAAGAACTTCCTGGAGGGGTCTGCGAAGGAGGGAATTGGTTCTGAAAGTGTCTTTGGAATAGAAAAGATTTGAGGTCCGCTTTGAAGATCTGGATGGAGGTGATGGCACGGAGCGAAGGAGGAAGCGAGTTCCAGATTCTCACCGCATTACCTGAGAACGATTGTGCCATCAATTTTTCCCTTTTGAAGGCGAGGGGCTCAAGAAGGAACTTTTCCGCATTCCGAGAAGGTCTTGAGCCTCCAGACAATTTCAGTTTCTTCGCCAGATAGCGAGGGAAGGAAGAGTGCAAAGCTTTGTGGGTGATGCACGCTGTTTTGTAGATAGCTCTAGCCTCGATGGGAAGCCAACGAGTGAAGACAGGATAGGAGTGATGTGTACACTTCGTTTGGACCCTGAAATGAAGCGAGCTGCTGAGTGGAGGATGGATTTGAGGGGGGAGAGGTGAGATTTGGGAAGACCAGTCATGGCCTCATGACATTTGGGGCCATTAGTTGGGGAAGAAAAAGGGGACGAATCGAATATTGGAATTTGTTTCGGCCCCTGGTAATTACTGTAGTAAGCTTTCCTGTCCATTGATACTTCGCTCAGTGGACCAACCACGGGAAAATCAGATTCAGCTCTCCTGTAGAAAAGGAATACAAATTCAATTTTTTTCTCCTATATCCAGATTTTCCTCAGGTATAGAAATGAAAATACTGGCCACTCCTGTAAAAGAAGAGCCAGGTGCAACCCGAGCTGTCTGGTCTCCTTCCCTTGGGCCTTGCAACCATAGATCCGCACTGTGAGGCCCAAAGAAGGGGGCAGTTAGTGAGCTAAGCTCACTGGCTTGTTTTGATTATATTTAGATGTGAGATTTCCATATGTGTTGCATAACTGTCAACAATCATTGTACAGAGGTGAATAGAGATATATGTCAAAACTGTTAATTGAATCTCATTTAACAATGTAATTTTTGTCTGAAAAATCTCCGGATTCTAATTACTGGCAAAGAAAATGCTCAAAAGTAATGTTTTGTTTTACAGCACTCTGTTGCCCTTGTCTCAGGTTTGGCCCCTGTTTTTTGATCTTTCAAATGAAAAAGGCAAATTTAGCTGAACTCAGATCCATCTCTCTAGATTCTATGCTTAATGTTACAATGAACTGCACACTGCATTCAATAGAAGTCATGCTATTTTCAAATGCTTTGTTTGTTTTCCTATCTTTCATGCTCAAAAATCTTTGACAAACACCGTATCTTACACTGGGTGTCTGAGAAACCATTTTGGAATTTTAATCCACACTAGATACATTGCTTACTTGGATGACAGCCCACTGTCTCCAGTGGCTCTCGGCACAACCGTAGCCAGAACACCTTCAGATGGATGTACGTTGTTACAACGCATGCTTTTACCACGCATGCTTTTACAAAGCGTGGGGGGGTGCTGGATAGTGAATAGTTTAATTTACTATTCCAACTTCAGTCCCCGTGGATAGTAGGGAAGGTGTTGGATAGTAAATTAAACTATTACCTATCCTAGAGCGCCCCCCAGCGCAATTTGTTGTAATGACTTGCGTTAAAAAACCTGTGTTGTAAAGGCACTGCGTGGTAAAAGTTGCGTCGTAAAGGATGTTTCCCCCTTCAGATGGATGACGAGGTGCAAAAAATATATTTTAAAAAGGCAACTGGCCTTCTTCATCTATGCACTTAGGATCTGGAATTACATCCCTGTATCATTATAGACTTTGCCAACCCAGCTCCAGTTCGGGAACAGTTGAATACTTACTTCTGTAAAGAACACCAGGGGTCATAGTAAACATTTCGCTCTGGGGGCACAACAAGTCTGTGTGCCTGCTTTGTGCACCCCCCCAGGGCACAATGGTATTAGAAAAGGGTCCGCTGATGCATGTGCGTCCCCTTTTGTAATACGGATAGCACTGAGGCACATGTTACATCAGCGCTATCATGAGAGGGTGATCTCACATTTGCACGGGGTATGGCCCTATGCAAATGAGGGAATCACTTTGCCTCTGTGCCCGTGCCTCATGAATGTGGGCACAGAGACATACATGCCTTTTAGAGGAGCACTGAAAGTACCCCATAAATAGGTGGTGCCCTTTCAGTGCGCCTCCTAGAGACAGACCTCTAGAGACGAGGAAAGGGTCCCATGGATCCCCTTAGACATCCCCCTGCAGGTGGGTGCAGTCACTCAAGGCACCCACAGGCAGGGGATCCCTCACCCCTATTTAAAGTGCAGACAGCATGACGCCTGTACTGTGAAACATGGAGTAGCTTTAAAGTAGCCGCTCTGTATTTCACTTGAATGCGCTGCCTTCTCGCACGGCTGTCCTGAGATCAGCGCGTTCTTTGTAACAGAGTGCACTGTCCCTGTTTGTGCCCACCCTATGCATAATATGGCCGCAGATCATGTTAAAACCAGGGCCTGCTGCTGCTATGTCATATGTAGGCAAGCTATGTTCACTTCACAGTTGTTTAATGGCTTGTCATTGTTGTTTGCCACAATGATGGGCAATCTTGGCAGGGTGGTATTTCTTCTAGAATACAAATGAAGTTAGTCTATTTTCACTGGCAGTGGATCACCTAGATTTAATGAGAGGATGGTGCTTTTAGATGAGTGTGCTATAACGTGGGTGTTGCATGTGAGGATTGTGGTGCATTGGCAGAAGGTGAAATGGTGTCTATTTTGGATGTAGTGCTTGGATGTTAGAACATAGTATGGGTGAACTGATTACTCTGACACTGTTTCACAGAGGTGTAGCTATCAATACTGCTGTAGGTGCAGTAACACCAGGGCCAAGAGCATAGGGGCCCTCTGTACCCTACTTATGGCTGATCATTATCACTCAACCACTGTTCCGTATGCACATTTTCCTTGCTTGCATTATGGCCCACTTAATATATCACATGTGTAGGGTGAAATGGAGGGGCATATTTACTACGTTACTTTTTCTGACGTTCCGGTGGCGCAATGCACCGCACCATATTTACAAGGATCACTGACATAATATCGAATTCACAAATATAGAATTACCAAAATATCGAAGAAAAAATATAGAATGCAAAAATATCGAATTCCTATCTACAAACAGGTAAGTACAAAAATATCGAATCAAAAATATAGTTTTAAAAAATATAGCGGCATATTACCTAGAAGTGCGTTAGAAAATGCGCAACGCACATTCACATATCGCCGGCTTTTGCCGGATTTCTTCGCCGTGATAGCACGCAATTATCGATGCCCATCACGTAGGTGAAATGAAATTCGGTGATAGTCGGCGATATGGCACATTAGCGCATGAAAACAAACGTTGTTTTCACGCGCTTGTGTTCCTTGATAATATGGGGGGGGTTAATTCAGCTTTATGATCCACACCCCCATGTTATCAATGCCCTAACACCTGGTCAGAGCAGGCGTTGGGAGACCTGCGATAAACGAGTTTATTGCAGGTCTCCCTCTCCCAACGCCTGCCTTGGTAATAGGGTGTTCCCACCTCCAACCACATTTTACATGTGGTTGGACGTGGGAACGCCCACTTTGCATGTCATTAGCGATGTTTGTCGCCGACATGCAAAGTGGGCTTGAACCAGGCGTTAAAATGCCCTTGTGGATAGGGCTCTATAAGTATCGCCGCATTCTCGGCGCAATTCGCCGAATAAGCGGCGATAATTCCCCTTGCTAATATGCCCCATAGTTAGTCAAAATATCGAATTTTTTAAAATGTCTTAAAAGTCATTTCAAATAATGAAATAATAAATATAACATTTACTATTACCACTCCAGTGAGTGCAACAGTAGGGAAAGCGTTGGATAGCGTAGGGGTAAAAATTACTATTCCCACTCCAGAGAGTGCAACAGTAGGAAAAGCGTTGGATAGCGTAGGGGTAAAAATTACTATTCCCACCCCAGAGAGTGCAACAGTAGGGAAAGCGTTGGATAGCGTAGGGGTAAAAATTACTATTCCCACTCCAGAGAGTGCAACAGTAGGGAAAGCGTTGGATAGCGTAGGGGTAAAGATTACTATTCGATATTAAATTACTTACCTTCAATTCGATATTTTTCACCACTATATTCTGTCCATTCGATATTTTGTCCATTCTATATTTTGACTTCGATATTTTGGTAATTCTATATTTTGAATTCGATATTTTGTCTTGTTACCATTTACAGAACAGCGTTAAGCCACTTTGCATGGCTTCACGCCGCTTTGTGTAATATGTAAATATGGTACACTTTCACACACTTTTCTGCCTGAAAGGTGGGTACAATGGGTTTTACAGTGGGCGTTCCACCACCACACCCATTGCTTTTTGACGCCGGCCCAGATTTACATGGATCAGCAAATTTGAGGCAGCATCAAAAACTAACGCCATGCATAAGAAGGCGTTAGATTGGCACAGCAAGGAGAAATACTTTTATTTCTCCTCATTTTTGCTTTTGCTTTCTATGTGTGCTGCATTATGCAGCACACATAGAAAGAACAAAACACCATTAATGATTGTTAATGTGCAGGAAGGGACACCTTCCTGCACAAAAACAATCATTAAATAATGACAATTTGCTAGTTCTATGTGAGCTGCAGAATGCAGCACAAATATAAATGAGTCACCTTTATTGACTGTTTAAGTTGTGCAGGAAGGGAGATCTTCCTGCAAAGGGAGACCTTCTTGCACATAAACAATCATTCCCTTCAACGCAGGCACCCTTGTACTATGGTGCAAAGGTGTCTGCTTTGGCACCAGGTGGCTAATTTAAGCTCCAGCGCTAGGGAAACACAGTGCTGCGCCGTATTGTTGTAAATGTGGCGCACCCCTGCGTTTTGGAAATTCCGCAGCTCGGTGCTGCCAAATTATGCGAAGCTCCATGCTCTGACATTTCGTTGTAAATATGCCCGAGAGTGTGAAGCAGAGAACTCTCTTAGTGTCTCATTAGTGTCCACCTCTGCTTTTCCAAGAACTTCTCCTGTTTTTAGGCCTGGTGATAGCCAAGACCTTTTGTATTAATAGTAATATATATATATATATATACACATATATGCAGTTTTCTGTGTTAAAGGGGCGTGCAATGGGTGATGCTGAGGGGCGTTCCCAGCAACATCCATGGCATTTTGACACTGTCCCAGATTTAGAAGAAATCGTAAATCTGAAGCAACGCCAAAAATGTACGATTCCCAAGGGGAGCAATGCTTCCCTTCCTGCACAAAAACAATCATCCCCTGAACACATGCACCCGTGCACCATGGTGCAAAGGTGCCTGCGTTGGCGCAGAGCAGCCTATTGTGCGCGGGTGTTGGGGAAAAGGACAGGAGTGTTCCAAATCTGATAGATATGGCGCATTCCTGCCCTTTTCTTTTGCAATAGGGCAGCACAGCAAGAAGGCCGCAGCGCTGCCTACAGTAAAACCTTATAAATGAGGCTCTTCGTTTTTACTAAATCAGCCTACCTGAAACTCTTTCCTCAATTGCAGGTCTCTAAGTTTGTCTCAGTATTGTGGTCAAAATATTCACCTACAAAAATAATGCATCTGCTATATGTACTTCCACTGTATTGTTCAGGTAAGTAATACAGGGAAATTTAGAATTACCATTCTTAAATCCACATCTAATTACTGCGATATAATGATATTCGACACTGGGGATATAAGAGTTTTGTAGGTTTTACTGTACTCTCTCTCAATATACCCTCTCCACTGTTCTTAGGCTCAAGGTCAACAATCTATCTTTCCCATTCTGTTTCGTCATTTAAGGAGGAAAGGTGTTTTTCATTGTCATTTTTCATTACTTACGTCTTTGGTTTATCCCATTGCTTTCTCACCCCTATGTTCTAGTCACCATGGATCACCCTAAGGAATGTTGTCATGAGGGATCAGATCTAACGGTTGTGCCTTACACAACTCTGGGAGGTGCCCCTATCTGATGACGCAATAAGAGAGTTTACATCTGTACTGTGTTATTATGTAAGCCTACACAGTCTTGTGATATTACAGAGCATTCGTCTAATCCGCAGGGGGCCTGCTTGCTACTCAGCAGTGACCTCTGCTTGTCTGTCCTCCGCCCCGGCTTGCTGCTGTGAGCTCATGTCCCCTGATGGACTCCTCCGCCCACTGCCCTACGCTTAGGTCACTTAATGGAGCCACTTCCGCCCCGCCTGCCTCTGTGAGCTCTTGGTTGCCAGAAGAAAACTCCGCCCACTGGCTGGCTTCTCCGAGCTCACTTAGTAGAAGTCAATTCAACACTGCTGGGATGTCCACAGTACATAATTTGTGAACACAAGCACTGGCAAAGTCAATAGGTCTGGCTTTAATGTTCCGACGCATATACACAGGTCTTCACAAACGCTGTTTATATGTATTACTTGCACAAATACATTTTACAGATTGCCCTCCTGGTTTTCTAATGGAAATAGGTGGTATAAAAGGATTGCTTTCTGTTTACAATGCACACAGGAATTTAGGAACTTAGGGGTATATTCACAAGAACGTGTGAAAACTACCGCAAGAGTAGCGTAACACAACTTTCAACATCGCAGCCTGTCGCGGGAAAATAACCCTGTGTCAACGTGGAATTCACAACACAGTGGTAGCATGTGATAATTTGCCGAAACTACAGCCAATGCCTGCGACACAACCACCTCGACGGGGATAAAACCACAAACCCCAACGCAAAAAAACCTGCGATGGGCTAAAGCGCAATAAGAAAACAGTGACACCAGCGCCAGGGCAGCAATACTCACGCGCAATGCGGGAAAAAGCACAAGAACGGCATACGGAAAATGCCACAGAACAAAATTCATCAACAGCAGAGTACCACGGATGGACCCCAGCCAACTGCAGAGGACAATATGTACACCACAACATCCAAGCACCGTGGAAGAACAGAACCGACAGGCACACCGCATGAAAGAGACCAGTGGCAGACAAATCAGAGCCGCAGGAGCGACACACCCACCGTGCAGAATACGCACATAAGCATGAGTGCACCTCGACATTGACAACATCCTGGTACAAATAGGAACCCCTACACAATTGAACACAGGACACAACTGGTTCCGCAAATGTGCACAACCTGGCAAATCACATCTGCTACTGCAGGGAAATGTAAAATGACAATGTACAAGTACAACCTGTAACCTGCAAATATGTTTTAATCACACATGCAGTGCAGTTGGACATCTTCTACCGTCGCATGATTGCCATGGACGGTCACAATGTGACGTGCTCATGAGAAGTAAGTGTCAATTATGGTATTCCTACTGGCCATTCCTGCCGCAGCTGCAGTGGGATGTGAGCCACCTGCCCCATCACCACCATCATCGGCCGGTACCTCTGAAACTGGGATCCATGGGGCCCTGGTGCAAACACAGATGTTGTGCAACACACAACATGCAACGATCATCTTGCAGACGATGTCTGGGCTGTACAGGAGCTTCCCACCTGTGCCGTCCAGGCACCTGAAATGTGAAAAAAACACGTCAAATATGCGTTCAACGATGCCCCTGGTGCATATGTGGGCCGCATTGTACTGCCTCTGGGCGGGTGTGGCCGGGTCTTAGAGGGGTGTCATCATCCAAGGGCAGAGTGCATATCCTTGATCACATGTGACAGTGCAGGGATAAAAGAGTCAATACTTGGTTCGGCAGGATGTGATGGCAGGTCCACCAATCCAGTGACGCCTGTGCTTTCTGTGTGTGGGGTGATTGTTAGCCAGCCCTCAGGGAGTAGCTGATGCTGGCAACTACGCCAACGGTCATCAGGCACTCAGAAATGCAATGTCAGAACTACAAGGGGGGATGACTCGAGTCGCACAGGGCTAGTGGCCCCGGGTGCACAGCGGCCGACACGGGCCCACCGCCACGGGACGCTGACCTGCGGGAGACTGGGGTAGGGTCATGAGGGCAGAGCAGTGCCTCAAATGTGTCATTGCTGCATTCTGCATCTTCACACGTTCAGCTGGTGTGTGGCTGTGTTGCCATGAAATGTCTGTATTCGGTGCAGGGGTAGCCCAGGATGACCATGGAGTGGTGTGGTCGTGTCTGGTAGGTGATTGTGTAGTTTGACATGTTGAATGTGGTTTGGTCACGTGTGCATGCCCACAGTTGTGCTTTGTGCATTGGAGGCTTTGAGATGTGTGGTGTGTTGATTTGGTACTTACCAACGAGCAGTTCAGTTCCATATGTGCCATCCTGGAAGCGCTGGTTGATGATGGACTGTCGGAAGATGAAGGAATCATGCACACTGCCTGGGTAGTTGGTGACGACAATGGTGAAGAGTCCCTGGTGGTCCACTATTGCTTGCACATTGATGAAATGCGTGTGCTTTCTGTTGCAGGAGTGTTGTGCAGTATCCGCAGGGGGCATAAGAGGGACATGTGTGCAGTCGATTGCCCCCAACACGGCCAGGAATCCGGCTATGGCATAGAAGCCTTGCTTTGTCTCCAGCTGTTCCTGCGCAGTGTTGGGGAAGTAAAGGTACTGGGGTATGAAGCTGAGGATGGCATCCAGGACAGGTGTGATGAAATTTGATAGGGCTGGCTGTGAGATACCGTCAGCCTGTGGGTGATGTGGGACGTGATGCGCAGAATGGTTGTCCTTTTGAGGCTGTAGTGGCCAATGACTTCCGTGGGTGTTAGGTCTGGGAGAGTGGTGCGTTTTTGGAAGGGCTGCTGTCTCACTCTGCGCTGCCTCTGTGGTGGCCCGGGGGGGTGGGGGGGGGGATGCGGGTCCGGGTCTTGGGCGATGGCGGTGGGTGTTGTGGCCCTATTGGCGCTCCAAGCTGCATGATGAGTAGCTGCATGGCATTGTTTGCGCTTCAGGTATGGCTGTGTGCGGGGCTCCGTTGCCTACTGAAGGTAGTTGTCCGTCTTTACACCTGCTTGAGGCAGGTGTTAAATACCTGCAGCTACCACGGCTTATCACCTGTTTTTGGTTCGCTTCGCGGGTCTGTCAGTTCCTTGTGAAAGTGGTGTTGTTGTTTTTTTGTGTGTTTCTGCACGGGTACGCCTACTCTGCATCTCATTAGGGTTAGTTGGTGGTGTCCGCCGTGGTGTTAGGTTTTGGGGCAGTTATCGCAAGAATACTGACAATGTCTGCTGTTTGCGCCAGCTTGTGAATCGGATGTTAGTTCTATCTCCACTTTTGATGCATTAAGGTGGAGATATATCGGAGGTACGCCCTTGTGAATATGCCCCTTAATGTAACAAACAGCATGAGGAGTGAGTATACTTCTCAGTTGAAAAATAGTCCCTCACCCATTCCAGTGGAAAATAGACTGATACAACAAATAGCCAACAGCATGAGGGTATTTCTCTGTTTGGAGCCAAAGTCTATTTTATTTATATTTAAAAAATAACTGGAAGCAATAGGCCTGACAAACTATTATTCCATTGGCAAAAAGTGGTTGCATATTACTCACCAACTTTCTGCTAATGGAATAGTATTTTGCAACCCAACCGATGTACTAAAAGGTCGGTTCTCAATATACTGATTTGCAGTGGTCCTGCAAAAATAATATTCATGAGGTGGATTACATAATGAAAACATACACTTTTATAATGAAGTAGCCCCTGTTCTTTAAATGAACCAGTACTGGTATTAAAAAAATATTTCTTTTGGGAAACTTCAGGGGAAGCAGGCACTCCCCTTAGGCTGCTAACAGGATTCCCAAAGGCTAAGAGGTCCTAATGAAATCTCTTTGCCAATGAGTAACCACCCCAACTCAGAGTGGTCGATAACTCATCGATGGTATGCAATTGCAATTGTAGTCGTAAACTATTAATACATCGCTTTACAAATCTAAATGGAAGTGGGACACCACTTTCATGTCTCCATCTATTTGTGATTTGAAAAGGATCACAAAGTTCTTTTAAGAGTCGGAAAGAATTTCTAAACTCATAAATGGGCTTTGGCATCTAAAGAACAGCCCTTTGCTTTTGCAAATCCTGCGATTTTGTGACTCACAGTTTTTTTTGCTGGATTTGCAATTGAAAAAGTGCTTCGTACATCTGGCCTATAATGTCTTGCAGACAGCTGTGCTTTCATGCCTACCTAAAAAGAAATGCTTTATTTCCCTAATAAGAGGCCACTTTTGGTCTTCTCTGCCATGTGCCCCACAAAATTCTCTTTTTAATGAGATTAACGTTTTGCGAGACATACATAACATGAGAAATAAAGGGACAGGGGACTACTTTTGGATGGGCCTGAGACACTTCTATCATTCTCTTGTATTTTCAGCAAATTCTTATCCAAGTAGTTAGCACCTTTTGTTTCGGTGATCTGTATATAAAGGATGACTGCTCCATGTATCGGTCTGTCACTTCCAAATGTCCTTTATTGGTCCTATGACAATGTGTTGTCACAAATCCCTTTGTGGGAGCGTGGTACCTCTAAAATCTACACTTCAAAGGACACCTCAATAGTACGCCACCGTAGGTGGATGGATTGGGGACCGGGTTAGATCCCAATTTCATGAAGCAATGTGTCCTAAGATAAAGTACAAACCAGTGGCGTCTGACACCAAGTAGCTCAGGTTGGGCGGGGGATTGAAAAATAAATAAAAAATGTGACTTACCTTGCTGCTTGTCTGCCCCTTGCCTCTCGTTGTCCTCTTCTGTTCCTGTTTGAAGCAGTTAGCACACTCAAACTCCCAAAAGCCAATCACAATGCTGCAATGCAGGGTTGTGATTGGCCTTCGCCCCGTGGATCGCCACTCGGACGGGAACAGAGAGCCTTTACATATTCCTCACCAGGGTGTGTATTAAAGCCTGGTGGGTAACATGCAAAGTGTGCAGGATGGTTTGGCCGGCCCAAGAGGGTCAGCCAAACCGTCATGCGCACTTAAGTGCCCACCACTCCTCCACTTGCAGGCTGTGATTACAATTAAGCCCCACCCTGCCCCAAAAACCTGCATGACAAGGGGAAAATAAAATGATAATAACGTAGTGTTACTATCATTTAATTTCCCTATTTCCACTGCGAAAAATGCAGTGGGGCGGTACTCCTCCGTATTAGAGGAGAAGCCGCCACTGGTTCAAGCCAACATATCAAAAATACAGTTAATACGAGGAGTGGCGGCCCGCCCACCAGCAGCAGCAAAAATTGAAAAATAAAATGTTAATGTCATTTTATTTTTCTCTATTGATCAAGTCTTGGCAGCGGGGTCATTGTGGGGGGGAGGGGGGAGGAGTCACGGATGCAGAGTAGTAGGCACTGTGATCAGTGCGCATGATAGTTTGGCCGGCCATCTCTGGCCGGCAAACCATCATTCACACTGAGTTCTCTCCAACCCTAGCTGCATTGCCGGGTTGGAGACAGCAGGCACATGCTCCCAGTCTCCCTGGGAGTGCAAATCAAGGGTATTGAGGCCAATCCTTTCCCGCTTGCTCGGCCATCCGTCAGTCTCAGTCCCTGCCCATCACTGCGGGCCCCCATCACCAGCCACCACTGCTACACGTGCCCCCTTGGTTATCCCAATCAGTTGGCTTCCCCACCTCGTACCTGCCTGCGGAGACCTTCTATGTGCGCCTTGGTTGGCTTTCTGTAATCACCTTTACCTTTCCCCTTCTGGACACGGTATACCATACTCACCCACGGAGCTTCCCTAGACCGCATCCTACCAACGTCCACTGTTCCAATTACAGGCCTTCACTGCCTTACGTCCCAACAGACATTATAGCCTCTGTCCTCCCATACTACACACCCCGCGCCCACCCCTTCATACTTCTTACCCCTTTTTTTTGCCCCCCTGTACAGCACTGCAACCAACCCAGTCCTGGTGAAGATCCCGATTCAAGTGGATCGAATCGCCGTCGACCATTCAGCGCGATCATAGGCGCTTCATACAAAGTGATTTATGAACAAAACAAATATAACTGCACTCTCCAAGCCACCTGAAATCTCTTGCCGTCATTTAATCACTGTATATAAGTCTGCACCAGTCACTTCGCGCCGTCCTTGCTGATCACATTGTCACTTGCACCGCTATCGTGTTCTTCACTCAAGCACACCTAGCACCAAGTACAATTTGGGTTGTTATCCATTGTTTTAATTACTTAAGTGCAGTGCTGTTACAACTGCCAATTGCCTTGTTTTCCTTCCTTTCGTTATATTCCTACATAAAATGATGCCCTTAGCACATGTAATAACCAAATATGAGTCTCCTTATCTCCTTTTTGATAATGTTGTATACATATCATTTCTAATTGCCTTTGAATAATACCAGTTGGGATATTATATGTTTAAATACCATTCATTCTGTAAGAGCAGCATCAGGATTGGCTGAAGGGGATTCTGGGAGTCTGTGCTGGAGAGGTAGGAGAAGAGAGGTGATGCGGCGATGCGACAGGACAAGAAGGTATGTTCTTTTTTCTTTGTAGTTGTTAGCCCTTTCCTCCTGCCACCCCGCCCGGCCGCCAATCAGCATGAACACCAGCCGCTGCTGCGATAAATATAAAGAATTTATTTAAAAAATAATAATTTGGTGCGATACAGGATAATTAGAATGTGGGTGCATATGATTATTGCCATAAAGGCCCTCAAAAAACAAAATGCTAAGTCCAAAATCTGCAGCAAAATCAGTAAGGAAACAGGCAGCATCACTAGTAGCACCAGAAAGTCAACTGGCTCACTCCCAAATTCAAGGATTTATATAGGAAATCTTCTCATAGGAATACATAGAAAGTGCAGAGACATCATGGTGTGAGCAAAAGATTACAATTTCAGCAAACCAGAACACATAAATATTGTTATAAGCACTATTAGTCTAGCCTCTTCTGATCTAATGTCATCCAGAGATGATAAAAACAACAGTGCACTATTAAGAATGAGTGAAATAACGCGGGCAATGGAAGAAACCTTGAGAAAGGTACAATAATGAGCCCGTGTGAGAGAGCTTCCTTCGAGAACAGTGTCAGTAGGAAATAAACAATGATGATGCTTGACTCTGAGAAGCAGAAATAATATCAGTGAATGTGAAATATATTTTGAGCAAGATGGTGTCTTGGCCTACCTGAGGCCTAGTTAGCGCCTAAGCCTAGAAAATGCACTTTAACAAGTCGTATTAGAATTGTTTCAAAGGCGATAGTATCATGTCAGTGTACAAGTATAAAGCTCAGTATAAAAGCTCATTCTGCATGTTGTTAATAATGCACAAATAATATAAAATGCAAAGAAACCTTTACACCTAGACTGTAGGTAAATTAGGCAACAGTGGTATGTCTAGTAGGATCATGTTTGTATAATTATGTAGTGCATGCCTTGTGCTCTCCTCCACCGTTTCAATTATTCTGACATGTTTAGGTGCCGTTAGACACTTAGTGGGTCATTAGGATGTCGGGCGGATCGCCACCCCCCGCATGGCAGTGCGGATCAGCCCGACATCCGTCCCCGCCCGCCACCCATTTCCCCACCGCCTTATTACTATGGCGGGGGGGACCACGGCGGATGAAAAAACCGTCCACCGCTTTTCCGCCCGGTCGACAAGTCGACCGGGCAAAAAAGTGTTTAATATGGTGGCAGTGTCTGCTAGACACCGCCATCCATATTATGATGGGGGCGGACACATGCCTTTCCGTGGCGGTTGCCGCCACGGAAAGGCATGTGGGAATCTCTTGCGGGGGCCCGTTGCGGGCCCCCAGGGACTCTGTGGGGTGTGCACATGGGGTTACCTATGTTACCCCCCTGCATTTCAATGTACATCGTGGCAGGCACCGCGCAGTGACTGTCACATTGTGCATTGAAATGCATGATGTGCATTTTTAGCATTGCGGCGGGCGGTGCTTTCAGCACCGCCCTCCGCAATGTTAAAAATGCGGGATGCGCCAGCCAGTGTGGTGGGCGCATCCTAATGGCCCCCACGGGACCCCGCCGTTATGACGGAGGGTCCCGTTTTACGATGGGATGGCAGGTGGACAAAGTCCGCCCGCCATCCTGATGTGCCCCTTAGTAACATACGTTGCCTCGGTTTTAAAAAATATTTTCAGCAGAGGTTTAGAATTGGATGCATCACAAGAGCTAAAGATGTGCCAGGTGGGTTCTGGTTTCAAAAGTCTTCTAGTGAATCAAAGAGGCCAAACCACTTGCAAAAATACAAACCGCACAGGATAGTTTTTTTTAGACAAGGTGTAAGGTGCCCACAATCAAATTGTGGAGCAGTAGGGTTTCGGCCCATTTCACGCCACCACAATACATTCAGGAGTCACAGGTAAGTGGAGGTTGTGTTGTACTGAATGATCCTACTCATTGTATTCGAGGTGCACTGTACATCTACTCAGAGCTTTAAGTGGGATGAAAAAACTGGGGGGGTTCTCTCAAAGGGGCGTGGCCAATGTAATAAAGGGCACGGCTTAAAAACACATACACTAAGAATCTGTGCTTGGCATAGTGTGCCGCCCGACTTGTATTTAGCTGTTTCAGTCATTACATCCAGATATATGACACAACAAGTAACAACATACCTACAAGTCAAGACTATTGGCTTTGTCAATGGTTGTTAGTTGCATAAGATAAAGAAGCAGCAAATATGACTTGTATGCAATATTGAAAAAGCTTCCACTTAAAGCCCTGGTGACACCGTGACAATGTTGCTGCTCCTGAGTTTCAAACAGAGAAGGGAAATCCATAGAGAAAATGTCTCTCTTTGAAGGATTTCCCTTCCCCTACAACACTCACCTGGCATGACGTCTCCACTAGTGAGAAGTGAGCAGTGTGAGCAGCACACATCGATGTGCCTGCTGTCCAGAAAAAAACGGACCGCCTGTGCCAGGGCACAAAACAGAGCGCGATGGAGACCCGTTTCAAGGCCCCCTTTAAAAAACCACCGGTGTTCAGCACCGGTGCGACCCGGCCCACTTAAAGTCCTGCATCTACTACTCATGAAGTGTTGTTGAAAGGAGACGCCCGAGATCATCTGGTAATATTCATCCAGTACACATCGTCGAGAAATGCATAGGATTGTGGGAGAGAACGCCGTGTTTCTTGAAGCTCTCATTGCCTGCACTCAAAGAACCCAAAAGCTGCTCTCCCGAAGACAAACACAGCTGAAAAACCACCAAACCTCAATGGAGGCGTGCAGATTTTTCCCATGTGTGTAGTGGATTGCCGCAGACCAAAGATAAACATTTTAAAAACGGTACCATCCCTAGTATCCCGGCAATGGAAGATGCATAAGGGATGCGTCGACTCGTTTGAGACACCTCAGGCCAAGTGTAACCATGAGTGATCAAACATTGGGTACACATAATATGAAACTAGCAGGCCTCAGAGTGATATTAGTTCAACATTACCCCTGGACCAAACCATCAGACTATCTTTCCCTACCCCTATTACGTGCGCCAAGACCTGGTGCCTCACAGCACTTGAAGCCCGCAGGGCCCTAGCTCTCTAAAGTAGGTGGCTCTAGCTGAGCCAGCCCGTGTATCACTTAAGCGCCGCCCCTACCACCACCGCCCAGTAGCTTCTTACTTGGGAATCAGCTGGTATAACAAGAGCGTGCCTTAATTCTCTGGGGTTACAGCGCTATATAAAAAGCGACATTGGCGCCCAGGTTTATCAAGCTTTCACGCAACTCAGAAAGACACCTTGCTGTTCGGTGGTGTGTAAAAGGGGGAGGGCGGGAATGCAACATGCGTAACAGTGTATGGCACATTGCTGTCCTTTCCTTGCGCTGGTGCACAATGTGCTGCCTTGCACCAACACAGGTACCTTTGCACCTTGGGTTTTGACAAATTCCCAGGTCTACCACTATTGGTAAATCTAGGAATGCTCCCAAATCCATGGTTGGATGCGTGGAAATACCCATGCTCCACTCATGGAACTCCTCCCTGGGGCAGAGTAACACAACAAATTAATTAAATAAGCATTTGCAACGCAATAGGTCTCGCATTAGGAAAGTGTGAGCTATTGGTATTGTAAATGACAATTTTTTAAAATATGTGTTGGCTTTGAAAATATATAAATTAATAGTATTGTTATTCACAAACCCCCAGATGCATCAAGCATCCATTTTGCGATTCCTTATTGGCGCAAAATAAGGATTCGCTAATAAGGAATAGCAAAATGCTAAGCATGAAGAAATCGTTAAAAAAATTGCGATTTCTTAATATTCCTTAATTGCGATTCGCAAATTGCGAGTCGCAATTAAGGAATACCTCCCCATTCATTCCTATGGGCCTAGAGGCCCATATGAATGAATGGGAAGACATTCTCAATTTGCGATTAGCAATTAGCGAATCGCAAATTGAGAATGCAATTTCAAGGGTGAAGGGGTGTCCAAAGGACACCCTGTTGCACCCCTGAAATTAATCTGTGCACATATGTTGCGCACACACATGCCCTAAGGGCATGTGTCTGCGCAACATGAAACTTTGAAAAATGCACAAAAGTGCATTTTTCAAAGTTTTTGCAAATTAGCATAAAGTTCAACTTCATGGTAATTTGCTCCCTCTATTAGTGAAATCGCTATTTTTTTACTTTGTTGCATTTAAGAAATCTCAATTTGGAATTCTTTAAATGCAATCGCAATTTAAGGAATCTCAATTTAGAGATTCCTTAAATTGCGATTTTTGAATTTGGGATGATGCATCCCAAATGCAAAAATACCGGTCGCAAAGTGGCAGATTCTGAGAATCTGCCCCTTTGCGACCAGATTTTCCTTACATGCATCTGGGCCAAAGCCAATAGCTTACACTTTCCTAATGCGAGTCCTATTGGCTATGGCAATGCTTGTTGGTAGCAAGCAAGGACATTGCTGTTGTGGTGCTGAGTGATGATGTGGTTGGCCTGAGTGATGTGGTGGTGTATTAGAGTGATGTGGCGTGTATTAGAGTGATGTGGTGGTGTCCCAAAGTGATGTGATTGTGTCCAAGAGTGATGTGGTGGTGTCCCTGAGTGATGTGGTGGTGTCCCAGAGTGATGTGGTGGTACCCCTGAGTGGTGCCCCTGAGTGATGTGGTGGTGTCCCCGAGTGATGTGGTGGTGTCCCTGAGTGATGTGGTGGTGTTCCTGAGTGATGTGGTGGTGTTCCTGAGTGATGTGGTGGTGTCCCTGAGTGATGTGGTGGTGCCCCTGAGTGATGTGGTGGCGTTCCTGAGTGAAGTGGTGGTGTCCCTGAGTGATGTGGTGGTGTCCCTGAGTGATGTGGTGGTGTCCCCGAGTGATGTGTTGGTGTCCCCGAGTGATGTGTTGGTGTCCCCGAGTGATGTGGTGGTGTCCCCGAGTGATGTGGTGGTGTTCATGAGTGATGTGGTGGTGTTCCTGAGTGATGTGGCGGTGTCCCTGAGTGATGTGGTAGTGTCCCCGAGTGATGTGGTGGTGTCCCTGAGTGATGTGGTGGTGTCCCAGAGTGATGTGGTGGTGTTCCTAAGTGATGTGGTGACCATAGAAAGAGCACCCCCCCTCACCCCCGTTAAGCAAGAGAATAAACTCCAATAGTTCTCAATTTGATAAATGTAAGTTAGCCCAGCAATGTGATATTTGTGGTGTTCCCAAATTTAATGTGATAAAGCATTGTACTAGCCTAAAAAAAACCACAAAAAAACTAAAAGCTGTACTGCGTTTTTTATGGGGGATGAAAAGTTAAGGCTTGGTCACCATGTGACTGTCCAATACTAGTTTCATCATTGGCTGGAAGCTCTGAAAAAGGGGGACTAGGTGGTATAGGGTGCGATCGTACAGTAATCATGGAAGACTCAGCAAATAATGTATACATTAAGGCCTTTTCTACACGTCCCTGAGTGATATAGTGGTGTCCCTGGGTGATGTGGTGGTGTCCCTGAGTGATGTGGTGGTGCCCCTGAGTGATGTAGTGGGGCCCCTGAGTGATGTGGTGATGTCCCTGAGTGATGTGGTGGTGTCCCCGAGTGAAGTGGTGGTGTCCTCGAGTGATGTGGTGGTGTTCCTGAGTGATGTGGTGGTGTCCCTGAGGGATGTGGTGGTGTCCCTGAGTGATGTGGTCGTGTCCCTGAGTGATGTGGTGGTGCCCCTGAGTGATGTGGTGTTGTTCCTGAGTGATGTGGTGGTGTTCCTGAGTGATGTGGTGGTGTCCCAGAGTGATGTGGTGGTGTCCCCGAGTGATGTGGTGGTTACCCCGAGTGATGTGGTGGTGTCCCCGAGTGATGTGGTGGTATCCCTGAGTGATGTGGTGGTGTTCCTGAGTGATATGGGGGTGTCCCTGAGTGTTGTGGTAGTGTCCCTGAGTGATGTGATGTGGTGGTGCCCCTGATTGATGTGGTGGTGCCCCTGAGTGATGTGGTGGTGTTCCTGAGTGATGTGGTGGTGTCCCTGAGTGATGAGGTGGTGTTCCCGAGTGATGTGTTGGTGTCCCCGAGTGATGTATTGGTGTCCCCGAGTGATGTGGTGTTGTCCCTGAGTGATGTGGTGGTGTCCCCGAGTGATGTGGTGGTGTCCCCGAGTGATGTGGTCGTGTCCCCGAGTGATGTGGTGGTGTCCCTGAGTGATGTGGTGGTGTCCCTGAGTGATGTGGTGTTGAAGAACCGTTTAAACCCACTTACTGGGTCTCCGTGGCGGGGGAACCGCCCTAGTCTTCCATACCTTCCATACTTAGTAAAAGGAGGCACAGGAGCCTTCGTCTGCAGGAGGACCCCAGATTTATTTCAATAGCCTGGGCTATGGAACAGAGTCTCAAGCTAGTCAGAGACAAGACAGAGGAGGCTGCTACTTCACTCTGTAGCTTAAAAGCCTTTTATAAATTTTTCATGGTTGTTAGTCCATTGTTCAATCAGGGCAGTGTTTGCAGTTGATAACCAGGTCCAGACGATGTTTGTAGTTGATGACCTGGTCCAGGCTTGGTACACAGATCATTGTTCATTCGGCTTGATCAAAGCCGGTCTTTCAAGTCATTGTTTAATCACCCCGATCAGGGCCCAACAGTCAGACCATTGTCCAGATAACCTGATCATGGTGTCAACGATGTTTACCAGGCTAGGAGCAGGAGATGGAAAACAAGCTTGTTTACCCAGGGCGTGGGTGTCTCATGGCTTTCTGTTGAACTGCAAAGAACAGGGGGTTGGGTGTGAGACAGTTCCTGGGCAGAAGTGCAAGCTGCAAGATGTTCTTTGTCGTGTCAGTTTAGATTTTTCTCAGGCATCAGCAGAAACGACCAGGTGGGTTGTGTGGAAGTGTTTGACACGAGATGGCAATGAAAAAAACAATAGAGTCCCGGTACAAATGATGCCGATCAGAAAAACACTTTTCCTCAGACCCTCCTTTTGCCATTGAGTGGCAAATACTTTAAGAAATGTCAATGTTCATAAGACCATCTGTTTCTTGTTGGAGCATTATCATCATATTGGTGTTGTGAATGTTAGAGGGTGGAGGCTTGATGGTCTGGACACACATTGTACAGAGCACTGTCAGGCACTGAAAGCACAAACAGCAGGAGACCAAGACAGCTACTCCCAAGCCAAGGAAGATGAGGACCCTCCAACCCCACTGGGAAAGAAGACCCCAGATCCAGCCTGTGAGAGACCAGTTGCCTTCATCCAGATGAATTTCAGAAGAAAGGCGATGCAGACGTTGGATGGCATCGTACACTGTAGGTGCGTTGTCTGGGATGTACATGCAGCAGGTGGAGCCGATCAATTTACACACACCACCACGATCAGCAAGGATAACATCGAGGACTGTGTAGTATTGGAGCGTTATAAGGCGGTCCGCCTGTAGCTCTGCAGTGATGTTGGCGAGGGCACCAGCTGTTACTGTGATGGTGGCCTCAAGGACCCTGGTCAGTCCTCGTACAGCTTGATTGTTTGCCATGGGGCCCCAGAATGGAAGGAAACCTTTAAAGAAGTCCCCGGCTTCCTGGCCTGCTGTATCCTTGGCTGATACGACGCCTCTACGTGAGCGGTGCAAGGCGCCCTTCATTGACAGGTGGTAAACTCCATGGGTAGAATACGTTGGTGGAAGAAGGAAGACCAGATAGCAGGTACCAGACCAGTTACGGGGGAGCCAAGTGTAGGCGGCAGTGCCACAGATGAAATAGGTGTTGGGGGATGCCACCAGCTTTGGAGGAGGTGTAGATTTTAAGGCTCTAGTGATATCATACGTACTGGTACCAACTTTCTTAGTCCCTAGGCCATGGATGCAGACTCGGCCTTGCACATTTATGACTTTCAGAGTGTTTTGTTCATCAGGCAGTATCCTTTTGGTGCGGAATCTAGAAAATGTTCGTCGAGTGGTTGAGTTGAATACTACCATCTCACCGAGTTCATCTGGTGGTAATAGCAATGTGGAAGAGCTGGTCGGGCAAAAAGGAGCATTGGCATTGCCAGATCTGTTCCGCCAGAAGTCATCGCGGAATGTCCCAAGGACAGAATTGGCAGTACCATTGACAGTGTAGGCCTCCTGTATCAACATCCACCATGCAAGACAAGACCCAGAGATGGAGAAGGGATAGGGAAAGAATGGGACAGGGTGTATCATGGAATGCTGCATCAGTCCACAGATCCAGCAGTTGGAAGTGTTCATGATCAGTTGATGATGATGCAACATTTGGATGAAAGTGTTATTGAAGAATTCTGCACGGCGGGGTAATTTGTGGGCTTGTAGCGTGCAGTACTGGTGTTCTGCAGGAGTCGGGGTAGGAGTCCGATAACCCCTTGGTTATCCCAATCAGTTGGCTTCCCCACTTCGTACCTGCCTCCGGAGACCTTCTATGCACGCCATGGTTGGCTTTCTGTAATCACCTTTACCTTTCCCCTTCTGGACACGGGATACCATACTCACCCACGGAGCTTCCCTAGACCGCATCCTACCAACGCCCACTGTTCCAATTACAGGCCTTCACTGCCTTACGTCCCAACAGACATTATAGCCTCTGTCCTCCCATACTACACACTCCGTGCCCGCCCCTTCATACTTCTTACCCCTTTCTTTTGCCCCCCCCCTGTACAGCACTGCAACCAACCCAGTCCTGATGAAGATCCCGATTCAAGTGGATCAAAATGCCGTCGACCATTCAGCGCGATCATAGGCGCTTCATACAAAGTGATTTATGAACAAAAAAATTATAACTGCACTCTCCAAGCCACCTGACATCTCTTGCCGTGCTTTAATCACTGTATATAATTCTGCACCAGTCACTTCGCGCCGTCCTTGCTGATCACATTGTCACTTGCGCCGCTATTGTGTTCTTCACTCACGCACACCTAGCACCAAGTACAATTTGGGTTGTTATCCATTGTTTTAATTACTTAAGTGCAGTGCTGTTACAACTGCCAATTGCCTTGTTTTCCTTCCTTTCGTTATATTCCTACATAAAATGATGCCCTGAGCACATGCAATAACCTAATATGAGTCTCCTTATCTCCTTTTTGATAATGTTGTATACATATCATTTCGAATTGCCTTTGAATAATACCAGTTGGGATATTATATGTTTATATACCAATCATTCTGTAAGAGCAGCACCAGGATTGGCTGAGGGGGATTCTGGGAGTCTGTGCTGGTGAGGTAGGAGAAGAGAGGTGATGCGGCGATGCGACAGGACAAGCAGGTATGTTCTTTTTTCTTTGTAGTTGTTAGCCCTTTCCTACCGCCACCCCGCCCGCCCGCCAATCAGCATGAACACCATCTGCCCTCCTCAATGTTAAATATGCGGGATGCGCCAGCCAGTGTGGCGGGCGCATCCTAATGACCCCCACAGGACCCCCGCCCTTATGGCGGAGGGTCCCTTTTTACGACGGGATGGCGGGTGGACAAAGTCCGCCCGCCATCCTGATGTGCCCCTTAGTAACATACGCTGCCTCGTTTTTTAAAAATATTTTCAGGAGAGGTTTAGAATTGGATGCATCACAAGAGCTAAAGATGTGCCAGGTGGGCTCTGGTTTCAAAAGTCTTCTAGTGAATCAAAGAGCCCAAACCACTTGCAAAAATACAAACTGCACAGGATAGGTTTTTTAGACAAGGTGTAAGGTGCCCACAATCAAATTGTGGAGTAGTAGGGTTTCGGCTCATTTCACACCACCACAATACATTCAGGAGTCACAGGTAAGTGGAGGTTGTGTTGTACTGAATGATCCTACTCATTGTATTTGAGGTGCACTGTACATCTACTCAGGGCTTTAAGTGGGATGAAAAAACTGGAAGGGGGGTCTCTCAAAGGGGCGTGGCCGTGTCTGGGAAAGACATGGCTTGGTAGTTCGGACTGGACTGTTCCCATGAGGCACAGGGTCAGAGCTGATTTGCATATAGCCAGTGTCTAACCCAGGGTGGTGTGGAGTGCAAAAAAACGATGGATTTAGGCCCAGATCCTTGTACTGGGGTGAATGTATGACATTGTTCTACATTCTGTCCATCAACTGTGTTTTTTGCAATTTCACCCCGAGTGGGCTGGGGATGCTCAGACGTGAGTCCCAGGCTCTCCACACCACTGGAGTCAAGCTATCCAGGCTGATGAAGGCTGATAGCCAGAAACCGGTCCTTGGATGCTTGATTCCGGTCTGGGAAAGACATGGCTTGGTAGTGCGGACTGGACTGTTCCCATGAGGCACAGGGTCAGAGCTGATTTGCATATAGCCAGTGTCTAACCCAGGGTGGTGTGGAGTGCAAAAAAACGAGGGATTTAGGCCCAGATCCTTGTACTGGGGTGAATGTATGACATTGTTCTACATTCTGTCCATCAACTGTGTTTTTTGAAATTTCACCCAGAGTGGGCTGGGGATGCTCAGACGTGAGTCCCAGGCTCTCCACACCACTGGAGTCAAGCTATCCAGGCTGATGAAAGCTGATAGCCAGAAACCGGTCCTTGGATGCTTGATTCCGGTCTGGGAAAGACAAGGCTTGGTAGTTCGGACTGGACTGTTCCCATGAGGCACAGGGTCAGAGCTGATTTGCATATAGCCAGTGTCTAACCCAGGGTGGTGTGGAGTGCAAAAAAACGATGGATTTAGGCCCAGATCCTTGTACTGGGGTGAATGTATGACATTGTTCTACCTTCTGTCCATCAACTGTGTTTTTTGCAATTTCACCCGAGTGGGCTGGGGATGCTCAAACGTGAGTCCCAGGCTCTCCACACCTCTGGAGTCAAGCTAGCCAGGCTGATGAAGGCTGATAGCCAGAAACCGGTCCTTGGATGCTTGATTCCGGTCTGGGAAAGACATGGCTTGGTAGTTCGGACTGTACTGTTCCCATGAGGCACAGGGTCAGAGCTGATTTGCATATAGCCAGTGTCTAACCCAGGGTGGTGTGGAGTGCAAAAAAACGATGGATTTAGGCCCAGATCCTTGTACTGGGGTGAATGTATGACATTGTTCTACATTCTGTCCATCAACTGTGTTTTTTGCAATTTCACCCCGAGTGGGCTGGGGATGCTCAGACGTGAGTCCCAGGCTCTCCACACCACTGGAGTCAAGCTAGCCAGGCTGATGAAGGCTGATAGCCAGAAACCGGTCCTTGGATGCTTGATTCCGGTCTGGGAAAGACATGGCTTGGTAGTTCGGACTGGACTGTTCCCATGAGGCACAGGGTCAGAGCTGATTTACATTTAGCCAGTGTCTAACCCAGGGTGGTGTGGAGTGCAAAAAAACGATGGACTTAGGCCCAGATCCTTGTACTGGGGTGAATGTATGACATTGTTCTACATTCTGTCCATCAACTGTATTTTTTGCAATTTCACCCCGAGTGGGCTGGGGATGCTCAGACGTGAGTCCCAGGCTCTCCACACCACTGGAGTCAAGCTATCCAGGCTGATGAAGGCTGATAGCCAGGAACCGGTCCTTGGATGCTTGATTCCGGTCTGGGAAAGACATGGCTTGGTAGTTCGGACTGGACTGTTCCAATGAGGCACAGGGTCAGAGCTGATTTGCATATAGCCAGTGTCTAACCCAGGGTGGTGTGGAGTGTAAAAAAACGATGGATTTAGGCCCCGATCCTTGTACTGGGGTGAATGTATGACATTGTTCTACATTCTATTCATCAACTGTGTTTTTTGCAATTTCACCCAGAGTGGGCTGGGGATGCTCAGACGTGAGTCCCAGGCTCTCCACACCACTGGAGTCAAGCTATCCAGGCTGATGAAGGCTGATAGCCAGACACCGGTCCTTGGATGCTTGATTCCGGTCTGGGAAAGACATGGCTTGGTAGTTCGGACTGGACTGTTCCCATGAGGCACAGGGTCAGAGCTGATTTGCATATAGCCAGTGTCTAACCCAGGGTGGTGTGGAGTGCAAAAAAACGATGGATTTAGGCCCAGATCCTTGTACTGGGGTGAATGTATGACATTGTTCTACCTTCTGTCCATCAACTGTGTTTTTTGCAATTTCACCCCGAGTGGGCTGGGGATGCTCAAACGTGAGTCCCAGGCTCTCCACACCTCTGGAGTCAAGCTAGCCAGGCTGATGAAGGCTGATAGCCAGAAACCGGTCCTTGGATGCTTGATTCCGGTCTGGGAAAGACATGGCTTGGTAGTTCGGACTGGACTGTTCCCATGAGGCACAGGGTCAGAGCTGATTTTCATATAGCCAGTGTCTAACCCAGGGTGGTATGGAGTGCAAACAAACAATGGATTTAGGCCCAGATCCATGTACTGGGGTGAATGTATGACATTGTTCTACATTCTGTCCATCAACTGTGTTTTTTGCAATTTCACCCCGAGTGGGCTGGGGATGCTCAGACGTGAGTCCCAGGCTCTCCACACCACTGGAGTCAAGCTAGCCAGGCTGATGAAGGCTGATAGCCAGAAACCGGTCCTTGGATGCTTGATTCCGGTCTGGGACAGACATGGCTTGGTAGTTCGGACTGGACTGTTCCCATGAGGCACAGGGTCAGAGCTGATTTACATTTAGCCAGTGTCTAACCCAGGGTGGTGTGGAGTGCAAAAAAACGATGGACTTAGGCCCAGATCCTTGTACTGGGGTGAATGTATGACATTGTTCTACATTCTGTCCATCAACTGTATTTTTTGCAATTTCACCCCGAGTGGGCTGGGGATGCTCAGACGTGAGTCCCAGGCTCTCCACACCACTGGAGTCAAGCTATCCAGGCTGATGAAGGCTGATAGCCAGGAACCGGTCCTTGGATGCTTGATTCCGGTCTGGGAAAGACATCGCTTGGTAGTTCGGACTGGACTGTTCCAATGAGGCACAGGGTCAGAGCTGATTTGCATATAGCCAGTGTCTATCCCAGGGTGGTGTGGTGTGGAGTGTAAAAAAACGATGGATTTAGGCCCCGATCCTTGTACTGGGGTGAATGTATGACATTGTTCTACATTCTGTTCATCAACTGTGTTTTTTGCAATTTCACCCCGAGTGGGCTGGGGATGCTCAGACGTGAGTCCCAGGCTCTCCATACCACTGGAGTCAAGCTATCCAGGCTGATGAAGGCTGATAGCCAGAAACCGGTCCTTGGATGCTTGATTCCGGTCTGGGAAAGACATGGCTTGGTAGTTCGGACTGGACTGTTCCCATGAGGCACAGGGTCAGAGCTGATTTGCATATAGCCAGTTTCTAACCCAGGGTGGTGTGGAGTGCAAAAAAACGATGGATTTAGGCCCAGATCCTTGTACTGGGGTGAATGTATGACATTGTTCTACATTCTGTCCATCAACTGTGTTTTATGCAATTTCCCCCCGAGTGGGCTGGGGATGCTCAGACGTGAGTCCCAGGCTCTCCACACCACTGGAGTCAAGCTATCCAGGCTGATAAAGGCTGATAGCCAGAAACCGGTCCTTGGATGCTTGATTCCGGTCTGGGAAAGACATGGCTTGGTAGTTCGGACTGGGCTGTTCCCATGAGGCACAGGGTCAGAGCTGATTTGCATATAGCCAGTGTCTAACCCAGGGTGGTGTGGAGTGCAAAAAAAATGATGGATTTAGGCCCAGATCCTTGTACTGGGGTGAATGTATGACATTGTTCTACATTCTGTCCATCAACTGTGTATTTTGCAATTTCACCCCGAGTGGACCGGGGATGCTCAGACGTGAGTCCCAGGCTCTCCACACCACTGGAGTCAAGCTATCCAGGCTGATAAAGGCTGATAGCCAGAAACCGATCCTTGGATGCTTGATTCCGGTCTGGGAAAGACATGGCTTGGTAGTTCGGACTGGACTGTTCCCATGAGGCACAGGGTCAGAGCTGATTTGCATATAGCCAGTGTCTAACCCAGGGTGGTGTGGAGTGCAAAAAAACAATGGATTTAGGCCCAGATCCTTGTACTGGGGTGAATGTATGACATTGTTCTACATTCTGTCCATCAACTGTGTTTTTTGCAATTTCATCCCGAGTGGACTGGGGATGCTCAGACGTGAGTCCCAGGCTCTCCACACCACTGGAGTCAAGCTATCCAGGCTGATGAAGGCTGATAGCCAGAAACCGGTCCTTGGATGCTTGATTCCGGTCTGGGAAAGACATGGCTTGGTAGTTCGGACTGGACTGTTCCCATGAGGCACAGGGTCAGAGCTGATTTGCATATAGCCTGTGTCTAACCCAGGGTGGTGTGGAGTGCAAAAAAACAATGGATTGAGGCCCAGATCCTTGTACTGGGGTGAATGTATGACATTGTTCTACATTCTATCCATCAACTGTGTTTTTTGCAATTTCACCCCGAGTGGGCTGGGGATGCTCAGACGCGAGTCCCAGGCTCTCCACACCACTGGAGTCAAGCTATCCAGGCTGATGAAGGCTGATAGCCAGAAACCGGACCTTGAATGCTGGATTCCGGTCTGGGAAAGACATGGCTTGGTAGTTCGGACTGGACTGTTCCCATGAGGCACAGGGTCAGAGCTGATTTGCATATAGCCAGTGTCTAGCCCAGGGTGGTGTGGAGTGCAAAAAACAATAGATTTAGGCCCAGATCCTTGTACTGGGGTGAATGTATGACATTGTTCTACATTCTGTCCATCAACTGTGTTTTTTGCAATTTCACCCGAGTGGGCTGGGAGTCCCAGGCTCTCCACACCACTGGAGTCAAGCTATCCAGGCTGATGAAGGCTGATAGCCAGGAACCGGTCCTTGGATGCTTGATTCCGGTCTGGGAAAGACATGGCTTGGTAGTTCGGACTGGACTGTTCCCATGAGGCACAGGGTCAGAGCTGATTTGCATATAGCCAGTTTCTAACCCAGGGTGGTGTGGAGTGTAAAAAAACGATGGATTTAGGCCCAGATCCTTGTACTGGGGTGAATGTATGACATTGTTCTACATTCTGTTCATCAACTGTGTTTTTTGCAATTTCACCCCGAGTGGGCTGGGGATGCTCAGACGTGAGTCCCAGGCTCTCCACACCACTGGAGTCAAGCTATCCAGGCTGATGAAGGCTGATAGCCAGAATCCGGTCCTTGGATGCTTGATTCCGGTCTGGGAAAGACATGGCTTGGTAGTTCGGACTAGACTGTTCCCATGAGGCACTGGGTCAGAGCTGATTTGCATATAGCCAGTGTCTAACCCAGGGTGGTGTGGAGTGCAAAAAAAATGATGGATTGAGGCCCAGATCCTTGTACTGGGGTGAATGTATGACATTGTTCTACATTCTGTCCATCAACTGTGTTTTTTGCAATTTCACCCAGAGTGGGCTGGGGATGCTCAGACGTGAGTCCCAGGCTCTCCACACCACTGGAGTCAAGCTATCCAGGCTGATGAAGGCTGATAGCCAGAAACCGGTCCTTGGATGCTTGATTCCGGTCTGGGAAAGACATGGCTTGGTAGTTCGGACTGGACTGTTCCCATGAGGCACAGGGTCAGAGCTGATTTGCATATAGCCAGTGTCTAACCCAGGGTGGTGTGGAGTGCAAAAAAACGATGGATTTAGGCCCAGATCCTTGTACTGGGGTGAATGTATGACATTGTTCTACATTCTGTCCATCAACTGTGTTTTTTGTAATTTCACCCCGAGTGGGCTGGGAATGCTCAGACGTGAGTCCCAGGCTCTCCACACCACTGGAGTCAAGCTATCCAGGCTGATGAAGGCTGATAGCCAGAAACCGGTCCTTGGATGCTTGATTCCGGTCTGGGAAAGACATGGCTTGGTAGTACGGACTAGACTGTTCCCATGAGGCACAGGGTCAGAGCTGATTTGCATATAGCCTGTGTCTAACCCAGGGTGGTGTGGAGTGCAAAAAAACAATGGATTGAGGCCCAGATCCTTGTACTGGGGTGAATGTATGACATTGTTCTACATTCTGTCCATCAACTGTGTTTTTTGCAATTTCACCCCGAGTGGGCTGGGGATGCTCAGACGTGAGTCCCAGGCTCTCCACACCACTGGAGTCAAGCTATCCAGACTGATGAAGGCTGATAGCAAGAAACCGGTCCTTGGATGCTTGATTCCGGTCTGGGAAAGACATGGCTTGGTAGTTCGGACTGGACTGTTCCCATGAGGCACAGGGTCAGAGCTGATTTGCATATAGCCAGTGTCTAACCCAGGGTGGTGTGGAGTGTAAAAAAACGATGGATTTAGGCCCAGATCCTTGTACTGGGGTGAATGTATGACATTGTTCTACATTCTGTTCATCAACTGTGTTTTTTGCAATTTCACCCCGAGTGGGCTGGGGATGCTCAGACGTGAGTCCCAGGCTCTCCACACCACTGGAGTCAAGCTATCCAGGCTGATGAAGGCTGATAGCCAGAAACCGGTCCTTGGATGCTTGATTCCGGTCTGGGAAAGACATGGCTTGGTAGTTCGGACTAGACTGTTCCCATGAGGCAGAGGGTCAGAGCTGATTTGCATATAGCCAGTGTCTAACCCAGGGTGGTGTGGAGTGCAAAAAAACGAGGGATTGAGGCCCAGATCCTTGTACTGGGGTGAATGTATGACATTGTTCTACATTCTGTCCATCAACTGTGTTTTTTGCAATTTCACCCAGAGTGGGCTGGGGATGCTCAGACGTGAGTCCCAGGCTCTCCACACCACTGGAGTCAAACTATCCAGGCTGATGAAGGCTGATAGCCAGAAACCGGTCCTTGGATGCTTGATTCCGGTCTGGGAAAGACATGGCTTGGTAGTTCGGACTGGACTGTTCCCATGAGGCACAGGGTCAGAGCTGATTTGCATATAGCCAGTGTCTAACCCAGGGTGGTGTGGAGTGCAAAAAAACGATGGATTTAGGCCCAGATCCTTGTACTGGGGTGAATGTATGACATTGTTCTACATTCTGTCCATCAACTGTGTTTTTTGTAATTTCACCCCGAGTGGGCTGGGAATGCTCAGACATGAGTCCCAGGCTCTCCACACCACTGGAGTCAAGCTATCCAGGCTGATGAAGGCTGATAGCCAGAAACCGGTCCTTGGATGCTTGATTCCGGTCTGGGAAAGACATGGCTTGGTAGTACGGACTAGACTGTTCCCATGAGGCACAGGGTCAGAGCTGATTTGCATATAGCCTATGTCTAACCCAGGGTGGTGTGGAGTGCAAAAAAACAATGGATTGAGGCCCAGATCCTTGTACTGGGGTGAATGTATGACATTGTTCTACATTCTGTCCATCAACTGTGTTTTTTGCAATTTCACCCCGAGTGGGCTGGGGATGCTCAGACGTGAGTCCCAGGCTCTCCACACCACTGGAGTCAAGCTATCCAGACTGATGAAGGCTGATAGCCAGAAACCGGTCCTTGGATGCTTGATTCCGGTCTGGGAAAGACATGGCTTGGTAGTTCGGACTGGACTGTTCCCATGAGGCACAGGGTCAGAGCTGATTTGCATATAGCCAGTGTCTAACCCAGGGTGGTGTGGAGTGTAAAAAAACGATGGATTTAGGCCCAGATCCTTGTACTGGGGTGAATGTATGACATTGTTCTACATTCTGTTCATCAACTGTGTTTTTTGCAATTTCACCCCGAGTGGGCTGGGGATGCTCAGACGTGAGTCCCAGGCTCTCCACACCACTGGAGTCAAGCTATCCAGGCTGATGAAGGCTGATAGCCAGAAACCGGTCCTTGGATGCTTGATTCCGGTCTGGGAAAGACATGGCTTGGTAGTTCGGACTAGACTGTTCCCATGAGGCACAGGGTCAGAGCTGATTTGCATATAGCCAGTGTCTAACCCAGGGTGGTGTGGAGTGCAAAAAAACGAGGGATTGAGGCCCAGATCCTTGTACTGGGGTGAATGTATGACATTGTTCTACATTCTGTCCATCAACTGTGTTTTTTGCAATTTCACCCCGAGTGGGCTGGGGATGCTCAGACGTGAGTCCCAGGCTCTCCACACCACTGGAGTCAAGCTATCCAGGCTGATAGCCAGAAACCGGTCCTTGGATGCTTTATTCCGGTCTGGGAAAGACATGGCTTGGTAGTTCGGACTGGACTGTTCCCATGAGGCACAGGGTCACAGCTGATTTGCATATAGCCAGTGTCTAACCCGGGGTGGTGTGGAGTGCAAAAAAACGATGGATTTAGGCCCAGATCCTTGTACTGGGGTGAATGTATGACATTGTTCTACATTCTGTCCATCAACTGTGTTTTTTGCAATGTAATAAAGGGCGCGGCTTAAAAACACATACACTAAGAATCTGTGCTTGGCATAGTGTGCCGCCCAACTTGTATTTCGCTGTTTCAGTCATTACATCCAGATATATGACACAACAAGTAACATCATACCTACAAGTCAAGACTATTGACTTTGTCAATGGTTGTTAGTTGCATAAGATAAAGAAGCAGCAACTATGACTTGTATGCAATATTGAAAAAGCTAACACTTAAAGCCCTGGTGACACCGTGACAATGTTGCTGCTCCTGAGTTTCAAACAGAGAAGGGAAATCCATAGAGAAAATGTCTCTCTTTGAAGGCTTTCACTTTCCCTACAACACTCACCATGACGTCTCCACTAGTGAGAAGTCTGAGCAGCGCACATCGATGTCCTGCTGTCCATGCTGTCCAGAAAAAAATGGACCGCCTGTACCAGGGCACAAAACAGAGTCCGATAGAGACCCGTTTTGAGGCCCCCTTTAAAAAAACGCCGGTGTTCAGCACCGGTGCGACCCGGCCCACTTAAAGTCCTGAATCTACTACTCATGAAGTGTTGTTGTAAGCAGACGCCCGAGATCATTGTTATGTTCTGGGCCCATGTTCCGCCCCTGGCGCAAGGGGCGTGTAGTGTTGAAGTCATGTGACCGCCGATAATAAAGAAAGGCTCTGCACGCACGTACGCTATTCTGAGACGGGCGCACGGAGAGCCAGCAAGTTAATTCCCGTGTCTGACTCCTTTATTCCTAGGGCCACGTGTTAGGCCTAGTGCCGATTGGCTAAGTTGGTCCAACCATTCTGAAGGACACAACAATTGGCGACGAGGGTGGCTGCTGAATCCTCGCTGGGTGAGGGTACGTGCTTCCTGCCCCGTGTGGCGGCCGCGAGCCTGTTCCTCGGCTCGTGGTGCTCGTGCCGTGCGGCGTACCCCACCCCCGTGCAGACCGCCGGGAGGAGCGGCCTGGTGCATGGACATCGAGTAGGTGACTCCGACCCTACTGCCGCACAGCTCACATCTGCACGGTGCTCCAGGCGGTGCCCCGTTTCCGCCCACGCATCAGGTGGTCGTGCGAAGTGCCTGATCCGGCGCGACTGGGAGGATGGCGACGATTCCGCCCATTGAGCCTTTTGTGGTGGAGGGTGCGCCATCAGCGCTCGCTCCCAAATGGAAGGAGTGGGTGGATAGACTCCTAGTATTCTTCGAAGCTACGAAGACGCACAAGGAACAGAAACGGGCCATGGTATTACATCTCGGCGGCAAGGACATCCATTCCATTGCTCGGACCCTCCCGGAGGCGACCCCCAGAACTCATCACACGCTGATTAATGCCCTCAATGCCCATTTTGAGCCCATGGCCAATCAAGATTATGAACGATTTGTGTTCAGACAAGCGCGCCAGTTGCCCGAGGAGTCGCTGGACACATATCACACCAGGCTCAAAAGGTTGGCGCTCACGTGTGGGTTTCAAGATACCACCGAGGAAATTCGGGGACAAATTATACAGGGATGTGCATCGGCCAAACTGAGGGAACGGATTCTAGAGGAGTCTGGCAAGCCGCTAATGGACATCCTAACTCTGGGCCGCACGAAAGAACTCTCCAAAGCTAGGGCTGCGCACATGGAAGCTGCTTTGCAGGCATCGGTTAAAGTGGAACCGGTTAACAAAATACAGACGCACACACCCACTAAGTGGCCCAAGAGACCGCCCACTCAGGGTGGAGCGTCGGGACAGTCATGTGGTTATTGTGGAGGTCCGCGACACCAGATGGCAGAATGCCCAGCACGGGGCAAGCGGTGTTCGGGATGTGGCAGGCAGAATCATTTTGAGAAGGTGTGCCGGTCGAAGAAATTCCGTAAACCACGCCCCGCTGTGCAGGCCATAACGGAGGGGGAACAGAGTCACAGTGATATGGATGACGATGAGGAGGAGGAACGGTCGGTTCACAAGGTACACATGATCGGTACCGCTGCCCGCCGTACCAGGCCACTGCCTCAATGCGCCATACAGGTAGCGGACCAAGATCTAATAGCAGTGGTGGATACGGGCGCGTCCATAAACCTCATGAGTGCTTCCCTCTACAGGACCATGACCACGCCTCCGGCGCTGCGTCCCACCCCCATCACTGTCTTCGCATATGGACAAGACACCCCTCTCGAGATTCGAGGGAAATTCAAAGCGGTGATCCGCCATGGGAACAAGACAATCAAAACCAACATCTTCGTGTCAGAAGAAGGCCAAGGTATGCTGCTGAGTTGCAGAGCGGCTGAAGACCTGGGTGTGGTGACATTTGCCTTTGGGGTCCATGAGGAATCCGTTCAACATCTCCTTATGGAATACCCGGATCTCTTTGAGGGCATTGGCAAGTTCAAAGGCCGAGAAATTCATCTGCACATAGATCCAACGGTACAGCCGGTGGCTCTGCGACACCGCCGCATTGCGTTCCATCTACGGCCGTTGGTGGAAGAGGAACTCCACAAACTGGAAGCGGCGGGCATAATCGAAAAGGTTTCGGGCCCCACCCCATGGGTCTCGCCCATCGTGGTCACCCGGAAACCGAAGCAACCCGGAGCGGTCCGGATCTGCGTGGACATGCGCCTCCCGAATGCTGCCATAAGACGGGAGCGCCATATCACGCCCACTATAGACGACCTCATCGGAGAGATGGCAGGTGCCCGGTGGTTCTCCAAGCTGGACTTGCGATCAGGGTATCACCAGTTGGTGTTGGACATGGAGTCGCGCAACATCACTACTTTCTCCACCCACATCGCCTTCGGCGATACACTCGCCTCAGTTTCGGAATTTCCAGCGCCGCGGAGGTATTCCAGAATGTCATCCAGGAGCTGATCGCTGGTATACCGGGAGTGATCAATGTCAGTGATGACATAATGATACATGCCCGCACCATCCCGGAGCACAATCAAAGGCTGGCCCAAGTATTTCGAAGACTCAAAGACGCAGGACTGACGCTCCACCGAGAAAAGTGTGAATTCCTGCGGGACCGGATAGGGTTTTTTGGATACGTCTTCTCGGCTGAGGGTGTCAACCCGGATCCGGATAAGGTAAAAGACATCAAAGATGCGCCACCCCCGCAGACCGTCACTGAAGTCCGGAGCTTCCTGGGCATGGTCAACTATTGTGGCCGGTTCATCAGAGACTTGGCTAATCTCACGCTCCCCTTGCGGGACCTCACCAAAGACTCCACTCCCTGGCACTGGGGACCTGAGCAAGAAAAAGCGTTCCGAGACATCAAAGAGTCTCTGTCTAACAACACCACTCTCGCCTTCTTTGACCCACGCAACTTCACGCTCATTGCTGTGGATGCGGGGCCTGCTGGACTGGGAGCGGTTCTCATGCAAAGGAAGAGAGACGACATCGACTGGACGCCTGTTGCTCTTGCGAGCAGATCTCTCACGGACACGGAGCAAAGGTACTCGCAGATTGAGAAAGAAGCAATTGCCATTCATTGGGGGTGCCGACACTTTCACCTCTACATCTATGGCAAACCATTCACTGTGGTGACTGATCACAAGCCCTTGCTGTCTGTGTTTGCGGGAACCTCATCTAAACCCCCGCCTCGCATAGAGAAGTGGCTGCTTCAACTGCAGGAGTACAATTGCACAATCGAGTATCAGCCCGGGGCTAAGAACCCGGCAGACTATCTGTCACGTCATCCCAGACCAGCCACGGCCGAGGAGATGGAAGAAGCTGAAGAAACGGAGGCCTATGTCAGGTGGGTGGTGGCGCGATCTTGCCCTTGTCCCATCTCTCTCAATGACATTGTGAGTGCCACAGCACAGGACGCCTGCCTTCAGAGGGCCAAAGAACTTGTTCACACGACTAACTGGAATCGGGCCAAGGAGGGGTGGAAGGTGCTCACGTCCGAAGCCCAGAAAATAATGGAAAGCCTGTATCATGTCCGGGAGGAGCTCAATGAGGATGAGGCCGGATGCCTGCTGCGGGGGCATCGCTTGGTAATACCTTCAGCCCTCACTGATCAAGTAATACAGTTAGCACATGTAGGTCACCAAGGGATTGTCAAAACCAAGGCACGCCTACGGACAAAGGTGTGGTTTCCCCTGATGGATGACATGGTGGAGCAGGTAGTAAAGACATGTGCTGCGTGTCAGGTGACTGGGGAAGCCCCTCGTGAAGCCCCGATTGCCGTGGAACCTCGTCCCCAACAGCCATGGGAGAAGGCCAGCATGGATTTTGGCAGTCTTCCGGATGGAAAGTACACGCTGGTCATGATTGATGACCACTCCAAGTATCCGGAAGTAGAAATAATAGCCAGCACCAGTGCCGAGTGTGTAATCCCGAAAGTAGAGAAGATTATTGCCACACATGGGGCTATGTGTGAAATCCGCACAGACAATGGACCCCCATTTCAAGGACAGGAATTGGCCACCTATCTATCATCTCTGGGCATTTGGCATCGACGCATCACTCCCCGATGGCCACAAGCTAATGGGGAAGCGGAACGTTTCATGAGGACTCTCAATAAGGTGATTCGCATTGCTCATGACAAAGGGCAGTCCGTGGAAATGGCCATTTTCACTTTTCTCCGCAGCTACCGACAAACCCCACATTCAACCACAGGGATGGCTCCGGCGCATCTCTTGATGGGACGGATCATACCTGATTCCATTCCTCACCATCCCCAATGGGCCCCAGCACCCGCGAATGAAGAAACAATTGCCCGCAAAAGAAAGACTGCTTTTGCTAAAATTAGTCAAAAGAGAAGAGCCATGGTGACACAGTTCAGCAGAGGAGATGTGGTACTTCTCCGTAACAGAGTGACCAGTGGAAAATTCCGTTTAAACTATGAAAGAAGGCCCTGGCGAGTGGTTGGTGTGAAAGGAACCCGCATCACTGTGGTCCGAGGAAGAGAGACTGTAACCAGGAATGTGTCGCACTTTAAACATTTTCATGGGGGTTTGAGAGCATCGGATTCACCAACTCTGACAACAGAAACCGAAACTGCACAGGACTTGCCAGGAAGGGAGCCGACGCCTAGTCTCGAGGTCACCCAGAGTAACACTCCGAGGGCGGTGATCAAGGAGACGGAAGGCAGCGCGGAGGCCCAGGAGGGGGTGTCAGATCCGGAGGAGCCCGACATGGAGGCGCCTGAGACCAGCTCCGCCCCAGAGACAGACTGTTCAAGCCAGAGGGGCGTGGATCAAAGGCTGAGACGAAACCCGACGCCTTCCTGTCGACTACGCGATTACCTCACGTAAGACTGTTATATGTATCAGTGTTGAATACAATGTCCAGTAATGTGTCACACTTGTCGTTAGTGGTTTTGGAAAGTGAATTCGAAGTCTATGAAAATTAGTACAATAGACTATCCATCGAGACTGCAGGGTTGCAGCTGTTTGAATTTGGTTTTGAGTTTTTCTTGTTTTAGGAGGAATGTTATGTTCTGGGCCCATGTTCCGCCCCTGGCGCAAGGGGCGTGTAGTGTTGAAGTCATGTGACCGCCGATAATAAAGAAAGGCTCCGCACGCACGTACGCTATTCTGAGACGGGCGCACGGAGAGCCAGCAAGTTAATTCCCGTGTCTGACTCCTTTATTCCTAGGGCCACGTGTTAGGCCTAGTGCCGATTGGCTAAGTTGGTCCAACCATTCTGAAGGACACAACAATCATCTGGTAATATTCACCCAGTGCCCATCGTCGAGGAATGCACAGGATTGTGGGAGAGAACGCCGTGTTTCTTGAAGTTCTCATTGCCTGCACTCAAAGAACCCAAAAGCTGCTCTCCCGAAGACAAACACAGCTGAAAAACCACCAAACCTCAATGGAGGCGTGCAGATTTTTCCCATGTGTGTAGTGGATTGCCGCAGACCAAAAATAAACATTTTAAAAACGGTACCATCCCTAGTATCCCGGCAATGGAAGATGCATAAGGGATGCGTCGACTCGTTTGAGACACCTCAGGCCAAGTGTAACCATGAGTGATCAAACAGTGGGTACACATAATATGAACCTAGCTGGCCTCAGAGTGATATTAGTTTAACATTACCCCTGGACCAGACCATCAGACTATCTTTCCCTACCCCTATTACGTGCGCCAAGACCTGGTGCCTCACAGCACTTGAAGCCCGCAGAGCCCTAGCTCTCTAAAGTAGAAGGCTCTAGCTGAGCCAGCCTGTGTATCACTTAAGCGCCGCCCCTACCACCACCGCCCAGTAGCTTCTTACTTGGGAATCAGCTGGTATAACAAGAGCGCGCCTTAATTCTCTGGGGTTACAGCGCTATATAAAAAGCGACATTGGCGCCCAGGTTAATCAAGCTTTCACGCAACTCAGAAAGACACCTTGCTGTTCGGTGGTGTGTAAAGTAAAGTAAAGTCCACATTTGTAAAGCGCACAATCACCCGTAAGGGTCTCTAGGCGCTGGGGGCCGTCGGGAAGATTAAGCGAGCTATTGCCCAGAGTCACATGGTGCTGGGCTAACCTGCCGCCGGAGCCGGGGATCGAACCGTGGTCCCCAGATTCCAACGTCAGTCGCCCTGGCCGCGGCGCCACACCTCTCCCGCTGTATAAAAGGGGGAGGGCGGGAATGCAACATGCGTAACAGTATATGGCACATTGCTGTCCTTTCCTTGCGCTGGTGCACAATGTGCTGCCTTGCACCATCACAGGTACCTTTGTACCATGGGTTTTGACAAAAACCCAGGTCTACCACTATTGGTAAATCTGTGAATGCTCCCAAATCCATGGTTGGATGCGTGGAAATACCCATGCTCCACTCATGGAACTCCTCCCTGGGGAAGAGTAACACAACAAACGAATAAAAAAAGAGTAGGGGGCTGCCCGGGTCCCCTTACCTGAGCCTTATTTGGCCCTAGGGACCCCATACCCCGATGCTGATTAATGTAAAGGGGAGGGGAGGGGAGCCCCTAGCCCCCTCCCGAGCCTTCTTACGCCCTGGCAACCTCATTCCCTGAGGCCAAAAACAATAAAAAAGGGGAGGGGTGAGCAGCCCCCTTCCCGAGACTTGTTAGGCCCCAGGAACCCCATCCCTGGGGCTGGGTGATGAATGTAAAGGGGAGGGGCTTGTCCCCCTCCGCAAGCCTTCATGGGCCCAGGGACTCTATCCCCCTGGACACTACCTATATTTAAAGAGGAAGGGGGCCATGCAGCCACCTTCTTAGGGCTCTGTGCAGGCCCTTTGCTCGAGCCTGTTATGGACCCAGGGACCCCATACTTTGGTCCCTGCCTTAAATATACGCGAATGCCCAGGGTGCCCACTGGGGGCACCCACCAAGTACTACATTCCCAGGGCCCCTGAGACCTGGCATTGCTCATACCTAGAGGAAGCAATATTTGTTCTGTTTCCCTGCCCGTAGGCACAGAGTGCTAGTGGCGGCCGTTGAGACAATCTATTCTGGTGCCCCCCATGACCTCCTCTTCCTCTGATTCCCTAACTACTACAAGCAAAAGTGCCCCTCATCCCTACATAGCCCCTCTCTCACATGCATTTCATTTGTTTTAAATCTCTGGTAAAGGCTGGCTTTACTAATCCACTCAGCTATCCGATTAAAATGCATATCTGTTCTTTGCAGCAGGCACATTAACCCTCTGCGCTACTTTATGCTAGCAAAAACTGCCACTAGACAAGACTCCGACCTCTCTCTATACTAGGAACATGAATCACAAGAGTTACCTTGAAATTTTTATTGCTGCGTGAAAGACCGACACACAAGGAACTCTGGCTGGAGCAGGTGCTTTTAAATCTTAAGTTATTGCAAAACACAGCATCCTCCGCCTGAGTTCAGTGAGCCCCCTCCAAGTCAGCGCCCAGTGCAGCTACACCAGTCGCACTGCCCTAAAGACGACGGGAACAGTACACAAGTCTGCTCTCAGCCAGCATTAGTATTGTTTAAATCTCCTGCTGGCTGGGTGGAAACTACCATGTTTGGTCTTGTTTGGCGGGAGATTTAAACATGCTCCCGCTGGACGGGAGCAAACATATTCTGGAAGTGAAACTGCTATGCCCTAGGAGTGGGCTCCCTGGGACACAGTCACTGAGCCGGCCCCGAAGATGGGGTCCAGGGCCATTAAAGGGTCGGGAAGAGGGTGCTACATGGCACACCTCAATTTTGGTGTGATGACCCTGTGAGATGGGGTCCCTGGGGCCTTTTTGAGGCTCAGGGAGGGGGGCTGCATGCCCCTCTACCTTCAATAATGACTTGTTCCTGGGGATGGGATCTCCGGGGCTAAGGTCCTGAAATGGTGGCCGCATGGCCCCCTTCTGTTTTTAGAGCGTTTTGGCCCCAGGCGAAGGGGTCCCTTATTAGGCTCGGGGAGGATGGCACTTACCCCCCTTCGCTTCACTAAAATAGTTGCCCTGAGGTCCCAAGGCTATTTAAAGCTTGGGGAGAGGAGGCCGTGAGCTCCCCTTCCCTAATGTTTTTATATGGCCCTGGGGGATTGGATCCCCAGGGCCTTTTTAGACTTAGAGAGGGGAATGCGACCCCTCCCTTACAGCCCAAGGAGATGGGTCCCTAAGGCCTCTTAGAGGCTTGGGGAGGTGGGGCCCTTATAACTTTCTGCACTGTACCCCCAGCACCTGGCCCACCCGAGGTGTATTTTTGGGAAAGTTGCTGGCACCTGCTCTTTTTTTAGGTTGAGCTAGAACAGCGCTTGCGCTGTTTGTTGCTCAACATTTTTTTTTTAAAATATATTTTTCTTTTTTTTCTTTGACAAGATACAAATATACATATAACATTTAGAACATTTTGCTGTTTCATTTGGCGTACACGTATTGCATAAAAGCGTTTGGTGGTTGGTTCTTGGAAGTCTTTCAGTCATGAGCTTGGTTATAACACATATAACGTATACATATAACATATAGGCGTTCGGCTAATGGTTGTGGAACGACCGTCGAACACTGTGGGTGGTTCTCGATGTTAGCTTTCTCGCTGCTGTCTACGGTGGTTTGTGTGGATCAAGGAAGCTATCTAAGGATGACCACATCTCTCTGTTGGTTTTTCTCCAGGGTGTGTGTCTTAGTGCAGTTGAGTCTGCCCCTCTTAGGTACGTCATCCAGTTCAGCCATTCTTTAAAGGTGGCCCTGGTGGTGTCTTTCCATTTGGCTAATACTATTTTTATTGCACTAGTGAGGAGGAAGTCAATGAGGTTTCTGTCTTGTTGTGAGTAAACGTCTGTGTTGATGTGTGCTGTGGTTAAAGTGCTGAATTCTTGTTTCAGGGTGCAGCCTAGGACCTTATTGATATAGTCGAACACCTTCTTCCAGAATTTGCTGACCTTGCTGCAGTGGAAGATAAGGTGGGCTAGGTCCCCTATTTCTCTGTCTCAGTTCCAGCATCGGTTGTTCTCTCTTAGGCCTAGCTTTGCTAGTTTAACTGGTGTCCAGTATGCTTGGTGCAGCAGCCAGCATTTTGTTTGGGCTAGTACTGGTGATATTATGTTGCATGTAGGGGCCCTTCATGTGGTCTGTAATTCTTGTTCTGTCAGTTTCGAGCCTATCTGTGTTTCCCAGTATTCTGTGTTTTTGGCGTTGAGTTTTGTGGATGCTGTGTGAAGGAGTTTGTACAGCTGTGATACCTGGTGGCCGGTCTTGTTTATGGTTTCCATGTATTGGAATATTGATGGGGTCCGCCTATCTAGATTTGCTTTTGTGATGGCTGCTTTAATCACCAGGAAATTGTATAGCTCTAAATCAGGGAGGGCATGTTTTTCCTTCATGTTGTTGAAAGTGAGGGGAATTCCCTTCTCCCCCATCTGAGCTGGGTGCGAGAGGCCTATTTGTTTCCATGTTGTTATGTCAAGGGGTCTGCCTCTGTATTTGATTTTGGGATTTGTCCAGAGTGCTACCCACAAGGAGTTTTTGATGCTTATCTCTAGTTTTTGGTCTACCTTGAGGAGAGCTTGATTTGTTAATTTGAATAACGGGTTCCCTTTTAGTGCCTTTTTGTTGGTGGTTAGGAGAGCGAGTGGGTCGGTGTTGCAGAGGATGGCTTTTTCTAGTAATAAAATGACTGAGGTTGACAACTAGACTCGGGCATTGCTTGGACCTGATTGTGCTTGATCCTGTAGGTTGCTCCTGGTTTGTGACATCACAAACCAGGAGCAACCTGAGTCTAGTGGTCAACCTCAGTCAACATATATTGACTCCTGAAGAAGAATCAGTCCTAGAGAAAGGACTTGGCTATGTACCTACTTACAAAGGTGATCCTTTTCAGACTCGACAAGAATTGGCAGGTTTCTTTAGAAAAGTTAGACTTTGTGCTTTCTTTAATGACAAAGTGGCTTCTGAGGCTGAAGATATACGGGATACGAATACAGGATTGCTTTCGAAATCTACGTTTATCCCGCCCACTAACTTGACGCCGCCCCAAGTTCTGACTTTTGAGAGAGCTGTTTTAGAAGATGCAGAATCCATCTTCCAAACAAGTACCAAACAATTCAACAACCTCACAAAATGTGAACGATTGGCTCTGTCTACATTGGCAAATGACAACTCGATCACGGTGAAACCCGCCAACAAGGGCGGAGCTACTGTAATCATGGATACGGATGCCTATACCACCGAGTGCAGACGCCAATTGGATAATAAGCGATTCTACCGTTGCCTAAAAATGGATCCCACACAAAGATTGTCTGCAACAATAAAGAAATTGGTTGAGGAGGCAGTTGAAGAAAGTTGGATTACTCAACAAGAAGCCTCTTTTTCATCACTCTACACCCTGTGGTTCCATACTTCTATGTATTGCCAAAGATACATAAGGGGACTCTGCCTCCACCTGGTAGACCTATCATTTCAGGTCTGGGTTCTCTGTTAGAACCCCTCTCTACATTTGTAGATTTCTTTCTGAAACCTCTCATGAAAGTTATGCCGACCTACATCCAAGATACCAAAGATCTACTACGAGTCCTACAAGATATGCCATTCGACGAAGACCAAGACTATCTCGTCTCGTTTGACGTCGAGTCACTTTATACATGCATACCACAGGACGAAACCTTAGCAGTTATAGAGTCTCTGTTGAGCGATGCAGACCTAGGAGACATGACTCCGCTCCATTTCATCATGACGTGTGTCACTTTGGCCATGAAAGAGAATTTCTTCAGCTTCTAGAAAGACCTGTTCCTTCAAGTGTCCGGGACCTCGATGGGCAGTGCTTTTGCGCCTTCACTAGCGAATCTTTATGTTCATCATTTTGAGCAAACTGAAGTATTGCTGCAGACTAATCCATATTTGAGTCATATCGTTACCTGGAAACGATATATAGACGATATCTTTGTCATTTGGAGAGGACCCTCTTCGTCTATTGAAGAGTTTCACCAATGGCTCAATCAGCACAATGCTTTTCTGAACTTCACCTGTGAACACTCCAAAACCAGTTTGCCATTTCTGGATGTGAGCATATATCCTCATGAGGGATATCTATGCACAGAACTTTATAAGAAACCAATGGCAAGGAATTCATTGCTACACTTCCAAAGTTACCATCCTCAAGCGCTGCGACAGAATTTGCCCTTTGGACAATTCTTAAGAATTCGATGCAATTGTTCCAACGTCGCTAAATACAAAGAACATGCCAATCTGTTGTCATCTCAACTTTATGATAGACAATACCCGAAAAAACAGTGAAAGCATCGATGAAAAGGGCCCTTAATAACCATCGAGATGCCCTACTAGAACCTAAGGTGACACCTACAGATGACTCTTCTACACAAAGAATCACATGTGTTAACACCTTCTGTAGTTATTCCAATGCCTTGAAAAAGAGCATCCTGAAAAATTGGAAAATACTCAAAATTGATGGCCAGTCTTTACCTCCTCCATTGTTTGCATTTAGCAACATGAAGGACCAGTTGGTGCACACCCGCCCCCGAGATAAAAAATCTCATTTTAGAGACCCTTGTCTATGGGGTCTTCCACCCACTAAGGGACATTTCCCCTGTGGTAATGGCTCTGTCTGCCCACTGACCAGTCATCAAACACAGATTGATATAGGTACACCTGTTGCCTGGGAGCTCAATAAACATACCAACTGTAATTCCGAGGGTTATTTACCTAATAACATGTCCAGGTCACAAAAGATACGTGGGCATGACCTCACATAAAATCAAGGTCAGGATCTCAGAGCACAGGAGCATTATTAGGTGCAGAAGGAGTGCAACCAAACTTACCAATCATTATATAGATGCAGGACATTCTGACACTGATCTACACTGGGTTATCCTAGAGAAACCATTCATTCCGCCTCACGTCACAGATATCCTACAATTTCTCCTACGAAAGGAACAGAAGTGGGTATATAAATTGAAAAGTGACGTTCTGGGGCTCAACGATGATATACCATGGTTGGCACTCTGAATGGCAATTACTGAGGAATAGCTCCCCTTTGCATGCTCATGTTTTATACAGAGAGTGTTTGAGACGCAGTTTTACTCTTAAATGCTCCCTTTTGGCTGTTGTACCATTTGGGTATATACAAATTTTGTTATATACCTTTTATATTGCCACATCAACAGACCATTGTTGACGATGTTGCCTCACTGTCTTTGATGAGTGCTCCCTTGAGTTCTTCTCTGCTCAACGATTTCAGTAGAAACAATTTGGCAACATAGACCCCTTAACATTTAATATTATGTTCCCCTAACATAATACCTCTGTAGGCATCTGCTCATCAATACATCTGTTGTCCGTGCACGGCCGACTGTCACGAGCTTTTGTCAATAAAGTTGTTCTGCATAAATGAAGTTCTTTTTGTTCATGTTCTACCGGGTTGAGCATGCGCGAAGGAGTCAACACTACTCGTTGCAGCCATGCGCGAAAATACCAATCCCGATTTTTGAACAGGCAGTTGCCCAGACACCTCACGGTCCTGAGACCGAGACCGCCAGCGTTTGCGAATAAATCAGTCTTTGGCGGCCGCCGTCGGTACCTCCGGTCATTACTCAACGTCCGCCCGGGGTACCGACGGACAGGTGAGACCGCTTTTCCTGCTTATTCGTGTTAAACTTTTGTTTAAAATTTAAATCTTTGTTTGTACATTTGACTACTTTTTAGAGGTCTTTTCTTTAAAGACTGACATTTGCGTGTTTACTTTCACGCACTTGGCTACACATGTGCTTCAGTCGAGAGGTCCTGCGTGAGAAACTTACATTCGTGTTGCTGTTTATGTGCTTTAATTCAACGCGACTATAAACACAGTCCTGTCTAAGGGGGCCACGAGCTTCTTCTTTTTCCTTTTTTAAGGGCTCAGTGAATCGTTGGATCCGTGTTCTCCTTGACCCAAACAGACACGGCCATTGCGCAAGATCCAAGATACGATATCTTTATATCAAATAGATAGAAATGGGGACCCCCTCTCAAATGTACTTTCAGGTCAGGGAGTAGAGGGGAAAAGGACAATTATAAGCAAGAAAAGACTCCCTCGTGACCTATAACTACTTTACTACTGGGAAAAACCTCCATTGCAGGCATACACAAACCACATTTTCAACGTATTTGTTTATTTATTTATTTTTGTATTTGAAATCTTTTTATCATTTCTTAAATCATTTTTTTTCCTTCCCTTAAAATACAAATAATGACACAGTGTTTCGCTCCAATTAGAGCTCTTCAGATGGGTATAGCTTTATATGTCAGTTACGATTTGGCGTTTTTACTGTTTATACTTAGTGGTTTTACTACAGGAGCGATGTTGTGAGAGTTGTAGCAGATTTTGTTTGAGCTTGAATTAACAAGTACAACGTGATAAATAGCGATGCCATGACCATTTCAATCATGGACTTCCCTTTTTTATTACAGAGCGGGGCCCCCTTCCTTGAGTAATTACCAGGTTGAGGTGAGGGCGACACCCAATCACTATGGGTAAGTGTATGTACTATATGCACTATATAGACTACTGGGAAACCACTCAAGGTTTCCAGCCTAATACTCATTACAGGCTTTCGTTTTGGTGTAACTGAGAGTGGTGTGTAATTTTAACATATGAATATTGTCTTCACAGGTAACCGATAATCTCCTCTACTACTACTTAGATTGGACATTACCGGTGGAGTATAAGAATTGTTACTTTTGACAATTTTCACTGTATTATAATTTTTCACAATTTGTGTTATTGGCAGCAGCTCTTTAAAAAGATTTTTTGCCTTTCTGGTCCTGATGAATGCCCCGATACGCTCAGATCCTTGTGAGGACAGAAACATGTCGACCTATAACACTGTTTAACATTTGAGAACTTCGAGTGTTAATAGACTGCTTTTTAAACATGACAAGGGCTCTCTAAGAATAAAATGGGAATTGAGTCCCTCTAGTTATTTTTAACACACTTTTGTTCGTATAATTTAGCGCTGCACATTTTTGATTTCTTTGTTAGGAACCCTCTTCACACAGCATGAATTTGTGCCTATGGGCTTTTTGGTAGACTCTGTTGAGTCAACAGCCATCCTCTAGTCCTTCAACTAGCTTAAGATATCTCAGTCAATCATCAAGACTGAATGTCTGAGCGAGAGGAGGCCAGTCCCAGATGATGAAATCTCACAATCTGTGAATGATGGGTACTGACAAGAGACTTTCTCCTCTCTAACTGAGGTGGCTGATACCTTTACCTGTTGACATATTTTCATTCTTTTCACCTCTCACGTTTCACCTAGTTGTTCAGACCCAAGGTGTTCTATGTTTAGAGGCATACACTCTGACTTCTCTCTGTTTAGTTTGTAACCAGAGTGAGATGAGTAGGTGTCTATGGTGTTCATGAGGGTGGGTATTGACTTGGCTGGGTCTTCTGTTGTGATTAGTAGGTCATCTGCGTAGGCAGCTAGTTTGGCTGAGGTGTTTTTTATTGTTATACCTGCTATGTTCTCATTTGCTATGATGTCTCTGATCAGCAGGCCCGGACTGGCCGTTGCGGGCACCGGGCAATTCCCCGGTCGGCCGCAAGGGTGGGGGCCGTTTTTGGGCCCCTGGGGGCCGTTTTTGTGACAGGGCCGTTTTTGCAGCAAAGCTGCAAAATCGGCCCTGTAACAAATTCGGCGGAAAAGCGGCCCTGGTAAAGAGCTTGGTGGCATCCCCTCCCCTCCCCCAGGGGGAGGAGGGGGGCCGGCCGAGCACTTTGCCAGGGCCGGTTTTGGTTCCCAGTCCGGCCCTGCTGATCAGTGGTTCTAACGCTAGTAGGAACAACAGTGGGGATAGGGGGCAGCCTTGGCTGGTCCCTCTTTGTAGGTCGAAAGGGGCTGAGGTTGTGCCGTTGATAGCGTGTCATCGCTTTCACTTCGCTTTCGCTTTCACGGCTGCGCGGCCGTGTCTCTTTAAACTTTTCTTGTCTTGTATTGCTATTGAGTTCTATTTATTATTAGGCAGCCAGTTTCACCACTGGGTATGACAGAAAGTAATTCGCATGCTGTTAGTCGTAAACACGAAGGCCTTTACATGTGATGAATATGGCGGAATGGATAATGTGCGTGTTGGCGGGGATGTGTACATCCGGTGCTGCGTATTCTATTAGCAAAACAGATGTGAAATCTGCCCAGTGCAACATAGCGCTCTCCCCAGAGCTTCTACATAAAAGGAAACTACAAAAGTGTACATGCGACCTTCCCGACAATTAACTCACGATTAACCTGCAAACACCACCAAGTAATGACACATTGTCTACACTAAAACTGTCTACACTAAATGTACAATGACTCATCTATCCACTCATATTAAGGGATCATATTAATCTGCTTTACACACTCGCTGCAAAGCAAGCACCGCAGTAGCTTTTTAATGAAGTTGCTGTGCATCTATTGTAATTAAGCACCGCTATTTAATGTATATAGCATGGGCGGATTTTGCGGATCCACGATTCGCGGATTTAGCGGATCCACGGATCGTGGATCCGCAAAATCCGCCTATTTAGCGGATTCAGCGGATTTGCGGATTGGGGGCGGGGCTTCCTCGAGTGTGTGGGCGGGGCCAAACGGACGGGGCTTCCACGCGAGCGCACATGCCTCTTGTGTGTCTAAAAGGTCAGAGCAGCATCGATGGTATATTTGGGAAGAAGGCACATCTGCCCAGCCTCCCAACGCTCACGATTTTTTTGGGGCTGATGCATGAGTCACTGCATTTGCGCTTCAACTAGTTCCAGCGACCAAGTGTGTGTTACTATGCAATCGCGCCGAAGTGCGCAGGGGTCCCTTTAGTGAAATGTCCATCATAGTGGGTAAATGGCGGGAAGACGGTGCACACCTCGAGTGTGTGAGCGGGGCCAAACGGACGGGGCGTCCATGCGAGCATGCCTCTTGTGTGTATAAAAGGGCAGAGACCGATCAGAGCAGCAGATTAATTTTTGGGCTGATCAATGAGTCACTGAATTAAAGCTTCAACTAGGGCACCGTTGAAATAATTTACCATGGCGCCGGCAAGCTGCCAGCGCCTTCCTGCAATAGTTACTTAATTAGCTTCAACAGGAAGCTCCAACTGTTAAAATAAAGCAGGCGCTCGAGCCCCTGCTGTATCTTATCTATTAGAGCTTCCTGTCGAAGCTAATTAAGTAACCATTTGAGGATGGCGCTGGCAGCTTGCCGGCGCCATCGTAAATTATGCAGGCTTGAACTTTTGACCGCAAAATCCGCTCCGATCGCGGATTGCGGATTCTCGGTAAATCCGCGAGAGTTCGCGGATCGCGGATTTACCGAAAATCCGCAAAATCCGCGATCGGAGCGGATTTTGCGCTCATGCTTATAATATTTGTTTCATGCACGTAGATTGTTTTTTCATATAGGCGAGAGAGTATGTGTGTGTGTAATACTATTTCTGGTTTTGATGACAATGTTATGTTTTACTGATCAGTGTTGTTTTCTGGATTATTTTCCGTGTTCAAATAGAACTATGCGGCAACATAAAACTTAGAAGGCTATTCCATTTGTTGTACAGCGTTTGTTGTTCTATACACCGTGGTCATTCCGGTGACAATACCCCTACAGTGGACGTCGTTAGACAATAGTGGAAAGCTCAAAGTAAGGCTATGTGCGCCCTTTCACCCGTCAGTAAAACGAGGGGAAACGATCCCGGAATATGGTTGGGGAGAAATTGTGTCCAAAATATCGATTACTTTTGCAGAATATCGTGGACTACATATCTCCTTTTTCATTTTTTATTAGGAAGGTACCAAAACATTTCATGACTACGTTACAAATCAACAAAGAAAGTATCTGGATAACGTCAAAGAATAAATATAGCAAATGTGATATGCGATAGAATAAAATCTTCAAGCGTAATACAGCAGTCATAAAGAGTTTTAAATGCAAATACTTTTTTTGCACATTATATTTTTAGATCTATAGTGGGTAACCAGGTGGGAAATTAGAGAGACCATCTCTAAACTTCTCCCATATTCTTTTCAGCTTGCTGCATCTAGTCATTATGTATACTTGTCAGTATCAACCTGCAAAGAAATACAAATTCTTCCCACCATGATAGGTGATACAGAGCCTCCTTCTGAAGCCATGCCCGAGCAATCGCCACCTTGTTTTTTTAGGGGACTTGTTTGCATGTTTTGACGTGGCTGAGTGGGAAACAAATCGTTTCTCTTTTATTGCAGAAGCAACCTTTCAAATATGTGTTCTTGCTATCCACGTGAGTTGGAAATTACGTAAAACTTGCTATTTCTGTGAGAAGCAAAAAACAACAAGTGATGGACTGAATGTGGATCAATGTCACACACTCCCCCAGTCAAAAGATCTGGGCCCAAATCCATCGTTTTTTTGCACTCCACACCACCCTGGGTCAGATAATGGCTTTATGCAAATCAGCTCTGACCCTGTTGCCCCATGGGAACAGTCCAGTCCGAACTACAACAGCCATATCTTTCCCAGACCGGAATCAAGCATCCGAGGACCGGACCGGTTTCGAGGTAACACCTCTCTTCAGCCCGGCTAGCTTGACTCCAAGTGGTGTGGAGTGCCTGGGACCCACGTCTGGGCATCCCCAGCGCACTTAGGGCGGCAATTGCAAAAAACAACAAGTGATGGACTGAATGTGGATCAATGTCACACACTCCCCCAGTCAAAAGATCTGGGCCCAAATCCATCGTTTTTTTGCACTCCACACCACCCTGGGTCAGATAATGGCTTTATGCAAATCAGCTCTGACCCTGTTGCCCCATGGGAACAGTCCAGTCCGAACTACAACAGCCATATCTTTCCCAGACCGGAATCAAGCATCCGAGGACCGGACCGGTTTCGAGGTAACACCTCTCTTCAGCCCGGCTAGCTTGACTCCAAGTGGTGTGGAGTGCCTGGGACCCACGTCTGGGCATCCCCAGCGCACTTAGGGCGGCAATTGCAAAAAACAACAAGTGATGGACTGAATGTGGATCAATGTCACACACTCCCCCAGTCAAAAGATCTGGGCCCAAATCCATCGTTTTTTTGCACTCCACACCACCCTGGGTCGGATCCTTGTTTCCGTTCTGGGAAGGACATGGCTTTTGTAGTTCGGACTGGACTGTTCCCATGGGGCACAGGGTCAGCGCTGATTTGCATATCGCCATTGTCTAACCCAGGGTGGTGTGGAGTGGAAAAACGATGGATTTGGGCCCAGATCTTTTGACTGGGGTGAATGTGTGACATTGATCCACATTCTGTCCATCATTGTTGTTTTTGCAGTAACCATTTCTGTGAGAAGGGCGGTGGTTAGGCTTCGACTCTAGATTTCTTCTCCTTGTTTTCTTACAACATTTAACTGTTTAACAGTAGCACTCTACCGCCCTCACTCTACCGCCCTCACTCTACCACGCTACCGCCCTCACTCTACCGCCATCGCTCTACCGCCCTCACTCTACCGCCCTCACTCTACCGCCCTCACTCTACCGCCCTCACTCTACCACTCTACCTCCCTCACGCCCTCACTCTACCGCCCTCGCTCTACCACTCTACCGCCCTCACTCTACCACTCTACTGCCCTCACTCTACCGCCCTCACTCTACCACTCTACTGCCCTCACGCCCTCACTCTACCGCCCTCACTCTACCACTCTACTGCCCTCACTTTACCGCTCTACCGCCCTCACTCTACCACTCTACCGCCCTCACTCTACCGCCCTCACTCTACCACTCTACCGTCCTCACTCTACCGCCCTCACTTTACCACTCTACTGCCCTCACTCTAACGCCCTCACTTTACCACTACTGCCCTCATGCCCTCACTCTACCACCCTCACGCCCTCACTCTACCGCCCTCACTCTACCACTCTACCGCCCTCATGCCCTCACTCTACTGCCCTCACTTTACCACTCTACCGCCCTCACGCCATTGCTCTACCGCACTCACTCTACCACTCTACCGCCCTCACTCTACCACTCTGCCGCCCTCACTTTACCGCCCTCACTCTACCACTCTACCGCCCTCACTCTACCACTCTACCGCCCTCCCGCCCTCACTCTACCGCCCTCACTCTACCACTCTACTGCCCTCATGACCTCACTCTACTGCCCTCACTCTACCACTCTACCGCCCTCACGCCTTCACTCTACCGCCCTCACTCTACCGCCCTCACTCTACCGCCCTCACTCTACCACTCTACCGCCCTCACTCTACCACTCTACCGCCCTCACTCTACCACTCTACCGCCCTCACTCTACTGCCCTCACTCTACCGCCCTCACTCTACCGCCCTCACTCTACCACTCTACCGCCCTCACTCTACCGCCCTCACTCTACCACTCTACTCTACCACCCTCATGCCCACCCTCTACCGCCCTCACTCTACCACTCTATCGCTCTCACTCTATCACTCTACCACTCTACCGCCCTCACTCTACCACTCTACCGCCCTCACTCTACCACTCCACCGCCCTCCGTCTACCGCCCTCACTCTACCACTCTACCACCCTCACTCTACCACTCTACCGCCCTCACTCTACTGCCCTCACTCTACCACTCTACCGCCCCCACGCCCTCACTTTACCACTCTACCGCCCTCACACCCTCACTCTACTGCACTCACTCTACCACTCTACCACCCTCACTCTACCACTCTACCGCCCTCACACCCTCACTCTACCGCCCTCACTCTACCACTCTACCGCCCTCACTCTACCACCCTACCGCCCTCACTCTACCACTCTACCGTCCTCACTCTACCGTCCTCACTCTACCACTCTACCACCCTCACTCTACCACCCTCATGCCCTCACTCTACTGCCCTCACTCTACCACTCTACTGACCTCACTCTACCACTCTACCTCCCTCACTCTACCACTCTACCGCCCTCACTCTACCACTCTACCGTCCTGTCTCTACCGCCCTCACTCTACCACCTTACTCTACTGCCCTCACTCTACTGCCCTCACTCTCTCTATCGCCCTCACTCACTCTATCGCAATCACTCACTCTATTGCCCTCACTCACTCTATCGCACTCACTCTATCTATCGCCCTCCCTCACTCTATCTATCTATCCCCCTCCCTCACTCTATCTATCGCCCTCCCTCACTCTATCTATCGCCCTCCCTTTATCTATCTATCACACTCACTCTATCTATCACATCACCACAGCATCACTCAGCACCACCACAGCATCACTCAGAGGCACAACAACATCACTATGCGCTACCACAGCATCACTGAACACCACAGCATCACTCGACGCCACCACAACATCACTCCGCGGTACCACAGCATCAATCTGTGCAACCATTCAACAACCACTGGTTCAAATATGTTCTCTCAATGTTTCAAGCTTTATTACAAATGTCACAAAAAGATGTTAATATTTCACTTCTGTTCTTGGATTTTTGTCACAACAAAATACACTGAACATAATCTTCACAAAAGTTATTTACAAAACTTTAAGCTATTGCCATTATAAATTACAATAACTTTTATTTAAGTATTAATTATTTAAAAAAATTAAACGCCATTGTTATTTGTAATATCAATACCTCTAAGTCACATAAATACAACACAAATTGCATTACAAATGCTATAGGTGTCACATTTGCGAAAGTTAAAACTATTGGAATTGTAAATGACAAAGCTATTAATTTAGCTATTTTCAAAACCAACACATAAATACAAAATTTGTCATTTACAATACCAATAGCTCAAACTTTCCTAATGCGAGACCTATTGCATTGCAAATGCTTGTTTTTACTTTGCTGCAAATTTGCAGATCCTCCCACATTTGTGGGATTTTTTTTTAAAATTATTTCAGCCCCAGGCGGTATCCATACCCTGAATCCATGTCTGTGCATTTTTTAAGGCTCAGGACTGAATCCTGAATCCTAAGGAAATCAAAGAGAGGAGGTGGATTAGCTATTATCACCAGTGACAGTATCAATAAAAAGTTTACTGCACGAACGAATACTGCTAGCTGTGAAAATACCCTCTTTCAATCAGAGTTGTAAAAATTATTCACTCAATGGGATGCTTCTATATCGCCCTCCCAATCATAGAGAAACTTTTCTCACTAATCTGAATATCTTAATCGAGCACTCTGTCACAAGATCTGATTTACTAGTTTTAGGTGATTTTAACTTTCACCTAGAAAATTATAATGACTGGGATACTTTCCATCTAGCAGAATTTATGAAGACAATAGGCCTTGATTAAAAAATTGAAGCTCCTACTCATTCAGCGGGCCACACATTGGATTGGATTTTCTCGAACATTCCCCTCCTAGTTATCACCGATATTCTTCCCCTACCATGGTCTGACCAAAAGGCTATATTTTTTTCTATTAGCCCCTCCAGTCACAACATGTGGCTAGAGTGTCACCAGCAGATATCCCTAATTCCAGATCTTGGAATAAGATTAATTCACAGGACCTAAATACTATGTTGTTAGACACTTAATGAATATGGGGGATGATGACGTTGACATCGCCGCTCATAAATACAATATCTGTATAAAGGAGGCTATGGACCTCCTAGCCCCTGAGAAAGAGCAGAAATTCCGGCGTAGTACCTCGTCTGAACCCTGGTTCTCAAAGACATTAAGGTCTCAGAAACAAACCTGTACGAGACTAGAACCTAAGTGGAGAACTAATTACGACTTGAGTCACAGAGAGGCCTACAAAATAGCCATTGTGGAGTATAAACCTCTTATTCACAAGAAGAAAACGAAATACTTTGCTGAAAAGATGATGGCCGAAAATTCATCCAAAGAACTTTTTAAAACAGTAAAAAATTATCAAAAATGGCAACAAAAAAAGTCAGCACGTCGAATCAAACCCTCTGTGACACCCTTGCTAATTTTTTCCAAGATAAAGTCCCAGAGGTTTTTGATTTGTTCAATCAAAACCATAAGGAAGTATCCACTACCTCCGTGAACAACTTTCTCACAATCCCGGATAGGTTCTCCCCCCTTGACAGAGAGCAAGTTTTGAAACTCATCATAGCTTTCAAATCAAAACTAGACCTCTGTCCCCCTAAAATTATTCATCTAGCTCCCAAGATGTTCGAGGAACAACTCACAATAATTTTAAATAAAGTGCTCCACATGGGACACATTCCTACTGATTGAAAATTGGCATCTATTCTCCCCATATTGAAAAAAAGTAACTTGGATCCCCTGGAACCCAGTAGTTACAGACCCATCCCTAGGTTCTCTTTTCCCACCAAAATACTTGAAAAGGCACTAAATGCTGAATTGATGACCTGTATTGATAATAATAACCCCTGGATTCTTCGCAATATGGTTTCAGAAAGGCGCATAGCACAGAAACGGCTCTGCTTGCCGCCTCCGAAGAAATCAGATGGACCTTGGATAAAGGTGATCAAGCCGTCCTGATACTACTTGATCTCTTGGCGGCATTTGACACGGTTAACCGTACTATATTGATTAACCGTCTAAGAACCCTGGGAATCAAAGGAGTTGCCTTGACCTTACTACAAGAGTTTTTAACAAACAGAAGAAACCATGTTGGACAGGGCAATTGCACATCTGAGCAATTTAGTTTGCCATGATGGGTGCCGCAGGGCTCTTCACTCAGCCTCACCCTTTTCAATTTGTACGTTGCTCCCCTGGTGAAACTTGATAAAGTCCCTGGGGTTTTCGGTAGTGTTGTACGCCGACGACACACAAATTGTGGTGTCCATACCAAAAGACTCTATAGAGGCGGGCCTCAGGATCAGCTCCTGTATGACACATGTTGATCATTGGATGAAAACTAATTGCCTAAAGCTAAATTCGGGCAAAACTGAGGTGCTAGTTTTCGGTGACAATAGATCTGTCTCGTCTCCCAGCTGGTGGCCCCAGAATATGCGACCCTTACTATTCCAGCTCAAAAAGGAAGACATTTGGGAGTCATTTTTGCTGATAAGCTCAGTTTTGATCATCAAGTAAAAGTCTTATCTGCCTCAGTATTCTACATGCTAAAACCGATAAGGAAAATCAGACCTTTCATCACAAATGAACTTCAAAGACTGGTCGTCACCTCTCTAGTCCTGACCAAGCTGGATTGTGGAAATTCGCTATTTATTGGTGTCCGCAAGAAGTCTCTACAGAAACTACAAATACTTCAAAATGCGGCAGCAAGACTTCTCGCTGAAATTCCTAAACACAAGTCCGCGGCCCAAACCTTGAGCAACTTATCCATAGCAAAACACCTAGAGTTTAAAACACTATGCATAACCTTCAAGGTACTGCATAACTCTGGACCTAGCTATTTCCATAGTAAATTAGCCTGGTACTCGCCGAGCAGAAAGCTCAGATCCTCGGAAGCAAGGCTAATATCTCTCCCTAGATCAAAACTCATGACCTGGGGTGGCGGGAGTTTCCTGTTGAAGGCAGCCTCTATTTGGAACGCTCTACCTTTAGCCATCAAACACTGCTCTGACTTCCTGATCTTTCGGAAGCACGTCAAAACCTGGCTGTTCTCCCATTGATAATTAAGAATAACTCAGTCCAGACCTCACCCCCCCCCCCCCCATTTGCTTCAGAGCCAAGACGCCCCAAGGCATTCAAGCGTGATATAAAACTTAAAATCAAATCCACCACTTTCTGGTTGTTGTGGTGGAAGCCAGTAAGATTTCAGCATGAGGTCTGTCAGCTACACAGATCCTCTGCGGCATGAAATATACAAAGTTTTTGACCATTACTTGCTCAAAAACTATTGAAACGATTTACACCAAATCACAAAAAGCTCTAGCTGTCTGGCAAATTTGGCGTAAATCCATTCACAGTTGAGACTGTAGCTGCTTCTAAAGTTCCTATGGGAAAATTAATGGGAAAACATGTTTTGAGACCCCCTTTTCTTTGGTCCCCGCATGACCGGTCACCCGGGAACCTTGCATGCGCAAACTAGTAGCAATATATTACCTATTGGCGGTCACCAGGGTCACCAGTAGGTAGTTATAGTTAGGACCATGTTTCCATAGAAAAAATGCAACGCATTCAAAACGTCTCTGCACACCTGATTCTTGACGTACCACGCCACAGCCACATCACCCCCCACCTGAGAAACCTTCACTGGCTCCCCATCAACAAGAGGATTTCCTTCAAGCTCCCCATCCACGCACACAAGGCACTCCACAAGACCGGCCCAACCTACCTCAGCAGATGACTCTTCTTCTACATCCCAAAACGCCAGCTCTGTTCTGCCGACCTCGCCCTCGCCACCGTCCCTCGCATCCGAAGAACAACCACCGGCGGCAGATCCTTCTCCCACCTCGCCGCCAAGACCTGGAACACCCTCCCACTAAGCCTACGACAGACCCAAGACCTGCTGACCTTCAGGAGGCTACTTAAGACCTGGCTGTTCGACCAGTTGCGCCCCCTCCCTTTTTTCCCCCAGCGCCTTGAGACCCTCACGGGTAAGTTGTGCGCTCTACAAATTCTTGACTGATTGATTGATTGATTGATTGATTGATTTTCCCAATAACTTTGGGGCCGCTTGACAAATCTTCATGAAACTTTCAAAACTTTTGCTACAGTCAGATCAGCTGCTGTGTGGAAAGTTTCAGATTCTCCATCAAGTGGGGGCTGAGAAAAAAGGGGATCCCAAAACGCATTTCCCCATAGGGATTTTGAACACGACTACAGCCTAAACCGCCTAACGGAATTACACCAAATTTTGCAGAAAGCTAGATGTTGTTCCAGAAAGTGTGCTTTTTGTGATTTGGTGAAAATCCATTCAGTAGTTTTAGAGATATTTAAGTTTTAAAAAGATAGATATCTGGGTACACAAATCCTTGCAATGGACTTGCGGATCCTTCTGAAATTTGATTGACTGGCAACAAATAAACCAGGAAGTATTAGTAGTCACTTGGAATGGAACTTGGAGCCGACTTGCACAAAAATGAAAAAATAAAGAAAAGAGGGCAGTGTAGGAATATCTTGAACCCACAGATATGGTGGGGGGTCCCACAGGACACGCTGCGAGGTAAAAGCATTTTTTAAAATTCAATTTGTCAGCAAATTTGTGGGTGGATCACCGCAATTTTTTTTTAAAGTATGTGCTCCTGTACTTCCTTACTAATTGGCAACCAGGTGGGCCAGGTCGGCATGCCCCCTTCCTAGGGCTCATTGATGCCCCAAGGGCCACCACCTCCCCAGGGCTTCTTTAACAAAATATATGGGGGAGGCCCTTATGGCCTCCCCCGCTGCCCCGAGGACCACCACCTCCCTGGAGCTTATTTATTTATTAATGGGGGAGCATCTTAGATCATCCCAGTCCCGGGGCCTGCCTTCTTCTGGGGGTTTTAAGATTAAAGAATGTCCTCTTGGCTCCAGAGCATCCTTGGGGGCCAACAAGACCTCCTGTTGCTTCCAGTAAGTCCATTCAACCGAGTCCCACAAGAAACATTTTAAAACAAGTAAAGTGGGCAGGGTAGGAATACCCTGATCCCAAAGCCTTGGTCTTGGGGTCCCAGCGATGTAAAAAAAGCATTTTAAAGAAAAATATTGCTGTGGGAATACAATGAGCTGCGACTCTGCAGCAAAAGTAAAACAAAACAAACAAGTGCGGTCTCCCACGTTTGTGTTTAATAAAGCCCCGGGTGGGCCAGGTCCTTGGGGTATTTAGCATATAGTAAATATGAAAGAAGGTGTGCATGTGGCCCCCCTCCAAGATCATGTTAATGCCCAATGGATCACCACCTCCTCGGGGCAACCCAAACATATGGGGGGGGGCGCATGGACCCCCCCCAGGCCCCAATGACCACTACCTTCCTAGGGCTTTTTTTAAAAAAAAGGACGGGGGCTGCACAAACCCAACTCCTAGGGCTTTTAGAAGCACTGAGGACTACCACCTCCCGAGGGCTAAATAAACAAAATGAAGGTGGTTTACGTGGACCCCCAAGGAGCACTACCTCCCTGAGACCAAATTCAAAATTGACACATGGAGGGCAGCCACGCGGCTCCCCTCCAGGGTCATATATTACACTGGGGACCACCACCTTCCTGGGGCCAGGCCATGGAGATCAAAGCAGGGGTGCCTCCTGTAGACATTTGGCCCTGGTGACCACCACCCCCCCAGCACTGGCTCCTGCTATGTTACAGGGTGTCCACCCCGGGGACATAAAATGTTTGTTTTAACTTGGCAGGAACTTTGACAGCTCCCGCCAAGCGAACTCATTAACTCCAGTTCCAGCGGGCGGGAGCTGTCAAAGTGCTCCCGTCCGCTAGAAGCAGCAGTTTCATCTCTTTCTCTGCCTGCAGACATACGAGCAGGGAAAGAGATGAAACAATGGCTCCTGCAGAGAGAGAGCTGCCTTTCCAGCAGCTCCCTCTGTGCAGCAGCAATGCCGGCTCCGGCAGGAGGGGGGAGCCAGCTGGGACTGCGGGGGCCTTGAGGCTCCCCCGCTGTCCAGGGGAACAGAGAAGAGGCAAAATAAATGTCATAAAATTACAGAACGAGGCAGAAGAAAGGTAAGAAACAACCAGATGGTGGTAAAAAAGGTCAGAAACAAGCTGAAGAGGCAAGATAAAGATGAGAAATGAGCAGAAAGAGACAGAATAAAAGTCAGAAAGAGGCTGAATAGAAGTCAGAAACTAGCAGAAAGAGAGAGAATGAAGGTCAGGAATGAGCAGAAAGAGGTAAGATAAAGTTCAGAAATGAGCAGAGAAAGTCAGAATTAATGTCAGAAATGAGCAGTAAGAGGAAAAATAAAGGTCATAAATGAGCAGAAAGAGGCAAAATAGAGATAAAAAATGAGCAAAATAGAGATCAGAAATTACCAGAAAGAGGTAAGAGAAATGTCAGCAACAAGCAGAAAAAAACAAAATAGAGCTCAGAAGCAAGCAGAAAGAGGTCAGAAATGAACAGAGAGGCAGAATACAGAGTCAGCAGTGAGCAGAAAGTGGCAGAATAAAGGTGAGAAACTAGCAAAAAGAGGCAGAACAAAGGTCAACAACGGGCAAAAAGAGGCAAGCTAAAGGTCAGCAGCGAGCATTAAGAGGCAAAATAAAAGTCAGCAACAAGCAGAAAGAGGCAAAACAGAGATCAGAAACTACCAGAAAAAAAATAAAGGTGAACAACGAGCAGAAAAAGACAAAATAAGGTCATAAATGAGCAGAAAAGGCATAAAATGAGCATAAAACTAGCAGAACCCATTCAGGAACTCATGCACTACTCACTCAGGCATTCACTCACACACCCACTCCCACCCACTCAGACACTCACAAACCCACTGAGACGCACACTCACTCACACACCCACTGAGACACTCACTTGCACAGCCACTCTCAAAGGTTACAGGTTAGATTTAGGAGATACAATTAACAAAACCTTTGAAACTCACTTAAAAAACAAAGGTTACAGGGATGTTACAATTAGGAAGTAGAATTTAAAAAAACCTCAGAAATCCACAGAGAAAACAAAGGTTTCAGGGATGTTATAGTTAGCAGTGGCATAACACAGGCCCCCGCAGCCCCCACAGTGCGGGGGGCCCAAGTTCCAGGGGACCCCCTCAGAACAGTACTCTTCCCAGAACGCTACTTAATGTAGTCCGGAGCGGAGCCCTCCGCGTGCCTTTAAGGGGGCACCCTCAAGTTTCGTTACGCCAGTGATAGTTAAGAAATTGAATTTTTTTCAAACCTTAGAAATTCACAGAAAACAAAAGTATACAGGGGCGTTATAGTTAGGCTCAGATTTCACACGCACAAAACCATAGAAATTCAGAAGTTATCCTTAGCTGAGCTAAGTATAACTGACGCCGCCACAATACACTGCTGATTACCTCACATATTACATCACTAATGATATGGTCAGTGACATCACTGATGACATCTTAAAATACATCACTCATGACATCACTGATAACATCATCTAGTGATTGTGAGCGTTTTCTAAAGGTTTCTGAGTGTTAAAAGATATTCTAAGGTATCACAAAAGTTAAACTAGTTAACTTTGTGTATTACTAATGAGTGATTACATTTTAAAACATGGATTATGGGAATGTCTGTGCAACTGTGTAAGTATGTGAGTGTGTGTGCGTGTGTAATGTTTGACTTGTCTATATTTTTGGTGTCATATGATGAATCGTCACAAAATTTTCCCCAAAAAGGTGCCCCGGTGATTCTTGTGGCACCTTAAAACCTTTGGGGTGATCCGTAAAGCAGGGCCAAGAAAAGGGGGAGGGGGTAAAGAACATGCATTTCCCATGTCTATTCCCAAAGGACCCTTAGACACTGCTACAGCCCGTACTGCTATATGTAATTACACCAGATTGGGAAGGAAGGTAGATGTTGTTTTAATGAAGTGTCTTTTTGTGATTTGGTGTAAATCTGTTCAGTAGTTTTAGAGATATTAACCGAAATCCAAATTTGCATATATAGGGAAACGAAGGGTCTGTGACCCCTCCCGATTTCGTGCTCAGATCTGATTGGCTGCGAACACTTCAAACCAGGAAATATTGGCAGCCATCATCATCAGCTGACACCCAGAAAAACCTTTTTTTTTTTAAGAAAAGGGGGCAGAGTAGAAATATCATGATCCCCTAGGCCTCCTGAGGCGGTCCCATAGGGACCCTGCGGGGCAAAAAAAGCAATAAAAAATATATATATTTCGGCTGGACTTGTGTTGGATCTGCAGATCCCATCGGAGAGTTTAAAAAAAAAAAGCACGGATTTCCGTGCTTTGTTTGTAATCGGCTACTGGGTGGACCAGGTGCCGGGGGCATTTTGCTAGTAAAGGAAGGGGGCACACGGATCCCCTCCTGAGGCTTATTAATGGCCCGAGACCACCACCTCCCCAGGACTTATTCATTTTTATAGGGGGGTCGCCCTGGGAGCCACCACCTCCCCAGGGACACATTCCAAAAAAAAATCGGGGGGACCTCTTGGACCTCCCCCTGACCCTGGGGGCAACCCCTCCCTGGAGCCATATTGAAAATGCATTGGGGGGGGCCTCAGGGACCACCCCCAGGCCCTGGGGACCACTACCTTCCCAGGACCATCTTCTTTTCACATAATTGGAGGGATAGCCACGCGGCCACCCTCCTGTTCTGTTCTTTGCCCTGGGAACCGCCATCTTCCTGGGGTAGGTCCTATACAGAAGAAAGGAGCGGGGCCATGCAGACCCTCTCCTGGAGCCATAGCTGACCATGCGGACCACCACCCCCCAAGGCAGGCTCCCCTATGCCCTGGGGTGCCCGCCCCTTGGACAAAGCTGTTTTCTGTGGCTTGGTGGGAGCTTAATCGCTCAGGCCAAGCCACAGCAAACGCTCCACTTCCAGCAAGCGAGAGCATTAAAAACACTCTTGCTTGCTGGAAACAGAGCCAAGTTGCTTTTAGACAAAGGAGCTGCATATTTAGCAGCTTCCTATTGCTAAAAGCAATGCCGGCTCCCACAGGAGGAGGGGAGCAGGCAGGGACCGCGAGGGCCTTCAGTCTTCCCTAGCCATTTCAGTGGACACTGGGTGCCCTGGAGGAACCTAGTCAGAAGTAGCAACGCCTTGGGGGATGGGGCCCCTGGGGCCAAAACCTGCCCGGGGAGGGTTCGCTTGGTCCCTTCCCTAAAATAAATGTTAAAAAAGGCTGAGCCCCTGGGATGGGATCTCTGGGGTTGGAATCGCCCAGAGAGGGGGGCAGTGTGCCCCCTTCCCCATTATTGTTAAGCAGGGACCCGGGATGGAGTCCCGGGGCTGAAATCAGCCCAGGGAATGGGGCCTGGCAGTCTCCCTTCCCTAATCAAAGACTTTTATTTTTTAAAAAGCCGGCTGGCAAGACACAGGAGGTCCTACCCCTTTCACCACCACACAGCAAATGCATTTCCTGGTGCACTACTAGTTGGAGGACAAAGTCTCCTTGGGTGCCAACAAGCCCTCCTGTTACCTCCAGTAACTTCAAAACATTGGGATTGCTGAGAGGCCATCAGAGGCCACACCCCCTTTCTCCACCACTTTGCAAAAGCACCTCCTGGCACACTACTGGTTGGGGAGTGAAGTCTCCTTGGATGCTGAGAATCTTGGGGGGGCAAGAATACCTCTTGTTACCTCCAGTAAATCCCACACAGCTGGATTGCTGTGAGTTGGTCAGAGGTCTTCCCCTTTCTCCACCACTCTGCAAACGTGCCTTCAGGTGCACTACTGGTTGAGGGATGCTGGGGGTCATTGGGGCCCACAAACCCTCCTGTTACCTCCAGTAAGTCCTGCAGAGCATGATTGCTGAGAGCTAGTTGGAGGCCTCGCTCTCATTTATCTACCACTCTACAAATGTACCTCCTGTTGCACTACTGGTTGGGGGAGGAATTACTTTTGGATCCTGAAGGTCCTTGTAGGCAAAATGCCCTCCTGTTACCTCCGATAAATCGACACAGGGGGATTCCTGAGAGCTGGTCGGAGGCCCCGCCCCCTTTCTCCACCACTCTGCAAACTCGACTACTAGGTAAAAAATCATAGAAATTCACTTTAAAAAACCAAAGGTTACAAGCATGTTATAGTTAGGAAATAGAATTTGAAAACCCATAGAAATGTACTGAAAAACCAAAGGTTACAGGGACATTATAGTTAGGAAATAGAATTAAAATGACTGTATAAATTCACTGAAAAAAACAAAGGTTACAGGGACGTTATAGTTAGGTTCAGATTGCACTGGTACAAAACCATAGAAATACAGCAGTTATAGTTACCTGATCTAGCTACAACTTATGCCTGCCAACGCACTGCTTATGACCTCACATATTACATCACTTATGACACAGTCAGTGACATCACTAATGATATTTCAATTGACATCACTGAGGACATCACAGCTGACATTATCCACAGAACCACTAATACATCCACTCATGCTCCCAAATAACCTCTTGAACATCCACTCACACACCCATACAACCACATACAAACCTATTCACAGACCCATACCAGTAGTCACACACCCACTCATTCCTCCATAGAGCTACTCACATACCCACTTACTCGTACAGCTACTCACACATTCATTCTTCGACCCACAAGCCACTCATATAATCAGTCACTCACCTGTACAGGCAGTCACATAGCCAGACACTCACCAATACTCACATATCCACTTATATACCTCCACAGTCACTCACACGGCCTCTGAACACAGCCACTCACTCAACCATTCCAGTACTCTCAAACTCACTCACACACCTACATAACCACCTACATGCCCATTCACACATCCATACAAACCCTCACACATTCACCAGCTCACCCATTCACTCAGACACTTACTCTCCAATACAGCCACCTATGCCAATTTACTTAACCAAACATCTGCTCAGTCACTCACTCACCCATACAGCCACTTACACACCCAATCACTCACTCTTACAGCCAATTAGACACCCACGTACCCACCCATAGAGCCACTCATACTGCCGCTCACTCACCCGTACAGCTACTGACACCATCATTCACCAGCAGAGTGCCCTCCTGAAACAGCTTTCGGGCATTTGATTTAGAAAATTACTAACGGCGGCCCACGTCGTGGGGGGAGCACCATCTCTAATAAAAGAAGGACCATCAGTGTGACGTGAAACAGAGAGGCTGCGCCATGAGACTGTCTTTTGGCAAAGCAAAACCAAAGGAAATGATGGACGGAGCGTTGACAATACAAGCACTCACCCCCAGTCAACTGATCTGGGTTTAATCCATCACCATTCTTTAGCCCACTCTGCCACCCCAGTTCAGACATGGCCATGTGCAAATCAGTCTGACCCTGTGCCTCATGGGAACAGTCCTGCCCGAACTGCCAAGCCATGCCTTCCCTGGACTGTAAACAAGCTTCCTAGGACCGGTTTCTGGCATTGCAGCCATCTTCAGCCGGGCTTGCTTGAATCCAGTGGCAAAGTGAGCAAGGGACTCACGTCTGAGCATACCCTGCCAACTTATGGCGAACAAAGCAAAACCAAAGGAAATGATGGACGGAGCGTTGACAATACAAGCACTCACCCCCAGTCAACTGATCTGGGTTTAATCCATCACCATTCTTTAGCCCACTCTGCCACCCCAGTTCAGACATGGCCATGTGCAAATCAGTCTGACCCTGTGCCTCATGGGAACAGTCCTGCTCGAACTGCCAAGCCATGCCTTTCCTGGACCGTAAACAAGCTTCCTAGGACCGGTTTCTGGCATTGCAGCCGTCTTCAGCCGGGCTTGCTTGAATCCAGTGGCAAAGTGAGCAAGGGACTCACGTCTGAGCATGCCCTGCCAACTTATGGCGAACAAAGCAAAACCAAAGGAAATGAAATCTCTATACTGGGGTGAATGTATGACAATGTTCTGCATTCCGTCCATCACCTGTTGTTTTTGCCTTTGTCGCCCCGAGTGGGATGGGTATGCTCAGACGTGAGTCCCATGCTCTCCACACCACTGGAGTCAAGCTATCCAGGCTGATGAAGGCTGATAGCCAGAAACCGGTCCTTGGATGCTTGATTCTGGTCCAGGAAAGACATGGCTTGGCAGTTCGGGCTGGACTGTTCCCATGAGGCACAGGGTCAAGGCTGATTTGCATATGGCCATGTCTGACCTGGGGTGGTGTGGAGTGCAAAAAAACGATGGATTTAGGCCCAGATCTCTGTACTGGGGTGAATGTATGACAATGTTCTGCATTCTGTCCATCACCTGTTGTTGTTGCCTTTGTCGCCCCGAGTGGGATGGGTATGCTCAGACGTGAGTCCCATGCTCTCCACACCACTGGAGTCAAGCTATCCAGGATGATGAAGGCTGATAGCCAGAAACCGGTCCCTGGATGCTTGATTCCGGTCCAGGAAAGACATGGCTTGGCAGTTCGGGCTGGACTGTTCCCATGAGGCACAGGGTCAAGGCTGATTTGCATATGGCCATGTCTGACCTGGGGTGGTGTGGAGTGCAAAAAAACGATGGATTTAGGCCCAGATCTCTGTACTGGGGTGAATGCATGACAATGTTCTGCATTCTGTCCATCACCTGTTGTTTTTGCCTTTGTCGCCCCGAGTGGGATGGGTATGCTCAGACGCGAGTCCCATGCTCTCCACACCACTGGAGTCAAGCTATCCAGGCTGATGAAGGCTGATAGCCGGAAACCGGTCCTTGGATGCTTGATTCCGGTCCAGGAAAGACATGGCTTGGCAGTTCGGGCTGGACTGTTCCCATGAGGCACAGGGTCAAGGCTGATTTGCATATAGCCATGTCTGACCTGGGGTGGTGTGGAGTGCAAAAAAACGATGGATTTAGGCCCAGATCTCTGTACTGGGGTGAATGTATGACAATGTTCTGCATTCTGTCCATCACCTGTTGTTTTTGCCTTTGTCGCCCCGAGTGGGATGGGTATGCTCAGACGTGAGTCCCATGCTCTCCACACCACTGGAGTCAAGCTATCCAGGCTGATGAAGGCTGATAGCCAGAAACCGGTCCTTGGATGCTTGATTCCGGTCCAGGAAAGACATGGCTTGGCAGTTCGGGCTGGACTGTTCCCATGAGGCACAGGGTCAAGGCTGATTTGCATATGGCCATGTCTGACCTGGGGTGGTGTGGAGTGCAAAAAAACAATAGATTTAGGCCCAGATCTCTGTACTGGGGTGAATGTATGACAATGTTCTGCATTCTGTCCATCACCTGTTGTTTTTGCCACTGTCTTTTCGCACACAGCGCTGGAAGACCGAAGTACGTAGTCTCTCCAATGTGTCTTTTAACCTACAAAGGAAACAACGGCTTTTATAAGTGCGATTCCAGCAGAAACCCACTAAGGGAATACAGTACAGCGCTCTTTTGGAACCACAATTCCCAGCAGCAATATAGACAGCACTATGCAAATCCAACTTTAGGTGATTGAACTAATCAAGCGTGCCTCCAATTAGAAATAAAAGAGAGCCTCTTCTTCTGGATTGCAAGAAGCAAGCCTCTGATGAGATGCAAATCACATCGAAACGCGTCAGGCAGTAACTTTTGAAGAACACGGCGGAGAGCAAGAAATTAAAAGCCGAATGGTGGACTTTCAGCAGAGTGCCCTCCCGAAACAGCTTTCGGGCATTTGTTTTAGAAAATTACTAACGGTGGCCCATGTCGTGGGGGAGCACCATCCCTAATAAAAGAAGGACCATCAGTGTGATGGGAAACAGAGAGGCTGCGCCATGAGACTGTCTTTTGGCACACATCGCTGGAAGACCGTAGTATGTAGTCTCTCCAATGTGTCTTTTATCCTACAAAGGAAACAACTGTTTTTATAAGTGCAATTCCAGCAGAAACCCACTAAGGGAATACAGTATGGCACTCTTTTGGAACCACAATTCCCAGCATGCAATATAGACAGCACTATGCAAATCCAACTTTGGGTGATTAAACTAATCAAGCGTGCCTCCAATTAGAAATAAAAGACAGCCTCTTCTTCTGGATTGCGAGAAGCAAGCCTCTGATGAGATGCAAATCGCATTGAAACGCGTCAGGCAGTAACTTTTGAAGAACACGGCGGAGAGCAGGAAATTACAAACCGAATGGTGGACTTTCAGCAGAGTGCCCTCCCGTACTTGGCGCTGTGGCTGCCCTGCTTTAAAGTGGTCGCTCTGCAGCCTGTACTTCTTCGTCGGATATTTCTTGCTCACAGTATATCAGAGGAAGAAGTACAGGCTGCAATCCAGGGCTGCAACTTGAACAGAGTTTATTTTCGACCACTTTAAAGCAGAGCAGCCACAGTGCCAAGTACAGTGCATCGACCCACTTGAGATTAATTTATTGTGAAAATTAAGGAGTGAACAGCGCACCCACTTGGGATCATTTGTAATGGACTACAAACACCATGAGGCGGTGGGAGCGCCACGCCCACATGGGCAGGTGTTTTAAATCAGAACTGTGTAGCGCGACGTTCATTCCTGCAAGTAGCCACTGTCTTGCCTAACATTTGTGCCTGTTTTTTATAACTTTGTTTTTCTCCTTGTTTTCCTTGTTTTGTTGAAAAATTGTGCCTGTTCTGTTTATTTTATATTTCCCCCGTGTTGTGGTTCCTTCCTTGCTGCCCGCCTACCTCGCCGCCCTCCGCCCTCCCTTCCCGCCACCGCCGCTTTTCCCCGCCCCTTTTTCTATTCTGTACCCTCCCCGCTCCCGCCTCCCAGCTGCTCCGCCCACCCGCGCACTTGGCCTTAAATGGCGACCGTGCGACGCAGGTGAGTGTGACCCACTTGTGGGACACCCCCGCGCCGCACGGCCACCAGCTGCTGCGTGTGCCCCTCGCCTGCCCTCTGCGCCGCTGCTGCCTCGTTCTGCCGATTGCCGGCGGGCGCCGCTGCGGTTGTTTTTGCCTTTGTCTTGCCTAACATTTGTGCCTGTTTTTTATAACTTTGTTTTTCTCCTTGTTTTCCTTGTTTTGTTGAAAAATTGTGCCTGTTCTGTTTATTTTATATTTCCCCCGTGTTGTGGTTCCTTCCTTGCTGCCCGCCTACCTCGCCGCCCTCCGCCCTCCCTTCCCGCCACCGCCGCTTTTCCCCGCCCCTTTTTCTATTCTGTACCCTCCCCGCTCCCGCCTCCCAGCTGCTCCGCCCACCCGCGCACTTGGCCTTAAATGGCGACCGTGCGACGCAGGTGAGTGTGACCCACTTGTGGGACACCCCCGCGCCGCACGGCCACCAGCTGCTGCGTGTGCCCCTCGCCTGCCCTCTGCGCCGCTGCTGCCTCGTTCTGCCGATTGCCGGCGGGCGCCGCTGCGGTTGTTTTTGCCTTTGTCTTGCCTAACATTTGTGCCTGTTTTTTATAACTTTGTTTTTCTCCTTGTTTTCCTTGTTTTGTTGAAAAATTGTGCCTGTTCTGTTTATTTTATATTTCCCCCGTGTTGTGGTTCCTTCCTTGCTGCCCGCCTACCTCGCCGCCCTCCGCCCTCCCTTCCCGCCACCGCCGCTTTTCCCCGCCCCTTTTTCTATTCTGTACCCTCCCCGCTCCCGCCTCCCAGCTGCTCCGCCCACCCGCGCACTTGGCCTTAAATGGCGACCGTGCGACGCAGGTGAGTGTGACCCACTTGTGGGACACCCCCGCGCCGCACGGCCACCAGCTGCTGCGTGTGCCCCTCGCCTGCCCTCTGCGCCGCTGCTGCCTCGTTCTGCCGATTGCCGGCGGGCGCCGCTGCGGTTGTTTTTGCCTTTGTCTTGCCTAACATTTGTGCCTGTTTTTTATAACTTTGTTTTTCTCCTTGTTTTCCTTGTTTTGTTGAAAAATTGTGCCTGTTCTGTTTATTTTATATTTCCCCCGTGTTGTGGTTCCTTCCTTGCTGCCCGCCTACCTCGCCGCCCTCCGCCCTCCCTTCCCGCCACCGCCGCTTTTCCCCGCCCCTTTTTCTATTCTGTACCCTCCCCGCTCCCGCCTCCCAGCTGCTCCGCCCACCCGCGCACTTCGCCTTAAATGGCGACCGTGCGAACGCGCAGCGGTCACGCGCAGCGGGCGCGCCGATTGTGCGCCGAAGGCGCGCCAAAGGTAAGCCCGTCTGCGCCCGTCCGCGACCGGATCGCGACCAGCGCCAGGACCCCTGGACCACGAGGACCCCGACCGACCCGCCTGACGTACTCCGCCGCCACCCTCACCGCTCTCGACACCGGCCGACTTCCAGACTGCCACCAGGCCACTCCACGACGTACCCACGGACCCTTCAGCTGCCACGCCTGCAAGTTCACCTGCATCCGGACCTGCCTCGCACCAGCACCCACCAAGTCGAACACCAGCAGCACCCACCTCAAGTGCATCCTGCTCAACACCCGCTCCGTCCACAGACACGCCATCGAACTCTGGAACCTCCTCGACACCACAGCTCCAGACGCTGCCTTCCTCACGGAGACCTGGATGAACGCCTCTTCAGCTCCCGACATCGCCATCGCCATCCCAGAAGGCTACAAGATCGTCCGGAGGGACCGAAACGCCAACCAGATGGGAGGAGGCATCGCCATCATCCACAGGGACACCATCCGCATCACGACCAGCACCGACAACTCCCTGACCAGCGCCGAACACCTGCATTTCCAGATCCACACCAACCCGAACACCACCCTCAGAGGCACCCTGATCTACCGACCCCCTGGACCACGCACACAATTCAGCGAGGACATCGCCGACTTCGTCAGCCCGCATGCCCTCCCCTCCGCTGACTACATCCTCCTGGGAGACCTCAACTTCCATCTGGAGAACAACAACGACCGCAACACCAGCACCCTGCTCGACAACCTCGCCAACCTGGGACTCAAGCAACTGGTGTCCACCCCCACCCACCTCGCCGGACACACACTCGACGCTGTCTTCTCATCCAGCAAGGACATCGACTTCAGCCACGCCACAGAGCTTCAATGGACGGACCACAGCTGCGTCCACTTCACCTTCAAGAAAACTACGACCCTCCACCACCATCAACAGGCCGCCCGCAGAAGCTGGAACAAGATCACAGCAGACCAGCTCGCCACCTCCCTGAGCCAGCACCCTCCTGCCAGCTCAGCGAACCCCAGCCAGGCCGCCGACAACCTCAAGAAGTGGATCAGCAACTGCGCGGACGAACTCGCCCCACTGAGGACCCCGCCCAGCAGACCCGGCAGCAAGAAAGCCCCATGGTTCACCGACGAACTCAAGAGCTCCAAGAAGAACTGCCGAGCCCTCGAGAAAGTCTGGAGAAGGGAACCGACACCGGACAACAGGACCTCCTTCAAGCTTGCCACCCGGAAGCACCACCAGCTGATCCGCGCCGCCAAGAAAACAGCATTCAAGGACCGGTTGGACAACAACGCACACAACTGCAAGGAACTCTTCAACATCGTGAAAGAGCTCTCCAACCCCAGCGCAGGAAACAACGACATCACCCCATCACAAGACCTCTGCAACTCCCTGGCTTCATACTTCCACAACAAGATCGCGGACATACACAACAGCTTCAACAACCAACCAACGCACACCACGACCGAACAACCACCCCCTACCACCACCCTCCACGCCTGGACCCCGATCAGCACCGAAGACACCATCCGCACGATGAACTCCATCCACTCCGGATCTCCGACAGACCCCTGCCCTCACCATGTCTTCAACAAGGCCGACGCTGTCATCGCACCCCACCTGCGAGACATCATCAACACATCCTTCGACACCACCATCTTCCCCGAGAGCTGGAAACACGCCGAACTCAGCGCTCTTCTCAAGAAACCAACAGCGGACCCCACCGACCTCAAGAATTACCGCCCCATCTCGCTCCTCCCGTTTCCAGCCAAAGTCATCGAGAAGACCGTCAACAAGCAGATGGCCGCCTTCCTCGAGACAAACGGATCCCTCGACCCCTCACAGTCCGGCTTCCGAGCCAACCACAGCACCGAGACCGCCCTCATCGCCGCCACCGATGACATCCGAGCCCTGATGGACAACGGAGAAACAGCGGCCCTCATCCTCCTAGACCTCTCCGCGGCATTCGACACGGTCTGCCACCGCACCCTAGTACGGCGCCTCAGCAACGTCGGAATCCAGGACAAGGCGCTGGAATGGATCATCTCCTTCCTCGACGGGAGAACACAGAGAGTCCGCCTACCACCGTACAAGTCAGAGGCCACCGAAGTCATCTGCGGCGTCCCCCAAGGATCGTCTCTGAGCCCCACCCTCTTCAACGTATACATGAGCCCCCTCGCGGCCATCGTACGCAAGCACAACCTCAACATAATCTCCTACGCCGACGACACCCAGCTGATCCTCTCCCTGACCAACGACCCCGCCGCCGCCAGAGCCAACCTGCACGAAGGGATGAAAGAGGTAGCCAAGTGGATGACAACCAGCCGCCTGAAACTGAACTCGGACAAGACGGAGGTCCTCATCCTGGGCTCCTCTCCCTCCGCCTGGGACGACTCCTGGTGGCCTCCCGCCCTGGGCACCGCACCCAATCCGACAGACCATGCACGCAACCTGGGCTTCATCCTGGACTCCTCCCTCTCCATGACCAGGCAAGTCAACAACGTCTCCTCGGCATGCTTCAACATCCTACGCATGCTACGGAAGATCTTCTGGTGGATCCCCACCGAGACCAGGAAGACCGTCACCCAGGCCCTCGTCACCAGCCGACTGGACTACGGCAACGCCCTCTACGCCGGTACCACCGCCAAGCTCCAGAAGAGACTCCAGCGGATCCAGAACGCCTCAGCCAGACTCATCCTCGACATCCCACGAACCAGCCACATCTCCGGACATCTGAGAGACCTTCACTGGCTCCCCGTCAACAAAAGAATCACCTTCCGCCTCCTCACCCACGCACACAAAGCCCTACACGACCAAGGCCCGAGCTACCTCAACAGCCGAGTCAACTTCTACACTCCCAAACGCCACCTCCGATCAGCCAACCACGCCCTCGCCGCCGTCCCCCGCATCCGACGAGCGACTACAGGAGGAAGGTCCTTCTCCTACCTGGCCGCCAAGACCTGGAACTCCCTCCCGACCGACCTGCGCCTGACCCAAGACCACCTCTCCTTCAGGAAGAAGCTGAAGACCTGGCTGTTCGAGCAGTAGCGGCTCCCCCCCCCCCCCAGCGCCTTGAGACCCTACGGGTATGTAGCGCGCTTTATAAATGTCACTGATTGATTGATTGATTGAAGAAAGGATTGGTAAATCCTGAAACGCGTCTGGCAGTGTCTAAAGACTGGCAGCCTGCATCTTGGTGTAGTGACTGCTGGCAAGTGCTCGTTTTTCATTAAAATAACTTAATTTAGCTTCCTGTGGCCTTCCTCTTTGTGCTTCCTGAAGGTTGGATATTTGGGGTTTTGCAAGCCCGTCGAGGAAGGCCCACTGCGGTTTGCGGGTCTATTCGGGCTCCCACTGTAAGCAAGAAATATCAGAGGAAGAAGTACAGGCTGCAGTTCAGGGGCAGCTTGCACCGAGTTCATTTTCGACCACTTTAAAGCAGTGCAGCCACAGCGCCAAGTACAGTACATCGACCCACTTGGGATTAATTTATTGTGAAAATTAAGGAGTGAATAGCGCACCCACTTGGGATCATTTGTAATGGACTACAAACACCATAAGGCGGTGGGAGCGCCACGCCCACATGGGCAGGTGTTTTAAATCAGAACTGTGTAGCGCGATGTTCATTCCTGCAAGTAGCCACTGAAGAAAGGATTGGTAAATCCTGAAACGTGTCTGGCAGTGTCTAAAGACTGGAAGCCTGCATCTTGGTGTAGTGACTGCTGGCAAGTGCTCGTTTTTCATTAAAAGAACTTAATTCAGCTTCGTGGCCTTCCTCTTTGTACTTCCTGAAGGATATATATATATATATATATATATATATATATATATATATATATATATATATATATTCCAGCAATGAGCCCTTGAGCTTCAGGAAGTCACCCCACGCTGTTTCGCCATCCGGCTTGCTTGGCCTCGATGCAACTCTCATGGCCTTTCTCCTTTATAATAATGCAAGTTTATCCGACGCGTTTCGAGGCCAATAACGCCTCTTCTTCTTGGGATTGCACACAAAGAATGCCGTTTTCACCTTCTAATTCGAATTTTCAATTCTCTACATGCAGACGGAAGCAGAGCATGCAGGGAGGCTGCGCCGAGGCACTGATTCTTGGCTGTGCAGGACACTGTTTATTTGAACAACAGCTCTATATCCTTATTCTTCTGCCTACTCAAGGTTTTAAATGGTGACAAAATAGTACACGAAGTTATGCACCTACTTAAGGACTAAAACGAACTATTTTTCACCTTCAGGAACTACACCTACCAGCATGCTGATGGGTGATATCAACAGCCACGCCCACTGAGGGAGGAGTAATTCGAACAAAAAAAATTCTAATTAGAAGGTCAAAACGGCATTCTTTGTGTGCAATCCCAAGAAGAAGAGGCGTTATTGGCCTCGAAACGCGTCGGATAAACTTGCATTATTATAAAGGAGAAAGGCCATGAGAGTTGCATCGAGGCCAAGCAAGCCGGATGGCGAAACAGCGTGGGGTGACTTCCTGAAGCTCAAGTGCTCATTGCTGGAACATATATATATATATATATATATGTGGTAAAACCCTGTCACGTGCTGTCTATGGCCCCATGAGGAAGAAGCAGCAGCTTCGAAACGCGTCGGGGAAGACTTGAAATTAACCGGACTTAATGTGCAGTGTGTTGAAATAAAGGTTTTGTTAAACAGCACCAGCAGAGTGGCGTCCTTAAGTTCAGAGGCAATCTAGTTGGATATATATATATATATATATATATATATATATAAAACTGAGTGCCAGTAGTTATAGTTAGGATTCCCAGGTGTAGGAATTCCTCAGAATTTTGCTTGCTAATAACTTTGCCCTCATTTCCCGAATCCCCAAAAGACTTTCCAGACCTATAGCTTTTTCTACAGTGGTGGAGTATTGAGAGTTTCGCAGTGACTGGTCAAATGGGTGCAAAGATAAAACAGCTTCCCAAAATGAGTTTTTTCATAAATGAATTTTCCATAAACCTTTATTTCACATGTTGCACCAAAACGGCTGAATAGATTTACATGAAAATTGGCTGGATTATAGATTGTGGGGCACAGATGATCCTTATATATATTTACTGAACTACCGTTTATTTTACAAATATAGTGTACTACAGTGTATTTTCAATTTTTTACACATTTAATTCTTTACACAAAATTCTACGAAGTACCGCAGTCATGACTGGTTCCAGTGCTGAATGGACCCTTTGATTTCTGGATCTGCGTACACAGTGCAGCCAATTGCTGTACACCACAGAGGCCAGAGGGGTCTCAGGGTTACACAAAATGCCTCAGTAGCACTCTTCCATTGTGGGAGCCGAACCCCAATAATTTACTGCACCCCAATATTTTGTTCACCTCAAAATGTACCTCTGCCAGCTCGGGTCCTGCATCCTTGCTCCTGAGATTTACCACCCTCATCACCATAGGCCCAACAAATTAGCAGAGCAATAGAAATAGTGACTGGGACCACTCAAAAACGGAGATCAAGATCACTGAAAAGTTAAAAGATGCATTACTTAATCTGAAAATAGGCAATACAGAGAATAGTAATCCGATTAGGTCTCACGTACAGAGAACATAGTTAGAAATCAAAATATTCAAAGTCCAAGTAAGCAACACAAATCAGAAGTGGAACAAACGGTTGTTTGGCATTTTAGGATCCAAGTGAAATTTTCCCGATTCATGCCCTAATATAGGTACAATTCACATTGCCCGTATATAGGCATAGAAATCCTACCCATATTTAGACATAGCCCATGCAGTCCAAATACAGGTATGGCTGCTTCCACCCATACCGAAAAGTCATGGACATTACAAAGAACTACCATTCCCTTGGGGTTCTTTACTGACGTTATTATGCCCGACTTTACGTCAAACTAGGCACATTCAAGATATAAATATGCCTTCACTTTCCCTAGCAAACACGGTGGTTTGGAGCAGTTCGACTACCTACTAGCCCGACGCAGCTCGCTACAACAAGTGCCGAAGGAAGCCGACCCTCCAGCTGATGCACTGATTGAGAGGCTGCCAGCTCCAGTGTTTCCAAGCTCCCCTTGCGGGGTGTTGGGAAATCGAGTCCCGAGACAGAGATACCAGACCTCCTTCATTCTAAAACTAAGGTATGGAGCTGATTAGACCCTAAGAGAAATCTTGGATAGATGCTTGGCAAAGAAAACTAAAAACTATGCTACACCACACTTACTTCTTCCCTCGTACTAGACTTAGGTTAGGTACATTTGGGGTAGGCGTATTTTTAGAAGCACCAGTTGAGTACTTTTTAGCCATTGTTATTTATGTATGTATTTAGATATGGTTTAGAAACCATACAATGCTTTTACAGTATTATTTTATAATATTGTTCTTGCTGTACGCATTATACTTTGCAACCTGCATTACGATTGTAGCAGTTCACTTTACTTGCATGAGAAAGAAGACTGTTCAATAAATCAATTTATTGATAACCCCCATCTCTCTGCAACTCTGTGAAACTAAGCATGCGCGATTGACTGAGTAAAATATCTAACTATTGTTTCCACGACTCTGAAGATACGTTCATTCTTGGGGAAACAAAGTTGTCATGTTTATGCGGTTGTCAGAAACAAATCCCTTCTTGTTTATTCGAGAAAGTTTCTAGTAACCTCTGAGCTAGCTGGCACACACTATTAAGTTTAGTATATTCGATAGAGACCTAGTAGACTAAGTCCTACGTCAAATCTATAGGATATATTATTCCAATGTGCAGAGCCTTTTGGGAATATAGGAACTACACTACAAAATAGAAGCCCTTGCAGAAAAGGGAAGTCATCTTAGTCAGATTCTGACAGCATGTCTAGGGGAAAGGAAAAGTCTCTCAATAATCGGACAGAGTCCATAGAGAAACAGGGAAGTCACCTGGCTCACCCCCAAAACTCAGGGTTTTTCTATACATTTTATGCAAAAGTAATAAACAAAAACTGCAAATTCAACATGGGATGACTAGTGATAACACATATTAAACAAATCAGAATGATGATCGCCTCAACAATAATTATAACAGATACACTCTAAGCCAGATTAAATCTTCCAGTAGCCTCCACAGCAGCCGAGCAGTCAGCATATGTACAATGCAATATGAAACATTTTAAAACAAAGATTCATGCACCATAGTACTTGCAGGCCTACATCGGAACTTCCAGCGGAAGTGTCCTTCAGAATGTTACATGAGGTACATGAAGAAAGTTTCATTCGCAATACATGCTCTCTAACCAATTGCGTCACTGTGTTCTGTGCTCAGAGGAAACTGTGGGGAGAGAAGTCATGCAGGGTGACATTGATTAGAAGGGGTAATGAGTAGGAGCTAAATTAACAGAACACCAAAACAGTCTCCTTATTAATAAAATGGTGTCTCTGTGAAAATGTAGCATAACAAAACTCTCTTAATAAACCCTCTAAGCTTTAAAATTAAATACTTTGAAGTGCAAAATTAATAATTCATCATTTATTACTATATTCATTATAAAAATCATTAGTATTCAAAATAATTTGTCACCCACAATTGCACATTTAGAAAAAGCTTTAACACCATCACCAGTCCTAAAGCTGGTAATGGCCCTGTCATCAAACCTTAGTATAGTTTATGGGAGATTCTGAAAGTGGGTATCCACTGTCACACGGGTGCAATGAGCGGTGCAGGAGAGCGATTTAACCAGGCAGCATTTTGGCTCTGTCAATGTAATTGTATGCACTTTAGTCATTGATCTTGTTTCCAGCTGGTGAAGGGTGTCTGGAGGGTTTCAGAGCACTAGTTCAGATTCTCTGGTGTCTTTCGGATGTTTGATGGCTTTCCAGTTAAAAGAGGAGGTAAACTGGAAGAGAAGGTACAGCAAAGCCACAGAAATAATGTGTAACTTGGCTCCAGCCCTGAGAAGACAACTCCACGCTTCCAGTAAGTAACAAACTGGTCTCCACAGGTCTTGTCATGGTGAGTATCCTCAAAGTGCTGAAGTGAAGCTTTATCTTATATCCAAGTCATAGATAGTGGACCAGAGCACAGTGCCAATCAGGCTGAATGCACCATTGAAAGAGGGTGCTAGATAATCGAGGCAACTTGACCGGGTTTCTTTCACCTTATAGATGGCCAGATGAGGATGATAGTTTTTTTCCACATGTAAACTGGATGAGGGATAGCCAGATGCTGGGCAGAACAAGATGTGACATTTTCTACTTGAGAAAGATGGTACACTATTTCTAGATGTATGTAGTTAGATTTATGTGTGAGACATGTTTTAAGGTTCCATGTACTTCAGTGGCTAGGCCCAACTTCGGGCAGCATATTGTATTAACTACAATATCATTAGGGTCACACCTAACAGATCCCATTACTCCAAATAGGAAAAGCATAGTTTTCAGAGGAAAGGAAAACTGGCAGGTGCCTTTAATTTCTCTGCCAGTGAGTTAGACACTCTTAGACAGGGAATGTTAGAAGATAGACAAACTTGTCAAAGAATCTCTTATATGTAGGTGAAAATAAATAGAGCCTCAGCTTTGTACCCCTCAACGTATATGCATACACAACTGGTTTACACAATTATTTGATTATTCATTATGCAGTGTGTGAGAGGCTGGCTCAGCATATGGCGTGCACTAATGTCAGTGGACTCCTTCCACTGATACAGACACACCTTATTGTGATTTTAGTGGTTTTAGACAGCTTTAGAAAGCTCTCTAAGTGGTAGCTGTGGAGAGTAGCCTTTAGGCTTAGTCCAGAAGGAGTGTAAAGCAGCTTGTTTTACCAGAACATAATCTTATGGGTGCCGATTGAGTGAAACTGAACCACACAGTGTATTTATAAAAATATGTATTTCTTATAAGACACTCACTAACACATACAGCTATCTCCTAGCCGGAGATATACACAATGCACACACTTTGCAATAGAAACAGGTAAGTAGCACAGAATACACAGTGATACCCAGGGGGAGACCAAACCATATACTAAAATAGTGGTATGCGAACAACAACTTGAGTCAGGACGATACCCAGAGGATGTAAAAGTGGCAGGGACCCAAGGTACCACCCAAGGCGAGTATCTTGGAGCCCCACGGAGGTCATGTGCAGTGTCGGAACACGACTGGGTTCTCCATACAATCAACATGTAAGTCACGGTTGCAATTTTATAGAAAGAGGATCCGTCCCAGTGGACCCTGAAGAAACCCCATGGAAGGCAAGAGGCTGGAGAGCCACCCTACCCGTGGATGCCCTTGGAACCAGGTTACCTGCACCAGGAAAGCCGGGTGCTTAGGTGTCAAGTGACATCGGAAACCGCTGACGAACGGAATGGGAGACTTCAGAAAGATGCATATGCTGGAGAAGGTGAAAGTGTCCGGTGGAACCCAAAGGTGAATTCAAGGTGGAGTGTACCTGCAAGCAGAGGGGACAGAGTCTAGGTCACTTGGGGGTGACCAGGGGGTACGGAAGACGAGTGCCCACCGATGTCGGGTGTTGCAGGAAAAATGACGGTGACCATGGAGCTGCAGCTGTGAGGACCAGGCGATGCTGTGGAAGACCAGCAGCCATTTACAAGCTGTCCCACGTCGAATGTCGAGAGTTGAGGGGTCAGTGTCCGTCGGGAGTACCAACAAGCCTTGGCAACTGTAAACAAAAAGGAAAGCGAAGAAGGTTCAGTGTTAGGACCAGCAAGGTCCAGCAAACTCACCACAAGTAAGGGGAGTCAGGGCAGGCCCTGAACAATCAAGGAAGCCCTAAAAAATTCAAAGGTGACCCTCAACAAGACCCTTAGGCCAGAGGCACTGGAGTCACAAGAGGACCTCGAGCAACTCACCAAACAAGCAGGTCCACGTTGCAAACAATGTGGTGTGATTGAAGATTTTGGTCTCGTGAGATGTTTGAGGTTGTGGCTACTTGGAGCCCAAAGATCTTGATGGAATGAAGCCAACAAGCCTTTGCAATGACAAATTGATGCGGTGCACAGGGGTTCTGTTCCTGCCGCTCTGACATGGGATACGGGCCTCAAACTTGGAGAGAGGACAGGACAGGCCTCAAGGGATGTGAAGAACCACCACCTGTGTTGCTGGACCTTTTGGAGTCCGTAGGAGCTCAGGATCAACAGACCATTCAGCTTAGTCACGGTGGCTGCAGATGCAGGGAAGTGACTCCTTCACTTCAAGTGAGATTCCTTCAGGTGTCTTGGATGCCCACAGGCCTTGGAAGGGTTCCTGTATGGAGCACAGGCACAGAGGCTACAGCAGGCAAGCAGGTTGAAGAGACCAGGAGCATCAGGAGTCTTCCCTGTTGCAGCCTTGATGCCCAGTGCGAAGTCCAGAGTGCCCAGACGGTAGAAGTTGAAGTGGTGTCTGAATTGAATCATGCCCCACAATGAATCTCGGTACCTACACCCAGGTAAGCCCTTAAGTACCCTAAAGAAAGGGTTGGGACAATTCAGGGGACCCTCCCAGGGGAGGGTTTGGACAGGGGTTTGGTTACTCCCATGTCCTTTGTCCAGTTTCACGGCAGAGCGGGAGCCAACGGCTCCCAGAGCTAGTTCGAACTGGACTATGCAAGGGGGCATCAAATGTGCCCCTCATGCACACTGAGTGGCACTGGCATGCGCACCCTCCCGGACACAATACACTAAATCCTGTGTTGGAGGTGGTCACACCTCTCTGTGACAGGATACCTATTCTTCTGCCTTCCCCTGCTCGAGCTTGACTTAGCAGCAGGAGGGCAGAATCATAACTCTGGTCGGTAGCCTCCATGTTGTGCTGTTTGTGTCTAGATGACTGCTACCGGGAGCACTGAGTGCTTAACGGAGGCCCATTCCTGTGCTTGGAATCATACAGTTTATTGTGTGGGGGTATGATTCCAACTGGTTTGATATCAAACATGATAGGATTCGTTGCAGCCAATATCGAGATGGTCATTGCGTATTTACGTGGTGCCCCTCTACAAGGTAATTGGCTGCTCCACTTACAACCCGGGAGAATGAACTCCGTAGGCTGTAGGGGTGTCCTGCTCATGCAGGGGCACCCTCACACTTGTAACCAAGGACCTGCCTTCAGGATTAATAAGGCCTGCATAGGGGTGATTTATAGGTTTTAAGTGCAGGGGCCCTAGATATGGGAAACCTATTTCTTTCATAAGTGGTGCTAGCACCAGCTCACACTGGCTGCAATGACAGGCCTGTAGTTGCATTTCGAATCTCCCATGGGTGGCTCAATGCATGCTTCAGCCCATGGGGGACCTCTGGGGTACCTATGCCCTGGGTACCTTAATACCATATACTAGGGACTGATAAGGGTACCCCAGTATCCAATCTGGGATATACCTAAGTACTGACCACAACAATTTAAGGGATAAAGCAGAGCGACTGGGGTTCTGATTAGTAGGATCCCAGTCAGACTAGTCAAAAACAGCATTACATCAAGCAAAAAGTGGGGGTAACCATGCAGAAGGATCCTACCTTCCTACACAGCCCATTATCATCTCCCCTCAGCAATGGGTCCATATCTCCAACTGCACTAGTACCCTACACTTTTATTACTAAAGGCATTATATTTTGAGAGGAGTGGTCACTCTTGCTTGGCTCCTTCTTTGCTACAAATATATGCAAACAATGCTGTGCACATGGAAGCGTATGCTACTTTTCCATTGTTTTTCCAAAATGGATCTATGCAAGAACAATCCTGCATGCAATGCAGCCCCCCGGGCATCTGTGGTGCTAGTGTTCTGTGTTTCGACTAGGCAGCACATTTTTTGCAAGTGTAGGCTGAAAGTTTTGGAATGTGCTGTATGGCCTAAATACCGTGCACTACTGCCCTTTCTCAGTTACGTACTGTAGTGCAGAGAAGTGCCTTGCTGCACTGCACAGTGGCACTCTTCAAAATATCTGTGTCTCAGGCTTATATGCATATAGTGGGAACAATGCCATCCAGTGTGTAGACAGTGATGTGCCACATTGACATGCACTTACTAATCTGGCAAAGGCAGTAGCCACAGATGGTCAGTGAGTGCCAACGTGGCATTTCACTCTGTGTGAATCGATGGAACCACATCAGCGGCATTGGCCAACAAATCTTAAATTAAATCATGTGGCATGACAGACACGTTAATTAGGAGTACAAAAGCAACACCTGAGAAAAGTCTAAGATGAGTGTCTCCTCAATAGTGTACCAACTCTTCGTATCAGCCACAGGACAACAAGGACAGTGGGGTGAGAACAAATACTGTCAAAATCAGAAAGTGTGTTACACATGGCAGTATACTTGCATGTTGACCAAAGGATGTAGAAGTGTACAATGTATCAGCCCATTGTCAGCATTTGCTATTACACAGAACAATGGAATAGACAAGTGTAAATCTATGAACTGTATGAGTAACACATATTGTCTAATACCGTCAGCAATGTGTATGACTATTCAACTTCACAAAACATACATGGACAGGAATGTGGCTGTAACAGTGAGCAAAATAATTGTCAGTTGTCCTTTCTTTTTAACTTTCATCTGACCAAGGATATGATTTCTAGACATGGATCATGATCCCATATGCACATCCCCAGGCTGAGTTGGAGAGAAGATACAACAAGACCAGCAACATTATTGAGAGAATCTTTGACCTGCTCAAGGCCAGGTTCAGATGTCTGGACATATCAGGGTGGAGATTGCTCTACTTGCCCCCTATGGTGTGCAAGATAATACTTATCTGTGCCATCCTCCATAACATAGGTGTGCGGACTAATGTCCTGTGGGGCAGGGATCATTCAGTGTAGGAGCCAATGGAGGAGGAGGATGGTGAAGACGTCTAGTATGCAGTGGCTGCTAATAGGCAACGCACACAAATGACACAACATTTTTTCACCTAAAGCCCATGGCCTGGGATGGAGCATTATGTAACATAATATGAAGGTTCAACATACCAATAAATGTTTGAATCAATTATTTGTCTTTGCATTTATATCACAGTTCTAGTAAACATCAACTCACACACATCTCGGCAACCAGAAGTAGGCATCAATACAAAACATTCATGTCATTAGAGCTGTTGATCTACATAGTGCTGTTAGACGGAGACCTGAAGGGTCGGCCGAGCACAGTGATCGCACAGACAGGTAACTTCCCCCCCACAGATGGACACCACACAAAGATCAGGGTAACACCTTTTATAGGCACTTCTGGTAGTAGAGTGGTACGATACAAGGCGATCAGGACACGATGATCCTCTCAATTCTAGTCTCTAGTAAGGGAAGGGGGTAGCGGGACAGTCTTGGTACCCACGGGTACGGAGGTGTAACGGTGATAGCTCACAATCCTCGAGCTCGGTGTTCGGATGGGTCAGACCGCGGCAGCGCCGGCAGGGCCCGAAGAGGTCGTAGGTGGCAACGGGCCGCGGCAGCGCCAGCAGGTCCCAACGAGGATGAAGGTTACAACGGGCCGCGGCAGCGCCAGCAGGTCCCACGAGGATGGAGGTTACTACGGGCCGCGGCAGCGCCAGCAGGTCCCACGAGGATGAAGGTTGCAGAGGGCCGCGGCAGCGCCAGCAGGTCCCACGAGGATGAAGGTTGCAGAGGGCCGCGGCAGCGCCAGCAGGCAGGACAATAGTTCACAAGGCAGGGCTGTGGCAGCGCCAGCAGTCCGTCAAGGATGAGTTCTTCTCGGTGTCTCTCGACTCCAGGATACAACTGCCTTCCTGTCCTGGGGCGGCCTCAGTTATAGGTCTGGCGCCCTTTGATGTCCGGACCCTTGCTCTTGGAGGTCGGGAGGTCTGGGATGAGGGAGTCCAGACACCCAGCAGGGGGGCGGAGCCAGCGCCCAAGGAGGCTGGGGGTGCTCGGCACCTGGCGGGGGAGAGCCATCGACACTTCGTACTCCCATTGACCTGCCAAGTGGGCCGTTCACCTCCTGGGTGGAGGGTGGTGCCGGGATGTCGGGGCCTGGCCAGGCCCAGGGTTGGGGTCGGGCTGAGGCCGCGCGGCCGCGTGGTGCCGTGTCCAAGATGGCGGCTGGGCCGGGCAATGGTGCTGACGGTGGCCCGGGCCCTGTACTGCGGGGAGGGAGCGAGCCCTTCATGTGGCCTGTCCAACATGCGTCCCCCCCAGCTGAAGGCGGGGAGAGTCACCCATCTTCTTGGGGACTTTCCTCGTCGAGGCGGAAAAAGCGGGACAGGCCATCCGCGTTGGCGTGGTCTTGGCCAGGGCGATGTTCCACAGTGAAGTCCATCCCCTGCAGGGAGATGGACCATTGCAATAGTTTGGGGTTCTCCCCCCGCATCTGCATGAGCCATTGCAGGGGCCGATGGTCCGTCTGTACCCGGAAATGGGTTCCGAAGAGGTATGGCCGGAGCTTCTTGAGGGCCCATACCACCGCGAAGGCCTCTCGCTCAATGGTGCTCCAGCGCTGTTCTCGGGGCAGTAGACGTCTGCTGATGAAGGCCACTGGTTGGTCCACTCCTTCGGGGTTCAGTTGGGAGAGGACGGCCCCAATACCATGGTCGGAGGCATCGGTCTGCACGATGAACTCGCGGCTGTAGTCGGGGGCCTGGAGCACAGGAGCGGTGCACATGGCGGCCTTCAGCGTCTCGAAGGCTGCTTGACAGTCGGGAGTCCAGTTGACTCTTTTTGGGTGGTTTTTAGACGTGAGCTCCGTGAGGGGCCCCACAATGCTGCCATAGTCCCTTACAAACCGCCGGTAGTATCCGGTGAGCCCCAGGAAGGCTCGGACCTCGGTTTGTGTCTCGGGGGGTTGCCAGGACTGAATGGCAGCTACCTTGAGTTGGAGGGGGGCCACCAGACCGCTCCCCACTTGGTGTCCGAGGTAGGTCACGGACCCCTGGCCGATTTGGCACTTGCTGGCCTTTATGGTGAGGCCGGCCTGTTGGAGGGCCTGCAGGACCTCTCTGAGGTGGTGGAGGTGATCCGCCCAGTGGCGGCTGTATACCGCGATGTCGTCCAGGTAGGCGGCGCTGAATTCTTCGAGGCCCGCCAATACCTGGTTCACCAGTCTTTGAAAAGTGGCTGGAGCGTTTTTCATGCCGAAGGGCATCACTCTGAAATGGTAGTGCCCATCCGGGGTGGAGAAAGCGGAACGTTCTTGGGCTCTGGGGGTGAGGCCGATCTGCCAGTAGCCCGCTGTCAGGTCGAAGATGCTTAGGTAGCGGGCTGCCCCCATGCGGTCGACTAGTTCATCTGCTCGGGGATAGGGTGAGCGTCGGTTCGGGTGACCGCGTTCAGACCCCGATAGTCAATGCAGAACCGGAGTTCAGGGGTGGTGCCCGGGGCCGCGGCCTTGGGGACCAGGACGACCGGGCTGGCCCAGGGACTGTCCGACGGTTCGATGACTCCGAGGGCGAGCATCTTGGAGACTTCTTGTTGGATGCATGTACGTACCCGATCCGGTACTCGGTATGCCCGGTGTCGAACAGGAGGACTGTCCCCCGTGTCCACGTCGTGCAGGCACCAGGAGGTGACTCCGGGTGCGAGAGAGAACAGGTTTGCGAACGGCAGCAGGAGGGCCCGGCAATCTTGACGCTGCTCTGGGGTCAGGGCCTCAGAGAGTCGGACCCCGTCCACCGAACCATCTCTTTCCCGGGTCCTCAGTAGGTCAGGGAGGGGCTCGGAGTCTCCTTCCGCGCCACTGTCGGTAGCCATCAGCAGGCTGAGCTCTGAGCGCACGAAGTGGGGTTTGAGTCGGTTGGCGTGGAGGACCCGGAGGGGGTTCCGGGGGGACTCCAGGTCGATGAGATAGGTGACGGGGCTCCTGCGCTCAATCACCTTGAAGGGCCCCGTCCATTTGTCCTGCAAGGCACATGGTTCGATGGGGGACATCACCCATACCTGCTGACCCGGTTCAAACTCGATGGAGTAGGCATGTTGGTCGTACCACTTCTTCATGTCCTCTTGACTGGCCTCCAGATTGGCTTTAGTGATCTCCCTGAATTTCCGGGTCTGATTACGGAGGGTCAGGAGGTATTTGTAGACGTCCGGAGGGGTCTTTAGGGGGGCCATTTCCCATTCCTCCTTCACTAGGCTGAGTGGCCCGCGAACGGGGTGTCCGTACAGGAGTTCGAAGGGGCTGAAGCCGAGGGACTTCTGGGGGACTTCTCGGTAGGCGAAGAGGAGGCACGGTAGTAGCACGTCCCACTGGCGGCGTAGGGGTTCTTCCAGCCCCATGATCATCCCCTTGAGGGTGCGGTTGAACCGCTCGACCAGTCCGTTCCCCTGGGGGTGATAGGGGGTGGTGAATCGGTAAGTGACTCCGCACTGCTGCCAGAGGGATTTCATATACTTTGAAATAAAGTTCGTACCCCTGTCGCTGACGACTTCCCGGGGGAAGCCCACTCGAGAGAAGATCCCCATCAAGGCTCGACCCACTACTGGGGCTGTTATCGTACGAAGGGGGACCGCCTCAGGATAGCGGGTAGCGTGATCCACCAGGACCAGGATGAAGCGATGTCCCTGTGCTGTTCGGGGGTCCAGGGGCCCCACAATGTCTATTCCCACCCTTTCGAACGGGGTGGTCACCACGGGGAATGGTTGTAGGGGTGCCTTGAGTTTGCGGCCGCTCTTCCCACTGGCCTGGCAGGTCGGGCAGGACCGGCAATGGTTGGATACGTCATTTCTCATTTTGGGCCAAAAAAAGTGAGTCACCAGGCGGTGGTAGGTCTTGTCTTGGCCCAGGTGCCCGGCCAGGGGGACATCATGGGCTAGGTTCAACAGGAAGTCTCTGAAGTGGAGGGGCACCACCAGCACTCGCCCGGCCCCCAGTTCTGCGATTTTCTGTTCGCTGTACAAGAGATCATTGTCCCAATAAACCCAGTGGGCCCCGGTGGTGTCTCCTTGGCTCTGGGCGAGCGCTTGCTGTCGCAATCCCTCGAGGGAGGGGCAGATCTTTTGCTCCTGCCGGAATTGTTCCTGGGTGGGCCCCCCTTCTTGACGCCACTGAGCCAGGTCGGGAAGCTCGGGGGGCTGTGGGGACCCCTCTGGGGTGGGGTCCGGGTGGTCGGTCTGGAGGAAGTCTTCTTCTGGAGTGATCGAGGGCAGAGGTGCTGCCCATTCTGGTTCTTCTGGTCTAGGGATGGTGCGGGTGGCCATGGACCGGGTGGTTACGCACGCCCAGTCCGGGAGACCCAACATCCCCAGATGCTCTCTTCTTTCCACAGCGGCCCACGGGGAGCTCTCGAGATCGTTCCCCAGGAGGCAGTCTACGGGGGCATCGTCACGGACAGTTACTTTCAGCATGCCGGACACTCCTCCCCATTCGAAGGGGACGCAGGCCATCCGACACAGGCTCTCTGAGTTATCTGCCGATCGGACGGGGCAAAGTACGTTTGGTAGGATTTGTTCCGGGGTTACCAGGTGACAGCGGACGGCCGTCACACTGGCCCCGGTGTCACGCAGGGCCTCGGCCTTGCGCCCATTGATGCTCACCCATTGGCTGTACTTCGAGTGTTGGCGGGCAGGGGAGTCCGCGGGACCATGTCTCTTCCTCCTAGGCATGCCAGGGTCATGGCGGCGGGTTCCCACTCGAACTGCTCCGACTCATAGGTCTCCGTGTCTTCGGAGACTTGTTCTTCTCCCAGGGCGGCGGCCGCCATTTGGCGGGGCCCGGGGGCCTGGTTCTTCGGGCAGGTCGGGTCACTGGCATAGTGGCCGACTCGCTGGCATCGATGACACGTCACGTTAGCTCGGAACCCCGGGCGCATCGGGGGGTTTCCCCGGCCTGCTGGGGCCGGGGTGGCGTTAGTGGGTGCGGCCGGGGCGGCGTTTCTGCCCCGGCCCGGGCCTCCTCCTCCTCCTCGGGGACGATGGTGACCTTGGTTGGTTCTGTTCTGCTCATTCGGCCCACTCCGGGCCACTCGGGTGCTCTCCCACCGGTCAGCCTCGGTGGCGAGCTGCCGGGGTTCAGTCAATTTACTGTCGAGGAGGTGCTGCCTGAGCTCGACAAAGCAGTTGTTGGAGAGGTGCTCCCACACAATGAGATTGAAGAGTTGTTCGTAAGTGGTTACGTTGTTACCCTTGATCCACCCCTCGAAGGCTCGGCTGAAATAGTTCACGTATTCCAACCACGTCGTACCTGGGATCCGGGTGCAGTTGCGGAACCTCTGGCGGTACATTTCGGGTGTAAGTCCATATCGACTGAGGAGGGCGGCCTTCATGTGGTCATAGGACGTCATTTGATGGTCCGGAAGTTGCAGCAGGGCATCACGACCCTCGTTGACGAATCTCCCCCATAGACCGGCTCCCCAGTCACTTCGAGCGACTCGGTGGGCGGTCATGGCAATCTCATAGGCCTTGAACCACTGCTGTATGTCGTCGTTCCGGTGATATTCTCGGACCACATCCTTGGGGATGTGGACCTTCTGCTCGGTAGGACCCGGGGAGTGCGGTTGCTCGGGCACCCCTAGGTTTTTGTTCAGTTTGCGTATTTCTATCTCCGCTAGTTTGCACTCGTGCTCGTATGCCAGTCTTTTTTCTTCGAGGTCTCTCTGTCTCTGTTTTTCCTCTCGCTCTTCTCTGAGCCGTAAGTGTTCTAAGTTTATTTTTTGTTCCGCCAGTTTCAATTCTCCGTCTAATCTGAGTCGTGCCAAGTCTAACTCGTGTAATCTATTTTTTTCCCGCTCTTGGATCTCTTCATGGGAGGGGCCTGTTCTCCGTTCCTCCGTCCGGGTGGTGTTGACTTCCGGGGCTGCGGGGTCCCGGGGGGTTGCGGTATTTGTCTCTGTCCAGGCCTCTAGGGCGTTTTTGAAGTCTTCTTTTGTGCTTAGCCCGGTGGTAGCAATGCCTAAGTCCATGCAAAATTGTTTGAGCTCTCGGTGGTTGTATTCTTCCAGCTTTTCCATCTGGAACTTCTCCGCCGATCCGCTCTCTTTGGTCGTCATTGTGGTTTTAGTCGTAGGGTGAGTTACTGTCTGTACGGTACGCGTTGGTTCGGATCGCGCCGCTAGCCACCAATGTTAGACGGAGACCTGAAGGGTCGGCCGAGCACAGTGATCGCACAGACAGGTAACTTCCCCCCCACAGATGGACACCACACAAAGATCAGGGTAACACCTTTTATAGGCACTTCTGGTAGTAGAGTGGTACGATACAAGGCGATCAGGACACGATGATCCTCTCAATTCTAGTCTCTAGTAAGGGAAGGGGGTAGCGGGACAGTCTTGGTACCCACGGGTACGGAGGTGTAACGGTGATAGCTCACAATCCTCGAGCTCGGTGTTCGGATGGGTCAGACCGCGGCAGCGCCGGCAGGGCCCGAAGAGGTCGTAGGTGGCAACGGGCCGCGGCAGCGCCAGCAGGTCCCAACGAGGATGAAGGTTACAACGGGCCGCGGCAGCGCCAGCAGGTCCCACGAGGATGGAGGTTACTACGGGCCGCGGCAGCGCCAGCAGGTCCCACGAGGATGAAGGTTGCAGAGGGCCGCGGCAGCGCCAGCAGGTCCCACGAGGATGAAGGTTGCAGAGGGCCGCGGCAGCGCCAGCAGGTCCCACGAGGATGAAGGTTGCAGAGGGCCGCGGCAGCGCCAGCAGGCAGGACAATAGTTCACAAGGCAGGGCTGTGGCAGCGCCAGCAGTCCGTCAAGGATGAGTTCTTCTCGGTGTCTCTCGACTCCAGGATACAACTGCCTTCCTGTCCTGGGGCGGCCTCAGTTATAGGTCTGGCGCCCTTTGATGTCCGGACCCTCGCTCTTGGAGGTCGGGAGGTCTGGGATGAGGGAGTCCAGACACCCAGCAGGGGGGCGGAGCCAGCGCCCAAGGAGGCTGGGGGTGCTCGGCACCTGGCGGGGGAGAGCCATCGACACTTCGTACTCCCATTGACCTGCCAAGTGGGCCGTTCACCTCCTGGGTGGAGGGTGGTGCCGGGATGTCGGGGCCTGGCCAGGCCCAGGGTTGGGGTCGGGCTGAGGCCGCGCGGCCGCGTAGTGCCGTGTCCAAGATGGCGGCTGGGCCGGGCAATGGTGCTGACGGTGGCCCGGGCCCTGTACTGCGGGGAGGGAGCGAGCCCTTCATGTGGCCTGTCCAACAAGTGCCATGCCTCACCCCTATTAATTGCACATATACCGAAATGCCATGTCAAGCAGTGTATTGCATTTAAGGGACGGGGTAGCCTTAGAATTTCCACAACATTCAATTTGATCATCACTCTCTCCTTGCACTTGAGCAGTGCAGAGCTGCACAACAAGCAGTCTTGTTGTGTCTTGCAACAGCAAAGTGTACAACAGAGGATACTCAGTAAAGGGTTGAACACAATCCAACAACTTCCATGTCATAGAATAAGGCCACACTATAGTGTGACTCACAAATTAGTAAGCATGCAGAATCACAGCATCGTGCTGAAACTAATGTGGGTGCTGATACCATCAGTGATAATGAGTGACAGCTGTCATGAACTCAGGCCGAGTGTCATGCAAACATGTAAAAGATGTCACTTGTACTGAATGAATACATGCATGTCTGGGTTTCCACAAAGCACAGCACATTATAATTGATCTAATAGGACACGTTACAATGCAAACATTTACAACGCATGCCTTTACAACGCAGTTTTAACAATGCAACGTCCATTACAACTCATGATTTTACAATGCATGCCATCACAACGCATTTTTAGAAACTACATTTACAACGCATTCCATTACACTGCATACCATTACAACACATTCCATTGTATGCATAATACTTTTAGGGCAACAGTAGGGTAAGTGTTGGATAGTGTAGGGGTAAACATTACTATACACACCCCAGTGAGTGCAACAGTAGGGTAAGTGTTGAATAATGTAGGGGTAAACATTACTATTCCCACTTCAGTTAGTGCACCAGTAGGGTAAGTGTTGGATAGTGTAGGGGTACAAATTATTATTCCCACTCCAGTGAGTGCAACAGTAAGGTATGTTTTAGATAGTGTAGGGTCAAAAATTACTATTCTCCATCACTTACCTTATAATGCGTTGTAATGGCATGCGTTGTAATGACATGCGTTGTAATGACATGTGTTGTAGTGGCATTCATTGTAATGGATGCTTTGTAATGGCATGCGATGTAAAGGCTGTTGCGATGTAATGACTGTGTTGTAAATGTAGTGTGTTGTAATGACTGTGTTGTAATGGTTGTTTCCCTAATTTATCAGTCTACATTCTCACATATCCCACAGTATGCAACAGTAGTTAAAGGACACATTTCTCATGCATTACACAGCAATGCAATGAGGACTAAAGGCACGTAAACTAAAAATATGAGCAAATGACATAGTACAGTCAGTGACTAGGCAGAGTAGTATGACATTGGATAGGTGATATGCAAACATAGGAACTTTTGAAGAATACTGAAATGTCACTAGTGAAATACAAAGGCAGACACAGCTGTATGTGCATACACACATACATATTGAACATGGTTAGATGGAGGGATTTTGTAATTAACGTTGCTTTGCAAAGCAAGAGTTTAGTACCTCTGACCTGAGTCTACAGGATCAGACTAGTGTGGCTCACAAATCTTGTATCCACACAAAAGTGAAATGTAGGTTGAATGTGTGCACTGCCAGTGCACATGCATGTGTCAGGGAATGCAGTCTCCTTGTACCACAAGCCACATACTAAGCCATACACTCCAAGTCTACATAGTGTCACCAACGTTGACAGAAGTCAGATACAGATCATGTGTGAATTGCATCATCTAATTGATTGCACCTCAGAAGTACAATGTACTATTGCAAAATGCCTTACTGCAGGGGTGACTGGTGTTTAACTCACCTATTCTCAAGGTGTGTTGCTGAGTGACACACTCACCCCAGATCAACATCATGTTACATGATATATGTGGCCCTGACAACACCATGTGTGGCACATGTGGGCCTGCCCAATACATTCACAAGCCAAAATTAGCAATGTGTAACATGTCTGCACAGTCACAGATTATTTATGCTGCTACAGTGTGCTCTGCAAGTAACCCTCTGCCACAGTCCAAACCTAGGGGGTCATTATGATGGTGGATTTTCCGCTTACTCCGGGCCGGCGGAAGCCACCGCCGGCCCGGTGTATGCGGGAAATCCGCCGAGGAGGCCTGAAAGACCCACCGCCAAATCAGGATGGCTGGTGGGTCTCACAATCTGTCCGCCGCTTTTCCGCCGCGGTCGGAAGGCGACCACGGCGGAAAAGCACTAACATCGCAGGCGGTGTCTATCAGACACTGCCAGCCATATTAGGATGTAGGGAAAGTCATGCTTTTCCGCGGCGGCTTTTCCGCCGTGGAAGAGCATACGGACAATCACTTTGGGGGCCCGTTGCGGGCCCCCTGGGTGAAGGTTGCGTGGGGGGTGCACATGGGGGGTACCTATGGTACCCCCCTGCCTTTGCGTGCACGAAGCGGCAGGCACCGCGCGGTGCCTGCCGCTTTGTGCATGCAAATGCACAGCTTTCGTTTTTTTTCATTGCGGCGGGTGCTGCTTCAAGCAGCACCCGCCGCAATGTAAAACATACAGGATGTGACCGCCAGGGTGGCGGTCACATCCTAATTGCCATGGAGGGACCGCCGCTGCCCATGCGGACGTCCCTCCTACTCAGGGGTGGCGGACGGACGCAAGTCCGTCCGCCATCCTAATCGGCCCCTTAGTGTGGTACCAAACAGAGTTCAATTGCTGAGTGTGTGTCACACACTTCATGATGTATGTTGCTGGCTTAGCTAGGTCATTTAGAGTATGGCTCACATCTTGCCCTGTAAATGTAAACAGAGGGGCATGCAATGTGCATGGGCAAACAACGCAGCCAAGATACTCTCCCTATGCTACATCAATGTTTGGCAGCACATAACAATATGAGTTCGGTATCTTACTTAGCACATATAAATGGTGTCTCTTGAGTTTTGCCAGTGATGGGTTTACTACCTAGGCACAATGCAGACACACTTGCCCCATTAGACAAGGATGCACCTGTCACATGCAGGAAAGGGTGTGACTGTGTTAGTGTAACTTACTATTCAACAACCAATGCTGTGAGCACTAGTGCTCTATTTATGTGTGTTGCTGAAAACTGGATGTAAAGAAAATGTACAATAAAATAAGATGTCAAGGTCTATCTACATGGAATATCACTCATGTCAAGGTAGCACGCACTGACATATTCCAGGCTAGAGTGGTGTCATCTGTCAGTAAATGCACATATGACCACCTGGTGTGAATGGATACAAACATTCTAAAGTCATGTAACCCCTCTCTGTGCAGAATAATTTGATTCCCGGAAGTGTGAAACATATTGCCACTTGGGATTCATCACACTTGTCTGAGCTACTCAAGCTGGCCTCGTGATAATCAAACTATGGGCACAATTCTTTGCTAAATCTTTTCCACAGGTGTATTGTGCATGTGACACACATATTGTGCCAGACTCCATGCCCAGGCAACATATGTATCTGTCTCACAACATTCTATGATGTCTTTTGGGTATTTTAGTCAGGTAAATGATGTCTGAGCCACAGAAATAGGTGTCATATTGTCCTAACACCATACCTTTCATATCTTGACAGTCAATCTGTGAGCTGGATGCCACATGCACGGTAGACTGGCAGAAACAGTCAGTGTATGTATTATCCAGAGTGTGTATTGTGTCCGCAACACATCCTATGGCAGGATTGCAGACAGATAGTATGAAGTTTTACTTTGTGCATAGTCATGTTTAACAATGTGTATTCCATTTGATAGGCCTGCTGTGTGTGTGCAAGAAATAAAATGCGTACTATGCAGCTACCTACGTTCACCCAAGCATACTACCAACTGTATTACATGAAAAGTATATTAAGGTCACTGCAATTATCAATATGTATGTGTCTTTCGCATACATAGATTGTAAGTCATGATGTCCGCACTATGAGCGCAATGACTCTCACATATGCGCACTGTTCACATAGACATGCAACACATCCCAAGTCTAAGTATTGTAATTGTATTGTAATTACATTTATATAGTGCTTATTATGCCTGACGAGGCGTCGAAGCGCTTTTTCAGCGAGTAGCACGCTACTCTGGAACCCATAAACGATTAGTGGTGAATTAGTATAGTGAAAATATGTAAGTAATTTGAGTGGTGGATATGTTAGTCAATTATTTGGATTTAGAAGGATACTGGAGGGACTAGAGAAGGGAAACAGCTTTGCATTTATTTGGCACCTGCTACCCCAGATGGGGTGTTGAAATGCTTTTCGGTGAGTAGCACACTATTCTGGAACCTATACAGTGTTAGTGGCAAATTAGTATAGTGAAATATGAAATTAATTTGAGTGGTGGACATGTTAGTCTGGTATTTGTATTGAAAATGATAGTGGAGGGATAGAAGGAAAGGATTTAGAATGTATTTGTTTTAGAGCTCAAGCAGTAGGAGGAGGCTTGGGATGAGTAAACGGGAGGTGGAGGGGGAAGAGTCACCGGGAGGGTTTAGAAAGGCTTGTTTTGGGGGATCGGAATAGTAAAAAGAGGTATTGGATGATGTAAGGAGGGGTAGAGTAGGGAAGTGTCTCGAAACGGTTATTTTGGGGATCATAGTAGTGGTATCAGGTTTGGGATGAATGAGAGAGTGGAGGTAAGGGATATATTGATAGAGTTATAGAATGAGAAATAGGATAGTGCATTGGAAATAGTAGTAGAAAGGGTTGAGATGAGTCAGAGTTTGGGCAGATGATATATTGATAGAGGTATAGGGTGAAAAATAAGGTAGTGCATTGGATATTCTGAATTGAAAAGTAATAATAAGTAAAGTAATAAATATATAGATGCAAAAGTAATAAAGATATAAATCCATAAGTACTTGGAAGGTATATAGATGCATAAAGGAAGGTAGTAAATGTAGATTAAAGATGCATTAAATAAAAAATTATATATATATATATATATATATATATATATATATATATATATATATATATATATATTTGCATGCAAAGTGATCCTTCGAATCCTGATTGTGCTCCACTACTGGTGCTCAGCATAGGGGCCGGATCATGGCCCAAAACAGCAAATTTTACTCCAATGATGCGGCACACAGACTTGGGTGCTTTCAGCTCGATTTATTCAACACAAAAAAAAAAAAATATATATATATATATATATAAACGCTCCAATTGCGCCGAAAAACGGGGCTCAGGCGGTGGGTGCCGCTGCACGGTCGACGCACCGTGAAATATCGATGCTCCAACAACCCCTCTCCCAGCCGAGAGAGAGGTAGAAAAGCAGCACTCGCGGGGTGGGTTTCAGAGTTTCTTTATTTTTTTAGTGCAGACGCGTTTCGGGCGAAGCCCTTTGTCAATGTAATTACAAAACGCTGACAGGAAGACATTATATGCAGCGCGTTACTGCTGATGGAAACTGAAAATGGACTACCCGACTCAGAACCGCGGGCGCCATATTGGAATGTGCAATGTAACGTTGTTACAAAGATCAAAGGGCAACAGATTACCTTTTCTCAGTATCATTCATTTAGTTATTAAGCTGTAGATCAGCATGCATTCAACATTCAATTAATGATTATTGTGACTAAAAATATATATATGAGCTAAAACAGGTACATTTTAGATATGCTAAAATTGCATGTAGGTTCCATCCGTCTTTATCCTCTTATTTACTGTACATGGTTACTCATTTTGTCACAAAAAATAAATACAAATGCCCACTCGATCAAACATTCCATTATTATCTTGCCGTGGATCGGCTTAGGCGGCTCCTATTGCTAGAAACCGCTAATAATGACCACGGGAAAGCCCCCAGGTCAACACAGATTCCATCAGATTAGAGTGAGACAGCAAGCTGTTGACTAATGCAGATTATTTGCCCAGATGGATGGCTAATTCCTCGCCACTATTCAAACCGTTTGGAATTTTGGTCTGTAGGTCAATAATAAAGCGAGACTCCAAGCGTCTTAGCTTTAAAAGTCTATTCCCACCCCTTTCACTCTCTGGAACTTGGTCAACCCCAAAGTATTGTAACAGATCTCTGTTGCTACGATGTTTGATGGCAAAGTGTTTGGCAACAGGAGAAGTCAGATCCTTGTTAGCTATCGCCCTCATATGTTCTAGGATTCTTAACTTCACACTTTTTATGGTGCTCCCTATATACTTAAGGTTGCAGGGGCATACTAGACAATACACCACATACGGTGTCTGACATGTGATGAAGGACCCAATGTTTTTCTTCCTTGTGACCCCAGGGATTTCGTAGCCCAAGACCCTTTTGCTGTAAGCACAGGCCTTGCATTTGCCACAAGGATAGAATCCTTTCATTTCAGCCAGAGTGTTCGTCCTAGCAACGGGAGTCTCTAGGTGGCTATGTACCAGTAAGTCCTTGATGGACTTCGTTTTTCTGAAGGTTACAAGTGGGTTGTTGGGGATGTCTACCCCAATTATAGGGTCAGTCTTTAAGATATGCCAGCTGTGGCGTAGGATTCCTTTGAGTTGATTGGAATTGTTGCTATAGGATGTTATTAAGCGGAATTTGCCCTCATCTGTTTTGTTGGAGTTTATTTTGTCTTTCAGTAGTTCGGCTCTGTCTATCCCGGACACTCTTTTGAGAGTTTCGGTCAGGAGAGCCTGATTGTAACCTCTTTGTTTGAACCTGGACAGACTGTCTTTTGCTGCTTCCTGGAAGTCCTCCTCACGTGAGCAATTCCGTTTAAGACGCAAGAGCTCCCCGTAAGGAATACTTCGTTTCAGGTTCGTCGGGTGTGCGCTTTCAGCGTGTAAGACGCTGTTGCCAGCAGTAGGCTTGCGATATAGGGATGTTGTTACCTGGTTATCAATAATAGTTACACGAAGGTCGAGGTAGCTCACTGCCACTGAGCTAACCTCGCCTGTGAATCTAAGATTGACATTGTTGTTGTTTAAATGAGAGATATACTCTCTGGCACTCTGTTCCGACCCCCTCCACACCAGGAAGAGGTCATCGATGTATCTGTGCCACTTGACCACATTAGTGGTCCAAGTAGTGTTTCCCTCTGACCAGGCCACCTGCTCCTCCCACCAGCCTACGAATAAATTTGCATAGCTGGGGGCGAAGCAGGTTCCCATGGCGGTCCCAGAGATCTGCTTAAAGAGTTCACCCTGAAAGAGAAAAATGTTATTTAACAGGCAAAATTCTGTTAACTCTAGCAACATGGTACTATGTCCCGCGTACTTTAGTGGTCTCTTTTTCATAAAATATTCCACTGCTTTCAAGCCTTGCGCATGATCAATACACGTGTATAGGCTCGTGATATCCATCACAATCATAACATACATGGGATCCCACACTAGATCTTGTAATTGTACAATAAATTCCTTTGTATCCCTAATGTATGAGGACAATTGGAGCACTGACTGAAACAGGAAATGGTCAATGAACACCGAAAGATTTTCTGTAAGGCTGCCCATTGATGAAACTATTGGGCGGCCAGGCGGTGTTTTGAGATCCTTATGAACTTTGGGCAGATGGTAAAAAGTAGGGATTACAGGATGGTTTGATCGTAAAAAGAGATGTTCCTCAGTGCTTAACATATCTTTATTATGCCATTTCTGTATAAGCTTGTCATACTCTTGGATGCTCTCCTGATATTTCCTCATAGTAGTGAGTTCATAATGTTCTTGGTTCGAAAGTTGTTGTTTCGCTTCCCCTACATACATGTCCTTAGTCATTATAACTACATTTCCTCCTTTGTCGGAAGGCTTGTAGATCACGGAGGTGTCATCCTGAAGATTTTTTAGGGCTTTCCTTTGTCCCATGGTTAATGGGTTTGTGACGTTCTCTTTTGTGTTCTTTTTGGACATGCGTAGTTTAATCAGATCTTTTATCACAGTCTCTGAGAAAATATCGATCGCATCTTGGGCCATTTGTGGTAGGAAATGAGAGGTAGGTTTGAAAGGACTCTGTGGGGCTTCCTGATCTATGCCCACCTTCCTACTCCTTTGAGTCAAACTCGATTTATCAGAGTCACTCACTGTTGTTTCCGATCTTATCTCTTCCAAGATTTCTAAAGTTTCCAGATCACCCAGATTACCCAGTTGGAGACTGATACCATCCAAGCATGGGTCCTTGTTCTTAATGGCCCTTAGATGTTGGAGTATTCTTAATTTTAGTTTGTTCACAGTGCTCCCGATATAAAACTTGCTACAAGGGCACTGTAGCCTGTAGACCACACATTTTGAGTCACATGTAATGTGGTCCTGAATTATTTCCGTTTTGCCGTTTTGCAATTTGTAATTTTTGATGTTTGTTCCGTGCTCACAGGCCTTGCATTTGTGACATATCCAAAAACCTGGTGTTGTCAACCACGCCTGTTTCCTCTCTTCCCGTAGTTCCAAATGACTTTGTGTTAAAATGTCCCTTAGGGAAGAGGTCTTCCGATATGTGATACTTGGAAGTTTTGTCAAGGTCTCTTTTAATGTATCGTCCAAGAGTAGGACTTGCCAATGTTTCTGAAGGGCTTTTTTCATGATGGTACTCTGATCATTAAAGTCCATAATGAGTCTGGTTATCTCCATCCCTTGACTTATCTCACGTTCCTGATTGATCTTAGGCCTCTTGTTTTTTGGAGTTAATAGATCAGTCCTGTCTTTTAGATGCATCCTATTTCGTGCAGTAGAAATTACTTCCTCAGGGTATCCCCTTTCTAGAAATCTTACGCTCATTTTGTCAATTTCTTCTGTTAAATCTTCCTGTTCGGAACAATTTCTCTTCGCTCTCAACATTTGGCCATATGGAATACTCCATTTTAGTCTCATGGGGTGTCTACTATTTGCATGTAGAATGCTATTACATGCAGTCGGTTTTCTGTGGATTTTGGAGCAAAGTTTATTATTTTTCACAGAAATTTCCACATCTAGGAAGATCAAGGAGTGAGGACTGATTGTTGAAGTGAATCTCAAGTTGTATTTGTTATTGTCTAGAGATCCGACAAAAGTTTCCAGCGAGTTTTCGTTTCCGTCCCATATGACAAACAAGTCGTCTATGAAACGACACCAAAGCCTAATTTTTGGCCCCTCTGGATTCTCTTGATCTCTTGTTATCACTTCACTTTCCCAAGCCCCCATCAAAAGATTTGCATAAGTGGGTGCAAATGATGTCCCCATAGCAGTCCCCTGTTTCTGGAGGTATGTCCCCCCCAAAAGCAGAAAAACATTATGGGTCAAACAATAGCGGAGCATGTCAAGTAACATAGTTGTATGTTCAAGTAAGTTCACAGAGCGCGCTTCCAGTGCTTTCCTTACCACCCCAATACCGTCCTCGTGGCGGATTGAGGTGTAGAGCGATGCAACATCAATGGTTGCCATTAGATAAGTTGGTCTCCATTCACATGTGGAAATTTTTTGTAAAAAGTCCATTGTGTCCCTTAGAAAAGAAGGTAAGTTTGTTACATAGTTCATAAGAAAAATGTCTATAAACCTTGATGTTGCTTCCAAAAGTGATCCTATCGAACTCACAATCGGTCTCCCTGGTGGACATTCAAGTGACTTATGAACTTTTGGTAAAAAGTATATGGTTGCCATGATTGGGTTGTCTGTTTTCAGGTAGCTGTACTCGTCAAAATCCAATAGACCCCTGTCTTTCCAGTTCAATAACATGGAGTGATACTCACATGTCCATTCTTCCATGGGATTTTTTGTCAATTTTTCATAATGTTCTTGAACTTTTAATTGTCTATTTGCTTCCTCAATATAACTTGAGACATTTTGTATTACGAGGTTGCCCCCTTTATCCGATGATTTAATAATTATCGATGTATCATTTTTCAATTCAGTCATGGCTTTATACTCTTTTGGAGAGAGATTTTGTTTTTTCATTTGCCCATTTTTTACAGATTTATCGGCAATTTTAGTTATTTCCTCGACCATCAGTTCTTGAAATAAATCCACTTTATTACCTGGTGGAAGTTGCGGGCAAAATTTTGAATTTCTTTTCAACCCGCTATTGCCTCCTCGGTTTGTCGCTATTCCAAGAGTCTTACAGAAGTCGATTTCCATTCCTGGAGATATTGTGTTGTCCTCTTGGCTGGTTGAGGGGACTTCTTTAATTGACGCAAGTGTTATCATTGCTGCTAAATCCTTCTGTGCGACAGTAGATGTTGTTTCACTTATTTTGGGAACATTTGATTTTTTGTTGTTGCGATCTTTTTCTGCAAAATATTTTTTCAATTTTACTTTTCGGCAGAATTTGTAGAGATCAATGCGTGCGTTGGGTACATTTATGGATTTTGTTGGGCAATAAGAAAGACCTCTATTTAATAGCTTCAATTGTATATCCGATAATTGTTTGTTAGATAAGTTTATTACTATATTATTGGATATTGACATTTTCTTTTTCATAGCTACTTTTGCTTTCCTTTGCCTCGCTTTGCTTTTACTTCTTTTTCCACCCCTTCTGGTTTTTGGTTTGTTGGGGGTTTCTTCGGTGGACGTTGTTCCCTTCCCCAAGCATTGGATCTGCCTCTTCCTCTTTGTCGCGTGACCATATGTGCTAGCTTTATCTCCCCCCGAAAATCCAGCGGTGTGGTGGTGGATTCTCCTTCAATGGAGCTCACTTCTGAGCTGTCGACCTTCTCCGTCGGCTCATTGGCTCTATCCATGTTTTTGTCCATAGCAACATGACTTCTTAGGGTGTCATATTTACGTGCGAACGTATATATATATATTCCACTCCAAGAAATAATCCGGTACTCCGCTTGGTAAATTCGATTTCAGTTTATTAAACACACTGTGATTGCCAAATACACAAGACACTTAACAAACCCCCTGGACGACTCATTATATCCAGCTGTGGCAGCCTGTATGAACATATCTCTATATATGTCGACCACTTTCTATCCCCAATTGTACCAACGTTATGCTCATATCTTAAGGACACGGGGGATTTCCTTCGCATACTGATGGACACACAATGGCAGCCCACTTATCTATTGGTGACAATAGATGTCATCTCATTATATACCTCAATTGAACATGAGATAGGCATAAAAGCTATTCAATATTTTTTGCAACAACGTCCCATCAATGAATTTGAACATTCAATAATGTTGATAGATATGATCAAATTATGTCTTTACAACAATGTATTCATCTTCAACAAAAAAGTATATGTGCAGAAGTGTGGAACAGCGATGGGAGTTTCCTTCTCTCCAAGCTATGCTAACCTCATGATGGGGTGGTGGGAGAGGAGCATAGCTTGGAGAGAAGAAAATGACCATCATATGGAGAAAGTAGCGTAATGGCTACGCTTCATTGACGACCTCTTCCTCCTATGGAAGGGGACGGAATCAGAATTTCTGACTTTCTTCAATATACTAAATGAAAATGAGGTGGGCTTAAAATTCACGTATTCATTAAGCAACAAGGAGGTGGAATTTCTGGATTCCAAAGTGTATGTTAAAGACAATAGAATACAAACTACCGTACACAGAAAGCAAACTGCCACCAATAGTCTACTCCATGGGCAAAGTTTTCATCCTGAGAAACTCAAAAAAAGCATTCCGTATGGAGAACTCCTCAGAATGAAGAGGAACTGTTCTGAAGACAGTGAGATGGAGAAGAAATTCATGGAAACAAAAACACGATTTGCAAAGCGGGGTTATAAACAGTCCGATATCTTAAGAGGAGAAATGCAAGCAAAAAAGAAAACAAGGACTGAAACCCTTTTAACGAAAGAAGAGAAGATGAGTAAATTGACCAATGCAGAGACAAAAAAGAAAGAGGAACTACCACGTATGATCATAACTTACAACAAAGAAAGTTACAAGATTCAAAAGATCCTTGCAAAATACTGGCATGTAATTCTAAAGGATCCAGACATAGGTAAAAGCATAGGCGAACGGCCATTAATGACTTATAGGAGAGCGCCCAATCTTTCTGATCATCTGGTGCATAGCCATTTTGAACTAAAAACAACTGACAATTGGCTTAAGAACAAGAACAAAGGCTTTACCAAATGCCATGTTTGCAAGGCTTGTAAAATAGGCAGGAATTTGAAAAATCTCAAAGATCCAGCAGGAAAAAGTTTCATAATCAAGGACCGTATCACATGTGAAACCACACATGTGGTATATATGCTTCAATGTAATTGCGGGAAGAGATATATTGGCAGCACCACATGTACTTTGAAAAAAAGAATTTTGGAACACATACGTGCTATACAAAATGGGGACCACACTTATGCAATGGCAAAACATATCTCAACCCATACAAACAAAACTTGGATGGACATCCAATACTCTGGTCTAGCGACAATTTATCAACATGAACGAGGAGGAGACAGAAAATTAAAACTTCGACGGTTGGAATCTAAATTGATCATGAGATTCAAAACAAAACAGCCCACAGGATTGAATGGGGATGAGGAACTTTATTTCCATCTTTGATTTGGAGCATCTCTCAAAATGAACACATCAACTTTTGTGAGAGAAAACGAGCAAACCTATAATATAAGGCACGAAAAATATTGAATGGTCCAGAATGACTGAATGTACAATAGACAATAGAGGCTGTAAAAACTAAGTTATTGGTGTTGGAACAGCGGCTACATCATAGCAGTTCAGAAAAGGGGGTGGTGATGGACAGAGCATCTGAGTTAAACAGAACACTCATACCCAGTCAAAAGATCAGGGCTTGATCCATCACCGTTTTTTAGCTCACTGCACCATCCCAGCTCAGAACCTGGCTATATGCACCATGAGGATTCAAGCAAGCCGGGCCGAAGATGGCTGTAATGCCAGAAACCGGTCCCCGGAAGCTTGTTTCCTTTCCAGTAAAGAATTGGCTTGGTAGTTTGGTCTGCCCTGTTCCCATGATGCACTGGGCCAGGGACAAACTAGTTTGCATATGGCCAGGTTCTGAGCTGGGATGGTGCAGTGAGCTAACAAACGGTGATGGATCAAGCCCTGATCTTTTGACTGGGTAGGAGTGTTCTGCTTAATTCAGATACTCTGTCCATCACCACCCCCTTTTCTGAAACATCATAGCAGTGGCAAGGGCACTCAGCCCGAGATATAAACTCAAACTGATTGCATTTATAATTTTGTTGAAGTACAAAAACAATGTTAAAAGGTTTAAAGTCTAACCACATATGCACAGTTATACACTGCTTAGTCGCAATTGATGTATAAAAATGTCATATACAAGCTTGAGGGGTTTATGTTAACTGATTTACATTTGCGCAGTATATATCGCGTAATAGGGCACTTAGTCCCAAACGTTTCACAATGTTATATAATGGTGAAAATGATAGCGACATACACAACACCAGCGGAAAACACCATGAAAATGTTCTTATGTTTTCAAAAACTAGAGAGATATGAATAGTAAAGAGTAATCGTTGAATAAAATTTTATTCAAATGAATGTATAGACTACATACCCCAGCATGCATCACCAATAACGAAACTGTATAAATATAGAAAGTGAAAAGGGACAATTGTTTGACACCGCCGTGAGAAGGAACTTTGTGTTCGAAACGCGTTGGCAATCACAGTGTGTTTAATAAACTGAAATCGAATTTACCAAGCGGAGTGCTGGATCATTTCTTGGAGTGGAATATTTACGAGACCCTGTCCTGGTCTCGATCCTGGCACCAACTCTGGGTGCTCCCTCTGCGACAGGACAGTTTGTGTGGTGATATATATATATATATATATATATATATATATAGGCTCCTGGTGGGCTAGTTGGCCCCCAGGGACCCCCAGTTTGCAAGGGGAATTAGTTCCCCCTCTGCAAACGCGCCAGGGGGCTGCGTTGCAGAGAGGTGTAACAAGGGGCATTGTCTCATTACACCTCTGCAATGCAGCCCCCTGGCGCATACTGGAAGTTCAAGGTGGGCTAGTGTGCCCCCAGGGGCCCCCAGTATGCAAAGGGTATTAGTTCCCCCTCTTCAAACATGCACGGGGGCTGCGTTGCAGAGAGGTGTAAAAAGGGGCGTGGCTTCATTACACCTCTCTGCAATGCAGTCCCCTGGCACATACTGGAGATTCCTGGAGGGCTTTCAGGTCTTATATAGTTAGGAATTAGCATTAAAAAAAACTTTGAAATTCACTGAAAAAAACATAGGTTTCAGGCCTTATATAGTTAGGAATTCGCATTTAAAAAACCCTGCAAATTCACTGAAAAAACCATAGGTTTCAGGCCTTATATACTTAGGAATTAGCATTTAAAAAACCTTTGAAATTCACTGAAAAAACCATAGGTTTCAGACCTCCTTATATAGTTAGGAATTGGCATTTAAAAAACCTTTAAAATTCACTCAAAAAACTATACGTTTTAGGGGTGTTATAGTTAGCTGGACATTTCACTCATACAAAACCATTGAAATTGCTCCTATATAGTTAGTTGTACTAACTATATTTCACGCACCCGCAGTCCACTGCTGATGATGTCACATATTACATCATTCATGACATGGTCAGTGACATCACTGATGACATCTCAAATGACATCACTGATGACATCATCCACGTGACAATCACATACACCTTTTCATACACTAGTAAAATCTTTCATCACTCTTTGTAAAATACAGAGTATCATATTTGAATCCATTGTTACAGCAATACAAGTATCTAAAAACCCACTCAGTGATTCATAGATGTATACACACATCTAATCACTTACCTGTGGATTCACTCATACATGCTGTCAATGAACAATAGAACACTATCAAAAATACTTATACACATAAATCGACATTACACACCAGCACACATCCTATTCACACATGAAGTCATCCTACTCACTTATGCAAACAATGGATCATACTTACATATTTACTTAGCTACACACTTATACAAACACAACTTCATCTATTCATTTAGATAGTAAGTCATACTTAGTGAATTATAAAATCATTATTACAAGTATAAAGTTATCCATACAGTCACTCACACAATCATTGAGTTTTATGTATACTTATTTATATACAACAACTGACACATACACTGCCTTTTATTTCTCTAGTTTGTTGGACATGTACCATTGAGAAATATATTTGCTCATCACCACACCCATAAAGATATTCACTCACCCAAACCACTGTTAGAACATGTAGTTTTAACTTCATATATCTAGTGAATCAACTATTCACACATCTTTGGGCAGTCACACCCCCCCCACCGAACCACACACACATTCACTCTCCCATACAAATACTCAGTTAACTAATCAATAACTAATATAGACTTTCACATAGCTAGTAACCAACTGGAGAACCAGTTTACACAACAACTGACAAAGTGATACAGATATTCAAACAGTTTAGTCACTATCCACTATATTTAGTGAGACACTATAAATTGGTCAAGTAAACAGTCAATTACACTGCTACTAAATCCTCCATCCAAATATTTATTTTTATATATCCACTCATTCTTCAATGCAAATTGCTATATATATAATGCATATTTAAATAACGAAGCAAACCACATTCACTGGATGATGTCATCAGTGATGTCATCAGTGATATCATTTGAGATGTCATCAGTGATGTCACTGACAATGTCATGAATGATGTAATATGTGACATCATCAGTAGTGGATTGCGGGTGTGCAAAATATAGTTAGTACAACTAACTATATAGGAGCAATTTCAATGGTTTTGTATGAGTGAAATGTCCAGCTAACTATAACACCCCTAAAAGTTATAGTTTTTTGAGTGAATTTTAAAGGTTTTTTAAATGCTAATTCCTAACTATATAAGGCCTGAAACCTATGTTTTTCTCAGTGAATATATATATATATGTCTTTACATGTATATAAGTGACTGCATAAATAAGTAAATCTTTTCATCATAACTATTTATCTACATTTGCTTCACTAGCAAATGTAGATAAATAGTTATGATGAAAAGATTTACTTATTTATGCAGTCACCTATATACATATAAAGACATAGAATAAAATAACTATCAGTAATATGAACATTTGTAGAGCAGAACTAATGACATTCTATTTATAATATATATATATTTTTTAAACATAATTATTCTACGCGTTTACACAAAGCAATACATGTCAAGTCAAGTCAGCTTTATTCGGAGTAATTTTACAGCCATAAAAGCGTTCGACGAATACACTAATCAATTAAAATAAAAATAAAATAATTTCAAATCTTTACATTGTTAAAATATTAATAATTCATGTCTTTCTCATAATCAGATTAAAAGTGCACATTCTTAAAATTCCACGTGAGCAGAACAGTACATTATAAACATTTTAAAAATATCATTAAATTCAGTCATTAGAATTTTCATAGAATAAGACATCTAAATCAGACAGTTCATTTCTAATCTTAATTGCCCTATGTAAAAAAGAATTTACATAATACATTCTTTTTTTCATTTTCAAGTTTATAGAGATAGAAAAAAGCATATTTGTATTGGTAGATTCTATTAGTCAGGAAGAATGGGTTTAATTTTTTTTCCTGATCTCTGTATAGAAATTACAGAACAAGAAAAAAATGCATAGTTGTCTGTGGAGTTTTTCCATCACACGGCCAATTAGGGAACATTTACGACCACTTTTCCCCACTTGGAAATGCTACTATATAGTGCAAGGTACCAAGTCTAAATCTTGTTAAGTAAAATCTGTAGTGTGTCTTGCTTACAAGAGACAGATATATTTGGGTGCCCAGTGTGGAGGGGATTTCGCAGTAGTTGGTAATACTTTGTTTGTGACATATATTTTCCATTCTATCACGTTCCTTTTTGGTGGCATATCTTAACTTTAAATCACATTGGCTAACGTTCTGAATAAGCTCGTGCTTCGCCTTATCAAAATCTATCATACAGTATGCTAGCAGCTTGAGAATATACTCTATCCATGGAATTTTTTTCCCTTTGTTCAAAGACAAACAGACTCTTATTAAGTCCTTCGTCAGTTTGGTTTCTTCTTTCACCCAAAGCCCTCTCCAGAATGTGAGCCCCATTGTATTAATAAAATCGCTTATGTATGGTACAAACAACTCTTTATGCACTATAAAGTTAGCTGTAGACTTTGGAACTGCCAACACTCTCTTTAGGAATCTATTTTCTTTAATTTGTAAAGGGCACAAAGTTCGTCCTCCCTCATATGGCTGCCCCATAGCAGGTTCCTGTCACACATTTACTTCTGTATAAAGTAAGAATTTCCCTGATGGGCTTATTTCCTAACTTAGCTGAGAATCTAAAAATGTTCTCAACAATTCTTAAAATGTTTCATTCACATGATTTAATATGTGTATCCCAGGTACCTCTGCTGTTAAAAAGTAAACCCAAATAACAGAAGGTTGGGACTCTACTTAGCTCTGTTCCTCCCACATGATGTGTTTTCTGTTTTAGTTTATTATTACCACATGTCATGACAAAAGTTTTACTGAGCTTTAACTGAAGATGTTTATCAGACATGTATTTATCAAAATTTTCTATTAAGAGTTGTTGCCCATTTGCTGTCCTCGACAGCAACACCGTGTCATCTGCGTAGAATAGTACCGGAGTTATGCGTGTTCCAATTTTAGCGGCGTCTACATTTTGTTTTTGTAAAAAGGCATCCACGATATTAATGTATAGGGAAAACAGGAGGGGTGCCAACACACATCTTAGGCATATTCCCCTGGTGACAATAAAATCGTTGGGGCATTCCCCCATTTTTCCAAACCATACTCTAGAGGTTAATAGGGCGTAAATCTGGGATAGGTATATTATAATATCTATGGGGGCTCCTAGCTCTTTCAAGGTTTCCTACAATTTAGCGTGATTGACGAGGACAAACGCACTTGTGGGATCTACGAAGCATAGATGTAATACTCCATCCTTAGCTATAGTATACTTTCCTATTAATAACTCAAGGTTTAGGCACTGTTCCACTGTACTCATACCCCTCCTGAACCCATACTGTGCGTCGGAGAGGATGTTGTTTTCATCAGCCCATTGTTCTAGTCTTCCCAACAGTATTCTCCCCATCAGTTTGGAGGTGAAGTCCAGGAGGGATATGTGTCGGTAACAGTTTGCCTTCCCCCTGTCCCCTTTTAAGGTCTTGCCTACGCAGCGCACATGCGCTGCTTATGAAAGAGACCTAAACCCGTCGATTTCCTTTTTGAGGCAAACTCGTGCACGCGTTCCATTGCCTTCAATGGCAACGTGTGCATGAGGGGCGATTGCCTTGCGGGAGCGAGCAGCGATAATTAATATCATATGGTGCTGCGAGCGGCAGCGCCATATGGTATTAATTATCGCCGATGGCTCCCGTAAGGGAATCGGCAGGCTCCCTCCCCCCTGCCGCCACGCGAGGCGCACGGTTGTTTTGTTTGCTATGTGATCACAGAGACGGACTTGCTATCTGCAAACCAATCTTAGCCCTTCCTTTCCTTTAAAAAGAATGGTCCAATCTAAACTGCTTGACCATGTAAAAGGGGACTAAAGCAGCCCGACATGTTCCTGCACGCTTGAACCTCCTCGGCCATTCATCATGATGAACCTGTGTTTGTAGTTGTCTGTGGGAGTGCAGATGTTTTTTCTTTTCTTCCGGTTCCTGGAATGGTCTAAGCATTCGGGGCAGGTAGTATTGCATACACGCCCAACCTGGAGACTTAAAAACCCACTATTGTTTAACACTACTGGGGCTTATCCTGGTGTGGAAAAGTAAATTTTGCCATGTTCTGTGTCCCTACGTGTCATCCATCATATGTTATGTGTGCATGATTAATATGCCTACGTATTTCCCTATGTTCGATTCCTGACGCAATTATAGTTGTGTCCACCTCTAGTATGCTAGTTTCCAGTCCTCGTGAATACTACGAATATCAGGCCTATGTAAAGCTACGTTGCCACGTTTCCCAGTGTGCACGTTATTTCATTGTAAAGTCCCCGTTTCTAGGCCTCAAAAGGGCCTGGACACCAGATTCAGCTCCTGTTTCCTGAAGCCTCGCTGAGGAGCGATACAGCCCCCACCTGTATCCTCGACCCTTCACTTACTTCCTGCCATGCAGTGCCCGGTCCAGCCTGGCTCTGCCTCTGAGTCTGCCAAAAGTATGTTATGATTCCAGTTATCAGTTCAGTCCTCCTTCTCTGCATTCCTAAACTACTGAATCGCATCAATAGTTTCCGTCATTGTCTAGCCTTTCCCCTCCTGACTTCTAGTTTATATCAACATGTTCTCTAAACATCAGATACTAGATACTGTTTAGGTACATGTCGCCCTGACTCTCCAGACTTCAGTCTCTGCTCCTAGCACAGAGTTCATAGCCCCCAGCTTCTCCCAGTAACACGTCATTGCAAGTTTGCGCGCACCACCAGGTTAGAGGTCCCGGCTCCTTAGGTAGCCCCCTCCATGGTTTCCGCCCCATTCATGACATATTCTGTTACGTTTGCATCACATGTCTATGTATACGCCCTGTTACACCCACTTTCACCTTTATCTTTCGCGACTGCTACGCGTCACGCCTTCTGCTCCACCCACTGTTACGCCTACTGCAATGTAATGCTATGTGTTTGCGTTATGTATATATGCTGATGTACTGTTATTAAAAGTTGTCCTTATCCTTTTCCTGCCCCAGGCAAGCGCTTGCCATCCTATTCCTGTGCAGGTTGTCCTGTTCCTGTCCTTATCCTGTATTAAACCTGCATAACTCCTACTACCTCGAATCTTGACTCTTATTTTATTGAGCTATCTGTTATTCATTTATATATTCAAAAATAGGGTATTATTTATTTATTTACCACATAATGGCGCCCGAATAGGGACTTGCCCTTTCCCCACGCGCCGGTGAAGCCACGCCGGCCCCCTGACCCTCTGCAGCCGTGACGGAACCATACCGTGCACCGGCAGATATTTCTGCTTCAAGTATCCCTCAGGCCCACGGAGGAGACGGAGGAGGCGGTCCAGCATCCAAACGAGACGGTGGAGGAACGCGGCGAGTCCCGACCAGAGCCCAAGCCAAGAGTCCAAGGTCCGAGGTATCCGGAGGTCCACCCGTAACTGAAGTCCGAAGTTCGTCGTCCGTCGTCGTAGCAGTCCAGTCCAGTCCGAGGCCTTCCGTTCTTGCTGCCCGGTGAGTACCGTTACTGGGGTAGTATCTAGACAGGGTCAATCAAATTGACTCTGGTCCGTGGGTTGGTGGTACACAGTCCCACAAACGAAGTGTCCACTTCGGTGGATGCGGGTCCTGACGTGTCTCTTTATGAGACCGGTAAGTTTCGTACTGTTTCAGCAGTGCATCTAGTTTCTGTTCTAGTCAGTTCAGTTCTCGAGAAAATTCATGCATTCTGTTTTTCTGAGTCCGTATTCCAGGTAGTATTCTGTTCGAACTGTTATTTCTAAATGTTTTTCATGTATTTTAATGTCGTGGTATGAATGAGGAATAAGTATCGTGTTCATTGTGTATTGTATTGTGTCTAGATTACAGTCCAGTCATGCCACTCTTTTCGAAGTTGCGTCAGTTAAAAACTAGAAAGGGTCTGCTGGAAGCAGCAGTTCCAGTTCCGCCTAGGGACAGTCCAGGTCATTTTATGTATCAGAAGCATGGCATAAGCGCCATATTGTATCTAGATTTATGGGTAGAGTATACCAAACAGTTAGAAGAAAAGTATAGATGGCCCGTATCGGGTACATGGGATGCCGAGTGCATCATGCGAGTAGAAGAAGCATTATGGAAAAAGAAAGCCAGACAGTCACAGAAAGATGCCATTGAGTTATGGCGTAAAGAAGCTCATAAAAGAACCGAAAAAGAAATCAGAAAGTCAGAATTAAGTAGAGAATCCTTAGAACGAGCACAAGAAAAAGAATTAATCGAGATAGGTGAACAAGTCAAAGCCGAACAGTCAGACAGACAGAGGCATGCCCTTAATAGGGGTATGTATCCTCTTCTTGCCGAGGGCTTGCCAAAAGCGACCCCAGAGGCATCCAGTAATTTCCCGCCACCATTAGTTCCGACCAAGCTACGTCACAAACAGACCGCAGCTGATATTTTTATTTCGTCCTATTTGGACGATACGGTCCCAGAATATGCAAATCCTGTTCGCGCTCCGCCAGTCCCTGTAAATCAGGCACTTCCCGCTCCTCCAGACACCGGAGTACCTGTTACGGTACCCCCGGTCCAGCCCGCCATACAAGTCCAGCCCGCATTTCCATTTCCCACTCTGCCAGGACGAAGAGCCTCAGTAGACGACCCTAGTTTAGGGGCCGCAGGAGGAGGTCCTCCTCGAACCCCGCCGCCACACAAGCGTTTAACGACAGCCGAATTACACGCACAAGCGTCACAGCGTACGCCCAGACATCAGACTGTAGCAGAAATAAGAAAATCCCTTGCCGAATGCGGCTATGATCCAGTCCCAGGCGAGGATAATATGGTTTTATATTCATTCCGCGTAAGAAAGGTGGCCGAGTATCTAGTCACCCTACCGAATATGAAAGAAGATCTAGACAGAATATATCGTTTCATCCGTACAGGGGATGATCCAGAAAGCATTAGCGAGGCCATGTCTCAAAGGAAAGCCGAGATCCAGCTCATGATATTAAAGTTTCTGATCAACTGTCTAATAAGAGAACAAGATTACCCGTCTAAAGATCCAGCCGAAATGAGAACCCTGACAAGGTGGAGTGATAATATAGCCGAGGGTAAGCACAAGACCGTCGGTGCTATGGAGAGTATGTACAAGAAAATCCGTAGAGAAATAATAAAGTTACACGAACAGCGTAAAACTGCACAAGTAAGCGAGAAAGAAAGTAACTCTGATACCGAAGAGGTAGAGGACGAGGATCCCGCCAGAATAGCGTATGTAGGAAAATCTAGATTTCCAGATCGCCATTTACGCCTAGAACACAAGTCTATTTTTCATTCTCCAGCACCAGAACAAGGTTCACTAGAACAAGTGTTTCAAGCTACCGATCACATTCTGAAATCACGAATCGGTTACAGTGAGTTAAGTACTATGCATGAACAAGAACTAGCCCGATCAGCGGTCCGATGGATTACTGATTCTACCACTTTTCCAGACGAAATAGTGGCACAAATGTTTCTGAAAATGCCCCCAGCCGAGCAACGACTGGTGGGTATGTATATGATCCAGCACCTCATTACATTGTATGAGGGTCAACACTCTGATCCAGGTCCGTTACATGATATCCTGAACGAGTTACTCCAGTATAGATGGAAAGGTCTAGGTACCGATTTAATTAGTGTCATTCTAGAACAGCGCCACAAATATAGAACGTTTCTGAACCCGCATTTTGTTCATGTCTCACCCCCAGAAAGTAAACCATTTTACATAGACAGACAGAATCCGTTACGAGAAGTCCACCCAGTTAGAGGAACGGGTGGCGAAATGCAACGAGTGTTTGTATACACTCCGATCACAAAGATGGAACTTCTTGAGATGAAGAAATTAATTCCCTGTCATGATAAAGATCCAGCAGGGTTCCATAGAGAATTAAAGGACATGCTCCGTATGGGAGAATACACGTATCCAGATATAATTAAAATGTTAAAGGTTCTGCTGCCCGCAGGGGTGTATGAAAAGCTCAAGGAAAAAGATTGGGAGGTGGGAGAGAAAAAGATCGATTGGGCAGTTCTAGAAGCTGAAGACAAGGCACGAGTACCAGGTACCGGTCTTGGAGATAAATGTAAAGAATTACCGGAATTATTAATACAAGTTTTACCCAGATTATTGACAACTAGAAAAGAAGACTGGGATGCAATCTCAGCATGTAAACAGAAACAAGACGAAGATATTAGTGATTTTTATTCTAGATTTGAAAAATGTTTTAGCATCAACAGTGGCCTCAAGACAAGTAGTGAGTCATACCCTCACCTTTTTGTTACCAAATTAGTCGAGAATTCAAGTCCACAAATTAAAAATCGAGTTTTGAAAGTCGAAAGTACCTGGCAAGCTAATACCCCGTCCCAGATGTTGCAAATGCTTCAATACCACCAGAATAGGATCAGGGAAGAGCAAGAACACGAAAGAAAACGTATGAAAGACACGAAGATGAAAGTACTAGTTGCACAATCTGTTCCTCAAGACAGTCAAAAGAGGGGTCCAAATCAAGCCAGTCATCCTGCAGCTCCCGTTAAAGGGAATTGCAATTACTGTAAACAGCCAGGCCATTTTATAAACGAGTGTGCAGTTCTGAAACACAACATAGCTACCGGTAAGACTAAAGAAAGACCACGTCCGCCTAGACTAGAACAAGTTTCACAGATTCCTCAGCCACAGAATGCACCACAGACAGTTACAGCACCGCAGCCTATTGCTGCAACACAGCATGTCACATCGCAGATGTACCAGTATGCACAGTCTGAGTATCCAGAGTACCAGCAGTATTCGTGAAACAGCCTAGAGAGGGAGGTAGGCTTGCCTCTCATCGAGATACCTGTAGATCAAGAAGGTCCCTATGTTCACAGTCAAGTATTAGGGAAAGACAGAAAGTTTCTGATTGATACAGGGGCAAGTAGGACCACCATCAGTCACGCCGAAGTTCCAGGGGCTCCGCTCTCAGGCTCAAGAAATGTTTCCCTTGGATTTTCAGGAAAACCTATCGTAAATGAGATTTCAAAGCCAGTTTCTCTAGAAGTAGGTCCATTGTCCCGCACTACTGATCTGTTACTTACTAAGTCATGTCCAGAAAACCTATTAGGCATTAAGACACTGAAAGAGTTAGGTGCAGTTATATGCTGTTCCCCAGAGGGAATACGATTGTTCCTACGTGACTTTAAGGGTCACTATGTATTACGAGATTTTGATTCAAGACTGTCTAATGTCCCGCAGCATTTATGGGCGCAAGGTCCAACTGATGTAGGTTACATGCAAATCACACCCCATCGTGTGACTCTCAAGCCAGGTGTAGTGTTACCACGAATCAGACAGTACAGATTGCCACCGGAGGCTGTAGCAGCCTTATCCAAAATTATTGACGAGCTCATGGCTCAAGGAGTGGTTGTAGAAACTGACTCCAATGTATGTAATTCTCCGATCATTCCAGTCATGAAACGTACTGATCCTAATGCACCCCCAGTATATCGATTAGTGATTGACCTACGAGAGCTTAACAAATGTATTGTTCCTCAGTACCCAGTTGTCCCAGATATCTCTTCCCTATTGACAGCCATTGATTCCGAAGCCACGTTCTTTACTGTAATCGACCTCAAGAACGCGTTTTTCAGTGTTCCTATTCATCCAGACAGCCAGTTCCTTTTCGGATTTTGTTTAAATGGAAGGAGCTATATGTTTACACGAGCTCCTCAAGGTTTCACAGAAAGTCCTAGTATTTACAGTCAAGCACTCAAGAGACAACTAGACAACATTCACATGCCAACTGACACTGCCCTGCTCCAGTATGTCGATGATCTCCTGATCACAGCCCGTTCTGAACGTGCTTGCGAGCGAGCATCCCTTACAGTCTTGTATTTCCTGGCCGAGATGGGGCACAAGGTGTCCCCTTCTAAGCTTCAATTCTGTGTCCAGCAAGTGCTATACTTAGGACACTTACTGTCCAAGAGGGGTAGGCAGTTGACACCAGACCGTATCCAGTTAATAGCGAGTCTTCCTCAGCCCAAGACCCAGAAGGAGGTACGTGCTTTTATCGGCCTTACTTCTTACTGCAGACAATGGATTCCTCAGTATGCATTTCTAGCTAAGCCACTGATACAGTTAACGACACAGGAGGCAGCCGTATCGACTGTCCTCCCTTGGACATCTGAACATACACTTAGTTTCAATGAGTTAAAGAAAGCTCTATGTCAAGCTCCAGTTCTAGCGACACCGAACTACAGTAAGCCTTTTACACTTTTCGTAACTGAACGGGAAGGTACAGCATTATCTGTTCTCACACAAGATCAAGCAGGACAATACAAGCCCTGTGCTTATTTTTCGAGCACATTAGATCCTGTAGCCCAGGCTCTGCCTGCGTGCCTCAAGTCAGTTGCAGCCACAGCACTAGCTATCAGACAAAGTGATTCCATAGTCTTAGGACATACCTTGACAGTACAAGTTCCACATTCCGTGGAAGTTCTTTTAAACCGAACACAGACTCAGCACTTGACAATAGCACGTTTAACAGGTTATGAATTGACACTGTTCCAGCCACACATAGAAATCAGACGCTGCAACATCCTGAATCCTGCTACACTGTTACCATCAGTTAATTCGAATTCTGCCACACATGATTGTGTGGAAGTAGTTAACATTACGACAAAACCAAGACAAGATCTGTCAGATATTCCGTTACTAGATCCCGACCTGACACTTTATGTGGATGGTTCATGTATGAGAACTAGTACAGGAGAACTAGTCGCCGCGTATGCAGTGACTACTGACACCGAAGTTATTGAAACACACCGTATTGACACCCTGTCCGCTCAAGCAGCAGAGCTAGTCGCTCTGACACAAGCCTGTATACACGCCAAGAACTTGAAAGTTAATGTTTACACAGATTCACGCTACGCGTTTGGAGTTGTACACGACTTCGGAGTGCTCTGGCAGGAGAGAGGTTTCATGACTTCTCATGGAACCAAGATTCAGCATGGTCTCCTTATTCAAGCTCTGTTAGATGCCATACACTTACCGACATCTATTGCTATCCTGAAGTGCAAAGCACATACGAAAGTTACTGACATTATTTCTCACGGTAATGATCTAGCAGACCGCACAGCCAAGCTTACAGCACAGACTCCAGACATTCCAGTTAATCAGACACATACTCCAGATCCGATTACATGCATGACAGTTAAGGACCCTACTCAAGATGTCATAGATATCCAGTTACATGCTACTCCCGATGAAATCAAGAAATGGTCCGAACAAGGAGGGGTCCAGACAGATCAAGGATGGTTAACGAAGGGTAGAGCCACATGGTTTCTCCCCGACTCTATGGTTCAAGTCATTATTAATACCGCACATAGTCCAGCACATTTAGGAGAAAAAGCCATGTTAGACAGTATCCAGAACATTTGGTTCAACAAGCATTTACGAGCTGCAGCCAAGCAGAAAGTCCGTACCTGTATGATATGTTGTCAGTTTAATCCAGGTAAAAGTGTCCCGGTGGAACAAGGTGGATTCCAGCCTCCTGACCGCCCTTTTGAAGTCCTCCAGATGGATTATATTCAGATGGAGCGATGTCGAGGTTTCAAGTATGTCCTTGTAGTTGTATGCGCTTTGTCCAGGTGGACAGAAGCATATCCAGTCCCAGATTACACAGCCGCGACCACTGCCAAGCAGTTGGTTCGTGAGTTCTTTCCTCGTTATGGACTCCCTAGAGTCGTATATTCTGACAACGGCCAGCCATTCTCATCTGAACTCATGAAGCATGTTTCCCTTCTGTTAGGGTACCAGTGGAAGTTCCATTGTGTACGCCATCCTGAAGCAGCCGGTCTCGTAGAGAGACATAATCAGACTCTGAAAATCCGAATCGCCAAAGTGTGTAAAGAAAAAGGTGTGGACTGGCTAGTAGCTCTGCCAGTCGCTTTATTTTATATGCGCATGGTCGCACATTCCAGATCAGGTCTGTCCCCGTATGAGGTCGTTTTCGGCCGCCCCCCAAATATGTGGGGTACTCCTAGACCCCGAAGTATTACCGATGTTTCATGTAATATGTTGACAGATTACCTAGCTTCCTTGATGTCTGCCCTCAACTCATGTCGTTCACAGGTTGCCGCCGCATTTCCAGACAATACCGAGGTGGCACCGCATGAAATCGTTCCAGGATCCATGGTGATGGTCCGCAATTTTGACAGAACAAGTCCGCTGGAGCCTCGTTGGAAAGAGCCCCGACAGGTCCTCCTCACCACCCGTACAGCCGTGAAGTTGGAAGGTCGCAAAGGCTGGGTGCACCTTTCTCATATAAAACAATTTAATGGATTAAAACCCGTCTTAAAGAACATTTCCCAGGATTTGAAGGATTGCCAAAGCATTGTTCTCAAGGACTGTCCCGCAAAAGACATTGCTACAACCCCTCCCCTGTTAGAGAAAACTCCGCAACAGGAGTATAAACTCAAACTCCGGTCTAGTAAAATAAGTCAGCCAGTTTGATTGTCTAAGTCCTCCCCTAGGTGAAACGGTTAGACTGTTTCTGACATGTATAAAATAGACCCCCATAGTGAGAGAGTTAGTCAAAACTCAATCCGATGTATCGTTTTTCTAAGTTTCATTTTATTTCTCAGCATTATGATTTCCTGCACCAGTTATGCATTTTACCTGTATCTTCCAATTTCTCATGTAAATAAGTCTGCTAATGCTACTGTAGAGCACATGTTTAGTGATCTGCCTCCTCATGAACTCTCTTACCGCCTCGCTATGCGAAATAACTCATTCATCCGCATGTTACATTACTCACATCAGACCAGCAATGCCACTAATTGTTGGGTGTGTGGTCGACTCCCCCCTTTCCAGACCCCGAAGGGAGTTCTGCCACTTTTTCCTTATCCATTTTCACATAATGGTTCGTGTGGAGCATGGTCCACGTTAACGTCATCCTCAACAGATATGTCTTTTCTTAACAGTACATGTTTCCCAGACAAGCAAGGTCTCCCCCACCGAACAGGTTTAGATCTAGAAAATGAAGTGTATAATTTAGGTAACTATTCTTCGAATTTCATGGTCCTGAATGTCCAGTCTGATTCTACTCCAGACTTACCTGCTATTTCAGTACTACCAGTCAAAGGCGAATTATGTGTCCGAAATTATGGTTCTGTACATGTAGGGCATAGTGATTGTACTACTATTGTCAAGTATAGTGACAGTGGGAAATCTATCTTCAAAGCTTCACGTCATTCTTATTTTATTTGTGGTCAAACTGCATATGTCCGTCTGCCCCTCGATTGGGAGGGAACCTGTTACATTGCCTTCCTACTGCCACCTGTTTTCCTAGCCCCACCTGATTATCATAGAAACACACATCTAGTACACATTAGACATAGAAGGGAGTCCCCAATTGTCGATTATACTGAAACTGCTCTAGAACAGTATACAGATTTCAATAGAGGTTTCTTCTTCTTTATAGGACCTATCCAGAATAGTAAACTGATCCGTAGGTTAACAAGAACCCTTGAAGCTGTAGTAAATGAGACTGCCTCTGCTCTAGGTAACTTAACCGAAGAGCAATCTGCTATGAGATTTGTCGTTTTACAGAATCGTCTCGTCCTTGACGTCATACTGGCCGATAGGGGCGGGGCCTGTAGAGTCATTGGATCTAGTTGCTGCATTTTCATTCCAAATAACGCGCCGTCTGTTTATTCAGCTATAACCAGACTCCATAAGATTGCCCATCTGATACACCAAGATCCAGGCACCTGGACATGGTCCGGTTGGTTCTGGAATATAATTTCCGCCTGGGGATGGAAAGTCTTGTCCTTTCTAGGTATTGCAGTAGCGATCATATTCAGCTGCTGTCTCTGTATACAATGTGGCCCTGCGATTTGCGGCATTTGTGCTACCTCTTGTATTCCTAGTCCCAAGCCCCGTTCTAAATCCTGTTCCAGGATAATTCGAGACGAACAAATGATACTGTATGAAATGATAGATGGTATCATGAATATTGATGTTTCCTGATGGAAACGTAGTGACAAGGAGGGAATGTGGAAAAGTAAATTTTGCCATGTTCTGTGTCCCTACGTGTCATCCATCATATGTTATGTGTGCATGATTAATATGCCTACGTATTTCCCTATGTTCGATTCCTGACGCAATTATAGTTGTGTCCACCTCTAGTATGCTAGTTTCCAGTCCTCGTGAATACTACGAATATCAGGCCTATGTAAAGCTACGTTGCCACGTTTCCCAGTGTGCACGTTATTTCATTGTAAAGTCCCCGTTTCTAGGCCTCAAAAGGGCCTGGACACCAGATTCAGCTCCTGTTTCCTGAAGCCTCGCTGAGGAGCGATACAGCCCCCACCTGTATCCTCGACCCTTCACTTACTTCCTGCCATGCAGTGCCCGGTCCAGCCTGGCTCTGCCTCTGAGTCTGCCAAAAGTATGTTATGATTCCAGTTATCAGTTCAGTCCTCCTTCTCTGCATTCCTAAACTACTGAATCGCATCAATAGTTTCCGTCATTGTCTAGCCTTTCCCCTCCTGACTTCTAGTTTATATCAACATGTTCTCTAAACATCAGATACTAGATACTGTTTAGGTACATGTCGCCCTGACTCTCCAGACTTCAGTCTCTGCTCCTAGCACAGAGTTCATAGCCCCCAGCTTCTCCCAGTAACACGTCATTGCAAGTTTGCGCGCACCACCAGGTTAGAGGTCCCGGCTCCTTAGGTAGCCCCCTCCATGGTTTCCGCCCCATTCATGACATATTCTGTTACGTTTGCATCACATGTCTATGTATACGCCCTGTTACACCCACTTTCACCTTTATCTTTCGCGACTGCTACGCGTCACGCCTTCTGCTCCACCCACTGTTACGCCTACTGCAATGTAATGCTATGTGTTTGCGTTATGTATATATGCTGATGTACTGTTATTAAAAGTTGTCCTTATCCTTTTCCTGCCCCAGGCAAGCGCTTGCCATCCTATTCCTGTGCAGGTTGTCCTGTTCCTGTCCTTATCCTGTATTAAACCTGCATAACTCCTACTACCTCGAATCTTGACTCTTATTTTATTGAGCTATCTGTTATTCATTTATATATTCAAAAATAGGGTATTATTTATTTATTTACCACATAATGGCGCCCGAATAGGGACTTGCCCTTTCCCCACGCGCCGGTGAAGCCACGCCGGCCCCCTGACCCTCTGCAGCCGTGACGGAACCATACCGTGCACCGGCAGATATTTCTGCTTCAAGTATCCCTCAGGCCCACGGAGGAGACGGAGGAGGCGGTCCAGCATCCAAACGAGACGGTGGAGGAACGCGGCGAGTCCCGACCAGAGCCCAAGCCAAGAGTCCAAGGTCCGAGGTATCCGGAGGTCCACCCGTAACTGAAGTCCGAAGTTCGTCGTCCGTCGTCGTAGCAGTCCAGTCCAGTCCGAGGCCTTCCGTTCTTGCTGCCCGGTGAGTACCGTTACTGGGGTAGTATCTAGACAGGGTCAATCAAATTGACTCTGGTCCGTGGGTTGGTGGTACACAGTCCCACAAACGAAGTGTCCACTTCGGTGGATGCGGGTCCTGACGTGTCTCTTTATGAGACCGGTAAGTTTCGTACTGTTTCAGCAGTGCATCTAGTTTCTGTTCTAGTCAGTTCAGTTCTCGAGAAAATTCATGCATTCTGTTTTTCTGAGTCCGTATTCCAGGTAGTATTCTGTTCGAACTGTTATTTCTAAATGTTTTTCATGTATTTTAATGTCGTGGTATGAATGAGGAATAAGTATCGTGTTCATTGTGTATTGTATTGTGTCTAGATTACAGTCCAGTCATGCCACTCTTTTCGAAGTTGCGTCAGTTAAAAACTAGAAAGGGTCTGCTGGAAGCAGCAGTTCCAGTTCCGCCTAGGGACAGTCCAGGTCATTTTATGTATCAGAAGCATGGCATAAGCGCCATATTGTATCTAGATTTATGGGTAGAGTATACCAAACAGTTAGAAGAAAAGTATAGATGGCCCGTATCGGGTACATGGGATGCCGAGTGCATCATGCGAGTAGAAGAAGCATTATGGAAAAAGAAAGCCAGACAGTCACAGAAAGATGCCATTGAGTTATGGCGTAAAGAAGCTCATAAAAGAACCGAAAAAGAAATCAGAAAGTCAGAATTAAGTAGAGAATCCTTAGAACGAGCACAAGAAAAAGAATTAATCGAGATAGGTGAACAAGTCAAAGCCGAACAGTCAGACAGACAGAGGCATGCCCTTAATAGGGGTATGTATCCTCTTCTTGCCGAGGGCTTGCCAAAAGCGACCCCAGAGGCATCCAGTAATTTCCCGCCACCATTAGTTCCGACCAAGCTACGTCACAAACAGACCGCAGCTGATATTTTTATTTCGTCCTATTTGGACGATACGGTCCCAGAATATGCAAATCCTGTTCGCGCTCCGCCAGTCCCTGTAAATCAGGCACTTCCCGCTCCTCCAGACACCGGAGTACCTGTTACGGTACCCCCGGTCCAGCCCGCCATACAAGTCCAGCCCGCATTTCCATTTCCCACTCTGCCAGGACGAAGAGCCTCAGTAGACGACCCTAGTTTAGGGGCCGCAGGAGGAGGTCCTCCTCGAACCCCGCCGCCACACAAGCGTTTAACGACAGCCGAATTACACGCACAAGCGTCACAGCGTACGCCCAGACATCAGACTGTAGCAGAAATAAGAAAATCCCTTGCCGAATGCGGCTATGATCCAGTCCCAGGCGAGGATAATATGGTTTTATATTCATTCCGCGTAAGAAAGGTGGCCGAGTATCTAGTCACCCTACCGAATATGAAAGAAGATCTAGACAGAATATATCGTTTCATCCGTACAGGGGATGATCCAGAAAGCATTAGCGAGGCCATGTCTCAAAGGAAAGCCGAGATCCAGCTCATGATATTAAAGTTTCTGATCAACTGTCTAATAAGAGAACAAGATTACCCGTCTAAAGATCCAGCCGAAATGAGAACCCTGACAAGGTGGAGTGATAATATAGCCGAGGGTAAGCACAAGACCGTCGGTGCTATGGAGAGTATGTACAAGAAAATCCGTAGAGAAATAATAAAGTTACACGAACAGCGTAAAACTGCACAAGTAAGCGAGAAAGAAAGTAACTCTGATACCGAAGAGGTAGAGGACGAGGATCCCGCCAGAATAGCGTATGTAGGAAAATCTAGATTTCCAGATCGCCATTTACGCCTAGAACACAAGTCTATTTTTCATTCTCCAGCACCAGAACAAGGTTCACTAGAACAAGTGTTTCAAGCTACCGATCACATTCTGAAATCACGAATCGGTTACAGTGAGTTAAGTACTATGCATGAACAAGAACTAGCCCGATCAGCGGTCCGATGGATTACTGATTCTACCACTTTTCCAGACGAAATAGTGGCACAAATGTTTCTGAAAATGCCCCCAGCCGAGCAACGACTGGTGGGTATGTATATGATCCAGCACCTCATTACATTGTATGAGGGTCAACACTCTGATCCAGGTCCGTTACATGATATCCTGAACGAGTTACTCCAGTATAGATGGAAAGGTCTAGGTACCGATTTAATTAGTGTCATTCTAGAACAGCGCCACAAATATAGAACGTTTCTGAACCCGCATTTTGTTCATGTCTCACCCCCAGAAAGTAAACCATTTTACATAGACAGACAGAATCCGTTACGAGAAGTCCACCCAGTTAGAGGAACGGGTGGCGAAATGCAACGAGTGTTTGTATACACTCCGATCACAAAGATGGAACTTCTTGAGATGAAGAAATTAATTCCCTGTCATGATAAAGATCCAGCAGGGTTCCATAGAGAATTAAAGGACATGCTCCGTATGGGAGAATACACGTATCCAGATATAATTAAAATGTTAAAGGTTCTGCTGCCCGCAGGGGTGTATGAAAAGCTCAAGGAAAAAGATTGGGAGGTGGGAGAGAAAAAGATCGATTGGGCAGTTCTAGAAGCTGAAGACAAGGCACGAGTACCAGGTACCGGTCTTGGAGATAAATGTAAAGAATTACCGGAATTATTAATACAAGTTTTACCCAGATTATTGACAACTAGAAAAGAAGACTGGGATGCAATCTCAGCATGTAAACAGAAACAAGACGAAGATATTAGTGATTTTTATTCTAGATTTGAAAAATGTTTTAGCATCAACAGTGGCCTCAAGACAAGTAGTGAGTCATACCCTCACCTTTTTGTTACCAAATTAGTCGAGAATTCAAGTCCACAAATTAAAAATCGAGTTTTGAAAGTCGAAAGTACCTGGCAAGCTAATACCCCGTCCCAGATGTTGCAAATGCTTCAATACCACCAGAATAGGATCAGGGAAGAGCAAGAACACGAAAGAAAACGTATGAAAGACACGAAGATGAAAGTACTAGTTGCACAATCTGTTCCTCAAGACAGTCAAAAGAGGGGTCCAAATCAAGCCAGTCATCCTGCAGCTCCCGTTAAAGGGAATTGCAATTACTGTAAACAGCCAGGCCATTTTATAAACGAGTGTGCAGTTCTGAAACACAACATAGCTACCGGTAAGACTAAAGAAAGACCACGTCCGCCTAGACTAGAACAAGTTTCACAGATTCCTCAGCCACAGAATGCACCACAGACAGTTACAGCACCGCAGCCTATTGCTGCAACACAGCATGTCACATCGCAGATGTACCAGTATGCACAGTCTGAGTATCCAGAGTACCAGCAGTATTCGTGAAACAGCCTAGAGAGGGAGGTAGGCTTGCCTCTCATCGAGATACCTGTAGATCAAGAAGGTCCCTATGTTCACAGTCAAGTATTAGGGAAAGACAGAAAGTTTCTGATTGATACAGGGGCAAGTAGGACCACCATCAGTCACGCCGAAGTTCCAGGGGCTCCGCTCTCAGGCTCAAGAAATGTTTCCCTTGGATTTTCAGGAAAACCTATCGTAAATGAGATTTCAAAGCCAGTTTCTCTAGAAGTAGGTCCATTGTCCCGCACTACTGATCTGTTACTTACTAAGTCATGTCCAGAAAACCTATTAGGCATTAAGACACTGAAAGAGTTAGGTGCAGTTATATGCTGTTCCCCAGAGGGAATACGATTGTTCCTACGTGACTTTAAGGGTCACTATGTATTACGAGATTTTGATTCAAGACTGTCTAATGTCCCGCAGCATTTATGGGCGCAAGGTCCAACTGATGTAGGTTACATGCAAATCACACCCCATCGTGTGACTCTCAAGCCAGGTGTAGTGTTACCACGAATCAGACAGTACAGATTGCCACCGGAGGCTGTAGCAGCCTTATCCAAAATTATTGACGAGCTCATGGCTCAAGGAGTGGTTGTAGAAACTGACTCCAATGTATGTAATTCTCCGATCATTCCAGTCATGAAACGTACTGATCCTAATGCACCCCCAGTATATCGATTAGTGATTGACCTACGAGAGCTTAACAAATGTATTGTTCCTCAGTACCCAGTTGTCCCAGATATCTCTTCCCTATTGACAGCCATTGATTCCGAAGCCACGTTCTTTACTGTAATCGACCTCAAGAACGCGTTTTTCAGTGTTCCTATTCATCCAGACAGCCAGTTCCTTTTCGGATTTTGTTTAAATGGAAGGAGCTATATGTTTACACGAGCTCCTCAAGGTTTCACAGAAAGTCCTAGTATTTACAGTCAAGCACTCAAGAGACAACTAGACAACATTCACATGCCAACTGACACTGCCCTGCTCCAGTATGTCGATGATCTCCTGATCACAGCCCGTTCTGAACGTGCTTGCGAGCGAGCATCCCTTACAGTCTTGTATTTCCTGGCCGAGATGGGGCACAAGGTGTCCCCTTCTAAGCTTCAATTCTGTGTCCAGCAAGTGCTATACTTAGGACACTTACTGTCCAAGAGGGGTAGGCAGTTGACACCAGACCGTATCCAGTTAATAGCGAGTCTTCCTCAGCCCAAGACCCAGAAGGAGGTACGTGCTTTTATCGGCCTTACTTCTTACTGCAGACAATGGATTCCTCAGTATGCATTTCTAGCTAAGCCACTGATACAGTTAACGACACAGGAGGCAGCCGTATCGACTGTCCTCCCTTGGACATCTGAACATACACTTAGTTTCAATGAGTTAAAGAAAGCTCTATGTCAAGCTCCAGTTCTAGCGACACCGAACTACAGTAAGCCTTTTACACTTTTCGTAACTGAACGGGAAGGTACAGCATTATCTGTTCTCACACAAGATCAAGCAGGACAATACAAGCCCTGTGCTTATTTTTCGAGCACATTAGATCCTGTAGCCCAGGCTCTGCCTGCGTGCCTCAAGTCAGTTGCAGCCACAGCACTAGCTATCAGACAAAGTGATTCCATAGTCTTAGGACATACCTTGACAGTACAAGTTCCACATTCCGTGGAAGTTCTTTTAAACCGAACACAGACTCAGCACTTGACAATAGCACGTTTAACAGGTTATGAATTGACACTGTTCCAGCCACACATAGAAATCAGACGCTGCAACATCCTGAATCCTGCTACACTGTTACCATCAGTTAATTCGAATTCTGCCACACATGATTGTGTGGAAGTAGTTAACATTACGACAAAACCAAGACAAGATCTGTCAGATATTCCGTTACTAGATCCCGACCTGACACTTTATGTGGATGGTTCATGTATGAGAACTAGTACAGGAGAACTAGTCGCCGCGTATGCAGTGACTACTGACACCGAAGTTATTGAAACACACCGTATTGACACCCTGTCCGCTCAAGCAGCAGAGCTAGTCGCTCTGACACAAGCCTGTATACACGCCAAGAACTTGAAAGTTAATGTTTACACAGATTCACGCTACGCGTTTGGAGTTGTACACGACTTCGGAGTGCTCTGGCAGGAGAGAGGTTTCATGACTTCTCATGGAACCAAGATTCAGCATGGTCTCCTTATTCAAGCTCTGTTAGATGCCATACACTTACCGACATCTATTGCTATCCTGAAGTGCAAAGCACATACGAAAGTTACTGACATTATTTCTCACGGTAATGATCTAGCAGACCGCACAGCCAAGCTTACAGCACAGACTCCAGACATTCCAGTTAATCAGACACATACTCCAGATCCGATTACATGCATGACAGTTAAGGACCCTACTCAAGATGTCATAGATATCCAGTTACATGCTACTCCCGATGAAATCAAGAAATGGTCCGAACAAGGAGGGGTCCAGACAGATCAAGGATGGTTAACGAAGGGTAGAGCCACATGGTTTCTCCCCGACTCTATGGTTCAAGTCATTATTAATACCGCACATAGTCCAGCACATTTAGGAGAAAAAGCCATGTTAGACAGTATCCAGAACATTTGGTTCAACAAGCATTTACGAGCTGCAGCCAAGCAGAAAGTCCGTACCTGTATGATATGTTGTCAGTTTAATCCAGGTAAAAGTGTCCCGGTGGAACAAGGTGGATTCCAGCCTCCTGACCGCCCTTTTGAAGTCCTCCAGATGGATTATATTCAGATGGAGCGATGTCGAGGTTTCAAGTATGTCCTTGTAGTTGTATGCGCTTTGTCCAGGTGGACAGAAGCATATCCAGTCCCAGATTACACAGCCGCGACCACTGCCAAGCAGTTGGTTCGTGAGTTCTTTCCTCGTTATGGACTCCCTAGAGTCGTATATTCTGACAACGGCCAGCCATTCTCATCTGAACTCATGAAGCATGTTTCCCTTCTGTTAGGGTACCAGTGGAAGTTCCATTGTGTACGCCATCCTGAAGCAGCCGGTCTCGTAGAGAGACATAATCAGACTCTGAAAATCCGAATCGCCAAAGTGTGTAAAGAAAAAGGTGTGGACTGGCTAGTAGCTCTGCCAGTCGCTTTATTTTATATGCGCATGGTCGCACATTCCAGATCAGGTCTGTCCCCGTATGAGGTCGTTTTCGGCCGCCCCCCAAATATGTGGGGTACTCCTAGACCCCGAAGTATTACCGATGTTTCATGTAATATGTTGACAGATTACCTAGCTTCCTTGATGTCTGCCCTCAACTCATGTCGTTCACAGGTTGCCGCCGCATTTCCAGACAATACCGAGGTGGCACCGCATGAAATCGTTCCAGGATCCATGGTGATGGTCCGCAATTTTGACAGAACAAGTCCGCTGGAGCCTCGTTGGAAAGAGCCCCGACAGGTCCTCCTCACCACCCGTACAGCCGTGAAGTTGGAAGGTCGCAAAGGCTGGGTGCACCTTTCTCATATAAAACAATTTAATGGATTAAAACCCGTCTTAAAGAACATTTCCCAGGATTTGAAGGATTGCCAAAGCATTGTTCTCAAGGACTGTCCCGCAAAAGACATTGCTACAACCCCTCCCCTGTTAGAGAAAACTCCGCAACAGGAGTATAAACTCAAACTCCGGTCTAGTAAAATAAGTCAGCCAGTTTGATTGTCTAAGTCCTCCCCTAGGTGAAACGGTTAGACTGTTTCTGACATGTATAAAATAGACCCCCATAGTGAGAGAGTTAGTCAAAACTCAATCCGATGTATCGTTTTTCTAAGTTTCATTTTATTTCTCAGCATTATGATTTCCTGCACCAGTTATGCATTTTACCTGTATCTTCCAATTTCTCATGTAAATAAGTCTGCTAATGCTACTGTAGAGCACATGTTTAGTGATCTGCCTCCTCATGAACTCTCTTACCGCCTCGCTATGCGAAATAACTCATTCATCCGCATGTTACATTACTCACATCAGACCAGCAATGCCACTAATTGTTGGGTGTGTGGTCGACTCCCCCCTTTCCAGACCCCGAAGGGAGTTCTGCCACTTTTTCCTTATCCATTTTCACATAATGGTTCGTGTGGAGCATGGTCCACGTTAACGTCATCCTCAACAGATATGTCTTTTCTTAACAGTACATGTTTCCCAGACAAGCAAGGTCTCCCCCACCGAACAGGTTTAGATCTAGAAAATGAAGTGTATAATTTAGGTAACTATTCTTCGAATTTCATGGTCCTGAATGTCCAGTCTGATTCTACTCCAGACTTACCTGCTATTTCAGTACTACCAGTCAAAGGCGAATTATGTGTCCGAAATTATGGTTCTGTACATGTAGGGCATAGTGATTGTACTACTATTGTCAAGTATAGTGACAGTGGGAAATCTATCTTCAAAGCTTCACGTCATTCTTATTTTATTTGTGGTCAAACTGCATATGTCCGTCTGCCCCTCGATTGGGAGGGAACCTGTTACATTGCCTTCCTACTGCCACCTGTTTTCCTAGCCCCACCTGATTATCATAGAAACACACATCTAGTACACATTAGACATAGAAGGGAGTCCCCAATTGTCGATTATACTGAAACTGCTCTAGAACAGTATACAGATTTCAATAGAGGTTTCTTCTTCTTTATAGGACCTATCCAGAATAGTAAACTGATCCGTAGGTTAACAAGAACCCTTGAAGCTGTAGTAAATGAGACTGCCTCTGCTCTAGGTAACTTAACCGAAGAGCAATCTGCTATGAGATTTGTCGTTTTACAGAATCGTCTCGTCCTTGACGTCATACTGGCCGATAGGGGCGGGGCCTGTAGAGTCATTGGATCTAGTTGCTGCATTTTCATTCCAAATAACGCGCCGTCTGTTTATTCAGCTATAACCAGACTCCATAAGATTGCCCATCTGATACACCAAGATCCAGGCACCTGGACATGGTCCGGTTGGTTCTGGAATATAATTTCCGCCTGGGGATGGAAAGTCTTGTCCTTTCTAGGTATTGCAGTAGCGATCATATTCAGCTGCTGTCTCTGTATACAATGTGGCCCTGCGATTTGCGGCATTTGTGCTACCTCTTGTATTCCTAGTCCCAAGCCCCGTTCTAAATCCTGTTCCAGGATAATTCGAGACGAACAAATGATACTGTATGAAATGATAGATGGTATCATGAATATTGATGTTTCCTGATGGAAACGTAGTGACAAGGAGGGAATGTGGAAAAGTAAATTTTGCCATGTTCTGTGTCCCTACGTGTCATCCATCATATGTTATGTGTGCATGATTAATATGCCTACGTATTTCCCTATGTTCGATTCCTGACGCAATTATAGTTGTGTCCACCTCTAGTATGCTAGTTTCCAGTCCTCGTGAATACTACGAATATCAGGCCTATGTAAAGCTACGTTGCCACGTTTCCCAGTGTGCACGTTATTTCATTGTAAAGTCCCCGTTTCTAGGCCTCAAAAGGGCCTGGACACCAGATTCAGCTCCTGTTTCCTGAAGCCTCGCTGAGGAGCGATACAGCCCCCACCTGTATCCTCGACCCTTCACTTACTTCCTGCCATGCAGTGCCCGGTCCAGCCTGGCTCTGCCTCTGAGTCTGCCAAAAGTATGTTATGATTCCAGTTATCAGTTCAGTCCTCCTTCTCTGCATTCCTAAACTACTGAATCGCATCAATAGTTTCCGTCATTGTCTAGCCTTTCCCCTCCTGACTTCTAGTTTATATCAACATGTTCTCTAAACATCAGATACTAGATACTGTTTAGGTACATGTCGCCCTGACTCTCCAGACTTCAGTCTCTGCTCCTAGCACAGAGTTCATAGCCCCCAGCTTCTCCCAGTAACACGTCATTGCAAGTTTGCGCGCACCACCAGGTTAGAGGTCCCGGCTCCTTAGGTAGCCCCCTCCATGGTTTCCGCCCCATTCATGACATATTCTGTTACGTTTGCATCACATGTCTATGTATACGCCCTGTTACACCCACTTTCACCTTTATCTTTCGCGACTGCTACGCGTCACGCCTTCTGCTCCACCCACTGTTACGCCTACTGCAATGTAATGCTATGTGTTTGCGTTATGTATATATGCTGATGTACTGTTATTAAAAGTTGTCCTTATCCTTTTCCTGCCCCAGGCAAGCGCTTGCCATCCTATTCCTGTGCAGGTTGTCCTGTTCCTGTCCTTATCCTGTATTAAACCTGCATAACTCCTACTACCTCGAATCTTGACTCTTATTTTATTGAGCTATCTGTTATTCATTTATATATTCAAAAATAGGGTATTATTTATTTATTTACCACACTGGTGGGACCACCGACCCATGTTATGTGCTGTGGCCTCAATTCCAGTTTGGGCAACAGAAATACAAGAGACTGCACACTAAATAAACTATGAACAATTGGTGTGAAACCCTGCTGTTTACTCGGGTGCGGGGGAATAAGCAAAGCTCTTTGAAAGAATCTTGGTGTGTTAAGGTTACCGTCTTTTGAGTACAAGACACACCTAAGCTGCAACTGTATTATTACCTATTTTAGGGCGTAGTTGTTTGCACAGATGGAGATCCAAAAAGGATGTACTTACGACGGGCCAGCACCATAGATTTTGAACACTGTTGCGTTCAGTATGTATTTTGCCCAGGGCTTAAATATTCCTGAGGAAGCAATATCTACGATATTTCTCTGCTTTTAACCCAGTCGAGCAATGAAAATAACGGTAGAACCAGGGGGTTTTACGATTTCTATTCTGTGCTTTCCAGGTCATATTTTTTTAATTGGCTGTGAAAAGACTGATATAATTTAATTATTTTTGTTTGTTGTATAAAGTTACAATCTGCTTATAACAAGATTTTCCTTTCTGTTATAAGTGCCCAGATGGTGTATCTACGGTGTTTAATGAGTTTTGATTCATGCTCTGTTGCTAATTTACCAGATCTAGTTGACATTGTACAATGTTTGCGATTATTGTGAGGCTCCTTTGGCTAATCCAGCTAGCATCTGCTATGTTATTATTTGTCGCTACATCTTTTGTACAAATCCAAGAATATATGTTGTTGGAATGTGCTTTTCATCTCTATCTATCACCATAGTTATTAAGAAATCCAACAAAACGTGGTATTGCTTCGCCTATGGTATGGTGAGGCTTCCTGACGGCACATGTAACCATGTTACTGGAGAATAATATTAGACAAATGGTGACATTGAAGAATAGATTTGGGTGCGAAGAAATGTCTGCATCTAAAGGCCAGGTTTTTGATATTTTAAACAAAATATGTATTAGAACGAACAAACAAGTGAATTTTTTTTACTGTGTTCCAGTGAATGGGTTTGGGAGAAAATGTCGATTTTATATGTTTCAGGAATATAAATTTTATGAAAGTTTTATGATGATCCTAGGGCCACTAAATAATCTCTATTTATGACATTGTGATTATTGACTGAGTCCCTTCGTACTCACTCTCACTGACTGACTCACTCTCACTGACACTCTCACTGACTCACTCTCACTGACTCACTCACTGACTCACTCTCACTGACTCACTCTCACTCAATCTTACTGACTCACTCTCACTCACTGACTGACTCTCTCTCACTGACTGACTTACTCTCACTGACTGACTCACTCTCACTGACACTCTCACTGACACTCTCACTGACAATCTCACTGATACTCTCACTGACACTCTCACTGACACTCTCACGGACTCACTCTCACTGACTGACTGACTCACTCTCACTGACAGACTCACTGACTCACTCTCACTGACAGACTCACTGACTCACTCTCACTGACAGACTCACTGACTCACTCTCACTGACAGTCTCACTCACTCTCTCTCACTGACTGACTGACTCGCGCTCTCTCTGACTGTCTCACTCTCTCTCACTGACTGACTCACTCTCTTTCACTCACTGACTAACTAACTCACTCTCACTGACTGACTAACTCACTATCTCTCACCTGATTGACTCACTCTCTCTCACTGACTGACTCACTCTCTCTCACTGACTGACGCTCTCACTCTCTATCACTGACTCACTCACTCTCTCTCACTGACTGACTCACTCTCTCTCACTGACTGACTGACTCTCTCACTGACTGACTCACTCTCTCTCACTGACTGACTCACTCTCACTGACTGACTCACTCACTGACAGACTCACTCACTCTCACTGACTGACTCTCTCTGACTGACTGACTCTCTCTCACTGACTGACTCTCTCTCTCTCACTGACTGACTGACTCACTCTCACTGACTGACTGACACTCTCACTGACTCACTTTCGTTAAAAGACTGACTTTCGCTAAAAGACTGACTTTCGCTAAAAGACTGACTCTCGCTAAAGACTGATTCTCACTTAAAGACTGACTCACACTCTTTCACTGACTAACTGACTCACTCTCTCACTCTCATTCACTCTCACTGACTGACTCTCACTCACTGATTGACTCACTCACTCTCACTGACTCACTCACTCTCACTGACTCACTGACTCACTCACTCTCAATGACTCACTCTCACTGACTCACTCTCACTGACTGACTGACTCACTCTCACTGACTGACTCACTCACTCTCACTGACTGACCCTCTCTCTCTCACTGACTGACTGACTCTCTCACTCTCTCACTGACTGACTCTCTCACACCCTCAGTGACTGGTTGACTCTCTCACTGACTGACAGACTCTCTCTCTCTCTCTCTCTCTCTCTCTCTCTCTCTCTCTCTCTCTCTCACTGACTGGCTGACTCTCTCACTCTCTCACTGAATGACTGACTCTCCCTCTCTCACTGACTGAGTCTCACTCTATCACAGACTGACTCTCTCACTCTCACTAACTGACTGACCGACCTTCACCCTCCTGTTACTTATGCCCCCCATAACAAAAAAACCACAACAAGCAACCATTAGGGCAGGCAGATACAAGTTGCCAGCATTGAAAGAACAAAAAAAACCTCAAGACATTATTTTTAATACTTTTTAATATGGTTGTTCAGTTGTACATAATGCTTTTTTGGTCATATCTAAGGTAACAAAAATGCTTCTGACACTTCTTTGTTATAACTTGTCAGCATGCTGCAGACTTCTGTACAGCACAGCTTAAAGACATAGGTAAAGTCAATATCTCTGGCTAAACACTTATAAGTTCCCAAAAGTGAGACCTATTGGCTATGCCAATGCTTGTTTAAATATGGGAACAATAACACTTTCCACCCAGGAGGCTGGCAATACCCCCCTAGAGCGGCATTAAAAACATCTACCAAGATGGGGTCCAAAAATCAATGTTGCATTTAAATACATCTATAGGTACCCCATCTGGGCCAGCTGCTTTTCCATTGCTACTTTTTTGTAGGGCTGATTTAATCTCCCCCGGTGTAATTACTGATGCTTGTACTGGGTCTACAATAAGAAATTTATTCTTTATGGTTGTCACTAAGACAGCATCAGGGTTAAAAATAAAAATACACTCAAAATGTGCAATCCCGTCTTCAGGGGGGACTGCATATTCGTTTTTTGCTATTGAGTTTTCTTTAAAAGAGGGGTGGTCAATTGTCCTCCAGAATAATGTTGTGATTCTTGTCTCTGTGGCGTGTACTAAATTCTCCCAAGCATCCTCACGGATTTCATTTTTTCTTTTGTTTAGGGTACTTTTATAATCTTTCCTCGAAATGCTAATGTTGCCTCTATCTCGTGGTTTTACCTTTAATGCTGTTTTCAGTTCCCTATTCAGCCTAGAGCATTCCCGGTTAAACCATCTAGGATTATTTTCACGAGCTGGCTTTTTCCTTTGGACTGTTAAGTCCTCACAAATTTTTACCATGATATTATTAAAAGCACTTATAATTAATTGATCTGTTAAAGAGCTATCTATACAGCTGTCAATATCTTTTTGTTTATTTACTCTTAGTTGATCCATAAACGTTATTGGATTTACCCCGGACCATTTAATGCTGACCCATTAGCTCCCTTTGACTTAATGTTTGTATCTGATTCCTTGCCCCTGGGTTACTGAGTCAGATAAAGCCTTAATGTGAGGATGAATGGATGATGGTCACTAAGCAAGCTTGGCCGGATTACAAACTTTTCTATCGAGTCCATAAATTTAACTGAAACAATAACGTGGTCAATACATGAAGCTGATATTGCCTCCACATAAGTATATAAAGATGTTTCTCCATCTCAGTTTTCCAGGTCCAGAACCATTAAATTATACTTATGGGTAAGATTATTAATTGCTTCCCCCATATGTATCATGCTTAAAGTGTTGAAAGCTTTCCCCGTAACAATCGTAGAGTCCACATTGCACACCTGATACAATATCACAAGTTTCAATTTTAAAATCACCCGCCCATATCAGTAAATATTCCCCTCCGATTTACTTTAAAAAATGCTCCAGATCTTTTTCTAATGCCTTAATGATTCTTGATCTAGTACCATCGAAAATGTTATTATAAAAATTAATCAAAACTATCAACTGTTTCCCCTCCGTATATAAACAAATCAATTGATAATGCGGTGACTTAATATTGACTTTCTTTAAAATCAGGGGTAAAGTAAGGGCGATTAAAGTTGCTAAACCACCTTTTGGTCTCCCATTCTAGATGGGGTTGCATTTGTGCATATAACATGAAAACCGTCAATAAAAAAAGGCTGTAGTCCAGGTTTCCTGGATCATAACCACTGCACTGCCCTTTAATATTTGTTGCCATTCTAGGTCATTTATCTTATTTTTGATTCCTGCCACATTCCATGACATTATATTAAGGGTCTCACAACTTGATATACTTACTACTTCTTCCTCCAGATCTTCAGGGGGGCTAATTATTGCCGGGTGCCCGATATAGTCTACAAGTTCACTTTTTGCCTCCCTATAAGTCTGTGCATAGCACTCCCCAACCCGATTATCTGCAGTAGGGATATAGATCATATTTCTCTTGGAAAGACTGCCCACGTTCTCACTGAGTCGATCTATATCACTACAACCTCTAAGGTTTTCATATCTGTTATAAGTTGAGACAGTTGGTACTTTTTTATACACCTCAGAGGGATTTGGATTTATAAGTCTAGATCTATAAAAGAAACCTAACGGGACAGTCGTTATATAGTCATTCTTGTTATAATTTAAAGATATCAGACTGTTCAACAAGACCTGTTATAATAAAAATTTATCAAAACTATAGACTGTTTCCCCTCCGAATATAAACAAATCAGTTGATAATACTGTGACTTATTATTGACTTTCTTTAAAATCAGGGGTGAAGTCAGGGCGAGTAAAGTTGCTAAACCACCTTTTGGTCTCCCATTCTAGATGGGGTTACATTTGTGCATATAACATGAAAACCGTCAATAAAAAAAGGCTGTAGTCCAAGTTTCCTGGATCATAACCACTGCACTGCCCTTTAATATTTGTTACCATTCTTGGTCATTTATCTTATTTTTGATTCCTGCCACATTCCATGACATTATATTAAGGGACTCACAACTTGATATACTTACTACTTCTTGCTGCAGATCTTCAGGGGGGCTAATTATTGTCGGGTGCCTGATATGGTGAACAAGTTCACTTTTTGCCTCCCTATAAGTCTGTGCATAGCACTCCCCAACCCGATTACCTGCAGTAGGGATATAGACCATATTTCTCTTGGGAAGACTGTCCATGTTCTCACCGAGTCAATCTATATCACTACAACCTCTAATGTTTTCATATCGGTTATAAGTTGAGACAGTTGGTACTTTTTTATACACCTCAGAGGGATTTGGATTTATAAGTCTAGGTCTTTTAAAATAACCTAACGGGACAGCCGTTATATGGTCAGTCTTGTTATAATTTAAAGATATCAGACTGTTCAACTAGACCTCCATCAAATCCCCTAACAATTCCCTACTACGGAAGTTTACTACAATGCAATCACCTGGGCAATCTTTTCTAGAGCTACCCACCCAATTCACTCTCCTCAACATTATTATGTTGTGTTGCAAAGCATTAATACCAACATTTGTTTTGGCAGCAAACCAATGTGACACTCTATTTTTAAGAGAATCATATGTTTCACAATTTTTGTCTTCCAAACTATATACATTTTTAAGAACAATGACATATGGGGTTGCCTCAGGAGGAAGGTGCAGTCACTTTTCAAGGGCGTTTTCTAGGCCCGTTCGTATATGTAGTTTTTTCTGGATCCATTCCAGAAAGGGGAGTGTTAGTTCTGTAGGAGATCTTTGCTCAATTGTACCTCGCAAAAAATTACTATTCTTTACAGACGGTTTAGGGCGAGCCACAGGTTGTACAATTGGGCCGACGATTATTTGGGTATCACGGGTTTCTTGTAGCTTGAACTGCGGGTTACTACTCACGATAGTGTTACTCTTGTTGTTTGAAGGGACTAGATCCATAACCAAGTCATTTATAGAACTCATGTCCTTCTGAACCTGTTTTATCTCAGTCATCAAACGCCGTTCAATACTATTCATCTTGGAATGCAGATTTTTAAATAAAAGATCCAGGTTTGGTTTTCCTTGTGCTTTATCTGTTGTGTTATTTTCTTCCTTTTTAGACCCAGATGATTTGTCCCCTTTTACGGCATTTGGCTTTGTTTTTGGCCTTACGTCCTTACTTTCTTTAAGGCCATTCTTCCATTTCGATTTTGTAAGCTGTTTTGCCTTTTTTACTGGTGGTGAGATTAAGTCTATATCATTTGATAACACTGGGATCTCCAGAGTAGATGTCAGGACACATGGATTATCTAGGTTCATAACTATGTCCGTGTTTGGATCTCTGTTCATTAGCAACTCTGCTTCTATCCCTGTGGGCACCGAGGTGGATTTATTCCCTACAGCCTGCTTGGAGGTGGTATATTTATGGGTCTCTACTATAATCTCCTTAAGGGCTGCGTCTAGTGCAGTTTTGGTACCGGCTAGTTTCTCTTCCACAAGGACTATCTCGCTATCTATCATACCCACTGCTGATTTTAGGTATTTTGTAATCGCTGTATTATTTACACTTTGGCGCTTCGCGAGTTGCGATAGTTTCCATTTACCCAATTTTATCTTAGTTTATGATTTGAGAGGCGTAAATAGGTGAAAACAACGCAGATCGTCACCTTACCAGGTTCTTTAGTGGGCTCGTTTCTTTTGCGGGTGGGCAGGGGCCTCTGGGAGTTGTAGTTTTGCGTGTTGGGCCGTTCCCCTCAGAGCCAAAGCTGAAGTTAAAGTTGAGCAGCCTTTCACCTCACGGCAGCAGCGGAGGCTGCTTGTCAATGCCCCAGAGTCAAGAGAGCGTCCCACGTTGCGGGAGGGCCGCTGTGTTTAAATATCGCATCCCGGTGCATTGTTCTCGTTACGGTGGGCAGCGGCCTCTGGGAGTTGTAGGTTTGGTTGCCGAGCCGTTCTCCTCATGGCTAAAGCTGAAGTTAAAGTTGAGCAGCCGTTCACCTCACGGCAGCAGCGGAGACTGCTTGTCAATGCCCCAGAGTCAAGAGAGCGCCCCGCACAGCAGAATGGCCGCTGTGTTTAAATATCGCCTGACGACGCATTGTCCTCGTCACAGGTGGGCAGGGGCCTCTGGGAGTTGTAGTTTTGGATGTCGGGCCCTTCCCCTCACGGCCAATGCTGAAGTTAAAGTTGAGCAGCCGTTCACCTCATGGCAGCAGTGGAGGCTGCTTGTCAATGCCCCAGAGTCAAGAGAGCGACCTGTGCTGCGGGAGGGCCGCTGTGTTTAAATATTGCCTCCCGGCGCGTTGTCCTCGTCACGGGTGGGCAGGGGCCTCTGGGAGTTGTAGTTTTGGTTGTTGGGCCGTTCCCCTCATGGCCAAAGCTGAAGTTAAAGTTGTGCAGCTGTTCGCCTCATGGCAGCAGTGGAGGCTACTTGTCAATGCCCCAGAGTCAAGAGAGCGTCCCGTGCTGCGGGAGGGCCGCTGTGTTTAAATATTCCCTCCCGGCGCGTTGTCCTCGTCATGGGTGGGCAGGGGCCTCTGGGAGTTGTAGTTTTGGTTATCGGGCCCTTCAACTCACGGCCAAAGCTGAAGCTAAAGTTGAGCAGCCGTTCACCTCACAGCAGCAGCGGAGTCTGCTTGTCAATGGCCCAGAGTCAAGAGAGCGTCCCACACTGCGGTAGGGCTGCTATGTTCAAATATCGCCTCCCGGCGCGTTGTCCTCATCACAGGTGGACAGGGGCCTCTGGGAGTTGTAGTTTTGGTTGTCGGGCCGTTCCCCTCATGGCCAAAGCTGAAGTTAAAATTGAGCAGCCGTTCACCTCACTGCAGCAACGGAGGCTGGTTGTCAATACCCCAGAGTCAAGAGAGCGTCACATATAGGTACATATCTATAGTACAAATAAATGCTTATATACAGAGAGATATGAGGTATATTTCTATCTGTTTGCGTATGGTGGTTATGTGGGAAAGAGCCAATTTTTAAGTAGTTTTCTGAAGATAAGGTGGTTATCCGTGGATCTTATGTTGGGGGGTAAAGAGCTCCATAGTTTGGCTGCTTGAACATTGAATGATGTGCCACCCATTGTTTTGTTCTTGTATATTGGGATTTTGAGGCAAGGTGCCACTCCAGAGACGGGGTTCCATTGTTGAATGTGTTTAGTGTTTTTATTCCTGATGAAGAGTGCTCCCGTTCCATGTATCGCTTTGTGGGTGAAACAAAGCAGCTTGAATGTGGATCTTCTGGCAGCAGGTAACCAATGCAGGGCTTTTAAGGCACAGGAGATATGGAATTGCAGTTTTATTTGTAAGAGTAGTCTGGCAGCTGAGTTCTGAATCCGTTGTAGTCTTTTCATGGATGTTAAAGGTGATACGTGGTAGAGGCTATTGGGGTAATCGAGTTTGGACAAAACAAGGGAAATGGTAGCCTGGCCCTTGTGTGTAAATCCCAAATGGGGGAAGATTCGTTGCAGAGTTTTTATAGTAGCAAAGTGAGCCCTGGGAGTGCTGCTCTGCATTGCACACATCACTACACTGTATCACACACAATAGGCGATTCGCCTTGATCCGAGCACATGCATTGACCATTTACACGATGCATTGCACCCGGATTGTTGGCAGGAAGCCATGCATCAATGGCAAAGCATCAAAAAGAATGCATTGGGCTTTGGCATGTGTCGTACGTCATTTGTGCATTGGCTATTTCTCTGCCGATGCGTCAGAATAAACAACACATTTATAGAAAATGTGTAGCATCCACCCAGGAAATGACACAATGGCTCTGCCATGCTGAAAACTGGAAAGTGTGAGGCTACTTTCACTTTCACTTACAGTTTTTTTGTCTGTGCTGGTTGGTGGAGGTGTTTGCTGTGTTCTCTGGTTCTAGATTGCGTAAATTCAGTCTTATCGGTGTCTGTGCTGTCCCAGTTGTGTTTAAATATTGTTATTTGTATATTGTATATGTCTTTCGTATTGTTTTGCTCACTGTATTGTTGGATTTAGGTGTATTTAGGGGTTTGTAGTTTATGGGATAGGGGGAAGGGTTTGTGTTTGTTTAGGTACAACTAAGGGTGGGGAGTTTAGCTAAGGAAATGTCGGGGAAGGGCAGAGCTATAAATATGTCTGAGAAGGAGTTTGGTGGCCAGCTTTGGCTGCTGGTCCACTATGTCCCGAACATGATATCGACTGGGGTAGGGTGAGTCAAGGTTACTATTAGAAATGGGGGTCTCTAGTTGGCTATGGCTTGCTCCTTTGTCCAAGTAGGGGCCCTTGCTTCTAGTCAGTGTAATGGAGTTAAGCCCTTAACAACTCCTGCTCACCCCCTTGGTAGCATTGCACAAACAGACAGCCTTATCTCAGTGGAAGTGTGTAAAGCATCTGTGCACACATACAGTAATACAGTGAAAACACTACAAATGGAAATCACACCAGTTTAGTAAAATAAGAAATCTTTATATAAACCAAACAAGACCAAAACAACAAAACTCCACAATACATATACCAAGATATCCCCAAAAATTGGTTATTCGCACAAATAAACTTGTAGCAATAAATACCTCCACCTGGAGCTATTATGATGTTAGTAAAGTACGGCGCCAACTGCGAGGTGCGCAGTCTAACTTTACAACTTTCGGTATTATCAAAGGGCATTTACTACTCGTAAATGCACTTCGTGAATACTGAAAGTCATAAATTTAGGCTTTCGGTTTTCACAAGGGGCATTTATGAGTAGTAAATGCCCTTTGTGAATAACAAAAGTCATAAAGTTAGACTTTGGTCTAACTTTAGCTTTGTGAATCAGGCCCAGTATATTTGTCCAAGTCCAACTTTGACCATGACACAGGTGAGGTTGAGGTGTAACACATATCCCAGACAATATTACCAATACTCAACATTACATACTTAGGGAAACTATACACAGTGATTATCTTTCAAAATGTATTAGTCCTACTATTGTGTGTTCACATCATACTATGCCCATACATGCAGAATATATTTCTCATCACTACAATTGATATAGTGTGAAGGATTAATGGCATGATCAGACATCATGCCATTCAAAAAGCAAAATACATTGGGATCCATACATGTATAAGTAGCCAGACGCCTAGCCAAATTTTGGAATCCACTAAACTTGTGCGACCATGTGAGCAGGCTAGGCAACATGAATCAACATTCCTTTCTAGGATAGATGCTGCATTTGTATTAGTGAGCTGGCAAAATTAAAGTATCATTTATTAGAGCAATACCAATGACCAAATGGCATATCTCTGTGTGTTCCTGTGAGTGTGTACGTACATTGTTCATAATAATCATTTACACTCTGCTAGTGTAGTTGTCCACATGGCAATGTATGGACATTTCGCCTGGTAGGCCCGGACTGGATGTGAGGATTCATACCTCAATGCAGACAGAATAGGTAAAGCTAGATGTGAAACATGTCACAATACCACACAAGTAATGCAGTTAAATGCCGGAGTCTTGCCCTCATATACCCAATGTCCTATATTCGACACATGATCATACCTTCATAGTGATTTTCACAGAAAAAAAGCCAATGTGTAAAGGACCACATGCATGTCTGCACTGTGTTGTCAGCATACAGCCCATTACACAGCCCACCTACTGGTGGGGTTACCCCTATGGGCTTCTATATTCTGTCACCCTTGCTTCATAGTTGGAGAATACTTGCAAGATACAGCACAATATCCTTATACATATGAGATCTGCAGCATGCATGCACATGCTCATTACATGTATATATGGTTTTTGGTGATGTTCATCAAGGTAAGATTCCTTGCTGACATGTACAGACACCAGGATATGTAAAGGTCACCATGGTATTGTTTGAATTATATAACATGAGCTATGTGATAGGGTTCCTGGAATCTCTGTGAGTCAATATTGGAGAAGTGTCAAACAGTTCTGTTTAATTGGAGGCAGCTAGCCCTCCTTCTATGTTTTAACTACCTGGCACAAACTCAGTCTATGATCCAATGCGTGTCCTTGTGCATTAGCCATATCACTTAACCAATGCTGAAGCACAGTACCTGTACTTGCTAGACATTACTCATTCCAAATGGGTTAATGACCATGGAATATGCCCTGTTGCATGCTTTATGACAAACCCCAGGGAGTCCCTAGCTGGACCATGTGTCTCATTCCACGTTTAAACCACATCATAGTTCCTAATCAGTCTGAGTATTCTTATGGCTATACGTTTATTTGTGTGGACACTGCCATTTCATATACCTACTAGGCCAGCACCTGAGTACATTTATATTGTTACATTTGGAGAAGTATATGTTTCTTATGAGGATTGGTCTTTTTTGTTCACTAAATGTTGTTTTGGGTAGACATGTCACATGTGATGTATTTAAGAATTAAAGCTTATTATTTCTTGCAACATGTACAAGTTCATCTTTGTCTGACAACATGACTGCCGAACAGCAAAAGACCTATTCAATCAGGCTAGACAGGTACCGCCACATCAGTCATGTTGATGGGGCTTACAGGTGCATGGGAAGGTTGTATGTGGAAGGGAAGGCAGACAGGTCCTGGAAGTCTAGACCTCAAGGCCAACAAGGACCAGCAAGGGGAAGCACCAGCCAGTATCTGGATATGCACCATGGTGGCAGAGCAGTGGCACTTACAGGCACCTCAACAGATCAGCCGGCACAAGAACCACAGCCCATGACCACAACCCTGGGACAGAGATCTGATTTTGAGACACAGACCCTGAAAGAGTTTGCAGATCTTAAACAAAGGATGACTGGAATGGAATCAGAACTCGCTACAATGCGGCAGATGATGCCGACATTGCAGCAGTCTATAGGCTGAATTAGCGCACAGATTTAGCCCTCCCTTGGACATTTGCCCTTTCCCCTGAATTTTATATCTTGGTTTTATAGTTTACTATTTTAGCATAGGTTAGGATAGGTTGTAGAAAAGGGATAGGTTAGTGTAGCATAAGTAAGTTTAACATTGTATTAGTGAGCTGTTGTTAGGTGGGGATATGGCTGGGTAGGCTTTTAAGTCGGTGGGGCTTGATGTTTACGATCTGTTTATAACAAAAGAAAATACCCCCAAAAATATTTGTTTAGGTTTTAATGTTTAGCTAGTTTGTGTATAGATGTATTTTATGTTTGTGTTATATGAATATGTTGTATGTATTAAAGGGGTGGGGGCTGATGTTCAACATGTATGTTGTGGTATATGTGTAGAGTAGTGTAAGATAATGTTAGACAGGTTAAGCTAGAATTAAGTTACGGTAGTGTAGGTTAGTTAGCGTAGGTTAGGGAATTTTAGTATTAGATCATTTATAACACTTATACCAAACATTTGTATACTTTCACAGCTGCTTAATGATTTACTGTGTAGGAGTTGTCATATATGCTTAATTTGATTTGAGCACATTTTGTAGTATGTGCATGCAGTGTTTGTAGATATATGTAACTTTGTGAGACACCTATGGACAAGAGTCCGTCAATTCTGCAATGGAATCAGTTCAGGAATCTTCAAACATGTTTGAGCAGTGTAAGTGGCCCTCTTTGTGTTAACAGACACACAACTCAACACAGGCAGTCACCTAATGTTGCACTGTGTGTGTAAGTTATGCTACATGTATTGCTGGGATGAATTTGTCAAAGCATAGTGACAAATCATGTATGTGTTGGTTCACAGACCGATGCCAGCCACTTACACACTCAACCTTGCACCATTTTATGGTAACATCAGTGATGTTTGCTGGCTAGTATCCATGGAAGTGGCCCCCACCTGCCCGGAAAATTTTATCACCATTCCAATTGGCTGTTTGGTACTTGTGGCACATCCTGCTTGTGAACTTGAGGAACTGTTTGCTATTTTAAACCCACATAGACCTTAACTTACCTATTCCCCTTGACATGTGTCAATTTTATCATGGATATGTGACCTTGTTTTTAAAACCTGATATGCACAAATGCGTTGATGATGTCATGTGTGGTTACACTCACACTCAATGCATGCGAGGGTTCGCAGGGGCAGAACTACACATTGACGCTACGTGTGCCTTACTACAACATTCATCAATTGATACAAAAGGATAATTACTGAGCGCTTGCCATTCATGCTTACTGACATCCACTGAGCTTCAACATCTTTCCATGGCAGAGAAATTATGCTATACAGGTGGAGTTTGGCCATTATTATTGGCCTTTTCTCAGTGGGTGCCGGTTGATGGTACTCAAATGTACACTTCTGTTTGAGCTTTGAGGTTGACATATGTGTATGATGACATTGTCAGGGTACCTGAGAAATCTGTGGATGTGTGAGCATGTGTTAGTGGCTTACATGTGTCACAGGCCCAATTAGTATAGTTCTGCTATTGTGTGAATAGTTGGCTATTTCACTATGTGGAACTCAAGCTACCAATGCTTATTGTCAGACCATGGCGTTCAGTAGTTGAAAGGGATTTGCCTCACATTGCCATGGCAGGTGAGATGCATGATACTTGCACTTGTCAGACCTGAGCATGTGATAAGGACAGTATCACAATTACCAAGAGATGCAGAGAAGTGTATTTTGCATAGTCACATCTAGCCATGGCCTAGTGTGTCCTATCTGCAACCGTCATACAACATGCTGGTTCATGTAAGTGCTTTTATTTGCAAGTGTTGCAAGGAGCAATGCGCACGTGGCAGTCCTTGCAGCAACAGCCCCAACATTGTTTGCAAGCAATAGGATGTCCAGGCAGAGACCATGGGGGATACAAGTCATGTGACACGTTGAGGAGAGTAGTGTTCCGGTTAGGAGGAGGTTCAAATTGCCACTCGGAAAGAAAGGACACATCAACATTTCACAAATGGGTAAGATCAACAGGTGGAAAAGCAAATAGGGGACAGTACCAGTTGACAAGTGCACTAACATGATCATAAACACAGGTCGAAAGAAAAACTGGGGAAGTGGCACAGACAAATGGTACATGGGGAGTTCTCCGCCAAAGAGTGTTGAAGCCCACATCTTTGTATTCTGATGTGTGTGGGGCCTCCCCTGACGGTGTTGGTGCAGGAGGCATCTGGGGCACACACACATCAGGGGCAGAAGATGTGGCTCCCCTGTCCCCATCAGCATTAACACTACGAAGGGCCTGCTGGCTTTTCAGCACAGCAACAGCGCCGTGATGGTAGGCAGCCATTTTTGCAATGTTGGAGTCCTGCTTCTGCTCCTTAGATTCTAGGATTTTGTAGGGTGCCACTAGCTGGTTGGCCACCTCACTGGTGCTACTTGGAAGGGCAGTTGTTCAGGCCTCTGCCTCATGACACCAGCGATGTCAGCCAGGGACTGAACCAATCCATCCTTCGTAGGTGCCTCTTATTGCCTCAGATGTGTCCTTATTGGGACTGATCAACCATAGAGGGTTCTGGCCCGTAATCAGTAAGGCTGGACAAATCTATAGATTATCAACCACATGCATGCCAATACAGAATCTGCAATGTATACAATTTACTTACTCAAACCACAGGTGACACTCATTGTGATTGAAGAGAGATAGTTTATTTCTTTGTTTTATAAAAATTTCGAAAGAGGAATTTAAGAACTTGATTTTTGTTCTTTGTTCAAGATATTTTTTATCATTTAGATCTATTCAATACTTTCTAGACCACAATACAACAGTACACAAACATGTCATGAAATACATGTAATATGTACACATATAGTTATCACAGAATTCAACAAAAGATACAAAACCAATTTGTGAGTTAGGGTTCCACAAACAATTAAACAGATAATGTTAACAACATATATGTAAAAAAAAGTTATCAAAACCAAAACACATTAAAAAAACACATAAAAAAGCAGTACCAGAGGGGTTGTGAGGTGTGTTTCAAGAACTACCTATTGCTTTTTTCTACAATCCACGTCTGAGTGGAGACCAAACAGTGTGATATTCAGTTTAACCCAGGTTAATTCAGTCGATAAGTTGTCAAATGATTTTCAGACACTACTGTGTAGAGAAGTGGTTAAGCTGATACAAGGTACATATTCACTTGTTTGGTTAAAGAATGAGGTCTACGCGTTTTGAACCCCTGAATTCCTTTAGGAGGGTTCTCTTCAGGACCTGGAACCGAAACAAAGGTCATTGGAGATCAACCGATCACAACTCCAACTATGGCTCTCTTAGTTATTCCACGCTGGAAAAGTGTGAGTTTTACCTTTGCTCAACTTAGTTTTGGAAAATGTTGCTGGTGGTAGGACAGATCTTGTTGACACTGAAAATGTTTAAGTCAATGTGGCCCAGTGTTCGATGTCTTTTGGTTGTCCATTGTTTTGATTCTGGTTCTTTGATCGAAGCCTTTGGATGCAAGACCGTCCTCGGTTCTGCGGTGGATTCAATCCAAAAGACATCGAAAACTGGACCACATTGACTTAAAAGCTGAAACTCAAACTCACAAAACTGTGCGGACGAGCTTTAGGAGCTTTTATGTAGCCTGTCTTGCAGATGGGCATGTCCGGGGCGTGTTCAACCTGCAGCACTTTAGAGCACGATCTAAAAACAGGCGGGATAAATAAAATCGAACTGTCAGGGACTGTCCGGGACTATGTGGGGAACACAGTCAGGGACTTGGACAAGGACAGGGAACTGGGTAGAAGACGTACACAGAAAGGAGGAGAACAGTGCTGCCCAGGATCATACAGGTAGTCAGAGGAGAAAAAGGGATCCAAAGGGGAAGCCTGTACAAATGAACAAGATGGGTAAGACTCAGAAAGGAAGGGCACTCGCAAGGCAATTTAGCATTCAGACTAACTACACCAAGGACGGACGTGCAAGACATATATATAATACAACATTAACAATAAAGGAGGGTGTGGGGTAAAGCACTCAGGAGCTCCAAATGGTAAGACTGAAGCTCAGTAAGTTTCTTACCCACAATTGCTGTTACAGATACTGACTGCAAATACCCACATGTAGGATATGCATGCAAAGGCAGGGTCTGTGGAGCTTATACCTATAGTGATGTTATAAATGTAACTCAAAGACAAAACTCAAAGTGAACAAGAAACACCACCTAGGTAGTCAACTGAGCCCACAGATCCTGGCGATCAAACAGGAACGCGCAAGGCAGTAACAGCAAAGGGGTAGAACTAAACACAAGCACAATAGACAAGGAGCTTGCAAGGAGGAGGGCTTAACAGGAAAGGAAGGAAATGACAGGGCACACTTGGCAGAAAGCAGGTAACAAACATACGAGGTAACAGAAGTAAGACAGCAGAATAGAAAGGCAGCAAACTAGAACTGGAACCAAGGAAATGGGAAGCAAGGCAGGGACTGGAAATGGATATACAGAAGGGGAGGCTACAAGGGTATACTAGAATAGTGCAGGTTAAGGAATCAAGAAAACAAAGTAGCATAGAAGGCAGTGCTGGGGCAGGAACAAGAAGTGAGCTAAGGCTCAGGAGTCAAGGCAGCACTGCAGACAGTGCTGGTTCAGGGAACTACCAAAGCTTCAGGAGTCAAGGTAGCACTGCAGGCAGTGCTAGTTCAGGAACAGGGAAATTACTAGAGCTCAGGAGTCAAGGTAGCACTGCAGGCAATACTGGTTCAAGGAAACAGGAAATAGCTACAGCTCAGGAAACAAGGAGTCAAGAGAGCACTGCAAGCAGTGCAAATCAGGAACAAGAAATAGCTAAGCCCAGGAACAAAGAATAACTATAGCTCAGGAACAGGAAACAAGGTAGCACTGCAAGCAGTGATAATTCAGGAGAAGGGAAACTGCTGCAATTCAGGAACAAGGAATACTAAGGCTATGGGGCCAGGGTAGCACTGCAGGCAGTGCTAATTCAGGAACAGGGAAAACAACAGCAGGGCATGAACAAGGCATAATTAAAGCTCAGGAAACTGGAAACAAGAATAGCAAAAGCTCAGGGAACTCTGTAAACAAGGATTGGTCTCACCAGTAAACAGCTACAATGACCAACCTTTGCCTGAAGGGAGCTGGGGCTTAAAAGAGCTCACAGTAATCATATGCATCAGGCGTGAGCAGGCTAGCAGCAGCCAGCCACAGGTGAGCTGAATTCCTCCACCCATCCTTGGCCTGCAGGGGTGGAGACAAAGCAGTGAGCAGGGAATTCTGGGTAATGGAGTTTCAGGCATGAGTAGGCTGGCTTCAAGTATAAGCAGGCTGGCTTTCACAAAACCCGGCATGGATTGGAAATGGATGTCAATTCCTAAATGATGTCCAAATGCCTGGAAGTCAGGATATGCATACAGGGGAGTGTCTGGAGGCATATTAGAACACTGGAAAACCCCACAATTCAGCCCCCTGGTGGTGGGCACGAGAGCACAGGGAGCGAATCGTGACAGTACTCTCCCTCCAAAGACCGTCTCCCGGAGTCTGGAACTGGATGCAAAGCCTTTGCTCCTAAGACTGAAGTCAATTTCCATCATAGATTCAGTGCACACTATCAGAGGACTGAAAGTAAATTGCGATTTTCTGGAGGGTTGGATAATACTCTGTAAATTAACAGCAGTATTGAAGGTAGAACTTGTAGAGTCCAAATCCAGTGACAGTGGGCTTAGAAGCCTGCATTAAATGTGTTTGAAGTCCTGATGATGACAGGCTAGATAAGCACAGTGAAAACAAGGCAGATTTACTGTAGGGTCAAAAGCAGATAACTGATTGGCAGGAGGCACAGAGGTCAAAGACAAACTGGCTGAAAATGAAGAAGGTGATAGGAAGCAGACCTGAAGTTCTGGCCCTGGACAAAAACCATACAAAAGATACACATGCAGGAGACTTAGGAAGCAGGTATGCAGGAGACCCAGGCCCTGGAAGCTTACATGTTGAGAGTTTGGTCTCTGGTGGTGACAGTTCAGTCTCTGAATGTATATGTATTGAGACCTCTGAAGGCTGGGAAACTGGAAGCACAGGGTCAAAAAGTTGGCAAAATAGAGGCTCAAGGCCAGAAGGCAGGGAGCCTGGGAGCTCTGGTGCAGAAGGCAGGGAGCATGGAAGCTCTGGTGCAGAAGGCAGGGAGCCTGGAAGCTCTGGTACAGAAGGCAGGGAGCCTGGAAGCTCTGGTACAGAAGGCAGGGAGCCTGGAAGCTCTGGTACAGAAGGCAGGGAGCCTGGAGGCTCTGGTGCTGGAGGCAGGCGGCCTGCAGGTTCTGGTGCTGGAGGCAGGCGGCCTGCAGGTTCTGGTGCTGGAGGCAGGCGGCATGCAGGTTCTGGTGCTGGAGGCAAGCGGCATGCAGGTTCTGGTGCTGGAGGCAGGCGGCATGCAGGTTCTGGTGCTGTAGGCAGGCGGCCTGCAGGTTCTGGTGCTGGAGGCAGGCGGCCTGCAGATTCTGGCTCTGTAGACATGCTCTTTGGAAGCTCTGGCTCCATAAACAGGCTTTTAGAAGGCGCCGGCTATATAAGCAAATTGGTTGGAGGCTCCGTAGGCAGGCAGACTGCAGGCTGAAGTTCTGTAGATAGGCCGGCTGAGGACTCGGGCTCCGAAGGAAGGTAGTCTTGAGGCCCTGGTAATGATGGCAGGAAGGCTGCAGGAACGGGCTCAGATGGCAGGAAGGCTGCAGGCTGAAGTTCAGGAGGCAGCAGGCAGGCTGAGGACTCTGAAGACTCTGAAAGCAGACAAGCTGTTGGCAGAGAGGCACAAGGATGACAGTCTTTAAATTCTGGGAATGGTGATTGCCCATGAACATCCCTATTGTCAATAGTGAAATCTTCACAGTTCCTTGGCTCATTAAAACACACTGACGTCCTTTCCTTGGGATGGCTTAGAATAGTACTTTTCTTAGAGTCTCTAATGACCAGACTTCCTTTACCATTTGGCAGTTCACAACTCTTAGTCCGAAGTAATAGGCCAGAGAATACTTGGTCATGGGAGGTCTTTTCATTTTCTGCAGCATTACAAGGTGGTATAAATGCATCTGAGCATAGAGCATTATCATTTCCTGACTTTTCAATTTGTGTTGTGCTTGAAGGCAAGGGAGAAAACAAGGAGTCAGGAGTTTGTGTCTTCTCAGCAAGGAGGTTGACCGGAGTTGCAGCAGTTATATCAAGAGTGTGGTCTGAGTCACAGGATATTGTCACATCACTGATTATGTGTGTCACTGGTTCAGGTTTTGTCTGTATGTCAATGGCCTGTCTATGGGTTCTCGGAGATAGAACTGACCTCACTACCAGGAAAAGAAAGCAAAAATATGTTTTTTGTTTTGCCTGGCATTTGGGGTTCCTGAAAAGTGGAAGGACGCATCTCAGATATAGTGCCTACATGTAATTTAGCACTAGAAGACAAAACACCAGAGGAGTTAGAAAATTCAGACTTCATACACATACTTTCATTAACTGCACTGTGAGAAAAAGAACTATGGCTTTTCTGAATGGACTCGGAGTGATCAGTCACAGTATTAGTCGCACAATTGCTGGACCAGCTCTGAGTATACCGCAAAAGAGAGCGCAAGGTTTCATTCTCTATTTCTAAGGAGGCTAAAATAGAGGTGGAAAAGTTGTCTTGTACAGGGGTTTTAGATTCCCACTTGAACTCTGGGTTATAGTTTTTCAACAGAGTTTGAAACATTTTATTTTCTTGTTGTAATTCAAGAATTTTAGATGTAATTATATCCTGTGAAGACTGAAGCTCTTGGTCTACAAGGACAGTGGTAGATTTGGCAGCTTCACAACAACCAACAAAGCTACACCTTATATTTTGTTCAAACTGACTATTAGCCGTCTCTGTTACAGTAGGTCTTTTCTTTCTTTTGTTAAACTGTTTGTTTACCTTGACTGTAGAATTTAACAAGGTCCCTTTATCCGGGACTGTGATCTTTACTGGACTACAAGACTGGGTAACATTATGTGAATGGAAAACAGAGGTTATGAAATGGATCTGCTCTTTCTTTGGTTGTGTGGTTTTACATTGTATTTTACAACCACTTACAGCAGACATGGCAGAATCAGAAGCCTTGTTCAGCAAACTTAGTAAGGCATTATTTTCCTTTTGCAATTCTGACACAGACATTGAATCTGGATGAGAACAGAAGAGCACGTCAGGATCTGGCAAAGAGTTGTTTGAGAGCCAATGAGTAAAATATTCAGAACGTAAATGTCCATTTTTCATAAGAGGATTAATTGTTTCAGGACTAGGGTGAACATTCTCAAACTGTACAATAGACACTAAATGTCTCTCATTGGTGGGCACTGGGGAACTGGCCTAAACAAACTTAAATGATGCACTGGTGTGTCTCTTTCTTAAACCTCTCATTTTAACACACTTTTAATATTGCACTCACAAATGAAACAGAAAGAAAAATTAGCTAACTGAATGCAAAGAAACCTCACAAGTGACCCTGGATGTGTGGGTTGGTCATTCTGTCAGGGACTGTCCGGGACTATGTGGGGAGCACAGTCAGGGACTTGGACAAGGACTGGGAACTGGGTAGAAGACGTACACAGAAAGGAGGAGAACAGTGCTGCCCAGGATCATAGAGGTAGTCAGAGGAGAAAAAGGGATCCAAAGGGGAAGCCTGTACAAGTGAACAAGATGGGTAAGACTCAGAAAGGAAGGGCACTCGCAAGGCAATTTAGCATTCAGACTAACTACACCCAGGACGGACGTGCAAGACATATATATAATAAAACATTAACAATAAAGGGGGGTGTGGGGTAAAGCACTCAGGAGCTCCACATGGTAAGACTGAAGCTCAGTAAGTTTCTTACCCGCAATTGCGGTTACAGATACTGACTGCAAATACCCACATGTAGGATATGCATGCAAAGGCAGGGTCTGTGGAGCTTATACCTATAGTGATGTTATAAATGTAACTCAAAGACAAAACTCACAGTGAACAAGAAACACCACCTAGGTAGTCAGCTGAGCCCACGGATCCTGGCGATCAAACAGGAACGCGCAAGGCAGTAACAGCAAAGGGGTAGAACTAAACACAAGCACAATAGACAAGGAGCTAGCAAGGAGGAGTGCTTAACAGGAAAGGAAGGAAATGACAGGGCACACTTGGCAGAAAGCAGGTAACAAACATACAAGGTAACAGAAGTAAGACAGCAGAATAGAAAGGCAGCAAACTAGAACTGGAACCAAGGAAATGGGAAGCAAGGCAGGGACTGGAAACTGATATACAGAAGGGGAGGCTACAAGGGTATACTAGAATAGTGCAGGTTAAGGAATCAAGAAAACAAAGTAGCATAGAAGGCCGTGCTGGGGCAGGAACAAGAAGTGAGCTAAGGCTCAGGAGTCAAGGCAGCACTGCAGACAGTGCTGGTTCAGGAACAGGGAACTACCAAAGCTTCAGGAGTCAAGGTAGCACTGCAGGCAGTGCTAGTTCAGGAACAGGGAAATTACTAGAGCTCAGGAGTCAAGGTAGCACTGCAGGCAATACTGGTTCAAGGAAACAGGACATAGCTACAGCTCAGGAAACAAGGAGTCAAGAGAGCACTGCAAGCAGTGCAAATCAGGAACAAGAAATAGCTAATCCCAGGAACAAAGAATAACTATAGCTCAAGAACTCAGGAAACAAGGTAGCACTGCAAGCAGTGATAATAATAAATAATAAATAAGGGAAACTGCTGCAGTTCAGGAACAAGGAATACTAAGGCTATGGGGCCAGGGTAGCACTGCAGGCAGTGCTAATTCAGGAACAGGGAAAACAGCAGCAGGGCAGGAACAAGGCATAATTAAAGCTCAGGAAACTGGAAACAAGAATAGCAAAAGCTCAGGGAACTCTGTAAACAAGCATAGGTCTCACCAGTAAACAGCTACAATGACCAACCTTTGCCTGAACGGAGCTGGGGCTTAAAAGAGCTCACAGTAATCATATGCATCAGGTGTGAGCAGGCTAGCAGCAGCCAGCCACAGGTGAGCTGAATTCCTCCACCCATCCTTGGCCTGCAGGGGTGGAGACAAAGCAGTGAGCAGGGAATTCTGGGTAATGGAGTTTCAGGCATGATTAGGCTGGCTTCAAGTATAAGCAGGCTGGCTTTCACAAAACCCGGCATGGATTGGGAATGGATGTCAATTCCTAAATGATGTCCAAATGCCTGGAAGTCAGGATATGCATACAGGGGAGTGTCTGGAGGCATATTAGAACACTGGAAAGCCCCACAATTCAGCCCCCTGGTGGTGGGCACGAGAGCACAGGGAGCGAATCGTGACACTAACTGGGGTCCAGCAGCATCAGCCCTGAATCACAGGCTTCTCTACGATTCAAGACTACTAGTAAATAAAGTTTAACTTAAAGCATTAACTTAAAGAATTGTCACCATCATGTTGGCTAGGGTTCAAGTATTCCTGCATGATGTGTTGTTTGTCTATATTTTTGCTTTGTATTGGGGGACTTGTAGTAGAAGGCATAACATGAGTCACCAGGCCTACAAGTCCCACTATACATAGGTGACCCTGGAGTGGTTCGGCACATCACACATGGGATAAACAAACTTGGTGGAGCTGGAATGAGCTGTGCAACATGTTGCTGGGCAGTGTGACTTACTTTTATGAGATGATTAACTGTACATGAGAAAGGTTCCTACCTTTTCCTTTGCACACAGCACAGTGGAGTGCATGAATATCGCTTGCTGCGCTTCACAACATCACCTTATGACCCATTTTCCCCCTTTTTGCCACTTACCCTGTAGGTCTGCTGGTCCTCGAAGCAAGCACTGTCCTGTCAGCGGACTCCTGACACCAACTCCCCTGGGATGATAGCTCCCATCCGCTCCTCCAAGGCATCCAGTGCCTTCTAGGTTGCAGGTCCTACTCCTCTGATCTGCATGGCTGCCTTCAGGTTGTTGGTCAGTTTCTCCTTCGTCCTGCACTTAAAATCATACCAGTGCTTCTTACAGTCGATGACTGTCATCTTGGTTTGTCCAACACTGTTGATCTTGGCCACTATGGTCTGCCAAATGGCCTCTTTCTTCCCCAATGGGAATTTGGAGGTGATAAAGAGCTGATGCTTATACTTTGTCACTTCTGTGATCTAGATGTCATCCTCCTCCAAACTTAAATTACACTTCCTCTTCCCCTGGTAGTCTGTCTGGACATCCTGGCTTGTGCTGGGGCTGTTGGGGTTGTTGCCCTGGCTGCTGTTCTCTGCTCCATGTCTGCCTTCTGTGAGGTAAGGTTTTTTTCTTTCAAAAGTGTAATTATTTTACATGATGTTTTGATGCTTGTCTCACTCAAAAGTGATGCAATGGTGGTTAGCGTTGCTTTATGAGACGCAAACCAGCCTTACAACACTTTTTCTGAACATGCGTCAGCTTTTACTGCGGCAGGCCACCCACAGATGCGTCATTTTTTTTACGCACCATCTGACTTACGCAATGGTGCACCGTACCGTAAATATGACACATCCATGTCATTTTAAAATGACATACTTCACCACAAGTTTTTCTGATGCATCGCTGCCTATACGCAGCATTGCTTCAGTTATTGTAAATGAGGTCTAGAGTTTCTAAACTGAAACCATGGAGCTCAAGCACACATTTTGAGGCATCGCTATTTAGTTGATCCACCTTTCTAGGCCCTACGCCTATACAAATAATCAATGATGTTAAATGTAGTCACGTTGATATGTAATCAAGCCCATCTTCCAGTTAGCATGCGTTAAATCACACTTAATGATGAAAATGGGTTTGTAATTTAATACATAACACTGTAAACACAGTAGCGGCCGGGTTATTGATACAGTGGGTCGGTTGAGGGAAACGGGGGGAGCATGGAAGGACAAGACAAATAAAAAAAATTAAAAACACTTACCTGAATCGCGCCCCTCTTTTCTGCAGGAACAGGTTCCCAGAGGGCACTGCGCTCAATTCTGATGCTGCTTTGATTGACTTGTGTGCTGAGGATTTGCACTGCCAGTTAGACTGGGAGCCTGTGCCTGCTCTCTTCAACCCGGCAACTCAGCTGGAGTTGGAGAGAGCTTTGATGCGCATGACCGTTTGGCCGGCCAGACCGTCATGCGCACTGAATAGCAGTGCCCACCACTTCCCCACCAGCTTGTCATCACCTTGGCCCCACCCCCAAGACATCTCCGAGAGAAAAAAACCCGATAATAAACAAGGGTTTATTATTGTTTTATTTCTCATTTTTTTGACTGTTGGCAAGTGGGCTGACGCTCATCCGCCATAGCGGAGGAGCTACCACTGATTTATATTTGGAACTTAGGTATAGTTTGGGTGTACAGAAAAAATGTATAGGGTTTGTCCAACACTGGTGATGTGCAACGTACTTCACAAAGTCATTATCATTGGAAGTTCTTCAAGTTCAGTTACTAACAAATGTAAATTTACATTACAGAACGAAATTAGAACAAAATCCACATCTGTATGCAAATAGAGCACACGGAACAATGCCTAGTGGAAAGTACATTCGCAAAAACAAATATCCATTCATACCCTTTCAGCACAACGTCACATTTACTTGCGTCAACCCAATGAATGGATCAAAAATAGCTTTTTTTTTCAGGAAAAATACAGTAATGCAAGCACTCCACTAAACCGATATGAAAATAAGACTTGTTCATATTGTAACATTCTGTAGTGCGTGCTAGAAAACTGTCATTGTTACTCAATATAATGGATTCAAAGGGACTTAAGAGAAAGCAAGGCCCTTGCAGATTGTTTCTGCAATATGACTGCTCGCGTGCTTTCATTTCCCTGTGATGGCAGCTCGCTTTCTATGTCTATTTTTGTTCTTTTGTGGATGGGTCCTGGATTTGACAACAGCAGCTTTCATCCCTGCTGACATCACATCCCGGGCCACTGTAATTAGCCCAAATTATTGCTTTAAATCATACAAGTGAGGCGGTTAGACAGAGACAGCAGGGTGCAGGCCACAGGAAGCTTTAAAACAGAGGTGTCTCAGAGGTGAATGGAAGTGGGTGGGCCAGGTGGGTCCTTTGGATAGGCCTGTCTTACCCATTAGAACCAGCCCTGGTGCCCTTGCTGGAAATATAGCTCAGCTCCTCCAAATAACACTCATATTAGTTGGTAGGCAACAGCTTTGGACACCGAGAAATAAGCTTTTGTCACTTACACACACACACACACACACACACACTAAAAGAAAAAAAGAGTAGTGAGTGTCATTTTGCTAATTATACCATAAATCTGTTCACCATTGCAGATCATGAAGGTCACAGTGCAATTCACAGCAGCTTCACCTTTAGCTGCATATTTTTGTCATGAGTTCAGCCTCAGAAGCAAGATTGTATCTGTAGTCGATTGAGCACAGGCTGGTACCACATCTGTGACCATTTTAGCTCAGACATCCAGTCTAAGCCTCATACATCACTGTTAAAATAGATTCCCCCAAATTAAATTCAGGAACGTGTTAAATACCCTCTACTTCAGCCAGCAACTTGTAGCAGCATTGCCCAGCAGATAAGGGGAAAACTATTGTATAAGAAAACCCTCATCACATTGGTACATCTAAAAATGCCATTAAACAACACTCAGTTAATCACCTCTATGTGAGCTGCTGCAACTGTTCGAAGAGAGGTGGAGGTGACAACAGGTAAGTTTTTTTAAAATGTTTGAAATGTATTGTAATTCCTTCTCAGGATGTATAACATTACAGCAAGTGTATATATATATATATATTACCTACTGGCGGTCACCAGTAGGTATATATAGTTAGGACCTAGTTTCCATAGGAAATCCACAACATTCTATTGGGAATAACTTTGGCGCCGGTTAATGAATGTACACGATTTTCTCAAAGAAGATGGCCCGTTATGCTCCTGCTCCTTCCCTGAAAGTTTCGGGGGGATTCATCAAGCGGGGGCCGAGAAAAAAGGGGGGTCCCAAAACGTGTTTTCCCCATGTTAATTTCCATAGGACGATTAGACACAGCTACAGCCCGAACCACTGAACGGAATTACACCAAACTTAGCAAAATGGTAGGGACTGGTACGCAGTAGTGCCTTTTCCATATTTGGTGAAAATCGCTCCAGTGGTTTTTATGAAAATTAACTTCAAAAACACATATATATCTATACGCGCGCTCCGAGCGCTTTGGGTACGCGTACCGGTAAGCGCACCCGGCGCGTCACGGAAGTGCGCGACCGGAAAGCTGATTGGCTCTCGGGTGTCTGTGAACATTCCAAATGGTCCGGAGAGTCTGCCATCTTGTGTCTCGGTAGAACCGAGACACAAGAGGTGATAAACAAAAGGGGAAAACTTTGAAAGAGGGCAGGGTAGAGACCCCCTGACCCCCTAGGTTTTCTCAGGGGGGCCTAGGAGGACCCCGAAGGGCAAAAAAGCTATTATTTTTTTTAAAACAAAATTTCGCGGAGTACGCTCAGGGCGCGTTTACATGTACGCATACATGTACGTTTACCAGAACGCGTACATGTGCGTTTACCCGTACGCGTACTCTGAGCATACCACAGGGGAAAACAGTGAAAAAGGGGGTCCCAAAACATGTTTTTCCCCATGCAATTTTCCATAGGACATCTAGCCCTTCTCAGGGGGTCCCAGAAGAACCCCAAGGGCCAGAATAAAAAAAAGTTTCGAAAACGCGTACCCCGCATTTTCAACTCTTGTTTTGGGCTCTCTTGTGCCTCAGTTCTCCTGAGAAATAAGATGGTGGCCCACACTTCCTGGTTTGGACAGTTTGGAATGTTGACAGACGACTGCCAGCCAATCAGGAGTGCGTGCAGACCTTTCCGAGCATGGGCTGCATTGATTGGCTGTGAGCACTCCAAACCAGGAAGTTTGGGCAGCCATCTTGTGCTCGGTAGACCGAGGCACAAAAGAAGCAGAAAAACAAACGTGTAGAATGCAAAAAGGGGGCAGGGTAGAAACACCCTCACCCCCTAGGGCTGCTCAGGTGGTCCACAAGGATATTAACATATTTAAATGTTATCCGCTAATAGAATTAGCATTTAGAAAACCTTTGAAATTTGTTGAAAAAAACCATAGGTTTCACGCCATATATAGTTAGGAATTAGCATTTAAAAAACCTTGCAAATTCACTGAAAACACCATAGGTTTCAGGCCTTATATAGTTAGGAATTAGCATTTAAAAAACCTTTGAAATTCACTGAAAAAACCATAGGTTTCAGGCCTTATATAGTTAGGAATTAGCATTTTAAAAAACCATTGAAATTGCTCCTATACAGTTAGTTGTACTAACTATATTTCGCGCACCCGCAATCCACTGCTGATGATGTCACATATTACATCATTCATGGTCAGTGACATCACTGATGACATCTCAAATGACATCAATGATGACATCATCCACGTGACAATCACATACACCTTTTCATACACTAGTAAAATCTTTCATCACTCTTTGTAAAATACAGAATATCATATTTGAATCCATTGACACAGCAATACAAGTATTTAAAAACCCACTCATTGATTCCTAGATGTATACACACATCTAATCACTTACCTGCAGATTCACTCATACATGCTGTCAATGAACAATAGAACACTATCAAAAATACTTATACACCTATACCGACATTACACACCAGCACACAACCTATTCACATATGAAGTTATCCTACTCACTTATGCAAACAATGGATCATACTTACATACTTACTTAGCTACACACTTATACAAACACCACTTCATCTATTCATTTAGATAGTAAGTTATATTTAGTATATTATAAAATCATTATTACAAGTATACAGTTATCCATACAGTCACTCACACAATTATTGAGTCTTATGTATACTTATTTATATACAACAACTGACACATACACTGCCTTTTATTTTTCGAGTTTGTTGGACATGTACCATTGAGAAATATATTTGCTCATCACCACACCCATAAAGATATTCATTCACCCAAACAACTGTTAGAACATGTAGATTTAACTTCATATATCTACTGAATCAACTATTCACACATCTTTGGGCAGTCACACACCCTCTACCGAACCACACACACATTCACTCTCCCATACAAATACTCAGTTAACTAATCAATAACTAACATAGACTTTCACATAGCTAGTAACCAACTGGAGAACCAGTTTACACAACAACTGACAAAGTGATACAGATATTCACACAGTTTAGTCACTACCCACTATATTTAGTGAAACACTATAAATTGTTAAAGTCCTCCATCCAAATATTAATTTTTATATATCCACTCATACTTTAATGCTAATTGCTATATATATAATGCATATTTAAATAACGAAGCAAACCACATTCACTGGATGATGTCATCAGTGATGTCATCATTAATGTCATTTGAGATGTCATCAGTGATGTCACTGACCATGAATGATGTAATATGTGACATCATCAGCAGTGGATTGCGGGTGCGCGAAATATAGTTAGTACAACTAACTATATAGGAGCAATTTCAATGGTTTTTTAAATGCTAATTCCTAACTATCTAAGGCCTGAAACCTATGTTTTTTTCAGTGAATATATATATATATATACACACACACACATATTAATATATATATATGGTCTACAGAATCTGTTGGTGATCATATTTGGGAATCTGTTCGACCTCTGGGAGCACCTGATCACATAAGACTTTTGTTATGGACTACCTGAATTGAGATTATGACTAATCTATGCCCACTTGGGCTTTATTACAATGTGAGCAGATCGCACACTAATAAGAATGGTGAGCGATCATGGAGACGGCATATAGTTTGATATTACACCACTGTGATAGATTCAACTAGCCCACTTGGGCGGTAATTCTAATGCATTGAAGAAAAATGATGTATCTCTCATACAAACTGTCGATATAATTTAATATTAGATATTGTTCACCAATGTAAATTATCCATTCTCAGATGCATAACTCTAGTCCAGTTTGGTTTAATTTATACTGCATTCTGCGTGTTAATTTAACGTATTTTGCAGCCTTTATTACTGTTACTTATCGAGGTCTGTGAGTAGCGAACTCAGCCCGTAGATATACCAACGAGTCTGTCTTCCATGTATGTGAATAGAACTACATGTGACTGTATTTAAAGAGCACTTTGTGTTAGGTTTCTGTCTCGTGAAAAAGCAGGTTTCACCTGCGAAACGCGTCGAGAAAGCCATTAAATAAACATGCTTTGCATTTCCAAGTGGCCCGGATTTCTTTTCTTATATTGGAGAAGGTTTTTGGCTGTATGCATTGGGACTCGCTATCCCATCCGAGGCCCGCCTTTGAAAAGCGGCAGGGTTCCAAAGCGACTCGTCTGGTTGGATATATATATATATATATATATATATATATATATATATATATATATATATATATATATTAAGGGGCGTGGAATTTAGCAGAAATATGGAGGAATTGTAACCGGCAACAAGCCAGCAAACCTTTCTGTCAACAGCCTCTGAGGAAGGAGGGATTTACCTATGAAATGCGTCAGGCCATATTTGAGGGAATCGCTGCTAAATGGAATTGGCAAACGGGACCCTGTGCATACCTGAATAAAAGCCTACAGCCGAATGCTGGCGTTTGAGTGCAGTTCTTGCCTTGGGCAACTTGGGAGCTGACATTTAAAGGCAGTAGTCCAGCCGCCGAACGCGCACCACCCCCGCAAGGAAAAAGAAGGGGCCATGAAGCCCGGTACCCAACCGAGCTACTTTATGGAGCACCAGCATAGGATTAAGGACAGGTGCTGTGCGCTGAGGCCCATCCAGGGCTTGTAAATCTTTGTATCCGGCAGGAAATTAGCGCAGCCATCTGTGGCAATAGTGGTTTCCGGAACTACATTCCCCATAATGCCCCACAGACTTTAACGAGCAGCCCAATTAAGGGGCGTGGAATTAAGCAGAAATATGGAGGAATTGAAACCGGCAACAAGCGCGCAAACTTTTGGGTCAACAGCCTCTGAGGAAGCAGGTATTTACCTTTTAAACGCGTCAGGCCATATTTGACGGAATCACTGCTAAATGGAATTGGCAAACGGGACACTGTGCATACCTGAATAAAAGCCTACAGCCGAATGCTGGTGTTTGAGTGCTGTTCTTGCCTTGGGCAACTTGGGAGCTGACATTTAAAGTCGGTAGTCCAGCCGCCGAACGCGCACCACCCCGCAAGGAAAAAGAAGGGGGCCATGAAGCCCGGTACCCAACCGAGCTACTGTGTGGAGCACCAGCATAGGATTAAGTACAGGTCCTGTGCGCTGAGGCCCATCCAGGGCTTGTAAATCTTTGTATCCGGCAGAAAATTAGCGCAGCCATCTGTGGCAATAGTGGTTTCCGGAACTACATTCCCCATAATGCCCCACAGACTTTAACGAGCAGCCCAATTAAGGGGCGTGGAATTAAGCAGAACTATGAAGGAATTGAAACCGGCAACAAGCGCGCAAACCTTTCCGTCAACAGCCTCTGAGGAAGGAGGGATTTACCTTTGAAAAGCGTCAGGCCATATTTGACGGAATCGCTGCTAAATGGAATTGGCAAACGGGACACTGTGCATACCTGAATAAAAGTCTACAGCCGAATGCTGGTGTTTGAGTGCTGTTCTTGCCTTGGGCAACTTGGGAGTTGACATATATAGTCAATGGGGAGTGCTGGTTCTTGTTGGACGAGTGCAGTGATATATATATATATATATATATATATATATATATATATATATATATCCTCGCTCTCTGCCCCAAGATACGTGGCACTCTTGTTGACGGGTGCGGTCCAAGAGCGTCGGAGCCTCGCGCTCTATATATGTAGGCTCAATCCCTCCCGGTCCCGGGTGAGAAAATAAAGACTGCACACACGGGGATCTTCAATTCCAAACAGCAACTTTTACTCGCACAGACGCGTTTCGGAAGCCACGCCTACTTCCTCAATGTTGTTACATTGCAACGCGCGCCAGGGCGCCATTTTATTTCAAAAGGCACACACGGGTTTGAGTATGGGACATAGAGAAAGGACAGGCGCACCATAACATAGCACTGAGTTGATATCATTACCACATTGTCTTAATGGCGGTTCTAAAATTAGAACAAACATTTAAAACTAAATGATGAAAAACTTTGTTCTCAATTAGCGCCGTGAATCGGCAATTAACCTCTCGTATGTTCTTACGTGTGGGCAGGGGGTAAAATCTTGCCGTGGATCGGCCTGTGGCAACCAACCAGGTTGCCTTTTCAATTACCAAAGCCCAATACATTAAGCTGTCCCAAAGATACCCCGTGTCATTCATTGCATGTATATAAAAAATTACTGTATAGTTAACAAAATCTTACAAAATCCAGAAGTAAAAACCACAGAAGTCTCTTGCAGTACTATTGCTTGGACGCAATTTCTGAAAATATCAGGGGAGGAGACAAGCTACAGAAACTCCGCAGATTAGAATCTCGATATATTATAGATTGTCAGATTAAGACCCCTGAGGGACTTAACTGTGGAGAAGAACTAGCAGTACATTTAGGCAGTTAAACAACATGGAAAAAGTAATGGAGGGCAGCGTTCAATCTGGCTGAGGCCACACATATATACACAGAAAAACTGAAAATGAATTTGTTATTTGTTATTTGCTTTGCTTTTCTTTCTGCAATTGATGAGGTATCATTATCGGATAAATTGACGAGATCAATTGATCAAATGAATATAATGCTTGATCTATGTGTACTTCTGGATTTTGTAAAAGTTGCTGTTTGGAATTGAAGATCCCCGTGTGTGCAGTCTTTATTTTCTCACCCGGGACCGGGAGGGATTGAGCCTACATATATATATATATATATATATATATATATATATATTCACTGAAAAAAACATAGGTTTCAGGGGTGTAGTTAGCTTGACATTTCACCCGTATAAAACCATGGAAATTCCCCTGTTATAGTTAGTTGTACTAACTATAACTCGCGTGCCCGAAATCCACTGCTGATGATGTCACATATTACACCATTCATGACATTGTCAGTGACATCACTGATGACATCTCAAATGACATCACTGATGACATCACTGATGACATCATCCATGTGACAAGCTGATACACCTCATCATACAGTAGCATAACGTTTCAACACACATTATAAAATATGGAGTATCATGTTTGATATATGCGTGCGTCCGCCGTAACACGACGTGGCGGACGCACGGTAGCGCGTGACGTCATATGCATATCGGACGCGGTGGGTGTGCAACTTCCACGATTTCTTTAATGTTGGAAAACTTATTTATATATATTTAATATAAATATCAATGCAAGAGATTATCTGAGATTATTATAAAAATAATATCCTTTAACTTTCCTAAAAAATCACTTTTTAATGCAATTTCACAAAGTCACGCTGGACGCGAGCACGATGCAATCAGGCTGCGTGTTGAGTGTGCGCATCCTACGCGCACCCCATGTGATTTCAAAAACAGAGATTTGATTGGTTCATTACACTTCCTATTGAAACTATTGAAGGACCCCACCCATTTTTATAATTCTTATTGGAACTTTTCCTGGGAAAGACCTCCTGAGAAGATCTGCTGCTCCATCATTATTGCAGAAGTGATTCACCTGAATACACCATGGCTGCAAATCCACCACTTTCCTCTGATTCAGAGAATTCATCAGAGCAAGAATTTGTTCCTGAACCTCCACCTAAGGAAAGACATACCAGCATTGTCTGGACATTTTTAACTATACCTCCAGGCTTTAAAAAGGTGAATGCAATGAAAGTCACTTGCCGCATTTGCAAGGCAGTGCTTTCAAGGGGAGACCCCAACAAAAAGTACTCCTGCGGAACTGCAAGTATGCGGAAGCACTTGCAAATCAAGCATCCGTTCAACTTTGCCAGGGAGGAAGTAAGGAGATTGAGAAAGGGTCCTCCTACTTCATCAGAAGACCCGAGTACGAGTGGAGCAACACCATCAACATCTACTACACACCCTGATATTCGTCCACAATTAGGGAAACTCAGAATGACCTGTGTAAAATGCGGACGACTCATAGCATATGGAGAGCAGTCGGTGGATCTGGTGTGTCAAGCTGTTGACCACCACCATTGTTAGATTTCTTTTCTCCTCTCCTCCCAGTTTTTAGGTCTCTTTTCCCAGTTCTCATTTTTCCCGTTTAAAAAAAACAAAAATAATACAAAATCATTCAAAAAAACACAAAAAATACAAAGCAACAAAAACAAAAAAAAAGTTATTTTCAGAACTAACTACTCTGGTTAAAGAAAGATCTAAACTAGTATGCTAGTGTGTGAATGTTTAGATGAATGTATGTGTAGTACATAATTAACTGTAAAAATAAATTTGTGATGTGTGTTGAATGCATAGGTGCAGAATTATAAGGAAGTGCTGCAGCATGACACTGTAAACTGTTTAACTACAGCGTGCTGTGGTACTTCCGAAGAACAGGGATGTAACATATGTACATAAATATGTTGCAACTCTGTGCTTCCCTCTGCACAGCTGCACAAACTGCAGCCATGCGGTGACATAGGCACACTTGCACCATGGTGCAAGGATGTCTGTGTCGGGCGGAGATTGTTTTTGTGCAGGAAGGGACACCTTCCTGCACAAAAACAATCAGTAAAGGCATTTTTCTCCTTCAATATATGCTGTGCATTGCAGCACATATTGAAAGTGAAAAAATGAGGAGAAGTGAAAACTATTTTCTGTGTTGTCCTTTGCTACATGAATAGGAGGATGGTGCAGCATTCACAAACATGTCCAGATTTATCATTTGTGATACATTTGGAGATGTGTCTTGTTCTATGAGTGTTCTGGACAAACATGCACAGAAAAACCTATAGAATACCTTTTCAACGCAAAGTACTGTATATGATGAGATTATATTTACATGGAAAAGAAAAGGTATACAGAATTCCTTTTCGGCACCTTATAAATAAGAAATACAGTTAATGGCTAGGCCTATTGTTATTATAGGAGTACATTTCTGTACTGATAACAGAGAACAAGATACATTTACAACTACTTACGTTTTAGGGAACTGACAGGACATTTTTATATATTACTGAAGAGAAGGGATGCGACCTAATATGACATGTGCGAAAACACTGACTGATGTAGTTTAAGTTAAAGAGTTTCATTTCTTTTAATTCTGAAATTATCAAGACCTGCAAAACAACCACATCAGTCTATTCTCTACTGTACCATGTATCTTGGAGACAGGTGTTGTGAAGCTATCTCCTATTTTATACCTGTCTGCATTGCAATTTTCTGGCAGAAATCTAGTCCATCCATGTTCCTTTTCTTCAACTGTGTGGAAACAAAGTCCATTGTACATTCTAAAAGTTACTAAAACTTAACTCAACAGTAATACACGTAAAAAATGGTACACATTTTATTCACTTGTTTTTTATAATCTAAATGGTGCTAACTTTGATATTTTAAAATAAGGATCTGTAAAAGAAAAGAAAAAATAGTTATTTGCCTTTTTTGCTGTTCTCAGAATATATTGAATTTCACTAGTAACAGTGATTTCAATGGTACTCGTCACATAACAGCAGCCAAAAAAAACAATCAATTAGATTGTTTAAAAAAAACTATAATCCATCTATAGTAGAATACTAGATAATACAAATCACATGTATATAAAATGATTACTGCTAAGAAAATGTTATAACTTAAATTTGTAAACACTATAAATAATGCCAGTTAAAATTGTACACCGAGACAAAGTGCAACAAAAAGTCCATAATTCAAAGAAATACATTTCCTAGAGGCCAAATTGTATTTTTGCAGTCATTTTTATGTAAATTGTCCAATGATAATCCTATGAAATGATAACAATAAATTCCTCAGAATTTGAATTTAAAAATATTTATATAGCGCACGTTTACCTAGCGGTTTCATGGCGCTGCGGGGACAATTCAATTTCAAATGCAGGCTCAAAGTTGGATCAAGTAGAGAAGGCCTGTAGGAACAGAAAAGTTTTCAGTCTCCCACGAAACTCCATGTAGGATACTGATGTTCGAATGGAGAGGGGTAAGGAGTTGCAAAAGGACGGGGCGAGAACAGAGAACTTGCAGCCTCCTGTCCTGCTTTTCTTAAATCGGGGTACCACTAAAAGAGATAGGGAAGAGGAGCGTAAATGCCTACTAGGAATGTAATGATGGATGTTAGACTTGATGAAAGCTGGAGCTGTCCCGGCAAGAGCCTGGAAAGTCAGGCATCCAAGCTTGAACAGGGCTCTTTCTTTTATAGGGAGCCAATGTAAGGAACAAAGAAAGGGGGTAATGTGCTGAGATCTAGGTAGACAAAGAACCAAGCGGGCAGCTTGGTTCTGCACAAGCTGGAGCCGACGGAGGGCATAGCTGGGAATGCCATTATACAGTGCGTTACCATAGTCAAGGCGAGAGAGAACCATCGCCATGACAATAAGTTTAAGGGCTGAAAAAGAAAAAAAACGTGAAATCTTGCGAATAGTAAGCAACACAAAAAAACAAGAAGAGACCACCGTGCTAATGTGCGAGTGAAGAGTAAGGTGTTGATTAAGAGTGATCCCCAAGGTTTTGACAGAAGAAGAAGGAAGAGGAGGGGAACCAAACGAGGAAGGCCAAAAAGCAGAAGACCAAGGATTAAGTTTACCACCAGTCAGGACGAGCTCAGTCTTATCAGGGTTGAGTTTCAGATGGTTGGAATTCATCCAATCCCTGATAAAAACCATCACTGACTGGAAGTTGTGAACAGAGTGAGATGAATTTGACAAAGTAAAAATGAGCTGGAGGTCCTCAGCGTAATTAAACACTGTGACCTCCATCCGCTGTAAAGCAAAAATAAGTGGGAAGATATACAAATTGAAGAGAAGCGGGGAAAGAGAAGAGCCCTGAGGGACACCACATTGTACTTTATGAGCTATAGAAGAAAAGTCCGCCAGATGGACGGCTTGGGTGCGATCACTAAGAAATGAGGTCACCCAAGCCAGGGCGGAACCCCCGATGCCTGCCGCCTCGACACGGGAAAGAAGGATGGTATGATCAACCGTGTCGAAAGCGGCAGACAAATCGAGGAGAATCAATGCTTGTGGGAGATTGGAATCAAGCCCCTCTCTGAGCGTATCCATAACGGATACCACCACCTTTTCGGTGGAGTGGAGGGGGCGAAAGCCCGCTTGGGAGGGGGCGAGAAACCCACTGGACTCAATAAAGGAAATAAGAGTGATGGTGATATGCCGCTCCAAAACCTTAACCAGGTAGGGAAGGAGGGAGATGGGACGATAATTTGCCAATACTGTGGGATCTGCGCCAGGCTTTTTTAAAATGGGAACAATCGTGGCTGACTTGTGAGAAGAAGGGACAGTTCCTGTTTTTAAGGACTCATTAAGGAAGGTAAGGGGAGGGAGAGGGCAACTCCGGAAGATGTCACACATAATGTAGGCCGGGCAGACATCTGCAGGTGAACCAGATTTAACACTAAGGAGAATAGAAAGAAAAGTCTCCTCAGATAGCAGAGTTATTTGGTCAAAATGACGAGCTTGGCGGGACAATGTCGGAGAATGATGTAGAGGGGGAAGGGATATTGGACTTAATGTCTTTAATTTTACTAATGAAGAAATCATTCAGGGAATCACACAACTGTTGGGAGGGAACCGGTTTGGCAGTTGTTCTGTCTGAGGAGGCCAGTTCGAACACTGTGGAAAAAATTTCCCTCGGCTTGTTCTCAGCCTGGAGAATCTTGCCTGAAAAATAGGATGTTTTTGCCTTAAGAATAGCTTTCTTGTACTCCGCCTGGATAGAGTTATACAGGATTTTAGAGGTCTCACTATAAGTACGTCTCCAGGTGCGCTCTGCTTGGCGAACCACCAATTTTTTCTCTTTAAGCTCCTGGTTAAACCACTTGTTCGCATGGTGAGGGCGCTTCACCTTAACACGCCTGAGAGGGGCCACCTGATCACATTTCCTAGACAACCATTTATTAATGGCCTCAACTTGAGATGACATAGAGAGGTTGTCAATGGCTGGACTAGAGGTTGAGAGAGAGGAGCACAAAGATGGAATGTCAACTTTACCCCAATTACGCGCCCAGGTGTTCTTTGGAGGGGGTGACTTCTGAGCTGACCTCGAATCCAGGGAGAAGGAGATCAAGTAGTGGTCAGACCACAAACAGGGGGTAACAATAGGGACAGGAATAGGAATGTTAAGGGACCAGATTTGGTCCAGGGTATGACCCTGAGCATGAGTAGGGGTATGAACGTGTGAGATGAAGTTTAGACTGCCAAGCAGTTCGGTGAAATCTCTGGAAGATGCATTTTCCGCTGAGTCAGAGGGCCAGAAGTTAAAGTCCCCAAGAACAAGTCAGAGGCTGTATTACCTTCCTAAAACTTTGGCATTAAAAATATTAGGTAGGAATTTCGTAATTCGAAAGGCAACATTGTTTGAAAACCAACTCAGCATCATTACAAAGACTCCAGCCTTTCTCAATTTTGAGATATGCAGTGTAATGTCCAGATGTTATTGAAGGACCATTGTGGAAAATTGTTGCTACTGCTACAAAAGTCCTTCCAGATATTGATAGTTGTGTAGCTACGAAAAGTTTTATTTAAGTGTCCAATTTTCTTCCGTCCGCTCTACAACGTTGCATCATTAAAATTATATATTTTCCATATGTTTCGATAAATAATGTTGATAACATTTCTGATTAGCATTGCCTACACTCCATGTTTTGGTTTGCAGCTTTAACTAATTTACTGAAAGACACTGATTTACAGTCCGGTAATGTCAAATATAAAAAACTTTCACTGTCTACATTACTGCTACATGTAGACATACAATTTTCACATTGATGTTCCCATGTATAAAATATTCTCTATGTCTACACCTTCATTTTCCAATTCTGTAAGCATATACATTAGAAACTCCTGAGCATCTTGTTGGATATTTTGTGTAAATTGTGTACAACCAGAACATACATCCAAACATCAGAAACGCTTTGTATTTTACTTTTATCTGTTCTCAATTTTTCATAAAGAGAATGTAACAAGGAACAAAATCTTTTTTCACAATTCTCCATAATTTGATGTTGCAAACCTTCAAGAAAAAAAATAACTTTGACCTCTACATTAGCATAGCAATTGACACCAGAACTATTTTCAAACTGAAAACCAACAATCTCTTCAACAGTATCCTTTTGCGTTTTGCTTGCAATCACAACATTATCTTGTTTTTTTCCCTTCTCTACACCTTCAGTACAGATATTCTCATACCTTCTTTTTCGAGCAATCACAGGCTTTTCAAATACAGGATATTGGCCTAAATTAGGAGCATATGTTCTTCTTAACCTATTATACTCTTTGACACAGTTGGCATCTGCAGTAATCTTAGTATCATCAAAATCAATCACTTACTCGCGACAAAGCAACATATGCCATACTCTCTTTAAACACAGTATTTCCAATGTTCACCAAAGCACTGTCAACACTTAAACCTTGAGATTTAGGAATAGTCACTGCATATGCCAAAGAAACTGTACACTGTTTTCTACGGACATATAAATCTTTAACAAGCAAAAAATGAACTCAATTTGTTTAACTTCTTCAATCTGATCAAATTTAATTTTTAAGAATTCAATACCATCTTTATTTTGATAATTAACAAAATCCACAACTTTGCCCATTGCTCCATTAACTAAACCTTTTTCTACATCCAAATTACCCCTTAAAATTATCCGACAGTTTCTACATGCATATAGATTCTTTTCTAAACCAGCAGTTTTAGATATTGATTTTTTTAAAGACTCCAATTTTGTCTTCAATTTTTCGATCAAAATAATAGTGATTCCTTCAGTTCTATTTTATCGATGGCTTCCATTTTTATTATTTCTTAATTTTCCTGTTTCAAATGTTGTTCATTGAACATAGAACACTCACGCAGTGTTGGCATTAAGCAGATTACAGATTTCTTTTCTGCAATTTTCATGTATATTTTCTCAGGAACTACATTTTCATTTGGAAACAAATTGGAAAGTAATCGACTCTGCAAAGCTTGTTTGCCATGCTCTGTCAGTAGTTCAATTCTTATATCTTAGAGAATAGTTCCATAATCAACATCATTTGCCTGTAGCATATTTGTAATGAGTTCTTTGTATTCAAAATATGACCAAATGTTCACGTTTCCAACACTACCCAGAGACTTTCTGGTATCTTCATGCACAAGTGTTTTAAATACTGGTTGTCCTTTTACAGGAGTCAGTTGCAGTAGATCTCCAAAAACTATGACATGTTTTCCTCCAAATAACACGTTGTACTCTGTTTTAAGAATTTGCTGCATTCTTAAATGCACAAAGGCAAGCATTAAGTGTGATACCATGCTTACCTCATCAATAATGAGAAGTTTCATTTTCTTCAAGACTCTTGAAACTTCACAACAAGCTTCTCCAGATAGCTTGTGGTATTCCAATTTGTTTTCATGCTCTACTGGTAGCATTAGTAAACGATGTAAAGTAATTCCTTCAATATTGTGTGCTGCCATCCCAGTTGGAGCAGTGACAACACAAGACAAATGCGACTCAGTTGTTTTCTGTAGATAACTTGTAATTACTTTAATTAAAAAACGTTTTCCTATTCCAGCTTGTCGACTCACGTATATTCGGATAGGTTGAAATGACGTGCATGAGCACTCTTTCTTTTCATGAAGTAAACCATGATCAATCTGTTCTGTCACTTGCTCATATATTTGTTTTTGCTCAACATTTAGTTGTTCTTCCAAGTTTCCTAAGTTTGTTACTTCTTCTTGAGCTTGATGCATTGCTGTTTCCACCTCATTCATGGCAATTGCTGCTTCGTTTTCAACAATCGGTTGTCCTAGTGGATCTTGACTTAGCGCAACAGAACTTCGACTGTCTTGAGAATTGTCTCTAGCAATCTCAGCTGCAATTGTAGCTTCTTGATCAATTTCATCGTTCAACATTTTAACATATTTTGCAAAAGCACTGCATTGTATACTATCTTTACAAGCATTAAAGGAATCTTCATAGCTCTGGAAATCTCCAAGTAATTCCACTTTTGAACGCCATGGTTTGTTAGTTGTAAAAGAGCTAAATAGTAAAATTCCCTTTTATCAACAGTGTTGCAACTCAGCTTTCTGTGATTAATCAAATTTCCTTTCGTTTGTTTCACCAAACATCCTTCAGAACCAATGACTCCATATTTTCCATTATTGATATTCTCTGTAGTATTCCGTTTAAAAGTGTAGTTTTGCAGCACTTCATAGAGACACATGTTCTCAAGATGATGACTTCTGTTTGGGTAATATGTGTCCAACATATTCGTTTTCAAAATATCTGTACTCTCTGGATCATTTGCTGCTAAATATTCAATTTCTTGTATAGATTTCAGTACTCGATTTCGCATTGCTGCAAGACCTAGACTCACATATAGGATTCTTCTAGATTTGGAGTATAGACTTGCAGATGATAACCGAACTGAGCATTCATACGCTCCGATTTCTCGATGCGATAACATCTTCAAACTGAAACTGTATAATTTCTTACTTAGAGTCTTCTCGTGAGAAATCTCTTCCCACATTTTGTAGTGTAGTTCCTATTATCCCAATAGGCTCTGCGCATTGGAATAATATCTTCAATAGTATAGACGTAGGACAGAGGTTAACTAGGTCTTCTACTGTCGATATTAGACTTAAATTTTAATGTTTGCCAGCTAGCTCAGAGTTCACTAGAAACTTTCTCGAATAGACAAGGAGGAGTTTAACCTCCCTGGATAGACAAGAAGGGATTTAGTTTCTGACAACCATAGAACATGACAACGTTGCTGTCCCCTAATCAAGAGTGTATCTCTAGAGTCGTGTGAAAACAAAAGACAACTTATTTTACTCAGTCAGTTCAGTGCATTCTTAGTTTCACCAGATTGTAGAGAAAAGGAAGAGACGGGTGTGTTCAATAAAAAGATGTTATTTATTGATCAGTCTCTTTTCTCATACAAGAGAAATGAATCGCTATTATTGCAATACTTATAGTTAAGTAAAGTGCATACAGTAATAACAGAATTATAAAATAATACTGTAAAAGCATTGATATGGTTTCTTAGCCATATGATACTTAAAATGGATAAAATAGATACATACATATATACATTGACTGATCGTACTCAACTGGTGCTTCTAACTACGCCTACCCCAATGTACCTGACCTAAGCCTAATACGTGGGCGGGAGTAGATAAGTAGCAGTTTAAGTTAAGTTTGTTTTGCCAAGGGTCTGCTTCAAGAATTCTCTACAAAGGGTTATTCAGTTCAGTACCTGGGATTTAGAAGGCTGGAGGGTTGGTATCTCTATCTCAGGGCTTGATATTCCAGCTGCCTGCGAGGGCGGCTTGGAAGCGCCGGAGCTGGATTTCTCGGCAGGAGAAAAGGCAGCGTCTCTCTCTCAGCGCGTCAGAAAGGAGGGGCAGCGTCTGTGGGCTTCGCTGTCAGCTGGGCTCCTCGGCAAGTCTCGCTGCTCCAATCTTGTCACCACCTCTTGTGTTTGCTTAAGGCAATGTCGGTATTATTTATACCTGAAATCTGCCGAGATTGACGTAAGGATGGACATAAATACGTCAATAAGGATGTCATACGAACTGATCGTTCCCACATTCTTTACTGAAGTTCTCGGTTAAATCAAAACAATGGCTGTGGGGATTTCCCAGGTCGTGGTAGGTTTGATTTGTTTTGAGAACACCGTATGCCTATTAGGGGGTTGGAGGAATAGTGCTTGCCTAATGAGATGGCATGCGCTATGACCTAATCAGATAACGGGCTTCTGTGCCGTTGTTTGGCTAATCAGATAACGGGTTTCTGTGCAGTTGAATGGCTGCTAGTTAATTATTAACCAGACAAGGGTCAGAAATAGGGGGATCGATACAGTACCCATAGTAAATACATCACACCCACTCCACGTAATCTATGTCCATATTTACAAATCTAGGCATAGTAAACAAAACTGTAGTGCATGTGTATACCGAACCACCCCAAAATACAATCAAATGCATTTTGAAAATTGGAAAATGCGAAATACACGAATAGATGAGTACAGTTACTATATGCACTGCAAGCAGTATAATAATGCTAAATCTAAACGCATATTTTGAAATCAGTATGAACGAAATGTGGAAATTACACATGAAATGGCTCTTAATACAGAAGAAAAGGTCGAGACCATCTCATCACAAAATCATAAATACTTGCGAACATGCTAGAGGGTAGCTAATGTCTCTAGAGTAGCTAAATTTAGAAATTTTGTTCTCTAAGAATAGTTTTACTTTAAGCAGAAGATAAGTGTCCCAAAAATAGTAAATATTTTTTGGAAATGGAAGGGGAAAAAAAATAGTCTCGCTCTCTGTAAAAACTGGTGAGAAAATTTCTTATTGCTTTATTTTCAAAGTTGAAGGCCAAATTCAGGGTGTATGGAACGCCGTGTGCTAGTTTGTTCAAAGTCATTCTTTCTGCTCTGGTGAAAACATCATATTGTTGAGACTTTCGAAAAAACTGTCAACTGCTTCTTGCGAAAGTTCCACTAACTCGGAAAAATTTTGTAACATGCATTCATGAGCATGATTGCCTTCATTGATGTTTCGATCAGCATAGCTGACAGATGGTCGTACCTGATCGATGCTGCTTTCATCTTGTACTTCACAACTCTTCAATCGTAGTGGTGAAGTCTCCACGAATGCCGTCATCAGGATTGGTAGCCGCTGGGGACAGCACAATGCATGAGCCGTTACCAGACCCAACAAAGTCTCTGCGTCCATTGGCACATCCGATTGTAGTGTCAGACAGGTGTCCAACACGCATTCTTCGCCGCATAGCAAGCACCTTAATACAGGCATAACACAACTTTGCCACAACGGTCTAAATGAAAGAAACCAAGTCATGTTTAAATCTCGTAGCCGTGCTAGTCCAAGGACTTTAGTTATGCGGTCCCGGTAGCCAATAGCTCGGATTGTTTCTTCCATTATCGCTGGTGTCTTGTCTGTGACGTGGTTTGCCATAGCGAAGTAACAGGATCAAAAATAGGATGCCTGCCACTAGTCCCAAAAGGAGAGGAAGTCCGCCAAAGATGGAATGGACAAAATCAGGAAAAATACCCAGGATGGCTTTGAATGGGGTTAAAGCTCCCAAAAACACTGTCTTAAATACACTCGCGATTCCACTTGTATCAGAAATATTTAAGATTTCGCTCAGTATTTCTGCGAAATGTATGGGGGAATTGGTTGATAACAGTGAATGAATCTCAGCAGTTGTCCTTGCAACTTGGAGATCATACGTTTCTTTTGATGACGTTAACATGGTTGGCGTCTGTAGGAGCACTGTCTTCATTCTGCTCAAAGTATCAATTCGAATAGAAGAAATTTTCAAACTGGGCCATAACCTTGCCTCCCTGTCTCGGGCATCGTTTGGGAACAATACTCGTTCACAGCACATGACCTTCGTAGTCACGGTTATGAGATAAGGTTTTCCGGGCAGCAGACTGCAACATCTGCGATCTACAATTAGAATGTAACTCCCGTTCGAGAGTCTCCTAAAGAATGGTTCTATTTGTGTTGCAGGTGTGCCTAGCTGGTGACATGAAAGGTTATTTGAAGTCCCTTCACATGCTCCATGCAAACTAATACCCTGACACAGAAGTGTACCGCTTAGTGACCTTTCACAATTATTGCCACTAAGGAACACACTTTGTACTTTATTACTAACACATGAGTGTGTATAGGGCAAGTTCCATGTTGACTTAATGTATCCTTTACCCAACCTTTCATACTGGCCTGCCTGTATATATTTTTGGCAGTATTGAAACTGGAAAGTTGTTATCGGAATATTTATTATCCCATGTATTATCCATTCAATGACAGGTCGTTCTGACATTGTCAATGGTAATCTCTCAAGTTATTCAATGCTCAGAATTGTATAGTCAGCACCCTTCTGTGCCAAACTGATCTGTTTATCAGTAAGGTTAAAGATATTAAATAGTGACGTTGTGTTGATTAAACGCCAAGGCACATAGCCTGAACGCAGATTTTGTAACGTCCAGCCAAGTTGTACAATAGAACGCAATTGGGACTGACCGTGTTGTAACATCAGTAAGTCTTGCGATATTATATCGATTGCTGAAGACACAATACTGTCCAGTGAATATATTCTGGAGGACAGAGTCATTAACCCATTGTCCACAACAGAAAGTGATTTTTCCAAATTAATACGGTCAATTTCCCGTATTTTTTCTGCTGTCTCAATTTGAATTACTTTCCAGGCTTCATTGTAAGCTGCATATATAAAGGCCGCTATGAAACGTTTTTGACGCCGTTTGCGTGGTCCCATAATGAAATCACGCAAGTCGGCACCCTCTTGAAGTAAAGTTAGGTGTTGCTTAATTTCTGCCAGTGTGGATGTTTGTAGCCATTGAAGGCAGAGCTTGCCCACACTGTAAGTAGTTACTATCCCTGGATGTTGTCTTTGGGAATATCTAGGGTCTGGCTTGGTCAATTTGAACCCCTGTATTTTGTTCAGGAATCTGTCTTGACAGTTATTTGTATCAGTGGGCCAGATCAACCATTGTTTCCAATCAGGATGTGTTCTGTTTTGGTTTAAAATATGGTTCACGTCTATCTCAACATCTATAGAGCTATTACTGTTCGTTGTTGGCTTTGGAATAGACGGTTTGTTTAAGTCTTTGATTTTGGCTAAGCCAAGACAGGTAGTTTGTTGAATAGTGTCATTCAAAAATATAATTTGTTCTGGGATCATACAGGCTCTGAATAATGATTCTATACCTTGTACTTGCCAATCTTTTGTACCCCAAACAGTTTTTGTTTCAATGTTATTGTTCCAGAAATCAAAACCAAATGTATTCATTTGCTCAAAAAATGAATCTGAATATATCAATTTTGTGTTTGTAAGCATGGTCTTCATACCTGTCTTATTTGACAATTTGAAATAAAATGTTTCTGCATTACTTGTGTTAAACCCTGAGAAATATGAATATTTATCATAAAATGTTTTAGAACTACCCTTTGGTGGAGTAGCACAATGTTCCCATTGGTTATAATTTAAAACATTTCTAGGTTGTGCAGATTTATGGAGATAATGGTTACCATAGTGGTTGTAGCAGAACATTAGATCATAATTAGACGAACCCTGCAAATAATCATGTTCTGTAAATTTAGCAGACATTACTAGGTCAGACATCATATCATTAATACTTTCAAAGTCCCAATCATCAGCAAATGTGCTTGGTTTTACAAAGTCACTTAACGAGATCTTAAATTGATGTGGATACTTCAGGATTTCAACCGGGCCATAGATTTCATAATCAGTATTGTCCCATGCTACACCGCCTGGTATAGGATTGGCTGTGAAGTTTACTGAAGAAAGTTCTCTTTTCTTGACGTGTGAAGATGTGTGTGGTTTAAGGACCAAGTTGATTTTCTGGCTTGTTGTGTCCATTTTAGCATATTTTCCCTCAATGAAATGTCCCAAGCATAGTACCATGATGAGCCAAAGTATGAGGACAAATGCACCTAATGTCACCCAAATTTCAATCCATGGAGAAGTCAGATAGGTTCCCTTTAGTTGATGAAAAAGTTCCTTTGCTTTGTCTTTAAAAGTTTTTGTTGATGGCTGTACTTCTGGTTCACTTGGATCTTCTGAAACCTCATCGAAGTTGATGAAGTAGCCGGATGCCGTTCTGTCAATTGTTCCAATTGCTTCTGGATTACTTTTTGTTTTTGGATTTTGCTTTATTCCATTAGCAAAGTCTGTAGTTACATCATCGTAGGTTGTTGTTCCTTGATGAAAAGTTTTTATTTGGGTTTTAAGAGGTTCAAGTTCCATTGCTTTGTTGCATAGTCCTTGTTGTTTCACTGTAGATTTTCCAAATGTGATCAGTCTTTCAGTTTGAACCTCTGTGGATGTAGCAAACTTTGGTGTTCTGCTACTTCTTGGGAGTCCACTTGGCCTACTATTTGTTATCGGCCACATGATTGTGGTTTAACCAGGTCGATGGATATGACTCGGTTCTCCTTTTTACCAGCAAGGGGCGGTAGTACTACTGATCTTGTCCCGTTGATAGACAAGACAGGAACTGCTTTTCTGTAAGAAGGCCCAAATTCCTTCTTTACCGCGATCTTCTCTCTGACCAGATCCCCGACTTTTGGAATCCAGACAGGCCTTGCTGGGACAGGTGGTTTTTCTTCAGTGGTTGCTGGCTGCTGTTTCAACTTTATGTTGCTCAGGTCTTTTCTTGTTTCATTTAAGTCCTGTAAAATAGCCAAGCGATCTTTGATATCAAAGCATTTTTCTTTAACCACTGAAGTCTGACTATCTAAGTCCTGGATTAACATTCTAGTCCCAAACAATAGTTCGTACGGACTGAGTCCTTTCAGAGAATTTCTTGGCAGGTTATTTAGACTACGTTGGACACTTATTAGATGTTTGACCCACCCAACTCCTGAACCTAATACCTTTGCTGTTATAGATTGCTTTATGCCTTGGTTTTTTCTTTACACCATCCCGTTTCCCTCAGGAAGGAAGTGAGAAGAGTCCCGCAATGCAATGTTCATTCTGGCCAGCCAACCCCCATACGCTGTTTTAGAGCTAAAGGAAAGATTTTGGTCAGAACGTAACATGCTTCTAGCGTATATGCCATTATAGACTCGCAAATCTTTGTATAACAGTTCCGACGTCAGCCGAAAGTTGGGGTCTACATTATAAGTGAAGATAGTCTCTACATGTTAATATGAAGCATTATTCATACTGGGTTTTTAATTTTTTTGTTGATTTGATACATTCTGGAGTGAAACGCCATGGTATTAAACCGTTTCTCTCGCCACTGCGATCTCTGTTGCAGTCTGGGCAGTTTTTTACAAAAATGTGATGATGCAGGCTCATGCCTGGCCACCAGTACACCGATTGTAATTCTTCCAGAGAATCTTTTAGCTTAAGGTGTCTGAGACCCTCACCCATATGTGCGTCTGCTATTAACAAGCCTCTCCTGTCCGTGTTTGGAATTACTCTATCCCCCACTCCAGGGATTCGAGCAAAAGGGACTGAGTTTGCATCGATTATGTATGTATAATTGAGTGGGTAATTGATCGGTAGCGCTGAGCAGTCGCCTTTTGATGACGTTTTCACTGCCAGCACAGTTTCTCCGTCAATGTATTTTACTGTACGCTTTTTTGTAGCTACGGAAGCCGATTTAGTTGCTACCGCTGTGGCTGTCTCAGCCAATGAATTCCCTGCAACGTGAACGCCATCACGCTGATGACTCAGTGAATGTATCACGCGAGTTTTTGGTAGTTCTTTCTGTAAAAGAACTACTTGTTCCCAAAGCACTTTTTGCTTTATTGTTGCACCTGTGTCATCTTTGTAACCGTTTTGAATCCATTTCTGTAAATCGTTATTGTATGATTTGACGCAGTAATACGAATCGCACACTATAAGTGTCGGGAATTCGCGATCGGCATTATCTAGCGCCATTTTTAACGCTATTATTTCAGTTTGTTGTTCTGAATTATTTTCTACTGAGTGTGTTTTTGTAAGTAGAGGTCTTAATTTACCTCCGCGCCACACTTCTTTTACAATTTCGCATGTGGCATTGTAAGCCAGCTCTCCCCAAACTGAGGGTTGTGCATGACCGTCTGTATATATTACACAGGCGTACTGTCGTAAAGGCAGAATGTCAATTGGCAGAGGGTATTCTCTCTCATATTCTAGATATTTTAATTCTTTCATTTCCGGGTCAAAATAGTATTTTACTATGTCTGTAGCAACAGAATTTACCCATTGTATCCATTCTGGATCCAGTGCAGTTGTCGGTAAATTACATGGTGTTGTTAATGCCTCAAAAGCTGATTCTGCTGTTCTGACTGTAACCTGTCTACCGTCGGCTTGGTATTTTTCTTTTGCTACAGCTGTTTGAACCGCATGAACAATGTTTTCCTTAATGCTTAACCTTTTTTCAGCTTCTGTGTACAAATGTGATTTGTATGCTATTGGTACCTTCTCTCCCTCATTAGAGGTCAGGTATGTGAATCCGCATCTTCCTGGGATGACTCGAATCACAAGGTTGCGTGTGTTGTCACGTGTTTGTAATTTTGTTTTAACTAACATATCTGTTTGTAAATATCTCAAAATTTCTGTGTGTTTTTGAGTCCAATTGATTCTTTTAAAATCTGGTTTTATAAGATCATAGAGAGGTTTAACTCTCGCTGCATAATTTATAATGTAAGTTCTTCCGAAATTTAGGAAACCTAGAATTGATTGTAAGTTTTTTAGTGTTCTAGGTGCTTGGATTACAGCACATTTCTCTAGGAAATTGTCAGCCAGGCTTTTGCCTTCACTTGATAGTTCATATCCTAAAAACAGGACAGTTAGATGGGCAATTCTTGACTTTTTAAAGTTGAATTTGTAACCCTCTGCTGCGAACCCAAGTATTATGGTGTTCACTTTCTTCAAGTGAGTATCCAAGTCATCATCTGTTAGATAGATGTCATCGATATAAGATAATGCCTCATCATCATATATTTGTAGTAACTCTGTTACTCTTGCTGAGAATAATCCTGGGCTGTTTTTAAACCCCTGGGGCAAACGACAGAATTTTTTTTGCGCGCCATTTATTGAGAAAGCGGTCAAATATCTACTCTCTGGTGCTATATTTTGACAGAAGAATCCATTAGAGATGTCTAATGTTGTTTTGTATTTTTTGCGCACTATGTTATTCATTAGTGCAGCACTATGCGAGTTTTGTACTGCAAAGGTTTTGCAACATGAGTTAAGGTGTCTGTAGTCCAAAACAAGACGATATGAATTGTCTGGTTTGGAGACAGGAAACAAAGGATTATTCATTTGTGAGGTGCAAGTTTCAATCACCCCCTGGTATTCAAGTTGATCTAGGATCTCTTTCACCCGTTTTTTTGCTTCTTGCTTAATTGGGTACTGCCTCTGAGCAGTAGGTTGTGATTTTAACTGGATTTTGTGAGGAGGAGAGTCCTCATCCCATCCCACATGGTTTTTATATAATGCAGGAGCTTGGGCTACTGCCCACTTTCTTGCAAGTGTATATTTTTTATGAATTGGAATATGATTTGAGAAGGCAGGCATAATTATTTCTTCGCCACGAGGGCACTCCCTAACAAATTCTGGTGGCCAGTCTCTTTCAGCTAGAAGGATGTCATAGCCTTTGGAGAGATTATCCCTAAAGAGACCCCTTATTTTCCTAGTCTTATCCCCTTCTATACGTAATGTTATTTCATATATTTTATGAGGTTTGCTAACTCTGGTATCTGCAGTTTCCACCTGAATGTATTCATTCGTGTCCACTGTCTCCAGATGATTCATAAGGATCTTGCGAGCTATGCTCACTTCTGCTGCGCTGTCTAGCATTGTCTGAGCCCATTCTCCGTTTTTCAGCTGTGTCCTCAGTATTCTCGGCATGGTTGATTACTTTAATACTGGCTACCTTCTTTTTTTGGAAACTGTAATTTTTTATTTTGATGAGCAGGTTCCTTGTCTTTGGACTTGACGTGCTCTTCCCTGTGTTCTGATCGTCCTCTTCTTTCCGATTTCTGCGAGGAAGTCTGAAAAGATTGAGAGGGACGTGTATCAATATCTTGATATCTATCAGTTTTTTTTTTATATTATCCCTATTTCTAAGGTTGTATTTTTTCTCAGAGGGCTCCCTCTGGGGAGACTTGTGTCCTTGGTCCGGAGATCTTTCTCTCCGCCGAGGAGACCTTCCTCTGGACTGGAATCTTTTTTCTTTAGGACTGGATTGTTTATTTCCATCCCAGCTCTTTTTTGGAGTGTTTAGATTATTTTTAATAAATACTTTTTCAGGTTTTTCTATTAGTTGGGGTTTCACCGGTTTTCCACCCAAACTATCTCTTCCTAGTTCTTCATAGGATTTTTCTATGATTCTGGCAATTTCAAATGGTTGGTCTGCTATATCTGTCTCTTTCAACCTCTGGCGGATCGCCACATTTGCTGCTTCTCCCTTTATATTGGCTAATAATATTGCCGAGACCTGCTTGAAGTCTTTTAGTAATTTCATACCAAGAGTTAAGGCAGGTTCTGGACCGTATTCATCTTGAATTTGTTTTAGCACATCTGGTATACTGACATCGATGGAACACCATGTGTTTTTGTGTAAATGGAAGCAAAGACTGTACTCCAAGTGTCACAGTCCTCCACATGTGGTGCGATTCCCATTGGAAGACAGATAGTCAGAATCCTGTGTTTCTCAACCGGGGTGGTATCTGGAAATACCGCCTCTATTTGAGTGATTTTTTGTGCTAACCAGAATGGAATTTGTTCCCGTTTTGCGGGTACTTTACCTAGACAGGACTGTATGTTCTGTGGTGTAATTTTATTTGTGTTCCCCTGGTGAGGGATCAGCTGTGGAATTTTAATAGCTGGTTGGACTGTCGAAGTCCGCATTACATATTGGACTAATTGTCTATGTATTTTAATTAATTGTTTTAGCTGTGCTAAAAGTTCTGGTGCAGACATTTCTTCAATGTCTGGATGTGGTGTGTATCCGGATAGGACCGGCCACGTTGCTCCTGGTCTACCTAGTGGACCGAGCCTGGTGATGTGATTATTATGTTTTAGGGCGCCATTAAACCAGAGCAAGTGCTCTTGGTATTTGAGTGGTATTTCCACCTCCTCGAAAGGAGTGTACTCATTAGGAGGTTCCTCTATTTTGTAATAGTGTAAGTCCTTTGTTACAGCGTTTGCTGCTGGAAAGTTTATCCATGAATAGAATACCTCTGTCTGCCGATATTCGTGTGCCTCAATTACGAATATGACTGTACCACCTCTCGGTGTCAGCCCATTTTCTATAAGTTTTAAAGTTATAGATTTCCTTATGTTGACCGGGATGAGTATTGCCTCCGGGTCTTGCTGTAGGAGACTTGTGTCATCCGCTAGGAGTTGAGCTGCTAGTCTAGCTGTCTCCCTTTCTTCTTCAGTTTCTGACATTCTACTGTCAAGAAGGTTATTTTGTTTATTTGCAGATCAGGTTTCTATGGAAACAAAGATTAGATGCACAATATTTTGGAACAGTGTATCCTTCAACGTTGAATAAACCAAGAACCATACATAGGAGTCTCCTCCTACTAAGTTTGGCGGATTTTAACCTTTCACCCACTCCAGACGTCTTTGGAGTATTATGGGGAAAAAGGGGTATGTGTGAAAAAGCACGACTGAGTTACTCTAATGTCTTACGTTAGATTTATCGCCTATCCAAACAGTTGGGCGCCATGTAGTGCAGTTCCTATTATCCCAATAGGCTCTGCGCATTGGAATAATATCTTCAATAGTATAGACGTAGGACAGAGGTTAACTAGGTCTTCTACTGTCGATATTAGACTTAAAGTTTAATGTTTGCCAGCTAGCTCAGAGTTCACTAGAAACTTTCTCGAATAGACAAGGAGGAGTTTAACCTCCCTGGATAGACAAGAAGGGATTTAGTTTCTGACAACCATAGAACATGACAACTTTGCTCTCCCCTAATCAAGAGTGTATCTCTAGAGTCGTGTGAAAACAAAAGACAACTTATTTTACTCAGTCAGTTCAGTGCATTCTTAGTTTCACCAGATTGTAGAGAAAAGGAAGAGACGGGCGTGTTCAATAAAAAGATGTTATTTATTGATCAGTCTCTTTTCTCATACAAGAGAAATGAATCGCTATTATTGCAATACTTATAGTTAAGTAAAGTGCATACAGTAATAACAGAATTATAAAATAATACTGTAAAAGCATTGATATGGTTTCTTAGCCATATGATACTTAAAATGGATACAATAGATACATACATATATACATTGACTAATCGTACTCAACTGGTGCTTCTAACTACGCCTACCCCAATGTACCTGACCTAAGCCTAATACGTGGGCGGGAGTAGATAAGTAGCAGTTTAAGTTAAGTTTGTTTTGCCAAGGGTCTGCTTCAAGAATTCTCTACAAAGGGTTATTCAGTTCAGTACCTGGGATTTAGAAGGCTGGAGGGTTCGTATCTCTATCTCAGGGCTTGATATTCCAGCTGCCTGCGAGGGCGGCTTGGAAGCGCCGGAGCTGGATTTCTCGGCAGGAGAAAAGGCAGCGTCTCTCTCTCAGCGCGTCAAAAAGGAGGGGCAGCTTCTGTGGGCTTCGCTGTCAGCTGGGCTCCTCGGCAAGTCTCGCTGCTCCAATCTTGTCACCACCTCGTGTGTTTGCTTAAGGCATTGTCGGTATTATTTATACCTGAAAGGTGCCGAGATTGACGTAAGGATGGACATAAATACGTCAATAAGGATGTCATACGAACTGATCGTTCGCACATTCTTTACTGAAGTTCTCGGTTAAATCAAAACAATGGCTGTGGGGATTTCCCAGGTCGTGGTAGGTTTGATTTGTTTTGAGAACACCGTATGCCTATTAGGGCGCTGGAGGAATAGTGCTTGCCTAATGAGATGGCATGCGCTATGACCTAATCAGATAACGGGCTTCTGTGCCGTTGTTTGGCTAATCAGATAACGGGTTTCTGTGCAGTTGAATGGCTGCTAGTTAATTATTAACCAGACAAGGGTCAGAAATAGGGGGATCGATACAGTACCCATAGTAAATACATCACAATTTCTTTCAATTCTGTCTTTTCTGATTTTGTAATATAAGATGTTACATATCGAGCAAAAGCATTGGAATTATCCGTAACATATTGAATATCCATATTAGCATTTCACATGGATAAAATGGCTGGGTTGTAGTCATTTATGTATTTTGACTCTTCATTTCTTCTTAAGTTGTGGGTATTTTTTGGAGACTTTCTTCTGATAGTATGTCGCAAAGATGACTGTAACCTCGGGGCTAGGAATAGGCAGTAGGCAGGTTTTTGTTGCAGTCTGTTTTATTTTAGCTAACAGCGTATCAGTACAAGTCTTTCTTGTGGATCCGCTACGGGGTGATCGGCTTCTCTCCAGCCGGGTCTTACGGAGTACTCCCTCCTCCCTTCTTCGGACGGGGCTCCTCCTTCTGCTGGGCTCCGGAGGCTCCGTTATGTCCGCTCTCGCCGAACACCGAGGGAACAAGCAGAAGAGAGGACACGTAAGTATTCAAACTACGCTGCTTCGGTTTACAGAGGGGGCTGGGGGAGAGTGAAGGAGGTGAGGGATACACCCGGTGCAATTTATGTAACCGAGCGTGACGGTACACAACAGTGTGAATACAGGTGCAGGGGGGCCCAGACCTATCTATGTAACGGGGTTATCCAGTTAGGCTTCTGCCTTTCTTCCACCACCCCAGGAAGCGGTCACGTACCTCTGCTAGCCGTACCCCTCCTGGCGTACGGCTGGGCGGATCGCGGTGTTGGCCTCCGGGCTTAGCTGGTCCTGCTGTTCGGCGTCCCGTACTTCCAGAGACCTCCTCGGATCCCACTGGCTCTTGAGGCGCCGTGCTACGTCCTCTGCTCTCGGGTCCTTCGGCTTCTAGTACGCTCTCCTCGCTTCTCCAACTCTCTTCTCTTCTCCACTCCTCCTCGCTGCTTCCCGCCTATCCACTATCCTTCACACTGTCCGCTCCTCCGGTGTAGTAACACACCTCTGGACTTTCGGCGCCGCCTTTAATCTGATTACGATGCTCCTCCTCCATCAGACTTCTTGTCCACTTAAAGGGCCCCCAGTCCTCTTCCTCTTCGTCGTCACAGCTGTATCTCTCCAGTCCCGTCCATCCTGGGGGCTGCTGAGGCTGGGGAGAAAAGAGGGGGGGGGTCGCACATGATTAATTGGGACCCCTCTGCGGGGCGGGATAGCGGGCCCAGGTTACACACCATCCCCCCTGAACACTTCCGATCGGGAAGTGGATTCCGAGACAGATAGTCGGCACCCTTATTGTCAACCCCTTTCATGTGGCAAATGCTAAAGGCATACGGCTGAAGAGCCAGGAACCATCGCATGACCCTCGCATTATTGGACTTGTTACGCGCCATCCAGAGAAGGGGGGCATGGTCAGTATAAAGCGTGAATGGGCGACCCTCCAGGTAATAAGACAATTTCTCCACCGCCCACTTTATCGCCAGACATTCCTTCTCAACGGTAGGATATTTGAGCTCTCTTGGAAACAGTTTCCGACTTATGAACAAGATGGGGTGGTCAGCGCCATCCCCACCCACTTGAGACAATACTGCCCCGATACCGTAGTCCGAAGCATCGGTATGTAGAGCAAAGGGCCGTGAAAAGTCAGGTGAAGTGAGTATCGGGGTCGAGGTGATCGTGCGTTTGAGGGAGGTAAAGGCGTCGGACATGGCCGGGGTGGGGGTCTGTAAGGCCGACTGTTTCACCTTTGTCTGGAGGGCGTCCGTAAGGGGGGCCGCCATCTGTGCAAACCCTGGTATAAACCTCCTGTAATAGCCAATGAGGCCCAGAAACGCACGCAGTTCTTTTTTTGTTGATGGGAACGGGGTCTCGGCTATGGCCCTCACTTTCTCCACTTGGGGCTCAATGAGGCCGTGACCAAGTACATAACCCAGATACTTCACTTTCTGGAATGCAATCCTAGTCTTCTTGGCGTTTATCCTCAGTCCGGCCTGGGCTAGGGTTTCCAATACCTGTTGTAAGTGTTGCAAATGCGTTTGCCAATCCGGACTGAAGACGACAATGTCATCCAGGTAGGCTGACGTAAAGTCCGAGATGTCTTTTAGAACAGTGTTCATCAACCTTTGGAAGGTGGCAGGCGCGCCATGTTGGCCGAATGGGAGAACCGTAATCTCGAATCTACCGTCTTCCGTGGTGAATGCAGTTTTGTGCCGATCTTCTTCTTTTAGAGGTACCTGCCAGTATCCTTTGGTTAGGTCGATGGTACTTATGAATTTGGCTTCTCCCAATTTCTCGATGAGTTCATCTATTCTCGGAATGGGATAAGCGTCGAAAGTGGATATGTCGTTCAAGGCTCTGAAGTCCATACAGAACCGGCGCGTCCCGTCTGGTTTAGGGATCAGGACTATGGGACTTGACAAGTCGCTGTGGGATGGTCGAATCACCCCTAGTCTCAGCATTTCTTCTACTTCTTGTCTGATCCCTTTCCTTCGAGCTTCCGGTATCCTGTAGGGTTTAATCTTCACGCTTTTCCCAGGCACTGTATTGATGCGATGTTCGGCCAGTGAGGTCTTTCCGGGTATATCGGAGAACACCGTGGCATGATTTTGCAACATCTTCATAAGGTCTTGTCTCTCGGCTTCCCGTAGATCCTCGTTGACCACGAGTTGAGTGAGGGTATTATCAGGGTCGATTTTTCGATGTTCTGCCATGTGAACCTCTGCCGGGGGGCTACCAAGCCATTTTTTTAACATGTTTATGTGGTACACCTGAGATTTACGTGGCCGTATCTGAAGTCTGTAACTGGTGTTGCCAATTGTTTCCACGACTTTATAAGGTCCTCCCCACTCCGCCTTGAACTTCTGAGTCGAAGAGGGCAGAAGTACCAGAGCCCAGTCTCCTATGGACAGTTTTCGCCATTTCTTTCCTTTGTCGTAGATAGTCTTTTGTTTCTTCTGACTCTTTTCCAAGTTAGCAAACGCCAAGTCTCTTAATTTGCCTAGTTTGGACCGAAGGTTTCGGGCGTACTCCAGGGTCTTGGCTACCTCCTCCGGGGTCTCCTTCTCCCAGGCCTCCTTGGTCATGTCTAACAAGGAGCGAGGCTGGCGACCGTAAAGCAGTTCGAACGAGGAAAACCCTAGGCTGCTTTGTTTTTGCCCTCTGATGACGTATAGAGCTAGGGGGAGTACCTGGTCCCACTCCGTACTGTTTACCTCCAACATCTTACGCAGGGTAGTCTTCAGGGTGCGGTTATACCGCTCGACTAGTCCGTCCGTTTGGGGGTGATACACCGCGGTGCGGATTTGATGGATGTGTAAGAGGGTACATACTTCTCTCATAAGTCGAGACATAAAGGGGGTTCCTTGGTCGGTTAAGAGTTCCTTCGGGAAACCCACCCTGGAGAAGAGTTCCAGCATTTTATCTGCGACGTTCTTCGTTGTCGCCGTCGTGAGGGGGAATGCTTCGGGAAATCTGGTGGAGTAATCTACCACCACTAGTACATATTGGTGGCCTTTCCGGGTCTTGGGGAGAGGCCCTATGAGGTCCATCCCCACTCGTTCAAAGGGGACTCCTATGATCGGAAGAGGTTGTAACGGAACGGCGGGTGGTCTGGTCATGTTTTGTTTTTGACAAACGTCACATTCTTGACAATATGCCATTGCGTCCTTATAAATCCCTGGCCAGTAGAAGCATTTCAGGAGATTCTGTGTCGTTTTTTCGGCTCCTGTATGACCTGCTACTAAATGCGAGTGGGAATAGAACAGGACTTGCTCCCGGAATGGCACGGGTACCAGCAACTGTTCGGGTTCCTTATCATTCCCCGTCTATATAATAAGTCGTTCTTAATGAATAGGCGAGGATATACGATGGGATACTGATCCTGGTGTTGGTGCCCTTTCTCCCAGACGTTAAACAAGGTCGCATCATTGGCCTGGGCGAACTGAAAACTCCTGTCCAGTGTCCAGGGTTCTGGCGAGATCAGAGCGTCGAAGGGTTTCCGTCTCAAGGAGGGTTTTTTTTTTCTTCCCTTAGTCTCAATGCTTTGTTTAAACATGTCCAGAAAGGCCGGATTATCCGTTCCGATTATCAAGTCCTCCGGTAGGGAGGACAGCACTCCCAGTTTGACTCGGTATGGGTCTCCCTTAGGGGTAACCAACGGGAGAATGGCCACGGGATAGGGTTTTACGTCCCCGTGGACACACCTGATGTACACCTTCTCTTTGGGCAGAACCTGGTGTGGACGCACATGGTGGGCCTGGACTACGGACTGGCGACATCCAGAATCGAGAAGGGCTTTTACTGGATTACCATTCACATCCATACTCACTCGATATGCTCGTCCCATCTCAGCCGAATATAAGACAGTCCGGGGTAGGTACCCGACCTCCATAGGTTCATCCTCTTGTTTCCGACGTGGGCAATGACGAGCGATGTGTCCCCAGGTACCGCAATCGAAACACTGCGGTCCGCTGTGTGGTAGGGGCTCCGGCCTCCAAGCCCTGTTTTTCGGCGGCTCCGGAGGCTTCACAGGTCTCTTATCTGTCTTGATGGGTATTTTCTGTCTCTCGGACTTCCCCGCCCCAGGCGGTCTCTGTTGTACTCTGGAAAAGGTATTCGCCATCTCAACTGCCTGGCTAGTGGTTAGGTCGTGATGTTGTTTTAACCACCTTTGGGTAGAGAAAGGCAGAGCTTCTAGAAACTGCTCGAGATAAATGCGATCCATTATCTCTTCTTTCGTGCTCTCATTGGGCTTAACGATACAGAAAAGGGGGTGGTGATGAACAGAGTGTCTGAATTAAGCAGACCACTCTTACCCAGTCCAAAGATCAGGGCTTGATCCATCACCGTTATTTATCTCACTGCCCCATCCCAGCTCAGAACCTGGCTATATGCAAATTAGTCTGTCCCTGGCCCAGTGCATCATGGGAACAGGGCAGACCAAACTACCAAGCCAATTCTTCACCAGAAAGGAGACAAGCTACCGGGGACCGGTTTCTGGCATTTCAGCCTCTTCGGCCCGGCTTGCTTGAATCCTGATGGAGCAGTGAGAAAGGGACTCATGTCTGAGTATACCCTGCCACACCTATAGTGGCCAAAAACGATACAGAAAAGGGGGTGGTGATGAACAGAGTGTCTGAATTAAGCAGACCACTCTTACCCAGTCCAAAGATCAGGGCTTGATCCATCACCGTTATTTATCTCACTGCCCCATCCGAGCTCAGAACCTGGCTATATGCAAATTAGTCTGTCCCTGGCCCAGTGCATCATGGGAACAGGGCAGACCAAACTACCAAGCCAATTCTTCACCAGAAAGGAGACAAGCTACCGGGGACCGGTTTCTGGCATTTCAGCCTCTTCGGCCCGGCTTGCTTGAATCCTGATGGAGCAGTGAGAAAGGGACTCATGTCTGAGTATACCCTGCCACACCTATAGTGGCCAAAAACGATACAGAAAAGGGGGTGGTGATGAACAGAGTGTCTGAATTAAGCAGACCACTCTTACCCAGTCCAAAGATCAGGGCTTGATCCATCACCGTTATTTATCTCACTGCCCCATCCCAGCTCAGAACCTGGCTATATGCAAATTAGTCTGTCCCTGGCCCAGTGCATCATGGGAACAGGGCAGACCAAACTACCAAGCCAATTCTTCACCAGAAAGGAGACAAGCTACCGGGGACCGGTTTCTGGCATTTCAGCCTCTTCGGCCCGGCTTGCTTGAATCCTGATGGAGCAGTGAGAAAGGGACTCATGTCTGAGTATACCCTGCCACACCTATAGTGGCCAAAAACGATACAGAAAAGGGGGTGGTGATGATAAGCCACTTATCCGCAGCCATCTTCAGGCGGACAAACAAAGTTTTAGGCGTCTCCCCCGGCACTCCTCTTTCCCTTCTGAACCGAAGCCTATACGCCTCTTTGTCCAGTCCTAGATGGTCCAATATAATCTTTTTAATGTCCGTATATGAAGTGTCTCCGCGGGGGTTCGCCACCTGATAGGCCGCTTGCGCCTCTCCAACCAGTAAAGGGGCCAGAAAGAACGGCCATTTCGCTCCTGGCCAACCGCACGCTCTTGCTGCCCTCTCGAAATTGAGAAGGAACGTGTCCGGGTCCTCCCCGGGCTGGTAGTTCTGTAGGGAGACCCCTCCTAGGCTATGGGGAGTTCCACCAATCGCTACGGAGCTGGAGGTCAGCGGAGGGTCCAGGGCCCGGGCTACAACAGCCGCTTTGATAATCTCCCTGTCGGCTTCTGCAGCACGCAGCTGCTGCTCAGCAATCCTTTCTAGTCTTTCTTGTCCGTGTACAAGAGCTTGTACGACTTCATCCATCTTTGTGTGACAGACGGAGGTTATGCCCGCATTCTCCACCACTGTAACCTCGGGGCTAGGAATAGGCAGTAGGCGGGTTTTTGTTGCAGTCTGTTTTATTTTAGCTAACAGCGTATCAGTACAAGTCTTTCTTGTGGATCCGCTACGGGGTGATCGGCTTCTCTCCAGCCGGGTCTTACGGAGTACTCCCTCCTCCCTTCTTCGGACGGGGCTCCTCCTTCTGCTGGGCTCCGGAGGCTCCGTTATGTCCGCTCTCGCCGAACACCGAGGGAACAAGCAGAAGAGAGGACACGTAAGTATTCAAACTACGCTGCTTCGGTTTACAGAGGGGGCTGGGGGAGAGTGAAGGAGGTGAGGGATACACCCGGTGCAATTTATGTAACCGAGCGTGACGGTACACAACAGTGTGAATACAGGTGCAGGGGGGCCCAGACCTATCTATGTAACGGGGTTATCCAGTTAGGCTTCTGCCTTTCTTCCACCACCCCAGGAAGCGTTCACGTACCTCTGCTAGCCGTACCCCTCCTGGCGTACGGCTGGGCGGATCGCGGTGTTGGCCTCCGGGCTTAGCTGGTCCTGCTGTTCGGCGTCCCGTACTTCCAGAGACCTCCTCGGATCCCGCTGGGTCTTGAGGCGCCGTGCTACGTCCTCTGCTCTCGGGTCCTTCGGCTTCTAGTACGCTCTCCTCGCTTCTCCAACTCTCTTCTCTTCTCCATTCCTCCTCGCTGCTTCCCGCCTCTCCACTCTCCTTCACACTGTCCGCTCCTCCGGTGTAGTAACACACCTCTGGACTTTCGGCGCCGCCTTTAATCTGATTACGAGGCTCCTCCTCCATCAGACTTCTTGTCCACTTAAAGGGCCCCTAGTCCTCTTCCTCTTCGTCGTCACAGCTGTATCTCTCCATTCCCGTCCATCCTGGGGGCTGCTGATGCTGGGTAGAAAAGAGGGGGGGGTCGCACATGATTAATTGGGACCCCTCTGCGGGGCGGGATAGCGGGCCCAGGTTACAATGACATAAAACTGTTCACTCTTCCTTTTCATATTACAGGACGTGGAAATCCAAAACGACATTTGGTGTAGAACTTGTCCTTAGATTTGTACGTTTGTCGACAGTATCTTCCACATCAGTGGCTTTGGAATCGTAAGACTTGTGCTCTTAAGTTGTTTTCTACTGTGCTTTTGGGTACAGCACATGTTGCATATTGTTCAACAAAACACAAAACAGTATCATCTGCATCTGTTCCAAATTTGGGAGCATTGTTAATCCATAACAGCATATGTATATGAGGAGCACCTCTTGCTTAATACTCTTTTCTCCAAAAGAAATCCAGAACTTCTCCAAGAGAAGGATTTTTTATTGCAGAAAAAAGACATCATAGCCTCAAATCTATGATTGAAATACCTGCATACATTAACAGGATCCAAAGAGCACAATTCTCCAGGTGTCTTGTATTCAATGTTTTTTATATTCGAATTTGCCTCGCGAAGACATTCTAGTAAATCATCCCAAGCGTACTCAGCACAGATCAGGGTAAGGAACCATATTGGAGTTCCTAAGTTCCGTAGCATACATTTCAGTTCTCCATGACGACGGTACCAATATTCATTAGTCCCACGCTGACATGCCATCAAATTAATGAGCTGAGATTCTAGATGATCATCTCTCTGGTGCACTTTTTCCATAAAATCTTTTGCAGATACATTTTGCAGATGTATTCCAGATTTTAAATTATGGTTGACTGCATATGAAAGTCTAGACAAGTCACTTTCAAACAAAAGATGAAATATATAAGGGATACATTGTCGAAATCTTGGATCTTCTGCATATAATCTTGTTGTCCGATATTAAGATTCAGGAATCTGCACAGGACGTTCATCATATCTTCCTCCTTTTCCAGTTGGGAACATCTGTGAAAAATAACGAACTTCCAAGCTCTCTTCCCATACACTCATAGGACTTCCTTTAGCTTTTTCATTTGGAACAAATCAATAGTGTTTCCCATCACTTCTTTTGAATGAAGTGGATGCACATTGTAATGTTCATAGATTTCTTCACATCTTAACATATCCACTTTTTCAATTTGTCCATGTGACGTTTCACTAACCTCTGCTAAATTATTTCTTCTTCTGCTATATAAACATTATTATAGTATGTATTGTTCTTTATCAAATACAAGGTTGCCTTTTGCACTTTCCTAACGTCAACTAACTCCTGCCAGATTTTCTTATTCTTAGTTGGCACACCATTAACAAGAATAACTAGTGGTTCACTTTCTACACTCTCTATACCAATAGTTTCTATATTTTTCTTTAAATCTAACGTTAAATACACAACTCTTCCTTTGAATCCACTTTGTAAATCTGAAGGAGGCAATTTACCTGTTTTAGGCTCCATACGAACAATAGCCTGAAACGGGTGCACACATTGAATGAGAATAGACTCATAGGTGTTTAAATCTATCAGTTCTGGAGGAATAGCAACCAACTCTAGATTATTAGAGATTATTATGAGCAGCTCTAGCGGGCATTTTATTCTCATCTAATTTATTATAACAATATTTACAAATACGCTGATCAGAACCGAAATCAAAACAATTCTCTACCAACAAATAAGTTGCAAATTCTGTTCCACTGATCATTATTTTTTTTTCACTTTTTAAATACAGATCAACCCTCCTAGTCTGATTTTTGTAGTGAGTTCGGCGACAACAAATACAAGAAAAATGTGGCCTTTCACCTGAAATCACCTTAAACTTTGTAATTTCATTTTCAAAATTTTTTGTACAACTATGTTCAACATTCTCTACAACATTTTCTTCTATTAATGAGTTTCTTCACTCTCTTCTTTAGGACAAAAGTAACAAAACTCAATATCATCACAAACCTTTTTCACATCTGATACTGACCCTCACAAAAGAGCACTGTTCAGCTCATTTAACTTTAGTGCTGGACGTTTTGCTTAATACAATCTTCTCACTAACTTCCGCATTTGAGTATGATGTACTGCCAACATCCTGAAATGGTGAAAACACTTTCACATACTTTCCTAGAAAGCCAAGCCAGAGAATGACCTTGCAAACCAGTATGTTTTCTCACTCTGCAAGGGTCTAGTCCTTGCTACAGCTTAATCTTTTGTTTAACACTTTTTTTACAATATGCTTATAAGAAATTCCGTAATTTATCAATAGATTCTTGTCGTACACTACAAATACTAATACAATCCCAAGTGTACACTGGGGTTTTAGGACGTCTGCCTAGAACTTCATCAGCTATAACTTTTTCTGCATTTCTAGGATCCATTTGCTCTTTCTCAGTTGGACAACCATCTCTAACATCATAAGCTCTACCACTGGTGTCAATTGCATGCAACAAATTATTGCTCTGTAAATAACTCTCTTCATTAAAAAAAGGCTCTGAACTTGAACTATGTTTCCAATGCCCAAAAAAAATATCACAAAAGTTTGTTTTGTTAATTATTCTTTTCCTCTTACTTTTGGCCTTCATTAAATGGATTGGTTTATCTAGTGATCGAATTCTCTTCAATACTAAAATGAAGAGTTTCCTCTTTACTTCAAAAGCCTTTTCAACAATGGATTCGACATGCTTCTTCTTTTTATAAAATTGTGTTCTCTTTCTATATTTCTTTGTGTCTTTCAGTAAGTTATGGACAACTCTGTTGTAAAATAATTTTTGCCGGATTTCTTTATATTGATTTTCTCTTCTTTTACTAAAAGTAGTATCCTTTGTTTTTACATTGCCTTTTTTGCCTTTCCTATTCTTTGCACTTTTGTTTGTGCTTGGAACATTTTCACTGCTTTGCACATTTGTATTTTTTTCTTAATCTAGTAATGCTTTTTATAAAGTCTTTTGTAATCTTACCAGAACTTGTTCTCTTTTTAGTTACATTACGTTGGTCTTCCAACACTTGTGGTTGAGTTTTTTTCCAATAAATATCCTTTTTCTGACTTTTTATTCTTCTTTCTTTCTGCGGCATGATAACTTTATTTCAACAATGAAAAACAGTATCTGTAAAAAATAAACATAAATAAATATTTATTAAAAACTTTTACAAATTATAAATTTTTATTACTATACAAACACTTTTCATACAAATTCTGATTAAAAAACTGTAGGCCTGAAGCACAACTGTGAAGGTGATAAGACCACTACATACATAATGCTTAGCAGTTTGAAGCATTCCATAACCCTAGAACCTGAAGCACTACATGACTACATGCATATTAACTAAATGATTACAATACTATAAGGAAAGACACTGAGTGAATTCATAATTGGTTCACTTTTAGTTTAGGAAATAGATTACTACATGGTATATAAACAATCAGTATAGTTTTGCAACAGTACAGATTTAGAATTTACAGTAGTGCAGTGTTGTTTCTCTAGTGTAGAGAGTCGTGCTGAGGTACTCTTACAGGACAGTGCAGTGGTATTTCAGTAGTGTAGGATGTCGTGCTGACGTAGATTTAAGGTTTAGGGTAGTGTAACAGTATTAATACTTGTCAGCCAATTAGAATTGAGCGCGTGAATGGGACGGTGCGCTTATGCTACGATGCCAATACTCGTACAATCCGCGGATCCGTCGCGCCCATAGATATATAAATGACTTTAACCCTAATGTTCTCAGAAACTACTGTACAGATTGATACCAGATAAGCAAAGGGCACAAGTCGTAACTGAGGACTACCTCTCTGCCAAATTTGGTGTAATTCCGTTTAGCCGTTTCGGCTGTAGCCGTGTCTAAAGGTCCTCTGGGAAATTTCATGGGGAAAACACGTTTTGGGACCCCCCTTTTTTCTCGGCCCCCGCTTGACCAATCACCCCCAAACTTTCAGGAACGGAAGTAACCTAGCCAAAAGTTTGGAACATTTTGAGAAGATTCATCAATCGCCGCCAAGGTTATTGGCAATCGAATGTTGTGGTTTTCCTATGGATAATATTCTAATATTTCATTACTGTAGGGAGTCGTGCTAGGGTACTGTTTTAGACTTTAGGGTACCTCACTGGTGATTTGGTAGTGTAGGTAGTTGTACTGGGGGTAGATTTATGGTTTAGAGTCGTGCAGTGGTCTTTGTGTAGTCTAGGGGGGCCTGTTGAGACAGTGTTCTAGGATAGTGCAGTTGTGTTTATGTAGTGTACGGGGTCATGCTAGGGATAGTGTTTTAGGGTTTAAGGTAGTGCAGTGGTGTTTGTGTAGTGTAGGGGGGCCTGTTGAGACAGTGTTCTAGGATAGTGCAGTTGTGTTTATGTAGTGTACGGGGTCATGCTAGGGATAGTGTTTTAGGGTTTAAGGTAGTGCAGTGGTGTTTGTGTAGTGTAGGGGGTGGGGTAGTGCAATGGTATTTGAGTAGGGTGTTTGAGGAGGGTAGGAAGACGTGCTGATGTACTGTTCTTAGGTAGTGCAGTGGTATTTATGTAGTGTATGGGGTCATAATAAGGAAACTGTTTTAGAATTTAAGGTAGTGTAGTGGTGTTTGTGTAGTGTATGGAGTCGTGCTGGAATTGTGTTTTACGGTAGTGCAGTAGTGTTTCGGTAGTGTACGGGGTCATGCTGGAGTAGTGTTCTAGGATAGTGCAGTCGTGATTGAGTAGTGTAGGAGGTTGTGGTGACATAGATTTAATGTTTAGGGTAGTGCAATGGTGTTTGATTAATGTACAGGGTCGTGCTGAGTAGTGTTTTACTGTTTGGGGTAGTACAGTGGTGTTTATGTAGTGTAGGAGGTCATACTAGGGATAGATTTAGAGTTTAGAGTAGTGCACTGGTTTTTGTGTAGCATATAGGGTCGTGCTGTGGCAGTGTTTTAGGATAGTGCAGTAGCGTTTTTGAAGTGTAGGGGGTCATGCTGGTGTATATTTAAGGTTTCGGGTAGTGCAATGGTGTTTGGGTACAGTAGTGGGTAGTGCTGTTATAATGTTTTAGAGTTTAGGGTAGTGCATTGGTAAATGGGTAGTGTAGGAGGTCGTGCTGGAGTAGTGTTGTAGGGTAGTGCGTTGGTATTTATGTAGTGTTTGGGTAGTATAAGGGGTCGTTCTGTGATAGATTTAAGCTTTTAGAGTAGTGAAATGGTGAGTAGGTACTATAAGGAGTCATACTGGGGTAGTGTTCCACCATAGTGCAATGGTGTTTATATACCGTAGGAGATCATACTAGGGATAACGTTTTAGACTTTAAGGTAGTGCAGTGGTGTTTGTGTAGTGTAGGGGGTCGTGGTAGGGTAGCGTTCTAGGAAATAAACTGGTGTTTGGGTAGTGTAGGAGGTTCTGCTGGGGTAGATTTAAGATTTAGGGTAATAAAGTGGTGAATAGGTACTGTAGGTTTACAGTAGTGCAGTGGTGTTTGGGTAGTGTAGGAAATCATACTGGTGGAAGTGTCCCTGCAAGACTACATGTACTTAGTTCTCTACAAAAACATCAAGCATGGATTCCATATATTTCAGAACAGCATTTTACTATTAATACTAAACTCATTTTGAAAACACATAAACAATGAATATTTTCTAATTCTACCAAAATGTGAGAACACAATACGTTTTAACCAATTACATGTCGGGAAACACATGAACTATCAAAATGCTTCTCTCAGAGTGATTCCTAAATGCACAGACTCACTATGTCATTCTATAAAAGTAACAATGGGGCATATTATCAAGACAGGAGATAAAATTATCGCCGCTTTAGCGGCAGAAAACTGCCTCTAAAGCGGCGATAATTGGCTTGATAATATGCTCTATGGAATTTCAATTGAAGCCCATGTTAAATGTGAAGGACATCTAACATGGGCTTCAATTGGAATTCCATAGAGCATATTATTGAGCCAATTATCGCCGCTTTAGCGGCAGTTTTTTGCCGCTAAAGCGGCGATAATTATATCGCCTGTCTTGATAATATGCCCCAATATTTCTTATAAATACAGTAGTAGGATACTATAGTGGTGTTTGGGTAGTGTAAGGGGTCCTGCTGTGATAGCTTTAAGCTTAAGAGTAGTGAAATGGTGATTAGGTACTATAAGGAGTCATACTGGGGTAGTGTTCCACCATAGTGCAATGGTGTTTATATACCATAGGAGATCATGCTAGGGATAGCGTTTTAGGCTTTAAGGTAGTGCAGTGTTGTTTGTGTAGTGTAGGGGGTTGTGGTAGGGAAGAGTTCTAGGAAATAAACTGGTGTTTGGGTAGTGTAGGAGGTTCTGCTGGGGTACATTTAAGATTTAGGGTAATAAAGTGGTGAATAGGTAGTGTAGGTGCTCATGCTGTAGGTATATTAAGGGTTTACAATACTGCAATGATGTTTGGGTAGTGTAGGAAAGCATACTGGTGGAAGTGTCCCTGCAAGACTACAAGTACTTATTTCTCTACAAAAACATCAAGCATGAATTCAATATATTTCAGAACTGCATTTTACTAATAATACTTAACTCATTTTGGAAACACATAAGCAATGACTATTTTCTAATTCTACCAAAATGTGTGAACACAATTGTTTTTAACTAATAACATGTCGGAAAACACATGAAGAGGCATATTATCAAGCAGGGCGTTAAAATTATCGCCGTTTTAGCGGCAGAAAACTGCCGCTAAAGCGGCAATAACAGGCTTGATAATATGCCCTGGAGAATTCCAATAAAAGCCCATGTTCACACTAGAACATGGGTTTCTATTGGAATTCACAAGGCCATATTATCAAACCCATTATCGCCGCTTTAGCAGCAGTTTTTTGCCGCTAAACCGGCAATAATTTTTAACATCCTGCTTGATAATATTCCCCGAAGTACCAAAATGCTTCTCTCAGAGTGATTCTTAAATGCACAGAAGATTCACTGTGTTATGCTAGACAAACAACACTATCCCTTCTATTTTACCAAAACACATTTCATACTGTAGAATAAGTACTGCATTTTAATGTAGAAACTTCACTCATTTTGCAAATACATAAAAAATAACTGGTGTCTAATTCTACAAAAACATTAAAACAGCATATTTATCTGTGTGCAAACACATAAAATAAACAAATGCTTATCTCAGAATACTTTCTAAATGCACACACACTCACAATACATTTCTAGAGTAAAAAAAGTATTCCTTGCACTTTAGCAGGACAAGCACATTACTCTGATTAAAAACAAAATGCACCACATACATTGCCTCACAAATTAATAACTCACCTTTCCAATGGTTTTGTAGAATAAGAAGTCAGTCACACAGCAGATTTTCTTATTCTGAATCTCTGTTTTCAACACCTCTCACCAAAACCATAAAATGGCACAGTTTACCTCTCACTTTGAACACATATACACCTGAACATCAAATCAAAAGCCCCGCAGACTGCCACCCCCGGGGCTCTACTTAATTGTTATTGCAGGGGGGGCACATGGCCCCCTGCAGCCCCAGGGACCGCCACCCCCCTGGGGCTTTAAAAAAAAAAAAAAACCTGTGTGGGGGGCTCAAACCCCCCACACGCCCCTGGGTCCGCCACCTCCCCGGGGCTCTAAATATTAAAACTGAGAGTTCCGTGATGGACCCTCCCCCAGCCCCGGGGACCACCACCCCCCAGGGCTTTGTAAATTGTGGGAGGGAGCCTAGTCATGGCACTCCCCAGGGGAGCTCCTGCGGTGTCCCGGGGTACCCACCCCCGGGGCACTGTAGTTCGCTATGGCAGGGCCGAGGCTCCGGCCCTGCCATAGCAAACTTGGTTTGGATTTCAAAAGAGAGAGCAGGGAAACCAGCTCTCTCTTTCAAAATACAAACCAAATTTCCATATGGGGAGATGCATCTTAGCAGCTCCCCATGTGGAAAAGCAATGCTGGCTCCCGTGGGATGCGGGGAGCCAGCGGGACCGTGGGGGGATTGGGGACCCCCCATGGTCCCCAATGGAGAGGGCCAGCCCCGAGGGATAGGGTCCCTGGGGTTACAAGTGGCCCGGGAGGGGGGCCACGCGGTCCCCCTCCCCAAAATTGTATAACTTTTTCTTTTTTAAAACAAAGGCCGGCCCGGGGGATGGTGTTCCCGGGGCCATAAGTGGCATGAGGAGGGGGGCAATGCAGCCCCCCCTCCTAAAGAATAAAAAAAAAAAGGCCATGCCCCGGGGGATGGGTTCTCTGGGGCCGATTAGGCCTCGGGAGGAGGGCCACGCGGCCCCCTTCCAATTTTTTTAAAATAATTTTTAAATTAGGGGGCAGACCCTGGCGGATGGGGCCCCCATAGCCAATAAATTAGAAAAAGAAGTGGGGGGCCACACAGCCCCCTTCTTAAAATAAATAAATGAATAAAAGACCGGCATCGCACCGGAGGCCACGCCCCCTCCTTGCAGCACTCTGCAAACACGCCCCTGGCACGTTTGCAGATGGGGAACAAATTCACCTTGAATACTGGGGGTTCCTGGGGGCCACCTAGCCCACCAGGAACCTCCAGTATGCGCCAGCTCTGTGGCGCTTAATAGAGGTAGCTGGTGGGCTAGTTGCACCTTCAGGATTCAGGGGGAGTTAATCCCCAACTTAAAACCACGCCACTGGCGTGTTTGCACAGTGGTGAAGGGAGGGGGCGGGGCCTGAGGTGATATGTGTGCAAACAAGCTTTGTGGAGCGTTTTAAGTTGAGGAATTAATTCATCTTCAATCCTGAGGCTCCCTGGGGGCCAACTAGCCCACCAGCTACCTCCAGTAAGAGCCATAGAGCTGCGTTGCAGAATGTTGTAAAAAGGGGCGTGGCCCTTGACCACCTCTCTGCAACGCAGCTCTCTGGCGCATACTGGAGGTACCGGGTGGGCTAGTTGGCCCCAAGGGACCCTCAGGATTGAGGAAGAATTAATTCTCCAGCTTAAAACGTAGCACATGGCGTGTTTGCAGATATGGGCAAAAACAACAGGTGATGGACAGAATGCAGAACATTGTCATACATTCACCCCAGTACAGAGATCTGGGCCTAAATCCATCTTTTTTTGCACTCCACACCACCCCAGGTCAAACATGGCCATATGCAAATCAGCCTTGACCCTGTGCCTCATGGGAACAGTCCAGCCTGAACTGCCAAGCCATGTCTTTCCTGGACCGGAATCAAGCATCCAAGGACCGGTTTCTGGCTGGCAGCCATAATCAGCCTGAATAGCTTGACTCCAGTGGTGTGGAGAGCATGGGACTCACGTCTGAGCATACCCATCCCACTCGGGGCGACAAAGGCAAAAACAACAGGTGATGAACAGAATGCTGAACATTGTCATACATTCACCCCAGTACAGAGATCTGGGCCTAAATCCATCGTTTTTTTGCACTCCACACCACCCCAGGTCAGACATGGCCATATACAAATCAGCCTTGACCCTGTGCCTCATGGGAACAGTCCAGCCCGAACTGCCAAGCCATGTCTTTCCTGGACCGGAAACAAGCATCCAAGGACCGGTTTCTGGCTATCAGCCATCATCAGCCTGGATAGCTTGACTCCAGTGGTGTGGAGAGCATGGGACTCACGTCTGGGCATACCCATCCCACTCGGGGAGACAAAGGCAAAAACAACAGGTGATGGACAGAATGCAGAACATTGTAATACATTTACCCCAGTACAGAGATCTGGGCCTAAATCCATCATTTTTTTGCACTCCACACCACCCCAGGTCAAACATGGCCATATGCAAATCAACCTTGACCCTGTGCCTCATGGGAACAGTCCATCCCGAACTGCCAAGCCATGTCTTTCCTGGACCGGAATCAAGCATACAAGGACCGGTTTCCGGCTATCAGCCATCATCAGCCTGGATAGCTTGACTCCAGTGGTGTGGAGAGCATGGGACTCACGTCTGAGCATACCCATCCCACTCGGGGCGACAAAGGCAAAAACAACAGGTGATGGACAGAATGCAGAACATTGTCATACAATCACCCCAGTACAGAGATCTGGGCCTAAATCCATAGTTTTTTTGCACTCCACACCACCCCAGGTCAGACATGGCCATATGCAAATCACCCTTGACCCTGTGCCTCATGGGAACAGTCCAGCCCGAACTGCCAAGCCATGTCTTTCCTGGACCGGAATCAAGCATCCAAGGACCGGTTTCTGGCTATCAGCCATCATCAGCCTAAATATCTTGACTCCAGTGGTGTGGAGAGCATGGGACTCACGTCTGAGCATACCCATCCCACTCGGGGCGACAAAGGCAAAAAACAACAGGTGATGGACAGAATGCAGAACATTGTCATATATTCACCCCAGTACTGAGATCTGGGCCTAAACCCATCGTTTTTTTGCACTCCACACCACCCCAGGTCAGACATGGCCATGTGCAAATCAGCCTTGACCCTGTGCCTCATGGGAACAGTCCAGCCTGAACTGCCAAGCCATGTCTTTCCTGGACTGGAATCAAGCATCCAAGGACCGGTTTCTGGCTATCAGCCATCATCAGCCTGGATAGCTTGACTCCAGTGGTGTGGAGAGCATGGGACTCCCGTCTGAGCATACCCATCCCACTCGGGGCGACAAAGGCAAAAACAACAGGTGATGGACAGAATGCAGAACATTGTCATACATTTACCCCAGTACAGAGATCTGAGCCTAAATCCATCGTTTTTTTGCACTAGACACCACCCCAGGTCACACATGGCCATATGCAAATCAGCCTTGACCCTGTGCCTCATGGGAACAGTCCAGCCTGAACTGCCAAGCCATGTCTTTCCTGGACCGGAATCAAGCATCCAGGGACCGGTTTCTGGCTATCAGCCTTCATCATCCTGGATAGCTTGACTCCAGTGGTGTTGAGAGCATGGGACTCACGTCTGAGCATACCCATCCCACTCGGGGCGACAAAGGCAAAAACAACAGGTGATGGACAGAATGCAGAACATTGTCATACATTCACCCCAGTACAGAGATCTGGGCCTAAATCCATCGTTTTTTTGCACTCCACACCACCCCAGGTCAGACATGGCCATATGCAAATCAGCCTTGACCCTGTGCCTCATTGGAACAGTCCAGCCCGAACTGCCAAGCCATGTCTTTCCTGGACCAGAATCAAGCATCCAAGGACCGGTTTCTGGCTATCAGCCTTCATCAGCCTGGATAGCTTGACTCCAGTGGTGTGGAGAGCATGGGACTCACGTCTGAGCAAACCCATCCCACTCGGGGCGAAAAAGGCAAAAACCACCCCCCTGGGGCTTTAAAAAAAATAAATAACCTGTGTGGGGGGCTCAAACCCCCCACACGCCCCTGGGTCCGCCACCTCCCCGGGGCTCTAAATATTAAAACTGAGAGTTCCGTGATGGACCCCCCCCCAGCCCCGGGGACCACCACCCCCCAGGGCTTTGTAAATTGTGGGAGGGTGCCTAGTCATGGCCCTGGGGACTGCCACTCCCCGGGGCTGGCTCCTGCAGTGTCCCGGGGTACCCACCCCCGGGACACTGTAGTTTGCTATGGCAGGGCCGAGGCTCCGGCCCTGCCATAGCAAACTTGGTTTGGATTTCGAAAGATAGAGCAGGGAAACCAGCTCTCTCTTTCAAAATACAAACCAAATTTCCATATGGGGAGATGCATCTTAGCAGCTCCCCATGTGGAAAAGCAATGCTGGCTCCCTGGGGATGCGGGGAGCCAGCAGGACCGTGGGGGGATTGGGGACCCCCCACGGTCCCCAATGGAGAGGGCCAGCCCCGATGGATGGGGTCCCTGATGTTACAAGTGGCCCGGGAGGGGGGCCACGTGGTCCCCCTCCCCAAAATTGTATAACTTTTTTTTAAAAACAAAGGACGGCCCCGGGGGATGGTGTCCCCGGGGCCATAAGTGGCATGAGGAGGAGGGCAATGCAGCCCCCCTCCTAAAGAACTTTTTTTTTAAAAAGTACATGCCCCGGGGGATGGGGTCTCTGGGGCCTATTAAGGCCTCGGGAGGAGGGCCACGCGGCCCCTTCCTTTTTAAAAAAAATGTTAAATTAGGGGGCAGACCCTTGGGGATGGGGTCCCCATGGCCAATAAATTAGAAAAAGAAGGGGGGCCACACAGCCCCCTTCTTAAAATAAATAAATAAATAAAAGACCGGCATCGCACCGGAGGCCACGCCCCCTCCTTGCAGCACTCTGCAAACGCGCCCCTGGCACGTTTGCAGATGGGGAACAAATTCCCCTTGAATACTGGGGGTCCCTGGGGGCCACCTAGCTCACCAGGAACCTCCAGTATGCGCCAGCTCTGTGGCGCTTAATGGAGGTAGCTGGTGGGCTAGTTGCACCCTCAGGATTCAGGGGGAGTTAATCCCCAACTTAAAACCGTGCCACTGGCGTGTTTGCACAGTGGTGAAGGGGAGGGGGCGGGTCCTGAGGTGATATGTGTGCAAACACGCTTGGTGGAGCGTTTTAAGTTGAGGAATTAATTCATCTTCAATCCTGAGGGTCCCTGGGGGCCAACTAGCCCACCAGCTACCTCCAGTAAGAGCCACAGAGCTGCGTTGCAGAATGTTGTAAAAAGGGTCATGGCCTTTGACCACCTCTCTGCAAGCAGCTCTCTGGCGCATACTGGAGGTACCGGGTGGGCTAGTTGGCCCCAAGGGACCCTCAGGATTGAGGAAGAATTCATTCTCCAACTTAAAACGTGGCACATGGCGTGTTTGCAGATATGTCACCTTAGTCCACGCCCCCTTCCTTCACCATTGTGCAAACGCGCCCCCTGGCGAGTTGTAAGTTGGAGAATTAATTCCCCTTCAATACTGAGGGTCCCTGAGGGCCAACTAGCCCAACAGGTATATGCGCCAGGGAGCTGCGTTGCGGACAGGTGTTCTGAGCGGTACAAAAGGTCGGTGGTAATGGACAGAGCATCTGAACCAATCAAACACTCACACCCAGTCAACAGATCTGGGTTGAATCCATCACCGTTCTTTAGCCCACTCTGCCACCCCAGTTCAGACATGGCCATATGCAAATCAGTCTGACCCTGTGCCTCATGGGAACAGTCCAGCCCAAACTGCCAAGCCAGGTGTTCTGAGGCCTCGCCCCATTTCACACCTCTATGCAATGCAGCTCTGTGGCACTTACTGGAGGTACCTAGTGGGCTAGTTGGACCCTAGGGACCCTCAGGATTCAAGGGGACTTAATCTCCCAACTTAGAATGGTCACAGGGCCTGTTTGCACAGTGGTGAAGGGAGGGGATGGGCCTGAGGTGACGTGTGCAAACACACCCTATGGTGCGTTTTAAGAGGTAGTTTTCATCCCCCTGCCCTATTATATACTAGGGGCTTCCAGAGTAGGTCATGCTAATCACAGGGGGACCCCAACACATAGTGTTGCCTAATGTATGTAGGTGTTTTCACTGTATTCTAAGTGTCTTTTAACATACCATTGGCTCTAGGACTGATTAGTCAGACTCAGTTACCACCAGTACCCATCTGAAAAAGTTGAGGATACAGGATGATTTTGCAACAAGGCTTCTTTCTGCTCTTCTGTTTGTTCTTTCTGCACATTTTCCTTCTTCTTGCACTTTTCTTCGTCTTTGAGGACTTCTATTGCTTCTTTCTGCACTTCTTTTTTTTCTTTCTGTGTTTTTTTTTCTTCTTTCTTCACATGTCCTATCTCTGTAGGCATAGTTAGAAATTAGCATTTAAAAAAACCTTAGAAATTAACTGAGAAAACCATAGGTTTCAGTGGCGTTATAGTTAGCTGGACATATCACTCGTACAAAACCATTGAAATTCCCCCGTTATAGTTAGGTCAGCTAACTATAACTTGCGCGCCCACAATGCACTGCTGATGACGTCACATATTACATCACTCATGACATGGTCAGTGACATCACTGATGACATCACTGATGACATCTCAAATGACATCACTGATAACATCACTGATGACATCATCCGTGTCATAGAGTGGCAGACCTCCTCTCACCCTAATATAACCTTTGATACACACATTCAAAAATAGAAACTAACATTTTCAAAACAATGGGCATACCAATACCAGTTACAACAACCTATTCAGTGAATGAATGAATGAATTAGGGATTTATAAAGAGCGAACTAAGCCCATGGGCATCAAGGCGCTAACAGCAGACAGCACCAGCGGCAGCGGGTCCGGAGCGCCTCAAAGTACTTCACACAGAAGCCTGGGAGAAAAAACAGGTCTTAAGAGCCTTGCGGAACAAAAGGTGAGAGGGAATGACCGTGATTTCTTCGGGGAGGGCATTCCACAACTTAGGAACAATGGTGGGAAATGCACAACCTCCCCGTCTCGCCTTGTTAAACCTGGGCACTATCAAAAGATTCTTGTCCGCAGAACAGAGCTGCCTCCTAGGAATGTAGCTCTGAAGGATCGCCTTGATACCTTCAGGCCCCGCGTCAAAGAAGGCCTTAGGGGCAAAACAGAGGGTCTTAAAATGAATTCTCAGTTTCAGCGGCAGCCAATGAAGGGCCCTGATAGCTGGAGCGACAGAGTGAAATTTTGGCAGGTTCAACACGACCCTTGCCTCCGCATTCTGTACTAACTGAAGGCGCTGTTGAAGACCCTTGCTGATACCTAGGTACAGCGCGTTACAGTAGTCCAACCTAGAGGCCACTAGGGTCACCACAGCCTGTTTACGTGCCTCAAATGAGAGAAAATGGGATAATTTCCTAAGGGTTCTAATGACCCCGAAACAGGTAGAGGAAGTCCGACTAACCTGTCTACTCAAGGATAAATATTTATCCACGATGAAGCCCAGGTTTTTACCAAAAGGCACCGGGCGGGGGCACGAACCTAAAGAGTCCGGCCACCAATCGGAGGACCAGATATCCACTCCGCTACCAAAAAAAAGAACTTTGGTGTTCTCACCATTGAGTTTTAAGAAATTGGCATTCATCCACAGGGAGACGGCTTCCATGCAGCTCTTAAAATTGGAGGCCGAGTCAGCCACGCTATGGGTAATGGACACCATGATTTGGGTGTCGTCCGTGTAGGACAACACTTCAAAACCTTGGCGAGAGGCGTCACATAAATATTAAAGAGCGTCGGACTCAGTTAGGAGCCCTGAGGGACGCCACATGTTATAGGAGTGGGCTTAGATGAAAACTGTCCCAGACTCACTGTTTGAGTCTGACCAGTTAGAAAAGAAGCCAAGAGCCCCAGGGCAGCCACCCCGACCCCTATTTCTTCCAGCCACTTGATGAGCCTAACAGGAGACACGGTGTCAAAAGCTGCCGTGAGGTCGAGGAGGATGAGCAGCGTCGTGTGTCCTGCATCGACCTTGGTACGGATGTTGTTAAAAACCACCATGAGGGCGATTTCCGTACTATGGGAACTCCTGAAACCGTGTTGAGACTCATCCAACATGTGGTGTTCCCTTAAGTAACTAGCAAGATGAAAATTGAGATGTGTCTCCAGAATCTTAGCCGGGACTGGGAGCAGCGAGATGGGGCAAAAGTTTTTTAATTCCCCAGGGCCCAGGGAAGGTTTTTTTCACAGCGGTTTCACCACTGCATTCTTCCATGAAGCAGGGTATTTCCCTTTGGTGATGGCCAAGTTCATAATGTCAGTGAAAAGAGGTATGATGACTGTCTGACACTTACCAGGGGCACCAGGGGCAGGGAGAGGAAGCCCCACAACGAAGCCGCCACCGCCACGAGTCATCTCCTGCTGGGATTAGCGCCGCCGCCCCGGGACCTCAACTCCCGGCTGCCACAGCGGCGGCGCAGCTTGAGGGACGCAACGCAGCGCCAGGAGGGGCCATAAACAGCGCTCTGCCCGGCGGAGCGGGGGGTACAGCTGAGCACTTACCAGGGGCACCAGGGGCAGGGAGAGGAAGCCCCACAACGAAGCCGCCACCGCCACGAGTCATCTCCTGCTGGGATTAGCGCCGCCGCCCCGGGACCACAACTCCCGGCTGCCACAGCGGCGGCGCAGCTTGAGGGACGCAACGCAGCGCCAGGAGGGGCCATAAACAGCGCTCTGCCCCGCTTCGCGGGACGCGAGCGGGACGCCGAGCTAAGCCCGGGCAAAGGGCGGGCCCTCTGTGGCCCTCAGAGGCACAAGGAGGACGGGACGGGCCACCACTCTTGGCACCATCATAGGAGAAGGTACAGTCAGGTACTATCCTTTCAACCCCTACCGTTTTGAACTGTCTACTCTTGTCTCTGGGATCCTGTCTTCCAACCATTAAGTCCATCTGGGAAGAGCTGAACGCCCTGTGTGGCACAAACTATATCCCGGATGCATCAACCCCCCCCATAGTGGCCAGAGTCACTGATCAAGAAATTTGCACTCCCCAGGCATCCCCCGATACAACCCTCTCTCTATCTAATAACTGCTGCCCCTCCTCACCTGGCCCCAACCCAGCCTCATTATCGTTGGATAAGGCTGAGACTCGACCAAATGACTCTGCATCCCCCCTACAATCGAACCTTCTGACCCAAATCGAGCGACTGCTAAATACTGCTCTATCTCCACTGGTAGCAAAAATTAATGATTTGGGGGACAGACTGTCCAGGATCGAAAAAATTGTAATACGGTCATATCCACTAACTGGAAACACTGTTATACCAACACGCTCTACTAACACCCAGGAAAGGTCTATGAACAATGCTCAAACTTGTGACTCCCCTGTTACACCACCCATTCAAAGTGGTCGCAATGATACTCTTAATCCCGAACATCCCCCACATAGAGCTCCTATGATCTCACTAGAAAGAAGGCATCGTATTGATTTACTCCCCGAAGCCGCCCCATACGTCACCGTTCTCTCTGGGGTCCCTGTACTCAGCCCGGCCAAACGTGAACTACATCAGGACCTACTGAACAAAGCCATCTTTTGGCTTAAAAACAATAGACCATTACCATCCGCGCTAGACGGCGGGATACTGAGCGTCAGAAGGGTGGGGTGGCTTGGTCATCTGCCCAAAAATGTTCTGGGGGATTTGATTTTAATTAAATTTAAACACATGAACATTGCCCCCTATTTGCGATCTACCCAGCCCAAACTTGGAAATGGCTCCATCTGTATTTGGGACCTGCATGACTTTTATCCTGGTCCACGAGCACCGAATCACCATAACACCGGATGAAAAAGGGGGATTCTGTGTATCTTGGGTTATTATTTTGAATCGTTGATTTGCTAAACTATCTTAGTTGGGTTTAAATCTATTTTTCTTTTTAATTATGTAATGTTATGTTGACTTATTTTTGCATGTATGCATTTCCTTTTGCTGCTTTTATGGTTTTAAACTCAAAAGCCGAATAAAGGTTATTTGAATTTGAATTTGACTGTCTGACAATTAAGAAGACTCTTAGGGGGACAAGGGGTAATTCTAAGATCCACATACACATCCACTCATTCACCAACAGTCCTATACACTCACTCATACATGTACTCACTCATCATATGTACTCATACACCTATACATCCTGTTACACACCGCCACTCATCCATAGAGTTACTCACACACATAGTCACTCATGCTAATAAAGAATCAAACATCAATTTACTTGCATATGCAGTTATACACACACCACCACAATTACTTCTACAGAAACTTACACATATTTAGTCTTTTAAACAATCATTTATAGAAACACATACTTATTCATAAAGGAACTCTTACAATCTCTCACTCTCACATATACTCACTTATACTCACCAATAGTCACATATACTAGTTTAAAACATATGTAGTTACTCATAAAGACACTATTGAGACAGTCATTCACTCACTAACACACCCATACACACACTCATCCACCCATACAGTCCTGCACACATGCTGTCTTCAACACATACAAACAGTAAGTCACTCATTCATGCATATATGCAATATGTAATACCCCCAACAAACCATACAGACACTCAGACATTCATATTGATACTCAAAAAAACAACTAATAACCTATAGACACTCATGTAGCTACTCACCAACCCATGCAGCCACTTATACACAAAGTGAGAGACTGAAACAGATATTTACATATTTAAACATTACTCACTAACCCATGTATTCACTAAGATACACTTAATCAGTCAGTTATACAATCAATTTTTCAAAAGAAAATCATCCATTTAGACACTTATATACCCATTTAGTCTTCCATCGACCTTGAGATATACATATATAAAACATATTTCTATTCAGAAAAACACACATTCACTGGATGATGTCATCAGTGATGTCATTTGAGATGTCATCAGTGATGTCATGAGTGATGTCACTGACCATGTCATGAGTGATGTCATATGTGACGTCATCAGCAGTGCATTGCGAGCAGGCAAGTTATAGTTAGCTGAACTAACTATAACGGGGGAATTTCAATGGTTTTGTACGAGTGAAATGTCCAGCTAACTATAACGCCCCTGAAACCTATGTTTTTTTCATTGTATATATATATATATATATCTATACTACTATTATAAAGAGAGAACACACACCTTTGAGCCAGGTAAACTCTGGAACCACAGCGCCAATCCACACACCCGATACATTGTAGAAATTGTCAGGGTGTACAGATGGACATAGGCTATAAAAAAATTTAAAAAACGTACATTAAAAAATATAACTTTTTAAAAAAAGTAGTGCCCTGGAAGTATCGCCGGCCGCGACGCTGCTCTGGCCGTGACGTAGCGCTGGCCGCGACGTGCGTGATGAGGACGTGCGTGATGACGAGGAGGAGAGACATGGAGCTGCGGTGTGAAGTGAGGAGCGCGGGCACGTCATGGCGAAGAGGAGCGGCGGTGATGGCGAAGAGGAGCGGCGGTGAAGTGAAGATCGCAGCTCAGGTAATTTATTGAAATCGAGGCGGGAGGCTAGAGGCGGGAGGCGGGAGGCGGGCGGGGGGAGCAGGTGTGCACAGAGGGACAGGCGGGAGGAGTGGGGGCGGGAGGGAGTCGGGACGGGAGGGGGTTGAGGCGGGAGCGGGTGTACTGCCCCCAGCCCCTTTCTGCCCCAGGCAACGCTGGGGCGGGCTGCTAGTATATATATATATATATATATATATATATATATATATATATATATATATATATATATATATATATATATATATATATATATATATATATATTACCTACTGGCGGTCGCCAGTAGGTATATATAGTTAGGATTTTTTCTCTATGGGATTTTTGAAAATTCTATGTCTAATAACTTTGGCGTTTGTGGACGGAATTGGCTGAAATTTTCAGGAAAATGGAACATTTTGTTTCTGAGCAGATACTGAAAATTTGGGGGGGGTTTGTCAAGGGGGGGCTGAGAAAAAAGGGGGGTCCCAAAACGTGTTTTTCCCATGTTAATTTCCATAGGGCGGTTGGCCTCACTTTTAGCCCGAACGGCTGAATGGATTTGCACGAAACTTGGCAAAATTGTAGGGACTGGTAGCCCGATGTGCCTTTGCTAGGTCTCAATATATGTGCTCCAGTGGATTTTGAGAAATTAACATTAAAAAAAAGATATATATCTGTAAGCGCGCTCTGGGCAGCGCTCCGGTTCGCGTACTTGACGCGTAACGGAACTTCGCGTAGCGAAGCTGATTGGCTCTCCGGTGTCTGTAAACATTCCAAACAGTCCGTAGCGGCCGCCATCTTGTCTCTCGGTAGGATCGAGAGACAAGAGGAGGCCAAAGTGAAGGGGCAAATGACCATAAGGGGGCATAGTAGATCCTCCCTGAGCCCCTAGGTTTGATGTAGAGGCTTTAAAAGGGCCCCGCAGGGCAAAAAAAAAAAAAATTGGGGTTTTTTTTTTGCGTGGGGAGCGCCCGGTCCGCGAACCGGGAAGCGTTCTGGGGAGCGTACTAAAAGGAAAAAAGAATGATAGACTTTTCAAATACTGTATGTTAATTGATTGTTGGTTTTGTTGATTATTTTTTAATTTCTTTATTTTTTAAGCAATTATTTATTATTGTGATTGTGTTTCAAAATTTAATAACATTTCTAACATTTCACTGTCTGAAATGTCGTCATTTTCATTGAACATAGCTTGTAATCTCTGAGTGTGTAAAATGTCCTCATTTTGAAGGAGGTCATCTACTGCTTGCACACATTGCAGTAGTTCTTGGTCCCAAGTTTCATCCATAAATTCTATATAATTTGGATCAATTAATTCTTGGCTGCTCTCTTGCAGGACAATTTGAAATGAAACTTTCTGTTCGCCTTCCATGTTGCCTGAAATTTGGATAAAAAATATATATATTAGTAGAGATAGGGCACTGTTGGGATTAATTTTAGATAGGCAGTTTTTATCAGTGAATTTATCTTTGGGCAGTGTATAGTATCAGAGTGGAAGTAGGAATATAAAAAAGTGTATGTGATTTAACGTAAGTAAATTCATAATTATACAAGAGAAACCTAACTCTATCCATAACTATAACAGAGAAGTCTATCTAAATCTATAACTACTACAGAGGGATAGTATATAACTATCAGAAAAAGTTTACCATATTAACTGATAGTGCACAATATACTTCAGTTTTTAAAATAACAACTTACCTTTACAAAGAAGTTGAAGTGATTAGTGAAAATCCAATTGAAATGTACACCAGGAAGTAGTAGTCAAAATGGCTGTGTTTCCTTCTCTTCCTTTATATATATTCAGGTATATAACCAATCAAATGTCAGGTAAAAAAAGTAGAAAATGAAAGTAACATTTTCATTGGTTGTCAATTCCAACACTTCAGATGTGTTTTGTGAAGTAATTTACCTCACGGTATTTAGAGAGGTCTACAGGCTAAATGGCTAAATGGAATTTCAATCAAATTTGTGAAAATGATAGGGATTGGTATGTAGTATGAGCTAATCTATATTTGGTGAAAGTGTCTCCAGTCGTTTTTCTGTAAATTACTTTCCCACCTTTTTTGATGGAGCGCTTCCCGGGGAGCGCCCCGGTACGCGAACTGGTGAGCGCCCCGGTACGCGAACCTGAAGCATTACGGGAGTCCACCATTTTGTGTTTTGGTCGAATTAAGATACAAGATGGAGGGCAACTAATGTTCAGAATGGGTAGAAGGGGGCACGGTAGACTTATCTTGACCCCCTAGGTTTTCTGAGGGTGGCTGAGGAGGCCCATATGTGCGGAAAAAAACATTTATTTTTTAAATTTCGCGAGGTTAGCTTCCGGTCCGCGTACCGGGTAGCGCCCCGGGGAGCGTACTTTGTTGAAAATTAGTGAAAAAAGTTAGAGTAAAATAATAATTGTGAGTGATCATAGTTAGGGTAGCTCTGAGAAGAGCTTTTGGGTTTATGGTACATTTAGGTGCTTATAAGTAGGTACCAATGCACAGTCTTAAATTCAGAATGAAAATTCTGTTGCCCTCATCTGAGAAGTGAACTCCATCTCCTCTGTAGATATCTTGCATGTAGTAACGCAAGTTATTGTTGTACACGGAGCCCATTCCATGGTCTCTCATGTAAGCTGAAACAGATTTGTTTACATGCTTCCTCGACTTCTCAATTTGTGGACAAAATTGGTTCGACCACCTCCATTTCTGTCTTTGGCATATATTTGAATATACCAAGGCAGTCTGAGGAAAAAGTGCCATTAATTGCTCAAAGGTGTCCTTTAAAAGCATTTCCAGACCTACCTCAGTCAAAGTGCCCAAGTCATTACCTCCACAGTGCACAATTAACAGGTCAGGTTTTGGCAAATGCATAAAGGTTTTCACCAATGGTATCAATTGGTGACATTTTAATCCTCTGTGGCCAAACCACTTAATTTCCACATCTTGTAAATTGAGGTTAGGTAAATTTCTGTTATCAGCATACCTCTGAGCCCAGTAGATGTAACTATGTCCAACAATCCAGACAGAAAACATGGTGAGAGAAGGTTCTGCTGCAGTCAGATGAAGTGTGGCAATGAAATGGCAGTTGAAAAAATAAGAGTTTAAAATGAAAAAAACTGTGGAGTTTCTGTGTTATTGAAGCAGTAACAGTGATTGGTGGATTTTGATTGCTGAAAACAGAAAGTTAGGGTGCATGGATGAGTTCTTTGAAAGATGTATTTTGAATGGTCAATAAAAAATCATTAAATGAAAGATTGCACTGGATATGCAGGTGCACTGAGAGTTCAGAGTTCAATTGAAACATTGTTGTGTGAACTTGCAAACACCAGAGGTCTTCCAAGAGGTGGTTGCTATGCAAAAAAGGCAGAGAGGGCAGAGGGGGGAAGGGTTTTGATTTGAAAAAAGTGAGGGAAGAGTTTTGATTGGGTGACATGAGAGATATGTGTGAAGAATTACAGCATTTCTGTGCTTTTGATAGCTGCAGACTCTGGAGTGCATACCTTTTGCTCTGCTAAAGACAAAGTGGTGTGTTTCTGAGACTGTTTTGAAACTCATAAAGTATTTGCTAAGGTGAGAAAAGATTCATTTAATTTAGATAGAGAATAGTGTGCTTTAAGGAGAAAATTATGAAGAAAGTTGTGTTTTTAAAATGTTGCTTTGCCTCAAGTGTTTTACAAATAGATTTTGTTTCTTTGAGAAATTGTAATTGGAGAAAGAGTGAAGTATTAGTACTGACAGGGTGTTTTTGTGCATAGGAGCTGTGCAGTGTTTTCAAATTATGACTTGAAAATCGTTTTTGAGGAAAAGGAATGCTTTTAACATTTATGAGAAGGACATAATGGTGTCTGCTTCTTTATAAGGCATTGGAGTGTCTCTGATGTTATTTTTCCCATTTTAATGTAAGACCTTTCCCCGTGGTGCAAATTCCTTGTAAATATGCTCCCACTTGTGCTTGGCAAATTTAGATTTTGAATGTTTGAGTTACATAGCCATGTTAAAAGTGACCCTAAAATGCTGCAAAGGCAATCAAAAAACGCTTCCATGTGTCTTAAGGACATTTTAAGTCATTTCCCCATGTGCAGTGTTTTCAAATTATGACTTGAAAATCGTTTTTGAGGTAAAGGAATGCTTTTAACATTTATGGGAAGGACATAATGGTGTCTGCTTCTTTATAAGGCATTGGAGTGTCTCTGATGTTATTTTTCCCATTTTAATGTAAGACCTTTCCCCGTGGTGCAAATTCCTTGTAAATATGCTCCCACCTGTGTTTGGCAAATTTAGATTTTGAATGTTTGAGTTACATAGCCATGTTAAAAGTGACCCAAAAATGCTGCAAAGGCAATCAAAAAACGCTTTCATGTGTCTTAAGGACATTTTAAGTCATTTCCCCATGTGCAGTGTTTTCAAATTATGACTTGAAAATCGTTTTTGAGGTAAAGGAATGCTTTTAACATTTATGGGAAGGACATAATGGTGTCTGCTTCTTTATAAGGCATTGGAGTGTCTCTGCTGTTATTTTTCCCATTTTAATGTAAGACCTTTTCCCGTGGTGCAAATTCCTTGTAAATATGCTCCCACCTGTGTTTGGCAAATTTAGATTTTGAATGTTTGAGTTACATAGCCATGTTAAAAGTGACCCAAAAATGCTGCAAAGGCAATCAAAAAACGCTTCCATGTGTCTTAAGGACATTTTAAGTCATTTCCCCATGTGCAGTGTTTTCAAATTATGACTTGAAAATTGTTTTTGAGGTAAAGGAATGCTTTTAACATTTATGGGAAGGACATAATGGTGTCTGCTTCTTTATAAGGCATTGGAGTGTCTCTGATGTTATTTTTCCCATTTTAATGTAAGACCTTTCCCCGTGGTGCAAATTCCTTGTAAATATGCTCCCACCTGTGTTTGGCAAATTTAGATTTTGAATGTTTGAGTTACATAGCCATGTTAAAAGTGACCCTAAAATGCTGCAAAGGCAATCAAAAAACGCTTCCATGTGTCTTAAGGACATTTTAGGTCATTTCCCCATGTGCAGTGTTTTCAAATTATGACTTGAAAATCGTTTTTGAGGTAAAGAAATGCTTTTAACATTTATGGGAAGGACATAATGGTGTCTGCTTCTTTATAAGGCATTGGAGTGTCTCTGATGTTATTTTTCCCATTTTAATGTAAGACCTTTCCCCGTGGTGCAAATTCCTTGTAAATATGCTCCCACCTGTGCTTGGCAAATTTACATTTTGAAAGTTTGAGTTACATAGCCATGTTAAAAGTGACCCAAAAATGCTGCAAAGGCTTTAAAAAAACGCTTTCATGTGTCTTAAGGACATTTTAATTCATTTCCCCATGAATGTAGGTAGGCTTCACCTTAAAGAAACCTCTGGATAGGCCACACCTTATCGTCATCTTGAATTAATCATTTAAAATGCTAGGGACAGATTTATGATAGGTGTATGCCTCTTTTGCGCCACTGTGCATCACTTTTGTGATGCAGTGGCGGTGCAAAAGATTTGCTATGTGGCGACAAAATTACAAATTGATGCCTCTAGGCAGATGTGTCATGCTGTAAAAAAAACGTGCCATATGAAACCGATGCAGCAGTGATGCAAAAGATGGACCATGTTGCAAGACAGGCCTCACTTCATCTCCAACAAGATAAGAAGCTTAGGGATAGATTTATGATGACTGGTGCATCCCCAGGGATGGGCCAGTCATCCTGCGCCGCTGTTCCGCCACCCATGGTGCGCTGCATTTACAATGCGGCGCACAATGGGGCAAAAACAGCACAGATGCGTGACGCATCTGTGCCGTAAAGGTGGCGCATTGCTGGAGCTGCATCGCAAGTGCCATGCAGCTCCAGCAAGGCTTAGGGGTGCCCCATCTCCATTTAATCTGCAACCCTGAGTAGGCCTCACCTTAAACAAACCTCTGGATAGGCCACACCTTATCGTCATCCTGAATCAATCATTTAACATGTTAGGGACAGATTTATGATAGCCGTGTGCCTCTTTTGTGCCGCTGTGCGTCACTTTTGTGACGCAGCGGCGGTGCAAAAGATTTGCTATGTGGCGACATATTTAAAAATTGATGCATCTAGGCAGATGTGTCATGCTGTAAAGTCCTGTGCCACATGAAACCTGCGTCAGTTTTGATATAGGTGTTTTGTTGCAAGGTATGCATTAATTTGCAAGAAAGCCCTGTAAAACTAACACAGTGAAATTTAGAAGATTTCACTGACTCAGCTTTATAGCATTGCTGAATCAAATCATTACGCCTGTTTGAAACAGGCATAAGGAGTGATGCACCATGCAATGTGTGGCTTGCTCCTGTGCATTGCAGTAGACATGTTGCGCTTACGACGTGATTCCTGCAATGTGCTGCTTTTGCGGCACAGATGCGTGACGCATCTGTGCTGTTTTCACTCAATGGTGCTCCACATTGTAAATGCGGCACACCATGGGTGGCAGAGCAGCGGTGCACATTAACTGGTGCATCCCTGGGAATGCGTCAGTTAACATAAATCTGCCACTTTACATTTAAGTATGAGCAGGGGACACAGAGTTGGTGAGGCTTATCCAAGGTTAAGAAGAGATGAGTTCTGTTCACTGAAAACTTGGACATAGGCCTTACCTCCTCAGTATCGCTGGTCATGGCTAAATAATAGCTGCAAAATGTTACTCTTGTTAAACAATTTTACTATTATAGTCTCTGAGATTTGTGCCTTACTCTGCAACATCTCATTGTTGTTCTCTTTCTTTAAAGATAACGACAACATCAACATGAGCGACAATCAGCAATCAGTTGATCTCGACCTCATAATTGAACTCGTAATTGAAACATCAGTGGAAGTAGATCCCTTGGATGATTTAAATCCTGAGGATGAAGAAGAACATGATGAGGATGCAGATTTGTCAGAATTGTATGACATAGGGTGGGAAGCTGACGTGCTTGAGCCTATGGAACTATAAACATTTATTTTTAAAAATTTATAATAAATGAAAAGTAAAAATGTAAACCGTTTCATTTAAAAATAAAGACACCTTCAAAAACAGGTTATGTGTAGTGTCTTCAATAAAATATTAAAATATGCTCATAAAATTAGATCAGATTCACATATAAAACAGCACAGGTAAAATGAATATGAATTCCATTTCTTTTCTGCTATTTCTGTATTCTAAATTTGCCAAGCACTAAAAATGTCAAGTAGTGTGTTAAGTTTTTGATGACTGTTATTGATTTACTGTTTGGTAATAGTGGTTAATAACATTTTTTATTATATTTTACCACAGATTCAACTGCAGATCATTTCAAGATTTCAGCATGCCAACTAAAGAAAGACTTAGAAAGGCTGCAAAACGTCAAAGACAGCAGGTAAATGATATAATGCAGCAGTCCTCTAAGAAAAAAACTTGTCAAGTCACCAAGAAAGCACCGGGTAAGAGCACAAAAACATTTATAAGAAATATTTCTACTAAAAAAAATATTACTAAAGAAAATGTTTCAGTCCAGAAAAAGAGAAGCATTTTAAACGGAAAGGAAAGGCCAATCAAAAATGTTACTGCTAGAGCAAGAGATAACTCTGTGCATGATAGTAGAAGGAAACAACAGTTTAGGGACATTCGTAAACGAATGTTCCGCAACAGGATAATTGGCAATTTGTTAAAAAATATTAAGAAAGGTCAACAGAAAGTGGTTTTTTATAAGAGAAAAAAAAAAGTTTGAGAAAGTTATTGATCAGGCATTTGAAATTTAACGTAAGTTATTTATTTTGATAATCAATAGAATTAGGAAGTTAAACAAGGCAATTTATGATTTCAAAAGAAATAGTAGATGGAAGAGAATAGTTAATCGTAGTAATTTTTGTGAAGTTTTTTCCGGTGAATGGATGCATAGTTCAAGTTGTGAGGCATTTTTTAATGAGGAGAGTTATTTCCAGGATAATGATTTGGTGCATGCAGTTGACACCAGTGGTCGAGCTTATGAAGTGAAAGATGGTTGTCCAGTTGAAAAAGAAAAACTTGTGACAACAGAGACAGAAGAGGTGTTAGGTAATGAGGTTTTAGGAAGACGTCCTAAGGGTCCTGTGTGCACCTGGAAGTGTAGTAGTATTTGCAGTGTGCGACAGGATTCCATCAATTTGCTTTCTGATTTTGTACGGACATTTAATAAGAAAAGTTTGAAGCAGAAAATGAAGTTGTTGCAAGAATTAGATCCTTGCAGAGTGAGAGAAGTGACAGGTTTGCATGGTCATTCACTGGCTTGTCTTTCCAGGAGAGTATGCCAGAGTGTTTTTCATCATTTCAGGATGCTAGCAGTGCATCATAATAAAGTGAGGAAATTAGTTAGAATGTTGTATTATGCTAAGAGTCCAGCAATTATGCTTAAACAATTATGCGCTGCTCTTTTGCATGGTTCAGACGTAGATGTGAAGAATATTTGTGCAGAAATTGAGTTTGGTTACTTTGGAAGTAAAGAGGAGAATGTTGAAATTGACCAAGAAGAAGAGGGTAATGTGGAAGATAGTGTACAGGTTTCCAGTACAGATAATTTTCAGAGGGAAATTGCGACGTTTCAGGTGAAATCAAGTGAGAGGCCTAATTTCACTTGTGTGTGTTGTCGACGCACTTATTATAAGAATCAGACTAAGTTAGTGGATTTATATGCAAAAAGTGAAAGGGAAAATAATAGTGAATGGAAGGATTTCACAACATATTTGATGGTAGAAAATTGTTTTGATTTGGGATCGGATCAACGTGTGTGTACTTATTGTTGTAGCAAATTAAATCAAAACCAGATGCCTGCTAGAGCAGTTCATAATAATCTGGAATTGGTTGAGATTCCTTCTGAATTGAAGGATTTAAATACTTAAGAATCTATTTTGATTCAAAGTATCCATCCCTTTCAGGCTATTGTAAGAATGGAGCCAAAGACAGGGAAATTGCCTCCATCAGATTTACAGAGAGGATTAAAGGGAAGAGTTGTTTATTTGCCTCTCGATTTGAAGAAAAACATTAACACAATTGGAGTAGAAAAAGTGGAAGAGGAACCTCTGGTTATCTTAGTTAATGGGGTTCCGACAAAGAATTAGAAAATATGGCAAGATTTAGTGGATGTTAGGAAAGTCAAAAAGGCAACATTGTATTTGAAAAAAAATAATAAGTACTATAAGAATGTTTATGTTGCAGAAGAGGAAGTAAGTGAGGAAGAGGATAGCGATTTGTGTGCTGGTCAAATTGAGAAAGTAGAACCCTCTACTAGTGAAGAAATATATGAACATTATAGTGTTCATCCTTTGCATTCCAAGGAAGTCATGGGGAATGCTATTGAGTTGTTTCAAATGAAACAAGCCAAAGGGAGTCCCATTAGTGTTTGGGAGGAAAGTTTGGAAGCTCGGTGTTTCCCACAGCTTTTTCCAACAGGTCAGGGAGGAAGATATGATGAGCGACCTCATCAAATTCCTGCTTCTGAATACCGGACTTTGCGATTGTATGCAGGAGATGCTAGGTTTCGACAATGTATTCCCTATTTGTTTCATCTCCTGTTTGAAAGCGATCTGTCTGGACTGTCATATGCAGTGAACCACATCTTGAAAAGTGGTATACACATGCAAAACATCTCGGCAAGTGACTTTATGGATAAAGTCAATGTCCAAGACAGTATTTTAGATTCTCACCTGATTAATCTCATGGCGTGTCAGCGTGGTACTAATGAGTACTGGTACCGTCGTCATGGTGATTTAAAATGTATGCTGAGGAACTTAGGAACTCCCACATGGTTCCTCACTCTGAGCTGTGCCGAGTATGGCTGGGAAGACTTACTTGAATTTCTACGAGAGGCAAATGGAAATATCGAAAACATCGAATTCAGGACACCCGGAGAACTGTGCTCTTTGGATCCAGTCAATGTATGCCGGTACTTCAATCATAGATTTGAAGCTATGATGTCTTTCATCATGAATAAGAAGAATCCACCTCTTGGAGAGGTGTTGGATTTCTTCTGGAGAAAGGAGTACCAAGCAAGAGGTGCTCCTCACATACATATGCTGTTGTGGATCAAGGATGCACCTAAATTTGGAACAGATCCAGAAGACTCAGTGATGAGTTTCATACAACAGTATTCTACGTGTGCTGTTCCAAACGCAAAGGAGAAGAAAAGCCTAAGAGAAAAAGTTCTACGTTTCCAAAGCCATCGTTGTGGAAAGTACTGTCGTCGTAAATTCCGAAACAAGGACAAGTTCTACACCAAATGTCGTTTCGGCTTTCCACGACCGGTGATTTCTAAAGGAAGAGTAAACAGTTTGATGTCTTCGCTGCGACATAATGTGATGAAGAAATCACCTAAAAACACATACAATTTGAAGAGGAACGAAGAGTCCAAGTACATCAACGACTACAACCCGGTGATTTTGTCCATGTGGAATGCTAACATGGATATACAGTTTGTGGCTGATAACTGTATGGCTGTGGCTCGGTATGTGACATCTTACATCACCAAAAAAGAGAAGACAGAATTGAAGGATATGTGGGAGGACATTTCCCATGAAAAGAGCCTCAGCAAGAAGTTGTACAGTTTCAGTCTGAAGATGTTGTCGCATCGAGAAATCGGAGCTTACGAATGTTCTGACCGGTTGTCTTCAGCAAGTCTCTATGCCAAATCCAGGAGTATCGTTTGGGCGAGTCTTGGTCTTGCTGCAACGCGTAATCGAGTTCTGAAACCTGTGCGGGAAATTGAGTATTTGGCGGAAAAGGAGCCAAACAGTACCGACATTTTGAAGACCAACATGTTGGATACATATTATCCAAATCGAAGCAGTCACCTCGAGAATGTTTGTCTGTATGAGGTTCTTCAAAATTACATATTCAAGAGGAATATCAAAGAAGATACTGAGAAAGGAGTGTATGCTGTAATTGGAAGTGAGGGATGTCTGGTCAAGCAAAGAAAATGCCACTTGGTAAACCATCGAAAATTGAATGGCGAATCTCCTGAAAAAAAGGAGTTTTTCTATTTAGCACTTTTACAACTTTTCAAGCCTTGGCGTGCAGAAGAGGAACTGCTTGGAGATTTCCTCTGTTACGAAGACTCTTTCACTGCCGCCAAGGAGACCATAAAATGTCCTGCTTTTCCCAAATATGTAGAAATGTTGAATGTGGAAATCGAGCAGGAAGCAACGATTGCAGCAGAGATTGCCAGAGACAGTTCTCAGGACAGTCAGAGTTCTGCTTCATTGAGTCAGGATCCACTAGGAGGACCTGTTATCGAAAATGAAGCTGCCACTGCTATGAATGAAGTGGAAAGAGCCATGGCACATGCTCAGGAGGATGTGGTTAACTTAGAAGAGTTGGAAAGACAACTCAACGTTGAGCAGAGGAAAATATATGACGAAGTTACCATGCAAATTGATCATGGATTAAGTCATGAGAAGAAAGAGTGCTCATGTACGTCGTTGAAGCCTGTCCGACTCTACGTGAGTGGAGAAGCGGGAACTGGAAAAAGTTTCCTTATTAAAGCAATTTCATGTTATTTGCAGGAAAGGACTGAGTCATCGCTGTCTTGTGTTGTCACCGCTCCAACTGGACTGGCAGCACATAACATTAAAGGGATTACTTTACATCGTTTACTGATGCTGCCAGTGGAGCATGACAACAAATTACAATATCACAAGCTATCTGGAGATGCTTGTTGTGAAGTTTCAAGAATCTTGAGGAAAATGAAAGTTCTTATCATTGACGAAGTAAGCATGGTTTCCAATGTCATGCTTGCCTTTGTGCATTTGAGAATGCAAGAAGTTCTCAAAACAGAGTATGATGTGTTATTTGGTGGCAAACACATCATTGTTTTCGGAGATCTTCTGCAGCTGACACCAGTGAAAGGGCAACCTGTGTTCAAAATGCTCACGCATGAAGATACCAGGAAGTGCCTAGGGAGCATTGGCAACGTCAATATATGGTTAAACTTCAATTATGCTGAACTGCATGAAAATATGCGTCAGGCGAAGGATGAAGTTTACAAGAATATTCTACAAGATGTTAGAATTGGAAAAGTGACCGAGCATGGGAAAGAAGCTTTACATGCACGATTACTGTCAAATTTATATCCAGAACAAGATGTTGTGCCTGAGAATATTTTTCAGAAAATTACTGAGAAGAAATCTGGAATATGTTTGATGCCAACTCTTGCAGAATGTGCCATCTTCAACAACAAAATGTTGCATTTAGAAAAGCAAGAGATTGTGAAACTGGAAGCTATTGACAGAGTAGAGCATATGGGATCAACAATTATTTTGTCTGAGAATTTGAAATCAAAATTGGATTCATTAGAGAAGACTATATCTAAAACTGCAGGTTTTGAAAAGAGTCTGAATGTGTGCTTGAACTGCCGTATAATTTTAAGAAGGAATTTACATGTTGAAAGAGGTCTGGTAAATGGATCAATGGGTAATGTTGTTGATTTTGTGAAATACAGAAATAGAGATGGAATTGAATTTTTTAAAATTAAATTTGATGGCATTGAGGAAGTACGGCTAATTGGTCGTTGTTCTGCTAGATTTTTGCTTGTAAAAGACTTATATGTTCGCCGTAAGCAGTTTCCTGTTTGCTTGGCATATGCGGTGACAATCCATAAATCGCAAGATTTAAGTGTAGACTGTGCATTGGTGAATATTGGCAGTTCTGTGTTCAAGGAGGGTATGGCATATGTGGCATTGTCAAGAGTTAGAACTTTATCGGGATTGTACTTGATTGAGTGTGATGTCACAAACATTTGTGCGGATCTAGATTGTGTTAAGGAATACAATAGGTTGAGAAGAGAGTATGCGCCACATTTGCCTCAATATCCTTTGTTTGAGAAACGTGTGGTAGGCCGGAAACGAAGAAATGTGACCAATACTGGGGAGGTTGTAGCAAAAAGACGAAAAGTCGATGAACCTGAAATTATAAGCAGAAACAAAAAGGATTCTGTTGAAGATGTTGTTGGTTTTCAATTTGAAAACACTTCTGGTGTCAACTGCTATGCTAATGTAGTGGTTAATGTTTTGTTTTCTCTAGAAAATGTAAAAGAAGAGATTGTGGTCAATTCTGATCAAAGATTATGCAGTTTGTTAAATTCTGTGTTAGAGAAATGTAGCACTGATAGAACAAAAATAGAAAGTGTGTCTGAAATTCGAAATCTGTTAGACAGATGTTCAGGCCAAACACAATTCTCTCAAAATATTCAGCAAGATTGTCAGGAGTTTTTATTGTATATGCTTGATGTATTGCATGCTGAAGGTGTAGATGTAGATCATCTGTTTGGGCTTTCTTATCAATGGCAGCATGACTGCGAGAACTGTAGGGTATCAAGTACTACTAGTGTAGACTCAGAAAGATTTATATATTTAACTTTGCCAGACAGTAAATCAGTCTCCTTTAATAAGCTAGTAAAAGCAGCTGATCACAACATGGAATGTAGCCAATGTAAATCTGAAATGATGTCAACCTTATTTATACGAACATATGGCCAGTATGTCATTTTAATGTTCCAACGATGTAGGTCTGATGGAACAAAATTGACAACTTTAATTAAAAATTTTGTGGCTTCACAGTTGTCAATATCAGGAAGGACTTTTGTAACTGTAGCAATTATATATCATGACGGTCCTTCAATAACATCAGGACATTACACAGCTTATTTAAAGTCTAGAAATGGCTGGTCATTCTGCAACGATTCTGTTTTAATTTAAAAAAAAAATTGCCGTATGACCTTAAAAATTCTTACCTGGTGTTTTTAAAACCAAAATTTTAGGGAAAGAATCTCGGGATGTGCTCTGAGGAATTTCAAGAAGTTCTAATGGCTCCGACACGATTTGGCCTTGAGGATAAGTGTAGTACAGAGACATAACTTCTTACCATAACACTGGACGTCATGGAAAAATAAGTGCACTTTGATTGAGTTCAGAAAAACTATTTCTTTTTATAAGCTAATTCAAGCAGCCAATCAAAACATGGAGTAGAGGGAATGTAAGTCTGCAATGCTGTCTACTGTTTTATATTGCTTTGTGATTAAAAGTGATGTAGAGAATTAAATAATTGTAGTAGTCATAGAGGTAGTGTAAGTCTGCTTCATAGTAAGCAGTATCAGTGTCATAGGAAATGTAGAACATGAGTGAGCAAGAAGGGTAAGATATTAGTAATCCAGGATTGTGAAAATGATCTTCAACATTTTAATTCTGAAAGTTGTGGAAATACAACATGACGGGATTGGCTTACAAGAATTCCAAGAGTTATAAATGGCTCTGACATGATTTGGCCTTGTGGAAACGTGTGGTAGAGAGCGAGAAGTCATTTATTGTATGTAACATATTTTTCAAAACGATGGAGGTTTTCTTTCAGAAAGTGGCGGGCTGAAAGTAATAACAGCACAACAGAGTGTAAGCTGTTCATAGGACATCCTTCGACGTCATGGAAAGTAAGTTAACTTTAAGGAGTTCTGAATTCTGATTTGTTATGTTGTATGGGTTTTTTAAACACAATCATTTTGATTGTGGGTTTTTTTCCCCGCTGTTATATGATGAATACCTTCAAGTCACTGTTTTTAGTGAAATTTGATACATTCTGAGAACAGCAAAAATAAACCATTTAACATGTATAATTAATTCTGTACTGTTTGCATTTATGATGTACATGTAGAACTGTGTAGGAGGCATGGAGAAGGTGAGGCTTCTGTAAGTGTCAAAGTTGTTGCATACAGTGCTGCACTTCTGGGTACTGTTTCATATGCTGGACTACATCTGCACTATGAGATACCTAAGCAAAGGCAACACAGGTGATGTGATTGTGAAATGAGGAAAAGAAACTCCACATTTTTCAATTACATCACCTGTGTTTCCTAAGTTTACGAATGACATTGTGCAGATGAAGTTTAGGTCTGTCCACGGACACAGAAGAGGTCTGGCCCTTGTTCAAGAGTGAAGTGGATATGACTTACTTCATTGGTAGGCCTTCACATGTATTATCTCCTCTGTATTCTTCAACAAGCATGAATTTGATATGCAATCCTGAGTAGGCCTCACCTTAAACAAACCTCTGGAGAGGCCACACCTTATCGTCATCCTGAATCAATCATTTCAAATGTTAGGGACAGATTTATGATAGGTGTATGCCTCTTTTGCACCACTGTGCGTCACTTTTGTGATGCAGCGGAGGTGCAAAAGATTTGCTCTGAGGTGACAAAATTACAAATTGATGCATCTAGGCAGATGTGTCATGCTGTAAAAAACCGTGCCACATGAAACCGATGCAGCAGTGATGCAAAATATGCACCATGTTGCAAGACAGGCCTGACTTCATCTCCAACAAGATAAGAAGCTAAGTCTTCTGTAAATGTCAAAATTGTTGTATATACTGCTCAACTTCTATGTACTCTTTGATATGCTAGACTCCATCTGCACTATGAGATACCTAACCAAAGGCAACACAGGTGATGTGATTGTGAAATGAGGAAAAGAAACTCCACATTTTTCAATTACATCACCAGTGTTTCCTAAGTTTACGAATGACATTGTGCAGATGAAATTTAGGTCTGTCCACGGACACAGAAGAGGTCTGGCCTTTGTTCAAGAGTGAAGTGGACATGACTTACTTCATTGGTAGGCCTTCACATGTATTATGTCCTCTGTTCTCTTCAACAACTCGAAATTTCATTTGGAACCCTGAGTAGGCCTCACCTCAAACAAACCTCTGGATAGGACACATGTTATTGGCATCCTGAAACAATCATTTAAAATGTTAGTGTCTTGCGACACTTTTGTGAGACAACAGCAGTGCAAAAGATGCACCATGTTTTAAGATAGGCCTCACTTCATCTGCATCAAGATACTGTTAGTTTAAAATGTATATCTTTAGGACTGTGTAGGGGGCCTGGAGAAGCAGAAGCTTCTGTAAGTGTCAAAGTTGTTGAAAAACTGTTTGTCCTTCAATCTTTTCCCTTGTCTTTTCTAATTTTTAAATACATGTTTTAATATTTTTCAAATGTTTGTTCTCTCTTTCACAGATTGAAAGTATAAAAATAAAAAGTGAGTAAGTTAACGACAATTACAAGGTAAATGTTTTGTACTCTTTTTGTTACATTTCTATCACATTCACCTACTATTAGTTCCACAGCTTCATTTCTTTAACCCTCAGTTTCCTACCTTTGCTACTTTCCTCATTCCTTTCTCTATTACCTACTTACTCAACTCCTTCCACTCTTTTTCTCAGTCCCTCTCTTCTCATAGTTCCTCACTCTTGTTCACTCACTCCGTCTCTATTACTCTTAGTGTCTTTGACTGATCACTCTTTCACTACTTGTTCATAATGCTTTCTCTGTGTAGTTGAAGCACACTAAGGAGCATATTATGAACACAGCCAATGAAATTATTGCTGTTTTTATTGGCAGAAAACTGCTGCAAAAGTGGTTTTAGCGGCAGTTTTCTGCCGCAAAAGCGGCTTTAGCGACACATTTCTGCCGATAAAAGCTGCAAAACTTTTATTGGCTATGTTGATGATATGGCTCTATGTTATTTACATTTCTTTGCTGTTTCAATTAATCTTTTTCTGTTATTTTTTCTTTTCTGTTTTCTGTGTTTTCTCTCTGTTATTCCACATGTTTTAATCTTATTTTGAACATTCACTCACATTCTCCAAGAAACTCTTCTTTGTTATTGTTCTACTCTCTTTTTTTTCTTTCACTTCCTTTTTTATTTTGTTTTTCACAATTATACCCTCTTCCATCTTTTCTTCGGTAAATAGATCTATTAAACAGTATCTCTGGTTTAATCCCTATAGCTGTCTTTCTTTTAACATTACTCTCTGTTTACTTGCCTTATACTAACTCTTCTTTTTTTTTTTTGAAATTTTTTTTGGTTCGCTCCCGGTTCGCGAACCGGGAAGCGAACGGGGAAGCGAACCAAAAGAAATAGAGCTTGCCAGAGTGCTAAACATTCTAGCAATTTTTTTTGAAAGGGGAGGTAGTTCTGAAAAGAACTGTTTTTTTATGTTTTTGTTTTATATATATTTTTTTTTTCTGAACATTTTGTTTTTTGTGTGTATTTTTTGAACAGTTTTATGTTTTTTTTTGCTTTTGATGGAGGGGAAACAACAAAAAACAGGCATTGGAAACGGCTCAACAGGAGCAAAAAAAAAAATTACTGTCTGGGGCGTTTAGGGCAATTGTGATTTTCATAAGCTCGGTTGATTAAGGTAATACTCATATTACCACAAGACAATAATGCACCACAATACAAGCAGGTAAACTTCATATGGACAAAGTTGTCCTGAATGTTTGGCACGGTTTCCCGTGCCTCTGCTGGTGTCAAAGATATCTGTGATGATGACCTGGCCACAGGAGTTGTTGGGTTGTCCTGCTGGTCACGTATCTCTGCCCGGCTGTAGTTTAAAGGATGCCACCTGCTCATATGACGATGCATGGTGTAGTTACCGAAGCTGTATTTTTTTAAGGTGCCTCTAGATAACTTCTCCTTACATATGAGGCAGGTGACATATCTGGCATTTACTTTCTTCTGCCCTTCAGGGATCGAAAAAAACTGCCAAATAAAACTGGTTTTCCGATGTGAAACCCGGGGCTGCTCTTCTAAAAACTGTGGTCCTTCTATCTCCTCTTCCTCTTGCTCATCCTCTTCCTCCTCTGTGTTGCTGATGAACTGGGGAGGTGGTCCTCTCTTCCCATGAGGAGGTGGTGGTGGTGGTGGGGGTCCACCAGCTGAAGCTACCAATGAAGCCATTGCTGAACTATCAAAAAAAGGTCTTCCTCTCACAAAGATGAAAGTCAGAGTGAGGAAAGAAGGAGGGGTTTTCATCATTTGGGAAAAACAATAGTTCTAAACCAATGAAAAGTGTTATTTTTAGGTCACCTGACCTAGCCTTACATCATTATGAAACCAAAAGTGAAATGAACCAATGAAAAGTTTTATTAACAAGTCACATGACCTGTTACGCTTATGTTACGCGCTGCGGAACGCGCCCCGGATCGCTTCCGGGTCGCTGCGCTTCACGCCTCGGTTCGCGCTCCGGAGCACTTCCGGGTGCGCTAACGCGGCGCGTCATAAGACGCATTACGCGACAACGCGATACGTCGCGCTTTCGCGACGCGCCCCTGATCGCTTCCGGGGAGCTGCGCTTCGCGTCTCAGTTCGCATACCGGAGCACTTCCGGGTGCGCTAACGCGGCGCGTCATAAGACGCATTACGCGACAACGCGATACGTCGTGCTTCCGCGACACGTCACGATGTTGATTTCTAACGCGGCAGTTGCGCAAACGGACCGTTTACCGGTTCGCGGACCGGGTCGCGGCATCAAATTGAGCTAACGGGAAGCTTCCCGGTTCGCGAACCGGGAGCGAAGAAAAAAAAATATTTTAAAAAAAAATTATTAATAAACATATAACATATATTTTGGGATTTAAAGAAGAATACATTTTACAGCTACAGATATTAGCTTTTAAAAAACCAATGAAATTCACTGAAAAAACCATAGGTTATAGACCATATATAGTTAGGAATTAGCATTTACAAAACCTTGAAAATTCACTGAAAAAACCATAGGTTATAGACCATATATAGTTAGGAATTAGCATTTAAAAAACCTTATTTTACTCACACAAAACCATTGAAATTCCATATATAGTTAGTTGTACTAACTATATATCGCGCACCCGCAATCCACTGCTGATCATGTCCCATATTACATCATTCATGACATGGTCAGTGACATCACTGATGACATCACTGATGACATCTCAAATGACATCACTGATGACATCACTGATGACATCTCAAATGCCATCACTGATGACATCACTGATGTCATCTCAAATGACATCACTGATGACATCACTGATGACATCACTGATGTCATCTCAAATGACATCACTAATGACATCACTGATGACATCACTGATGACATCTCAAATGACATCTCAAATGACAACACTGATGACATCTCATTTGACATCACTGATGACATCACTGATGACATCTCAAATGACATCACTGATGACATCACTGATGACATCTCATTTGACATTACTGATCACATCACTGATGACATCATTCATGTGATATTATGATGAACCTCTTCAGACTCTTATATAATCTTAGATACACTCAGTATAAACATACACTCACAGACTGTCACTCATCCATGGAGTTACTCACACACCTAGTCAGTCATGCAAAGAATCAATCACACCTCCATTTCCTCAACTATACAGTTATACACACCTTACTTATTCAAACATATACTAAAATATATTTACTCACTTATACAATCCTGGATACAAGTTCACAATGATCCATACAGCCACTCACACATTCACTGGCTCTTATGCACAGTTATTTATATATGTCAACTCTCACATGTACTGTATTTTACATATGTACTTACTTTGACATGTAGCACTGAGATATCCATTCACTCACCAATACACTCATGCACACAGTCAACCGCCCATACAGCTGTTTCCACATGCACTTTTGAACCCATACATCTAGTGAATCAACTGCTCACACATCTATGCAGAGAGTCATACACCTCCCAGCCACCCACACACACACTCAGTCTCCCATACAAATGCTTGGGCAACCAATCAATAACCCATATAGTTAATCATATAGCTACTGTTCAACACATGCAGCAGTTTACAGAACAACAGACATAATGATGCACAAATTAAGACAGTTTAGTCACTAACCCATGCACTCAGTGAGACACATTTAATCAGTCACTCATACAGTCAGTCATGCCCCTACTAAATCCTTCATCAAGACACTTATACATCCACTCATTCTTCAATATGTAAGACATATTTTAACTTTACAGAAAAATACAGTCACTGGATGTTGTCATCAGTGATGTCATCAGTGATGGCATTTGAGATGTCATCAGTGATGTCATCAGTGATGTCATTTGAGATGTCATCAGTGATGTCATCAGTGATGTCACTGACCATGTCATGAATGATGTAATATGTGACATGATCAGCAGTGGATTGCGGGTGCGCGATATATAGTTAGTACAACTAACTATATATGGAATTTCAATGGTTTTGTGTGAGTAAAATAAGGTTTTTTAAATGCTAATTCCTAACTATATATGGTCTATAACCTATGGTTTTTTCAGTGAATATATATATATATTCACTGAAAAAAACATAGGTTTGACACCAGTTATAGTTAGCTGGAAATTTTACTGATATAAAACCAATGAAATTCCACGTTATAGTTAGTTGGACTCACTATAACTTGCGCGTGTAATGCACTGCTGATGACATCACATATTACATCACTCATGACATCACTCATGACACCATCCAGTGAATGTGTGTTTTTCTGAAAAATAAATATTAGTGAATAATGTTTACATTTTTAAATATATGTATTAGTGTTTCACTTTGTGTATAAGTAGCTACATGGGTTGGTGAGTAGGTACATGTGTATGTACATGGGTTATTAGATGTTTTATTAGTATCAGTATGAGTGTTTGTATTGTTTAGTGTGAATTACTTACAACATTGATGCATGAGTGACAGACTCTTTTTTTGTATGTATTTTGAAGACTACATATGTGCAGGACTGTATGGTTGAATAGTGTGTATATGTGTATGTTAGTGAGTAAATGACTGTCTCACTAGTGTTTTAAACAGTAACTACATATGTTTTAATCTAGAATATGTGAATATTGATGCATATAAGTGAGTATATGTGAGAGTAAGAGATTGTAAAAGTTCCTGTTTACATAAGTATGTATTTTGAAAAGTGATTGTTTAAGAGAATAAATATGTGTAATTTTCAATAGAAGTAAGGTGGTAGTGTATGTATTGCTCTGTATGCGAAAAAATGGATGTTCAATAGTTTATTTGCATGTGTGAGTATGTGTGTGAGCAACTTTTGGATGACTGTCGGTGTGTAACAGAAAGTATAGGTGTATCACTTCATATGATGAGTGAGTATATGTATGAGTGACTATATAGAACTGTTGGTGAATGAGTGGGTGTGTATATAGATGGTGGAATTACTGAATTGGTTGTAACTGGTATGGATATCTCTTTTTTTTGGAAAATTTTAGTTTCTTTTTTCTTTTTTTGAATGTTTTTCAAGGGTTACAATACACTGAAAGGACATCTATTACTCTGTCACAAGGATGGTGTCATCAGTGATCTCATGAGTGATGTCACTGACCATGTCATGAGTGATGTAATATGTGATGTCATCAGCAGTGCATTACACGCGCAAGTTATAGTGAGTCCAACTAACTATAACGTGGAATTTCATTGGTTTTATATCAGTAAAATTTCCAGCTAACTATAACTGGTGTCAAACCTATGTTTTTTTCAGTGAATTTCATAGGTTTTGTAAATGCTACTTCCTAACTATAACGTGTGTAAAACCTATGTTTTTTTTAGTGAATTTCATAGGTTTTGTAAATGCTACTTCCTAACTATGACGTGTGTAAAACCTATGGTTTTTTCAGTGAATTTCATTGGTTTTTAAAATGCTAATTCAGAAATATCTCGTGTATGCAACCTATACTTTTGTCAATAAAGTTCTGGCAATATTTTTTTCGGAAACAAGCCGTTTTCTTCATTGTTCAAGTTGCATAGAGACTCCCTGTAAAGCGATACAGAATTAGAAAGTCTGTACCTTGCCTTTTTTTGAACTCATTAAAATTTGTCTGTAAATAAAAATAACCTTTCTAAACTTTCGTGCGCGACCCGGTGTGCGCACTCTCGGCAACAGTTCTCAATAAAATGGATAGCGCATTTCCAGGCTTTCGTGCGCGACCGACTGCGCGCACCCGCCTATATATTTCGTGAAACCTTTGCAATTTGAACTTATTGAATTTCTTCATAGATCCATCAAAGAACTTATAGTACGTCAAAGAGACTAAACCTAGGCTTCTTTTTTAATATTATGAAAATTTTCATTAAATGGAGCCGAATGTCTTTTTAAACTTTCGTGCGTGACCGAATGTACACACCTTGGTATTTTAAAAAAATATATAAAAGGTTTTATACTTTAACAATTGTATGCTTGAATCGAGCTCAGAAGATATATTAAATCCGGATATGTTTGGATTTACTCCTTTTCACGTTTTGAAACTTCGCTGAATTAGACCGCTACTTCCAAATGACGTACGTGACCAGATACTGTCACCGCGTACACGTCCTGAGAGGCGCATGTGAAGTCATGTGACTTGAAAACAACACTTCCAATTGGTTCTTAGTAGTTTCTATTCTGCAATTTACACGGAGCACTCCACCCACTTCCCTCACTATCTTTTGTACTCTCAAAAGAAAACAACGTTCAACATCTTTCGGAAAACTTTGCTGAAATGGCTGCCGTTCCGCATTCATCTTCCGAATCTGAAGGAAATGAGCGACTACCTTTAAAAAGAAAAAAGGAATCTTTTATTTGGCAATTTTTCACTTATCCTGAAGAACAAAAGAAAGTGAATGCGCCAAAAGTTACCTGCACGATATGCAAATCGGTTCTCTCAAGAGGAAATCCAACAAAAACATTTTCCTTTTCCATACATACCATGGTGCGGCATGTCAAACAAGTGCACCCTGTGGAATTTGCACAGGCATCGACAATAGCCCTGGCCACGCTATTACCATCAGAGGTGGCCAGCACATCTTCTGGTGGACGACCTGTATCTCCATCGAGTGCTGTGATGGACTTGAGACCATATCTTGCAAAGGTGCACATGAAATGCAACGAGTGTGGAGAAATTCTTCTGTACGGAGAGCAGAGCCTCATTCTTACTAAACTAAATATTGAGAGTCATAAATGCCCCGAGAAAAGATAAATTTCTTCATTTCATTTTGATCCTGTGTCACACATGAAAATGTTGTTGCAAGTTTAAAAAATCAAAAACAACATAACACTTGTTTTAAAAAAAAAAAAAAAAAAAAAAGTTATTTTCAGAACTAACTCATTGTACCAAAAAGAGCTCCAGGACCATATTATAAAGGGGGTTTATCTCCGCTTTTTTGGCTTTCGTTCGTGCGCGACCGTGTGCGCGCACCCGCCTATATATTTCGTGAAAACTTTGCAATTGCAACTTATTAAATTTCTTCATAGACCCATCAAAGAACTTATACTACGTCAAAGAGACTAAACCTAGGCTTCTTTTTTAATATTATGAAAATTTTCATTAAATGGAGCCGAATGTCTTTTTAAACTTTCGTACGTGACCGAATGTACACACCTTGGTATTTTAAAAAAATATATAAAAGGTTTTATACTTTAACAATTGTATGCTTGAATCGAGCTCAGAAGATATATTAAATCCGGATATGTTTGGATTTACTCCTTTTCACGTTTTGAAACTTCGCTGAATTAGACCGCTACTTCCAAATGACGTACGTGACCAGATACTGTCACCGCGTACACGTCCTGAGACGCGCATGTGAAGTCATGTGACTTGAAAACAACACTTCCAATTGGTTCTTAGTAGTTTCTATTCTGCAATTTACACGCAGCACTCCACCCACTTCCCTCACTATCTTTTGTACTCTCAAAAGAGAACAACGTTCAACATCTTTCGGAAAACTTTGCTGAAATGGCTGCTGTTCCGCATTCATCTTCCGAATCTGAAGGAAATGAGCGACTACCTTTAAAAAGAAAAAAGGAATCTTTTATTTGGCAATTTTTCACTTATCCTGAAGAACAAAAGAAAGTGAATGCGGCAAAAGTTACCTGCACGATATGCAAATCGGTTCTCTCAAGAGGAAATCCAACAAAAAAATATTCCTTTTCCATACATACCATGGTGCGGCATGTCAAACAAGTGCACCCTGTGGAATTTGCACAGGCATCGACAATAGCCCTGGCCACGCTATTACCATCAGAGGTGGCCAGCACATCTTCTGGTGGACGACCTGTATTTCCATCGAGTGCTGTGATGGACTTGAGACCATATCTTGCAAAGGTGCACATGAAATGCAACGAGTGTGGAGAAATTCTTCTGTACGGAGAGCAGAGCCTCATTCTTACTAAACTAAAAATTGAGAGTCATAAATGCCCCGAGAAAAGATAAATTTCTTCATTTCATTTTGATCCTGTGTCACACATGAAAATGTTGTTGCAAGTTTAAAAAATCAAAAACAACATAACACTTGTTTAAAAAAAAACAAAAAAAAAAAAAAAGTTCTTTTCAGAACTAACTCATTGTACCAAAAAGAGCTCCAGGAGCATATTATAAAGGGGGTTTATCTCCGCTTTTTTGGCTTTCGTTCGTGCGCGACCGTGTGCGCGCACCCGCCTATATATTTCGTGAAAACTTTGCAATTGCAACTTATTAAATTTCTTCATAGACCCATCAAAGAACTTATACTACGTCAAAGACACTAAACCTAGGCTTCTTTTTTATTATTATGAAAATTTACATTAAATGGAGCCGAATGTCTTTTTAAACTTTCGTGCGTGACCGAATGTACACACCTTGGTATTTTTAAAAAAAATATAAAAGGTTTTATACTTTAACAATTGTATGCTTGAATCGAGCTCAGAGATATATTAAATCCGGATGTGTTTGGATTTACTCCTTTTCACGTTTTGAAACTTCGCTGAATTAGACCGCTACTTCTAAATGACGTACGTGACCAGATACTGTCACCGCGTACACGTCCTGAGACGCGCATGTGAAGTCATGTGACTTGAAAACAACACTTCCAATTGGTTCTTAGTAGTTTCTATTCTGCAATTTACACGGAGCGCTCCACCCACTTCCCTCACTATGTTTTCTACTCTCAAAAGAGAACAACGTTCAACATCTTTCGGAAGACTTTCTTTTCACGCGATAATGTGAAATACTGAGATTGTTACAGGATTTTCTATCAGATATGTGTTCCCATTGCTGTTGAAGCACTAACACCGTGGAAAATTCCACCGATAGCAGTGATATTTTTAACGCCGAGCACCGGCGATTTTTATCACTTAGAAGCCTTCCTATTATGAAGGTTTATCTCCTAAGTCTCTGATTCTCAAACTGTGCAACACGGCTCCGCTGTGTGCCGTAATGAGGTGCTAGGGGCGCCGCGCACACTCTAGTGTGACTAACCATCCATAAATTCCACGGACATCTCTACCCTGTTATCTGCAATTGTGAACATCAAAAGGAGCTGCGCTACGCCCCTGTGAGAGGCCTCACTCCCACTGCTGCAACGGCTTGGCAGTCCTCCAGATGCACAGGAACAGCCCCTCCGATCCATTGAAGTTCTCTGTCGTGAGAGGCCTCACTCCCACTGCTGCAACGGCTTGGCAGTCCTCCAGATGCACAGGAACAGCCCCTCCGATCCATTGACGTTCTGTGTCGGTCTCAATACCACTTACGAAATGAAAATAAGCACAGAAGAATATTCAAGCATGTAGTACTCCTCCTGCTACAGCATACAGAATGCATTCTATTACCTATAAAAAAGTGAAACACCCACGCTACAATCATATAGAATACTTCCTCTAAAGAAGCCTGTGAATAACTTTAAAACATCAGGTTAACCTTTTTTTACTCTCTCATCATTGTTAAAGATACGTATTTACAATACTATATTAAACAATGCCATGGTTGTTGCTTTTTAATTTTAAAAATCTTGCAATCTTTCACAAACCCAATACTCATGGCTTCTTTTTCGTGACAAAAATCTTGCAATATTACATACCTACATAGAATAACAGAAAAAACATAACACTACAAAGGCCGAACACTCTACTAAACGCGGATTTGTAACCTATGGGGCAGATTTATGTTAACTACTTCATACCCAGATATGCACCAGTTAATGTGCACCACAGTATGCTAGTGCTCCGTTACCCATGGTGTGCCACATTTGAAATGTGGCGCACCATGGTACAAAAACACCATACATGCGTAACACATCTGTGCTGAAAAAGTAATACATTGCTAGAGTTGCATCGCAAGTGTGATGCAGCTCCAGCAAGGCTCACCAATGCACTATATTCACAATGCTGCGTCAATACCTACGCCTGCTTCAAGCACATGCCCAGTTTTGAAACAGCATGGGCCTGAAAGTCACTGAGTGAAATATCATGCATTACAGTCAGCCACTTTCAAGACACATTCCTTCAGAGGAACACTTACCGTTTATTAGAGGTAGATCGTCCGACTCCACCGGAGGACACCCCTAATAAAAAGGACATATATATAAAATGCGGACTAGCCGCTGTATCGTGCTAGCAAACTTTAACTTAAAAATCGTTAGAAAAAACAAAAGGAATCGAGCAAAATCAGTAGGCCACTGATAGGATCTCTTTTTGACCTCGCTAAAATAGAAACATTAGGAACAACCCCTCATGAGAAATATGAAACTAGTGAGAGAAACCGAGCTCGACGCCATGATGGCTGCAAGACAGCTCGGCTCCGCCGCCCACCCCGCCCAAAATAACGACAAACCCTATGCAAATATTATAAATATATACAACACACCAGCAAAGTAACAGGGTAAAACGTTTTATTAAATAACTATTTATATGGCAGCCTGCTGCAACATGAAAACAACACTTCCAATTGGTTCTTACTAGTTTCTATTCTGGAATTTACACGCAGCACTCCACCCACTTCCCTCACTATCTTTTGTACTCTCAAGAGAGAACAACGTCCTACATTTTTCGGAAGACTTTGGTGAAATGGCTACCGTATCTCATTCATCTTCCGAATCTGAACAAAATGATCGACTACCTTTAAGAAGAAAAAAAGAATCTTTCATCTGGCAATTTTTCACTTATCCTGAAGATGAAAAGAAAGTAAATGCACCAAAAGTAACCTGCACGATATGTGACTCGTTTCTCTCAAGAGGAAATCCAACAAAAAAATATTCCTTTTCCATACATACCATGGTGCGGCATGTCAAACAAGTGCACCCTGTGCAATTTGCAGAGGCATCGACAAAAGCCCTGGCCACGCTATTACCATTAGAGGTGGCCAGCACATCTTCTGATCGACAACCTGTATCTCCATCGAGTGCAGAGATGGACTTGAGATATTTAACTATATATGGTCTATAACCTATGGTTTTTTCAGTGAATTTTCAAGGTTTTGTAAATGCTAATTCCTAACTATATATGGTCTATAACCTATGGTTTTTTCAGTGAATTTCAATGTTTTTTTTATAGAAAATATCAAAAGCTTTTTTGTGGAAAATGACTAAAATTAGGTATACATAAGCGGCGTTCATTTATGTTCACCACAGCCACTGTTGAAAGTAAAGTGAAAGTCGCGAAACAGTTGCCACGCCATCTAGTCCCTTTTAGGCCCCATCATGCACGTAAGTAACAGCCATTTTGTGTGTCATGCCCTCTCTGCCCACTGCCAATAGCCTATGATTGTTCGAAATTGGTTCTCTTTGGGTGATTCCCTATTCACAAATAAGCACAGAGTCGCAATACTCTGTTTAGTTTTTGCAGATAGTGAAGGATAGGTAGTGCAGACTTTTGTCCCCTTTGTAACCCGTCATGCCTATCTCTGCCCCGTTTGTTGGTAGTTGGTTGAACCCGGACCGTTTATTAGAGGTAGATCGTCCGACTCCACTGGAGGACACCCCTAATAAAAAGGACATATATATAAAATGCGGACTAGCCGCTGTATCGTGCTAGCAAACTATAACATAAAAATCGTTAGAAAAAACAAAAGGAATCGAGCAAAATTAGTAGGCCACTGATGGGATCTCTTTTTGACCTCGCTAAAATAGAAACATTAGGAACAACCCCTCATGAGAAATATGAAGTTAGTGAGAGGAACCGAGCTCGACGCCATGATGGCTGCAAGACAGCTCGGCTCCGCCGCCCACCCTGCCCAAAATAACGACAAACACTATGCAAATATTATAAATATATACAACACACCAACAAAGTAACAGGGTAAAACGTTTCATTAAATAACTATTTACATGGCAGCCTGCTGCAACATCGATCCAAATGCATGACGCTGTTCCTGTCGAGGTAGCATAGCTGGCGGCCTAGGGGTGGAGGACCGTTGTGCAAATACCCCGGGGACGACACCATGCGCCAAGGCTCGTCCCCAGTACATCCAGAGGTGATGTCCGACAAGTTGTGTGGGGGAATGCCTTGCTGATGCCGCCACCCCCACCACCTTCTTGTTGCCTGATCCGGCCAGCTCAATCGATCGAGCATGAGACTCATGCACTCTGATCTCCTTGTCCTCAGTCAAGCATCAATAGTAAGATTTTCATAGGTGAGTGTAGGTTCATAGTTTTCCATCCACAGACTAAAAGCCTGGAGTGGGAGTGAAAAAACCATAACTAGGTAAGAAGGAATGCAGAGGCTGTAGGAAGGACTCTGGATATGCTTGGTCCCTGAGATGCTTCGATGTCACTGCCTTGCACAAATCGCATAAGTCCTGGATGTTGGGTGCCATAGTTGAGGGTTTGACCTAAAGACACGTCCTGCGGTGCCCTGGTCCAACCATCACATATACCTGCGCCAGGAGACGGCGTGGGGTGCACTGGAAGGGAGAGGCGGCGCGAACGAGCCTCCCCCACCTCCCCAGGTGGAGGTTTCTCAGCTACACCCCTAAAGACACGTCCTGCGGTGCCCTGGTCCAACCATCACATATACCTGCACCAGGAGACGGTGTGGGGTGCACTGGAAGGGAGAGGCGGCGCGAACGAGCCTCCCCCACCTCCCCAGGTGGAGGTTTCTCAGCTACACCCCTAAAGACACGTCCTGCGGTGCCCTGGCCCAACCATCACATATACCTGCGCCAGGAGACGGCGTGGGGTACACTGGAAGGGAGAGGCGGCACGAACGAGCCTCCCCCACCTCCCCAGGTGGAGGTTTCTCAGCTACACCCCAGCGCTTCAGTCGACAAGCTGAGTTGCGCCCGCTCCTGCGGCACATTGCCTCTCTCGGCCAGCTGAATTACGCCTGCTCTTGCTATTACAGCGTCTCACCCGCCATCCGGCTGAATTGCACTCACTCTTGCGATACAGCGACAGGCGGCTGCCACGGAGCTCAGGAAATGGCGGTCGGCTCCACAGACTTGGGCCTGGCCTGCAAGGATGGCTCTGGACAACCCTGGAACTCGGACGCTTGACTGCTAGGGCATGGGCCCCATTCCCATAAGCGTCCCATCAGCCTTGAAGATTCTACAAGAGTCACCGGGGCCCCCGACTCCCGCAGAGTTCCGGTGGGGAGCGACTGCCATGATTGCTCGCAGAATGGCCACGACGTAGCCACGGGGTGCTCTAATGCTGACGCCAGCTTCAGTCTGAAACATCCAGAAACACTGTAGACTACCAATTCGATCAGTTCCGGTGAAGCTCCAACGACGTATCGCGTTGTTGCATAATGCGTCATATGACACGCCGCGTTAGCGCACCCGGAAGTGCTCCGGTGCGCGAGGCGCTAAGCGCAGCTTCCCGGAAGCAATCCGGGGCGCGGCGCGGAGCGCGTAACGTAAGCATAACAGGTCATGTGACTTGTTAATAAAACTTTTCATTGGTTTAGAACTATTTTTTGTCCCAAATGATGAAAACCCCTCCTTGTTTCCTCTTGGCTCCTGCCCCCTCCCCAAGTCTTGCTCGGCCAGCTGAGTTTCGCCCACTCTTGCGGCCTACGACATGGATAGGCCGGGGCGTTATGGATCAGTATGGGCAAATATACACTTGGGGATTCACAAGCAACAACAAGCCTTTGTATTTGGGGCTCTAAATCAACAACAGTGACAGAGAACAGAACCGAACTAAGCACTCAGGGGCTACGTTTAAACGTAACATCATCTCCCCAGAGGTACATCACCTTACACAGACATGCACTCTGATCTCCTTGGCCTCAGTCAAGCATCAATAGTAAGATTTTCATAGGTGAGTCTAGGTTCATGGTTTTCCATCCACAGACTAAAAGCCTGGAGTGGGAGTGAAAAAACCATAACTAGGTAAGAAGGAAGGCAGAAACAGAATCTTCCTCTGCAACATCAGGCTCTGCATCGCTACTTACTTATAAATGCAGAAAAAACTCAATTAACACAAGGGCTCTTTTCAGAGCCACCTTATATCAAAGCACTCAAACTTCTGATTTATCTCCATTTTCACACTCTTGTAAATAGGTGTGCGCGCCCGGGTGCGTCACCCTGCAACTTTTTAAAAAAAAAATATATATATTTTCGCCTTTAAGGGCCTTACTGCACACCCTGAGAAAACCTACGCAGCAAAACAATCTCTACCTTCTCCCCTTTCCATGTTCCAACGCTTTGAAATGAACAATATATTTACTCGCAGTGACAAAATGGCGGTCAACACTTCCTGATTTCCTTCGAATCGAACGTTAACAGACGTCACGCAGCAAAAAAAATTCCGCTCGCGCGCAGCCGCTTGAGTGCGCGCACCCGTGCGCGCGTATAGATATATAATTGACTTTAACTTTAATTTTCTCAGCAACTACTGAACGGATTTACACCATTCCAAAAAAAGCGTAATCTGCGAGCCGGACTCTACAGTTTTGCCAAATTTCTTATAAATCCATTCAGCCGTTCGACCTGTAGCCGTGTCTAAACGTCCTATGGAAAATAACATGGAGAAAACACGTTTTGGGACCCCCTTTTATCTCAGCCCCCACTTCACCAATCCCCCCCAAACTTTCAGGGAAGGAGCGCAGCGGACCGAGCCATCTTCTTTGAGAAATTCGCAAAGATTCATCCACCAGGGCCAAAGTTAATCCAAATAGAATGTTGAGGATTTCCTGTAGAAACTAGGTCCTAACTATAACTACCTACTGGCGACCGCCAGTAGGTAATATATATATATATATATATATATATATATATATATATATATATATATATATATATATATATATATATATATACTACTATAATAAAGGAAGAACTTTCAGCCTTTGAGGCGGGTAAACTCGGGAACCACAGCGCCAATCCACACACCTGATACACCGTTGGAATCGTCAGGGTGTGTAGATGGTTATAGGCTATATACATTTTTAAAAAAACGTTATTAAAAAAATGTACAGTAAAAAAAAGTAGTCCCTCCGAAGTAGCGCCGGCCGCGACGTGCGTGCTCACGTCAGGAGCGCGGGGAGGAGCGCCGTCCAGGAGCGCGACGAGGAGCGGCGGACATGGCACGGGGAGGAGCGGTGACGTGAGGAGCAGCGGAGAGGCCAGCGGCAGTGCAAGCAGCGGACAGGCTGGAGGAGCGGCAGCTGAGGTAAAGGAGCGGCGGACATGGCGCGGGGGAGGAGTGCTGACGTGAGGAGCAGCGGACAGGCCAGCGGCGGTGCGAGCAGCGGACAAGCGGGAGGAGCGGCGGCTGAGGTAAGGGGACCAATGTCGGGGCAGGCGGGGGACCGGCTGGGCAGGGGATGGGCTGGGCAGGGGCCGGGCTGCAGGAGAAAAGAGAATGATCCCTTGTTTTTATGGTGAAACAGCAATCATTAACACACCTCTAAGCCAAAAAGATTAGCTATGATGTAAGCTTTCCCAGCCAATGTACACTCTGTAGAATGGATTGGTCAGCTGTACACCTCTGCAAAGAAGAACAGACATATTTAAAGCAGTATATCAGCAGCGGACAGGCGGGAGGAGCGGCGGCTGAGGTAAGGGGACCCAGGTCGGGGTAGGCGGGGGTCGGGCTGGGCGGGGGCCGGTCTGCTGGACAATGTTGGGGCGGGTGGGGGTCGGGGAAGCCTGTTGCTCCTGGACAACGTCGGGACGGGCTGCTAGTATATATATATATATATATATATACATATATATATCCCTACAAGAGGGGCGCCTCATCCTCGCGGGTCGGGGTCCATACTGAGGTGTGTCAGGCACCTCTATTACATCCAACCAAGGAAATGTGCGGCATTCAGCACGCTACACAGACCACACCATCAGACTTGATAAAGTTCTTTTTATTTAAGAAGATTGCAGGCATGACGCGTTTCGAGTTCAAACTAACTCTTTCTCAAATGCCATCAGCTAACATGTCCGTGGGTTCGTTAGAGTTTTTAAAATAACGTAACTAATAAAACAGCGAAGAAGGACTTCAGTCTCTTAAATCCAGTTAAAGGGACAGTAATTCAGGAATCATGTTGCACGCTTTGCAGGTGAGACAACAGGGGTGAGTACTACACAGTATTCTGGGTTTACAGGTAACCCCACAGTGGAATCAATGTCACCGTTTCCTCTGCTGTTGTAACTTCAAAAATAATATATATGTTGGCAGGGACTACATTGCCCATAATGCTCCTTTACGGCCCTTCAAATTCATGCTGGTCTTCACTGTCGATTTTGGCAAAAGTGCAGTTAGCACAAGTATCCCGAGTGCACATCAGGCATTAATAAGGAAAGAGTTCCATACCTCGGTTGTCCTTGTGCCATCGGAATTTCACTACCACGCAGAAATCATGTGGCTTCAAATGTCTCAAGTCTGTAGCGCTAGGGAAAAGTCCCCAGCAAACCCTTGCTGCACCAAATTACATTCAAAAGTTCGGGCGAGCCTCTCCTGGGGCCCCTTCCAATACAAACTCCGTCGTGTGGATTCTCGGCAGCCGGAGGGCACCCTTTAAAGAAGCTCCGCGCTGCAAGTCCGAAATCCCGACAAGAGGGGCGCCTCCTCCTCGCGGGTCGGGGTCCATACTGAGGTGTGTCAGGCACCTCTATTACATCCAACCAAGGAAACGTGCGCCATTCAGCACGCTACACAGACCACACCATCAGACTTGATAAAGTTCTTTTTATTTAAGAAGATTGCAGGCATGACGCGTTTCGAGTTCAAACTAACTCTTTCTCAAATGCCATCAGCTAACATGTCCATGGGTTCGTTAGAGTTTTTAAAATAACGTAACTAATAAAACAGCGAAGAAGGACTTCAGTCTCTTAAATTCAGTAGGTTACCTGTAAACCCAGAATACTGTGTAGTATTCACCCCTGTTGTCTCACCTGCAAAGGGTGCAATATGATTCCTGAATTACTGTCCTTTTAACTGGATTTAAGAGACTGAAGTCCTTCTTCGCTGTTTTATTAGTTACGTTATTTTAAAAACTCTAACGAACCCACGGACATGTTAGCTGATGGCATTTGAGAAAGAGTTAGTTTGAACTCGAAACGAGTCATGCCTGCAATCTTCTTAAATAAAAAGAACTTTATCAAGTCTGATGGTGTGGTCTGTGTAGCGTGCTGAATGGCGCACGTTTCCTTGGTTGGATGTAATAGAGGTGCCTGACACACCTCAGTATGGACCCCGACCCGCGAGGATGAGGCGCCCCTCTTGTCGGGATTTTGGACTTGAAGCGCGGAGCTTCTTTAAAGGGTGCCCTCCGGCTGCCGAGAATCCACACGACGGAGTTTGTATTGGAAGGAGCCCCAGGAGAGGCTCGCCCGAACTTTTGAATGTAATTTGGTGCAGCAAGGGTTTGCTGGGGACTTTTCCCTAGCGCTACAGACTTGAGACATTTGAAGCCAAATGATTTCTGCGTGGTAGTGAAATTCCAATGGCACAAGGACAACCGAGCTATGGAACTCTTTCCTTATTAATGCCTGATGTGCACTCGGGATACTTGTGCTAACTGCAATTTTGCCAAAATCGACAGTGAAGACCAGCATGAATTTGAAGGGCCGTAAAGGAGCATTATGGGCAATGTAGTCCCTGCCAACATATATATTATTTTTGAAGTTACAACAGCAGAGGAAACGGTGACATTGATTCCACTGTGGGGTTACCTGTAAACCCAGAATACTGTGTAGTACTCACCCCTGTTGTCTCACCTGCAAAGCGTGCAACATGATTCCTGAATTACTGTCCCTTTAACTGGATTTAAGAGACGGAAGTCCTTCTTCGCTGTTTTATTAGTTACGTTATTTGAAAAACTCTAACGAACCCACGGACATGTTAGCTGATGGCATTTGAGAAAGAGTTAGTTTGAACTCGAAACGCGTCATGCCTGCAATCTTCTTAAATAAAAAGAACTTTATTAAGTCTGATGGTGTGGTCTGTGTAGCGTGCTGAATGGCGCACGTTTCCTTGGTTGGATATATTTATGTATATATATATATATACATCCAAGAATACTGGCCCTGCACCTCCAGCTCGTATCTGGCGAACAGAAACCACGGCGAGTCCCAAGTTTTCAGGCAAAAGTTGTTTTATTTCACCACAGCAGAACGGTCTGACGCGTTTAGGGCGGATGCCCTTGCTCACAGATGTATATATATAACTTCAGCATCATCAACAGAACTTAGTTCTGCAGCTGAAAGTGATCCTGATAATGATACATCAGGGGCGCAACAATTGGGGTTTACAAGGCTTTCCCTGGCGCAAGAGGTGGGTGTACTGTGTCAAGATCGCCGGGATACCTTAATACCGCGGATTCAGGCAAGGCAAACAACAAAGGGCAAACCGTAAGCGCAACCAAAGGCGCAAATGCCGTGCCAGAAAAATCAAACAGCAAGAACAAACCACAAAGGGGGCGCTGGAACAAACAAAACCGCGCCCAAGGGAACAATCCCGGCCCTGCTCAATAGTCAATCTAACGGACATTAAACTCACAAAAAATGATCTGACGGTCCTAGGCTTAGGGCTGTCATATTGCCCACCCTGTTATTTTAATTATGCAGATACCAGGATGGATGTATACAGGTTTGTGAGGAAACTCAAGTTGAGCAAATTCTTCCTGTTACAACCAAATAGGAAGAACCGGACAGAACAACTGAGTAGTCCATCATTACTGATGGCAGGTAGATCGGACAACTTTTGAGGACATTTGGGCATTGCAAAAAGAGTCAGACATATCAACAAATTTGTCAACAGTAGCCTCGAGGGAAGATGTAGGAATTTGTAGAAAACCATTCAGGCCTAAATCTGTTTTTCAACCGGTGATGACTCATGACAACTTAGATGTGTATCAGGAACTAATCACTAAGGATTTGAAAAAACTGTACATTGCCACAAACAAAAAACATGCAACAATTAACAAGAAAAATCAAACCTACAATAATTTGATTAAGAAATTGGAAACCAACAAAAACATCATTATACGCCAAGCCGACAAGGGCGGGAATATTGTTCTATGGCCACGCCAAATGTACATAAGTGAAGCTGAACTACAACTGCAAGATTCCTTATGTTACAAAAAGAGCAATTTCTCAATGATAAGATCAGCATGGCAAGACCAAAGCTCAAAGTTAATGGCATGGAGAAGTGGCAATCTCATATCTAATGAGGAATTCCAGTTTTTAAAGAAAGAACATCTGGTAGTGCCTACTTTTTACCTGATACCTAAAATTCATAAGAATGTTGAGACACCACCAGGGCGTCCAATCCTCTCTGCGATTAATAGCTCCACGGAAAATATCTCAAAATACATAGACTATTTCTTGCAGGACCGGGTCAAAAAATTGTGTTCTTATGTACCGCATACCAGTGATTTTGTTCGCAAATTGAGAAATGCTGTTTGGGATTCTGACTGTCTTCTAATAACATTAAACGTGTCCTCGCTATAAACCTCTATAAAACATGTTGATGGAGTAAAAGCAGTTCAGCATTATTTAAACAAACGGGCAATGAATTTTTCGGCCCACAACAGAATGCTGATTTCTATGATACTAACCTGCTTAGAACAAAACTTCTTCATGTTTAACAATCAAGTGGTGTACCAACAGATCAGGGGGGTGGCCATGGGGCCTGCTTTTCCCCCAGTTTCGCATGTTTACACATGGGACTGTGGGAGGAGCGGGTCCTCATGGGTCAACATAACGCCACCATGCAAAATCATGTACCCCTATATCTTAGATACATAGATGATCTGTTTATGGTCTGGCGGGGAGCGAGGGAGGAGGCACAACACTTTGTGGAGGAGCTGAATATAAACAGCTTAAATTTACAATTCACAGCCACAATAGATGCTAAATCTGTCTGCTTCCTGGACACTGAGGTATATGTAGAGGGCACAGAGTTGGCAACTAAGTTGCATAGGAAGCCCACTGCGGGCAACACAATATTACATGCAGATAGTCAACACCCGTATCACCTAATAAACAGCGTTCCCTTCGGGGAGATGCTGCGCATTAGGCGAATATGCAGCTCAGATGATGAATGTCATAAGGCCCAAGAAGAAATCAGAATAAGATTCCTGGCTAGGGAATATTCGGAGGAGGTCCTCAAGAAAGCTATATCGCGGTCTCGAGCAATATCGAGAGATCTAGCAATAACTCCAAAATCCAAAGAAACAGCAAATGTGGGGGATAAGACCAGGATTGAGCCCAGAGTCATATTGACTTTTAATAGACAGCATAATGATATAAGGAAGATTTTCTTTAAAAACTGGAATCTGGTGGCAGGGGATCCTGTCATTGGAAGGTTAGTTAAAAAAAAAACAGATCTAACCTTTAGAAAGTCTCCCTCAATGGCGAGCAAATTAGTGAGTAACTGTCCTGAGATCACAGTACCAAACACATGGATGGCACTGAGCAAGGGCTTTAGGAAATGTGCTAGTTGCAAAGCATGTAAATATGGTTGCAACAAAACCCATTTCTCAGTCCCATTCAAAAAAACATTTGTACCCATCAAGAAAAGACTCACCTGTAAGACGGACTATGTGGTATATGAGCTGCAGTGTCCGTGTGGGTTGCGGTATGTAGGGAGAACCCGGCTGCCCGCCCACAAACGATACTGCAGCACATCAGAGCAATCACAGGGAAAGACCAAGCTTACCCAGTTGCCCGTCATTTTGAGAGTACACATGACAGTGATCCTAAATACTTACAGTACTTTTTAACAGATGCTGTGCTCCCATTTAAACGTGGAGGAAATCGGGAAGCACAGCTACGCCTCCTGGAAACGAGGTATATATTAGAATTAGACAGTAAAACTCAGGCAGGTCTTAATGCAACGGAAGACTTGTACATCTGTCTATAGTTCTAGGGGAAATAAATGATCATAACCAGGAGACAAGGGTGTAACATTAGGATCAGTCATAATGTGGAGATATAGGATGTATATAATGAATTTGTGGTTCTGTCATACAATAGGAAGATTTTACAACATATGAAGTGCGTTATACAAGCCAACTCCTCTGAATCAAGTAGTTTTTAACAAATAGTTTTTAGAATTGCACAAGTTTCACTTTTAAATGTGAAATTTGCACATAAATAGCGCTTTAAATTTTTGCACATGTGGGATCGATAGATAGTCAAGAATATTGATACAATCAACTTGCTCATTTCAGTATAATAACCCACTTGGGTATTATGTTTTTTGATTGATACACTTGGAAAACTTAATGGAATGTATATAAATTGTAAAGTATTTATACTTAGATACATTTTGTATATTTGCACATATTTATTACCTGTATATAATGGTTTTAATATGGGAATTTTCATCGAATTTTAGAAACTGTGTCTTATATTCATTGATAAATTATTCCATGCGAGTATGTTTTCCATGTTCATGATCAATTGTGTTGAGCACGGTGATGAAAGCACGCTTTTTTGTGGACTATAAGTACCCTCCCCATTGCTATGCAACATGTCATGTGATCAAGCCTCTGGAGAGAGGCGAAACGCGTTGTGGCGGACATGCTGGCGATTTTCATGCACGAAAATAAAGCACTGAAATAAATCCACCAGACCTGGGTTTTGCTCATCGTCATTCTTTTCCGGAGGTAATTGCTGGGAAACGCTTGGGCGTGTGGCGAGGAGTCTTTGGATATATATATATATATATGTTACCTACTGGCGGTCGCCAGTAGGTATATATAGTTAGGATTTTTTCTCTATGGGATTTTTGAAAATTCTATGTCTAATAACTTTGGCGTTTGTGGACGGAATTGGCTGAAATTCTCAGGAAAATGGCACAATTTGTTTCTGAGCAGCCCTTGAAAATTTGGTTGGGTTCGTCAAGGAGGGGCCGAGAAAAAAGGGGGGTCCCAAAACGTGTTTTTAACATTGAGTTTTCCATAGGGCGGTTGGCCTCACTTTTAGCCCGAACGGCTGAATGGATTTGCACGAAACTTGGCAAAATTGTAGGGACTGGTAGCCCGATGTGCCTTTGCTAGGTCTCAATATATGTGCTTCAGTGGATTTTGAGAAATTAACGTTCAAAAAAAGATATATATCTGTAACAGCGGACCGGGCAGCGCTCCGGTTCGCGGACTTTTCGCGGTACGGAGCTTTGTGAAGCGAAGCTGATTGGTTCTCCGGCGTCTGTGAACATTCCAAACAGTCCGTAGCGGCCGCCATCTTGTCTCTCGGTAGGATCGAGAGACAAGAGGAGGCCAAAGCGAAGGGGCAAATGACCATAAGGGGGCATAGTAGATCCTCGCTGACCCCCTAGGTTTGATGTTGAGGTTTTAAAAGGGCCCCGCGGGGCAAAAAAAAAAAATAATAATAATAATCGAACGGCTGAATGGATTTGCACGAAACTTGGTAAAATATTAGGGACTGGTAGCCCGATGTGCCTTTGCTAGGTCTCAATATATGTGCTCCAGTGGATTTTGAGAAATTAACGTTAAAAAAAAGATATATATCTGTAACAGCGCTCCGCTTCGCGTAACGGAGGTTTGCGAAGCTGATTGGTTCTCCGGCGTCTGTAAACATTGCAAACAGTCCGTAGCGGCCGCCATCTTGTCTCTCGGTAGGATCGAGAGACAAGAGGAGGCCAAAGCGAAGGGGCAAATGACCATAAGGGGGCATAGTAGATCCTCCTTGACCTCTTAGGTTTGATGTGGAGGTTTTAAAAGGGCCCCGCGGGGCAAAAATAATAATAATAATAATAATCGAACGGCTGAATGGATTTGCACGAAACTTGGCAAAATTGTAGGGACTGGTAGCTCGATGTGCCTTTGCTAGGTCTCAATATATGTGCTTCGGTGGATTTTGAGAAATTAACACTCAAAAACAAGATATATATCTGTAACAGCGCTCCGCTTCGCGGAGATAAAATTATCTCTGTATTACCTAGCTGTTGCTAACACCAGTTAGCGACGGCTAGTAGGAGATAGCGACCATCTTGGGCCCCACTTTGCATGTGAGTGATATTTATCACTAATGACATGCAAAGTGGGCATGCCAAGATGTTAGCGACTGGAAACAGTCGCTAACATCGCTATCTCCTATTACCAACTTTTGGAAATATTCGCGATAAGCGCGAATATCTCCAAAAGCTACCACCTGCCCTGAGCAGTTCTTAGCCATGTTATCCAATGGGAGGTGGATAACATGGCTAAGAGCATTAGCTCGGTAATGCATGAATATCGCTGAGTTTTCAGCGATATTAATGCATTGCGGTCGTTTTTTATCGTATTTGCGATAAACCTTGATAATAGCAAGGTTTATCTGCGATAATTTCTGAAGATGCTTAGCGGTAAAAAATTCGTTGCTAAGCATCGTTAGGGATAAATATCGCTTAACTTTGGTAATATGCCCCAACGTCTGTTAACGTTCGATTCGAAGGAAATCAGGAAGTGTTGAAAAACACTGTCTGCGCCATCTTGCCTTTTTTCAAATGCCACACTTTTGTCGTGCACGGCAGTCATTTTAGACCCACTCTCTGCACGCTGTCGATCCTTAGCATGGCTCCCCACCCTCGCAAGCATCTCCCCCAGGCAGTGGTCACCCCCGCTCTCTGTCTTATGCATGGGTAATAAACCACCCCCCATCTGCGCTGCTCTTCCCTGAGAATCACACCCTGTTCCCGCCCGACACCTCCCTTTCGCCCTATTCACTACCGCACCCTCTGACACTCCTTTTCCTCTGTGTCCGATTGTCCAGGCCGGTCCTAGGGTATCAGCTAGCCCTGCAGATGTAGTTTATGGCCCCAGCTGTAAAGAATCACCCCTCTTCAAAGGAGTTATAGTAGATCAAGGCCCACACTCGATGAGATCCGTCACAGCAGACGCATTCCTATTATCTGAAAACCATCCTGTATTGTGATTGGGGAGGGGACCGAGCCTGAAGCGGATTTTCCAGGGATGACTCTTTGTACATCAAAGTTTTTACAATTATGTGTCACATTAAAAATATATAGCACTCCAACAAAGTAGTAAGATTATAAAACTTTAATAACTTATAAATATATACAAGAAAACAAAAACAGTAATAACATATAAACATTTTTAGGGAAAAACAACGAAGTAGCGGTCGGCTGTGCGAATAGTCCCAACGCAGCACAACGTCCAGATTTCACTGATTTCGGAATCCGGCGTGGGGCGTCGCGGGGGTGGGTCATCAGTAGCAAACTGTTGTGCGAATAGTTCCAAGGCAGCAGAACGATGGCACCAAGGTGATGTCCAGTAAGTTGCCGCACTGGTTTTGGTATCCTACAATGCTGCTCCGAATAACGGCGTGGGGCGCCCCGGGGGAGGCGGCGTGAACGGGCCTCTCCAGGTGGAGTCTCGTCTGTTGTAGTGGGGCGCCCCTTTACCGTTTCAGTTGCCATTCCGTCCGCTTTTGGTCCACTGTGTCAAAAGCCGCAATTCAGCTGAGTTGCGCCCACTCTTGCGGTGCAGCGATAGGCGGCTGTCACAGGATTCTCAAAATGGCGGCAGGCTGTTTCCTTTTTGGGCCTGGTCCACTGAAATGGCCCTGGGACACCTTGGAAATCGGACGCTTGTCTGCTAGGTCTTGGACCCCATTCTCGAAAGCGTCCCCTCCGCCTTGAGGATTCATCAGAAGTTTTGGGGGCCCCCGACTCCTGCAGGCTTCTGGTGGGGAGCGGCTGCCATGATTGCTCGCGGAATGACTACGACGGAGCCACAAGATGGTGGTGCTTTCATGGTGACGCCAGCTTCAGTCTGAAACATCCAGAAACAAGGTGGGGCTTTCATCGTTTGGGGAAAAAAAAAGTTTTCATCCAATGAAAAGTGTTGTTTTTAGGTCATATGATCAAGCCTTCCATCATTAGGAAACCAAAAGTAAAATGAACCAATGAAAAGTTTTATAAACAAGTCACATGACCTGTTATGCGGCATAGGGTATAAAATGCGGAGAAAATACGTTGGCACGTGAGGCGGCGTCAGTAGCGGACTGATGTGCGAATAGGCCGAAGGCAACACAACGCGCCAAGATCCGGATGGCACCGAGGTGGTGTCCAGCAAGTTGCAGCACTGGTGTGGCCATCCTACAATGCTGAAAGTCGGCGTGGGGCGCCCTGTTGGCCTGTGAGTTCGCGTCAGTAGCGGACCGATGTGCGAATAGGCCGAAGGCAGCACAACGCGCCAAGATCCGGATGGCACCGAGGTGGTGTCTAGTAAGGTGCACTGGTGTGGCCATCCTACAATGTTGAAAGTCGGCGTGGGGCGCCCCGTTGGCCTGTGAGATGGTGTCAGTAGCGGACCGATGTGCGAATGGGGCCAAAGGCAGCGCAACAATGTTTTCTGAATAGAAGACACCACAAGGCGCTGAGATGCCAAGATCCGGATGGCACCGAGGTGGTGTCTAGCAAGTTGTGGCACTGGTGTGGCCATCCTACAATGGTAAAAGTCGGCGTGGGGCGCCCTGTTGGCCTGTGAGATGGCGTCAGTAGCGGACCGATGTGCGAATGGGGCCAAAGGCAGCGCAACAATATTTTCTGACTAGAAGACACCACAAGGCGCTGAGATGCCAAGATCCGGATGGCACCGAGGTGGTGTCTAGCAAGTTGCCGCACTGGTGTGGCCATCCTACAATGTTGAAAGTCGGCGTGGGGCGCCCCGTTGGCCTGTGAGATGGCGTCAGTAGCGGACCGATGTGCGAATGGGGCCAAAGGCAGCGCAACAATATTTTCTGAATAGAAGACACCACAAGGCGCTGAGATGCCAAGATCCGGATGGCACCGAGGTGGTGTCTAGCAAGTTGTGGCACTGGTGTGGCCATCCTACAATGCTAAAAGTCGGTGTGGGGCGCCCTGTTGGCCTGTGAGATGGTGTCAGTAGCGGACCGATGTGCGAATGGGGCCAAAGGCAGCGCAACAATATTTTCTGTATGGAAGATACCACTAGGCGTTGAGATGCGAAGATCCGAATGACACCGAGGTGATGTCTAGCAAGTTGCTGTACTGGTGTGGTCATCCTACAATGCTGAAACTCGGCGTGGGGCGCCCCATTAGCCTGTGAGATGGCGTCAGTAGCGGACCGATGTGCGAATGGGGCCAAAGGCAGCGCAACAATATTTTCTGAAGAGAAGACACCAAAAGGCGCTGAGATTCGGTTACCACCGAGGTGATGTCTAGCAAGTTGCCGCACTGGTGTGGCCATCCTACAATACTGCTCCGAATAACGGCGTGGGGTGCCCGAAGGGGGGGGGGGAGGCGGCGTGAACGGGCCTTCCTAGGTGGAGGCTCGTCTGCTGTAGTGGGGCGCCCCTTTACCGTTACAGTTGCCATTCAGCTGAGTTTCGGCTGCTCTTGATGCTACAGCGACAGGCGGCTGCAACAGGACTCTCAAAATGGCGGCTTGTTCTTTGGATTTGGGCCTGGTCTACTAAAATGGCCCTGGGACACTTTAGAACTCGGACGCTAGTTATTTTTTTTCCTTTCCCGTACATGCAAATAAATGTAAATGCCCGGTACGTTACACGCTTCATCTGCCACGATGTACTCTCCAGAGGAACCGAAAAAAAATATAGTTATGGTAACTATACCATGCATCGTCATATGGAGAGGTGGCACCAATTAATTATAGTGCTGCATAAAAGAGAGATTTGGAGGAGAACCCCCGACCTGCTAGTACATTCATCAAAGAAGTGGCACTGACAGCATCAGAGGCAAGGGAAATGGTCCCAAATATTTAGAACTTTGGAAAGATTAAAATGACATGTTTAGATTGTGGCAAATTAATTTCATGTGGACAGATGAGTGTTACTCTAATAAATACAGCATATGAACATCATCATAGTCGATGGTTGGTAGAGACATTTTGACTATATCCTGGACCTGCCCGTCCTCGCCCAAAATGGCGCCGGAATAAATGGGACTCGTAACTCCTTGTTGTGTACTGGTTGCAGAACCTTGAAATCACGAGATACGTATGCAGTTTTGAAGGATATGGCGGGCGGGGACGAGAATTGATTGAATATTTCGACATCCCTATTGATATTAAGTTCTGATGTGTTATTGATTACTGTACTATTGAAAGTTCGAATTAACGTCACCCATGGTACTTGCCCGCAAATGTATATCTAGATAATTTTATTGTAACTGGCCCTGTCGTATTTTAATTATAAAATGTACGTCCACCGATTCCGCAACTGTTAGACACCTTAGTTCTTTCAACCTAATGGCCCGCCCGTTACGTTCCTCTACAGTGTAAATGTCTACTCATCATATACGATTACAGTTTGCTCCGTGGCCGGCCCACGTGGTTATAGGCTCGTATTTGTATAATGAAATTTTCACAATAAAGGTTTTTAAAAGAAAACATGGTAGTAGTATATACATTGGTAAAGTTTTTAATAATAGTCACTGTTTTAGAATCATTAAAAGGCAAGTGAAATAAAGCAGACCAATTACATGAAGGGTAAAAGGTATAATACGCAGGAACGCAGTAAAGATAAATGGTCAAGGGCTGTTGTGTTTTCTACTCCTGCAACATAAAGTGATCGATAAGAATCTCATATTCAGGCGTATCAGCGACTAAGACAGCAGGTCGACCCTCTTTTGCTCAACGGCTCCGTCATGGGACGAAGAAGCGCTCTTTTTCTCGAAAAAAGAATATATTTTACTTGCAGGACAGTTGTAAATTTTCCGGGAAAGTACATTAGCCTGGAACATTATAACATATATTTAAGAAAAAATAATGTTCGGAAGTAATAAAAAGCGTAATTTTTAGGTCATATGACCAAGCCTTTCATCATTAGAATAAGAAAAGTAAAATGAACCAATGAAAAGTTTTATTAACAAGTCACATGACTTGTTATGCTTACGTTACGCGCTGCGCGTCGCGCCCCGGATGACTTCCGGATGCGCTAACGCGGCGCGTCATATGACGCATTACGCGACAACGCAGGTCCAGAATATAGTCAAAATGTCTCCACCAACCAGCGGTCGGAACACAACCCCTTTCAGCAGGCTAAATAGTTCTGTTAAATGACAACAGAAGGGACAGGCAACAAGAACCATCAGTCAAAGAGGGGAGGGCTAGTTCTTCTCTACCGGGTTACATTGGGGCGCTACCGGAACTGATCGAATTGGTAGTCTACAGTGTTTCTGGATGTTTCAGACTGAAGCTGGGGTTAGCATGAGAGCACCACCATTTCGTAGCTCCGTCGTGGCCATTCCGCAACCAATCATGGCAGCCGCTCTTTATCGTTATTTTGGGCGGGGTGGGTGGCGGAGCCGAGCTGTTTTGCAGCCATCATTGTGTGGAGTTCAGTTCATCTCACTAGTTTTGTATTTGTCATGAGGGGTTGTTCCTAATGTTTCTATTTTAGCGAGGTCAAAAAGAGATCCCATTAGTGGCCTACTGATTTTGCTCGATTCCTTTTCTTTTTCTTTACACGATTTTTCGTTATCTGCAAAGACTAAACAGAGTATTGCGACTCTGTGTCTGTTTGTAAATAGAGAATGAACCAAAGAGAACCAATTCTAAAACAGTAAATGCTTGGATAACAATCAATCAAATGGAGAGAGAAGCAGGCACGACGTATTACAACGGGGGCAAAGGCCTGCGTTAACTACCTTTCACTATCTGCAAAGAGAGAGTACTCCTAATAGAAATGAGGGGGGGGGGCACCATTCAAAGCAGATCTTTGTGCATAAACACGAAAATGTTTTCACTTACCACGTACTTGACATTCGACAGCTTATGATATTTGCTATTAAAAAACCATTGAAATTCACTGAAAAAACCATAGGTTATAGACCATATATAGTTAGGAATTAGCATTTACAAAACCTTGAAAATTCACTGAAAAAACCATAGGTTATAGACCATATATAGTTAGGAATTAGCATTTAAAAAACCTTATTTTACTCACACAAAACCATTGAAATTCCATATATAGTTAGTTGCACTAACTATATATCGCGCACCCGCAATCCACTGCTGATGATGTCACATATTACATCATTCATGACATGGTCAGTGACATCACTGATGACATCACTGATGACATCTCAAATGACATCACTGATGACATCACTGATGACATCTCATTTGACATCAATGACCACATCACTGATGATATCATTCATGTGACAATACAATGCATCTCCTCACATTTTAATATAACCTCTGTTTCACCCAGTGTTAAATACAGAGTATAATTTTTGAAACCATTGACACACCAATACTAGTTACTACATACGCACTCACTGATTCCTACGTCTACACACACATTCACTCATTCACCCATACAATCATTCATACATACAATCACTCATCTTTACAACACTATCATATGCACTCATACACCTATACAGACACTCACACTCTGCCACTCATCCATGGAGTTACTCACACACCTAGCCAGTCCTGTAAAGAATCAATCACACTTCCATTTTCTTGTCTATACAGTTAAACATAGAGCACCTTACATTTTCAAACATATACTAACACATACTTACTTTCTTATACAATCATTGATACAAGTACACATTGATCTGCAGAGAGTCACACACCTCCCAGCCAGCCACACACACACTCAGTCTCCCATACAAATACTTGGACAATCAATCAATAACCCATATAGTTAATCATATAGCTACTGATCAACACATGCAGCAGTTTACAGAACAACAGACATAATGATGCACAAATTAAGACAGTTTAGTCACTAACCCATGCACTCAGTGAGACACATTTAATCACTCACTCATACATTCAGTCATGCACCTACTAAATCCTTCGTCCAGACACTTATACATCTACTCATTCTTCAATATGTAAAACATATTTAAACTTTACAGAAACACACAGTCACTGGATGATGTCATCAGTGATGTCATCAGTGATGTCATTTGAGATGTCATCAGTGATGTCATCAGTGATGTCACTGACCATGTCATGAATGATGTAATATGTGACATCATCAGCAGTGGATTGCGGGTGCGCGATATATAGTTAGTGCAACTAACTATATATGGAATTTCAATGGTTTTGTGTGAGTAAAATAAGGTTTTTTAAATGCTAATTCCTAACTATATATGGTCTATAACCTATGGTTTTTTTCAGTGAATATATATATATATATATCAAAAACAAAGGTTGCCCCATTAGAAGGCCACACTCGAGGGGGTTGCACACTCGTTTGCCGCCGGTAGTGACACTGCAGCCCACCATGCTTTCACTCCATCTCGTGCCAAACGCGTTTCGGGCGCATCACTCGACCTTGATCACTGGCTGAAACAACAGGAAACGCAGGCTGTTTAATTGCAAATTATTTATTCAAAATCAAAGTCCCGCCTTAATAGACGTCATCAGGGAGAATTATGGTCTTTGCAGTTCCTAATTGGACCAAGTGCAAAACCCCAGTGGTTGCCAGTGTTCCGTTGCTAAAATGTCAAGCCCCAGTGGGCAGAGCAGAAACATTGTAGGAGCCGCAATGCCACCAATATGTACCCGCGGCTCAGGCCCCCCTCGCTCAATTCATTGCTCAAGTTCCTAGCAATGTGGATCCGCTGTAGTCAAAGCGGCGGAGCCTTCCGCGACCGGACCAGCCGCATATTCCATCAAAAACAAAGGTTGCCCCATTGGAAGGCCACACTCGAGGGGGTTGCACACTCGTTTGCCGCCGGTAGTGACACTGCAGCCCACCATGCTTTCACTCCATCTCGTGCCAAACGCGTTTCGGGCGCATCACTCGCCCTTGATCACTGGCTGAAACAACAGGAAACGCAGGCTGTTTAATTGCACATTATTTATTCAAAATCAAAGTCCCGCCTTAATAGACGTCATCAGGGAGCATTATGGTCTTTGCAGTTCCTAATTGGACCAAGTGCAAAACCCCAGTGGTTGCCAGTGTTCAATGCTCCCTGATGACGTCTATTAAGGCGGGACTTTGATTTTGAATAAATAATGTGCAATTAAACAGCCTGCGTTTCCTGTTGTTTCAGCCAGTGATCAAGGGCGAGTGATGCGCCCGAAACGCGTTTGGCACGAGATGGAGTGAAAGCATGGTGGGCTGCAGTGTCACTACCGGCGGCAAACGAGTGTGCAACCCCCTCGAGTGTGGCCTTCCAATGGGGCAACCTTTGTTTTTGATATATATATTACCTACTGGCGGTCGCCAGTAGGTATATATAGTTAGGATTTTTTCTCTATGGGATTTTTGAAAATTCTATGTCTAATAACTTTGGCGTTTGTGGACGGAATTGGCTGAAATTTTCAGGAAAATGGAACATTTTGTTTCTGAGCAGACACTAAAAATTTGGGGGGGGTTGTCAAGGGGGGGCTGAGAAAAAAGGGGGTCCCAAAACGTGTTTTTCCCATGTTAATTTCCATAGGGCGGTTGGCCTCACTTTTAGCCCGAACGGCTGAATGGATTTGCACGAAACTTGGCAAAATTGTAGGGACTGGTAGCCCGATGTGCCTTTGCTAGGTCTCAATATATGTGCTCCAGTGGATTTTGAGAAATTAACGTTAAAAAAAAGATATATATCTGTAAGCGCGCTCTGGGCAGCGCTCCGGTTCGCGTACTTGACGCGTAACGGAACTTCGCGTAGCGAAGCTGATTGGCTCTCCGGTGTCTGTAAACATTCCAAACAGTCCGTAGCGGCCGCCATCTTGTCTCTCGTTAGGATCGAGAGACAAGAGGAGGCCAAAGTGAAGGGGCAAATGACCATAAGGGGGCATAGTAGATCCTCCCTGACCCCCTAGGTTTGATGTAGAGGCTTTAAAAGGGCACTGCAGGGCAAAAAAAAAAAAAAATTTGGGGGGGGTTTTTTGCGTGGGGAGCGCCCGGTCCGCGAACCGGGAAGCGTTCTGGGGAGCGTACTAAAAGGAAAAAAGAATGATAGACTTTTCAAATACTGTATGTTAATTGATTGTTGGTTTTGTTGATTATTTTTTAATTTCTTTATTTTTTAAGCAATTATTTATTATTGTGATTGTGTTTCAAAATTTAATAACATTTCTAACATTTCACTGTCTGAAATGTCGTCATTTTCATTGAACATAGCTTGTAATCTCTGAGTGTGTAAAATGTCCTCATTTTGAAGGAGGTCATATACTGCTTGCACACATTGCAGTAGTTCTTGGTCCCAAGTTTCATCCATAAATTCTATATAATTTGGATCAATTAATTCTTGGCTGCTCTCTTGCAGGACAATTTGAAAATAAACTTTCTGTTCGCCTTCCATGTTGCCTGAAATTTGGATAAAAAAAATATATATTAGTAGAGATAGGGCACTGTTGGGATTAATTTTAGATAGGCAGTTTTTATCAGTGAATTTATCTTTGGGCAGTGTATAGTATCAGAGTGGAAGTAGGAATATAAAAAAGTGTATGTGATTTAACGTAAGTAAATTCATAATTATACAAGAGAAACCTAACTCTATCCATAACTATAACAGAGAAGTCTATCTAAATCTATAACTACTACAGAGGGATAGTATATAACTATCAGAAAAAGTTTACCATATTAACTGATAGTGCACAATATACTTCAGTTTTTAAAATAACAACTTACCTTTACAAAGAAGTTGAAGTGATTAGTGAAAATCCAATTGAAATGTACACCAGGAAGTAGTAGTCAAAATGGCTGTGTTTCCTTCTCTTCCTTTATATATATTCAGGTATATAACCAATCAAATGTCAGGTAAAAAAAGTAGAAAATGAAAGTAACATTTTCATTGGTTGTCAATTCCAACACTTCAGATGTGTTTTGTGAAGTAATTTACCTCACGGTATTTAGAGAGGTCTACAGGCTAAATGGCTAAATGGAATTTCAATCAAATTTGTGAAAATGATAGGGATTGGTATGTAGTATGAGCTAATCTATATTTGGTGAAAGTGTCTCCAGTCGTTTTTCTGTAAATTACTTTCCCACCTTTTTTGATGGAGCGCTTCCCGGGGAGCGCCCCGGTACGCGAACTGGCGAGCGCCCCGGTACGCGAACCTGAAGCGTTACGGGAGTCCACCATTTTGTGTTTTGGTCGAATTAAGATACAAGATGGAGGGCAACTAATGTTCAGAATGGGTAGAAGGGGGCACGGTAGACTTATCTTGACCCCCTAGGTTTTCTGAGGGTGGCTGAGGAGGCCCATATGTGCGGAAAAAAAACATTTTTTTTAAAAATTTCGCGAGGTTAGCTTCCGGTCCGCGTACCAGGTAGCGCCCCGGGGAGCGTACTTTGTTGAAAATTAGTGAAAAAAGTTAGAGTAAAATAATAATTGTGAGTGATCATAGTAAGGGTAGCTCTGAGAAGAGCTTTTGGGTTTATGGTACCTTTAGGTACTTATAAGTAGGTACCAATGCACAGTCTTAAATTCAGAATGAAAATTCTGTTGCCCTCATCTGAGAAGTGAACTCCATCTCCTCTGTAGATATCTTGCATGTAGTAACGCAAGTTATTGTTGTACACGGAGCCCATTCCATGGTCTCTCATGTAAGCTGAAACAGATTTGTTTACATGCTTCCTCGACTTCTCAATTTGTGGACAAAATTGGTTCGACCACCTCCATTTCTGTCTTTGGCATATATTTGAATATACCAAGGCAGTCTGAGGAAAAAGTGCCATTAATTGCTCAAAGGTGTCCTTTAAAAGCATTTCCAGACCTACCCCAGTCAAAGTGTCCAAGTCATTACCTCCACAGTGTACAATTAACAGGTCAGGTTTTGGCAAATGCATAAAGGTTTTCACCAATGGTATCAATTGGTGACATTTTAATCCTCTGTGGCCAAACCACTTAATTTCCACATCTTGTAAATTGAGGTTAGGTAAATTTCTGTTATCAGCATACCTCTGAGCCCAGTAGATGTAACTATGTCCAACAATCCAGACAGAAAACATGGTGAGAGAAGGTTCTGCTGCAGTCAGATGAAGTGTGGCAATGAAATGGCAGTTGAAAAAATAAGAGTTTAAAATGAAAAAAACTGTGGAGTTTCTGTGTTAATGAAGCAGTAACAGTGATTGGTGGATTTTGATTGCTGAAAACAGAAAGTTAGGGTGCATGGATGAGTTCTTTGAAAGATGTATTTTGAATGGTCAATAAAAAATCATTAAATGAAAGATTGCACTGGATATGCAGGTGCACTGAGAGTTCAGAGTTCAATTGAAACATTGTTGTGTGAACTTGCAAACACCAGAGGTCTTCCAAGAGGTGGTTGCTATGCAAAAAAGGCAGAGAGGGCAGAGGGGGGAAGGGTTTTGATTTGAAAAAAGTGAGGGAAGAGTTTTGATTGGGTGACATGAGAGATATGTGTGAAGAATTGCGATTCTCCTATTAACATGACCAGAGAATCTGGATTTCATTAAAGACACGGAGGCTAACATTATGCATTAATCCTTTAATGCAGCTCACACAGCCGCCTACATCACAAAGGTTTAGAATAATAACAAGGTGACATCACAGTAACTATAAGAGGCGTGTGCCAGGAGAGATCAGCCTCTTTTAAATGCCTTGAACGACAGAAGGAACGAAGAATGTATCTCGGAACTTGAAGGAGGTAATGAAGAAACTTGGAAGATCCCTGGAGAGACCTGGAGAATCCCTGGAGATTCATCAGTTAGAATTGTCTGAAAGAAAATAGAGGGAGTCAAAGAGGACACAAGGTAACCTTCAGAAGCAGTAACAAGGAAAGCATGGGGTTAGAAGGCATGAATCAATAAAGGCAAAATAAAAACAAGTCAATTCTCCACATCCCTCAAGGGAGGGACGGGAGGGATAATGTTAGCCTCCGTGTCTTTAATGAAATCCAGATTCTCTGGTCATGTTAATAGGAGAATCGCAATTTCATTACAAGACAGGAGGCTACATTATGCATGTTGGTAGCCCTGAAGAACAGCATCTGAGACGTGTTCTATGGGTTTGCAGTAATGGTGTGCAAAGGTAGAAGCATTAGACCAGTCAGCACAGTTTAGAATTACATTCAACTTACCACCAGACCAAAAGGACTTGCTGGACATAGCACTCCTTAGGGAGTGAGCTTGGAATTTAGAAAGGTCAATACCAGCAAGGCTCATGGCCAATTTAACCCATCTAGCAATGGAGCAAGATGAAATGGGTTTAAAAGGTTTGACGTAGGAGATAAGAAGCTGATTCGCATCAGGTGGGCGAAGGTCCTTCATTCTAGAGTCATATTCTTTCATGCAGTTAACAACACAAAGTTTTTTGCAGAAATCAAAACGAGGGTAGGAAATGAAATCAGACATAGTCTTGGTTCTCCTATGAATCTCGAATTTAACACCAAACATGTCATAACATCTATAAGAAATATCTAAGGCTTTGACATCGGAAACCCTGCGACAAGAAATCAGGCACAAGAGAGTGGCAAGTTTAATGGAAAGACATTTCCTATTAAGAAAGGAGTTATCAGGCCAGGAGGAAAAAAGGTCAAGCAAAAGTTTGACATCCCAAACAGATTGATATTTAGGTCTAGGAGGTCTCTTAAGTCTGATACTTTTAAGAACTCTACAAATAATAACATTTTTACCTACCGTCTTATGATTGACAAGAGAGTGTCCAGCTGAAATTGCAGATCTAAAACAGTTAATAGATCTATAGGAGAGACCACTGTCGAAGAGTTCCACCAGAAAATTGACTATACTGGGGATAGGAGCTTCCACGGGATCCAAGTCCCTTTCCAAGCACCAACTAGACCATTTCTTCCAGATGTTATTATATCTGTAGTGTGTTCCAGGTGCCCAAGATTCTCCAAGGAGGGTGAGAGCCGAAGACGAAAGTCCAGACAATTGGTTAGATTGCCTGACACTTTCCAGGCAAGAAGGTTCAGGTTCCCTGAGAGAACCAGGTGGTGATCTTCTCCGCTTGCGTTTAGGAGGAGTCCCTGAGTAGCCGGAATCAGGAAGGGAACGTCGCAAGAAAGTTCCAGAGCAGTGGGGAACCATGCTTGAGACGGCCAGAAGGGGGTTATCAGGACCAAGGAGCATTGTTCCTGTCTCACCTTCTGCAGAACCCTTTGGATCATCGCAAAGGGGGGAAAGGCGTAAGGGCAGAGGGGAGCCCAGGGCTGGAGGAAGGCGTTCACAGCCAGAGCACCCGGGTCTGGCATCCAGCTGAAGTATTGGGGGAGTTGAAAGGTCAACCGGCTTGCGAAGAGGTCCACGTCGAAGGGACCCCAGAAGTGGAAAAGGAAGTTGAAAACAGAGGTATCGAGTTTCCAATCGCTGAAGTCTAGAAGGAACCTCGAGTTCCAGTCTGCTGAAATATTGGATTTCCCTGGGAGATATTCTGCCCTCAGGGAGATTTTGTGTTCTAGGCAGAACATCCAAAGTTTCTTGGCCAGGTCTGATAGGTCGGCAGACCTCGTGCCACCGAGACGATTGATATAAGAGACTGCAGAGATGTTGTCCATTTTCAGGAGAACGGATCTGCCCTGGAGAGAGTGTCTGAAACTCATCAGAGCGTAGAGTCCAGCTGTCAGCTCTAAGAAATTTATATGGTGAGAAGATTCTGAGGGGGTCCAGACACCACCGGTGTCCTGGTCGAGGAGGCGTGCTCCCCAACCGTGAAGGCTGGCGTCTGACTCTAGAACGAAATCCGGAGTTGAACCGAAGATAGCCCTTCCGTTCCACGCATCCAAATTGTCCAGCCACCAAGAAAGTTCTAGTCTGGCTTGTTCGTCCAGGGAGACATGGTCTCCGTACCAGAGGCCGGATCTGAGAGCATTGGCTTTCACTCTCTGAAGGGCACGGTAGTTCAGCGGGCCTGGGAAGATAGCTTGGATCGAGGAAGAGAGGAGGCCAAGAAGTCTGGCCAGTTCTCGGAGGGAGAGGGATTGTTGTTTCAGGACGAATCTGATTTCCTTGCGGATTTTGGCGATCTTCTTTTTTGGGAGAAGGAGGAGACAGCTGGAGGTGTCCACAGTGAAGCCTAGGAACTCCAGAGAAGTGGAGGGTGAAAGAATGGACTTTTCCCTGTTTATAATGAATCCGAGGTCCTCTATGAGATTCATGGAGGCCTGGAGATCTTTTAGTAACTGCGAATGGGATTGGGACATGATGAGGATGTCGTCTAAGTAAATAATGAGACGGATACCTCTGGTTCTTAGGGTGGAGACGATCGTTCTCATGACCTTGGTGAAGCACCAAGGTGCGGATGAAAGGCCGAAGGGGAGGGCCTGAAACTGAAAAGGCGATTGTCCCAGATGAATTGGAGAAAGGGTTGATGTTCTGCAGCCATGGGTATGGTGAAATAGGCATCCTTTAAGTCCAATTTGACTAACCAGTCTCCTTGAAGGAGGAGATCCCTGAGAAGATGGATGCCCTCCATCTTGAAGTGTCGATAGACGAGGTATTTGTTTACCTCTCGAAGGTTTATTACTGGGCGCCAACCCTTGTCCTTCTTCTCGACAAGGAAGAGGGTGCTTACGAAGTTTTTCTGAGACCAAGGTACCTCTATTATGGCGCCCTTCTTTAACATAGAGGAGACCTCCTCTTTGACGATTTGCAGGTGTTCTGGAGGAAGAACCAGGGGGTTCGGAGTGACGTATTGGTATGGGATCTCTAGGAATTCTATTTTGAACCCTTGAACTGTTTCTAGAACCCAGGGGTCTTGCGTTAGGGATTTCCAAACGTGAAGGAAGTATTTGAGCCTGCCCCCGACCTTGGGAGGGGAAGAAGGAAGAGGAGCACTTACCTTGGGTAGCGTTGTTGGAGGCGCCACGGGGGGGGAAGCCTCTTCCTCGGGAACCTCTTCCTCTAGGCGGGTAGTATTGTCTATTGTTGGAGGGGTAGAAGCCTCTGCCGCTCGAACCCCTTCCTCTTCCAGGCGGGAAGGGCCGAAAATTTCCACGGCCGGAAGAGCGGCCCCTTCTTCCGGCCCGGCCAAAAAGGTTTGTAGGGAAAACCCTTTTCATATTAGATTGTGCTCTGTCCAGAGCGGTAAAGGTCGCTACATATTTACCCAGCGTTTTAATCATATCCTCTCCAAAGAGGAGGCCGTTAGGCTTGGAGGAGGGCTCCTTCTCTGCGAGATCGCCGAGTTTGGGGTTTATTCTATTGAGGATGGTCCTCCTTCTTTCGATGTTGAGTGAGGAATTTGCGTTACCCAGAAGTACAATTGCCCTTTGGCTCCATCCCCTGATTAGGCTAGTATCCAGGGGAGTGTTGGAGATGTGGGATTCTTCAGCTAGGTCGAGAATTTTAGTAAGGGGGCCTAAAAGGTCGAGGAGGCGATCCTGGCAGGCTTTAAGAGCTCTTTCAAGGCCCTTCCTGGGGTCCTTCCCTAATTTAAATAGGAACTTTATGAGGTCAGGGTCTAGGTTGGGGGTTTGGCATACCTTGTCCTCAATGTAAGGCCTGGGGCATTCGGACCTCATAGTGTTGCGAGAGTGTAGCTCGAGAGAGTTTCTGAGCCATTTAGTCACGAACTTTGCAACATGGTCATGTGGGTACCATCTAGAGCTGTTGGGGTGAGATATGTTGGTTGGGGAGAACATTTCTCCACCTAGGGGATCAAGGACCGCGTCCTTTGAAGAGGGTGAGGAATCTGCCTCTGAAAATGTGTTGAGATCCAAGTCGCCCAAGTCTCCCTCATCGAGGTCGAGCACGAACTCGTCGTCTGGTTCGTTGAAGAACTCGTCTTCATCAGAACTAGGATCCACACGAGCACTGTCAGTATATGTGCCGCTTAGGACACCTGTCAAAGTTGTGCCGCTAGGGACACCCAACCCAAGTGTGCCGCGAGGGGCAACCTTGCCTTTTGAGGCGCTAGGGCCTCCCAAACCTTGTGAGGTGCTTGGACCTCCCATGATGTGCGAGGTGTCACGACCTCCATCAGTGCTAGGGCAGTGTCTGGATTTCTTTTGGGGCTTAGAGTAGTTAGAATCACATGGAGGGTCAAGCAAAAGTGATCTTTTATTGGATATGACCTCCCTGAATGTATCCAGCATACAGGTCCTCATCTCCCTCTGTAGGAAGGTTTTATTTTTTTTTTTTTTTTTTTTTTTTTTTTTTATGGTATTAGGCTTGTTCAGATTCTGTTTGCTGTATCAGGTCTTTTTTTTTTTTTTTTTTTTTTGGGTCAGAACGAGGGTTAAATGACCTATTTTAGGGCCGGAGTTAATGCCAGGCTGAAGTTGCCGGTAATTGGTATTTCCGCTAAGTATGGGAAAGGGTTGCTGCGGGGAACAGCCGGTCGGTCAGTTGAAAGAGGCGCTTTCGGAGAGCAACGGGCGTGCTCGAGCCTCTGTAACTAACAGCGTAGAGGGATGGACCTTAGAGGGCGCCTCGCGGAACGTCGCGGTTGCCGAGGTCCATTCCTCTGCCCAGACGGAGAGCCTGTTTCGGGGGTCATTCGCGAGCCTCAAGGGGTCGGGGGAAACAGTGTGGAGCGGTCGGATAAGACCGGGGAGGGCGGGAAGGACGCTGGAAGTGGGAGCGGCAAGGGAAAGGCGCCACGACGAGAAGGACGAGACTGGAGTGAGCGCCGGGTGAATGCGAGTGAGGCGCGCTGTAATTAAGCGCGAGGAGGTGAGGAGGGGTGAAGGCAAGGGAGCGGTGTAAAGCGCGACGACCATAGATTGGAAGTCGTGGGAGAGAGGAAATAGGAGCATTTCGAAACGGGGAACATTTCAAGTACTAAGTTAAACCATGCTAGTGTAAAGCCATAAGGTTTTCAATTACGAATAAGCATAGCAAAACAGAGAAAGCCTTCAAATACAAATAAGCATATCATAAACAGTGAGATAGTGATAAGGTAAGAGAAAGAGAACTTATCTGTTGTGAGCCGCATTTAAAAGAGGCTGATCTCTCCTGGCACACGCCTCTTATAGTTACTGTGATGTCACCTTGTTATTATTCTAAACCTTTGTGATGTAGGCGGCTGTGTGAGCTGCATTAAAGGATTAATGCATAATGTAGCCTCCTGTCTTGTAATGAAATTACAGCATTTCTGTGCTTTTGATAGCTGCAGACTCTGGAGTGCATAGCTTTTGCTCTGCTAAAGACAAAGTGGTGTGTTTCTGAGACTGTTTTGAAACTCATAAAGTATTTGCTAAGGTGAGAAAAGATTCATTTAATTTAGATAGAGAATAGTGTGCTTTAAGGAGAAAATTATGAAGAAAGTTGTGTTTTTAAAATGTTGCTTTGCCTCAAGTGTTTTACAAATAGATTTTGTTTCTTTGAGAAATTGTAATTGGAGAAAATGTGAAGTATTAGTACTGACAGGGTGTTTTTGTGCATAGGAGCTGTGCAGTGTTTTCAAATTATGACTTGAAAATCGTTTTTGAGGAAAAGGAATGCTTTTAACATTTATGAGAAGGACATAATGGTGTCTGCTTCTTTATAAGGCATTGGAGTGTCTCTGATGTTATTTTTCCCATTTTAATGTAAGACCTTTCCCCGTGGTGCAAATTCCTTGTAAATATGCTCCCACTTGTGCTTGGCATATTTAGATTTTGAATGTTTGAGTTACATAGCCATGTTAAAAGCGACCCTAAAATGCTGCAAAGGCAATCAAAAAACGCTTCCATGTGTCTTAAGGACATTTTAAGTCATTTCCCCATGTGCAGTGTTTTCAAATTATGACTTGAAAATCGTTTTTGAGGTAAAGGAATGCTTTTAACATTTATGGGAAGGACATAATGGTGTCTGCTTCTTTATAAGGCATTGGAGTGTCTCTGATGTTATTTTTCCCATTTTAATGTAAGACCTTTCCCCGTGGTGCAAATTCCTTGTAAATATGCTCCCACCTGTGTTTGGCAAATTTAGATTTTGAATGTTTGAGTTACATAGCCATGTTAAAAGTGACCCAAAAATGCTGCAAATTCCTTGTAAATATGCTCCCACCTGTGTTTGGCAAATTTAGATTTTGAATGTTTGAGTTACATAGCCATGTTAAAAGTGACCCAAAAATGCTGCAAAGGCAATCAAAAAACGCTTTCATGTGTCTTAAGGACATTTTAAGTCATTTCCCCATGTGCAGTGTTTTCAAATTATGACTTGAAAATCGTTTTTGAGGTAAAGGAATGCTTTTAACATTTATGGGAAGGACATAATGGTGTCTGCTTCTTTATAAGGCATTGGAGTGTCTCTGATGTTATTTTTCCCATTTTAATGTAAGACCTTTTCCCGTGGTGCAAATTCCTTGTAAATATGCTCCCACCTGTGTTTGGCAAATTTAGATTTTGAATGTTTGAGTTACAAAGCCATGTTAAAAGTGACCCAAAAATGCTGCAAAGGCAATCAAAAAACGCTTCCATGTGTCTTAAGGACATTTTAAGTCATTTCCCCATGTGCAGTGTTTTCAAATTATGACTTGAAAATCGTTTTTGAGGTAAAGGAATGCTTTTAACATTTATGGGAAGGACATAATGGTGTCTGCTTCTTTATAAGGCATTGGAGTGTCTCTGATGTTATTTTTCCCATTTTAATGTAAGACCTTTCCCCGTGGTGCAAATTCCTTGTAAATATGCTCCCACCTGTGCTTGGCAAATTTACATTTTGATAGTTTGAGTTACATAGCCATGTTAAAAGTGACCCAAAAATGCTGCAAAGGCTTTAAAAAAACGCTTTCATGTGTCTTAAGGACATTTTAATTCATTTCCCCATGAATGTAGGTAGGCTTCACCTTAAAGAAACCTCTGGATAGGCCACACCTTATCGTCATCTTGAATTAATCATTTAAAATGCTAGGGACAGATTTATGATAGGTGTATGCCTCTTTTGCGCCACTGTGCGTCACTTTTGTGATGCAGTGGCGGTGCAAAAGATTTGCTATGTGGCGACAAAATTACAAATTGATGCATCTAGGCAGATGTGTCATGCTGTAAAAAAACCGTGCCATATGAAACCGATGCAGCAGTGATGCAAAAGATGGACCATGTTGCAAGACAGGCCTCACTTCATCTCCAACAAGATAAGAAGCTTAGGGATAGATTTATGATGACTGGTGCATCCCCAAGGATGGGCCAGTCATCCTGCGCCGCTGTTCCGCCACCCATGGTGCGCTGCATTTACAATGCGGCGCACAATGGGGCAAAAACAGCACAGATGCGTGACGCATCTGTGCCGTAAAGGTGGCGCATTGCTGGAGCTGCATCGCAAGTGCCATGCAGCTCCAGCAAGGCTTAGGGGTGCCCCATCTCCATTTAATCTGCAACCCTGAGTAGGCCTCACCTTAAACAAACCTCTGGATAGGCCACACCTTATCGTCATCCTGAATCAATCATTTAACATGTTAGGGACAGATTTATGATAGCCGTGTGCCTCTTTTGTGCCGCTGTGCGTCACTTTTGTGACGCAGCGGCGGTGCAAAAGATTTGCTTTCTGTCGACATATTTAAAAATTGATGCATCTAGGCAGATGTGTCATGCTGTAAAAAAACCGTGCCACATAAAACCGATGCAGCAGTGATGCAAAAGATGCACCATGTTGCAAGACAGGCCTCACTTCATCTCCAACAAGATAAGAAGCTTAGGGATAGATTTATGATGACTGGTGCATCCCCAGGGATGTGCCAGTCATCCTGCGCCGCTGTTCCGCCACCCATGGTGCGCTGCATTTACAATGCGGCGCACCATGGGGCAAAAACAGCACAGATGCGTGACGCATCTGTGCCGTAAAGGTGGCGCATTGCTGGAGCTGCATCGCAAGTGCCATGCAGCTCCAGCAAGGCTCAGGGGTGCCCCATCTCCATTTAATCTGCAACCCTGAGTAGGCCTCACCTTAAACAAACCTCTGGATAGGCCACACCTTATCGTCATCCTGAATCAATCATTTAACATGTTAGGGACAGATTTATGATAGCTGTGTGCCTCTTTTGTGCCGCTGTGCGTCACTTTTGTGACGCAGCGGCGGTGCAAAAGATTTGCTATGTGGCGACATATTTAAAAATTGATGCATCTAGGCAGATGTGTCATGCTGTAAAGTCCTGTGCCACATGAAACCTGCGTCAGTTTTCATATAGGTGTTTTGTTGCAAGGTATGCATTAATTTGCAAGAAAGCCCTGTAAAACTAACACAGTGAAATTTAGAAGATTTCACTGACTCAGCTTTATAGCATTGCTGAATCAAATCATTACGCCTGTTTGAAACAGGCATAAGGAGTGATGCACCATGCAATGTGTGGCTTGCTCCTGTGCATTGCAGTAGACATGTTGCGCTTACGACGTGATTCCTGCAATGTGCTGCTTTTGCGGCACAGATGCGTGACGCATCTGTGCTGTTTTCACTCAATGGTGCTCCACATTGTAAATGCGGCACACCATGGGTGGCAGAGCAGTGGTGCACATTAACTGGTGCATCCCTGGGAATGCGTCAGTTAACATAAATCTGCCACTTTACATTTAAGTATGAGCAGGGGACAGAGAGTTGGTGAGGCTTATCCAAGGTTAAGAAGAGATGAGTCCTGTTCACTGAAAACTTGGACATAGGCCTTACCTCCTCAGTATCGCTGGTCATGGCTAAATAATAGCTGCAAAATGTTACTCTTGTTAAACAATTTTACTATTATAGTCTCTGAGATTTGTGCCTTACTCTGCAACATCTCATTGTTGTTCTCTTTCTTTAAAGATAACGACAACATCAACATGAGCGACAATCAGCAATCAGTTGATCTCGACCTCATAATTGAACTCGTAATTGAAACATCAGTGGAAGTAGATCCCTTGGATGATTTAAATCCTGAGGATGAAGAAGAACATGATGAGGATGCAGATTTGTCAGAATTGTATGACATAGGGTGGGAAGCTGACGTGCTTGAGCCTATGGAACTATAAACATTTATTTTTAAAAATTTATAATAAATGAAAAGTAAAAATGTAAACCGTTTCATTTAAAAATAAAGACACCTTCAAAAACAGGTTATGTGTAGTGTCTTCAATAAAATATTAAAATATGCTCATAAAATTAGATCAGATTCACATATAAAACAGCACAGGTAAAATGAATATGAATTCCATTTCTTTTCTGCTATTTCTGTATTCTAAATTTGCCAAGCACTAAAAATGTCAAGTAGTGTGTTAAGTTTTTGATGACTGTTATTGATTTACTGTTTGGTAATAGTGGTTAATAACATTTTTTATTATATTTTACCACAGATTCAACTGCAGATCATTTCAAGATTTCAGCATGCCAACTAAAGAAAGACTTAGAAAGGCTGCAAAACGTCAAAGACAGCAGGTAAATGATATAATGCAGCAGTCCTCTAAGAAAAAAACTTGTCAAGTCACCAAGAAAGCACCGGGTAAGAGCACAAAAACATTTATAAGAAATATTTGTACTAAAAAAAATATTACTACAGAAAATGTTTCAGTCCAGAAAAAGAGAAGCATTTTAAACGGAAAGGAAAGGCCAATCAAAAATGTTACTGCTAGAGCAAGAGATAACTCTGTGCATGATAGTAGAAGGAAACAACAGTTTAGGGACATTCGTAAACGAATGTTCCGCAACAGGATAATTGGCAATTTGTTAAACAATATTAAGAAAGGTCAACAGAAAGTGTTTTTTTATAAGAGAAAAAAAAAAGTTTGAGAAAGTTATTGATCAGGCATTTGAAATTAAACGTAAGTTATTTATTTTGATAATCAATAGAATTAGGAAGTTAAACAAGGCAATTTATGATTTCATAGGAAATAGTAGATGGAAGAGAATAGTTAATCGTAGTAATTTTTGTGAAGTTTTTTCCGGAGAATGGATGCATAGTTCAAGTTGTGAGGCATTTTTTAATGAGGAGAGTTATTTCCAGGATAATGATTTGGTGCATGCAGTTGACACCAGTGGTCGAGCTTATGAAGTGAAAGATGGTTGTCCAGTTGAAAAAGAAAAACTTGTGACAACAGAGACAGAAGAGGTGTTAGGTAATGAGGTTTTAGGAAGACGTCCTAAGGGTCCTGTGTACACCTGGAAGTGTAGTAGTATTTGCAGTGTGCGACAGGATTCCATCAATTTGCTTTGTGATTTTGTACGGACATTTAATAAGAAAAGTTTGAAGCAGAAAATGAAGTTGTTGCAAGAATTAGATCCTTGCAGAGTGAGAAAAGTGACAGGTTTGCATGGTCATTCACTGGCTTGTCTTTCCAGGAGAGTATGCCAGAGTGTTTTCATCATTTCAGGATGCTAGCAGTGCATCATAATAAAGTGAGGAAATTAGTTAGAATGTTGTATTATGCTAAGAGTCCAGCAATTATGCTTAAACAATTATGCGCTGCTCTTTTGCATGGTTCAGAAGTAGATGTGAAGAATATTTGTGCAGAAATTGAGTTTGGTTACTTTGGAAGTAAAGAGGAGAATGTTGAAATTGACCAAGAAGAAGAGGGTAATGTGGAAGATAGTGTACAGGTTTCCAGTACAGATAATTTTCAGAGGGAAATTGCGACGTTTCAGGTGAAATCAAGTGAGAGGCCTAATTTCACTTGTGTGTGTTGTCGACGCACTTATTATAAGAATCAGACTAAGTTAGTGGATTTATATGCAAAAAGTGAAAGGGAAAATAATAGTGAATGGAAGGATTTCACAACATATTTGATGGTAGAAAATTGTTTTGATTTGGGATCGGATCAACGTGTGTGTACTTATTGTTGTAGCAAATTAAATCAAAACCAGATGCCTGCTAGAGCAGTTCATAATAATCTGGAATTGGTTGAGATTCCTTCTGAATTGAAGGATTTAAATACTTATGAATCTATTTTGATTCAAAGTATCCATCCCTTTCAGGCTATTGTAAGAATGGAGCCAAAGACAGGGAAATTGCCTCCATCAGATTTACAGAGAGGATTAGAGGGAAGAGTTGTTTATTTGCCTCTAGATTTGAAGAAAAACATTAACACAATTGGAGTAGAAAAAGTGGAAGAGGAACCTCTGGTTATCTTAGTTAATGGGGTTCCGACAAAGAATAAGAAAATATGGCAAGATTTAGTGGATGTTAGGAAAGTCAAAAAGGCAACATTGTATTTGAAAAAAAATAATAAGTACTATAAGAATGTTTATGTTGCAGAAGAGGAAGTAAGTGAGGAAGAGGATAGCGATTTGTGTGCTGGTCAAATTGAGAAAGTAGAACCCTCTACTAGTGAAGAAATATATGAACATTATAGTGTTCATCCTTTGCATTCCAAGGAAGTCATGGGGAATGCTATTGAGTTGTTTCAAATGAAACAAGCCAAAGGGAGTCCCATTAGTGTTTGGGAGGAAAGTTTGGAAGCTCGGTGTTTCCCACAGCTTTTTCCAACAGGTCAAGGAGGAAGATATGATGAGCGACCTCATCAAATTCCTGCTTCTGAATACCGGACTTTGCGATTGTATGCAGGAGATGCTAGGTTTCGACAATGTATTCCCTATTTGTTTCATCTCCTGTTTGAAAGCGATCTGTCTGGACTGTCATATGCAGTGAACCACATCTTGAAAAGTGGTATACACATGCAAAACATCTCGGCAAGTGACTTTATGGATAAAGTCAATGTCCAAGACAGTATTTTAGATTCTCACCTGATTAATCTCATGGCGTGTCAGCGTGGTACTAATGAGTACTGGTACCGTCGTCATGGTGATTTAAAATGTATGCTGAGGAACTTAGGAACTCCCACATGGTTCCTCACTCTGAGCTGTGCCGAGTATGGCTGGGAAGACTTACTTGAATTTCTACGAGAGGCAAATGGAAATATCGAAAACATCGAATTCAAGACACCCGGAGAACTGTGCTCTTTGGATCCAGTCAATGTATGCCGGTACTTCAATCATTGATTTGAAGCTATGATGTCTTTCATCATGAATAAGAAGAATCCACCTCTTGGAGAGGTGTTGGATTTCTTCTGGAGAAAGGAGTACCAAGCAAGAGGTGCTCCTCACATACATATGCTGTTGTGGATCAAGGATGCACCTAAATTTGGAACAGATCCAGAAGACTCAGTGATGAGTTTCATACAACAGTATTCTACGTGTGCTGTTCCAAACGCAAAGGAGAAGAAAAGCCTAAGAGAAAAAGTTCTACGTTTCCAAAGCCATCGTTGTGGAAAGTACTGTCGTCGTAAATTCCGAAACAAGGACAAGTTCTACACCAAATGTCGTTTCGGCTTTCCACGACCGGTGATTTCTAAAGGAAGAGTAAACAGTTTGATGTCTTCGCTGCGACATAATGTGATGAAGAAATCACCTAAAAACACATACAATTTGAAAAGGAACGAAGAGTCCAAGTACATCAACGACTACAACCCGGTGATTTTGTCCATGTGGAATGCTAACATGGATATACAGTTTGTGGCTGATAACTGTATGGCTGTGGCTCGGTATGTGACATCTTACATCACTAAAAAAGAGAAGACAGAATTGAAGGATATGTGGGAGGACATTTCCCATGAAAAGAGCCTCAGCAAGAAGTTGTACAGTTTCAGTCTGAAGATGTTGTCGCATCGAGAAATCGGAGCTTACGAATGTTCTGACCGGTTGTCTTCAGCTAGTCTCTATGCCAAATCCAGGAGTATCGTTTGGGCTCTGAAACCTGTGCGGGAAATTGAGTATTTGGCGGAAAAGGAGCCAAACAGTACCGACATTTTGAAGACCAACATGTTGGATACATATTATCCAAATCGAAGCAGTCACCTCGAGAATGTTTGTCTGTATGAGGTTCTTCAAAATTACATATTCAAGAGGAATATCAAAGAAGATACTGAGAAAGGAATGTATGCTGTAATTGGAAGTGAGGGATGTCTGGTCAAGCAAAGAAAATGCCACTTGGTAAACCATCGAAAATTGAGTGGCGAATCTCCTGAAAAAAAGGAGTTTTTCTATTTAGCACTTTTACAACTTTTCAAGCCTTGGCGTGCAGAAGAGGAACTGCTTGGAGATTTCCTCTGTTACGAAGACTCTTTCACTGCCGCCAAGGAGACCATAGAATGTCCTGCTTTTCCCAAATATGTAGAAATGTTGAATGTGGAAATCGAGCAGGAAGCAACGATTGCAGCAGAGATTGCCAGAGACAGTTCTCAGGACAGTCAGAGTTCTGCTTCATTGAGTCAGGATCCACTAGGAGGACCTGTTATCCAAAATGAAGTTGCCACTGCTATGAATGAAGTGGAAAGAGCCATGGCACATGCTCAGGAGGATGTGGTTAACTTAGAAGAGTTGGAAAGACAACTCAACGTTGAGCAGAGGAAAATATATGACGAAGTTACCATGCAAATTGATCATGGATTAAGTCATGAGAAGAAAGAGTGCTCATGTACGTCGTTGAAGCCTGTCCGACTCTACGTGAGTGGAGAAGCGGGAACTGGAAAAAGTTTCCTTATTAAAGCAATTTCATGTTATTTGCAGGAAAGGACTGAGTCATCGCTGTCTTGTGTTGTCACCGCTCCAACTGGACTGGCAGCACATAACATTGAAGGGATTACTTTACATCGTTTACTGATGCTGCCAGTGGAGCATGACAACAAATTACAATATCACAAGCTATCTGGAGATGCTTGTTGTGAAGTTTCAAGAATCTTGAGGAAAATGAAAGTTCTTATCATTGACGAAGTAAGCATGGTTTCCAATGTCATGCTTGCCTTTGTGCATTTGAGAATGCAAGAAGTTCTCAAAACAGAGTCTGATGTGTTATTTGGTGGCAAACACATCATTGTTTTCGGAGATCTTCTGCAGCTGACACCAGTGAAAGGGCAACCTGTGTTCAAAATGCTCACGCATGAAGATACCAGGAAGTGCCTAGGGAGCATTGGCAACGTCAATATATGGTTAAACTTCAATTATGCTGAACTGCATGAAAATATGCGTCAGGCGAAGGATGAAGTTTACAAGAATATTCTACAAGATGTTAGAATTGGAAAAGTGACCGAGCATGGGAAAGAAGCTTTACATGCACGATTACTGTCAAATTTATATCCAGAACAAGATGTTGTGCCTGAGAATATTTTTCAGAAAATTACTGAGAAGAAATCTGGAATATGTTTGATGCCAACTCTTGCAGAATGTGCCATCTTCAACAACAAAATGTTGCATTTAGAAAAGCAAGAGATTGTGAAACTGGAAGCTATTGACAGAGTAGAGCATATGGGATCAACAATTATTTTGTCTGAGAATTTGAAATCAAAATTGGATTCATTAGAGAAGACTATATCTAAAACTGCAGGTTTTGAAAAGAGTCTGAATGTGTGCTTGAACTGCCGTATAATTTTAAGAAGGAATTTACATGTTGAAAGAGGTCTGGTAAATGGATCAATGGGTAATGTTGTTGATTTTGTGAAATACAGAAATAGAGATGGAATTGAATTTTTAAAAATTAAATTTGATGGCATTGAGGAAGTACAGCTAATTGGTCGTTGTTCTGCTAGATTTTTGCTTGTAAAAGACTTATATGTTCGCCGTAAGCAGTTTCCTGTTTGCTTGGCATATGCGGTGACAATCCATAAATCGCAAGGTTTAAGTGTAGACAGTGCATTGGTGAATATTGGCAGTTCTGTGTTCAAGGAGGGTATGGCATATGTGGCATTGTCAAGAGTTAGAACTTTATCGGGATTGTACTTGATTGAGTGTGATGTCACAAACATTTGTGCGGATCTAGATTGTGTTAAGGAATACAATAGGTTGAGAAGAGAGTATGCGCCACATTTGCCTCAATATCCTTTGTTTGAGAAACGTGTGGTAGGCCGGAAACGAAGAAATGTGACCAATACTGGGGAGGTTGTAGCAAAAAGACGAAAAGTCGATGAACCTGAAATTATAAGCAGAAACAAAAAGGATTCTGTTGAAGATGTTGTTGGTTTTCAATTTGAAAACACTTCTGGTGTCAACTGCTATGCTAATGTAGTGGTTAATGTTTTGTTTTCTCTAGAAAATGTAAAAGAAGAGATTGTGGTCAATTCTGATCAAAGATTATGCAGTTTGTTAAATTCTGTGTCAGAGAAATGTAGCACTGATAGAACAAAAATAGAAAGTGTGTCTGAAATTCGAAATCTGTTAGACAGATGTTCAGGCCAAACACAATTCTCTCAAAATATTCAGCAAGATTGTCAGGAGTTTTTATTGTATATGCTTGATGTATTGCATGCTGAAGGTGTAGATGTAGATCATCTGTTTGGGCTTTCTTATCAATGGCAGCATGACTGCGAGAACTGTAGGGTATCAAGTACTACTAGTGTAGACTCAGAAAGATTTATATATTTAACTTTGCCAGACAGTAAATCAGTCTCCTTTAATAAGCTAGTAAAAGCAGCTGATCACAACATGGAATGTAGCCAATGTAAATCTGAAATGATGTCAACCTTATTTATACGAACATATGGCCAGTATGTCATTTTAATGTTCCAACGATGTAGGTCTGATGGAACAAAATTGACAACTTTAATTAAAAATGTTGTGGCTTCACAGTTGTCAATATCAGGAAGGACTTTTGTAACTGTAGCAATTATATATCATGACGGTCCTTCAATAACATCAGGACATTACACAGCTTATTTAAAGTCTAGAAATGGCTGGTCATTCTGCAACGATTCTGTTTTAATTTTCAAAAAAAAATTGCCGTATGACCTTAAAAAATTCTTACCTGGTGTTTTTATAACCAAAATTTTAGGGAAAGAATCTCGGGATGTGCTCTGAGGAATTTCAAGACGTTCTAATGGCTCCTACACGATTTGGCCTTGAGGATAAGTGTAGTACAGAGACATAACTTCTTACCATAACACTGGACGTCATGGAAAAATGAGTGCACTTTGAATGAGTTCAGAAAAACTATTTCTTTTTATAAGCTAATTCAAGCAGCCAATCAAAACATGGAGTAGAGGGAATGTAAGTCTGCAATGCTGTCTACTGTTTTATATTGCTTTGTGATTAAAAGTGATGTAGAGAATTAAATAATTGTAGTAGTCATAGAGGTAGTGTAAGTCTGCTTCATAGTAAGCAGTATCAGTGTCATAGGAAATGTAGAACATGAGTGAGCAAGAAGGGTAAGATATTAGTAATCCAGGATTGTGAAAATGATCTTCAACATTTTAATTCTGAAAGTTGTGGAAATACAACATGACGGGATTGGCTTACAAGAATTCCAAGAGTTATAAATGGCTCTGACATGATTTGGCCTTGTGGAAACGTGTGGTAGAGAGCGAGAAGTCATTTATTGTATGTAACATATTTTTAAAAACGATGGAGGTTTACTTTCAGAAAGTGGCGGGCTGAAAGTAATAACAGCACAACAGAGTGTAAGCTGTTCATAGGACATCCTTCGACGTCATGGAAAGTAAGTTAACTTTAAGGAGTTCTGAATTCTGATTTGTTATGTTGTATGGGTTTTTTAAACACAATCATTTTGATTGTGGTTTTTTTTCCCCGCTGTTATATGATGAATACCTTCAAGTCACTGTTTTTAGTGAAATTTGATACATTCTGAGAACAGCAAAAATAAACCATTTAACATGTATAATTAATTCTGTACTGTTTGCATTTATGATGTACATGTAGAACTGTGTAGGAGGCATGGAGAAGGTGAGGCTTCTGTAAGTGTCAAAGTTGTTGCATACAGTGCTGCACTTCTGGGTACTGTTTCATATGCTGGACTACATCTGCACTATGAGATACCTAAGCAAAGGCAACACAGGTGATGTGATTGTGAAATGAGGAAAAGAAACTCCACATTTTTCAATTACATCACCTGTGTTTCCTAAGTTTACGAATGACATTGTGCAGATGAAGTTTAGGTCTGTCCACGGACACAGAAGAGGTCTGGCCCTTGTTCAAGAGTGAAGTGGATATGACTTACTTCATTGGTAGGCCTTCACATGTATTATCTCCTCTGTATTCTTCAACAAGTATAAATTTGATATGCAATCCTGAGTAGGCCTCACCTTAAACAAACCTCTGGTGAGGCCACACCTTATCGTCATCCTGAATCAATCATTTCAAATGTTAGGGACAGATTTATGATAGGTGTATGCCTCTTTTGCACCACTGTGCGTCACTTTTGTGATGCAGCGGCGGTGCAAAAGATTTGCTATGAGGTGACAAAATTACAAATTGATGCATCTAGGCAGATGTGTCATGCTGTAAAAAACCCGTGCCACATGAAACCGATGCAGCAGTGATGCAAAAGATGCACCATGTTGCAAGACAGGCCTGACTTCATCTCCAACAAGATAAGAAGCTAAGTCTTCTGTAAATGTCAAAATTGTTGTATATACTGCTCAACTTCTATGTACTCTTTGATATGCTAGACTCCATCTGCACTATGAGATACCTAACCAAAGGCAACACAGGTGATGTGATTGTGAAATGAGGAAAAGAAACTCCACATTTTTGAATTACATCACCAGTGTTTCCTAAGTTTACGAATGACATTGTGCAGATGAAATTTAGGTCTGTCCACGGACACAGAAGAGGTCTGGCCTTTGTTCAAGAGTGAAGTGGACATGACTTACTTCATTGGTAGGCCTTCACATGTATTATGTCCTCTGTTCTCTTCAACAACTCGAAATTTCATTTGGAACCCTGAGTAGGCCTCACCTCAAACAAACCTCTGGATAGGACACATGTTATTGGCATCCTGAAACAATCATTTAAAATGTTAGTGTCTTGCGACACTTTTGTGAGACAACAGCAGTGCAAAAGATGCACCATGTTTTAAGATAGGCCTCACTTCATCTGCATCAAGATACTGTTAGTTTAAAATGTATATCTTTAGGACTGTGTAGGGGGCCTGGAGAAGCAGAAGCTCTGTAAGTTCAAAGTTGTTGAAAAACTGTTTGTCCTTCAATCTTTTCCCTTGTCTTTTCTAATTTTTAAATACATGTTTTAATATTTTTCAAATGTTTGTTCTCTCTTTCACAGATTGAAAGTATAAAAATAAAAAGTGAGTAAGTTAACGACAATTATAAGGTAAATGTTTTGTACTCTTTTTGTTACGTTTCTATCACATTCACCTACTATTAGTTCCACAGCTTCATTTCTTTAACCCTCAGTTTCCTACCTTTGCTACTTTCCTCATTCCTTTCTCTATTACCTACTTACTCAACTCCTTCCACTCTTTTTCTCAGTCCCTCTCTTCTCATAGTTCCTCACTCTTGTTCACTCACTCCGTCTCTATTACTCTTAGTGTCTTTGACTGATCACTCTTTCACTACTTGTTCATAATGCTTTCTCTGTGTAGTTGAAGCACACTAAGGAGCATATTATGAACACAGCCAATGAAATTATTGCTGTTTTTATTGGCAGAAAACTGCTGCAAAAGTGGTTTTAGCGGCAGTTTTCTGCCGCAAAAGCGGCTTTAGCGACACATTTCTGCCGATAAAAGCTGCAAAACTTTTATTGGCTATGTTGATGATATGGCTCTATGTTATTTACATTTCTTTGCTGTTTCAATTAATCTTTTTCTGTTATTTTTTCTTTTCTGTTTTCTGTTTTTTCTCTCTGTTATTCCACATGTTTTAATCTTATTTTGAACATTCACTCACATTCTCCAAGAAACTCTTCTTTGTTATTGTTCTACTCTCTTTTTTTTCTTTCACTTCCTTTTTTATTTTGTTTTTCACAATTATACCCTCTTCCATCTTTTCTTCGGTAAATAGATCTATTAAACAGTATCTCTGGTTTAATCCCTATAGCTGTCTTTCTTTTAACATTACTCTCTGTTTACTTCCCTTATACTAACTCTTCTTTTTTAATTTTTTTTTGGTTCGCTCCCGGTTCGCGAACCGGGAAGCGAACGGGGAAGCGAACCAAAAGAAATAGAGCTTGCCAGAGTGCTAAACATTCTAGCAATTTTTTTGAAAGGGGAGGTAGTTCTGAAAAGAACTGTTTTTTTAATGTTTTTGTTGTTTTATATTTTTTTTTATTTTTCTGAACATTTTTTGTATTTTTTGAACAGTTTTATGGTTTTTTTTGTTTTTGATGGAGGGGAAACAACAAAAAACAGGCATTGGAAACGGCTCAACAGGAGCAAAAAAAAAATTACTGTCTGGGGCGTTTAGGGCAATTGTGATTTTCATAAGCTCGGTTGATTAAGGTAATACTCATATTACCACAAGACAATAATGCACCACAATACAAGCAGGTAAACTTCATATGGACAAAGTTGTCCTGAATGTTTGGCACGGTTTCCCGTGCCTCTGCTGGTGTCAAAGATATCTGTGATGATGACCTGGCCACAGGAGTTGTTGGGTTGTCCTGCTGGTCACGTATCTCTGCCCGGCTGTAGTTTAAAGGATGCCACCTGCTCATATGACGATGCATGGTGTAGTTACCGAAGCTGTATTTTTTGAAGGTGCCTCTAGATAACTTCTCCTTACATATGAGGCAGGTGACATATCTGGCATTTACTTTCTTCTGCCCTTCAGGGATCGAAAAAAACTGCCAAATAAAACTGGTTTTCCGATGTGAAACCCGGGGCTGCTCTTCTAAAAACTGTGGTCCTTCTGTCTCCTCTTCCTCTTGCTCATCCTCTTCCTCCTCTGTGTTGCTGATGAACTGGGGAGGTGGTCCTCTCTTCCCATGAGGAGGTGGTGGTGGTGGTGGGGGTCCACCAGCTGAAGCTACCAATGAAGCCATTGCTGAACTATCAAAAAAAGGTCTTCCTCTCACAAAGATGAAAGTCAGAGTGAGGAAAGAAGGAGGGGTTTTCATCATTTGGGAAAAACAATAGTTCTAAACCAATGAAAAGTGTTATTTTTAGGTCACCTGACCTAGCCTTACATCATTATGAAACCAAAAGTGAAATGAACCAATGAAAAGTTTTATTAACAAGTCACATGACCTGTTACGCTTATGTTACGCGCTGCGGAACGCGCCCCGGATCGCTTCCGGGTCGCTGCGCTTCGCGCCTCGGTTCGCGCTCCGGAGCACTTCCGGGTGCGCTAACGCGGCGCGTCATAAGGCGCATTACGCGACAACGCGATACGTCGCGCTTTTGCGACGCGCCCCTGATCGCTTCCGGGGAGCTGCGCTTCGCGTCTCAGTTCGCGTACCGGAGCACTTCCGGGTGCGCTAACGCGGCGCGTCATAAGACGCATTACGAGACAACGCGATACGTTGCGCTTCCGCGACGCGTCACGATGTTGATTTCTAACGCGGCAGTTGCGCAAACGGACCGTTTACCGGTTCGCGGACCGGGTCGCGGCATCAAATTGAGCTAACGGGAAGCTTCCCGGTTCGCGAACCGGGAGCGAAGAAAACTAAATATTTAAAAAAAAATTATTAATAAACATATAACATATATTTTTGGATTTAAAGAAGAATACATTTTACAGCTACAGATATTAGCTTTTAAAAAACCAATGAAATTCACTGAAGAAACCATAGGTTATAGACCATATATAGTTAGGAATTAGCATTTACAAAACCTTGAAAATTCACTGAAAAAACCATAGGTTATAGACCATATATAGTTAGGAATTAGCATTTAAAAAACCTTATTTTACTCACACAAAACCATTGAAATTCCATATATAGTTAGTTGTACTAACTATATATCGCGCACCCGCAATCCACTGCTGATCATGTCACATATTACATCATTCATGACATGGTCAGTGACATCACTGATTTTTCAGTGAATATATATATATATATATATATATATATATATATATATATATATATATATATATATATATATATATATATATATATATATATATATATATGTTCCAAACATGCTCCATTTTACCGGGGGCCCCCAACTCTGCAGGGCGGGCTCTGTGGCAGGAACGGAGAATCCTGTTACTTTAACAAACGAAGAGATTCAGAGCCCAACTCCGACTTCTTTGGCAAGCTGACTTTATTCGTCACAAGCAGAGCAGCTTCACAACACTCAATCATTTCCCAACCGGTTTCGGCTTCTTAGCCTTGTTCACAGGTGAGTGTCTTTTAATTATTTCCTTAGTGGTCACATGACCCATAGCGGTTCCTACGGGCCCCACAATGCACCAAAATATTGTTCATCAATCCCAAAATAGGTGTCTCTCCATGGTGCATACTCGTAACTTTCATGAAAAGCATAGTGCACTTTGCTGCCCTGCATGAAAAATATGCGCTTGACAATGCGGTGTCCCAGAGAGAGAAACTCTCTCTTCTCCCTTTCTCCATTACGTTACCAAATAGCTGTGGTAATTCCTGTAGCTGGCACGTAGTAAGAGCGAGTCATGCCCCCTCAATTCAATGTTCCAAACATGCTCCATTTTACCGGGGGCCCCCAACTCTGCAGGGCGGGCTCTGTGGCAGGAACGGAGAATCCTGTTACTTTAACAAACGAAGAGATTCAGAGCCCAACTCCGACTTCTTTGGCAAGCTGACTTTATTCGTCACAAGCAGAGCAGCTTCACAACACTCAATCATTTCCCAACCGGTTTCGGCTTCTTAGCCTTGTTCACAGGTGAGTGTCTTTTAATTATTTCCTTAGTGGTCACATGACCCATAGCGGTTCCTACGGGCCCCACAATGCACCAAAATATTGTTCATCAATCCCAAAATAGGTGTCTCTCCATGGTGCATACTCGTAACTTTCATGAAAAGCATAGTGCACTTTGCTGCCCTGCATGAAAAATATGCGCTTGACAATGCGGTGTCCCAGAGAGAGAAACTCTCTCTTCTCCCTTTCTCCATTACGTTACCAAATAGCTGTGGTAATTCCTGTAGCTGGCACGTAGTAAGAGCGAGTCATGCCCCCTCAATTCAATGTTCCAAACATGCTCCATTTTACCGGGGGCCCCCAACTCTGCAGGGCGGGCTCTGTGGCAGGAACGGAGAATCCTGTTACTTTAACAAACGAAGAGATTCAGAGCCCAACTCCGACTTCTTTGGCAAGCTGACTTTATTCGTCACAAGCAGAGCAGCTTCACAACACTCAATCATTTCCCAACCGGTTTCGGCTTCTTAGCCTTGTTCACAGGTGAGTGTCTTTTAATTATTTCCTTAGTGGTCACATGACCCATAGCGGTTCCTACGGGCCCCACAATGCACCAAAATATTGTTCATCAATCCCAAAATAGGTGTCTCTCCATGGTGCATACTCGTAACTTTCATGAAAAGCATAGTGCACTTTGCTGCCCTGCATGAAAAATATGCGCTTGACAATGCGGTGTCCCAGAGAGAGAAACTCTCTCTTCTCCCTTTCTCCATTACGTTACCAAATAGCTGTGGTAATTCCTGTAGCTGGCACGTAGTAAGAGCGAGTCATGCCCCCTCAATTCAATGTTCCAAACATGCTCCATTTTACCGGGGGCCCCCAACTCTGCAGGGCGGGCTCTGTGGCAGGAACGGAGAATCCTGTTACTTTAACAAACGAAGAGATTCAGAGCCCAACTCCGACTTCTTTGGCAAGCTGACTTTATTCGTCACAAGCAGAGCAGCTTCACAACACTCAATCATTTCCCAACCGGTTTCGGCTTCTTAGCCTTGTTCACAGGTGAGTGTCTTTTAATTATTTCCTTAGTGGTCACATGACCCATAGCGGTTCCTACGGGCCCCACAATGCACCAAAATATTGTTCATCAATCCCAAAATAGGTGTCTCTCCATGGTGCATACTCGTAACTTTCATGAAAAGCATAGTGCACTTTGCTGCCCTGCATGAAAAATATGCGCTTGACAATGCGGTGTCCCAGAGAGAGAAACTCTCTCTTCTCCCTTTCTCCATTACGTTACCAAATAGCTGTGGTAATTCCTGTAGCTGGCACGTAGTAAGAGCGAGTCATGCCCCCTCAATTCAATGTTCCAAACATGCTCCATTTTACCGGGGGCCCCCAACTCTGCAGGGCGGGCTCTGTGGCAGGAACGGAGAATCCTGTTACTTTAACAAACGAAGAGATTCAGAGCCCAACTCCGACTTCTTTGGCAAGCTGACTTTATTCGTCACAAGCAGAGCAGCTTCACAACACTCAATCATTTTTGTTGTGAAGCTGCTCTGCTTGTGACGAATAAAGTCAGCTTGCCAAAGAAGTCGGAGTTGGGCTCTGAATCTCTTCGTTTGTTAAAGTAACAGGATTCTCCGTTCCTGCCACAGAGCCCGCCCTGCAGAGTTGGGGGCCCCCGGTAAAATGGAGCATGTTTGGAACATTGAATTGAGGGGGCATGACTCGCTCTTACTACGTGCCAGCTACAGGAATTACCACAGCTATTTGGTAACGTAATGGAGAAAGGGAGAAGAGAGAGTTTCTCTCTCTGGGACACCGCATTGTCAAGCGCATATTTTTCATGCAGGGCAGCAAAGTGCACTATGCTTTTCATGAAAGTTACGAGTATGCACCATGGAGAGACACCTATTTTGGGATTGATGAACAATATTTTGGTGCATTGTGGGGCCCGTAGGAACCGCTATGGGTCATGTGACCACTAAGGAAATAATTAAAAGACACTCACCTGTGAACAAGGCTAAGAAGCCGAAACCGGTTTGGAAATGATTGAGTGTTGTGAAGCTGCTCTGCTTGTGACGAATAAAGTCAGCTTGCCAAAGAAGTCGGAGTTGGGCTCTGAATCTCTTCGTTTGTTAAAGTAACAGGATTCTCCGTTCCTGCCACAGAGCCCGCCCTGCAGAGTTGGGGGCCCCCGGTAAAATGGAGCATGTTTGGAACATTGAATTGAGGGGGCATGACTCGCTCTTACTACGTGCCAGCTACAGGAATTACCACAGCTATTTGGTAACGTAATGGAGAAAGGGAGAAGAGAGAGTTTCTCTCTCTGGGACACCGCATTGTCAAGCGCATATTTTTCATGCAGGGCAGCAAAGTGCACTATGCTTTTCATGAAAGTTACGAGTATGCACCATGGAGAGACACCTATTTTGGGATTGATGAACAATATTTTGGTGCATTGTGGGGCCCGTAGGAACCGCTATGGGTCATGTGACCACTAAGGAAATAATTAAAAGACACTCACCTGTGAACAAGGCTAAGAAGCCGAAACCGGTTGGGAAATGATTGAGTGTTGTGAAGCTGCTCTGCTTGTGACGAATAAAGTCAGCTTGCCAAAGAAGTCGGAGTTGGGCTCTGAATCTCTTCGTTTGTTAAAGTAACAGGATTCTCCGTTCCTGCCACAGAGCCCGCCCTGCAGAGTTGGGGGCCCCCGGTAAAATGGAGCATGTTTGGAACATTGAATTGAGGGGGCATGACTCGCTCTTACTACGTGCCAGCTACAGGAATTACCACAGCTATTTGGTAACGTAATGGAGAAAGGGAGAAGAGAGAGTTTCTCTCTCTGGGACACCGCATTGTCAAGCGCATATTTTTCATGCAGGGCAGCAAAGTGCACTATGCTTTTCATGAAAGTTACGAGTATGCACCATGGAGAGACACCTATTTTGGGATTGATGAACAATATTTTGGTGCATTGTGGGGCCCGTAGGAACCGCTATGGGTCATGTGACCACTAAGGAAATAATTAAAAGACACTCACCTGTGAACAAGGCTAAGAAGCCGAAACCGGTTGGGAAATGATTGAGTGTTGTGAAGCTGCTCTGCTTGTGACGAATAAAGTCAGCTTGCCAAAGAAGTCGGAGTTGGGCTCTGAATCTCTTCATATATATATATATATATATATATATATATATATATATATATATATATATATATATATATAAACTCTAGGATTTCCAGTTGTCGTGATACCGGACACAGGCACAGCAGGTAGGATTAAAAAAATCACACTGTGATACATATATATATATCCATATGGCAGTATCCTCTGGGTAGTATAGTTAAGATCGTGTTTCCTTAGCCTTAGCAAACACCTTTTTGTGTTGCTAATAGCTTTGGCGGCGTTTGTTGATTCTCAAAAAAAAATTATTTTTGTAAATGTGCTACTTTTCGACTTGTTTGCACATAAAAAGTTTTGCAGTGATTGGTCAAGCAGGTGGCGAGAAAAAATAGGGATCACAAATTGTGTTTCCATTAATTTTTCCGTAGGAACTTTAGACACAGCTACAGCCAAAACCCCTTAACTGATTTAAATCAAATTTGGCAGAAAGCTAGATCATGGTCCAAAAAGAGTGTTTTTTGTGATTTTGTAGTTTTTGGCAATTAATGCTAAAAATGATGTATATTTCATGACGCGGAAGATCCGCGGACCCGACAGATCTCTTGGAGAGATCTGATTGACTGCCACCACATCAACAACGATGTACCGGCAGCCACCTAAGGGCTCAGGACTCAATCCTTAGTCCTTAAAAGAAGGTGAAAATAAGACATAGGTGCCAGGATAGGGCTACCCTGACCTCCTTGGCCTGGTGGTGAGGTCCCAGAGGGATTCCTGGTCCCAAAACCTTTTTTTTTTTAATGTTGCTGCAAATTCACAGAGGATCCACAAACAGTTGCAAATTATTTTAGAAAGCCAGTGTGTCATTTAAAAAGAAACCCAGGGTGGGCGAGGGCCGGGGGTGCCGTGCAAATTTTCTGGAGGAGGGGAGGTGCATGCCACCCTTCCACAAGGTTCGATGAGGCCCTGCGGACCCCAACCCCGGAGCTGTGATAAATGTGAAGGGAGGGGGCACAGCCCCCGCCAGGGGCCTTATAAGCCCCGGGGACCCCATCCCTCAGGATGGAATTTAGTAAAACAAGGGGACCACATCCCCCGGGCCGTAGTGTAATTCAAAGGGGAGGGGGCTGTATGGCTCCCTTACCGAGACTAAAAAGGCCCCTTGGACTCCATCCTCCAGGGCTGTGTTCATCCAAAAATGGGAGGGGGCCAGGTGACCCCCCTTCTCCGAGCTTTAAAAGGCAGGGCAGGGCAGGGGAACAGAAACACACATTGCTCCTGCCCGGAGAGAGCATGCAAAGACAGTTGTTCCCTCCAGGCTGGAGCAATGCGGCTCTAACAGTATGCAGGGAGCTGGGTGGGGCCGTGGTGCTCCCCTGCTGCCCCCCAACGTGGTGCTTTGTGGGTGCCCCGGTTTGACACAGGGGCCCCCACCTTTAATTTAGTGAGGCCCCCTGGGATGGGGTCCCTAAAACCACAATAGGGTTGGGGAGGCGGGCCCTATGACCTGCCTCCGATATATAATGGGGTCCCTGGGACCTCATAAGACTTGGGGAGGGGGGCACGGGGCCTCCTCCCATTTATAATGACATGTGGCCCGGGCCTAATAAGGCTTGGGGAGGGGGCTATGCCTCCCCCCCTCCTATTTTTATTGGCATTCAGTCCCAGGGGATGGGGTCCTCAAGGCCTATTACAGCTCAGAGAGGGGGGCTGCAGGCCCCTTCCCCATAATATGTTTTTGCCCTGGGGAAGGGGTCCCCCGTGCCACTTTTGGCTTGGGTAGCTGTGCACCCCTCCCCCTTATATATATGGTTTTAGTCAGATGATGGTATCCTCGGTGTGACTATTTGCTCTGGGAGAGGGGATGCACATGCTGCCTCCCCTTAAAGGCTCTGGGGATGGGGTCCTTGGGGTCCTTCTGGCTCACGTGTAGGGGCCTCCTACCATTAAAAATAATGCCCTGGCGGTTGGTGTCCCAAATGGCAAGTCCTACACCGCTCATGCCAAAGGCTGTGTGTGGCAGGGTGTTGGCTGCCTGCAGGGTCTAAAAACAGGGCAGTTTCTATTTAAAAAAATGTGAAACTGTTCATGTACTGAGTACTGCTGTACTTCCCAGGAAGTATCATGATACTTAAAAAAAGTCTTTTAAAATATGTTACATTTAAAATACACTGTGCTACACTATATTTTTCAAAGATTGTGTACTACAGTGTATTTTACATTTTTATGCATTTCATTCATTACAAAAAATGTTATGGAGTACTGCAGTAATACTTAAAAATTATCAAGCTACTTACAATTATTTTTTTTAAATCACACAATTCTGCATAAAATGCTGTAAAAATATATATAAAAATATCAATAAATGCCTCTACCTATCACCTCTTTAATAAAGTGGTAACGGGTGGTGAACAACAATAAAGCCTACTACTTACCTATAACTAAGCCCTTAACGCGGAATGCAGCAAAACACAGAATACAGCAAAATTGTACTCAAAACTACACAGCTGCCATTTACGTTTGGTAAACACAGCCATTACATATTCACACATTGCCTTCTCATCCACATGTACCATGAGATACCACAAACTTACCAAGGATTACCATTGCACAATATATAACAAACTATTTTTACACTTATAAGTTTTACACTACTTACACTGTTTACAAATGCTACCAAAAATGACCATTTACACCTCATAGTCTACATTCTTACCATATTATATCTTTATTCATTCATCCACTTTCATGCTACATCTGTTTCAATTATCACACACCACTACACTCTATGCCACTCCACTCTGTACCCTCCACTCTACGCATTTACACTTTATGCCACTCCACTCTACATCACTTCACAATACACTAATCCGCTCTACACCAGTCCATTCCACTCTATGCCACTCCATTCTATGCCATAACACTCTATGCCACTCTACATCACTTGACTATATGCTAATCCGCTGTACACCAGTCTACTCTATGCCACTTACTCTACGCCACTCCATTCTACACCACTCCACTCTACACCACTTCCCTGTACACCACTCAACTATACGCCATTCCACTCTACGATTCTCCACTCTGTGCTATTGCACTCTACAGCACTACATTCTACAGCACTCCAGTGTACACCACTCTGCTGTACGCCCCTGCACTCTACTCTATATCACTCTATGCCACTCCACTGTACGCCACTTCAGTGTACACCACAACACTGGACCATATTCCACTGTACACCACTCCACTCAATGCCACTCCACTGTATGCCACTCCATTATATGCCAATCCACTCTATAATAATCCACTGTACAATATTACACTGTACACAGCTTCACTCTACACCAGTCTATGTCACTACACTCTTTGTCATTCCACGTTATGCTATTCCACTGCACAACACTCCATTGGACGCCACTTCACTGTACTCTATCTCTGATATGGCACACAACTCTACGTCACTACACTGTATGCCACTTCACCCCATGTTATTCCACTCTACATCACTCCAATGTTTGTTACTCCACTGTATGTCACTCCACTCTACACCACTGTATGTTGCTCCCTTCTATGCTATTCCATTATATGTAACTCTACTTTACACCACTCCACTCTGTCACTCCAATGCACGCTATTTCACTGTATGCTACTATAGTCTACCCCACTGCATTCTCCTCCAGAGCACTCTACAACACTTTACTCTACCGTATTCCACTGTACACACGTCTATCTACGTCACTCCACTCTACACCACTCCAGTCTATGCTATTCCACTATAAGCACTACACTGTACCTCACTCCACTCTATGCCACTCCACTCTATGCCGCTCCACTCTATGCCGCTCCACTCTATGCCGCTCCACTCTATGCCACTCCACTCTATGCCGCTCCACTCTATACAGCTCCACTCTATACAGCTCCACTATAAACCACTCCACTCTACCCCTCTCCAACTTGCACTATTCCACTCTACACCACTATATTATACCTCACTCCACTCTATACCAGTCCTCTTTATGCCACTCCACTCTACGCTATTCCAGTATATGCCAATCTCCTCTACAACACTCCTGTCTATGGCAATGCACTCTACACAACTCTACTGTATGCTAATCCACTCTATGCTTCTCCATTCTAAGACACTCTAGTCTACACCACTACACTGTACACCATACACTGTACGTCAATCCACTGTATGCAAATCCACTGTACACCACTACCCTGCACCTTACACTGTCCCACTGCCTCCCCCTCCACTTTACGCCACTCCAATGTACGCCACTCTACTATATCTGCCACTCCACTTTATAAAAATCCACTGTATGTTATTACATTGTACACCACTCCACTCTATGCCACTCTACTCTACACCACACCACTCTACTCTATTCTACTACCCTCTATGCTATTACACTATACGACACTCAAATCTAGGGTACTTCACTGTACTCTATTCCACTATATGGCACTCAACTCTGTCACTACACTGTACGCCACATGTTATTCCACTCTACAGCACTCCAATGCACGTTACTATAATGTATGTCACAGCACTGTACGTCACTGCACCTTATGCTATTCCACTGTAGGATATTCAACTCTGTGCCACTCCACTCTGTGCCACTCCATGCTATGCACTACACTCTATGCCACTCCAGTCAGCGCTATTCCACTGTATACCACAACACTGTACCTCACTCCACTGTACTTCACTCCACTGTATGCTATTTCACTGTACACCACTCCACTGTACGGAACTCCACTCTCCATGACTCCGCTCTCCGCCACTCCATTCTTCTCTACTTCAGAGTATACTATTCCACCGTACGGTAGTCCACTCTACCTCAATCCACTTTATGCCAGTCCGCTCTACACCATTCAACACCACAACACTCTACTCTACGCCACTCCACTATATGCTATTCCACTGTAAGACTTGGGGAGGGGGCACTGTACTCCACACTACCACATTCCAGTCTATGCCAGTGCACTCCACACCACTCCACTGTATGCTATTCCACTGTATGTCGCTCCACTCCACGCCACTCCAATCTACACCACTCCACTGTATGCCAATCCACTACTGTTCCAACAGTACATAACTCCATTGTATACCACTCCACTCAGTGCTATTCAACTGTATGCCACTCCACCCATTGCCACTCTACTATATGCTCTTTCACTGTATGTCACTACACTATACTCCACTCTACATCACTCTCCTCTATGCTAATCCACTAAACTTTACACTACTTCACTTTACGCCACTCCACTATATGCTATTTCTCTCTATGCCACTCCATTCTACGCTATTCCACTTTGCTATTCCACTCTGTGCCATGAACTCTTTGCCACTCCACTCTACGCCACTCCACTATATGCTATTCCACTCTATGCCACTCCGCTCTATGCTACTCCAGTCTCCACTATTCCACTGTATGCCATTCCACTGTATGCCACTACACTGTATACCACTCCACTCTACACCACTCTCCCCTACACTCTACCACACTCCATTCTATGCCTTTCCACTCTTCGCCACTTCACTGTACTCTATTCTACTGTATGCTATTCCACTCTATGCCTCTTCACTCTAAAACACTTCACTGTACGCTGTTCTTCTCTACGCCATTCCACTGTATGCTATTCCACTCTATGGCACTCTGCTGTACCCCACTCCACTGTACACCACTCCTCTAACCACTATTCCTCTGTACGCAACTACCCTCTACCTCACTCAACTCAACGCTATTTGACTCTATGCCACACCACTCTATCCCTCTCCACTGTACACTATTCCACTCTATGCAACTCCACTGTACACTACTTTACTGTACCCCACTCCACTCTACGACACTCCACAGTATTCCACTTCCCTTTATGACACTCCACTGTACACTATTCCAGTGAACGCAACTCCAAAGTACGCACCTCTATTATGCGCTACTTCACTGTACTCTATTTCAGCGTACACTACTCTACTGTATGCTATTCCACTACATGCCACTGCACTCTCTGCCACTCCCCTGTATGCCATGCCACTGCATGCTAAGACAATGTACACCACTTCACTCCACCCCACTCAACTCTCTGCCACTCCACTATATGCCACTGCACTCTGCACCTCTCTCCTCTATGCCACTCCATTGTACGCTATTCCACTGTACGACACTCCACTCCACTCTACCCCACTTATCTCTATTCCCCTCAACTCTACTCTCTGAATTTTATTATTTTGTTGGGTGTCCTGGTTCCACCCGGATCACTCAAACTATATTAGCTTCGGGGCCATGGGAGGAGCTTCTCTTTGGGACCATGGGAGGAGCTTCAAGCCCCCCCAGGCACTGCTGGTTCTCCAGCCAGCACCTATAGAGGGTGTCAGCAGAAACTGGACATTATTTTAAAATGGGTGCCCAGGTGCTCACCCAGGATACCCACAATATGTTCAGTGTTGAAGGCCGGGGAGGAACCCCAAGGCCCCCGCAGCCTCTGTCAGCTCTCTAGCCAGCACCCATTACTATTCTGTGGATACACCAGTGCCCACCTAGGGCACCCACTACATGGAAATCATTGGGGTTTGCAGGGGAGCCCATAGGCCCCTGGAGTCTCCCCAGTCAGCACCCATCATGAGTTCAGACAGGATCCGGTTCCGTTCCTTTGCTGCCACGCAGGGAGAATAGAGTATTTCTATGCTCCTGCTGGACAGGACCAAAGTTGTGCTCTCTGCCAGGGAGAGTACGGGCACTGAATTAAATGTGTTTTCCCTGCCTGCACACTCCTAGGAAGGGGACAGCAGTGTCTTGGGGGATAGGGTACCAGGGACACTGCTTTGATTGGGCCCCGGGAGATGTGATCCCTGAGGCCAGTCTACAACTGAGGAAGCGGCCCAATGGCACTCTCCTCATTAAAAAAAGAAAAAAAGGCCCGGAGCATGCAGTCCCCATGACCTCTCTGAGGCTTGGGGAGAGGGCACCATGCCCCCTCCCAAATATTATGATCTTGCACCAGGGGGTGGGGTCTCTGGGAAATTAAAGGGTCTATGGGAGGTGGAGCAAACTCCCCTCCCCAAATAAATAAATTGGCCCTGGGAAATGGGGTCCGTGGGGTCTTACAAAGGCTTAGAGATGGTGGGCCACACCCCCTTCTGCATAATAAAAGAATTTACCCCAGGGGATGGGATCCTTGGGCCCCCTAAAGGTCTGTGAATGGGAGTTTCATGCCCTTCTTCAAAAAAATAAATATTGCTGAACCTGCCCCTGCGGGCCCTGGCCAATCCCGGGGGCTTTTTTTCCACTGTGCCGTGAATCGATGGATCCTCCACAGATGTACTCTACCCTAAGAAAAAAAAATTTGTCAAAGGAGGCTGGGGGGGGGGGCTCTCTCCTCCACCATGCCTTGGGGATCAGAGTTTCCCTACTTAGCCCATAATATATGCTTTTTATTCTTGTTCCAGGACAGGGGACTGATTGCTGGAGTCCTAAAACAGCTGCTGCCACATATTTTGATGTAGTGGCAACCAATCAGATCTTGTGTTTAAATCTGTCAGATCCATGGACCATCACCGGTGTAATATATAAATACATTTTGAACCTTAATTTCTCAAAATATACTGGACAGATTTATACCAAATCACAAAAAGCTCACTTTTTGGATCTAGATCTACGTTTCTGCCAAATTTGGTGTAATTCCTTCCAAAATAATTGTATATTTCACACCCTGGAGGATCCGCAGGGCTGACAGATCTCAGCGTGGCTACCATTTTTTGTATTTATATAAGGGGAGGGGTACGTGTGCTGGGTACATTTTGGACCCTACACACAAGCACATTTTGGGCCCCAAGGACCCCGTCCCCCTGGGAGCAGATGTATTATTTAAGAGGAGGTGGGGGGCGTGTTTTCCTAACTATGCCTTATCATTTACCTTTGTTTTTCCAAATTAAATTTCCATTTTTTTTTATTTTAAAATGTGTTTTAAGTTGTAGAGGAGCCCAGTGCAGTCAACTGGAGTGTCGTTAGGTGGAGTGTCATACAGTACAGTGGAGAAGAATGTTATAAAGTCTATTGTCATAGAGTGGAATATTGTTGAATAGAATAGAGTAGAGTGGAGTGGCATATCATACAGTGTAGTAAAGTGTTATACAGTGTAGTGCCATTGTGTCTCACATAGTGGAGACAAGTATAGAAAGTGGAGCAGCCAGTTGCATAGTGAACTGGCATGTGGTGCAGTAGAGTAGGGTGTCGTAGACTGTCACAGAGGGAAGTAGTGTTTTAGAGTGGAGTAGGGTGAAGTAGAGTGTCACAGAGTGGAATATCATCAAGTGGGGTGTCGTGGAGGAGAGTGTCGTAGAGTGGAGTGATGTGTCATGTGATGGAGTGGCGTATAATAGAGAGAAGTGGCGTTTCATCAGATGTCATACTGTGTTGTAAAGGGGCCTAGAGTGGATGGGCATAGAGTGGAATAGAGTGGCATTGAGTGCAGTGCAGTGTTGTGGAGTGAGTTGCATACAGTGGAGTAGACTCCCAGATAGTGGAGAGTCATAGTGTGGAGTATGAGACAGTGGTGTAGAGTGGATAAAGGGGAGTGGGGTAGCTTAGAGTGGAGTAAAGTGTTCATAGAGTTGAATGGCATGTCATAGACTATAGGGGCATGGAGTGCAGTAGAGTGGAGTGGCATAGCATACAGTTGAGGAAAATGTCAGACATTTGAATACCATGTTGTACTGGCGCGTCATAAAAGCATTATAGACTATGGCAGAGTTTTGCAAAGAGGAGTGGTGTACAGTGTTGTAGAGTGTGGTAGAGTGGAATGACATACAGGAGCTTATTTACAAGCCCCTTGCCCCACTGGTGTGTCACTTTTAATATGGGAAAAAATGACTTACTGGTGGCACAAGGGGCTTGTAAATAGGCCCCTCAGTGTTATTGAGTACAATGGCATTGAGTAGAGTAGTAGAGTAGAGTGGAGTACTGTGCCATAGAGTAGAGTGGAGTAAAGTGGGGGTACAGTTGCATAAAAAGAGTTGTCATATAGTGAACTAGACCATCATAGAGAGGCATAGGATAGCATAGAGTGTTGTACAGTGTCATACCGTATAGCAAAGTGTTGCGCAATGGAGTGTAGGGCTATAGACTGGAGTGAAGTATCAGAGTGTGGTATAAGGTGAAGTAAAGTAATGCAGAGTGGAGCTGCATAGAATAGAGTACTGTGTGAAACAGTGGAGCTGCATAGAGTGGCTTGATGTACCGTGGCGTAGAGTGAGGTAAAGTCTCATACAGTGGAGTAGAGTCAAGTGGAGTGGTGCAACGTAGTGTAGAGTAAAGTATTTTACAGTGTATTAAAGTGTCATTCAGTTGAGTGACATGGATTGAACTGTTATACATTGGATTGGGATCTCTTACAGTAGAGTGGAGTGCTGTGAGATATTACAGAAAACTGTTGCATAGTGGAATAAAGTGTTGCACAATAGAGTGTACAGGCATAGAGTGGAGTAGAGTGTTGTAGAGTGACTCTGCTGCTCTCTATCCCCCCAAAATTGGAACTGTTGACAGGAAAACATATTTTGCCAAAGACCGTCAGCTTTTCTGGCAGCCTTTTAACCAATTAAGTATGCCAACATGAAAGCGGGACATTTTCTTACGATATTGCGTTTGGTAATGATTTATGGTTAAAGAAAATGCAAACCAGCATGTGTTCAAGGCAGCCAGGAATCTGTGCATCGAGAACAAACAATGTACCCAGGACAAACTCCGAGACAATGAATGCAGCAGCAAAGTTCAAAATCCAATATATGCAGAGAGCAGTTCATTGGCATCACAAGGAAATCAATACAGGTAAACTCTCAGACTAGGTAGGATTGATAGGACTCTTTCATCTGCTACTCTTCGGATTCTCTACCACTATTATTTTCTGGAGTTGAACATCTACGATGTCTGATGACTCATTTATTTTACTGGGCATACAGCCTGGCATAAGCATAAGTCCCTAGGGCGGTGCGATCAGCGCGACTGCACCGGGAGCTAACTTTGGGTGGGGTGTCATGTTTGAAGTGTATTATAGTTTTAAAAGCACCTGCTACTGCATTCCTCACTGCCAGTAATTTTTAGGCAACAATAAAAATGTCAAGATAACTCCAGTGGTTAATTGTTCGCAGAGGGTTACTATGCCAACTGCAAAGAACATGTACCATGCAGATCACAAAGTGCATATGATGTAAATAGGTCAGTGGGTTACTGCTTTTGTCTGAGAGATCATTTTTTACTTGCAGTTTATAAATTATAATCCTAACATAGAACAGTGAACTATTAACTGTCATCAAAGAGCTGCATGCAAACTTCGAACTTAAGGAATTGGAGCGCTTTACATGAGCACCAGTTATGTTACACAAGGACACATTCATTTTTTTAGGCGCAGGGAGATTAAGTGATTTTCCCAGAATCACAGCGGACGCTGAGGTTCGAACCCTGTTCCCCAGCTACAAGATCGGCAGCTCTGGCCCTAAGGCTACATCCTCTACCCGACTTGAGAAGTATCAGTACGGGCACTTCGCAGCACTGCTCAAGTGCGTTTAACGGGATAGTACTTACTGCCACGTCCTCTATCAAACGGGCACTCTGGGCCAATGAGCACTGCACTTTTTTTTTTGGGTGTTTCTTATTTTTATTTCAAAGTATTTTATTGAAAATAAAATTTTGCATATACAATACAATACAGTTTGAAACATTTGCTTGGCTGTTTATATCAATTTCAAGTATTGACCACATTGGGAAATCCGGACCTTGATGTTCGATGCTGTGGGATTTGGTAAATCCAGGAAGGGCCATTGCTGCAGTATTAAATGCTTTCCCGATGAATGAGGAACTATATAACTAGGAAATCGATTTCCATTTTACTAGGACAAATGTGCCAGGGGAAATCCCGGACGGTGGGAGATAAATACAATTATTGTAAAATCGATCGGGGCGGATGTTCCAATTTACTCACAAAATGGAGTCACAATGAAACCTGTGATGAAGGCCGCAGTCCTCATCAAATTAGGAATCAAAATTCAGCATCTGTATCTCCTTACTACTAAAATAATACATTACACGAATAACAATCTTCTTTCTCCCAGAAGCTTACGTGAATAACAATCTTCTGTCTCCCAGAAGCTGTCGCTGGAAAAGCTGTGCACCAAACCCTTTCCTTCAGGAAATGTGTTCCATGTTGGTGGCTCGCCGCCCTCGCCTCAAGCTCTGTTGTGGTTGCCAGAGTTAAGCCGTTCTCTGCCCGTGAGGGGTTTATCTGGCCTGCTCTGTGGGCGGTGGTTCACCAGGGGCGGGCGAGGACAGACCGAGCTCTCTCCTGGTACCGCTCCCCCCTCCTCCGCGGCGGCCACAGCACGGCTCGGCACCTGGTAATCACCGCCGGGCCCGGCCCAGACTCATCAAGAGCTGGTTTTTAAACCACAGGCCGCCCACAGCTCCCACGATGGATGGATCCCAGATGCGACCAGGCCCATTCTCCCCTGGCAGGCGGGTTGGCTATTCTGTTCCCAAAATCCCCTTCGATGTATGCGTATACATCCATAGAGGCCTTGCAAATAAAGGGGCAGATTTACAAGCCCCTTGCGCCACTTTTGCGTCACTTTTACGATGTTAAAAATGACGCAAAGCGGCGCAAGAACCTTGTAAATATGCCCCAGAGTGTTTTTATGCAAAGTGTAGTTCCATACTACAAGAATAGGTAGTAATATTTAATCTAATATAATGAAACAAACATAAGCATCAAGTTAGTCTCGGCTCTAACTTGAGTCTAAGAGCCAAGAGCGAGCCCAGCCATCTAAATATTTCTCATGTAAATGATATAGAGAATGCCATTTAAATTATGAAAAAGACTCTTTCACATTAAAAAATAGGTTGCTTCTTGAATGCTTATGTCGGTTTCACTATATTACATTATATCACTGAGTTGACTTCAGTTAAAAGAAATAGTTTTAAAATATGAACTTTTCCCACCTAACAGTCCATGACCACACTGCTGTGAGTCCGTTTGTCATGTGTGCTGTATGTATGACCGATATTGTTGATGTATGTGAAGCAACATTATTGTCGATTAAACCTTACAGAGGTCCGCTTTTACATACTTCAGATCCAGAACTGAATTAATTCATGGTGGTTTCACTCTTTACTAAACTGAAATGAAGCACGGTGAAATAAAGTAATTTCCGTTAAATCTCACAATTTGGTCAGAAGGCGAATCTGGGATTTGGGACTCAGTTTTCCTGGTTTCTCAATTTGCAGTTCAGCCACTGGATGGGTATCGCTCTCTCTTTCCCATTTAACACAAATGGAGAAGGCGTTCCGTTTATTTCATTACCTAAATGAATACATTGTATTGAGTAAATACATGCATTACATGTTACATCAAGGTGACACAAGAAGTCTTTCTAGAAAATAGGACTAAGGTAGGATTTATGTTTTGCTTTTTTCTATGACTGGGTTCCCCATACTAAACAAAGTGGCAGACATCAGGAGAGATTCAATACATCGGTAATGCCATTATATGTTGGGCCACTGGAATTATGCAATTGTATTGTATTGTATTATATTGTAATTGCATTTATATAGCGCTTACTACCCCTGACGAGGCATCAAAGTGCTTTTTCGGCAAGTAGCACACTACTCCGGGACCCATAGAGGATTAGTGTTGAATTAGTATAGTGAAACATGCAAGTACATTTAAAGTGTTGGGTAGGTTAGTCAGTTATTTGAATTTGGAATGATAGCAGAAGGATAGAGGAGGAAACAATGTTTGTATTTATATAGCGCTTGTTACCCCTGATGGGGTGTTGAAGCACGCTATTCAGGAAGCCCATCAAGGATTAGTGGTGAATTAATATGGTGAAATATTAAAGTAATTTTAGTGGTGGATATTCGTCAGTTATTTGGAGTGAGAAGGATAGCGGAGGGATAAAAGGGGAAGAAAGGTTTGCATTCATATAGCACTTGTTACCCCTGATGGATGTTAAAGCGCTTTTCTGGCGAGTAGCACGCCACTCTGGAACACATAAAGTATTAGTGTTGAAAATTAGTATAGTAAAATATGAAGTAATTTGAGTAGGGGATATGTTATTCAGGTATTTGGGTAGAGAAGGGTAGGTGGCGGGATAGTGAAGGGAAAGAGGTTTGTATTTACAAAGCGCTTGCTACCCCTGATTGGGTTTTTGAAGCGCAAGGAGCACGCTACTCTGGAACCCATCAGGATTAGTGTTGAATTTGTATGGTGAAACATGAAAGTAATTTTAGTGGTGGATATGTTAGCCAGTTATTTCGATTGAGAAGGGTTGGGGAGGTGTAGAAAAGAGGGAAGAGTTTAGAAAGGTTTGTTTTGGGGGATCGATTGAAGGCACACCAGGGAAGGGCCACATAATGCTCTGTCTAAACCCCCTCCCCAACCCCCTTCCCTCCACCCACTCTTTTCTTCACTCTTCTCTTTACTCTCAGCGAGGGTGCAACAGTGTTACCTGGAATAATGCACGCCAACCAGCATGTTGAACGTTTGTGACCCACTTTCAGCCATGCTAGCCATCATGCCTTATGTAACCCCAAAGGCGTCTGCGAACCACCCTCATGCACTACTACTGTACTGTATACATAAAATCTCTTAATAAAATGCTTTGAAATCAAATAAAGATATAGTAAAAGAGGTGTCAGATGATGCAAGGAGGGGTAGAATAGGAGAGAGTCTAAAAAGGGGTATTTTGGGGGTCATAGCAGTGGTATGGGGTTTGGGACAAATGAGAGTGGATGTAGAGGATATATTGATAGATGTATAGGATGAGAGAGTAGTGCATTGGAAAGAGTAGTAGAAAGAAGTTTGAGATGAGTCAGAAGGTTGGGCTAGAAGATATATTGAGTATAGGCTGAGAAATAGGGAAGTGCATTGGATATGCTAAATTAGAAGAAAGCGATAAATATATAGATCCATCAGCACATTGAAAGTAAATAGATGCATAAAGGAAGTATGTATATTGGGCAGCATTTCTGGCCCGGGTCCTGGCCAGTCTTAAACAGGCTCAAACAGGCAACTGCCCTTGACCTCTCAGCCCTTAACAGGCTCAAACAGGCAACTGCCCTTGTCCTCTCCACCCCTAACAGGCTCAAACAGGAAACTGCCCTTGTCCTCTCCACCCTTAGCCTCTCCGCCCTGGGCGGAGACGCCCTAACCCTGGCCTTTTATAGCCCTAGTAATCAGGTGACCCCGTCAGCCAATGGGAACCCTAGCCCTAACACTATCCAATCACAACACTAGCCCTAAAAATCTAGAACCAATAGGAGACCAGGACCTTACAGCCAATCTTAGCCCTAGTCCAAGAACCCAATCAGTTCAAAAACCCTGATCTCTTCGTCCAATAGAGGCCCTAGCCCTACCAGTAGTCCCAATCAAGTCTAAGCAACCAATGGCACAGGAAGCCGTCGTCCAAATTTCCAATAGAAAGCCTAACCCTTCTCTGAGTCCCACAACTAGTCCAGCAACCAATCACACCAGAAACCTTAATCGCTACTTCCAAATAAAGGTCTAACCCTAGCCCTAGTCCCACCCTAGTCCCAACAACCAATAACACAGGAAACCCTAGTCCCTACTTCCAATAGAAATCCTAACCCTAGCCCTAGTCCCAACCCTACATTGATTGAATCACAGACCCAGAAACCAATCAGAACACTCAAATACCCAACCAATGAGAACACTAACCCTAATCCAATAGAAACATCAGATACAACCACCAATCAGTGTATACATGTATCAACCACTAGCAGACTATATAAGGTCCCAGCGACCTCAGACAAGGTTTGCAGGCCAGGGAGTTGGAAGCTGCTTCTCCTGTTCAGAATCTCCTAGGAGACAGAGAGACTCAATCCACACTTTGGACTTCTGCAGGAAAAGGCCTCACTAACTTGAAATCCAGCAATACTGTTTGAATAAAATGTTACTCCCTCTCCTGGCCAAAAAACGAAGTGCACAGTCCCTAGTAAACACAGTTTAAACAGCTCACAGAGGCACCCTCTGATGTAGAATATCCCTGTTGCTGGGGTGGGGGGCTGGTTTCACTGGCTTGTGAACACAAAATGGTGGCTGGGGGTGCAACCACAGGCAAAGACAGTAATCACAGAAAGGGAAAATCGTTTAAAAAAAACCTTTGTTTTGGGGAAGAGACAGCACTAGTCTACCTCCTTACCACTTCCTGGACTCTGCTCACTGTGATCTGGTGCACAGGTAGGCTGCAACTCACAAGATGGAAGAGAATGATGACAAACCGGGATAACCCACTTACTGGGTCTCGGCGGGGGAGGAACCGCCCAAATCTTCCATACCTTCCATACTTGGTAGTAAAAGGAGGCACAGGAGTCTTTGTCTGCAGGAGGAACCCAGATTTATTTCAATAGCCCGGGCTATGGAACAGAGTCCCAAGCTAGTCAGAGAAAAAACCCAGGAGGCTGCTACTTCATTCTGTAGCTTACAAGCCTTTTATACATTTTTCATCCCAGTCTTTTGGTTGTTAGTCCATTGTTCAATCAGGGCAGTGTTTGCAGTTGATAACCAGATCCAGACGATGTTTGTAGTTGGTGACCTGGTCAAGGCTTGGTACACAGATCATTGTTCACTTGGCTTGATCAAAGCAGTTCTTTCAAGTCATTGTTTAATCAGCCTGATCAGGGCCCAACAGTCAGACCATTGTCCAGAAAACCTGATCACGGTGTCAAGGATGTTTACCAGGCTGGGAGCAGGAGCTGGAAAACAAGCTTGTTTACACAGGGCATGGGTGTCTCATGGCTTTCTGTTGAACTGCAAAGAACAGGGGGCTGGGTGTGCGACAGTTCCTGGGCATAAATGCAGGCTGCAAGATGGTCTCTGTTGTGTCAGTTCAGATTTTCTTCAGGCATCAGCAGAAACGACCAAGTGGGTCGTGTGGAAGTGTTTGACACGAAATGGCAATGAAAAAACAATGGAGACCTGGTACAAATGATGCAGATCAGAAAAACACTTTTCCTCAATGATTTGGGGTGCACCCAGAAAGGCCTTCAGGAGCCTCGGCAGGTGTGAGGGGACGGCTCAGAGTTGCCTGGTAGTTGAATAGGCAATCCCCAGTCACCGGTCAGCTGGCCGGGGGGGCGGAGAGCTTCTTTTCCTGTTCAGAATCGCCTAGGAGACAGACAGGTTCAATCCACACTCTGGACTTCTGCAGGTGAAGGACTCACTAACTTGAAATCCAACAATACTGTTTGAATAAAATGTTATTCCCTCTCCTGGCCAAAAAACGAAGCGCGCAGTCCCTAGTAAACACAGTTTAAATAGCTCACAGAAGCACCCTCTGATGTAGAATATCCCTGTTGCTGGGCGGGAGTGGCAGGGGGCAGGTTTCACTGGCTTGTGAGCTCAAAATGGTGGCTGGGGGTGCACTGTTTTAACATACAGGTCTTAGCACAGAGCAAAGGGGAAATGTGGAGGGAAAACTGAATAGTCACCAGGAATGAGAGGGAAAAACTACAGAGTTTGGACTGCAAATCCCACAATTCAACATGTTAAATGGAAGCAATTATGGGCAGGAAAAACCACAAGTTTAAAACACAAACCAGGTGATAAAATATGCAATCACAGGCTGGTTAAAACTACAGTTTTAAACTCTAACAACCACAGGGAAAGACAGTAGCCTTACCTTCCCAGGAAGGTAAAACAAGCTAATTCAAGCAAAGCATAAACTACAAGCTTTTTTTACATCCAAAGAGATCTTAGCCCATGACTCAGTCCTGTTGGACATATTTATTGATACAGCTCTGATTTTTCCAGAATTTCCCTGCACTCATCTGAAATTTCTTTATGGTAACACTCATCAATTTGGGGATGCTGGTTAGGGGTGTTGGACTTGCCCCTTGTTACGAGACAGCAGGTTTGGTAGAATGAACTAGTACTATCATGGGGCAATAAGTATATCCAACATGGTTCTTTCTTCATCTTGTTTATGACGTTTGGGAATAAGGTAAGAAAGGGAAAAGCATAGGCAAAGGTCCCTGACCAAGCTATTGAAAATGTGTTTCCTCACAACTTCATAACGATATACCTGCTCGCATAATAGTAGCATTTCTTTTTCTGATTGACCACAAACAGGTCTAAATTCAGTTTGCCCCAGAGTCAGAAGATCTGGTTTAATTAGGCCTGATTAAGTTCCCTTTCGTGGCATTCCTTGTATGTTCTGCTTAAATCATCTGCCTATGCCTGGTCTATTCAGGGAACATGCTTGGCAGTTATTTGAATGTGGTGCTTGAGAGCCTGAGCCCAAATTTTTTGAGCCTCCGTGAATATGGGAATATATCAGGGCACTCTGGCTGCTTTATAGTGCAATTAAGTTGTTTTGTCCATGCGGATCAACACAGAAATGTTTTATTCTGGGAAGGAAGAACTGCAAACCTATAGCGATGGCCCTTTCAGTGCCAGAAGAGTGATGTGAAGGCACGCTTTGCCCACCGACCACAGATCACTTACTACCAAATCCTTCAGACATGCTCCCTAGCCGTCCAGGGTAGCATATTTTGTCTTGACGAAGCAGAATTTTTGTTGATAAAAGGGTTATCCAAATGTTGTATTTTCATGCCAGGACCCCGATCGTAAGTATTGTCCCATCCTCTGCGTTAAGGAGATAAGCTTGTCTAACACGCCTTGGCTTTGAAACCACTGCTTATCCAACGTCTCTTGCAATGGTTGCATGTGCAGGAGGGAATTTGGGATTGAATGAATGCAGGATGACATTCTTTAAAGAGACTTGTACAGGACCACAGTGATGGAATTTTTCTTCTGCAGTTTTTGTATTAAGCTGTTAATTTTGTCACCTGCCTTTGGATGAGAAGGCCTTGCCTATATCTTTGTTCAAACGTGTTCCCAAGAATTCCATCTTTTTGTGGGGTGTTAACACTGACATATGTCTGTTTAACATAAGGTTTACTTGTTGATGAAGTTGTAGTGCAGCCTTCTTGATTACCTTGAACAACTTTCTAGCCAGTTAGTGAGTTAGGGAAACACTTACTGTGCGGCGACTAGAGCCATGCACTTTATGAAGATTCTTGGTGCCGATTTGATGTCAAATAGAAGAACTTTGAATTGATACTGGCGGGCAGCTATTTTAAATGAGAGTTATTTTCTGTGTTTGGGATGGATGGAGATATGAAATTAAGCATCCTATACATCTAGAGTGGACATAAAGTCTCTTATTATTAGTTGAATAATTTCTTGCAGTGCTACCAAGGAAAAGGTCTGCATCTTGAGATGTGTTTAACCGGTCAAGATTTAATATTGGTCTCCATTTGCCAGATGTTTTCCTTATCACAAAAATCATGGAAGGAAGCCTATGTTTAGGATATGTTCATGGAATATCTGTGGGCTCAATGACAGAAAGAAAAGAGGGATATCCTTACAGATAATTCAGAGTATGAGGATAGACATACTATGCTTACAAGAAACTCATTTAACATGGAATAATAGCAGATGGTTTAATGACTTAGGTATGCAACTAGTGGGGTGTACTCGGCAAGGTACCACTACAAGGGGAGTGGCAATCCTGATGATAAGAGGAGTGGGGTGCTGCAAACGTAGTAAAACTGATCAATATGGTAGATGGGTAATAACTGAAATGTGTATTGCGGGTAATTCCTAGACTATTTGCTCGATTTATGGCCCAAATCTGGATGATCCAGAAATGTTAAATTTTCTTAGCATAGAGCTAGTTGGCTGGCCTGCTCCCTTAATACTATGTGGAGATTTTAATATTCATCTTGAGGGACACTTTGATATAAGGAGCGACCTGATATATGCTGGGACAAAAAAGAAGATCTATAAAGCAAGAGGCCTAGTAAAGGAACTTGGGTTATGGGATGTTGAGTTTGCTAAACGCACTGCTGCTCCGGGCTATACCTTTTTTTCAGCCCCTTACCAGAAATTCATCAGTTTGGTCTCTTTTTTTGTTACCTCCCGGCTCATTAGGGATATTAGTTATGAGATATTCCCTAAAATAATATCTGACCATAATCCAATAGTGATAGAGACTGAAATAGTTTTGAATGTCTCGTCTAAAGGGAGTTCATGGACATTTGAACGTAAATTGTTGGCAGATCCATCATATATTGAATATATGGGAAAATGGATAATGGAATATTTTGAGTTTAATCGAGGATCTGCTTTAACCCAAGTAGTGTGGGATGCTTTTAAAGCAGAGATACATGGGGAGACTTTATCCTATTCAATAAATAAGCAAAGAGAATCTCGGGATACATTAGCTTTTTATTATATGAAAGTGCAGGAATGGGAAGCCAAACTAGTAACAGCTTCGCAAATTACTGAACAAATAAAATCAAATCTTGCTATACATAAATCTAGGCTTTACGATATTTTTGCTAAGATATTACCAGAACAGGTCGCAGTTTTTCGGTCACAAGTGTATGAGGTAGGCGAGAATGCAGGCCGTATCTTAGCTAAAAAGATCAGGCAAAAAGAAGCTTTTAATAGTATTAATAGCATACAGGACGAGATGGGACAAATTTATGAAAAACCGGACGAAGTGCTAGAGGTTTTTCGACAATTCTATAGTAAATTGTACAATGAGGTAGTAACAACCTATTAATCGGAATGTATTTTGAATTTTTGTGGAAGTGGAAATATTTCTAAATTAACCTCAGAACAGGCGGAAGCGTTAGATTTAGACATTACATGAGGAGAATTAGAAGCTGCTATTCTTTCTCTTGCGGTTGGAAAAGCTATGGGGCCGGATGGCATTCCACTGGAGTTCTTCAGGGTATTTCGTCATCTGTTAAAAAAAGATTTGCTTTTAACTCTTCAAGAAGCACAGAAAGGGAATGCACCAGAATCTTGGCTGCAATCGATTATTATGGCCTTTTTGAAAAAAGACAAGTCCCCCCTTTTGCCATCCTCCTACAGGCCCATATCTTTAATTAATGCAGATAGTAAGACATTCTCAAAGATTTTAGCTTCCCGAGTTTCAGGTATAATTTCTTCAATTGTTTCACACTGGCAACATGGTTTTATCCCTAATCGGGACACTACGGACCATATACGACGCGTGATTGCCTTAATGGACTGGGCTCAGGAGACTAAGACGGCACTTGGAATTACCCTGTTGGATGCCGAGAAGGCATTCAACAGGGTAGCTTGGCCGTATTTATGGGATTTGCTTTATTGAAGGGTTTTGGTCCTCAGATGATATCAGCTTTAAAAGCTCTATATGTCTCCCCAACGTCATGCATTAAACTTGCAGGGCAGAAATCTGCGTCTTTATCTATTTTATGTGGTACTCGACAGGGATGCCCGTGTTCACCGCTTTTGTTTGCCCTTTATATTGATATTTTTTTAAATAAATTGAATCAAGCGGAGGATATTAAGCCAGTGCAAGTTGCACGCATGAATTATAGAGCTCTCGCTTACGCGGATGAAATTGTTTTGGCTACAACAGACATTCAAAGGGCATAGCCAATAATAGAGGATTTAGCGACCCAGTTTGGATCCTTTTCAGGATATAAATTGAATATCTTAAAAACTCAAATATTATTTGTTGGACAGAATCCGCCGTCTCAAATTAAAACAGTGTCAGAAGCTACATACTTGGGTATCAAAATCACATCACCAGTTTCTGTTATCCCGGAATTAAATTTAGATACCGTTTTGAAAAAAGCAAATTCATTGTTTGAGCGAATAGATCATCTCCATCTATCCATATATGGGCGGGCTAATGTTCTAAAAATGGTGATACTTCCTAAGTTTTTATACATGTTTCGAGCTATCCCTCTTGAATTTCCCCCTAGTTGTTTTAAACAATTAGAAAGGATGCCAGCTAGATTTTTGTGGGGTTACAAATGCCAGCAAAGGGAATATAAAAAGTTGATACTGCCGAAGGATTGGGGAGGCTGGGGTATTCCGCACTTTCTGTATTATTACCTGGCATCTGTTATACAGTTTATTAGACCACTGATGATCGGGGAAAAGGCTTGGATCCCATTGAGCCATTCACCGACAATATATGATTTTGCATTAGGAGAAGAGTGTCGTGGATGCTTGATTAAAATCATAGAGCCTAGTTATTTTAAAAGAACTAAGTTTAAGACCTTGAAAGCAGCTTATGTGGTATGGAAAATAATAAAGCGTCATTTAGGTATTCAAAAACGTTTGCTGTATGCACCGCTTATAGCATCCGGTATCCTTCCCCAATTTTTCAAGACTATGTTATGAAAGATGGCGCAACTGTGGAATTCACTATGTGGGTGATCTGTGGCAGAATGATTTTTTGATTTCTTTTGTGGAACTTCAAGATAAATATAATTTATCAGGCAATGATTATTTCAAGTATTTACAGATTCATAGTTTTTTTAACACTTTGGGCGTACAGACGCGCTCTGGTTTACGAAGAATTCCTCTTATTGATAGCATATTCAGTAAAAAATCGATAGGACATTACTATAACTTGATTATTTCTTCTTGTCCAGATGATATAGAGGTATATCAAAATAAATGGGCTTTAAAGTTGGTTAGGGATGTTATTCATATAGAGGAATCAATTGCTTTAGCGAACAGCATATTGATAACTGGCAGATCTCGCTCACAGCATTATATGGCCGTATTTGACCTCTATTATACGCCTTCTAAAATTTCCGAATGGGGGACGACCACGGGCACATCATGCAGTAGATGTGGGGTATTTGCAGCTGATGCACTACATATGTTTTTTCTTTGTCCTCAATTAACTAAATTTCTTTCTTCAATCCAGAAGTTTCTGGCAGTATTGTTTGGTTCGGCACTCATATTGACAGGGGAACTAGTTCTAATAGGGGTAACATCGGACACCTTAACAGAAGAGATGAAAAGTCTACTATTTATTTGTATGGCACTGATATGGGCTTGCATTACGCAAGGTTGGATTAATCCAGCTCCCCCATCCTTTGAGACATGGAGAGCCCGTTTATTAGCCACTTACAATATAGAAACTGCCATATATAGAACGAAGGGCCGGAAAAAAAGAGCCTTAGGTATGAAGATTTGGGCACCGGTAATGCATTGGATTCAAGGGGAGCTGGATTAATTATCTGGTATTTCTCTTTCGTTTTATCTAGTTTGCTTTTTTTGTTGGATGTATAATTTTTTTTTGAGTCTAAATTTTTATTTTATTTTAGGATGGTACTCTTTGAATGGATATAATCTCTGTCTTTTGTGATGATATGTTTGTTCTGTTCTTCTTGCATAAGATGGGAAAACCTCAATAAAGATATTTAAAAAAAAGGAAGCCTATGTTTTGCTGTGAATTTGGGAATAGTTTGACTGCCCCTTTATAATCATGGAAATTTCGGCTTTAACAGCCATAGATGCTAATGCATTTTTTGGATGGTAATGCTGATGAAGGTTTTGTATGAATCTCAACGTACCTTAGTCGCGGGAGGTTCATGACACATCAATTTGTTGCCAAGGTCTGTTGTAGAAACAGGTATTTCTGCCTACAAGCATTATTCAATATGGTGTGGCTGCTGTCAGAATGTTGTCACCGTCTTCAGGAAGCTTCATGATTTTTGCCTTTATTGCTAGTTTTTCAACAGCTGGTGGTGGGGTGGTGGTCTGTATTGCGGAATATATTGTTGACAGATCTCTTGACAGGTCTGTTGATGTAGTTGGTAAAGTTAGTATCTGTATCCATTTTTATAATGAAACTGGTTACTTTCTCTACTACACGAAAGGGTATGGTTTAACGCTATTGTAGTAAACCTAATGATTGTACGGTGTTGGTGTCCATTTTTATGAATTAGTGCGTCTCATCATCATGTTTATCAAAAAAAGATTCTCCATCATATGACATGCCTAATATTCAGTTTTGTACCTCAGGTTGAAAAGATGTTGCTCTCAGCCACCCTTGCTTTCATAATACCACTGCGCCCAATTGTCTAAACCCAGTGGTTGCAACATCCAAGCAGTATCAATAATGGTAGATGTTATTTCTCCTTCATGTAGAATGGCTTTGACTTCAGATATGTTATCGTACGTCAACAAAACTAATGATGCAATGTCACACCACATTTGCATATTGCTAACGTGTCCAATGTTCTAATCAATGTTGCAACCGCTGCTGAAAAGCTTTGAGCTATATTATCAAGTCTTCTTCCTTCTCTGTCCAGTGGAGAACAGGGTGACATTGGTGTGCTATATCCTTTTGCAGCTTACTTTCCCATGGAATCTCTGCATGAGTATACAAAAAGGTACAAAAGTGTGTCATCTGGGATTTATATTTTATCTGAAGATACTATTGGCAGGTTTTTCATTTCTTTAAGACCATCAGACCAGATATGACCAATTGTTAGTATTGCTCATACCATTTTTCTTACAGTTTGTTTGAAATCATAAAAGAAACAATCCATTTTTTTGTTGGGACTGGAATATAAAATCTTTTAGTTGCTCATTCAATCAAGCTATGGAAGTCACCTAGATCACCTGAAGTATGATGAAGTTGGGGCTATATCTCAACAGGTACTATATATTGGTCTCAATCAGGGCTGGTGTCATCTGTCGAACAGGACAGAAGTTCTCCATGTTGGTGGTAAGTATAGACACTGTCAGGATGATCTGATTGTAATATGTGGGATGTTGTTGGAGACTGTATCAGTGTAGCTAATCTGAGTTGGTCACTCAAAGGTGTGACGGATTGGATTTGTGGTGCCACAGCAGAGTGTGAAACTTGTGGATTAATTGGTTTCTTTTGTGCCTGGGGCGCAGGTACAGGAAAGTGTTTGGAGTAATTTGGTAATATCAACCGCAGGTCTTTAACTAGGTGTAACAGTACCTATATCATAGGTTGGGCGCAGAAATAAGAGCTATCTTCATACGGCATATCCCTGTATTGACATTCTTGTTCCTGGTGTTCTTGGAATGACTGAAAAGGAACTCTGGATGTAGGAAGTTCAGACTCTCTTTTATAGAGATATTCAGGCTAAGCCTCTTCATTGCCGTCGTCATGTGGGACCTTGTATTTCACATTTATTTGGCCATAACTATATGCTGACACAAACCATCCATCTTCACAGTCTTCAGAGTCGAAAAGGTGCTGTGGAAGATTTGTGGACACCTTACTCTGAGAAGTACGCTCTGGTACTAAATGAGCTGGGGCACCTCTTTCTGAAAAAGGGATAACTTGTGTTCTTGCTGGTTCAGTCTTTGACAATGTTGTTGTTGGTGGTACAGTCGAAGAGGTGATTGTCTTTGATAGTAAAGTCGATGATTCAGTCGTCGACAAAGTCGGAGTTGTCTTTGCAGGTGCTGTTGACACCATAGAGCAGTGTCTATGTAGGGATTTGTCTTCTTTTTTCTACAACCATGATCCCGTTGTCAACATTGTCACTGATGCTCCGGAAAATGAACGTCTCGACTGTAATGTACCTTTCCCAACACCATAGGTATTTCTACCATTGTTTTGGCGGCTCTGACACTGGCTTGGGTCAGGATTTGCTAATTAGTCTTCTCACCTCAGATAAAGATTATCAACGCTTGCTTTCTTTTGAACCTCTTTTGGAGGTTCTGAGGAAATAGATGGAGATTTCTCAGACCTCGAAGATTCAGGGTGTCTCTCCACAGAACATGCCCTCTTGTGATGTTTTTGATGTTTTATTAAAATTATATGCCCTCTCCTAGAGTTTTAGTTAAAATAGTACAGTACATTTTAAATTACTTGAATTTATGATTAGGATAAAGGAAATAAATGCACTCTTTGTTAGGGCCCTCTGAGTGAAGTCTCTTTTCGCCACTGGTGCCACTAAGCCTAAAAATACAGAATTGTTTTTAGATGCATCAGATGTTGTCTGATTTATTGTTAGATGCTAAATTTTATTGTTGGATGCTAAATCCACAGAGGTGTGTAGCATCTTTACTAAACAGAAACAAGTAAGGGTTCAAAATGTCACTTATTTTAGAGAAACTGAACAAAGCTAAGTGGACTACCTTCACACACAACATGCATTAGAAATCGGAAGGATAGTGGCCTTCAGGCTGATTGTCTCTGACTGATTAACGTTAAGTTCTTTTTTAAAAGCTGTGACTAGGCTACCAAAGAGCCTTTGTTATAAGACTATGTTTTACATCGAACTGTAGTTTGGATGTTACAGTGAAACTCCCAGCACGGTGACGGGAATGATTCGAAGATATGAATCTATGAAAAAGCAAATTTTGGAAAAAGAGGAAATGTTGGTAAACAATCATAAAATAGCAAAAGTACACTGTGAGTGAGTTGCCGGAGTCTAGTGTGATAATGGTAATACACCCTACTCAAGACGTTACTGCCGCTGCACACATCTTCCAAAGTCATCAGTTATTTCAGAATGTAAAAACTAGTCTTGGAACATAATTTCCTCCTGTGGAATACATTCAGAATGTTTAATTGTCGCCAAAATAATACAGGATTTCCTCACTTGCATTCCAGACTTAAGAAAAACATGTTTTCCATCTTTAGCTTAGGATACTTGTTCATTACTGCCCTACACATACACTTTCCCTACATTCTTAGCTGTATTCCACTTATTTGTACAGCAAGTACAGCAAGGAAATGCTAAGACACTAGAAAACAGCACTCCCACTCTGTCTAGCTACCTATATATTTGTCGAGACACATAGGCATAAACACATTAAAAATCACAGGACGTTTGCTAAAACAGAGCTGGGGAAGGTTTTACATTGTGAATGACAGAGGGGCTCAGGCGTCTTGTAAAGCAGGTATGCTGGGGGGGGGATATTTCAATCATGGCTCTTTTCCTGGACTCGCTTTGGCACGCAGTAGGCTCTGGAACAGACCATACTTCACTCACTTCCTTTAAATCATTGGCGGAAATCCACCAACTAGTGTTCCAGATATCCCTGTAGTAGCAATCATGAAAATAATAAATGTAAGAATCTACGAAGCTCCAAGTGCATACTTCTGTGTAACAACGATAATTCAGAAATGTCCTTTCGGATTATGACTGGTCGATCCGAATATTCTAAAGCTACAAGTAGCAGGTTAGATCCTCTCCTATAAACGGTGCCCTGTTCTACTCTATTTATATTGCTTCTGTGAGCATAATTTTTATTCCTCCCATGGGCCCAGGCAGCTCAGTTGGTCCCTTGCCGCCACTGTCCACTCCCTGTTGCTCAATGCGCGTCCTCACAGGCACAGCGGAAGGGGCTCTGAAGGGCCAGGCGTGCACAGGAAAGGCTGTAAAAAACAATAATAGGGCAACCCAATGTTCCCAAGGAACTGGGTATAATCAATAACACAACAAAAAATGATCCTTAAGGAATCACTTCACGTTTTTTAAAATTTCAAATTTCTCACAGCAGTGAACAAAATTCCATAACACTCAAGAGATTATTATCAAAGAACCAAGGGGCATATTACCAACAACTAGCGATAATTATCGCTATGTTGGCTTAACGGCAATATTTTTATCGCCGAGCTGCGGCGATTTTTATTGCTTAGGAACCTTGCTATTATCAAGGTTTATTTCCTAAGCGATAAAAATTGGCCAAAATGCATGAATATCGCTGAAAAGTCAGCGATATTCATGCATTACTGAGCTAATGCTCTTAGCCATGTTATCCACCTACCATTGGATAACATGGCTAAGAACTGCTCGGGGGCAGGTGTTAGCTTTTGGAGATATTCACGCTTAGCGCGAATATCTCCAAAAGTTGTTAATAGGAGATAGGGATGTTAGCGACTGTTTCCAGTCGCTAACATCTTGGCACGCCCACTTTGCATGTCATTAGTGATAAATTTCACTGACATGCAAAGCGGGGCCCAAGATGGTCGCTATCACCTACTAGCTGTCGCTAACTGGTGTTAGCGACAGCTAGGTAATTTGGAGATAATTTTATCTCCGCTTTCTTGGCTTTTAAAGCCAAAAAAGCAGAGATAAACCCCCCTGATAATATGCCCCCAAATATTTTATAGTTTTTTCTCATAAGATACATGAAAATATATCTTATTCACATCGCATAGGTATAAATCCATATGTCCATTCATGTATGGCAACTCAAACATCCACTGCTTCCCGGTTTCTGACATGTGCAGTGGTTTCTGACACTTTTTCATAAGCATATGGACAATATTTATAAATTTGCCATACATACATTATTCAACACTTATGTAAGTAATTACAATACATTGATTGGTAATATTATACATAAAAAAGTGTCAGAGCGTCGACGTTTTGGTCTCACATACTGTTATTCTTCGAGACCATCATCAGGACATGTGTTGCACCATGAATCTAGCATAAAACGACATATACATGATCAGCAACATATTTATAAACAATCCCTTGAGTACATAAATATGTATTGTCTGCCCTCACCAAACCAGGTGATCTAAAGTGTATATTTACAGTGTATATTTACACAACTGCCAAACACCTTCAACTCCCAAGTGTGCAAAAACGTGTATGACCACCTATACACCTCTAGTCAAATTCCATCAATCGTGCAGCACATTACATAGTTGTGACATGCACACGCAACTTGAATCTGTATATAAGCCTAAATACTCACAACAACGACCGGTAACTAAAACCTTAACCGTCTTGTCCTAAAAAGAAACCACAGCCAATCATGAACAACTAATTTAACCACAATTACCTGGTATTCTACATCATACACAATAGTGCATCTATCTTACCATCTGCCTCTTTTTGTTAAAGGTCTATGAATAAAATGAATACATAGGCTCTTCAATTCTGATCTTCTCTGATATTATCAGGATCTTAACATTTAATATCCACATATACAAAACAAATCAAAACTGTACTCACATACACAGATGGCAGTATAATCTGCCCGTGTATAATCTATAGAGGAAACACAAAGATAATGTACTTAGGTCAACATAATGTTAAATCGTAGCACTCTTAATCCTTTATCTCTTCTGTTATTAGTTGAAACTTACTTTTAGGAAGGTTGTCTTATTTGATCATTACTCGCTCGTCGCATCAGTCGAGTGTTTGCCGGCGTCTTCCTGACTATCTATGACATCTTTCATGGTCATGTTATCAGGCCTCGCAGAAGCGTGTCGGCCATCTAGGAATTTAATCTGATGCCTGACCTTCCATAGACTAAACTGGGCAGTCAGGCAATATGTCCAAAAACAGGAAGACGCCGGCAAACACTAGACTGATGCGACGATCGACTAATAACATTAGAGATAAAGGATTAAGAGTGCTACGATTTAACATTATGTTGATCTAAGTACAATATGTTTGTTTTCCCTCTATAGATTATACACGGGCAGATATAGTGCCATCTGTGTATGTGAGTACAGGTTTGATTTGTTTTGTATATGTGGATATTAAATGTTAAGATCCTGATAATATCAGAGACTATCAGAATTGATGAGCCTATATATTCATTTTATTCATAGACCTTTAACAGAAAGAGGCAGAAGGTAAGATAGATGCACTATTGTGTATGATGTAGAACAGCGTTTCCCAAACTGTGGTCCGCGGACCACCAGGGGTCCGTGACACATTCTCAGGGGGTCCACAGGACTTGAGTGCCTGACGTCGTAGTAAAAGACAAAATGCCCATGCGCCCTCACAGCTCACAAGTGATGTGAATGTTAGCGCATGGGCGGCAAAACCACAATGCAATCTGGCTCAGCTGTAGGTGCGAGCTGAAGGGCGATTGTCCTTATTTTATTATTTGAATTCTTCCCGTCACCCGACGTGGCGCTCGCACAGCAGTGCGTGTGTTCCCTCTTGTGTTTGCAGCCAACCCCAGGGCATTTTACTATCATGTGTCCCCTTTTGCCCTGAAAGCAGGGTACAGCTGTGCCTCTTGTGTCGAGGCTGAAGACCTCGAATCGGCAGGAGGGCTCTTCTCCCTCTGGAACTGCATGTGAGTGTTTTGTAAGTGTACCCTTTCACAGTAAAAGCATGCACATAACGTGTTTCCTTTTTATGTCATCAGCGCCTCATTTAACATAGCTACCAATGTTTCAGATTACCTATATGTGACATTTTCATATGTGTGTGTGTGTGTGTTTTTTACAGAGCTTTTTCTTTACTAATGTCAATTGGAAAGCTGGGAAAGCAGTGCTTTTAGGGAGCCCACACGTGTCACTTCTCAGCTGCTGAGGGTGGCAGAGGTGACCTGACATCGAGCGGCTTCCAGGTGTAATAAGACACTAAATACTAGACCTTATGTTAAGTTATGTTAAGGGTGCCACATTATTGGTAATTGGCAAAAAACAAAATGCAAGTAGGGTGTTTCATGGCGAACCTGGGGAACAGAATATAGTGACGGAAAAGATAGGGTGAGGTGAAAGCACATTGGGTTGGGGCAGTTTGTAATTGGGTTGTGGTGAACAACAGAAGAACATGGCCAGTGGAATTTTTTGGCGGACAATGAAGGCAGGGCAGACTTTGATCACATAAGACAGAGCTGGGCTGGGCATGAATTAGAGTGTTTATGTCAGCAGTGTACCGGCACAATGAAAGTGCAATGTTGGGCAGCACGGTTAATACTAGGGGTAGAGAAGTAAAAAGTTGGCAGGAGAAATGAAAAAAACACCCATAGATCGTGAGGTGCAGGTCATAGAAGCATAGGAGGTTAGAAGAAAAGCAGGTGACTGGATTGCGGCACAAAGTGGTAGGCCAGAGCATCAGAAACTGAGTTGAGAAAAGGGAAGAGACTGATGAAATACCGCATTGTCTTTCTTCTGACATTTGGTGTGACCTTGAAATTGTGAGCTTAAATTATCGGACAGAAGCTTTACCTGCCAACCTCCAGAGAATGGTAAGTGGAGAAGTGTTATATTTAGCAGTAGTTAATCTGTTATTTTCAGTGCTTTGAAACTGCAAGAGTGTAGCATGGAGCTCTTTTGAAAATAAGTTATTAGGATTACTAATCATAAGGAACTCTAGTGAGGTATGTGTGTGGCAGAACTGGGAAGAGAATAGTACAGTGAGGAAGCAAGGGACTGGTATCGGGCAAGGTTATGGAGGTATAGAACGACATGAAGAAAGTTAGGGGAGGACAGATATTGGGAAAGATGTCAACCAGAGGCAGCAGTGCAGTGTCTAAGGTAGGCACAGAAATACTAGGGAGGCCAAGCAAAACAGGCTAGCATAAACCTATACCTATTATCTGCAAACCAGGTCCAGTGTGGGCAGTGAGAGCAGGGCTTTTAATAGCCCAAACCCAACAGCGGACCGCACTTGGGGGTAGAGAGGAAAAAGCATACAGTGCTTTATGCAAACTGTTACAGTATCCTGGCCCTTCCACAATCTCAAATCCACAGGAATGTCTAAAATGTTTCTCTGAGGAACAGGGCAGCCCTTCCTGCAAATGTTCAAGTAAGACTTGAACTTGACTTGGGGAGAGGAGTTGGCCTAACGGCTACGGCGCTCGACCTCGGACCTGGGGACCTGGGTTCGATTCTCGGTAACGACGCCAAAAACCTCCTGTGATTCTGGGCAAATCACTTAATCTCCCCGTGCCTAAAAAAAATTTATGCGTGTCCTCATGTAACGAAACTGGTGCTATGTAAAGCGCTCTGATACCTGATTCAGTTCGGGTCTAGTTCGCGCTATATAAAACTCTACAAAAAAAAAAAAAAGACAGGGTATCAAGTGGATGCTCACGATCATGGTTAGAACCCACAACCCGATGCACTCCAATGGACAAGTATACAATAGTGGGTGTGATTATTGCTTCTGAAACATGAGGGGTAGTTTCAAGGCAAGCTTCTCTCCCTCAAAGAATAGGTACAGCACATCATCAACAGTGCAAGTATCACTCACAGAACAAGCACACAGAGGCATTAGCAGTGCAAGCTTTCCTCTCATGCAGAACAGCTACACATGGTGCATCAGTTGACAAGTTTCCAAGGTTCATAGAAGTATACCACACCATCCCTAACATAACAGGCACAGCTCAGCATCACCATTGCAGGCTGCTATTCATCATAGAACAGATACGGCAACGGCATGAGTGCAAGCTTCCCTCCTTTGCAGAACAGGCACAGCATGGTAACAGCAGTGGAAGCTTTACTCTGTGACAGAAAACCTTTATAACAGTATATCAGTACAGACTTCCTACAGTCACAGAACAAGTAAAGCTTAGGAATTATCAGTGAAGCTGCCTCTCTCATCTAACGGGTGCAGCACAGTCTGCAACAGCAGTGAAAACACGCTAACGTACTCTACCTTGGCCTCCCTGATTATCTTCTCTCACGTCTGCAGGTGGTGCAGAACTCGGCCGCTCGTGCCATCTTCGGCCTCGGCCGGAGGTCTCACGTTGCGGGCCTGCTGAAATCCCTCCACTGGCTTCCGATACGGAAACGCATCGAGTTCAAGACGCTGACCTTGGCATTTAAGGCACTCCATGGCTCTGGTGCAGGTTGCCTAAGGAAGCGGTTGGGATTTCACATCCCATCCAGAGCACTTCACTCGGCGTCCCTTTCACTGGCTACTGTCCCGGCAGTCAGGCGCGCTCGTATCGGGGGTCGCTCTTTTGGATACCTTGCTCCCCGAGCCTGGAATGCACTGCCACTGTCACTTAGGAAATGCGTGACCCCTTTGTCCTTTAGGAAGGAGCTGAAGACGTGGTTGTTCTGCAATTAACTCCCCTCGGCCGTGATGGTTGTGTTGTGTTGGGTCTGATAGCGCCGGGACACTCGGTCCGAGTAGCTGAGCGCTTAATAAAACTTTTATAACATAACATAACATTTGATGCATATGTTTTAGTATGATTGTGTGGATTGTTAGGTCCTTTGATGGTTGAGCAAGTAAACGCCCCCACCCCATATTTATGTGAAAAGGCATTCTCAAATCTTATGTACCAAATAAATAGGTGCAGAAATCACTTGGTAAATGTAGAATCTGACCTGAGGATTCAACTTTCCGAAATAAAACCAAACATTGGAAAATTAGTCACCGAGATGCAGCATCATCCTTCTCATTAAAACGTTTTGATTTTTGCATATTTTTCAATATAAAATATTAAACGCTTTAGCAATGCAAGTATTTGTTTGGTGTGTACTTATATGTGTATTGTTTGTGAATTACTGTTTTAATGTTTTAAAATTTAAATTGTACAAATTGTTTGAGGGTCTCCGGCTTCCAGTAGTAATTCCGGGGGGTCCTCAGGAGTCAAAAGTTTGGGAACCACTGATGTAGAATACCAGGTTCGTGTGGTTAAATTAGTTGTTTATGATTGGCTGTGGTTTCTTGTTAGGACAAGACAGTAAAGGTTTTAGTTACCGGTCGTTGTTGTGAGTATTTAGGCTTATATACAGATTTAAGTTGCGTGTGCATGTCACAACTATGTAATGTGCTGCACGATTTATGGAATTTGACTAGAGGTGTATAGGTGTTCATAGACTTTTTTGCACACTTGGGAGTTGAGGGTGTTTGGCAGTTGTGTAAATATACACTGTAAATATACACTTTAGATCACCTGGTTTAGTGAGGGCAGACGATACATAGTTATGTACTCAAGGGATTGTTTATAAATATGTTGCTGATCATGTATATGTTGTTTATGCTAGATTCATGGTGCAACACATATCCTGATGATGGTCTCGAAGAATAACAGTGTGTGAGACCGAAACGTCGACGATATGACACTTTTCTATGTGTAATATTACCAATCAATGTATTGTAATTATGTATATAAGTGTTGAATAATGTATATATAGTAAAAAAAAAAATAATTTTAAATGTTATTTTATTGAGAGTTTATAGACAATGGGTAAACATTACACGCCAATTTTCGCAACAGAAATAATAAATTACAAAATACATTATAGAAAACTAGGCAGCTGATAGTATATCATAAAAATACAAATACAAATTCAGATTCTAGGAGAATATATTACTTATAAAGTGCAATGTGCATAGTGCAATATATTGATAGTAGAAGAGACTAACAGTACCTTCCAAAATTATTTTTAAAAAAAAAAGAGGAAGAAGTTGAAAATCAATAACTAGCATTCAAACACTCTCCAGTATTTATCATATTTTCTAACGGCCCTTGACCTCAGTGCATATTTTTTTTCCCTTCCCTGATTCCTAGATATTTATGCCTTCCATGCATTCAGAGTTGGTACTTTATCTGTTTTCCAAAGTTGCAGAATAAGAGATTTTGCTACCAGTGATGCTATGAACAAGGACTCGTCATAGGGAGTGAAACTAGGTGAACAACCAAAGACTGAAGTTAATTCATTAAATGTGATTGTGACATCGATTATATTACTGAGGTATTTTCCTATGTCTTTCCAGAGTTCCTGTATTTTGGTACACTCCCAAATTATGTGTTTCCAGGTACCCTTTTCTTCACAGCGGAAGCACTTATCCTCCATTTGAGGATATATATTATGGAGGAACGAGGGTGTTCTATAGATTAACCATTTGCTGTAGAATTGCATTCGCTTAAAATTAGCACCTCGGAAATTGGACGTGTTAAATTTATTAACTTTATCCCAGTTTATTTTATTAATCTCAATATCTTCCCTCTTTCTCCACCTGTCTCTAGCCTTAATATATAATACGACTGAGTTATCTTCATTGAGATTTTTTATCCAAGTGCTAATCTTCCTCTGCGTCGCACTATTTAGCGCTTCAGTTATATGTATTTTATGAAATACGTTACCTATATCTAACTCTCTTAGTTCGGCATGGAGGCTGATAAAGGACCATTTCAGGATTGTATTTGAATGCTGGATCTCGCTTTCAATTTCCTCCCAAGATTTCCATCTATTCCCTAGTAGAAAATCCTCAATTTTTTCAAAGCCGTTATCCTTCCAGAGTCTCACAATGTTTTCATCCAGGGTACCCATCTCTCCTATATTTAAATTCATTAAGCTATTTGAACTATTTGGTCTAAAAATATCATAGTATTTCAGGAGCTGGGTTTTATGCTTAAGTAGCCACAGTATAGACTTATAGCGTGCCTTCTTTGGGTATTTCGTGATTCTTACTGGGTCATTGATTTTAAGTTCAATCAACATCTTCCTCATAAAAAAATTATCTGCTTGGTGATCTTCTGTGAATAAAAAACTAAAACTATGATGTGCAAAGGTAGCATAATAATAATCTCTAATATTTGGAAGCGACAACCCTCCCTGCATGGTCGGGAGGTTCAAAGTGCTGAGTGCTAATCACGGAGTATTATTTGCCCATAAAAAGGAAGAAAACATAGCATCCACTTTCTTAAAAAATGAAACCTGAATTGCACAAGGAGCTGCACTAAAAAGGAAGTTAAAAAGTGGTAGGATAGACATGCGAATTAGGCCGGCACGACCCATTATTGATAACGGCAATTGGTTCCAGCGATCTAATTGCGAGCCATCCCTTTTTAATAGAGGTATATAATTTAGCGGATAAAGATCTTCCAAGTTTTCTGAAATAAAAATTCCCAAATATCTCTTAGGGAGAGTATTATATATCTGCCTATAATCTATTAATAAAGTGTGTACTGTGCAATTACATAAAAAGATTTCCGTTTTATTTGTATTTATCTTATAGCCTTCCAGTTTTTGGAAATCAGAGAAGATTTTTTAAATTTCCACTTGATTGGTAGGCTTTGAGTTTAGAAAAAGAACAATGTCATCGGCATAGAGTTTTATATTCGTCATTCCGACTACTGGTACTGTGCCGGACAATTTTATGTTGTAATGTTTGTACTTTTATGATATGCAAATATCGAATAAAGTATAAAGTATAAGTATAATATTACCAATCTATTGTAATTATGTATATAAGTGTTGAATAATGTACATATGGCAAATTTGTAAATATTGTCCATATACTTTTGAAAAAGTGTCAGAAACAGCTGCATATGTCAGAAACCGGGAAGCAGTGGATATTTGAGTTACCATACATGAATGGACATATGGAATTATACCTATGCGATGTGAATAAGATATGTTTGTATGCATCTTATGAGAAAAAATTATAAAATATTTGGTTCTTTAATAATAATCTCTTGAGTGTTATGGAATTTTGTTCACTGCTGTGACAAATTAGAAATTTTAAAAAACAGGAAAGGCTCTCAGCACGTGCACTGTTGTACACACGGGATGACAAAGCTGCACTGTCCTGGGTGCGGATATATTTAAAAAAGACATCAGGGTTGATACCTGTATGGGACGCAGAGCGCTTTGACGTAACAGTGTGCTGCTGTGAATTGACAATAACGTCATAATTCATGACGCTGAGCAGGGCTATATAGGCAGGCGTATGACTGATAAGACTGTTAGTCGGACATTACTGCCAAGATGATAACAGGATTCCTAGGGCCTGGCCCTCGCTGACGAGGAACTAAACTCTCTGGGCATGGGACCCGGGCCTGTGGATTTCACAGGCAGAAGAGGATTCTGCTGATAGGCGTCTGCTTTCTGACCTTGATGTGCCTGGGGTCCGTGCTCTACCTGTTCAAGAACTTACAGGAGAAAGTGCAGAGCTCCGTGAACCTGCTCCTGGAGTTCAAGCAGCAGCAGGAGACGCTCTTTGCGCAACTGGAAGTGATGTATGAGCAGCAGCCAGGCTGGAGCAGTCCCTCCAGAAGGAGCGTGCGGAGCACAAAAAGACCATGGACGATTTTGAAGTATTTAAATCAGAAGCTCAAGAAGACCTGAGCAAAGAGAAGGAAGACGCCATGAACCACTACGTCACCCTCCCCTCTCACCACAAGATCCTGAAGAACCAGCATGAAGGAGTGAAGAAGCAGCTCCTGGACTTGCATGAGCTGTATTAACTCTCTAAAGCTGGAAAACCGGCAAGCGTTGGAGAGTCACAACCAGAAATATGCACAGCTGCAGCGGGAGAATGAGGAACACGTGGGGATGCTGCTGGCTATGACATCGAAACTAATGGAAGAAAGTATGGTTCTTAGGAATGCACATGAAGAGCTCAGCTCTCAGCTGCTTAGTGCGCAGGAGCAGCTGAATCCGATGCGCCGGATGAATTAAGCTTTTCAGAGGATACCAAGCTTCAAGCTGTTCACAGCCCTGAAGCACCAGCAATTCAAGTCATAGGCCCCAGATAATAAGCGTTTCCGAGCCTTTAAAGCTGAATTGCAGCGTATTCGCGAACAGACTGGCCTACAAGCAAATACTCTGGAGACACCGACATACTCTGGGAAGAAAATCCCAGAAGGTGCTGCCCAGGAGCATCTGAGTCAGATGCACCAGCTGAATGAAGCTCTTCAGAGGATACCAAGCTTCAAACTGTTCACAGCCCTGCAGCACCAGCATTTTCAGTCACAAGACCCAGATAATAAGCGTTCCCGAGCCTTTAAAGATAAATTGCAGCATATTCGCGAAAAGACTGACCTACAAGCGAATACTCTGGAGACGCCGACAGACTCTGGGAAGAAAACCCCAGAAGGTGCTGTCCAGACTGCAGAATCTCACCGAAAATTATTGGTACTCCGGACAGGGTCTCTTGAAGTTCTGCCACAGCCAGCCTTGCCTCTGTGACTAGCGAAGGATGGAGATGGCAGTGCCCTGCGTTTCTAGAGGACGATGGATAGCATCCAGGCTGGAGACGAGATGCTGAAAGAATTAAAGACCATAAACATCACCATCAGAAACAGCACCATCTACTATGATGAATTTGGGAACATGAATGTTGGATTTGACAATCTGACCTGGACGGTGGACAAGAATGTGATGCCTCTAAGCACTGTTGGGGAGTACACAGGAAATCTGACCCTTGATGCTGATCAGATTCAGTAGCACACAAGAGCCAGCTAGCAATCTTTGATAGCCTTATACTCCAGTGTGTGTGAAAGAGAGAGGGACTGTGCAAGCTCTCAATCAAAGGGGCCAAATTAGGAATTTAACGAATATTGGATTCCACTCCATTCTTGTAAGCCAGGTACTGAAAGCAATATTACTATCTCCCTTGCTGAAGACAATAGGGGAACATCTCTTATTCCTGGCCACTCAGAGGAGACTAATGGAAGCCAGGCTACCCTTCTCCATTCAAAGAGAATCCACTTACACTCTGTCAATTAGAGTCTTTCAAATGCTAAATCAGCCCTCAGTAAAGAATAATTATACATGAACTCAGTTTGTGGAATCTCACACATCAATTTATCCTGATACTGTGCCTGAAACTGTGTAATAAAACATCAGAAATAAAAAAAACAAAAAAAAACGGTGCTATTAAAGGTGGATTTCTGTAAAATTAGTCCAAAGGGTCATTGTAGCTACATACACTACAAAATACAACTATGTTGCCATTAACTAAAAAATATACCGACAAGAAAGAGAAAACTCTTGGTAAATATTGTTTGGGTGAGAAGGCAAGTGATTAAACCTAAGGGCATACGCATCCTTCAGTCATGTACTAACAGGGGCAGACCTATACTGATGGACAATATTTCTATTATTAACCAGCTCATCAGAAGATGGAGCCAGATAGCAATGGAAAATGGTGGTGTTTATGTTTTGGTGGAAGGAAGCCTATGTTTTGCTGTGAATTTGGGATTTGTTTGACTGCCCCTTTATAATTATGGAAATTTCGGCTTTAACAGCCATAGATGCTAATGCATTTTTTGGATGGTAATGCTGATGGAGGTTTTGTATGAATCTCAATGTACCCCAGTCACGGGAGGTTCATGACACATCAATTTGTTGCCAAGGTCTGTAGTAGAAACAGGTATTTCTGCCTACAAGCGTTATTCGATATGGTGTGGCTGCTGTCAGAAAGTTGTCACAGTCTTCAGGAAGCTTCATGATTTTTGCCTTTATTGCTAGTTTTTCAACAGCTGGTGGTGGGGGGTGGTCTGTATCGCGGAATATATTGTTGACAGATCTCTTGACAGGTCTGTTGATGTAGTTGGTAAAGTTAGTATCTGGATCCATTTTTATAATGAAACTGGTTACTTTCTCTACTACACCGAAAGGGAACGGTTTAACGCTAATGTAGTAAACCTAATGATTGTACTGTGTTGGTGTCTTTTTTTATGAATTGGTGCGTCTCATCATCACGTTTGTCAAATAAAGATTCTCCATCATATGACATGCCTAATATTCAGTTTTGTACCTCAGGTTGAAAAGATGTTGCTCTCAGCCACCCTTGCCTTCATAATACCACTGCGCCCAATTGTCTACACCCAGTGGTTGCAACATCCAAGCAGTATCAATAATGGTAGATATTATTTCTCCTTCATGTAGAATGGCTTTGACTTTAGATATGTTATGGTCCATCAACAAAACTAATGATGCAATGTCACACCACATTTGCATATTGCTAAGGTGTCCGATGTTCTAATCAATGTTGCAGCCGCTGCTGAAAAGCTTTGACCTATATTATCAAGTCTTCTTCCTTCTCTGTCCAGTGGAGAACAGGGTGACATTGGTGTGCTAGATCCTTTTGCAGCTTACATTCCCATGGAATCTCCGCATGAGTATACAAAAAGGTACAAAGGTGTGTCATCTGGGGATTTATATTTTATCTGAAGATACTATTGGCAGGTTTTTCATTTCTTTAAGACCTTCAGACCAGCTATGACCAATTGTTAGTATTGCTCATACCATTTTTCTTGCAGGTTGTTTGAAATCATAAAAGAAACAATCCATTTCTTTAGTTGGGACTGGAATGTCAAATATTTTAGTTGCTCATTCAATCAAGCTATGGAAGTCACCTAGATCATCTGAAGTCTGATGAAGTTGGGGCTATATCTCTTTCAACAGGTACTATATATTGGTTTCATTCAGGGCTGGTTTCATCTGTCGAACAGGACGGAAGTTCTCCTTGTTGGTGGTAAGTATAGACACTGTCAGGATGATCTGATTGTAATATGTGGGATATTGTTGGAGACTGTATCAGTGTAGCTAATCTGAGTTGGTCAATCAAAGGTGCAATGGATTGGATTTGTGGTGCCACAGCAGAGTGTGAAACTTGCGGATTAATTGGTTTCTTTTGTGCCTGGGGTGCAGGTACAGGAAAGTGTTTGGAGTAATTTGTCAATATCAACCGCAGGTCTTCAACTAGGTGTAACAGTACCTATATCATAGGTTGGGCGCAGAAATGAGAGACATCTTCATACGGCATATCCCTGTATTGCCATTCTTGTTCCTGGTGTTCTTGGAATGACTGAAAAGAAACTCTGAATGTAGGAAGTTCAGACTCTCTTTTATAAAGATATTCAGGCTAAGCCTCTTCATTACCGTCGTCATGTGGGACCTTGTATTTCACATTTATTTGGCCATGACTAAATGCTGGCACAAATCATCCATCTTCACAGTCTTCAGAGTCGAAAAGGTGCTGTGGAAGATTTGTGGACACCTTACTCTGAGAAGTACGCTCTGGTACTAAATGAGCTGGGGCACCTCTTTCTTAAATCGGGATAACTTTGTGTTCTTGCTGGTTCAGTCTTCGACAATGTTGTTGTTGGTGGTACAGTCGAAGAGGTGATTGTCATTAATAGTAAAGTCGATGATGCAGTCGTCGACAAAGTCGGAGTTGTCTTTGCAGGTGCTGTTGACACCATAGAGCAGTGTCTATGTAGGAATTTGTCTTCTTTTTTCTACAGCGATGATCCTGTTGACGACATTGTCACTGATGGTCCTGAAAATGAACGTCTCAACTATAATGTACCTTTCCCAACACCATAGGTATTTCTACCATTGTTTTGGCGGCTCTGACACTGGCTTGGATCAGGATTTGCTAATTAGTCTTCTCTCCTCAGATAAAGATTATCAACGCTTGCTTTCTTTTGAACCTCTTTTGGAGGTTCTGAGGAAATAGATGGAAATTTGTCAGACCTCGAAGATTCAGGGTGTCTCTCCACAGAACATGCCCTCTTGTGATGTTTTTGAGTTTTTTTTAGAATTATAGTCATCAAAAGTCTGCCCTTTCTTTCAGAGTTTTAGTTAAAAAAGTACAGTACATTTTAAATTACTTGAATTTATGATTAGGATAAAGGCAATAAATGCACTCTTTGTTAGGGCCCTCAGAGTGAAGTCTCTTTTCGCCACTGGTGCCACGAGGCCTAAAAATACAGAGGGGCATATTATCAAGGGGGTTTATCTCTGCTTTTTTGGCTTTAAAAGCCAAGAAAGCGGAGATAAAATTATCTCCCTATTACCTAGCTGTCGCTAACACCAGTTAGCGACAGCTAGTAGGAGATAGCGACCATCTTGGGCCCTACTTTGCATGTCAGTGATATTTATCACTAATGACATGCAAAGTGGGCGTGCCAAGATGTAAGCGACTGGAAACAGTCGCTAACATCGCTATCTCCTATTACCAACTTATGGAGATATTCGCGCTAAACGCGAATATCTCCAAAAGCTAACACCTGCCCTGAGCAGTTCTTAGACATGTTATCCAATGGGAGGTGGATAACATGGCTAAGAGCATTAGCTCGATAATGCATGAATATCACGGACTTTTCAGCGATATTCATGCATTGCTGCCGATTTTTATCGCATTTGCGATAAACCTTGGTAATACCAAGGTTTATTTGCGATAAAAATCGCCGCAGCTCAGCGGTACATTTTTGTCTCTAAACAAGCAATAGCGATAATTATTGCTATTGCTTGGTAATATGCCCCAGAGTTTTTTTAGATGCTTCAGATGTTTTATGATTTATTGCTAGATGCTAAATTTTATTGTTGGATGCCAAATCCACAGAGGTGTGTAGCTTCTTTACTAAACAGAAACAAGTAAGGGTTCAAAATTTTACTTATTTTAGAGAAATTGAACAAAGCTAAGTGCACTACCTTCACACACAACATGCATTAGAAATCTGAAGGATAGTGGCCTTCAGGCTGATTGCCTCTGACTGATTAACGTTAAGTTCTTTTTAAAAGCTGTGACTAGGCTACCAAAGAGACTTTGTTATAAGACTATGTTTTACATCGAACTGCTGTTTTGATGTTACAGGGAAACTCCCAGCGCAGTGACTGGAATGATTCGAAGATCTGAATCTATGTAAAAATCAAATTTTGGATAAAGAGGAAATATTTATAAACAATCATAAAATAGCAAAATTACACTGTGAGTGAGTTGCCGGAGTCCAGTGTGATAATGGTAATACACCCTAATCAAGACGTTACTTCCTCTGCACGCATCTTCCAAAGTCATCAGTTATTTCAAAATGTAAAAACTAGTCTTGGAACATGGGGGCATATTATCAAGGGATTAATCTCTGCTTTTTTGGCTTTAAAATCCAAGAAAGCAGAGATAAAATTATCTCCCTATCAGCAACAGGGTGCTAACACGCAAATTCGCATGTTAGCACCCTTTTTCTCTACGTTTCTCCTTGCATCTCTAATGAGATGCAAAGGGGGCGTTCCAGAGAAAAATAATAGGAGAATTGTTGTTAAGCAACATTTCTCCTATTATCAAGGATATCGCTAACCCTGTTAGTGATAAAAAAAAAGCAGCGCTAACCGCCGTTAGCGCTGCTTTTTTTACACCTGGTGTTTTCCTGCCTTAGCCATGATATCCTATGGAAGGTGGATATCATGGCCAAGTTTGTGAGCCCCTATCATCAAGCTAACGCCAAACTATGAGAGATTATCATTGGTTTTCCAGCGATAATCTCTCATTTGGCAGTTAGAGAGAGGATTTTTATCGCTTTTGAGATAAACTTTGATAATAGCAAGTTATCTCAGCGATAATTTCCGGTGATGCTTAGCGTTAAAAAATTAGTGCTAAGCCTCATTAGCGATAAATATCGCTAATCGTTGGTAATCTGCCCCATAATTTCCTCCTGTGGAATACATTCAGAATGTTTAATTGTCGCCAAAATAATACAGGATTTCGTCACTTGCGTTCCAGACTTAAGAAAAACATGTTTCCCATCTTTTGCTTAGGATACTTGTTCATTACTGCCCTACACATACATGTTCCCTACATTTTTAGCTGTATTCCACTGATTTGTACAGCAAGTATAGCAAGGAACTGCCAAGACACTAGAAAACACCACCCCCACTCTGTCTAGCTACCTAGATATTTGCCAAGGGACATGGGCATAAAAACATTAAAAATCACAGAACGTTTGCTAAAACAGAGCTGAGGAAGGTTTTACATTGTAGATGACAGAGGGGCTCAGGCGTCTTGTAAAGCAGGTATGCTGGGGGGAGCTTTCAATCATGTCTATTTTCCTTGATTCGCCTTTGCACGCAGTAGGCTCTGAAACAACCCATACTTCACTCACTTCCTTTAAATCATTGGCGGAAATCCACCAACTAGTGTTCCAGATAACCCTGTAGTAGCATACTTCTGTGTAACAACGATTATTCAGAAATTCCCTTTCGGATTATTACTGGCCAATCCAAATATTCTAAAGCTACAAGTAGCAGGTTAGATCCTCTCCTATAAACGGTGCCCTGTTCTACTCTATTTATATTGCTTCCGTGAGCATCATTTTTATTCCTCCCATGGGCCCAGGCAGCTCAGTTGGTCCTTTGCCGCCACTGTCCACTCCCTGTTGCTCAAGGCGCGTCCTCAGAGGCGCAGCGGAAGGGGCTCAGAAGGGCCAGGCGTGCAATGGAAAGGCTCTCAAAAACAATAATAGGGCAACCCAATATTCCCAAGGAACTGGGTATAATCAATAACACAACAAAAATTGTTCCTTAAGGAATCACTTCACGTTTTTTAAAATTTCAAATTTGTCACAGCAGTGAACAAAATTCCATAGCACTCAAGAGATTATTATCAAAGAACCAAATATTTTATAGTTTTTTCTCATAAGATACATAAAAACATATCTTATTCACATCGCATAGGTATAAATCCAAATGTCCATTCATGTATGGCAACTCAAATATCCACTGCTTCCCGGTTTCTGACATGTGCAGTGGTTTCTGACACTTTTTCAAAAGTATATGGACAATATTTACAAATTTGTCATATATACTTTATTCAACACTTATATACATAATTACAATACATTGATTGGTATTATTATACATAAAAAAGTGTCATAGCGTTGACGCTTCGGTCTCACACACTGTTATTCTTCAAGACCTTCATCAGGACATGTGTTGCACCATGAATCTAGCATAAAACAACATATACATGATCAGCAACATATTTATAAACAATCCCTTGAGTACATAAATATGTATTGTCTGCCCTCACCAAACCAGGTGATCTAAAGTGTATATTTACAGTGTATATTTACACAACTGCCAAACACCCTCAACTCCCAAGTGTGCAAAAACGTCTATGAACACCTATACACCTCTAGTCAAATTCCATAAATCATGCAGCACATTACATAGTTGTGACATGCACACGCAACTTGAATCTGTATATAAGCCTAAATAATCACAACAACGACCGGTAACTAAAACCTTAACCGTCTTGTCCTAAAAAGAAACCACAGCCAATCATAAACAACTAATTTAACCACAAGAACCTGGTATTCTACATCATACACAATAGTGCATCTATCTTACCTTCTGCCTCTTTATGTTAAAGGTCTATGAATAAAATGAATACATAGGCTCATCAATTCTGATATTCTCTGATATTATCAGGATCTTAACATTTAATATCCACATATACAAAACAAATCAAACTGTACTCACATACACAGATGGCACTATAATCTGCCCGTGTATAATCTATAGAGGAAACACAAACATAATGTAGTTAGGTCAACATAATGTTAAATCGTAGCACTCTTAATCCTTTATCTCTCATGTTATTAGTTGAAACTCACTTTTAGGAAGGTTGTCTTAATTGATCATTACTCGCTTGTCTCATCAGTCTAGTTTTTGCCGGCGTCTTCCTGACTCTCTATGACCAACAGCCAGGCTGGAGCAGTCTCTCCAGAAGGAGCGTGCGGAGCACAAACAGATCAAGGACGATTTTGAAGTATTTAAATAAGAAGCTCAAGAAGCCCTGAGCAAAGAGAAGGAAGACACCATGAACCACTTTGTTGCCCTCCCCTCTCACCACAAGATCCTGAAGAACCAGCATTAAGAAGTGAAGAAGCAGCTCCTGGACTTGCATGAGCAGTATTAACTCTCTAAAGCTGGAAAACCGGCAAACGTTGGAGAGCCACAAACAGAAATATGCACAGCTCCAGCGGGAGAATGAGGAACACGTGGGGATGCTGCTGGCTATGATATCGAAACTAATGGAAGAAAGTATGGTTCTTAGGAATGCACATGAAGAGCTCAGCTCTCAGCTGCTTAGTGCGCAGGAGCAGCTGAATCCGATGCGCCGGATGAATGAAGCTCTTCAGAGGATATCAAGCTTCAAGCTGTTCACAGCCCTGAAGCACCAGCAATTCCAGTCACAGGCCCCAGATAATAAGCGTTTCCGAGCCTTTAAAGCTGAATTGCAGCTTATTCGCGAACAGACTGGCCTACAAGCAAATACTCTGGAGACACCGACATACTCTGGGAAGAAAACCCAAGAAAGTGCTGCCCAGGAGCATCTGAATCAGATGCACCAGCTGAATGAAGCTCTTCAGAGGATACCAAGCTTCAAGCTGTTCACAGCCCTGAAGCACCAGCATTTTCAGTCACAGGCCCCAGATAATAAGCGTTCCCGAGCCTTTAAAGATGAATTGCAGCATATTCGCGAAAAGTCTGACCTACAAGCGAATACTCTGGAGACGCCGACAGACTCTGGGAAGAAAACCCCAGAAGGTGCTGTCCAGACTGCAGAATCTCACCAAAAATTATTGGTACCCCGGACAGGGTCTCTTGAAGTTCAGCCACAGCCAGATGCTGAAAGAATTATAGAACATAAACTTCACCATCAGATCATCTGGCAGATTTGTAAATATTGTCCATATACTTTTGAAACAGTGTCAGAAATCACTGCACATGTCAGAAACCGGGAAGCAGTGGATATTTGAGTTGCCATACTTGAATGGACATATGGATTCATACCTGTGCGATGTGAATAAGATGTGTTTTTATGTATCTTATCAGAAAAAACTATAAAATATTTGGTTCTTTGACAATATTCTCTTGAGTGTTATGGAATTTTGTTCACTGATGTGACAAATTTGAAATTTTAAAAAACGTGAAGTGATTCCTTAAGGAACATTTTTTGTTGTGTTATTGATTATACCCAGTTCCTTGGGAATATTGGGTTGCCCTATTATTGTTTTTGAGAGCCTTTCCTGTGCGCACCTGGCCCTTCAGAGCCCCTTCCGCTGCGCCTGTGAGGATGCGCCTTGAGCAACAGGGAGTGGACAGTGGCACTGAGGGACCAACCGAGCTGCCTGGGCCCCTGGAAGGAATAAAAATGATGCTCACAGAAGCAATATAAATAGAGTAGTACAGTGCACCGTTTATAGGAGATGATCTAACCTGCTACTTGTAGCTTTAGAATATTTGGATTGACCAGTAATAATCCGAGAGGGAATTTCTGAAAAATCTTTGTTACACAGAAGTATGCACTTGGAGCTTCGTAGATTCTTAAATTTTTTATTTTCATGATTGCTACTACAGGGTTATCTGGAATACTAGTTGGTGGATTTCCGCCAATGATTTAAAGGAACTGAGTGGAGTATGGTCTGTTCCAGAGCCTAGTGCGTGCCAAAGCGAATCAAGGAAAATAGCCATGATTGAAAGCTCCCAGCCCCCCACCCGTCCAGCATACCTGCTTTACAATACGCCTGAGCTGTGACAAATTTGAAATTTTAAAAAACAGGAAAGGCTCTCAGCACGTGCAGTGATGTACACACGGGATGACAAAGCTGCACTGTCCTGGGTGCGGACATATTTAAAGTAGACATCAGGGTTGATACCTGTATGGGAAGCAAAGTGCTTTGACGCAACAGTGTGCCGCTGTGAATTCACAATAACGTCATAATTCATGATGCTGAACAGGGATATATAGGCAGGTGTATGACTGGTATGGCTGTTAGTCGGACATTACTTGCAAGATGATAACGGGAGTCCGAGGGCCCGGCCCTCGCTGACGAGTAACCAAACTCTCTGGGCATGGGACCCGGGGCCTGCGGATTTCGCAGGCAGAAGAATATTCTGCAGATAGGCGTCTGGATGCTGACCTTGATGTGACTGAGGTCCGTGCTCTACCTGTTCAAGCACTTACAAGAGAAAGTGCAGAGCTCCGTGAACCTGCTCCTGGAGATCAAGCCGCAGCAGGAGACGCTCTTTGCGCAGCTGGAAGTGATGTATGAGCAGCGGCCAGGCTGGAGCAGTACCTCCAGAAGGAGCGTGCGGAGCACAAAAAGACCAAGGACGATTTTGAAGTATTTAAATCAGAAGCTCAAGAAGCCCTGAGCAAAGAGAAGGAAGACGCCATGAACCACTTCGTCGCCTTCCCCTCTCACCACAAGATCCTGAAGAAGCAGCATGAATAAGTGAAGAAGCAGCTCCTTGACTTACGTGAGCAGTATTAACTCTCTAAAGCTGGAAAACCGGCAAACGTTGGAGAGCCATAAACAGAAATATGCACAGCTCCAGCGGGAGAATGAGGAACACATGGGGATGCTGTTGGCTATGATATCGAAACTAATGGAAGAAAGTATGGTTCTTAGGAATGCACATGAAGAGCTCAGCTCTCTGCTGCTTAGTGCGCAGGAGCAGCTGAATCCGATGCGCTGGATGAATGAATCTCTTCAGAGGATACCAAGCTTCAAGCTGTTCACAGCCCTGAGGCAGCAGCAATTCCAGTCATAGGCCCCAGATAATAAGCGTTTCCGATCTTTTAAAGCTGAATTGCAGCTTATTCGCGAACAGACTGGCCTACAAGCAAATACTCTGGAGACACTGACATACTCTGGGAAGAAAACCCCAGAAGGTGCTGCCCAGGAGCATCTGAGTCAGATGCACCAGCTGAATGAAGCTCTTCAGAGGATACCAAGCTTCAAGCTGGTCACAGCCCTGAAGCACCAGCATTTTCAGTCACAGGCCCCAGATAAAAAGCGTTCCCGAGCCTTTAAAGATGAATTGCAGCGTATTCGTGAAAAGACTGACCTACAAGCGAATACTCTGGGACGCCGACAGACTCTGGGAAGAAAACCCCAGAAGGTGCTGTCCAGACTGCAGAATCTCACCGAAAATGATTGGTACCCCTGACAGGGTCTCTTGAAGTTCTGCCACAGCCAGCCTTGCCTCTGTGGCTAGCGAAGGATAGAGATGGCAGTGCCCTCCGTTTCTAGAGGACGATGGATAGCATCCAGGCTGGAGACCAGATGCTGAAAGAATTATAGAACATAAACTTCACCATCAGATCAAATGGCAAATTTGTAAATATTGTCCATATACTTTTGAAAAAGTGTCAGAAACCACTGCACATGTCAGAAACCGGGAAGCAGTGGATATTTGAGTTGCCATACATGAATGGACATATGGATTCATACCTATGCGATGTGAATAAGATGTGTTTTTACGTATCTTATGAGAAAAAACTATAAAATATTTGGTTCTTTGATAATAATCTCTTGAGTCTTATGGAATTTTGTTCACTGCTGTGACAAATTTGAAATTTAAAAAAAACGTGAAATGATTCCTTAAGGAACATTTCTTGTTGTGTTATTGATTACACCCAGTTCCTTGGGAATATTGGGTTGCCCTATTATTGTTTTTGAGAGCCTTTCCTGTGCGCACCTGGCCCTTCAAAGCCCCTTCCGCTGCGCCTGTGAGGATGCGCCTTGAGCAACAGGGAGTGGATAGTGGCGGCGAGGGACCAACTGAGCTGCCTGGGCCCATGGGAGGAATAAAAATTATGCTCACAGAAGCAATATAAATAGAGTAGAACAGGGCACCGTTTATAGGAGATGATCTAACCTGCTACTTGTAGCTTTAGAATATTTGGATTGACCAGTAATAATCCGAAAGGGAATTTCTGAATAATCTTTGTTACACAGAAGTATGCCCTTGGAGCTTCATAGATTCTTACATTTATTATTTTCATGATTGCTACTACAGGGTTATCTGGAACACTAGTTGGTGGATTTCCGCCAATGATTTAAAGGAACTCAATGAAGTATGGTCTGTTCCAGAGCCTACTGCGTGCCAAAGTGAATCAAGAAAAAGTAGCCATGATTGAAAGCTCACCCCCGTCCAGCATATCGGCTTTACAATACGCCTGAGCTGTGACAAATTTGAAATTTTAAAAAACAGGAAAGGCTCTCAGCACGTGCAGTGATGTACGCACGGGATGACAAAGCTGCACTGTCCTGGGTGCGGACATATTAAAAGTAGACATCAGGGTTGATACCTGTATGGATCGCAAAGCGCTTTGACGCAACAGTGTGCCGCTGTGAATTCACAATAACGTCATAATTCATGACGCTGAGCAGGGCTATATAGGCAGGCGTATGACTGGTAAGGGGAGACACTTGCTGTTTGCTGGCCGGAGGTGGGAGAGCCCTCTGCGTGCTGTTTTAGCCTTTGAAGACTGCTTTCTCTCTCTTGGAGACCTCGCGGTACCCGCTGCGCGGGTCCCGCTTCGCCCGTGTGCTTGGGCGGCTGCTTTGCTTTCCGGTTAATCACTCTCTGGAACTGGAGGCGGACAACAGGGCTGCGAGCGCCAGGTGAGGTACAGGGACTCCATTGCCCAGGAGTCCCTGCGCTGTCATCACCTGCACCTGGTCGCTCTCCCTGTTTGTCCCGCCCCTGAGCACCTCCTCTCTATAATAGGAGTGGGAAGAGCCGCTGCGCGGGAGCGCGCGGGAGCACGCCCGGGACAAGGGCGGGACCGTCTGTGGCCGTCCGGGGCCGAAGGAGGCCGGGCTGGGCCCACTCTCTTGGATTTCTTGGTTCGGGACTATTACCTTTTAGTTTATTTATTGACTTAGATCCCCCGGCAGAGTGGAACTCACTACGAACATCATGCCGTCCCCGGTAAGAGAGAGTACCCCATCGAAACCAGTTGTAGCCAAAAACCGGACTCTCGAAAAATACTTTACCCGGCAAGCAGGGGAGGGGGATAAAGAGTGTAACCTGTCCAGGTTAAGGGCCGAACGGAGACGCTCAATTGATAATATGAAAAACACCCTCCTGGGAGATCAAGTCCTTACACCCAGGGAAGAGCTGTCTAGAATTGATGATGTCCCATTATTATTGAGGGATTGTACTAATATCTCACCAGGGGCAGTTATTAGTTCAGCGCCAGGCAATAGCCCGAGTCCAATTAGGTCGAGAATTGATTTAGTGTCCCAACTTCCCCCGGCCCCTAAACCGAGGAAAGCTACATCTAAACCGTCTAACATTCAAGTAGTTTTTGGACCCCCCCCCAATAAGCGTAGGAGGAAATCTAAGGGTAACCAAGGAAAGAGTCAACCCAAGGTTTTACACTCAGACTTTGGCAAGTCCCTAAAAACCCCAATGCCGGTAGGAAAACCACCGGTGGTCTTAGACCCAAAACCCATTGTTAAGGATTCAGCTCCTGGTACGATAAAGGACACAGGAGCGGTTATTGCTAATATTCCCTTGTCTGTTGTCCCGCTTGGAAATGTAGAATTCCTGCTAAGGTCCCTGCTATTGCCGATCAGCGAGAGTATTAAAAAGATAGAGATCAGACTAACCATTCTGGAGGCGACATTAGGTAGTCTGAAAACTCAAGCTGGGCGACAGGGAGTGCAATCTGATCCCATTCTCCCTACCGTAGTGCCCCAATTGACGGCAAATAGTGTTGTCACTCCAGTCCCTTCACAAGCCGTGAATGTGGCTCCCTCACAACAACAACTCCAAAGACTAAAGCCTGTCACATTCAAACCTCCCCCTGCCAATATGCCCACCCAATCGCCAGGACCTGTACCCCCGGCACAGCCGGTAGGTAATACTATCCCAACCCCTTTAATGAAGCTCACCCTGAGACCACGCAGACCTAACTTACCTCCAGAGACTAACGCTTTTACGGTAGTCATGGCGGGTGTCCCCCCACTTGAGGAAGGGGAAAGGGAGGACTTTTGTGCCCTGAAAAGTAGGGTAATCAAGTGGTTAAATATAAACAGACCCCTTCCGACACATTTCAATAGTGAAATAATAATGGTAAGAAGGGTACCATGGGTGGGGAGAACACAAAAATCCATAAAAGGGGATTGTATACTAGTGAGTTTTAGGGATACAGGCACGGTGGAGTTTATATGTCAGGGTAAAAATAGCTCGAGGGAATCTACCATCCAGACCCTCCATGTGTCGTTCTTTTTCCCAATTAACCCGGGCCCATTTCAGCAACCCCAAACCCATGATACTTGGGAGAGGGTTGGGAGGAGGGGAAGACATCAGGCCTTACACCCCAGACCGATAGTTGGCCGACCAGAACAACCCTTTTATACTCATAACCAGTTCAACTGTTTGTATGGACTAGAGGGGGTCGACTGACATACAGATAATACCTCCCATGGCTGTATTAAAAAGGGCGACCCGGTAGAAACATGGGAGGAGCTAAGTTTAAAGGCTGTACAAACTTCGGCGATTGGCATGGGGGATTTAATGTGTGTTGAACCTGAGGCAACAGTTAAAAACAACATAGGAGGGGTACCTGAACAGGAAATTCAAGGGCCATTGTTGGAATTAAGATCAAGGGATCAGGAGGGAGTGGAACGGAGGGGAGCGGAGGTGAGACTTATCTCATGGAACATAGCCGGTATAGCGGGTAAATTTTACAACAAGGAATGGGCTGAGTACATTAGGAATTTAATATCATATGTGTACAGGAGACATGGGCGGTGGAGAATAACTATCACTTGCAGGGTTACAAGTGTTTTTTTGTTCCCGCGAGAAAGTCTAGTTTTGGGAGAGCTATGGGTGGCCTGTCTCTCTATGTAGATCTAGATCTTCCAGGCACTTGGTCCTTCCCAGATTGGTCCTCACACGGGATCCAGGCAGTTCGGTTTCATGGAAAGGGGCTACGGTTTTCTGTTTTTAATCTGTATAATACCGAGTCAGCAAATAACCTCACCCCGGTATTGACTGAACTCGAACAAAGGCTGGGACAAGAAATCGCATTTCAGAACAAGGGCCCATCCTATGGGTTGGTGGTGGTGGGGGATTTTAATTGTCATCTCTGTCCTGCATTAGTTAAAGTAAATACAGATTGGGAGCAATGCCCAATCCAGAAGGGGCCTCATTTTTCTCACTCACCTACCGGAGACGCTCTTAGGTCGCTCCGGCTGAAGTACGACCTAGAGCATACCATCAATATGATAGGCCCACAGCCGGACGGCACACTCCCACCAACCTTTAAAGGCAGGGGCTGTTCATCTATTATAGATTATATTTTGGTCTCGAGATCCCTGGTCAACAAAGTAATTAGTGCAGGGATAGATTGGAACAGCTTCAGTGATCATAACCCGCTTGTTTTAACGTTCACATATAGGGCGGGCCGAGGACCTAATGTCCACCACTTAATAGGGGAGAGGGTCACTGACCAAGGCAGGAGACTGAAGTGGTCTAGAATAGATGGGGCAAAATTTTATAAAAACTTGAGCAACATGGGTCTGCGGGTCATAAATGACTGCTTGGATCTGGAAGTACAGGGCGCAAGATTATTAGAAAAGTTTGAGCACATTGCAAATCTGATAGATGGGCTACTGAGGACCAATGTGCCCATACGTAACCTGGTTAATCCCCGGTGGTTTGACCAGAATTGCTCTAAAGCACTGAGGGAACTGAAATGCTCTCTTAAGTTAAAACCACGGGACCCACAAAAAATCAGGGCAAGCAGAGATAAATACAGAAAAGAGACCAAAAGGAGGAAACTCGCTTTGCAGGCAGATGCCTGGGCAGATCTGAGAGAGGCTGGGGAAAGAAGGGACCTAGCGGGGTTCTGGAGAATCATCAACAATCCGACCTTTTTAGAAAATGATTCTCCAGAAATAGGGACCAATATCCTACCGGAGCAGTGGGTTACCCACTTTAGGAGTCTGTACAACCATGATTCAGGTAACTTTGTAGAACTACCAGCAACTCAAAGCCATGCTCTACCGGCAGTGTTTACTCTTAAAGAGATCACTGTAGGGATGGAAAGCCTAACTAAGAATAAAGCCCCGGGTCCGGATGGAATTCCCCCTGACCTCTTTCTTAGTAATATAGACCTATGGGCCCCCTTGATGACTAGGGTCTTAAATGCCGCTATCTCCTGTGGTCTCCCCCCATCATGGTCCAAAGCGATTATTGTGCCAATTTTTAAAAAGGGCAATAAGGACGATCCTAGATGTTATCGGCCTATCTCCCTGATCGACGTCTCAGCCAAACTTTTGGGAAGGGCAATTTTGAACAGATTGTCAGAGTGGACCGAAGAGAATAACATCTTTTCGGATACCCAATACGGGTTCAGGGCAGGGAGGTCCACCAGCGATCAATGCCTGAACCTATATATGCTGACTGCCAAATACACTCTGGCCAGTGATGAGCCCATTTATATGGGATTCATGGACCTGGCAGCAGCATTCGATCACGTCAATAGAGGGAAGTTGTGGGACATGATGGCAGGTCTGGGGATCGAGAGCGGTCTAATTACTATTTTAAGAGAGCTACACACTGACACCACGGCTACAGTAAGATTTAACAGGGAGGGGGGATTGTCTGAGTCCTTTCCATGCAAAAGTGGAGTCAGACAGGGTTGTATCCTCGCCCCTTTTTTGTTCTCCCTTTATATTAATAATTTAGAACAATCTCTCTTGGGTCTAAAAGCAGATTCTCCAAGGGTTGGGTCGCGGCATATCCCTGTCCTGCTTTATGCAGATGACGCGGTCTTGCTTGCGCGTACACCCCGAAGTTTGCAAATTTTGATAGATGGGTTCGTCAACTTTATGAGTGATTTGGACCTATCCGTCAACTTAAGCAAGTCTTATGTGCTCCTGGCAGGCAAAAAACCCTCCTCTAAATCAGTTTATACAATAGGTACCCACCGCTTAGAGGAGGTTAAAACGTTCTCCTATCTTGGAGTAACCTTTGATGGTCTTCTCCAATTTAAGTCCCTGGTGAAAGAACGCTGCAATAAAATGATTGCCTCCAATGGGGCTATAGCTGGTTATGGCAGGAGGCTGGGCAGGTGGAGCCCGGAACAGATGATGATCCTGTACGACTCTGTAACATGTTCCAAAGTAAGCTACGGGGCAGAAGTCTGGGGCTTTGTGAATACGGCTAGAATTGAACAGGAAGAGAATAGACACATGAAATCCATCCTGAGGGTACCACCCAGTACTGTTGGATATATTGCTCATAGGGAGCTAGGGAGGCCACACCTGGTGGACTCATTAAAATTGAGGCCAATTGTGGCATGGTTAAAAATTTGGGCAAATCCAGACGCATATTTAACCAGAGAAATTCTACTGGACTGCCTGAGTAGGACTCATTGTATGCGTATCCCCTGGCTCAAATATGTGAGAAACACTCTTGAAGAGTTAGGGTTCGGAAATTTTTTCAGGAACCCCACAACCATCTTAGCACAGCACAAGAAACAAGTAGGGGAAATTTTCCTAGAGCGGAAAACCCAATGTCGTGCGGAGGTTGAAGGAGAGAAAAAGTCCGTGAGGGCTTACAACTTGATCAAGAGCGTGGAGGGTATGGAGCCCTATCTGTATCTTGTACATAATGCACAGGACAGATTCCTTATGTGTCGTTTTAGATTGAACTTACTTCCTTTTATGTTGGCCTTTCCACCAGGTTTTACTATGTCAATTGAGCAGAAGGGACCCTGCGGCTGCGACAATCGGTCTCCGCAGGACTCCCTTCATTTTATTTTGCTTTGCCCCTATTTTTCTATGCCCAGGCGTAGATTTTTAGTAGACATACTAAAAAAAGCCAAACTGGAACATGCCATGGATGCTTTAGTTTATTTGCAACAAGCTTCTGATCCGCTAACCTTATGTTGTATTATGAATTTTATTAAGGTGGCGGTTCGTTTAAGGATGACGAAGGGAGAGGAATGAACGACCTGGGATTTTATATCTTAAATTTATGGCCCTGTATGTTGGGATTTTTATTGTATTCATGTACAAGGATCTTGACAAAGATTTAATGCTTTTTTTAGCTGTGTATATATTTGTGTGTTTTTATGGTGTCATGATCTTGATTAAGATTTAATGTTTTTCTCATTTATGTATATATATGTGTGCTTTTATGGTGTTTTCTAAACACCGAATAAAGATTCTTGAAATGAAATGACTGGTAAGGTTGTTAGTCGGACATTACTTGCAAGATGATAACGGGAGTCCGAGGGCCTGGCCCTCGCTGACGAGGAACCAAACTCTCTGGGCATGGGATCCGGGGCCTGTGGATTTTGCAGGCAGAAGAATATTCTGCTGATAGGCGTCTGCATGCTGACCTTGATGTGCCTGAGGTCCGTGCTCTACCTGTTCAAGCACTTACAGGAGAAAGTGCAGAGCTCCGTGAACTTGCTCCTGGAGTTCAAGCCGCAGCAGGAGACGCTCATTGCACAGCTGGAAGTGATGTATGAGCTGCGGCCAGGCTGGAGCAGTACCTCCAGAAGGAGCGTGTGGAGCACAAAAAGACCAAGGACGATTTTGAAGTATTTAAATCAGAAGCTCAAGAAGCCCTGAGCAAAGAGAAGGAAGACGCCATGAACCACTTCCTCGACCTCCCCTCTCACCACAAGATCCTGAAGAACCAGCATGAAGAAGTGAAGAAGCAGCTCCTGGACTTGCATGAGCAGTATTAACTCTCTAAAGCTGGAAAACCGGCAAACGTTGGAGAGCCACAAACAGAAATATGCACAGCTTCAGCGGGAGAATGAGGAACACGTGGGGATGCTGCTGGCTATGATATCGAAACTAATGGAAGAAAGTATGGTTCTTAGGAATGCACATGAAGAGCTCAGCTCTCAGCTGCTTAGTGTGCAGGAGCAGCTGAATCCGATGTGCCGGATGAATGAAGCTCTTCAGAGGATACCAAGCTTCAAGCTGTTCACAGCCCTGAGGCACCAGAAATGCCAGTCACAGGCCCCAGATAATAAGTGTTTCCGAGCCTTTAAAGCTGAATTGCAGCTTATTCGCGAACAGACTGGCCTACAAGCAAATACTCTGGAGACACCGACATACTCTGGGAAGAAAACCCCAGAAGGTGCTGCCCAGGAGCATCTGAATCAGATGCACCAGCTGAATGAAGCTCTTCAGAGGATACCAAGCTTCAAGCTGTTCACAGCCCTGAAGCACCAGCGTTTTCAGTCACAGGCCCCAGATAATAAGCGTTCCCGAGCCTTTAAAGATGAATTGCAGCGTATTCACAAAAAGACTGACCTACAAGCGAATACTCTGGAGACGCTAACAGACTCTGGGAAGAAAACCCCAGAAGATGCTGTCCAGACTGCAGAATCCCACCGAAAATTATTGGTACCCCGGACAGGGTCTCTTGGAGTTCTGCCACAGCCAGCCTTGCCTCTGTGGCTAGCGAAGGATAGAGATGGCAGTGCCCTGCGTTTCTAGAGGATGGTGGTTAGCATCCAGACTGGAGACGAGATGCTGAAATAATTATAGAACATAAACTTCACCATCAGATCATATGGCAAATTTGTAAATATTGTCCATATACTTTTGAAAAAGTGTCAGAAACCACTGCACATGTCAGAAACCGGGAAGCAGTGGATATTTGAGTTGCCATACATGAATGGACATATGGATGCATACCTATGCGATGTGAATAAGATGTGTTTTTATGTATCTTATGAGAAAAAACTATAAAATATTTGGTTCTTTGATAATAATCTCTTGAGTGTTATGGAATTTTGTTCACTGCTGTGACAAATTTGAAATTTTAAAAAACGTGAAGTGATTCCTTAAGGAACATTTTTTGTTGTGTTATTGATTATACCCAGTTCCTTGGGAATATTGGGTTGCCCTATTATTGTTTTTGAGAGCCTTTCCTGTGCGCACTTGGCCCTTCAGAGCCCCTTCCGCTGCCCTGTGAGGATGCGCCTTGAGCAACAGGGAGTGGACAGTGGCGGCGAGGGACCAACTGAGCTGCCTGGCCCCATGGAAGGAATAAAAATGATGCTCACAGAAGCAATATAAATAGAGTAGAACAGGGCACCATTTATAGGAGATGATCTAACCTGCTACTTGTAGCTTTAGAATATTTGGATTGACCAGTAATAATCCGAAAGGGAATTTCTGAATAATCTTTGTTACACAAAAGTATGCACTTGGAGCTTCGTAGATTCTTACATTTATTATTTTCATGATTGCTACTACAGGGTTATCTGGAACACTAGTTGGTGGATTTCCGCCAATGATTTAAAGGAACTCAGTGAAGTATGGTCTGTTCCAGAGCCTACTGCGTGCCAAAGCGAATCAAGAAAAATAGCCATGATTGAAAGCTCCCCCCCGACAAGCATATCGGCTTTACAATACGCCTGAGCTGTGACAAATTTGAAATTTTAAAAAACAGGAAAGGCTCTCAGCACGTGCAGTGATGTACGCACGGGATGACAAAGCTGCACTGTCCTGGGTGCGGACATATTAAAAGTAGACATCAGGGTTGATACCTGTATGGATCGCAAAGTGCTTTGACGCAACAGTGTGCCGCTGTGAATTCACAATAACGTCACAATTCATGACGCTGAGCAGGGCTATATAGGCAGGCGTATGACTGGTAAGGCTGTTAGTCGGACATTACTTGCAAGATGATACCGGGAGTCCGAGGGCCCGGCCCTCGCTGACGAGGAACCAAACTCTCTGGGCATGGGACCCGGGGCCTGTGGATTTCGCAGGCAGAAGAATATTCTGCTGATAGGCGTCTGCATGCTCACCTTGATGTGCCTGAGGTCCGTGCTCTACCTGTTCAAGCACTTACAGGAGAAAGTGCAGAGCTCCGTGAACCTGCTCCTGGAGTTCAAGCCGCAGCAGGAGACGCTCTTTGCGCACCTGGAAGTGATGTATGAGCAGCGGCCAGGCTGGAGCAGTCCCTCCAGAAGGAGCGTGTGGAGCACAAAAAGACCAAGGACGATTTTGAAGTATTTAAATCAGAAGCTCAAGAAGCCCTGAGCAAAGAGAAGGAAGACGCCATGAACCACTTCGTCGCCCTCCCCTCTCACCACAAGATCCTGAAGAACCAGCATGAAGAAGTGAAGAAGCAGCTCCTGGACTTGCATGAGCAGTATTAACTCTCTAAAGCTGGAAAACCGGCAAACGTTGGAGAGCCACAAACAAAAATATGCACACCTTCAGCGGGAGAATGAGGAACACGTGGGGATGCTGCTGGCTATGATATCGAAAATAATGGAAGAAAGTATGGTTCTTAGGAAAGCACATGAAGAGCTCAGCTCTCAGCTGCTTAGTGCGCAGGAGCAGCTGAATCCGATGCGCCGGATGAATGAAGCTCTTCAGAGGATACCAAGCTTCAAGCTGTTCACAGCCGTGAGGTGCCAGCAATTCCAGTCACAGGCCCCAGCTAATAAGCGTTTCCGAGCCTTTAAAGCTGAATTGCAGCTGATTCGCGAACAGACTGGCCTACAAGCAAATACTCAGGAGACACCGACATACTCTGGGAAGAAAAACCCAGAAGGTGCTGCCCAGTAGTATCTGAATCAGATGCACCAGCTGAATGAAGCTCTTCAGAGGATACCAAGCGTCAAGCTGTTCACAGCCCTGAAGCACCAGCATTTTCAGTCACAGGACCCAGATAATAAGCGTTCCCGAGCCTTTAAAGATGAATTGCAGCGTATTCGCGAAAAGACTGACCTACAATCGAATACTCTGGAGACGCCGACAGACTCTGGGAAGAAAACCCCAGAAGGTGCTGTCCAGACTGCAGAATCTCACCGAAAATTATTGAAACCCCGGACAGGGTCTCTTGAAGTTCTGCCACAGCCAGCCTTGCCTCTGTGGCTAGCGAAGGATAGAGATGGCAGTGCCCTGCGTTTCTAGAGGACGGTGGATAGCATCCAGGCAGGAGACGAGATGCTGAAAGAATTATAGAACATAAACTTCACCATCAAATCATATGGCAAATTTGTAAATATTGTCCATATACTTTTGAAAAAGTGTCAGAAACCACTGCACATGTCAGAAACCTGGAAGCAGTGGGTATTTGAGTTGCCATACATGAATGGACATATGGATTCATACTTATGCGATGTGAATAAGATGTGTTTTTATGTATCTTATGAGAAAAAACTATAAAATATTTGGTTCTTTGATAATAATCTCTTGAGTGTTATGGAATTTTGTTCACTGCTGTTACAAATTTGAAATTTTAAAAAACGTGAAATGATTCCTTAAGGAACATTTTTTGTTGTGTTATTGATTATACCCAGTTCCTTGGGAATATTGGGTTGCCCTATTATTGTTTTTGAGAACCTTTCCTGTGCGCACCTGGCCCTTCAGAGCCCCTTCCGCTGCGCCTGTGAGGATGCGCCTTGAGCAACAGGGAGTGGACAGTGGCGGCGAGGGACCAACTGAGCTGCCTGGGCCCATGGGAGAAATAAAAATGATGCTCACAGAAGAAATATAAATAGAGTAGAACAGGGCACCATTTATAGGAGATGATCTAACCTGCTACTTGAAGCTTTAGAATATTTGGATTGACCAGTAATAATCCGAAAGGGAATTTCTGAATAATCTTTATTACACAGAAGTATGCACTTGGAGCTTCGTAGATTCTTACATTTATTATTTTCATGATTGCTACTATAGGGTTATCTGCAACACTAGATGGTGGATTTCCGCCAATGATTTAATGGAACTGAGTGAATAATGGTCTGTTCCAGAGCCTACTGCGTGCCAAAGCGAATCAAGGAAAATAGCCATGATTGAAAGCCCCCCCCCCGTCCAGCATACCTGCTTTACAAAACGCCTGAGCTGTGACAAATTTGAAATTTTAAAAAAGAAGGAAGGCTCTCAGCAAGTGCAGTGATGTACACACGGGATGACAAAGCTGCACTGTCCTTGGTGCGGACATATTTAAAGTAGACATCAGGATTGATACCTGTACGGGACTTAAAGCGCTTTGACGCAACAGTGTGCCACTGTGAATTCACAATAACGTCATAATTCATGACGCTGAGCAGGGCTATATAGGCAGGCGTATGACTGGTAAGACTGTTAGTCGGACATTACTTGCAAGATGATAACGGGAGTCCGAGGGCCTGGCCCTCGCTGACGAGGAACCAAACTCTCTAGGCATGGGACCCGGGGCCTGTGGATTTCGCAGGCAGAAGAATATTCTGCTGAGAGACGTGTACATGCTGACCTTGATGTGCCTGAGGTCCGTGCTCTACCTTTTCAAGCACTTACAGGAGAAAGTGCAGAGCTCCGTGAACCTGCTCCTTGAGTTCAAGCTGCAGCAGGAGACGCTCTTTGCACAGCTGGAAGTGATGTATGAGCAGCGGCCAGGCTGGAGCAGTCCCTCCAGAAGGAGCGTGCGGAGCACAAAAAGACCAAGGACAATTTTGAAGTATTTCAATCAGAAGCTCAAGAAGCCCTGAGCAAAGAGAAGGAAGACGCCATGAACCACTTCGTCGCCCTCCCCTCTCACCACAAGATCCTGAAGAACCAGCATTAAGAAGTGAAGAAGCAGCTCCTGGACTTGCATGAGCAGTATTAACTCTCTAAAACTGGAAAACTGGCAAACGTTGGATAGCCACAAACAGAAATATGCACAGCTCCAGCAGGAGAGAACGAGGAACACGTGGGGATGCTGCTGGCTATGATATCGAAACTAATGGAAGAAAGTATGGTTCTTAGGAATGCACATGAAGAGCTCAGCTCTCAGCTGCTTAGTGCGCAGGAGCAGCTGAATCCGATGCGCCGGATGAATGAAGCTCTTCAGAGGATTCCAAGCTTCAAGCTGTTCATAGCCCTGAGGCACCAGCAATCCCAGTCACAGGCCCCAGATAATAAGCGTTTCCGAGCCTTTAAAGCTGAATTGCAGCTTATTCGCGAACAGACTGGCTTACAAGCAAATACTCTGGAGACACCGACATACTCGGGGAAGAAAACCCCAGAAGGTGCTGCCCAGGAGCATCTGAGTCAGATGCACCAGCTGAATGAAGCTCTTCAGAGGATACCAAGCTTCAAGCTGTTCACAGCCCTGAAGCACCAGCATTTTCAGTCACAGGCCCCAGATAATAAGCGTTCCGAGCCTTTAAAGATGAATTGCAGCGTATTCGCAAAAAGACTGACCTACAAGCGAATACTCTGGAGACGCCGACAGACTCTGGGAAGAAAACCCCAGAAGGTGCTGTCCAGACTGCAGAATCTCACCGAAAATTATTGGTACCCCAGACAGGGTCTCTTAAAGTTCTGCCACAGCCAGCCTTGCCTCTGTGGCTAGCGATGGATAGAGATGGCAGTGCCCTGCGTTTCTACTGGACGGTGGATAGCATCCAGGCTGGAGACGAGATACTGAAAGAATTATAGAACATAAACTTCACCATCAGATCATATGGCAAATTTGTAAATATTGTCCATATACTTTTGAAAAAGTGTCCGAAACCACTACACATGTCAGAAACCGGGAAACCGTGGATATTTGCGTTGCCATACATGAATGGACATATGGATTCATACCTATGCGATGTGAATAAGGTGTGTTTTTATGTATCTTATGAGAAAAAACTATAAAATATTTGGTTCTTTGATAATAATCTCTTGAGTGTTATGGAATTTTGTTCACTGCTGTGACAAATTAGAAATTTTAAAAAACGTGAAATGATTCCTTAAGGAACATTTTTTGTTGTGTTATTGATTATACCCAGTTCCTTGGGAATATTGGGTTGCCCTATTATTGTTTTTGAAAGCCTTTCCTGTGCGCACCTGGCCCTTCAGAGCCCCTTCCGCTGCACCTGTGAGGATGCGCCTTGAGCAACAGGGAGTGGACAGTGGCGGCGAGGGACCAACTGAGCTGCCTGGGCCCATGGGAGGAATAAAAATGATGCTCACGGAAGCAATATAAATAGAGTAGAACAGGGCACCGTTTATATAGGAGATGATCTAACCTGCTACTTGTAGCTTTAGAATATTTGGATTGACCAGTAATAATACGAAAGGGAATTTCTGAATAATCTTTGTTACACAGAAGTATGCCCTTGGAGCTTCGTAGATTCTTACATTTAATATTTTCATGATTGCTACTACAGGGTTATCTGGAACACTAGTTGGTGGATTTCCGCCAATGATTTAGAGGAACTGAGTGAAGTATGGTCTGTTCCAGAGCCTACTGCGTGCCAAAGCGAATCAAGGAAAATAGCCATGATTGAAAGCTCCCACCCGTCCAGCATACCTGCTTTACAATACGCCTGAGCTGTGACAAATTTGAAATTTTAAAAAACAGAAAAGGCTCTCAGCACGTGCAGTGATGTACACACGGGATGACACAGCTGCACTGTCCTGGGTGCGGACATATTTAAAGTAGACATCAGGGTTGATACCTGTATGGATCACAAAGCGCTTTGATGCAACAGTGTGCCGCTGTGAATTCACAATAACGTCATAATTCATGACGCTGAGCAGGGCTATATAGGCAGGCGTATGACTGGTAAGGATGTTAGTCGGACATTACTTGCAAGATGATAACGGGAGTCCGAGGGCCTGGCCTTCGCTGGCGAGGAACCAAATTCTCTGGGCATGGGACCCGGGGCCTGTGGATTTCGCAGGCAGAAGAATATTCTGCTGATAGGCGTCTGCATGCTGACCTTGATGTGCCTGAGGTCCGTGCTCTACCTGTTCAAGCACTTACAAGAGAAAGTGCAGAGCTCCGTGAACCTGCTCCTGGAGTTCAAGCTGCAGCAGGAGACGCTCTTTGCACAGCTGGAAGTGATGTATGAGCAGCGGCCAGGCTGGAGCAGTCCCTCCAGAAGGAGCGTGCGGAGCACAAAAAGACCAAGGACGATTTTGAAGTATTTAAATCAGAAGCTCTAGAAGCCCTGAGCAAAGAGAAGGAAGACACCATGAACCACTTCGTCGCCCTCCCCTCTCACCACAAGATCCTGAAGAACCAGCATGAAGAAGTGAAGAAGCAGCTCCTGGACTTGCATGAGCAGTATTAAATCTCTAAAGCTGGAAAACCGGCAAACGTTGGAGAGCCACAAACAGAAATATGCACACCTTCAGCGGGAGAATGAGGAACACGTGGGGATGCTGCTGGCTATGATATCGAAAATAATGGAAGAAAGTATGGTTCTTAGGAAAGCACATGAAGAGCTCAGCTCTCAGCTGCTTAGTGCGCAGGAGCAGCTGAATCCGATGCGCCGGATGAATGAAGCTCTTCAGAGGATACCAAGCTTCAAGCTGTTCACAGCCGTGAGGTGCCAGCAATTCCAGTCACAGGCCCCAGATAATAAGCATTTCCGAGCCTTTAAAGCTGAATTGCAGCTTATTCGCGAACAGACTGGCCTACAAGCAAATACTCTGGAGACACCGACATACTCTGGGAAGAAAACCCCAGAATGTGCTGCCCAGGAGCATCTGAGTCAGATGCACCAGCTGAATGAAGCTCTTCAGAGGATACCAAGCTTCAAGCTGTTCACAGCCCTGAAGCACCAGCATTTTCAGTCACAGGCCCCAGATAATAAGCGTTCCCGAGCCTTTAAAGATGAATTGCAGCGTATTCGCGAAAAGACTGACCTACAATCGAATACTCTGGAGACGCCGACAGACTCTGGGAAGAAAACCCCAGAAGGTGCTGTCCAGACTGCAGAATCTCACCGAAAATTATTGAAACCCCGGACAGGGTCTCTTGAAGTTCTGCCACAGCCAGCCTTGCCTCTGTGGCTAGCGAAGGATAGAGATGGCAGTGCCCTGCGTTTCTAGAGGACGGTGGATAGCATCCAGGCAGGAGACGAGATGCTGAAAGAATTATAGAACATAAACTTCACCATCAGATCATATGGCAAATTTGTAAATATTGTCCATATACTTTTGAAAAAGTGTCAGAAACCACTGCACATGTCAGAAACCGGGAAGCAGTGGGTATTTGAGTTGCCATACATGAATGGACATATGGATTCATACTTATGCGATGTGAATAAGATGTGTTTTTATGTATCTTATGAGAAAAAACTATAAAATATCTGGTTCTTTGATAATAATCTCTTGAGTGTTATGGAATTTTGTTCACTGCTGTTACAAATTTGAAATTTTAAAAAACGTGAAATGATTCCTTAAGGAACATTTTTTGTTGTGTTATTGATTATACCCAGTTCCTTGGGAATATTGGGTTGCCCTATTATTGTTTTTGAGAGTCTTTCCTGTGCGCACCTGGCCCTTCAGAGCCCCTTCCGCTGCGCCTGTGAGGATGCGCCTTGAGCAACAGGGAGTGGACAGTGGCGGCGAGGGACCAACTGAGCTGCCTGGGCCCATGGGAGAAATAAAAATGATGCTCACAGAAGCAATATAAATAGAATAGAACAGGGCACCGTTTATAGGACATGATCTAACCTGCTACTTGAAGCTTTAGAATATTTGGATTGACCAGTAATAATCCGAAAGGGAATTTCTGAATAATCTTTATTACACAGAAGTATGCACTTGGAGCTTCGTAGATTCTTACATTTATTATTTTCATGATTGCTACTACAGGGTTATCTGGAACACTAGTTGGTGGATTTCCGCCAATGATTTAATGGAACTGAGTGAATAATGGTCTGTTCCAGAGCCTACTGCGTGCCAAAGCGAATCAAGGAAAATAGCCATGATTGAAAGCCCCCCCCGTCCAGCATACCTGCTTTACAAAACGCCTGAGCTGTGACAAATTTGAAATTTTAAAAAACAGGAAAGGCTCTCAGCACGTGCAGTGATGTACACACGGGATGACAAAGCTGCACTGTCCTGGGTGCGGACATATTTAAAGTAGACATCGGGGTTGATACCTGTATGGGACGCAAAGCGCTTTGACGCAACAGTGTGCCGCTGTGAATTCACAATAACGTCATAATTCATGACGCTGAGCAGGGCTATATAGGCAGGCGTATGACTGGTAAGACTGTTAGTCGGACATTACTTGCAAGATGATAACGGGAGTCCGAGGGCCTGGCCCTCGCTGACGAGGAACCAAACTCTCTAGGCATGGGACCCGGGGCCTGTGGATTTCGCAGGCAGAAGAATATTCTGCTGAGAGACGTGTACATGCTGACCTTGATGTGCCTGAGGTCCGTGCTCTACCTTTTCAAGCACTTACAGGAGAAAGTGCAGAGCTCCGTGAACCTGCTCCTTGAGTTCAAGCTGCAGCAGGAGACGCTCTTTGCACAGCTGGAAGTGATGTATGAGCAGCGGCCAGGCTGGAGCAGTCCCTCCAGAAGGAGCGTGCGGAGCACAAAAAGACCAAGGACAATTTTGAAGTATTTCAATCAGAAGCTCAAGAAGCCCTGAGCAAAGAGAAGGAAGACGCCATGAACCACTTCGTCGCCCTCCCCTCTCACCACAAGATCCTGAAGAACCAGCATTAAGAAGTGAAGAAGCAGCTCCTGGACTTGCATGAGCAGTATTAACTCTCTAAAACTGGAAAACTGGCAAACGTTGGATAGCCACAAACAGAAATATGCACAGCTCCAGCAGGAGAGAATGAGGAACACGTGGGGATGCTGCTGGCTATGATATCGAAACTAATGGAAGAAAGTATGGTTCTTAGGAATGCACATGAAGAGCTCAGCTCTCAGCTGCTTAGTGCGCAGGAGCAGCTGAATCCGATGCGCCGGATGAATGAAGCTCTTCAGAGGATTCCAAGCTTCAAGCTGTTCATAGCCCTGAGGCACCAGCAATCCCAGTCACAGGCCCCAGATAATAAGCGTTTCCGAGCCTTTAAAGCTGAATTGCAGCTTATTCGCGAACAGACTGGCTTACAAGCAAATACTCTGGAGACACCGACATACTCGGGGAAGAAAACCCCAGAAGGTGCTGCCCAGGAGCATCTGAGTCAGATGCACCAGCTGAATGAAGCTCTTCAGAGGATACCAAGCTTCAAGCTGTTCACAGCCCTGAAGCACCAGCATTTTCAGTCACAGGCCCCAGATAATAAGCGTTCCGAGCCTTTAAAGATGAATTGCAGCGTATTCTCAAAAAGACTGACCTACAAGCGAATACTCTGGAGACGCCGACAGATTCTGGGAAGAAAACCCCAGAAGGTGCTGCCCAGGAGCATCTGAATCAGATGCACCAGCTGAATGAAGCTCTTCAGAGGATACCAAGGTTCAAGCTGTTCACAGCCCTAAAGCACCAGCATTTTCAGTCACAGGTCCTAGATAATAAGCGTTCCCTAGCTTTTAAAGATGGATTGCAGCGTATTCGCGAAAAGACTGACCTACAAGCGAATACACTGGAGACGCTGACAGACTCTGGGAAGAAAACCCCAGAATGTTCTGTCCAGACTGCAGAATCTCACCCAAAATTATTGGTACCCCGGACAGGGTCTCTTGAAGTTCTGCCATAGCCAGCCTTGCCTCTTAGGCTAGCGAAGGATAGAGATAGCAGTGCCCTGCGTTTCTAGAGGACGGTGGATAGCATCCAGGCTGGAGACGAGATGCTGAAAGAATTATAGAACATAAACTTCACCATCAGATCATATGGCAAATTTCTAAATGTTGTCCATATACTTTTGAAAATGTGTCAGAAACCACTGCACATGTCAGAAACCGGGAAGCAGTGGATATTTGAGTTGCCATACATGAATGGACATATGGATTCATACCTATGCGATGTGAATAAGATGTGTTTTTATGTATCTTATGAGAAAAAACTATAAAATATTTGGTTCATTGATAATAATGTAACAAAGGGTAGGGGAGGATAAGGATCAACTGTGATCCAGTAGGGCTTTGATTACCATTCAGAGAAAAGAGAATGGAAGGTCCGGCCACAGTCGTAGCCCCAGATGTCAAGACAACAAGAGAGATGACTGGGCTGTTCCTAGGGGGAGAAAGAAAGAAGGAGAAGGTCATTAAGGTATAAGGGCTAGTGCTCAATGGAGGACCACCCCTGGGTATCCAATTTGTTGGATATAATGGCCTCACACACCCTTGCGAGTGTCATGCTTCATCATTGGCAATGCTCCTCGTCGGGCAGGCGGTGCAATGCCCAACGGTCTCACCTCAAAGAGGGGCTCTTTATCGGAGATCTTTTATCCAACAGCCTATGGGTGAAGTGGGGGTGAGGGGCCAGGACAGAGTAGATAGTGCGGGTGAGGATAAAATGTGGTACAAGGTACCGGAAAACAATTTTATTCTGGTGGTCCTCTACCACAATTAAAATCAAGGGCAGCCGGTGTTCATGGGAACTTTGGTTTCCCAGGTTGGACCGGGGCTAAAGTGCAACTGGTGTGGTCAACATGTTTCTCGCTTCTAGTACATTGACTGCGATTCTTCAGGACCTAGTAAAAAACTACAATCTACAAAACATGACCTAATGATTAGCATCAGTGTTAAATACATCACATAAGTTGTACTACCTGTTTGACCCTGCTCTTGCCTAAAGAGGGGAGACAAAGGAGAACATTACCACAGGTAAGTAACAACATGTGACCCTGTAGTGACCGTGAACACACTGTGAAAAAGTGACATACTAGTGGAGATAGTGACTAGTATGTGGTTAAAAACAAGTTAAAAAACTGGTAGCAGCAGTATCCATTAAAACTTAATCGCAGACCCAGGGGATCGGAAATACTGTTAATCACCTAAAGGTTAGAGTTATGGGGTGTCAACAGTACCCGGTGGGTCTGACATCAAGGGAGAAGCCATAGGGGTTGAGGCTTAGGAGGGAAGGATAAGGGTGGGCTGGTATTAAGGTAAGTAGTAACCCTAGATACATGTTTTTCCAGTAGTTAGCGTTGTATAGATGGTACACTTACTTTCTACTGCTTGTGTCAGGGCCAGTAATGCCTACCCATCTCACCGGGTCCGGATAGTGGAGATCCGGTCGTGTTTCTCCTCATTAAGTAGCAAACCGAGTGTGGTCTAAGAATCCCAAACAGGGAGTAGAACTCCCCGGTAGGTCATGTGCTTAAGGTGGTTGATCGGGCGGCCATGATGGAGTGGAGGGTAGTGTATAAAAAAAGTAAGTAAATATAGCCTGGGTTTTATCGCTATGTGGCAACGTTGTGCAGTGGTAAGCGAATTAGCCATATTCTGTCTGGTCTCTTAATCTGGCATTTGTTCAGTGTTGTTAGACAGATATTGTCACAGGAATTAACCATAGTCTCAAATATTGGGGCAAACCAGAGGAAGTACATTGAACTAGGCATAGGTCGCTAGGCAGATAAGGGATGTATATGCAGAGACGTGTTCACAGAGCGCTCCATGGAATATCCTCATTCAATCCCCGGCTATCTGTGGTAATCGGTGTATCCACCTCTGTTCCTTCAGGAAAAGATTGTGCTTGGATCTGTCTGGGGAGGTTTCAAGAACTAGCCAGGACAATGAGTCAGCCGTGTGGTTCTGTTCTAAGTAGTGTCTGCTCATCTTAGTGTTTGTTTTCTTGCAACAGAAGTTGCTTCTATGTTCAGAGATTCGGATTTTCACGGGGCGGGAGGTCATGCCCACGTATTGGAGACCGCATGGGCATCTCAATAAGTAGATGCAGTTGGGAGTGTTGCAGTTTGTGTGACCCCATAATTCCCAGCGGAAGGTGTCCGTCAGGAGGATAGTTTTGTATGTACTGGTGAAGGGGCACACACTGCAGGAGCCGCACGGGTAGTGTCCCCGTACAGGCGGTAGTTGCCACAGAGTGGTTTGTTTAGGTGGCTCAGCCTTCTTTGGTCTAGTGTGCACCAGAATATCCTTAATATTCCTTGACCTTTTAAAGGCAAATCTGGGTGTGGTAAGATTAAGGTCGCCTGTGTTCAGAATTTTCCAGTGTCGTTTGATGATCTTTTTGATTTCGTTTGAGGCAGGCGAAAAGGTGGTGACACAAGTAAGGAAATCTGCCTCCTCTGTCGTCCGGGTATTGTATTCAAGGAGGGCACCCCTATGGTTGTTTTGTGCACGTTTGCATGTCCTATATATCTCTCTGGTGGGGTACCCTCTATCCCTCAGGTTTCTGGATAGTAGGGAGGACTCAGTTTTGTAATCTGGCAGGTTGGAACAGTTGCGCCTGACCCGCAGGAATTGTCCGAAAGGCAGGTTCAGTCTCAGGGCCTTAGGGTGGTGGCTGGTAAAATAGAGCAAACTGTTGCGGTCTGTTGGTTTGCGATACATGGTGGTATCGATTTTACCCCCCTCCAGTCTGACAGTGAGATCCAAGAAGGCAATTTTGGATGCAGACGCCCTTATGGTGAAGTGGAGGTATTCCTTCAGCGTGTTTAGCCAACTGAAGAACTCTTTGTATAGATCTTCAGTGCCTTTCCAAAGTACCAGGATATCATCAATGAACCTCCTCCATAGTTTGATGTTAAGATGGTAGGGGTTCGCTGGCCCATTGATGTGTCTTTCTTCGAAGTCTGCCATGTAGAGGCAGGCTACCGAAGGGGCAAAAGTGCTGCCCATGGAAGGCCCTGGAATATTCCTGGAAGATGCCGTTTTCCGAAAAGATTGGGCACAGATTGCCTGGCATTGTACACGGGATTGGGGCATCCTAATTATAAAAACAGCACTCAGACTTTCGGAAGCACTCATGATTGAGATACAGACTACAGAGGCCCACTTTAAAGCGACCATCACTGGGTATAAAAAAAGATTGGACGAGCTCAATAAAGAAAAAAATGAGTTCAGAGAAAACCTAGCCCAGTCTAAATCTCAAAAATTGCAAAAGGATCTTAAGAGATGGTCTTATGCTAAGGTGTACCCCTACTCTACACCAGATTTCGTCCCTTCCACGAATGCTGGGTATAACTCAGACTCCTCAGTAGATTCCAACAATAGTGGGTCTAGCTCAGATAGTACTGGGAAAAGGGGAAGAGGAAGGGGCAGAGGTAGAGGGAGGGGACGGGGCTATCAACAATTTGCTACAGATCCGCATCCCTCTGTCTGGAATGTACCATTCCATCAACCAGGGGTTGGCCCTTACAACCAGAACCCTTTCCAACCTTTTCCACCGATGATGGGCTGGAACCCTCATTTCATGCCATATCCACCGATGAACCAGCAAGGATACCCGCATCCTTTTCAGGACAAAGGCAGGCGGGGCAACCGGTGGAGACACAAAGGAAACAATCAAGTGCACTGGGGACAACGGGAGAGCACAGGGGATGCGTCCAAGACGACAGCGGGGGACCAGAGACCAGGCCCCAGCAATGTGAAAGCCTAGTGGTGAATCTTTCATCCTACGAACTCTCAACGGCAGAAAACACTGTCCTAGAGAAAGGACTGGGGTTCATTCCAACACCCCGACTTGATCGGTTTAAACTCCATTGTGAGTTAAGTCAGTTCTTTAGAAAACTGCGACTTAGGAACTATTTTGAGTCTGCTGGTACAGATCAAGTAACAGAATTAGAAAGTGACACTGATTTCAAGCTGAAATCCAACTTCATGCCCCCCCCACATACAGTCGCACCCGAGATTCTGGCCTTTGAGCAGGCAGTATTCAAGGAAGTGGAACAGATGCAGGAACCAATGCCCTTTAAAAATCTAACCGCAGAGGAGTTCAAAGCGATTCAAACTTTGAAGAAAAACAACAAGATCATTATCAAAGGAGCTGATAAGGGGGGTGGCATCGTGATCCTCAATAAAGATGACTATGATGTGGAATGTCTACGCCTGTTGAACAATGCCACCAATTACATCCCCCTAATGGTGGATCCGACAGATGATCTACGAGACGAAATTTGCGAATTGGTGTCGACAGCTGAAAGGGATGGCTACATCACTAAGAAAGAGGCTGACTTCCTAACAACTTCAGAAGGTCGGGTACCCTACTTTTACATACTACCTAAAATTCATAAACAAAGGTTACCCCCTCCTGGAAGACCAATAGTTTCTGGTCTAGGATCATTGCTTGAACCTCTTTCCAAATACTGCGATTTTTTCTTACGACCCATCATACAATCTACGAGTACCTATCTGAATGATACGAAAAGCTTCCTGTCACTACTGAGATCAGTCACCCTACCTAACGATCAATGCTTTCTTGTCTCAATGGACATTGAGAGTTTATACACCTGTATCCCGCAAGATGAGACTATTAAGGTTGTGAAAGAAGCCCTGGAGAGAACACCTTGGGAGTATGCCACATCGAAGGTATTTGTAACCGAATGTGCTACCCTTGCATTGAAACGTAATTTCTTCGAACATGATGGCAAGATCTATCTACAAGCCACAGGGACCTCGATGGGCAGTACTTTTGCCCCGTCAGTGGCGGGCCTATACGTCTTTGATTTTGAGGCAAAATACATCCTGAGCGCCCAGAACCCGTTTGGTAACAACATCATCATGTGGCAGCGCTACATAGATGACATTTTTTTGATTTGGCAAGGCGATGAGGCGGTTTTGTTAAATTTCTTTGCATGGCTTAATAGGCGTGATGATCATTTGAGATTCACCCACGAATACTCCAGAGATCAATTGACTTTTTTGGACGTCAAAATCAGTAGAAAGGACAATCGGCTTGAGACAACCACCTTTTACAAGCCCACTGCCAAAAACAATTTGCTGCATTTCACCAGCTACCACCCGAGAGCCCTACGGGAGAATCTCCCGTATGGGCAATATTTAAGGATACGTCGTAACTGCAGCAACCTCACTGATTTCAAATTACAAGCTAATGCATTGACCACCAAACTAAAAAACAGAGGTTATCCTCAAAGGATAATCAATAAAAGTCATAAGAGGGCTCGAAACCAACAGAGGGACACTTTGTTGGAAGATAATCCCACTAAAGAGAAGGAGGAAATTCCTCTTACATGCGTAACTACCTACAGCTCACTATCCAACGCAGTGAGTAAAAGCATCAAGAAGAACTGGAAGATAATAACCAGTAATAAAACAGATTGGAAAAAACCTTCACTTTCCTACAAGAGAGCAACCAGTCTGAAGGACTCTTTGGTCCACACAAGACCTAGAACCGAGAGGACCACTGATTCCACACCGAGCGTTCTCAATGTATGGGGTTTCCCACCGGTGAAAGGCCATTTTTCTTGTGGAAATTGCAACGTGTGCCATCTGACTTCTAACACCAAATACCTGGATTTGATAGATGGCACACGTTGGGAACAACGCAGCCACACCAACTGTAACACCACCAATGCGGTGTATCTTATAACATGTCGATGTGGTCTCCAATACGTGGGAATGACAACACAGCGTGCAAAAATCAGAATATGTGTACACAGAAGTAACATACGGTGTAAAAAAACGACCACAAAACTCACCGTGCACTTCTTACATGCTGGTCATACCCCTAATGACTTACAGTGGACCATTTTAGAACATCAAGAATATGGGTCCGAGGCGTCACTTTTTGAACGAGAGCAACGTTGGGTGTATCGTCTTGGAACAAATAGGGTCGGCCTCAATGATGATATACCATGGGGGAGTGTCCTACGAACATAAGAGATCGCACCAGGTCCTTTGTCGCCCATGACGTAACCTCCTACCCATCTAACAGTGAACATCCACACTAAGACACACATAGGACATTCATCGTCTCTCAACACGAGATCTGGGTTGAGAAATTGGTGAATGCCTTACTGGGATTTAGTTTTAGTTTCGGCCCCGTCTTTTCTTTGCTATTTCCTTAAAAACGTAAGACTTGGTCATTTCATATTGAGAGCACGCTTAATGCGTGAGCAAACACCCGGATGACACCGGTTCCAACAATGCAATCCTGATCCCATTTCCACTTGAGGTAATTCTTCCAAGTAAGTGCATTTAACTGACTAGGGCTTTACGATAATATTGACATTTGCAGCACATTATGGATGTAAGTGTTGGCACCGGGGCTCGAACTCGCACCACAGTGCTATTGTAAAAAACCTGTTTCCCTTTAAATATATTGAAGTGGGAGATCCCTTTAAAACTCCAGCAACGGAGCGCACCACGTGACTCCACAACCCCACGTGGTGTGCTCTGAGCCACCCAGGCCGACTTATGAGTACAGGCCTGCCTTCCCCGCAGAACAACCATTTCCGGGAGGGACCTGACCAGAAAGTAGGTTGCGGGCGGGGAGCCGCGAGTGCAGAAGTAAGTTTTATTCAATCTTCCCAGCACTTTTTCATACCGCTGGCAATCCCACGCTATTTCTTCTCCTGATTCGGGTGGATTGATACACGCCTTCTCTCTTCTCTTTTCTGTTTCTTTTTGTAGAAAGCCACCGCATGAATCATACCCGTGTCACCCTCACCGAAGGGGCAGTTTCATGTCCCGTTTTTTGTGAGTAATTAAGATTCTTGGAGAATTTTAGCATTTTGACACTGTCTTCCTTTGATTTGGAGGTTGAGAGCTCCTGAGTTATGTATTTGCATGACCCAAAAAACGGATTTATCTTGAATTATCACTCGACTGTAATTACTAATATAAGACGAACTAACTATATATACAAGGTTAGTCCTGCTGAAGTTAAGAGCAGGAAGTGCATGCGATTTGCCCCGCAATTCACTGGCAAAGTTGGCCGGATCTGTTGGCGATATCGTTTCATAATCTAGAAATAACTTGCACCTTTCGACATAAGTTAAAGGACACACTAGCATTATTTAAGGATGGGTCGTGTCCCTTGTGTGACATAAAAAAAAATATATATATATGAGCTTCATTTAATGCAGCTTCTTCTAGTTCATTGGACCTGAATCTGAGATCCGATTATGTGTCATTGTCTGTCCTTTTCTTTACAGGTTACTATGATTGTTTCTGCAAATGGCATGAGATGAACATGGTTACTGATGTGTGATTTTTCACACATTTTTTATATATATTTTTTTATATATAATTTTTTCACATTTAGAGCCTCTCGGGAGGGTACGCCTTAGCGCGCGCACACCACCGGAGGACTAGATAGTAGGTCCTGAAGAATGCTGAGCAAAAAGCACTAAAAAACAGCAGAAACATGTCGACCAATTTTTAGGACTCGGGTTCCCTAACTCAGAACCTTGTTTAGTCCACTAACTATGTTTTTAACCAATGCGGGTTGACCATCATTAAACATTTTGAGCAGGTTACAACCTACGCATTTTTTAAAATTGCACTAACACTTCACGAATAGTCACTTCTAATTTGGGCACTGTTCCACTCACCACATCCCGCTCCGCTGTAATCAGGCGTTGTAGCACGCTAGGGTGATATTCGGTCACCCTAGCGGGGACCCGATGATGAAGCATGTCACCAACTAGTGGTGAGTGAGGGTCCTTCAATAAGAATAGAGTTCCTCCTTTGTAGATTGTTACCTCCAAGGGGTGAGCCTCGTACCAGACGGTATATTAGTGGAACAGTCAGTATCACGTGGATTAGGACTAAGACACTATACACTAGGGGGTACTGGCTTATCTAACCATTACCACACAATCAATGGAACCGAGGTTGTATTTCTCCCAGGTTCTTTTCTCACTATCTTTCACAAAGTCACTCCTTTGTTGTTTTTCATGAATTAAACCCGGGGTCTAGGAGTGTCCACTCATACCCTCTCTCTCTTGTTGTTGATACACAGAGTTTTGAGCAGCGTGCAGCTGCGAGAGTAAGAAGTTTATTTGTTTTCGTCTTTTGAATTACAGTTGAGTTGAAAATCCGCCTCCAGCGATGGAGGAGCAGGGCCTCTCTTTCTCAAGGGAAGAAGTGGATGCTATTCTGGGAGATGACTCCCTTTTCTCTGACCCCCTGTTAGCACATGCCATCTCGCAGACAGGGGATTGGGAGAAGTTAGGGGAGCTTAAACGCAGTAGGGTAAGGGCTATACTGCATGGAACTATGATTAAGGAGTATCTGACCAATAACTCTGCTCCTAAAGGGCTATTAGTAACCAATGCCCCGAGAATATTCCTGGAAGATGCCGTTTTCCGAAAAGATTGGGCACAGATTGCCTGGCATTGTACACGGGATTGGGGCATCCTAATTATAAAAACAGCACTCAGACTTTCGGAAGCACTCATGATTGAGATACAGACTACAGAGGCCCACTTTAAAGCGACCAGCACTGGGTATAAAAAAGATTGGACAAGCTCAATAAAGAACAAAATGAGTTCAGAGAAAACCTAGCCCAGTCTAAATCTCAAAAATTGCAAAAGGATCTTAAGAGATGGTCTTATGCTAAGGTGTACCCCTACTCTACACCAGATTTCGTCCCTTCCACGAATGCTGGGTATAACTCAGACTCCTCAGTAGATTCCAACAATAGTGGGTCTAGCTCAGATAGTACAGGGAAAAGGGGAAGAGGAAGGGGCAGGGGTAGAGGGAGGGGACGGGGCTATCAACAATTTGCTACAGATCCGCATCCCTCTGTCTGGAATGTACCATTCCATCAACAAGGGGTTGGCCCTTACAACCAGAACCCTTTCCAACCTTTTCCACCGATGATGGGCTGGAACCCTCATTTCATGCCATTTCCACCGATGAACCAGCAAGGATACCCGCATCCTTTTCAGGACAGAGGCAGGCGGGGCAACCGGTGGAGACAAAAAGGAAACAATCAAGTGCACTGGGGACAACCGGAGAGCACAGGGGATGCGTCCAAGACGACAGCGGGGGACCAGAGACCAGGCCCCAGCAATGTGAAAGCCTAGTGGTGAATCTTTCATCCTACGAACTCTCAACGGCAGAAAACACTGTCCTAGAGAAAGGACTGGGGTTCATTCCAACACCCCGACTTGATCGGTTTAAACTCCATTGTGAGTTAAGTCAGTTCTTTAGAAAACTGCGACTTAAGAACTATTTTGAGTCTGCTGGTACAGATCAAGTAACAGAATTAGAAAGTGACACTGATTTCAAGCTGAAATCCAACTTCATGCCCCCCCCACATACAGTCGCACCCGAGATTCTGGCCTTTGAGCAGGCAGTATTCAAGGAAGTGGAACAGATGCAGGAACCAATGCCCTTTAAAAATCTAACCGCAGAGGAGTTCAAAGCGATTCAAACTTTGAAGAAAAACAACAAGATCATTATCAAAGGAGCTGATAAGGGGGGTGGCATCGTGATCCTCAATAAAGATGACTATGATGTGGAATGTCTACGCCTGTTGAACAATGCCACCAATTACATCCCCCTAATGGTGGATCCGACAGATGATCTACGAGACGAAATTTGCGAATTGGTGTCGACAGCTGAAAGGGATCGCTACATCACTAAGAAAGAGGCTGACTTCCTAACAACTTCAGAAGGTCGGGTACCCTACTTTTACATACTACCTAAAATTCATAAACAAAGGTTACCCCCTCCTGGAAGACCAATAGTTTCTGGTCTAGGATCATTGCTTGAACCTCTTTCCAAATACTGCGATTTTTTCTTACGACCCATCATACAATCTACGAGTACCTATCTGAAGGATACGAAAAGCTTCCTGTCACTACTGAGATCAGTCACCCTACCTAACGATCAATGCTTTCTTGTCTCAATGGACATTGAGAGTTTATACACCTGTATCCCGCAAGATGAGACTATTAAGGTTGTGAAAGAAGCCCTGGAGAGAACACCTTGGGAGTATGCCACATCGAAGGTATTTGTAACCGAATGTGCTACCCTTGCATTGAAACGTAATTTCTTCGAACATGATGGCAAGATCTATCTACAAGCCACAGGGACCTCGATGGGCAGTACTTTTGCCCCGTCAGTGGCGGGCCTATACGTCTTTGATTTTGAGGCAAAATACATCCTGAGCGCCCAGAACCCGTTCGGTAACAACATCATCATGTGGCAGCGCTACATAGATGAAATTTTTTTGATTTGGCAAGGCGATGAGGCGGTTTTGTTAAATTTCTTTGCATGGCTTAATAGGCGTGATGATCATTTGAGATTCACCCACGAATACTCCAGAGATCAATTGACTTTTTTGGACGTCAAAATCAGTAGAAAGGACAATCGGCTTGAGACAACCACCTTTTACAAGCCCACTGCCAAAAACAATTTGCTGCATTTCACCAGCTACCACCCGAGAGCCCTACGGGAGAATCTCCCGTATGGGCAATATTTAAGGATACGTTGTAACTGCAGCAACCTCACTGATTTCAAATTACAAGCTAATGCATTGACCACCAAACTAAAAAACAGAGGTTATCCTCAAAGGATAATCAATAAAAGTCATAAGAGGGCTCGAAACCAACAGAGGGACACTTTGTTGGAAGATAATCCCACTAAAGAGAAGGAGGAAATTCCTCTTACATGCGTAACTACCTACAGCTCACTATCCAACGCAGTGAGTAAAAGCATCAAGAAGAACTGGAAGATAATAACCAGTAATAAAACAGATTGGAAAAAACCTTCACTTTCCTACAAGAGAGCAACCAGTCTGAAGGACTCTTTGGTCCACACAAGACCTAGAACCGAGAGGACCACTGATTCCACACCGAGCGTTCTCAATGTATGGGGTTTCCCACCGGTGAAAGGCCATTTTTCTTGTGGAAATTGCAACGTGTGCCATCTGACTTCTAACACCAAATACCTGGATTTGATAGATGGCACACGTTGGGAACAACGCAGCCACACCAACTGTAACACCACCAATGTGGTGTATCTTATAACATGTCGATGTGGTCTCCAATACGTGGGAATGACAACACGGCGTGCAAAAATCAAAATATGTGAACACAGAAGTAACATACGGTGTAAAAAAACGACCACAAAACTCACCGTGCACTTCTTACATGCTGGTCATACCCCTAATTACTTACAGTGGACCATTTTAGAACATCAAGAATATGAGTCCGAGGTGTCACTTTTTGAACGAGAGCAACGTTGGGTGTATCGTCTTGGAACAAATAGGGTCGGCCTCAATGATGATATACCATGGGGGAGTGTCCTACGAAGATAAGAGATCGCACCAGGTCCTTTGTCGCCCATGACGTAACCTCCTACCCATCTAACAGTGAACATCCACACTAAGACACACATAGGACATTCATCGTCTCTCAACACGAGATCTGGGTTGAGAAATTGGTGAATGCCTTACTGGGATTTAGTTTTAGTTTCGGCCCCGTCTTTTCTTTGCTATTTCCTTAAAAACGTAAGAGTTGGTCATTTCATATTGAGAGCACGCTTAATGCGTGAGCAAACACCCGGATGACACCGGTTCCAACAATGCAATCCTGATCCCATTTCCACTTGAGGTAATTCTTCCAAGTAAGTGCATTTAACTGACTAGGGCTTTACGATAATATTGACATTTGCAGCACAATATGGATGTAAGTGTTGGCACCGGGGCCCGAACTCGCACTACAGTGCTATTGTAAAAAACCTGTTTCCCTTTAAATATATTGAAGTGGGAGATCCCTTTAAAACTCCAGCAACGGAGCGCACCACGTGACTCCACAACCCCACGTGGTGTGCTCTGAGCCACCCAGGCCGACTTATGAGTACGGGCCTGCCTTCCCCGCAGAACAACCATTTCCGGGAGGGACCTGACCAGAAAGCAGGTTGCGGGCGGGGAGCCGCGAGTGCAGAAGTAAGTTTTATTCGATCTTCCCAGCACTTTTACATACCGCTGGCAATCCCACGCTATTTCTTCTCCTGATTCGGGTGGATTGATACACGCCTCCTCTCTTCTCTTTTCTGTTTCTTTTTGTAGAAAGCCACCGCGTGAATCATACCCGTGTCACCCTCACCGAAGGGGCAGTTTCATGTCCCGTTTTTTGTGAGTAATTAAGATTCTTGGAGAATTTGAGCATTTTGACACTGTCTTCCTTTGATTTGGAGATTGAGAGCTCCTGAGTTATGTATTTGCATGACCCAAAAAACGGATTTATCTTGAATTATCACTCGACTGTAGTTACTAATATAAGACGAACTAACTATATATACAAAGCTATCCCTGCTGAAGTTAAGAGCAGGAAGTGCATGCGATTTGCCCCGCAATTCACTGGCAAAGTTGGCCGGATCTGTTGGCGATATCGTTTCATAATCTAGAAATAACTTGCACCTTTCGACATAAGTTAAAGGACACACCAGCATTATTTAAGGATGGGTCGTGTCCCTTGTGTGACATAAAAAAAAATATATATGAGCTTCATTTAATTCAGCTTCTTCTAGTTCATTGGACCTGTATCTGAGATCCGATTATGTGTCATTGTCTGTCCTTTTCTTTACAGGTTGCTATGATTGTTTCTGCAAATGGCATGAGATGAACATGGTTACTGATGTGTGATTTTTCACACATTTTTTATATATAATTTTTTATATATAATTTTTTCACATTTAGAGCCTCTCGGGAGCGTACGCCTTAGCGCGCGCACACCACCGGAGGACTAGATAGTAGGTCCTGAAGAATGCTGAGCAAAAAGCACTAAAAACAGCAGAAACATGTCGACCAATTTTTAGGACTCGGGTTCCCTAACTCAGAACCTTGTTTAGTCCACTCATTATGTTTTTAACCAATGCGGGTTGGCCATCATTAACATTTTTGAGCAGGTTACAACCTACGCATTTTTTAAAATTGCACTAACACTTCACGAATAGTCACTTCTAATTTGGGCACTGTTCCACTCACCACATCCCGCTCCGCTGTAATCAGGCGTTGTAGCACGCTAGGGTGATATTCGGTCACCCTAGCGGGGACCCGATGATGAAGCATGTCACCAACTAGTGGTGAGTGAGGGTCCTTCAATAAGAATAGAGTTCCTCCTTTGTAGATTGTTACCTCCAAGGGGTGAGCCTCGTACCAGACGGTATATTAGTGGAACAGTCAGTATCACGTGGATTAGGACTAAGACACTATACACTAGGGGGTACTGGCTTATCTAACCATTACCACACAATCAATGGAACCGAGGTTGTATTTCTCCCAGGTTCTTTTCTCACTATCTTTCACGAAGTCACTCCTTTGTGTTTTTTATGAATTAAGCCCGGGGTCTAGGAGTGTCCACTCATACCCTCTCTCTCTTGTTGTTGATACACATAGAGGGTACCCCACCAGAGAGATATCTAGGGCACGCAAACGTGCACAAAACAACCATAGGGGTGCCCTCCTTGAATACAATACCCGGACGACAGAGGAGGCAGATTTCCTTACTTGTGTCACCACCTTTTCGCCTGCCTCAAACGAAATCAAAAAGATATTCAAACGACACTGGCAAATCTGAACACAGGCAACCTTAATCTTACCACACCCAGATTTGCCTTTAAAAGGTCAAGGAATATTAAGGATATTCTGGTGCACACTAGACCAAAGAAGGCTGAGCCACCTAAACAAACCACTCTGTGGCAACTACCGCCTGTACGGGGACACTACCCGTGCGGCTCCTTCAGTGTGTGCCCCTTCACCAGCACATACAAAACTATCCTCCTGACGGACACCTTCAGCTGGGAATTACGGGGTCACACGAACTGCAACATTCCCAACTGCATCTACTTATTGAGATGCCCATGCGGTCTCCAATACGTGGGCATGACCTCCCGCCCCGTCAAAATCCGAATCTTTGAACATAGAAGCAACTTCCGTTGCAAGAAAACAAACACTAAGATGTGCAGACACTACTTAGAACAGAACCACACGGCTGACTCATTGTCCTGGCTAGTTCTTGAAACCTCCCCAGACAGATCCAAGCACAATCTTTTCCTGATGGAACAGAGGTGGATACACCGATTATCCACAGATAGCCGGGGATTGAATGAGGATATTCCATGGAGCGCTCTGTGAACACGTCTCTGCATATACATCCCTTATCTGCCTAGCGACCTATGCCTAGTTCAATGTACTTCCTCTGGTTTGCCCCAATATTTGAGACTATGGTTGATTCCTGTGACAATATCTGTCTAACAACACTGAATAAATGCCAGGTTAAGAGACCAGACAGAATATGGCTAATTCGCTTACCACTGCACAACGTTGCCACATAGCGATAAAACCCAGGCTATATTTACTTACTTTTTTTATACACTACCCTCCACTCCATCATGGCCGCCCGATCAACCACCTTAAGCACATGACCTACCGGGGAGTTCTACTTCCTGTTTGGGATTCTTAGATCACACCCGGTTTGCTACTTAATAAGGAGAAACACGACCGGCTCTCCACTATCCGGACCCGGTGAGATGGGTAGGCATTACTGGCCCTGACACAAGCAGTAGAAAGTAAGTGTACCATCTATACAACGCCAACACTGGGGCTCTAACTACTGGAAAAACATGTATCTAGGGTTACTACTTACCTTAATACCAGCCCACCCTTATCCTTCCCTCCTCAGCCTCAACCCCTATTGCTTCTCCCTTGATGTCAGACCCACCGGGTACTGTTGACACCCCATAACTCTAACCTTTAGGTAAGTAACAGTATTTCCGATCCCCTGGGTCTGCGATTAAGTTTTAATGGATACTGCTGCTACCAGTTTTTTAACTTGTTTTTAACCACATACTAGTCACTATCTCCACTAGTATGTCACTTTTTCACAGTGTGTTCACGGTCACTACAGGGTCACATGTTGTTACTTACCTGTGGTAATGTTCTCCTTTGTCTCCCCTCTTTAGGCAAGAGCAGGGTCAAACAGGTAGTACAACTTATGTGCTGTATTTAACACTGATACTAATCATTAGGTCATGTTTTGTAGATTGTAGTTTTTTACTAGGTCCTGAAGAATCGCAGTCAATGTACTAGAAGCGAGAAACATGTTGACTACACCATTTGCACTTTAGTCCCGGTCCAACCTGGGAAACCAAAGTTCCCATGAACACCGGTTGCCCTTGATTTTAATTATGGTAGAGGACCACCAGAATAAAATTGTTTTCCGGTACCTTGTACCACATTTTATCCTTACCCGCACTATCTACTCTGTCCTGGCCCCTCACCCCCACTTCACCCATAGGCAGTTGGATAAAAGATCTCCGATAAAGAGCCCCTCTTTGAGGTGAGCCCGTTGGGCATTGCACCGCCTGCCCGACGAGGAGCATTGCCTATGATGAAGCATGACACTCGCAAGGGTGTGTGAGGCCATTATATCCAACAAATTGGATACCCAGGGGTGGTCCTCCATTGAGCACTAGCCCTTATACCTTAGTGACCTTCTCCTTCTTTTTTTCTCCCCCTAGGAACAGCCCAGTCATCTCTCTTGTTGTCTTTGATAATAATCTCTTGAGTGTTATGGAATTTTGTTCACTGCTGTGAAAAATCTGAAATTAAAAAAAACGTGAAATGATTCCTTAAGGAACATTTTTTGTTGTGTTATTGATTATACCCAGTTCCTTGGGAATATTGGGTTGCCCTATTATTGTTTTTGAGAGCCTTTCCTGTGCTCACGTGGCCCTTCAGAGCTCCTTTGGCTGCGCCTGTGAGGATGCGCCTTGAGCAACAGGGAGTGGACAGTGGCGGCGAGGGACCAACTGAGCTGCCTGGGCCCATGGGAGGAATAAAAATGATGCTCACAGAAGCAATATAAATAGAATAGAACAGAGCACCGTTTATAGGAGATGATCTAACCTGCTACTTGTAGCTTTAGAATATTTGGATTGACCAGTAATAATACGAAAGGGAATTTCTGAATAATCTTTGTTACACAGAAGTATGCCCTTTGAGCTTCGTAGATTCTTACATTTATTATTTTCATGATTGCTACTACAGGGTTATCTGGAACACTAGTTGGTGGATTTCCGCCAATGATTTAAAGGAACTCAGTGAAGTATGGTCTGTTCCAGAGCCTACTGCGTGCCAAAGCGAATCAAGGAAAATAGCCATGATTGAAAGCTCCCCCCCGTCCAGCATATCTGCTTTACAATACGCCTGAGCAGTGACAAATTTGAAATTTTAAAAAACAGGAAAGGCTCTCAGCACGTGCAATGATGTACACACGGGATGACAAAGCTGCACTGTCCTGGGTGCGGACATATTTAAAGTAGACATCAGGGTTGATACCTGTATGGATCGCAAAGCGCTTTGACGCAACAGTGTGCCGCTGTGAATTCACAATAACGTCATAATTCATGACGCTGAGCAGGGCTATATAGGCAGGCGTATGACTGGTAAGGTTGTTAGTCGGACATTACTTGCAAGATGATAACGGGAGTCCGATGGCCTGGCCCTCGCTGACGAGGAACCAAACTCTCTGGGCATGGGATCCGGGGCCTGTGGATTTCGCAGGCAGAAGAATATTCTGCTGATAGGCGTCTGCATGCTGACCTTGATGTGCCTGAGGTCCGTGCTCTACCTGTTCAAGCACTTACAGGAGAAAGTGCAGAGCTCCGTGAACCTGCTCCTGGAGTTCAAGCTGCAGCAGGAGACGCTCTTTGCGCAGCTGGAAGTGATGTATGAGCAGCGGCCAGGCTGGAGCAGTCCCTCCAGAAGGAGCGTGTGGAGCACAAAAAGACCAAGGACGATTTTGAAGTATTTAAATCAGAAACTCAAGAAGCCCTGAGCAAAGAGAAGGAAGACGCCATGAACCACTTCCTCGCCCTCCTCTCTCACCACAAGATCCTGAAGAACCATCATGATGAAGTGAAGAAGCAGCTCCTGGACTTGAATGAGCAGTATTAACTCTCTAAAGCTGGAAAACCGGCAAACGTTGGAGAGCCACAAACAGAAATATGCACAGCTTCAGCGGGAGAATGAGGAACACGTGGGGATGCTGCTGGCTATGATATCGAAACTAATGGAAGAAAGTATGGTTCTTAGGAATGCACATGAAGAGCTCAGCTCTCAGCTGCTTAGTGCGCAGGAGCAGCTGAATCCGATGCGCCGGATGAATGAAGCTCTTCAGAGGATACCAAGCTTCAAGCTGTTCACAGCCCTGAGGCACCAGCAATTCCAGTCACATGCCCCAGATAATACGCGTTTCTGAGTCTTTAAAGCTGAATTGCAGCTTATTTGCGAACAGACTGGCCTACAAGCAAATACTCTGGAGACACCGACATACTCTGGGAAGAAAACCCCAGAAGGTGCTGCCCAGGAGCATCTGAGTCAGATGCACCAGCTGAATGAAGCTCTTCAGAGGATACCAAGCTTCAAGCTGTTCACAGCCCTGAAGCACCAGCATTTTCAGTCACAGGCCCTAGATAATAAGCCTTCCCGAGCCTTTAAAGATGAATTGCAGCGTATTCGCGAAAAGACTGACCTACAAGCGAATACTCTGGAGACGCCGACAGACTCTGGGAAGAAAACCCCAGAAGGTGCTGTCCAGACTGCAGAATCTCACCCAAAAATATTGGTACCCCGGACAGGGTCTCTTGAAGTTCTGCCACAGCCAGCCTTGCCTCTGTGGCTAGCGAAGGATAGAGATGGCAGTGCCCTGCGTTTCTAGAGGACGGTGGATAGCATCCAGGCTGGAGACGAGATGCTGAAAGAATTATAGAACATAAACTTCACCATCAGATCATATGGCAAATTTGTAAATATTGTCCATATACTTTTGGAAAAGTGTCAGAAACCACTGCACATGTCAGAAACCGGGAAGCAGTGGATATTTGAGTTGCCATACATGAATGGACATATGGATTCAAACCTATGCAATGTGAATAAGATGTGTTTTTATGTATCTTATGAGAAAAAACTATAAAATATTTGGTTCTTTGATAATAATCTCTTGAGTGTTATGGAATTTTGTTCACTGCTGTTACAAATTTGAAATTTAAAAAAATGTGAAATGATTCCTTAAGGAACATTTTTTGTTGTGTTATTGATTATACCCAGTTCCTTGGGAATATTGGGTTGCCCTATTATTGTTTTTGAGAGCCTTTCCTGTGCGCACCTGGCCCTTCAGAGCCCCTTCCGCTGCGCCTGTGAGGATGCGGCTTGAGCAACAGGGAGTGGACAGTGGTGGCGAGGGACCAACTGAGCTGCCTGGGCCCATGGGAGGAGTAAAAATTATGCTCACAGAAGCAATATAAATAGAGTAGAACAGGGCACCGTTTATAGGAGATGATCTAACCTGCTACTTGTAGCTTTAGAATATTTGGATTGACCAGTAATAATCCGAAAGGGAATTTTTGAATAATCTTTGTTACACAGAAATATGCACTTGGAGCTTCGTAGATTCTTACATTTATTATTTTCATGATTGCTACTACAGGGTTATCTGGAACACTAGTTGGTGGATTTCCGCCAATGATTTAAAGGAACTGAGTGAAGTATGGTCTGTTCCAGAGCCTACTGCGTGCCAAAGCGAATCAAGGAAAATAGCCATGATTGAAAGCTCCCCCCCGTCCAGCATACCTGCTTTACAATACGCCTGAGCTGTGACAAATTTGAAATTTTAAAAAACAGGAAAGGCTCTCAGCACGTGCAGTGATGTACACACGGGATGACAAAGCTGCACTGTCCTGGGTGCGGACATATTTAAAGTAGACATCAGGGTTGATACCTGTATGGGACACAAAGCGCTTTGACGCAACAGTGTGCCACTGTGAATTCACAATAACGTCATAATTCATGACACTGAGCAGGGCTATATAGGCAGGCGTATGACTGGTAAAGCTGTTAGTCGGACATTACTTGCAAGATGATAACGGGAGTCCAAGGGCCTGGCCCTAGCTGACGAGGAACCAAACTCTCTGGGCATGGGACCTGGGGCCTGTGGATTTCGCAGGCAGAAGAATATTCTGCTGATAGGCGTCTGCATGCTAACCTTGATGTGCCTGAGGTCCGTGCTCTACCTGTTCAAGCACTTACAGGCGAAAGAGCAGAGCTCCGTGAACCTGCTCCTGGAGTTCAAGCTGCAGCGGGAGACGCTCTTTGCGCAGCTGGAAGTGATGTATGAGCAGCGGCCAGGCAGGAGCAGTCACTCCAGAAGGAGCGTGCGGAGCACAAAAAGACCAAGGACGATTTTGAAGTATTTAAATCAGAAGCTCAAGAAGCCCTGAGCAAAGAGAAGGAAGACGCCATGAACCACTTCGTCGCCCTTCCCTCTCACCACAAGATCCTGAAGAACCAGCATTAAGAAGTGAAGAAGCAGCTCCTGGACTTGCATGAGCAGTATTAACTCTCTAAAGCTGGAAAACCGGCAAACGTTGGAGAGCCACAAACAGAAATATGCACAGCTCCAGCGGGAGAATGAGGAACACGTGGGGATGCTGCTGGCTATGATATCGAAACTAATGGAAGAAAGTATGGTTCTTAGGAATGCACATGAAGAGCTCAGCTCTCAGCTGCTAAGTGCGCAGGAGCAGCTGAAACCGATGCGCCGGATGAATGAAGCTCTTCAGAGGATACCAAGCTTCAAGCTGTTCAAAGCCCTGAGGCACCAGCAATTCCAGTCACAGGCCCCAGATAATAAGCGTTTCCGAGCCTTTAAAGCTGAATTGTAGCTTATTCGCGAACAGACTGGCCTACAAGCAAATACTCTGGAGACACTGACATACTCTGGGAAGAAAACCCCAGAAGGTGCTGCCCAGGAGCATCTGAATCAGATGCACCAGCTGAATGAAGCTCTTCAGAGGATACCAAGCTTCAAGCTGTTCACAGCCCTGAAGCACCAGCATTTTCAGTCACAGGCCCCAGATAATAAGCGTTCCCGAGCCTTTAAAGATGAATTGCAGCGTATTCTCAAAAAGACTGACATTTCAAGCGAATACTCTGGAGACGCCGACAGATTCTGGGAAGAAAACCCCAGAAGGTGCTGCCCAGGAGCATCTGAGTCCTGAATGAAGCTCTTCAGAGGATACCAAGCTTCAAGCTGTTCACAGCCGTGAATCACCAGCATTTTCAGTTACAGGCCCCAGATAATAAGCGTTCCCGAGCCTTTAAAGATGAATTGCAGCGTATTCGCGAAAAGACTGACCTACAAGCGAATACTCTGGAGACGCCGACAGACTCTGGGAAGAAAACCCCAGAAGGTGCTGTCCAGACTGCAGAATCTCACCGAAAATTATTGGTACCCTGGACTGGGTCTCTTGAAGTTCTGCCACAGCCAGCCTTGCCTCTGTGGTTAGCGAAGGATAGAGATGGCAGTGCCCTGCACTTCTAGAGGACGGTGGATAGCATCCAGGCTGGAGACGAGATGCTGAAAGAATTATAGAACATAAACTTCACCATCAGATCATATGGCAAATTTGTAAATATTGTCCATATACTTTTGAAAAAGTGTCAGAAACCACTGCACATGTCAGAAACCGGGAAGCAGTGGATATTTGAGTTGCCATACATGAATGGACATATGGATTCATACCTATGCGATGTGAATTAGATGTGTTTTTATGTATCTTATGAGAAAAACGATAAAATATTTGGTTCTTTGATAATAATCTCTTGAGTGTTATGGAATTTTGTTCACTGCTGTGACAAATTTGAAATTTTAAAAAACGTGAAATGATTCCTTAAGGAACATTTTTTGTTGTGTTATTGATTATACCCAGTTCCTTGGGAATATTGGGTTGCCCTATTATTGTTTTTGAGAGCCTTTCCTGTGCGCACCTGGCCCTTCAGAGCCCCTTCCGCTGCGCCTGTGAGGATGCGCCTTGAGCAACAGGGAGTGGACAGTGGCGGCGAGGGACCAACTGAGCTGCCTGGGCCCATGGGAGGAATAAAAATTATGCTCACAGAAGCAATATAAATAGAGTAGAACAGGGCACCGTTTATAGGAGATGATCTAACCTGCTACTTGTAGCTTTAGAATATTTGGATTGACCAGTAATAATCCGAAAGGGAATTTCTGAATAATCTTTGTTACACAGAAGTGTGCACTTGGAGCTTCGTAGATTCTTACATTTATTATTTTCATGATTGCTACTACAGGGTTATCTGGAACACTAGTTGGTGGATTTCCGTCAATGATTCAAAGGAACTGAGTGAAGTATGGTCTGTTCCAGAGCCTACTGCGTGCCAAAGTGAATCAAGGAAAATAGCCATGATTGAAAGCTCCCCCCGTCCAGCATACCTCCTTTACAAAACGCCTGAGCTGTGACAAATTTGAAATTTTAAAAAACAGAAAAAGCTCTCAGCACGTGCAGTGATGTACACACGGGATGACAAAGCTGCACTGTCCTGGGTTCGGACATATTTAAAGTAGACATCAGGGTTGATACCTGTATGGGACGCAAAGCGCTTTGACGCAACAGTGTGCTCCTGTGAATTCACAATAATGTCATAATTCATGACGCTGAGCAGGGCTATATAGGCAGGCGTATGACTGGTAAGGCTGTTAGTCGGACATTACTTGCAAGATGATAATGGGAGTCCGAGGGCCCGGCCCTCGCTGACGAGGAACCAAACTCTCTGGGCATGGGACCCGGGGCCTGTGGGTTTCGCAGGCAGAAGAAAATTCTGCTGAAAGGCGTCTGCATGCTGACCTTGATGTGCCTGAGGTCCGTGCTCTACCTGTTCAAGCACTTACAGGAGAAAGTGCAGAGCTCCGTGAACCTGTTCCTGGAGTTCAAGCCGCAGCAGGAGATGCTCTTTGCGCAGCTGGAAGTGATGTATGAGCAGCGGCCAGGCTGGAGCAGTCCCTCCAGATGGAGCGTGCGGAGCCCAAAAAGACCAAGGACGATTTTGAAGTATTTAAATCAGAAGCTCAGGAAGCCCTGAGCAAAGAGAAAGAAGATGCCATGAACCACTTCGTCGCCCTCCCCTCTCACCACAAGATCCTGAAGAACCAGCATGAAGAAGTGAAGAAGCAGCTCCTGGACTTGCATGAGCAGTATTAACTCTCTAAAGCTGGAAAACCGGCAAACGTTGGAGAGCCACAAACAGAAATATGCACAGCTCCAGCGGGAGAATGAGGAACACGTGGGGATGCTGCTGGCCATGATAACGAAACTAATGGAAGAAAGTATGGTTCTTAGGAATGCACATGAAGAGCTCAGCTCTCAGCTACTTAGTGCGCAGGGACAGATGAATCCGATGCGCCGGAATAATGAAGCTCTTCAGAGGATACCAAGCTTCAAGCTGTTTACAGCCCTGAGGCACCAGCAATTCCAGTCACAGGCCCCAGATAATAAGTGTTTCCGAGCCTTTAAAGCTGAATTGCAGCTTATTCGCAAACAGACTGGCCTACAAGCAAATACTCTGGAGACACCGACATACTCTGGGAAGAAAACCCCAGAAGGTGCTGCCCAGGAGCATCTGAGTCCTGAATGAAGCTCTTCAGAGGATATCAAGCTTCAAGCTGTTCACAGCCGTGAATCACCAGCATTTTCAGTTACAGGCCCCAGATAATAAGCGTTCCCGAGCCTTTAAAGATGAATTGCAGCGTATTCGCGAAAAGACTGACCTACAAGCGAATACTCTGGAGACACCGACATACTCTGGGAAGAAAACCCCAGAAGGTGCTGCCCAGGAGCATCTGAGTCAGATGCACCAGCTGAATGAAGCTCTTCAGAGGATACCAAGCTTCAAGCTGTTCACAGCCCTGAAGCACCAGCATTTTCAGTCACAGGCCCTAGATAATAAGCCTTCCAGAGCCTTTAAAGATGAATTGCAGCGTATTCGCGAAAAGACTGACCTACAAGCGAATACTCTGGAGACGCTAAGAGACTCTGGGAAGAAAACCCCAGAAGGTGCTGTCCAGACTGCAGAATCTCACCAAAAATTATTGGTACCCCGGACAGGGTCTCTTGAAGTTCTGCCACAGCCAGCCTTGCCTCTGTGGCTAGCGAAGGATAGAGATGGCAGTGCCCTGCGTTTCTAGAGGACGGTGGATAGCATCCAGGCTGGAGACGAGATGCTGAAAGAATTATAGAACATAAACATCACCATCAGATCATCTGGCAAATTTGTAAATATTGTCCATATTCTTTCGAAAAAGTGCCAGAAACCACTGCGCATGTCAGAAACCGGGAAGCAGTGGATATTTGAGTTGCCATACATGAATGGACATATGGATTCATACCTATGCGATGTGAATAAGATGTGTTTTTATGTATCTTATGAGAAAAAACTATAAAATATTTGATTCTTGGATAATAATCTCTTGAGTGTTGTGGAATTTTGTTCACTGCTGTGACAAATTTGAAATTTTAAAAAACGTGAAATGATTCCTTAAGGAACATTTTTTGTTGTGTTATTGATTATACCCAGTTCCTTGGGAATATTGGGTTGCCCTATTATTGTTTTTGAGAGTCTTTCCTGTGCGCACCTGGCCCTTCAGAGCCCCTTCCGCTGCGCCTGTGAGGATGCGCCTTGAGCAACAGGGAGTGGACAGTGGCGGCGAGGGACCAACTGAGCTGCCTGGGCCCATGGGAGGAGTAAAAATTATGCTCACAGAAGCAATATAAATAGAGTAGAACAGGGCACCGTTTATAGGAGATGATCTACCTTGCTACTTGTAGCTTTAGAATATTTGGATTGACCAGTAATAATCCGAAAGGGAATTTCTGAATAATCTTTGTTACACAGAAATATGCACTTGGAGCTTCGTAGATTCTTACATTTATTATTTTCATGATTGCTACTACAGGGTTATCTGGAACACTAGTTGGTTGATTTCCGCCAATGATTTAAAGGAACTGAGTGAAGTATGGTCTGTTCCAGAGCCTACTGCGTGCCAAAGCAAATCAAGGAAAATAGCCATGAGTGAAAGCTCCCCCCGCCCGTCCAGCATACCTGCTTTAGAATACGCCTGAGCTGTGACAAATTTGAAATTTTAAAAAACAGGAAAGGCTCTCAGCACGTGCAGTGATGTACACACGGGATGACAAAGCTGCACTGTCCTGGGTGCGGACATATTTAAAGTAGACATCAGGGTTGATACCTGTATGGGACGCAAAGCGCTTTGACGCAACAGTGTGCCGCTGTGAATTCACAATAACGTCATAATTCATGACGCTGAGCAGGGCTATATAGGCAGGCGTATGACTGGTAAAGCTGTTAGTCGGACATTACTTGCAAGATGATAACGGGAGTCCGAGGGCCTGTCCCTAGCTGACGAGGAACCAAACTCTCTGGGCATGGGACCTGGGGCCTGTGGATTTCGCAGGTAGAAGAATATTCTGCTGATAGGCGTCTGCATGCTAACCTTGATGTGCCTGAGGTCCGTGCTCTACCTGTTCAAGCACTTACAGGAGAAAGAGCAGAGCTCAGTGAACCTGCTCCTGGAGTTCAAGCTGCAGCAGGAGACGCTCTTTGCGCAGCTGGAAGTGATGTATGAGCAGCGGCCAGGCTGGAGCAGTCCCTCCAGAAGGAGCGTGCGGAGCACAAAAAGACCAAGGACGATTTTGAAGTATTTAAATCAGAAGCTCAAGAAGCCCTGAGCAAAGAGAAGGAAGACGCCATGAACCACTTCGTCGCCCTCCCCTCTCACCACAAGATCCTGAAGAACCAGCATGAAGAAGTGAAGAAGCAGCTCCTGGACTTGCATGAGCAGCATTAACTCTCTAAAGCTGGAAACCGGCAAACGTTGGAGAGCCACAAACAGAAATATGCACAGCTCCAGCGGGAGAATGAGGAACACGTGGGGATGCTGCTGGCTATGATATCGAAACTAATGGAAGAAAGTATGGTTCTTAGGAATGCACATGAAGAGCTCAGCTCTCAGCTTCTTAGTGCGCAGGAACAGATGAATCCGATGCGCCGGAATAATGAAGCTCTTCAGAGGATACCAAGCTTCAAGCTGTTTACAGCCCTGAGGCACCAGCAATTCCAGTCACAGGCCCCAGATAATAAGTGTTTCCGAGCCTTTAAAGCTGAATTGAAGCTTATTCGCGAACAGACTGGCCTACAAGCAAATACTCTGGAGACACCGACATACTCTGGGAAGAAAACCCCAGAAGGTGCTGCCCAGGAGCATCTGAGTCCTGAATGAAGCTCTTCAGAGGATATCAAGCTTCAAGCTGTTCACAGCCGTGAATCACCAGCATTTTCAGTTACAGGCCCCAGATAATAAGCGTTCCCGAGCCTTTAAAGATGAATTGCAGCGTATTCGCGAAAAGACTGACCTACAAGTGAATACTCTGGAGACGCCGACAGACTCTGGGAAGAAAACCCCAGAAGGTGCTGTCCAGACTGCAGAATCTCACCGAAAATTATTGGTACCCCGGACAGGGTCTCTTGAAGTTCTGCCACAGCCAGCCTTGTCTCTGTGGCTAGCGAATGATAGAGATGGCAGTGGCCTGCGTTTCTAGAGGTCGGTGGATAGCATCCAGGCTGGAGACGAGATGCTGAAAAAATTATAGAACATAAACTTCACCATCAGATCATATGGCAAATTTGTAAATATTGTCCATATACTTTCGAAAAAGTGTCAGAAACCACTGCACATGTCAGAAACCGGGAAGCAGTGGATATTTGAGTTGCCATACATGAATGGACATATGGATTCATACCTATGCGATGTGAATAAGATGTGTTTTTATGTATCTTATGAGAAAAAACTATAAAATATTTGGTTCTTTGATAATAATCTCTTGAGCGTTGTGGAATTTTGTTCACTGCTGTGACAAATTTGAAATTTAAAAAAACGTGAAATGATTCCTTAAGGAACATTTTTTGTTGTGTTATTGATTATACCCAGTTCCTTGGGAATATTGGGTTGCCCTATTATTGTTTTTGAGAGCCTTTCCTGTGCGCACCTGGCCCTTCAGAGCCCCTTCCGCTGCGCCTGTGAGGATGCGCCTTGAGCAACAGGGAGTGGACAGTGGCGGCGAGGGACCAACTGAGCTGCCTGGGCCCATGGGAGGAGTAAAAATTATGCTCACAGAAGCAATATAAATAGAGTAGAACAGGGCACCGTTTATAGGAGATGATCTAACCTGCTACTTGTAGCTTTAGAATATTTGGATTGACCAGTAATAATCCGAAAGGGAATTTCTGAATAATCTTTGTTACACAGAAATATGCACTTGGAGCTCCGTAGATTCTTACATTTATTATTTTCATGATTGCTACTACAGGGAAATCTGGAACACTAGTTGGTGGATTTCCGCCAATGATTTAAAGGAACTGAGTGAAGTATGGTCTGTTCCAGAGCCTACTGCGTGCCAAAGCGAATCAAGGAATATAGCCATGATTGAAAGCTCCCAACCCCCGTCCAGCATATATGCTTTACAATACGCCTGAGCTGTGACAAATTTGAAATTTAAAAAAACAGGAAAGGCTCTCAGCACGTGCAGTGATGTACGCACGGGATGACAATGCTGCACTGTCCTGGGAGTGGACATATTTAAAGTAGACATCAGGGTTGATACCTGTATGGGATGCAAAGCGCTTTGACGCAACAGTGTGCTGCTGTGAATTCACAATAACGTCATAATTCATGATGCTGAGCAGGGCTATATAACAGGCGTATGACTGGTAAGGCTGTTAGTCGGACATTACTTGCAAGATGATAACGGGATTCCGAGGGCCCGGCCCTCGCTGACGAGGAACCAAACACTCTGGGCATGGGACCCGGGGCCTGTGGATTTCGCAGGCAGAAGAATATTCTGCTGATAGGCGTCTGCATGCTGACCTTGATGTGCCTGAGGTCCGTGCTCTACCCGTTCAAGCACTTACAGGAGAAAGTGCAGAGCTCCATGAAACTGCTCCTTGAGTTCAAGCTGCAGCAGGAGACGCTCTTTGCACAGCTGGAAGTGATGTATGAGCAGCGGCCAGGCTGGAGCAGTCCCTCCAGAAGGAGCGTGCGGAGCACAACAAGACCAAGGACTATTTTGAAGTATTTAAATCAGAAGCTCAGGAAGCCCTGAGCAAAGAGAAGGAAGACGCCATGAACCACTTCATCGCCCTCCCCTCTCACCACAAGATCCTGAAGAACCAGCATTGAAGAAGTGAAGAAGCAGCTCCTAGACTTGCATGAGCAGTATTAACTCTCTAAAGCTGGAAAACCGGCAACCGTTGGAGAGCCACAAACAGAAATATGCACAGCTCCAGCAGGAGAATGAGGAACACATGGGGATGCTACTGGCTATGATATCAAAACTAATGGAAGAAAGTATGGTTCTTAGGAATGCACATGAAGATCTCAGCTTTCAGCTGCTTAGTGCGCAGGAGCAGCTGAATCCGATGCGCCGGATGAATGAAGCTCTTCAGAGGATACCAAGCTTCAAGCTGTTCACAGCCCTGAGGCACCAGCAATTCCAGTCACATGCCCCAGATAATACGCGTTTCCGAGCCTTTAAAGCTGAATTGCAGCTTATTTGCGAACAGACTGGCCTACAAGCAAATACTCTGGAGACACCGACATACTTTGGGAAGAAAACCCCAGAAGGTGCTGCCCAGGAGCATCTGAGTCAGATGCACCAGCTGAATGAAGCTCTTCAGAGGATACCAAGCTTCAAGCTGTTCACAGCCCTGAAGCACCAGCATTTTCAGTCACAGGCCCTAGATAATAAGCCTTCCCGAGCCTTTAAAGATGAATTGCAGCGTATTCGCGAAAAGACTGACCTACAAGCGAATACTCTGGAGACGCCGACAGACTCTGGGAAGAAAACCCCAGAAGGTGCTGTCCAGACTGCAGAATCTCACCAAAAATTATTGGTACCCCGGACAGGGTCTCTTGAAGTTCTGCCACAGCCAGCCTTGCCTCTGTGGCTAGCGAAGGATAGAGATGGCAGTGCCCTGCGTTTCTAGAGGACGGTGGATATCATCCAGGCTGGAGACGAGATGCTGAAAGAATTATAGAACATAAACTTCACCATCAGATCATATGGCAAATTTGTAAATATTGTCCATATACTTTTGGAAAAGTGTCAGAAACCACTGCACATGTCAGAAACCGGGAAGCAGTGGATATTTGAGTTGCCATACATGAATGGACATATGGATTCAAACCTATGCAATGTGAATAAGATGTGTTTTTATGTATCTTATGAGAAAAAACTATAAAATATTTAGTTCTTTGATAATAATCTCTTGAGTGTTATGGAATTTTGTTCACTGCTGTTACAAATTTGAAATTTTAAAAAATGTGAAATGATTCCTTAAGGAACATTTTTTGTTGTGTTATTGATTATACCCAGTTCCTTGGGAATATTGGGTTGCCCTATTATTGTTTTTGAGAGCCTTTCCTGTGCGCACCTGGCCCTTCAGAGCCCCTTCCGCTGCGCCTGTGAGGATGTGCCTTGAGCAACAGGGAGTGGACAGTGGCGGCGAGGGACCAACTGAGCTGCCTGGGCCCATGGGAGGAGTAAAAATTATGCTCACAGAAGCAATATAAATAGAGTAGAACAGGGCACCGTTTATAGGAGATGATCTAACCTGCTACTTGTAGCTTTAGAATATTTGGATTGACCAGTAATAATCCGAAAGGGAATTTCTGAATAATCTTTGTTACACAGAAATATGCACTTGGAGCTCCGTAGATTCTTACATTTATTATTTTCATGATTGCTACTACAGGGTTATCTGGAACACTAGTTGGTGGATTTCCGCCAATGATTTAAAGGAACTGAGTGAAGTATGGTCTGTTCCAGAGCCTACTGCGTGCCAAAGCGAATCAAGGAAAATAGCCATGATTGAAAGCTCCCCCCCGTCCAGCATACCTGCTTTACAATACGCCTGAGCTGTGACAAATTTGAAATTTTAAAAAACAGGAAAGGCTCTCAGCACGTGCAGTGATGTACACACGGGATGAAAAAGCTGCACTGTCCTGGGTGCGGACATATTTAAAGTAGACATCAGGGTTGATACCTGTATGGGACGCAAAACGCTTTGACGCAACAGTGTGCCGCTGTGAATTCACAATAACGTCATAATTCATGACGCTGAGCAGGGCTATATAGGCAGGCGTATGACTGGTAAAGCTGTTAGTCGGACATTACTTGCAAGATGATAACGGGAGTCCAAGGGCCTGGCCCTAGCTGACGAGGAACCAAACTCTCTGGGCATGGGACCTGGGGCCTGTGGATTTCGCAGGCAGAAGAATATTCTGCTGATAGGCGTCTGCATGCTAACCTTGATGTGCCTGAGGTCCGTGCTCTACCTGTTCAAGCACTTACAGGCGAAAGAGCAGAGCTCCGTGAACCTGCTCCTGGAGTTCAAGCTGCAGCGGGAGACGCTCTTTGCGCAGCTGGAAGTGATGTATGAGCAGCGGCCAGGCAGGAGCAGTCCCTCCAGAAGGAGCGTGCGGAGCACAAAAAGACCAAAGGATGATTTTGAAGTATTTAAATAAGAAGCTCAAGAAGCCCTGAGCAAAGAGAAGGAATACCCCATGAACCACTTCGTCGCCCTTCCCTCTCACCACAAGATCCTGAAGAACCAGCATGAAGAAGTGAAGAAGCAGCTCCTGGACTTGCATGAGCAGTATTAACTCTCTAAAGCTGGAAAACCGGCAAACGTTGGAGAGCCACAAACAAAAATATGCACAGCTCCAGCGGGAGAATGAAGAACACGTGGGGATGCTGCTGGCTATGATATCGAAACTAATGGAAGAAAGTATGGTTCTTAGGAATGCACATGAAGAGCTCAGTTCTCAGATGCTAAGTGCGCAGGAGCAGCTGAAACCGATGGGCCGGATGAATGAAGCTCTTCAGAGGATACCAAGCTTCAAGCTGTTCACAGCCCTGAGGCACCAGCAATTCCAGTCACAGGCCCCAGATGATAAGCGTTTCCGAGCCTTTAAAGCCGAATTGTAGCTTTTTCGCGAACAGACTGACCTACAAGCAAATACTCTGGAGACACCGACATACTCTGGGAAGAAAACCCCAGAAGGTGCTGCTCAGGAGCATCTGAATCAGATGGACCAGCTGAATGAAGCTCTTCAGAGGATACCAAGCTTCAAGCTGTTCACAGCCCTGAAGCACCAGCATTTTCAGTCACAGGCCCCAGATGATAAGCGTTCCCGAGCCTTTAAAGATGAATTGCAGCGTATTCTCAAAAAGACTGACCTACAAGCGAATACTCTGGAGACGACGACAGATTCTGGGAAAAAAACCCCAGAAGGTGCTGCCCAGGAGCATCTGAGTCCTGAATGAAGCTCTTCAGAGGATACCAAGCTTCAAGCTGTTCACAGCCGTGAAACACCAGCATTTTCAGTTACAGGCCCCTGCTAAAAGGCGTTCCCGAGCCTTTAAAGATGAATTGCAGCGTATTCGCGAAAAGACTGACCTACAAGCGAATACTCTGGAGACGCCGACAGACTCTGGGAAGAAAACCCCAGAAGGTGCTGTCCAGACTGCAGAATCTCACCGAAAATTATTGGTACCCCGGACAGGGTCTCTTGAAGTCCTGCCACAGCCAGCCTTGCCTCTGTGGCTAGCGAAGGATAGAGATGGCAGTGCCCTGCATTTCTAGAGGACGGTGGATAGCATCCAGGCTGGAGACGAGATGCTGAAAGAATTATAGAACATAAACTTCACCATCAGATCATATGGCAAATTTGTAAATATTGTCCATATACTTTTGAAAAAGTGTCAGAAACCACTGCACATGTCAGAAACCGGGAAGCAGTGGATATTTGAGTTGCCATACATGAATGGACATATGGATTCATACCTATGCGATGTGAATTAGATGTGTTTTTATGTATCTTATGAGAAAAAACGATAAAATATTTGGTTCTTTGATAATAATCTCTTGAGTGTTATGGAATTTTGTTCACTGCTGTGACAAATTTGAAATTTTAAAAAACGTGAAATGATTCCTTAAGGAACATTTTTTGTTGTGTTATTGATTATACCCAGTTCCTTGGGAATATTGGGTTGCCCTATTATTGTTTTTGAGAGCCTTTCCTGTGCGCACCTGGCCCTTCAGAGCCCCTTCCGCTGCGCCTGTGAGGATGCGCCTTGAGCAACAGGGAGTGGACAGTGGCGGCGAGGGACCAACTGAGCTGCCTGGGCCCATGGGAGGAATCAAAATGATGCTCACAGAAGCAATATAAATAGAGTAGAACAGGGCACCGTTTATAGGAGATGATCTAACCTGCTACTTATAGCTTTAGAATATTTGGATTGACCAGTAATAATCCGAAAGGGAATTTCTGAATAATCTTTGTTACACAGAAGTGTGCACTTGGAGCTTCGTAGATTCTTACATTTATTATTTTCATGATTGCTACTACAGGGTTATCTGGAACACTAGTTGGTGGATTTCCGTCAATGATTTAAAGGAACTGAGTGAAGAATGGTCTGTTCCAGAGCCTACTGCGTGCCAAAGCGAATCAAGGAAAATAGCCATGATTGAAAGCTCCCCCCGTCCAGCATACCTGCTTTACAAAACGCCTGAGCTGTGACAAATTTGAAATTTTAAAAATCAGAAAAAGCTCTCAGCACGTGCAGTGATGTACACACGGGATGACAAAGCTGCACTGTCCTGGGTTCGGACATATTTAAAGTAGACATCAGGGTTGATACCTGTATGGGACGCAAAGCGCTTTGACGCAACAGTGTGCTGCTGTGAATTCACAATAATGTCATAATTCATGACGCTGAGCAGGGCTATATAGGCAGGCGTATGACTGGTAAGGCTGTTAGTCGGACATTACTTGCAAGATGATAACGGGAGTCCGAGGGCCCGGCCCTCGCTGACGAGGAACCAAACTCTCTGGGCCTGTGGATTTCGCAGGCAGAAGAAAATTCTGCTGAAAGGCGTCTGCATGCTGACCTTGATGTGCCTAAGGTCCGTGCTCTACCTGTTCAAGCACTTACAGGAGAAAGTGCAGAGCTCCGTGAACCTGCTCCTGGAGTTCAAGCCGCAGCAGGAGATGCTCTTTGCGCAGCTGGAAGTGATGTATGAGCAGCGGCCAGGCTGGAGCAGTCCCTCCAGATGGAGCGTGCGGAGCACAAAAAGACCAAGGACGATTTTGAAGTATTTAAATCAGAAGCTCAGGAAGCCCTGAGCAAAGAGAAGGAAGATGCCATGAACCACTTCGTCGCCCTCCCCTCTCACCACAAGATCCTGAAGAACCAGCATGAAGAAGTGAAGAAGCAGCTCCTGAACTTGCATGAGCAGTATTAACTCTCTAAAGCTGGAAAACCGGCAAATGTTGGAGAGCCACATACAGAAATATGCACAGCTCCAGCGGGAGAATGAGGAACACGTGGGGATGCTGCTGGCTATGATATCGAAACTAATGGAAGAAAGTATGGTTCTTAGGAATGCACATGAAGAGCTCAGCTCTCAGCTACTTAGTGCGCAGGGACAGATGAATCCGATGCGCCGGAATAATGAAGCTCTTCAGAGGATACCAAGCTTCAAGCTGTTTACAGCCCTGAGGCACCAGCAATTCCAGTCACAGGCCCCAGATAATAAGTGTTTCCGAGGCTTTAAAGCTGAATTGCAGCTTATTCGCGAACAGACTGGCCTACAAGCAAATACTCTGGAGACACCAACATACTCTGGGAAGAAAACCCCAGAAGGTGCTGCCCAGGAGCATCTGAGTCCTGAATGAAGCTCTTCAGAGGATATCAAGCTTCAAGCTGTTCACAGCCGTGAATCACCAGCATTTTCAGTTACAGGCCCCAGATAATAAGCGTTCCCGAGCCTTTAAAGATGAATTGCAGCGTATTCGCGAAAAGACTGACCTACAAGCGAATACTCTGGAGACGCCGACAGACTCTGGGAAGAAAACCCCAGAAGGTGCTGTCCAGACTGCAGAATCTCACCGAAAATTATTGGTACCCCGGACAGGGTCTCTTGAAGTTCTGCCACAGCCAGCCTTGCCTCTGTGGCTAGCGAAGGATAGAGATGGCAGTGCCCTGCGTTTCTAGAGGACGGTGGATATCATCCAGGCTGGAGACGAGATGCTGAAAGAATTATAGAACATAAACTTCACCATCAGATCATATGGCAAATTTGTAAATATTGTCCATATACTTTTGGAAAAGTGTCAGAAACCACTGCACATGTCAGAAACCGGGAAGCAGTGGATATTTGAGTTGCCATACATGAATGGACATATGGATTCAAACCTATGCAATGTGAATAAGATGTGTTTTTATGTATCTTATGAGAAAAAACTATAAAATATTTGGTTCTTTGATAATAATCTCTTGAGTGTTATGGAATTTTGTTCACTGCTGTTACAAATTTGAAATTTTAAAAAATGTGAAATGATTCCTTAAGGAACATTTTTTGTTGTGTTATTGATTATACCCAGTTCCTTGGGAATATTGGGTTGCCCTATTATTGTTTTTGAGAGCCTTTCCTGTGCGCACCTGGCCCTTCAGAGCCCCTTCCGCTGCGCCTGTGAGGATGTGCCTTGAGCAACAGGGAGTGGACAGTGGCGGCGAGGGACCAACTGAGCTGCCTGGGCCCATGGGAGGAGTAAAAATTATGCTCACAGAAGCAATATAAATAGAGTAGAACAGGGCACCGTTTATAGGAGATGATCTAACCTGCTACTTGTAGCTTTAGAATATTTGGATTGACCAGTAATAATCCGAAAGGGAATTTCTGAATAATCTTTGTTACACAGAAATATGCACTTGGAGCTCCGTAGATTCTTACATTTATTATTTTCATGATTGCTACTACAGGGTTATCTGGAACACTAGTTGGTGGATTTCCGCCAATGATTTAAAGGAACTGAGTGAAGTATGGTCTGTTCCAGAGCCTACTGCGTGCCAAAGCGAATCAAGGAAAATAGCCATGATTGAAAGCTCCCCCCCGTCCAGCATACCTGCTTTACAATACGCCTGAGCTGTGACAAATTTGAAATTTTAAAAAACAGGAAAGGCTCTCAGCACGTGCAGTGATGTACACACGGGATGAAAAAGCTGCACTGTCCTGGGTGCGGACATATTTAAAGTAGACATCAGGGTTGATACCTGTATGGGACGCAAAACGCTTTGACGCAACAGTGTGCCGCTGTGAATTCACAATAACGTCATAATTCATGACGCTGAGCAGGGCTATATAGGCAGGCGTATGACTGGTAAAGCTGTTAGTCGGACATTACTTGCAAGATGATAACGGGAGTCCAAGGGCCTGGCCCTAGCTGACGAGGAACCAAACTCTCTGGGCATGGGACCTGGGGCCTGTGGATTTCGCAGGCAGAAGAATATTCTGCTGATAGGCGTCTGCATGCTAACCTTGATGTGCCTGAGGTCCGTGCTCTACCTGTTCAAGCACTTACAGGCCAAAGAGCAGAGCTCCGTGAACCTGCTCCTGGAGTTCAAGCTGCAGCGGGAGACGCTCTTTGCGCAGCTGGAAGTGATGTATGAGCAGCGGCCAGGCAGGAGCAGTCCCTCCAGAAGGAGCGTGCGGAGCACAAAAAGACCAAAGGACGATTTTGAAGTATTTAAATAAGAAGCTCAAGAAGCCCTGAGCAAAGAGAAGGAATACCCCATGAACCACTTCGTCGCCCTTCCCTCTCACCACAAGATCCTGAAGAACCAGCATGAAGAAGTGAAGAAGCAGCTCCTGGACTTGCATGAGCAGTATTAACTCTCTAAAGCTGGAAAACCGGCAAACGTTGGAGAGCCACAAACAAAAATATGCACAGCTCCAGCGGGAGAATGAGGAACACGTGGGGATGCTGCTGGCTATGATATCGAAACTAATGGAAGAAAGTATGGTTCTTAGGAATGCACATGAAGAGCTCAGCTCTCAGATGCTAAGTGCGCAGGAGCAGCTGAAACCGATGGGCCGGATGAATGAAGCTCTTCAGAGGATACCAAGCTTCAAGCTGTTCACAGCCCTGAGGCACCAGCAATTCCAGTCACAGGCCCCAGATGATAAGCGTTTCCGAGCCTTTAAAGCCGAATTGTAGCTTTTTCGCGAACAGACTGGCCTACAAGCAAATACTCTGGAGACACCGACATACTCTGGGAAGAAAACCCCAGAAGGTGCTGCTCAGGAGCATCTGAATCAGATGGACCAGCTGAATGAAGCTCTTCAGAGGATACCAAGCTTCAAGCTGTTCACAGCCCTGAAGCACCAGCATTTTCAGTCACAGGCCCCAGATAATAAGCGTTCCCGAGCCTTTAAAGATGAATTGCAGCGTATTCTCAAAAAGACTGACCTACAAGCGAATACTCTGGAGACGACGACAGATTCTGGGAAGAAAACCCCAGAAGGTGCTGCCCAGGAGCATCTGAGTCCTGAATGAAGCTCTTCAGAGGATACCAAGCTTCAAGCTGTTCACAGCCGTGAATCACCAGCATTTTCAGTTACAGGCCCCTGCTAAAAGGCGTTCCCGAGCCTTTAAAGATGAATTGCAGCGTATTCGCGAAAAGACTGACCTACAAGCGAATACTCTGGAGACGCCTACAGACTCTGGGAAGAAAACCCCAGAAGGTGCTATCCAGACTGCAGAATCTCACCGAAAATTATTGGTACCCCGGACAGGGTCTCTTGAAGTCCTGCCACAGCCAGCCTTGCCTCTGTGGCTAGCGAAGGATAGAGATGGCAGTGCCCTGCATTTCTAGAGGACGGTGGATAGCATCCAGGCTGGAGACGAGATGCTGAAAGAATTATAGAACATAAACTTCACCATCAGATCATATGGCAAATTTGTAAATATTGTCCATATACTTTTGAAAAAGTGTCAGAAACCACTGCACATGTCAGAAACCGGGAAGCAGTGGATATTTGAGTTGCCATACATGAATGGACATATGGATTCATACCTATGCGATGTGAATTAGATGTGTTTTTATGTATCTTATGAGAAAAAACGATAAAATATTTGGTTCTTTGATAATAATCTCTTGAGTGTTATGGAATTTTGTTCACTGCTGTGACAAATTTGAAATTTTAAAAAACGTGAAATGATTCCTTAAGGAACATTTTTTGTTGTGTTATTGATTATACCCAGTTCCTTGGGAATATTGGGTTGCCCTATTATTGTTTTTGAGAGCCTTTCCTGTGCGCACCTGGCCCTTCAGAGCCCCTTCCGCTGCGCCTGTGAGGATGCGCCTTGAGCAACAGGGAGTGGACAGTGGCGGCGAGGGACCAACTGAGCTGCCTGGGCCCATGGGAGGAATCAAAATGATGCTCACAGAAGCAATATAAATAGAGTAGAACAGGGCACCGTTTATAGGAGATGATCTAACCTGCTACTTATAGCTTTAGAATATTTGGATTGACCAGTAATAATCCGAAAGGGAATTTCTGAATAATCTTTGTTACACAGAAGTGTGCACTTGGAGCTTCGTAGATTCTTACATTTATTATTTTCATGATTGCTACTACAGGGTTATCTGGAACACTAGTTGGTGGATTTCCGTCAATGATTTAAAGGAACTGAGTGAAGAATGGTCTGTTCCAGAGCCTACTGCGTGCCAAAGCGAATCAAGGAAAATAGCCATGATTGAAAGCTCCCCCCGTCCAGCATACCTGCTTTACAAAACGCCTGAGCTGTGACAAATTTGAAATTTTAAAAATCAGAAAAAGCTCTCAGCACGTGCAGTGATGTACACACGGGATGACAAAGCTGCACTGTCCTGGGTTCGGACATATTTAAAGTAGACATCAGGGTTGATACCTGTATGGGACGCAAAGCGCTTTGACGCAACAGTGTGCTGCTGTGAATTCACAATAATGTCATAATTCATGACGCTGAGCAGGGCTATATAGGCAGGCGTATGACTGGTAAGGCTGTTAGTCGGACATTACTTGCAAGATGATAACGGGAGTCCGAGGGCCCGGCCCTCGCTGACGAGGAACCAAACTCTCTGGGCCTGTGGATTTCGCAGGCAGAAGAAAATTCTGCTGAAAGGCGTCTGCATGCTGACCTTGATGTGCCTAAGGTCCGTGCTCTACCTGTTCAAGCACTTACAGGAGAAAGTGCAGAGCTCCGTGAACCTGCTCCTGGAGTTCAAGCCGCAGCAGGAGATGCTCTTTGCGCAGCTGGAAGTGATGTATGAGCAGCGGCCAGGCTGGAGCAGTCCCTCCAGATGGAGCGTGCGGAGCACAAAAAGACCAAGGACGATTTTGAAGTATTTAAATCAGAAGCTCAGGAAGCCCTGAGCAAAGAGAAGGAAGATGCCATGAACCACTTCGTCGCCATCCCCACTCACCACAAGATCCTGAAGAACCAGCATGAAGAAGTGAAGAAGCAGCTCCTGGACTTGCATGAGCAGTATTAACTCTCTAAAGCTGGAAAACCGGCAAATGTTGGAGAGCCACATACAGAAATATGCACAGCTCCAGCGGGAGAATGAGGAACACGTGGGGATGCTGCTGGCTATGATATCGAAACTAATGGAAGAAAGTATGGTTCTTAGGAATGCACATGAAGAGCTCAGCTCTCAGCTACTTAGTGCGCAGGGACAGATGAATCCGATGCGCCGGAATAATGAAGCTCTTCAGAGGATACCAAGCTTCAAGCTGTTTACAGCCCTGAGGCACCAGCAATTCCAGTCACAGGCCCCAGATAATAAGTGTTTCCGAGGCTTTAAAGCTGAATTGCAGCTTATTCGCGAACAGACTGGCCTACAAGCAAATACTCTGGAGACACCAACATACTCTGGGAAGAAAACCCCAGAAGGTGCTGCCCAGGAGCATCTGAGTCCTGAATGAAGCTCTTCAGAGGATATCAAGCTTCAAGCTGTTCACAGCCGTGAATCACCAGCATTTTCAGTTACAGGCCCCAGATAATAAGCGTTACCGAGCCTTTAAAGATGAATTGCAGCGTATTCGCGAAAAGACTGACCTACAAGCGAATACTCTGGAGACGCCGACAGACTCTGGGAAGAAAACCCCAGAAGGTGCTGTCCAGACTGCAGAATCTCACCGAAAATTATTGGTACCCCGGACAGGGTCTCTTGAAGTTCTGCCACAGCCAGCCTTGCCTCTGTGGCTAGCGAATGATAGAGATGGCAGTGGCCTGCGTTTCTAGAGGACGGTGGATAGCATCCAGGCTGGAGACGAGATGCTGAAAGAATTATAGAACATAAACTTAACCATCAGATCATATGGCAAATTTGTAAATATTGTCCATATACTTTCGAAAAAGTGTCAGAAACCACTGCGCATGTCAGAAACCGGGAAGCAGTGGATATTTGAGTTGCCATACATGAATGGACATATGGATTCATACCTATGCGATGTGAATAAGATGTGTTTTTATGTATCTTATGAGAAAAAACTATAAAATATTTGGTTCTTTGATAATAATCTCTTGAGTGTTGTGGAATTTTGTTCACTGCTGTGACAAATTTGAAATTTTAAAAAACGTGAAATGATTCCTTAAGGAACATTTTTTGTTGTGTTATTGATTATACCCAGTGCCTTGGGAATATTGGGTTGCCCTATTATTGTTTTTGAGAGTCTTTCCTGTGCGCACCTGGCCCTTCAGAGCCCCTTCCGCTGCGCCTGTGAGGATGCGCCTTGAGCAACAGGGAGTGGACAGTGGCGGCGAGGGACCAACTGAGCTGCCTGGGCCCATGGGAGGAGTAAAAATTATGCTCACAGAAGCAATATAAATAGAGTAGAACAGGGCACCGTTTATAGGAGATGATCTACCTTGCTACTCGTAGCTTTAGAATATTTGGATTGACCAGTAATAATCCGAAAGGGAATTTCTGAATAATCTTTGTTACACAGAAATATGCACTTGGAGCTTCGTAGATTCTTACATTTATTATTTTCATGATTGCTAATACAGGGTTATCTGGAACACTAGTTGGTGGATTTCCGCCAATGATTTAAAGGAACTGAGTGAAGTATGGTCTGTTCAGCCTACTGCGTGCCAAAGCGAATCAAGGAAAATAGCCATGATTGAAAGCTCCCCCGCCCGTCCAGCATACCTGCTTTAGAATACGCCTGAGCTGTGACAAATTTGAAATTTTAAAAAACAGGAAAGGCTCTCAGCACGTGCAGTGATGTACACACGGGATGACAAAGCTGCACTCTCCTGGGTGCGGACATATTTAAAGTAGACATCAGGGTTGATACCTGTATGGGACGCAAAGCGCTTTGACGCAACAGTGTGCCGCTGTGAATTCACAATAACGTCATAATTCATAACGCTGAGCAGGGCTATATAGGCAGGCGTATGACTGGTAAAGCTGTTAGTCGGACATTACTTGCAAGATGATAACGGGAGTCCGAGGGCCTGTCCCTAGCTGACGAGGAACCAAACTCTCTGGGCATGGGACCTGGGGTCTGTGGATTTCGCAGGCAGAAGAATATTCTGCTGATAGGCGTCTGCATGCTAACCTTGATGTGCCTGAGGTCCGTGCTCTACCTGTTCAAGCACTTACAGGAGAAAGAGCAGAGCTCCGTGAACCTGCTCCTGGAGTTCAAGCTGCAGCAGGAGACGCTCTTTGCGCAGCTGGAAGTGATGTATGAGCAGCGGCCAGGCTGGAGCAGTCCCTCCAGAAGGAGCGTGCGGAGCACAAAAAGACCAAGGACGATTTTGAAGTATTTAAATCAGAAGCTCAAGAAGCCCTGAGCAAAGAGAAGGAAGACGCCATGAACCACTTCGTCGCCCTCCCCTCTCACCACAAGATCTTGAAGAACCAGCATGAAGAAGTGAAGAAGCAGCTCCTGGACTTGCATGAGCAGTATTAACTCTCTAAAGCTGGAAACCGGCAAACGTTGGAGAGCCACAAACAGAAATATGCATAGCTCCAGCGGGAGAATGAGGAACACGTGGGGATGCTGCTGGCTATGATATCGAAACTAATGGAAGAAAGTATGGTTTTTAGGAATGCACATGAAGAGCTCAGCTCTCAGCTACTTAGTGCGCAGGAACAGATGAATCCGATGCGCCGGAATAATGAAGCTCTTCAGAGGATACCAAGCTTCAAGCTGTTTACAGCCCTGAGGCACCGGCAATTCCAGTCACAGGCCCCAGATAATAAGTGTTTCCGAGCCTTTAAAGCTGAATTGCAGCTTATTCGCGAACAGACTGGCCTACAAGCAAATACTCTGGAGACACCGACATACTCTGGGAAGAAAACCCCAGAAGGTGCTGCCCAGGAGCATCTGAGTCCTGAATGAAGCTCTTCAGAGGATATCAAGCTTCAAGCTGTTCACAGCCGTGAATCACCAGCATTTTCAGTTACAGGCCCCAGATAATAAGCGTTCCCGAGCCTTTAAAGATGAATTGCAGGGTATTCGCGAAAAGACTGACCTACAAGCCAATACTCTGGAGACGCCGACAGACTCTGGGAAGAAAACCCCAGAAGGTGCTGTCCAGACTGCAGAATCTCACCGAAAATTATTGGTACCCCGGACAGGGTCTCTTGGAGTTCTGCCACAGCCAGCCTTGCCTCTGTGGCTAGCGAATGATAGAGATGGCAGTGGCCTGCATTTCTAGAGGACGGCGGATAGCATCCAGGCTGGAGACGAGATGCTGAAAGAATTATACAACATAAACTTCACCATCAGATCATATGGCAAATTTGTAAATATTGTCCATATACTTTCGAAAAAGTGTCAGAAACCACTACGCATGTCAGAAACCGGGAAGCAGTGGATATTTGAGTTGCCATACATGAATGGACATATGGATTCATACCTATGCGATGTGAATAAGATGTGTTTTTATGTATCTTATGAGAAAAAACTATAAAATATTTGGTTCTTTGATAATAATCTCTTGAGTGTTGTGGAATTTTGTTCACTGCTTTGACAAATTTGAAATTTTAAAAAACGTGAAATGATTCCTTAAGGAACATTTTTTGTTGTGTTATTGATTATACCCAGTTCCTTGGGAATATTGGGTTGCCCTATTATTGTTTTTGAGAGTCTTTCCTGTGCGCACCTGGCCCTTCAGAGCCCCTTCCGCTGCGCCTGTGAGGATGCGCCTTGAGCAACAGGGAGTGGACAGTGGCGGCGAGGGACCAACTGAGCTGCCTGGGCTCATGGGAGGAATAAAGATTATGCTCACAGTAGCAATATAAATAGAGTAGAACAGGGCACCGTTTATAGGAGATGATCTACCTCGCTACTTGTAGCTTTAGAATATTTGGATTGACCAGTAATAATCCGAAAGGGAATTTCTGAATAATCTTTTTTACACAGAAATATGCACTTGGAGCTTCATAGATTCTTACATTTATTAATTTCATGATTGCTACTACAGGGTTATCTGGAACACTAGTTGGTGGATTTCCGCCAATGATTTAAAGGAACTGAGTGAAGTATGGTCTGTTCCAGAGCCTACTGCGTGCCAAAGCGAATCAAGGAAAATAGCCATGATTGAAAGCTCCCCCCGCCCGTCCAGCATACCTGCTTTAGAATACGCCTGAGCTGTGACAAATTTGAAATTTTTAAAAACAGGAAAGGCTCTCAGCACGTGCAGTGATGTACACACGGGATGACAAAGCTGCACTGTCCTGGGTGCGGACATATTTAAAGTAGACATCAGGGTTGATACCTGTATGGGACGCAAAGCGCTTTGACGCAACAGTGTGCCGCTGTGAATTCACAATAACGTCATAATTCATGACGCTGAGCAGGGCTATATAGGCAGGCGTATGACTGGTAAAGCTGTTACTCGGACATTACTTGCAACCTCGCCGGACACACACTCGACGCCGTCTTCTCATCCAGCAAAGACGTCACCTTCAGCCACGCCACAGAACTCCACTGGACGGACCACAGCTGCGTCCACTTCACCTTCAAAAGAACGACGATCCACCACCACCAGCAACAGGTTGCTCGTAGATGCTGGAACAAGATCACAGCCGACCAGCTCACCGCTTCCCTGAGCCAGCACCCCCCCGCCAACTCAGCGAACCCCAGCCAGGCCGCCGACAACCTCACGAAATGGATCAACGACTGCGCGGACGAACTCGCCCCTCTGAGAACCCCACCCAGCAGATCCTGCAGCAGGAAAACACCATGGTTCACCGACGAACTCAAGAGCTCCAAGAAGAACTGCCGAGCCCTCGAGAAAGCCTGGAGAAGGGAACCAACGACGGACAACATGACCACCCTCAAGCTCGCCACCCGGAAGCACCACCAACTGATCCGCGCCACCAAGAAAAATGCATACAAGGACCGGCTGGACAACAACGCACACAACTGCAAGGAACTCTTCAACATCGTGAAAGAGCTATCCAACCCCAACGCCGGAAACAACGACATCACCCCGTCGCAAGAACTCTGCAACTCCCTCGCGTCCTTCTTCCACAACAAGATCACGGACATACACAACAGCTTCAACAACCAACCAACGCAAGCCACAACCGCAACGACGCCACCCACCACCACCCTCCGCACCTGGACCCCGATCAGCACCAAAGACACCATCCGCACCATGAACTCCATCCATTCCGGATCTCCAACTGACCCCTGCCCTCACCACGTCTTCAACAAAGCCGACGCTGTCATCGCACCCCACCTACGGGACATCATCAACACCTCCTTCGACTCCGCCACCTTCCCTGAGAGCTGGAAGCACGCCGAACTCAGCGCTCTCCTCAAGAAACCCACAGCAGACCCCACCGACCTCAAGAACTACCGGCCCATCTCGCTCCTCCCGTTCCCGGCCAAAGTCATCGAGAAGACCGTCAACAAACAGCTGGCCGCCTTCCTCGAGACGAATGGATCCCTCGACCCCTCACAGTCCGGCTTCCGAGCGAACCACAGCACCGAGACCGCCCTCATCGCCGCCACCGACGACCTTCGAACTCTGATGGACAACGGAGAAACAGCGGCCCTCATCCTCCTGGACCTCTCCGCGGCTTTCGACACTGTCTGCCACCGCACCCTAGTACAGCGCCTCAGCAACATCGGAATCCAGGAGAAGGCACTGGAATGGATCACCTCCTTCCTCGACGGAAGAACACAAAGAGTCCGCCTACCACCGTACAAGTCAGAGGCCACCAAAGTCATCTGCGGCGTCCCACAAGGATCCTCACTGAGCCCCACCCTCTTCAACATCTACATGAGCCCCCTCGCGGCCATCGCACGCCAACACAACCTCAACATAATCTCCTACGCCGACGACACCCAGCTGATCCTCTCCCTGACCAACGACCCCGCCACCGCCAGAGCCAACCTGCACGAAGGGATGAGAGACGTGGCCGAATGGATGACGACCAGCCGCCTGAAACTGAACTCAGACAAGACGGAGGTCCTCATCCTGGGCTCCACGCCCTCCGCCTGGGATGACTCCTGGTGGCCCCCCGCCCTGGGCACCGCGCCCAAACCGACGGACCACGCACGCAACCTGGGCTTCATCCTGGACTCCTCCCTCTCCATGACCAGACAAGTCAACGCCGTCTCCTCGTCATGCTTCAACATCCTGCGCATGCTACGTAAGATCTTCCGGTGGATCCCCACCGAGACGAGGAAGACGGTCACCCAAGCCCTCGTCACCAGCCGACTGGACTACGGCAACGCCCTCTACGCCGGAACCACGGCCAAACTCCAGAAGAGACTCCAGCGGATCCAGAACGCCTCGGCGAGACTCATCCTCGACATCCCCCGACGCAGCCACATCTCCGGACACCTGAGAGATCTGCACTGGCTCCCGGTCAACAAGAGAATCACCTTCCGTCTCCTCACCCACGCGCACAAAGCCCTACACGACCAAGGCCCGAGCTACCTCAACAACCGGATCAACTTCTACACTCCCAAGCGCCTCCTCAGATCAACCAACCACGCCCTCGCCGCCGTCCCCCGCATCCGAAGAGAGAGAACAGGAGGAAGGTCCTTCTCCTACCTGGCCGCCAAGACCTGGAACTCACTTCCCACCATTCTGCGCCTGACCCAAGACCACCTCTCCTTCAGGAAGAAGCTCAAGACTTGGCTGTTCGAGCAGTAGCGGCACCCCCCCCTCCCAGCGCCTTGAGACCCTACGGGTGAGTAGTGCGCTTTACAAATGACCTGATTGATTGATTGAAGATGATAACGGGAGTCCGAGGGCCTGTCCCCAGGTGACGAGGAACCAAACTCTCTGGGCATGGGACCTGGGGCCTGTGGATTTCGCAGGCAGAAGAATATTCTGCTGATAGGCGTCTGCATGCTAACCTTGGTGTGCCTGAGGTCCGTGCTCTACCTGTTCAAGCACTTACAGGAGAAAGAGCAGAGCTCCGTGAACCTGCTCCTGGAGTTCAAGCTGCAGCAGGAGACGCTCTTTGCGCAGCTGGAAGTGGTGTATGAGCAGCGGCCAGGCTGGAGCAGTCCCTCCAGAAGGAGCGTGCGGAGCACAAAAAGACCAAGGACGATTTTGAAGTATTTAAATCAGAAGCTCAAGAAGCCCTGAGCAAAGAGAAGGAAGACGCCATGAACCACTCTGTCGCCCTTCCCTCTCACCACAAGATCCTGAAGAACCAGCATGAAGAAGTGAAGAAGCAGCTCCTGGACTTGCATGAGCAGTATTAACTCTCTAAAGCTGGAAAACCGGCAAACGTTGGAGAGCCACAAACAAAAATATGCACAGCTCCAGCGGGAGAATGAGGAACACGTGGGGATGCTGCTGGCTATGATATCGAAACTAATGGAAGAAAGTATGGTTCTTAGGAATGCACATGATGAGCTCAGCTCTCAGCTGCTAAGTGCGCAGGAGCAGCTGAAACCGATGCGCCGGATGAATGAAGCTCTTCAGAGGATACCAAGCTTCAAGCTGTTCACAGCCCTGGGGCACCAGCAATTCCAGTCACAGGCCCCAGATAATAAGCGTTTCCGAGCCTTTAAAGCTGAATTGTAGCTTATTCGCGAACAGACTGGCCTACAAGCAAATACTCTGGAGACACCGACATACTCTGGGAAGAAAACCCCAGAAGGTGCTGCCCAGGAGCATCTGAGTCAGATGGACCAGCTGAATGAAGCTCTTCAGAGGATACCAAGTGTCAAGCTGTTCACAGCCCTGAAGCACCAGCATTTTCAGTCACAGGCCCCAGATAATAAGCGTTCCCGAGCCTTTAAAGATGAATTGCAGCATATTCGCGAAAAGACTGACCTACAAGCGAATACTCTGGAGATGCCGACAGACTCTGGGAAGAAAACCCCAGAATGTGCTGTCCAGACTGCAGATTCTCACCCAAAATTATTGGTACCCCGGACAGGGTCTCTTGAAGTTCTGCCACAGCCAGCTCTGCCTCTGTGGCTAGCAAAGGCTAGAGATTGCAGTGCCCTGCATTTCTAGAGGACGGTGGATAGCATCCAGGCTGGATACGAGATGCTGAAAGAATTAAAGACCATAAACATCACTATCAGAAACAGCACCATCTACTATGATGAATTTGGGAACATGAATATTGGATTTGACAATCTGACCTGGACGTTGGACAAGAATGTGATGCCTCTCCGCACTGTTGGCGAGTACACAGGAAATCTGACCCTTGATGCTGATCAGATTCAGTAGCACACAAGAGCCAGCTAGCAATCTTTGATAGCCATATACTCCAGTGTGGGTGAAAGAGAGAGGGTACTGTGCAAGCTCTCAATCGAAGGGGCCAAATTAGGAATTTAACGAATATTGGATTCCACTCCATTCTTGTAAGCCAGGTACTGAAAGCAATATTACTATCTCCCTTGCTGAAGACAATAGGGGAAAATCTCTTAATCCTGGCCACTCAGAGGAGACTAATGGAAGCCAGCCTACTCTTCTCCATTCAAAGAAAATCCACTTACACTCTGTCAAATAGAGTACCGTCTTTCAAATGCTAAATCAGCCCTCAGTAAAGAATAATTATACATGAACTCAGTTTGTGGAATCCCACACATCAATTTATCCTGATACTGTGCCTGATACTGTGTAATAAAACATCAGAAATAATAAAAAATAAAAAAACGGTAAAAAAACTGTGCTGTTAAAGGTGGATTTCTGTAAAATTAGTCCAAAGGGTCATTGTAGCTACATACATACTACAAAGTACAACTATATTGCCATTAACTAAAAATTACGTTATACCGACAAGAAAGAGAAAACTCTTGGTAAATATTGTTTGGGTGAAAAGGCAAGTGATTAAACCTAAGGGCATACTCATCCTTCTGTGATGTACTAACAGGGGCAGACCTATACTGATGGACAATATTTCTATTATTAACCAACTCATCATAAGATGGAGCCAGCTAGCAATGGAAAATGGTGGTGTTTATGTTTTGGTGGAAGGAAGCTTATGTTTTGCTGTGAATTTGGGACTAGTTTGACTGCCGCTTTATAATTATGGAAATTTCAGCTTTAACAGCCATAGATGCTAATGCATTTTTTGGATGGTAATGCTGATGGAGGTTTTCTATGAATCTCAACGTACCTCAGTCGCGGGAGGTTCATGACACATCAATTTGTTGCCAAGGTCTGTAGTAGAAACAGGTATTTCTGCCTACAAGTGGTATTTGATATGGTGTGGCTGCTGTCAGAAAGTTGTCACCGTCTTCAGGAAGCTTCATGATTTTTGCCTTTATTGCTAGTTTTTCAACAGCTGGTGGTGGGGGGGGGGTGGTCTGTATTGTAGAATATATTGTTGACAGATCTCTTGACAGGTCTGTTGATGTAGTTGGTAAAGTTAGTATCTGAATTCATTTTTATAATGAAACTGGTTACTTTCTCTACTACACCGAAAGGGAATGGTTTAACGCTATTGTAGTAAACCTAATGATTGTACTGTGTTGGTGTCCATTTTTATGAACTGGTGCGTCTCATCATCACGTTTGTCGAATAAAGATTCTTCATCAGATGACATGCCTAATATTCAGTTTTGTACCTCAGGTTGAAAAGATGTTGCTCTCAGCCACCCTTGCCTTCATAATACCACTGCGCCCAATTGTGTAAGCCCAGTGGTTGCAACATCCAAGCAGTATCAATAATGGTAGATGTTATTTCTCCTTCATGTAGAATGGCTTTAACTTCAGATATGTTATGGTCCGTCAACAAAACTAATGATACAATGTCACACCACATTTACATATTGCTAAGGTGTCCGATGTTCTAATCAATGTTGCAGCCGCTGCTGAAAAGCTTTGACCTATATTATCAAGTCTACTTCCTTCTCTGTCCAGTGGAGAACAGGGTGACATTGGTGTGCTAGATCCTTTATCAGCTTACATTCCCATGGAATCTCTGCATGAGTGTACAGAAAGGTACAAAGGTTTGTCATCTGGGGATTTATATTTTATCTGAAGATACTATTGGCAGGTTTTTCATTGCTTTAACCGCTTCCGTGCGGCGCCGATTCCGCCCCTGTGCTGGACATTCCAGAACAGGGTGCGGTCGTGACGGAACCATTCCGTCATCAGCACAGCTCAGCCGTGACCGATTACGGAATGGTTCCGTCACAAGCATCGAAGGGGTTAAGACCTTCAGACCAGATATGACCAATTGTTAGTATTGCTCATACCATTTTTCTTGCAGGTTGTTTGAAATCATAAAAGAAACAATCAATTTCTTTCGTTGGAACTGGAATGTCAAATATTTTAGTTGCTCATTCAATCAATCTATGGAAGTCACCTAGATCATCTGAAGTCTGATGAAGTTGGGGCTATATCTCTTTCAACATGTACTATATATTGGTCTCATTCAGGGCTGGTTTCATCTGTCGAACAGGACAGAAGTTCTCCTTGTTGGTGGTAAGTATAGACACTGTCAGGATGATCTGATTGTAATATGTGGGATGTTGTTGGAGACTGTATCAGTGTAGCTAATCTGAGTTGGTCACTCAAAGGTGTTATGGATTGGATTTGTAGTGCCACAGCAGAGTGTGAAACTTGCGGATTAATTGGTTTCTTTTGTGCCTGGGGCGCAGGTACAGGAAAGTGTTTGGAGTAATTTGTCAATATCAACCGCAGGTCTTCAACTAGGTGTAACAGTACCTATATCATAGGTTGGGCGCAGAAATGAGAGACATCTTCATACGGCATATCCCTGTATTGCCATTCTTGTTCCTGGTGTTCTTGGAATGACTGAAAAGAAACTCTGAATGTAGGAAGTTCAGACTCTCTTTTATAAAGATATTCAGGCTAAGCCTCTTCATTGCCGTCGTCATGTGGGACCTTGTATTTCACATTTATTTGGCCATGACTATATGCTGGCACAAATCATCCATCTTCACAGTCTTCAGAGTCGAAAAGGTGCTGTGGAAGATTTGTGGACACCTTACTCTGAGAAGTAGGCTCTGGTACTAAATGAGCTGGGGCACCTCTTTCTTAAATCGGGATAACTTGTGTTCTTGCTGGTTTGTTGTTGTTGGTGGTACAGTCGAAGAGGTGATTGTCGTTAATAGTAAAGTCGATGATGCAGTCGTCGACAAAGTCGGAGTTGTCTTTGCAGGTGCTGTTGACACCATAGAGCAGTGTCTATGTAGGAATTTGTCTTCTTTTTTCTACAACGATGATCCCGTTGACGACATTGTCACTGATGGTCCTGAAAATGAACGTCTCGACTGTAATGTACCTTTCCCAACACCATAGGTATTTCTACCATTGTTTCGGCGGCTCTTACACTGGCTTGGGTCAGGATTTGCTAATTAGTCTTCTCTCCTCAGATAAAGATTATCAACGCTTGCTTTCTTTTGAATCTCTTTTGGAGGTTCTGTGGAAATAGATGGAGATTTGTCAGACCTCGAAAATTCAGGGTGTCTCTCCACAGAACATGCCCTCTTGTGATGTTTTTTAGAATTATAGTCATATCAAAAGTCTGCCATCTCTGAGAGTTTTAGTTAAAAAAAGTACAGTACATTTTAAATTACTTGAATTTATGATTAGGATAAAGGCAATAAATGCACTCTTTGTTAGGGCCCTCAGAGTGAAGTCTCTTTTCGCCACTGGTGCCACGAGGCCTAAAAATACAGTTTTTTTTTAGATGCATCAGATGTTGTCTGATTGTCTCTGACTGATTAACGTTAAGTTCTTTTTTAAAAGCTGTGACTAGGCTACCAAAGAGACTTTGTTATAAGACTATGTTTTACATCGAACTGCTGTTTGGATGTTACAGTGAAACTCCCAGCGCAGAGAGTGGAATGATTCGAAGATCTGAATCTATGAAAAATCTAATTTTGGATAAAGAGGAAATATTGGTAAACAATCATAAAATAGCAAAATTACACTGTGAGTGAGTTGTCGGAGTCCAGTGTGATAATGGTAATACACACTACTCAAGACGTTACTGCCTCTGCACGCGTCTTCCAAAGTCATCAGTTATTTCAAAATGTAAAAACTACTCTTGAACATAATTTCCTCCTGTGGAATACATTCAGAATGTTTAATAGTCGCCAAAATAATACAGGATTTCGTCACTTGCGTTCCAGACTTAAGAAAAACATGTTTCCCATCTTTTGCTCAGGATACTTGTTCATTACTGCCCTAAACATACACGTTCCCTACATTCTTAGATGTATTCCACTGATTTGTACTGCAAGTATAGCAAGGAAATGCCAAGACAATAGAAAACAGCACTCCCACTCTTTCTAGCTACCTAGATATTTGCCAAGGGACATGGGCATAAACAAATTAAAAATCACAGGACGTTTGCTAAAACAGAGCTGAGGAAGGTTTTACATTGTGAATGACAGAGGGGCTCAGGCATCTTGTAAAGCAAGTATGCTGGGGGGAGGGAGCTTTCAATCATGGCTATTTTCCTTGATTCGCCTTTGCACGCAGTAGGCTCTGGAACAGACCATACTTCACTCACTTCCTTTAAATCATTGGCGGAAATCCACCAACTAGTGTTCCAGATAACCCTGTAGTAGCAATCATGAAAATAATAAATGTAAGAATCTACGAAGCTCCAAGTGCATACTTCTGTGTAACAACGATTATTCAGAAATTCCCTTTCGGATTATTACTGGTCAATCGAATATTCTAAACTACAAGTAGCAGGTTAGATCCTCTCCAATAAATGGTGCCCTGTTCTACTCTATTTATATTGCTTCTCTGAGCATCATTTTTATTCCTCCCAAGGGCCCAGGCAGCTCAGTTGGTCCCTTGCCGCCACTGTCCACTCACTACTGCTCAAGGCGCGTCCTCACAGGCGCAGTGGAAGGGGCTCTGAAGGGCCAGGCATGCACAGGAAAGGCTCTCAAAAACAATAATAGGGCAAACCAATATTCCCAAGGAACTGGGTATAATCAATAACACAACAAAAAATGTTCCCTAAGGAATCGCTTCACGTTTTTTAAAATTTCAAATTTGTCACAACAGTGAACACAATTCCATAACACTCAAGAGATTATTATCTAAGAACCAAATATTTTATAGTTTTTTCTCAAAAGATACATAAAAACATATCTTATTCACATCGCATAGGTATAAATCCATATGTCCATTCATGTATGGCAACTCAAATATCCACTGCTTCCCGGTTTCTGACATGTGCAGTGGTTTCTGACACTTTTTCAAGAGTATATGGACAATATTTACAAATTTGCCATATATACATTATTCAACACTTATATACATAATTGCAATATATTGATTGGTAATATTATACATAAAAAAGTGTCATAGCATCGATGTTTCGGTCTCACACACTGTTATTCTTCGAGACCGTCATCAGGACATGTGTTGCACCATGAATCTAGCCTAAAACAACATATACATGATCAGCAACATATTTATAAACAATCCCTTGAGTACATAAATATGTATGATCTGCCCTCACCAAACCAGGTGATCTAAAGTGTATATTTACAGTGTATATTTACACAACTGCCAAACACTTTCAACTCCCAAGTGTGCAAAAACATGTATGAACACCTATACACCTCTAGTCAAATTCCATAAATTGTGCAGCACATTACATAGTTGTGACATGCACACGCAACTGAATCTGTATATAAGCCTAAATACTCACAACAACGACCGGTAACTAAAACCTTAACCGTCTTGTCCTAAAAAGAAACCACAGCCAATCATAAACCACTAATTTAACCACTAAAATCTGGTATTCTACATACACAATAGTGCATCTATCTTACCTTCTGCCTCTTTCTGTTAAAGGTCTATGAATAACATGAATACATAGGCTCATCAATTCTGATATTCTCTGATATTATCAGGATCTTAACATTTAATATCCACATATACAAAATAAATCAAAACTGTATTCACATACACAGATGGCACTATATTCTGCCCGTGTATAATCTATAGAGGAAACACAAACATAATGTACGTAGGTCAATATAATGTTTAATCGTAGCACTGTTAATCCTTTATCTCTCATGTTATTAGCTGAAACTTACTTTTAGGAAGGTTGTCTTAATTGATCATTACTCGCTCGTCGTATCAGTCCAGTGTTTGCCGGCGACTTCCTGACTCTCTATGACCTCTTTCACGGTCAAGTGATCAGGCCTTGCAGAAGCGTGTCGGCCAACTTGGAATTTAATCTGATGCCTGACCTTCCATAAACTAAACTGGGCAGTCAGGCAATATGTCCAAAAACAATTATTTAATCGCGATGACAACTTAAATCATTTCTCCCTCGTATTATTTCTAACAATATACTTTTAGGGACGTCCCTCTTACAATCGCTCGTCGCAACAATAAAGTGTTGCTGCCGACTTTCTCACTCTCTATGGCCTCTTTTTGGATCATGTGACTAGCCACTTATCAAGAGCTACAAAAGGGCAGAATGACATATCCCTTTCTAATTCTAATGGTCACAGTTAGAACGGAATAACTCGTCATTTTGTGTATACTATTATATTAAGATGGAAGAATAGGAATTCACTCAGATCTCACATTAATCTCGCTACAGGTAAGAGTACCACAAAACTAACTCTATCACAACATTCTTCTTTGAAACTTGTCATATATTAAAGGTCACAATCATATTAGCGGAGGGTAGCCAGCATTTGCCACTCCACAAAATAATTTAATCCCTTGTCAACTGTGTTTGCTGACCAGATCCACCTATTTTCCTTTTGGGTGAGCAGACAATCCACATCATGTCTTCTTTTTGAATACTTGACAGTTTAAAAAAAAAAAACATTTCATATCACATGGGGAATTATGTTTTTCTAAATGAGCAGGACAGTAACCTGCAATTTACAATGGAATATGATAGGGAGTCCATAAACTGACGCTGAGCCTCAGACAGACTTCTGATCTGCTGTCATTTAGGAGAGCCCTTAAGACGTGGCTCTTTACACACTAAATCCTCAACACACGCATACTAGTGATCACCCAGCGCCAGGACACCTTTGGGTAACAGTGCGCTTTAAAAATGTCTAAAATAAATAAATAAATAAAACAAACTGTTCACAGCCCTGAAGCACCAGCATTTTCAGTCACAGGCCCCAGATAATAAGCGTTCCCGAGCCTTTAAAGATGAATTGCAGCGTATTCGCGAAAAGACTGACCTATAAGCGAATACTCTGGAGTCGCTGACAGACTCTGGGAAGAAAACCCCAGAAGGTGCTGTCCAGACTGCAGAATCTCACCGAAAATTATTGGTATCCCGGACAGGGTCTCTTGAAGTTCTGCCACAGCCAGCCTTGCCTCTGTGGCTAGCGAAGGATAGAAATGGCAGTGCCCTGCGTTTCTAGAGGACGGTGGATAGCATCCAGGCTGGAGACGAGATGCTGAAAGAATTATAGAACATAAACTTCACCATCAGAAACAGCACCATCTACTATGATGAATTTGGGAACATGAATATTGGATTTGACAATCTGACCTGGACGGTGGACAAGAATGTGATGCCTCTAAGCACTGTTGGCGAGTACACAGGAAATCTGACCCTTGATGCTGATCAGATTCAGTGGCACACAAGAGCCAGCTAGCAATCTTTGATAGCCTTATACTCCAGTGTGTGTGAAAGAGAGAGGGACTGTGCAAGTGCTCAAACGAAGGGGCCAAATTAGGAATTTAACGAATATTGGATTCCACTCCTTTCTTGTAAGCCAGGTACTGAAAGCAATATTACTCTCTCCCTTGCTGAAGACAATAGGGGAAAATCTCTTATTCCTGTCCATTCAGAGGAGACTAATGGAAGCCAGGCTACTCTTCTCCACTGAAAGAGAATCCACTTACACTCTGTCAAATAGAGTACCATCTTTGAAATGCAAAATCAGATCTCAGTAAAGAATAATTATACATGAACTCAGTTTGTGGAATCCCACACATCAATGTATCCTGATACTGTGTAACAAAACATCAGAAAAAAAAGAAAAAAAAAAACGTTTTTAAAAACTGCGGTTAAAGGTCAACAAAAGAATCACCTTCCGTCTCCTCACCCACGCACACAAAGCCCTACACGATCAAGGCCCGAGCTACCTCAACAACCGAATCAACTTCTACGCTCCCAAGCGCCACCTCAGATCAACCAGTCACGCCCTCGCCGCCGTCCCCCGCATCCGAAGAGCGACAACAGGAGGAAGGTCCTTCTCCTACCTGGCCGCCGAGACGTCGAACTCCCTCCCGACCGACCTGCGCCTGACCCAAGACCACCTCTCCTTCAGGAAGAAGCTCAAGACCTGGCTGTTCGAGCAGTAACGACACCCCCCCCCCTAGCGCCTTGAGACCCTACGGGTGAGTAGTGCGCTCTATAAATGTCTTGATTGATTGATTGATTTCTGTAAAATTAGTCCAATGGGCCATTGTAGCTGCGTACATACTACAAAATACAACTATGTTGCCATTTACTAAAAATTACGTTATACCGACAAGAAAGAGAAAACTCTTGGTAAATATTGTTTGGGTGAGAAGGCAAGTGATTAAACCAAAGGGCATACGCATCCTTCAGTTATGTACTAACAGGGGCAGACCTATACTGATGGACAATATTTCTATTATTAACCAACTCATCAGAAGATGGAGCCAGCTAGCAATGGAAAATGGTGGTGTTTATGTTTTGGTGCCAGCGAAGAGCCAAGCACCCAGTTAATAACACGTAAAGTCCAACTTCTCACTTTGGCAGCTAGGTCGGTACAAGATTAACTCAAGGCAAGCACCAGCAGCCACCACAGCGAGGGCCTGTTTAAGCTCTTACCTGGAACTGTAAGATAGATCTGGAATTTCCCCTGGCTGTAGGGGACCTTCCTCAATGACTGAAAGTGCTGGATGTGGAGAAACAAGAAAAGACTCCCTTGCTTCTGCCCATCCCACGTTCTACTTGCAAGTGAAATTAGGAAGTGCACACCCTATGTCGTCATTCCTTGCCATGCTTTGATATACATAGATTTAATGTAGATTATGCAAATCTACATCCGTTACTACAAAACAACAAAAATATTAAAATGTCTACCCTGATTTCATCTCAACCACTAATAAAATACTTGCCTATTTCTGGATTGATCTTTTCTGATGGAGGGAGCCTTGCTACACTGAATAAATACCAGGTAAGCACCTTGGTAGAAAATGAAAGAAAGATGGACACATGTCTAGTCAGGTTTTTTTTTTCCTTTACATGAACAAATATTGAAATTTCTTCTTAACCAAACGACCTCTACTCCCATTCTCATATTAACAAAAGAAATAATGAACAATCTTCATTTTTTTAGATTTTCTCAAGATTTATTAGTTTGAAACTTAGTAATTTATGAGGTGCCATAAGATTCTTTAAATTCTTAATAAACTATAACATTAAGGTCCCAATTATCATCAGCTCAATTAATTGCGACATGGGATGTAATATTGTTACCACACAATTTTGAGAATCCGCGACATAAATTCACATGGGCAAAAATGACTGAAAAAAATGGTTCATGCTGATTTTGGGTGCAATAAGCGCCAACATCTGAATATATGCCCCATTTCAATGGCAGTATTCATGGTTGAGGGATGATTATCTCATCCAATGTATTTCAATTCCAGAGACAATGTGCATGTCTGCAGAAAACTGTGATGTGACAAATGAGTACAAATAAAATTGTACAATGATAAAAATGCCATAGGATATTTTATCAGCATGACTATGTAAAGAACAAGCATTTGCAATACAATTGGTCTCGCCCTTGCAACCTTATATGTATTTAGCTATGCAGCATGTAGGAGAGTACGGTCTGCTTCCTATGGTTACCCCCACTTTTTGCTGTGATTCTCTGGTTTTTCGTCTTTAGTCTGGCTGTGGCCCTGCTAATCAGGCCCACAGCCTAGCTGTTCTCTCTCTAAATTGATACCATGTACTTTAGGTACATACCAGATTGGTTACTGGGTCACCCTTGTGAGCCCCTGTATAGTGCACCCTAGGTACCCAGGGCATAGGTGCACCATAGGTCTACAAGGGGCTGCAGCATGTATTGTATGAAAATTTTTATGTTTTTTTAAAGTGTGTGTAAATTGATTTTAGAATTTGTACACCTCCCACTAACCTGTTAGGGGCACTCACCTAGACTCTGAAAACACCCGTGCAGCCGACCTAAACACTGCCACGGGGAAGAAAAGTCTCCTTCACCGCCATTAGCGAGTGAGCCTGATTACAGGCCACGCCCACTACTTTTGGCCACGCCCCCTTGACTACTTAAAGCGCCGACGCCCAGTCTCTCTCAGAACCTATACTCCTGAGGCACAGCCGGGAGCTCTGCTGAAAAATTGTATGAAAAATTTTATGTTTTTTTAAAGTGTGTGTAAATTGATTTTAGAATTTGTACACCTCCCACTAACCTGTTAGGGGCACTCACCTAGACTCTGAAAACACCCGTGCAGCCGACCTAAACACTGCCACGGGGAAGAAAAGTCTCCTTCACCGCCATTAGCGAGTGAGCCTGATTACAGGCCACGCCCACTACTTTTGGCCACGCCCCCTTGACTACTTAAAGCGCCGACGCCCAGTCTCTCTCAGAACCTATACTCCTGAGGCACAGCCGGGAGCTCTGCTGAAAAATTGTATGAAAAATTTTATGTTTTTTTTTTAAAGTGTGTGTAAATTGATTTTAGAATTTGTACACCTCCCACTAACCTGTTAGGGGCACTCACCTAGACTCTGAAAACACCTGTGCAGCCGACCTAAACACTGCCACGGGGAAGAAAAGTCTCCTTCACCGCCATTAGCGAGTGAGCCTGATTACAGGCCACGCCCACTACTTTTGGCCACGCCCCCCCTGTCGGTATAAAATCATGTGCCGCATTCGGACGCGCAGCGGGCGCGCCGTCAGCGCGCCAAAGGCAAGCCCGTCCGGGCCCAGCCGGACCCAGGCCCAGTTACTCTGCCCATTTCTGTCACGAAATGCCCGAACTACACCCGGGACAGGCTCCTGGCCCTGAACACACAAAAACACCCCCTCTGCAATTACACCTATTCGGGCGACAATCCTTTTACCGGCTGCAGTTTCTGCAACCCTCCTGGCACAGACTCGGCACCAGGAGGACTACAACTAGGCCTCCTCAACTGCAGATCGCTCGCTAAACATGCGCATGAAATTAACCTCTTGATTCTAAACCACGCTATGGACATTCTGTTTCTCACTGAAACATGGCTTACTCACAACAATGGCCCTGATATAGTCCTAGCACTCCCTCCGGGCTATCAAATCTGCTCATTGAATAGACCAGTTGGTAGAGGAGGCGGCCTAGCCATAATATCTAAGGACGTGTTCTCCTGTAGAATCTCGGATGGTAACATCAAAGGTTGTGAAAGCTGCCACTTCTCCATCCAAATCTCCCCAGTAACATCCCTGTCGGGAATGCTTGTATATCGCCCCCCTGGCCAACTCACCGATTTTCCTAGCAAACTCACTGATCACATCACCATGGATTGCACGACTTCCTCCAACTATCTCCTACTGGGGGACCTCAATATCCACTTCCTGGACCCGGTCGACAAACAGGCTGTAGAACTCCTACAAGATCTTTCCTCTATGGGCCTCGGCCTAAAAAACGCACAGGCGACTCACGACAAAGGACAGCTACTCGATCCCATATTCACTAACATCCAAGATCTGAGCACTCGCCCCCACGTCCCCCTCCCTTGGACCGACCACTTCCTGGTCCCCTTCGAATGGCACATTAACATCCCTCCACCTCAACCTCCTAAATTCAGAACCCTTATTAGACGCTGGCATAAACTGGTCCCAGAGGAATGGGCAGCTAAACTAAGTGAAGATACCCCTCCCCCCTCTCAAGACACTATCACTGCTGACACCAAATTTAACACATGGATCTCCCAATCTCTGGACGACATCCTCCCGAAATCCAGCACCCTCAAACGTACCAAGAGAGTCACCCCTTCCCCCTGGTACACCCCCGAATTAAACTTACTACGGAAGGAATGTAAGAGGAACGAACGCTTATGGAGGAAAGATAAAAAGGCAGACAAAAAAGATATATTTCGGGCCTCTTTAAAATCCTATAAAACGGAACTCCTCAATACTAAAAGCGCCTTCTACGAAGATAGAATTAAAAACGCCTCCTGCTCGGCACATGAAACCTTTGCCGTCCTTAAGGAACTCCTCCAGGCCCCAGACCCCCCAGTAAAACCTCTGGACCCCAAAGCAGCGGAAAGCAAATGCATTAAACTTGCCACCTTCTTCGACGAGAAAATCCAAAAAATTCTCGCGGACCTACCCCCAATCACGGCTGACAACCTGGGCGGGGATCCTTCTAAATCTCCCATTTACTGCCCTCACTCCCCTGTTGGCAACCTACCCTTTCTGGACACCTTTGGCCCAGTGTCTACGGAAGAGGTAGCCGCGACATTGGCTACAATTAAAAGTGGCTCTCCTCGCGATCCCGCCCCCCTCCGTTTTCTGAAAAAAGTGTCCAGCACCATCCTCCCCCCCCTCTCGTCCCTCATTAATTCCTCCCTCTCGCAGGGTCTAGTCCCTCCTAGCTGGAAGGCGGCAGTGGTCAACGGCCTTTTAAAGAAACCCTCTCTAGACCCCCTGGACCTAGCCAACTACAGACCTATCTCCCTCCTCCCAGGAAATAGCAAGATCACGGAGAAGCTAGTGAATAAAAAACTATCACTATTCCTTGAGAACAACAACCTACTCGGGACCTCCCAGACAGGGTTTCGTCCAGGACAGGGCACTGACACAGCCCTCCTGGCAGCAGTGGAGAAGGCCAGAAGCATTCTGGACACGGGAGGATCAGTGGCAGTGATCCTCCTGGACCTCAGTGCGGCCTTCGACACTGTGAGCCACCACACCCTAATCCAACGACTGGGAGACATCGGAGTAAGGGGCACGGCCTTGAAGTGGCTAAAATCTTTCCTAGACGGACGCTCCTTCCAAGTCTGGGAGAATGACAGCCACTCCCCCGCAATCCCCCTCCGTTGTGGAGTACCGCAGGGCTCATCCCTTAGCCCTACGTTATTTAACGTGTATATGTCCCCGCTGGAGAAACTGGTCAACCCGTTCGGTGTCTCGATTATCAACTACGCCGACGACACCCAGCTGGTGGTAACCCTCTCACACCCGCACCAATCCCCACCCGACCTTCACAGCTGTCTCTCGGAAATTCATAACTGGATGAACTCCTCGGCACTGAAACTGAACGGGTCCAAGACCGAGATCCTGCTGCTCGGACATAAAGAGCCCTCCCTGCCGCCTGACATCTGGCCCGTCTGTCTAGGTGACCCCCCTACACCGAAGGAGGAGGTCAAGAGCCTGGGCGTATGGCTCGAAAAGGACCTGAGCTTCAGATCACAGGCCAAAAAAATGGCAGGAATCTGCTTTGGACTCCTTAGGGCCTGCAGAAAGGTCTTCCCCCTGCTCCCCGCTACCTCCAAGAAACTCCTGATTCAGGGCCTCATTATGGCGAGGCTGGACTACTGCAACGCAATCTACCTGGGTGCCCCCGAAGCCACCCTCAATACCCTGCAGAAAGTCCAAAACGCCGCGGCCCGCCTACTTACCGACACCCCCGCTAGATCCTCGGCAAAGCCAGCCTTGAAGCTCCTGCATTGGCTCCCAGTCAGAGAAAGGGTGGCTTTCAAGGCCCTCTGTCTGGCCCATAAGACCCTCCATGACAAAGGCCCACCCATCCTCAAGGATTTCATCATCCCTTACAATGCGAGTAGGGTCCTCCGCTCAGGCGGAGAGAACTTCATCACTGTTCCCAGAGTCAAAAAGGCCCGGTCCGGAGGACGCCGCTTCTCGGTCCACACGGCCAAACACTGGAACAACCTTCCTCGGAGACTGTGAACTGAACCTAATCTTCTCCAATTCAGGAAGGCCTTGAAAACCTTTCTCTTTCCTTAAATCCCCCCCCTTCGATTCTGACCTCTCCTGAGTTCTGGTTCTAGCGCTGGGATGCTCTAGGGTTACTACGCGCTCTATAAAACCTTAAAAATAAATAAAATAAAAATAAAATAAATTGTGCCACCCCTGGTTTGCCTTCCAAACTGACACCACAGGTCTGTTCACACAGCCTTGGTAAGGTGGTGTAATCACCCCTTACTTAGAAATAGTATACCTATATCTATATATACATATAGACACATATACACCTATAAGTTACTCCTATGGCAGGCCTTGACAATCCTGGAGGCAGATTGCTTGGTTTTATGTGAGAGGGTGCCCTAGCACGAGCTGAGCCCGTCTGCAGCTTTTGGAACCATCTCCTTATAGCTGTTCTATGATATAGCCATACCACATACTCTTAAGTGCATTATAATCCTCCTGGTTAATGTTAACTTTGGTTTGGCTTTATCAAAACATGTAGTGTAAGGTGTCAAACACTTTGGAATACTACCCCCCTCCGCCAGTTCTGGCGGCGGGGATAGCATTCCACCCTTCTAGAGGGAGAAGACAAGTAGTTACTGGTAAACCCGGTTAAAGTTAAACAGAGCCTCAGCATCACAAAATGGATGCTGCTGCCACAGACATGAGTCTCCTGCCCTCCTGCTGTTGGATGAAACTCCGGCAGGGGAGGCCTTGACAATAGGTTTCCTGTCCAGGGAGGTGCTAGCACCTCCCCAGACAGGGCTTTGTTTTATTGGGGCAGGGAGGGCTGCACTCAGTGAATGCTTCCCAGACACTGCCTGGGGCACACTAGTTGCTTCATGCATTTCCCAGTTCAAACCCGTTGCTGGGGCACTCTGCCCCAGCTCTGGCGTGAAACTGGACAAAGGGAAGGGGGTGTAACCACCCCCTTCCCAGGTCCACCCATAGGAGGGACCTGAAAGGTAGTCCAGCCCCTAAAGTTAGTATCAGTGTAGGAATCCAGTCCCTAAGACTTTAGATTACCCTGGACAAAACTCTGAAACATAAATCCTGGACCTTCAACATTCCATTTCGACTGGAAGACAAAAGATATCTTCCTTGTGGTCAAGGAGTGACCACCCTGTTCAAACAGGCATCAACAGCAACTTTGCTGGTATGCATTTTTGAGGCTCCCGCCAGATCTCAAAGAATCTGCGACACAGGACACAGACTTCCAGACATCTCTGACCCCGACCTTCGCTCACAGCAAAGCTGAGACCCCTGGCAGACATGCGAGAAGTGGGACCGGAACGCCTGGACATCCTGCATTTTGCTATCTGCATCAACTTCCCGAGTTATTCCGAAGTTGTGCATTGGGGTGCTTGAAGCCTTAGCCATGAGCACCATTTGCTCTGAAGCTCAGAGGTCCCCACTCCACGAGTGTCCCTTGGGCCCCACTTTTGCATTTCAGCTTGATGCGTCTTTGCGGTTCCTAGTCTATTGGCTAGTGAGCCCCCCGAAGACTTTATTTTTAATATAACTTGCTTTCCTGGTTGCTCCAGGCTTGCTCCAACTTCTCACCAAAAGAGAAATTCCACAGACCTTGCTGGTCTGCACCGAAGCCAATCTCGACATCCTGCGTGGGTTGCGTTTGCCATGGTTTGTTGGGTCCAATCCGGATACCGACACCGCAGTCAACTAGATCCTTTGTGGGACAGCTCGACTCCAGCTCCTGGTTGTCGTCGATGCCTCCTGGACCTAGTGGCTGAAGAGACAAACTTCATCTTTTCTCCTGAAATCGCCCGACATTGGCTGGCAGCTTTCCATCGCCATCCTAGTCAATGGCAAGTGACCCAGACTCTATCCCTTCTGCTTTCAGGTTCTCCAGATCTTCAATCCACCCTTTGATCCACCCGGACACTTTTCCTCTGTTCGCATGCAGCATTTCTTTCCAGCTCTCCATTGAAATCGACGACGAAACTCGACATCAAAAGACACCTATGCACCCGGCTTCCGTGGGTGAGGTAACACGAGTACTCTGGTAGTCTCGAGGGTATTGGCCCTCCTAGTGTCTAAGTCCAAAAGGGTCCCATCGTAGTTCATTTAGAAGTGTCCTTGAATTGTAAATTTGTAACTTGTTTGTTTCCCATAGAAAGTCAATGGTAACCCGCGGGTGTGTTTAGTCACTGCACGTGTCTCCCGTGGGCCTCCTGCATCCTAACCTTTGGTTGTTTAGAGTAGCCCCAGAGATTCCACAGGCCCCAGGGCTGCTTTCTAATCCTCACGTGGTTCTTATACCACTATTTTAGTATATGGTTCGTGAGACCCCTAGGGCAAAACGTATACTGTGCAACTTATCGTATGCCAATTAAGTAACTTGTATTGTACTTTTACCTCTGACCTCATAAAGAGTGCAGAGGGGTTGTGTTTAGAATACATTTATATATATATATTTGATATATACCTTTTGTAGTATGATTTCATTTGGTACTCAAGGGATTATAATTGGTAAAACAACTCGCTTAATTCGCTCTCTGAAGTCTTAGCCTGAAGACTGCTCATCACTGCTACCCCTAGGATAGCTTTCTATAAGGTTGACTTTACAACCACCATCCATAAGGGTCGATTAGACTGGTGCAAGGTGCCCACTAGAACTAGTGGACATCATATGCCAGGCTAACTTCTCACGCAGCACATTAGCCTGGGTGCTGAAACATCTACTGTTCTTTAACATGCAGGGAAAATAAGCTCCAAACTGCGTGACCAGGAATGGGAGCACATGAAGAGACATATTGCCTTTCAGCAGGAAATGGTATAGTCCAAAGCTCTGTTTTTAATATAAAATCAGGGCCTTCGGTAGTCATATCACTGAAAATACAAGATTTGAAAAAAATATTATTGTCTACGGGTGCTCATGGAAGACACTTTCAATGGACTGGAATCTAGAGAATGCTAAAGTGATTCTGGTATTTTACTGAACTCTGCTGGTCATTTTCTATCAAGAAAGTTATATAGGGGCAGTTGCCAGAAAAATAAAAAATAAAAAATCCCTAAGCAGAGAGCAATTCAGGTATTTTACTGACCTCTGCTTGTCGTTTTCCAATAAGACAGTTAAATAGAGGCAGTTAAACAGAAAAAAGTCCTTAAGCAGAAGAAAAGTCCTAGGGCTGATCTCCAGAGCCCACAAATTACATACACAAATAAGTATATACTAAAGTATATACAAGAGGTCTCGAATGCTCGACCTAAAAATTGTGTCTGTGAGTTTGTCCAGAGTTTTTCACCTTGGTGGTAGATTTGTGAAGAAGTTGCATCAGTACTAGACAAAATGTGAAATGGAATAGCAAGGGTCGAAGGAATTGGCAGATATCTGATAGCAAAGGCAACATTTATGAAAAGCATCCCCCTGTAACCTAACAATACCTAATCTCTTTCGGCCCATCTATTAATCTAACCAACCATCTGCATGAACCCACATACCCCTGTATAAGTGACATTTAATTTCTATTACTTTAATCCACCTCACAGAAATTTGAGTAAAATGCATGCAATGGTTTCCTTGAGAGCGCAAGACAAATCACAATAACCAGTGGATTAACCAGCATACCGCCCAAAGTAAAGCACTTGAATGCCTTGTCACGGGTAGTAAGCACTGTATAAATGAAATTACCTTACATCTGGCTGGGTACATGCCTGTAGAACAACTCCTTGAACGTGGCACGTGGGACAGAAAAAGGGGATGTAACGGACAAGAAAACATGATTTATGATCTCTCATCCACAAGAGGAATTGTGTACTGGTCCACAATGGTGTGGTTGTTAAAAGAAGAGTGATCAATGCTGTTTGTTTTTACATTTCCAGGGAGCATCCAAAATGAAGGTTCATGATAGGTGCTACTGACGCATTAATTGCTTGAGTCATTCCAGTACCAAATCCAATGCATGTATTTACCCAAAAAATCATATATTTTGTTCTGCATTGAACTGGTGTGAGTGTAAAATTACTTTACAACAGGGTTATTTTACGCAATATCTGCAACTCCAGTATAAGTGTCCTAGTTGCTTCTGTGCCACCAGTGAAATAATTCTGCCTATTGAGGCAGTTTGTTTGGAACTGTAGTGCAGTAATCTAGGAGTTTAGGGCCAGATTCATCAAACAAAAATACGCTTGCAAAGGGGCAGATTCTCAGAATCTGCCCCTTTGCGAGCTGCATTTTTGCATTTGGGATGCATCATCCCAAATTCAAAAATGGCAATTTTAGAAATCGCTAAATTGCGATTATTTGCATTTAAGGAATCTCAAATTGAGATTCCTTAAATGCAATGCATGAAAGTATTTAAAATTGCGAATTCGCTAATAGGACACTCAAATTACCGTGAAGTACAACTTCATGGTAATTTGCAAAAACTTTGAAAAATGCACTAAAGTGCATTTTTTAAAGTTTCATGTTGCGCACACACATGCCCTAAGGGCATGTGTGTGCGCAACATATGTGCACATATCAATTTCAGGGGTGCAACAGGGTGTCCTTTGGACACCCCTGCACCCTTGAAATCGCAATCTCAATTTGTGAATCGCTAATTGCGATTTGCAAATTGAGATTGTCTTCCCATTCCTTCCTATGGGCCTCTAGGCCCATAGGAATGAATGGGGAGGTATTCCTTAATTGCGAGTCGCAATTAAGGAATTCTAAGAAATCGCTATTTTTAAAGTGATTTCTTGATGCATTCCATTTTGCAATTCCTTAATAGCGAATCGGTATTTTTCGCTATTAAGGAATCGCAAAGTGGGTTGTTGATGCATCTGGGGGTTAGTTGCCAGTATGTGTACATTTACTGCAAAGAGATCGCTTCCATTGCTACAAGGCATAACACTTGTTGTTCACTGTATTTGTGAAAAGCTTACATTAACTAGAGATTTACTGTTGTCAGTGACTGGTATCCCCTCACTAATGCCTACGTGGTTGATGCTCTACTTTCTGTGAGAGCATTCCCCCTTCCTCTGGCGGTTGCCTCATTATCAAGATAATATTGAACCTTGAAGTGTTGAGTACACTCAATGTATTGGATATCATGGGGCAGATTTATCAAAATGTCACGCAATGCAGTGCTTCAAGACAATCTGCTGCATAACATGACAGGAATGCCCCATATTTAACATTTCACTGCGCGTTCCTGTCCTCTCCTTGCTCTGGCGCACTATGTGCTACCTAGCGTCAATGCAGGCACCCTTGCACAGGATTTTTATGCAGGAATGGACACCTTCCTGCACAAAAACAATCCTTTGAGGCGTTTACCTCTTTATATGTGTGCTGCAGAATGCAGCACACTCAGAAAGAGGAAAAAACGAGGAGAAATACATATATTTCTCCTTGTTACACCTCCCTTGGGAAGGCGTAGCATTTTGATGCATTCCCAGGTCTACTAGAATTGGTAAATCTGGGAATGCACCAAAATCCATGGATAAGTGCATGATAGATAGATAGATACTTTATTGTGCATGGTTATTTAAAACCTTTACAATATAAACAAGAGAAAAATCGGTTAATAAAACATGAGTCAAGTTTGTGCGTGTTAAGATGATGATTCCATCCTTAAAAAAACATGGTGAAGTAGGAGCAACAAAATTAAAATAAGCTTAACATCATGTTGAGCGTCCTGTTCATCATCAAAAGTTAAGCAATAAGTTCTTACTCGATGCCGGCCAAGGGGTAATATAGTAAAGTGCCAGTGTGCAAAAGAGAATGGTTAAGTTATAATACCATGAGAACACTCATCTCCACCCATGAAACTTGTTCCTAGGGCACAGTAACGCAGGGCAGTGACTTGCGTTGAATTACGGTACTCCAGATTTACTAAACCAAGCAGGGTCAGGCAAGTTGGCCTTGTGTAGCTGGTGAATCGTGTCGCCTTGTGTCCCCTTGCGTGGCGCAAGGCAATCGCAAAACCTTTGATAGATCTGCCCCGATATCTTCATGTGGTTAAATTCCACTTTGTTCCAGTGGAAATAAGATGATGAGCCCTGGTGTTTTTGTGGTTTAATGAATAAATGTAATCCTGTTTGAGACAATTCTATTTTGTCTACACTTCTTTGGGTAGCTGTACCTTAGGCAACACAAAATTCGCCTACAGTGTTGTTACCTTGCCATTGCTTTATCAAGATTGTCCTCTTGTGCTGATAGTCTAAGGGGTATATTTACGAGGCACCTGCGTCACTGGAGCGTCTCTTTTTTTGATGCTCCGGCGGCGCACAATGCTGAACTATATTTACAAGGCCACGCAAAGCCAACCCTGCGTGGGTTTTTATGGCCTTGTAAATATGGCCCGTTTCATGCATTAATCTGCATAAAAGGGGTGTTCCATGGGTGCTGCTGTGGGTGGTCTCACGCAGCACCCAAGGATTCTGACATATTCCCAGATTTACATGGTTTCGTAAACTTGGGAATGAGTCAGATTCGTTCGCCTCCCCCGAGGAGCCGTTAAAGTATCACAACAAGGAAAAATACCTCTATTTTTCCTCTTTGTTTGCTCTTTCTATGTGTGCTACATTCTGTAGCACACATAAAGGGAGGAAAACGCAATCAATGATTGTTTTTGTGCAGTAAGGTATCACTTTCTGCAGGAAAACAATCATCCCTGCACACAGGCACCCCATGCACAATAGTGTTGGTGGTAGGCAGCCAATTGTGCGCCAGCACAGAGGAAAGCACAGCGATGCCTCGATTTGCTGTAAATACAACACATCCCTACACTTTCCTAATGATGCAGCTCAGCGCAGCAAGATGACTTGCAGCGCCGCAATCTCTCTTTTTTTAAAGTAAATATGCCTCTAAGTGCCTAATTTAGGGTTTGATGGATTTGACACTCGGTCAAAATGTGTTATATAACTTGCCCCCTCTATTGCAAGTACCATAGGCTAAAATGTACTTGTAAAATGGCGGATTGGATATCTGCCACACTTGTGACGGTGTAACCAATATGCCAAACTCTAAATAAGGTCCTATGTTCCGCGTCCATCACTCGACAGATGGACAGATGCACAATTACTGAACACAAAAGGACACACAGTAGTGGTCAAGAAAGTTACAGGTGGAAGGCCACTAACCTAACTTACAAATATGAAGATATGAACAAAGGTTTGAATTTGCGAATATACAATTAAAATCGAATTGTGCACCCTTTGGAGATGTGCGGCGCGGCAAATCAAAATGGCCACCCCCTGACGAGCTCCGCGATGTCGAGCAGCGCTCGCTGAAGAAGGGCTTTATTCTAGTCGGCGTTTCTCTGCCAAAACGGCGGATTTCGACATCGGAAGCATCCCTGCATAGATGGGTATGCTTTTCAAGGCACAGCATGCTGTTTTTCACCCAATTTATTGAGGAAATGCTCCTCACTCGATAACGGACGCCATATATATATATTTTTTTTTCTTTCCTCTCATGCAGCGTTCTTTTTCTCCTTTCTCACTTTCTACTGCTGTTGGAATATTTGGCTTGCCTCATTGATGCTATTTGGATTGCTTTTTTACCTCTTGTTTGAATGGGGCCATTTTTTATGTGACTTTGTAAATGCTTCAAGTGGTTCCCTCCACCTACGTGTTTATCAGGTACTTTCACATACTCTACTGATTTAATTGAGGTATTGTTATATCTCTTCAGCTGGGCTTCTCATTCTATTGAGTTACGCTTCACTTTTGAATCATTTTTATTGGCCCCTCACCCATTTTCTACTGCCTCACCTGCTAGCCCATTATTTTTCAGCGTGCTGGTGGCCTGCTTATAACTACTTTTGTCTTCACAATTTGTTCCGGCTGGAGTTTTTGACAAAATGGAATCCCCACATATCTCTAAGGCTCATGGTGCCTCCTCTGCTACGCATAAAGACTCTGCGGCTACTGGTAAACACCTTAAAAAGGACCCCCCATCTCCATCAAAATCTCCTCTTCCTGTTACGTTGGAAGACATCATGGAGGAACTGCGCTTAAATACGCCCTTTCATGACTGATACCAATACTACTCTTCAGAGACTTGACGATAAATGGTGCAGTCTTGATATGAGGCTATCTGATGTAGAGCAAAAAGTCAGCGATGCTCAAGATGTTGTAGCCAAGGTTGCCAGTCTTTCCAAGGAAGTTGATCAGCTCAAAAAAACCTCTGAGGATTTGGAAAATCGCAATCGGCGCAACAACCTGCGCATTTATGGTATTCCGGAGAATTCGGAGGGGTCGGACATTATTCAATTCTTAAAGACTCAGGTCCTACCTATCACTGGCTTTCCTAAGCACCTCGATATCAATATACAAAGGGCTCACCGTCTTGGGCCAAGGAACTCTTCCTCTATTTCAAAACCCAGAGATATCATCGCCTATTGCCTTCTCTACTCAGACCTTATGACTATTCTTCATTCTGCTAAACAGCACAAACAGCTTCTTTGGTCAGGCCATAAAGTTTTCATCACTCAAGATGTTTCTAAACCAACTGCTGCGCAGTGAAAGGAGTTTCTGGGCTTGAGGCCTGCTCTTCGATCAATGAATGCCCGATATGGTCTTATACATCCTTGTTTTTTCAAGGTGACTTATAAAGAAAGAACTTTTAGTTTTGACGAACCGGCTGACCTAGGAAGTTCATCAACACCCATAAGGAGGATTCCATGGAATTCAGCAAACCTTAATTTTTCTGTTTTCATGTTCATTGCCTTATATTTTCAGGTATCTTGTTTCCTGTGGTATTGCTGTTCCTGTTTTTTTCATCTTGTTTTTTAGGTTCCCTCTTCGTTGTTCTCGTTATTCATTCCATTTTCTGTGCTGCCCCGATGTTCTGTACTGTGCATTTCGTTAAGCTGCCCTTCTTTCCTTCCCAATTGTCCGGGAAGTCCCCTTCATTTGTCTTATTTGGTCATGTTTGGTCTTTAGACCTATTTGTATTTTCTCTGTCTTCTATGTAATTATTGTTTTGGAGACCATACATTTGACCCTCTCTTCTGCTTGTGCGGTTGTTTTGTTCTTCGCTGCTCCCCCTCCTACTTCATTGTCCATTGTTTTCTTGACCTCAATGGCTAAAGCTACACTGCTTGTTGTCACATTCTTTTTCTCTCTTTATCTCCTGGGAGTTTTGGTCTCCCACCTCTTTCTCTCTATCTTCATCTCTCCTCTTCTGTTCCTTAGTTCTACTCCTTCTTTCCCTACCTCTCCTCTTCCTCTTTTCTGGTTTTCCCTTTCTTTATCAAGCTCCTCTCTTTTTCCAAAGCAATCTCCATTTGATCCTGCTCCTTTTACATCCTTTTCCTTTTGCTACTTCTCTTCTGATTTCCCTTCGTTCTCTCAACCTACTTACAGCTTGCTCACTTATCCTTTTTTCTCTACGGTGGTTACGAGTTCAAGTGTTTTATTTACTAATTTCCTTCCTTTAGTTTCTCTTCTTTTTCTTCTATTTTTTAACTCTTGTTTACCCCTATTGCACTGCACGCTTTCTTTCCTGTCTTCTTGCCTATTTTTCTGTGACTTCCTGAGATGAGCTGTCTTCTTGTTATCTCTTGTAATGTCAAAGGACTCCGCAACCCGGTCAAGAAACAACGGGTCTTATCTCATTGAGCAAGGTTGAAATGCCAGGTTGCTCTTTAACAAGAAACCCACCTTTCCCTCAAATATTTGTCTTCTCTACGCAAACAATGGGTTGGAGAAATCTTTTGCTCCCCTTCAGTTAATAACAAGAATGGTGTTCTCATTTTGTTTAATAAATCACTATATATCCAGTTAAAAAATGAGTTTTCAGATACTAATGGTAGATGGTTATTTTTGGATGTATCAATTAACAATACTGACTTATCCTTTTGCAATGTTTATGGTCCTACTGGTGTTGATTTAACTTTCTGGAATGATTTCTCCATGCTTCTTTCCTCACATGGTACTGTTGATTTAATTGTTGGTGGCGATTGTAATCAATTAATGGACCCTTTTCTAGATCGCAAGTCCCAAACTAGATTCATTCCCAATAAGATGCAAAAGTCCTTTTCTAAAGCTATATCTTCTAGAGGCCTAATTGACTCCTGGAGATTATCCCACCCTGACACTCTGGAAATTTCCTTTTTTTTCCCTGTCCATGCATCAGATTCCCGTATTGACTATATTTTTCTCACCCAACACACTTTCCAATTTATGACTAAAGTTGAAATTGGCTCTATCCTTATCTCAGATCATGCCCCCATTATTCTTGACATTGATCTACCCTCTCATACTCCTAGCTCCCGCCGTTGGCGCTTCAATAACTCTCTTCTCCTTGACCCCCAATTTAATGACCAATTTACTCTTTTCATGGAGGAATTTTTTCGAAATAACATCAACTCGACCTCTCAATTTCATTTCATCTGGGATGCTTTTAAGGCAGCAGCAAGAGGCTACATCATTGACTTTGTTTCTCGAAAGAAGAAACAAGCCCTTTCTAAATCCTCCCTTATTCTCAAACAGATAAAGGAATTAGAGCATCTTTTCTATACATCTAACTCTGCAGATGCTCTTTCCGCTCTTGTCAAAGCTAAAATTCAAAGCGGGTAAATCACTTGCGAATTATCTTAAAATAAAAAAACAGAAGTCCAAAATAGCCGTCATTACTGATGTCCATGGGAATCGTCACTCCACTGATGATAAAATCCTCGATTGCTTTGTCCAGTATTACTCTTCTTTATATACACCTGAATCGACTCCGTCTTCTTCTCAAATTGATTCATTCTTCCATTCTATTCCCAAATCTTCGAATACTGATATTGATTTCTCCTCTCTTGATGCACCCATTTCCGAAAAAGAGATTATTCACGCTATTACCCTCCTACCCTCAGATAAATCACCTGGCCCTGATGGCTTCACTGTTCGTTTTTATTTTAATTTCAAGACTTTCCTATTACCACATCTTTCTTCATTGATCTCAAACTTTCTTTCTATGGGGGAATCCAAAGGTTCGTTCACACAAGCCATGCTATGCTTACTTCCAAAAAAAGACAAAGATCCCTCTCATTGTAAAAATTATCGGCTTATTTCATTAATTAATAGTGATTGCAAAAACTCCACGAACAACACAGTACCGAATAGGCTATGTGGACTCCCGCTTCTGCCTCAGGGGGTGTGGGGAGGAAGGGACCTTCTTCCATATTTAATGGGACTGTGCAAAGATCAGGGCATCTTGGTGTAGTGTGACGGGCATCATGGCCAAAGTGGTGGGAGCAGAGGTGCTGCTGGAGGCTAGGTGGCATGTGTTAGGAGTTACCAGTGAAATCACCTGGCCGAGGTGGGACAAGGTATGGTTAGCCCTGGCGACCATGGTAGCTTAAAGAAACATCGCAAGGTTGTGGGGCAGTGATCTAATGCCAACGGTGGAAGAGTGGGAGCGAGACCTGGATTGGTGCCAGCGGGCGGAGAAGGTCATTTACAAAAGTCGAGGTTTCCCTAAGAAATGGGAAAGTATATGGGTGGCCTGGAGGCGCTATAGAGGGGACTGGCTGGACTCGCAGTCGAATGGGGAGCCGATATGAGAAGGGCAACGGGTGGAGCTTTTAGCTGATAGATGTGCATTAACAACACTGTGGCCTTGCGGCGCCGTTCCTGCTCTGGCTCCCCCTGGGTTTTGGTTGCATTACAGGCCAGGGTGTCATATTCAGTGTAGGGAGTAGAGTGAAGGGAGGGGGGGGGTGTTATGTCCTTGCAGGTATGAATTGGGGGGGTCAATTGGGGTGCTTTGGAGGCCGGGTCTATGTCGGGTGGGAGGGCTGGTCATGGCGGGTAGGTTGATTATCTTACTATGATTGTAATTGCATTTATCAATGATTGTCAATGAATTTCCGCTGCTAACTGATGTGCTATGTTTTGGAGCTGGTTTTCTTGCAATAAAAAGAATTTGAAAAAAAAATACTGATTGCAAAATATATGCCAACATTTTAGCTTCCCGATTAAATGTTGTTATCCCTGACCTCATCAACATCTACCAATCTGGTTTCGTTAAAGGTAGATCTATCACAGATAATTCCAGAACTTTTCTTAATATTATTCACCTTGCTTCTAAAATGAACTCTCCAATCGCCGCTATCACTCTTGATGCTGAGAAAGCTTTCGATAGGGTCAGCTGGGATTTCATGTTCGGTGCCCTTCGTTGGCACGGTTTTAGCCCCCACATCATTAACTTTATCCACTTATTATATTCAGCCCCCTCTACTTCCATCTGGGTTAACGGTGTTCAATCCTCTTATTTTCCTCTGCATAGAGGCACCAGACAAGGGTGTCCTTTATCTCCTCTTCTTTTTATACTTGCCTTAGAACCCTTTCTTGAAAAAATATGTTGCTCCCCTTCTTATTCTGGTTTTGTATATCAGAATAATGATATTAAATTCACTGCTTATGCCGACAACATTTTATTATATAACGCCAATCCTGATACCTCTTTACCTGCTCTTTTTTCCTTACTTCACGAATATTCCTTGGTCTCTGGATACAAGTTAAATATTGATAAATCTGAAGTGTTACCCCTAAATAAATTCTGTCTTCCTCACATGTTTCAAGGTTCAGGTTTTGAATGGAACCCTTCGAATATTAAATGTTTAGGTATCCTATATGCTAATAATATTAAAGACACCATTAAAATTAATCATAAAGATGTTCTTACTAAGCTCTCCGCACTAATAGATCGATGGTCTCCACTATTCTTATCTTGGTGGGGAAGATTAGCAACCATTAAAATTATGCTTCTCCCCAATGTTAACTTCTACCTCTTCCCATCTCCCTCCCCGCTTCTATTTTTTTCCGCTCATTAATCGCACTGTTATTAGGTTCTTATGGAATAATCGCTAGTCTAGGATCTCTTTAACTCGTCTTCAGCAATCAAAGAACCTGGGAGGGGTCAACTTTCCCAATCTCACTCGTTTTTATTCATCCTTTACTTTAAAACAAATCTGGCCCTTCTTAGTTGACTCATCCCCTCTCCCTGTCACAGCCTGGAGTGCAATAGAAATTGCTCAGTTTTCGCCTTTCTCTTTTCTCAATGATACTCATTTGTCTCAACCCCCTAACCGATTCCTTTCACCCATTTTCAAACATTCAAGGGCGCTCACTCTATCTTTATTTCGCGCCTCATTTTCTCAAGCTCGTTTTCACTCTCTCACCCCGTTATGGTACAATCAATCCCTTAAGATTAATAATAAAGCTCTTTTGGAAGGAATGGATCGATAAAGGCATTATTTTTGCGGACAAGCTTTTTGTCAATGATACCATGTTGGATTTTTCTGATATTCGTACATATTTCCACATATCTAACAAATATTCCTCCCAATACTCCGCGCTTAAATTAGCTCTAACCACCCTCATTTCTCAACATAACTCTCTCCCTGATACTGCCCCGTCAGATCTTCCTCCTCCAGATTTCTCTATCCCGCACAAAGCTTCTGTCATTTATAAGATTCTTTCCCGTTCTGTCTCAGATCGTCCCAAATCTAAACCTGAGCTTGCATGGGAGAGAGATTTTTCGCAGGCTTTCTCCTTCCCTGTCTGGGATTCCATATGGTCTAAAATTAATTCTGTTTCTCGCTCAGCTAGTACCACTCAGACCCTATATTTTTTTTAAATCGTCTTTTCATTACCCCCTCTGACTTATTTAAATTCAAATCTTCAGATTCTAATCAATGTTGGTCCTGCCCTCACACTGATAGTGATATGTTTCACATGTTTTTCCACTGTCCAATAGTTAAATCCCTCTGGTATCAAATATGGTTCAAGTTGAATGATATTTTAGGTTCTACATATACTTTTGATATTTTTCATATTTTCCTAGGTGGCTCTTCCCCCATTTGGAATGTTTCATGCAATGTTCGTACATGTATAGATTTGTTTATAGCTATTTCATTGCAGGTAATCACTACGAACTGGAAGGATACCTCAAAAATTTCTTACAGTGCTTGGTAGAATCTGATTTGTCATCATCATAGACTTGATCGTGCCTATGCTACTCCTACCCCCTTTTGATGAAAAGGGATTTGTTATGGTTGCCTTTAACTGATTTTCTTTCCAGACATATGCCCTAATCTGTGTTGTATTTTCTTGTTTTTTGAATTACATGCTTTCTATTTTCCTTTCCCTCTCTTTCTCTCTCCCCTCTTCTCCTCTTTTCTTCTCCCTTTTCCTCTTTCTCGCAAAATCTTAAAATGCAGTTTCTCTTAGGATAAAGTTTTATTACTCCCTTAATGGGAGTTTCTATTGTTTTCTATTTGATTTCACCTTTTTCATTGCATATTTCCTTTAGTCTATTTGTACTATTGGTGATATTGTACTGATGTTTTACATGGTATATTTGATTCAATAAAGCTTTCTAAACTCAAAAAAAAAAAGAAAGAAATCGAATTGTATGTGGTTTGGTAGTTATTGACCCTTTATTGTAACGTTTATTTGTGCATGAAATGTTTCTAAAAATGTCCTTTTCAATTAAATTCAAGCACTGTGTAGGGAGAAGGCAGAAAGAACTTCATCTGCAATGGTGCACTGCATTTAAACGAAATATGAGGTGGCCAATGCAACATATTTGCAAAGACATTACAAATCATGAATAGGAATCTACAGTTGGAGATATTTTTTTTACAGAGTTTTAGATGGATGTATGACATTACAACGCATGCTTTTACCACGCATGCCTTTACAACGCGGTATTTACAACGAATACCTTTACAACGCATAGTGCTTTGGGGTGCTGGATAGTGAATAGTTTAATTTACTATTCCAACTCCAGTCCCCGTGGATAGTAGGGAAGGTGTTGGATAGTAAATTAAAACTATTCCCTATCCTAGAGCGCCCCCCAGCGCAATGCGGTGTAATGGGTTGCGTTGTAAAAGTTGCGTCGTAAAGGCATTGCGTGGTAAAAGTTGCGTTGTAAAGGATGTTTCCCGTTTTAGATACCGCGAACTTGACCCGGTATCGGGTATCAGAGTGCTTTACATAGCACCAGTTGCGTTACATGAGGACATACATTCATTTTTGTTAGGCATGGGAGATTAAGTGATTTGCCCAGAATCACAGGATGTTCAGCGTCATTGCCGAGACTCGCACCCGCTTCCCCAGGTTTGAGGTCAACAGCCCTGGCCGTTAGGCCAATGCCTCTCCACTGGAGAACACACCAGTGGTGTTCATAGTGCAAACTACACTGCATATATTTAATTCAGGACAACTGAAATGAACTATTACATGATTAGGAACCTGTACTGTAGTTATTTGACCCATGGATTTAATAGACCGGCAAAATGTGTGTATTTGTACAATTTCCATATACTACTATATGGGTCCAACATAGTAATTTGCCCATACTTTTAAATGTATTATAGTCCTTTGTCTACATTAACACCCCTCCCCCCCTAACGAGTACCTCTGCCAATAGGCAGGAATTAATGCCATGCCATCTTCCAGAATCCTTCTTTCTCGTTTTTTTTAATTCCTAGGAGTTTTAGACCCTCGGCATACTGTGGTATATAAATAAATAATACCGGATCTATTTTTGAATGAATGAATGAATAACAGATAGCTCAATAAAATAAGAGTCAAGATTCGAGGTAGTAGGAGTTTCTGCAGGTTTATTACAGCATAAGGACGGGATCAGGACAACCTGCATAGGAACAGAGGTGACAGGGCCCAGCAGGACAACTGGGGCCCAGCAGCTGCCGGGGCTTGATCTGGGATGAGCGCGCTAACTTTTAATAACAATACATCAACTTATATACATAGCGCAAACACATAGCATTACATTGCAGTAGGCGTAGCAGTGGGTGGAGCAGAAGGCGTGACGCGTAGCAGTCGCGAAAGATAACAGTAAAAAGAGGTGTAACTGGGAGTATACATAGACATGTGATGCAAACGTAACAGAATATGTCATGAATGGGCGGAAACATAGGAGGGGGCTACCTAAGGAGCCGGGACCTCTAACCTAATGGTGCGCGTAAACTGGCAATGACGTGTTACTAGGAGAAGCTGGGGGCTACGAACTCTGTGCTAGGAGCAGAGACTAGAGTCTGGAGGGTCGGAGCGACATGTACCTAAACCCTATCTGGTATCTGATGTTTAGGGAACATGTTGATATAAACTAGAAGTCATGAGGGGAAAAGCTAACTTGATTCTAAGACTGGACCATACATTATTCTACATGAAATGCGTGATGAAGAATACTAAATGACCATTAAATACAGTATTTCTCTAACATGGAGACGAGAAGGCTAGACAATGACGGAAACTATTGATGCAGTTCAGTAGCTTAGGAATGCAGAGAAGGAGGACTGAACTGATAGCTGGAATCATAACATACTTTTGGCAGACTCAGAGGCAGAGCCAAGCTGCACCGGGCACTGCGAGGCAGGAAGTAAGTGAAGGGTCGAGGATACAGGTGGGGGCTGTATCGCTCCTCAGCGAGGCTTTCAGGAGACAGGAGCTGAATCTGATGTCCGGGCCCTTTTGAGGCCTGGAAACGGGGACTTTACAATGGAATAACGTGCACACTAAGAAACGTGGCAACATAACTTTACATAGGCCTGATATTCGTAGTATTCACGAGGACTGGAAACTGGCATACTAGAGGTGGACACAACTGTAATTGCGTCATTAAACAGACATGGGGAATAACATATGCCTATTGGTCATGCACACATAACATATGATGGATGAAGCGTAGGGACACAGAACATGGCAAAATTTACTTTTCCACATTCCCTCCTTGTCACTACGTTTCCATCAGGAAACATCAATTTTCATGATACCATCTATCATTTCATACAGTACCATTTGCTCGTCTCGAATTGTCTTGGAACGGGATTTAGAACGGGGCTTGGGACTAGGAATACAAGAGGTAGCACACATGCTGCAAATCGCAGGGCCACATTGTATACAGAGGCAGCAGCTAAATATGATCGCTACTGCAATACCTAGAAAAGACAGGACTTTCCATCCCCAGGCGGAAATTATATTCCAGAACCAACCGGACCATGTCCAGGTGCCTGGATCTTGGTGTAACAGATGGGCAATTTTATGGAGTCTGGTTATAGCTGAATAAACAGACGGCGCGTTATTTGGAATGAAAATGCAGCAACTAGATCCGATGACTCTACAGGCCCCGCCCCTATCGGCCAGTATGACGTCAAGGACGAGACGATTTTGCAAAACGACAAATCTCATAGCAGATTGTTCTTCGGTTAAGTTACCTAGAGCAGAGGCAGTCTCATTTACTACAGCTTCAAGGGTTCTTGTTAACCTACGGATCAGTTTACTATTCTGGACAGGTCCTACGAAGAAGAAGAAACCTTTATTGAAATCTGTATACTGTTCTAGAGTAGTTTCAGTATAATCGACAATTGGGGACTCCCTTCTATGTCTAATGTGTACTAGATGTGTGTTTCTGTGATAATCAGATGGGGCTAGGAAAACAGGTGGCAGTAGGAAGGCAATGTAACAGGTTCCCTCCCAATCGAGGGGCAGACGAACATATGCAGTTTGACCACAAATAAAATAGGAATGACGTGAAGCTTTGAAAACAGATTTCCTACTGTCACTATACTTGATAACAGTAATACATTCACTATGACCTACATGTATGGAACCATAATTACGGACACATAATTCGCCTTTGACAGGTAGTACTGAAATAGCAGGTAAGTCTGGAGTAGTATCAGACTGAACATTTAGGACCATGAAATTCGACGAATAATTACCTAAATTATACACTTCATTCTCTAGATCTAAACCTGTTCTGTGGGGGAAAACTTGCTTGTCTGGAAAACATGTACTGTTAAGAAAAGACATATCTGTTGAGGATGACGTTAACGTGGACCATGCTCCACACGAACCATTGTGTGAGAATGGATAAGGAAACAGTGGCAGAACTCCCTTCGGTGTCTGGAAAGGGGGGAGTCGACCACACACCCAACAATTAGTGGCATTGCTGGTCTGGTGTGAATAATGTAACATGCGGACAAATGAGTTGTTGCGCATAGCGAGGCGGTAAGAATATTCGTGAGGAGGCAGATCACTAAACGTGTGCTCTACTGTAGCATTAGCAGACATATTTACATGAGGAACTGGACAATACAGATAGAACGCATAGCTGGTGCAGGAAATCATAATGCTGATGAATAATATGAAACTCAGAAAAACGATACATCTGATTGAACTTTGACTGACTCTCTCACTATGGGGGTCTATTTTATACATGTCAGAAACAATCTAACCGTTTCACCTAGGGGAGGACTTATACAATCAAACTGACTGACTTATTTTACTAGACCTGAGCTTTAACTTATACTCCTGTTGCGGAGTTTTCTCTAACAAGGGAGGGGTTGTAATAATGTCTTGTGCGGGACAGTCCTTAAGAGCAATATTCTGGCAGTCCTTCAAATCCTGGGAAATGTTTTTAGAAACGGATTTCAGTCCTTTAAAAAGTTTAACATGAGACAGGTGGATCCATCCTTTTCTGCCTTCCAACTTGACGGCAGTACGGGTGGTCAAGAGGACCTGACGTGGCTCCTTCCAACGTGGTTCCAGCGGACTTGATCTGTCGAAATTCCGGACCATCACTAGGGAGCCTGGAACGATTTCATGTGGTGCCACCTCGGTATTGTCTGGAAAGGCGGCAGCAACCTGTGAACGACATGAGTTGAGGGCAGACATCAAGGAAGCTAGGTAATCTGTCAGCATATTACATGAAACATCGGTAATACTTCGGGGTCTAGGAGTACCCCACATGTTAGGGGGGCGGCCGAATACGACCTCATACGGGGACAGACCTGATCTGGAATGTGCGACCATGCGCATATAAAACAAAGCGACTGGCAGAGCTACTAGCCAGTCCACACCTTTTTCTTTACAAACTTTTGCAATACGGATTTTCAGGGTCTGATTATGTCTCTCGACCAGACCGGCTGCTTCAGGATGGCGTACACAATGAAACTTCCACTGGTACCCTAACAACAGGGAAACGTGCTTCATTAACTCTGAGGAGAATGGCTGACCGTTATCAGAGTATACGACTCTAGGGAGTCCGTATCTAGGGAAGAATTCACGAACCAACTGCTTGGCAGTGGTCGCGGCTGTGTAATCTGGGACTGGATATGCTTCTGTCCACCTGGACAAAGCGCATACAACTACAAGGACATACTTGAAACCTCGACATCGCTCCATCTGAATATAATCCATCTGGAGGACCTCAAAAGGGTGGTCAGGGGGCTGGAAACCACCTTGTTCCACCGGGACACTTTTACCTGGATTAAACTGACAACATATCATACAGGTACGGACTTTCTGCTTGGCTGCAGCTCGTAAATGCTTGTTGAACCAAATGTTCTGGATACTGTCTAACATAGCTTTTTCTCCTAAATGTGCTGGACTATGTGCGGTATTGATAATGACTTGAACCATAGAGTCGGGGAGAAACCATGTGGCTCTACCCTTCGTTAACCATCCTTGATCTGTCTGGACCCCTCCTTGTTCGGACCATTTCTTGATTTCTTCGGGAGTAGCATGTAACTGGATATCTATGACATCTTGTGTAGGGTCCTTAACTGTCATGCATGTAATCGGATCTGGAGTATGTGTCTGATTAACTGGAATGTCTGGAGTCTGTGCTGTAAGCTTGGCTGTGCGGTCTGCTAGATCATTACCTTGAGAAATAATGTCTGTAACTTTCGTATGTGCTTTGCATTTCATGATAGCAATGGATGTCGGTAAATGTATGGCATCTAACAGGGCTTGAATAAGGAGACCATGCTGAATCTTGGTTCCATGAGAAGTCATGAAACCTCTCTCCTGCCAGAGCACTCCGAAGTCGTGTACAACTCCGAATGCGTAACGTGAATCTGTGTAAACATTAACTTTCAGGTTCTTGGCATGTATACAAGCTTGTGTCAGAGCGACTAGCTCTGCTGCTTGAGCGGACAGGGTATCAATACGGTGTGTTTCAATAACTTCAGTGTCAGTAGTCACTGCATACGCGGCGACTAGTTCTCCTGTACTAGTTCTCATACACGAACCATCCACATAAAGTGTCAGGTCAGGATCTGATAACGGAATGTCTGTCAGATCTTGTCTTGGCTTAGTCGTAATGTTAACTACTTCCACACAGTCATGTGTGTCTGGTTTTGAATTAACTGATGGTAACAGTGTAGCAGGATTCAGGACGTTGCAGCGTCTGATTTCTATGTGTGGCTGGAACAGTGTCAATTCATAACCTGTTAAACGTGCAATTGTCAAGTGCTGAGTTTGTGTTCGGTTTAAAAGAACTTCTACGGAGTGTGGAACTTGTACTGTCAGGGAGTGTCCTAAAACTATGGAATCACTTTGTCTGATAGCTAGTGCTGTGGCTGCAACTGACTTAAGGCACGCAGGCAACGCCTGGGCGACTGGATCTAATGTGCTCGAAAAATAAGCACAGGGCTTGTATTGTCCTGCTTGATCTTGTGTGAGAACAGATAATGCTGTACCTTCGCGTTCAGTAACGAAAAGTGTAAAAGGCTTACTATAGTTCGGTGTAGCTAGAACTGGAGCTTGACATAGGGCTTTCTTTAACTCGTTGAAACTAAGTGTATGGTCAGATGTCCAAGGGAGGACAGTCGATACGGCTGCCTCCTGTGTCGTTAACTGTATCAGTGGCTTGGCTAGAAATGCATACTGGGGAATCCATTGTCTACAATAAGAAGTAAGGCCGATAAAAGCACGTACCTCCTTCTGGGTTCTGGGCTGGGGAAGACTCGCTATTAACTGGATACGGTCTGGTGTCAACTGCCTACCCCTCTTGGACAGCAAGTGTCCTAAGTATACCACTTGCTGGACACAGAATTGAAGCTTCGAAGGTGACACCTTGTGCCCCATCTCGGCTAGAAAATACAGGACTGTAAGGGATGCTCGCTCGCAGGCACGTTCAGAACGGGCTGTGATCAGTAGATCATCGACATACTGGAGCAGGGCAGTGTCAGTTGGCATGTGAATATTGTCTAGTTGTCTCTTGAGTGCTTGACTGTAAATACTAGGACTTTCTGTGAAACCTTGAGGAGCGCGTGTGAACATATAGCTCCTTCCATTTAAACAAAATCCGAAAAGAAACTGGCTGTCTGGATGAATGGGGACACTAAAAAATGCATTCTTGAGGTCTATGACAGTGAAAAACATGGCTTCGGAATCAATAGCAGTTAACAGGGAAGAAATATCTGGGACAACTGGGTACTGAGGAATAATACATTTATTAAGCTCTCGTAAATCAATCACTAATCGATATACTGGGGGTGCATTTGGATCAGTACGTTTCATGACTGGAATGATCGGAGAATTACATACATTGGAGTCAGTTTCTACAACTACTCCTTGAGCCATGAGCTCGTCAATAATTTTGGATAAGGCTGCTACAGCCTCAGGTGGCAATCTGTACTGTCTGATTCGTGGTAACACTACACCTGGTTTGAGAGTCACACGATGGGGTGTGATTTGCATGTAACCTACATCAGTTGGACCTTGCGCCCATAAGTGCTGTGGAACATTAGACAATCTTGAATCAAAATCTCGTAATACATAGTGACCCTTAAAGTCACGTAGGAACAGACGTATTCCCTCTGGGGAACAGCAAATAACTGCACCTAATTCTTTCAGTGTTTTAATACCTAATAGATTTTCTGGACATGACTTAGTAAGTAACAGATCAGTAGTACGGGACAATGGACCTACTTCTAGAGTAACTGGCTTAGATATCTCATTAACTATTGGCTTTCCTGAAAATCCAAGGGAAACATTTCTTGAGCCTGAGAGCGGAGCCCCTGGAACTTCGGCATGACTAATTGTGGTCCTACTTGCCCCTGTATCGATCAAAAACTTTCTATCTTTCCCTAATACTTGACTGTGAACATAGGGACCTTCTTGATCTACAGGTATCTCGATGAGAGGCAAGCCTACCTCCCTCTCCAGGCTGTTTCATGAATATGGCTGGTACTCTGGATACTCAGACTGTGCATACTGGTACATCTGCGATGTAACGTGCTGTGTTGCAGCAATAGGCTGCGGTGCGGAAACTGTCTGTTGTGCATTCTGTGGCTGAGGAATCTGTGAAACTTGTTCTTGTCTAGGCGGACGTGGTCTTTCTTTAGTCTTACCAGTAGCTATATTATGTTTCAGAACTGCACACTCGTTTATAAAATGACCTGGTTGTTTACAATAATTGCAGTTCCCTTTAACGGGAGCTGCAGGATGACTGGCTTGATTCGGACCCCTCTTCTGACTGTCTTGAGGAACAGATTGTGCAACTAGCACTTTCATTTTCGTGTCTTTCATACGTTTTCTCTCGTGTTCTTGCTCTTCCCTGATTCTATTCTGGTGATACTGGAGCATCTGGAGCATCTGGGACGGGGTATTTGCTTGCCAGGTGCTTTCGACTTTCAAAACTCGGTTTTTAATTTGTGGACTTGAATTCTCGACTAATTTGGTAACGAAAAGGTGAGGGTATGACTCACTACTTGTCTTGAGACCACTGTTGATACTGAAACATTTTTCAAATCTAGAATAAAAATCACTAATATCTTCATCTTGTTTCTGTTTACAGGCTGAGATTGCATCCCAGTCTTCCTTCCTAGTTATCAATAATCTGGGTAAAACTTGAATCAGTAATTCTGGTAATTCTTTACATTTATCTCCAAGACCGGTACCTGGTACTCGTGCCTTGTCTTCAGCTTCTAGAGCTGCCCAATCGATCTTTTTCTCTCCCACCTCCCATTCTTTTTCTTTTAACTTTTCATACACCCCTGCGGGTAACAGGACCTTTAACATTTTAATGATATCTGGGTAAGTGTATTCTCCCATACGGAGCATGTCTTTTAATTCTCTATGGAACCCTGCTGGATCTTTGTCATGACAGGGAATTAATTTCTTCATTTCAAGAAGTTCCATCTTTGAAATCGGAGTGTATACAAACACTCGTTGCATTACGCCACCCGCCCCTTGGACTGGGTGGACTTCTCGTAACGGATTCTGTCTGTCTATGTAGAATGATTTACTTTCTGGGGGTGAGACATGAACAAAATGCGGGTTCAGAAACGTTCTGTATTTGTGACGCTGTTCTAGAATGACACTAATTAAATCGGTACCTAGACCTCTCCATCTATACTGGAGTAACTCGTTCAGGACATCGTGTAACGGACCTGGATCAGAGTGCTGACCCTCATACAGAGTAATGAGGTGCTGGATCATATACATACCCACCAGTCGTTGCTCGGCTGGAGGCAGTTTCAGAAACATTTGTGCCACTATTTCGTCTGGAAAAGTGGTAGAATCAGTAATCCATCGGACTGCTGATCGGGCTAGTTCTTGTTCATGCATGGTACTTAACTCACTATAACCGATTCGTGATTTCAGGATGTGATCGGTAGCTTGAAATACTTGTTCTAGGGAACCTTGTTCTGGTGCTTGATGATGGGAAATAGACTTGGGTTCTAGACGTAAATGGCGATCTGGAAATCTAGATTTTCCTACATACGCTATTCTGGCGGAATTCTCGTCTTCCTCTTCAGGATCAGAGATACTTTCTTTCTCGCTTACTTGTGCTGCTTTACGCTGTTCGTGTAACCTTATTATTTCTTTACGAATTTTCTTGTACATACTCTCCATGGCACCGACGGTCTTGTGCTTACCCTCGGCTATATTATCACTCCACCTTGTCAGGATTCTCATTTCGGCGGGATCTTTAGACGGGTAATCTTGTTCTCTTATTAGACAATTGATCAGGAACTTTAATATCATGAGCTGAATCTCGGCTTTCCTTTGAGACATAATCTCGCCAATACTTTCTGGATCATCCCCTGTACGGATGAAACGATATATTCTGTCTAGATCTTCTTTCATATTCGGCAAGGTGACTAGATACTCGGTCACCCTCCTTACACGTAAGGAATATAAAACCATATTATATTCGCCTGGAACTGGATCATAGACACATTCGTTAAGGGTTTGCCTGATTTCTGTAACAGACTGATGTTTGGGCGTGCGCTGTAACGCTTGAGCATGTAATTCGAGTAATGTTAAACGCTTGTGTGGCGGCGGGGTTTGAGGAAGACCTCCTCCTGCGGCCCCTAGACTAGAATCGTCTACTGACATTCTTCGTCCTGGCAGGGTCGGTAATTGTAACGTGGGCTGGACTTGTATGGCGGACTGGGCCGGGGGAGCTGTTAAGGGCACCCCGGTGTCTGAAGGAGCAGGAATTACCTGGTTTACAGGGACTGGCGGAGCGTGAACAGGATTTGCATATTCTGGGACTGTGTCGTCCAGATAGGACGAAATAAAAATATCAGCTGCGGTCGGTTTGTGACGTAGCTTGGTCGGAACTAATGGTGGCGGGAAATTACTAGATGTCTCTGGGGTCGCTTTTGGCAAACCTTCGGCAAGAAGAGGATACATACCCCTAATAAGGGCATGCCTCTGTCTGTCTGACTGTTCGGCTTTGACTCGTTCACCTATCTCGATTAATTCTCTTTCTTGGGCTCGTTCTTGGGATTCTCTACTTAACTCTGACTTTCTGACTTCCTTTTCCGTTCTTCTATGCACTTCTTTACGCCATAACTCGATGGCATCTTTCTGTGACTGGCTGGCTTTCTTTTTCCATAATGCTTCTTCTACTCGCATGATACATTCGGCATCCCATGTACCCGATACGGGCCATCTATACTTTTCTTCTAACTGTTTGGTATACTCTACCCATAAATCTAGATACATTATGGCGCTTATGCCATGTTTCTGATACATAAAGTGACCTGGACTGTCCCTAGGCGGGACAGGAACCGCTTCCTCTAACAGACCCTTTCTAGTTTTTAACTGACGTAACTTGGAAAATATAGGCATGACTGGACTGTAATCTGGACACAATACAATACACAATAAAAACACGAAATCACATCACACTCATACCACAACATTAAAAATACATGAAGAACATTATAAATAACAGTTCGAACAGAATATTACCTGAAATACTGAGAACAGAAATAGAACAGAATTTCTCGAGAACGGAACAGACTAGAATTACTGGATGCACTGCTGTAACAGTACGGAACATACCGGTCCCATAAAGGGACGCATCAAGACCCGTATCCACCTAGGTGAACACTTCGTTTGTGAGTCTGGGCACCACCAACCCACGGACCAGGAGTCAATTTAGATTGGTCCTGTCTAGATACTACCCCAGCAATGGTACTCACCGGGCAGCACGGAACGGAAGGCCTCGGACGGGACTGGACTGCTACGACGACGAACTTCGGACTTCGGACTTCAGTTACGGGTGGGCCTCCGGATACCTCGGACCTTGGACTCTCGGCTTGGGCTCTGGTCGGGACTCGCCGCGTTCCTCCACCGTCTCGTTTGGATGCTGGACCGCCTCCTCCGTCTCCTCCGTGGGCCTGAGGGATACTTGGAGCAGAAATATCTGCCAGTGCACGGTATGGTTCCGTCACGACTGCAGAGGGTCAGGGGGTCGGCGTGGCTTCACCGACGCGTGGGGAAAGGGCAAGTCCCTATTCGGGCGCCATTATGTGGTATATAAATAAATAATACCGGATCTATTTTTGAATGAATGAATGAATAACAGATAGCTCAATAAAATAGGAGTCAAGATTCGAGGTAGTAGGAGTTTCTGCAGGTTTATTACAGCATAAGGACGGGATCAGGACAACCTGCATAGGAACAGAGGTGACAGGGCCCAGCAGGACAACTGGGGCCCAGCAGCTGCCGGGGCTTGATCTGGGATGAGCGCGCTAACTTTTAATAACAATACATCAACTTATATACATAGCGCAAACACATAGCATTACATTGCAGTAGGCGTAGCAGTGGGTGGAGCAGAAGGCGTGACGCGTAGCAGTCGCGAAAGATAACAGTAAAAAGAGGTGTAACTGGGAGTATACATAGACATGTGATGCAAACGTAACAGAATATGTCATGAATGGGCGGAAACATAGGAGGGGGCTACCTAAGGAGCCGGGACCTCTAACCTAATGGTGCGCGTAAACTGGCAATGACGTGTTACTAGGAGAAGCTGGGGGCTACGAACTCTGTGCTAGGAGCAGAGACTAGAGTCTGGAGGGTCGGAGCGACATGTACCTAAACCCTATCTGGTATCTGATGTTTAGGGAACATGTTGATATAAACTAGAAGTCATGAGGGGAAAAGCTAACTTGATTCTAAGACTGGACCATACATTATTCTACATGAAATGCGTGATGAAGAATACTAAATGACCATTAAATACAGTATTTCTCTAACATGGAGACGAGAAGGCTAGACAATGACGGAAACTATTGATGCAGTTCAGTAGCTTAGGAATGCAGAGAAGGAGGACTGAACTGATAGCTGGAATCATAACATACTTTTGGCAGACTCAGAGGCAGAGCCAAGCTGCACCGGGCACTGCGAGGCAGGAAGTAAGTGAAGGGTCGAGGATACAGGTGGGGGCTGTATCGCTCCTCAGCGAGGCTTTCAGGAGACAGGAGCTGAATCTGATGTCCGGGCCCTTTTGAGGCCTGGAAACGGGGACTTTACAATGGAATAACGTGCACACTAAGAAACGTGGCAACATAACTTTACATAGGCCTGATATTCGTAGTATTCACGAGGACTGGAAACTGGCATACTAGAGGTGGACACAACTGTAATTGCGTCATTAAACAGACATGGGGAATAACATATGCATATTGGTCATGCACACATAACATATGATGGATGAAGCGTAGGGACACAGAACATGGCAAAATTTACTTTTCCACAATACACTTCATTTAGGCCCCAGCTTGTCTGCCTACTCTGACTCTGATAGGTAACATGAGTCTAAATCTGACACAGCACACTTTTTTGAGCTGAGATGATCAGATTCATCCTTGCCTACACACTCTAAGGCATATTGATCCCCTTTTATTGCACATAACTGGTGTGTTTTGCTGGCTACTATCTAATTGAGATAATTGAATAGATATCAATATCAGTTTGTGGTATCAGAATATTGTTGCAGAAGAATTGAATTTGCACCTTGCAGAACTTTGGTGCAAACTCAAGCACAAGCTGCTCTTTAGGGGTTGGACCTTGTGTCCCTGCCTGACGTTTACCATCAACAATATATAAATGACAGTACAGCACATTAGGCCCTACAAGGATGACAGAGAATAGTAGATTTGCAAATCAATTAAGGTATATTAGCAGATAAGCAAAGTTACAAACTCAAATCGTTAGAAGCACCAGGAAGAAATGATCAGTATGAAATCATCATCATCATATATTTCAAATCAATTCAAAATCAGCAAATGTAAAGCGGAAATGCTAACAGTGGTGATAAGGTAAATTGACAAAAATCAGTCTCTCATGTAGGGATATTTCCCTAATGCTAGGTTAAAAAATCAAAGGAACAAGGGAGATAGACCAAAAGGTGTTAGCAAATAAAGTCTCATTAAGACAGAATCAAATTAAGATTCAGTCAGATAAATGAGAAACGATTTGCTCAGGATTCGAACGCTGAGCAGGAACAAAAGTCTTGAGCGAGTGGAAAGGGACATATGCTCTCAAGCAAAGAAAAAGGGCATTTGATTCTAATAAGCTCAACAACGCTAATTTAAAGCACACGGGCATATTATCAAGACAGGCGATAAAATGGGCTTGATAATATGCTCTATGGAATTCCAATTGAAGCCCATGTTAAATGTGAAGGACATCTAACATGGGCTTCAATTGGAATTCCATAGAGCATATTATCAAGCCCATTATCGCTGTTTTAGCAGCAGTTTTCTGCCGCTAAAACGGCGATAATATTATCGCCTGTCTTGATAATATGCCCCTCAGTTCTCAACAGTTTGCAACACTCCCCACAATTTTCAGGGAGAGGTATCCAATCAAGATCACACATTACATGATCATACAATTACAGTCTTCTTCCTAGGCATCACACAATGGAAGTGTTCAGCTGCATGGCCTTCAAGAGATGTCTAGAAATACGATGATATGTTGTGGTCAGCTTGTCCAAGACACAGGTGTGGAAATTCACAATGAACTCTGTATGGAACACATACTGATATTCTATTCTCACAGAAACCAAACTATTGGCAACATCTAATTAGTTCCAAGTACTGCAGCTTGGACCTGGAAACGAGAGAAAGAGAGACACTGCACAGCCTCCAAAAATACATTATAAAGTTAGCATGAGTCTGTTAAACTAAGGCCTACATTTACTATGGCTAACTAAACGTGAACACACTGTAACATCAAAATCACACTTCATATGTTTGTAGATGCAGTACAGATTAGCGTGCGTGTTATGCAAAATGAAAAATAGTGACAAAGCATCACCAATATCATTGAGTTTCTCAGAAAATCTACATCCAATGGGATATTATTTGTGTAAGTAATATTTAAAACACAATGCTTATGTCAGATGATATTTCTATACACATTAATCTGTCATACATCATAATTTAAGAACACAGAGCTGATGTAGTCTAGCCTTGCTCATACAAACAGTTGTGACAGAGTGGATTTATTTCTCAAATTAAGTTTTAATAGGCATTGGTTAGACTTCACATGGTTTGACTCAGAATGACAACCTATTTGTGTTTTTTTTGTCAATCAACTTACGTGCAAAAGCATCACTTTTATTTTCTACCTGCAAGATGGGTTTCATTCAGTGTCTTTGGTGATGGTTTTTAAAACTGTTCAACTTTCAAGAATGTTAGTCTTTTTTAGATTATTCATTGTCATTGTTTATATGTTCACAGCCTTGTACTAGTCCATCGTAGAATAGATGAGAGATGGCTTTGAAGTGTGATGTCCCACAGAAATTGATATTGAAATATTATCCATCTATATACATAAAAACCAAAGTATGTCTGTTTGTCCTTTATGCATTACTACACCATTCATCCGATCGGCATGAAACTTTGGGAAGTTGTTGAGTACACTCCCGCGAAGGTTTCTGGCTAAAAAAAAAAATGTAAAAAAATGTGTTAAAAGTTGTTGAGTACACTCCCGCGAAGGTTTCTGGCAACAACAAAAAAAGAAACATTTGTTAAATATTGACCCCCTCGGCCACACAGGGCCCTCATAATCTTTCCAATACTGAACGTTTACACTTTCCGGTGCGACTCGCTTTTGCAATGACCATCAACAAAGCACAAGGACAATCGCTGCAAGTGTGTGGACTGGATTTGGAGAATCCGTGCTTCTCACACAGACAACTGTATGTGGCCAGCTCACGCGCTGGAAAACCTTCTGATTTATTTGTCTACGCACCAGACGGAAAATCGAACAATATCGTATATCCACAAGCACTCGAATAAAAAAACAGAATTAAAACAACACTTTGAAATGTTTTCCATATTAAAATGAATAAGTTTCAATAAAAATGACACAATGTAAATTGAATGTTATCATAACAAGTTTCCTTAAATTTCCTTTCTTCTGAGATCGCAGCAACGCGCGACGGGTAAACTAGTAATTTATAAATGAGTTATATTAAAAATCTAAATGGAAGAATACATACTTGCTTTGAATATAAACACTGAACAACAGTTGTACGTGTATACTTATCGAGGACAGCACAGTACGTTTTTGGATGTGCAATTAAAATATAACTAATATGGTCATTTAGATCCTGGTGGATGGTCTCCTGATCCCCCGGGGATTGAGGCCATGGCCAGCCCTACACCTGAATTTATGACAGTGGGAAATCCCCCCACATATTGACTTTTTGACTGGTTTGAGTGGAATTTAAGGTGAGAAAGTCCAGAAATTCTGATCCTCCTGATTAGCTGAATCAAGATTTGGAAAATCAACTATAAATTTTGCATGTTATGTTATGTATATTTGTATAGAGGGTTAATAACCTGTGAGGGTATCTCAGCAATTTACAGGAGGTTTAGGCAGCTGTCTCATTGGGGAGGTTATTCAAAAAGCCAGGATTTCAGCTTTATGCGGAATTTGAGGAGCCATGAGGACACTCTGATGTAGTGTAGGAGATCGTTCCATGTTTTGGGGGAGATGTAAGAGAAGGTGTGACCTCTGGCTGTGGCTTTGTGGTGGCAGGGTATGTGTGCTAGTGAGAGTCTAGGTGAGCAGGGGTTCCTGTGAGGTAAGTGGAAATATATGCAGCTGGTGAGGTAGGCAGAGCCATTGTTGTGTATTGCTTTGTATGTATGTGTGAGCAGTCTGAACTGGGTGCGTTTTGGTTGGGGAGCCAGTGGAGGTCTCAAAGATGTGGTGTGATGTGGGTGCAATGAGGTAGGTTGAGGATTTACCTAATTTTCCACATATCCATCATCTGCTGCATATTCTGCAGATTTCAACAAAAAAGTTGTTTCTAGCTCAAAAGGAGCAAAAGTTACTCAAAATATGGCAATATGTGTTTGCACCCATTAGAAGACCCTTTACAAAGACTAACTGGTCAAACGAGAAAGACAATCTGCTGGTACATTTTTTACTCCTGTAACATACTGTACAGCAAAATTACATTCCAGAATAGCTATCATCCATTGCCTGATTCACGCAGATATGAAAATCTACCCCTTTCTTCTTGAAAACCTCTACCAAATGCATGTGATCAGTGTTGACACCAAACACTCCACCCCACACAAAATTACGGAACTTCATAAAGCCCAAGAAAATGGTTAAAGTTTCCATTTCAATTAAGGAGTAGATCTTCTCAGATTCATTCAAAGACCTGGAGGCACAAGCAATCAATCTTTCTTCGCCTTCACCTCTTCGGATTAAAACTACCCCCAATACTTTTGAGCTAGCATCAGTCGCAATGCATGTTTCTTTACCTGAGATATAAGCCTGTAAATAGGGTGCATGTCTCAACGCATCTTTCAGCAAATCAAACTCTACTTAACATCAAGTGCTCCACTAATTTACCTTGCCTTTCTTTAACATTTCTTCTTTAGAATCTGTTTTTTGTAGTTTTATTATGGTGTCTGTCAACTCTTGTTTAGATTTAACACCCTAACCTGACAATAAATGCTCTAGATAACTGATTTCCAGCCCCCCAGATTGACACTTCTCCTTCTTTAACATCAATCCAGCTTCTATTAATCTCCTCACACCTAACCATACTCTGGTATCATGTTCTTTTATGGTGTTACCGAAGACTAACACATCATCCTGGTAACACCATACACCACTTACATCCATCAAAACTCTGTTCATTATATGCTGAAAGACTGATGCAGCTGACACCAGACCCGAAGGCATCCTTTTAAATTTGAAGGCACCCATGAATGTAATGAAAGTGAGTTCTTGCACAATGCTATCTAACTCAACTTGGTGGTTCGCTGAGGTGAGATCGAGCATTGTGAAAACGTTTGCCCCTCCCAAAGTTGATATGATGTCCTCTGTTTGAAAGAGGAAATTTGTCCACAGCTACCTCTCAATGTAATGCTCTCCAATCTATACATAGTCTGAAATTCCCATTTAGTTTTTAGCTACGTCTATGGGGGCCAACCACTCCATGTTTTCCACAGCTTCAATGACCCCAGATTCAACAAATCTTCTCAATTCACTGTCCACCTGTTTCTGTAGCCCCAAAGGAATGTGTCTTACCTTAGCAGTAATGGGGATCACACCCTTCATTAATCTGATGTGATGTTTATAACCTTTCCTACAGCCTAAGGTAGTTTTGAATAAATTAGGAAATTCAGACACAAAATCACCTGTTTCATTTCAACAACTTGAATTTGTACTTTGAATTGACGACCACATCTAACAATATCTGGTGTGGCACACTCAAGAGACCATTCCCTTTCATGGAAAGATGTATATTACCAATCATCTATCTCCCACCTAACCTTAGACTTGATTCAAAATACCCCAACATTTTTATGGGCTGTTCTCTATACCCTCCTGGAACTACATCCATTGTATGCACCTGGGTGTTTATCCAAAGGTATTTTCCATATGTTTTCTTTTAAATGATACTAAGGTGTGAACATGAGTCAAACCTCATAAATAATTCTACTCCATCTACCTTCACTACCCTACTGGTATGCTCATCACATTCGTTTGCCTCCCCAATTTGTAAGGCAATATCTTTCAAAAGCTTATTTTTTTTCTCTATTCTTTCTTTGTTCTACTTCCGCAGCATTTAAAAAAATTGCCCTTTTTTCTACAGCCATTGCAATATACATTCAATGTCAGACAATTATTCGCATTCACCCTGTGAACACTTTTACTACATCTAAAACACCACAGCGAACTTCAAGCATGCGTCTTTTCCAGGTTCTTTCCTTTTGACTTCACGTACGATTTCCTCCACTTCTCCAGTCACAGTACTACATTTCTCTTTCTAACTGTTCAACTTGGACACATATTTAAGAATTTGCTCTACTTGTTTGGCTACCAAGATTTCCTCCTCTAATAATGATTCATCTTTTAAGCAAAGCTCTTTCTTGATATTATCCCTTAGCATTTCAACACAAATTGGTCATGGACCCTTTCCTCCACCGTTGTCCCAAATGTTCATGTAAGCTGTCAATTTTCCCTCTATTATAGTGCTTACCTTTGGAAGATAATGATAATCCATTCTTAATAAACATGACTCATGTTCATTCAAATCTCTTTGTTAATCTGCACTTAACGCTGGTAGATTTCCCCAAATTTCCTGCTCCTCACTTCCTAGACAATGCATCAGTAAAGAGTACTTCCATTATGCATTTAACTTGTACTAAACACCCTAGCATAATGCCCAAACCTATTTTTTCTATCTGCTCCACCTCACAGGTGGTTCCCTCGGGCTGCTGAAAAAACTATAGGTGGAGTAAGATTCTGAATCTTCCCTCTGAACACAATTCCTTGTAATACAGTGTTTTTGACTACTACTGTATTTACCTAGTCCAATCTTGCAATCAGTAAGTTCTCATAAAACATTTACACAAGTAACCTTAATCTACTTTCCCAAGTTGTATAAATATTATCACTTATTGCACTGTTTCTCGCAAAAGTTAGTGTGCCTACCACTGTAGATAGGTTGTTGGAGAGGATAACTGCTGCAGGTGTGTCAATCACCAAAAGAATGCTTCTCCGCTCCTTCAAGTTAAATAAGATAGGATGCTAACAAGAGTAAATGCCACTAGTGTGCCTATCAATCAATCAATCAATCAATCAAAGCATTTATATAGCGCACTACTCCCCCGGAGGGTCTCAAGGCGCTGGGGGGAGGGGGTCCGCTACTGCTCGAACAGCCAGGTCTTGAGCTGCTTCCTGAAGGCGAGGTGGTCTTGGGTCAGGCGGAGGTGGGTCGGAAGGGAGTTCCAAGTCTTGGCGGCCAGGTAGGAGAAGGACCTTCCTCCTGTGGTGGCTCTTCGGATGCGGGGGACGGCGGCGAGGGCGTGGCTGGTCGATCGAAGCTGGCGTTTGGGAGCGTAGAAGTTGAGGCGGCTGTTGAGGTATCCTATCACTGAACTCCACAAACACTACTCCTCACCGGTGCAGGCCATAGGAATGACGCACTTAATTTATGCAATACTCCTTCCCTAGTTTATTTTCTGTCTTCATGTTAGCCAATGACCTTCAGGCAAATTATCCCTACTTTCCTAAAAGGCCCCCTGGCGCGTTTGAGGTCGCTTCCTGCAGCCAATTGGGCTTGCACCTGTAGTATTGCATTCCCGTTGTCTTGATGGGCGGTAGAGCTGGTTACATGCAAGTAGGCCAGAGTGTGGGATGGAAACAGTGGCACAGTGCAACCTACACATGTAGCCTTCCACAGTGAAATGCAAGAATGCGTTTCACTATTCTGCAATGGCTGCAAAGAGGCCGCTGTGCGTTACCTTTCATGGTGGAATGCACAAATGCATTTTACCACTCCAAGACTGCTGCACCACCTCCATGTCTAAAATGTGCCGCCATGAAGGCCTGCAACTCCTGCACCGCTCTTTTTCCATTTGACAAAATTTCGTGGAATGTAGGTTTTAAACTGCATGTATGACATTATTCTACAATCTGTCCATCAGTTGTTCTTTTTGGATTTAAACTGCTGGCCATTCAACACCATTCTCTGCGACACAAACTTCATAATCCCTTCTCATTCTGCCGATCTCCATGTTGAAGTGTTTATTCCCCATAATTACACTGCATGGGCTCCTCGTCGCCAGTATGAATTCAAGAAAGACGCTTTCCAGGATACTCCAAATGTTGCAGTAAGTAATAGTTTAATAATAAACACCTCATCCATCAACTGCCTCAGTGCAACTGTCCTAACGAACACTCTACACGTTCTAACCTTAATGTTCCTTAATAGGACATGGAACATATAGACACCACACTCTGCTAACAGCCTATACAGATGGAAGAGGTGAAGGTAATTATTTCAATACATTTTTGGATTGCATGAGCATCTGGGGTGCGTGTAACTTTCTGTGTATGAAAAGGAGACCAAATATTATATATAAATACACACACACATATATAAATATAAATGTATATATATATATATATATATATTCACAGAAAAAACCATAGGTTATAGACCATATATAGTTAGGAATTAGCATTTACAAACCTTGAAAATTCACTGAAAAAACCATAGGTTATAGACCATATATAGTTAGGAATTAGCATTTAAGAAACCTTATTTTACTCACACAAAACCATTGAAATTCCATATATAGTTCGTTGTACTAACTATATATCGCGCACCCGCAATCCACTGCTGATCATGTCACATATTACATCATTCATGACATGGTCAGTGACATCACTGATGACATCACTGATGACATCTCAAATGACATCACTGATGACATCACTGATGACATCTCAAATGACATCACTGATGACATCACTGATGACAACATCCAGTGACTGTATGTTTCTGTAAAGTTAAAATATGTCTTACATATTGAAGAATGAGTGGATTTATAAGTGTCTGGATGAAGGATTTATTAGGTGCATGACTGACTGTATGAGTGACTGATTAAATGTGTCTCACTGAGTGCATGGGTTAGTGACTAAACTGTTAGAAAACAACATCGTGACGCGTCGCGTCAGCGTGACGTATCGCGTTGTCGGGTGAAACGTCATATGACGCGCCGCGTTAGCGTACCCGGAAGTGAACCGGTACGCGAACGAGGCGCGAAGCGCAGCTTCCCGGAAGCGATCCGGGACGCGGCCCAAAGCGCGTAACGTAAACACAACAGGTCATGTGACTTGTTAATAACACTTTTCATTGGTTCATTTCACTTTTGGTTTCATAATGATGTAAGACTAGGTCATGTGACCTAAAAGTAACACTTTTCATTGGTTTAGAACTATTGTTTTTCCCAAATGATGAAAACCCCTCCTTCTTTCCTCACTCTGACTTTCATCTTTGTGAGAGGAAGACCTTTTGTGATCACTGAGCAATGGCTTCATTAGTAGCTTCAGCTGGTGCTTCCCCACCACCTCCACCACCTCCAAGGAAGAGAGGACCACCTGCTGAAGTTATCATTCAGCAAGAGGAGGAAGAAGAAGAAGAAGAGGAAGAGCAGGAAGAGAGGCATTTTTTGCCTGAGGAGCCCAGGAGGTCTCATATCAAAGAAAACTTTATTTGGCAATTTTTTAAATATCCCCGGGGCCAAAAAAAAGTCAATGCCCGGTACGTAACTTGCCTTATATGTAAAGAAAGTCTGTCCAGAGGGACAGATAAAAAATATAGTTACGGAAATTATACAATGCATCGCCATATGCAGAGGTGGCACCCTATCAACTACAGTGCTGCGCAGTTACGTGACCAGCAAGATAATCCCCCTTCTATGGCCAGAAGATCAGTTGTACAGGAAGTGACGGGACCAGAGGCGAGGGAGATGGTCCCAAATATACAGATGAGGTTCGGGGAAGTGAAACAAGTGTGCGTGCGTTGTAACCAATTCATTTGCTACAGAGAAAGTAGCATCACTCTGATCAACAGAGCTATCGACAATCATGATTGTCCGAAACGCCCCAGAGAATAAATTCTTTTTTTTTTGTTGCTCCTGTTGAGCCCTTTATAATGAATCGTTTTCGTTTCCCCCACCCAAAAAACCCCCCCAAAAAATATAAAACCGTTCAAAAAATACAAAAAAAAGTAAAAAAATGTTCAGAAAAATAATAAAAAAAATATAAAACAACAAAAACAATAAAAAAAAAGTTCTTATCAGAACTACCTCCCCTTTATAAAAAAATTGGTAGAATATTTAGCACTCTGCCAACCTCTATTTCTTTTGGTTCGCTTCCCGGTTCGCTCGCCGGTACGTGAACCGGGAGCGAACCAAAAATTTCTTTTTTTAAAAAAAGAAGAGTAAGTATAAGGGAAGGAAACAGAGAGTAATGTTAAAAGAAAGACATCTATAGGGACTAAACCAAAGATACTGTTTAATAGATCTATTTACCGAAGAAAAGATGGAAGAGGGTATAATTGAGAAAAACAAAATAGATAAGGAAGTGAAAGAAAAAAATGAGAGTAGAGAATGTGACTGAATGATTAAATTAAGATTAAAACATTGGAATAACAGAGAGAAAAAACACAATGCAGAAAAGAAGAAGTAACAGAAAAGGAATGATTGAAACAGCAAAGAAATGTAAATAACATAGGGGCATATTATCAACATAGGCGATAAAAGTTTTGCTGCTTTTATCGGCAGAAATCTGACGCTAAAGACGCTTTTGCGGCAGTTTTCTGCCGATAATGACTGCTTTTATCGGCAGAAAACTGGTGCTAAAGCCGCTTTTGCGGAAGAAAACTGGCGCTAAAGCTACTTTTGCGGCAGTTTTCTGCTGATAAAAGCAGCGATCATTTTATTGCCTGTGTTGATAATATGCCCCTTAGTGTGCTTGAACTACAGAGAGAAAGCATAATGAACAAGTAGTGAAAGAGTGATCAGTCAGAGACAGTGAGAGTAATAGAGACGGAGTGAGTGAACAAGAGTGAGGAAGTATGAGAAGAGAGGGACTGAGAAAAATAGTGGAAGGAGTAGAGTAAGTAAGTAATAGAGAAAGGAATGAGGAAAGTAGCAAAGGCAGGAAAGTGAGGGTTAAAGAAATGAAGTAGTGAAACTAATAGAAGTTAAATGTGATAGAAATGTAACGAAAAGAGTACAAAACATTTACCTTATAATTGTCGTTAACTTAGTCACTTGTTATTTTTATACTTTCAATCTGTGAAAGAGAGAACAAACATTTGAAAAATATTAAAACATGTATTTAAAAATTAGAAAAGACAAGGGAAAAGATTGAAGGACAAACAGTTTTTCAACAACTTTGACACTTACAGAAGCCTCTGCTTCTCCATGCCCCGACACAGTCCTAAAAATATACATTTTAAACTAACAGTATCTTGATGCAGATGAAGTGAGGCCTATCTTGCAACATGGTGCATCTTTTGCACTGCTGCTGTCTCACAAAAGTGATGCAACGGCAGCGCAAAAGAGGTGCACAGCCATCATAAAACTGTCCCTAACATTTTAAATGATTGTTTCAGGATGACAATAAGGTGTGTCCTATCCAGAGGTTTGTTTGAGGTGAGGCCTACTCAGGGTTGCAGATGAAATTTAGGCTTGTTGAAGAGTACAGAGGAGATAATACATGTCCATGTCTACCAATGAAGTGAGTCATGTCCACTTCACTCTTGAACAAAGGCCAGACCTCCTCTGTTTCCTTGGACAGGCCTAAACTTGATCTGCACAATGTGATGTGTAATGTAAGGAAACACAGGTGATGTAATTGAAAAACGTGCAATTTCTTTTGCTCATTTCACAATCACATCAATTGTGTTTCCTTTGCTTAGGTATCTCATTGTGCAGATGTAGTCCAGCATATGAAAGAGTACCCAGAAGTGCAGCACTGCATGCAACAACTTTGACACTTACTGAAGCCTCAGCTTCTGCATGCCCCCTACACAGTCCTAATTATATACATTTTAAACTGACGGTATCTTGCTGGAGATGAACTGAGGCCTATCTTGCAACATGGTGCATCTTTTACACTGCTGCTGCGTCACAAAAGTGACGGAACAGCGACGCAAAAGAGGCGTATGGCCATCATAAATCTGCACTTAACATTTAAAATGATTGTTTCTAGATGCTGATAAGGTGTGGCCTATCCAGAGATTTGTTTCAGGTAAGTCCTACTCAGGGTTGCAGATGAAATTTAGGCTTGTTGAAGAGTATAGAGGAGATAATACATGTGCAGGCCTACCAACGGAGTGAGTCATGTCCACTGCACTCTTGAACAAATGTGAGACCTCCTCTGTCTCCTGGAACAGGCCTAAACCTCATCTACACAATGTGATGTGTAATGTTAGGAAACACAGTGTAAAAACCTGAAGCGGGTCGGGGACAATCGATATTTGCCCGGCGGTATTGCCTCTGTGACCCTCTAGTTATTTAATCAAATGAAGAGGCAGGCGCTGGAGACTGGGAAGCAGGAAACAAGGTTTTTATTCTCTCCGGAGGAGAACACAACGAAACGGACAGAAGGTATCGTTCTGAGGTGCTCTAGATACATTTCTGAGGCCTGGCCTCTTATACCCTGGTTTATGACTTTATTGTAAATTACACATTCATGTTAAAGCTTTGATGTATGGAAAAGACATTCCCGGAAATCCCCTTTGGGCCCGTTCCCACACACATTTACAGTTGAAGTCCCCACCCTAGTCACAACAGGTGATGAGTATCACGCAGCTGGATATTCCGCTGATTCACGGAATGTGGGGGGGTTTTGATCGGATCTCATGGGGTGGGGGCTTTGATCAACCCGGGGATCCTTTGATGGGGGAAGCTTTCTATTGTACGGGGAGGGGCAAGGAATGGTATCGGCAGAGCTGGGTGTCGGCCTGGGAACGGGGAAGACAAAACGGGCACACAGGGAAAAAGGGGGTTTGCATCTTAGGGCCGGAGATCATGAAAGGGAAGCAGGGAGGTGTCGCGCTGGGAACAGGATGAGGGCCTGGGGCAGAGCAGCGCCGAAGAGGGGTTTATGACTCAAGGCAGGTGCAAGCAGGGGGTGGTCAGCGTGCAGGCTTAGTGAAGGCGAAGGGCTATGTCAGGGGCCAGCAGCATGCAAAAGGGTTCGCTCTGATCGGGGCATCTTAAAAAATGGCGGGCGCGCACGACAAAAGTGTGGCATCAGGGGAAGAGGCAAGATGGCGCAGATAATGTTCACCAAAACGTACTAATTTTCAACAGTCCTCCCTTTAACATATTCAAGACATCTTGCTGGTTCATTTTCTACTCGGTTCTATTGTGGTGGGCATGAGAAAGAAAACGGTAGGAACCCTAGAGGAAAAGAGTTGTAAACAATACATTTTAACATTTCTAGTTTTTAGGAGGTGGGCCTATTTGATAAACTTTGATCAATTTGTTTAGCAGGAAAGTCATAGGAATGCAATACAAAAACGATTCTGTAGCGAGAGCAGCAAGCATATTTCATACTGGCAGGTTATTACATATATATCAGGTTCGGATTGGAGCATGATCAATATAATGGCGGCTGGGAGAGAAATGAGGTCTAGCAGAAACGGCGATTGGGGATGTCAAATGTTCGAAGTTTAACAAGTTCTCATCATTCTTTGTTGCCTTTCGTTGGCGCTGTTGAGCACCGGCGGTGGAGCTACAAGTCCAGCTCTGTTCTAAGTTCTGCGTTGCAGGGCACGACCCTTTCCTCGCGTTACTGGTCGGAAAGGTCCTTTTCGCCCTGTGTCCTTTGAAGTGTTTGTCAGAAAGTTCAGATGGAAGAAGAGCGTACAAAACAGTCCATAGGGTAGGTCAGAGGAAAAGGGGGATGGAGCAAGGCCAAATTAGGAACAAACTAGGGGAACGATAGACTTCAAATAGGCGGGCGTGTGACCGAATTCAGAGAGCGGGGACTTGTCGACAGACACTGGACATCGAGCAGGGGCATCAGGTCGACCCTTTCTTCTCATGTTGTCGAAAACAGTGCCTCGTCCTGCAGCTCTTTTCTGTCGTGGTCTCGCCTTGGCTAATGTCGCAGGTGTTCCTTAGTCTGTAGTCGGGCCTCGTACTCCCACATCCGGTCCTTCTCTCCTCCAACAGCAGTACCCTTAAACAAGTTTGAAAAGACAGTCTTTAGAGAATTTGCAGATGAAGATAATCAAAAAGTCTATTTCTCTCCCAGCTCCAGGCAAAGAATGAAAAATGCCCGTTATATTAGTGTTCACAACTGGCATATGAATGACCGGTGACGGGCCTGTTGGATTTACTATGACTTTCCTTTACAATTATTTATTACAGTCACGACAGTTCATCTGATAGTGACCCACCTTCGTGAGACGAACCTGGCAAAGATATGCCGTTCTCTAGAGTTTTACATTTACAAAGGGTACTGTGAGTCGTCAACATAGTACTACACAGGTATTTTGCTGAGAGACGAACATGGCTAAACATTTCCTTTCTATCGATGCATCCTGCCTTTCAACTACTACGGGGTTCATTTCGATGATTTCTTTACCTTGGACTAGTCTGTTAACCTTGTAAAACATCACTCTGGATCCTACGTAACCTTTTACAGCCCGATTACTTAATTAGGAGGGACAGGGGTTTTATGGGGAACAACCAGGGACATAGGAAACTTGTGGTAAGGGCATAAATCGACCCATCTCTCACAACCGGAAATGAGGGGTAGTTTCATAATTCCAGTTTTTGGGCGGCTGATACGGGGGGGGTAACAGGGGTGATCATTTTTCTGGTTTGGGTATTGCGACAATTCGGGGAGGGGAGGGTCGCGTATTCTGAGGTCCTTGTTTTATACCATAGGAGCCGTTGACATTTAGTTCCCTTATTTCGGGCCAGATTAGGGAACCTCTGTCGTCTTACCTGTCCTTTCCCTTACGGCCCAACCTCGGTTTATTGACTTCTAGCGGAAAAGGAGAGGTAATGACGCGGCCTCGGGGTGATTGTATTAAAGACAAGTTTTTGTGCAAATACTGACGGTATTTGAAGCCAATTAGGTGGTGTGCTAGGGGTGGCAGTCTGCCAATTTCGGGGCTAATCACTCGGAAGAGTGGGAGTGCAAAAATAGAGGAGAGAGAGAGAGAGAGAGAGAGAGAGAGAGAGAGAGAGAGAGAGAGAGAGAGAGAGAGAGAGAGAGAGAGAGAGAGAGAGAGAGAGAGAGAGAGAGAGAGAGAGTGCAACGGCAGGCTAAATAGTACACGTGCAACAGAGAGGGTGGCGGTGTATTCAAGAAAGGCTATTTAGTGCATTACACAGTAAAGGGCATTCACGGGTCTGCGTTAGAATCTTGTAATCATGCAGTTTGAGCATTAGACAGGGTAGAGGGGACGTGCCTTGAGAAAAAGGAAAGAAGAAAGGAGGTACCATTTTGTCGCACTTCTCGCATTCTCGGTCCTTCGACCAGTTGGGTCGACGCCTCAGTCACACACACACATTCCCTCACAGTTTCGCATCATACGTGACATGGGTTCATTCGTCCGGTCTGGTTTAAGGGTGATCACTTTTTATCAGGTTGTGCTAATTTTTCGGGTTTGTTCGATACGTGAGTAGTTTGCAGGCGCGCTTAGACACCACCTTGCGGTGCTAGTCCGCTTCGTGTATTAGACATGGCAAGGCTTCAGATCTTCGCCACACCTTGGCTGTAATCTCTGATGTAACCTGCAGAGGGAGGGAAAAAGGGGTGGGGGAGACAGCATTCGCGCATATTCAAACACATGGATTCATAAGACCTTTACTTACCTCTTACTCGTCTTTCCTCCTCGGGGCAGGGTCCCCGGGGATATGGTTTCTGGAGTCGGGGGGGGTAGTGTGTCCATATAGGTCGTGTGCGGGGAAACGTAAAAAGGAAACCAGAGGTGCTTAGTGCGAGGTATCTAGTCAAAGGATGTATCTCACTATCGGGATCCTTAAAACCTCTTTCAACGTTGTGGCGTTCTAAGGCTCTTCGGTTCTTGGGTCAGCTCCGTTCCCTGATACTTCGGAACGTTGTACTTTATCACATTTACATTATTTCATTTCACCCTCCTTTTACATTCCCTCATTTACACCGTTCGTTTTACCCATCCTTGGAAGTCAAGGTCTTCCTCTACGCGAGAGTTCATGAGTCAGTCGCGTACTTTGAAGGCGGAGTGTCGTGTTGTCGATCCGATCCGTCCTCCAGGGCTGGGCAACCATCTTCTTTTAACCTTAAAGAGAGAGCAGAGTAGGGTGCACAGAAAAGAACTTTCCCACCGATCCCACATTTGTAAAATAAAGCATGCAATACCCGTCCATAGTTTCAAAAACTTTATTTTGCAAAATCATTTCAGCATGAGGATTATGAGGGTGCGGTCGTATTTGGCCGGTCGTGGCAATGGCTAAAGTGCGTACAGTGGGGGGTGTCGTCTGCAGCAATAAAAACATCGGAAAGTTTTACTCATTCCTTTGTAAGAGACTAAAACGTCTATTAATTGGCTGGGGGTTCGGGGGCATTTATTTTCATAATTTAGAAGCATAATCATAATAGTGGTAATCAGATTTCCTATATGCATACCGTACGTGAGCGTCGTAAATGAGGTTTACATCAGTTATAAAAATATAATACATTGTACATTTGTAATCAACATTTGTAACGGGGATCCTTTCATACTGTTCGTCGAGTGAGTTCTCCTTGTCTTTTCTAGCCAAGTGTACAAAGGGTCATATAAAATCTTAGAACATCAAGTTTATATTAGTGCGAAGGAACACCACGAGGTGTTCGTAAGTTCCGATTGATACCAGCGCCATTTTGGGCGGGGCCGGCTCAGTCCGGAAGCAGCATCAGGGGGAAATGTTTCCCATTACTGGCAGTTTGGACCAGAGTCCTTTTCGGCAGTTCTAGAATTCATGCTAACAGAAGGAGTGGCAATGTCATGTTTGTTTCGTTGGCGATCAAGGCAGCCGTCCCTTACCGGAGGCCTGCAAAGGCCGAAGGTTCCGCCGGGGACCTTTGTAGGATCTTCAAGGCTGCGGAGATGCTGTCGGAGATGGGGGCTCGTGCTCCAGGGGGCAAATGTTCGAGTTATATTGCTGGTCAAAGTTACTCTAGTGGCCGGGGCCCGCCTTCCAGCGGACCCAGACGCCATTTTGAGGCCCTACAGGGGCCACTCTCGTCGAGTTTGCAAGAGTGGGAGAGATCCTTCGGAGTGAACGGAAGAGGTCCCTGTTGTGTGAAAGCGGGACGTTCAGCTGGGGTGCAGCTGTGATGCCCCCACCTGGGGGGGCGAGGGAGACTCGTTCGCATCGTCTCCTTCTCCCGGTGCACTCCATGCCGCTCCTTTTCATCGCCCCGCATGAAGGTCTCTCCACATCCGGCGTTCCCCAAGTCCTGTGCTCAGTGCTGTGGGAGCATGGCCACCTGTGGCGCGCATTCGGCGCGGCACGAGTATCAGTGCAGTCATTGCAGGTTCGGTGTTCCGAAAATATGGTCACCATTGCACGTTCGGTGCTGCGCAAGTACTGGGGTGCCACCATGGTGTGTTCGGTGCTGTGGAAGTATTGGCACCATCGCCTGACTGGGGGTGTTCGGCGTCGGGCCGGGGGCTGGGAGACCTCCTATCGGTGGAGGTGGGAGAGGCTCGTCCGCGTCGCCTCTCCCTCCCAGCCCAACTTGGACAAATTGTTGTGGAGGTACGTGCAGGACATCCCGCCGTCCAGAGCTGCTGCGGCTGTTACGGAAGAGAAAAGGAAAAAAGGTGCCTCGTTCTCCTCCGGACATGTGGCGGGACTACTTAAGTCTATCCAGGCCCGTTGCGGCTGGCTGAGGAGACATGTGGCGGGACTACCTACAACTGCCCCGGCTGCTGGCTCCTGCCTCTCCTCCGGCTCCCCCATACGTTAAGATTTCCTGACCAAGAGTTGGCGGCCGGGCCCGCCTTATATGGGTTGCCGTTGGTTGGGCGTAGCCGTAACCCTGCCCTACCTTGGAAGGTTCCAGAATGAGGGGGGGGGGGCGAATGTTCTGTTTGACTTTCATTTTCTACAGTTTACCGTTATTATTCCTTGTTTGTTGATCCCATATGCTCTACTCTGTCAATAGCTTCCAGTTTCACAATATCTTGGTTTTCTAAATACAACATTTTGTTGTTGAAGATGGCACATTCTGCAAGAGTTGGCATCAAACATATTCCAGATTTCTTCTCAGTAATTTTCTGAAAAATATTCTCAGGCACAACGTCTTGTTCTGGATACAAATTTGACAGTAATCGTGCATGTAAAGCTTCTTTCCCATGCTCGGTCACTTTTCCGATTCTAACATCTTGTAGAATATTCTTGTAATCTTCATCCTTCGCCTGACGCATATTTTCATGCAGTTCAGCATAATTGAAGTTTAACCATATATTAACGTTGCCAATGCTCCCTAGGCACTTCCTGGTATCTTCATGCGTGAGCATTTTGAACACAGGTTGTCCTTTCACTGGTGTCAGCTGCAGAAGATCACCGAAAACAATGATGTGTTTGCCACCAAATAACACATCATACTCTGTTTTGAGAACTTCTTGCATTCTCAAATGCACAAAGGCAAGCATGACATTGGAAACCATGCTTACTTCGTCAATGATAAGAAGTTTCATTTTCTTCAAGACTCTTGAAACTTCACAACAAGCATCTCCAGATAACTTGTGGTATTGTAATTTGTTATCATGCTCCACTGGCAGCATCAGTAGACGATGCAAAGTAATACCTTTAATGTTATGAGCTGCCAGTCCAGTTGGAGCGGTGACAACACAAGACAGCGATGACTCAGTCCTTTTCTGCAAATAACATGAAATTGCTTTAATGAGGAAACTTTTTCCAGTTCCCGCTTCTCCACTCACGTACAGTCGGACAGGTTTCAACGACGTACATGAGCACTCCTTCTTCTCATGACTTAATCCATGATCAATTTGGTTGGTAACTTCGTCATATATTTTCCTCTGCTCAACGTTAAGTTGTCTTTCCAAGTCTTCTAAGTTAACCGCATCCTCCTGAGCATGTGCCATGGCTCTTTCCACTTCAATCATGGCAGTGGCAGCTTCATTTTCGATAACTGGTCCTCCTAGTGGATCCTGACTCAATGAAACAGAACTCTGACTGTCCTGGGAACTGTCTCTAGCAATCTCGGCTGCAATCGTTGCTTCCTGCTCGATTTCCGCATTCACATTTCTAGATATTTGAGAAAAACAGGACATTCTATGGTCTCCTTGGCGGCATTGAAAGAGTCTTCGTAACAGAGGAAATCTCCAAGCAGTTCCTCTTCTGCACGGCAAGGCTTGAAAAGTTGCAAAAGTGCTAAATAGAAAAACTCTTTTTTTTCAGGAGATTCGCCACTCAATTTTCGATGGTTTACCAAGTGGCATTTTCTTTGCTTGACGAGACATCCCTCACTTCCAATTACAGCATACACTCCTTTATCAATATTTTCTTTGATGTTCCTCTTGAATATGTAATTTTGTAGAACCTCATACAGACAAACATTCTCGAGGTGTCTGCTTCTATTTGGATAATATGTATCCAACATGTTGGTCTTCAAAATATCGGTACTGTTTGGCTCCTTTTCCGCCAAATACTCAATTTCCCGCAAAGGTTTCAGAACTCGATTACGCGTTGCAGCAAGACCAAGACTCGCCCAAACGATACTCCTGGATTTGGCACAGAGACTTGCTGAAGACAACCGGTCATAACATTTGTAAGCTCCGATTTCTCGATGTGACAACATTTTCAGACTGAAACTGTACAACTTCTTACTGAGGCTCTTTTCATGGGAAATGTCCTCCCACATATCCTTCAATTCTGTCTTTTCTTTTTTGGTGATGTAAGATGTCACATACCGAGCCACAGCCATACAGTTATCAGCCACGAACTGTATATCCATGTTAGCATTCCACATGGACAAAATCACTGGGTTGTAGTCGTTGATATACTTGGACTCTTCGTTCCTTTTCAAATTGTATGTGTTTTTAGGTGATTTCTTCATCACATTATGTCGCAGCGAAGACATCAAACTGTTCACTCTTCCTTTAGAAATCACCGGTCGTGGAAAGGCGAAACGACATTTGGTGTAGAACTTGTCCTTGTTTCTCAATTTACGACGACAGTACTTTCCGCAACGATGGCTTTGGAAGCGTAGAACTTGTTCTCTTAGGCTTTTGTCCTCCTTTGCGTTTGGAACAGCACATGTAGAATACTGTTCTATGAAACTCATCACTAAGTCTTCTGGATCTGTTCCAAATTTAGGTGCATCCTTGATCCACAGCAGCATATGTATATGAGGAGCACCTCTTGCTTGGTACTCCTTTCTCCAGAAGAAATCCAACACCTCTCCAAGAGGTGGATTTCTCTTGTTCATGATGAAAGACATCATAGCTTCAAATCTATGATTGAAGTACCTGCAAACATTCACTGGATCCAAAGAGCACAGTTCTCCGGGTGTCTTGAATTCGATATTTTCAATGTTTCCATTTGCCTCTCGTAGAAATTCAAGTAAGTCTTCCCAGCCATACTCGGCACAGCTGAGAGTGAGGAACCATGTGGGAGTTCCTAAGTTCCTCAGCATACATTTTAAATCACCATGACGACGGTACCAGTACTCATTAGTACCACGCTGACACGCCATGAGATTAATCAGGTGAGAATCCAAAATACTGTCTTGCACATTGACTTTATCCATAAAGTCACTTGCCGAGATGTTTTGCATCTGTATACCACTTTTCAAGATGTGGTTCACTGCATATGACAGTCCAGACAGATCGCTTTCAAACAGGAGATGAAACAAATAGGGAATGCATTGTCGAAACCTAGGATCTTCTGCATACAATCGTAAAGTCCGGTATTCAGAAGCAGGAATTTGATGAGGTCGCTCATCATATCTTCCTCCTTGACCTGTTGGAAATAGCTGTGGGAAACACCGAGCTTCCAAACTTTCCTCCCAAACACTAATGGGACTCCCTTTGGCTTGTTTCATTTGAAACAACTCAATAGCATTCCCCATGACTTCCTTGGAATGCAAAGGATGAACACTATAATGTTCATATATTTCTTCACTTTTAGAGGGTTCTGCTTTCTCAATTTGACCAGCACACAAATCGCTATCCTCTTCTTCACTTACTTCCTCTTCTGCAACATATACATTCTTATAGTACTTATTGTTTTTTTTTCAAATACAATGTTGCCTTTTTGACTTTCCTAACATCCACTAAATCTTGCCATATTTTCTTACTCTTTGTCGGAACCCCATTAACTAAGATAACCAGAGGTTCCTCTTCCACTTTTTCTACTCCAATTGTATTAATGTTTTTCTTCAAATCTAGAGGCAAATAAACAACTCTTCCCTTTAATCCTATCTGTAAATCTGATGGAGGCAATTTCCCTGTCTTTGGCTCCATTCTTACAATAGCCTGAAAGGGATGGATACTTTGAATCAAAATAGATTCATAAGTATTTAAATCCTTCAATTCAGAAGGAATCTCAACCAATTCCAGATTATTATGAACCGCTCTAGCAGGCATCTGGTTTTGATTTAATTTGTTACAACAATAAGTACACACACGTTGATCCAATCCCAAATCAAAACAATTTTCTACCATCAAGTATGTTGCAAAATCCTTCCATTCACTATTATTTTCCCTTTCACTTTTTGCATATAAATCCACTAACTTAGTCTGATTCTTATAATAAGTGCGTCGACAACACACACAAGTGAAATTAGGCCTCTCACTTGATTTCACCTGAAACGTGGCAATTTCCTTCTGAAAATTATCTGTACTGGAAACCTGTACACTATCTTCCACATTACCCTCTTCTTCTGGGTCAATTTCAACATTCTCCTCTTTACTTCCAAAGTAACAAAACTCAATTTCTTCACAAATATTCTTCACATCTATTTCAGAACCATGCAAAAGAGCAGTGCATAATTGTTTAAGCATAACTGCTGGACTTTTAGCATAATACAACATTCTAACTAATTTCCTCACTTTATTATGATGCACTGCTAGCATCCTGAAATGATGTAAAACACTCTGGCATACTCTCCTGGAAAGACAAGCCAGTGAATGACCATGCAAACCTGTCACTTCTCTCACTCTGCAAGGATCTAATTCTTGCAACAACTTCATTTTCTGCTTCAAACTTTTCTTAATAAATGTCCGTACAAAATCACAAAGCAAATTGATGGAATCCTGTCGCACACTGCAAATACTACTACACTTCCAGGTGTACACAGGTCCCTTAGGACGTCTTCCGAAAACCTCATTACCTAACACCTCTTCTGCCTCTGTTGTCACAAGTTTTTCTTTTTCAACTGGACAACCATCTTTCACCTCATAAGCTCGACCACTGGTGTCAACTGCATGCACCAAATCATTCTCCTGGAAATAACTCTCCTCATTAAAAAATGCCTCACAACTTGAACTATGCATCCATTCTCCTGAAAAAATTTCACAAAAATTACTACGATTAACTGTTCTCTTCCATCTACTATTTCTTTTGAAATCATAAATTGCCTTGTTTAGCTTCCTAATTCTATTGATTATCAAAATAAATAACTTTCGCTTAATTTCAAGTGCCTGATCAATAACTTTCTTTTTTTTTTTTCTCTTATAAAAAACCACTTTCTGCTGACCTTTCTTAATATTTTTTAACAAATTGCCAATTATCCTGTTGCGGAACATTCGTCTACGAATGTCCCTAAACTGATTTTTCCTTCTACTACCATACACAGAGTTATCTCCTGCTCTAGCAGTAACATTTTTGATTGGCCTTCCCTTTCCGTTTAAATTGCTTCTCTTTTTCTGGACTAAAACATTTTCTGTAGTACTACTTTTTTTTCTACAAATGTTTCTTATGAATGATTTCTTTATCTTACCCGGACCTTTCTTGGTGACTTGACAAGTTTTTATTGTAGAGGTCTGCTGCAATAATTTTTGGAGCTGCTGTCTTTGATGTTTGGTAGCCTTTCGCCTTCTGTCCTTCGAAGGCATTCTTTAATTTTGAAATGATCTGCAGTTGAATCTGTGGTAAAATATAATAAAAATGTTATTAACCACTATTAGCAAACAGTAAATCAATAACAGTCATCATAAATGTAACACACTACTTGTTATTTTTACATAGAATAATTTTTAGTGCATTGGCAAATTTAGAAATCACAAATAGTAGCAAAGAAATAGAATGCTTCTACATTTTACCTGTGCTGTTTTATATGTGAATCTGATCTAATTTTATGAGCATATTTTACTATTTCATTAAAGACCCTACACATAACCTGTTTTTGAAGTTGTGTTTAATTTTAAATGAAACGGTTTACATTTTTACTTTTCATTTCAAGTACATTTTAAAAATAAATGTTTATAGTTCCATAGGCTCAAGCAGGTCAGCTTCCCACCCTATGTCATACAATTCTGACAAATCGGCATCCTCATCATGTTCTTCATCATCCTCAGGATTTAAATCATCCAAGGGATCTACTTCCACTGACGTTTCAATTACAAGTTCAATGATAAGGTCGAAATCAACTGATTGCTCATTATCACTCATGGTTGATGTTGATGTTGACGTTAACTTTAAAGAAAGAGAACAACAATGAGATGTTGCAGAGTAAGAGACAAATCTCAGAGATTATAATAGTAAAATTGTTTAACAAGAGTAACATTTTGCAGCTATTATTTAGCCATGTCCAGCGATGCTGAGGAGGTGAGGCCTATGTCCAAGTTTTCAGTGAACAGGACTCATCTCTTCTTAACCTTGGATAAGCCTCACCGACTCTGTGTCCCCTGCTCATACTTAAATGTAAAGGGGCAGATTTATGTTAACTGGCGCATCCCCACGGATGCACCAGTTAATGTGCACCTCTGCTCTGCCACCCATGGTGTGCCGCATTTACAAAGTGGAGCACCATTGAGCAAAAACAGCACAGATGCGTCACGCATCTGTGCTGCAAAAGCAGCACATTGCAGGAATCACGTCGTAAGCGCGACATGTCTACTGCAATGCACAGGAGGAAGCCTCACATTGCATGGTGCATCACTCCTTATGCCTGTTTCAAACAGGCGTAAGGATTTGATTCAGCAATGCTATAAAGCTGACTCAGTGAAATCTTCTAAATTTCACTGTGTTAGTTTTACAGGGCTTTCATGCAAATAAATGCATACCCTGCAACAAAACACCTATATGAAATCTGACGCAGGTTTCATGTGGCACAGGACTTTACAGCATGACACATCTGCCTAGATGCATCAAGTTGTAAATATGTCACAACATAGCAAATCTTTTGCACCGCCGTTGCATCACAAAAGTGACGCACAGCAGCGGAAAAGAGGCACACACCTATCATAAATCTGTCCCTAACATTTTAAATGATTGATTCAGGATGACAATAAGGTGTGGCCTATCCAGAGGTTTGTTTGAGGTGAGGCCTACTCAGGGTTTTATTTATTTATTTATTTATATGCTTATTTTGCGCCTGAATCAGCCCCGAAGGGGTATCTCCGCGCGTAGCTTCTGAATAGGTATCATAGAACAACCAGGAACATAAGACTATAATGAGTACAAAGGGGAGCATCCATCTTGTGAGAAAAGGAATGTTTTTAACTTTCTTCTAAAGGACAGATGGTTAAGGGTGTGTCTCAGCAATGGGGGCAAAGAATTCCAGAGCATCGGGCCTTTAAGTGAGATAGCACGTCCTCCCTGTCTTGCTCTCGTCACCCTAGGAACCTGAAGCAGCATAGTGCTGCTGGAGCGTAGGACACGACCTGGTAAGTAGGGGACAAATATGTCTTTTAGGTATTGAGGGCCGGACCCGTAAATACATTTATGCATTATACAACATACTTTGAAGTCAATGCGCTGTTTCACCGGGAGCCAGTGAAGAGAAGAGAGGAGAGGGCGTGAGGGAGTTCGTGGCAGGGCATTCAAGATGAGTCTTGCCGCGGTATTCTGTACCACCTGCAGCCTGCCCAGCTGTTCTTGATTGGCAGAAATAAGAAGTCCATTGCAATAGTCTATCCGACCGATGACCAGTGATTGTACAAGCGTCTTCCTATGGATGTCAGGTAGGAAGGGGAATATGCGTCGAAGCAACCCTATTACTCGGAAACAGGTTCCCGTAACTTGATTGACGTGTTCTTTTAAAATCAATGCTTGGTCTAGACGCACTCCCAGATTTTTTACAGTCTGCTTTGGTACCGGGACAGGTCCAAGCTCAGATGGCCACCAGTCGGGGGACCATAGCAGGGTGGCCCCTCCAAACAACATGACTTCAGTCTTAGTCACATTGCATTGGAGGAAGTTGTGGGCCATCCAATCTGCCACGGCTCGCATACCATTTTGAAAAGATTTTATAATTGTTGGTGTAAGAGTTTGGAAGGGAAACAGCAGCTGGGTGTCATCAGCATAGGAGATTGGGGTGAACCCGTAAGATCTTATGATGTCTGCCAAGGGGGCCACGTATACGTTAAATAGCGTAGGGCTCAAGCAAGAGCCCTGTGGCACTCCCTTGGTAAGCTTCCTACAGATGGAATTGTGGGAGCCTAGCTTGACACCTTGTTGGCGATCCGCAAGAAAGCTTTCTAACCATGCCATGGCAGCCCCTTTTATTCCCACCTCCCTCAACCGGCCGAGAAGAATGTCATGCGACACCGTTTCGAAGGCAGCAGACAAATCCAATAGCACCAGAATCACTGAGCTCCCCCCGTCAAGTGACATCCTGATAGTATCAGTCACTGACAGGAGGAAAGCTGACTCTGTGCTATGGTTGGGCCTAAAACCAGATTGAGAGTGGTCTAGGCCGCCTGCTGCCTCGATGTAGTTGGACAGGTGCGCGTTGACGTGTTTCTCGGTAAGCTTACCAAGGTAGGGTAGGAGGGAGATGGGTCGGAGGTTGGAAAGTTCCGACCAGGGGAGAGCAGCATTCTTGCGGATGGGGTTCACCACCGCTCTCTTCCACTCAGTGGGCACGTTTCCCTTCTTTAGGGACTGATTTATTACATCTTGAATGTAGGGGCCCAACAGAGGGCTCAGGGGAGCTAAGATTTTAGCAGGAATCAGATCTTCCGGAGACCCGGATTTTACCTGGGTCATTAGTATTTCAAGTTCTTCACTTTCGATAGGAGGAAAGGTGGTCAGAGAGAAATTGGTATTCTTATTGAGGAGAGGTGTATTCAAGGTACCTCTTTCTGTTTGGGACACCAAGATCTTATCATAGATGGAATCAATTTTGTTTTCGAAATATAGAGAAACTTCCTCACACAGACTTTGAGAGAAATCATCTAAGCTTACACAGGCAGAGGGCTTGACGAATGTCTCAAGGATCCGATATAATTCTTTAGGAGAATTGCCGGCTTGTGTGAGTTGTTGTGTTATACAATTTTTGCGGGCGGCTTTGACATGTTTGTAATAGTTAGCTTGTGCTGCCCGATGGGCCTTCTTATTATCCTCCGAATGACATTTTCTCCACCTCTTTTCTATCCTCCTACATTCTTGCTTCTCCGTTATGAGAGCCTCTGTGTACCACTTCTCCTGTTTAGCTACAGGGAATTGTTTGAATGTTTTCAGGGGGGCGATTTTATCTATGGCAGTGGTAAGTGAATTTTGAAATATTCTTAAACTGTGTTCCACATCATCTATGTCCTTAGTGTCAGGTTTTTCCCAGGCCGTTTGAAGTGCCTCCAATGTGAGCTTATGCCATTGTCTGCGTGTAACAGGGAATAGGGGTTTCTTATTTAACCCTTTGTTAATTTGGAATATATTGAATTCCAATAAAAAGTGATCAGTCCACTCTAATTGTACCGGTGCTTTACAGGATATATTATCAAAATTAGTGTGTATCAAATCAATACAGTGTCCACCTTCATGTGTAGGGCCCTCATTTTTTTGCGTGAGGCCAATAGTCGCTAAATCATCAGCTAGACTCCTAGTGTCTAATAGTTCAGGCTGATCAGTGTGAATGTTAAAATCCCCTAAAAGTAGGAAATCTTCCTTAGCTCGTATATGTGGGCTAAGTATTTCCAGAAGGGAAAGGGAGAACCTGGGGCATGATACAGGTGGACGATAGAGAAGAGCTCCCTTACAAGTCTTTCTATTAGGGAAGGTGATTCTGTAAATCATTAATTCCAGTTGTGCACAATATTTCCTGTCTAGAATATCTAATTTAAGGTCTTCTTTATAGACTATGGCAATACCGCCACCTACTTTGCAGATGAAATTTAGGTTTGTTGAAGAATACAGAGGAGATAATACATGTCCAGGCCTACCAATGAAGTGAGTCATGTCCACTTCACTCTTGAACAAAGGCCAGACCTCTTCTGTGTCCGTGGACAGGCCTAAAGCTCATCTGCACAATGTCATCCGTAAAGTTAGAAAACACAGGTGATGTAATTGAAAAATGTGGAGTTTCTTTTCCTCATTTCACAATCACATCACCTGTGTTTCCTTTGGTTAGGTATCTCATAGTGCAGATGGAGTCTAGCATATGAAAGAGTACACAGAAGTTCAGCAGTGTATACAACAATTTTGACATTTACAGAAGATTCAGCTTCTTATCTTGTTGGAGATGAAGTGAGGCCTGTCTTGCAACATGGTGCATCTTTTGCATCACTGCTGCATCGGTTTCATGTGGCACGGGACTTTACAGCATGACACATCTGCCTAGATGCATCAAGTTGTAAATATGTCACCACATAGCAAATCTTTTGCACCGCCGCTGCGTCACAAAAGTGACGCACAGTGACGCAAAAGAGGCATACACCTATCATAAATCTGTCCCTAACATTTTAAATGATTGATTCAGGATGACGATAAGGTGTGGCCTATCCAGAGGTTTGTTTAAGGTGAGCCCTACTCAGGGTTGCAGATGAAATTTACGCTTGTTGAAGAGTACAGAGGAGATAATACATGTGAAGGCCTACCAATGAAGTAAGTCAAAACCACTTCACTCTTGAACAAAGGCCAGACCTCTTCTGTGTCCGTGGACAGGCCCAAAGCTCATCTGCACAATGTCATTCGTAAACTTAGGAAACACAGGTGATGTAATTGAAAAATGTGGAGTTTCTTTTCCTCATTTCACAATCACATCACCTGCGTTTCCTTTGCTTAGGTATCTCATAGTGCAGATGGAGTCTAGCATATCAAAGAGTACACAGAAGGTCAGCAGTGTATACAACAATTTTGACATTTACAGAAGATTCAGCTTCTTATCTTGTTGGAGATGAAGTGAGGCCTGTCTTGCAACATGGTGCATCTTTTGCATCACTGCTGCATCGGTTTCATGTGGCACGGGACTTTACAGCATGACACATCTGCCTAGATGCATCAAGTTGTAAATATGTCGCCACATAGCAAATCTTTTGCACCGCCGCTGCGTCACAAAAGTGACGCACAGTGATGCAAAAGAGGCATACACCTATCATAAATCTGTCCCTAATATTTTAAATGATTGATTCAGGATGACGATAAGGTGTGGCCTATCCAGAGGTTTGTGTAAGGTGAGACCTACTCAGGGTTGCAGATGAAATTTACGCTTGTTGAAGAGTACAGAGGAGATAATACACGTGAAGGCCTACCAATGAAGTAAGTCATGTCCACTTCACTCTTGAACAAAGGCCAGACCTCTTCTGTGTCCGTGGACAGGCCTAAACCTCATCTGCACAATGTCATTCGTAAACTTAGGAAACACAGGTGATGCAATTGAAAAATGTGGAGTTTCTTTTCCTCATTTCACAATCACATCACCTGTGTTTCCTTTGCTTAGGTATCTCATAGTGCAGATGGAGTCTAGCATATCAAAGAGTACACAGAAGTTCAGCAGTGTATACAACAATTTTGACATTTACAGAAGATTCAGCTTCTTATCTTGTTGGAGATGAAGTGAGGCCTGTCTTACAACATGGTGCATCTTTTGCATCACTGCTGCATCGGTTTCATGTGGCACGGAACTTTACAGCATGACACATCTGCCTAGATGCATCAAGTTGTAAATATGTCGCCACATAGCAAATCTTTTGCACCGCCGCTGCGTCACGAAAGTGACGCACAGTGACGCAAAAGAGGCATACACCTATCATAAATCTGTCCCTAACATTTGAAATGATTGATTCAGGATGACGATAAGGTGTGGCCTATCCAGAGGTTTGTTTATGGTGAGGCCTACTCAGGGTTGCAGATGAAATTTACGCTTGTTGAAGAGTACAGAGGAGATAATACATGTGAAGGCCTACCAATGAAGTAAGTCAAAACCACTTCACTCTTGAACAAAGGCCAGACCTCTTCTGTGTCCGTGGACAGGCCCAAAGCTCATCTGCACAATGTCATTCGTAAACTTAGGAAACACAGGTGATGTAATTGAAAAATGTGGAGATTCTTTTCCTCATTTCACAATCACATCATCTGTGTTTCCTTTGCTTAGGTATCTCATAGTGCAGATGGAGTCTAGCATAAGAAAGACTACGCAGAAGGTGAGAACTGTATGGAACATGGCTATATAAGTCAAATAATCAAAATCTAAATTTGCCAAGCACACATGGGGGTGTATTTACAAGGACCTTCCACCACGGGGAAATGTCTTTAATTAAAATGGGAAAAATAACATCAAAGGGACTCAAATGCCTTTTAAATATACCCCAAGCAACCTATGAAACTCTAGCACTACATATCAAGAAACCTAATTGATTTCAAAAATCGTTTTTAAACACATCATCTAAATCAATTATATACCTACATTCAAGGGGAAATGACTTAAAATGGCCTAAGACACATGAAAGCGTTTTTTAAGGCCCTTGCACCATTTTTGGGTCGCTTTTAACATGGCTATGTTAGTCAAAGAATTCAAATCTAAATTTGCCAAGCACAGATGGGGGCATATTTACAAGGAACTTGCACCACGGGGAAAGGTCCTAAATTAAAATGGGAAAAATAACATCAGAGAGACTCAAATGCCTTATAAATATGCCCCAAGCAACCTATGAAACTCTAGCAGTACATATCAAGAAACCTAATTGATTTCAAAAAACGTTTTTAAACACATTTTGTAAAGCAATTATATTCATACATTCATGGGGAAGTGAGTTAAAATACCCTAAGACACATGAAAGCATTTTTGTAAGACCCTTGCACTTTTTTTGCGTCACTTTTAACATGGCTATGTAACACAAAGAAACAAAATCTATTTGTAAAACACTTGACACAAAGCAACATTTTAAATACACAACTTTCTTCATAATTTTCTCCCTAAACCATACTATTCTCTATCTAAATTAAATGAATCTTTTCTCACCTTAGCAAATACTTTATGAGTTTCAAAACAGTCTCAGAAACACACCAAATTGTCTTTAGCAGAGCAAAAGGTATGCACTCCAGAGTCTGCAGCTATAAAAAGCACAGAAAAGCTGTAATTCATCACACATATCTCTCATGTCACCCAATCAAAACTCTTCCCTCACTTTTTTCAAATCAACACCCTTCCCCCTCTGCCCTTTCTGCCTTTTTTGCATAGCAACCACCTCCTGAAAGACCTCTCATGTTTGCAAGTTCACACAACAATGTTTCAATTGAACTCTGAACTCTCAGTACACCTGCATATCCAGTGCAATCTTTCATAAAATGATTTTTTTGACCATTCAAATTACATCTTTCAAAGAACTCATCCATGCACCCTAACTTTCTGTTTTCAGCAATCAAAATCCACCAATCACTGCTACTGCTTCATTAACACAGAAACTCCACAGTTTTTTTCATTTTAAACTCTTATTTTTTCAACTCCCATTTCATTGCCACACTTCATCTGACTGCAGCAGAACCTCCTCTCACCATGTTTTCTGTCTGGATTGTTGGACATAGTTATATCCACTGGGCTCAAAGGTTTGCTGATAACAGAAATTTACCTAACCTCAATTTACAAAATGTGGAAATCAAGTGGATTGCCCACAGAGGATTAAAATGTCACCAATTGATACCATTGGTGAAAACCTTTTTGCATTTGCCAAAACCTGACCTGTTAATTGTGCACTGTGGAGGTAATGACTTGGGCACTTTGACTGGGGTAGGTCTGGAAATGCTTTTAAAGGACACCTTTGAGCAATTGATGGCACTTTTTCCTCAAACTGCCTTGGTATATTCAAATATATGCCAAAGACAGAAATGGAGGTGGTCGAACCAATTTTGTCCACAAATTGAGAAATCGAGGAAGCATGTAAATAAGTCTGTTTCAGCTTACATGAGAGACCATGGAATGGGCTCCATCTACAACAATAACTTGCGTTACTACATGCAAGATATCTACAGAGGAGATGGAGTTCACTTCTCAGATGAGGGGAACAGAATTTTCATCCTCAATTTAAGACTGTGCATTGGTACCTACTTGTAGGTACCTACATCAGCCACAGGACCCAAAAGCTCTTTTCAGAGCTACCCTACATCTGATCACTCACAATTATTATTTTACTCTAACTTTTTTCACTAATTTTCACCAAAGTACGCTCCCCGGTACGCGCACCGGACGCTAACCGTGCGAATTTTTTTTAAAAAATGGGTTTTTTTCGCACTTGTGTGCCTCCTCAGCCACCCTCAGAAAACCTAGGGGGTCAAGATACGTCTACCGTGCCCCCTTCTAACCATTCTGAACATTATTTGCCCTCCATCTTGTATCTCAATTCTACCGAAACACAAAATGGTGGACTCCCGTAACGCTGCCGGTTCGTGTACCGGGGCGCGCACCGGGAAGCGCTCCATTAAAAAAGGTGGGAAAGTAATTTACAGAAGAAACCCTGGAGACAATGTCACCAAATATAGATTAACTCATACTACATACCAATCCCTACCTTTTTTCACAAATTTGGTTGGAATTCCATTTAGCCATTTAGCCTGTAGACCTCTCTAAATACCCTGAGGTAAATTACTTCACAAAACACATCTGAAGTGTTGGAATTGACAACCAATTAAAATGTTACTTTCATTTTCTACTTTTTTTACCTGACATTTGATTGGTTATGTACCTGAATATATATAAAAAAGAGAGAAAAACACAGCCATTTTGACTACTACTTCCTGAACTACATTGCAAGATCATTTTCACTCACAACTTAAACTTGTTTTTAAAAGGTAAGATGTTATTTTATAAATTTGAAAACATTTTCAGATAGTTATATACTATCCCTCTGTAACAGTTAGACATTGAGAAAGGCTTGTTTATTATAATTATGGATTGATTTAAGTTTCTGTGGTATAATTATGAATTTACACAGGCTTTTTCACAGGCACTTTTTAATAGTACTACTTCATGCCTCAAAAGTACCTGTCTGAACTTAAACTCAACAGTGCCCTATCTCTACTGATATATTTATTTTTTATTCAAATTTCAGCACAAAAATGCAAGGAGAACAGAACGTTTCCTTTGAAATTGTCCTAGACATGAACAATGAGGAAATAATTGAACCCATTGACTTGGAATTCATGGATGAATCACGAGACCATGAACTTCTACAATGTGTAGAATCTGTGGATTGTTTACTTCATTATGATGACTTGCTTTTTGCTAGATATACGATGTACTTTCTTTACAATGACATAGAAATGTATATCTGAATGCTATATTACATCACTCCAATATGGCCGATCCTATTACACTGTTATACTTCAGGCCTGAATTTGAGGACGTCTTTGCTGTCAGTTACACTCTTGACTGTCTGTGTTTATTTATACAAGCAGAGCACTGTGTTAGGTAACGTGTGATCAAGATACACTTTGTGTCGAAACGCGTAACGTTTTCTTTGAGAAATAAACTAAGTTGAATCTGTGCCACCGAGTGCGCGCTTTCCTTACCAGCAATCTTGGATTGATTAATTATTATTCGGCACAATGGTTCGCCGTTTACGCGCCACCTGACTACGGGAGCGGGTCCCGGAAGGACCCTACTTGGTTTCATGATGACTATGAGGGACCCAGAGCCGGCCGTTGTTTAAAGTGGATTCCACGCACATATCCTGGATTTAGAGCTGCCGCCGTGTCCCCGAAAGGTAAGCCTTCTTTGTTTTGTTTCCGTACCTCGTGAAGCGAGCCAACGCAGGAGTGCGGCGGTTCCTTCATTCGAGTGAACGGAGATTGACGGGGAGCACGCCGAGTAAGGGCTGGCGGTCACAAGACGGCAGAACAGTGTTACTCGATATTGGAACACTTCATGTGCACGTGCGCTATTGACAAAACTCTGCCAGTATTTCTTGACATACTCTGTCCAGCAGTGCATCTTAGGAACGGCATCAGGAACTGCCAAGGTGGCGGGGTGGTACAGATATTTGAGAGCTGGGACTCTAACTCAATAAACACAGCGCAAGAGATATCGCGCTTTTCTCGAACTAAACCTAACGCCGAGTAAACAGTGAAATCAGCAGCTGTACCTACTAGACAGATTACAAGTGGGAATTTAACAACATTATGGATGAGGAGGGTGACAGGAGACGCGAGGCAGCCTCACTATTTGCCAGGGCGCCTGGAAAAGTAGGACCACACTTACCCTCACAAAACAAACCTACAAATAATCCTCTCACAGAAAAACTACGAAAGTATGAAAAACTTAGAAAACAAGAAAGCGCCAAGTGGTGGGAGGCTACTTCCCTACAGGATTACGTGGATAAGGGATTGGTCCCAAGAGGTCTTAGAGTCTATATTACACCTACTCACGAGTCATTTAACCCCAAAATGTTGGAGGACTGGTCACAAAACTCTGCGACAAGTTCAAAAAACATGATGTGCATATTAATTAAATATGCGTGGGAGGACAGGGAGATAATTCTACAACAAATAAAAGAATTAGAAGAAGACTTCAGTGCACACAGTCAGTGAACAAGAAATAATCAAGAAATTTAAGGAGGAGCTAAAAGGTAGACTAAAGTAACATGAGGAAGACATCAAATACCGTAAACAAAGAAAATTACACCGAGATTGCGGTGATTATGACAGTGGACGGATTTTGACTTATAGCCCAAAACACGACCATCTATAGAAACAATTTGATTCCACTACAAGCCAACTAAATCAAACGAGTGCAGAACAAGATCTAACAGAAATAACTCCCACGAGTGGCTCAGAAACGGACACATCACAAGCTTCCACCAGTACAATTTCAGGGGTCGACATTACTAAGAAACCGGCGAATTTTTTACAGGAGTTTCGTGTGTTGAGAACACGGTACAAAAAAGCAGGGGAGACGTCACAGCAAGCAGCATTCAAACAGAATCCTACTCGAGGACGACCAAGGGGAAGAGCAAGAGGCAAGGGAGATCACGAAAGAGACGGATCAAGCTCCAGCAGAGGAGAAGAAAAGAACAACAAAAAACCAGTGGGACCAAAACGTGGGGTTTACAGAAAAAGAAGATAAAGATGGATGAACTTATGGTAAACAAAACAATCATTAATCTTTCGTCTAGAACACTCACATTTAAAGAAAAACAAACTTTGTGCTTAGGACTCACATTTTGCCCTACGGAACTTTTCAACTATGCTGACACCAGGGTTGATATCTACAAGTTTGTCAGAAAGCTTAAACTAACAAAATGGCATTCTATGTTGAAAAAGAAAAATCCTAACATCCAGGAACTCAGTGCTGAGATACCTGAACTAACTGTGGGAGACACTGACGTGTTACAAACTATCTACTCTTTGGGAGGTATAACCTCCAATAATGATTCAGAACAGGAGGTAGTGGGGGTACGGGAGACCAGAACTGATAGAGCAGCTAACACGTCCTTTAAGCCTAAATCAGTATTTTACCCTACTCTCCCTCACGATTCTATTGACACCTTCCATGAGGTGATAACAAAGGAACTGACTAAACTTAAACATAATTGTTCGAAACAGAGGAGAGTAAACAGCAATTTGACCAAAGAAGAGATGGATTTTATTTTCTCTTTGGCTGATGATAAGAATGTTGTATTGCGCCCATCTGATAAGGGAGGAAACATTGTTTTATGGGGGAAAGAACTATACACAAAAGAAGCTCTGTTCCAACTAAATGGGGGAAGGTTTTACTGTACAAGCAGTATGAATGAATATAATGAGAGTATTATAGAAACATGGGAACAACTCACAGAATGGCAGAATGAGGGATTACTGTCATGGCATGAATTCAAGTTTCTGAAAAAGGAATACCCCAAACTCCCTATTTTTTACCTTCTACCCAAGGTCCACAAAAATGCAATAGATCCTCCAGGAAGACCAATTATATCATCGATAGGGAGTGTAAATGAGAATTTATCTAAATACATTGACCACTTTCTGAGGGAATTTGTGAGTGAATTACCTTCCTATACCAAAGATACCACTGATTTTCTGAATAAACTCGAAAACATTCAGTGGGCACAAGGCGCCTTGCTCATTACTATGGACGTAAGTGCGCTATATACCATTATTGACCACATTCAGGGAATGGAAGCTAGTTACCATTATCTAAAAAAGAGAGAAATTGGTTTCCGTGAACCTACAAACATGATAATACAAATGATGAAATTGTGTTTGAGAAATAATATCTTCATGTTTGATGGACAAATTTACAGACAAACCCGCGGCGCTGCCATGGGTTCAGCCTTTGCCCCAAGCTTTGCCAATCTATTTGTGGGTAAGTGGGAGGAGGAGTTGAGAAATGAAGCCAGGCTACAAAATGATTTTTCCAAAGTACTTACATGGATCAGATACATCGATGATCTGTTTGTGGTATGGAGTGGTACCAAAGAAGAAGCTATTTGTTTCATTGAGAAACTCAATAGGAACATATATAACATACAACTCACATACACCATAAGCGAAGATCATGTAGAATTTCTGGACACCGAAATAAAAGTGAAAGATGGCAGATTAGTGTCCAGTCTACATAGGAAAGAAACAGCTGGTAACAGCCTCCTACATGCCTTGAGTGCACATCCTGATCCCTTAAAGTGGAGTATCCCCTACGGGGAACTACTCAGAGCAAAAAGAAATTGTAGTGACATGGAAGGGTATATCCTAGAACAGGAAAGCATGTTAACTAGGTTTCGAGAAAGAGGATACCCGGAATGGGTTTTGGAAAAAGCTGTTAAAAAGGTCAAAGAAGTAGTGAGATCAGACACACTCATTGCCAAACCCATGATTGAGATCGAATCTGACACACCTAGAATCATAACCACATACCATCACAAATCTGATAAAGTCCGCAAAATCTTAACAGATAATTGGAATATTCTCAAGGCGGATACCATCATAGGGCCTGATCTTAAGAATAGACCTCAGATTACCTATAGAAGAGGAAGGAATTTGAGGGACATTTTGGTTAAAATATCAGACAACAAAAAGCAACATGTGCAAGGACTTAAAGGATTTTATCCTTGTGGGTACTGCAGGGCATGTAAAGCAAGCTATATGGTAAAAGAGGTTGAGATTCCGGGCCAGATTGTGAAACGAAAAATCAAACAATTCCTCACATGCAATTCATGTTTTGTGATTTATGTTCTTGAATGTCCGTGTAAGATGAGGTATGTGGGCAGCACCACCTGCCCAGCCAAAAAGCGCATTCAGGAACATCTGAGGGCTATAACCAATAAAGATATACACTACCCAGTTGCTCGACACTTTGAGGCAGTCCATCAATCTAACTCCTCTCTACTTAGATATTTTGCCGTTGAACAAGTCAACATTGGCAAAAGAGGAGGTAACAGAGTCCTAGCCCTAAGAAAGAGAGAGTCCAAGTGGATCATGGAACTGGAAACCAGATATCCTGGAGGCCACAATTTGGATGAGGAGCTGTCAACCCACTTATATGAACAGTAATCTACAATTTAGTCTTATCTAGACCTAATCCTAGATCTGATGAATAACTGAACTTGTATGTACAGAACTACATCTATTAAGTATGTTTGATTGTTAAATGATTTATTTTAAAGATATATTTTAATGTTGTGCATTTGGTTTCTTCTAGGAGAAAAGGAAGGGAGGCATCACTCTTTCGTTAAAGTACTGCACAACTTCCCTACCCTTTTCTTCGAGGAAGAATGAAGTCACTCACTGGGTTAAGATAAGGAGCACATTTCACTTTTTCAAAATTATTTTCACTGTCTGTGAACAGATGTTGCGATCATATAAGCCCTAAGGGCTTATAGGTCTTTGAACTTGTATAAAAACAACACAGAATTGGGACTTGACAGTAATAATATCGCTTCTTCAAGGAAAGGAATGTGATAACAAACTGATGTTTGCATTCAGTAAAGGGAAAGATATTAGAAAGTAAGGCACTAGACCTTACAGAATCCCTGTATGTTCTCTGATATCCCAATAGTATCACTTGTATGTTTTATGATCATGGCACTAGTTCCTGATATATGATGTTGCTGATGAAGTAATTCAGTGTGGACATAACATTTTAAAAGGCACTTGCTTTTTGCTAGATATACAATGTACTTTCTTTACAATGACATAGAAATGTATATCTGAATGCTATATTACATCACTCCAATATGGCTGATCCTATTACACTGTTATACTTCAGGCCTGAATTTGAGGACGTCTTTGCTGTCAGTTACACTCTTGACTGTCTGTGTTTATTTATACAAGCAGAGCACTGTGTTAGGTAACGTGTGATCAAGATACACTTTGTGTCGAAACGCGTAACGTTTTCTTTGAGAAATAAACTAAGTTGAATCTGTACCACCGAGTGCGCGCTTTGCTTACCAGCAACCTTGGATTGATTAATATATATATATATATATATATATATATATATTACCTACTGGCGGTCGCCAGTAGGTATATATAGTTAGGATTTTTTCTCTATGGGATTTTTGAAAATTCTATGTCTAATAACTTTGGCGTTTGTGGACGGAATTGGCTGAAATTTTCAGGAAAATGGCACATTATGTTTCTGAGCAGCCCTTGAAAATTTGGGGGGGGTTCGTCAAGGGGGGGCCGAGAAAAAAGGGGGGTCCCAAAACGTGTTTTTAACATTGAGTTTTCCATAGGGCGGTTGGCCTCACTTTTAGCCCGAACGGCTGAATGGATTTGCACGAAACTTGGCAAAATTGTAGGGACTGGTAGCCCGATGTGCCTTTTGTAGGTCTCAATATATGTGCTCCAGTGTATTTTGAGAAATTAACGTTTAAAAAAAGATATATATCTGTAACAGCGGACCTGGCAGCGTCCCAGGACGCGTACTTTACGCGCAACGGAGCTTTGTGAAGCGAAGCTGATTGGTTCTCCGGCGTCTGTCAACATTCCAAAAAGTCCGTAGCGGCCGCCATCTTGTCTCTCGGTAGGATCGAGAGACAAGAGGATGTCAAAACAAAGGGGGAAATAACTATAAGGGGGCATAGTAGATCCTCGCTGACCCCCTAGGTTTGATGTGGAGGTTTTAAAAGGGCCCCGCGGGGCAAAAAAAAAGAATAATAATAATAATCGAACGGCTGAATGGATTTGCACGAAACTTGGCAAAATATTAGGGACTGGTAGCCCGATGTGCCTTTGCTAGGTCTCAATATATGTGCTCCAGTGGATTTTGAGAAATTAACGTTCAAAAAAAGATATATATCTGTAACAGCGCTCCGCTTCGCGTAACGGAGGTTTGCGAAGCTGATTGGTCATTCTGTCACTGGGCTATAGTTGGGCTACATCTGGCTGATATTTGGGCTACATTTGTTTTTTTGTGTGTCTGGCGGCCATCTTTGGGCTACATTGGGCTACATTGGGCTTCATTGGGCTACATTGGGCTACATTTGGGCTCCAACATATATATAGGCCAATGTAGCCCAATATATATTTTTCAAAGTTAATTTTCGTAAAAACCACTGGAGCATATATCTTGAGACATAGCAAAGGCACATCGGGCTACCAGTCCCTACAATTTTGCCAAGTTTCGTGGAAATCCATTCAGCCGTTCAAGCTAAAAGTGAGTCCAACCGCCCTATGGAAATGAAGGAAATAAATGGGTAATTTGTAATTAGCAAATAGCTAATCGCAAACTAGGAATGGTAAAGAATCGCTATTTATTCCTTAAAGTTCGCTATTTAGGAAATGCAAAAAACTTTGATGATACATATGGCGGTTCATCTCTAACAAGATAAGAAGCATAGGGATACATTTATGATGACTGGCGCATCACCAGGGATGTGTTAGTCATTCTGTGCCGCTGTTCCGTCACCTATGGTGTGCTGCATTTACAATGCGGCGCATCATGGGGCAAAAACAGCACAGATGCATGATGTATCTGTGCCGTAAAGGTGGCGCATTGCTGGAGTTGTATCGCAAGTGTGATGAAGCTCCAGCAAGGGTCGAGGGTGCCCCTGTCGCAGGGTTTCTGTTCTCACACAGAACTGTGGACAGAGGATTGGAACCTCGGCGAATTAGGGTGTCCCAAAACTCACGTTAGTAATCAAAAACTCCTTAGCAAGCTAGGTACAGTGTCACATTGGATATAACAAACTCTCAATGTTTAGACAATCCAGAATATGAACTTATAGTACCTCAGGATACGTGGAACTCATGAACAGTCGGTCGTTATATATTTCTTAGAAACCAGAACATGGAGTTAAGAAGAACACATGTGTATTTGAAATGTTTATTTACTAATGCCGTCTTCTCAGGCGTAGTATCTTAGATAATACAAGTACACATATTATCAGTAGCAAAATTACCAGCATAGTTACTAGTACATAAAAAGTGAATGGTGATAGTATGTTAACATGCTGTAAATGAATAAGAGTTAGCAACACTTATAAGCAGCCGCGGGCCGTGGAGGGAGTTACGGTGAGGCAGGGAGGCGGGGAGGGGGAGAAGCAGGGTGGAGAATACAAGTACACATATTATCAGTAGCAAAATTACCAGCATAGTTACTAGTACATAAAAAGCGAATGGTGACAGTATGTTAACATGCTGTAAATGAATAAGAGTTAGCAACACTTATAAGCAGCCGCGGGCCGTGGAGGGAGTTACGGTGGGGCAGGGAGGCGGGGAGGGGGAGGGGCAAGGTAGAGAGGGCTCCACCCTGCTTCTCCCCCTCCCCGCCTCCCTGCCTCACCGTAACTCCCTCCACGGCCCGCGGCTGCTTATATCTCACCCTCCCTAATACACATATTATATTATTTGCTAAGAAGGTCTCTTTGTGTTGGTTTAGGGCGTGCCCATACTTTAGTGTCTTAGATTTGAAGGAATCACATCAGCATACACCAGCTCTCTCTTCATGTGAACCGCATCAACTGTTGTGTATGTGTGTTCGGCAAAGCAATATAAAACCCGCCTAATGCCCAGAATTGGCAGAAGTTGCACTTATGTTATGAGTATGAAGTCGTGGAGATCAGACCTCATAACAATTCTGTATCGTGTTGTTCTTGAAACTTTAGCACTCGCTGTACAGATATAGTTTAACAAGCAAAGCAGATAGTAGAGCAATAACATATTATTCTCATGTAAACCACGATGAACTACTAGGTGGAAAGCTAAAGCAACAACTAAGTGTCGTGTGCAGAAGTTGCAAAAAAGGAAAAATGGCGTTTAAACCGGTAATGAGCCCATGCTAACTTAACACGGTGTAAAGATATCCAGGACCTAGATGACACCTCCCCATGATCCGGAAACGAACTGAATAAGATAATAGAAGTGCCATCTCATGAGAGCAGATTGCAAGTTTATATGTGGACGGTCCGCAAGGTAAAGCATTAAAAACTAGGAAAATTTAATGCTAAAGAAAAATAAAACAGCCAAGTACTTTATCGAGTCTTAAGCCAATAGGCAAGGTAAATAATAAAAACTTGACAAATAAGTCAATGAATTGTCAATGAAATGCTAGTACTCAGCATATCAAACATGAAAAAGGTCTATGACATAACTGTGTATGCAAAATAAGCTGCAACAGCCTCCAATAGGAAGTCACCGTCTTCATCCGAAAACAGTTCAGCCATCCAATTTAAAAGCGGAAAAGAACATACGTGCTCTCCCAGCACCGGATCCTCTATCACCATCAGAGGACAGCTCGGTGGGTTTTCAAGAAAGCTCTGTTCCAAGAAAGACTGTGCTGCCGCCAGTAAATTCCAGGGACCAAGTAGTCCATGCATCAATGCCACAGCCATAATCCTTTCGCCAGGACAAACCAACTCGTGAGTAATGATAGGAGTCATCAGCTGATTAAAGTCGACGTCAGGAGAAACCTGTCCGCAGAGACACAAATCAATGGCCCAATCAAAATCACAGGTCAGGCAGTGAAATACAGGCTGGACACAGGTGAAGTAGGAGAATCGAAAAGATAATCCATATGCCGTGCTTAATATCGCCAACGGCATTGTGCCATAATATTCTAGCATGCGATTGCGGAACAGTGTCAGCAGCTGCAGGGTGGGAGGTTGCATAGGAGGGACATCCATATTTAAAAATGTAAAAAAGCACAAGAGCGTCCGCTGGTAATGCAAGTAAAAATGCCAATCCACGAACCAGAGTGGAGAAAATAGAATGAAAGGAAGCAGGGATGACTCCAAAGATTTTCTCAAATGAAGTCACGAGACCACTGGTAACAACTTTAAAAAAGTGCGCCAGGGTCTTTGTGGAGGATGCGTTAAAGATAGTCGGAACCATCTTGCTGAAATTGAAAGGCAAATCTGAATTGAAAAGGGTCTGCACCTCTGTACGGGTGTTCGCTATGTGAAGCACGAAAGTTTCACGGGCCGAACTCAAGGCCACCTCTCTCTGAGACAAAAGAGCTCTTATTCTTGCCATGCCGTTGAAATCTGTCCCAAGGTTGGTATTTGTGGCCAGATTGAAAACTCCCTATGTTCATGTGTGGGAGGAAATAGAACATTTCTGCAGCAAATAACCCGTTCACTTACTGTTACGATAAAAGGAATACTTTTAATTAACTCAGAACAATCTTCATTATTGAGCATCAAATAACTACCATTTACAACAACTTGAACGTGGGGATGATAGCAGGAACTGGCGTGCCTTGCAACACGCAAGCCATATTTGGTCGGTGTTTGTTGCATGAACCGTGTAACTGTATGTGCCTACACATTAGTGAATGATCTGGCGTCTCAGTGCATTCCTCTCCATTCAGATAAACTTCTTGATCATCTTTGAAACATCTGTATGTGTATGGAAGCGACCAGACCTCATGAAGAAAAGCACTACCTAAAGGTTCATAACGACCTATTGGTATATATTTCATACAATTTGAAAACTTATATAAAGCAAAAGGCAGCGTTATTAAACCGTGGATAAGGCACGTTGCCAAAAAACCCGCAATCCTCTGCTGATGATGTCACTGAGCATGTCATGAATGATGTAATATGTGACATCATCAGCAGTGGATTACGGGTAATAGTATCTCTAGTTTACTCCCCTATAGCTGTCTTTCTTTTAACATAAGTGTCTGTTTCCTTCCCTTATACTTACTGTTTTTGGTTCGCTTCTAGTTCGCGTACCGGCGAGCGAACTGGGAAGCGAACTAAGAGAAATAGAGGTTGGCACAGTTCCAAATATTGTACCAATTTTTTAATAACGGGGAGGTAGTTCTGAAAAGAACTTTTTTTTTTATTGTTTTTGTTGTTTTATATTTTTTTTATTATTTTTCGGAACATTTTTTTACTTTTTTTGAATTTTTCTGAACAGTTTTATATTTTTTTGGGTTTTTCTTGGAGGGGGCAATGAAAACGATTCATTGTAAAGGGCTCAACAGGAGCAACAAAACAAAAAAAGAAGTATTTATTATTTTGGGCGTTTCGTACAAACTTGCATATGATAGTCAATAGCTCTGTTGATCAGAGTGATGCTTTTTTCTCCGTAGGAAATGAATCCATCGCAAAATACGCAGGTGTGTTTTACTTCACCAAATTTCATTTGTATATTTGGCACCATCTCCCTGCCCTCTGGTCCCGTTACTTCCGGTACAACAGATCTTCTGGCCATAATAGGGAGATTATCTAGGTCGTTCCGAAACTGTGCAGCACTGTAGTTGTTAGGATGCCACCTAGTCATATGGCGATGCATTGTGTAGTTTCCGAAACTGTATTTTTTCTCGGTTCCTCTGGACAGTCTATCTTGACATATAAGGCAAGTTACGTATCTTGCATTTACTTTTTTCTGACCTTTGGGAATTTTAAAAAATTGCCAAATGAAGTTTTCTTTCCGGTGAGACGTCCTGGGCTGCTCAGGCAAAAACTGCCTCTCTTCGTGCTCGTCGTCCTGTTCCTCTTCTTCTTCTTCTTGTTGAATTATAACTTGAGCAGGTGGTCCACTCTTCCTTGGATGTGGTGGAGGTGGTGGGGAAGCACCAGCTGAAGCTACTAAAGAAGCCATTGCTCAGTGATCACAAAGGGTCTTTCTCTCACAATGATGAAAGTCAGAGTGAGGAAAGAAGGAGGGATTTTCATCATTTGGGAAAAACAAGAGTTCTCAACCAATCAAAAGTGTTCATTTTAGATTATATGACCTAGTCTTACATCATTAGGAAACCAAAAGTTAAATGAACCAATGAAAAGTGTTATTACCAAGTCACATGACTTGCTGTGTTTACGTTAAGCGCTTTGCAGGGCCTCCCGGTTTGCTTCCAGAAACCTGCGCTTTGCGACTCGCTTCGCGTACCAGTTCGCTAACGTAGCACGTCATATGACGTATCACGCGACAACGTGAAACGTCATGCGGACGGGAGGCGTCACGATGTTGTTTTCTAACGCGGCACTTGCGGTAAAGAAACGTTTACCGGCTCGCGGTCTATTTCGCGGCATCAAGGTCAGCTAACGGGAAGCTTCCCGATTCGCGAAGCGGGAACGAAGAAAAAAAAATATTTTAAAAAAAAATTATTCATAAACATATAAAATATATTTTTGGATTTAAAGAAGAATACATTTTACAGCTACAGATATTAGCTGTTAAAAAACCAATGAAATTCACAGAAAAAACCATAGGTTATAGACCATATATAGTTAGGAATTAGCATTTACAAAACCTTGAAAATTCACTGAAAAAACCATAGGTTATAGACCATATATAGTTAGGAATTAGCATTTAGAAAACCTTATTTTACTCACACAAAACCATTGAAATTCCATATATAGTTAGTTGCACTAACTATATATCGCGCACCCGCAATCCACTGCTGATGATGTCACATATTACATCATTCATGACATGGTCAGTGACATCACTGATGACATCACTGATGACATCTCAAATGACATCACTGATGACATCACTGATGACATCTCATTTGACATCAATGACCACATCACTGATGATATCATTCATGTGACAATACAATGCATCTCCTCACATTTTAATATAACCTCTGTTTCACCCAGTGTTAAAAAGAGAGTATAATTTTTGAAACCATTGACACACCAATACTAGTTACTACATACGCACTCACTGATTGCTACGTCTACACACACCTTCACTCATTCACCCATACAATCATTCATACATACAATCACTCATCTTTACAACACTATCATATGCACTCATACACCTATACAGACACTCACAGTCTGCCACTCATCCATGGAGTTACTCACACACCTAGTCAGTCCTGTAAAGAATCAATGACACTTCCATTTTCTTGTCTATACAGTTAAACATAGAGCACCTTACATTTTCAAACATATACTAACACATACTTACCTTCTTATACAATCATTGATACAAGTACAGATTGATCTGCACAGAGTCACACACCTCCCAGCTAGCCACACACACACTCAGTCTCCCATACAAATACTTGGGCAATCAATCAATAACCCATATAGTTACTCATATAGCTACTGATCAACACATGCAGCAGTTTACAGAACAACAGACATAATGATGCACAAATTAAGACAGTTTAGTCACTAACCCATGCAGTCAGTGAGACACATTTAATCACTCACTCATACAGTCAGTCATGCACCTACTAAATCCTTCGTCCAGACACTTACACATCCACTCATTCTTCAATATGTAAGACATATTTAAACTTTATAGAAACAAAAAATCACTGGATGTTGTTATCAGTGATGTCATCAGTGATGTCATTTGAGATGTCATCAGTGATGTCATCAGTGATGTCACTGACCATGTCATGAATGATGTAATATGTGACATCATCAGCAGTGGATTGCGGGTGCGCGATATATAGTTAGTGCAACTAACTATATATGGAATTTCAATGGTTTTGTGTGAGTAAAATAAGGTTTTCTAAATGCTAATTCCTAACTATATATGGTCTATAACCTATGGTTTTTTCAGTGAATATATATATATATATATACACAAAGATACTCCCCAAGCAGCCTCCAATCCCTACGATCGGTGAGGCATAGAAAGGAGACGGACCACAGGATCTGGCGTCAGTTGTCTTTAATGGCACAGGTAAAACAGCAGCAGCAAGACGCGTTTCGGGCTTGTGGGCCCTTGTTCACATGCAAAGTTGTTACTTGATTTACAATTTTTATATATGATGTGAGTACAAAAGACACGCCCCCTGAGTGATGTGGCATCTGAGATCACATGACCATAGACATAGCAAAGAAACTAGTAGTTCTTTATAAGCTGCCACATATATTCTGTTAAAAAAGAAAATATAAAATGCATAAATGCAAAAATAGTTGAGGAAAAAACGGTGGCAATATAAACAATTCAAAATTCGAAATTGTATAAACCTTCACATAGCGGCATAAATGCTCTTTGCTGAATATATAACAACAGCAGACTGATGAGCCCAGACTCTTCCCGGATAAATCCTTTGCTTGCTCACCAATCGATGGTTGTTAATAAACTGTAACCATCCTCACTATCTCAAGAAACTAAACTTAACGATTCAGGGGGAATGTAGTAAACATTATAAAGTGCAAAAAAACCTTTTTTTTGGTTTATGGAAATATGCAATCTAATGTATACATCACATAACATTTTTATATATATATATATATAGTTAGAAGTAACTCCATTACCAATTGTGCAAAAATAGCTGTGCAAATACAAAAGTGCAAAAAAGCTTCAGAATAAAGTGCTATGTGTAAGATGCTGGGATATAGAAACTGTGTTAAAAATGTTGATAACAATATAAAATCCAGGAAATAACCTAAATTCATTGTTAAAATCACATGTAAAATCACAATTCTAAAAACACCCTATTACATCCAATATATAAAAAGTGTGAACACCATATAAAATCAGGAAGAGAGAGCAGAAATTCATTATATTTACAAGAAAATGAAGCTATTCAGTGGGGCAACAGGAAACCTGACTACCCACGAAATTTAATCAGTAACTAGAATGTCAAGTACACCAAGGCCGGAATTTCAGATAGTGCCATACTAGGTGGCAGGGAACCTCACCACCAGTATTATTCCGCCTGGGCAAAACTCAGAAAGCAGGGCATATAACATTAGGACAATACTGAGTAGCAACAAGACCGGAACAGCATGTATAAAACGCAAATAGACTCCTAAAGGAAAGTATACATGTCCTCAGAATTATTTAGACCATTCGGCTATTTACTATCAAATTCTAAGATCATGATAGTCTCCAACTGCCTCAGCTTCTGTTCCCTATTCCCACCCCTGCGCAATTTTGGAACAGAACCTACTATAAAATATGATAGGCAGGCCACGTCATTGTTATGTTTTTTCTTAAAATGTCGTGCCACCGGGTAAGTGGGGTCATTGTGCAGGATGGCTCTAAGATGCTGTAAGATCCTGAAGTGCACCTGCAATTTGGTACTGCCTATATAGTTAAGGCCACAGTTGCACGTCAGTACATACACTGCAAAATCAGTTTTGCAGTTAAAACTGCCAACTATGGGAATATCTTTTTGTTGAAAAAGCGTATGATAGTGCGTTTTGTTGCTTCCAAATTTACAAGCCCTACAAGTGACACACTTCCGATTCCTGTGGCAGGCTTTAACCAATGGCTGGTTTGTCGTGTTTCTGGGCTACTAGTGTCAAGCAGAGACCCAATATTTCTTGCCCTTCAGAAGGTAACCACTGGCTTCTCAGGCAACGGCAGGCCAAGTAGAGAGTCAGTTAACAGAATTGGCCAATTCTTTTTCACAATGGATCTAATCTTATTTTCCTCATTACTGTAGGACGTGATTAGCCTAGGACAATCATAGGTGGCGATAGTAGGCAACACTTCATTCTCTGTCTCTTCACCGCTTACTGCAGCTGACTGAAAAAGACTCTCCCTATGGCGCGTCTCTGCCTTAATTAGCGCCTGCTGTAATAAAGTGTTAGAATAGTCCCGCTCTCTGAGTCTAGCATTCATATCCAGTACACATTTGTCAAACTCAATGGGTGAACTACATATTTGTTTTAGCCGTAGTATTTCCCCAAACGGAATACTTCTTATTGTATGCTTGGGATGGAGACTGGCCGCATGCAGAGTAGTGTTTCAAGCCGTGGGCTTTCTGAAAAGTGTGGTTTCTAGTCTATCATTCTTGACAAAAACCTTCACATCAAAAAACTCCATTTCCTGTTTACTTATTTTTGACGTGAAGTTAAGATTAAGGGAATTGTTGTTGATCTCGTTAACAAACATAGATGCTTCATCCTCATCTCCCTGCCACAGAATGAAAATATCGTCTATATAACGAAGATATTTCACAACTTTTTCATTAACCCATACTTGGTGCTGGGTGTTCAGGACCTGTTCCTCCCACCAGCCTACGTGTAAACACGCATAGCTGGGGGAGAAACAGGATTCCATAGCCACTCCCCTCACCTGTCTCCAAACGTCCTTACCAACCAGGAAAAATATATTATTGAGACACCATTTTATGAGACTGACGATAACCTTATTATGCTCATAGTACTCAACTGGCCTTTTGCTTAAAAAGTATGCTACGGCTTGCAAGCCACTAGTGTGTGCAATGCTCGTGTAGAGAGGCTCTACATCTAAACTTATCAATAGCATATCCTTATTCCACTCCATTTCATCAATTTTTTGCAAGAAGTCACTAGTATCTTTAACAAAACTGGGCAGCAATCGCACCATATCCTGTAAAAAGAAATCAATATATTGTCCCACATGTTCACTAGCACTTTTTATGGCCGAAATAATAGGTCGTCCTGGCGTAGTGTTGACACATTTATGAACTTTAGGGATCAAATAAAACACAGGGAGGACAGGGAATTCATTATGCATAAACTTGAATTCCTCCATTGAGATCAGGCCCTCCCTGCGCCATTTATGTAGTAATTTTAGGAGAGTATCTTTAGCCTTTTCATACTGCTTATGGCTGGATTTCTCATAGCAATTAATGTCCTGTAGTTGTCTATAGGCGTCGTTGGTATAATCTTTCTTGGGCCATATGACAACATTACCACCTTTATCAGATGTTTTAATCACTATGTCAGTGTTCTTGGTAAGTTTATTCAAGAGTGGAATACTCTGCCTGCCATCGATCATACTTCTTCCTGACAGTATTTTTGGTGGACCTATACAGTTGCTTTATCTCATTGGTAACGCAGTCGTGGAAAGTGTCAATTGCATCCTTTGTGGCCAGTGGAACAAAAGTAGATTTCCTCCACTTTTCCAGTCACAGTACTACATTTCTCTTTTTAACTGTTCAACTTGGACACATATTTAAGAATTTGCTCTACTTGTTTGGCTACCAAGATTTCCTCCTCTAATAATGATTCATCTTTTAAGCAAAGCTCTTTCTTGATATTATCCCTTAGCATTTCAACACAAATTGGTCATGGACCCTTTCCTCCACCGTTGTCCCAAATTTGCATGTAGCTGTCAATTTTCCCTCTATTATGGTGCTTCCCTTTGGAAGATAATGATAATCCATTCTTAATAAACATGACTCATGTTCATTCAAATCTCTTTGTTCATCTGCACTTGGCGCAGGTAGATTTTCCCAAATTTCCTGCTCCTCACTTCCTAGACAATGCATCAGTAAAGAGTACTTCCATTATGCATTTAACTTGTACTAAACACCCTAGCATACTGCCCAAACCCATTTTTTCTATCTGCTCCACCTCACTGGTGGTTCCCTCGGGCTGCTGAAAAAACTATAGGTGGAGTAAGATTCTGAATCTTCCCTCTGAACACAATCCCTTGTAATACACTGTTTTTGACTACTACTGTATTTACCTAGTCCAATCTTGCAATCAGTAAGTTCTCATAAAACATTTACACAAGTGACCTTAATCTACTTTCCCAAGTTGTATAAATATTATAACTTGTTACACTGTTTCTCGCAAAAGTTAGTGTGCCTACCACTGTAGATAGGTTGTTGAAGAGGATAACTGCTGCAGGTGTGTCAATAACCAAAAGAATGCTTCTCCGCTCCTTCAAGTTAAATAAGATAGGACGCTAACAAGAGTAAATGCCACTAGTGTGCCTATCACTGAACTCCACAAACACTACTCATCACCGGTGCAGGCCATAGGAATGACGCACTTAGTTTATGCAATACTCCTTCCCTAGTTTATTTTCTGTCTTCATGTTAGCCAATGACCTTCAGGCAAATTATCCCTACTTTCCTAAAAGGCCGCCTGGCGCGTTTGACGTCGCTTCCTGCAGCCAATTGGGCTTGCACCTGTAGCGTTGCATGCCCGTTGTTTTTCGATGGGCGGTAGAGCTTGTTCCATGCAAGTAGCCCAGCATGTGGGATGGAAACAATGGCACAGTGGGACCTACACATGTAGCCTTCCACAGTGGAATGCAAGAATGCTTTCACTATACTGCAATTGCTGCAAAGAGGCCGCTGTGCGTTACCTTTCATGGTGGAATGCACAAATGCATTTTACCACTCCACGACTGCTGCACCACCTCCACGTCTAAAATTTGCCGCCATGAAGGCCTGCAACTCCTGCACCACTCTTCTCCACGTGACAACATTTCGTGGCATGTTGGTATTAAACTGCATGTATGACATAGTTCTACATTCTGTCCATCAGTTGTTCTTTTTGGTATTAAACTGCTGGCCATTCAACACCATTCTCTGCGATACAAACTTCATAATCCCTTCTCATTCTGCCGATCTCCATGTTGAAGTGTACCCCATAATTACACTGCATGGGCTCCTCATCGCCAGTATGAATTGAAGAAAGACGCTTTCCAGGATACTCCAAATGTTGCAGTAAGTAATAGTTTAATAATGAACACCTCATCCATCAACTGCCTCAGTGCAACTGTCCTAACGAACACTCTACACGTTCTAACCTTAATGTTCCTTAATAGGACTTGGAACATATAGACATCACACTCTGCTAACAGCCTATACAGATGGAAGAGGTGAAGGTAATTATTTCAATAAATTTTTGGATTGCATGAGCATCTGGAGAGCGTGTAACTTTCTGTGTATGAAAAGGAGACCAAATGTTATATATAATACACACACACACATATATATATATTCACTGAAAAAAACATAGGTTTTACACACGTTATAGTTAGGAAGTAGCATTTACAAAACCTATGAAATTCACTGAAAAAACCATAGGTTTGACACCAGTTGTAGTTAGGTGGAAATTCTACTGATATAAAACCAATGAAATTCCACGTTATAGTTAGTTGGACTCACTATAACTTGCGCGTGTAATGCACTGCTGATGATGTCACATATTACATCACTCATGACATCACTGATGACACCATCCAGTGAATGTGTGTCTTTCTGAAAAATAAATATGTGATATATATATGTATATATTATTGAATATCTTAGTGAATACATATATTACTGAGTAATGCTTAAATATTTAAATATATGTATTAGTGTTTCACTTTGTGTATAAGTGGCTGCATGGGTTGATGAGTAGGTACATGTGTATGTATATAGGTTATTAGATGTTTTTCTTAGTATCAGTATGAGTGTTTGCATGGTTTGGTATTACTTAGTACATAGATGCAAGAATGACTGAGTCTCTGTTTGTATGTGTTTTGAAGACAGCATATGTGAAGGACTGTATGGGTGGATTAGTGTGTATATGTCTGTGTTAGTGAGTGAATGACTGTCTTATTAGTGTCTTTATCAGTAACTACATATGTTTTAATGTAGTATATGTGAATATTCATGTATATAAGTGACTATATGTGAGAGTGAGGGATTGTAAGAGTTCCTGTTTAAATTAGTATGTGTTTCTATAAGTGATTTTTTAAGAGAGTAAGTATGTGTAAGTTTCCTTAGAAGTAAAGTGACAGTGTGTGTATAGCTGTTTATGCAAGTAAATGGATGTTCAATAGTTTATTTGCATGTGTGAGTATGTGTGTGAATAACTTTTGGATGATTGTCAGTGTGTAACAGGATGTGTAGGTGTATCACTACATATGATTAGTGAATATATGTATGAGTGACTATATAGAACTGTTGGTGAATTAGTGCATGTGTATATAGATGGTGGAATTATTGAATTGGTTGTTGTAACTGGTATGGGTATCTCCATTTTTTTGAAAATGTTAGTTTCTATTTTTGAATATGTGTTTCAAGGGTTAGATTACAGTGAAAGGAGGTCTGTCACTGTGTCACAAGGATGGTGTCATCAGTGATGTCATGAGTGATGTAATATGTGACGTCATCAGCAGTGCATTACACGCGCAAGTTATAGTGAGTCCAACTAACTATAACGTGGAATTTCATTGGTTTTATATCAGTAAAATTTCCACCTAACTACAACTGGTGTCAAACCTATGGTTTTTTCAGTGAATTTCATAGGTTTTGTAAATGCTACTTCCTAACTATAACGTGTGTAAAACCTATGGTTTTTTTAGTGAATTTCATAGGTTTTGTAAATGCTACTTCCTAACTATAACGTGTGTAAAACCTATGGTTTTTTCAGTGAATTTCATTGGTTTTTAAAATGCTAATTCAGAAATATCTCGTGTATACAACCTATACTTTTGTCAATAAAGGTCTGGCAATATTTTTTTCGGAAACAAGCCGTTTTCTTCACTGTTCAAGTTGCATAGAGACTCCTTGTAAAGCGATACAGAATTAGAAAGTCTGTACCTTGCCTTTTTTTGAACGCATTAAAATTTGTCTGTAAATAAAAATAGCCTTTCTAAACTTTCGTGCGCGACCCGGTGTGCGCACTCTCGGCAACAGTTCTCAATAAAATGGATAGCGCATTTCCAGGCTTTCGTGCGCGACCGACTTTGCAATCTGAACTTATTGAATTTCTTCATAGACCCATCAAAGAACATATACTACGTCAAAGACACTAAACCTAGGCTTCTTTTTTATTATTATGAAAATTTACATTAAATGGAGCCGAATGTCTTTTTAAACTTTCGTGCGTGACCGAATGTACACACCTTGGTATTTTTAAAAAACATATAAAAGGTTTTATACTTTAACAATTGTATGCTTGAATCGAGCTCAGAAGATATATTAAATCCGGATGTGTTTGGATTTACTCCTTTTCACGTTTTGAAACTTCGCTGAATTAGACCGCTACTTCCAAATGGCGTACGTGACCAGATACTGTCACCGCCTACACGTCCCAAAACGCGCATGTGAAGTCATGTGACTCGAAAACAACACTTCCAATTGGTTCTTAGTAGTTTCTACTCTGCAATTTACACGGAGGACTCCACCCACTTCCCTCACTATCTTTTGTACTCTCAAAAGAGAACAACGTTCAACATCCTTCGGAAGACTTTGCTGAAATGGCTGCCGCCCCGCATTCATCTTCCGAATCTGAAGGAAATGAGCGACTACCTTTAAAAAGAAAAAAGGAATCTTTTATTTGGCAATTTTTCACTTATCCTGAAGAACAAAAGAAAGTGAATGCGCCAAAAGTTACCTGCACGATATGCAATTCGGTTCTCTCAAGAGGAAATCCAAGAAAAAAATATTCCTTTTCCATACATACCATGGTGCGGCATGTCAAACAAGTGCACCCTGTGGAATTCGCACAGGCATCGACAAGAGCCCTGGCCACGCTATTACCATCAGAGGTGGCCAGCACATCTTCTGATCGACGACCTGTATCTCCATCGAGTGCTGTGATGGACTTGAGACCATATCTTGCAAAGGTGCACATGAAATGCAACGAGTGTGGAGAAATTCTTCTGTACGGAGAGCAGAGCCTCATTCTTACTAAACTAAAAATTGAGAGTCATAAATGCCCCAAGAAAAGATACATTTCTTCATTTCATTTTGATCCTGTGTCACACATGAAAATGTTGTTGCAAGTTTAAAAAAATCAAAAACAACATAACACTTGTTTTAAAAAAAAAAAAAGTTCTTTTCAGAACTAACTCATTCTACCAAAAAGAGCTCCAGGAGCATATTATAAAGGGGGTTTATCTCCGCTTTTTTGGCTTTCGTTCGTGCGCGACCGTGTGCACGCACCCGCATATATATTTCGTGAAAACTTTGCAATTGCAACTTATTAAATTTCTTCATAGACCCATCAAAGAACTTATACTATGTCAAAGACACTAAACCTAGGCTTCTTTTTTATTATTATGAAAATTTTCATTAAATGGAGCCGAATGTCTTTTTAAACTTTCGTGCGTGACCGAATGTACACACCTTGGTATTTTAAAAAAAATATATAAAAGGTTTTATACTTTAACAATTGTATGCTTGAATCGAGCTCAGAAGATATATTAAATCCGGATGTGTTTGGATTTACTCCTTTTCACGTTTTGAAACTTCGCTGAATTAGACCGCTACTTCCAAATGGCGTACGTGACCAGATACTATCACCGCGTACACGTCCTGAGACGCGCATGTGAAGTCATGTGACTTGAAAACAACACTTCCAATTGGTTCTTAGTAGTTTCTATTCTGCAATTTACACGGAGCACTCCACCCACTTCTCTCACTATCTTTTCTACTCTCAAAAGAGAACAACGTTCAACACCCTTCGGAAGACTTTGCTGAAATGGCTGCCGCCCGCATTCATCTTCCGAATCTGAAGGAAATGAGCGACTACCTTTAAAAAGAAAAAAGGAATCTTTTATTTGGCAATTTTTCACTTATCCTGAAGAACAAAAGAAAGTAAATGCGCCAAAAGTTACCTGCACGATATGCAATTCGGTTCTCTCAAGAGGAAATCCAAGAAAAAAATATTCCTTTTCCATACATACCATGGTGCGGCATGTCAAACAAGTGCACCCTGTGGAATTTGCACAGGCATCGACAAGAGCCCTGGCCACGCTATTACCATCAGAGGTGGCCAGCACATCTTCTGGTGGACGACCTGTATCTCCATCGAGTGCTGTGATGGACTTGAGACCATATCTTGCAAAGGTGCACATGAAATGCAACGAGTGTGGAGAAATTCTTCTGTACGGAGAGCAGAGCCTCATTCTTACTAAACTAAAAATTGAGAGTCATAAATGCCCCGAGAAAAGATACATTTCTTCATTTCATTTTGATCCTGTGTCACACATGAAAATGTTGTTGCAAGCCTAAAAAATCAAAAACTGCATGACACTGTTCCTGTCAAGGTAGCATAGCTGGCGGCCTAGGGGTGGAGGACCGTTGTGCAAATACCCCGGGGAGGACTCTGGATATGCTTGGTCCCTGAGATTCTTCGATGTCACTGCCTTCCACAAATGGCATAAGTCCTGGATGTTCGGTGCCATACTTAAGGGTTTGACCTAAAGACACGTCCTGCGGTGCCCTGGTCCAAAATCAAAAACAACATAACACTTGTTTAAAAAAAAAAAAAAAAAAAAGTTCTTTTCAGAACTAACTCATTCTACCAAAAAGAGCTCCAGGAGCATATTATAAAGGGGGTTTATCTCCGCTTTTTTGGCTTTCGTTCGTGCGCGACCGTGTGCGCGCACCCGCCTATATATTTCGTGAAAACTTTGCAATTGCAACTCATTAAATTTCTTCATAGACCCATCAAAGAACTTATACTACGTCAAAGACACTAAACCTAGCTTCTTTTTTATTATTATGAAAATTTTCATTAAATGGAGCCGAATGTCTTTTTAAACTTTCGTGCGTGACCGAATGTACACACCTTGGTATTTTTAAAAAAATATATAAAAGGTTTTATACTTTAACAATTGTATGCTTGAATCGAGCTCAGAAGATATATTAAATCCGGATGTGTTTGGATTTACTCCTTTTCACGTTTTGAAACTTCGCTGAATTAGACCGCTACTTCCAAATGGCGTACGTGACCAGATACTATCACCGCGTACACGTCCTGAGACGTGCATGTGAAGTCATGTGACTTGAAAACAACACTTCCAATTGGTTCTTAGTAGTTTCTATTCTGCAATTTACACGGAGCACTCCACCCACTTCTCTCACTATCTTTTCTACTCTCAAAAGAGAACAACGTTCAACATCTTTCGAAAGACTTTCTTTTCACGCGATAATGTGAAATACTGAGATTGTTACAGGATTTTCTATCAGATATGTGTTCCCATTTCTGTTGAAGCACTAACACCGCGGAAAATTCCACCGATAGCAGTGATATTTTTAACGCCGAGCACCAGCGATTTTTATCACTTAGAAGCCTTCCTATTATGAACGTTTATCTCCTAAGTCTCTGATTCTCAAACTGTGCAACGCGGCTCCCCTGTGTGCCGTAATAAGGTGCTAGGGGCGCCGCGCACATTCTAGTGTGACTAACCATCCATAAATTCCACGGACATCTCTACCCTGTTATCTGCAATTGTGAACATCAAAAGGAGCTGCGCTACGCCCCTGTAAGAGGCCTCACTCCCACTGCTGCAACGGCTTGGCAGTCCTCCAGATGCACAGGAAGTTCTGTGTCGGTCTCAATACCACTTACTAAATGAAAATAAGCACTGAAGAATATTTATGCTGTAGCAGGAGGAGTACTACATGCTTGCAGAATAAATTCTATTACCTATAAAAAAGTGAAACACCCACGCTACAATCATATAGAATACTTCTTCTAAAGAAGCCTGTGAATAACTTTAATACATCAGGTTAACCTTTTTTTACTCTCTCATCATTGTTAAAGATAAGTATTCACAATACTATATTAAACAATGCCATGGTTGTTGCTTTTTAATTTTAAAAATCTTGCAATCTTTCACAAACCCAATACTCATGGCTTCTTTTTCGTGACAAAAATATTGCAATATTACATATCTACATAGAATAACAGAAAAAACATAAAACTACAAAGGCCAAACAGTCTACTAAACGCGGATTTGTAACCTATGGGGCAGATTTATGTTAACTACTTCATACCCAGATATGCACCAGTTAATGTGCACCACAGTATGCTAGTGCTCCGTTACCCATAGTGTGCCACATTTGAAATGTGGCGCACCATGGTACAAAAACACCATACATGCGTAACACATCTGTGCTGAAAAAGTAATACATTGCTAGAGTTGCATCGCAACTGTGATGCAGCTCCAGCAAGGCTCACCAATGCACTATATTCACAATGCTGCGTCAATACCTACGCCTGCTTCAAGCACATGCACAGTTTTGAAACAGCATGGGCCTGAAAGTCACTGAGTGAAATATCATACATTACAGTCAGCCACTTTCAAGACGCATTCCTTCAGAGGAACACTTACCGTTTATTAGAGGTAGATCGTCCGACTCCACCGGAGGACACCCCTAATAAAAAAGACATATATATAAAATGCGGACTAGCCGCTGTATCGTGCTAGCAAACTTTAACTTAAAAATCGTTAGAAAAAACAAAAGGAATCGAGCAAAATCAGTAGGCCACTAATAGGATCTCTTTTTGACCTCGCTAAAATAGAAACATTAGGAACAACCCCTCATGAGAAATATGAAACTAGTGAGAGAAACCGAGCTCGACGCCATGATGGCTGCAAGATAGCTCGGCTCCGCCGCCCACCCCGCCCAAAATAACGACAAACCCTATGCAAATATTATAAATAAATACAACACACCAGCAAAGTAACAGGGTAAAACGTTTTATTAAATAACTATTTACATGGCAGCCTGCTGCAACATGAAAACAACACTTCCAATTGGTTCTTACTAGTTTCTATTCTGGAATTTACACGCAGCACTCCACCCACTTCTCTCACTATCTTTTCTACTCTCGAGAGAGAACAACGTCCTACATTTTTCGGAAGACTTTGGTGAAATGGCTACCGTATCTCATTCATCTTCCGAATCTGAACAAAATGATCGACTACCTTTAAGAAGAAAAAAAGAATCTTTCATCTGGCAATTTTTCACTTATCCTGAAGATCAAAAGAAAGTAAATGCACCAAAAGTAACCTGCACGATATGTGACTCGTTTCTCTCAAGAGGAAATCCAACAAAAAAATATTCCTTTTCCATACATACCATGGTGCGGCATGTCAAACAAGTGCACCCTGTGCAATTTGCAGAGGCATCGACAAAAGCCCTGGCCACGCTATTACCATTAGAGGTGGCCAGCACATTTTCTGATCGACGACCTGTAACTCCATCGAGTGCAGAGATGGACTTGAGATATTTAACTATATATGGTCTATAACCTATGGTTTTTTCAGTGAGTTTTCAAGGTTTTGTAAATGCTAATTCCTAACTATATATGGTCTATAACCTATGGTTTTTTCAGTGAATTTGCTCCGCCGCCCACCCCGCCCAAAATAACGACAACCCCTATGCAAATATTATAAATATACACAACACACCAACAAAGTAACAGGGTAAAACGTTTCATTAAATAACTATTTACATGGCAGCCTGCTGCAACATCGATCCAAATGCATGACACTGTTCCTGTCAAGGTAGCATAGCTGGCGGCCTAGGGGTGGAGGACCTTTGTGCAAATACCCCGGGGAGTACTCTGGATATGCTTGGTCCCTGAGATGCTTCGATGTCACTACCTTGCACAAATGGCATAAGTCCTGGATGTTGGGTGCCATAGTTGAGGGTTTGACCTAAAGACACGTCCTGCGGTCCCTGGTCCAACCATCACATATACCTCTGCCAGGAGACGGCGTGGGGTGCACTGGAAGGGAAAGGCGGCGCGAACGAGCCTCCCCCACCTCCCCAGGTGGAGGTTTCTCAGCTACACCCCTAAAGACACGTCCTGCGGTGCCCTGGTCCAACCATCACATATACCTGCGCCAGGAGACGGCGTGGGGCGCACTGGAAGAGAGAGGCGGCGCGAACGAGCCTCCCCAGGTGGAGGTTTCTCAGCTACACCCCAGCGCTTCACTGATCTCCTTGTCCTCAGTCAAGCATCAATAGTAAGATTTTCATAGGTGAGTGTAGGTTCATAGTTTGCCATCCACAGACTAAAAGCCTGGAGTGGGAGTGAAAAAACCATAACTAGGTAAGAAGGAACGCAGAGGCTGTAGGAAGGACTCTGCATATGCTTGGTCCCTGAGATGCTTCGATGTCACTACCTTCCACAAATGGCATAAGTCCTGGATGTTGGGTGCCATAGTTGAGGGTTTGACCTAAAGACACGTCCTGCGGTGCCCTGGTCCAACCATCACATATACCTGCGCCAGGAGACGGCGTGGGGTGCACTGGAAGGGAGAGGCGGCGCGAACGAGCCTCCCCCACCTCCCCAGCTGGAGGTTTCTCAGCTGTACCCCAGCACTTCACTCGACATAGGCGGCCGGCTCCCGGGGTCCGGTGGAACTTTTAGCCTTTTGGTGACTCTTCCATTCTGGACCTTGTCCCACAATCAGTTTGACCTGAAGACACGTCCTGCGGTGCCCTGGTCCAACCATCACATATACCTGCGCCAGGAGACGGCGTGGGGTGCACTGGAAGGGAGAGGCGGCGTGAACGAGCCTCCCCCACCTCCCCAGGTGGAGGTTTCTCAGCTACACCCCAGCGCTTCACTCGACAAGATGAGTTGCGCCCGCTCCTGCGGCACATTGCCTCGCTCGGCCAGCTGAATTACGCCTGCTCTTGCTATTACAGCGTCTCACCCGCCATCCGGCTGAATTGCACCCACTCTTGCAGTACAGCGACAGGCGGCTGCCACGGAGCTCAGGAAATGGCGGTCGGATCCACAGACTTGGGCCTGGCCTGCAAGGATGGCTCTGGACAACCCTGGAACTCGGACGCTTGACTGCTACGGCATGGGCCCCATTCCCAAAAGCGTCCCATCAGCCTTGAAGATTCTACAAGAGTCACCGGGGCCCCCGACTCCCGCAGAGTTCCGGTAGGGAGCTTCTGCCATGATTGCTCGCAGAATGGCCACGACGTAGCCACGGGGTGCTCTCATGCTGACGCCAGCTTCAGTCTGAAACTTCCAGAAACACTGTAGACTACCAATTCAATCAGTTCCGGTGGAGCCCCAACGACGTATCGCGTTGTTGCATAATGCGTCATATGACACGCCGCGTTAGCGCACCCGGAAGTGCTCCGGTGCGCGAGGCGCGAAGCGCAGCTTCCCAGAAGCAATCCGGGGCGCGGCGCGGAGCGCGTAACGTAAGCATAACAGGTCATGTGACTTGTTAATAAAACTTTTCATTGGTTTAGAAATACTTTTTGTCCCAAATGATGAAAACCCCTCCTTGTTTCCTCTTGGCTCCTGCCCCCTCCCCAAGTCTTGCTCGGCCAGCTGAGTTTCGCCCACTCTTGCGGCCTACGACATGGATACGCCGGGGCGTTATGGATCAGTATGAGCAAATATACACTTGGGGATTCACAAGCAACAACAAGCCGTTGTATTTGGGGCTCTAAATCAACAACAGTGACAGAGAACAGAACCGAACTAAGCACTCAGGGGCTACGTTTAAACGTAACATCATCTCCCCAGAGGTACATCACCTTACACACACATGCACTCTGATCTCCTTGGCCTCAGTCAAGCATCAATAGTATGATTTTCATAGGTGAGTCTAGGTTCATGGATTTCCATCCACAGACTAAAAGCCTGGAGTGGGAGTGAAAAAACCATAACTAAGTAAGAAGGAAGGCAGAAACAGAATCTTCCTCTGCAACATCCGGCTCTGCATCGCTACTTACTTATAAATGCAGAAAAAACTCAATTAACACAAGGGCTCTTTTCAGAGCCACCTTATATCAAAGCACTCAAACTTCTGATTTATCTCCATTTTCACACTCTTGTAAATAGGTGTGCGCGCCCGAGTGCGCGCACCACGCAACTTAAAAAAAAATATATATATATATATTTTCGCCTTTAAGGACCTTACTGCACACCCTGAGAAAACCTACGCAGCAAAACAATCTCTACCTTCTCCCCTTTCCATGTTCCAACGCTTTGAAATGAACAATATATTTACTCGCAGTGACAAAATGGCGGTCAACACTTCCTGATTTCCTTCGAATCGAACGTTAACAGACGTCACGCAGCAAAAAAAAAATCCGCTCGCGCGCAGCCGCTTGAGTGCGCGCACTCGTGCACGCGTATAGATATATAATTGACTTTAACTTTAATTTTCTCAGCAACTACTGAACGGATTTACACCATTCCAAAAAAAGCGTAATCTGCGAGCCGGACTCTACAGTTTTGCCAAATTTCTTATAAATCCATTCAGCCGTTCGACCTGTAGCCGTGTCTAAACGTCCTATGGAAAATAACATGGAGAAAACACGTTTTGGGACCCCCTTTTATCTCAGCCCCCACTTCACCAATCGCCCCCAAACTTTCAGGGAAGGAGCGCAGCGGACCGAGCCATCTTCTTTGAGAAATTCGCAAAGATTCATCCACCAGGGCCAAAGTTAATCCAAATAGAATGTTGAGGATTTCCTATGGAAACTAGGTCCTAACTATAACTACCTACTGGCGACCGCCAGTAGGTAATATATATATATATATATATATATATATATATATATATATATATATATATATATATATATTCACTGCAAACAATAAAAGTTTGAACACGCTCTCAGCAGCCGTCACAAAAACGCCAAACAGGAGATAATCCAAGGGTGTTTATTCAATTGCTACATGTTTCGGCTTCTCACAAGCCTTGATCACGCACATGAGTGTGAATGTGCACAACACATAAGTAGAGTGAATAATGGTAAACATGAAAAGAGGACTGTAAACAAAGTAAGGCAGACATCTTAGCCTAGTCAAAAGTAAAATACACTAACATGAAAATAGGGCTGGTGGAAAAAATGCAAAACGTAAAAACGTAATGTGAGCTAATTTACACAGCATGTAAGAACGTAAATAACATAATAGTGCTGGGGGCCATCATGATCATAATGAAAAGTAATGCCCGTACCCACACAATCAACCGGCATAATGGGAACAGGTAAATCAAATGCCGGGTGGCCAAATGACAGAAATAAATATGTATATGTACCCCAGAAGTCAAAACTGCCGCGCTGCCAAAAGGGGGCCCAGGAAAATTCCGGACACAGTGCAAGTGCTGAGACTGTCACTGGGTAAAGAGACAGAAAACAAAATAGCGAGTGAGGCGGAAATATGTCCCGTCACTCAGAAGCAGCATACACGTCAGCAAAAGGGGGTTGCAAGTTACAAAGTCCATGTCAAGGCCCATACTTAGCTCCACAACTGCCCAAGTTCAGAAAATACGTCCAAATCATGTTCACCAAAAGTTCAGTGATGCCCAAGTGGGCGTGCTCATAGATAGAACAGGAACAAATAGTCCAATAAAGTGGGAATGTATATGTATATATATATATATATATATATATATATATATATATATATATGTAGATATATATATATATTCTGTGAATATATTTTTATATATATATATATTCACAGAAAAAACAAAGGTTAATGTAACACTATAGGTAGCTGAATAAGTCAGTGACAACAGTAATGTTTTAAGCTAAAGAAAACACAGAAATTCACCAGTTATATTTAGCTGAGCTAACTATAACTTGTGCCCCCGCTATGCACTGCTTATGATCTCACAAATCACATCACTCATGGCATGTTCATAAATATACACTGTAGTTCACAAATATAGTGTACTACACTGTTATTAAAAGTTTTGGATAGTTTATTTTAGTTTTTCTGTAACTACAGCAGTACTTTCTAGGTATTAGCGGTGTACTCCATTAACCTTTTTTCAATATTTTAAGTAATAAAACGACTTTTCATTCCATTTACATACCTAAAGTGCGTCATTCCTTCCTATGCACTTATAATGAAGCAGTCCACTATATTTCCACTTAAATCGCATAACACAGACTAAGGTGTCGATTAGGATGGCGGACGGACCTGCATCCGTCCGCCACCCCCGAGGTGGAGGGACCGTCCGCAGGGGCAGCAGCGTTCCCTCCATAGAAATTAGGATGTGACCGCCACCCTGGCGGTCACATCCTGTATATTTAACATTGCGACGGTTGCTCCTTAAAGCAGCACCCGCCGCAAAGTTAAAAATGCATGCTTTACATGTGCATGCACAAAGCGGCAGGCACCGCACGTTGCCTGCCGCTTTGTGCATGCACATGCAGGGGGGTACCATATTTACCCCCCATGTGCACCCCCCCACCGCTCAACACCCTGGGGGCCCGCAAGGGCCCCCAGAAGCAAAGGTCCACATGCTTTTCCACGGCGGAATATCCGCCGCGGAAAAGCATGTCTCCGCACACATCATAATATGGCTGGCGGTGTCTTGCAGACACCGCCACCATATTGTGGTCCACACCCCGTGGATCAGCGGCGGACGGACCTGCCGTCCACCGCTGATCCCACCGCCATCATAATCTGGCGGTGGGTGTTTTCAAGGACCGCGGCGGTGAATCCGCATCCTCCGGGCCAGCGGTGGCTTCCACCGGCCCAGAGGATGCGGATTCACCGCCATCATAATCGTCCCCTAAGTGTGGTCTAAACAATAACGCTACCTTTTAATTTTATAAGGGAATTCATTAGCCAATGTTATGTTATGTTATGTTAAAGGTACTTGTTAAGCGCGCGTTCACCAAGCGGTTTCATGGCGCTGAGGACAAAGGGGAGGCGGCATCGACAGGGCAGGGCATTGGTTTACACGTAGCTTGAGAAAACAACAAGGTCTTTAGGAGTTTTCTAAACTGGGCATAAGTGGACATAGACCTCAGTTCCATGGTGAGGGAGTTCCAGAACTGTGGGTCCAGGTCCGCAAATCTGAGACCCCCGTGCTTCTTGCGTTTAAAAGCTGGAGTGGTCATTAGGTTCCGATAAGAGGAGCGCAGCTCCCGGCAATGGAATATAATGCTGAATCCTCGAAGAAACAAAGACTGGACCAACGCCAGCAAGAGCTTTAAAAATAGTGCAACCAAACTTGAAGTTACAGCACTTGGCCACCGGTAGCCAATGAAGACTCTTCATTCGGGGTCTAACATGATGGAGTTTGGGTTGACGATAAATTATTCTGGCCGATTGGTTTTGTACCAGCTGCAGGCGGCGTAATTGGCATGCTGGAATGCCAACATACAATGAGTTGGCGTAATCGATTCAAGAGATTACCAGGGCCAGAGTGACCAGGGTCAGGGCCTCAGTGGTCAAGAATCGGCTGATCTTCCGGATTCTGCAAAGCTGGTAGAAACAAGCAGAAACCACCGAGCTGATTTGAGTTTTCATGGACAGATCATTACTAATGATAATTCCTAAGCTCTTGACAGTCAGCTGGACATGGGGGACTGCCCAGGGCAGGAGGCCAAAAGTTGGAGTTCCATGGGTTGGCAGTTCCTCTAGTGAGAATCAACTCAGTTTTATCACGGTTCAACTACAGCTGGTTGACATACATCAATTCGCTAATGAAGCTCATGATGGATTGGCAGTTGAGCACTGAGGAGGTGGAGGAATCGATGTTGAAAACCAGCTGGAGGTCATCTGCGTAGTTAAAGGTTTCAACCAGTTTAGTACGTAGAGACCAAATTAAGGTTAGTAAGTATAGGTTAAAAAGAAGGGGTGAGAGGGAGGAACCCTGGGGGACTCCTCAGTTCAGTTAAATATTTTTTGGGCAGAAAAGTTGGCAATGCAGACTGCCTGAGAACTGTTGCTGAGGAAAGAGGAGCTCCATTGCAAGGCCAGGCCCTGGATCCCAGCACAGCCGACACAGTTGATCAATAGACCACGATCAACCGTGTCAAAAGCGGCAGACAGGTCCAAGAGAACCAGGGCCTGGGTAAGGCCGTTATCGATCCCCCTCCTAAGCTCACCCATAACTGTCAGCATGACTGACTCCGTCGAGTGTGCGGGTCTAAAACCTGCCTGGTGTGGGTCAAGGAAGTGGGACTGTTCGATGAATGAGCTGAGACAGTTAGTGACATGAGCCTCCAAGATTTTGCCCAGATAGGGGAGGAGGGAGATGGGACGGTAGTTACTAAGAACCAGAGGGTCAGCATTGGTTTTCTTCAATATCGGGACAATTTCTGCGCTTTTGAAGATTTCAAGGACAATACCTAGTTTGAGAGAGTTATTAAGAAGAGAGAGGGCCGGGTCTGGACAGGCGAAGAAGGCAGCCTGCAGGATGTGAGGAGTGCAGCAGTCCAAGGGAGCCCGATCTAACTTTTTTGAGGAGCTTAAAAAATTCATCCCTGGAGATAAGGGGGATTTGTTCAATGAGAGAGGAGTTTTTACAGCTGGGGGGGGGGGTTATAAGAGGAGCCAAGGGTAGGGATGATATGCTCTTTTCTCTTTTGTGCCTTATCACTGTAAACGCTTCGGAACCAATTTAGATATAGTACCAAAAAGACCCTTTCCACCACATAAGCAATAATATGTCCGCAAAATTGTATTTACTTCAGTTTAGCTATTTTCTCACTACGTGTTTTTTAACTACACTCAATGACAGAATATGCCACTCCACTGAACGACATGGCAGTCTACTCTATGACATCTCACTCCACTCTATGACTGGCCACTCCACTCCCCAACACTTCATGCCACTCCACTCTATGCCACAGCACTCCACTTTACGACATACCACTCCACTATATTACACTCCACGCCACTCCAATATACAACACACCAGTCCATTCAACAAGCCTCTCCACTCTATGACATGCCACTCCACTCTATGCTACTCAACTCTACGATATCCCAGTTCACTCTACGCCCCTCCACTGTAATACACTCTACCATACCCAACTCTACGTCACTCCAGTGTACCACATGCAACTCCATTCTACGACATGCCATTCCACTCAATGCCATTCCACTCTCCGAAATCCCAATTCAACCTACGCCACTACAATATACTCTCCTCCACTCTCAGATACTGTATGACACGCTACTCTATAACAGGCCATTCCATTCTACTGTACATTCAAGGGCATTCCACTCCTCTCTACAACATGCCACTCTACTTTACTACATGCCACTCCAGTCTGTTATATGCCACTCTACTCTACACTACTCCACTCTATGCTACTTTACAACACTCAACTCCATTCTATGCTCCTCCACTCTACAACACTGTACTCTAATGTATGCCACTCTGAAGCATTCTTGTGCCCTCTGTGATTCTGTACAATACTCTGCTCCACTCAATGACATTCTACCCAACTCTCTTTATGCTACTCCATGCCATGTTACTCCACTCTTTTCTATGACACAGTACTGCACTATATTCCACTGTACTACAGTACTCTGGTCTATGCCACACCACTGTACACCACTCTATGCACCTCCACTCTAACACACTGTACAACATGCCTCTCCACTTTACAATACTCAACTTTACCATACGTTCCTCCGCTCTACATCACTTTACTCTACTTTACAACAGTGTACGGCACGGCACTCGACAAAACAATACCTCTCTTCACTCTACAACCTGCCATTCCACTCTATAACGCTCCACTCCACTCTAGGACCCTCCACGCCTCTTCACATTCTACTGCACTGTACGACGTACCACTCGCCATGACACTCTCTGCCATGACACTCGACGACACTCTAGTGTACTCCTTATAACTACAAGCCGCTCTACCCTATCACACACCACTCCAAGGTCCCAAATGCCACTGCAATGTATGACACTCCATGACGCTGAACAGCACTCCACTCTGCGAAAAGCCACTCTACTATATGACACTTCACTCCATTTTACATCATACCACTTCACACTATGGCACTTCACTTTACACCTTTACACTCTAAGACACTTAATGACATGAAACTGCACTCTACATCACTACAATCTACTCTACGACATGCCAAACAACAGTATACCACTCCACTCAACTCTGTCCCATTCTACTCTATCCCACTCCTCTCTACACAGCTCCAATCTACGCCTCATCACTGAAAACAATCACACTATACGCCACAACACTCTACAGCACTCCACTCTACTCCACTTTACGCTCCTCCACTCACTGACACTGCACACCACTCTATGCCATTCTACGACACTGTACTGCAGTGTACTATATTCAATGCCAAAAAAACATGGAAGGGGGGTTCCCAATGGTAAGGAGGAGGTATTCAAAACTCTCTAAATAAAGAAAAAGGGCCAAAAGCCCACAAGTGACCTGAAATATATATCAAATGTTTATTTTTATTGGCATAGAGAAATAATTCAGTTATTGAAATTTAATATACAGTACATTTCTTTGTCTTAATATTGTATGAGGTCATCGTAGAAAATACAAACAAGATATATAAACACAGCCTTAGGACAGCAAGGAAAAATAAAAATTAGCACACAGCTCACTCACTCTTTCAGTCAACCCAAACACATACCCATACCAGAACTCACACTCACATTCAAACAGGAATCATCCAAGAAAAGCGCCAAACTCTACTCCACTCTACTGCACAACGCGGTGAGAATCTGGAACTCACTTCCGCCTCAGCTCTGGACCACCACCTCCTCCCAGACCTTCAAAACTGACCTCAAAGTTCTCCTCCTTCAAAGACACTTCCAGATTTAATTCACGCCCTCTCTATTATCTGAAGGAAGACCTTCCATTATAGAAAATGTTATTCTCCATGACCATGGAAGTGCCTTCCCAGTGTGTTCTTGTGGCTTGAGTGTCTGCCAAGTACTGCAGCATTATCCTTCTACCTGTGTTTGATACTCTTTTGTAACATGCACACGTCACTTTTCTCTTGTAACACACTGTTTGCTACCTCTTACATTTTGTTTGCTTTAGATACTTGCACAAGTGCTACCATTGCCTACGTAACGTTTGTTCTTGTGTTTGAGTGTCTACCATTTATTGCAGTATTATACCTCTACTTGTACTTTATATGCCTTTATAACCTGTACACATGTCACTTTTGCTACCTCTTGTATTTTCTTTGCTCACATTTGTCACTTTTGCCTCATGTAACTTAACGTTTGCTTTTGTAATTTGTTCACTTGTAATTTTCTCCTCATGTATCATTACTGTTCCTATTGTGAAGCGCTCTGACACCTTCGGGTAAAGTCTGCGCTATATAAAAACGCATAAAATAAAAATAAATAAATAAAATACCCCAATCAACACGACTCCACTCTACGCCACCCCACTCTAACACACTGTACAACACACCACTCTATAATACCCCACTCCACTCTACTCCATAAGACAGCACTTCATTCTACAACACTCTACTCCATTCTATGCAAATGTACTACATTCTGCTGCACTTTATGACACCCCACCCCACTCCACTCAATGCCACAGCATGCCACTCTACTCTACGCCACTACACTCAACAACACTCTACTCTGCTTTATGCCCCTACACTCAACACCATTCTATGACGCTGTACCACACACCATTCCACTCTATGATACCCCACTCCACTTTATGATAGGCCACTCCACTCTACAACCACTCGCATTGAGAAACATTCCGTTCGTGTTGGGAAAGCTGCCGCTCAAGTAGACAATCTACTCGAGCAGCAGAAAAGAAGCTGCGCCCTATTGCGCTCCGCATGGTGCAGTTCACGATGATTTTACAGCATGGGACAAACACTCAGCACTCAAAATCACCACGAATGGCATGGCCCTAACGCACTCTGCTATTTGCGGAACTATGGGTAGTGCGGCAGAGTTTTTTTGCCACTTCGCAGAGTTCCACAAAGCGGATCTCCGCAAACTCCACCCAGGCTTACAGAAAAAGAAGACAAATTCCACTTCAAATAGGACAAGGGTCTGGGTAGAATGTGGCCAGTTGCAAACAAGGACAACAGAATGGGAGAGGTGCAAGGGCAAAGAGAGAAGGGTGGCAAGGGATGTGTGCAGAGGTTTTGCAGCTGTGGGACCTAAAGGTGCAAAAAGATGGCACGACTACTAGAAAAGTGGGCAACCAAGGCACAAATACCTCAAGACTTGATGATGCTCAGATTCCAGGAGAACGTTGGTGCTTCAGAGAGCAGAGAGGGTTTGACTCTTGAAGGCTCACTTGACCTGTTGATCTTGAACTCATACAGGAATAAAAGGAGTGATTTTCAGGGTTGTGGGCTGGGAAGAGGAACTGACTTGGTAAAAGTATGAAGCCAAAAGCAAAGGATTTGAGGGTGGTGATGTGGTATAGCTACCATTCACCTAAGCTAGAGAAAATGTTGGCTTCCACCATGATGGTAACAAAGCTGGCATGAATAGCATTATATAGGTATTTTGGAGGTACGAGTCTTATGGGGGCTCAATGGGAAAGTGAATGACTGAAAAGCTAGGCAAGTGCAAGGGGAAAGAAAATGTATAGCAGGCTTCAACTTTCAACAGGGAATTTAAGAATATTATGGAAGCAACGCCCAAGATATGGCCGTTTTAGTGAAAAAGATGTAATTTCAGGGTAGTTTTTTAAATGATTTTTTAAAATGTTGCTACTTGTAGATTATCCGTAATAATGAGTTCTTTGCTTGATGGTTGATGCTTCAGAGGAAGGAGGTAGTGTGAGATTATGGTAGACAGACCAGAGGAGCAAATGTGTGGCGATGAAAGTGCGGAAGTCGGGAGAAAGCAGGACAAGGTGAGGAGCTATGTCAGTGAGATACAAATGCCTAGAAGGGAGTGCTCCTCCTTCCCAATCTACCTTTGACAAGTTATTTTATTTATTACTGTGTTCATTTTGTAAAAGGACGACGTTGACAGGGGAAATGAAACGGGAAATAGGGACACGTGACCCATCGATTGGTAGGTGGTCAAGTCAATTCCAAAAAGAGGATTCACAGGAAGCAGGTAGGCCTTTCCCTTGAAGTAATTGAGGTGCACTGATCTACTTGGAAGGGGGCAGTGACGGGGCAGGCAACTGGATCAGACTGAGGTCTGTTTTGGAAACTACTGTAAGACCATGCCAATGACACCTGGCGTGCTGTACATATGCTAATTAACAATAGCTATAATACCAACTTTTGCCTGTACAATGAAAGCACCAATTCTAAATTTGCTATAGATTATATTGGCAAGAATTATTGTATCCAGTTGACTGGAATGGAAAATAAAGGGAAGTTGACCTGGTCTACATGTGATGTGGACACAGTTTCTTCTGAGTTATCCCTGAACATATTTAAATTACATTAGTGTAATTTTCATAATTTCTGGAAATTTGTGTTACACTCTTTACACCAAATTCCCAAAGTTACGCTATTGCAACACACTACGCAATTATGCACCATTTGCAGCCACCGTTTACTATTAGAGCTCAGAAACCATGCTAATGGCCAAAACACGATTTTTAGCACAAAATGCGTCCTTGTGTCCACAAATTGATGCTAAGATGTATTTCACACTAAAATATAGTACTAAACTACCAATTTGTGTTTTGCATAATTACATATCATTTTTTTATGATTTTGCCAAAATATTGCGTAATTAGGCAAATGCAGAATTCCGCACACCCCTAGAAGCCACTGACTTTTGACAGCGCGAGGAAGGAAGTTAACAGGAAGACTATGGGATTTTAGAAGCAGAAGAGCTTTGGTTGGTGCAAGCATAAGGCGACACAAAAGCGATGGAGTACTGTCTCTGCCAAATTTAAGGTCCGCCCACCTGATTTACGGATTTGCAGACTTGAAGTATGCCAGCGAAGGAGACTACTCTGTCTACGTGACTGACTTACCCCAGAGACACCACGACTGACTACAGGCCATCCAAGATAATACCATTCGACTGCCCGCCCACCCGATTTACAGCAAGACCGTTTTCTCTATCCATCACCACCTGGTAAAACCTGTCATATAGGGGCAGTGAAAACTGCAAAATTACCCCCATATTATAGGAGGCAACTCTCATGATGTGGGGGCCATTAGCTTTGTATTTTCAAAAACATGTTAAAAGTTTGACTAACGGTGCCGTCATGTTGATGGCGCCATTTGTCTAACTTTTAATACATTGGCAAGAACCGTTGTGATGGCACTTCCTGACAATGTAAAGAGATGTCTGCTGGGCTGACAAACATCTCTAAATTTGGCAGCCAGAGGAGCCTTGGCATAGTGACAGTAAAGTATGCTGCCATAAAATTGGTTTAACTTCTGTCTGCTTAACTCTAAATCACACTCATAATTTAATGTCCCATTTTTTTTATATCAGCAGCATGCGGTATTCACAAAGGAAGGCTACGAGCAGTATCTTTACGACGGCCTTTCTATTTAAGTGCAGAGTCTCTGCATCGAGTGAGGAGACTGCACTCGTAAAGATACTATTCGTAAAATTCCTTTGTGAATTGCAAAAAAACACTAAAGTGTAAGTTTAAGTTTGTGAATCAGAACCTTAGAGTTTGGCGGTGGTAGTATGTCACTCAGGGTAAAGGAGGACATTATGTCCGCTGACCTGACAGGCTTAACACCGTCCATATTTAGATATCACGGTCAGCCCAATGATGAACCACCATCATGGTTTTGAAGTATGTCCACCAAACCTGTTCATCCTCGTCAGGTTTTCTGTGGCAGCGATGGAGAGAAAACAAGCATATGAGTAGTGCCGGATTAAACCATGTGGAGGCCCTAGACCAGAGCTTTCCAAACTGTGTGTCCCGACACAGTACTGTGTCGCCTGCAAGTGGTGGGTGTGTCGCGGGATGACACCACCAGTATTAAGGGCACTTAGCACACACCTGCTGCTAATTAAGAGGCATTTCTTTGAAAGAGTGTCTTGGAGTCTGCCACAGCAGCGCCGACTCCGAGATACTCTGCTCCATGGGGGCAGGCGATTCACAACAAAGCCCCATTAACAAGTAAATGGTCTTTTAAAGACCTGCAAAGTACTCGGGTGCATATGTTCACAAGCATAAAGCATGTGAGTTAAGGAGCGGTCAGATGAGAGGACTTTATATTGGGTGAGGGGGTGGATTAAGGATTAGTATGATATTGAAAATATTTCCTTGAAAATGTGAGGGCAGCCTGTGTGTTCTGGATATTGAATTGTCCAGTAAGACTAGATGAATAGTGCGGTCTGTTACGATACAAAATGAAGTCACCAAACACAATATGGGGCGGATGAGAGGGGGCTGTTATAAAGTTGGAATCCAGGTCCTTGAGGAAGGTGCCATGTCAGTGGTGAAGCACTAAAATATGAATTTGGCGAGGGTGTTTATTTACCTAGAAATGCGCTTGAGGGAGGCTTGTCGGGTCTCAGAAGAGGATGGGGAGTGAAAGAGTTTTGAAGAGGAGAATTTGGAGTCGAAGTAGTCTATGATATAGATATGTGCCCTGTAAGCTGGGGTGAGGTGACATAGGGTGACAGGCAGAGGGAGGGAGACAGTGGGAGATAGAGGGAGGAAGAGAGGGAGGAAGAGAGAGAGAGAGAGAGAGAGAGAGAGACAGAGATAGAGACAGAGAGGAAGGCCGAGAGGGAGACAGAGAGGGAGAGAGGGAGACAGACAAGAGGGAGACAGACAAGAGGGAGAGAGAGGGAGGGAGACAGAGGGGGAGAGAGAGAGGGAGAGAGAGAGAGAGAGAGAGAGACAGAGTGAGTGGGACAAAGGGAGGGAGAGGGAGGGAGAGGGAGGGAGACAGCGAGAGAGGGAGGGAAACAGAGAGAGAGGGAGGGAGACAGAGGGCAGGAGACAGAGGGAAGGAGACAGAGGGAGACAGAGAGGGAGACAGAGGGAGAGAGGGAGACAGACAAGAGGGAGACAGACAAGAGGGAGACAGACAAGAGGGAGAGAGAGTGAGACAGAGGGGGAGAGAGAGAGCGAGAGGAAGGGAGACAGAGAGAGGTAGACAGAGAGAGAGAGAGAGAGAGAGAGAGAGAGAGACAGAGTGAGTGGGACAAAGGGAGGGAGAGGGAGGGAGACAGCGAGAGAGGGAGGGAGACAGAGAGAGAGGGAGGGAGACAGAGAGAGAGGGAGGGAGACAGATAGAGAGGGAGGGACAGACAGAGACAAATAGAGGCATGGGCAGACAGACAGAGGCAGAGACAGGCAGAGACGGAGGAGACAAAGAGAGAGAGAAAGGGACAGACAGAGACAGGGACAGACAGACAGATAGAGGCAGAGACAGGGACAGGCAGAGACTGAGACAGAGAGGGAGACAGAGGGAGAGAGAGAGAGGAAGACAGAGGATGACAGAGGGAGGGAGAGGGAGGGAGACAGAGACAGAGGGAGACAGGGGGGGAAGGAGACAGGGGGGGAGACAGGGGGGGAGACAGAGGGAGGGAGGCAGAGGGAGACAGTCAGGGAGAGACAGAGGGAAGGAGAGGGGGACAGACAGAGGGAGGGAGACAGAGAGAGACAGATAGAGGGGGAGACAGAGGGAGCGAGACAGACAGAGAAACAGAAGGAGGTAGACAGAGAGAGAGAGAGAGAAAAAAAGGGAGAGAAAAAAAAGAGAGAGAGAGAGAGAGCGATAGAGAGAGAGAGTGAGAGACAGACAGACAGACAGACAGACAGAGTGAGTGAGAACTCCCCGAGCTCCCCTTCGGAGTTTCGGGCTCGCTACGCTACGCTCGCTACACTGCCTTACTGTGTCCCAAAATGATGCATCTCCAAAAAGTGTGTCCCCAACATGAAAAGTTTGGAAAGCTGTGCCCTAGAAAGTCGAAATTTCAGGCCCCCCCTCGCAAATTGTCTCTCAATACCCAATGCACCACATTTTTTTTTACAAACTAACAGCTGCCAAAAGATGAGCTTTTAAGAGACAAACTGTTATGTGAGTCTGATGTCTCTGACTTATGTACTTCAAGTTGTTAATGGGTACATTACATTCATACAGTATTTTCTCTATAGAGTCTCTAATGTAAAGTTTTAGTTTTTCTTTGAGTTGATTCCTTTTTTTCTATCTTTTGGAAACAATATTTAAGAAAGCTTGATTGTAATTTTCTTTCGAGATCAAATCAATATTATTTTGATCCGTTGTCGCAGGGTCCCTAAAAGGAGTGGGTCCCGTAGGCCGGTGCCCACTTCGCCTATTTGGTAATCCGGAACTGGATAACAGACCATTAGGCTTTGTAGGGTGGGCGGCCTGATGCCCTTACTCCCACGGCCACCGAGCTATAGGCTTTCTGTCGACAGAGCCAGCAGGGGCACGGATGGAAAGCCAGTTCGACTATAATTAGGAAAAGCGGACCGAAGCTTTGGCAGACAGGGATATCGGTCAAGTTTGTGACGAGTACACTGTTCCCCAAAGTCTAAATCGAGCCAGACGCTTCAAAGTGTGGGAGGTATAAACGTGTATTAATCAATTCGCTGCCTGACTTTATTATTTAAGTTTGAAATTGTAAGCTCTGTCGTTTCCCTATAAAAGCGGCAGCTTATAAACCAAAAATGATTGGGTCCCTCGCAGTAGCCCTTAAAGAACGCGTGGATTCAGACATAGTTAGGATTCCGACGCGACTCATACAATTTGTCAGAGGCGGCCAGAAAGCGGCATCTGTACTTCTGATCAAGTCCTCCTTAATGCAAAAATAAATAAATCATGCTGCTGTGTGCAGCTCAGACTTCTGCGGAGGGTCGTAAAACGTAAACCCAAGTATTCCTACTCTGGGAATTTCATGGCGGACAGACCAGCCTTTTAAGTCTCACGACAGACAGTCGGGCCCTCCCTCTCTTTCCATCTCGCAGTCAGTTTATTACAACGAGTAAAGCATTCAAACGCCTCAGGGACGGTTCAACTCCATGACGTAACCTTAACGGAGGCCTACCTCCCGGCGCAGCCTCCGGTTTATCAAGTTATATTCACTTAAAACTGCAATAGGATTGGAATCCAAAAGATGGGTTTTCAATGTGCCTGTGGTGGGCCCCTCGCGACATAAAGGCCGTTTCTTTGGGAAAAGGCAGACATTCTTCAAATATTTATATTTCAGTTCTCACCATCATGGCAGATGATGAGAAATGCACCCCCGCGCTCGACAGGCATAAAAAACAAATATTGCCAAATCAGGGCATTCCGTATATTAATCTCCAGAAATGACAGAATCGACTCCCAATGGAAGGAGATAGATTGCTCCAGAGAGAGAGAGAGAGGCCAAAGATCGAATGGTTAGGTGACTAAACTGGAATATTACCATTGGATGTGCACCTTCCTTGCGTAAGGTGCTTCCAGAGCCACTCCCAGGAAGGTAGGCATGAAGCCTAAACTGCCTTGTCACAGCAGGCCCTTATTTTAAGTTTGGCCTTTATTTCGGTGAGCCCGTAACTTCTGTTACCTGCCATCTGTGCACCCAGTGAGTTTTTTCACCTGGGAATTCTCCACATAAAACGCTGTCCCTGAATTAAGCACCACCAGAAGAATCGGGTACGGTAATCCAAATCCCCTAATAATTCCTCATCTCTTAGTGAGGGCTAGGGTATAGCTCTTAAGGAGCTGTATTTTCTTTGCACCCAGAGCTGCTGTCTATATATATATATATATATATATATATATATATATATATATATATATATATATATATATATATACGCTCCAACTCCTCCCAAATCCTTGGAAAAGAAAGGCAGCACACCCGGGACACTCCAGTACTCACGAAAGTTTTATTTGATAAGACAGACGCGTTTCGGGAAACCGCCCTTCCTCAATGTCTAAACACACACGTATAGCGCGGCGCCATTTTAAGACAATTCATTGAAACAAAAGAGAGGTATCGCCTGCTACAATAACGCGGGCGCCATATTGGAAGTAACATTCTCTCGACATTGTGCGCACTAGGCAATGGCTTTGCATATATTAAAACCACGATGCGTACATTTCCGCATCATCAATGTCACCTTTTGACAACAATCTTGCCGATCCACAGTGATTAAACATATCTTACTGAATGCATGGGTTAGTGACTAGGCCGACCAGACTTATTTCTATCCCCCGAAACAATAACTAAAACTGATGTAACCTTTGTTAGGAATACTTTTATGCTGTCCAGGTGCATGACACGGGAGGATAACGAATACAAGAAAAGCAGTGTGAGACAGTATGCTTTAACCAAAACCTGTTTATATATGGAACCCTACTTGTCCTGGCCCATGTCCGGTTATGACCGTTTTTTATTAACAAGGTTCCGATTTAACATGTTCCATCTTTTATTAGCTGTACCAAGCGGAGCGCATAGAGGACAAGTGTTGCCAGCTTGCGGCTGCGACAATAAGTCTCCGCAAGATCTGGCACACTTTTTATTTTTTTGTCAGTTTTATACACTCCCCCGTAACCTGTTTTTAAAACCTTTACTCAAGCACCTGAATTTTGTACAATTCAGACCTGCACTTTGTCACCTTCAAATGCTAAATAGTGAATGTACTATGTTTGTATGTAGCTTTTTAAAACTTGCAGTTAAACATAGAAAAAGCATGGAAGGGTAACTAACTTTGCTGCTGATTGTACTCCTATTTCTATTGTATTTTTTATCCTTTTTAACCATATTACTGTGTTTATGCTTGTGAATGTCTTGTTGTAACACCACTCTTCCTATTTTTATCATTACTGTATCGATTAACTTTTATGAAATGTTCTTTTATGATTGTTACATGTAAACAATCGAATAAAGATATTCTTATCTTATCTAGTGACTAAACTGTGTGAATCTCTGTATCCGTCTGTCTGAAGCGGTGTAAGCAGCAGCATGGGTTTGTGAATAACTACATAAGTGTCTTTATGAGTTGTTGATTGGTTGTCTGAGTATCTGTATGGGTGCCTGAGTGTTTGTGTGGGTGGGGTGTGTGACTCTGTGCATAGATGTGTGAGTGAGTGATTCACTGGGTACATAGTTTGAAGTGTGCATCTGTGATGGACTGTATGGGTGGGTAAGTGTGTGTATGGGTGTGTTAGTGAGTGAATGTATATCTCAGTGGTACATGTGTGAGCAACTACACATATGAAAGGCAGTATATATGTGTGTTAGAGTATATAAATGGCTATAAGTGAGTGTGTGATTGTGAGAGTTGCTGCATGGATGAGTCTTTGCTTGTATCTGTGATTGTATAAGAACGTATGAATGTGCTAGTATTTATGAGTGAATGAGCTGGTGTGTGTATAACTGTATAGGTGAGTAAATGGGAGTGTGATTAATTATTTGCACGACTGACTAGGTGTGTGAGTACCTCTATGGATGAGTGGCGGTGTGTGAGTGTCTGTATAGGTGTATGAGTGCATATGCTAGTCCTGTACTGCGTGACCATAAGTATGAGTGACTGTACGGGTGAGTGAGTGGATGTGTGTGTAGACCTAAGAATCAGTGAGTGGGTATGTAGTTATTGGTGTTGGAGTGTCTATGATTTTGAGAATGGCAGTCTGTAATTTAGAGTGGGTGTATCTAAAGTTATATTAGGGTGTGAGAAGATGCATGAAATTATCACATGGATGATGTCATCAGTGATGTCATCAGTGATGTCATTTGAGATGTCATCAGTGATGTCATCAGTGATGTCACTGACCATGCCATGGTGATGTAATATGTGACGTCATCAGCAGTGCATTGCGGGGGAGCGAGTTATAGTTAGCTGAACTAACTATAACAGGGGAATTTCACGGGTTTTGTACAAGTGCAATGTCCAACTAATTATAACTTTCCCTAAAACCTATGTTTTTTTTCAGTGAATTTCGAAGGTTTTTTAAATGCTAATTTCTAACTATAACGTGCCTGAAACCTATGGTATTTTCAGTGAATTTCAAAGGTTTTTAAATGCTTATTTCTAACTATAACATGCCTGGAACCTATGGTTTTTTCAGTGAATTTCGAAGGTTTTTCAAATCTAGATTCTAACTATGCCTACAGAGGTAGGACATGTGAAGAAAAGAAAAAACGCACAGAAAGAGGCAAAAGAAATGCAGAAAGAAGCAGCAGAAGTCCACAAAGACGAAGAAAAGTGCAGGAAGAAGCAAGACGTGTGCAGAAAGAACCGACAGAGGAGCAGAAAAAGGCCTTGTTGCAAAATCATCCTGTGCCCACAACTTTTTCAGACGGTACTGGCGGTAACTGACTCTGACTAACCAGGCCTAGAGCCAGTGCAATGCTAAAATACACTTAGAATACAGTGAAAACACCTACAAACACTAGGGAACACTATGCATTGGGGTACCCCTGTGATTAGCATGACCTCCTCTGTAAGGCCCTAGTACATAATAGGGCAAGGGGATTAAAACTACCTCTAAGCTAGAGGTGCAGAAAGGCCCCGCCCCTGCCTTCACCACTGTGCAAATGCTCCCTGTGGTGCATTTTAAGTTGGGGGATTAAGTCCCCTTGAGTCTTGAGGGTCCCTGGAGTCCAACTAGCCCACCAGGTACCTCCAGTAAGCACCATAGAGCTACGTTGCAGAGAGGTGTAAAGAGATGCGTGGCCTGGACCATCTCTCTTCAACGCAGGCCTCTGGCAGTTACTAGAGGTACCTGGTGGACTAGTTGGCCCCCAGGAGCCCTCAGGATTTAAGGGGAATTCATTCCCCAACATAAAACGTGCCACAGGGCGTGTTTACACACATGTCACCTCAGGCCCCGCACCCTCTTTTTGCCACTGTGCAAACATGCCCATGGCGTGTTTTAAGTTGGGGGATTAAGTCACTTTCAATCCTGAGGGTCCCTGGGGTCCAACTAGCCCACCAGATACCTCCAGTAAGGGCTACAGGGCTGCATTGCAGAGGGGTGTGTGTCAGGACTGGGTTATCTCTCAACCACACGGGAGCAGAATGATGCCTTTTCCCAACTCACCTCTTAATACTCTTCTGTCAGGTTTTTATTACTACCTAGACAGGTAAGTACCAAGGGGGAAAGGGGAATGGGATAGAGAAGAGACTGCCGATATTCTTCTTTGGTTCTCTGCCTCTTCTTCTTCTTTCTTCTTGTAAGACTGCCAGTAAACACCTTTCTACAATTCTTAAACTTTACCTTTATTTCATTTATTAGTATATTTTAGTTCACAGCTTAAAATATCAAAACTGTTCTTACCAGGAACCTTCTATGGGCTTGCCTCTCTTCTGTTCAATGTGTTGTTATGTTTTATTTGAGATGTTTCTTCTTTTCTCATTCTCAGGTTTAGCAGAAGTCGATTACTACTTTTTAAGGAGGCAAAAACAAGGTAAGTTTCTTCCTCTTCTTCTATATTTCTTCTTTTCTCTACAACCTTTTACAAACTCTCCTTACTTACTTCAGTGTGATTCTGCCTTCTCTTATAAAATTCTTCCTTTAATTTTATTCATACATGTAGTGTAGAATTGTTCTGTATTAGGTTCTTGATGATAAACTCAAATAGTAAGTCAAGGCTCTTCCTTTGCTGCTAAAACTAAACTGAAGTGCAAAGGATTTTTCTCTTGACGATATGCCAGACCTTTTTTATCTCTCCTCAAAACTATAAGACTTAGCGTAACAGTATGATACTTCTCACACCTCTATTAACGCTAATGACGATGTCTCCAGTTCAGTCTGGTTTCTTACTTCAACAATAATTCAATAACAACAAGTACTCACATTTGTGTCAAGTCCTTATTATATTTACTGAAACTAAACCACTCAGATTTCCAAAACTCTCGTAACTCTATTCGACCCCTGAGCTTGTGCCAAACTAGAAACTCTATTCCTCAGAGCCTGCGCACTAATTGAGTCAGTTCGGAGCATGCGCAGACGAATAACTAACTGCGAACGCTTCGCCTCAAGACCTGCGCAATACATCCAATTTTCAAAGGACTTGCGCGATGGGAACACTAACCTGTAGGATTTCTTTCGAGAAGGGGAGCCGACGCTGGAAAGCTGACGCCACCAACGTCGCTGCCTAAATACCTAATTCACGACGAGTTTGGGGTAGGTCTGCACCCCGTGAGATCCTCGGTGAAGTGCGCAATAGAACGTTTGTTCTCGCCTCACCTGAACTCCCTAAACAGTGACTAAACACTAGACCGCTACATAGCGGGTGTCCTGGCAGCCATCGTGGATGTCCAGGGTCGCCAGCACACTCGCCAACTCCAGGAATGACGGACTCTGCATTTCTCATAATGTGAAAAGGGGGCAGATGTAATGGCCACAACAGGGCTGCGAGGAGGAAACGTGCCGTAAGCCCTGACAGTGTGGCCTGGACCACCTCTCTGCAACGCAGGCCTCTGGCGCTTTTTGGAGGTACCTAATGGGCTAGTTGTCCCCCAGGGGCCCTCAGCATTGAAGGGGAATTAAATACCCAACTTAAAACGCACCACAGGGCGTGTTTGCACACGTCACCTCAGGCCCCCCCTCCCTTCACCACTGTGCAAACACGTACGCACATTGTTGAAAAGTCATCCACCCTTTATTGCTGATTCTCGCAAATGAATATATATGGCACCATAGCAAACATCGATGTGGGTCAGCCCAGCAAGCAATATTCTTTAAAAACATATTTTATTTTATTTTTATTTCTTCATATTATACATTGTTTTTTGCATATCGTACTGACAAAAAACCTCTCCGAAAAATTGAGTAACGTCATACCTTATTAATCTCCCTCCCTCTATTGCGCAGTTCCCTACTTCAGATAAACTCGCCTTCTCTCACTGCCACTAAACAATGATGACTCTTGTAAGTAGCTTCTTCCTGTCACTCGCCAGCAGCCAAATATTATTCAGAGTACTGCTGCAGGGCACTTTCATTGTGCCAAGTCCTTCCCTGTGGCGCTCTTCCAGGCCACAGCCATACTCAAAATAATAAATTGCCAACAAGGGGATTTGTTTTAAAATATCTCAGTGACAGGCGATTGATCAATACGTATTTTAGTAAATTCAGATCAACTCAATTCAATTAGCACCTGTTATTTAAACTGATTTTGTCAATTTCAACTACGACAAAGTGGTAAGTACTCACAAAAGAGAGCTACACGGGGAATGGATTTAGTAGAAATATCACTTTATATAAAGTTTTCATCAATAAGGGTACATTTGTTAAAAAAGAGAACAGTGAAAGAAATCAACAATGAACAAATGGACAAGAAATAAATAAATTGTTCTTTCAATCCACTTGCGTTGTGTTCCACTCTGTATAGATAGATGACAGCGTATCTTGCTAACTATACACAAAGATGTTACTGAACAGAACGTATCTAAATACAAAGATGTGGACAGATAAGTCGACGTTTCGGCCTTATGTTTGTAAAATCCTTAAGGCCATCTTCAGGACCTTCAATCTTTTCAGAATTATGACCCCCTGTATATATCGAGATATCGACGCATAAACAGAATTGGTATAGTGTACTGAGTCTGCGTCAACAGTAAATGTTTGATTGCAAAGTAGAGCTTCCGACGTGGCGTATCTTCCCGTGAGACTACGCCACGTCGGAAGCTCTACTTATCTGTCCACATCTTTGTATTTAGATACGTTCTGTACAGTGACATCTTTGTGTATAGTTAGCAAGTTGTCCATTTGTTCATTGTTGATTTCTTTCACTGTTCTCTTTTTTAACAAATGTACCCTTATTGATGAAAACTTTATATAAAGTGATATTTCTACTAAATCCATTCCCCGTGTAGCTCTCTTTTGTGAGTACTTACCACTTTGTCGTAGTTGAAATTGACAAAATCAGTTTAAATAACAGGTGCTAATTGAATTAAGTTGATCTGAATTTACTAAAATACATATTGATCAATCGCCTGTCACTGAGATATTTTCAAACAAATCCCCTTGTTGGCAATTTACTATACCGAATTCTAGCCCAAGCTCGCAAGGGTTTATTGGGTCACCCACCTTAATATAACTATACTCAAAATAATGCGTAACTTCCATTGTGAATTCTCTGAAAAAGGTATTGGTGGAACTCGATGCTGATGCCAAGCAGACATCTTGTCCTGACAGACCAGATTATTTCACTACAGCGTTTTGAGTGAGCTTTGCTCAGAGACTTTAAGGCACTTCTGTCATCTACAGTTGAGGTTAGCAAATCCCCATTCGTCGTACACAGGGGCAATGAGTGGGCTTCAGAGAGAAGTTTGCTTAGCCATAAGAGAATCAAGTTGAGAAGTGACCCAGTCAGGGCTCATCGTCCCCAAAGGAAGCACATTGACAGGAAACCTCACAAAAACGCAGTAGTTTCCTGCACAATAAATTCCTGTAATCTCCTCGGTAACGTTTGATTGCATAGCCTCTAAAAAAAAACATTCATGGTGAGGTATTGCCTCCCTTAAATGTGCGTGTGAGCCAAGTATACAATTAAGAGTGCAAGTGTCCTACTCTGAGCGAGAAAATATTCTAATTCTTAAATGTGACCTCTGGCTGCGACAGCCACCCTCAGCTTGGGAGGAGGCCGCTCCTTGCTGACCTACGCTTCTCTGCCGGGCTGTCAGCCAAATTAGGTCTGTCTGTCAAGGGGGTCATCCTGGCTGGCCTGTGCACCATTGTTTTGCATGCAGTCGTAGAGCTACCATCCCACGGGGGCCCGAGGGGACAGTTTTGTTTATAATTAAACTAAATTGTTCAAGCAATTGACCGCCCAGTAAAGAAATTGTTGCGTAAAAAGCGCACACACTACCTCCATGTAGATTCTTTCAGGAAGGGCAGCACTGCATTTTTTTCTTTTTACACGCAAGTGTTGTTTTGCGGTTTCTTTACATGTGAACTGTCTGACTCATGGGTAGCAAGGAGACTTCATAAGTAGAGCAGTGCGTCCTTCACCTACATGCAAAGCGCAAACGTCCGTTGTGGATTGTTTTTGCTTTCTTCAAAAAAGAGTAGCCCACTGTTAAAACTAAATAACGTTGAGACAGCCTTTGTGTTTTTAGATTATTGCAGGCACTAATTCACTAATCTCTAACATAATTACTAGCTTATTTGAAGTAGGGGTATAGCATCTGCCACAAGTATTTTTAGCAATGCCCTTGAAGTACAATTTCATTAGCACACCTCTGCATCGTGATTTTGGAGAACCAAAACTGGGAGGCATAGTGTATTTATTTTCAAACGGAGGATAGGGTGTTATTGATGAATTTGATATTCCCTAGAAAATAAATCTTACTATGTAAGAAAGAGAGGAAAGCTACGAGAGATCTCTCGCCCGCAGTGTGACGGTCTTCAAGAAAATGAGGTCTAACTAAACGACGGCAACAGGCGAGGTTCCATCTTGTTCCTCTTTTTATCTGAGGCATAATTCAGGCATTACTGGGAGAGTGCATCCTGATTGCGGCACCTTTGATTCAAATCTATATCGGAGTGCTGACTGAACTCCATGATCTGGTCTGTGTGCGGGATTTACGGAAGGAGTTTAAGGTTTTTAAGGTAAACATGACTGAGTCTCCTGAACCAGCACACCTAATACACCAATGAAACACGATTAGCTCAGCCACCCAGCCCCCATAGCTTCACGCTGCAGTCTCCTGGAAGGTACAGTAGTGGACCTACAAGCACACAAGTATTGCACCAAACCAAAACATCCTTACTTCAGACCCCCTCCTAACACCCCCCTCCACCCCCATGCACTCTAGTTTCAGAAGCCCCACTCATTGTGCCTGAGGCTAAACCGATTGGCAGCCGCAGCTCAGATAAGGCGGACATGATCATCAGGTTGTGAGAATATTACAAATCGCAGCGGTGCCCCCAGACCCGGCCACCCCCTACCAACCCCCATGACGGCAGGGAATGAGAAATGTTGTGCGCTGCGGTGCAAGGCATGAGTTTGGGCTGGGGGGATATACACACAATAAGGTGAAGGAAAGAGAAAACTTGGGTTTGGGGGCACAATACAGCTACTAAGGAAGTGGAGGGTGCAAAGTTGGGGTTTAATCCGCTTGAAAAAAAAGAGAATACAAGGACATTTATAAGCCTGGGTAAAATCACGCCAGCAAAGCAGCTCAAAGAAAGACAGGGTATAGTCGGCTCTTTTTATGCCCCTTCGGGTCGCCATGTGCAGAATAAATTCACAACACCAACCTCAGCGAGGAGAGAGGGACAGCAACATAGCACACAGAGGAGGGCATTAGTATGCATACCATTCGTTGGTGGTTATGACAGTGGAACACCCTACCTGCGTTTTGGGAACACAGCGTTTTGTATTTTCCTCACTGCGAGTAGGCGCTTCTTTTTTCACTTCCAGTCCCTATGCAGAAGTAATCCAAGCAAATGGGTCAGCGTACGGTGTGCCCCGCAACGCCAAACCAGAAATTTCACACAAAACAGACCAGCAGCTAGAGAGTTGTCAACGATAATAGAATGAAATGTTTGTTTTCAGTACATTGGCAGCCAGAAGATTATTTCCCCCCAAGGCTACAAGGCTCGTCACCTTACAAAACAGGATGGTGTTAGACATCATTCTTGCTGATCGTGGAGGGGCCTGTACCGTTATTGGTTAAAGCTGCTGTGGGTACATCTCAGACCACGCCCCCAATGTATATGCTGCCATACAGAAGTTGCATAGGCTTTCATCTGACACACACCAATAAAATGGTACTTGGACCCTCTCCGGATGGTTCTAGGGTATATTCACGCCCTTGGGTTGGAAGATTCTCATCTTTCTGGTGGTAATTGCTGGTATTATTTTCACATGTTGTCTTTGCATACACTGCCTCCCTGCTTGTTGTACCTATTGCGTGAACACTCTGAAGCCTAAGCTAAACATTACCATACATGACCCTAATGCCACTATCATGATGATGAAAGATATCAATGATCTCATGTTGATTGATTAAGGTATTTTTTAATATTGACAATGCATATATTAGCTTGTAGTGGCAGTACATATCTTCTGTATGAGGTTATTTGTTCTTAGACAGTAACAAAATTCTTTAGCACATGCTAAAAGGAGGGTCTTTTGGAATAGAAATGTTTTTAGCTGAATTCTCTATGCATTCTAGGACTTAAGTTAGCATTTGCTCCACCATTATGAATTCAGCCGCCATTTTGAGCAATGATCGAAACCAACTTCTCTCTCACTCTCTCTGCTTCAGCTAAAAGCAGCTGCAATAATATATATTTTTTCATTTCTCCAAGGCTGAGCTTCGCTGTGCTAAGGAATACACTGTCTTTGCTAGTGCATGCCTTTCCCTGTAGATAGGCCTGCTCCCACCCTTAGAGCTGCGGGTGCAGGCAGAGTGACCTTGTGTTAGACCCGGCTTCCTGGGCGCCAGGGCACTCAGGGGTAACTGTGCTCCAATCGCATCAACTGGAGTGTTCCCTCACTGGAGTCCTGGGGCCTCAGTACTAAGGGACCCAAAACTGGATAACCAAGTACTCCTCTCCAGCACTTGACTCTCTCAGGGTAGCGAGACAGAGCAGTCCAAGGCTTACTCAAGGAGGTGAGGTGGGGTTAGACATTCGGAATACAGTGTAAACCGTACTACCAGCTGATAAACTCAATGTCCAGTCAGTGCTTTAGTTTTTATAAAAGAAAAGTACTTTAATACACATAAGATAATTATTCTACACATAAAACTAGGATAAACAGTGAAAACCAGAAGCCTCTACAACCCTCTGGGGCAGAGTTCTGACGCCTAGCAAATGTTCATGATCAGCCCCATAACCCCCCACCCAAAGCAACAGAAGTGCCCTCCCATGGTGAGTGAGGACACCGCTCTAGTGGTGTCAGGGATCTGATCAAAGGTGCTGGATGTCTTGGCACAGCTTACTGGAGTCCCACTAGTCCAGTAGCCACTGGCTAGCTGTAGAAGGGTAGTGGCTGGGCAGAGTGCCAGTTCACCCTGATACCCTCAGAGTTCACAAAAAGAAAGGTGGGGGCCTGCTTCACTGGCCTCTCTTCCCAGTTACTGCTTGTACAGGCTCCCACAGCGCAAGGGAGGAGCCTAGAGGGGATTTGGTCTCACCTTCAAAGACTAGAATCAAGCATCCTCCTCTCTGGCTCTCGTCATGTGCTGCAAGCTTCTTTCCACCAGCCTCTGTGATGTGCTGTAAACTTCATTTCCACACTGGGTGATGTGCCGCAAGCTTCCTTTCCACACTGGGCAGCTGTCTGTAATTTCCTTGGTCCAAAGCGAACGCTCCTCCAAGCCTCACAAAAACAGCTGGTCCTTAAAGACCGCAGTAAACAGAGTCTTATCTTCTGCCTTCACACCGCGGGGTCGCGGCTGGTTACTGTCCGAGGGCTCTGGTGTGGCCGCTCGTCAGTCATAGACCAGTCTTTGAACAACAGCTGACCACTCAGGCCAGACTTTTATCACCTCTGATTGATAGGCTCATCCAATCAGAGGGTCTGCCGCTGTTTGCATTCTGAATACACCTCCAATCACAGACCATTCGCCGCGTGTTCAATGCATGGGTAAAGCATGTAGCAGGTCCTGTTCTGGTATCAGGCTGTGCAACCCCCTAGAGAGGAATTTTAATTAACTCCAGCCCAGGAGGCCCTGACCAGTGGGGGAGGGTCCTCTCCACACAGTTAGTGCAGCTAAACCCAGATAAGAGCTGAGTGTCTCCCCCAGCCCACCAGGCCTTTCCAAGGAAATAGGGAGGGGGACGGGGGAGCTGGGATGTCCAGCAGGACAGTTCGCATTCCTCACACTGGCTCAAATCCCCATTCTTCCCCTGTACACCCACGGGCTCTCAAACACACATCAGTCAGACAAAGGCAACAGGCCCACAGGCATGGCAAACTGCACAGACTTAGTCAGGAGGGTGCCTAGGGACTCACCCCTCCTGACTATGGATTTATTGCTGCCACCACTGTCAGTCTACCACAGCCATAATAGAGAGGGCAGTAGCCACTCTCTGAAACATAGGGGTGCACTAGGCATGCCCCCTCGACCTCAGAGCCAAGCTCTAGGGTCTCAATCCATGTAAACAGGGAGACCCTCAGTGGACATGTATGATTGTCATGCTCACTGAGGTAGGGATCTAGAAACTATACAGTAGCTTTTGAGTGACTTGCCTGGAGATTAGCATAAGGCAGGGGAAGCACTCTCTCCAGAGACGTGCAGGAAACTTCCCGTCCCAACACCTTGGCATTAAAATAGGATTTACCTGGTCTCAGGACTTAGACCCATCCTTCTGTACCTCCTTTGTTCATCAGCAACCAACTGGAAATTTCCAGTGAGGGCGTGTCTTTATCGGTTCTGAACTGTATTTCATGTGTTGCTATGCTTGCTGAAGTTAGTCCCTCTGTAGCAATCCAAAGAGGCTGGTCAGACCGGACTCCACTCGAGTGTACCTGAACTAAAATTCCTTTGGTTTGTATTCTCTACTCTTCATTTGTGTGGAAGGCTGAGAGATGGTCGCGAGTGAACCAAGTGACCCTAATCGGGTCACTTCCTTATCCATGAATATTAGATGTAAGCACATTTAGAATTTGGACAAGTGTGCATGTGCACCGTTAGATACTTGGCCAAAGAGGGCATGAAACATCTGAAATTGGATAATGAATTCAAAGCTGTTCCGAAGATAATGCGTTTGGCCCAGGGCCCCCAAAATCCTTAGGATGTCCCTACACCTCCCCAGGAGAGGTATAACGAAGAGAAATATGTTTATTTCCTCTCTTTTTTTCCTCTTTCTATGCAGCACACATAGAAAGAGGAAAAGTTTTCTCAGGATAGTTTTTGTGCAGGAAGGTGTCCATTCTTGCACAAAAACAATCCTGCCTGCAACGCATGCACCCTTGCACCATGGTGCAAGTGTGCCTCCATTGGCGCGAGGCATCCCATTGTGCGCCGGCAAAGGAGAAAGGACAGGAATGCGCTGTATTGTCTTAAATACAGCACATTCTTGCCCTTTCCCAGTGATGCAGCGCAGCAAGGTGACTTGTTGCGCTGAGCTAATTTTTCATAAATATGCTCTGTGTTTTTTGTATGAAAGAGTATTCCAAGCTTACCTTTTCCTTGCAACTGACTGGACCAAAGACAGTTACAAGGGAAATCTATGTGAGATAATTTTTATTCATAGGTGGATGGTAAAACTGGGCATCTAATAGTGAAAAGTTTTTTTACTGTACTGATTTTCGAGAGGATGTTTACCTCGCAAAATTCAAATGAAACTTCAAAATTAAGCCAATGAGGGGACATTGGTAATATAATTTCTAGAACCAGCTTTCAGTCCTCAAGTGTACTTCAGAGCCATCCAGATTTCCAAAGGTAGGATTAGCTATGCTCCTTTAATTGATGCAATGTATCAGGCATGCTATGATGCATCTGGCACTTTGTCCCAGTTTCTCCATAATCTATGATTCAAGGAAGGTAGCTCAGTGGGTCTGTGCCAATGCTGCATTGTCCACAGATTAACCAAATGCAAGGCGCCACCCCCCTTTGGGGAGTGGCGTCGTTAGTGGCAGCCAAAGGGCCGACCCAGCAGAGGTTCACTTCCGGGTCAGCCGACCCGGAAGTGGAATTGGCGAAGACCAATAGAATGAAGGCTTAATGACGCCCTGGAAGTAGTTGAAGGGCGCGAGGCTTAAAAGCCGGCGTCCATCTTAGGGGCCCCCTCTTTTGTTCGCTGACCGCCCAGGAGTCGGACGTCGCGTGAAGAAGGCATTGCGGGACCGTCGCGTGGCAGCGGGGGTCAATCCGACTCGTGATCCAGGTTGGCGGGCCGTGCAGTGTGTTGCGTGGTTGTAGAAAGTGATGTGCAGGCATTGAAAGTGATGTGCAGGCATATCTTGAAAGCGTGCGAGTGTTTTGGTCGGAGAGAGCGAGCGGAGGCGGGGAGGCGTGCCGCGCGGGGGGCGCGTCTGAATCTGAGGCAGCGGAGCGGGTGTGTGGCAGGCGCGGTGTGATTGGGATCCCATGGCGCTCTCAGCTCCCTGCCTGACTCCGTTATTTTCGGGATTGTATGGAGTGGTGATGTGGCGCTGTGATCGGGGGTCAGCGGAGCGGGTGTGTGGCAGGCGCGGTGTGATTAGGATCCCTTGGCACTCTCAGCTCCCCGCCTGACTCCGTTATTTTCGGGATTGTATGGAGCGGTGATGTGGCGCTGTGATCGGGGGTCCAGCGCGGTAGTATACAATGAGGACTCCGCATGGTGCCCGTCTTCGTAGTCAGTGTCTTGCTGTCAGCGGAGGTCCCTGGGTGAAGCGTATTTGCACGAGGTGGATGTGATGCATTCCCCCCTCCCCCCTTCAAGGCGCCAGCAAGTTGTTTATGGGCTTTCTAGGTTGAGGCTCCTTGATGAGGTAATTGGACATCCTTTAGGAGAGGGTCATGTTAATAATAATTTATTTAAGTAATACATGGGCTATAAGAAGGATTGCAGCTAGCATATGGAGTTATGGAGGGAAGGGGGTGTCTCTTTGTCATCATACCCAGGGAGCGCGTGCACATGAAGCTCAACCTGGTTCATCTTGAGCAAGCTTCAAGCCAAGGTGGCTTACGCCTGGGTAGAATAGGGTCCGGGTAAAGGAGGGCTCGGTTTATCCAAAGGCATGTGATGTCATTTTAAGAAGTCTAACGCTTGTTTTCTTCAAGTGCAGGATGCCGCCTAAAGGGGCACGGAAGGGCAAAGAGCCCGCAGCCAAAAATGATGAACACCTCGCTTTTACGGAGATGCTGGAGCTCGCGAAAGAAAAAGGCCTGGATTGGGCGCTAAAGACCATGCGAGAAGGGGCCAGAGCAGACATGAATTCGCAGGAAGAAAGAGGGAGAGGCAAGAGAGCGAGGCGTACGCCAGAAAGGTTTAAAGAGGCAACAAAAGGCAAGCGGCCCAGGGCGGCAGAGCCCCACCCAGCATCACCAGGTGAGGAGGAGGTGCTAGAGACAATCGATTTGAATTCAGTCCCAGATAAGGACAAGGACGGCGTGGAGGGACAGCATGTTGCTGCTAAGTCTACACAAATAGGAGGGGTCCCTGTCACTCATGTGGGGGTGCCCTGTTCACAGGGTGCATCACCGCCAGTAGTCGCGCAACCAGGTAGCGGAGTGTCGCAAGTGTGGGTACAACCCGGAGGGGTCGCACAGTTACCAGGGATGCAATTATATGGTTCTCATGGGCAAGCAATTGGTAATGGCCCTATAAGCTCGATGATCCCTACCATGACATACCCGGCAAGTGGGGGGCCCGTAATGATGAATGCTTACTCGAATTTAGGGTGTCCACCACAGGCCCCAACAGTTAACACCGCTATTGATTCGTCTGTGTCTCCTAATAGCCAGATACAAGGGGGGGCTGGGGGGCAGCCGACAGGTCACCCGTTGTTGGCATTCAGCCCGTTAATGTTTGGTTCATCCTCAATGACCCTATCGCCATCTACGGGGATCACCTGGCACGTTCCAGCAGATATAAAAGAAAAGATACTCAGAGGTGAATATGTGGAGGTGTTTGACCTCATTAATGCAGGGGTGGCGTCAGGGAAGTCCAGAGGAGGGAAAGAAGGCGAATATAATCAGAAGAAGTCATGGGTAGAGTGGTCCATGAAGAATTGGATCACGGGATTTGCCATTTATGCCGCAGTTATTCTGGAAAAATATCCCGTTTTGGGTCCTCAAATGATGAGCTACATATCCCTTATACATGGTGCTGCAGCTGAGTTTCCAGGCCTGGGGTGGTTAAAATATGATAAAATGTTCAGGCAAATGAAAGCAGTCCACCCAGGCATATCATGGGACCAACGGGAGATCAATCTATGGCACACGGTGTTTTATTCTTCGCCCTCAACGTCTAAGGCTAGTTCCCCTGCTCAGAGTCAGTCCTTTCGGAGTGACAAGGGAACCGGTGATAAAAAACAGGCCTGCTGGCAGTTTAACAGAAATGAATGTGCTAGGGGGATCTCGTGCAGGTTCAAACACTGCTGTTTGTACTGTGGGGGAACATCCCATCCAGAAATCAAATGTTTCAAGAATACTGGAAATCCCAAAGAACAGTCCACCCATACCACCCCAAAAGGAAAGCCACCTAAAACATCCGACAAGACTCCCAACTCCCATTAAACGTCATGTCTTGACACACCTCCTTAGTAAGTATGACAAACTTGAGGAGGCTCAATTCCTGCTTCACGGCTTTACATTTGGTTTCCGTATCCCGTCTTCAGCCTCCCCTACTAATGTCCCGCCTCGCAATCAAAGGTCAGTGCTTCAGAATATGGAAGCGGCGCGAAACAAGATCATGAAAGAAGTATCCTTGGGGCGGGTCGTGGGTCCTTTCAAAAATCCACCTAACCCTGATTTGGTCTGCTCACCGTTGGGATTAGTTCCCAAAAAAGAGGTGGGCAAATTCCGCCTGATACATAATCTATCAAGCCCCCCAGGGTTATCTGTCAATGATAAGCTAGACCCAGAACTGTGTACGGTGCGCTATACAACGTTCGACACAGCCATCGAAAAATTGCAGGCGCTGGGGGAGGGAGCCTTAATGGCCAAAGCTGATATTGAGTCAGCGTTTAGGTTACTTCCAGTTCACCCAGAGGATACCAGGTTGTTGGGTTTCACTTTTGATGATAACTACTTCATAGACTTGTGCATGCCCATGGGATGTTCTATTGCCTGTGCAGTTTTTGAGACTTTTGCCAGGTTCTTAGAATGGGCGGCGGAGCAATTCCTGACATCAGACAAATCGCATGCATTGGTACACTACTTGGATGACTTTTTATTCATGGGCCCTAAGCGTTCCCAGTCATGCAGGAAGGCCCTGCTGGGCTTCCAGCACCTGACTGAAGCTCTGGGGGTGCCATTGGCAGCGGGAAAAACGGAAGGCCCAACTACATGTCTGACATTTTTGGGCATTGAAATCGATACCGGAACAGGCGTGTGCAGGTTGCCAAAGTCAAAAGTAGATGCCTTCAAGGCTGCAATTGATAGCTGCTTAGGAGCAAAGAAAGTAACTTTACACCAGTTACAAGTCCTCTTGGGCCAACTGAACTTTGCCTTGCGGGTCATACCAATGGGCAGGGCTTTCTCCAGGAGTATAGCAAGGGCAATGTCTGGGCTGCGTTCAAAGCACCACAGAGTGAGGCTATCAGCTGAGGTGAGAAAGGACTTAATGATTTGGAAGTGTTTCTTGCAGGAGTTCAATGGCACGGTGTTGTGGCGGTCAGCCAGCACCTCAAATGCCGACCTTGAACTGTTCACTGATGCTGCAGGGAGTATTGGTTTTGTAACGATTTTGGGCCCTAAGTGGTGCATGCAGCACTGGCCAGATGAATGGGTAGAACGGGGGCTGACCCGTAACGTTTCTTTCCTAGAGTTGTTCCCCATAGTGGTGGCGTTGCACTTGTGGGGGGATGTGCTCGCAAACAGGCACATTGTATTTTGGTCAGACAGCATGTCAGTAGTGATGGTGATCAATAACCAGAGAGCAACCTGCACATGGGTGCTACGTCTTTTAAAAGAGTTAGTATTGCAATGCCTGAGCCACAATGTCCATTTCACTGCTAGGCATGTTCCCGGTGTTGAGAACAAAGCGGCTGATGCGTTATCTCGTTTTAAGTTGACAGAATTCCGTGCACAGTGGCCTCAAGCGGAGAAGACAATGACAGCTTTCCCAGCGGAGCTATGGAAGTTTGGTGCCCCACCGCCTCCGAGTTGATAGCAGCATCCTTGGCCCCCAAGACTAAGTGTATGTATCAAAAGTCTTGGGAATGTTATAAGATATACTGAAGGGGAGCGGGCATAGTGGATGCTTTTGTGCCTCAGAGCGTGTTAGGATTCATAGTACAGCAGAAAGAGAAGGGGAAATCAGTGGCATTTATGAAGAGGCAATTATCAGCATTGGCATTCTATGCAGGGTTGAAGGGAGTTACGGACCCAACGAAGGACCAGAGGGTAAGAAGAGCGGTGAGGGGTTGGGAGCGCTTGACGCCTGGGGCTAAGGACTCCGGAAGGCCTATAGATGTAGGGAAGTTAGTAAAAATCTTGGAGACGTTGCCGCTCGTTTGTTTTTCCCCATATGAGACCCAATTATTTAGGGTGGCCTACGTTTTAGCATTTTGTGGAGCACTACGAATCTCTGAATTACTCCCGGCATCTAAAACAGATAGGGAGGGGGGCTTAAGGTGTTCAGACATAATAGAGTCAGAAGATGTCCTGAGACTCAGAGTTCGAAGGTCGAAAACGGACCCTTTAGGTAAAGGGGCTTGGTTACAATTGGGTAGAGTAGAGGGGGAGTCTTTCTGCCCAGTTAACTTGATGAGAGCGTTCATGCAAGACAGGCCTCAAGGGGCTGATGATAGAGTACTGGTTCACAGGAATGGCTTACCCCTCACCAGGTTCCAGTTTACAAGGGTAGTAAAAATGACCTTGGCAAAGATCGGGGTTGACCCGACCGACTTTACATCCCATTCTTTTCGGATTGGTGCAGCAACAACAGCCGCTGGCCTGGGGCTGCCCGAACAGGCGATTAAGCGATTGGGTCGTTGGAAATCAACATGTTACGAACGTTATGTCCGTCCGCAATTAGTCTAACAGTCTTTATCTTTACTTTTCCGCCCTTCTGCCTAAGACCGTTCTTACCGTTTCTCTTAATGTTTACTATAGGTACCTCCCCTAGGAGAATCCAAATATGTTGGTGCGGCCACTCGTTCATTCGCAGGGCGGGGGCGATCTTCAAGGAGACGCTCGGAAAAAGGGTGCACATGGCGCAAGGATGGGATCATCACTGGGTGGGGATAGGCGGGCAGCTCCTAGCTGACGTCCCGAAGGATTTAAGGGCGGCTTTGGCCAGAGGCATGCCTTATCCAGATGTATTTGTGCTGCACTGTGGAGGCAACGATATGATTCCGGCCGGAAGGAGGGGAGTGAAGGAGTTCTTGTTTTCTACTCTAGCAGTGGTCAAAAATATTTTGCCTAAGGCGATATTAATATGGTCTGAAGTCATCCCGAGGCTGGTATGGTCGCGGGGCGCACCCATGAAAGCAGTGAATAAATCGATAAAAAGGTTAAATCAGTCGGTGGCAGAAATCCTGCAGAAATCCAGCATTAGAACTATTCGTCACAAGTTGATACAAACGTCCAGGCCAGATTTATATGCGGAGGATGGAGTGCACCTTTCAGAGGCGGGCACTGAGATATTTATAGAAACAGTCTTAGGAGCCATCTCCGAAGCTCTCGAGCGCGGCGGGGGAGGTCGAGTCCGCCAGTAAGCGCCTCGCCCTGTGGCGGGGTTCCGGACAAGAATACCACGGGAACTTCTTGTCCAGTGACAGTTTTACCTCTGAACAGGTTTTCTAAATCATCATGGACTCCGGGCTGGCGGGAGAGTTGGGGCTGACCTGCTGGTGGCCTTGGCTTCTCCAGCCCTACCCCGGAAGCCGCTGGTTGCCCAAGTGGTGGTACATTATTCACCTGCGGCTCTGTTGACCGGAAGGGGGTTAACATAAAGAGAGCAGGCTAGCTGGGTTGTGGCCTGCTGGCGCAACCCGAAGTTAAAGCAAATGCCCATTGGAGAATGGGCGGTAAAAGAGTGTATATGTATATAAGTGTGAGTTTCTTAATACTGTGATGTAAAATAATTTGGACTATAAATAAAGAACTGGAGGTCAATGAAGTAATTGACCTGTGAACTTGTTTTAATAAACATGCACACTGCAGAAAATCAAGCAAGACTCCCGAGTTTAATTGTTGAAGGGGGCCTCTCTTTAATGCATGCCTTGGAGGGGGGGGAGTGCACTTTGTATGCCATCTATGCAAGGCGCCACCCCCCTTCGGGGAGTGGCGTCGTTAGTGGCAGCCAAAGGGCCGACCCAGCAGAGGTTCACTTCCGGGTCAGCCGACCCGGAAGTGGAATTGGCGAAGACCAATAGAATGAAGGCTTAATGACGCCCTGGAAGTAGTTGAAGGGCGCGAGGCTTAAAAGCCGGCGTCCATCTTAGGGGCCCCCTCTTTTGTTCGCTGACCGCCCAGGAGTCGGACGTCGCGTGAAGAAGGCACCCACCCACCCATCCCTAAAATTAGGACTTCAGGCAGGGCAATAGCGGGGTTCCGGACAAGAATACCACGGGAACTTCTTGTCCAGTGACAGTTTTACCTCTGAACAGGTTTTCTAAATCATCATGGACTCCGGGCTGGCGGGAGAGTTGGGGCTGACCTGCTGGTGGCCTTGGCTTCTCCAGCCCTACCCCGGAAGCCGCTGGTTGCCCAAGTGGTGGCACATTATTCACCTGCGGCTCTGTTGACCGGAAGGGGGTTAACGTAAAGAGAGCAGGCTAGCTGGGTTGTGGCCTGCTGGCGCAACCCGAAGTTAAAGCAAATGCCCATTGGAGAATGGGCGGTAAAAGAGTGTATATGTATATAAGTGTGAGTTTCTTAATACTGTGATGTAAAATAATTTGGACTATAAATAAAGAACTGGAGGTCAATGAAGTAATTGACCTGTGAACTTGTTTTAATAAACATGCACACTGCAGAAAATCAAGCAAGACTCCCGAGTTTAATTGTTGAAGGGGGCCTCTCTTTAATGCATGCCTTGGAGAGGGGAGAGTGCACTTTGTATGCCATCTATAACCCATCTCCCAAAAGTGTATTATTGATCACAGATGACCAAAAAGTGGAGCTAATAGCAAGGACAAACTTCACTACATCTCTCTTCAGCGGGGTGTCAGTATCCCGGAGCCAATTGGTTCTGATGTTGTCAAAGAGAAGTTACTGGACAGAGTTAAGCAGTCTTATTAGTGAAACGTCCTTCAAACCGAAGCCAGAATCCCGCTGTGCCTTTACAGCACCGGCAAAAGAACAAAGGCATCTTTAGCACGCATTCGTTCAGCGCACAAGTCGTTCTAATGACTTGCGTTAGGGGAGGGGGTGCATTGGTGGAATGGTGTTGGATTTAAAGTACACTTTCCCTAATGTTGTGCATACTGGAGTAGGAAAAGTACATTTAACCTATTTCAAAATCCAGCGCCCCCCTAAGGCAAGTTGTTATAATGACGTGCGTGCAGCTGAACGAATGCATACTAAAGACGCATTTGTTCAAATGATGGCGCACTGAAGGCACAGTGTGATTCCGGCTTGCGGTATACCGTCACACATTTGTCTGAAGCAATTACAAACTGACCTGCAGAATTTGAGTGTGCTGGGAAATTGAATGTTACCAATACCTCACCGTAGGCACATAAGGGTGTTAAAATCTTTACAGAGCTCAGTCTTGTAAATGGCTGGTTGCGTTCATGATTTTCCAGTGACAGGGCACCCAGTGGCCAGGAAGCATTAACTGCACTGATCATTGGTATCGACCATGAGCAAGGGTGTTGGAGATTAGCATCTGCTAATCCCTTTGTAAATCCTGTTCCCATGTAAACTGGATTTGCTCAGAAATTGTTAGATCACAGGATGATGGTTCAAATGCTCCCAAGCTCACTATAACTTGCTCAGGCATACAGCACAGACACCACATTTCTTTACTGATGTGGTAGACGCCCTACTATTCCATATTCCTCACAGGTTCAGAGATTGGGAATAGAGGCTCCTACAAAGTCAAAGGGGTTCTGCAACGTACAGGACACAACCCAGCCAGTTTTAGGTTCTGTAGCCATTAGCTGAAAACCATGCTGTAGGTCAGGTTTTTAGGGGAATAGGTTGAGGGGTTCAGTGCAGGTCTCTCAAACGCACTCCTGACGCTGGTATGACAGGTAGCCTTCAGCTTCAGTGGAAGTCAGTGCTGTCTTAATGCATGGGCACACTGGGCAGTTTGTCGTGTGCCCCATGTGCATAAGGAACCCATGCAGACCAGAATTTAACACTCATTTTCCATTAAACCTCTTTGTTCCTGTAAGTGGTTGTGTAGGCAGGGCCCAGTACATTGTTTTGTCCGGGGGCCTATAATGGTGTTAACACCGCCCTGGTCGAAGTCAGTTTGCATGTTGCTCTTCATGGCTCTTTTTCCAAACTCTCATCAGACCAGTTCTCTGTGGAAGCCTCTGGTATCTGGGCCTTGTGCTTGCCCTCAAGGCCCGGAGAACTGGGCCATTCATGTTTCCTGATGGGGGCTCAACCCGGCAGGCCCCCTGATCCAGCATGGCTTGCAGAGACCCAACACTTGCTACACAGATGGAGCCACTGACTGTTAGAAGTGCCTTTTAAATAGTGATTTTGGCAGAATATTTCTCTCTAACTCATTTAAATGGGCAAAGGCCTCGCCCACTAGGGACTGACACTACTTCTCTTGGAGGGGGACAGTTTTAGGTCTTTTGTAAAAACAGGTGTAGCTCTCTTGCCAGTCTCATGTATTCAAAAATATTCGTAAATAAAAAAAACTTACATATGTATACACATAGAGAAGAATTTTGAGATCTCTTCATCCATTGGCATGTACAACTGTCATTCACAGTTTGCTTCCACCCATCACAGCATATAGCATAGGGCTTTGGGACAGCTCACTTCAGTCGTTGGCTTGCTTACACAGTGGCCTACGTTTGTAATAAAAAAAATAACCATTGCACCAGCATGCCAAGGCAAGATCCCCCTGCTTTCCTAATGCGTGTTTCTCAAGTGGCAGTTAAGCTCTCAGAGCTAGAATAAGAGAGTAGAGAAGAAAATATGTTAGTTTAGGAAGCATTGATAGGAATTAATGTGTTCCTATGGTCTCTAGGGTCTGTGCCATAGCGTTTGTGCAGCACACATAAACGAAAGATTATTGGCGCTTGCTTAGTCAGATTGGTGAATGTAAATTGAAAGGATGCTACTTTATAAAACATTTTCGGTTGTTTCCTGAACTGGAACGATGCGGTTTCTGAGCGAAGAGAGAGGAGTAAAGAGCACCAGGGGCCTCATTTATGAGAAATTACGCATCGCTGCGCGAAAGCAGAGATGCGTCACTTCTCAGTGTGCACTCCTTGCGTCATGATTGATGCCTCATATTTATAATATGACGCATCATGTCTGAAGGAGTTACAGATACGTCAGTATTTCTGACGTATCTGGAGTCGCAAAAGTGACGCATTGCTGGAGTGTGTCACAAAAGTGACGCAACTCCAGCAATGTGTACTTTCACATGGGCAAGTCCCATGTTGTTAGTGCCTGTGTCAGTCTTACGCCTGCCATGAAGTAGGCGTAAGATTTTGACGCATTAGCGGCCAAGAAATGGCGCAGTGAAATCTTATAGATTACACTGCGTCACTTCCATGACCCTTTCTTGCGTCAAAACGCCCCCCTTGCATACATTATACCTGGCGCAGGAATAATGTGGCGCAGGGCTTTACAAAGTGACGCATCTACCTAGATGGGTCACTTTGTAAATATGGCGCAACAAGGCGCATTTTTTACACCACTGGTGCGTCACAAAAAGTGACGCACCGGCGGCGTAAAAGTGACGCACCGCCTCATAAATGAGGCCCCAGGCATTTAACAGGGCGAGAGAATAGGCTTGGGGGCTTATTTAAAGTCCCTTGCGCCTCCGGTGCATCATTTTTTCCCATATTAAAAGTGATATGCCAGCAGCACAAGGGGTTTGTAAATAAGCCCCTTGTTCTCCAAAAGTAACTGTGCGTGACCTCGGAATATATAGCAGATTTGAGTAAGGTGAAGAAAAATCACTATTGCTGCTAGGAAAATTTTAAAGCTAGGAAATCAAAATATTTTTGATAAACAGGTTTATGGATTATAACCAATGCTTTACCCCTTTTGATGCTGAAGGCTCATACACACCTCCACTAGTGAGCCCCTCTTTGATATTTAGAGCACTTTATGCTTTAATCTTCATAACTTTTATTCCATTAAAGGTTTCCAGGACAAAATTATGTCCTTTTATTCCATATGTTAAGGATTCAGAAGGTACCCAGTGTTCCTGGATTCGCCTGGAAGGAACTGAGAAAATAGCCAAAATACAGCTACATTTGGGAGTTTCTTTGGAAAAATGGGAAAAAAAGTGTTGTTCAAGAAAGCAATTTTTTTCTTAGAAATTAATCGAAAACATGTTTGTTGTGCCAAAACAAACTTTTCCCCAGCTTTCAGGACCAGAGTTGTTAAAAAAAAAGTTTTTTCCAAATTTTTGGGATTTTTACTAAGTCCATTATTTCTATTTTTTTGTACTGACTAACAACTCATAGTTTGTGGTGGAAACAGGTGTCAAACTTGAGGGTGAACCCAGACAGTTATACATTTCTGAAAACTATTCATGGTTCTAATTAAGAAAGGGGTAGATTGGTCGTAGTTTCTCAAAGAATCTAATTGTTGGAATAAAAAAAAGAAAGATAATAAGTTAGAATAAGTAGCAATTGGGTGTCAATGTCTTCATATGTAATTCTTTGCTCCCATAGCCAATTTACCAAACTAATACACTGTTACTTCTATCTGACACTTCAGCCTGCTGGGATAAATAGTGCTATTTGGTTATCCAAAAACCCTGAATACCAAAAGTTAACAAGTGAGGTGCAGCTTATAAGGATATTTTGTTTTGTACAGACTATGCAACAATTAATATACTAAAATCTAATGAATGAATATTCTTGGCAGAGCCAAAAGGTGTTGCCTTTAGTCTATCTTATTATTGTTGCTCTTTACAATAATCAATAGCTTTGACCTATGTGACTCCATAGCCACCTTCTTTCACCGCAAGATCGCAGACATCCACGACAGCTTCAACACCCAGACCCTCCCTACAGCTGCCGACTCTGCAGACACACCACCCCCCAGCCTCACCAGCCACCTGCTCTCCTGGACCCATGTCAACAACGATGATACCATCAAGACCATGAACACCATCCACTCCGGCTCACCAGCCGACCCCTGCCCTCACCACATCTTCAACAAAGCAAACCGCATCATCGCACCCCAACTCCGGATGAACATCAACAGCTCCTTCGAGACCGCCAACTTCCCGGAGAGCTGGAAGCACGCCGAGATCAACGCCCTACTCAAGAAACCCACAGCGAACCCAAAGGACCTCAAGAACTTCCGGCCCATCTCCCTGCTCCCGTTCCCGACGGAAGCCATCGAAAATATTGTCAATAGCCAATTGACCCACAACATGCTGGACTCGTCTTAATCCGGATTACGCAGCAATCGCAACACCCAAATTGCCCTCATCGCTGCCACAGATGACACCAGAACCCTACTGGATAGCGGCAAAACCGTGGCCCTCATCCTCCTGGACCTCTTGGCCGCCTTCGACACCGTCTGCCACCACATCCTATGCACACGCCTACACGACGCAGGAATACGTGATAAAGCCCTGGACTGGACCTCCTCCTTCCTCACTGACAGAACCCAGAGGGTCCGTCTCCCCCCATTCCGTTCTGAAGCCATTAAGATCATCTGCGGCCAGGTCTGATAAACAATTGTTAATGAACTGAGATTTTTGAGTAGAGTGAAATTTACCAAAACATATGAATTTTCTTCTCAAGCCATATCTCAAACTGTTTCTATATGAAAATATACAATCATCTGTGTTCTATTGTCAATAATACAATCACTTAACAAAATCCCCAGATTTTAGACTCTAAGTAAATAGGAGGTAGTATTCCTAGAAGGTAGAACCACAAATAATGACCATAATATCTAGCCCGATACTTGACATAGACGTCATATATGAGGGCATTCTGATACAGAACTACTAACAGACACTATTCTTCGTAATAATAACTGCTCCTAAAATTGGTTAAAGAAAGCGAATAGTTTAATAGACACTTATCTTACAAATTACTTACTCTTATTATCGGCTAAAGAAACAGAATATTTGGACATATATCAATCTGATCAAATAAAAACTCTTATTTTCTTCACTAGAAACCAAATATCGACTACTTATTGAACTTAAGGTTACCCACTTCCTAAATGCGAACACTAAGAAAAATACAAGGATAAACTAAATTATTTCAAATTACTCGAGATTTTTGACTAACACTTGACACATTGATGTCAGTTCATAGTATGTCTTCTAAATCTGGCCGATATTTCGACAGACTACCGGTCTGTTGACGGTCTAGTCGTTTCCATGATAGAAAGGACCTCACCGGTATATATTCCGGCCGGGTATCCGGTCATGTGACCGTCCATGGAAAACGGCGCCGGGAAACTCAAGAGGGAGTTTCAGAAAGAGGAGGTAAGCAAGTTCTGCGCTCCGTGTTTGGTTTATCAACAAACATCGGATACCGATCTAAACGGCCCAACAGATCCTCTCAATACATTTCTTTGCTTCCTTCCTTATTACTTGTCTTCTTAGGTGCACCCGCCTTGCCTCTTATCATAACAGCGTTGTGACTACTGTGCAGCCTGTTCTTTCTCTCCTCCCGGTTGAAACTACACTTAATAAATTACGAGGTAGGTTCCGCTAATAGTCTATATGTTTTCTTTAGTCAGTAAGTAGTTTATCCTAATTAATGAGCCTTCGAATTTTCAACATGAATTTAATTATATTTCCCTGTAGACTCATCAGGTCTCACGAAGTCTCTTCAGAATAATATTTAGTGATGTGATAGTCAGGAAATATGACTACACATTACGGCTAAACCAATGTGTTTATGCCCCTCACCCATGAGGGTGAGTTCACCTATCATTTCATTTTCATGTTCTTTTACGCTTATTAATAAAAAAAAATTTCCACCGTTCATTTATACCATTTTTCTATCCCCTAAGCTTGTGATTTAAATACTGATGCTGCATTTTTTCGGGATTTTTCTACTCTTAATTACCTCTCTTGTGATGAGTGTGACTAACTTTCTCATAGAGTCTTTATACATTTTATTTTTGATACTTTTTTATGTAGACAAAATAGAAATTAGATGCATTAATTAACAAATCTATAACAACTGTTAACACGATATTTAGCCCAATTTTGGAAGCCCTACTTAAGACGGATGATAAACAATAAGAAATATGTATACCGAGATAATGATAGCTAGGAAAAGAATAGGTTCTTTGTTTATCCCCCAAGATAATTCAAAATATAAGAATACATATGCAAAAAAGCCATCAAACAGATGTAAACCGTCGAAATATCTCGCCGAATGTTATTGCTGGAACGTCATCAGATTTCGTAGTAGACACTATATCAGTCACTTGGGATTCCGAATTCTTTCTACACACTTCACTTTCTTTACACGTCACTAGTATTACTTCTTACGGCCATAGGTTTGTCTCTTGTCTACAGATCGAACCAAAAAGTCAGATAGAACTCTAGTTCAGTAATGTCACTATACCAATGTTCTCGATGCACTTTGCCACATAGGCACATAAAGGCATGCTTTTTTTCCACAACGGGTGACACCTCTAAGTCACCTTCTTATACAACTGCGACACAAACATGATCACAAATGTAATCCTTATGTTTCTATTCAGCCATGAAGATTCGCAGACTGTTTCCCTGCGATGAAACACGTGTTGGCCCATATGTAGGAACAATAAACCGAATATTCACACCAACAACGGAACGCATTGACACCTCATTTTTGTCAAACCTGTTCACTGAATGTTGAAAGTATCTACTGTTTCTAGTGGTGCTCTAATGTTTGTTTGCCTGACAATACTAAAAACCGTATAATCATATACCCACTTGTATAGTGCAGGGGCATTGTTGTTTTTTCATCATCTGCGGCATGCCCCAAGGTTCATCCCTCAGCCCCACCCTTTTCAATGTCTACATGGCACCGCTTGTCAACATCCTCCGCTCGCACAACCTCAACATCGTCTCCTCACTCACTCACTCACCAAAAACCCCGCCACCGCCAAAACCAACCTCCTCGAAGGAATGAAGGCCGTCGTCAGCTGGATGCAGACCAGCCACCTGAAACTTAACTCGGACAAGACAGAAGTCCTCATCCTCGGATTCACCCCCTGCGCCTGGGACGACTCGTAGTGCCCTGCCTCCCTGGGAGCCGCACCCACACCCACCGACCACGCATGCAACCTGGGGTTCATCCTGGATTAATCGCACTCAATGACCCAGCAAGTCAACGCCATCTCCTCCTCCTGCTTCAATACCCTCCGCGTGCTCCGCAAGATCTACAGATGGATCCACACCGGAACCAGAATGACGGTAACACAGGTCCTTGTCAGCAGCAGACTGGATTACGGCAACGCCCTTTACGCAGGAACCACGGCCAAATTCCAAAAGAGACTCTAACGCATACCGAACGCCTATGCATGCCTCATCCTCGGCATACCCCGGCACACCCACATCTCTGCCCACCTGAAGGACCTGCACTGGCTCCCAGTCAACAAGAGGATCACCGTCAAGCTTCTCACCCACGCCCACAAAGCACTCCACAACGCCGGACCAGCATACCTCAACAAACGTCTCACCTTCCACACCCCTAAGCACCAGCTTTGCTCCGCTGACCTCGCCCTCGCCCTCACCACCATCCCACGCATCCACAGGACCTCCACCGGCGGAAGATCCTTCTCCTACCTCGCCGCCAAGACATGGAACACCCTCCCCACACAGCTGCGTCAGACCCAGGACCTGCTGAACTTCAGGAGACTCCTCAAAACATGGCTGTTCGAGCAGTAGCTGCCCCCCTCCCCCAGCGCCTTGAGACCCTCACAGGTGAGTAGCGCGCTCTATAAATGATTGATTGATTGATTTAATTAACTAACTGCAGTTTTGTAACGTGTTTTTTTGTAACTGTATTCAATGTGGATAGTGTAAAAAAAAAATTACATGGGACTGTCCTTCATGGACCAAAGTTGGACACCGCTTGGACGTCAAAGAAACAAAATTAAAAGTATTGTTAATTGCGAATTATATGCGCACCAATATAATATTCAGAGGAAAGAAGTGGACATGAAGGGAGCACGTGAAAATCATGCAGCTTTGCAGAGAGTAATTAATAACAAGAGAGTATTTAATTTCAAAGTAAATATCTCGTGGATTGCTTGGGTTCGAATAGTGTTATCTTATGTACCAATAACCAATGCCTGTAATTTCCTAAATGTATTTTGGTAACATGTGAATAGCATAAAAGAAAAGATGGTGCTGTCTCTCATGGATCAAAGTTGAACCCCCCGTTGGACATCAAAGAAGGAAATTCAAATTATTGTCATTTGCTGATTGTATGCAGGCAGGTACAAGAACAAGAGAAAGAAAGCATGCACGAAGGGAGCAAATGAAAGTCATGCAGGCGTACAGAGTGTAATACTTAACACAGGATGGTTTCATTTAAAAGTAAATGTTTCATGGACTACTTCAGTTCAATTAGTGTTATATTTTTCGCCAACAGTCAATGCCTGTAATTTCCTAAATGTAGTTTTGTAACATGTGGATAGCATTAAAAAAGTATGCTGTCCCTTTTTGACCAACGTTGAACACCGACTGTACATCAAATAAGCAAATTAAAAGCATTGTAATTTGCGCATTGTATGCAACCCGGTGTAAGAATAAGAATAAGAGGAAGGAAGCGGATATGAAGGGAGCAAGTGAAAATCATGTAGCAGTAAAGAGTGTAATACTTCACACAAGAGTGTTTAATTTAAAAAAATGTCTCATGGAATGCTTGGGTTCAATTAGTGTTACGTTGACAATAGTCAATGCCTGTAATTTCTGAAATGTAGTTTTGAAACATGTGAGTAGGATAAAAAAAACACGGCGCTGTCCCTCGTGGACCTAAGTTGGACACACGCTGGATGCCAAAGAAGCAAATTAAAAGTATTGAGATAATTTTTGTCTCTAACTTGTTTAGAGACGAAAATTATCGCCGCAAATCGGCGATTTTTATCGCAGATAAACCTTGCTATTAGCAAGGTTTATCGCAAATGCGATAAAAAACGGCCGCAATGCATGAATATCGCTGAAAAGTCAGCGATATTCATGCATTATCGAGCAAATGCTCTTAGCCATGTTATCAACCTCCCATTGGATAACATGGCTAAGAACTGCTCCTGGGCAGGTGTTAGCTTTTGGAGATATTCGCGCTTAGCGCGAATATCTCCAAAAGTTGGTAATAGGAGATAGCGATGTTAGCGACTGTTTCCAGTCACTAACATCTTGGCACGCCCACTTTGCATGTCATTAGTGATAAATATCACTGACATGCAAAGCGGGGACCAAGATGGTCACTATCTCCTATTAGCTGTCGCTAACTGGTGTTAGCGACAGCTTGGTAATAGGGAGATAATTTTATCTCCGCTTTCTTGGCTTTTAAAGCCAAAAAAGCGGAGCTAAAGCCCCTTGATAATATGCCCCATTGTTCTATGCGGATTGTGTGTGCATGGGTATAAGAACAAGAGGAAGAAAGTAGAGCGGAAGGGAGCTAGTGAAAAACATGCAACCGTATGGACTATAATGCTTAACACGAGAGTGTTTCATTTAAAAGTAAGCGCATCATAGAGTGATACCAGTATGTTGTCATACACTCCTATTCATCTTCCTTAGGTTGATGGATAATATACACTTATTTTATTGATTAATTGACTGCCAAGGTGGAACATTGTAATGGCACTATTTTAAACATTGTTGACGTACATCTTTATGTTCCTATAAGGATTACGATTAAGATATGCACTTCATTGTATCATTCCAATGACATTGACATACTGTAAGAGAACTTTTATGACGAGTTGTCGAAATAAAGTAAATGATGATAATTCCAGTATGCAATACAAAAAAGTAGCTCCCACAATGCAAATAGTGGAAGGACATGAGTAGGACATGCTCCAGAGGAGGGTCACATGGGCGAGAAGAAGTGAAGTTGACATGTGCTGACCAAAGAAAAGGAAGCATGTGAGAGTGATGATGAATTCAAAATAGCAATGTATCCTCTGGTAGACCATGTATTACTCAGTGTTAACATTCATCCAAAACAAACATATCACTCAATCCAAGGAGAACACGAAGGGAGGAATATCGTTCTCCGCTCTAAAACTAGTGTGCCAGCACGCAAGTATGGTAAAAGAATGTATACATATCCCTTTATTAAAATCATTAAAAATCATCTGTTATAATTTTAAAAAAACAAGTGCCACTGGAAATCTAATCACATATATTTTTCAAAACCAATGACTTGCAACAATATCTGTGACCCAAGACCAAATGCAAATAGAGAGATAAAACTGATAGAAAATAAAGAAAAAACGAGAGAGAGAATTTAAAAGAGTAAACAAGAGCACAAACTGATAACCACTATGGAAAACACTCTGAAAATACCACTAGAATTCACAACAAATAGAAAGTGGAAACAGCAAAGCCTATTCATATGTGTTTCTTTTAGCATAAAGACATAGGAGTGACACCATTTGCATTAATTCTGCAAAGCTTAAAACGTGACCTTGCTTACTACAGGTGTTAGTCATTTATTTTGATTATGTCTAAAAGATATTTTAGCAGTAACTGCCTGGGAGTGTAGTTGTCCAGTACCATAGTTAGGCCTTCAATGAAACACGATCTCAGGATTAAGATTCAGAATCTGGCCGTATTCACTGTTAACATTTGGGAGAACTGTCGGGGCAGCAGATCCATTTTTTCGACAATTAGTGGACATTCTTTCTGTCACATTTTAACAGTAAAGCCATGCGGATTACAAAACAAATGGTCTTGTGATCACTCAGAGTGTGATAAGGTGGCCAACTTCAATAGAGTCAATCATGGATAACATAGGATCAATAAGATGTCCTACTGGGTGTGTGGGATCTAGATTCTTTAACTGAACGCTGACAATTTAGAGACTGTGGGCCTGATTCACAGAACTAAGATAAGACAAAATCCTAAACTTACTACCATTTTGGTATTCACAGAAGGCACTTACTCATTTAGGTATTCACAGAAGGCACTTACTCATATCGGTATTCACAGAAGTTAGGACTCCTAACTTTAGGACTCCTAAATGCCTTCTGTGAATACCGAAAGTCTTAAAGTTAGGATTTTTCTCCACCGTTTTGAAGAAATGATCCGGGATCAAGAAGGGGGAGCTCTGGAGCACGTACAACAAACGTGGTAGGGCCATCATTTTAAATAACACAGCTCTGCCCATGAGGGAGACCGGGAGGGTCCGCCAGTGCTGTACGTCACTGTGCAAGCGATCAAGTTGTGTCTGTACATTGAGACGGAGAAACTCCGGGGCAGACGGTGTAATCCATATCCTCAAATAGCGGAACGCCTCTCTCCAAACCAGGCCTTCACCACCATCCACTGAGGGCGGCTGGGGCCCTCTCAGCACATAACCTAGGGATTTACTCCAGTTGACACTGTACCCGGAGTATTCCCCGAAAGTGCCCAGCATGGCCATTAGTCGTATCGATTCCACCGGACTACAGGTGTATAGCAGTATATCGTCGGCGTAGAGCGATATACGTTCTTCCCAACCGCCTTTCATTTTTATCCCCCATACCCCAGGATCCATCCGCACCCAGTGCACCAGCGGCTCTAGTGCCAAGGCAAAGAGGGTCGGGGATAGGGGACAGCCTTGTCTCGTACCCCGCCCCAGTCGGAACTCACGGGACATAGTCCCATTAACTCGGACTCGTGCCAGCGGTTCTGTGTACAACAGTTTCACCCAGGAACAAAAATTGTCCCCAAAACCTAGTTTCTCCAGCACCACGTAGAGATAGCGCCATTCGATGCTGTCAAAGGCCATGTGGGCGTCCAGGGAGAGCAGGGACGCTGGAACCCCACCGGGCACGGTGGCCGTCTGCAGAACCCCAAAGCGACGGCGCAGATTGAGTCTAGTGCTTCGATGGGGCATGAAGCCCGACTTTTCCGGGTGTACCAATGATTGGATCACTGCTCCCAGGCGTGTAGCAAGGATCTTCCCCAGGACCTTCGTCTCGTAGTTAAGAAGGGAGATGGGCCTGTATGAGCTGCATTGACCCTGTGGTTTCCCCGCTTTGTGGATCACCACAATCGTGGCCAATCGCAGATCTCTCGGAAGCTGCCCCGTTTCCCGCGCCTCATGGAACATATTGCACATATGCGGTGCGACATGGCTAGCCACACAACCGAATGCTTCCGCCGGAAACCCGTTGGGCCCGGGAGCTTTCCCTGTCTGCAGGTCCCCCATGGCAACCTCCACTTCCTTGACCGTAATGTCCGCCTCCAGCACATCTCTATCCGCGGACTCAAGCACCGGAAGCTGCAGGGGGGGCCAGGAAGTCGTGACATTCCTGGTCGTCTCGAGTCCTATGCGAATGGTAGACCTCCTCATAGTAACGCGCAAAGTCCTACGTTATGGCCCTGCTCGTGGCACTCACCGGCCCATCCGGGTGCTCTATACTCGGTACCCAACTGCGGTCCCGATCTCTCCTTTCCAACCAGGCGATCATTTTGTTCGCCTTATCACCCAGGTCATATACCCTGCGCTGAGTGGCCAGTGCATGCGCCCGTGCTTGGTCCGTCTGAATATCCCTTATCTCTTTGCTGAGGAGGCGCGCCTTATGTAGCCTAATCCGGTCCTGTTCAGGGAGAAGGCCCGTCGCACTATCTAGTGCCAAAAGTTCCGCCTCCAGGCGCTCCACCTGTGCATGCTTCTCCTTACGCCTCCGCCCTACCTCAGCTTGTGCAAAATCCCTGGCCACAGTTTTATACGCCTCCCAGACTATCCCTGGGGAGTCCACCGAGCCTACGTTGTCATCAAAGTATTGACCCACTCTCTCCTTGAAGCGCTCCTGAAAGTCCCTATCCTTAAAAAGAAAGGAGTCAAGGCGAGGGGGGACGCTCCAGTCCCGAGTGGGACCCAGCAACTGGACCCCCACCGGCGCGTGGTCCGAAATTCCTCTAGCCTTAATGTGCCCACCCCGAAATAGATTCATGCAGTCTGTACGTGTAAGAATATAGTCGATTCTCGAGGAGGTGCCATGGGCCGCCGAGAGGTGCGTGTACTGTCTGAGGTGTGGGTTTTGTGTCCTCCATAGATCAAGTAAGCCCAGAGCCTGCGTAAAGTCCCTGAGGTGGTGTATCCCCTCCCCACCCAGTGAGGGCGATGACCTATCTAAGTCTCTGGCTATCACATCGTTCATGTCCCCACCCAACACCAATGTCCCCGGAGGCAGTGCCAGTAACACTTTCCCCACATCCGGTAGGGTGGACGCGTGTAGCTTTGGAGGTATGTAGAGTGAGCAGAAGTTCAGAGGGCGACCCTCCCACTGCGCAGACAGCGCCGCATAACGACCCAGGGGATCAGACCAGCTGCGTCCCAGAACCAATGGCAATGAATTTTTAATAAGGATGCCTACACCCCTGGAGCCTGTTGTAAAGCCCGAGTGCGCGCGCAGCGTGTAGCCAAGCCTATCCAGGGCCTTACAGTGATTCCCAAGCAGATGCGTCTCCTGTAGGAGGACAACGTCCGGAGCAGGCCTGCGAAGGTATTCTAGGATGACCGTCCGCTTAATTTTATTTTGCAGGCCGTTCACATTCCAGGATAAGATGTCTATGTGTTGCGTTCTAGGTGCGTGAGTGCCTGCCATATCTTCTGCCATACCTTCCTGAGGAAAAACCATCCCTTCCCTCCATCCCCCCCTCCCACCCCGTGATTGTGTCGATGGAAACAGAACCTTGACAGAATACCACAAACCAAAAATAGGCAACATAACCAAACCCCCGTTTCCCCCCTCAACTGCCCCCCACCCTGCTACCCTGCCACTCCGGTCAACCGCGCCGGGCATCCCCAATAATCAGAGCACCTGTAGCCCTAGTAACGATAACCTTAGGGGTGAGTGGTGCAACCAGGTCCATCCTCCGAGGCTCTCCCCCCAACCCCCCATCCACATACAATAAACAATGCAGCGAACGTCATCGCCAGAGTCAATGGCCCATATTCGGTGAGCAACCCCACCGTAGAATGGGCAACGCCCCCCCTGCCATGGCGAGCGCGAGCAGCCGACCCAGGATTACCAATCCAGCCAATATCGAGCAGCGTAGGACCCCCAACTCAGATCCAAGCCCCCCCCAAACCAGTAAACCAGTAAGAGGAGCACCCATAGTCTCGACAAACATTACAGTGGTTTCATACATTACATCTCCATAAGATCCTGCCAGGCCGATGTGGCATAGTCCGTCCCCTCACTCCAGGTCCGGTGAGGCCGAGAGGCTGCGGGACCGTCTCTGAGTCCGCGGGGGCGGATCCTCCTGCTGCCGCCGTGCCCCCCTGACAATTCCACCGAGGAGGCCGGAGACCGAGGGGCCGCGCTCCTCCAACTACCCTCACCATCCGGGCCCCTCCGCAGCCGTCCGCTCCCCTCCAACCATGTATGCGCCTCCTCCGGGGTGGTGAAGAAGAAGGATTTTCCCTCCGCCAACACCTTGCCATGCCGGGAAGAACATCATGTAGCGGAGGTCGCACTCCCGCAGTTTCTTCTTGACTGCATCAAACGATCTGCGCTCCTGCTGGACTTTGAGCGTAAAGTCAGGGAAGAAACGTATTGTGGCATCCTCCACTCGCAGGCCTCCATGTCGTCGTGCTGCCTGCAGGATTGCATCCCGGTGGCGGTAATTGAGTATTCGTGCAATAATGGTGCGCGGCGGGAGCCCCGGGCGCGGCGGGGGGACTGGCGACCTGTGTGCTCGTTCTATAACGAAAAACTTGGATAGTCTCTTGGTTTTCAGAGTGTTCAGAATAAGGTCCTCCAGGAATAGTTCCACGCTGGCCCCTTCCATTTTCTCTGGCACGCCTACGACCGGGAGGTTGTTCCTTCGGGCCCTCCTTTCCTGGTCCTCCAGCCGCGCCGCCATCTGCCTCTGCTGCTGGGTGAGCTGCTGGACCTGCTGTCGCTTTGACTTGGTGTCCCCTTGTAGGTCCGACGTTTTATTCAAGTCCGCCCGCTGGAGCGTCCACTTGATGGACATTTTGTCTATTTTGGACTCCGATGTCGCGCCCAGGGCTTGAATGGCCTGCATGATGGAGGACAGGGATGGCTCTCCGGGTTCTTCAGACGGACCAGGGTGGGGCAGATCAGCACCGGCGGGGCCCGCCATGTAATTATCCATCGTGGTGGATTGAATTGCCGTGGCCCTCTTATTCCGCATCCCAACCGAAGATGCAGGCGGCCACTCCAAGGCCCTCCGCATGGTCGACACCCAAAGGGAGCCAAAGCAGTTCTTGCGCTCCAATCGCCAATCACCAGTTTCTTAGGGCTGAAGGGGTCCTCCTACTCGTGGAGCAGGCCCCGCCGCCGGCCCGTCAGGACAGCAGAACGTGAGGACTGTTGGAGGTCGTGGGCCTCAGGTAAGGAGTCCAGCCAGGTAGCGGGCGGTCTGTCAGAATTGTAGACCCCTCCAGCGGTCAACCTCTGCGTGGCCAGCCTCACGGTCAGGGACTCCACCTCCAGATGTCCAGCGCCGTCTAGGCAAGCCTAGTCTGCCAGGCGAAACGGCGCAGATGAAGGTCAGTGTCCTTCTAGACCTTTATCCCACTCTCCACGGGGGTCCAGCAGCCAGGCCCACCGCGTGCGTCATTGCTCTCAACCTCCGGTACCTGTGCAGAGATGTAATGGTCCCAGGGCGAGCCGATCAGAGGGCCTCGTTGGTAATGCTGCCACGGGAGGTCCCAGGTCCCCTCGTTCCACCGGCGGGGGGGGGCTTCAGGCAACGCTCCCAAATCCTGTGCCGCTTTCACTGCTCCCCCTGTGATGGCTGTAGATGCAAAACTCAGGCCCCCCATGGGGCTACGCCGACCTGGGGGGGGCTCCGCAGAGCCTTTCACCCGGCCGCCGCAGGCACTCGCGATGGCGTAGGCAGTCCGAGGCGGCCCTCCGGGACCCAGGCAGGGCAATCCCCGGTGCACCACCCCTCGCCGCCCAGCGACCGCCCCAGTGCAGGGTCGGGAGGCGGGGGGGCACCCTGAGCCAAGTCTTTGATTTTCGCTGCACCAGGCGCCGCCTCCAGCTGCCGCCCGAGGACCCCGCCCGTGTGTCTCCTCACGCGAGGCCGATGTGTCAGCGCCGGAGCCCCCGCAGTGAAGGCCGCGGCCGGCCTCCAGACGCCGATCCCCGCAGCTCCGCCGTCCGAGATCAGATCTGCGCCCGGGAGGCAGCAGCAGGCACCGGAGAAAGGGGGCTGCACTACTCCAGCAGCAGACGTCGGCCAGCAAGCGGATTAGTGGCGGATTTTGGGGGTTAGGAGGATCGCCACCGGAGCTCCGCAAGACTATGCGGCCATCTTGGTCGCCGCCAAGCCAATAGTCGTCCTTATTAGTCGTGTGGTGACCCTGATACCCTGCTTTCTTTGATGCTTCTCCTCAGTTGAGTCCTACTAGTCAGAGAGTTGCTCGGAGAGCTACCTGTGTTCAAAAAATTACTCTCAGCTAGTTTTATAAACCTAGTTTTGCCTTGCTCCTAAGCCTCTTAAAGTCCCAATGACTGAGTAGTTCCTGCACTGGAAGGTTCCGCCCCCCTTTCAACTCGTTTTTCTCCGACAATGCCTTGAATTGTAAACTGACAACCATAGAAACTACTGTTGAGTAGCCATTGTAGTCACGGGTGCCAAGTCTAGTTCTAACCTGCACACTTCCCTACTGCCCAGGTGTACTCTCGAGTTTGAAAATTAACATTGTTTGAGGGTGCTTTCCCCAATAAGAATGTATTTATGGCCCAATAAAACTTTTTCATAGCATTTGAATAATTAGAGACTAGCGGGCCCATTAGGATGGCGGGCGGATTGCCCCCGCCAGGCCAGCGGTGGTCACTGCCGGCCTGGCGGGGGCAATCCGCCCGCCATCCTCAGCTAAATGACCCATCGCCATATTAGTATGGCGGGGGGACCGCGGCGGTCGGAAAGACCGTCCGCTGCTTTTCCGCTCCGGTCGCCTTGCGACCAGGGCGGGAAATGGTTTATATGGTGGCGGTGTCTATCAGACACTGCCATCCATATTAGCATGGGCTTTAAACAATGCATTTCCGTGGCGGCAATGCCGCCACGGAAAGGCATGCTGAGACTCCCTGCAGGGGCCCGTTGGGTGCCCCCAGGGACTCCGGGGAGTGGGGGGTGCACATGGGGGGTACCTAAGGTACCCCCAAGCAGTTCCATGCACAGCATGGCAGGCACGGCGCGGTGGCGGGCGCATCCTAATGCTGCCCACGGGACCCCCGCCCTCATGGCGGGTGGTCCCTTTCACCGACAGGATGGCGGGCGGGCAAAGTCCGCCTGCCATCCTAATGGGCCCCTAAGGGAGGCCCTAAAGTTCCAGCCTCTACCCTGCAGTTTGCATGCAGGATTTTCCCGCCAGTTGATGGCTCACTGTGCTATACTAGGTTGTTCGTGACTCATGAATTTCACATCATGCCCTTTAACCCTCTAATCCACTGTATTTTATTTCTTCAAAGTTTCCTGCTGAGTATTTGCCATATTATGGTGCACGAAAACTAGACGGCACAGACAAGGGAATTACTTACCCCTCTCGTCAGAGTTTGTAGATGTGCCTGGATTTTTGTCTCCACTCGCCGATGTCGTAAATGAAAGAAAAAGAAGACAGACATATTTTTTTATTTTTTGGGGGAGGAGTAATGCAGCACCCTGTTCGCAAACTCGTCTGCTTAACCAATGCCAGATCAACAGCTTTGCTAGAGACCCAGCCCGTAGCCTGGTGGCAAATGGGACAGTGGGGACACACTTGATTCAACCCATTGTGTGGCGGCCGGCTTTATCCCAGGATGCAATCCTGCTTCACACAAAGGCTCGATCACCCTAGTAAGTACAACTGTTTTTTTCTCGTCCACTCCTCTTGGGTGACGCCGGAATCCCCACCCTGTTAACTGGTAACATGAAGCTGGGCCTGATGCCCTTATGCTTCCATATATGCTATTTACTCCTGCACGCTTAGTAAATGCACTGCGACATGCAACTGATCCAAACAACATGCGCACCTTGACCTTCAACGAGTGGCTCTTGAGCTCTGTTACTAAACAAGAACCTCTTCCTTGGTTGCATTAGTGTATGTCTCATGTTATGTAGAAAATGGTAAACAGTCTAAATAGTGCCTTTTTTTTTCGACCTACAAGAATATCGAGGTTTACATATTGGAGGGACAGAATATCGAAATCAAGAATATCGACGGCCAGAATATCAACACGAAGGTAAGAAATATTGGTTTTTTTAATATCGAAGTTAGTAATATTGATAGTAAAAATATCGATGTTACTAATATCTATATTAATATTATTGTGATGTATTTTATTATGTATTTTATATGTTTGTTTTTATATTTTTTGTTAATTATTGTACTAGTTCTAAAATATATGTGTTACATTTTTAGAAGTTATTAATAATTTGTTAAAGTAAATTATGTGTTTTAGTACCGTAGTGGGTGTGGGTTTATAGGGGAATATGGTGGGAAGTAATTTAATTATAGTAAATTAATTAAATATTTTTAAGGAATTATTAACTATTTTTAAATACATTTAGCATTTTAGTTCTGTACCTTGTTGTAGGTTTATAGGGGATTAGGGTGGGAAGTACTTTAATTGTAATTAAGTCATTATTTAATTTGTATTTATTGGTATTGATAATTATTTTTATGTTAAATAATTATGAATTGGTAATTAATTTTTATTAATTGATTAATTGGTAATTATATTAAGTGTATTAATTTATTATTGAAGTGTGTTGTGAGGTTATAGGGTAATAGGGTGGGAAGTAATTTAATTGTAATTAAGTATTTATTTATTTTAGTGTTGAGTATTGATAATTAAATTATTGTTAGCCAATTATTAATTGGTATTCAATATTTAATAACGAATAATAAAAGACACATTAATTTATTGTTCATTAATTATTAATTGGTAATTAAATTTGATAACTTATAATGTATTGGTATTTATCAATAAGTCATTGTTGATTAATTATTAATTGCTTAATGTTTTTTTAATAATTATTGTTTTTGGGTATTGAAAATTATTTTTTTTTAATTTTATTATTATTTGGTCATATATTTTTAATAATTATTATTCAATTGTATTTATTTTAATTGTTAATTAATCATGAATTGGTCATTATTTTGAAATAATTATGTATTGGTATTTTTTTTTTGTAAATACGTTTTTTATTTGCATTCTGAAATAGAAGGAACATCTAGTACCACATTACAGTAATACACACCGGTTCCAAAATACAACATAATCAGTGATATTCATGCCTTTTATACTGTAATCTCTTTTTGCCCCCCCTCAACAACCCTCCCCACCCCTGTCAGTGCGCCCCGCTCAACTCATATAAATGTAACAACCATGAGTACCCTCCTTCTAGTAACGTGCTCAATTTTACCCAGTAGTGTTAGGGGGACAACGTCTGTGCGCGCCCACCAGTCCTTTGTTAAAAGAAAAACAAACAAAAAAAAAAAAAACAGTCCGCAGGAAAGTGGGCCACCCATCCAACCCCCGGCTCTACGACACAGCCTCCTCCTCGTCACTCAACCCATCCGCCGGTCTCTGCAGCTCTGTCACCAGTGCCTCCCATGCCCTAGCCACTTCCATTGCCTTGTCATTATCTAAACGCTTGGCTTGTTGCAGTCGGAGAGAGTTCTCAGCACCCGCCCAGAGCAGAAAGGCCGCCTTCCACCGCACATAACTAGGGCCACAGCGTGACTTCCAATGTAAGGTAAGTTCTCATTTGGCCATAATTAAACCCAAATCACAAAACTTACTAGTGACTTTCGTCCGGGGGGTGTGCGGAAACCAGAGCAGCAAGCAAACGCCCATATCCACTTCTATCCGCCGATCCGTGATCGCGTTCAAACAGGTCACCACCGCAGTCCAATAAGCCGCCAGTGTTGCGCACGACCAAAACATGTGGGCGAAGTCTGCTCCGTCCGTGCCGCATCTTGGGCAGAGGGACGTGGCACCCCCGAAATATTGCGAAATCTTGACAGGAGTCGAATACGCTCTATGAAGCGTAAAAAATTGGACCAGTTGGAACCTGGCGTTCCGCGTGCCCTTCCAGGCGCGCCGAACCAGTTGAGGCCACGTCGTTTCAGGGATGGGCCTCTCAAGATCCAATTCATATTTGCCTCGCAGCACATCCAGGGGCAACATGGCATCCGTCGAAAGCCTCCGGTATAGACAGGTAACGGCCTTGAAATTACCAGCTGCCATGACCACATATTGGCAACCAGAGAAGTCGGTGGCTCGGCGAGGCCCCCACCCCAGTGTTTCTGGATACTGGCCACCAGGGCGGCATGTAACAAGTAATCCCCCATAAGCGTCATGCAGCTCCTGAAAGGTCAGCAGCGCCCCATCGCGGTATAGGTCTCCAAGCATGTGCAACCCAAGTTCCTCCCAGGTTGCCAGCGCCGACCAATCCCCACAATGTGGGAGGGCCGTGCACATCCCCATAGGAATTTCTGGGGCATATGGGCGAGAGGTGCCCGCGTGCCTGTGACTCCGGAGCCAACAAAGGCGAAGAGTGCGCTCCTCGCGGGTAAGGCGGCCTAATTCGAGCTACTGGCCCAGCACTATGAAAGAGATGACGTGTCTCGGAAACAGCCTACCCTGTGGCCCCTCCGGACCGCGAAATTCGCGAGCCACTGCTTGAGTAAGCCATTGGAGTTGCGCCGCCAGATAGTACCACTCAAAATCTGGGACCGCCAACCCCCCATCGGCCCTGGGACGCATCAAAGTTGTTAAAGCGACCCGGCATCTGCCTGATCCCCAGATGAATCCCATGGTTAAGAGCGAAGTTTGCGAAATACCGACATTGGCACCCACACCGGCAGGGTACGAAATAAATATAGTAGACGAGGAAGAGCAATCATCTTCAGCAATGCCACCCGACCTGCTACTGAGAGAAGTAGGGTTCGCCAGAACCCTATGGAACCCTGTAGATTCCTGATCGCTATGTTGATGTTGCCTTCCAGCAGATCCAATGGAGTGTGGTAGATCTGAGTGCCCAGATAGGAGAGGCAACGGTGTTCCCAGCGAAGGTTCCCCTCCATCCGGGGTTCACCGTCCTTCGGTGTTACCGGGAAGAGGCACGACTTCCCCCAATTGACCCGCAGCCCCGAGAGACCGCCGAAGCGAAGAAGAAGGCGCTTGGCCCCACGAAGGGAATCATCGGTATCTGCCAAAAACATCAACAAATCATCTGCCTATAAGGAGATGTAGTGGGGGTCGCCCCTCAGTGCCAGGCCCTCATAGGTCCGTCCCATCCGAGCATGAGCCGCCAGCGGCTCAATGGCCAGCGCGAAGAGTAACGGGGACAGGGAGCATCCCCTGGCCAACCTGATACGCCGCCGATATCGCAGCTCCCGTCTTCACTCTAGCCGTGGCCGCATTATACAGTAAAGCCGTCCATTTCACGAATCGTTCTCCTAGCCCAAACACCTCCAAGACCCGGAACATGTATGGCCACTCCACACTGTCAAAGGCTTTTTCGATATCAATCGAAAGCACAGCGGCCTCCGGGAGCCCTCCGAAATCACCACCCATGACCTGCAACAGGCGGCGCACACAGGTGGCTGTGGTGCGCTGGGGAATAAAGCCCTGCTGGTCCAGGTGGACCAATGAGCACATATGGGCAAGCAGCCGCGTCGCGAGGACTCTGGTCAGAATTATGTAATCAGTCGTGAGCATAGATAGGGGGCGGTAGGACAGGCAATAGCCGGCCTCTCCCCCTCGCTTCAAGAGGGGTATTATGATGGCCTCCCGGGAGGTTGCGGGAAGAACGCCAGCGTCCCATGCCTCCCTATAAACAGCGTGCAGCCGCGGGGCCAAGACGTCAATGTAAGCCGCATAGAACTCAATCGGTAGACCATCTGCGCCAGGGGTCTTGCTGTGAGCCATGTGTTTGATGGCCGCGCGTATTTCCCCCACAGAGATCTCGTCGCCTAGCTTGTCCCCATGCTCCGGCTCAAGGCGCGGCAACTGTGCGGCGGCCAGGAAGTCATCTAGTCCCTCCGGTGCATTGGGCATCGTGCTCTGATACAGTCGCGCATAGTACTAAAAAAACTGACCATTGATGTTGGTTTGGGTGTAGACTAAGCGCCCCTCCGCCGTGGTTAAAGCCAAGATCGGGGTGCCACGGGCCGCAGGATTGGCCAGCCAAGCCAACAAGGGAACTCACTTTATCGCTCTCAGCGTGCGCCCTAATAAGATACTCCTTATGATCAAAGCAGTGGAGTCGCTCCATCTGCACCGCGACCTCCTCGCGGGCGGCTGAGACAACCTCGTGAGCCTCGGGATTGTCGTGGCCAGCTCGCTCCGCCGCGCGCAACCGATCTTCGCCATGTGCAAGGTCTTGCAGGAGGGTCTTGCGGGCCCCCGCCGTGGCCGAAATACAGGCACCTCTAATCACCGCCTTGCAGGCGTCCCATTCAAGGGCCCTACTCGACGCGGTAGCCTCATTCGCCGCAAAATAGCCCTCCACGCTGTCTTGCACCGAGGCCTTAAAGGCCAAGTCCTCTAGCCCCAACGGGTTCAACCGCCATGTGGGAATAGCCTGGCGCTGCCTGAACCACCGGACCATCACCAAGCAAGGGTTATGGTCAGAAATTGTTCTCGCCAAATATTCGCTGTGGCGGATCAAGCCCTGGACATCCGGTGAACAGAGGACACTATCAAGCCGGACATGGAGATCGTGCGGGGAGGAATAGAAGGAATAATCCCGCTCGGCGGGGTGCTGCGTCCGCCAGGCATCGACCAATCCCCACATAGATTGTCACTCCCGTCTCCCTTTCGCCATCCTATGAACCGCCGACTGCGCAAGCGGCGGGTGCGACCTGTCCAACTCCACATCTGTTACCGAATTGAAATCCCCTCCAAGGAGGACTGTGCCTGCTAAGACTGTCACCAATTTCCCTGATAATCGCGCAAAGAAAGCCGCTTGCTCCACATTCGGAACAAGGGGTGGTGATGGACAGAGTCTCTGAATTAAGCAGAGTACTCTCACCCAGTCAAGAGATCAGGGCTAGATCCAACACCGTTTTTTAGCTCATTGCACCATCCCAGTTTCAGAACCTGGCTGTATGCAAATTAGTCTGTCCCTGGCCCAGTGCATCATGGGAACAGGGCAGACCAGACTACAAAAGCCAATTCTTACACTGGGAAGGAAACAAGCTTCCGGGGCCCGGTTTCTGCCATTTCAGGCGTCTTCGGCCAAATCGTTTTTGGCCACTATAGGTGTGGCAGGGTATACTCAGACATGAGTCCCTTTCTCACTGCTCCATCAGGATTCAAGCAAGCCGGGCCGAAGAGGCTGAAATGCCAGAAACCGGTCCCCGATAGCTTGTCTCCTTTCTGGTGAAGAATTGGCTTGGTAGTTTGGTCTGCCCTGTTCCCATGATGCACTGGGCCAGGGACAGACTAATTTGCATATAGCCAGGTTCTGAGCTGGGATGGGGCAGTGAGATAAATAACGGTGATGGATCAAGCCCTGATCTTTGGACTGGGTAAGAGTGGTCTGCTTAATTCAGACACTCTGTTCATCACCACCCCCTTTTCTGAATCGTTTTTGGCCACTATAGGTGTGGCAGGGTATACTCAGACATGAGTCCCTTTCTCACTGCTCCATCAGGATTCAAGCAAGCCGGGCCGAAGAGGCTGAAATGCCAGAAACCGGTCCCCGGTAGCTTGTCTCCTTTCTGGTGAAGAATTGGCTTGGTAGTTTGGTCTGCCCTGTTCCCATGATGCACTGGGCCAGGGACAGACTAATTTGCATATAGCCAGGTTCTGAGCTGGGATGGGGCAGTGAGATAAATAACGGTGATGGATCAAGCCCTGATCTTTGGACTGGGTAAGAGTGGTCTGCTTAATTCAGACACTCTGTTCATCACCACCCCCTTTTCTGAATCGTTTTTGGCCACTATAGGTGTGGCAGGGTATACTCAGACATGAGTCCCTTTCTCACTGCTCCATCAGGATTCAAGCAAGCCGGGCCGAAGAGGCTGAAATGCCAGAAACCGGTCCCCGGTAGCTTGTCTCCTTTCTGGTGAAGAATTGGCTTGGTAGTTTGGTCTGCCCTGTTCCCATGATGCACTGGGCCAGGGACAGACTAATTTGCATATAGCCAGGTTCTGAGCTGGGATGGGGCAGTGATATAAATAACGGTGATGGATCAAGCCCTGATCTTTGGACTGGGTAAGAGTGGTCTGCTTAATTCAGACACTCTGTTCATCACCACCCCCTTTTCTGAATCGTTTTTGGCCACTATAGGTGTGGCAGGGTATACTCAGACATGAGTCCCTTTCTCACTGCTCCATCAGGATTCAAGCAAGCCGGGCCGAAGAGGCTGAAATGCCAGAAACCGGTCCCCGGTAGCTTGTCTCCTTTCTGGTGAAGAATTGGCTTGGTAGTTTGGTCTGCCCTGTTCCCATGATGCACTGGGCCAGGGACAGACTAATTTGCATATAGCCGTGTTCTGAGCTGGGATGGGGCAGTGAGATAAATAACGGTGATGGATCAAGCCCTGATCTTTGGACTGGGTAAGAGTGGTCTGCTTAATTCAGACACTCTGTTCATCACCACCCCCTTTTCTGAATCGTTTTTGGCCACTATAGGTGTGGCAGGGTATACTCAGACATGAGTCCCTTTCTCACTGCTCCATCAGGATTCAAGCAAGCCGGGCCGAAGAGGCTGAAATGCCAGAAACCGGTCCCCGGTAGCTTGTCTCCTTTCTGGTGAAGAATTGGCTTGGTAGTTTGGTCTGCCCTGTTCCCATGATGCACTGGGCCAGGGACAGACTAATTTGCATATAGCCAGGTTCTGAGCTGGGATGGGGCAGTGAGATAAATAACGGTGATGGATCAAGCCCTGATCTTTGGACTGGGTAAGAGTGGTCTGCTTAATTCAGACACTCTGTTCATCACCACCCCCTTTTCTGAATCGTTTTTGGCCACTATAGGTGTGGCAGGGTATACTCAGACATGAGTCCCTTTCTCACTGCTCCATCAGGATTCAAGCAAGCCGGGCCGAAGAGGCTGAAATGCCAGAAACCGGTCCCCGGTAGCTTGTCTCCTTTCTGGTGAAGAATTGGCTTGGTAGTTTGGTCTGCCCTGTTCCCATGATGCACTGGGCCAGGGACAGACTAATTTGCATATAGCCAGGTTCTGAGCTGGGATGGGGCAGTGAGATAAATAACGGTGATGGATCAAGCCCTGATCTTTGGACTGGGTAAGAGTGGTCTGCTTAATTCAGACACTCTGTTCATCACCACCCCCTTTTCTGAATCGTTTTTGGCCACTATAGGTGTGGCAGGGTATACTCAGACATGAGTCCCTTTCTCACTGCTCCATCAGGATTCAAGCAAGCCGGGCCGAAGAGGCTGAAATGCCAGAAACCGGTCCACGGTAGCTTGTCTCCTTTCTGGTGAAGAATTGGCTTGGTAGTTTGGTCTGCCCTGTTCCCATGATGCACTGGGCCAGGGACAGACTAATTTGCATATAGCCAGGTTCTGAGCTGGGATGGGGCAGTGAGATAAATAACGGTGATGGATCAAGCCCTGATCTTTGGACTGGGTAAGAGTGGTCTGCTTAATTCAGACACTCTGTTCATCACCACCCCCTTTTCTGAATCGTTGCTCCACATTCGGGGCATACACACTGCACAGCGTCAAATCCCTCCCGTCAAGCCTACCCTGTACAGCCACATATCTCCCATCAGGATCCACTAACCTCTCCAGGGGCTGGAATGGGACCCCCGCCCTCACCCAGATTAAAACTCCCCGCGCAAAAGCCGAGAAAGTAGTATAAAACAGCTGGCCCCGCCACCTGCGCTGCAAGGACCGCCCCTCGGTTTGGTCAACATGCGTCTCCTGCAGAAAAGCTACTTGGATCCCTCTGCGGACAAGGTAGGCATGCACCTTGTGTCGTTTCAGCATGGAATTCAGCCCCCGTACATTCCAAGTTACACATTTCACTTCAGGTAGGGTCCCCATTCAAAAGTGTATAGACATCACGAACCATTAGTAGAACCCCAGGCGCACTGACAATTCCCTTGAATCCCCAACTCAGCCCGATCTCACACATCCTAGTGGGCACGTTGATAGACCCACCCAGCCCAGAACAACCCCAACAAACCCTCAACCCACCCTCCCCCAGAACAGGTGCCAAACCAATGTTACCCATACAAACCCAAACCCCCACTAACGGGGCACTCTGGTAGCTACCAGAGACTCACAAGGTACGTGAGGTAGAGGGGGTGACCCTGCACCGACTGATCTGGACAGCAAGTGGCCCGCCCCCGCCCCACAGTCCAACCTCGCACATACCAACTTCCTCACCCCAGCAGTGCCCCGCCCCACCCGCACTCCCCTCCCCTAGGGTTCCCTCCCCCCCAGCCCACCCCACATCAGGAGAAAAGCAAACCCCCCATCAGGTCCAGCAAATGTCTCCACAGCCACCTCAGGCGTCTCCATGCCACAGTTCCAGCATGCCCCTTACTGTTCAGTACGCAGCATCCCAGGGGGGTCACTCGTCTATCAGGTCATCAGCAGTCCGGGGGGTGACCTGCGGCAGTTCGCTGGGAGCCTCCTCCGAGCCCCCGGATTCCCCCTCGTCCGATCCCTGCCGGGAACCAGAATGCGCCAGGGAGGTCGGCGCAGCTGCTCCGGAGATGACAGACACCGCCTGGAGGGCCGCCGACCGCTCCAGATCCGTTTGCGATGCCGATGGGGATCGTTTGGGCACCGTGCATTTCCGGTTGCGCCGGCTCCTGCGGGGCTGCGGGCGTGTCTCAGGTGGCACATCCCATTTGCCAGCGCCGTCCGTGCCCGCTCGGTACTGCTCCAACCACTGCCAGGCGTCCTCCGGTGTGTCACAGAAAGTCGCTGCACCATCCACCATCCCCTTCAGGCGTGCCGGGAACAATAGCGAATACTGCACCCCCTCATCCTGGAGGGCCTTCTTGACCGCCATGAAGGAGAAGCGGTTTTGCTGCACCTCCTGAGAGTAATCAGGATAAAGAGAGACGGATGCATTGTCCACCTTATATGGGCCAGACGCCCGGGCATGTCGCAAGATGATATCTCGGTCTTTAAAATGCAGCAGGCGCGCTACCACAGGACGAGGGGGGCGGCCCAGCGCCGGCGGGCGGGCCGGTACTCGATGTGCTCTTTCCAGGGTATAAAAGTGTGTCAGGCCCTCAGGGGCAACCACATCCCTCAGCCACGCTTCCAGATAGGCGACCATGTCAGTCCCCTCGATTTTTTCAGGCAGCCCGACCACCCGGATGTTGTTGTGCCTATTGCGCCCTTCCGCGTCCTCAGCCCTCTTCTCCAGGTGTTGCACTTGCCGCAGTAGGTCGCCTATCTTCGCATCCGTAACCTTCTGAGCCGGCTCCAATCGTTCCAGCACCAGCTCGGTGCTTTTGACACGATCCTTCAACTTGTCGTGGTCTGCCTTTAATAATCCCAGGCTGGTCGCCACCTGCGCGATATCTTGATGTAGCGCGGTTCGTGTATCCGATATGGCCTTAAGGATCTGGTCCATCTGCTGCTGTTGCAGTCCTGCGGTCTGGCTACCCGGCAAGCCCTGCTCCAGGGGGTTCTGGGAGTCTACAACCTGGTCGACCGGCGCCGTTTCCGGGACTTTGCGCGGTTTCCCCATTTCGCAGTCCCCAGGCTGACTGCCCGGTGCAATATCAAAGGCCGGCCCTTCCAAACGCCCGTCTCAGGGACAGGAGGTGGTCACACTCGGCAAGGTCGTGGGATGGGCGAGCCGAGAAGCCACCCTGCCAGCCTCCTGAGTAGGTCGCCCGAGCCGTAGGAACCCCCCTGTTGCAACAGGTCCGCAATTCCTGCAAACGTCCTCAGTGGGAGAGCACTACCCGCGAACTCCACCTGGGCCCGGAGAGGCCCCTATCAGGCACGTAAGAGCTAATCCGACTGGGCTTCGCGACAGTTCCCAACCAAGACCTGGTTCTCTCCTGCCAGTCAGCTACGACATAGAAACATTCAACGTCGTCGCGGCGTAGGCAGGCCAATCCGCTCTCTTTGGGCTTCGCACCCCCCCGCCATGCGCCCGGCGCCGAGTCCCCAGTTCCAAGCCGTAACTGGAAGGCGCTACCTTCTACACTCTTTTGCTGCAAGTTCATGTCTCACTGCGCCTGGTGGCAAGAGCCGGAGTAAGTAGTACTGCGTCCTAGGCAGGGCGGCCGCGATGCACCGTCCACCCGGGCAGCCTCACAGCCGCATCGCCAGGCCCCTCCAGAGCACCATCAATAGCCAACACCAGATCAGGTCAGGACACCTGCCAGGCACCAATCGCCGTCTGCAGCCAAGGGGGTAGCCTCTGCGCTCAGTGCGCCACACCGTGAGGTCAGCGTCGTAGTCCACACCAACCTGGAAAGGTCCCCAGGAGCGTTATGGGCCTAGGTGCGCCTCCCAGGCGCGCAATCCTCAGTGGGCAAGCTGTGGTATCAGCAGGAGGGGGACGAAGTAGATCCAAGGACAGCAGCAACAGATGGTGGCCAGAATGCAGCGAGCACGCTTAGTGAGCACTGCTCCGTCCTGCACGCCCGTCCATTCAAGCTCCCAGGACAGCAGCGCTCTCCACGTGGATCTGGATGGTCATCAACAGGAGTCCACCCCCCGCAGGGGCCGCCGGCCGCTACAATCCGCTCACCGTGATCGGCCCATCCGCCTGATGCGTGGGCGGCACCCGGACTCCAGCCAGCACAGCCACAGATCCGCCTCCTGGAAAGTTCACACCGCTGCCATGGCACAGTCCGCCGCCAGCCGCCTAGGTGCATTCAGGCCGCTCTCTCCGGGAAGGCCCCAGGCGCCTCCCGAGCGCCGCTCCCGGCCGTCGACCGCAAATACACTTGAGGCCGGGGATGAGCGGCCCAATGCAGGCCCGATCAAGATGGCCTGGGTCCCCTGGGTGGCGTTTGCTCTTGGCCCCTCCGATGTCCGTCACAACCCTCCACCGGCTCCAGGTATGGACTAGGGAGTTCACCGCTGCATGGAGCACACACGGGGCTACGAGCACCACCGGGGGAGTTTCTGAGGCAGGATAAATGGCGAGATCGGACCGGAGCTCACAGCTCAGGCGTCCATTCTCGTCGGCGGTCAAGCCACGCCCCGCCATTATGTATTGGTATTGTTCATTAATTTGTTGTAATTTAATAATAAATTATTATTTAAAAAAATATATATTTTGATAATACAAGTAAGGTATTTTGACCCCTATGCTATCCAACACTTTCCCTACTGTTGCACCCTTTGGAGTTGGAATAGTAATTTTAACCCCTACGCTATCCAACACTTTCCCTACTGTTGCACCCTCTGGAGTTGGAATAGTTATTTTAACCCCTACGCTATCCAACACTTTCCCTACTGTTGCACCCTCTGGAGTTGGAATAGTAATTTTAACCTCTACGCTATCCAACACTTTTCCTACTGTTCCACCCTCTGGAATTGGAATAGTAATTTTTACCGCTACCCTATCCAACACTTTCCCTACTGTTGCACCCTCTGGAGTTGGAATAGTAATTTTAACCCCTACTCTAGCCAACACTTTCCCTACTGTTGCACCCTCTGGAGTTGAAATAGTCATTTTAATCCCTACGCTATCCAACACTTTCCCTACTGTTGCACCCTCTGGAGTTGGAATAGTAATTTTTACCCCTACGCTATCCAACACTTTCTCTACTGTTGCACCCTCTGGAGTTGGAATAGCAATTTTTACCCCTACGCCATCCAACACTTTCCCTACTGTTGCACCCTCTGGAGTTGGAATAGTAATTTTAACCCCTACGCTATCCAACACTTTCCCTACTGTTGCACTCTCTGGAGTTGGAATAGTAATTTTAACCCCTATGCTATCCAACACGTTCCGTACAGTTGCACTCTCTGGAGTTGGAACACTAATTTTTACCTCAACGCTATCCAATATTTACTGTTTTAGTTAATGTAGTGTATAATTTATGTAAAGTTATTTTTTCTAATTTATTATATATATTTTTGATATTTTTATTTATATTATTGTTGTATGTGTATGTATTTATAATTTATAAAATGTTTTTAACAATTTATAAGAGTAATTAATTGTAAATATGATTAAGTATATATATTATATTTTATATGTAGATGTTTAATTAATTTTTTTACAATATATGTATTACTTATAATGTTAAATATATTTTTAACCCTGTTTATTTTAATTATATGTATCATTTATTTAATTTTATATTATTTTTAAACATTAAAAAAACAATATTTTTTACAGCAACATTTTTTTCCCGATATTTTTATAATTACCTTAATGTAGATAGGACTTCGATATTCTTGACATCAATATTCCGTCTCCGATAATTTCGACGTCGCTATGTCAGACATTCGTAGAAAATAGTTGGATTTCCAAAACTATTTAAAACTGCTTTGTGTGTAATACATCAGAAGGGAAGCATTATTACCATTATAGTTATTTTCGCAGCAGGGGTATTGCAGCTATGGCTGCTTTGATTTACCCATGTGGAAGCAATCCAAATTGACAAAGCCTCTTTTTAAAAAAAAAAAAAAAGTTTTTTACATTACCGCTGGCAACCCTCTCTGATGCGCTGGGATGCTTACTGCTAGTCATTTTACATATAGTGGCCGCTGGCATAAACCATGTGGAAGCAATCCAAATTGACAAAGCCTCTTTTTAAAAAAAAATATATATAGTTTTTTACATTACCGCTGGCAACCCTCTCTGATGCGTTGGGATGCTTACTGCTAGTCATTTTACATATAGTGGTGGCATAAACCATGTGGAAGCAATCCAAATTGACAAAGCCTCTTTTTTAAAAAAAAAAAGTTTTTTACATTACCGCTGGCAACCCTCTCTGATGCGCTGGGATGCTTACTGCTAGTCATTTTACATATAGTGGCCGCTGGCATAAACCTGTTTAATATGGTCACTGTTACAGCAATATAAATACTAATACCCCTTAGGATGCCCAGTAAACCCAGCGTTATAAGGGGAACTACCCAACTGCAGCCAAGACTGCTGTTGAACTGATGTTGTCTGCGTAGCGCCCCTTATTCCACAACAGAGTGATTCTTAGGCGCCACTGCCAAGTTGACTTCGTCTCCTGCAAGCTTTGATGTGCGAGTTTTAATAAAGTACAAATACCTGTCCCAGCCATTGGCATGTATAAATCAAGCTTCTTCTAGTCCTATCCTTATTTTTTTACCAAAATGAGGCTTCCCCAGTGCTAACTGCTTAGCGTCCATTCCTTGTCCCTTTATGGAGCAGGAGGGGCCCTAATGAGTAAACAAATCTCAGCGCTTGGGCCCAAAGCGAGTGGATCATTAGACAAGCTGCGGAAAAGAGGGGGCCGCAGGCTCATTTGAAGGGGATTAGCTAAGTAGCACATCCTGCATTAACTTCCTTGCGCATTTCATTTGCCAGACGTCTCATTTGGCATTACTGTCTGCCCGTCTCTGCATTCACCTAGACCTAGGGGCAGATTTATGAAGGCCTTGCGCCGCCGGTGCGTCACTTTTTCCCATGTTAAAAATGACGCAGCGGCGGCGCAAGGCCTTCATAAATCTGTCCCCTAGTTTATAACACATGTGAGGTCCCTGTCTAGCGTGCTGCCTGTTCTAACATTCTTCACTCCCACACCTTCATGTGGTGTGTCATTTCTGTTTTTGCAGAGCAGGAGCAACTCTCAAGGTAGGGAACATTGCAGTCCAGAAAATACAAACACATCAACATGTCACATTGCAGCGTGCCATGCTGTGAGCCAGCAACAAGATCCCTCGTTATGGGAATGAACCTTGCGATAAAGCATCAGCGTTCTTTCTGCTCAGTACGGCCATTACTCAGTTTTGTGCTGCGTCCGCGGTTGGAAGCATTGAATGCATCTCACTAATGAATCAATTTCACTATCAATTTAAACACTACTCTACAATAGTATTACTACTATTAATAACAATGTCATTGCTCTTAAATAATATTATGAGCCTGGTATAAACAAACTGAAGTTCATTGTGCTATTACATTCATATTGTGTTAAATACGCTGAAAATTCACTTGTAGTGTTTAAATACACATCAGTAGTGATGCCACCTGACCACCAATTCATCACATCACTGTGTCTGTGCCACTAGTGATGCAGCAAGAATTCGCACATAAAGCGTCTTGCTTGAACTCATGAACCTCAAATAACCCTAATAGTCTTAATCAACCTGTTTGTCTTACTAATTTGCCCTTATTCTGACATTTGGGGTGTCCCAGAGACGCTTGCTTATGTGTTTACTAAACCTAATACGCTTGCTACTAAAGATGGCTGTTGCTACGCGGGAATTTCTTCTGCGCATGCGTCGGTCACACTCACGTGACGTGAAGTGCTCGCTGTTCTGGTGGGAATCTTTGCACTTGCGCAGTAGTATTAAAATGGCTGTTTTGTGTTCTCACATGTCCGAAGCTTGCACTGCAGCTTTTTGCTATGCTGTCTGCCTGCATTAATAACTAAGGCTATAGTTGATATGAAGTAATGGGAATAATATAGGGATCCCTGGTATACAGTGTAATCATTTATTTCTGTGTTCTAAATTGTTTTGCTTTACTTTTCATGTATCAAATCTTTTGGGCCTGGGAGGTGCTTACTACTCCATCTTAGAAGTCCCTACTGCGCAAGTCACCCTGGCAGAGGGAAGAAAACCTTGTAACAGTGGAACCCAGCCAGCTGGCTGCCACAGCCAAGAAGCTCCTGGGAACCGACCTGTGACCCAGCAAGACGAAGCTGAACTGTACTGCATTTGTAACAATTGTATATGAATATTGTATTCTTCATTGTTATGTGTGAAGCATGTCATGGGAACCCCAAATCCAATAGGCGGTCCCAAAAGATGTAAATTAGGGCTTGAGAAAGTCAAATCCTAGTTGGTGCGATGACCTGTCCTTTCTTTGGACCAATCGAAATTGGGGATTCTTACACTTGCAACATTTGGGGGGTGGTACACTGACCCGAAAACAGTATAAATAGCCTAGTTTGAGCTAGAGAAATTGTCCGACTTGTCCGAATAGCTGACCTGTCACTGACCCAACGCACTTAATAGCTGATCCAGAATCAGAGGTGCTGCGGAGCACTCTGTCCGACTGTCTCACAGACCCAATCGGGGTTTTGAGAACCTTAAAGTACTGACGGAGCACTTTGCTGGGGAATTCGAGAACCCAATCGGGGTTTTGACTGATAGCTGCAGAGAGGGTGTAGCGCAGGCGTTGCAACTGAACTGCGGGTGCTGGTCTTATCCTGGTGGTCTTGCCCTGATCCTAATCTGGTTTCCTGTCCTGGGTCTCCATTCTGCACCTGCTGGCCTACTGGCAACTGTATTCTTTGGGGTTCCTACTGTCCTTAACTGACCTGTGGCCAGGGTTGGTCTCCACACCGTTCTAGGTAAATATAAATCTGAGGGAACCCATTTCGCATTCTCTATTTCTTGCTTTTAATAAAATTGTACTTGCACATTGTTCCTTTTCTTACCCTCCCTGTGCCAACCAATGATAAAGTCCTACATTTTAGTTGTTATACTAGCATGTTCCATTCTTCCCCATCCTATAAGTACATTCCGACATACGGTTCATGAAATATAGATGTTCCTTTTCTTTACCCTCCTTTAGCTGAAGTAAAGTGATTGCTCTGGATTATTAGCGTGTTCCATTTTTTCCTTCCCTAAAGCTACATGGTATCTCCAAATCTCCTTTAGTACAAATTGAAGTTCTTTAGCTTTACCCACCCTTGAGGGGTATTCAAACTGTGATATTCTAGCATGTTCCTTGTCTTTCCCGTCCTTTAAACACACCACACCAAGTCTAAAACTTCTGTCTGAGCATCTTATTAACGTGTTCCCTGTTCTTACCTTCCTTATTGTTCTAAATGGTTGGCCTTATTTACTTCCTTAATGGCTACACCATTTTTATGATTTTGGTTATTGATAGCTTACTCACTGTGAATTTTATTCTTTCTGACGATAATGAGAACTAGATAAAGGTTTTTCAAAACTTCCTGAGTCTATGGTTATTACAAAGAGTGCAAATAATATAAATGTTATTGTATTTTGTGACTGCTTATCTTTTACAGCTAGCTCCCTGATCCATTGTGATCATAGGTACCCGTGACGAGGATTGGTAAGTCGGGTACACTGGTAATAAATAGGAAGGAACTGGGTTACTGATAGTAGAGTGTAGGTTGCCTGATTAATAAATATGGTGAATTGAATTTATGGGCCCAAGTGTGCATATGGTAAAACTGTTAGTCGGGTGACCTGCGCGCTCTATCACTAGTTCACCTGCACAACATTACCCCATGTAGTAGTGGGAGTTCTTTCAGAGGAGAAGGAGTCTTTCAAACTCAAGGAGAACTAACCAGCCACGTAACGCGGTCGGTGTCAACTGTGGCTCACACACGAGGGGCGGGGCCGGACCAGCGACCGTAATGGCCACTCGGAGCTGAAGCTCTGTGGAAACCCCATGCACACCGATCCGAAGCGCCGTTCAGCCACGCTCTATCCCTCCAAATGCAGCGATCCTGGAATCGGAATAACCGGAGTGGCTAAGGACCTGAGTAACGCCCTTCCAAATTGCTGCCGAGCATAGAAATGGGCCATAGAAGTTCCATACGGCCGAGCACCAAGATGGCGCCCGGAACACGACCATCTCGCATCTCGCGGCAGCAGAGAAGGAACCGCGGCTTCAAGTTTTTTTACCCCTGAAAAGACACTGAACGACGACTGGCAAGTTCTCAACATTCATACCCCAGTGTATAGCTCTGCCGACCGAGGAACACCGAGGGGACCCGTCCTGCTGGGGGGGGGGGGGCCTGCCTGCTTGGTGCGCTGTGAAGCAGCAGAGAAGGCTAGCGGGATGGAGGGTGGCATATCGGATCGGCGGCTTCTCCCTCGCTGCTGTTACATTGGGGACTGGAGCGGTGTTAAGAGACCCAGGGAGCAGCCACGCGTGAGTACTACCAGCGGCTAATTGTTGAAGCTGGCTGCGAAGCAGAACCCCCGCCTGCTTGAAGTAATGATAGGCAGCGGCAGCGTGTCTCGTAAGTGAAGAAAATCTTCTAGCACACATTTGAGGGCCTGACCCACACAATTATACTCCCAGCAATACGGCAAGTATGCACACATGATGCGCAAGGCAGTGCGAAGACCTCTGAGCCGTTTCAGTGACCCACTGTTACGATACATGGGGGATCAGCGGTGTGAGAGGTAGATGCAGCTCACCCCTAGGGACACCGCCTAGAAGCAAGAAGCGGAGGTTGCAGCGGGCACAATCAGACTTAACACAGCTGAACTGTGTATCATAAGATCCAGCACTGGTAGGATCCGCTGACACCACCGCTGTTAAGTAAACAACGTATTTGTGGCCCCCCTCAACAACTAGCTACCACATCTTATAGCGAGCGAAGGAACTTCACAGCCAGGACCATCGCCTAACCGTGTGGGGGAACCAGAGACCTTGGGGAATGCTGCACAAAGAACCCTGGGACAGACAATTGCAATTTGAAATGCTCAAGACTCAGGAAAGATGACACACTACAGGCATGGCAGCTGAAACACCCACTGGCTCGATGGAAGGAGCAGCCACCCCAGCCAACACCACGCTAATGCTGGAATTGCGTTCGTGATTTTAGGCACTGGAAACCAGATCTGATGAGCTGGATCAACGGCTAGATGGACTTGGGGAACGCATAGATCGACACAACAGCCGGCTGGATACTGTGGAAGGGCGCATATCAGATTTGGAGGATTTAGAAGCGAGAAACCGACGTAACAATGTGCGCATAATGGGAATTCCCGAATCTACCAACACAGGACGACTAGACCATTTTGTCGAATGCCTGCTGACTAACCTGTTCGGGGCCAAACAATTCACTAACACATTTTTTGTGGTACAGGCACATAGAACACTGGGACCCAGGCCAAGCCCTGGTTGTCCTCCACGACCCACTATGGCAAGACTCCTGAATTTCAAAGACAGGGACACAGTGCTACGTCTTGCCCGAGAAGCCGGAATACTGGCATGGCAGGGATCGAACATCTCTTTATACCCAGACTTCACTGCACTGGTGCAAGAAGCAGGCGCAAAGTTGCGGGGCGAAGGCTGCGGTACGGAAACTGGGCCTGTGCTACGGAATGCTATATCCTGCGCGACTCAGAGTTGATGTTAATGGTAAGGTGAAAATATTTGACAATCCTAAGGAGGTCCAGAATTTCTGTAAACAACATGCAGGCCCCGGCGACATGCAGGGTGGATCTTCCTCTGGGGGAGCTTCACAGGGGTCTCTATCAGGCACGAGTGCCGACCTGTTCACTGCCAGTTAAATATGCACAGATGGTGGAATACGTACTGAGCAGAGAGAACTGATGGTGGGCATTACTAAATGTCAAAGATATGGGTCAGGACTACAGGTAGCAGTGAGCAAGCTCGAATTGACAGATGGGATTTTGGAAGTGGGAAAAATATTTCAAGATGGCACTAGTGCGCGGGGACCCACGTGGCATTGCCACCACCCCGGTTGGAGCACAATGTTACCGAATTGGGGAAGTTCACCATGTTGGCGTTACAAGAATCAACAGTTAATTCTGGGAGATACGGTGTTAGCACCTGGCGGGCAGCCACCAGGTGGGGGTGGGGGAGGGGGAAAGGGTATAGAATTGTTTGAAATGTTACGAGAAGCAGGTTTACTGTCTTAGTTGTCAGTCATACTTAATACTCATATGTTGCAGGAACAGCACATCATACCAGCGCATTCAAAATGGCACATAAGGTAGAAATACGCCAAAGCACAAATATTACCCTACTGACCTGGAATGTTTCAGGCCTAAATAGTCAATAGAAGTGTAGATTAGTACTCCAATGCATTTGTCAGCATAACGATGGCATAGTTTACGTACAAGGAACACATTTATCACCTTCCTCCCCACCCAAATTTGCATCTACTTGGAGCCCTCACAGAGTCTTCTCAAGTTATAGTACATATGCTCAAGGGGTAGCAATATTGTTTAACCAGCGGCTGCCATTTATACACACTGATATGATCGCAGACCCGGGTGTTGTTTTTTATTGGTGACAGGGACTCTGGCAGGACATAAACTATTATTAGCCAATGTATATTTCCAAAATGTAGACAAACCAACTTTTTATGAACAGCTCCAGGTGCAGTTAGACACCTTAGCGGCGAGGAGACTTGAACATTCTGATGGAGCCTAATTTAGATAGCATGGTGAAGGACCCTGTTAATAAACCCCGGTCCTGCATGACACTAATGGAGATTTGTCAGACTTGGGAGCTAGAGGACGTGTGGCGACATCTCAACCCGTTAAGAGCTGAATACACACACTAGGCGCAGCAATACAACACATAGAAGAAACTAGATTATTGGTTGATATCACGACCAGCGATCCCATGGGTTAAAACAGTAGGACACTTGCCCCGTACATTATCTGACCATTCCCCGGTGCTCCGTTCACTACAGTTGCTGGCTGATGTGGGTTTGAGAGGCAGTGGAAGTTTCCCTCCATGGCGTTAAGAGATACAGTTTTCAGAGAGGAACTGCGCTTGGCAATATTGGACTTTTTTGTCCACAATACAGGGTCTGTCTCTACACAGAATGTCCTGTGGGAGGCTTTTAAAGCATGTATTAGGGGAGTTTGCATCTCTACGCATACTGGAGTGCTGAGAGACTTACCATGCCACCTTACTAGACTAGAAGGAGAACTGACTACCCTCGACAGAGAGAACAGGTCAAGAAGAGCCTGAGACAATGCTCAATATATGCACCGTAGGGTAGAGTTACTAGCAGAATGCACAGAAGATGCAGACCGTGAACCACTTTATTTAGGGAAATATATGAAAGCCCGAGGTACGGAGAAGGGGAACAACCAGGTCGCACCCTAGTACGCCTGATCCGACCACATTATACACAGAATTATATTACCAAATTACAAGACATGGATGGACAGATGGCAATGGGAACAACTACCATTGAGCGGACTCTCCTGCAGTATTACACCGATCTTTACACCGCAAAGACAGCAGCTAGTGCAGATTGGATTAAGGAATACTTAGGAGAGATTGCTATGGTTTGGCTACCTGACGCGCACTAAGAGCTTTTAAGTGAACCATTCTGTTCCGAGGAGATAGAGCAGGCTATTGAGGCCATGGATGGCTCTAAGGCCCCTGGCCTGGATGGCTTTTCCAGAGCATTTTATAAAGCTTATAAGACATTATTGGTCCCTCACCTCCGAGAGGTATATGTGGAAGCTTTAGAATCGGGAATCCTCCCGCTCTCATTTACAGAAGCATGAACAGTGTAGCACATATCGGCCACTCTCACTACTTAACTTTGATTATAAAATCTTGGCAAAGACGATGACGAGCTATCTCTTATAATGGAAGAGATCATACCACCTGCACAAACCATATTTATCAGACATAGATCTACTGCTTTAAAGCTCAGGACCTTTTTTTCGGTAGTCAGCAGAATACATCCCGCCACTCATGCGTTGGCTGCCTTTTTAAAGGCTGAGAAGGCATTTGACTCTGTAGAGTGCCCTTTCTACAAGCCATATTGGCCAAGATTGGCATCCCGAAGGGATTTGCAGACTTGGTTAAATTGTTGTACACTGCACCCTCAGCCCGCATTCGACTCAACTGCACAATAACAGAGCCTTTTGACATAACTAAAGGCACGAGGCAGGGGTTCCCTTTATCCCCTTTACTTGTTATAATTGGAATGGACCCACTCATACGCTATTTCCAGAAGAATCACTTACATTGAGGCCTCCAGTTTAGGCACGATCCGGTGTAGTGACATTGTACGCAGATGATGTTTGTATGTCAGAAAACCAGAGGTCAATTTGCAACCACTTTTAACAGAAATAGAGCGTTTTGGAGCCCTATCCGGGCTCCACATAACTGGAGTAAGTCAGAAGTATTCCCCTTGATGGATGTTCGAGATTGCACATGCGGTGACTTCACCCTGCACTGGTGTGAGGGGGAGACCAAATACCTAGGTATTCACCTACACAGAGAAAGAGAGCAGGTGTTACGCCTTAACTATGGCCCGGTGCTAGACCGCTTACAAGGACAAGTAGAACGATGGATCAAACTACCATTGTCAATGGCCAGAAGGATAGCCATCATTAAAATGGTGGTATTGCCATGTTTGCTTTATTTGTTCACCAACATACCTATTCCACTAACAAACGCGTTCTTTGGGAAGGTTTGCAGTCTTCTAAAAAAGTTGGTGTGGGGAGGGAAGCAACCGAAAATCAGCTGGGATACGCTTACCCTTCCTTACGACAGAGGGGGCTTTGGGGTACCGGATATGCAGCTGTACTTTCTTGTGGCGTAGTGCGGATCTGCCCACCACTGGCATCACCCTGACACAAGAATACCCTACGCCAGGCCTGAAAGGGATCTAGCTGACCCAACTCCACTGACCGTGGTGCTTCCCACTGAGATCCTGTGCAACCCACATGATATACAACCACTATCCACCACTTGCTGGGCGTGGAAAAAACTACTCAGGAAGACGGGGGCACACTATATCAGCGATCACTATATCAATATCAGAAAACCCTTTGCTACCCCCGACACTGGAAGCTGGGACTAGGTGTACTCTCTCTCGCCTGGGGTTATGTACCATAGTAGACTTGTTTCCTGGCGGACACGCATTCTCTTGTACAGAAGATACCACTTCTCGACAGCTACATTCATGGATCAGTTCGTACTGACTCGACTACAGGGCACTCTGAGAGATGTGATTACACCCTACCCTTTAGAACCGGGGGAATTTGGACCGCTCATGTTAATCATCACAGATAGTAGTGGGCAGCATATTAACTCCAGAGTGTACAAGGCACACCTCGCACTGATGCCACAACATGACACCAAGGTCAGGGATGCCTGGTCAGCCGATATAGGGCAATCACTCACTGACAAGATATGGAAAGGCTGTTGTAAACAAACCAAGCTTGTCTTGTGTAACCATAGGCACAAAATACTCTACTTTAGATACTTAGACGGGCATATGTCACACTGCAGCAGATGGTCAGGATAAACAGTGTCAGTTTCACGCATTGTCCTAAATGCAACACACAAGCGGTATCATTCATACACATGACTTGGTCATGTAACCTAATAAACACCTATTGGCAGGATATATAATGTTTAATATAGCAAATGGTTGGGGCACAACTGACACTATCCCCATTGCTAGCACTAATGGGTTATGTGGACACACTGCCCAAAAGCGCACATAGATTTGTAGCAATAGCAATGCTTTTGGCGAAGATTGCAATAGTTATACGCTGGGGCACTAGGCAAAAACCCACAGTTAAAAGCTGGCTCAAGAGTATGTCATATTACGACACAACAAATTAAGTATACGCCGAACTACAACTACCTGCATCCCACCCTTTGGACATATGGCAGCCTTTACGGGAATACCTCTGTCTGCAAGAGGAACGTGATACGTAACCCAGTCAAGGGGGATAGAACTCGGGGCAAGGTGTCTGAACAATGTGGAGGCAGTTTAGGAATCACAGGGGGAGAAAACACTAGCTGGTGTACGGGAGCTGGTGGCCGGATGCAGGACAAAGGGGTAGCTGCCGTCGGTCCATGCCTGGGAGAAGGGCACATCCCTCACCAGGCGACCGCCTGGGGTCCTGCTCCACTTCTGACTCCTGTAATAGAAAAGAATAATTAGTCCTACATGAAGTGCATCCCTGTGCCATTAACCCCTGTTCGGCAAGTGCCCAGTCACCACGTCGTCCCAGAAACACCTTGTCGTACACCTGTAGCCCAAACCTTCAGCCTCCCCCCCATGGCCCTCCGTCTGCCACTGCTGCTACAGCCCCCCTAATGTAAGAACTGTGTGCCACCGCTGGCAGCCCCACTCAACAGCCCAGCCTCCGTATGAAGCCAAGAACGACCTGCAGAACGGAGATCCCACCTTCAACCGTTGGAAAACACAACAGCCCCCAGCCCTAGGTCTTCACTTGCAAGCCCCTAATATCGGTGCCCATGAACACTGCCCACAACCACTAAACCCACCCCAAATGCCAGGCCCCTCAACACACCATCCTCACAAAGCGCCTCAAATCACCAATGTCGCCCTGCTGATGAATCATGTGCCCCATAATGTACCCCAATACACTCCAGGCGCCACCTCGCCGGTCACCATAAGCACCGCCCATTCAACTGCTGCTCCACATTGACCACAGCGACCCGCCTCCAGGGGGAACTAACGGACTCCCAGGTCCCCTTTAACCCTTGAGAAGAACATAGCGCCAGAGTCTTTCCGCAACTACACCGCGCGCAGGTTCCCAGCACCCAAAATCACAAAACCATCCCTACACATCCCCTACCGTGTACGCTCCTTCTGCTGTACCATTCGGCCTCGCACTCTGCGTGCCCACGAAAAATTTCTCGCTGTACACCCTGCCTAAAAGACCCCCCATCCTTGTGTAGCACCCTCAGACCTGACATGCCCTAATGACGCCTGCGCCCCAGGCCCCCAGAGCCCCAACCTGCACACCCCCAGCCCCCCTGTTTGTTACATCATGTATGTAGAGCGCTCTGATACCTACGGGTCGAACCACCGCAATATAAAACTGTAATTAAAGAACTAAATACAAGGGAACAGCCTAACCGCCAAAACCCGTCTCACACTATAGAACAAACCGCAGACGTACCACTCGTACCCCGTCTTCAGCACCTGCAGCATTTGGGTCAGTCATCCATGTCCCTGGCCCTCTGCCCCCCGGGGTGGGCCTCCATTGCAGTCGCCCAGACCCGCTCCAACATCCCTGGACCAGTGCAAAACCCCCCACACCCCGTCAGAACAACTCCTGCAGTTGCACCAGAGTCCCGGCTTTCTCACCTACAACCTCAAACGCCATGGACCCATGCCCTCCAAAGAACCAAGGACTTCCTATCCCCATCCATCCCCTGCACAACGTCGTTGGGTTAACCGAATCCCTACTATTGGAAGTCAACCCCGCCTGAAGGCACCCAATTTTTAAGCATGCCCCAGCTGCGGGCAAGGCCTGTACAGTACATGTACGACCCCCGGCTGCATATTCTACCCGTACCCGCTTGCGTGGCAGCCGGCACCTCAGGACCCCAAGCACTCCCCTCGCTCCGCCAATGTCCAGTGACCATTGGCAAAAAAGTCCACAATGCTGAACCGATAAACACCATTGCCTAACATTCCATTCCAGCAACCGGTGTGCTCCCTTCAGTCCCCGGTCCGCTCCTCATCCCTCACAGCCCAATGCACCCCGGCCAACCAGCCGTAGATCCTCCGTCCGTGCAGCTCCCCCCGGCCCCATACATAGACCCGTACCTGAGTGTCCGTCCAGGACCTCCTCCTCAGACGCTGGTGTTCCCCATCGCTGTCACCCCCTCCAAACTTGTCTGTAGCTGTGTGTGGCTCCTGGAGCAACAACAAAAACAGTCCAGTTACCTGAAACTCCCCCCACCCTCCTTGGCGACCCCACGCAACCGCTGCCCAATACGCACTGCATCTTTCATTTCACACCCACTCCCTAGTCCTACTGCATCCCACCACATCCATGTCAACAAAATCCCTTACTCATCCGCAGACCTCCATTCCACTGTCACACACTGGTTGCAACTTCGAAAAAATTCCATATGCTGAAATGTGTTTGCTGCGTGATCCCGTGATGATGGGGCAGGCCACTGCAGACCTCCCTACAGCTTCTGGCCAGCATCCTGAGGCCGTCGTGGCCACACTGGCAACCCCATTACCGCTGGCAAAATACCGGTCCTGATTCCCCCCCACCAGGTCACTCCAACCAGGTGAGAACGAGCACCACTGGGCCTCGTGCCGCACAGGCGGCTCCTCACCCCTCCTCACAGTGCCCCTTAAAATGCCACCTGGGTGCCCCGGCCGCATCCCCAGTCCCTCCCACGCAGCAACCCCCAAAGCAAGACCCCTGTAATAGATTGATATAGCTGCACTCCCGAGGAGATATTCCCTTCAACTATAATAAATCATCAAACTACTCCTGCTTCAGCACTCAGAGAGAATTCACCATTTCAGCCCCCCCAGGCCCTCCCCCGTCACGTGCCCCCTCCCAAGGGGAGCGTGTCCGCAGTAGGGAGGCTCCTACATTCCTCAAACCTGCAAGTGCACCCCCACCGCCAAGGCCGGGCCCACGTACCATGCGGCTGAGCGCTGCTCCTCATCGCACCCTCCAAGGCGGCCAGCTCACTCCCATTACCGGGCGGAACCGCACCTGAGCTCGATGCTTGCCACCGCCACGGCACCCCCCTCTACCAGACGCGGTCAGCCCGGCCAGGCGTGTCACCCCACGAGCCCCACCCGCCACAGGACTGCCACCTGCTCAGCACCGGCCCGCGCGCGCCACATGGCCTCCCCCACCTCCCCTCGGCAAGGGCAAAGGCAGCGCACATCGTGTAGATGGGAAAACGCACAAGACTTGCCGCCCGCCCACCCTCTTGCCGTACATCAAAACTGGGTGCTCCTGCCATACCGTACATAGTTCTAGGAAGCGCCGGACCACACAGCCCAACACCTTGGAGGCCCCGGTGCTAACACCCGCACATGCCCGCCAGCCGGCCTGTCACCTGCCCACTAAGCGCGCCGCCCGCAGCCCCTCCCAACGGCCCCACACTACCACGCAGACAGATGCCCCTAGAATGGTGCCAGAGCCCGTAGCCCAGAAAACATTCCCGCACGCCCCTTTAAAAACAGCAGCCACAAAACAAAACCCCCGCCGATTGACAAATCGGCCCCTTCCTCAACCACCCACCTACCGACCACAAAGCTTTATGTCCCCCTGGTGGTGCTCAGGAGTTGAGGAGAGGCTGTTTCCTCCTCTTCCAACTCCTTATAAATTCCCCCAAATCCCACCACTTCCCCTTGCCCTTGTAATCCCACCCCCCACCTTGTCCTTCCGGTCTCTGCGCGAATTCCCCAGGGGAAGACTGGTCTGCGACCTTTACTTCCCCTGGGGGCCGCATTGTCTTAACCGGACCCTCATGGGCCTGGTGTATTTGCGGCAACCTTGGTGCGTTTTCTTCCCCATGGGGTGGGAGGGACGCAGCCGGGGACACATTTTTCTGTCCCCGGCTTCAGATATTGCTCCAGCCCCTGATGCCCCATTTAGGAGCGGCCTCTGCCAAAATTAAGAGTTTCTCCCTCAGGAAGAGTTACACTCTTCTTTTGAAGTGTATACTGACCAATATCATTGACTAATTTAAACAAGCATAGACATTTGGGATTTAGGAGAATGATGAACTAAAATAATGTATTGAGAAACATTAGCTAACTTCCAGGAAAAATACAATATTCAATATAAGAATCTGAAAAAAAACGCTCAATTATAATGACAGGTGTGGCTGAGTTATTATTGGGACCCTGCTTCATTTCTTCTTGGGATGATCAGCTTGTAAATTTTGCATTTGGGAGGGACTAGCTCATCCAGCGTGGATCATTACTTTATGATAGCCAAGTTTCTGCCATGCATAATATGTCTACCCCTTTCTGGTCTAAAAATCCACACTCAAGTGATGGTACACTAACCAGATCTGATATTTTATAATAAAGTTTATAAATTAGTTTGAACACCGAATCAACATCAGGAGTAAAAGGCTGTAGATGGAAGAGGTGTTGGAATAAAAAGGGTTTAGCTGAGTTTTCCATGCATTAAGGGGCCGATTATGATTGCGTTTTTTCCGCATCCTCCGGGCCGGCAGAAGCCACCGCCGGCCCGGAGGATGCGGAAAAACCACTGCGGAGCCTCCAAAGACCCACCGCCAAATTAGGATGGCTGGTGGGTCTGGAATTCCGTCCACAGCTTTTCCGCCGCGGTCACCTTCCGACCGCGGCGGAAAAGCTCTAACATTGCTTGCGGTGTCTATCAGACACCGCCAGCCATATTAGGATGGTGGTGAATACATGCTTTTCCGCGGCGGCTTTTCCGCCGTGGAAAAGCATACGGACTTTCACTTCGGGGGCCCGTTGCGGGCCCCCTAGGTGAAAGGGGGGTGGGGGGTGCACATGGGGGGGTACCTATGGTACCCCCCTGCAATTGCATGCACAAAGTGGCAGGCACTGCGCAGTGCCTGCTGCTTTGTGCATGCAAATGCGATGCATGCATTTTTAACCTTGCGGCGGGTGCAGCTTGAAGCTGCATCCGCCGCAATGTTAAAGATAGAGGATGTGACCACCACCCTGGCGGTCACATCCTAATCTGCGCGGAGGGAACGCCGCAGCCCCTGCGGACGTTCCCTCCTCCTCAGGGGTCGCGGACGGACTCAAGTCCGTCCGCGATCCTAATCGGCCCCTAAATGTCTTAAGTTAGCATTCACGGCTCCATTTTATATTCAGCCGACATTTTGAGCCATGATCAAAACTAACTTCTGTCTCACTCTCTCTCTGCCCCAGCTGAAAGCAGTTGCAATAGTTTTTGTTTTGCCAAGGTTGAGCTTTGCTGTGCTAATGAATACACTGTTCTTGTCAGTACATACCTTTCCCATTAGATAGGCCCGCTCCCACCCTTAGAGCGGCAGGCACAGGCAGAGGGACCTTGGCGCTGAGATAGCATGTACCCATCTCAGGATTGAAGCCCATCCTTCTGTGTCTCCTTTGTTCACCAGCTACCACCTGGAAATTTCCAGTGAGGGCGTGTCTTTATTGATTCTGAATTGTACATTATGTATCGCCATGCTTGCGGAAGTTAGTCCTGCTTTAGCAATCCAAGGAGGCTGGTCAGACCGGACTTCACTCGAGTGTACCTGAATAAAATATATTTGGTTTGTGTTCTCTACTGTCTGACCGACTCTTCATTTGTGTGGAAGCTTGAGAGGTGGTCACGAGTGACCCGGGGGACCCTAATCGGGTCACTGCTTTCAGTGAGCTATCATTTACTTTTTAGTCTTTTGGTTGTTTTTGCCTCAGGCTATGTTTAATTCAAAAAGAGTGCTAAATGTTGTTGAGGTGAATAAATTAAATGGACCTGATTGAAGAGCAGTGCCTTGGGTGTCCAACTGGGAGTGATTTTTGAGTGTGTCAGGTAGTAGGCGAGCAAACACAGGCTTGTATTTCGTGCACTCTTGGTGTGCCCACAGTATGCCCACTATGCTCAGTTGGGTATCAGCATGATTTAAGTAGGGTACTGTTGGGTGTTATGTTATGGTCCACTTGTATAGGGCACGTTCACCAACAGGTCTCTTAGTGCTGGGTTAATGATCCATCATCTAGTCAGGTACTTAGCTATATGCATGCGAGAATAGCCACGTTTTCAGCATCCTTCTGAAGCACATGTAATTTTCTGCTAGTCTGAATGCAGTAGGGAATGAATTCCAGATCTGAGGGCCTAGAACAGAAATACGTATCCCTCCCAGAATCTTATGTTTGAATCTCTGGGCAATTAGGAGGTTCATTTGGGCTGATCTAAGGTTGCGTTTTGGGTAACATTTTTTAATTTGGCGGATATTTACTTAGGCATTTACGATTCTTGCTGCTTGGTTTTGTGCCATTTGAAGTCTATGATTTAGATTTTCTGGAAGTCCCACGTAGAGAGCTACAACTGGACCTCCAACAAACAGCAAGGCTGAGTCAATGAAGTTTAAAATGGCTGTCAAAATGAAAAGCGAAGATAGAATTAGCGTTAGCCCTGGTGGCACAAATACCTAAGGGATAAGTCAAGAGGAAGAATAATTACTAAAATGTTAATGTTTACTTAAAAAAGCGCATCTAGAAATGATTCTTAGACAATAAGCCCTTTCACCAACAGAATTGCTGGTCTGATAAAGTACCCAAAATGATGAGAGAATGCAAAATTATGGTGCCAACAACGTGAAATTGCAGCAAAGTTGCAGAGGGAATAACAACAGTTTTGAGTCACCATTCAAATGATATGTGAACGGTTGTGCTTCAGCCTGATTTAAATAGGGCATATAGGCGGCACATAAAAGTGGGCCGCTGCCCAACAGCTAGGCTTTCATATAGCCGGTTACCAGCTGTCATCTGCATATATTCCATTCCTTAAAATGAAACAAGATGTGCATGGAAGCGCTAGAAAATGGCACGATCTAGTTTCAAATCCCAGAATGCATTGTTGGACTAATAGGACAATCAAAATTGTTGTACCATTGGTTTTGAAAAGTAGAAATATGTGCATTCACAAATATCTTTCTATTATAGTAGTAAACGTCTGTAGAATAACTGTAGTCAGTTTCTACCTGTCAGTGACCAATTACCATTTCAGATTTACAGTAGTTCAGGTGCAAAAAAGGCCTGTTTTGAATAGCGCTAATCTTTGTACCATTGTACAAAGGTGAGTCGTCAAGGCCTAGCATTGGGGTGTACTAGAGCAACCGTCCAGTTCAAAATCTGATGCATGGACTCCGTATGAGAGATTGCGCAATATACCGCTTGCCGGCTTGGTAGTGCCTGGCTTCACTTGGAGTAAGGATCTGCTGCAAAGCCGCTCAAGCTACTTCATGTGATCTGACCTCAAGTCAAATGTGATGGGTGTTTGTGCCGCTCTGCCACAATCACGCCCCATTTTTTTGAATGAACGGGAGCTGAAAATTCACACATCCAGCAGATTTTGACACTAAGTAAGCATACTCTTTTGGTGCTAGGAAAACCGTCAGCACAAAGTTGAGCGACACTGCTGTTATGGCACTTTGCGCCATGCAAGCATGATCTGCGCTAAACTTTAGTAAACGTGGGCCTCGGAGGTGACATGTATGACATGTGACACATAGCGGTACAGTGAGCTTAGGTGTGTCTCTCTAGGAAATGAATACAAACTTGTGGCCTTCCGGGCTCTACGTTTCCGCACACTAGGAAGTAAGAACTTCCCAGTTCACCACTTGTAGCCCTTTAAAGTTACCAAATTGCACCATTCGTTACCGATGGGTGGGCAATAAAGCCTGTGCTGGCCCTGCCTGGCTCTTGTGCGTATGAGGTCAGGCGGAAGTCGAGCACGGTTAACACGGAGCACGCGGCAAGCAGCTGCCGCAAGGCCCCAGGGCGGTGTTTAGACTTTCCTGACGGACTGCTTTTGGTATGCATTTATGGGTCAGAAGGGATGCGCGCTCTACATTGTTGTCGTTTATTGCTCGGGTTGCTGGGTGTCTCGTTTCCTATTGAGCACGAGGGGTCTTAATACAGACACGAAGTCAAACATATGGCCGAGCTCCCTCGTGCATACCATCTACAGCCCAACGTGCTATGGCTTTGTCTACCCCACTGAGCTATTCAACGTAAGAAAACACTAAAGAAGGTACGAGAGGATGAAAGCCAGAAAAAGAGCAGGGACACCCAGAACAGACGCCCAGTCATCAAAATATTTGGCATGTAAGTCATGCTCCAAGCATCATGAAAACATATAATACTCTTCAATATTCCAAAAATGTATCCCTTTAACAGTGGTAAATTAGATTATACTACATCATTGAGTTATCTTTATTAGAAGTTGCAGTTTCTCTGTATTAGGTGATTATTCATTGTTCTACTGTATTACATTTTGACACCTTCGGTTCTTTCAATAAACTTACTTTTGAACTTAAAGAAGTTGCAGTTTCTAAGCCTGAACTAAGAAGCATGTATGACCACTCCACCAGCTGCCCTTATGGCAATACTATTGATTAGGATCACACAATTGGCAGGGGCGGCTGGTGACATTTGAAAGTGGTGGGGCGTAAACTAATTTGCATATTGCACCACAGCGAGCGCAGCGAGCGAGCCCGAACCACCTTGCATCCATCCATACATCATTCATGCATCCACCCATCCATCCACCCACCCACCCATCCACCAATTCTGCATCCATCCTGCATTCATCATTCATTCATGCATCCACCCATCCATCCAGCATCCATCATTCATTCATGCATTCACCCATCCATCCATCCTGCATCCATCATTCATGCATCCATCATTCATTCATGCATCCACCCATCCATCCATCCATCCTGCATCCATCATTCATTCATCCATCCATCCATCCATCCACCCATCCATCATCCATCCTGCATCCATTCCTGCATCCATTCATGTGTCCACCCATCCATCCACCCATCCTGCATCCATCATTCATGCACCCATCCATCCTGCATCCATCATTCATTCATCTACCCATCCATCCATCCAGCATCCATCCATCATTCATTCATGCATCCATCCACCCACCCATCTATCCACCCATCCATCATCCATTCCTGCATCCATTCCTGCATCCACCCACCCATCCATCCTGCATCCATCATTCATTCATGCACCCATCCATCCACCCTGCATCCATCCTGCATCCATCATTCATTCATCCATCCTGCATCCATCATTCATTCATGCATCCACCCATCCATTCATCCACCCATCATTCATCCTGCATCCATTCATGCATCCACCCATCCATCCATCCACCCACCCATCCTGCATCCATAATTCATGCACCCATCCATCCACCCATCCATCATTCATGCACCCATCCATCCTGCATCCATCATTCATTCATCCATCCACCCATCCATCATCCATCATCCATTCAATCATGCATCCATTCATCCACCCATCCATCCACCCATCCATCCACCCATCCATCCTGCATCCATTCCTGCATCCACCCATCCATCCATTCATGCACCCATCCATCCAGCATCCATCATGCATCCATCATTCATCCACCCATTCTGCATCCATCCTGCAGCCATCATTCATTCATCCACCCATCCATTCATCCACCCATCATTCATCCATCATCCATCCATCCATCCACCCATCCTGCATCCATCATTCATTCATGCACCCATCCATCCACCCTGCATCCATCCTGCATCCATCATTCATTCATCTACCCATCCACCCATCCTGCATCCATCCTGCATCCATGCATCCACCCATCCATTCATCCACCCATCATTCATCCATCATCCATCCATCCAGCATCCATCATTCATTCATGCACCCATCCATCCACCCTGCATCCATCCTGCATCCATCATTCATTCATCTACCCATCCAGCATCCATCCTGCATCCATCATTCATTCATGCATCCACCCATCCATTCATCCACCCATCATTCATCCATCATCCATCCATCCACCCATCCTGCATCCATCATTCATTCATGCACCCATCCATCCACCCTGCATCCATCATTCATTCATCTACCCATCCACCCATCCTGCATCCATCATTCATTCATGCATCCACCCATCCATTCATCCACCCATCATTCATCCTGCATCCATTCATGCATCCACTCATCCTGCATCCATCATTCATGTATTTTTATGACCATATAACTTGCACACAGCTTGTCAGTGTTTAATACCAGTCTCGAACCTTGTACTCCAGCACCAATGATACATGATTAATATTAATTGTTTTTAAAAACATGTATTTATTCGACACCAATTTCACACCTTAGTCGGAACATCATTTTTATTTGTGTTTTAAAATATCTATTTATTTAACACCAAAGTAAGTCATGTATACATTCTTATGGTTTGATAAGAGGCTCGAACCTGGTTTCCCAGCACCAAAGTCGGCCGTGCTATCCGTCAGGGGTTATGTAACCGGGCTATGTAGTGACGCCAATCCTGCGCCAGGATTGGCTGAGGGGGCACCATGACTCCTCGCCCAGTCGCCCTGTGTAACCCCGGGGGCTGCGGTCCGCCCCCTGGTCCTCTCTCTAAGGGGGAATTCACAAGAAAACGATCTGCGCATGCGCGGGCATGTTCGTGCCCAAAAATACACTTGCGCAGCTGCAGCAGCCCGATCCTCCCCCCCCCCCCCCTCCCCCCCTTGCGCACTCCGGGAAGGTCGGGTGTCTCCCGGTTTCCCGGCCGGCAGATAGCGCGATTTTTTTAAAATAATTGTGTTTGGCTTCTAGTGACGACGTGGTGGGTCCATGGGGCTTAGTGGGGCTTCGCCCCTACGCCCCAATGGACGCACCGCGCCTGACAATTGGTCAAGGGGGAAATTGAACTTTGATTTCCTGGTAACACGTTGTGCAATTCATCCACTGGATGGATATCTTATTGTCTCTCCCGTTTAGCCCCAAAGGGGGACGATTTGTGTTTAATTCCTCAAGTAGCTTCATTGTTACACAGTGTTAAAAAAAAGTAGGCTTGACACATATTAAATCAAACTGACACAAGAAGAATTTATAGAGATAAGTATGCAGTTACAAAAAATGTGCTCTGAAGACATCACAGCCTCACTGGAAGTATGAAGCTGCGAGAAGAGAACATTGGGAGCGCAGGACTCAATTGGGGGCAGAGGGTGTGCAAGTGGGAGGGGCAAGAACTGGCCAGCAGACCTGCTGCCCAGGGGCAGCTCCTCAATTATGGTGGAGAGGTGCTGCCCCACTAATGCCAGAAACCGGTCCTGGGAAGCTTGATTCCGGTCCAGGGAAGACATGGCTTGGCAGTTCGGGCTGGACTGTTCCCATGAGGCACAGGGTCAGACTGATTTGCATATGGCCATGTCTGAACTGGGGTGGCGGAGTGAGCTAAAGAACGGTGATGGATTAAACCCAGATCAGTTGACTGGGGGTGAGTGTTTGTATTGTCAACGCTCCGTCCATCACCACCGTTGGTTTTTCTTTGTGCGCCCTAAATTGGCAGGGTATGCTCAGACGTGAGTCCCTTGCTCACTTTGCCACTGGAGTCAAGCAAGCCCGGCTGAAGACGGCTGTAATGCCAGAAACCGGTCCTGGGAAGCTTGATTCCGGTCCAGGGAAGACATGGCTTGGCAGTTCGGGGTGGACTGTTCCCATGAGGCACAGGGTCAGACTGATTTGCATATGGCCATGTCTGAACTGGGGTGGCGGAGTGAGCTAAAGAACGGTGATGGATTAAACCCAGATCAGTTGACTGGGGGTGAGTGTTTGTATTGTCAACGCTCCGTCCATTACCACCTTTGGTTTTTCTTTGTTCCCACTAGGTGGCAGCAGATTTAAACAGATGAAAAATAATATGATAATAAACCATTTTACTATCATTTTATTTTTTTTCTTACCTGCAGGCTTCCAGCAACTCAGGTCATAGGGTGAGGCGGGACCATGCAATCTGCGTGCAACAGTGGGGAGGAGGTGTGATGGGCACTACTAAGTGGGCATGACGGTTTGGCCGGACGTCTTAGGCTGACCAAACCATCATGCGCACTTAGCATTTCTCCACCCGGCTGTGTTGTACAGCTGGGTGGAGAAAAGCCACAGGCTCCCAGGCACTGCCTGGGTGGCAAACCAGGCCTCAGACCAATCCCAGCACTGCTCTCATGCTGGGCATAGTATTCCCAGCATGAGAGTAGCATCAGGATTAACATCTGGGAGCCCGCGCAGTGTGCAGCAGAATCGGGAGAGGAGCATTGCAGCAACTGCAGCAGCAGGTAAGTGAAAAAAAATCTTGCCTTATTTTTGTATTCCCCTTACCCCACCTCCCTCGCTGCCCCACCGCTGCCGATATCGAGCAGCTGCTACTCGTCAGGTCTGTGATTTGTCAGGCAGCAGGGATTGGAAAGGGAAGACGTAATTTGGACACCTTGTGCATTTCACCTGCTGTCAAGTCGGTTTTATTTCCACTTTTGTGTCCTCTCAAGCTGTTATGCATTCTCCCGGGGCTCTGTCTTCACCCAAAGCCACACATTGTATAGCATTGTCTTTGGTTTTATGTTGTCTCTTACTCTGCAGGTTTATATTTTGCTTTGTATTTCATTAACTTTTTGTTCAAAATCCATAAATTGAAGTTTACATTTGGGGGCAATTTATTTTAAAAAAGCATACGTGTATAGCTGTGAAAAAAGCAGAGCAGTGATAGATAGAAACAAGCATTAGCAAAGCAAATAGGTCTCGGATATGCCAGAGCTATTGACTATGCCACTATGTTTTATCCGTGTTATACACCAGCGTGGCAGCTGTTCAGCATGGCTAAAAGTTAGTGCCGTTACGGAGAGTGTCGTGGAGTAGAGTGGGGTGTTACGATGCGGAATAGAGAGTCGTGAATTGGTGCAGAGTAGAGTTGAGTAATGTGAAGTGGAGTGAAGTGAATTGGAGTGGCATGGAGGGACATAGAGTGGAGTGGCATAGTGTTGTGAATTGTCGTAGAGGGAGTAGAGTGTTGTAGAGTTGATTGGTGTATAGAATAGGTTGAAGTAAAGTGGCATGGAGTGGTATAGAGGAGTTGTGTAGAGTGTCTATTAGAGTGGAGTAGTGTTGTAGAGTAGCATAGAATATAGTTGAGTGTTTCAGAGTGGAGTGGCATAGAGTGGATTAGAGTTTAATGGAGTAGAGCGTCATAAAGAGGGTTGTTTTACTTCTACTCTTAGAGGTGAGGGGGTACACTATGATTTGTAAAACATTTGGCTCATGCTCAACCACTGATTTGATCTGATGTGACTCAGGTGCTCTGTACATACCTATTATCTTTGATGTGAACATTTCCCTTTTAAAGCACTCTGAACCGCTGATTTGATCTGGTGTAACTCAGCTACTCTGTATATACTTGATATCTTTGATGTGAAATAAATCAATAGAGTGGAGTGTTGTAGAGTGGCCTATAGTGATGTGGCGTAAAGTACAGTGGTTCAGAGTAGATTGGCATGGAGTGCAGTGGATTAGAGTGCTTTTGTTTTGAGTAAAATGGCATAGAGTGCATTGGCATAGAGTGCATTAGCATAGTGTGCAGTTGCGTAGGGTAGAGTGAAATAGAGTGCAGTTGCGTAGAGTAGAGTGACATAGAGTGGAGTGGCACAGAGTAGAGTAGTGCAGTGTAGAGTGGTGCAAAGAAGAGTAGAGGGGATTGGCGCAGCATAGATTGCAATGAAGTTGGGTGGAGTGGTGCAGGGTGGCGTAGAGTGCAGTAGCATAGAGAAGAATGTTAAAGAATAGAGTGAAGTGGTGCAGGGTAAAGTGGAAAGGTGCAGGATAGAGTGCAGAGCTGTAGAGTTGAGTGGCGTAGATTGCAGTGGGGTAGAGTCACGCAGCGTGCAGTCACCTGGAGTGCAGTGGTGCAGAGTAGATTAGAATGGCGTAGAGTGTAGTGGTGTAGAGTGCATTGGCATAGGAATGAGTGGTACAGAGTAGAGTGCAGTGACATAGAGTGCAGTGGTGCAGAGTAGCGTAGAGTTTTTTTCAGGAACCAGCCACCAGTGTTGCTGAATGCCTGGGTTGCAAAATACCAAGGCTGCCTAATACAAATTCTACCTTTTGAACTTTCCTCCACTACCCTACACTTACTGTACTTTTACATCATTCTTGCAGGTTCTTTTTCTATCCTATATTCTTGCTGTTGACACTGTTGACCCTAGTTTCTCTCCGTTCCAATGCCTCTTTTTTCTGTCTTTCACTCTCTCTTTCTTGTTCTGAGTCAAAATCTGATGATCGAAAATAAGGGCATTATTTACAAAGAATGAATGCAGCGTGGTGCCGCAAGCCATTTGGCTGTGCAGCGCTGCATTAATTCCGAAACACAGGGATGTGTCATATTTTATTTATTTATTTATTCATTTCTACAATGATATGATGGATCCCTTTGCTGTCCTCTGCGCTGCCACACAATTATCTGCCATGTGCCACCGGCGGCACCCTTGCGCCATAGTGCAAGGGTGCCTGCGGTGAGGGGAATGATTGTTTATGCGCAGGAAGGGACACCTTCCAGCACAGTAACAATCACAAGAGGTGATTTCCTCATTCTATGTGTGCTTCAGAATGCAGTGCACATAGAAAGAGAACAAAATAGGAGAAATGCAAACATTTCTCCTTGTTGTTCCTCCCTACGCCTCCCTAGCATTCTGACCCATTTCCAGGTTTAGGATTTCGCGTAAATCCAGAAATGTAGCAGAAGCCATGGGTGTTGCGTAGGAACACCCACAACAACACCCACAGAATGCCCCTTTCAAGCAAAGTGTAAATATGGGGAAACAGCTTACACCGCTGGGTGCGTCACAAAAAGTGATGGACCAGTGGCGTGAGGGGCTTGTAAATAAACCCCTTAGTCTGTAACTAAAAAGAAATGCCAGTGTCCATCATCTGCAAACACCTCTATAAATTACTGCCTCCAGAGCACTGCCTCCATTTGTAACAAATAATGACGAACACCAATATGTGCTGGATGTCAAGTTGCAATCTTACAATTTTCTGTTAGAAGGATGACCTGGGCTTCGTCCTAGGATATAATCATGCCCCTAAGTTGAAGAGCTCTATCTAAATACAGGTGAACAAAAATGTCTATTCTCACACCACGGCAGCCATGGACCTAAAACAACAGCTCACAGAAGCTATTGAGAATTTCATGATCTTATGCATCAATGATAGGACCTGCATCAGTAACACACCTTGCAAATGTTTCAGTCTCAAGACTTGCCAACCCCCCAAGGCGGGGAACAAACATCTGCAATTCCACACGTAAACACGACTATTAACAGTGACTGCATATCCCACCTACGGTATACAACCTTTACAACGCAACTTTTACCACGACCTACCATTACCACACATTTTTTACAACGCAGGATCCATTACAACGCATACCATTACCACGCATGTATTTACAACGCAGGTACTTTTACAACGCATACCATTACAACGTAAGTATTGGTAAGTATATTATTTTATTAAAAATATTATTTGGGTTTTTTGGTAAAGGGGTATTTTTAGGGTTCAGGGTCAGTTTTGGGTTTTTGGGTAAAGGGGTATTTTTAGGGTTTAGGGTCAGTTTTCAGTTTTTGGGTAAAGGGGTATTTTTAGGGTTTAGGGTCAGTTTTCAGTTTTTGGGTAAAGGGGTATTTTTAGGGTTTAGGGTCAGTTTTCAGTTTTTGGGTAAAGGGGTATTTTTAGGGTTTAGGGTCAGTTTTCAGTTTTTGGGTAAAGGGGTATTTTTAGGGTTCATGGTCAGTCAGTTTTCAGTTTTTGGGTAAAGGGGTATTTTTAGGGTTTAGGGTCAGTTTTCAGTTTTTGGGTAAAGGGGTATTTTTAGGGTTCAGGGTCAGTTTTCAGTTTTTGGGTAAAGGGGTATTTTTAGGGTTCAGGGTCAGTTTTCAGTTTTTGGGTAAAGGGGTATTTTTAGGGTTCAGGGTCAGTTTTCAGTTTTTGGGTAAAGGGGTATTTTTAGGGTTCAGGTATTTTTTGGGTTCAGGGTCAGTTTTGTGTTTTTGGGTAAAGGGGTATTTTTAGGGTTCAGGGTCAGTTTTGGGTTTTTGGGTAAAAGGGGTATTTTTTGGGTTCAGGGTCAGTTTTGGGTTTTTGGGTAAAAGGGTACAGTGTAAAAATTAAATATAATTAAATTTAAATTACATTACATTAAATTGATTAAATTAAATTAATTAAATTAAATTAAATTAAATTAAATTAAATTAAATTAAATTAAATTAAATTAAATTAAATTAAATTAAATTAAATTAAATTAAATATTAAAAAATATTATATACTTACCAATACTTACGTTGTAATTGTATGCGTTGTAAAGGTATATGCGTTGTAAATACATGCATGGTAATGGTATGCGTTGTCATGGATCCTGCGTTGTAAAAAATGCGTGGTAATGGTAGGCGTGGTAAAAGTATGCGTTGTAACATCATACATCCCCCACCTACTCCTCGGTATGTGCGGGATCAAAGAAATGGAATGAAATTAATAAAGGATATACTTCATCTACATCATTAGCAACGTGCCAACTCCCCTGCACCGAGAGGAGGAGAGCTGTTCAAGCCTTCGTGAACCAAGGACACATTTGGGCATCTATCATGTTGAATTAGATTTGTAATTTAGTCTAGCCAATGGAACTGTCTATTCCTCTCAAGTTAGGTGCAGAGTAACTCCATAAACAGATCTCCTCCCAACACCTTATCTGGAAAGCCAAGTTTGCCAGGACCTTGGACTCTGTCCCCTCTGAAGAAAATTACATATTTATATGTATTTGTGCCCCCAAGCGCTACCCTCTCACCATCTGCCATGTTGAATAAAAACCCCTGCATTACTTCACATTCAGAGGCCTTATTTCTCTGTCACCAGGCCCCTCCATGCCAGACCCTGAAAAAGGCACACAATACATTTCTCTGCAGCACATTAGATATTTTTTTGAGCAGTCACGGAGAAGAGGCCCAGCCCGGGGTGTCTTAACAGTGTCAAACAAGGGTCAACTTGATAAAGCTGCATTCTGGCCCCGAGCAGGAGGCGAGCAGAAGCCCCTCTGCAGAGATAAGGCCCAGTTTTGCTGTCGGCTCTCAGAGATAAGTGGGGCCCATATTTAGGGAAACCTCCAAGACAGTTACACAAGGGGTGGACAGGAAGGGCCAAACCAACTTGCTATTATGAAGCAGCAACACTTCTACAGATGAGAGCAATCTGCATGCTGCCCCGAGCTAGAGATAAGACCAGACATGCTAGTCACTCTGACACCCAGGGCCCTCCCTGACCAACAAAAAGGAAACAGCCCTCATGTAAAAGTCTGATAAAGTTACGCAAACAGACAGTGCGAGTTTTAGCTGACCTTGCTGCCCCCTCTATGCACCCACCCACCTATGACTCATTACAGTGAACGCCTACATGCTCATATCTTTTTCTTTCCTTCTGCTTGGAGGGTTCCTCCCTATGTATGCAAAGAATGTATAAATATTGTACTCTGTGAATATAGCTCGGAACTCTCCTGTGCCTGCTTGGCGCTGGAGATCTCCCTTAACTCGAGTTAATGCAATAAAGCCCATTGACTCTAATACCACGGACTCTGCTCCTCATTTATGCTTGATCCTTTTGATATTTATTTATTTATAGAAATTATGATAGTGTAAATAATTTATTTACGACATAATCTGGTGCCCGAATAGGGACGCATCCCCTTCCCCACGCGCCGGCGATGTAGGTCCGGCCCCTGCCCCCTTCTACAGCCTAGACGGACTTCAAGTGTAGACGTCAGCGGGACTTCCCGCCAACTCCCTCAGGCCCACGGAGGAGGCGGACTGCGACCAGACATCCACACGAGGCGGTGAGGAAGATTGCGGAGCGTCCTGACCCAGAGCCCAACCCGTGAGAGAGCCGAGTCCGAGGTCTTCAGAGGTCCGCCATTCCTGCGCAAGCGTCAAGCGTCTGATGAACAGGTCTTCAAGTTCTTCTTCCCGGTGAGTACCACTGAGAACGCATAAAGACGGGTTCATTTAATGAACACGGTAAAGACGTGTCTCCTTCACGAGACCGGTATGGTTGTACTGTATTCCAGTACATAAGTATATGTTGTATATGTTTTGAGTTTGAAATTGTTTTAGTTAGGTTCCAGCATGCCGTTGTTTTAAAAATTGCGTAAAATAGGCACTAAAAAGGGAATATTAGAAGAGGCAGTTAATGTCCCGCCAAGAGATACTCCCGGCCATTTTATGTATAACAAACATGGCATCAGCGCTATTCTCTATTTAGACCTCTGGGTAGATTACACAAAGGATCTAGAGACGGTCGATAGATGGCCTGCGACCGGCACATGGGATTCAGAATGTATTATGAGAGTAGAGGAACAACTATGCAAAAGGAAGTCGAGGCCCTCGCAGAAAGAGGCCATTGAATTATGGCGCAAAGAGGCCAATAGGAGGGCCCTGAAAGAACTTAACAAAGCCGAGAAAAGCAGGCAAATGTCAGAACAGGCAAAAGAAAAAGAGTTACTAGAAGAGGGTGAACAGGTTCAAGTGGAACAAATGGATAGGGAAAGAAATGCTCTTGTTGCTGGTGTCTACCCTGTACTCTCAGAGGAGATTGCAGAGGAAGTCCCCCAAAATGTACCCCTTAAAATTAAACCAACGGCACCAGAGGGGTTCCTTTCCGCCTACCTAGCAGAGCCACCCCCAGCCTACATAGACGCACCATTTCCCCCGCTCCCCCCAGAGGCCGCGCCCCAGCCAGTCCAGGACCAACAACAGGTTTCCGGGGGTGCGGAAGGGGGGGGGATAAGGAAATAAAGGATGACGTTGAACTCCCTAGATGTATATATGATTTACAGCCAGGTATTACTGGTCCAATGCACGCCATATCAATACGAGTAAGGCAAGCCATCGCAGAGCTAGATGGACTGCCTGATATGAATACACATTTAGATGCCTTGTATGAGTTCATCAGAACAGGACGGAACCATGAATGCGTAGCTCAAGCTATGGAAAATAGAAAAGTAAAAGCTAAGAACAACATCCTCCGTTTTATTGTCAACTGTCTGATCAGGGAATGTGATGAGGGTGATGGGGACGTGGAGGTTAGTTTAATAGAGTGGAGCGACAGCATCAATGACGGTAAACATGATAAGGTAGCGCAGACAGAAGCAATGACGAATAAGATTAAAAAGAAAATACTAGCAATACGTAACGCCGAGAAGGAAGGCAGGGATAGTGTGTCAGAGGAGGGGGATAATAACGAGACGCCAGACAAAATGAATTTTCTGGGCATAGCACGGCACTGTAATGGCGCCAAACACCATCGACCTCAGAAAACAAGGGTTAACAAGGAAACAAACATCTCTCCTGAGGATTTGTTCCAAACAACTGAAAAAGCCCTAGACCATTGGATGGACGATGAGCCACCCCTCACGCCACATAAGAGAGAGTTGGCTCGGTCGGCCACCCAGTGGGTGTCCCAACATCATGTATATAATCCCGACATAGTGGCCCAGATGTTCCTGAGCCTCCCACCACTCGAACAACGCCTGGCCAGCATCTATATGGTCCAACACTTGATCACGTTGTATGAGAGCCAATATCACCACCCTGGCAAATTATATAAAATACTGGAAAAGGTAATACTAGATAGATGGATAGAACAGGGCCCAGAACTGATTAACACCATTTTAGACTTGCGTCTCCAATATGAGCAATTCCTGTCCGCCTCAATGACACCAGACCCTCGCCCCAGAGGACAGTACCCTCTGCGAGAGGTCCACCCCATAAGAAAAATAGATGGCACTGTCCAGCGGGTATATGTCTATACCCCTCTCACCAAGCTAGAAATACTGGAAATGAAGAGGTTGTTACCTTCCCATGATAAAGACCCGGGGGGGGGTTCACAGAGAAATAAAAGATATACTCCGCATAGGAGACTATACTTACCCTGATATCCTAAGGTTACTAAAGGTCTTGTTACCAGCAGGCATTTACGAGAAACTTAAAGAGAAAGACTGGGATGTGGGAGATAAAATGTTGAAGTGGGCAGAGTTGCAAGCTGAAGATGCAGGTAGGGCCCCGGAGGATGGCCTTGGTGAAAAAATTAAGGGGCTCCCCGAACTCCTTATAAAAATTTTACCAAGACTATTGACGACTAAAAAGGAAGACTGGGATGCAATTTCAGCCTGTAAACAGAAACCAGAGGAAGACACGAGCGATTACTACACTAGGTTGGAAAAATGCTTCGCTGTCAACAGTGGTTTAAAACACAGTAGTGAGGCCTATCCCCACCTTTTTGTGACCAAACTGGTAGATAACGCCCTTCCTCAGATTAGGAATAGAGTGCTGAAGGTTGAGAGCACTTGGCAAGCAAATAGCCCCTCACAAATGTTACAGATGTTGCAATACCACCAAAATAGAATAAGGGAAGAGCAAGAACAAGAAAAGAAGCGCATGAAGGATACAAAAATGAAGGTGCTAGTTGCCCAAACAGTACCTGCAAACACGAACAAGAATGGTACCGCACCCACTAAAGGGACCTGCAATTATTGTAAACAACAGGGTCACTTTGTAAGGGAATGCCCCGTCCTAAAGCACAATATAGCCACAGGTAAAACAAAGGAACGGCCCTATACACCCAGACAGTACAACACTCAACAGACACAAGTCCCCACCCCGCCACAGGTCCAGACGCCCGCTGCCGCTGCACCTCAAATGTATCAGTACACGCAGTCAGACTACCCAGAATACCAGTCTTTTTCATGAAACAGCCTCGAGAGGGAAGATTGCTTGCCCCTTATCCCAGTTCCTGTGTACCAAGAGGGTCCTTATGTACATGCTCGTTTGCTGGGGCAAGATAGAAAGTTTCTGATTGACACAGGGGCAAGCAGGACTACCATCAGTCATGACGAGGTCCCAGGGGCACCTCTCTCGGGCTCACAGAATATATTCCTGGGATTTTCTGGAAAGCCAATTGTCAACAAAGTATCAGAACCAGTCTCTTTAGGGGTGGGTCCACTGACACGCACCACAGACCTACTACTCACTAAGACATGTCCAGAAAATATACTAGGTATAAAGACCCTAAAAGAACTGGGAGCAGTTATCTGTTGCTCACCAGAAGGAGTAAGACTGTTTTTGCGTGATTTCAAAGGGCATTTCACGGTTAGAGATTTTGATCCCAGACTTCATGATGTCCAACAGTATCTATGGGCACAAGGTTCGACTGACGTAGGTTACATGGATATAACACCACACGAGGTCACTCTTAAGGAAGGAGTAGTCCTACCCCGAATACGACAGTACAGGATTCCACCTGAGGCTGAAACAGCCTTATTAAAAATAATTCAAGAACTCATTGAACAGGGGGTGGTGGTGGAGACAGACTCGAATGTGTGTAACTCCCCCGTCCTCCCTGTTCTTAAACGCACAGACCCTCAAGCACCCCCAGTTTACAGACTAGTAGTTGACCTTCGAGAACTGAACAAATGTGTGGTCCCACAATACCCAGTGGTCCCAGACATTTCCTCATTATTTACTGCCATTGATTCTGAGGCAACATTTTTCACGGTCATTGACCTGAAGAATGCATTCTTCAGCATTCCAATACATCCTGACAGTCAATATCTTTTTGGATTCAGTTTAAAAGGATGCAGCTTTAAATTTACAAGAACTCCCCAAGGCTTTACAGAAAGCCCAAGTGTTTACAGTCAGGCATTAAAGAGACAACTTGACAGTATTAGTATGCCTACTAACACAGCATTAATACAGTACGTGGATGACATTCTCATCACAGCAAGATCAGAAACTGACTGTGAAGAGGCTTCCCTCACGGTCCTTCATTTTCTGGCGGACAAGGGGCACAATGTGTCCCCTTCGAAGTTACAGTTCTGTGAACAGCAAGTGGCTTACTTAGGGCACTTGCTGTCCAAGGAGGGTAGGCAGCTGACACAAGAACGAATTAAATTGATTTCCAACATTTCACAACCCAAAACACAGAAAGAAGTACGTGCATTCATTGGCCTTACTTCCTATTGCAGACAATGGATTCCCCAGTATGCCCACATAGTCAAGCCACTCATACAATTGACTACATTGGAGGCAGCCACCTCTAACGTCCTCCCTTGGACATCAGAGCACACCTTAGCATTTGAGGAACTAAAACGGGCATTATGTCAAGCGCCAGTTTTAGCCACTCCTGATTACAAGAAACACTTCACCCTGTTCGTGACAGAGCGGGATGGAACAGCACTATCTGTCCTCACACAAGACCAAGCAGGGAAACACAAGCCATGTGCTTATTTTTCTAGTACACTGGACCCTGTAGCACAGGCTCTGCCAGCATGCTTGAAATCTGTTGCGGCCACAGCTTTGGCCATAAGACAAAGTGACTCGATAGTGCTGGGACACTCCCTGACAGTACAAGTACCACACGCAGTGGAAGTTCTCCTGAATAGGACACAGACACAACACCTGACTGTAGCAAGATTGACAGGATACGAGCTGACACTATTTCAACCCCACATAGAGATTAGAAGATGTAACATACTCAACCCTGCCACTCTTTTACCCTCAAGCACAGATGACACCACACCCCATGACTGTGTGGAAGTAATATATGTAGTGACAAAGCCAAGACAAGACTTGACAGATGTTGCACTCCCAGACCCTGACATAACGTCTTATGTAGATGGATCATGCATGAGAACAGGGGCAGGAGAATTAGTGGCAGCATACGCCGTAACTACTGACCATGAGATCATAGAGACACAAAGAATAGATATCCTGTCAGCACAAGCAGCAGAGCTCATTGCTTTGATGCAAGCCTGTAAACGAGCAAAACAGTTAAGGGTTAACATCTACACTGATTCACAATATGCGTTTGGGGTAGTTCATGACTTTGGGGTACTATGGAGGGAGAGAGGTTTTCTGACCTCACACGGGGCCAAGATACAGCATGGCCCTCTCATACAGGCCTTGTTAGAAGCAATACACCTACCTACAGCCATAGCGATCCTGAAATGCAAAGCACACACCAAGGCCACAGATGTCATTTCCCAAGGTAATGACCTGGCAGACCGAACTGCTAAACAGACAGCTCAGACTCCAATTGACATAACAAACTCACAGGTATTACCACTGACAAGGACTATGACAGTCAGGGATCCCTCCAAAGATGTACAAGATATACAGACCCATGCCACTCCAGATGAAATAAAGAAATGGACTGAACAAGGAGGGGTCCAGACTGACCAGGGTTGGATGACTAAAAACAAAAAGACATGGTTCCTCCCAGACTCTATGGTACAGGTGAAAATAGAGACAGCACATAGCCCGGCACACTTGGGAGAGAAGGGAATGTTGGATGGCCTGCAGAATATCTGGTTTAACAAACACTTGAGAGCGGCAGCAAAGCAGAAAGTGAAGACTTGCATGATTTGTTGCCAATTTATCCCTGGAAAAGGCATCTCAGTGGAACAGGGTGGATTTCATCCCCCTGATCACCCTTTTGAGGTTCTCCAAATGGATTATATTCAAATGGACAGATGTAGAGGTCACAAGTACGTCCTGGTAGTGGTGTGTGCCCTAACCAGATGGACAGAAGCTTACCCAGTCCCAGATTATACTGCAGTTACAACAGCCAAACAGTTTGTGAGGGAGTTCTTCCCTAGATACGGGTTGCCACGTGTCATTTACTCAGACAATGGCCAGCCCTTCTCCTCTGAGCTCATGAAACAGGTGTCCCTTCTGTTGGGATATACCTGGAAGTTCCATTGTGTAAGGCATCCCCAAGCAGCAGGTCTAGTAGAGAGACATAACCAGACCCTCAAAACAAAATTAGCTAAAGTCTGTGCAGAAAAGGGCGTGGATTGGATGGTAGCCTTACCGGTTGCCCTTTTTTACATGCGCATGGTAGCTCATTCTAGAACCGGACTATCCCCATATGAGGTGGTCTTTGGAAGACCACCGAATATGTGGGGTACACCAATACCTAAAAGAATACTGATGTTGACAGTACTATGCTCACAGATTACCTGGCTTCCTTGATGTCTGCACTACTCTCTTGCCGTTCGCAGGTTGCCGCTGCCTTCCCTGACAACACCCAGGTCGAGGACCATGCCATAGCCCCAGGGGACTGGGTGCTGATAAGAGATTTCGACCGGACGAGCCCTCTGGACCCCAGGTGGAAGGCACCAAAATTAGTCCTGCTGACGACGAGGACGGCCATCAAAGTCGAGGGAAGAAAGGGGTGGCTGCATGCCAGTCACTGTAAAAAATACTTTGGGACTACCGGAACATTTGCTAAAAACAAAGACAGTACAGACTTTGAGCCCCCCTTTTTGGAAAAGACTCCCCAGCAAGAGTACACTTCCAAACTGAGATCTAGAAGGTCAGTCGACGTTTGATTGTCTAAGTCCACCCGGTGGTGAAGCGGTTGAACATGATGTCTGACTTGAATAAACTAGTGAACAGTAAAGAAAAAAGGACTAATATGAGAAAGAAATACTGCAAGCTATTACACAGCAGATGTATAGTGTCTCTGATTATTGTACTTTTTATGAGCATTGTGGTAATAAGTATTGGCTGGTTCTTACATGTTCTCTATCCACCTGCTGTCTCACAGAACGTCACCACAGTACACTCACATGTTGAGCTCCCAGTACACTTAGAGAACAGAAGAAATGAATTTAAGAACAATACTTTCATCACCCTTTTACAACAACATCAACTGGCCATAAACACATCCAACTGCTGGGTGTGCGGTCTTCTTCCCCATACAGTTGCCAAAGGCATGCCTTTCATCACTCTCCCTTTTTCTTATGAAGGCTCTTGTACCGGTTGGTGGGAAACAAACAAAGCTTCCTATATGGCCAATATGGATACAAAAGAGCAGTCTCAGCTCGGATATCACCTATACATTTTATGTTGGCGAGGTGAAAAGAACAGGACATGTGGTACCCCACTAGAGCAGGAAGCCTATGCTGACCACGGTAACAGATCTAATAAGTTATATTATCAGTATATGGACAGGAGAAAAAGATCCGTTTCACCTGTTTTTGTGGCATCAACGAAAGCCCCTTTTTGTGTCCAAAGTAAAGGAAAGATACGTATGGGTGATAGCATCTGCAATCACACAGTCAATTTGAATGGAACAAACAATACACGGCTTATAGCCGCACAGGGCACCTACTTCATATGTGGGGATAAAGGTTATACATGGCTCCCACAGGGCTGGTCCGGCACTTGTTACATTGCTTTTCTCCTTCCCCCCACCTACACTGCCCCTGCGGACTATCATGAAATTGAGCCTCTGACTGTCTATAACAGACGGCGAAGGGGGGTCATAGATACAGAAGATACAGCAGGGCAGGAGGCGGGAGACTTCTTTGCCGGAGTCATTCCATTTTGGGGTCCCATGGTAAACAGCAGGAACATCCGCCACCTCACACGAGTGGTGCAAAACACGATAGATGCAACGGCAGGTGCCCTCTCTAATCTCACAGCTGAGGTGGTCGCGGATAGACTCATGACCCTACAAAATCGCATTGTTTTAGACATCGTTCTGGCTGACCGTGGTGGTGTATGCAGATTGATCTCCACAAGTTGTTGTGTGTTTATTCCAAATAACGTACCTACGGTATACCAGGCCATTGCCAAGCTACACAAGATGTCAAGTCAGCTAGACATGGATAAAGGAGAATGGTCCTTAAGCAGCTGGTTGTGGGGATTAGTATCAACATGGGGATGGAAAGTGTTGACTGTAGTAGGATCAATACTGTTTATCATCTTCAGTTGTTGCCTCTGCATCCAATGCGGCCCGGCCATCTGCGGTCTGTGCGCCACTGCCTGCATTCCCCGTCCACATGTGCAGAGCAGAAAAAATGAAAAGATCATGTTGCAAGAACACATTAACGGCCTGATGAAAATAGAGGTGTATTAGAGGGGTGCGCTTGGGGACAAGGAGGGAATGAAGAAAATTACATATTTATATGTATTTGTGCCCCCAAGCGCTACCCTCTCACCATCTGCCATGTTGAATAAAAACCCCTGCATTAGTTCACATTCAGAGGCCTTATTTCTCTGTCACCAGGCCCCTCCATGCCAGACCCTGAAAAAGGCACACGATACATTTCTCTGCAGCACATTAGATATTTTTTTGAGCAGTCACGGAGAAGAGGCCCAGCCCGGGGTGTCTTAACAGTGTCAAACAAGGGTCAACTTGATAAAGCTGCATTCTGGCCCCGAGCAGGAGGCGAGCAGAAGCCCCTCTGCAGAGATAAGGCCCAGTTTTGCTGTCGGCTCTCAGAGATAAGTGGGGCCCATGTCAAGGGAAACCTCCAAGACAGTTACACAAGGGGTGGACAGGAAGGGCCAAACCAACTTGCTATTATGAAGCAGCAACACTTCTACAGATGAGAGCAATCTGCATGCTGCCCCGAGCTAGAGATAAGACCAGACATGCTAGTCACTCTGACACCCAGGGCCCTCCCTGACCAACAAAAAGGAAACAGCCCTCGTGTAAAAGTCTGATAAAGTTACGCAAATAGACAGTGCGAGTTTTAGCTGACCTTGCTGCCCCCTCTATGCACCCACCCACCTATGACTCATTACAGTGAACGCCTACATGCTCATATCTTTTTCTTTCCTTCTGCTTGGAGGGCTCCTCCCTATGTATGCAAAGAATGTATAAATATTGTACTCTGTGAATAAAGCTCGGAACTCTCCTGTGCCCGCTTGGCGCTGGAGCTCTCCCTTAACTCGAGTTAATGCAATAAAGCCCATTGACTCTAATACCACAGACTCTGCTCCTCATTTATGCTTGACCCTTTTGATATTTATTTATTTATAGAAATTATGACAGTGTAAATAATTTATTTACGACATAATCTGGCGCCCGAATAGGGACGCATCCCCTTCCCCACGCGCCGGCGATGTAGGTCCGGCCCCTGCCCCCTTCTACAGCCTAGACGGACTTCAAGTGTACACGCCAGCGGGACTTCCCGCCAACTCCCTCAGGCCCACGGAGGAGGCGGACTGCGACCAGACATCCACACGAGGCGGTGAGGAAGATTGCGGAGCGTCCTGACCCAGAGCCCAACCCGTGAAGGAGCCGAGTCCGAGGTCTTCAGCGGTCCGCCATTCCTGCGCAAGCGTCAAGCGTCTGATGACCAGGTCTTCAAGTTCTGCTTCCCGGTGAGTACCACTGAGAACGCATAAAGACGGGTTCATTTAATGAACACGGTAAAGACGTGTCTCCTTCACGAGACCGGTATGGTTGTACTGTATTCCAGTACATAAGTATATGTTGTATATGTTTTGAGTTTGAAATTGTTTTAGTTAGGTTTCAGCATGCCGTTGTTTTCAAAATTGTGTAAAATAGGCGCTAAAAAGGGAATATTAGAAGAGGCAGTTAATGTCCCGCCAAGAGATACTCCCGGCCATTTTATGTATAACAAACATGGCATCAGCGCTATTCTCTATTTAGACCTCTGGGTAGATTACACAAAGGATCTAGAGACGGTCTATAGATGGCCTGCGACCGGCACATGGGATTCAGAATGTATTATGAGAGTAGAGGAACAACTATGCAAAAGGAAGTCGAGGCCCTCGCAGAAAGAGGCCATTGAATTATGGCGAAAAGAGGCTAATAGGAGGGCCCTGAAAGAACTTAACAAAGCCGAGAAAAGCAGGCAAATGTCAGAACAGGCAAAAGAAAAAGAGTTACTAGAAGAGGGTGAACAGGTTCAAGTGGAACAAATGGATAGGGAAAGAAATGCTCTTGTTGCTGGTATCTACCCTGTACTCTCAGAGGAGATTGCAGAGGAAGTTCCCCAAAATGTACCCCTTAAAATTAAACCAACGGCACCAGAGGCGTTCCTTTCCGCCTACCTAGCAGAGCCACCCCCAGCTTACATAGACGCACCATTTCCCCCGCTCCCACCAGAGGCCGCGCCTCAGCCAGTCCAGGACCAACAACAGGTTTCCGGGGGTGCGGAAGGGGGGGGGGGATAAGGAAATAAAGGATGACGTTGAACTCCCTAGATGTATATATGATTTACAGCCAGGTATTACTGGTCCAATGCGCGCCATATCAATACGAGTAAGGCAAGCCATCGCAGAGCTAGATGGACTGCCTGATATGAATACACATTTAGATGCCTTGTATGAGTTCATCAGAACAGGACGGAACCATGAATGCGTAGCTCAAGCTATGGAAAATAGAAAAGTAAAAGCTAAGAACAACATCCTCCGTTTTATTGTCAACTGTCTGATCAGGGAATGTGATGAGGGTGATGGGGACGTGGAGGTTAGTTTAATAGAGTGGAGCGACAGCATCAATGACGGTAAACATGATAAGGTAGCGCAGACAGAAGCAATGACGAATAAGATTAAAAAGAAAATACTAGCAATACGTAACGCCGAGAAGGAAGGCAGGGATAGTGTGTCAGAGGAAGGGGATAATAACGAGACGCCAGACAAAATGAATTTTCTGGGCATAGCACGGCACTGTAATGGCGGCAAACACCATCGACCTCAGAAAACAAGGGTTAACAAGGAAACAAACATCTCTCCTGAGGATTTGTTCCAAACAACTGAAAAAGCCCTAGACCATTGGATGGACGACGAGCCACCCCTCACGCCACATGAGAGGGAGTTGGCTCGGTCGGCCACCCAGTGGGTGTCCCAACATCATGTATATAATCCCGACATAGTGGCCCAGATGTTCCTGAGCCTCCCACCACTCGAACAACGCCTGGCCAGCATCTATATGGTCCAACACTTGATCACGTTGTATGAGAGCCAATATCACCACCCTGGCAAATTATATAAAATACTGGAAAAGGTAATACTAGATAGATGGATAGAACCGGGCCCAGAGCTGATTAACACCATTTTAGACTTGCGTCTCCAATATGAGCAATTCCTGTCCGCCTCAATGACACCAGACCCTCGCCCCAGAGGACAGTACCCTCTGCGAGAGGTCCACCCCATAAGAAAAATAGATGGCACTGTCCAGCGGGTATATGTCTATACCCCTCTCACCAAGCTAGAAATACTGGAAATGAAGAGGTTGTTACCTTCCCATGATAAAGACCCGGGGGGTTTCACAGAGAAATAAAAGATATACTCCGCATAGGAGACTATACTTACCCTGATATCCTAAGGTTACTAAAGGTCTTGTTACCAGCAGGCATTTACGAGAAACTTAAAGAGAAAGACTGGGATGTGGGAGATAAAATGTTGAAGTGGGCAGAGTTGCAAGCTGAAGATGCAGGTAGGGCCCCGGGGGATGGCCTTGGTGAAAAAATTAAGGGGCTCCCCGAACTCCTTATACAAATTTTACCAAGACTATTGACGACTAAAAAGGAAGACTGGGATGCAATTTCAGCCTGTAAACAGAAACCAGAGGAAGACACGAGCGATTACTACACTAGGTTGGAAAAATGCTTCGCTGTCAACAGTGGTTTAAAACACAGTAGTGAGGCCTATCCCCACCTTTTTGTGACCAAACTGGTAGATAACGCCCTTCCTCAGATTAGGAATAGAGTGCTGAAGGTTGAGAGCACTTGGCAAGCAAATAGCCTCTCACAAATGTTACAGATGTTGCAATACCACCAAAATAGAATAAGGGAAGAGCAAGAACAAGAAAAGAAGCGCATGAAGGATACAAAAATGAAGGTGCTAGTTGCCCAAACAGTACCTGCAAACACGAACAAGAATGGTACCGCACCCACTAAAGGGACCTGCAATTATTGTAAACAACAGGGTCACTTTGTAAGGGAATGCCCCGTCCTAAAGCACAATATAGCCACAGGTAAAACAAAGGAACGGCCCTATACACCCAGACAGTACAACACTCAACAGACACAAGTCCCCACGCCGCCGCAGGTCCAGACGCCCGCTGCCGCTGCACCTCAAATGTATCAGTACACGCAGTCAGACTACCCAGAATACCAGTCTTTTTCATGAAACAGCCTCGAGAGGGAAGATTGCTTGCCCCTTATCCCAGTTCCTGTGTACCAAGAGGGTCCTTATGTACATGCTCGTTTGCTGGGGCAAGATAGAAAGTCTCTGATTGACACAGGGGCAAGCAGGACTACCATCAGTCATGACGAGGTCCCAAGGGCACCTCTCTCGGGCTCACAGAATATATTCCTGGGATTTTCTGGAAAGCCAATTGTCAACAAAGTATCAGAACCAGTCTCTTTAGGGGTGGGTCCACTGACACGCACCACAGACCTACTACTCACTAAGACATGTCCAGAAAATTTACTAGGTATAAAGACCCTAAAAGAACTGGGAGCAGTTATCTGTTGCTCACCAGAAGGAGTAAGACTGTTTTTGCGTGATTTCAAAGGGCATTTCACGGTTAGAGATTTTGATCCCAGACTTCATGATGTCCAACAGTATCTATGGGCACAAGGTTCGACTGACGTAGGTTACATGGATATAACACCACACGAGGTCACTCTTTAGGAAGGAGTAGTCCTACCCCGAATACGACCTGAAACAGCCTTATTAAAAATAATTCAAGAACTCATTGAACAGGGGGTGGTGGTGGAGACAGACTCGAATGTGTGTAACTCCCCCGTCCTCCCTGTTCTTAAACGCACAGACCCTCAAGCACCCCCAGTTTACAGACTAGTAGTTGACCTTCGAGAACTGAACAAATGTGTGGTCCCACAATACCCAGTGGTGGATGTATGACGTTATAACGCATACTATTACTCCGCAGACCATTACAACGCGACTTTTACTCCGCATACCGTTACAACGCATAGCGCCTTGGGGCGCTGGATAGTGGTAAGTATAATTTACTATTCTAACTCCAGTCCCCGTGGACCCTAGGGAAGGTGTTGGATAGTAAATTATACTTATTCCCTATCCTAGAGCGCCCCCCAGCGCAATGCGTTGTAATGGTATGCGGAGTAATGGTCGCGTTGTAATGGTAGTGCGGAGTAAAAGATCCGTTGTAACGGGTGTATACCCCCAGTGGTCCCAGACATTTCCTCATTATTTACTGCCATTGATTCTGAGGCAACATTTTTCACGGTCATTGACCTGAAGAATGCATTCTTCAGCATTCCAATACATCCTGACAGTCAATATCTTTTTGGATTCAGTTTAAAAGGACGCAGCTTTAAATTTACAAGAACTCCCCAAGGCTTTACAGAAAGCCCAAGTGTTTACAGTCAGGCATTAAAGAGACAACTTGACAGTATTAGTATGCCTACTAACACAGCATTAATACAGTACGTGGATGACATTCTCATCACAGCAAGATCAGAAACTGACTGTGAAGAGGCTTCCCTCACGGTCCTTCATTTTCTGGCGGACAAGGGGCACAAGGTGTCCCCTTCGAAGTTACAGTTCTGTGAACAGCAAGTGGCTTACTTAGGGCACTTGCTGTCCAAGGAGGGTAGGCAGCTGACACAAGAACGAATTAAATTGATTTCCAACATTTCACAACCCAAAACACAGAAAGAAGTACGTGCATTCATTGGCCTGACTTCCTATTGCAGACAATGGATTCCCCAGTATGCCCACATAGTCAAGCCACTCATACAATTGACTACATTGGAGGCAGCCACCTCTAACGTCCTCCCTTGGACATCAGAGCACACCTTAGCATTTGAGGAACTAAAACGGGCATTATGTCAAGCGCCAGTTTTAGCCACTCCTGATTACAAGAAACACTTCACCCTGTTCGTGACAGAGCGGGATGGAACAGCACTATCTGTCCTCACACAAGACCAAGCAGGGAAACACAAGCCATGTGCTTATTTTTCTAGTACACTGGACCCTGTAGCACAGGCTCTGCCAGCATGCTTGAAATCTGTTGCGGCCACAGCTTTGGCCATAAGACAAAGTGACTCGATAGTGCTGGGACACTCCCTGACAGTACAAGTACCACACGCAGTGGAAGTTCTCCTGAATAGGACACAGACACAACACCTGACTGTAGCAAGATTGACAGGATACGAGCTGACACTATTTCAACCCCACATAGAGATTAGAAGATGTAACATACTCAACCCTGCCACTCTTTTACCCTCAAGCACAGATGACACCACACCCCATGACTGTGTGGAAGTAATAAATGTAGTGACAAAGCCAAGACAAGACTTGACAGATGTTGCACTCCCAGACCCTGACATAACGTTTTATGTAGATGGATCATGCATGAGAACAGGGGCAGGAGAATTAGTGGCAGCATACGCCGTAACTACTGACCATGAGATCATAGAGACACAAAGAATAGATATCCTGTCAGCACAAGCAGCAGAGCTCATTGCTTTGACGCAAGCCTGTAAACGAGCAAAACAGTTAAGGGTTAACATCTACACTGATTCACAATATGCGTTTGGGGTAGTTCATGACTTTGGGGTACTACGGAGGGAGAGAGGTTTTCTGACCTCACACGGGGCCAAGATACAGCATGGCCCTCTCATACAGGCCTTGTTAGAAGCAATACACCTACCTACAGCCATAGCGATCCTGAAATGCAAAGCACACACCAAGGCCACAGATGTCATTTCCCAAGGTAATGACCTGGCAGACCGAACTGCTAAACAGACAGCTCAGACTCCAATTGACATAACAAACTCACAGGTATTACCACTGACAAGGACTATGACAGTCAGGGATCCCTCCAAAGATGTACAAGATATACAGACCCATGCCACTCCAGATGAAATAAAGAAATGGACTGAACAAGGAGGGGTCCAGACTGACCAGGGTTGGATGACTAAAAACAAAAAGACATGGTTCCTCCCAGACTCTATGGTACAGGTGATAATAGAGACAGCACATAGCCCGGCACACTTGGGAGAGAAGGGAATGTTGGATGGCCTGCAGAATATCTGGTTTAACAAACACTTGAGAGCGGCAGCAAAGCAGAAAGTGAAGACTTGCATGATTTGTTGCCAATTTATCCCTGGAAAAGGCATCTCAGTGGAACAGGGTGGATTTCATCCCCCTGATCACCCTTTTGATGTTCTCCAAATGGATTATATTCAAATGGACAGATGTAGAGGTCACAAGTACGTCCTGGTAGTGGTGTGTGCCCTAACCAGATGGACAGAAGCTTACCCAGTCCCAGATTATACTGCAGTTACAACAGCCAAACAGTTAGTGAGGGAGTTCTTCCCTAGATACGGGTTGCCACGTGTCATTTACTCAGACAATGACCAGCCCTTCTCCTCTGAGCTCATGAAACAGGTGTCCCTTCTGTTGGGATATACCTGGAAGTTCCATTGTGTAAGGCATCCCCAAGCAGCAGGTCTAGTAGAGAGACATAACCAGACCCTCAAAACAAAATTAGCTAAAGTCTGTGCAGAAAAGGGCGTGGATTGGATGGTAGCCTTACCGGTTGCCCTTTTTTACATGCGCATGGTAGCTCATTCTAGAACCGGACTATCCCCATATGAGGTGGTCTTTGGAAAACCACCGAATATGTGGGGTACACCAATACCTAAAAGAATAACTGATGTTGACAGTACTATGCTCACAGATTACCTGGCTTCCTTGATGTCTGCACTACTCTCTTGCCGTTCGCAGGTTGCCGCTGCCTTCCCTGACAACACCCAGGTCGAGGACCATGCCATAGCCCCAGGGGACTGGGTGCTGATAAGAAATTTCGACCGGACGAGCCCTCTGGACCCCAGGTGGAAGGCACCAAAATTAGTCCTGCTGACGACGAGGACGGCCATCAAAGTCGAGGGAAGAAAGGGGTGGCTGCATGCCAGTCACTGTAAAAAATACTTTGGGACTACCGGAACATTTGCTAAAAACAAAGACAGTACAGACTTTGAGCCCCCCTTTTTGGAAAAGACTCCCCAGCAAGAGTACACTTCCAAACTGAGATCTAGAAGGTCAGTCGACGTTTGATTGTCTAAGTCCACCCGGTGGTGAAGCGGTTGAACATGATGTCTGACTTGAATAAACTAGTGAACAGTAAAGAAAAAAGGACTAATATGAGAAAGAAATACTGCAAGCTATTACACAGCAGATGTATAGTGTCTCTGATTATTGTACTTTTTATGAGCATTGTGGTAATAAGTATTGGCTGGTTCTTACATGTTCTCTATCCACCTGCTGTCTCACAGAACGTCACCACAGTACACTCACATGTTGAGCTCCCAGTACACTTAGAGAACAGAAGAAATGAATTTAAGAACAATACTTTCATCACCCTTTTACAACAACATCAACTGGCCATAAACACATCCAACTGCTGGGTGTGCGGTCTTCTTCCCCATACAGTTGCCAAAGGCATGCCTTTCATCACTCTCCCTTTTTCTTATGAAGGCTCTTGTACCGGTTGGTGGGAAACAAACAAAGCTTCCTATATGGCCAATATGGATACAAAAGAGCAGTCTCAGCTCGGATATCACCTATACATTTTATGTTGGCGAGGTGAAAAGAACAGGACATGTGGTACCCCACTAGAGCAGGAAGCCTATGCTGACCACGGTAACAGATCTAATAAGTTATATTATCAGTATATGGACAGGAGAAAAAGATCAGTTTCACCTGTTTTTCTGGCATCAACGAAAGCCCCTTTTTGTGTCCAAAGTAAAGGAAAGATACGTATGGGTGATAGCATCTGCAATCACACAGTCAATTTGAATGGAACAAACAATACACGGCTTATAGCCGCACAGGGCACCTACTTCATATGTAGGGATAAAGGTTATACATGGCTCCCACAGGGCTGGTCCGGCACTTGTTACATTGCTTTTCTCCTTCCCCCCACCTACACTGCCCCTGCGGACTATCATGAAATTGAGCCTCTGACTGTCTATAACAGACGGCGAAGGGGGGTCATAGATACAGAAGATACAGCAGGGCAGGAGGCGGGAGACTTCTTTGCCGGAGTCATTCCATTTTGGGGTCCCATGGTAAACAGCAGGAACATCCGCCACCTCACACGAGTGGTGCAAAACACGATAGATGCAACGGCAGGTGCCCTCTCTAATCTCACAGCCGAGGTGGTCGCGGATAGACTCATGACCCTACAAAATCGCATTGTTTTAGACATCGTTCTGGCTGACCGTGGTGGTGTATGCAGATTGATCTCCACAAGTTGTTGTGTGTTTATTCCAAATAACGCACCTACGGTATACCAGGCCATTGCCAAGCTACACAAGATGTCAAGTCAGCTAGACATGGATAAAGGAGAATGGTCCTTAAGCAGCTGGTTGTGGGGATTAGTATCAACATGGGGATGGAAAGTGTTGACTGTAGTAGGATCAATACTGTTTATCATCTTCAGTTGTTGCCTCTGCATCCAATGCGGCCCGGCCATCTGCGGTCTGTGCGCCACTGCCTGCATTCCCCGTCCACATGTGCAGAGCAGAAAAAATGAAAAGATCATGTTGCAAGAACACATTAACGGCCTGATGAAAATAGAGGTGTATTAGAGGGGTGCGCTTGGGGACAAGGAGGGAATGAAGAAAATTACATATTTATATGTATTTGTGCCCCCAAGCGCTACCCTCTCACCATCTGCCATGTTGAATAAAAACCCCTGCATTACTTCACATTCAGAGGCCTTATTTCTCTGTCACCAGGCCCCTCCATGCCAGACCCTGAAAAAGGCACACGATACATTTCTCTGCAGCACATTAGATATTTTTTGAGCAGTCACGGAGAAGAGGCCCAGCCCGGGGTGTCTTAACAGTGTCAAACAAGGGTCAACTTGATAAAGCTGCATTCTGGCCCCGAGCAGGAGGCGAGCAGAAGCCCCTCTGCAGAGATAAGGCCCAGTTTTGCTGTCGGCTCTCAGAGATAAGTGGGGCCCATGTCAAGGGAAACCTCCAAGACAGTTACACAAGGGGTGGACAGGAAGGGCCAAACCAACTTGCTATTATGAAGCAGCAACACTTCTACAGATGAGAGCAATCTGCATGCTGCCCCGAGCTAGAGATAAGACCAGACATGCTAGTCACTCTGACACCCAGGGCCCTCCCTGACCAACAAAAAGGAAACAGCCCTCGTGTAAAAGTCTGATAAACTTACGCAAACAGACAGTGCGAGTTTTAGCTGACCTTGCTGCCCCCTCTATGCACCCACCCACCTATGACTCATTACAGTGAACGCCTACATGCTCATATCTTTTTCTTTCCTTCTGCTTGGAGGGCTCCTCCCTATGTATGCAAAGAATGTATAAATATTGTACTCTGTGAATAAAGCTCGGAACTCTCCTGTGCCCGCTTGGCGCTGGAGCTCTCCCTTAACTCGAGTTAATGCAATAAAGCCCATTGACTCTAATACCACGGACTCTGCTCCTCATTTATGCTTGACCCTTTTGATATTTATTTATTTATAGAAATTATGATAGTGTAAATAATTTATTTACGACACCTCTCTCTGTTGATATCAGCCATTGTCGAAGGATTGACTGTCCAAACTCAACTCTTCTGCTGAATCAGAGGTTCAGTCTGTCTCATGATCTAGTCTGAGAATGGTTCATTTTCTGACTTAACCACCTCTGCTGAACTTCTATACACCATAAATGAACCCCAAACATAGCCCTTTTGCATCTGTCATGATAATTTCCAGAAATGTGTTTTCCAGTGTCATCCCCATGCTCTGTTGCATGGTTTCAGACACCACTGGGGCTTTTCCTGCAGTCCTGGCTCCAACTCCTGAAAGGCCAATTAACAAAAAGAATTTAGAGGATACAGAAGAGGTTGTAGTGAAAGCCTGCCCAAGGCACCATGAAGGTTGGTGCCTCTATGAACCCCTGTATCCTGAACCATTGCCATGTTAGAGCTCAATGACTCGTGGGTCTCTTTGAACCTATGTCAGTTGTGAAACTTCCTCCAACAAATACAGGTCCAGGGAGGATTACTATTGTTATCAGTTTATCAGAAGGACATGGTGCTGAAGATATTACCAAGCCTCCTGCATCCCCTTTCCAACTGCAGTCTGCTGGGAGCATGAATGAGTCAATCATCCAGGAAACGATAAAGTCAGACCGCGCAGGAGGGCCACATCTGGGCCAGGCCTTTTGCGAATAACCCTGCGGCAATAAGCATCCCATTATGAACACCAGTGCAGGGGCAGGCTGCTGGAATCGTTGATGGTCTTTGATTTAGGGATTCCTTTCCACCACAGGCGATTCCAATGAGTTTATTAAATGATGGGTGCTGTCTCCACAAGTGCTTTCATTTATATGGGACCTGAGCATGAAGGAAGAAGACAATATCAAGAACACAGGTATGGGCGACTAGTAAAATTACTTTAATAAAAATGCTGTTTTGTATTAACATGGCCACTACGTCTAGACAATTATGTGTGGGTTGACCAGTACCTGGGAGTGTTGTTTTCAGCCTGTCACTGAAGAAACAGAAGCCACTCATGAAAAGTATTTTTTTACTAAGGACTGAGTGAGCAGGCATTTCTGTTGAATATTAATTTCGAACAGGGGCTTCCAGAAGCTGAGGTGAGCCTCTATTATACTCAACACAATAAAGAAATGCCTCGATCTAGACAGTCATATGTTTATAATCTGCGATAAACTGATGTATGTCGTTACCATGCATACTTTTACAACGCATGCCTTTACCACGCAACTTTTACAACGCAAGTCGTTACAACGACTTGCATTGGGGGGCGCTGGATAGTGAATAGTTTCATTTACTATTCCAACTCCAGTCCCCGTGGATAGTAGGGAAGGTTTTGGATAGTAAATTAAACTATTACCTATCTTAGAGCGCCCCCTAGCGCAAGTTGTTGTAACGATTTGCATTGTAAAAGTTGCGTGGTAAAGGTAGTGCGTGGTAAAAGTTGCGTTGTAAACGCTGTTTACCGCGATAAACATTGTGAAAATTTGCATCTGACGCAAAGTTCCCTAACTACCTCCTAGAGTAAGCCTTGATTGCTCATCCACAGCTACCACTGAAGACTCAGTGAAACTGAGGGGCATATTATCAAGGACTGCGTTAAAATTATCACCGGTTTAGCGGCAGAAAACTGCAGCTAAAGCGGCGATAATGGGCTTGATAATATGCCTGGAGAATTCCAATAGAAGCCCATGTTCACACCGGAACATGGACTTCTATTGGAATTCTCTAGGGCATATTATCAAGCCCATTATCACCGCTTTAGCGGCTGTTTTCTGCTGCTAAACCGGCGACCATTTTTAAGGCCATCCTTGATAATATGCCCCTGAGTTTCCCGGCTAACAGTTATAAGCAACAGCATGTAGGACCTTGGGACAGTGACGAAATACAATACCACCAGACTTTGATACTGATAATCACTCCATAGATGGTCAGGACTTGGAGGATAAGCCTAACCATGAAGGTGGAAGAGAAGTGGATTGGGGGAGAAAGACAGAGACGCCCCTAAAAACATACAAAAACTGACAATACCAGATTTTAAGAGAGTTTCTAGGGGTTTGTCTAAGTATGCCAGGGTCTCCAAAAGATGCCCCTTGCCCAGCAAAGGCAGTTAATTTGGGAGTACCCAAATAACCTGAATGAAATCTGGGTACGTTCACAATGTTTTTGAGAATGGTTTTCTATAAGGAAAAATTATACTACTTAAATTTGCAAATAGCGTTACCAGTAACTATTTGGAATACAGATTTATGTATAAGACATCCTCAATATAAGCTGTTCACAGTATTGCCTTTCCGTTCCTCCTTGTCTTTGGGACCATAAATAGTACTCTTTAGTTATTCATTAGTCTTGTTACTCACTGTTCGCAGAAATTCATAAAAATAAATCAATCATGTTAAGCAGTCCTTATATTTCATTGCTTTAAAAAGTGTAGGGATCCAATTCTGTATAATGTCCAAGGTGCCTCTGAGAGTGTATCCAACAGTTATTTCCAGACAGATTAATACTGCTTTGTAGTATTATTTCTTACTATGATGAGATCATGTTGTTCTACTGGATAAATCCTATCTTGCCAATACTGTTGATGCGTTTCTGCCTTATCATTCTGGCCTCCTCAGGACAAATACAAAAGAGTGTTTAATCCAGACACCTAAAAAACATACAAATATCACCTGGGTGTCTCCATAAATATTGTTATTCCAAATCCCTTACACCTATCTCAATCACATCAACTTAGTCAGGAAAAAATGAAATAATAAAATCATTGTAATCTCTCTAGTTGGGACTTCTCTTCTGTTCCAGATTGGGCATCATCTGAATACGACTAGTATATTTCTTACTGTCCCATACGCTCTTGTGCGGAATCTATGCGCCTATCACGGAGGCACTTAAAAGGTATATAGGGGCAGCAAAGCCATTTTTCACCTGAATAACCCACACTGTGTTTATTTTTTTATTCTTTATGTGGGACTTTGTTTGCTCTCTCTGCTTTATTGCTTTTACCTGTCTGATAGCTATCAAAGACTAGGGATGCTTGAAGTGGCTGGGGATTGGTGTCAAGGGGTAAAAGCTCCTGTGATCACACCCATTCCCTATGTTCAGCAGCACTGCCACTACAAATGAATGAGATTACCAGTCCCCTTAACAATGGAAGTAAAATATAGGGTCTGTGATAGACAAAAACAATCCATTCGCTTTTTGGTTTTCTAAGAAAAAGGGAAAGATAATGCGTAGGGAATTAGAACAGTAATATAAGAGTTGATTTCTTGTACTTATATTTAAAAAAAAAAAATTAAACTGAAGAAATGTACAGTTTATTCTGATATTGATATTAGGCAAAGAATGGTTCAGCAATCATTCTGCCTAGTGGAGTTATGACAAGCACCATGCTATCTGCAGTATTTCCAGGGCATGGTTCTTCCCAGTTTCCTTGCTCTCAATACCCACTAGGTCCCACCTGCAGCCATGTCCATAACTAATGGGCACCAAGCAAGGGAGTAGCCAGAAAATGAAAATACCCCCCACTTTGAACCAAATCTCTAATCACGCTGAGTAATATAATAGTTCTCAGTCACCCTCATTTCCCTCATCTGTCCTACCACCCTTCCACCCATCCATCATCCTTTAACCTTTCTATACGTCCATCTATCCTTTCATTATTCTAACCTGCCATTGAATTTCCTTCAATCCATCTTTTCATATATTCATCATTCATTTTACCCATCCATACACCTTTTCACCTTTCAATTAATCAATCTATTCATCGATTCAATGACCAATCACTTCACACGTAGCTCTATCATCCTTTGTCTGTTCCGTCCCTTCATCCTTTTACTCTTCTGTTCACCTTACCATCGTCAACCTTTTCCATCTTTATTCGATCTTTTCATCTGTCTTTACTCCAACGTTTCCATCCTTCTTTGCACCTTTCATTACTTTTACCTTTTTTCCATCTCCTTTTCCTTCTGTCCTGTTTCTAACTACCACAATTCTTTCTTTTCACACATTATTTGTTCTTACTTGCCTTTCTCTCTCCATGACTATTTTCTGCGCCCTGTGTGCTTTTTTGTTAGTTTGCATCATTTCCTACTCTCTCTCTCTCTCCTTTACTGAATGTGGCTCACATAGCAGCTCTGGCCCCCACCTCTTGGCCCTGCTATTCCCTTCGAGCGTTTTATGAGCTTATGTCTGCAGCCCTGCAGAGGCCAATATAAAACTAATCAACTTTTAGTGGCTACCCCACCTAAGCTGCTCGAGCACAGGAGGAGGGAGTGTACACAACACCACTGGCACGCAGCATAGTCAAAGTGAAACAAGTATTGGCAAAGTCAATAGTTTTCGCCCACGTGAGAGCTATTGGCTTTGCCACTGTCTTTTAGCCATGTTGTACAGAAGTGTGGACTGGAGTAGAGTAGACTGGACTGGAGTGGAGTGAAGTGGCATAGTGTTTTGTGGAGTGACATAGAGTGGACTGCAGTGGTGTAGAGTGAAGTGGCATTGAACAGAGCGGTATAGGGTAGAGTGGTGTAGAGTGCAGTGGCGCACAGTGGAGTGGAGTAGCATGGAGTAGCATAGAATAGAGTGAAGTGGCCAATGGTGGAGTGAATTGGCTTAGAGTAGAGTGGAGTAGAGAGAGTAGAGTGATGTACAATGCAGTGGTGTACAGTGGATTGGCATAGAGTAGAGCTGAGCAGAATGGAGTGGGGTAGAGTAGAGTGGAGTGGCAATGCTTATAGTGGTGTGGAGTGATGTGAAGTGGAGTAGAGTGGCTTGGAGAGGCGGAGAGTGAAGTGGCATAGAGCACAGTGTTGCAGAGTAGAGTGGCGTAGAGTAGAGTGGCACTGTGAGAAATGGAGTGGCATGGCGTAAGGTAGAGTGGAGTGGCATAGAATGGAGTAGCGTGGCTTGGCTTAGAGTAGAGTGCATTGGCGTAGAGTGCAGTGGCATATAGTAGAGTGGTGCAGAGTACAATGGTGTAGAGTGCAATGGTGTGGAGAGGTGCAGAGAAGAGTGGCAAACAGTGAACTGGGGTAGAGTGCAGTGCTGTAGAGTAGAGATGAGTGGTGTAGGGTGGTGTAGAGAGAAGTGGCATACAGTGGAGTGGTGTACAGTGCAGTGGCATAAAGTGCAGTGGCGTAGAGTAGAGCAATGCAGAGTAGAGTAGAGTGGTGAAGAGTGCAATGACATAGAATAAAGGGGTGCAAAGTAGAGAAGTGTGCAATAGAAAGCAGTGGCGTAGAGTGTAGTAGGGCAGAGTGCAGTGGTGCAGATTAGAGTGGCCTAGAGTGAGTGGTGCAGAGTAGAGTATAGTGGTTCAGAGTAGAGTGCTGTGGTGTAAAATACAGTGCCTTAGAGTGGGGCAGAGTGGAGTATAGTGGCGTTTAGTGCAGAGGTTTAGAGTGGTTCAGAGTGGAATGCAGTGGCATAGAGTAGAGTGGTGTAGAGTGCAGTGGCGCAAAGTAGAGTGGCATAGAGTGCAGTGGTGCACAGTAGACTGCAGTGGGATAGAGTAGAGTGGCGCAGAGTAGAATACAGTGGTGTACAGTGCAGTGGCATTGAGTGGTGCAGACTGGAGTACAGTGGCATAGAGTAGAGAGGTGTATAGTGAAGTGGCGCAAAGTAGAGTGCCATAAAGTGCAGTGGTGTAGAGTGGAGCAGAGTAGAGTGCAGTGGTGTAGAGTGCAGTGGAGTAGAGTGCAGTGGCGTACAGTAAAGTGGTGCAAAGTAGATTAGAGTAGTGTTGAGTACAGTGGCGTAGAGTACAGTCGGGTAGAGTAGAGCGGCATACAGTGTAGTTGTGCAGAGTAGTGTAGAGTGATGTAGAATGCAGTGGTGTAGAGTGCTGTAGAGTAGAGTGGTGTACAGTGCATCTGCATCTAGTGCAGTGGCATAAAGTACAATGGCATAAGATAGAGTGCTGTCGAGTAGACTGCCTCAGATTATAGTGGCATAGAGAGAACTAGCATAGAGTAGAGTGTTGCAGAGTAGAGTAGTGTAAATTGTAGTGGCATAGAGTACGGTGGTCGAGAGTAGTGTGATGTGGCATAAAGTGCAGTTATGTAGGGTGCAGTGGGGCAGACTAGAATGCTGCAGAGTAGAGTGTTGTAGAGTGCAGTGGCTTAAAGTGCAGTGGCATAAGCAGTGGCAGAGTGGTGCAGAGTAGAGTGCAGTGGCGTAGAGAAGAATTCAGTGATGTAGAGTCCAGGTTTAGGGCTGAGAGGGTGGGAGGGAAAAGAAGCAACATGAAAGGGTTCGGAGGTAATAGCAACTCCATAGACAGGGATATGGGAGACGGGCTGAAAACACAAGCACTCATATAGAGTGCTTGAACTCAAAGAAAAAAGTTGCTCCAAAAACTCGAGCAGTGGATAGACACAAGTATTGGTCCATGCTCCTTGGGAGAGTCAAACACAAGAAGAGGATATAAAGGCCGCATGCCATGAAAAACGAGAAAGAAGGAAAGGAGAGTGACGCTGAAACTAACAAATAGTAAGCTAATGGCGACCTGTTAGCCCATTGTATGTAAACAACATGTCTCGCAGAGACAGCACATCCACTCTCTAGGCGAAACCTAAAATCCTCAAGAACTCCAGCCTATCTTAGGAGGCCTGTCAATGGCATGCAAAGGGAAAACAACATACGCTAAAAGCACCTATATTCATAACTCTGTTCTTGGACGTACTCGCAATCGGAAAGTTTTTCTCATACTCTGAAATACTAGAACCCGTGAAAGCCCAAGATGATCTGCACCATACGTCTTCTTGGTCAACTCATGCTTCTGCCTGGCACTGCCAGATTCCGAATCATGGCACACTACCTCTATCACCCTCTAAAAGATGCTTTGTGCACAGTGCAAAGCATGAATGTAGGAAAATAGTTTTAAGGCTAGCAGAAGGAGCACTGTCAGCAACTCTCCTTTGTCCCCTTGCAGCCAAGAGTTCTGGGAAACAGAGAGTATCTTGGATGGGTAAATTGCCTCCGCCGGGTGCTGGAGGGTAAACCCTACGCTCTCTTTACTTGTGTCTGGCGCCAACAGTACTTTGTCCTCCTCATCCTGGCTTGCCTCATGGATGACCCGCATTTGGAGGCATTTGGAAGAAGATTTGGGAACTGAGTCATCACCATGGACGTTAATTAATGGTCGCCACTAAGGATACCACGTGACCGGTTTTTACCGGAATGGTCTGTATTTTTAAGAACCGGCCAGTAAAAATATTGTGAAAAGCAGGTATTTTTCTCTCCTGAAGCATAAACCTAAAACACCATACATTTAAAAAAAATCAGTAAAAAGTATTTGCAAGTTGTCTAAATCTTTTCGGAATAATTATTAGATCAAACAGAAGGATAATTGTCTTGTTGCAAAAGAATCCTGACTATGTTCTGGAATTCGTTTTCACCTTCCAGCTCTTGGCTGTTCCAAAATAGCGAATTTAAACAAATAGTCGGTATGTTTTTGCGTGGAAAGCTGGCAAACCTAGCTGGGGCAGCACCTGCTAACACTCTGGCGTGCCCTTTGGTATGCCTGGCAATGTTGACATCCGTGACGCAGGAGCCATGAAGGCAACATCACGAAGCGATAGTTTACAAAGCTCTTGGAGGCAAGTTTACATATTGCATTTTCCTCCCTTTCCTTTCCCTATAGCCCACCAGCAGTAAACTGAGACGAGGTTTGGATAAGGGGGCAACCCAGTGATGTCTTTTGAGGTCAAAGGTTGTATGATGTAACATACAGGACCTGTGGCACGCTGTTGAGATGACGTCAATGAACCCATCTGTTGGCGACATGAAGCTCCTCTCCTGGTCCACAGTAGTCAGAAGGTAAGAGCCTAGAGGCGATGGAGTTATCATGGCAACTGCCTCTGATGTTACACAGCGGTCACAGGCCTCACCGTGCGCCCTCGGTGCTACCCCCGTTTCGACCCCTCTTTGCCCCTGGCACAGCTGACTTAATCCAGCTCCAAAACACAGACCTCCATATAAGGGATCCCCGGGACTAATATTTTTTCTAAATGTGTATTTTTTCCGTACGATGTCTGGAATTCCTCTCCGTTGAATCACTTGCCATCAGCAGCGACTTCAAGTGCGGTTCGGGGGACATCCTGTCCCGGCCCCAAGTATGCCGACGGCCTGTCGGGGCCATGCTTGGGGGTAGAGACATGAGAATGCATCCTGTTCAGAGTTCCCAGGTTTCCCTGCTTCCCCTCTCCCCCAAGCGAATTTTTGTGTTTATTTTTGTGTAAAGTTTTAAATATAGCAGCAACATGCCATGTCATGTGCCTTACGTAGCCACTATAAACCGCATCTTCCCCTTGTCCTTACTGATCGAAGGAGGGGGTGAGAGGGGGATGCTTCCTGTCCCTCTTCCCCGGATGTTTAGTGTCCCTACTTTTAATTGGCTGTGCAACACAAGCACGGAAAGGTCTCTCAAATAAAAACATTCTCTCGTTCACATGAATTTTGCAGTCTTTACTGTCAACTATGAAAGGTACCATCAGCTACAACAAAGTAGGGGAAGCTGTTTTCATATATTTATGTGTGTCTGGATATGCATATCTCTCGCTCTCTTTCTCTCCATCTTTCTTTTTTTTTTTTTTTTTTTTTTTTTTATTTAGAATTTTTTTTTATTGGCATACAAAAGAAGGTCGTACAAAAATATATATATATACCGGTCTGAGTACAATGGTGGCGGTCATATCTTTGACAGTCCTGTTCGTGGCAGCGCGATTGTTCTCCCTCCACTGGAGGAGAAAAGGAAGCCTGCGTGAAAGTCAAGAAGTTCTGGGCACAAATCAACACTTTCTTGAACGATATGTTCAAAACAGATCTGGTAATCAGCTTCGTCAGCCTGGCGACTGAGCACCTAACAGCGAGCCTAAAAAGTAGAGAAGAGAGAGAACTCCTAGACCTACTCCTCACAGCAGCCCTCAAAATAATCCTAACGAACTGGAAAAACACAGCCAAAGCAAACTTCAAAACATGGATCAACTGGGTCACCTTCCTGAGAGGAGCCGACAACATTACAGGCACTTTCTCAAAAGAACATAAAGCCAAGCTGCACATGTGGGACCCGCTCGACGAGCTCCTGAGGAAGACCCAATAAAGGACAATAAAGGACAATAACGTGCGCACCCCCATCTTTCTATCAAAGTTTTTAAGCATAGTGCCATACACGCCAGGCTGTAAAATGACAAAAGCCGTTTACCCTCCAGGCACAGTGTTACAGCTTTTTCTGCCCCTTTTTTGCAGAATTTATGCAGCACTCTATGCCTGAAAACTTTGATAGAAAAAGCAGATGTTTGAGGTGAAGAAATTCAGAGTGTTGCTTGTGTTGTAAAGCATGCTATACACGCTGGTCTCCACCTAAACGTGGGAACTACCCAGAGTTCTCTGCTCCTTTTTGCAAAATGTGTGCAGCACTCTATGGCTACAAGGGTATTGATTTGACTTATACTGGGTGCTCCCTTGTGTCTGGACAAAGCTAAACCTCTCTGAAGTGCTATAATGATAGCGAAACACGTGTCAGGGGTTAATTTTATTTTTACTACATTGGCTAGGATGGCATTTTACCACTCCAAAGCTGTAATACTGTGCCTGGAGTGGTAAAAGGCTTTTGTCATTTTACAGCTCAGTGTGGATGACACCGTGCTAATCCCATGCTTAAAGACTTTGCTGTAGAAATGGCAAAAAACGTTGTCCCTTTCATTATCGGTGTGGATGGCACTGTGCTAATCCTGTGCTTAAAAACCTTGAAGGAAAAGCAGACAACTGAGGTGAGCAAATTTAGTGTTCCCGGTGTTGTAGAGTGCTCCACACAGAAGCTACACTCCACCTAAACTTGGGAACTACCCAGAGTTCTCTGATATATATATATATATATATATATATATATATATATATATATATATATATATATATGTATATATATATATATAATGAAGCAGTCCTAGTCCCGTTCAATGATGGCGGAACCGAAAGGTCAAGACCTCAAAAGCCTCACGCCCAGCAAACAGCAATAGCCTCGAAATAATCAGCAATCCAGGAATGGATAACAGGGAAGACGATTTATTCAGTAAAGGTGACGCGTTTCGCTCTACACGAGAGCTTGTTCACACAACACGTCAGGAACAAACAAAGCATATAAATAGTAATAATGAACAAAGGACAATCGAAAGTGACCAATAGTGCACGCCTTCTGTGAGTAATAAACATAATGAAAGGACTGATAAAGTGACCAGTGTTTGAAACAATATAAATAAAAACAAATGAACCGTAGCTCCGTGTAAAAAGGCTCCAAGATCACACATAAATGAATCATCACTTGGAAACAAATAAATGAAAGAATAATCAGCACATAGCCACAGTGCAATGTATGTACAGCATGTGCCACCCCCACTTGGAATGTAAGTAGTTGTCTGCAAACCATTCAAAACAAATAATGACATAGTGCCATAAAGAAACGCAGAAAGCAATACTATTGAGTGGATATCTGCAGATCATATGAATACATAATGACAAAGTGTCAATAAACATTGCAGAAAACATGACTATTTACAACAAGCACAAACTGCCCTGAGCCTAAATGGATGGAAATAAAGTGCCCAAGATGATGAAATTGATCACAAAATATTGTCGTCTAGAGCATTCCTAATTACACTACATACAAGCTGTCCATAAAAATAGAAAAGAGCAAGTAATAACTGGTAAAACCAAAAATGCAAAATAATGAGAGAAAGCAAGAAGAATGGAAAAAATATATGGGAAAAAAAGAAAATAAACGAAGAAAGAATGTAAGAGAGCCACAGCCGACAAAAATAAAGATGACAGGGAAAGAAATCATTCAATTCATGTAAACCTGTGATCTGGTGTAACATAATTAATAAGCCAAGCAATAAATTGAAATTCAGTAAAGTATACACCAGACAAAAGTATATATATATATATATATACACACATGAGAGCCAACAGGCGGCCAACCGCGAAGTGAAAATCTAAATCACATGAAGAAAATTCATGAAAAACAAAATCATGGTGAGATATCAACAGTTCATAAGAAATTGCTCAAATCTTCAGTGAGGTTCAGTCCATTGGGAGCCTTAGTATCTAAGGCAAGAATCAGATGTGATTCCCTTTGCCGAAGAAGCTTCATTCGATCACCCCCCCCGGCCGGGTTGGGGTACCGAGCACAGAACTGTATATTCGAGATCCTTGAGTTTTTTGTCGTGTACTGCACGGAAGTGTCTAGCGACAGGATAACTATTGTCGCTGTTGACAATAGCACGAATGTGCTGCAAAATTCGTTGGTGCACCGGAAGTTTAGTACTTCCGATGTACTCCAGGTTACAGGTACACTTCAGTTTGTACACAACATATTCAGATCTACATGTAAGGTGTTCTCGAATAGGAATGGGTGTGGAACTAAATGCAGTGACATAGTGTGTGCTATTCTTGGCAAAGGTGCAAGCTCGACAAGATGTACATCTGAAAAAGCCAGTTTTGGTTGTCAGGCTTTTTTTGAGCGGACCTTCAGGCATGGGCCTGTCAAGGGCATCACGCATAGTAGGCGCCCTTCTGAATGTGATGTTAGGGATGCTAGGAAGTAGTGGCCCAAGAATAACATCAGTTAGGATGATAGGCCATTCAGAAGCAATGATGCGCCTGATTTTGCGCTCTTGAGTGCTGTAGTTGGTAATCAGACGTACATTGCACTCTGCGGTAGAAATGTTTTGAACCTTAGGTGTGTATATATATATATATTTCTCCAACGTCACTTCGGAAATTGCCTTAACCACAGCAAAGAAGGATGAAGATGGACCCAGGTATAGTGCCAATCAAGTTTTATTCAATCGTGATCAGCCAGCCCGACATAACACGTTTCAACCCCTATCGGGTCTTGATTACATATATATATATGTTTGTCAGTCTGACACAAAATTACATTTAAAACTATAATTATTGGCTCCAGAGTGCACTCGATTTATAGCAACTTTGTTACGGGATAGTTGTGGTGAAGGTATATATATATATATATATATATATGTGTGTGTGTGTATATATTTGTGTATATATGTGTATATATGTATATATATATATATATATGTGTGTGTGTGTGTGTGTATATATTTGTGTATATATGTGTATATATGTATATATATATATAGAACAACAAAACGCCTGTGAGCAGTGAGAAAGCACACAACGTCACTCTGCGCCCTCCGGCATAAACTTCAGCACATCGGGTGGTTTCCAATTATTTATTTCAATTTGCCAACACGTTTCAGGGCATCCCAGACCCTTCTTCATGGGCAGCTTTTGGAACTTCTCTGACACTCGCAACTCATTTCACCGGCTTAAATTACCCACATGTGTCACGTTTCGGCGAGTTGAGGGTTGCGGTTCCTGCCGGGAGGCCAGAGAAGCCGCTCCGTGACGTTTCCGAAGTCGGCTTCTCACTTACTTCCGGTCTATCAGGGGTCAGCAGTCTAGCTGTTCAGAGACTGCCAGCGATGATAGCGCTTCCGGGGGAAACCACTTAAAAACCTGTGGTTTGTGCCCGCTGAGCGCTTCGAATTCCGGATTCGGAGATCCTTCGCCTGGAGAGGATTTTCCTGCCTGCCTTTCCCTCGGGACGTCCACGGAACACAAGGTGCGCATTTGGTTGATTTTTCCTTTTCCGCACCAGTAGGCGCTTGCTGATTTTGTAGGGACAACACGTCACCGCGCAGGAGCGCAATAATACGTTTTGTTTTCCTGTTCCGCGCCAGACGGCGCTTTGCTGATTTTGTAGAGTTTAAGCAAACCGCGCAGGAGCGCATTCTGTTTTGTTTTCCTGTTCCGCGCCAGACGGCGCTTTGCTGATTTTGTAAAGTATAACCAAACCGCGCAGGAGCGTATTCTGTTTTGTTTTCCTGTTCCGTGCAAGACGGCGCTTTGCTGATTTTGTGGGGTTTAACCAGACCGCGCAGGAGCGCAACTGTTTATGTTTTCCTTTCCGCGCCATATGGCGCCTTGCTGATTTTTAACGCCACGCTGGGACACCGTACGTCACAATATCCGACACCTGCAGGAGAACAGGTTCTTGGTATCCGCCTGACGACTTCCTCCACAGGTACATTCCTTGCATGAACATCAAGGGAGGGATAAGGAAAGGGCTAGGTCGTGTACTTGTGTTTGTTGTACCAAGGGTTCTTATTTCTTCCTCATAGTGACCCATATACCCGGTGGTTTCCAAATGGAGGGAGGTTCCTTACCAGTACATCCCAACATTATTTTTTTTGGCTGCCTTCCCCATGCCTATCAGCATCCTAAACTGTGTACAGCCAGCTTGGGGGTAAGATGGGTTCGGTGGTGGTGGCTCGTGTCGTCTCTGCAAGATAACTTCACAAGTCACAGGTAAGACTTGTGAATACCTTGACAACATGTCCCTGCTGCAACTCCTCCCTTCACATGTTGCTGCAAGGTATTGTGGGACATGTAGTGCCGTAGTTGTGAGTAGATTTATTAACGGCTTTGAGTAAGTTCAGTCAAAGTTCCATTATAACCAGCATTAAAATCCTAAGTGGACATGGAATCTTCCAATGAGCCGCTTTCATTGCATGCAGAGCGAGGTGCTGCAACAGTGAGGATTAGTTCCTCCCCCAGCCTCTTTGTAAGTTGCGAGATGGTGGTGCCTTTCTCCACGGAAGGGACCAGCTGTGCAAGTCGGTAGAACAACAAAGCGCCCGTGAGCAGTGAGAAAGCACACAATGTCACTCTGCGCCCTCCGGCATAAACTTCAGCACATCGGGTGGTTTCCAATTATTTATTTCAATTTGCCAACGCTTTTCAGGGCATCCCAGCCCCTTCTTCATGGGCAGCTTTTGGAACTTCTCTGACACGGGCAAATCATTTCACCGGCTTAAATTACCCACATGTCCCTCCTGCAACTCCTCCCTCCACATGTTGCTGCAAGGTATTGTGGGACATGTAGTGCCGTAGTTGTGAGTAGATTGATTAACGGCTTTGAGTAAGTGTATATATATATATATACATATACACGCTATATGACGGTCGCCAGTAGGTAGTTATAGTAAGGACTTTGTTTCCATAGGTAAAGTGTTTTTTAACTTGCCTATATCTTTGGGGGCCGTTTGACGAATCATCCTTACATTTTCCCCAAAAATTGTGTCAGTGATTCTTGTTGTGTATGGAAAGTTTCGGGGAGATCCGTCAAGCAAGGGCAGAGAAAAAGAGAGGCGGGGGGCAAAAAAGTGTGTTTCCCGTGTTAATTCCCATTTCAGTTTTGATCATGACTATAGCCCAAACTGCTTAACGGAATGACACCAAATTTGGCAGAATGCTTTCTTTTGGTATGTAGATCATGCTTTTTGTTATTTGGTGTAAACCTGTTCAGTAGTTTTTGAGAAATCAAAAGAAATCCAAATTTGTATAGCTACGATTGTGGCAAATTTACAAATAATGATGAGCTCATGCAGAGATCTACAGAGCTCTGATTAGGATTTAACCAGGACAAGTTGGCAGCCACCTTGGGACCCGCCTTTAGCAGAGTCCCCAAAAAAACGCAAAAAAACAGTGCCCCACATTTGTGAATTTGCAGCAAAAATTAAACAAAAACAAGTGCAGGCTCCAATGCTTGTTTTGAAAAGAGTCCCCGGGTAGGTCACATTCCAGGGGCATGCTGCAATATTATACAAAATGGAGGGGGACACACAGGACCCCACTCCAAGGGCTTACTTTGCCCCAGGGACCACCACCTCCCCGGGGCTTATGAACATTATAATAGGGGGTTCCTCTCCGACCCCCCCCCCGGGCCCAGGGACCACCACCTCCTGGGGATAAATGGAATGTAATGAATAAAGGGGCCTGACCCCCTCGGCCCCCAAGAACCACCACCTCCCTGGTACTCATTTGAAAGTAATGGGGGGTTTGCGGGCCCCCAGAAGCCCCAGGGACCACCACCCCCCCTTGGGAATATAACTTTAAAAAGAGGGAGAGGGAACCGCATGGCTCCTTTCCGGGCCATATACTGCCCCAGGGACTACCACCTCTCCGGGGCTGGCCCATGAAACGTAAAGGAAGGGGGCCGTGTGGTCCCACTCCTGGAGCACTACATAGCCCTGGGGGCTGCCACAACCCAGGGCTGGCTCCTGCAATGTCCCAGGGTGCCCACTTCCTGGACATAGCTTTATTGCTTTTGCTTGGCAGGAGCTTTGGCAGCTCCCTCCAAGCAAAAGCAAACACTCTGGTTCCAGCGGACGGGAGCTATCAAAGTGCTCCCGCAAGCAAGAAGCAGAGGTTTCATCTCTTTCCCTACCTACCTGTAGTCATGCGGGCAGAGAAAGAGGGGAATCAGATTGCTCTTGCATGCAGAGGCTGCATTTCCAGCAGCTCCTTTCAAGCCAGAGCAATGCCGTCTCCCGCAGGAGGCGGGGAGCAGGCTAGGACTATGAGGGCCTTGAAGCTCCACCCACAAAAAAGCCAAAATAAAGGTCAGATACAAGCAGAAAGAGGCAGAATAAAGGTCAGAAACGAGCAGAAAGAGGCAAGATAAAGGTGAGAAATCAGCAGAAAGAGCTAGAATAAAGGTAAGAAATGAGCAGAAAGAGGTCAAATAAAGGTGAGAAATTAGCAAAAAGAGGCAGAATAAAAGTCAGAAACAAGCAGCAAGTGGCAAAATAGAGATCAGCAATGAGTAGAAAGAGGCAAAATAAAAGTCAGAAAGTGATAAAATAAAGGTCAGAAACGAGGAGAAAGAGGCAAAGTAGAGGTCTGCAATGAGCAGAAAGAGGCAAGATAAAGGTCAGAAATGAGCAGAAAGAGGCACAATAGAAGTCAGAAACAAGCAGATAGAGGCAAAATAAAGGTCAGAAATGAGCAGAAAGAGACAAAAAAGAACAGAAATGAGCAGAAAGAGGCAAAATAGAGATCAGAAACAAGCAGAAAGTGTCCAAATTAAGGTCAGAAAGGAGTAGAAAGAAGCAAAATAGAGGTCAGAAACGAGTAGAAAGAGGAAAAATCAGACACACACTGAGACATTCAGGCATCCACTCACACACCTACTCAGACACTCATACACCCACACACCCACTGAGACACTCATGCACTCACTCACACACTCATCCTCAAAGGTTACAGGTTACAGTGAGGAAATAACATAAAAAACGTAGAAATTCACTGAAAAACCCCCCAAAGATTAGAAGGATGCATGGATGGTATAGTTAGGCTAAAATTGCACTCATACAAAACTATAGAAATTCAGCAGTTATAGTTACCTGAGCAAATTATATCTTGCACCCCCCCTCAATGCACTGCTTATGACCTCACATATTACATCACCCATAACATGGTCAGTGACATTACTGTTGACATCATTGATGTCATCTCAAATTACATCATTGATTACATCATCCACAGAACCACTCACACACCCACTCACACTCCCATACAACCACTCATACACCCACTCACTCATCCACACAACCACTCACATACCCATTCAGAGTCCCATATAAGTACTCACACAACCATTCACTCACCCATACAGCTACTCATACAACAGCCACTCACAGAGCCACAAGCTCACCCATACAACTACTATGCACCCACTTATTCACCCATATGGCCTCTCACACATCCTCTCACTCACCCATACAGCATCTCAACACAGCTATTCAATAACCCATACAGCCACTCACATACCCATTCACACCTCCATACAAACACCCACACATCGGCTCTCTCACCCATACAGCCACTCACACAGACACTTACTTTCAAATACAGCCACACACACCCCAAATCCCTTAACCAAACACCCACTCAAACAACCACTCACTCACCCATACAGCCAATAACACACCCAGTCCTTCACTTATGCAGCCATTCCGACACCCACTCACTCACCCATATAGTCACACACTCACCCATCCATAGAGCCACTGACACAGCCATTCACTCTCCCATACAGTCACTGACACACCCACTAACTCACTTATATGGCAACTGACTCACCCACATAGCTACTCACACACCCACTTATACACCCATTCAACCACTCACACACCCACTCAGCCACTCAGACATCCACTCACACGCAGATACACAGAGCCACTCACATAATATATGTTAGAAGTAGTATCACTCATTAGTAGTAAACCTAGTATACTAATTAAACTTTTGTAGTGGCTTAGTATATATGTTTGACACTCATAACCTCTTAGAAAACACTAACACTCACTGGATGATGTCATCAATGATGTCATTTGAGATGCCACCAGTGATGTCATCAGTGATGTCAGTGACCATGTTATGAGTAATATGTGAGGTAATAAGCAGTTAATTGCAGGGGTGTAAGTTATAGTTAGCTCAGGTAAGTATAACTGCTGAATGTCTATGGTTTTGTACAAGTAAAATCTGAACCTAACCTGTGAAGTGTAATTTTGTTTCTTTCAGTGAATTTCTAAGTTTAAAAAAAAACAATTTCCTAATTATAATGTTCCTATAAACTTTGTTTTTTTCAGTGAATACACACACACATATGTGTATATCTATATATACATACACACACATATGTGTGTGTGTATTCACTGAAAAAAACAAAGTTTATAGGAACATTATAATTAGGAAATAGTTTTTTTTAAACTTAGAAATTCACTGAAAGAAACAAAATTACTCTTTACAGTATATATATATCCATATACATACATATAGAGATACATATATATATATACACACAGGCAACTGTAGTAATAAACACACATTCACAAATTACCTTTGTTGAAGTAGGGGAGGGGCATCATGCTTGATCTCTTCCCTTGCACAAGCACTTAAATAAATAGCATATTAAGCACTGATAAACTCTGGGAGCAGACGATTTTCACTGTGATTATTCTGGTTAGGATCTATTGACAGGGGTTCTGTATTTTTTTGCCAACTAAATTCTGTACATATGTGTAATTTTATAAATATATGCATAATGGTTGCCAGCTTATGTGCTCTTCTTTTGGTCTCACTCACTGTCACTTGATTCCCACCCTGGTTATGAAACCAGTTTCCAACTCTGCTGCTGTCGACTGGAAGGAGCATATACTCCCTGCAGATTGCCTTTGCTCTGTCTCATGAAACTTGTCTCCAACCAACCATACAGTCTCACTTTATTTCTCCTGCACAGCTTCCTCTCTTTCTCTTAAATTTCCAGCGGCGGCTCCTCCTCTTCCCACACGAAAAATGAAGTGACAATAACATAACGTTGTGATCATTTTATTTTGACAGTACTGGCCCCGTTTTGTTTAAGTGGCAGGGTAGGGCTGGGCTGTCAGCCAGTAGGAGGAGGAGTAATATGCGCACTTAAGTGTGCATGACAATTCAGCCGGCCGTCTCGGACCGGCCAAACAGTCATGCGCACTTTGGATGTTCTTCACCCAGGGGTGGAGAAAATGCCCAGGCTCACACTGCCTGTTTGAATACCAAATCAAGGCACTTAGACCAATCACAATGCTGCTATTAGCAATGTCGTAATTGGCTGGGAGAGACTGGGAGCCTGGGTGCCTCCTGTTCCTGTGTCGTCGATGGAAGAAGAACGAAGGAGAGGTGGCGGCCAGGTAAGTGCAATTTTCTTTTTTTTTTTAAACCCCCCTTCCCGCCAGCCATACCACCACGGCCCCATAGCAGCCGCCACTGCACATTTCTACTGTCCAGCTCACTCTCTCCCAGGAATGGCCCTACCAGGTTTACATGCCTCTCGTATTTCCCCTGTCTGGCTTATTCTCTCAGGCTATTTAATTTACAATTGTTCCTTCATTTTACAGGCTATACTGCATTTTCAGCCAAAACACTGTCAAAACTATTTCCTCTGAATTTCAGTTGCTCCCTGTCCTATCCAGTGTATGCAGTGCTCAAAGTTTTTTATTGGGATCCCGCTTCAGGTGCTACTAAATGCCAATGCTACCTACTCTTCATTTCATCGTATACCTCGTTTTCCCACCGAACTATGCTTCTGTTGCAGGTTTGTCTTTCTTGCTGGTTCTTCCTCGTCCCTGCTTACTTTTTTTGCCACTCTTTTCTTATACTTCTCTTTCTCCTTCCTTCTCCCTTTTCTGTTTGTCTCTGTATTGCTCTGGGTCAAAACCTGATGATGAAAAATAAAAATCAGTCTTAGTCCCAAAATGAGTGCTGATGCCCATAATTTGCAAACCACTGACACAAAACAAGCAATTCTACCACTGTCATGCACAATCTATCAGACTTGGCCTTATGTTTGCTTTTCACATTCCCACCTCTTTTACTGTATGATGACTAAATTAGGCTTGAATACCTGCATGCCACCAAAATATATATATATATATATATATATATATATATATATATATATATATATATATATATATATATATATATATATATATATATATATATATATATATATCAAAACAAAACCCTTTGAGGCATAGAGTGACGCATAAATTATGCAAAAAAGAAGGAGAGAACTCTGGGTAGGTCTCAGTTTAGGTGGAAAGCAGCTCCTGTTAGAGCACTCTCAACACCAGCGACACTCTAGATCTGCTCACCTCAAATGTCTGTTTTTCTATCAAAGTTTTTAAGCATAGGATTAGACAGTGCTATCCATGCCGAGATAGAAAATGACAAAGTCTTTCGCCATTTAAACAGCAAAGTCTTTAAGCATAGGACTAGTACAGTGCAGTCCTTGCCGAGCTGTCAAATAACAAAAGCCATTTATCACTCCAGGCACAATATTACAGCTTTGAATTGGTAAAATACCAACTCAAGCCAACCTGAAATGAATAAAAGCAACCCCTGACACAGTGTTTCGCTCTAATTAGAGCTCTTCAGAGAGGTATAGCTTTGTCCAGACACAAGGGAGCACCCAGTATTAAGTCAAAACAAAACCCTTTGAGGCATAGAGTGACGCATAAATTATGCAAAAAAGAAGGAGAGAACTCTGGGTAGGTCTCAGTTTAGGTGGAAAGCAGCTCCTGTTAGAGCACTCTCAACCAATTCAAAGCTGTAATATTGTGCCTGGAGTGATAAATGGCTTTTGTTATTTGACAGCTCGGCAAGGACTGCACTGTACTAGTCCTATGCTTAAAGACTTTGCTGTTTAAATGGCGAAAGACTTTGTCATTTTCTATCTCGGCATGGATAGCACTGTCTAATCCTATGCTTAAAAACTTTGATAGAAAAACAGACATTTGAGGTGAGCAGATCTAGAGTGTCGCTGGTGTTGAGAGTGCTCTAACAGGAGCTGCTTTCCACCTAAACTGAGACCTACCCAGAGTTCTCTCCTTCTTTTTTGCATATATATATATATATATATATATATATATATATATATATAACCTACTGGCGATAGCCAGTAGGTATATATAGTTAGGATTTTTTTCCTATGGGATTTTTGAAAATTCTATGTCGAATAACTTTGGCGTTTGAGGACAGAATTGGCTGAAATTTTCAGGAAAATGGAACATTTTGTTTCTGAGCAGCCCCTGAAAATTTGGGGGGGTTTCGTCAAGGGGGGGCCGAGAAAAAAGGGGGGTCCCAAAACATGTTTTTCCCATGCAATTTTCCATAGGGCGGTTGGCCTCACTTTTAGCCCGAACGGCTGAATGGATTTACACCAAACTTGGCAAAATTGTAGTGACTGGTAGCCCGATGTGCCTTTGCTATGTCTCAAGATATAGGCTCCAGTGGTTTTTACGAAAATTAACTTTGAAAAATATATATTGGGCTACATTGGGCTATATATATGTTGGAGCCCAAATGTAGCCCAATGTAGCCCAATGTAGCCCAATGTAGCCCAAAGATGGCCACCAGAGACAAAAAAAAAACAAATGTAGCCCAAATATCAGCCAGATGTAGCCCAACTATAGCCCAATGACAGAATGTCCCAGAGTGTTCTAAAGAACAACTAGAGTGCTAACAGTCCTACTTATTACAAAGGTATGGCACACCTGAAGCCATCTTGATTGGAATAAAGTGGTAACTCTTAAAACATTTAATTTAAAAAGGAACAAAATGAGGGGGTTCATTTTGCCATAGAAAGTATGATTAGCGAATATATGACGAAATCCCGTATACCATCAGTCCGCAAAAAAAATCCTGCATGTACTATTAGGCCGCAAATTAAAATAACGAAAACTTTTAGAACGAATATGCCTTTAGCATACACTAAACAACTAAACTACCCTAAACCCTAAAACACTACCCCCAGCATGACCCTACACTACACAAACAGTACAACACTACCCTAAACCCTAAAACACTACCCCCAGCATGACCCTACACTACACAAACACTACAACACTACCCTAAACCCTAAAACACTACCCCCAGCATGACCCTACACTACGCAAACACTACAACACTACCCAAAACCCTAAAACACTACACCCCAGCATGACCCTACACTACGCAAACACTACAACACTACCCTAAACCCTAAAACACTACCCCCAGCATGACCCTACACTACACAAACACTACAACACAACCCTAAACCCTAAAACACTACCCCCAGCATGACCCTACACTACACAAACACTACAACACTACCCTAAACCCTAAAACACTACCCCCAGCATGACCCTACACTACACAAACACTACAACACAACCCTAAACCCTAAAACACTACACCCCAGCATGACCCTACACTACGCAAACACTACAACACTACCCTAAACCCTAAAACACTACCCCCAGCATGACCCTACACTACGCAAACACTACAACACTACGCAAAACCCTAAAACACTACACCCCAGCATGACCCTACACTACGCAAACACTACAACACTACCCTAAACCCTAAAACACTACCCCCAGCATGACCCTACACTACACAAACACTACAACACTACCCTAAACCCTAAAACACTACCCCCAGCATGACCCTACACTACGCAAACACTACAACACTACCCTAAACCCTAAAACACTACCCCCAGCATGACCCTACACTACGCAAACACTACAACACTACCCAAAACCCTAAAACACTACACCCCAGCATGACCCTACACTACGCAAACACTACAACACTACCCTAAACCCTAAAACACTACCCCCAGCATGACCCTACACTACGCAAATATTACAACACTACCCTAAACCCTAAAACACTACCCCCAGCATGACCCTACACTACGCAAACACTACAACACTACCCAAAACCCTAAAACACTACACCCCAGCATGACCCTACACTACGCAAACACTACAACACTACCCTAAACCCTAAAACACTACCCCCAGCATGACCCTACACTACACAAACACTACAACACTACCCTAAACCCTAAAACACTACCCCCAGCATGACCCTACACTACGCAAACACTACAACACTACCCTAAACCCTAAAACACTACACCCCAGCATGACCCTACACTACGCAAACACTACAACACTACCCTAAACCCTAAAACACTACCCCCAGCATGACCCTACACTACGCAAACACTACAACACTACCCTAAACCCTAAAACACTACCCCCAGCATGACCCTACACTACGCAAACACTACAACACTACCCTAAACCCTAAAACACAACCCCCAGCATGACCCTACACTACGCAAACACTACAACACTACCCTAAACCCTAAAACACTACCCCCAGCATGACCCTACACTACGCAAACACTACAACACTACCCTAAACCCTAAAACACTACCCCCAGCATGACCCTACACTACGCAAACACTACAACACTACCCTAAACCCTAAAACACTACACCCCAGCATGACCCTACACTACGCAAACACTACAACACTACCCTAAACCCTAAAACACTACCCCCAGCATGACCCTACACTACGCAAACACTACAACACTACCCTAAACCCTAAAACACTACACCCAGCATGACCCTACACTACGCAAACACTACAACACTACCCTAAACCCTAAAACACTACCCCCCAGCATGACCCTACACTACGCAAACACTACAACACTACCCTAAACCCTAAAACACTACCCCCAGCATGACCCTACACAATGCAAACACTACAACACTACCCAAAACCCTAAAACACTACCCCCAGCATGACCCTACACTACGCAAACACTACAACACTACCCTACACCCTAAAACACTACCCCCAGCATGACCCTACACTACGCAAACACTACAACACTACCCTAAACCCTAAAACACTAGCCCCAGCATGACCCTACACTACGCAAACACTACAACACAACCCTACACCCTAAAACACTACCCCCAGCATGACCCTACACTAAACAACCACCACAACTCTACACTACACTAACACAACACTACACTACACAACACTACACTACACAATCACTAACCCACGAAAAAATTAACACAAACCCACTTACCTCTCTCGTCATCGTGGTTTTCACAACGCAAATGCATTTACCATACATGTCTTTAAAACGTAATTCTTTGTAAAGGCATGCGCGATAAATGCACATGCGTTTTGAAAAAATGCGGGATAATGGTATGCGAGGTCAATGACCTTGCGGGATAATAGTATGCGGACTGAAAGTCTGCGGGTTAAAAAATGCGGGAAAATGGCTGCAAACCATGATTAGCAGCAGACTTCCCTGGTGAGCACTAGCTTTACTACAGTGATCTAATGAGCAACTAGAGTGCTAACATTCAGAATTTATGGCAAATGTGTGACACATCTGAATGCCTTCTTGATAGAACCAAAGTAAACAAGCATTGAAAATGCAATAGATCTCGCCCTCGTTTAAGTTAAAGCCATTCTGTTTGTAATGAGGTGGCTTTTTAGCTTTGCTTTTATTAGTGTTTTTAAAACTTTCATGTAAATAACATGCATATGTATGCATATATGTATATGTATGCATGCATTTATATTTATATAGATATGCAGATTATATATGTTTATATATGTATATTACCTACTGGTGATAGCCAGTGGGTATATATAGTTAGGATTTTTTCTCTATGGGATTTCTGAAAATTCTATGTCTAATAACTTTGGCGTTTGTGGACGGAATTGGCTGACATTTTCAGGAAAATGGCACATTTTGTTTCTGAGCAGCCCCTGAAAATTTGGGGGGTTTCGTTAAGGGGGGGCCGAGAAAAAAGGGGGGTCCCAAAACGCGTTTTTCCCATTCATTTTTCCATAGGGCGGTTGGACTCACTTTTAGCTCGAACGGCTGAATAGATTTACATGAAACTTGGCAAAATTGTAGATATGGTTTGCCCGACGTGCCTTTGCTATGTCTCAATATATGTGCTCCAGTGGATTTTGAGAAATTAACGTTTAAAAAAATATATATATCTGTGACAGCGCTCCGGTTAGCGCCCCGGTTCGCGTACCTGACGCGTAACGGAACTTCGCGAAGCTGATTGACTCTCCGGTGTCTGTCAACATTCTAAACAGTCCGGAGCGGCCGCCATCTTGTCTCTCGGTAGGATCGAGAGACAAGATGTGGTGAAAAACGAAGGGGGAAATGAAGGAAAAGGGGCAAGGTAGACCCCTCCAGACCCCCTAGGATTGATGAGGGGGATATTAAAGTGCCCCGCGGGGCAAAAAATCAAAAAAACATTTTTTTTGCGATTTTACGCCATAGAGGCGCGTCCCGGTACACGAACCGGGCAGCTCACCGGGCAGCTAACCGGGCAGCTAACCGGCAGCATAGCTGTCAACATTGTAAACAGTCCGGAGCGGCCGCCATCTTGTCTCTCGGTAGGTTCGAGAGACAAGATGTGGTGAAAAAAGAAGGGGGAAATGAAGGAAAGGGGGCAAGGTAAACCCCTCCTGACCCCCTAGGATTGATGAGGGGGATATTAAAGTCCCCCGCGATTTTTCGCGGTAGAGGTGCTTCCCGGTACGCGAACCGGGCAGCTAACCGGCAGCGTAACGGGAGTCCGCCATCTTGTGTTTTTGGAGCGTCCGGTTCGCGTACCGGGTAGCGTCCCGGTAAGCGTAACAAGGGGAAAACCAAGAGAAACAGTAAAAAAAAAATGAACTGAATAGATTTCCAGCAAACTTGGCAAAATTGTTGGGACTGTTTGTTTGATGTGCCTTTGCAAGGCCTCAAGATATGTGCACGTGTGGATTTTGTCTAATTAAGGTTTAAAAAAAAAAATATATCTGTAAGCGTGCTCCGGCACGCTTACGTTACGGGTTTTGTTTGCGCTGCAGAGCCGATACGTCACGGTTATGCGACGCGTCATGAGGCGTCTCACGTGGCTACGTGATACGTCACGTAATAAAGAATATATTTTACAGCTATAGATATTAGCTTTTAAAAAACCAATGAAATTCACTGAAAAAACCATAGGTTATAGACCATATATAGTTAGGAATTTGCATTTACAAAACCTTGAAAATTCACTGAAAAAACCATAGGTTAGAGACCATATATAGTTAGCTGGACATTTTATTGACATAAAACCAATGAAATTCCATATATAGTTAGTTGCACTAACTATATATCGCGCATCCGCAATCCACTGCTGATGATGTCACATATTACATCATTCATGACATGGTCAGTGACATCACTGATGACATCACTGATGACATCTCAAATGACATCACTGATGACATCTCAAATGACATCACTGATGACATCATGACACACCAATACCAGTTACTACATACGCACTCACTGATTCCTACGTCTACACACACATTCACTCATTCACCCATACAATCACTCATACATACAGTCACTCATTATTACAACACTATCATATGCACTCATACACCTATGCAGACACTCACACACTGCCACTCATCCATGGAGTTACTCACACACCTAGTCAGTCCTGTAAAGAATCAATCACACTTCCATTTCCTCATCTATACAGTTAAACACAGAACACCATACTTCCGTGACATCACTGATGACATCACTGATGACATCTCAAATGACATCACTGATGACATCTCAAATGACATCACTGATGACATCATGACACACCAATACCAGTTACTACATACGCACTCACTGATTCCTACGTCAACACACACATTCACTCATTCACCCATACAATCACTCATACATACAGTCACTCATTATTACAACACTATCATATGCACTCATACACCTAGTCAGTCCTGTGAAGAATCAATCACACTTCGATTTCCTCATCTATACAGTTAAACACAGAACACCATACTTTTTCACACATATACTAACACATACTTACTCTCTTATACAATCACTGATACAAGTACACATTGATATGCACAGAGTCACACACCTCCCAGCCAGCCACACACACACTCAGTCTTCCATACATCCACTCATTCTTCAATATGTAAAACATATTTAAACTTTACAAAAACACACAGACACTAGATGATGTCATCAGTGATGTCATTTGAGATGTCATCAGTGATGTCATCAGTGATGTCATTTGAGATGTCATCAGTGATGTCATCAGTGATGTCACTGACCATGTCATGAATGATGTAATATGTGACATCATCAGCAGTGGATTGCGGGTGCGCGATATATAGTTAGTGCAACTAACTATATATGGAATTTCATTGGTTATATATATTACCTACTGGCGGTCGCCAGTAGGTAGTTATAGTTAGGACCTAGTTTCCATAGGAAATCCACAACATTCTATTGAGAATAACTTTGGCGCCGGTGAACGAATCTTTGCGAATTTCTCAAAGAAGATGGCCTGCTCCGCTCCGCTCCTTCCCTGAAATTTTGGGGGGGATTCGTCAAGTGGGGGCTGAGATAAAAGGGGTGTCCCAAAACATGTTTTCCCCATGTTATTTTCCATAGGACGTTTAGACACGGCTACAGCTCGAACGGCTGAATGGATTTATAAGAAATTTGGTAGAAAGGTAGAGTCCGGCTCGCAGATTACGCTTTTCTTTGAATGGTGTAAATCTGTTCAGTAGTTGCTGAGAAAATTAACTTTGAAAAAATTTATATTGGGCTACATTGGGCTATATATATGTTAGAGCCCAAATGTAGCCCAATGTAGCCCAATGTAGCCCAAAGATGGCCACCAGAGACAAAAAAAACAAATGTAGCCCAAATATCAGCCAGATTTAGCCCAACTATAGCCCAATGACAGTAGTTAGGACCTAGTTTCCATAGGAAATCCGCAACATTCTATTGAGAATAACTTTGGCGCCGGTGGACGAATCTTTGCGAATTTCTCAAAGAATATGGCCTGCTCCGCTCCGCTCCTTCCCTGAAAGTTTGGGGGGGATTCGTCAAGTGGGGGCTGAGATAAAAGGGGGGTCCCAAAACATGTTTTCCCTATGTTATTTTCCATAGGACGTTTAGACACGGCTACAGCTCGAACGGCTGAATGGATTTATAAGAAATTTGGTAGAAAGGTAGAGTCCGGCTCGCAGATTACGCTTTTCTTTGAATGGTGTAAATCTGTTCAGTAGTTGCTGAGAAAATTAACTTTGAAAAAATTTATATTGGGCTACATTGGGCTATATATATGTTAGAGCCCAAATGTAGCCCAATGTAGCCCAATGTAGCCCAAAGATGGCCACCAGAGACAAAAAAAACAAATGTAGCCCAAATATCAGCCAGATGTAGCCCAACTATAGCCCATGACAGAATGTCCCAGAGTGTTCTAAAGAACAACTAGAGCGCTAACAGTCTTACTTATGACAAAAGTATGGCACACCTGAAGTCATCTTGATTGGAATAAAGTGTTAACACTTAAAACATTTAATTTGCAAAGGAACAAAATGAGGGGGTTCATTTTGCCATAGAAATTATGATTAGTGCTGAAGAAAGAAAAATTAGGGCACATTTTGAGTGACTTCTCAAATCCTCTTATATTTCATTAAAAAAAGGTCTGATATGCAGTCTCCCAAGATGGCCACCAGAGACAAAAGAGCCCAAATGTAGCCCAAATATCAGCCAGATGTAGCCCAAATATAGCCCAATGACAGTAGTTAGGACCTAGTTTCCATAGGAAATCTGCAACATTCTATTGAGAATAACTTTGGCGCCGGTGGACAAATCTTTGCGAATTTTTCAAAGATGATGGCCTGCTCCGCTCCTTCCCTGGAAGTTTGGGGGGGATTCGTCAAGTGGGGGCTGAGATAAAAGGGGGGTCCCAAAACGTGTTTTCCCCATGTTATTTTCCATAGGACGTTTAGACACGGCTACAGCTCGAACGGCTGAATGGATTTATAAGACATTTGGTAGAAAGGTAGAGTCCGGCTCGCAGATTACGCTTTTCTTTGAATGGTGTAAATCTGTTCAGTAGTTGCTGAGAAAATTAACTTTGAAAAAATATATATTGGGCTACATTGGGCTATATATATGTTAGAGCCCAAATGTAGCCCAATGTAGCCCAATGTAGCCCAAAGATGGCCACCAGAGACAAAAAAAACAAATGTAGCCCAAATATCAGCCAGATTTAGCCCAACTATAGCCCAATGACAGTAGTTAGGACCTAGTTTCCATAGGAAATCCGCAACATTCTATTGAGAATAACTTTGGCGCCGGTGGACGAATCTTTGCGAATTTCTCAAAGAATATGGCCTGCTCCGCTCCGCTCCTTCCCTGAAAGTTTGGGGGGGATTCGTCAAGTGGGGGCTGAGATAAAAGGGGGGTCCCAAAACATGTTTTCCCTATGTTATTTTCCATAGGACGTTTAGACACGGCTACAGCTCGAACGGCTGAATGGATTTATAAGAAATTTGGTAGAAAGGTAGAGTCCGGCTCGCAGATTACGCTTTTCTTTGAATGGTGTAAATCTGTTCAGTAGTTGCTGAGAAAATTAACTTTGAAAAAATTTATATTGGGCTACATTGGGCTATATATATGTTAGAGCCCAAATGTAGCCCAATGTAGCCCAATGTAGCCCAAAGATGGCCACCAGAGACAAAAAAAACAAATGTAGCCCAAATATCAGCCAGATGTAGCCCAACTATAGCCCATGACAGAATGTCCCAGAGTGTTCTAAAGAACAACTAGAGCGCTAACAGTCTTACTTATGACAAAAGTATGGCACACCTGAAGTCATCTTGATTGGAATAAAGTGTTAACACTTAAAACATTTAATTTGCAAAGGAACAAAATTAGGGGGTTCATTTTGCCATAGAAATTATGATTAGTGCTGAAGAAAGAAAAATTAGGGCACATTTTGAGTGACTTCTCAAATCCTCTTATATTTCATTAAAAAAAGGTCTGATATGCAGTCTCCCAAGATGGCCACCAGAGACAAAAGAGCCCAAGTGTAGCCCAAATATCAGCCAGATGTAGCCCAACTATAGCCCAATGACAGTAGTTAGGACCTAGTTTCCATAGGAAATCCGCAACATTCTATTGAGAATAACTTTGGCGCCGGTGGACGAATCTTTGCGAATTTTTCAAAGATGATGGCCTGCTCCGCTCCTTCCCTGGAAGTTTGGGGGGGATTCGTCAAGTGGGGGCTGAGATAAAAGGGGGGTCCCAAAACGTGTTTTCCCCATGTTATTTTCCATAGGACGTTTAGACACGGCTACAGCTCGAACGGCTGAATGGATTTATAAGACATTTGGTAGAAAGGTAGAGTCCGGCTCGCAGATTACGCTTTTCTTTGAATGGTGTAAATCTGTTCAGTAGTTGCTGAGAAAATTAACTTTGAAAAAATATATATTGGGCTACATTGGGCTATATATATGTTAGAGCCCAAATGTAGCCCAATGTAGCCCAATGTAGCCCAATGTAGCCCAAAGATGGCCACCAGAGACAAAAAAAACAAATGTAGCCCAAATATCAGCCAGATTTAGCCCAACTATAGCCCAATGACAGTAGTTAGGACCTAGTTTCCATAGGAAATCCGCAACATTCTATTGAGAATAACTTTGGCGCCAGTGGACGAATCTTTGCGAATTTCTCAAAGAATATGGCCTGCTCCGCTCCGCTCCTTCCCTGAAAGTTTGGGGGGGATTCGTCAAGTGGGGGCCGAGATAAAAGGGGGGTCCCAAAACATGTTTTCCCCATGTTATTTTCCATAGGACGTTTAGACACGGCTACAGCTCGAACGGCTGAATGGATTTATAAGAAATTTGGTAGAAAGGTAGAGTCCGGCTCGCAGATTACGCTTTTCTTTGAATGGTGTAAATCTGTTCAGTAGCTGCTGAGAAAATTAACTTTGAAAAAATATATATTGGGCTACATTGGGCTATATATATGTTAGAGCCCAAATGTAGCCCAATGTAGCCCAATGTAGCCCAAAGATGGCCACCAGAGACGAAAAAAAACAAATGTAGCCCAAATATCACCCATATGTAGCCCAACTATAGCCCAATGACAGAATGTCCCAGAGTGTTCTAAAGAACAACTAGAGTGCTAACAGTCTTACTTATGACAAAAGTATGGCACACCTGAAGTCATCTTGATTGGAATAAAGTGTTAACACTTAAAACATTTAATTTGAAAAGGAACAAAATGAGGGGTTTCATTTTGCCATAGAAATTATGATTAGTGCTGAAGAAAGAAAAATTAGGGCACATTTTGAGTGACTTCTCAAATCCTCTTATATTTCATTAAACAAATTCTGATATGCAGTCTCCCAAGATGGCCACCAGAGACAAAAGAGCCCAAATGTAGCCCAAATATCAGCCAGATGTAGCCCAACTATAGCCCAATGACAGAATGTCCCAGAGTGTTCTAAAGAACAACTAGAACGCTAACAGTCTTACTTATGACAAAAGTATGGCACACCTGAAGTCATCTTGATTAGAATAAAGTGGTAACACTTAATACATTTAATTTGAAAAGGAACAAAATGAGGGGTTTCATTTTGCCATAGAAATTTTATATATATATATATATATATTCACTGAAAAAACAATAGGCTTTAAACACATTATAGTTAGGAAGTAGCATTTAAAAAACCTATGAAATTCACTGAAAAAACCATAGGTTTTACACACGTTATAGTTAGGAAATAGCATTTACAAAACCTATGAAATTCACTGAAAAAACCATAGGTTTGACACCAGTTATAGTTAGCTGGAACTTTTACTCGCATAAAACCAATGAAATTCCCACGTTATAGTTAGTTGGACTCACTATAACTTGCGCGTGCAATGCACTGCTGATGACGTCACATATTACATCACTCATGACATGGTCAGTGACATCAGTCATGACATCACTGATGACACCATCCTTGTGACAGAGTGACAGACCTCTTTTCACTGTAATGTAACCCTTGAAACACATATTCAAAAATAGAAACTAAAATTTTCAAAAAATGGAGATACCCATACCAGTTACAACAACCAATTCAATAATTCCACCATCTATATATACATCCACTCATTGATCAACAGTTCTATATAGTCACTCGTACATATACTCACTCATGATATGTAGTGATACACCTATACATCCTGTTACACACCGACAGTCATCCAAAAGATACTCTCACACATATTCACACATGCAAATAAACTATTGAACATCCATGTATTTGCATACACAGCTATACACACACAACCACCTTACTTCTATGGAAACTTACACATACTTACTCTCTTAAACAATCACTTATAGAAACACATACTTATCTAAACAGGAACTCTTACAATCTCTTTCTCTCACATATACTCACTTATATACATCAATATTCACATATATTAGATTAAAACATATGTAGTTACTGATAAAGACACTAGAGAGACAGTCATTCACTCACTAACACACACATATACACACTCTTCCACCCATACAGTCCTGCACATATGCTGTCTTCAAAACACATACAAAGAGAGAGTCAGTCATTCATGCATCTATGTGTTAAGTAATACCCCCACCAAACCATACAAACACTCATACTGATACTAACAAAAACATCTAATAACCCATATACATACACATGTAGCTACTCACCAACCCATGCAACCACTTATACACAAAGTGAAACACTAATACATATATTTAAATATTTAAACATTACTCTCTAATATATGTATTCACTAAGATACACTTAATAAACCAGTTAACCAATCAATTTAAAAAAAAACATCCAAGTAATCACTTATTTAAACATTTATTCTTCCATCAACTTTTACATACACATATATAACACATATTTATTTTTTAAAAAGACACACATTCACTGGATAGTGTCATCACCCCGCGAGTGTTGGGCACAGGCTTGTGTACCACACAGGGGTTCTGTGGAAGGTATTCTTGTTCTACTTTTGTAATCATTGTTTATTCAGTAAACTTGAAGGACCTCTGTCCGGCTGGACAAGTCTTTCCAAAATATAGGTCTGATTTCGTCTATATTTATTGTTTGATAATTCTTTCATGCACGGGACCATTGTTGTTTCAAAAAACTGCTCCCCGAGGTCCCTGGCTGACTGTTTTGGGGTTCCTTGTTGTTCAAAAAGAATCAGTGATGTCATGACTGATGTCACTGACCATGTCATGAGTGATGTAATATGTGACGTCATCAGCAGTGCATTGCACGCGCAAGTTATAGTGAGTCCAACTAACTATAACGTGGGAATTTCATTGGTTTTATGCGAGTAAAAGTTCCAGCTAACTATACCTGGTGTCAAACCTATGGTTTTTTCAGTGAATATATATATATATATATATATATATATATATATATATATATATATATATATATATTACCTACTGGCGGTCGCCAGTAGGTATATATAGTTAGGATTTTTTCCCTATGGGATTTTTGAAAATTCTATGTCTAATAACTTTGGCGTTTGTGGACGGAATTGGCTGAAATTTTCTGGAAAATGGAACATTTTGTTTCTGAGCAGCCCCTGAAAATTTGGGGGGGGTTCGTCCAGGGGGGGCCGAGAAAAAAGGGGGGTCCCAAAACGTGTTTTTAACATTGAGTTTTCCATAGGGCGGTTAGCCTCACTTTTAGCCCGAACGGCTGAATGGATTTGCACGAAACTTGGCTAAATTGTAGGGACTGGTAGCCCGATGTGCCTTTTGTAGGTCTCAATATATGTGCTGCAGTGGATTTTGAGAAATTAACGTTCAAAAAAAGATATATATCTGTAAGCGCAGACCGGGCAGCGCCCCGGTTCGGGGACCTTAAGCGTACCAAAAATTCGCGTAGCGAAGCTGATTGGCTCTCCGGTGTCTGTCAACATTCTAAACAGTCCGGAGCGGCCGCCATCTTGTCTCTCGGTAGGATCGAGAGACAAGAGAAGGCCAAAACAAAGGGGGAAATAACCATAAGGGGGCATAGTAGATCCTCGCTGACCCCCTAGGTTTAATGTGGAGGTTTTAAAAGGGCCCCGCGGGGCAAAAAAATAAAAAAAAAATTTTTGTTTTTTTGCGTGGGTAGCGCCCGGTACGCGAACCGGGAAGCGTTCTGGGGAGCGTACTACAATGAAAAATGAATGATAGACTTTTCAAATGCTGTATGTTAATTGATTGTTGGATTTGTTGATTATTTTTTATTTTCTTTATCTTCCCAGGGAGCGACCCGGTACGCGAACCGTTGAGCGCCTCGGTTCGCGGACCTTAAGCGTTCCGGGAGTCCACCATTTTGTGTTTCAGTCGAATTAAGATACAAGATGGAGGGCAAATAATGTTCAGAATGGGTAGAAGGGGGCACGGTAGAGTTATCTTGACCCCCTAGGTTTTCTGAGGGTGGCTGAGGAGGCTTATATGTGCGAAAAAAAAACATTTTTTTAAAAAAATTTCGCGATCCCTATGGGATTTTTGAAAATTCTATGTCTAATAACTTTGGCGTTTGTGGACGGAATTGGCTGAAATTTTCTGGAAAATGGAACATTTTGTTTCTGAGCAGCCCCTAAAAATTTTGGGGGGGTTCGTCCAGGGGGGGCCGAGAAAAAAGGGGGGTCCCAAAACGTGTTTTTAACATTGAGTTTTCCATAGGGCGGTTAGCCTCACTTTTAGCCCGAACGGCTGAATGGATTTGCACGAAACTTGGCTAAATTGTAGGGACTGGTAGCCCGATGTGCCTTTTGTAGGTCTCAATATATGTGCTGCAGTGGATTTTGAGAAATTAACGTTCAAAAAAAGATATATATCTGTAAGCGCGGACCGGGCAGCGCCCCGGTTCGCGGACCTTAAGCGTACCAAAACTTCGCGTAGCGAAGCTGATTGGCTCTCCGGTGTCTGTCAACATTCTAAACAGTCCGGAGCGGCCGCCATCTTGTCTCTCGGTAGGATCGAGAGACAAGAGGAGGCCAAAACAAAGGGGGAAATAACCATAAGGGGGCATAGTAGATCCTCGCTGACCCCCTAGGTTTAATGTGGAGGTTTTAAAAGGGCCCCGCGGGGCAAAAAAATAAAAAAAAATGTTTTGTTTTTTTGCGTGGGTAGCGCCCGGTACGCGAACCAGGAAGCGTTCTGGGGAGCGTACTACAATGAAAAATGAATGATAGACTTTTCAAATGCTGTATGTTAATTGATTGTTGGATTTGTTGATTATTTTTTATTTTCTTTATCTTCCCAGGGAGCGACCCGGTACGCGAACCGTTGAGCGCCTCGGTTCGCGGACCTTAAGCGTTCCGGGAGTCCACCATTTTGTGTTTCAGTCGAATTAAGATACAAGATGGAGGGCAAATAATGTTCAGAATGGGTAGAAGGGGGCACGGTAGAGTTATCTTGACCCCCTAGGTTTTCTGAGGGTGGCTGAGGAGGCTTATATGTGCGAAAAAAAAAACATTTTTTTAAAAAATTTTCGCGAGGTTAGCTCCCGGTACGCGTACCGGGTAGCGCCCCAGGGAGCGTATTTTGTTGAAAATTAGTGAAAATGTTAGAGTTAAATAATAATTGTGAGTGATTAGATGTAGGGTAGCTCTGAGAAGAGCTTTTGGGTTTATGGTACATTTAGGTACTTATAAGTAGGTACCAATGCACATTCTTAAATTCAGAGTGAAAACTCTGTTGCCCTCATCTGAGAAGTGAACTCCATCTCCTCTGTAGATATCTTGCATGTAGTAACGCAAGTTATTGTTGTACAGGGAGCCCATTCCATGGTCTCTCATGTAAGCTGAAACAGATTTGTTTACATGCTTCCTCGACTTCTCAATTTGTGGACAAAATTGGTTTGACCACCTCCATTTCTGTCTTTGGCATATATTTGAATATACCAAGGCAGTCTGAGGAAAAAGTGCCATTAATTGCTCAAAGGTGTCCTTTAAAAGCATTTCCAGACCTACCCCAGTCAAAGTGCCCAAATCATTACCTCCACAGTGCACAATTAACAGGTCAGGTTTTGGCAAATGCATAAAGGTTTTCACCAATGGTATCAATTGGTGACATTTTAATCCTCTGTGGCCAAACCACTTAATTTCCACATCTTGTAAATTGAGGTTAGGTAAATTCCTGCTTTCAACGTACCTTTGAGCCCAGTGAATATAACTATGACCAACAATCCAGACAGAAAACATGGCGAGAGAAGGTTCTCCTGCAGTCAGATGAAGTGTGGCAATGAAATGGCAGTTGAAAAAATGAGAGTGTAAAATGAAAAAAAAACTGTGGAGTTTCTGTGTTCATGAAGCAGTAACAGTGATTGGTGGATTTTGATTGATGAAAACAGAAAGTTAGGGTGCACAGATGTGTTCTTTGAAAGATGTATTTTGAGTGGTCAATAAAAAATCATTAAATGAAAGAATGCACTGGATATGCAGGTGCACTGAGAGTTCAGAGTTCAATTGCAACATTGTTGTGTGAACTTGCAAACACCAGAGGTATTCCAGGAGGTGGTTGCTATGGAAAATAGGCAGAAAGGGCAGAGGGGGAAGGGTTTTCATTTGAAAAAAAGTGAGGGAAGAGTTTTGATTGGATGACATGAGAAATATGTGTGAAGAATTACAGCATTTCTGTGCTTTTGATAGCTGCAGACTCTGGAGTGCATACCTTTTGCTCTGCTGAAGACAAATTGGTGTGTTTCTGAGACTGTTTTCAAACTCAAAGTATTTGCTAAGGTGAGAAAATATTTCTTTAATTTAGATAGAGAATAGTGTGCTTTAAGGAGAAAATTATGATTTATGTGGCGCAAATTGCTTGTAAATATGCTCTCACATGTGTATGGAAAATTTTGATTTTGAATGTTTGTGTTACATAGCCATGTTAAGAGTGACCCTACCATGCAGGAAAGCCAATCAAAAAACGCTTTCATGTGTTTTAATGACATTTTAAGTCATTTTCCCATGTGCAGTGTTTAGAAATTATGATTTGAAAATCGTTTTTGGGGAAAAGGAATTGTTTTTAAATTCATGACAAGGACATAATGGTGTATGCTTCTTTATAAGGCAATTGACTGTCCCTGATGTTATTTTTCTCATTTTAGTGTAAGACCTTTCTCTGTGGCGCAAATTGCTTGTAAATATGCTTCCACATGTGCATGGAAAATTTTGATTTTGAATGTTTGTGTTACATAGCCATGTTAAAAGTGACCCAACCATGCTCGAAAGGCAATCAAAAAACGCTTTCATGTGTTTTAATGACATTTTAAGTCATTTTCTCATGTGCAGTGTTTTGAAATTATGATTTGAAAATCGTTTTTGGGGAAAAGGAATTGTTTTTAAATTCATGACAAGGACATAATGGTGTACGGTTCTTTATAAGGCAATTGACTGTCCCTGATGTTATTTTTCTCATTTTAGTGTAAGACATTTCTCTGTGGCGCAAATTGCTTGTAAATATGCTCCCACATGTGCATGGAAAATTTAGATTTTGAATGTTTGTGTTACATAGCCATGTTAAGAGTGACCCTACCATGCAGGAAAGCCAATCAAAAAACGCTTTTATGTGTCTTAAGGACAATTTAAGTAATTTTCCCATGTGTAGTGTTTTGAAGTTATGATTTGAAAATCGTTGTTGAGGTAAAGGAATGTTGTTAAAATTTATGTGCGCCATATGCCCCCAAATTTCTTTTTTAGGGGTGCAGCAGGGTGTTCTTGAGACACCCCTGCACCTTTGGAATAAATTCCTAATTTGTGATGAGCAAATTGTTAATCGCAAATTGCACCTTCATTTATATGAGCCTCCTAGCCCATGGAAATGAATGGGTAATTTGCAATTAGCAATTTTCTCATCGCAAATTTGGAATGGTAAAGAATCGCTATTTATTCCTTAAAATTCGCTTTTTTGGAAATGCAAAATAGTTATATGATACATATGGCGGTTGATGTCTAACAAGATAAGAAGCTTATGGACTCATTTATGGTGACTGGCGCAATGAAGTAGACATCACTTACTTCATTGGTAGAGCTTTACATGTATTATCTCCTCTGTATTCTTCATCAAGCGTAACTTTAATCTGCAATCCTGAGTAGGCCTCACCTTAAACAAACCTCTGGATAGGACACACTTTATTGTCATCCTGGATTAATCATTTAAAATGCTAGGGACAGATTTATGATAGGTGTATGCCTCTTTTGTGCCACTGTGCGTCACTTTTATGATGCAGCGGTGGTGCAAAAGATTTGCTATGAGGCGACAACATTACAAATTGATGCATTTAGGCAGATATGTCATGGTGTAAAAAAAACGTACCACATAAAACCCAAGCAGCAGTGATGCAAAAGATGCACCATGTCGCAAGACAGGCCTCACTTGGGGCCATATGTATCAAGCTAATTAGCGTTTGCAAAGATCAAAATTCTACGAATTTCGGCCTTTGCGAATGTTAATTAGACAAATGGTATGTATCAAACAAGTTTGATGCAAAATAAGGAGTAGCAAAATTTGCTATTCCTTATTTTGCAATTGCACTGAAGGATTTGCAAATTTTGTGACTACTTAAATGCAATGTATCAAACAAAAACTATGTAAAAAATGACATTAAGGATTTGGAAACTATTGTGGTAAATTGGTGGTAATTTGTGAATTCTTTTCAAAAAGCTTTCTTTCAAAAAAACAAAAGGTGCCATATGACGCCAACACATGCCCTTAGGGCATGTATGTGTGCCATATGCCCCCAAATTTGTTTTTCAGGGGTGCAGCAGGGTGTTCTTGAGACACCCCTGCACCCTTGGAAAAATTCCTAATTTGTGATGAGCAAATTGCTAATCGCAAATTAAACCTTCATTCCTATGAGCCTCCTAGCCCATGGAAATGAATGGGTAACTTGCAATTAGCAATTTGCTCATCGCAAATTAGGAATGGTAAAGAATCGCTATTTATTCCTTAAAATTCGCTATTTAGAAAATGTAAAATTATTTGATGATACATATGGCAGTTCATCTGTAACAAGATAAGAAGCTTAGGGATAGATTTATGATGACTGGCGCATCACCAGGGATGTGACAGTCATCCTGCGCCGCTGTTCCGCCACCCATGGTGTGCTGCATTTACAATGCGGCGCAGCATGGGGCAAAAACGGCACAGATGCGTGACGCATCTGTGCCGTAAAGGTGGCGCATTGCTGGAGTTGTATTGCAAGTGCGATGCAGCTCCAGCAAGGCTCAGGGGTGCCCCATCTCCACAATGCTGCGTCAAGACCTATGCCAGCTTCAAGCAGGCACAGGGTTTTGACGCAGCTTTCTCCTATCTGATTGTAAATGCGGCACACCATGGGTGGCAGAGCAGTGGTGCACGTTAACTGGTGCATGCCTGGGGATGTGCCATTTAATATAAATCTGCCCTTTAACATTTAAGTATGTGCAGGGGACACAGAGTCGGTGAGGCTTATCCAAGGTTAAGAAGAGATGAGTCCTGTTCAGTGGAAAATTAGACATAGGCTTCACCTGCTCAGCATTGCTGGACATGGCTAAATAATAGCTGCAAAATGTTAATCTTGTTAAACAATTTTACTATTATAATCTGTGAGATTTGTCTCTTACTCTGCAACATCTCATTGTTGTTATCTTTCTTTAAAGATAAAGACAACCTCAACATGAGCGACAATCTGCAATCAGTTGATTTTGACCTCATCATTGAACTTGTAATTGAAACATCAGTGGATGTTGATCCTTTGGATGATTTAAATCCTGAGGATGAAGAAGAGCGTGATGAGGATGCAGATTTGTCCGAATTATATGATATAGGATGGGAAGCTGACCTGCTTGAGCCTTTGGAAATATAAACATTTATTTTTAAAATTTATAATCAATAAAAAGTAAAAAGGTAAACCGTTTAATTTAAAAATAAAGACACCTTCAAAAACAGGTTATGTGTAGTGTCTTCAATAAAATATTAAAATATGCTCATAAAATTAGATCAGATTCACATATAAAATAGCATAGGTAACATAAATATAAATGTCATTTCTTTTCTGGTATTTCTGTATTGTAAAATTGCCAATGACTAAAAAATCTTCAAATTAAAATGTCAAGTAGTGTGTTAAGTTTTTGATCACTGTTACTGATTTACTGTTTGGTAATAATGTTTAATAACATTTTTTATTATATTTTTCCACAGATTCAACTGCAGATCATTTCAAGATTTCACCATGCCTACAATACAAAGACAGATAAAGGCTGCAAAACGTCAAAGACAGCAGGTGAAAAAAAAAACGCAGCAGTCCTCTAACAAAAAGATTTCTCAAGCCACGAAGAAAGCACCGGGTAAGAGCTCTAAATATTTCATAAGAAATATTTGTATTAAAAAAAATATTACTACAGAAAATGTTTCAGTCCATAAAACGAGAAGGAAATCAAATGGAAAGAAAAGGACAATGAAAAATGTTACTGCTAGAGCAAGAGATAAATCTGTGCATGATAGTAGAAGGAAACAACAGTTTAGGGAGATTCGTAAACGAATGTTCCGCAACAGGATAATTGGCAATTTGTTAAAAAATATTAAGAAAGGTCAACAGAAACTAGTTTTTTATAAGAGAAAAAAAAAAGTTGAGAAAGTTATTGATCAGGCATTTGAAATTAAACGTAAGTTATTTATTTTGATAATCAATAGAATTAGGAAGCTAAACAAGGCAATTTTTGATTTCAAAAGAAATAGTAGATGGAAGAGAATAGTTAATCGTAGTAATTTTTGTGAAGTTTTTTCTGGAGAATGGATGCATAGTTCAAGCTGTGAGGCATTTTTTAATGAGGAGAGTTATTTCCAGGATAATGATTTGGTGCATGCAGTTGACACCAGTGGTCGTGCTTATGAAGTGAAAGATGGTTGTCCAGTTGAAAAAGAAAAACTTGTGACAACAGAGGCAGAAGAGGTGTTAGGTAATGAGGTTTTAGGAAGACGTGCTAAGGGTCCTGTGTACACCTGGAAGTGTAGTAGTATTTGCAGTGTGCGACAGGATTCCATCAATTTGCTTTGTGATTTTGTACGGTCATTTAACAAAAAAAGTTTGAAGCAGAAAATGATGTTGTTGCAAGAATTAGATCCTTGCAGAGTAAGAGAAGTGACAGGTTTGCATGGTCATTCACTGGCTTGTCTTTCCAGGAGAGTATGCCAGAGTGTTTTTCATCATTTCAGGATGCTAGCAGTGCATCATAACAAAGTGAGGAAATTAGTTAGAATGTTGTATTATGCTAAGAGTCCAGCAATTATGCTGAAACAATTATGCGCTGCTCTTTTGCATGGTTCTGAAATAGATGTGAAGAATATATGTGAAGAAATTGAGTTTTGTTACTTTGGAAGTAAAGAGGAGAATGTTGAAATTGAGCAAGAAGTAGAGGGTCATGTGGAAGATAGTGTACAGGTTTCCAGTACAGATAATTTCCAGAGGGAAATTGCGACGTTTGACGTGAAATCAAGTGAGAGGCCTAATTTCACTTGTGTGTGTTGTCGACGCACTTATTATAAGAATCAGACTAAGTTAGTGGATTTATATGCAAAAAGTGAAAGGGAAAATAATAGTGAATGGAAGGATTTTGCAACATACTTGATGGTAGAAAATTGTTTTGATTTGGGATTGGATCAACGTGTGTGTACTTATTGTTGTAACAAATTAAAACAAAACCAGATGCCTGCTAGAGCAGTTCATAATAATCTGGAATTGGTTGAGATTCCTTCTGAATTGAAGGACTTAAATACTTATGAATCTATTTTGATTCAAAGTATCCATCCCTTTCAGGCTATTGTAAGAATGGAGCCAAAGACAGGGAAATTGCCTCCATCAGATTTACAGAGAGGATTAAAGGGAAGAGTTGTTTATTTGCCTCTAGATTTCAAGAAAAACATTAACACAATTGGAGTAGAAAAAGTGGAAGAGGAACCTCTGGTTATCTTAGTTAATGGGGTTCCGACAAAGAATAAGAAAATATGGCAAGATTTAGTAGATGTTAGGAAAGTTAAAAAGGCAACATTGTATTTGAAAAAAAATAATAAATACTATAAGAATGTATATGTTGCAGAAGAGGAAGTAAGTGAGGAAGAGGATAGCGATTTGTGTGCTGGTCAAATTGAGAAAGTAGAACCCTCTACTAGTGAAGAAATATATGAACATTATAGTGTTCATCCTTTGCATTCCAAGGAAGTCATGGGGAATGCTATTGAGTTGTTTCAAATGAAACAAGCCAAAGGGAGTCCCATTAGTGTTTGGGAGGAAAGTTTGGAAGCTCGGTGTTTCCCACAGCTTTTTCCAACAGGTCAGGGAGGAAGATATGATGAGCGACCTCATCAAATTCCTGCTTCTGAATACCGGACTTTGCGATTGTATGCAGGAGATGCTAGGTTTCGACAATGCATTCCTTATTTGTTTCATCTCCTGTTTGAAAGCGATCTGTCTGGACTGTCATATGCAGTGAACCACATCTTGAAAAGTGGTATACACATGCAAAACATCTCGGCAAGTGATTTTATGGATAAAGTCAATGTCCAAGATAGTATTTTGGATTCTCACCTGATTAATCTCATGGCGTGTCAGCGTGGTACTAATGAGTACTGGTACCGTCGTCATGGTGATTTAAAATGTATGCTGAGGAACTTAGGTACTCCCACATGGTTCCTCACTCTGAGCTGTGCCGAGTATGGCTGGGAAGACTTACTTCAATTTCTACGAGAGGCAAATGCTAACGTAGATAACATCGAATTCAAGACACCCGGAGAACTGTGCTCTTTGGATCCAGTCAATGTATGTAGGTACTTCAATCATAGATTTGAAGCTATGATGTCTTTCATCATGAATAAGAAGAATCCACCTCTTGGAGAGGTGTTGGATTTCTTCTGGAGAAAGGAGTACCAAGCAAGAGGTGCTCCTCATATACATATGTTGCTGTGGATCAAGGATGCACCTAAATTTGGAACGGATCCAGAAGACTCAGTGATGAGTTTCATCCAACAGTATTCTACGTGTGCTGTTCCAAACGCAAAGGAGAAGAAAAGCCTAAGAGAAAAAGTTCTGCGTTTCCAAAGCCATCGATGTGGAAAGTACTGCCGTCGTAAATTCCGAAACAAAGACAAGTTCTACACTAAATGTCGTTTCGGCTTTCCACGACCGGTGATTTCTAAAGGAAGAGTAAACAGTTTGATGTCTTCGTTGCGACACAATGTCATGAAGAAATCACCTAAAAACACTTACAATTTGAAGAGGAACGAAGAGTCCAAGTACATCAACGACTACAACCCGGTGATTTTGTCCATCTGGAATGCTAACATGGATATACAGTTTGTGGCTGATAACAGTATGGCTGTGGCTCGGTATGTGACGTCTTACATCACCAAAAAAGAGAAGACAGAATTGAAGGATATGTGGGAGGACATTTCCCATGAAAAGAGCCTCAGCAAGAAGTTGTACAGTTTCAGTCTGAAGATGTTGTCGCATCGAGAAATCGGAGCGTACGAATGTTCTGACCGGTTGTCTTCAGCAAGTCTCTATGCCAAGTCCAGGAGTATCGTTTGGGCGAGTCTTGGTCTTGCTGCAACGCGTAATCGAGTTCTCAAACCTGTGTGGGAAATTGAGTATTTGGCGGAAAAGGAGCCAAACAGTACCGACATTTTGAAGACAAACATGTTGGATACATATTATCCAAATCGAAGCAGTCACCTCGAGAATGTTTGTCTGTATGAGGTTCTGCAAAATTACATATTCAAGAGGAACATCAAAGAAGATACTGAGAAAGGAGTGTATGCTGTAATAGGAAGTGAGGGATGTCTGGTCAAGCAAAGAAAATGCCACTTGGTAAACCATCGAAAATTGAGTGGCGAATCTCCTGAAAAAAAGGAGTTTTTCTATTTAGCACTTTTGCAACTTTTCAAGCCTTGGCGTGCAGAAGAGGAACTGCTTGGAGATTTTCTCTGTTACGAAGACTCTTTCAATGCCGCCAAGGAGACCATAGAATGTCCTGCTTTTCCCAAATATGTAGAAATGTTGAATGCGGAAATTGAGCAGGAAGCAACGATTGCAGCCGAGATTGCCAGAGACAGTTCTCAGGACAGTCAGAGTTCTGCTTCATTGAGTCAGGATCCACTAGGAGGACCTGTTATCGAAAATGAAGCTGCCACTGCTATGAATGAAGTGGAAAGAGCCATGGCACATGCTCAAGAGGATGCGGTTAACTTAGAAGAGTTGGAAAGGCAACTCAACGTTGAGCAGAGGAAAATATATGACGAAGTTACCATGCAAATTGATCATGGATTAAGTCATGATAAGAAAGAGTGCTCATGTACGTCGTTGAAGCCTGTCCGACTGTACGTGAGTGGAGAAGCGGGAACTGGAAAAAGTTTCCTCATTAAAGCAATTTCATGCTATTTGCAGGAAAGGACAGAGTCATCGCTGTCTTGTGTTGTCACTGCTCCAACTGGACTGGCAGCACATAATATTAAAGGGATTACTTTACATCGTTTACTGATGCTGCCAGTGGAGCATGACAACAAATTAGAATATCACAAGCTATCTGGAGATGCTTGTTTTGAAGTTTCAAGAATCTTGAGGAAAATGAAACTTCTTATCATTGACGAAGTAAGCATGGTTTCCAATGTCATGCTTGCCTTTGTGCATTTGAGGATGCAAGAAGTTCTCAAAACAGAGTATGATGTGTTATTTGGTGGCAAACACATCATTGTTTTCGGAGATCTTCTGCAGCTGACACCAGTGAAAGGGCAACCTGTGTTCAAAATGCTCACGCATGAAGATACCAGGAAGTGCCTAGGCAGCATTGGCAACGTCAATATATGGTTAAACTTCAATTATGCTGAACTGCATGAAAATATGCGTCAGGCGAAGGATGAAGTTTACAAGACTATTCTACAAGATGTTAGAATTGGAAAAGTGACCGAGCATGGCAAAGAAGTTTTACATGCACGATTACTGTCAAATTTATATCCAGAACAAGATGTTGTGCCTGAGAATATTTTTCAGAAAATTACTGAAAAGAAATCTGGAATATGTTTGATGCCAACTCTTGCAGAATGTGCCAAATTTAACAACAAAATGTTGCATTTAGAAAAGCAAGAGATTGTGAAACTGGAAGCTATTGATAGAGTAGAGCATATGGGATCAACAATTATTTTGTCTGAGAATCTGAAAACAAAATTGGATTCATTAGAGAAGAGTATATCTAAAACTGCAGGTTTTGAAAAGACTCTGAATGTGTGCTTGAACTGCCGTATAATTTTAAGAAGGAATTTACATGTTGAAAGAGGTCTGGTAAATGGATCAATGGGTAATGTTGTTGATTTTGTGAAATACAGAAATAGAGATGGAATTGAATTTTTAAAAATTAAATTTGATGGCATTGAGGAAGTACAGCTAATTGCTCGTTGTTCTGCTAGATTTTTGCTTGTAAAAGACTTATATGTTCGCCGTAAGCAGTTTCCTGTTTGCTTGGCATATGCGGTGACAATCCATAAATCGCAAGGTTTAAGTGTAGACAGTGCATTGGTGAATATTGGCAGTTCTGTGTTCAAGGAGGGTATGGCATATGTGGCATTGTCACGAGTTAGAACTTTATCGGGATTGTACTTGATTGAGTGTGATGTCACAAACATTTGTGCAGATCTAGATTGTGTTAAGGAATACAATAGGTTAAGAAGAGAGTATGCGCCACATTTGCCTCAGTTTCCTTTGTTTGAGAAACGTGTGGTAGGCCGGAAACGAAGAAATGAGAACAATACTGGGGAGGTTGTAGCAAAAAGACAAAAAGTCAATGAACCTAAAATTACAAGCAGAAACAAAAAGGATTCTGTTGAAGATGTTGTTGGTTTTCAGTTTGAAAACAGTTCTGGTGTCAACTGCTATGCTAATGTAGTAATTAATGTTTTGTTTTCTCTAAAAAATGTAAAAGAAGAGATTGTGGTCAATTCTGATCAAAGATTTTGCAGTTTGTTAAATTCTGTGTTAGAGAAATGTACCACTGATAGAAGAAACATAGAAAGTGTGTCTGAAATTCGAAATCTGTTAGACAGATGTTCAGGCCAAACACAATTCTCTCAAAATATTCAGCAAGATTGTCAGGAGTTTTTAATGTATATGCTTGATGTATTACATGCTGAAGGTGTAGATGTAGATCAGCTGTTTGGGCTTTCTTATCAATGGCAGCATGACTGCGAGAACTGTATGGTATCAAGTACTACTAGTGTAGACTCAGAAAGATTTATATATTTAACTTTGCCAGACAGTAAATCAGTCTCCTTTAATAAGCTAGTAAAAGCTGCTAATCACAACATGGAGTGTAGCCAATGTAAATCTGAAATGACGTCCACATTATTTATACGAACATATGGCCAGTACGTCATTTTAATGTTCCAACGGTGTAGGCCTGATGGAACAAAATTGACAACTTTAATAAAAAAATTTGTAGCTTCGCAGTTGTCAATATCAGGAAGGACTTTTGTAACTACAGCAATTATATATCATGACGGCCCTTCAATAACATCAGGACATTACACAGCTTATTTAAAGTCTAGAAATGGCTGGTCATTCTGCAATGATTCTGTTTTAATTTTCAAAAAAAAATTGCCGTATGACCTTAAAAACTCTTACCTGGTGTTTTTAAAACCAAAATTTTAGGGAGATAATTTCGGGATGTGTTCTGTGGAATTTCAAGAAGTTCTAATGGCTTCTACACTATTTGGCCTTGAGGATAAGTGTAGTTCAGAGACATAAATTCTAACCACAAGACTGGACATCATGGAGAAATAAGTGCACTTTGAATGAGTTCAGAAAAACTGTTTCTTTTTATAAGCTAATTGAAGCAGCCAATCAAAACATGGAGTAGAGGGAATGTAAGTCTGCAATGCTGTCTACTGTTTTACATTGCTTTGTGATTAAAAGTGATGTAGAGAATTAAATAATTGTAGTAGTCATAGAGGTAGTGTAAGTCTGCTTGTAGCAGTGTCATAGGAAAAGTAGAACATGACTGAGCAAGAAGGGGAAGATATTACTATTCCAGGATTGTGAAAATGATCTTCAACATTTTAATTCTGAAAGTTGCGGAAATGTGAAAAGACGGGATTGGCTAACAAGAAATCCAAGAGTTATACATGGCTCTGACAAGATTTGGCCTTGTGGAATCTTGTGGTAGAGAGCAAGAAGTCATTTATTGTATGTAACATGTTTTTAAAAACGATGGAGATTTTCTTTCAGAAAGTGGCGGGCTGAAAGTAATAACAGCACAAAAGAGTGTAAGCTGTTCATAGGACATCCTTGGACGTCATGGAAAGTAAGTTAACTTTAAGGAGTTCTGATTTTTGATTTCTGATGTTGTATGGGTTTTTTAAACACAATCATTTTGATTGTGTTTTTTTTTCCCCGCTGTTACATGATGAATACCTTCAAGTCACTGTTTTTAGTGAATTTTGATACATTCTGAGAACAGCAAAAATAAACCATTTAACATGTATAATTAATTCTGTACTGTTTGCATTTATGATGTATATGTAGAACTGTGTAGGAGGCATGGAGAAGGTGAGGCTTCTGTAAGTGTCAAAGTTGTTGCATGCAGTGCTGCACTTCTGCGTATTCTTTCATATGCTAGACTACATCTGCACAATGAGATACCTAAGCAAAGGAAACACAAGTGATGTGATTGTGAAATGAGCAAAATAAATTGCATGTATTTCAATTACATCACCTGTGTTTCCTATCATTACGAATCACATTGTGCAGATCAAGTTTAGGTCTGTCCAGGGAAACATAGGAGGTTTGGACTTTGTTGAAGATTGCAGTGGACATGACTCACTTCATTGGTAGACCTTCACATGTATTATGTCCTCTATTCTCTTCAACAACTCGAAATTTCATCTGCAACCCTGAGTAGGCCTCACCTGAAACAAAACTCTGGATAGTAGACATCTTATTGGCATCCTGAAGCAATTATTTAAAATTTTAGTGTCTTGCAACACTTTTCTGAAACAACAGCAATGCAAAATATGCACCATGTTTTAATATAGGCCTCACTTCATCTGCATCAAGATAGTGTTAGTTTAAAATGTATATCTTTAGGACTGTGTAGCTTCTGTAAGTGTCAAAGTTGTTGAAAAACTGTTTGTCCTTCAATCTTTGCCCTTGTCTTTTGTAATTTTTTAATACATGTTTTTATATTTTTCTAATGTTTGTTCTCTCTTTCACAGATTGAAAGTATAAAAACAAAAAGTGAGTAATTTAACGACAATTATAAGGTAAATATTTTGTACTCTTTTCGTTACATTTCTATCACATTGAACTACTATTAGTTCCACTGCTTCATTTCTTTAATCCTCAGTTTCCTGCCTTTGCTACTTCCCTCATTCCTTTCTCTATTACATACTTACTCAACTCCTTCCACTCTTTTTCTCAGTCCCTCTCTTCTCATAGTTCCTCACTCTTGTTCACTCACTCCATCTCTATTACTCTTAGTGTCTTTGACTGATCACTGTATCACTATTTGTTCATAATGCTTTCTCTGTGTAGTTGAAGCACACTAAGTGGCATATTATGAATACAGCCAATAAAATTATTGCTCTTTTTATTGGCAGAAAACTGGTGCAAAAGCGGCTTTAGCGGCAGTTTTCTGCCGCAAAAGCAGCTTTAGCGACACATTTCTGCCGATAAAAGCTGCAAAACTTTTATTGCCTATGTTGATAATATGCCCCTATGTTATTTACATTAGGGCTATATTGTCCAGTATAACAATCAAAATTGCTCTCCAATGACACCAGGCAAAGCAGACGCTCCCTCAAACAGATCACCAAGCGCAATTTACCCTACTTACAGCCTAGCCTGTTCTCTGTCGAGACTTTAGCAATCTTTAGAGCACAAGATAAGATCTTTTCACATGGAAGAGTCAGACATATTGCAATTCTACTTAAGAAACAAGCATTGGCATAGACAATAGGTCTCGCTTTTGGGACCTTATACGTGTTTAGACATGCAACAGTTGATGTTGCTGCACCAAGGATATTATGCTGCATAACTAAATACTTAGAAGGTCCCAAAGGTGAGATCTATTGGCTATGCCAATGCTTGTTTTTCTTTCACTTCGTTATCTATTTTGTTTTTCACAATTATACCCTCTTCTGTCTTTTCTTCGGTAAATAGATCTATTAAACAGTATCTCTTCTTTACTCCCTATAGCTGTCTTTCTTTTAACATCACTCTCTGTTTACTTTCCTTATACTTACACTTTTTTTTTTTTTTTTTTTTTTTTTTGGTTAGCTCCCGGTCCGCGTACCGGGAAGCTAACCCGGGAGCGAACCAAAAGAAATAGAGCTTGCCAGAGTGCTAAACATTGTAGCAATTTTTTTTGAAAGGGAAGGTAGTTCTGAAAAGAACTTTTTTTTTTATATTTTTGTTGTTTTATATTTTTTTTGTATTTTTTGAACATTTTTTGTTTTTTTTGTATTTTTTGAACGATTTTATATTTTTTTGGTTTTTTGGGGGGGGGGAAACAACAAAAAACAGGCGTTGAAAAGGGCTCAACAGGAGCAAAAAAAAATTACTGGGGGCGGTTAGGGCAATCATGGTGTTCATATGCAAGGTTGAGTGCATTGATGCTCATGTTGCCACAAGCTAATAATGCACGACAGCGCATACATAAATGTATCATATTCCCAAAATTTGGTTGGATATTTGGCACAGTTTCCCGTGCCTCCTCTGGTGTTAAAGAAACCGATGTTGTTGATCTCGCCACAGGAGTTGCTCTAGGATTATCCATCATATCCCTTAATTCCGCCCGGCTGTAATTTAGGGGATGTTTCCTCGTCATGTGCCTATGCATGGTGTGATTACCATAACTGTATTTTTTGTCCGTCCCTCTGGACAATTGTTCCTTGCATATGAGGCATGTTGCGTACCTGGCATTGACCTTTTTTTGGCCAGGAGGGATGGAAAAAAACTGCCAGATGAAACTGGCTTTCTTTCTTGAAACCCGGGGCAACTCTTCCAGGAATTGTGGTTGTTCTCCCTCCTCATCCATTTCTTCATCTTCCTCCTCAGTGTTGGTAACCACCTGGGGAGGTGGTCCTCTCTTCCCATGAGGAGGTGGAGGTGGTGGTGGGGGTGCACCAGCTGCAGCAATCAATGAAGCCATTTTCACACAACCAAAATAGGTCTTCCAAGAAGCAAAATAGGTCTTCCTCTCACAATAATGAAAGTCAGAGTGAGGAAAGAAGGAGGGGTTTTCATCATTTGGAAAAAAAAATACTTCTCAACCAATGAAAAGTGTTATTTTTAGGTCACCTGACCTAGCCTTCCATAATTATGAAACTAAAAGTGAAATGAACCAATGAAAAGTTTTATTAACAAGTCACATGACCTCTAACGCTCATGTTACGCGCTGCGGAACGCTCCCCGGTTAGCTTCCGGTTCGCTGCGCTTCGCGCCTCGGTCCGCGCCCCGGGACACTTCCGGGTGCGCTAACGCGATACGTCACAAGACGCATTTCGCGGCAACGCGATACGTCGCGCTTTCGCGCCGCGGATCGCTTCCGGGGAGTTGCGTTTCGCGCCTCGGTCCGCGCCCCGGGGCACTTCCGGGTGCGCTAACGCAGTACGTCATAAGACGCATTACGCGGCAACGCGATACCGTCACTATGTTGATTTCTTACCGGTTCGCGGACCGGATCGCGGAATCAAATTGAGCTAACGGGAAGCTTCCCGGTTCGCGGACCGGGAGCGAAACAAAAAAAATATTTAAAAAAATTATTAATAAACATATAAAATATATTTTTGGATTTAAAGAAGAATAAATTTTACAGCTATAGATATTAGCTTTTAAAAAACCAATGAAATTCATTGAAAAAACCATAGGTTATAGACCATATATAGTTAGGAATTAGCATTTACAAAACCTTGAAAATTCACTGAAAAAACCATAGGTTATAGACCATATATAGTTAGGAATTAGCATTTAAAAAACCTTATTTTACTCACACAAAACCATTGAAATTCCATATATAGTTAGTTGCACTAACTATATATCGCGCACCCGCAATCCATTGCTGATCATGTCACATATTACATCATTCATGACATGGTCAGTGACATCACTGATGACATCACTGATGACATCTCAAATGACATCACTGATGACATCACTGATGACATCTCAAATGACATCACTGATGACATCACTGATGACATCTCAAATGACATCACTGATGACATCACTGATGACATCTCATTTGACATTACTGATCACATCACTGATGACATCATTCATGTGATAATACGATGAACCTCTTCAGACTCTAATATAACCTTAGATACACTCAGTGTAAACAGACACTCATAGACTGTCACTCATCCATGGAGTTACTCAGACACTTAGTCAGTCATGCAAATAATCAATCACACCTCCATTTCCTCAACTATACAGTTATACACACCTTACTTATTCAAACATATACTAAAACATATTTACTCACTTATACAATCCTGGATACAAGTTCACAATGATCCATACAGCCACTCACACATTCACTGGCTCTTATGCACAGTTATTTATATATGTCAACTCTCACATGTACTGTGTTTTACATATGTACTTACTTTGACATGTAGCACTGAGATATCCATTCACTCACCAATACACTCATGCACACAGTCAACCGCCCATACAGCTGTTTCCACATGCACTTTTGAACCCATACATCTAGTCAATCAACTGCTCACACATCTATGCAGAGAGTCATACACCTCCCAGCCACCCACACACACACTCAGTCTCCCATACAAATGCTTGGGCAACCAATCAATAACCCATACAGTTAATCATATAGCTACTGATCAACACATGCAGCAGTTTACAGAACAACAGACATAATGATGCACAAATTAAGACAGTTTAGTCACTAACCCATGCACTCAGTGAGACACATTTAATGAGTCACTCATACAGTCAGCCATGCCCCTACTAAATCCTTCATCAAGACACTTATACATCCATTCATTCTTCAATATGTAAGACATATTTTAACTTTACAGAATTATACAGTCACTGGATGACGTCATCAGTGATGTCATCAGTGATGTCATTTGAGATGTCATCAGTGATGTCATCAGTGATGTCACTGACCATGTCATGAATGATGTAATATGTGACATGATCAGCAGTGGATTGCGGGTGCGCGATATATAGTTAGTGCAACTAACTATATATGGAATTTCAATGGTTTTGTGTGAGTAAAATAAGGTTTTTTAAATGCTAATTCCTAACTATATATGGTCTATAACCTATGGTTTTTTCAGTGAATTTTCAAGGTTTTGTAAATGCTAATTCCTAACTATATATGGTCTATAACCTATGGTTTTTTCAATGAATATATATATATATATATCAATCCACAGTGCCACGCAAATAGACCTGGACCTTGGCAGGGCGGCCAGTGCTGCTGGTGCGAGGCTTCCAGGAAAACATAAACACTAATCCCCCTTTCTCCTTTCAAAGAGGCACACCGGCTCTGGCTGGGTTGCAATAAATTCATTTATTTAAGTAAAATATCACGAAGGCAAGAGGCTTCCTTATCCCAACGTTTCTGCTTGTGAAAACCTTGGTCACGGGAGGCAGTCTCTGTTTTTTGAATTGCACCCACGTGGTCTGCTTAAAACAGCGTGGGCCGTATTCTCTTTCAGAGTGCGCACTGGAAAACATGAAGGCTTTAATAGAAAGAAACATTTGTATGCTCCAACTTTCTTATATTCATGCCCTTTCCATTGCGCAAAAATTAATGTCAGCTTCATTGCATAGTTCGAAAAGTTATTTTTCACTCACATGATTCAAAGCAGCCCCAGCCTGCATTCTGGGATATACATCCTTCTGCTCCCAAACTTGCCACACGCCGAAAACAGGGGGCAAGCAGGTCAGGTTCAACCAGTAAATCAATCCACAGTGCCACGCAAATAGACCTGGACCTTGGCAGGGCGGCCAGTGCTGCTGGTGCGAGGCTTCCAGGAAAACATAAACACTAATCCCCCTTTCTCCTTTCAAAGAGGCACACCGGCTCTGGCTGGGTTGCAATAAATTCATTTATTTAAGTAAAATATCACGAAGGCAAGAGGCTTCCTTATCCCAACGTTTCTGCTTGTGAAAGCCTTGGTCACGGGAGGCAGTCTCTGTTTTTTGAATTGCACCCACGTGGTCTGCTTAAAACAGCGTGGGCCGTATTCTCTTTCAGAGTGCGCATATATATAACATTTCTATGGCAAAATGAAATCCCTCATTTTGATCCTTTTCAAATTAAATGGATTAAGTGTTACCACTTTATTCCAATCAAGATAACTTCAGGTGTGCCATACTTTTGTCATAAGTAAGACTGTTAGCGTTCTAGTTGTTCTTTAGAACACTCTGGGACATTCTGTCATTGGGCTATAGTTGGGCTACATCTGGCTGATATTTGGGCTACATTTGTTTTTTTTTGTCTGGTGGCCATCTCTGGGCTACATTGGGCTACATTGGGCTACATTGGGCTACATTTGGGCTCTAACATATATATAGCCCAATGTAGCCCAATATATATTTTTCAAAGTTAATTTTTCGTAAAAACCACTGGAGCATATATCTTGAGACATAGCAAAGGCACATCGGGCTACCAGTCCCTACAATTTTGCCAAGTTTTGTGGAAATCCATTCAGCCGTTCGAGCTAAAAGTGAATCCAACCGCCCTATGGAAAACTCAATGTTAAAAACACGTTTTGGGACCCCGCTTTTTTCTCGGCCCCCGCTTGACGAAACCCCCCCAATCTTTCAGGGGACGCTCAGAAACAAAATGTGCCATTTTCCTGAAAATTTCAGCCAATTCCGTCCATCAACGCCAAAGTTATTCAACAAGAATTTTCAGAAATCCTTATTCAAAAAAATCCTAACTATATATACCTACTGGCGACTGCCAGTAGGTAATATATATATATATATATATATATATATATAACATTTCTATGGCAAAATGAAACCCCTCATTTTGTTCCTTTTCAAATTAAATGTATTAAGTGTTACCACTTTATTCCAATCAAGATGACTTCAGGTGTGCCATACTTTTGTCATAAGTAAGACTGTTAGCGTTCTAGTTGTTCTTTAGAACACTCTGGGACATTCTGTCATTGGGCTATAGTTGGGCTACAGCTGGCGGATATTTGGGCTACATTTGTTTTTTTTTTGTCTCTGGTGGCCATCTTTGGGCTACATTGGGCTACATTGGGCTACATTTGGGCTCTAACATATATATAGCCCAATGTAGCCCAATATATATTTTTCAAAGTTAATTTTCGTAAAAACCACTGGAGCATATATCTTGAGACATAGCAAAGGCACATCGGGCTACCAGTCCCTACAATTTTGCCAAGTTTTGTGGAAATCCATTCAGCCGTTCGAGCTAAAAGTGAGTCCAACCGCCCTATGGAAAACTCAATGTTAAAAACACGTTTTGGGACCCCCCTTTTTTCTCGGCCCCCGCTTGACGAAACCCCCCCAAACGTTCAGGGGAAGCTCAGAAACAAAATGTGCCATTTTCCTGAAAATATCAGCCAATTCCGTCCATCAACGCCAAAGTTATTCAACATAGAATTTTCAGAAATCCCTATTCAAAAAAATCCTAACTATATATACCTACTGGCGACTGCCAGTAGGTAATATATATATATATATATATATATATATATATATATATATATATATATATATATATATATATATACACACACACACACACACACACACACACATACATATATATATATATATATATATATATATATATATATATATATTCAGGTCCACACCCTTCGCAACGCCGGGACACCAAGACAGCGGTGCAGGTCAGGGGCAAAGGTAACCCTGTTCGAATATTCAGGTTCACAAACGTAGCAGCGCTACGGTCCTGCACTCCCCTCGAGAAACTGCACAAACGATTCAATATCAAGTGCGTTTTTCCAGATTCATTTATTTATATCAATGCAGCATCGTGATGAAAACAAGGAAAACAGCCCAACGCGTTTCGGCGAAGAAAACTCGCCTTGGTCACGGGTAGTTTCAAAAACAGTGAACAAACAATAAATAAAGTTTCACGTGATTGAGTGTAGTAAAAATCAACAACAGACTCATTACTTCGAATCTCGCGGCCATCTTGGAATGGAGTGTCTCTCATAATTCAGATTGTCCACAATAAGTAAATATATGCCTTATGCGTTTCCATTTAAACATAAATAATTTTGCCTTATACATCAATATTGAAAATACTCAAATTAATGCAAAATAGTGCGTACATGGTAACATTCTTGCTTCATTGCTTAGAACAAGTTAATTTCCTAAAACTGTCAAATAATACTGCCACATTGCCACCGGTGCATTATACACAATCATCATCACATTTGAGAAACAATTCGTTTCAATCTTGATAAATTTTGTTTAAATTTGAATTTAAATTAAATCTTAGATTTTGAGTTCTGAAATACAGCCCATGTGGGCCTCTTCTGCATTCAACCACTGTTAATCACAGTTTTAATCATCTGTCATTCAAAACAAATAATAACAATAATAGTCATACTTCCTCAAGTGAGTTATACTATACCCTTAATAACGCACTAATAGCGTATTCTAAAATCCATACCATGTGGGTTTCTTCTACATTCAAAACTGAATCACAGTTTTAATCATCTGCCATTCAAAACAATAATCATAATAGTAGTCATAGTTTCTCAAGTGAGTTATATTATGCCCTTAATGACGCACTAAATGAATATCTACATAAATTCACAAGGTCTCAAGTGAGTAATATAAACAGTGCATAAACTCAAACCACTCCAAGCATTAGTGTCTCAGTAGAATTCCTTCCTGTGCACCTTTATACTGTCAATACCTACAAGTGAGACACAAAAGACAAAAGAGAATGGACCAATCAAAGTACTGATAAATTAGAGCATACCAAGAGGCTACCATATTTCTAATGAGTCAAAAACTAAGTGAATTAGACAGTGAAACATACATTAAAATTATTGATTAAAATAGCAGATTGCACTACGAAGACTTTGGGTCCTATTACATGACTGAGTAGAAATGGTCAAAATGACCTACTAAACACCTCAGCATATAAACTTTGCCTTATACCCTAATCCCCCAGATGCCATTTCATTTCTTCTTCAGAGTTCAAGCCTCTGGGCATCAGGGTATCGAGCTCTAGAATGTACCTATTCTCCATTTGTCTGAGCTTGCGGATTTTATCACCACCTCTCTTCATTTCAGGGAGCTTGTCGATTACAAAGAATTTCAACAGATTCCTGTTGCTTTTGTGTAATTCTTCGAAATGACGTGCAATTGGTGAGGTTTGATCTTTATTCTCAACAGATCTCATGTGTTCTAGGACACGCTTTTTCGCAGGAAACATAGTGCTTCCCACATATTTCTTAGCACATGGGCACGTCAAAACGTACACACAATACTCCGAAAGGCATGTGAGGTGTTTGTTGATTGTTTTTTCAACTGCTTCGACAGGGAAGAAGACTCTCTTAATGTTGTGACTATACCTGCAGGCTTTGCATTTCATGCAGGTATAGAAACCTTTGATGTCACTTGCTTTGGTTAAAGTTAGGCTCACTTCATTTTTACTTAGCTTGTCCTTCAGAGAATGAGCTTTTTTATAAGTTATCTTAGGATTCTCAGTCAACACCTCATTCAAGGTTGGTTTCGTTTTCAACACATTCCAGTGGCATTTGAAAATGTTAAACACTTGCCATGATTTGGAGTGGTATGTGGAAATAAATCTAACTACCTCCTTGGTATTCCCAGGTTTTGAAACTTCACTGGAAACTAACAGAGATTGGTGGCTGATTTCGCTAGCCTTTTTCCGTGCAGCCTCTATGATTGAAGGTTGATAACCTCTTTCAACAAAGCACTCACACATGCATACACTTTCAGCCACAAAATCCTCTTCAGTGCTACAATTTCTCCGAGCCCGGAGAAATTCACCAAAGGGAATGCTCTTAATCAAGGCCCTTGGGTGTCCACTCTCTGCGTGTAATAAAGTATTCCCCGCAGTTTCTTTGCGGTATAAACTGGTAGTTAGCTTTTTATCAGACACCTTCACCTGCAGGTCCAGAAACACCATACTCTGAGTATCCATGTGGCCTTCCAATTTGATGTTCTGGTCATTATCGTTAAGGCCCACAATGAAACTTTCTGCTTCACTTTGTGTGCCCTCCCATACAATGAACAGATCATCGATGTATCGTAGCCATAGTTTCACATGGCCACGGTACATCTGATGAGTCTTCTCCACTTGCTGCTCCCAGCTTGCCATGAATAGATTCACAAAGCTGGGAGCAAAACAAGTTCCCATCGCCGTCCCTTGTCGTTGTTTATAGTAAACATCATTAAAGACAAAGAAGTTATTTTCCAAACAAAATCTTATCATCTGGACAATCATCTCTGAATGCTTCAGATATGAAATTGATCTGGAGCTCAGAAATTTCCGACAAGCCTTTATGCCATCATCGTGTTTAATAGACGTGTACAAGCTGCACACGTCTAGTGTAATGAGTAGGTAACCATCCTGCCACTCAAAATTAGAGAGTTTATTAATGAAATCTCTACTATCCTTGAGATATGAGGGGACATTTTCAACAAATGATCTCAGAAAGAAATCAATGTATCTCGATGTGTTCTCCAGAAGAGACCCAATCGAAGATACTATTGGCCTCCCTGGAGGGATCACTGGGTCTTTGTGTAACTTAGGCAGTAGGTACAGGACTGCTGTTCTCGGGTTCCGATTAAGTAAGAAAGAGTACTCATCCCATTCGATGATACCACTTTCACGCCAGATTTTTAGCATTCCATAATAGGTATTATTGCTTTGTTCAATCGCCTGTAAGGAAGAAACTTCATAACATTCTCTTACATTTAATTGCCTCATACCCTCATTGATATAATTTACAGCATCCATTAATACCACGTTCCCCCCTTTGTCAGATTGTCGAATGACAATAGAGGGGTCATCTTCCAGAGACTTGATAGCTACTCTTTCGGCTTTGGTTAAGTTATCATTAGACCAACACTTTTTTTTAGCAAGATCCTTAAAGTCATTTATGACCAATGTCTCGAAGGTATCAATGCTGCAAGCTGGTAATGTCGGGTTAAAAGTTGACTTGGATTTGAAGTGATTGGGACAATTCAGATCCGTTCTGTAACCCAACGAGGTAGCATCATTGGGAGTGTTGTCTGGAGTACCAAACTCTAAATCTTTCATAGCAATTAGTGTTTCTACTTCCTCAATAGTCTCACTTGCTGGTGAAACACTAGAAGCAGTCATAGCTGTATTTTTCACCTTAAGTTTATTCCATTTTTGCAGCCGCAACTTTCTAGTAAATTTGAACAAGTTTACTCGTTCCTGGGAATAGTTAAAATTAGCCGAAGGACAGAAGGAGAGGCCAAATTGCAACACATCATATTCTATTTTAGACAAAATGTGAGAGGAAAGATTTACCACATTGCGTCGATTCATCTTCCTCGTATCTTCTTTTGACCCCGTGTTTCCACTCCCAACGGGGTTGTCGTGCTTCCGCTTGTTCCAGCCACCCCTCCTGACTGGTTGTTGTTTTTTGGTGTATTTCCTCCAGGATTGCCTCTTCCTCTGCCTTTTCCTCGATATCCCCTTCCTTGTCCCCGGCCCCTTTCTACTTGCCAGTTTTGTTGTTGCGCAGTCTGATTCATCATTTTGAACTCCACCCAAAAATTTGAAGCCTTGTTTGCATTTTTGGGTCCAGGTTTGAGTGCCTGTGGTCGACCATCTTCTGACACATCACTCTCCACTGCTTCTTCCTCTGATACTGTCGCCACAGCGCTTGCCGCATCGATATTTCCTTGCACTCCTTTTCTCTGAAAATTATCATATTTGCGGCCAAAGGTGAAAATGCGGCCTTCTTGATAATCAATTTTATCTCTCAAGAACTTTCTTTCTTTTTTGGCTACAATGTCATCCTCGTGTTTGGTCATTTTCTTATTTATTTCATCCATTTTCTTTGTGAAATTCTCCGCTGTGTCCTCCTTCATCAATTCCTCCTTCAATTCCGCAATTAATTTCAGCAGCGACGCTCTATCTTTCCATGCATGTTTAATTAAGATAGAGAGCATTCGGTGTGAGCAATCCATCAAATTCTCGGCCCATTCTTCCGCCAATTCCATATCAGGTTCCTCATGTGAGGGAGCAATCAGAATTCGCAATCCCCTTGGAATTCTCTTTTCCTCCTGATATTTTTCTAAGGTGATGGCTTCCCACCATCGTGATATTTCTTTCCTTATTAATTTCTCCAATTTCTGATATTTGCTCATCGTTGTTTTGCCAGATGATGTAGGCTCCTTACTACTTGAACCGTTTGCGGTTTGTACAAACATAGATTGGGCCCTTAGTCTTCTACGTGCCTCTGCATCCTCTTCCATTGTTGCTAGTCACGTGGGGATCCCCCCTCCTGCTTGCATAAAGAATTATACAAATGTTTTGGAAAATTACTACACTCAATCACGTGAAACTTTATTTATTGTTTGTTCACTGTTTTTGAAACTACCCGTGACCAAGGCGAGTTTTCTTCGCCGAAACGCGTTGGGCTGTTTTCCTTGTTTTCATCACGATGCTGCATTGATATAAATAAATGAATCTGGAAAAACGCACTTGATATTGAATCGTTTGTGCAGTTTCTCGAGGGGAGTGCAGGACCGTAGCGCTGCTACGTTTGTGAACCTGAATATATATATATATATATATATTCCTGAAATTCCCTCGCATCTCGTGTGAAGCTTCTTGGCGAAAGTCACGGTACTACAGCAAGGTACTAGTTTAAATGTGATTTATTTCCACACCATTGTGCAAAGTGAGCAAAGATAGGATATAATATGATATAATATGATATAATATGTATTGCAGATGCTTTGACTTTGCCACCCAGATGGTTGTCAACCAGCCGCCTAAACAACCTTAAACAATGCACAACCCGTGATCCAGGGTGGTGGGGTGAAGTGCAGAGTCCCATCCAAGCAGAGCTTATGGTGGGTTTACTTTCCAACAAACACCAGTGGCAGTTTTCATAAACAGAGCAAAATCGGCTGCGGGGGAGCCCTTGACTCGATTCTCCAAATAATCCCTCTCTGTGTTTGTGCAAAGGCAGATTTAGGGGAGGCCTGTCTACCTGAGGCGACGGCTCTTCCCATTCCAAGGCACAGTCCAGCAGCTGGGGTGAAGCACAAACCTCTACAGCAAGCAGTCTGCTTCCAGTGTTAATGCACACTCTTAAACATGCGTCCCGGTTACAGGCTGGGGGTGAACTGGGGGATAGATTGCGTCACTTCTGCAAATGCACAGAGAGCTGAATATTAAGTAGTGCGTGGATCTGAATTCAGAGTAATGTGGTAAGTGTCAAAATCTACACTGCACCCAAACCGCCAGCAATTTTCTCTTGCAAAACTGACTAGGGAAAATGTACAATAAATTTAGATACACATGGGCTACTTTTTTGAAAACACAGATTCCTCATTTTCCAGAGGACATCTTGGTTTATGAAGGGCGTATTTACAAGCCCCTTGCGCTGACGATACAACACATTTTTTCATGTTAAAATTGACGCCCCGGCGTCGCAAGGGGCTTTTAAATGCGCCCGAGGTATTTACTGCACCTGGTAAATATTACTCACCTCGGTGGCGACATTTCCTGATTCTTTAAATACCATCACCATGTAATCAGAGCCTACAGTGGTTAATATACACTGTTTCCTACTGTAGGAGAGCCCTCAAGTGCTTAATTTGAGCTGTGAGACACATCTTGTGAATATTAATTGGTTAAATATCACGCTGAATCACATTATATTACTGTGTGAAACAACACCTCAAAGGTATAACAACCATTGGCAAAGCCAATAGGTTTCACCTATGCAAGATCTATTTGGTTTGTCAATATGTTGCTAGCCACGTTGCCCCGCAGCCTGGCTGCTATGCAACAGGGCTTAAAGTTAATAGGGGACTATGACAAGCTCAACGCTGGCTGCGTCACAGCACTTTTTTTTACCCCAACTTTCAGCCATGTTGCACAGCTGTTAACATAGCTAAAAACCCATAGACCAAGCCAAACAGCTCGCATGTATGCAAGAGCTATTTGGCTTTGTGATTTTTTTTATTTTTTTGTGGTGTGGTGGGATATTCTGGGAGGGGGGCGAGATGGGGGCATAAAATGATGCATGGCGGGAGGGGAGACCAAACAGCAGAGAGGCAACAAACACAAGGGAGGGAGGTTGGGGCAAGCAAGTTGGGGAGAAGTGAGGGAGCAAGCAAGCACTTCAAGTAGCATGCAATTCCGGAATACAATGTTAATAGATAATCCACAAGAAAGGGCATTGAATGGGGGCACACCTTACAAATCCCCAAAACTCAAGTATGCCATTGGTATGGCAGAGCAAGGCATATGAAAGTCTGATGTGACTTTGCAAGTGATTTCGAGTTATTGTCTTATGAGTGCTGCGCTAGATCTATGTTAGAACCTCTAATGTTTTTAGTTGTAAAAAAACATCTGTTGCAGTGCTTAACTTAAGCCTGTGCTTTCCAGTGCTCAGCACCAAAGCTTACTTGCCAACACCAGTGTTTGTGACAGTCTGCCACATGGTGGTGCTATCTGTATAATTTAAAGATTAGCAGAGCTACAGTTGTTTATTAACTCAATATACAGTAAATATGACTTTTACCTGCTGCCCAAGCCATTCTTCTAGAGTTTGGGACCTGGAATGTCTGAATTGTCGCCCTTGTAAGAGTTTGATGATTAGAAGTTTTGTTGGCACTGCCACTGGCAGTGTTGGCAAGGGCAATGTGTGGTGCTAACTGCAGTGGCCGCCTAACGTGGGTGCTGGCACTTATAGTTAAAAAAAATTAGCACTGATCTGGTGTGTCCTTTAGAGAGAGTGTTCACTTATTGTGAGCACCGTGATGTCCAACTACATGTCATATTAACACAGTGTTGGGAAAAATGCTGCATTGTGGGCCATTTAGATGACAGTGCAGTATTTAGGGGCAGGTATAAATGCCAAAAGAGAGTAAGCTCAGGCATAGCAAATGTTAGTGTTTCTTTAAAATATAAAAAAAGTTAGATCACACAAGCTAATCAGAAATAACCCTGCAGGCAAGGCCGGACTGGCCATATCAGGCATCAGGCGTTTCTCTGGGAGCCGATTTTGTAGCAGGTCAGCAGTTTTAAAAGCACTGTAAAGTTCCTTGTTTAGTCAGCAGTTTTTGGGAAACAATAAAAGTGTCAGTATAACTGGGGTGATTAATATACTAGCTGGAGAGAGATGGGAGTTTTGTTTAGTGGAAGCCTTGACTCATCTAAGGTAGTGTAGAGGGTTACTATGCCTGCTGCAACAAACCTGTACCATGCATATCAAAGAACAATATTTTACGTGTGTAGCTCAGTGGGTTACTGCTTTTGTCACAGAGATTGTTGCGTTAATGTTCAGTTCATAAATTACAATCGTAATCTAGCACAGTGAGCTATGAACTGCCACCAAAGAACTGCATGCAAGCTGCATGGTACAAGTTAAAAAGTTGTTTGTTTTCCAGTCTTTCATTATCCTGATGTTGCTAAAAAGATTTGCTTGGCTAGAATTATGTTCTTATTATTAAAGTCAACCCTAACCACTGTTATGTTATGAAATGTGTACCAGTATGTATGATATGCAAATCCTATAACTTGTAGTGCCCTTTGCCTTATGTAACAATTGCTATACACTGATTTACACATGTAGGGTTTATTGTGTACGTATGTGTGTGTGATGTAAAATGTTCCAGCACCCTACACTGTTATGAGAGGTGCTATAAAACAGATTAAATTCATGTGAGAGAAGAGCTATGGAGAGATGAGAGGCACTGTTGGAGGGTGATTGTGAGGGAATCATTAAAGAGCCCCAACAAAGATTGACGTATCCTGGTGCACAGTAATTCCTAATTTACTACATTTTAAAAGCTGATACAATTGAATACATAATGACAAAAGTGTTGTAGAAAGCACCATTTTCCCCAAATTTTCCTTTGGGAGAGAACCCCCCCCTCCCCCTACCACTCACTGCACTCGCTATGCACCGTACGGAGCTGGTCTGATAAAAATTGCCAGGGCTGCTTTGGGTTCCCAGTCCGTCCCTGCATGCAGATACCTGGAAAAGGTGAGTAGTGTGACTCTAGAGCCCAGCCAGAATTTCTCAGAAGTTTCACACAAAACACATGCTTACTGACAACAAGCACATCCTTGGGCTCATTCCAGAGGGTGCTTAAACAAACAGAACACCTGCAATTCCGAATGCAATAATAGAGCCAATGCGCTCCCTTTTCTGAAGAGTCAGTAAAGAAAACTTGACCACCACAGGCTTGGCAATAACACTAGCAAAATGAAAAAATTAATCAATGTTCCCTTGGCAACGCGCCTAACAAATGTGCTCCGCCAATCCCCATGAAGGAAGGGTCAGAGAACGAGGATGGAAAGGAACTCATCCCCTAAGTGACCATTTGTTACTAGCAGAATTTCTCATTGACCGCAATGTTAAATGTCTGCAATATTTAATGCGTTTATTTTCTAAGGCTTTTACAAATCAAAACGTTGGTTATATGTTTGATACAAAGTCTGTTTTTGTGTCTAAATGTATGTAAAAAGAAGTTCCATTTTTAGAAATTGGTGTTGGATTTCTTTAGAGTCGTGTCAATTATTTATGTACCATAATGGTACTGTAAAATGCTTAACACATGTTCCTCCAGTAATGCCTGACTGCTCTTTGCCACACTACCAGGACTTGGCTATGGATTATTGTTGTTGAATGCAAGGATCATCGTTGTGGCATTGTGATAATATTACAGGGTAAGGACTCACAATGATACCACATAACATTCCCCATTCCTACTATATAGAACCTAAACCATCTTTACTTCGAAACCTTCTATCTTCAACAACACCTACCACAAACATCCCAACACAACAATACTCATTCACCCTCCTCTTATCCAATGCACAATTTAGAGCCTAAATCCTCCACCACCACGCCTAACCCATATACCTTCCACTCCAACCAATGAAAAAATAATTGACACCATGCCACTCTTCACAACTTCACATCTTCATGTCTATTATACTACAAGGCTAATCTACAAACACCCAACACACTTCACAAATTCACTCTCAACCATCATCACCACTGCCTTCACAATCAGATGCAACAAAATACCTTCTAAACCTCCTGGATGAGGATTATGATATAGATAAACAACATTATGGCTATCTTCATACAGTTACACTAATAATACACAAATAATACACCTGCTACAAGTTAAAAGAATACTACTCACTCCTGAAGCAAACAAAGTCACCCCACCACCAAAACACAAACTCTAGACTGCCTACTAATAAATGCTTGACCACTCTCTAAAAACAAGCACCACATCTACGACCTATTCACTAACACACAACCCGACTTACTCATCATAACTGAATCATTGTTGAGATATGGCATGGCTCGAGTGTTACATGAAGTCATTCATCAAACTGTCATACAAAATCTCATGGGCAAAAGAGGAGGTGGACTAGCTGTTATATTCAAGTAAACAATACATATCCCCAAAGCTGACAAAGTTGTTCTTCAAGGTTGTGAGACCCTCATGACCAGATCCAACCCTACACCAACTTCCTCCTGTAACCTCCTCCTTCTTTACAGACCACCACCTACCAATGCAACATTCCCAGACACATTTCTATACACAGTCTCAAACCCTATGACACTAAACTCCAACCTATGCATCCTTGATGACCTAAGCATATGGTTTGACAAACCCAATATGCCCCGTCAAGAACAATCCTCACTGGCCTAGACACACTGATTCTACATCAGATTGTCAACAAGCCCACACACATCACTGGACACATCCTAGATGTCATTTTTGGAAATCCAGAGCTAGTTACTTTTCAAATGATTAGTCCAGTCACATGACCAGACCCCACCTGGTAGCTTTCCAACTCAAAACCCCACAAATCAACATACTTAAAAACACCAATAGCACACAGGCAGTCAGGGGGAGAACATGGCGGCTAGCAGGCTTGGCTAGTCGGAGGCTCCAGAAGGCTCGGATGTCTGGCGGGCACTAGCGCAAGCTGGTGTTGCTGACTTGCTATTTTCGGTATCTCTTACAGTTGGGCAACTCGTGTGACGGAGAATCTTCAATGCGAGGTGCGAGTGTGCATATTTGAAGTTACCTCAAGAACGCCGTATATGTGGCGGCGTTCCGCGGCTCTGGTGGCGGCTGCTGCTGCTGCCTTCATCTCACGCTTCCAGCCGGGGACTTACAGCGGTGGTCTTCGGGAGTGATTCGGGAGTGATTTTGGCAGCTACCGGGACCTGGACGGAGCGGAGCGAGTAAACTGCCATTTGGGTATTTGGCGTTTTTGGTATAATTTCTATAAACTGGCTGTCACCAAGGCTGAGATCTGGATAAGCTGCTGAGTTCCAACAAGGCGGTTTTGGCCGTCTCCGTTGTGAAATCTTGCCAAACCGACGAAGGAAAGGTGAGAGGGGGGCTTTTACGCTGGGCAAAGGCAGCTGTGAAAGTTAGGAGAGGTAGAGGAGTAATCTTTATGCTTTGTTATAACGGCAGAGATTTGGGCACCACACATCATAAACTACCTGAACTACCTGACCCACAATGCACTCGGGAGAGGCTGCAGGATAAGGAGACGTACTCCGATAATAGCTATACTGGGAATTCTACTCTCATCAGAGAAGTGGCACAAGTAGTTGTTTCTCGCATGTCTGGTAGTGGATCGCAAGGAAGCCAGGCTTCCGGGTACACGCTTAGGAGTGGAGTGGTAATCAAAGAAGTGGAGCTGGACAGGCAGATATCCCACTATCAGCGAAATCAAAGGCTAAAGCTAAGCTTCTAAAAAAAATGGCTAAAAGGAATACTTCTAAAGTCCAGCTGCCCCTTAACAAGGTCAAACCGCCACCCTCATTGAAGGCTTATTTTAAGACAGTCCCGACTGTATTGGAACTCAAACATTCAGACGAGGGATCGGTATTGGAGGCCTTGGGGGACTTTCAGACGCCTAATAGATTTCATCTTCTGTGTCAGCTAGTACAGGATCAAGGCTTAGAGCAAGAAGAGTCTTTGAGGGTCCCAAAGATGCAGACCGCAGACATGGCCGATAATGTGCCTAGTGTACATGATAGTATCCTAGAAAATTCTAGTATTGAGGAAGCTGTATCCATTCCTAATTCTAGGCTTGATTCTTTAGTTATCTCAGCTATACCAGGCATAGCTGTTATACCAGCAAAGCCTAACATTACGACTGCCCTTGAAGATGAGAGTAAGACCTCTGAGACTTTATCTAGCGATCAATCAGTTTTGTCAATTCTTCAGACACTAAGCCAAGAGGTTAAAAATGGATTCATGGCCTCGCAGAAAAATCAACAAGAAATAAAGATATATTGCGAAAAGCTGGAAGAGAAGTTTGATGCATTAGCAGTGCGAACTGCTGAATTGGAGTCTACGGTCACTGATTTAAAAACACTCAATTTTCAACATACCAGGAATCTACAAGATCTTCATCAGCGAGACTTGGGATATCAGGAGAAAATGGAGTCGCTAGAAAATGCGCAAAGGAGGAATAATTTGCGTTTCTTGAAAATCCCAGAAGGAGCAGAAGGGAGAAATATTAAAGAGTTTGTGGTGAAGATCATCAAGCAAGCTATGGATCTTGATTTTTCAGAACAAGCCCTGATGAGAGACAGCCAGCGAGTTCACAGGGATCCGTTCCGACAAAATCCTAACAAGCCAAGGAAGATACTAGTCCATTTCTTGACATACACCCTAAAGGATGAGATACTTAACAAGGCGCTCTAAAGCAGTTCCTTATCAGCTGAAGGAATTACTTTTCAGATTAGATCTGATGTATCCTCAATTACAGCATCCAGGCAGTGGGAGCTTGGTAAACTTCTAGATCCTTTTAGGCAACTCGGAGCCACTGCCCAACTGAAATGTCCTGCATCCCTAAAAATAATGTACAAAAACAAAATGAGAGTGTTTAAAAGGGTTGAGGAGGCAGAAGAATATCTTCAAATAGTTTCAGAGGACAGGAATAGAGATTAGAGGTAGCAAGGTTAAAAGATTCATGAACTAATAAACCCCTTTTATGATTTAATGTTTTTCTAAGTAGGGTTTTTCTACATCTAAGCTTTTGGGGTTGTCCTCGTTCTGTTAATGTGTTGTGTGGAGTCATAATTTAAATAGCCAGATCGGCCATCCGAGGCTGGAGCCATAAGGCCTCGTGAGAGGCTAAGAAGAAGGAGGGGGGTTCTCCCTGGGAGCACAGGGCACCATGGGTTGGGGGAAGGCACTGGGTGGGGAGCATGTGGGAAAAAAGAAAAAAATGTCCAAACCCCCAAAATACATATCAATTTACTTACTTCTATTAAGGAAAAATGTTGCAGAATAGGGTAGCCCCGTTGCTATATATGAAGCTTTCATGGAATCTTAATGGGTTCAGAGTCAAGTATAGAAGAGAAAGGATTTTTCAATATCTTAAATATTCGCCTGAGCAGATTTGTATTGTGCAAGAGACACATTCTACAGAGCAAGAGCTGAGGGATATTTGTAGTAGTAAAAAATGGATTAAGCAAGTTATAGCTACATCACAGAATAGTACTATTAAGGGAGTCGCAATATTGATCAAAACAAACCTGGCTATTTCAGTACTTGAGTCAAGAGTTGATAAAAAAGGGAGGTGGGACATTGCAAAAATTAAATATCACTCCTACAAGTTCACAGTAGCAGGATACTATGGACCTAACTCAAATGATCCGCTCCCACTTAAAGAACTGTTGGGTGAGCTTCTTGACTTCGATGATCCTCTAATTCTGGCAGGAGATTTTAATTTAGTTCTGAATCCACAGGCAGATAAATCATTTAAGCTTAAGTCCTCACATGATCCTAAAACAAGATCTCTATTACTAAATGCAATGAATCAATTTGGTTGGGTAGATATCTGGAGGAAGAAGTGGGGCACAAAAAAAGAATTCACTTTTCATAATAAGAAGCTCCGCCATAAATCTAGATTTTTTTTTAATCTTCAACCAGCTTGCTGAGCTCGTACATGAAGTAAAACATTTAGTAGTACATATTTCTGATCATGCGTCAGTTGTTATAGCTTTAAAACTGTCGGGGTCACAGGGCAGTAAAATATGGAGTATTGACAGGAGTATTCTGCTGGAGGAGGAGGTAATAGAGAAATTAAAGATGGAATCTAAAGCTTTTTTTATATTAACTTAGGTACAGCTACACTCCCGGTCGTTTGGGACTCATATAAAGCTTTAATAAGAGGGATAGTGTCGGCTATTCAGTCTTCTAGACACAGAATGTATAGGGCAAAGATAGCTGAGATAGACTTAAAAATTACTACACTACAACGTAATTTATTAGATCAAAGTTTATCGGGGGAAGCAAACATTCAGGAAGAACTGCTGGGATATAAATCACAATTGGAGGAGATATTAGATAACAGACTCAGAAAGCGTTGACAGGCTAGCTCTCTTGCTCATTTTGAATATGGGGAAGCCAGCGGGAAGCTCTTAGCCTGGAAAGCCAAAAAAGAGCAGAAGAGGAACATAATTAAATGAGTTCAGAAGGGTAATACAGGTCTAATCTCAGAAAATAGCGCTGATATTGAGGAAGCTTTTTTTAATCATTTTGATGAAGTCTATAAGGAAGACCTTGTTCCACAGCAAAGCTCAATCCAAGCATGGCTCACGCAGTATGCAGTTCGCCAAATCGATGATCAAGTGTCAGAAAATTTAAACAGAGGAATAAGTCTCCAAGAAAAAGCCGGGGTAATTTAGTCAGCTAAAAATAGCAAGGCTCCGGGTCCGGATGGGCTGCCGGCCGAGCTGTATAAAGTTTTAGCCCCAGTAATTTCCCCTGTCCTTCAGTTGTTGTTTGCATCTATATTCGAAGAGGGAGGAAAAATTCCCTCTTCATGGGATGAGGCTGCGATTGTTCTTGTCCTCAAACCCCAAAAATCCCCATTTAATTGCGACTCCTACAGACCCATCTCCCTGCTAAATCTAGATTAAAAGTTTTGGGCAAAAATTTTAGCAGAGAGATTAAACGGGGTAGTGGGCAGGCCACTACATTTAGATCAAAAGGGTTTTGTGAGGGGGCGCTCTATTCAAGATTTGACGCAAGCACTAGTGGGCGCAATTGATCTTGCCTCCCTTTATAAGTTACCGATGGCAATTATAACATTAGATGCTACTAAGGCATTTGACCGCGTTAATTGGATATTTTTAGCTAGTGTTTTGGAAAAGTGCAATTTGGGTACGAATTTTTGTAGATCCCTATCGACATTTTATCATGCTCCAACATCAAGAGTTTGGATAAATGGTAGGCTAACAGCATCTATAGAAATCAAGAGAGGTACAAGACAGGGGGGTCCTCTCTCGCCCCTGCTCTTCGATTTATATATAGAATCACTGGCTGAAAAACTTAGACAAGATCAGCGTATTGCACCATTCAAATATAAGAACTGGGAGAAAAAAGTGTCTCTCTATGCTGATGACATGATGCTATATACTTCGGACCCAATTAACGCAATTCCTGTTATTTATAGTGGTGCGGAGCAGTTTGGCCAAATCTCGGGATACCAGATTAACCAGTCTAAATCTGAATGCATGACATGGAATATAACGACTTCCACTTCAATCTCTATCCTAAAGCATGAAATAAGATATCTGGGGATACAAATTACTCAGGAATTAGAACAATTGACTGATAGAAATCTGGTGAAAATTGAGAGGGAGTCTGCTGGATCTCGAGAAGCTGGTCAGTTCTTCCCTTGACTTTAATTGGGAGGGTAAATATCATTAAGATGATGCTTTTTCCCAAATTAATTTACCTATTTCAGAACATCCCGTTAGCTTTTAAAGAAGACAAGCTAAGCAAAATTCAAGCTAAATGGAATTCCTTTGTATGGGCTTCAAAGAGCACAAGGATCGCATGGAAGAAGTTGCGCAGGAAGAAAAAGAAAGGAGGGCTTTCTGCACCAGGTTTGAAATGTTATGCCTGGACATTGCTTATGAAAGTGGGCTTAATGTTATTCGACATTCCAGATGGGTCAGAAACAGGTATCATGTTTCAGATGATGTTACTGGGGGTTCAAGGAGGGGCTCAGGGATTTTTGTTTAAGTTCGGGGATCCGCGTTTCTTCAAGAAGGTGCGGCTAAAGGTGTTGAGAGATATGGCTTAGCTCTGGGCGAGGGTAAGAAGGGCACTGGCTATTCCATATTATTCGGCATTGGCCCCAATATGGGATTCACCTGGCTTCCCTGAGTGGACTAGAGATTCACTGGTTACTCCTCTTCTAGAGGCTAATTTAAAATCTTGGGGGCAGCTAATCCCGGAAGGGGTTCTTTTAAGCTGGGCGGAAATATCAGCCTTCACGGATAATAACTTATCTAAGTTCAAATATCTTCAAATCAAGAGCTGGAGCCAGGCTACTACAGCTGAACTTGCTGCCATGTCAGGGCTGGAGGAACTTTTATTGAGCAAGACTAGGCCAATAAAAACATCCAATTCTTTACTGGACTATCTTGGATACAGAAGATGGGGATTTCTCCTTGCCGGTTTACTTATGGGGAGACCAAGTTTCAGACGTCGACTTGCAAGAATTATGGCAAGTATCTTTTGATTTACTTTATATTACAGTCTTACCTGCCAATTTAAAGCGCAACCATCTTTGATCTCTTCACAGAGTGTATTGGTCTCCTGGTAGGCTGGCAAAATTTTCTAAGGGCCCTACTCCCTGTTGTCCTAAGTGTAAACAGGGAAAAGCTGACGACCTACATATGTTTTTAACTTGTCCAGCCTTAAGGAATTTTTGGGATATGGTAAAAAAAGGTATGGAAAAGCTGTTTAAATTCGATATACAGGTTAGTATATCACTTGTTTTTTTCAGATTTTTTTCTAATTATGAGATATTTCCCCAAGACATAAATAAATTGTCCTTATATTTAATTATTTTGGCACGCAGAGAGATATGCAAACTTTGGGTTAAAGATACTGCACCTTTATATTTAGATTGGATTAGAGCAATAAAGAATACACTTAATTTAGAAAGAATTAGCTGGAAGAGAAGGAAACATGTTTGGATCCCCTGTATTGAATGGCTGGATAGTATGTAATTGGTAAATAGAAATAACTTTGTCCATTGATTATGCCTTTTTGCCGAATGAGCCACCCCAAGGAGCAGTTCAAGGGCCTGGAAACATAGATGAACTGAATTGAAATCATTCTCCTTGATACTATTGTGTACCAGGCGGGTATCCGCAGAAAGAGCATCCATTAAGATCTTCAGAGTTTGATGAGAGGATACTCTGCTGGGCAGGAGGTGGCACGAACCTCTTGCTCTGAGAATATCTTTCTTTTTTTGGCGTATGAGGACACAGAAAAAAATATTTAAAAACACCAAAATGCATCCGCCTATTGACCGTGGATGAAACTTAATTTTGAATACTTAAAACACAATTACCTTCCAACACAGATCTAGACAAAATTAATTCCATAAAAAATGTTTGAGTTGCTCCAGGAAGCATTGTATATCCTATTACTACTAAGAACACCAAAACAGAACAAAAGAAAACATACACCTTGGGGGAATGCAGAACTAAAAAGGAAAACACCAAATTTCAAAGCTGTAACGCACCTGGCACAAAACAATCAGTAATCAAGATAAACTTTGCCTATACAAACTTAACAGAATATACAAGTCAACATCAAAAAAGCTAAAAAAAAAAGTCACTGGTCAAACAGAATTCAAAATGCGAGATGTGCGAATAAAGAATTTGATAAACTTCTCACAGAATTTCGTAAACCTAAATGCACAGCAAGAACTCATCTCGTGACTCAAGAACTTACTAACAAAGTGGCTAATCATGACACAACCAAAGCAGACATGTTGGATTCTTATTTAAAACAATGGAAAACCACCAGCACCAACCCATTTCTAACAATTTCCTCCAATGGCAGGTAATCCCAACCTCTGCATTTCTTGAAATCAAAGTGAATTTATGGATCTGGTCAAGGCAAGCAGGCCAGTCAGCTGCCCTTCACAACCTTGTCTACCATACATCTACAAGAACATTCTTTTAACTACCTCTGCTGTCACACCAGTAAGACAAATCATCAATAATTCCTTAACTACAAAAATCTTTCCAAAAGACTTAAAAAGGCATACATACGCCTATTATTAAAGAAAACAAACCTGGACCCGCATAACCCAAACAACTACAGACAGATTACAAATTGACCTTTCCTGGGCAAACTGATAGTAAGAGCAGCTTTCGCCTAGATGTCACAATCCATTGAAGATAACTCCATATTTTCCAACTTCCAAACATGTTTCCGTCCAGGAAGAGGCAGATAATCTGCCCTCATTGCCATCTGGGATGAGCTTAAAAACACAGTAGAGTGGAACAGGGTCGCTGCACTACTTCTCTTGCACCTTTCGGCTACCTTCGATACAGTTGACCATGCCACTCTAATCCAAAGACTCTATGAAGCCAGCATAGTGGAGACTGCTCTCAACTTAATCACATCCTACCTCCAAAACAGAACAAATGTCATCCATACCCCCGTTTCTCATTCAGACTGTATTTTACAAAAGCAGGGGTCCTTCAAGGCTCTATCATCTCACTCATGCTTTTCAACATCAACATGAAGTCATTACTGGCAATGATCAATGAATTTCATCTCACATGCTATAACTATGTAGATGACACAGAAATACTTTTTAAACTGGAAAGCCCCAAAGACATTGGAAATTCAAAAATCGTCAATTGCCTCAGAGCCGTTGATCAGTGGATGACATGGAGACACCTCAAATTGAATGCTTCCAAAGCAGAAATGCTCACATGTGGCGAGTTGAAAAATGATAATCCACTCTGCGCCTAACCCCGACGATCTGGGACCACCTTCTAAAGTATTCAAGGAAGCATGAAACCTTGAAACTGTATGAGGAAAGTAACTCCTAGGCAATCAGGATAATTCTGTGACAATTCCTCACTTGAAACCTTGAAGTTACCATGGATTCAAATCATCAATGACTGCTTAAGTGGACAAGATAGCAAGATCAAGCTTCATTATATGAGAACTCTATGACGCACCTTACCCCATCTTATAATCAATCAGTATTTGTAGAGCACTGCACAGGATATCAGGGCACTTAGGATGCAGTATCTCCAAGGAAAAGCCAGGGACTCGGTCTCTTTCTGAAGTCCGCATGGGAGGGAGCTGTTCAGAGGTAGAGGGGAAGGTTGTTCCAGGTCTTGACAGTGATGTAGGAGAAGGAGCGGCCTCCGCACCTGCTGCAACGGATGTGGGGGGTGAGGGGGAGTGAGGAGGAGCAAAGGTGTCTAGGGGGTTGATGGAAATTCAGTTGATGGTTGATGTAGGATGGTCCTTGATTGTGGAGGGCTTTTTAGGCATGTATGAGGACCTTAAACTGGCATCTGGACTGAGAGTCAGTGGAGGTCTCTGAGGTGGGGGTGATGTGCGAATGTTTGGGAAGGTCCAGGATGAGTCTGATTGTGGCGTTCAGTATGGTCTGGAGTCTTCTGCAGAGCTGGGTGGTGATGTTGTCATAGAGAGCGTTGCCGTAGTCAAGGTGGTTGGTGACGAGGGACTGAGTGACGGTCTTTCTTGTGGTGACTGTGACCCATCAAATGATCCTGGGGCGCATGCAAAGAGTGTGGAAGCAGGAGGAGGAGACTGTATTGACTTGCTGTGTCATGGCCAGTTGGCTGTAGAGGATGATCGCCAGGTTGCGTGCATGGTCTGTGGGTGTAAGGGTTGGTCTGAGTTCAGCCAGCCACCAGCTGTGGTCCCAGGTGGAGGTATTGTTCCAGAAAACTTGCTCATTTTCACACAGGCTACTATCTCTTTTGTACTGCTTAAACCTGATTATGCCAATGGCCTCTTCCATGGATCATTTTTATCCACTATGAAAAAACAACAACCAATTCAGAACTCTTCTGGCAGACTACTCGTACCTGTAAAGCTACAAGCCTACAGCTCCCCTGCCTTGAGGGCCCTACATTGGTTACCGGTTGCCATAAGATCCACCTTCAAGCTGCTTTGTATCACCAAGAATGCCACACATGGAACAGGACCATTTTTATCAGGAATAAAATCACCAAATATATACACAACAAAGGAACCTCCGCTCGAGTTGGCTGGTACATCTTTCTCTATTCAAGCAGCCAAAGTATGGAATTCATTTACCCCAAAAATAAGAGCCACTGTTAACTCTCTTATCTTCGGAAAACTACTCAATGGGTTGGCTCTTTTCTACTTGACCACCACACTCAAACACAAATGTACAACCTATGCCTGTGCATGTATTTATGTTTAATTTGATTAAATATATGTATTTAGATATGTTCATTTCTTATGGTTTAAAAATATAAGATATTATTTAGGTCTGCTTAACAAATGTATAATTAATAAGAAATTATATATATATATATTACTTTCATGTGTAACATGTATAAAGGTCTCTGTATAGTTTTCATATAAGTTATTGGATTTGATGTTTATGGGTCTCAGTTTATTTTATTTATCTATCACAACTTGTAAATATGATCATTATGGTATTTATAAGTGCTTCATTATTGAAATATTGAGTTAAACATAAAAATAAAAGAAATATAACAACAATTATAACAAACATTTGCAATACTATAGATCGCGCATTTGCGAGAGTTTAAGCTATTCTCATCTACAATGGCAATAGCTCAAACTCTTGTAAATGCGAGACCTATTTCACTTCTAAGAAGCGGCCCCCATTGTCCGGGGCTGCTTGAAAGTAAAAACGGACATTGGGCGCTGAAAAGCAAGTCACGCTTGCAGTATGAGAAACCCATTAAAGGGTGCTTACAGACTAAATAATACATAGAAAGTGGGGAGCCCAATATACCCTTGAAGGCTTGGTAAATGTAACTATTGTTAGGTAAATGTGCCACAAGGGTTATAATGCAAATGAACAAAGTCAAAACCGATTGGCTAGATCACTTTGTTGTCGAGCCCCCACAGGTAGCTAACATTTGAACAATCAATAATTAATTTTCCTCATTTATGTTACGATAAATCTGGATTTATTGTAATATAAACCCTTGTAGGCACATTTACCTAACTACAGACTTAGGGGTCGATCAGGATGGCGGACGGAAGAGCCACCGCGGCCCGTGAGTAGGCGGAAAAAGCCTTTTCCGTGTCCGCCTGCCGCGGATACTCCGTCCGCCATATCAGGATAGGAAAACGTGTCAAATTTCCGTCCGCGCCGTAAAAGCACGCTCCGCCGGCCAACTACACACACGACCACTAGGCGGACGGAACACATCCGGACGCTCCGCCGTACGCACTGACGTCTAAGACCGTCCCCCAAATCAAGATGGCGGAAAACACACATAAAACCGCAGCGGAAAAACAACCTGTCTAAACACGGCGGAATCCCCACAGCGAACATAGGTGACACAGCCGAGATACCCACCGCAAGCTGACCACCACCATGGACCCGGCGCTACACGCTTTCCCGATGCTCTTCGCGATCCACCACGTCCTAGTCATGGCCTACTATGGACGACGACGCAGGTAAGGTACAAACCATTGGCTGTCTGGAGGGGAATACCAGCAAGGGACGTGACGTAGGGAGGGGGAGTGTCATGTTACCGAAACCACTGATGAGAAGCATATACGAATACACATTTGCAGTACGCAAGCAGGAATGACAACGACAGACCACGAGACTTGATAGACTACCTTTATTGTCCAAAATAGGGGTCAAATCACAGTGTATGCGTGAGCATGGGCAAAGTGGGCACCAGAGCAGGTACAACATAGCAGGCAACGAGAGGGCAGCATGCAGCATCAGAGCATCAACAGGGCATTGTGCAGTACAGAGCAGGTACATCAGAGCAGGTAACGAGAGGGCAGCATGCAGTATCAGAGCATCAACAGGGCATTGTGCAGTACAGAGCAGGTACATCACAGCAGGTAACGAGAGGGCAGCATGCAGTATCAGAGCATCAACAGGGCATTGTGCAGTACAGAGCAGGTACATCAGAGGCAGCACGTGAGAGGGGCAAAGTGCATCAACAGTCCATTGCACAGAACAGGCCCATCAGAGGCAGCACGTGAGAGGGCCAAAGTGCATCAACAGTCCATTGCACAGAACAGGTCCATCAGAGGCAGCACGTGAGAGGGGCAAAGTGCATCAACAGTCCATTGCACAGAACAGGTCCATCAGAGGCAGCACGTGAGAGGGGCAAAGTGCATCAACAGTCCATTGCACAGAACAGGCCCATCAGAGGCAGCACGTGAGAGGGGCAGTATGCAGTATCAGAGCATCAACAGGGCATTGTGCAGTACAGAGCAGGTACATCAGAGCAGGTAACGAGAGGGCAGCATGCAGTATCAGAGCATCAACAGGGCATTGTGCAGTACAGAGCAGGTACATCAGAGCAGGTAACGAGAGGGCAGCATGCAGTATCAGAGCATCAACAGGGCATTGTGCAGTACAGAGCAGGTACATCAGAGGCAGCACGTGAGAGGGGCAAAGTGCATCAACAGTCCATTGCACAGAACAGGCCCATCAGAGGCAGCACGTGAGAGGGCCAAAGTGCATCAACAGTCCATTGCACAGAACAGGTCTATCAGAGGCAGCACGTGAGAGGGGCAAAGTGCATCAACAGTCCATTGCACAGAACAGGTCCATCAGAGGCAGCACGTGAGAGGGGCAAAGTGCATCAACAGTCCATTGCACAGAACAGGCCCATCAGAGGCAGCACGTGAGAGGGGCAGTATGCAGTATCAGAGCATCAACAGGGCATTGTGCAGTACAGAGCAGGTACATCAGAGCAGGTAACGAGAGGGCAGCATGCAGTATCAGAGCATCAACAGGGCATTGTGCAGTACAGAGCAGGTACATCAGAGCAGGTAACGAGAGGGCAGCATGCAGTATCAGAGCATCAACAGGGCATTGTGCAGTACAGAGCAGGTACATCAGAGGCAGCACGTGAGAGGGGCAAAGTGCATCAACAGTCCATTGCACAGAACAGGCCCATCAGAGGCAGCACGTGAGAGGGCCAAAGTGCATCAACAGTCCATTGCACAGAACAGGTCCATCAGAGGCAGCACGTGAGAGGGGCAAAGTGCATCAACAGTCCATTGCACAGAACAGGTCCATCAGAGGCAGCACGTGAGAGGGGCAAAGTGCATCAACAGTCCATTGCACAGAACAGGCCCATCAGAGGCAGCACGTGAGAGGGGCAGTATGCAGTATCAGAGCATCAACAGGGCATTGTGCAGTACAGAGCAGGTACATCAGAGCAGGTAACGAGAGGGCAGCATGCAGTATCAGAGCATCAACAGGGCATTGTGCAGTACAGAGCAGGTACATCAGAGCAGGTAACGAGAGGGCAGCATGCAGTATCAGAGCATCAACAGGGCATTGTGCAGTACAGAGCAGGTACATCACAGCAGGTAACGAGAGGGCAGCATGCAGTATCAGAGCATCAACAGGGCATTGTGCAGTACAGAGCAGGTACATCACAGCAGGTAACGAGAGGGCAGCATGCAGTATCAGAGCATCAACAGGGCATTGTGCAGTACAGAGCAGGTACATCACAGCAGGTAACGAGAGGGCAGCATGCAGTATCAGAGCATCAACAGGGCATTGTGCAGTACAGAGCAGGTACATCACAGCAGGTAACGAGAGGGCAGCATGCAGTATCAGAGCATCAACAGGGCATTGTGCAGTACAGAGCAGGTACATCAGAGCAGGTAACGAGAGGGCAGCATGCAGTATCAGAGCATCAACAGGGCATTGTGCAGTACAGAGCAGGTACATCACAGCAGGTAACGAGAGGGCAGCATGCAGTATCAGAGCATCAACAGGGCATTGTGCAGTACAGAGCAGGTACATCACAGCAGGTAACGAGAGGGCAGCATGCAGTATCAGAGCATCAACAGGGCATTGTGCATTACAGAGCAGGTACATCAGAGGCAGCACAACTACGTGTCCCTACCAACCCGTCACAGGGACCACAAGAGTGCCACGCAGTTCTCAATGGACACACCATGTGAAGTAACATTTGAGTGAAGTGTACAGCACCTCACATCACAGATTCAGGGGGACTGCGTGAACTACCTGCCTCGGACACACTGGCAGCACCAGCAACAGGAGTGTGAGACACAGCCACAGCCCGAGTGACACACACATGGGCCACGGACCCAGACACACTGGCAGCACCAGCAACAGGAGTGTGAGACACAGCCACAGCCCGAGTGACACACACATGGGCCACGGACCCAGACACACTGGCAGCACCAGCAACAGGAGTGTGAGACACAGCCACAGCCCGAGTGACACACACATGGGCCACGGACCCAGACACACTGGCAGCACCAGCAACAGGAGTGTGAGACACAGCCACAGATGTAGTCACTGACACGTGAGCCACTGACCCAGACAGACTGCCAGCACCAGAAACAGGAGTGTGCAACACAGCCACAGATCTTCTAACTGACACGTGAGCCATAGACCCAGATACACTGCCAGGACCTGCAACAGGAGAGGGCACAACTGACACTGTGCCACCATCTGATACATGAGAGTCAACTGCACCAGCGCCACTGGGACAACTGAAATGATGAGCCACAGGGCTGTATGGGCCAGGAGGCAGGGTGGGCCTGGGAGCTGGGGATAGCTCACCTAGAGCCAAATCGGGGTTGGCAGGTGTCAATGGTGTGTGTCTGCGTTTCTTAGGGAGGTGTGAGTGCACCCTGGACAGGACAGGACTGCCAAGTGGTGGGGACTCCAAAGAATCACCACCCAGCATAGGTGGAGCAACTGCTGCCGGGGATCTGGTTTCGGGGGAGGTGCTGGAGCCTGCTTGTCGTTTGCTCTGTGCCTGCCGCCTGGACTCGGAATGATGTGTAATGGGGGATGCAACAACAGGGGACACCCTCCTCTGCTTCTGACTGGCCTGGATGGGAGTGGAGGTATGGGGGGACTCCGCCGCGGAGACATCAGTTTGGCGTTTAGTAGAAAACATCAGCCTCAGTGCAGCCAGGGGTGAAGTATGCCTGTCCTTGATAGCGCCATTGTCCATGCTAGATGCCTTGTCCGTAGGATGTGCCTTATCCTTAGGTGGAGTGTTGTCTCTGGATGTAGCCTGTGCCCTGCTCGCCGCCCTGTTCCTGCCAGCAGACTTGTCGTCTGTGGTGCACCTGCCTCCAGCAGACACCTGCTCCCTGTGTGTGTCCATGCCCTTGGGAGTGTTCCTATCCACTGCTGTGGGCCTGCTCTTGGGAGTCTCCCTGCTCTTAGTAGGTGCCTTAGTCTTCTCACTGTCCTTGGGAGTGTTCCTATCCACTGCTGTGGGCCTGCTCTTGGGAGTCTCCCTGCTCTCAGTAGGTGCCTTAGTCTTCTCACTGTCCTTGGGAGTGTCCCTTACCTCTGGTGTGGGCCTGCTCTTGGGAGTCTCCCTGCTCTTAGTAGGTGCCTTAGTCTTCTCACTGTCCTTGGGAGTGTTCCTATCCACTGCTGTGGGCCTGCTCTTGGGAGTCTCCCTGCTCTTAGTAGGTGCCTTAGTCTTCTCACTGTCCTTGGGAGTGTCCCTTACCTCTGCTGTGGGCCTGCTCTTGGGAGTCTCCCTGCTCTCAGTAGGTGCCTTAGTCTTCTCACTGTCCTTGGGAGTGTCCCTTACCTCTGCTGTGGGCCTGCTCTTGGGAGTCTCCCTGCTCTTAGTAGGTGCCTTTGTCTTCTGACTGGCCTTGTCCAAGGAACAGTCCATGGACATGTGAGTATCCCTTGCCTTGGGAGTACCTTTCGTGTTGAATGCCTGTGTAGCTCCGGAAGGCATGTCCCCCAACAACACTTGTGGATCCTGTGTGTGTACTCCAGTGCATCTGACGTCGTCTACGTGAACAGATTTAGCTGATCTAGGGGATGGGGTCTGTGCCCTGCGTGCCCTGACGTGCTGTCTGACGCTGCTTCTAGTGCAATAACCTGTATTTGAGTCCTGCTCTGAATAATCACTACCCCCTGAGACATCCAGCGGTGTAGATGGGGAAACAGAAGTAGCACCCTGTTCATTCGACTGTACTATTGCAGACGACACACTGCTTGCCAATGACTGCACTGTCCTGTGTAGACCTGCAAGATCGCCATGCATCCCTTCCATGAATGCCACCACCTGCCCCAACTTCCTATCATGGTCCTGGAAAGCATTTGTCATATTGGTCTGCCCCACACACAGCTGTCGCAGCAGATCAACGGCCTCAGCACACAGTGCATTTTGGCTCACCGTGGCAGGGGCAGCGGTGCCTGCACCGAACGCCACTCTGCTCCCCCTACTCCTCCGGCCACGAACAATACATGGTGCAGTTGGCGGAAGTGTGGGCCCTGTGTGCTGTCTTCCGACAGAAGGTGATGAGTGCCCACTCCCAGTCTGTGACAACAGTGCAGGCTCACCAAGAGTGTCCGACGAGGAGGACGATGGTGTCTCCACATGCGAGTCCTCAGGGACGGTCCTGTCCCCCTCTCCGGCGCTGGCCTCCTCCGTGTCAGTCTGCGTGTGTGCGAAGTCTGATCCGGACTCATTTCCTCGGCTACTCTCCACCGTCTGTGGCTGAGTGTCCTCTGGCAAAGCTGAAATGCACAGAAAAGATGTGTGAGTCATGGGCACACTCACGTACAGAAGGAACAGGATAGCCAAATCACATAGCAGACAAAGGTTCATGAGCCCTCATCCTGCACATGGCCCACCCCTACCAGTCATCCTCACATTTTCTGCCATGGGGCCATGGACCACTAGGGGATGTGCTTTAACACTCAACTACTAAGCAAGTGGCGTGTCAACATGGCGGACCTGGATGTCAAATGATTACCACCCAATGGGACCAAAATGCCATCACAGGCATACATATGCAACACGGAACTCAATAGTGTGTCTGTGCACCAATACATGCATAGCACTCACAAGTTTCCTACACAGACAGTATGCTCACCGCTAGTTTGCTGTTGATCGGCACTCAGACGTTCGGCCAGTTCAGGATGCGTCACTGCAATGATACGGTGCATGAGAGGGGTCATGGAGCGTCGGGCCAGACGGGGCGTCCTTGGAATCAGGCCCAGTGTTACTTCCGCTACATTCTTGCTCAGCCTGGAAATGTCGTCCCAGCGTTTGTGGCAGTGTGTATGTCGTCTGTTGCACACCCCCAATGCCCGTACTTCCCGTGCTATGGTCCTCCACAGGTCCTTGCGAAGGTGCAGCTTGACCTACCATGATGGGAGACAAAAGGGTTTAAGTCAGTGGACAGGTGGCCTGTCACACACATAGGGGCAAGACGTTACTGTCAGCAGCCATGCAGAATCAGGAACATATGTCTAGCCCACACTACACAGCTAAGATATAAATAGGCTGATCATTTGGCCCCCTCATGCACACCAACATGTCCCACACTGCACTTACCACCCGTCCCGGTGCGCCGTAGAGGCGTCCATAGTTGCGGAGTACACCGTCCACGAGGACATCAAGCTCCGCGGCGGTGAAGGGTCGAGACCGGATCTCTTTGCCACTCGACATGGCAAGATCACGGAGTATGGCACTAGAGCAGCAGTCGGTGGTCAGCTCAGCAGCAGCAGCAGCAGGTCGAGGTGATGGTCACAGGCAGCAGTCGGTGGTCAGCTCAGCAGCAGCAGCAGCAGGTCGAGGTGATGGTCACAGGCAGCAGTCGGTGGTCAGCTCAGCAGCAGCAGCAGCAGGTCGAGGTGATGGTCACAGGCAGCACTGGTCCCCAGGGTAGGAAGTTTCATTTTGGCCAAGACACATATATAGGGCCCTCAGCACGTGTCAGTGGCATACGTCGCCAGCAATTGGTCAGCCCTGGAAGCGTGATCGTGAAATGGGCCAATGACTGGCCCTGTTGTTGCGGTGCACAGCTTCCGCTACTTTCGATTGGCCGTATGCGGCCAGCGTCCCTCTTCCCATTGGCTGCATGTGCAGGGACCGTCACGGGCACACATCGGCAACCGCACGTGCAAGCTTCAGGCACGGATGCTTCAGTTGCAACAATGTACTATCACAGGCGCCTCCATGGCGGTGCACGTACACAGCGGGGGAGGTGCAGGCCTATACACCCTGCAGATGTACTCAATGGACATGCCAGTTCATGACCCCCCTTACAGTCACCTTGCATCATCCACCGTACACCGGCCGGAGCGGCCGGCCCATGAACAACCGCCGGTCCCGGCCATGAACAACCGCAGTGCCCGGCCATGAACAACCGCCGGTCCCGGCCATGAACACAACCGCCATGGCCGGGCACGGCGGTTGTTCATGGCCGGGACCGGCGGTTGTTCATGGCCGGGACCGGCGGTTGTTCATGGCCGGGCACGGCGGTTGTTCATGGCCGGGACCGGCGGTTGTTCATGGCCGGGCACGGCGGTTGTTCATGGCCGGGCACGGCGGTTGTTCATGGCCGGGCACGGCGGTTGTTCATGGCCGGGCACGGCGGTTGTTCATGGCCGGGCACGGCGGTTGTTCATGGCCGGGCACGGCGGTTGTTCATGGCCGGGACCGGCGGTTGTTCATGGGCCGGCCGCTCCGGCCGGTGTACGGTGGATGATGCAAGGTGACTGTAAGGGGGGTCATGAACTGGCATGTCCATTGAGTACATCTGCAGGGTGTATAGGCCTGCACCTCCCCCGCTGTGTACGTGCACCGCCATGGAGGCGCCTGTGATAGTACATTGTTGCAACTGAAGCATCCGTGCCTGAAGCTTGCACGTGCGGTTGCCGATGTGTGCCCGTGACGGTCCCTGCACATGCAGCCAATGGGAAGAGGGACGCAGGCCGCATATGGCCTTTGGGAAGTAGCGGAAGTTGAGCACCGCCATGGCGGCGCCAAATATGTGATCTTGTCAGACGCTGCACCGTGATGTGTTGTGTGCAGTTGCGTCATGAGGGATGTGAGCGTGATTGTGAAAGGTCATATGTCATACAATATAGCATGTGTGTCCATACAATGGACATCGGTCGGCACACAATGGGCAACAGATGTGCATTTGTACGTGTTGACGTCGGGTTTGACCCTACAGACGTTGTTACATCTTCACAACTACACAGTACATCACGGCTGTGTGGCCAATTAATGCATCTGTTGTCAGTTTCTTGTTGTGTCGAGGTGACTACAGTGGTGGTGGTACACATGCATTCCGTGTATGTGATTTCTACGTTCTGTCACCATGCATGTCATTACCGTATGCACATCATCATTGGTGGTGGCATTTGTGCTTGATGACATGGCGTGTGTAAACTTATCGTTTGTGTGCATGCAGTTGCATGAGTGTCTGTGATGTGTCTACGATACATTAGGGTGACGACTGAAGTTTTGTCAGTAAGGTACACATGTGATGGAGTTGTACACGTATGCGTCGTTTGTAAGTTGACCTAAGTTACATCTCTCTCCCACACAGGAGGGCTCCAAATGTGCATCGCCCATACACTCTGCTGGAGGATATGGTAGACGAGGAGGTGATTCGGAAATTCAGGCTGGATCGACGTCGGTTGCTGGAGCTTGTGGCTCAATTGTCTCCTCATCTGCAGCCACGTAGAACGTATCCTGGCTCGTTTACACCCACTGCAAAGGTCATGGCGGTACTACATTTCTTCGCTACTGGCACATTTCAGTATACAGTTGGAGGTGCCGGGGGTATGTCACAGGCCATGTTCAGCACGGTTCTTCGGGATGTGTTAACAGCTATGATTCTGTACAAGGATGAGTACATACATTTCCCACGTCCGGAAGAGTTGCCAGCTGTCAAAGCTGGTTTCTATGCACTGGGCCACATACCTCACGTTGTGGGCTCAATTGATGGCACGCACATCGCGCTCATTCCACCACGGGCACGCGAACAAGTGTTCAGGAATCGCAAACACTTTCATTCGCTGAACGTGCAGGTGGTGTGCCTGGCGAGCAACATCATCTCCCATGTGTGTGCAAGATTTCCTGGATCCGCACATGACGCCCACATCATGCGGACCAGCAATGTCCCACGACTCATGGCAAATCTGCCACCCGGTTAAGCGTGGCTTGTTGGTGAGTGTGCAGTGGGGACTCTTGTGATCTCTGTGTTGCATGGGGTACCCACCATATCTTGTTCTGATGTTTGTCTCTGTCATCCCCCTACATAGGCGACTCGGCTTACCCAAACCGGCCCTGGCTCCTCAGTCCCCTACGTAATCCGAGGACGGCGGGTGAAATGCGGTACAATGAGGCACATGGAAGGACACGGAGAGTCATCGAACGTACCTTTGGACTGCTCAAGTCTAGGTTTCGGTGCCTCGATAAGACCGGTGGGGCCCTGCCTTACTCACCAGGAAAAGTATGCAAGATCGTGATTGCCTGCTGCATGCTCCACAACCTGGCAGTACGCAATAACATTGAACTGCTGTTGGACCCTGAAGACGAAGGAGTTCCTTGGCCTCCCATCCCACCCATGTCGACTGATGAGGATAGTGGTGAGGAGGAAGGTGTGGACCAGAGGCGCCAGCTCATTGATCGCTACTTCCCTTGAATGTGAGTATCTACCTCTAGTGGCGGTTGACAATGCCTCATGTATGTTTTCTGGTGTTGTGTGGATATGGGGTTAATCAGCTGGGTGTGGTTTGTGATGGTTGCACATGTGTGTCTTCATGTCTTTGGACATAGGAGTGTCCATGATGTGTGTGCTCCCATCCCATGCTTGTGTGATGGTTGTCGTTTGTGTAATGTTGCTGTGCATTGTGTTGTGATGTGTGTGAATCTCTTTACTGACGTGTGTTTGCTGTCTCTGGTTTCCTCTAGGTCACTCCCGCAGCGCCATGATTATGTGCGACTATGATCCCTGTACCTGTTTACGTCTGTATCTGATGGCAATCATGTGAATAAACATGGAGGCAAAACATCATTGTGTGAGTAAATGCAATTTATTGACAGGTTGTGCTTTTGTGCTGGTGAATATTTACAAGTAAGTGGGGGGGAGGGAGTTGGAGTTGAAGGTAATGGCAGATGAAATGTCCGTGCTGACACCACATTGGGGGGTGTCAGGCTAGTCCAGCAGACCAGTGGCAATGATTGTCTATGTGGGACAGGATGGTTTGCAGGGTGAATGTCTGGCACAGGCAGTGGCATTGTCAAGGTCGTCCCCTCTTGGAGCGTGTGCCTGGCGCTCCAACACTGCTCTCAGCCACTTCCTGCCTCGGCCGCCCCCTCCGTCTCGGAGGTGGTACAGAGTCAGCTGGGAGGGCAGGTTGGTGATGGGCCACATCCGTCGCCAGGGGCTCAGGTGGTGGTGGCGGCGGTGGAGGCGGAGGCGGAGGTGACGGGGGAGGCGGAGGTGACGGTGGCGGTGGCGCTGACACACTTGGTGGAGGGGGGGGGGGTTGTTCCGGCCAACCCATTCCCTCCACATCGTTGCCTGCTGGCCCATGATCACCAACATCTGGCCAAGGATGCCAGAGATCTCGCGCAGGATGTTGGTGTTGTCCACTGAGTCCTGGTGAACACGATCAGCGTTTGCCTGGGACCGGTCGTATGAGGCCTGGCACCTGGCAAGAGCTTGTAGGGACTGTGCCACTGGCTCGGGTAGCTGTCCCTCCTCTGACCGGCGGTGTGTGGTTCGCCTGATTGGCAGTTGTCCCGTTGCCTGTGTTTGTGGCCCACTCACCCTGCTTGTGTGTGGGGCCGTTGGACCAGCGTTGCGCGCTGGGTCATGCTGGGTGGCACCGGCAGGAGTCGTGGTGCTGGTGGTAGTGGTGGTACTGGTGGTACTGGTGGTACTGGTGGTACTGGTGGTGGTGGGGACTGTGCAGATCACAGAGACAGGTGCCGCGGGAGTCACACATGCGACGTTGGTCGGTCCCGGGAGTCCCTGTGAGCCAGATGGCCCTGGCTGCGTGCTTGGTCCCGCTCCATCCTCCGCCCCGGAGCTGCCTGTGTCGTCGTCAGCAGAGAGTCCTGTAGGTGTGGGAGGCGAGGCTGGCGGCCGGGTACTGCTTTCCCCAGTCAGTTGACGATCACCTGAGGGACAAGATCGAGCTGGTCAGTAATGTGGACAGTACATGGTTACATTGATTTGTAGACATTTCTGTTTCCTGTCGCACACACCCCACCCTCCACCACCACCACCACCACCACCCTCCCCGTGAACATGGGGGCCTGTTGGGAGTTGTAGTTTGGGCCTCTCACACACCCCACCCTCCACCACCACCACCACCCTCCCCGTGAACATGGGGGCCTGTTGGGAGTTGTAGTTTGGGCCTCTCACACACCCCACCCTCCACCACCACCACCACCACCACCCTCCCCGTGAACATGGGGGCCTGTTGGGAGTTGTAGTTTGGGCCTCTCACACACCCCACCCTCCACCACCACCACCACCACCACCCTCCCCGTGAACATGGGGGCCTGTTGGGAGTTGTAGTTTGGGCCTCTCACACACCCCACCCTCCACCACCACCACCACCACCACCCTCCCCGTGAACATGGGGGCCTGTTGGGAGTTGTAGTTTGGGCCTCTCACACACCCCACCCTCCACCACCACCACCACCACCACCCTCCCCATGAACATGGGGGCCTGTTGGGAGCCATGGACATGTTAGTGTGTTGGTGTCCGACGTGCATGGGTTGGGGCGTGGGGGATGTTTATTCTCAGTTGTGTGAGCCTGACCATGTCGTGCTGCTCGTGGTGCTTGGTTTGTACTCACCAGTCTCTTCTCCTTCGTCAAGGCCGTCTAGGCTCTCTGGGTGTAGTATCACCAGCACCTTCTCCTCCCAATCTGTGTAGGGTATGGGCTCCGGGGGTGTGCCACCGCCAGTAAGATTGGCTCTGGCGTGGTTTTTCGCTCGGATGCCCTTGACCCTGGTCTTAAGGTCATGCCACCGCCTCTGAATGTCGTGCTTGGTCCTCGGCACAGTCCCCGACGCATTCACCCGAGTGACGATCCTGTCCCACATGTGGTTCTTTTGCGCCACGGTCGTCTGCTGGACTTGGGCCCCGAAGATGTTGGGCTCCACACGGATAATTTCATCTACCATTACCCGCAACTCTGTCTCCGTGAATTTGTTTTTTTTTTTGGGTGCCATAGTGTGTGGTGCTCAGTGTGTGAGTTGAGTGAGTTGGGAGGTGCAGGTGTGTGGTGTGTGATGTGTAGGATTTGTGTGGTGGGTGTTTGTGTGGTGGATGTGGTAGGGTGGTGGGTGGGTGTCTTCTATGTGATTTTATGTGAGTTAGCAGTGTCTCGAATGGCCCTCTTGCTGGCAGCAATGCTGTGGTGCAAGGGATTGTGGTTGTGTGGGGGTGTCTTTTTGTAGTCGTGTCTCAATGGTTGTTGCGAGTCAGGTGGTAGGTGGGCGTGTTGACTTGTGTGCATTATTGGATAATTGGGACGTGTCATGGTGGCTTGTGCTTGGGGGGGGGGGCCTTGTCAATGTTCGTATGTTTGCTTAGGACTTGCGGTGCACTTTCATACATTTGTTAGGCGCTAGGGATGTTGTGCGTGTTGGCCTTCCGCAGTGATGCTGTGGTTCTCGTAGCATTGTTTCCGCCGCGGACGTGGATGGCTGTGAGTTCCGTGGTACGGGCGGATTTATCCTAATTGCGGCCACGGAGTATTCTCAGGTATGGCGGTACATGTTTTATTTTCCGCGGTCATTTCCGTCCGCGGCAGTGGTTGTTCATTGGACTCCGTCCGCCGCGGACGGACTTGGTTGTGTTCCGTCCACCGCGGACGGTGTTGGTTGTGATCCGTCCGCCGCGGTCGGAGTTTCGTGACATGAATATCCTAATCCCAACCGCGGTTTCTCCGCGGCGCAGCCGGGAGTAAAATTTCCCCCACCATGGCGGACAGTACCCATTTCCGTCCGCCATCCTAATCGGCCCCTAAATAAGGAATTACGAGTAGCATCCGAAGTAAAGGGGCCAGTCGCCATGGGTGTTTACAAATGCAGAAAAGGTGGTACCAAGGTGGGACTAACAACCCTAACAACAACTCGCAAGCCAGCTTTTACGAAGGACAATGACACAAGCCATTAACAAATAAGGGCGAGGGAGTGGGCAGAGCTTCTCTTCTATACTCCACCACATGAAGTCTTGCAGTGAATGCGTGCTGATTCAGGCGCAACCTAAAAATGGCCTAATAAATTATCTGAAAATCTGAATTTCTAACTATCTATCCATACATTCACTAAGGGACCTTTATGAAATACAATTATATAGCAATGTATTATTTTCCTTATACATGTATACCCTTTCTATGTAGTTATGTATCTATATATTTATTACTTTACTTCTACTGTAGAAAGAAAGAAAAAGAAACCTTAAATTCCCTCCACTGCACCACTCTATATCTCATCATATACCTCTCTCAATATATCCTCTACCTCTACTCTCTGACTCATCTGAAACCTCATTCTAGTACTATGATCTCCCAAAGATCCTATCTTGACCTTTCCCTCCTCTAGCCCTTAATGACTCATCCCAAACCTCATTTTACTATTGTGATCTCCAAAATAACACTTCCCTCATGTATCCTTTCCTTGATTCACCCAAAACCTCATTTTATGACTTTAATCTCCCAAATAACACTATCTAGACTCTTACTTCCTCTATCCCTCTTTTATCCTATTCCATCAGACTAACAGACTCACATGGCCACTGCTCAAATTAACAATTTATATTTCCCTATAGTAATCCACAACTAATCCTTTGGGTTCCGCAGTAGAGTGCTACTCGCTGAAAAGCGGTTCAACACCTCATCAGGGTAGTAAAGACTATATAAATACAATTACAAAGGGTATTGTAGGCTCACACATGGTTTCAAGGTTGCACTGTTTGCAGGGCTGTAGAATGTTTTTTGCGGCCCGGAGTGAAACTGTATTTCACCAAATCCCCGGCAAAGGGGCAAATGTGACTGTAGAACAGGGGCAATCTAGCACTCCGTTCCCAGTGGGCTCAGGCTTAGTACTGTATTGTTCTAGAGAAAAGTCGATAACTTCTTGAGTGGCTACTGTATGCTCAGAAATGTATCTTATTGTTTGAGCAAATGTCTTTTTGTGCACCCTCAATTCGATCGTGAGACATCTCGAGTGTTAACTATGAATTAAGGCTTGTCTCTGAAAGCATGAGATAGCACCTCACATGATTATTGTAGACTAGAATAAAGCTTCTGTCTTGTGAGCCGGCATCTCAAGTGATATATGTGTTCCGTGTTTCGCGAGATGGCCGCCTAGTAAACATCTGCATTTGTAATTTCCCCCTCACTAACCTGCGTAATCAACCTCTGTCTATTCTCCCTTCTTTGTCCAAACTGGCTCATGGTGGCTGTATAGTGAGTAATTCTCCTTCTCCCCTACTCCATGTGGGATTGCCACCCTCATAGGCATTTTTAATTCCTGCACACCAGACTCACAAAAACCCCAACGTTGCACCTGGTTGAGGACTCTTAATGCCTCTCACAGCCTTAACAATTGAGGACAGGTGAGAAGAATTTCTCTTTCTTGAGGTGAGGAAGTGTGGCAACCTTCTCTGATAAACAGATGGGACCTCAGGGAAGCTCACGTACATGCTAATGTTGGAGTTGGAGGGGCTACTGGACCTATCTCCGGAGGGGGCTGTGGACTGGGAAGATGAGGTCTATGTACAGCAAGTGGATAGCAAGTCAGGCAGACAGGAATGGACCTACAGCATATTGGTTTTTGAGATGGGCCAGCTTCTGTTGAGGGACATGTTGTTTGGAGCAGAGAGAAGCTCACTCTAGTGCTCTGTGTGGGAGAGGACTTGTGGTGGTTTGTGGCTATCCTGGTTTTGCGTGGCTTGTTGTTCCTCTCTCCAATACATTTCCTCTCTTAGCTCTGGTGGTTCCCTGTGCGGGAGGGTGCTAGAGGGTTTGTTCTACACATAATGTATAGCAATGGTCTTCAAACGTTTTCATGCTGCCCCCCCTCATAAAAACCAAAAGATCATTGAGACCCCTCCTCACAATGTTTCACAATTATTCTATTAAAACTGGCAATGTTTAAATATGTCTAGACTTACTGAAACATTTCAAGTTCTGTACTGTTTTAAACATGCAAAAAAAATACATGATTGTCAAATATACTGTTCTGTTCAGGTAGGCATTTTCTAGCATGTAAAAGTATTGAGAGTGTGATTATTAAATACTGTGGTGGGGGTTTGAAGGATATTTGGAGTCCCTTCCCTTTTGACACCTTCTCCCTGCCAGTATATAAATATGACAAAAATGTTAGTGAAGCCCACCCGGCTCTTGTAAACAAAACACTGTCATCATCATAATGCTTCTTTTGGCCAGAGCCTGGTGCCCCCCCTAGGATGACTTGAGGCCCCCCCTAGGGGGACCCATCCTCCAGTTTGAAGACCCCTGGTGTATTGGGGCTGATGAGGGCCTGTGGAAGTGCATGGTTTTGGTCAGTTATGGGGATGTATGAACTGGAAACCAGCCAGGTGGCAGCCTTACCTCTGATTCTGGGTGTTTGTGTGTGATCAGTGGAGTTAGGATTGTGAGATAGGTCAGATGAAGTCTGTTGTTGGCTGATACAAGGCAGTTAGGGCGGACTTTAGCCGCTCTGGCACCCGGATTGACAGCCGTTGTTAGTGCTCCACCAATAACATCCTTATCCATGGATCCCCTCTCCAACTCCCTTTCTGGGTGCCCCTCATCTTTCCATTGCCTCTCTCTTACATTTATTTATTTTCTTTGTTGGCGCTCCTCATCCCAGGGTAGGAGGTGTGAGTGCTTTACATTACACATTCATACTTTACAGAGACAATGAATTATACAAGTGTGTAAATCAGTGATTTTCACTCAGTGTCTCTACCAGCCTATCTTGCACTGTTTGTAATAAGTTTTTAATACTAAGGGTGTACATATTCAGAGTGCTTTCTGTCATAGTTTGGGCCATCCTAGCACTACTTCTACAGTGCACCTACCAAGATTTAAATCAGTGACCCTCTGACGATACCCTTAAAAATCTTAAGAGATCGCATTAAGCAGCTGAGCTTTTCCGGCAGAGCAATGCATTTCCCACAGATAAATGTAACTTTCATTTATTTTTCACTCAAGGTTTATGTATAACATGTTATATGCAGTTACCTGTAGGTCAAAGCCCAACAAAAGAGTTACAGAGCAGCACTCTGACTGACCCCGCACCCATTATTCTCACGACCACATTGTCTATAGGGTTTAAGGAACATCCTCTGCTTTCAAGTCCGTAAACTGTCATGAAATAAACAGATTTTTTACAACTTTGAAATGTATTCCAGTGAGTCACCGATCTATGCTGCACAGATAAGACGAGACAAGCCTGGAGTGTTTTTGCTCTCCACACTGATGATTTAGCAGGAAGCTGGCCTGTCTGGGAAATTGTGCTTTCTCTCGACCCCCCCATCCCCCCAACTCCCCTCTCCCCCCCCCCTTCCCCGCACCACAACCTCAGGGTTTCCTGCCTGATGCGGGGGAACTGGTCATATGCCCTAAAACAGGCACCGAAAGGAGGCGTTCACATGGATGAAATGAGGATTATGGCCAAGTGGTAACGTACAGGCCTCGGGTTGGGTGATGGTGGTGAATCAGAAAAAGAAATACAAATAACTCCTCCCAAACAATAACTCTCATACAAACACAATTGACACCCCGTGCAATCCTAAGAGTAAGACTACATGCATGAACAAGCATTAATGGTGATTACTCAGATATGTTTTGTACCCTTGCTGATGAGAATAAAACCAAAAGCACAAGTAACTCATCAGGAGACATAGCAATGGGGGTCAAACATATTCTTCATAACTTGCAGGTATTTAATTTAATTATCCCACCCGCAGAAAGAATCGACGGTTTCATCATCACTGCGGGAATTATTTTACTGCCACTGTTCCTGTTGATCCTTGATCATGCTTGTAGTATAAAGCAAATATAAGGAGATGATGGACGGAGCGCCGAAACTTTTCAGACACTCATCCCCAGTCACAGATCTGGGTTGAATCCATCATTGTTCTTTAGCTCACTTCACCACCCCAGTGTAAACCCAGCCATATGGAAATCAGTCTTGACCCTGTTCCTCATGGGAATAGTCCAGCCCGAACTGCCTTGCCCGGTCTTCCCTGGACCGCAAACAAGCATTCTGGGACTGGTTTTGGTATAACACATCTCATCAGCCAGGCTAGCTTGAATCCAGTGGAAAATTGAGCAAGGGGCCCACGTCTGGGCATACCTTGCCAACTTTGGACAATCAAAGCAAACACAAGGAGATGATGAACGGAGCACTGAAACCTTTCAGACATCATCCCCAGTCACAGATCTGGGTTGAATCCATCATTGTTCTTTAGCTCACTTCACCACCCCAGTGTAAACCCAGCCATATGCAAATCAGTCTTGACATTGTTCCGCATGGGAACAGTCCAGCCCGAACTGCCAAACCAGGTCATCCCTGGACCAGAAACAAGCATCCTGGGACCGGTTTTGGGGTAACACCCCTCATCAGCCAGGCTAGCTTGAATTCAGTGGCAAAGTGAGCAAGGGACCCATGTCTGGGCATACCCTGCCAACTTAAGGCGAACAAAGCAAACACAAGGATATGATGGACGGAGCGCTATAACTTTTCAGACACTCACCCCCAGTCATAGATCTGGGTTGAATTATTTCTTATTAGGTGCCCCAAGTTACCAGATGAAGAGGCTGCACAGAGTGCACGTGGCTGCAGGAAAATTGACACTATACAGATAAAGGAGATCCTCTGCATCTAATGCTCTAAGGGAACTTCATTGGCTCCCTGTGGGGCAGAGGATATCATTTAGGCCATGTGTATTGTGTTCAGGGCCCTTCAGAATAAAGGCCCTATACCTCTGCAGCTTTGATTGGAAAGATATGCCCCAGGAAGGGCTCTACGTTCTGCAGCTTCCAATCTCATCAAGAAACACAGGTTTCGGAAGACTCGACATGGGGGTTGTGCCTTCTCAGTGAAGGTCGCCCAGTTGTAGAATAAGCTACCTTCTGAATTTGAAGACTCTGATGTATCTGCTAAAATTCAGGAGAGCTTTAAAGACCAGGTTATTTCCCAGATAATGGATGTCTGTAACACTATACACTCTTTTTTGCCTGATCTCCATGTAGATACAATTGATGGTACAGTGCCAGGATACCAGTCTGATCACAGTGCAATTTATAAATATCTTAAGTAAATAATTAAATAAATAAATAAATCATCATAAACCCTTTCAGAAGTTTTCCTTTCGCCCTGTTTTCCGTGTTCTGTGTTCTTTCGGGAACCTTGGCATCAATTGTCTTGGGCTCTCTTTGCCACAACGTGGTCTTTCTCTCGAGAGGGTGAATGAGCTTTGTGGCCTCACCCTGTTTGATTCTCTGTCTCTATTGGAATAAGGGTTTCTCTCGTGAAAACAGAGTCAGTTTTGATCTCATCAGGATTTCTTTATACATGTTGGTGTTTACTATCTTAATATTCTTTGTATTGCCTGGGGTTTACTGGAGCCATGGTAATCTCAAATTCTTTCACCAGATCTGTCAGCAATCAGTCATCTGATCTCTTACCTACTATAGCTCTTCAAAGAAAGCAACCTGAAGATGCTCGCTTTTATTCAGAAAAACCTCCCAGTTCACAAAATCGCATATATACCATTTCCACAGCCTGAGAGATACCACTCATGAGGGATGCCATTGTAGAAGTTACAACCTTGCACAATGAAGGCAGCTCTAGTTGTCTACACCTATCAGCGAGGTCATGCTGATCTCATTCCTTTCAACGGTAGTAGGTGAAGTAGGCATAGCTTTGAGAAGTGCAGAGAAAAAAATGTTTCAAAATGATACAGGTACCCTAATGCAAATAGGGTATGTATGTGACATGTAAAGCGTGAGCTTTGTTTCCAAACAATGGAGCATTGCACAAGAACAGTGGAAAGTGTAGAAGAGGGGAGGGTATAGTGAGGTGGGATATGTGCTCAGGACAAGTGATTACACAGTGAGTGGGTGCTGAGGTAGGTTTACAGTGTCAGTTGGGTAGCCAGGAGAGAGGTTTAGCTGAGGGTGTGAGAGAGGGATGGGAATGGAGAGACAGCGCAATCTTTAAAGCTGTTATTGGGCAGAGTGACAGTTACACAGCACCAAGGGGCTTCTTGAAGATATGGGTTATCCCAATGCAAAAGTGATAAAGAGATCCCCCTTGCCAAATATGGCTTGAGATGCTGTTCCAGATTCTCAAACCCTGGCAGGAAAGCTCAGGGGCTGTATAACATAAAGTGCCCTGTAGATGCAACTGGTGTGCCCACCCTCTTTTTGTGCCCCCAGAGCACTTTGGTATTACAGATGGGGCTGCAGATGCTTCCTTGCCATATTCCAAGGTACTTGCCACAGCTGACTGCCTTGTAGGGGACCAGCAGTTCTTGAATGCCATGCAGGTCGGCAGTGTGAGTTTGTGTGGTTGTTTAATATCAATGGTCCTATCGTACTCAAATGCCTTTGATGAGGCGGGCAGCTACAAGAGATACAGTCTTCTGGGAAATCAGGTGGATCCCAGGTATGCTCGGAAAAGTTTTGGCTTTTTGGGGAAGGGAAAGGACTAGCGCTTGGACTGAAGTTAGGGTAGTAATTTACTCAAGTTGTGCACAGTCAGAAATTATATGAGTGTCCCGCAATTCCATCAAGTACAATGAGGCTTACTTTTTTGATTTTCTAAAAGTCTTTACTGTTTTTTTGTTAGGGCTTGTAGAAGTTTGTAGCTCATCAACCTACTATATTTAGGTTAACAGCACAATGCACAGGATGATCAGTTTTTATATTGCATACTGAAGTCAACAGGAAATCAAACGAAAATATGTAGGCGGTATGAAGTGATAAAGATGGTTTAGAGATCACAGAGTAGTTTAGGAGTGTACTTTTTAAATCCATAAGTCTTGTTGTTTTACTCTCTATGAGATGGAATGTCTCCTGTAAAAAATGACCTCAGTTAAGGAATCCAACTGTAAGAGGGTCATCCGCCGCCTTAGGGATCACATAGCGCCTCCCTGGTTTCCTTTGAACTTTACTGTTTGTATCCATTGGAACAACCATTTCCTCTAGCTGAACATGCTGTTTTCAGTGCTTTCCCACAACACATGCTGGGAGAGTTTCATATTTGTTTTCTTGATCAGTGCCATGGAGTATTTATTTTTATCGCTGATCTAAAGTGTTCTAATTGAGAAGAACATTACTCTTGAAGCAATTTCCGGGCTTTAACTTCTTTTAAAGTGCTTATGTATCCCAGTGACAGCCAGAATAAGGGTACACATGGTGTGTCAGCAGCATGTAGGGGTCTAGGGAGTCTAACGTGCACTCCAGGTTGCATAGAGATCATTTCCAGGACACATTCATGTGTATACCTGTCAACCTCTTGCCTCAAGAATGAGTGTGAAGTCAGGTGTTTAAGGGGGTGATTCCATTAAGGTCAATAGGGAATGAGCACTTTTTTAGAAGGTGCTTTGAAAAGCAAGTGACTCCATTAAAGTGTTTTGGGGCATTTTTATTCCAGGCTGGTGAATAGAAGTGAAAAGCAGATAGTACCCGCCAAATGGGGGTGAGTTGACATGCTTGTCAATGTTCCATCCTGGACCCAGAGTCATAAATCCGTGGATTGGCAAATCTACCCAATTCTATCACTATAGTTACCAACTTTCTCATAGTAAAATACTGGCAATGTCTTCCTGTTAGTTTTTTCAGCCCTGACATGAAAATACAGGCCATGCTGGTGAAATACTAGCAAGATGGCAACCCAGTATGTCAATGAAGGCTGCATTGCCATTTGAGTCTGTGTAATCAGTCTTTTTGTTCCTTTTTGAATTATCGTTTTCAATGTGTCAGATACCAAGTCTATGCTAACTTAAGCCAGTTTCATGTTTTCTTCCATTTTGAATGTGACATCATAATAAATCACGTGATCACTGTTACTGTTGTTTTCTTTACTGTAATAAAGAATTTTGAGTTTTACACTGGAACGACTAAAGCTTTCTTCCAAGTCACACTGGACATGATGTACCACAGCAAGGACACCCTTGCTGTCCCAAGCTGTATCTCATACTACGCATCCGCTCATGTCACCTGAATGAACTCTGAAAACGTCTGAATCTAGTGTAATAGAATTATGAGAAAATCTTCGAATGTATTCTGTAGTAAAAGGTTTCTTCTTGCTTGTGCATTGGTGCATATCCTGGGAAACATGTTCTTGTGTAGTGAATGTATTAGATCCTTTGTCTAAAGTCCTATAAAATAACCTGCTTTTCACTGTTAGTGAGACCACTTTTCCCCCACTTTAGAAGGTGAACTTAGGCTGGATTTTCTATTGAACTTTACTGAGTTCCTTGTACTTATAATTTATGTACCACTTTATTAACTGTGATTGTCCACCTTATGTATTTCTGCTTTTCTATTCTTTAAGTAAACCTTTAAACCTTAGCCCATGTCTGTCATTCTTATTGAGAATAACACAGTTTTATTTCAATCTACAGACTTAATAAACTTGAGACGGGTCCAGTCAGGGAGCACAAAACTCGGCACAGGTACTACACTGCGCGCAGTCCAAAGTGTTGGCGCACATTGAGGAAGTAAAGGAGGGACAGATTTGCGCACCAACAGATCTACTAACAGAGCTGATGGTTCCAATTGGATCTGGTCAGCACTGCAGGGACTTACATGGGTGAGGTAAATCGTCTATAGAGCAGATGACTGTACCTTCATTGTTTAGGCGGTTTGGCTCGAATCCAAATTGACCCAACCCGATTTCGATTGCAGAGAACAAGGTGGCTGTTGTGGTACCTCAGAGAGATCAATGTGATTATCATTAGGGATTTATGCAAATGTAAAGAATGAATGAGAAGTGATGCAAAAAGCTGTTTATGGTGGAAGTTGTAGTCGAAATGATGTGCTGAAATTCAGCGGACTGAATTTAAATTCAATTCAGCGGACTGAATTTAAATTCAACTATTATGCAGCATTACGTCTTGGACTTGTGAGAACGCCAGTTATTATTCTTTTGATTATGTTTTTTTAGTTTTTGAGACCAAAAGTTAATGTTAATGTTAATGTTATGGTGATTTATATAGCGCACAGCTGCCCCAGCCAAGGGGCGTCCCGGCGCTGCGAACATACAGTTTACAGGGGGATAGAGGCGCAGAAAAGAACAGTTATTGAAAGAGATGGGTTTTAACAGCCTTTCTGAAGGCTAAAAGGTCCTGTATACCACGGATAGCCTCAGGCAGACTATTCCATAACTTGGCAGCCAGGAAGCTAAAGGATCGGCCGCCTACTCTGGCCAGTCTAGTGCGGGGAATGATCACAAGATGTTGTCCCTCTGAGCGGAGCGATCTCCTAGGAATGTACTCTGACAGGAGCGGACGCAGCATCGGGGGAGAGGCGATTTTAAGGATTTTAAAGGCTAAGCACAGTGCCTTAAACTGGATCCTTTTGCCCACCGGGAGCCAGTGCAGTTTTTTCAAGACTCCAGATACCGAAGAATGGCGAGGGAGACCTACCAGAGCCCTGGCAGCCGCATTCTGAACTCTCTGCAATCTGGCGATTTCCGCCAGAATTGCCCCCAAAAAAAGAGAGCTGGCATAGTCCAGTCTAGAAAGGATGGTCGCCTGGACAATTAGCTGGCGAGTACGGCAGTCAAAAAACTTCAAAATGGGTCTGATGTTGCGTAAAATGCCAAAGCACGTGGCAGCTACTTTTTTAGTGTGGTGAGTGAACTTTAAAGCAGAGTCCACCCAGACTCCCAGATTGTTGACGCATTCCTTTGGCATGGGAGGGGGGCCTAAGACATCAGGCCACCAGTTGTCTCCCCAGGACGAGGTGTTTTTCCCCAGGAGCAGTATCTCTGTTTTCCCAGCGTTTAATTGAAGGAAGTTCGCCGTCATCCAGTTGGTGATGTCAGTAAGTGTCTGTTTAAAATGATGAGCCTCCAGACCACTGTTGTTATTAAGAGCCACCACCAACTGGGTATCATCTGCGTAGGACACCAGTGTAAGTCCGTTTCTTCTAGCCACCTCCGCCAAAGGGCGGACATACACATTGAACAGGGTGGGGCTCAGGGAAGAGCCCTGCGGCACTCCCTGTCCAATGCTATGCTCCTTAGAGATGTAAGGGGGGTAGAGACTCTGAAAGACCTGTTGGAAAGAAAGTCTCTAAACCATCCCATGGCTATCCCTGTAACTCCAATTTCCTCCAATCTCGTCAAGAGGACCTCATGTGACACCGTATCGAAGGCAGCACTGAGATCCAACAGGACTAGTGCTGCCGTTCCGCCGGTGTCAAGAATGGTACGGAGGTCCTCTGAAACACTGAGCAAGGCTGTCTCGGTGCTGTGACCCGCTCTAAACCCGTGATGAGAGATATCCAGAGTGTTATTGGTACGGAGGAAATCGGAAAGAATGTTGTTAACATATGCCTCGATGATTTTGGCAGGCCAGGGAAGCAAGGAGATGGGCCTGAAGTTCTCAGGAAGCGAAGGGTCTAAGGTGGGTTTTTTTAAGATGGGGGAAACCCAAGCCTGCTTCCATTTGGAGGGAACTCTGGCGGTGGAGAGAGACAGATTGATAATATCTCGGATGTGTTCTGTGATAAATTCATGGGCTTCACAGAAGGTGTCCGGTTTTAAGGGATCTGCCGGGGAGCCAGATTTAATCTTTCTGCAGATTTTAAGGAAGCTCTCTCGCTCAAGTGTAGGAAAGGAGGAGAGAGAGGGCCTAGTAGGGTCAAAGATGGCTGATGGCTGCGAGCATTTTGGGAAGGTGTCATAGATTTTCTTGATCTTATTGGTGAAAAAATTGGCCATATTATCACAGAGGTCAGAAGAAATGGTAGTAGTATTAATGGTTTTTTTTGCAGAGAGGTCTTTCAAAATTTTAAATACAGCTTTCGAAGTATTGGAGCTGTTGCTGATTTCGTTGGCATAATATGCCGCTCTTGTTCTGCAAACCTTACGGTGGTAAGTTTTTTGAAGCAGGACATATTCCTGTTTGAGATTGGCATCGAAATTCTTTCTCCAGCCTCTCTCCGCCTTTTTACATTCCTTTTTCAGAGTTGCTAGTTCAGAGTTATACCAGGGGCTAGCTGTGTGGGTACGGGCCTTGGTCCATCTGGCAGGAATCAAGGTGTCAAGTGCCTGAGTGATCCAAAGGCAAAACTGGTCATATCCTATGTCCAGATCTTCACTAGGGGGTGGGGGATTTAGTACCAGGAGGTTGTGTAAATCTTCAAGACGAAGTTTTCTCCATGGCCGTTTCTGAACTAATGGAGTCGGCACCACTGCAGGTCTCAAATTGCAAGGGATAGACAGTGTTACTAGATGGTGATCTGTCCAGGACATGGGGATAGGCAGGCCTGCGGATCCACTTGTGATGTTGGAAAAGATGGGATCACGAAGGTGACCCGCTCTATGGGTAGGGCCACTGACAAGTTGATTTAGTTGGAAGGCCGCAAGATCCGCTAGAAAGGTGATAACCTTGGGCTCGGTGTCCCTGTCAAGGTGTAAATTGAGATCACCTAAGATCGTAAAATTAGCCGTTTTGAGAATATTAGTTCCCAAATACTGTAAGAGTGAATTGGTAAAAGTGTGTTCATTGTCTATGTGTATGGCAAAAGTTTAATAGCGGTAACTCAGTTAAGATTTGTCGAATCATTAAAAATGTCTGCTCAGGCGAGGTGTATTATGAGGTGCTTTAAGTCACACCAAGATAGGGACTTATGGGGCATATCAGCAAGAATGGCGGTAAAAATTATCACCGGTTTAGCGGCAGAGAACTGCTGCTAAAGCTTCAACAATGGGCTTGATAATATGCCCTTGAGAATTCCAATAGAAGCCCATGTTCTGGTGTGAACATGGGCTTCTATTGGAATTCTCCCTGGCATATTATCAAGCCCATTGTCGCTGCTTTAGCAGCAGTTTTCTGCCGCTAAACAGGCGATAATTTTAACGCCGTTCTTGATAATATGCCCCTAACATTTTTATTGAGCAAGTTTATTAAACATGCTTGGTGATTGTTCATTCCTTAGTGCATGGCCCTGGGCACACCGAGTATGGCAATCTCTTGCAGGTTAAAAGTCTACTGTTGTGTGAAAGTAGGTTGTATCCGCGATTTATAGACTTTTTTGTTTAGAAGAGGCAGACAAACATTAACTGTAAGGGAAATAATTCAGGAGAACCTGGCAGTATACAGGTGCTTACATCATAAGGTGTTGCGCAGGCCTTGGCTGAAAAACGCTGAAGCAGTGCTGCAATAGAGTGACTTTTGACAGAGGGACTGGTATTGGCAGGTAGATTGTGAATTCAATAGTATGGAGAGCGCGTGAAATTGGCAATAGGAGTGACTGAGAACAATGAGAATATGGGAAATCCCTTTTCAAAAAAGCAGAAAGACACAAATAAGGAAGAGAAAATTCCACCAGATAGGGACATTTGTGTGAATAGAGGGTTCCACATGTGAATGTGGCTTACTTAATGGCACAAATATACAGCCAAAGATGGGGAATTAGAATTGCCATTGAGTGCCTCTTTCCACATACCGAGATAGAGAATTTGAGAAGGAGAATGTATGATTTGAGACCTCAGACTAGACCCACACAATCTGAGGCCCTGAATCTTTCGGTGCAGGTCGCAAACAAAAAAGAAAAGAAAGAAATTTGCAAGACAAGTCCGTAATAAAGCTTATTCAGGGAAGCAGTGGTGGTGCGTCCATTGGGGGCGCTGGGGCGTTGCCCCAACAGTGCCACATGGCCCCACTGCAGTATAATTAATACAAATTAATACAATAATACTCTCGCAGGGCTATTTCTGCCTCATGCTGAACCGCGGCTGAAAACGCTAATGTGTACGGGAGTCCGGGACATGTCCGAGACAATCGGCTGCTGAGGGGATGGGGGCGGGGCTGCAGCAGCACTCAAGGTTTTGAGTGACAGTGTAGCACACTAAGCCCAGCTGCAATAGTGCGCATTCTCGAATTTGGGCTGGTCATTTGTATGACCAGCTCAAACATGCGCACTACAACAACCTACTACCTTCCTAGTAGGAGAGCGAGGGCAGAGGGAGGGGCTGTCACCCAAGAGGCCGAGGGTTGCTTCATACACAGCCCCGCCCTGTCTCCTAATGGGCGGACCGTATCTCTGCTCCAGCCAATCCTGGCGCTGCTAATGCAATTTCTGGATTGGTTGCAGGGTTGTGATTAGCGGAGGGGAGGGAGGGAGGCTGCCTTCCCTGTGATGACGACGTCTATGAGAGCTGCCCCATGGAATTCGAAAAACGCAGGACGGCGGGAGTCAAGACCCATCCAGAAGCTTTGGTGGCGCAGGACGGAAAGTTTTATTATATATATTTTTATCATTAAACCCCTCCCGCCTCCATCCCCACCCCCCGCGACGACCCCATTTCCAATCCCCCCACCCGCCCGTCATGCCTGCCGCCGCGACTGCTTGGATCACATTAACTCTATTTTGGTCGGTAGCTTCATTTAAAAGCCTGTGACCCGTGATTTGCTTTTGTGCTGTTTTCTATTAAAATATAGTAAGATAACACGATTTCCAGCATTCCCATTGCTACGAACCTTGCTGGGGAAGTGTAGTCATTATTGTGAGGTCAAACGGAAAGAGCAAAGATTGCCAAACACTAGCGAAGCATACGTGCTGAAAGAGTGAGTTTTGGATTACCGAACTGCCTGATTTGTTGAGCCACAAATACCTTTAGGTACCTTGAAGAATTGAGACTAGCGGTGGCTTAGGGAACAGGAGGGGCTATTGACAAAAGCATTTAGGAGTACTGAAAGTGGTGAATATATGAGTATTCTTTTATGTACTCTTAGATGACTTTGTCAATAGGCCCCTAAGAAAGAGCATTGGAAGGTTGCAGGGTATTGTGTGAAAATGCTGCACACGTTGTTATCAGCGTGTGTTTTAACAACCAATGAAAAATCTGATTAATTGATAAAGACAATCTGGGGCCTGCTGCACGGCTTTCCAGGAACAGTGTAGCGCCTAAATTTAGTCCCTGAGCCTGTTACTGTCTGCGATCGATAAAGTAGAATTGAGACGAGCATCAGTAATGCCAGAAATTAAAAAGTTCCAAGTGTCAAATTCAGTTTCTTGTGTGCGCAATGTGTATAGTAAATATATTTACCATACTGGATTATGATTTCGGTGATCCCAATCTTGGAAAAAATGTGTATGAATATGCGGCAATCACAGCATGTGTGCTGTCACCTTGTCTGCGTTCGCGTCCAAAATAAACCCCAAATAACATTATGTTTTGGCGATTCACTCGTAGGAAGCTGTCCTGGAATACAACCCACTGTGTGTAATTTCAGATTTTGGGTTTAAAAATTACAGGGGAAGAGAGGAGTTTGATGGAAGGGCAAAGGAACATATGAGATCCGTCAACAAGCAAAATGTAATGTCAGCCCTGCTTGAACACACTGCATCCGTGATAAATATACCACCGAGGCAGCGAGCCCTGTGCACAGGAGGGATGGAAGAGGGGTACTGAGTGCATAGAGCCCTGTGCAATGGAGAGATGGAAGAGGGGTACTTAGGGCAGAGAGCCCTGTGCAATGGAGAGATGGAAGAGGGGTACTGAGTGCATAGAGCCCTGTGCAATGGAGAGATGGAAGAGGGGTACTTAGGGCAGAGAGCCCTGTGCACAGGAGGGATGGAAGAGGGGTACTGAGGGAAGAGAGACCTGTGCACATGAAAGATAGAAGAGGGGTACATAGGGCAGAGAGCCCTGTGCAATGGAGAGATGGAAGAGGGGTATTGAGGGCAGAGAGCCCTGTGCACAGGAGGGATGGAAGAGGGGTACTGAGGGAAGAGAGACCTGTGCACATGAAAGATAGAAGAGGGGTACATAGGGCAGAGAGCCCTGTGCACAGGAGGGATGGAAGAGGGGTACTGAGGGAAGAGAGACCTGTGCACATGAGAGATGGAAGAGGGGTACATAGGGCAGAGAGCCCTGTGCACAGGAGGGATGGAAGAGGGGTACTGAGGGAAGAGAGACCTGTGCACATGAGAGATGGAAGAGGGGTACTGAGGGCAGAGAGCCCTGTGCACATGAGAGATGGAAGAGGGGTATTGAGGGCAGAGAGCCCTGTGCACAGGAGGGATGGAAGAGGGGTACTGAGGGAAGAGAGACCTGTGCACATGAAAGATAGAAGAGGGGTACATAGAGCAGAGAGCCCTGTGCACAGGAGGGATGGAAGAGGGGTACTGAGGGAAGAGAGACCTGTGCACATGAGAGATGGAAGAGGGGTACTGAGGGAAGAGAGACCTGTGCACATGAAAGATAGAAGAGGGGTACATAGGGCAGAGAGCCCTGTGCACAGGAGGGATGGAAGAGGGGTACTGAGGGAAGAGAGACCTGTGCACATGAAAGATAGAAGAGGGGTACATAGGGCAGAGAGCCCTGTGCACAGGAGGGATGGAAGAGGGGTACTGAGGGAAGAGAGACCTGTGCACAGGAGGGATGGAAGAGGGGTACTGAGTGCATAGAGCCCTGTGCAATGGAGAGATGGAAGAGGGGTACTTAGGGCAGAGAGCCCTGTGCACAGGAGGGATGGAAGAGGGGTATTGAGGGCAGAGCGCCTTGTGCAATGGAGAGATGGGAGAGGGGTATTGAGGACAGAGAGCCCTGTGCACAGGAGGGATGGAAGAGGGGTATTGAGGGCAGAGAGCCCTGTGCACAGGAGGGATGGAAGAGGGGTACTGAGGGAAGAGAGACCTGTGCACATGAAAGATAGAAGAGGGGTACATAGGGCAGAGAGCCCTGTGCACAGGAGGGATGGAAGAGGGGTACTGAGGGAAGAGAGACCTGTGCACATGAGAGATGGAAGAGGGGTACATAGGGCAGAGAGCCCTGTGCACAGGAGGGATGGAAGAGGGGTACTGAGGGAAGAGAGACCTGTGCACATGAAAGATAGAAGAGGGGTACATAGGGCAGAGAGCCCTGTGCACAGGAGGGATGGAAGAGGGGTACTGAGGGAAGAGAGACCTGTGCACATGAAAGATAGAAGAGGGGTACATAGGGCAAAGAGCCCTGTGCACAGGAGGGATGGAAGAGGGGTACTGAGGGAAGAGAGACCTGTGCACAGGAGAGATGGAAGAGGGGTACATAGGGCAGAGAGCCCTGTGCACATGAGAGAGGGAAGAGGGGTACTGAGGGCATAGAGCCCTGTGCAATGGAGAGATGGAAGAGGGGTATTGAGAGCAGAGAGCCCTGTGCACATGAGAGATGGAAGAGGGGTATTGAGGGCATAGAGCCCTGTGCAATGGAGAGATGGAAGAGGGGTATTGAGGGCAGAGAGCCCTGTGCACATGAAAGATAGAAGAGGGGTACATAGGGCAGAGAGCCCTGTGCACAGGAGGGATGGAAGAGGGGTACTGAGGGAAGAGAGACCTGTGCACATGAAAGATAGAAGAGGGGTACATAGGGCAGAGAGCCCTGTGCACAGGAGGGATGGAAGAGGGGTACTGAGGGAAGAGAGACCTGTGCACATGAAAGATAGAAGAGGGGTACATAGGGCAGAGAGCCCTGTGCACAGGAGGGATGGAAGAGGGGTACTGAGGGAAGAGAGACCTGTGCACATGAAAGATAGAAGAGGGGTACATAGAGCAGAGAGCCCAGTGCACAGGAGGGATGGAAGAGGGGTACTGAGGGAAGAGAGACCTGTGCACATGAGAGATGGAAGAGGGGTACTGAGGGAAGAGAGACCTGTGCACATGAAAGATAGAAGAGGGGTACATAGGGCAGAGAGCCCTGTGCACAGGAGGGATGGAAGAGGGGTACTGAGGGAAGAGAGACCTGTGCACATGAAAGATAGAAGAGGGGTACATAGGGCAAAGAGCCCTGTGCACAGGAGGGATGGAAGAGGGGTACTGAGGGAAGAGAGACCTGTGCACAGGAGAGATGGAAGAGGGGTATTGAGGGAAGAGAGACCTGTGCAATGGAGAGATGGAAGAGGGGTACTGAGGGCATAGAGCCCTGTGCAATGGAGAGATGGAAGAGGGGTACTTAGGGCAGAGAGCCCTGTGCACAGGAGGGATGGAAGAGGGGTATTGAGGGCAGAGCGCCCTGTGCACAGGAGGGATGGAAGAGGGGTACTGAGGGAAGAGAGACCTGTGCACATGAGAGATGGAAGAGGGGTACTGAGGGAAGAGAGCCCTGTGCACATGAGAGATGGAAGAAGGGTACTGAGAGCACAGAGTACTGTGCACGGGAGAGATGGAAGAGGGGTACTTAGGGCAGAGAGCCCTGTGCACATGAGAGATGGAAGAGGGGTACTGAGGGAAGAGAGACCTGTGCAATGGAGAGATGGAAGAGGGGTAATGAGGGCATAGAGCCCTGTGCAATGGAGAGATGGAAGAGGGGTACTGAGGACAGAGCGCCCTGTGCACATGAGAGATGGAAGAGGGGGTACTGAGGGAAGAGAGACCTGTGCACATGAAAGATAGAAGAGGGGTACATAGGGCAGAGAGCCCTGTGCACATGAGAGATGGAAGAGGGGTACTGAGGGAAGAGAGACCTGTGCAATGGAGAGATGGAAGAGGGGTAATGAGGGCATAGAGCCCTGTGCAATGGAGAGATGGAAGAGGGGTACTGAGGACAGAGAGCCCTGTGCACAGGAGGGATGGAAGAGGGGTATTGAGGGCAGAGCGCCCTGTGCAATGGAGAGATGGAAGAGGGGTACTGAGGGCATAGAGCCCTGTGCAATGGAGAGATGGAAGAGGGGTACTGAGGACAGAGAGCCCTGTGCACAGGAGGGATGGAAGAGGGGTATTGAGGGCAGAGCGCCCTGTGCAATGGAGAGATGGAAGAGGGGTATTGAGGGCAAAGAGCCCTGTGCACAGGAGGGATGGAAGAGGGGTACTGAGGGAAGAGAGCCCTGTGCACATGAGAGATGGAAGAGGGGTACTGAGGGAAGAGAGACCTGTGCACATGAAAGATAGAAGAGGGGTACATAGGGCAGAGAGCCCTGTGCACAGGAGGGATGGAAGAGGGGTACTGAGGGAAGAGAGACCTGTGCACATGAAAGATAGAAGAGGGGTACATAGGGCAGAGAGCCCTGTGCACAGGAGGGATGGAAGAGGGGTACTGAGGGAAGAGAGACCTGTGCACATGAAAGATAGAAGAGGGGTACATAGGGCAGAGAGCCCTGTGCACAGGAGGGATGGAAGAGGGGTACTGAGGGAAGAGAGACCTGTGCACATGAAAGATAGAAGAGGGGTACATAGGGCAGAGAGCCCTGTGCACAGGAGGGATGGAAGAGGGGTACTGAGGGAAGAGAGACCTGTGCACATGAGAGATGGAAGAGGGGTACTGAGGGAAGAGAGCCCTGTGCACATGAGAGATGGAAGAGGGGTACTGAGGGAAGAGAGACCTGTGCACATGAAAGATAGAAGAGGGGTACATAGGGCAGAGAGCCCTGTGCACAGGAGGGATGGAAGAGGGGTACTGAGGGAAGAGAGACCTGTGCACATGAAAGATAGAAGAGGGGTACATAGGGCAGAGAGCCCTGTGCACATGAGAGAGGGAAGAGGGGTACTGAGGGCATAGAGCCCTGTGCAATGGAGAGATGGAAGAGGGGTATTGAGAGCAGAGAGCCCTGTGCACATGAGAGATGGAAGAGGGGTATTGAGGGCATAGAGCCCTGTGCAATGGAGAGATGGAAGAGGGGTATTGAGGGCAGAGAGCCCTGTGCACATGAAAGATAGAAGAGGGGTACATAGGGCAGAGAGCCCTGTGCACAGGAGGGATGGAAGAGGGGTACTGAGGGAAGAGAGACCTGTGCACATGAAAGATAGAAGAGGGGTACATAGGGCAGAGAGCCCTGTGCACAGGAGGGATGGAAGAGGGGTACTGAGGGAAGAGAGACCTGTGCACATGAAAGATAGAAGAGGGGTACATAGGGCAGAGAGCCCTGTGCACAGGAGGGATGGAAGAGGGGTACTGAGGGAAGAGAGACCTGTGCACATGAAAGATAGAAGAGGGGTACATAGAGCAGAGAGCCCAGTGCACAGGAGGGATGGAAGAGGGGTACTGAGGGAAGAGAGACCTGTGCACATGAGAGATGGAAGAGGGGTACTGAGGGAAGAGAGACCTGTGCACATGAAAGATAGAAGAGGGGTACATAGGGCAGAGAGCCCTGTGCACAGGAGGGATGGAAGAGGGGTACTGAGGGAAGAGAGACCTGTGCACATGAAAGATAGAAGAGGGGTACATAGAGCAGAGAGCCCTGTGCACAGGAGGGATGGAAGAGGGGTACTGAGGGAAGAGAGACCTGTGCACATGAGAGATGGAAGAGGGGTACTGAGGGAAGAGAGACCTGTGCACATGAAAGATAGAAGAGGGGTACATAGGGCAGAGAGCCCTGTGCACAGGAGGGATGGAAGAGGGGTACTGAGGGAAGAGAGACCTGTGCACATGAAAGATAGAAGAGGGGTACATAGGGCAAAGAGCCCTGTGCACAGGAGGGATGGAAGAGGGGTACTGAGGGAAGAGAGACCTGTGCACAGGAGAGATGGAAGAGGGGTATTGAGGGAAGAGAGACCTGTGCAATGGAGAGATGGAAGAGGGGTACTGAGGGCATAGAGCCCTGTGCAATGGAGAGATGGAAGAGGGGTACTTAGGGCAGAGAGCCCTGTGCACAGGAGGGATGGAAGAGGGGTATTGAGGGCAGAGCGCCCTGTGCAATGGAGAGATGGGAGAGGGGTACTGAGGACAGAGAGCCCTGTGCAATGGAGAGATGGAAGAGGGGTATTGAGGGCAGAGAGCCCTGTGCACAGGAGGGATGGAAGAGGGGTACTGAGGGAAGAGAGACCTGTGCACATGAGAGATGGAAGAGGGGTACTGAGGGAAGAGAGCCCTGTGCACATGAGAGATGGAAGAAGGGTACTGAGAGCACAGAGTACTGTGCACGGGAGAGATGGAAGAGGGGTACTTAGGGCAGAGAGCCCTGTGCACATGAGAGATGGAAGAGGGGTACTTAGGGCAGAGCGCCCTGTGCACATGAGAGATGGAAGAGGGGGTACTGAGGGAAGAGAGACCTGTGCACATGAAAGATAGAAGAGGGGTACATAGGGCAGAGAGCCCTGTGCACATGAGAGATGGAAGAGGGGTACTGAGGGAAGAGAGACCTGTGCAATGGAGAGATGGAAGAGGGGTAATGAGGGCATAGAGCCCTGTGCAATGGAGAGATGGAAGAGGGGTACTGAGGACAGAGAGCCCTGTGCACAGGAGGGATGGAAGAGGGGTATTGAGGGCAGAGCGCCCTGTGCAATGGAGAGATGGAAGAGGGGTACTGAGGGCATAGAGCCCTGTGCAATGGAGAGATGGAAGAGGGGTACTGAGGACAGAGAGCCCTGTGCACAGGAGGGATGGAAGAGGGGTATTGAGGGCAGAGCGCCCTGTGCAATGGAGAGATGGAAGAGGGGTATTGAGGGCAAAGAGCCCTGTGCACAGGAGGGATGGAAGAGGGGTACTGAGGGAAGAGAGCCCTGTGCACATGAGAGATGGAAGAGGGGTACTGAGGGAAGAGAGACCTGTGCACATGAAAGATAGAAGAGGGGTACATAGGGCAGAGAGCCCTGTGCACAGGAGGGATGGAAGAGGGGTACTGAGGGAAGAGAGACCTGTGCACATGAAAGATAGAAGAGGGGTACATAGGGCAGAGAGCCCTGTGCACAGGAGGGATGGAAGAGGGGTACTGAGGGAAGAGAGACCTGTGCACATGAAAGATAGAAGAGGGGTACATAGGGCAGAGAGCCCTGTGCACAGGAGGGATGGAAGAGGGGTACTGAGGGAAGAGAGACCTGTGCACATGAAAGATAGAAGAGGGGTACATAGGGCAGAGAGCCCTGTGCACAGGAGGGATGGAAGAGGGGTACTGAGGGAAGAGAGACCTGTGCACATGAGAGATGGAAGAGGGGTACTGAGGGAAGAGAGACCTGTGCACATGAAAGATAGAAGAGGGGTACATAGGGCAGAGAGCCCTGTGCACAGGAGGGATGGAAGAGGGGTACTGAGGGAAGAGAGACCTGTGCACATGAAAGATAGAAGAGGGGTACATAGGGCAGAGAGCCCTGTGCACAGGAGGGATGGAAGAGGGGTACTGAGGGCAGAGAGCCCTGTGCACATGAGAGATGGAAGAGGGGTACTGAGGGCATAGAGCCCTGTGCAATGGAGAGATGGAAGAGGGGTATTGAGGGCAGAGAGCCCTGTGCACAGGAGAGATGGAAGAGGGGTACTGAGGGAAGAGAGACCTGTGCACATGAGAGATGGAAGAGGGGTACTGAGGGAAGAGAGCCCTGTGCACAGGAGGGATGGAAGAGGGGTACTGAGAGCACAGAGTACTGTGCACGGGAGAGATGGTAGAGGGGTACTGAGGGCAGAGAGCCCTGTGCACATGAGAGATGGAAGAGGGGTATTGAGGGCAGAGAGCCCTGTGCACAGGAGGGATGGAAGAGGGGTACTGAGGGAAGAGAGCCCTGTGCACATGAGAGATGGAAGAGGGGTACTGAGGGAAGGGAGCCCTGTGCACTGGAGGGATGGAAGAGGGGTATTGAGGGCAGAGAGTACTGTGCACATGAGAGATGGTAGAGGGGTACTGAGTGAAGAGAGCCCTGTGCACAGGAGGGATGGAAGAGGGGTACTGAGAGCACAGAGTACTGTGCACGGGAGAGATGGTAGATGGGTCCTGAGGGAAGGGAGCCCTGTGCACTGGAGGGATGGAAGAGGGGTACTGAGGGCAGAGAGCCCTGTGCAATGGAGGGATGGAAGAGGGGTACTGAGGGAAGAGAGCCCTGTGCACAGGAGGGATGGAAGAGGGGTACTGAGGGCAGAGAGCCCTGTGCACATGAGAGATGGAAGAGGGGTATTGAGGGCAGAGAGCCCTGTGCACAGGAGGGATGGAAGAGGGGTACTGAGGGAAGAGAGCCCTGTGCACAGGAGGGATGGAAGAGGGGTACTGAGGGAAGAGACACCTGTGCACATGAGAGATGGAAGAGGGGTACTGAGGGAAGAGAGCCCTGTGCACAGGAGGGATGGAAGAGGGGTACTGAGAGCACAGAGTACTGTGCACGGGAGAGATGGTAGAGGGGTCCTGAGGGAAGGGAGCCCTGTGCACTGGAGGGATGGAAGAGGGGTTCTGAGGGCAGAGAGCCCTGTGCACGGGAGAGTTGGAAGAGGGGTACTGAGGGTAGATAATCAGAGTGGTGTTCCTATCCTTACATCAGTCGCTGCGCTTAAGCGGGATCTCTCTCACTTCATTTATTTATGCATTTAATTGAATTGTTGTGTGCTGACTTTTGCTTTGTAATGCTTTGTAAAGCTGTTCTGGATATTGAGTCTAGGTGTATTTCATGTGTAACCAAACCCCTACATACGCACAGGATAACGATGAGCAAAATCTGACAGGCTCAGGTCACTTGTTCTTTACTCAGTTCACAGAGCTCCTCTGCGGGACTTTAACATTTTTCAGGAACTTTTTCCTTGCATGGGATGGGGACATCCAGTGAGTTTTGTAGAGAGCAAGATAAGCCTCCTTGAAGAGGCAGGTTTTCATTTTTTCCTTTGGCACTGCCAGATGGGAAGAATCCTGAGTTCTGGGCAGAAAGCATTCCAGGGCTGTTCTTCACACCTTCTGGTTTACTTGAAAATGCACTATTTGCCCACTCTTTTTCTGAGCTCCCCGTAGGTGGTTCAGGCTCGCTCGCTGCTCTCGCTTGCTGCTGTAAAGTATGACAATTGTTTTACACCTCACCACTTTCAAATGTCACCAGCCGCCACTGGATAAGTGTACAGGACTATGAGAGGCAGAAGGAGTAGCAAGATGTTGGTGCCTGCAATTTGATCTCAGCATCTGCTGCTTGGGTTTCCAAACCCCACCCGTCTAGTGTACAGCATATGACAAAATTTAGTTTACAGAGTACGTCCCTTCCCAACAAATTTACAGGGCTCTAATCACATAAAACAAATGGGTGGTTCTCTTTGATGTCTCCAATTTTCAGGGGCATTGACACAGTCAGCTGATTGGTACTTTGCTGATGGTGATGCTAAAAGCTTTGACTTCCTTTGCCAATAGGGGCAGATTTGGGAGCTCTAATGTTCTGACGATCAAATAAGTGGCTCCGGTCTCAATCAGAAAGGATGCAGAATGTCCATTAACCTCTCAATCTACAAACGGACCACTCTAATCTACTTCTAAGACTGCACCAAGCTTGCAATCCTCCATCCACCTCAGACACCAGCATTGGGCCTATTCAAACTCTGTGGAACTCCCAAACATGATGGGAATCAGTGCAGTCTGGGATGGGAAAGGATTGTGTAGAGCTCTGTTGATGGGTTGGAAATGGGGATTTCCTCCCTGCATCAGCATGGGCACAAGAGGATTCTATGAGAGACCTGATATCGGGGTCTTTGGAGTCACCATTCTGTCTTGGTTCTTGGGGAAGCTCTACCTGGATCACACAATTCACAGTTTGGGCATAGAGTATTGCTTGATCAGGATGGTAGCTGTATTCCCACTTCCACTGATTGACCATGTACAGATGTGACATGGGTTAATCTACTTCAAACTGCTTATGCTGCTTCCTGGTGAACCTCCCCAAACTCTTCCCATTCCTTGGGCATTTTGATGGTATGACATGCAGACTTTCTGCATGTATATTCCTGCACTGGGGTCAATATCTAGTCCAGGACTTGGCACTTGTAAGTAACCCTCTTACACCTCCATTCTGAACTTGCTGGGTCTGTGCGAATGAGAGTTTCTCCTTCACCTCTTTTCGCTTAGCATCTAGCATGTCGCTACAATATTTTCAATACTGCAGAATTTCGTCTACAGGTTTGCTTTGCCAGTAGACACCTTGTATGATCTGATTGCTAATCTAAGGGGATATCCCTTGCAGGAAGGAGGCAAGTAACCCTACCATACTAGCTCGAAGGGAATCATTCAGAATGCTGTGCTCCAAGTACACCTGTGTGTCGCATGCATTCTGTGGGCTCTTGGATGTTTGGAAAATCTTGGTCAAATTTGTTTCCTTCTGGGATCATTTTATAAGGATGTGTTTGAGGAAACACAGCGTCTGACCAAAGGTTTTTTTGGACGGGTTGGTTCCCTTGGTCTTGCAATATCTTAAAGATAGCTCAGCTAGGATTCTTATGCTCCCAGAGACCCACCTGCTGAGCTCAGAATGTAAGGCTCTGTTTGTCAAACAAAGATGGGTCGATAAGGCTGTAGCTTCGGACCAACAGTGCTGCTCGAAGGGGGTGGTCATAATCTTTAAAATAAATTCAGGGATAGAGTTAATTAAGACGAAGGTTGACGAGAGAGGACGTTGGGTAATAGCAGAGGTGAGGTCTCAGGGCGCCTCCTTTACTATAGCTAATGTTTTGTTTATGGCCCTAATGAAGATGATACAAGCCCCCTAAATAATCTTTGTCTTTCTCTGGCAGATTTTGAAGCCCCTTTGATATTTGGCGGAGATTTCAATGTCCTTCTAAACAATGAACTAGACAGATCCTCCCCTAGAACCCAGATTGCAGCACCACGGGTTAAAGCCCATCTTTCCACAATGTTAAAAAACCTCAACCTGTGTGATGTCTGGCGTAAGAAAAAGGGAGATGCCAGAGAATACTCTTTTTACAGTAAGAAAAATGGCCATTACTCAAGGACTGACTACATCTTTATAGAACTCCCGGGATTCGGGAAAGTAAGGGGTATAGAATATTTACCTATTCATCTCACTGATCATGGGGCAATTGCCCTGAATATAGAACTTCCCCTAGAGCTTACTGTGAGGAGATGGACTATGAATAGAAGACTTCTTCTACAACCATCTATCCCAGATATGATAAGGAGGGACGCAGCTATCTTCTTCCAGCATAATTTGGATTCGGCCCCCCTGTATACAGTTTGGGATGCTTTCAAGGCTTGGTTAAGAGGGATCTTAAAGGGTGCTGCTGCAGGATGGGCTAGTTCCGAAAATAGGGAGTTGGTGGATCTGGAAGAGGAGATAGTAGTGGCTGAGGCAGCCTTAAAGGCTGGGAGGGTGTCTGGTGCTAAGGAAGATAGCCTACTATGAAAAGTTGAAGGTCTTCAACTGAAGTTCAGACTTAAAACTGAAGAAATCATGCCCCAGAAGTGGGAAGTAAGCAAAATGAGGGATTTTGACCAGGGAGAGAATTGCAGCAAACTCCTTGCCACGGAGAGCAGAGTAGATAGATCATGTAACTACATCAGCAAGATCAAAAAAGTAGTCAAGTCGTGGAAGACAAAGGGGAAATCGAGCAGGCTTTTATTGAATTCTTCCAAGATTTATATCGGGAGAATTTATTGTTTGAGGAAGACTTTATAGACCGTTGGCTTGCCGGGAAACAACTCCCTAAGTTGAATCTGGATAGCCAAAGAATACTTACCCAAGACATAACAGGCAAAGACATACTTGCTGTCCTCAGTAAAGCTAAGAAAGGGAATGCTGCAGGACCGGATGCGATCCCAATCAAGATTTATACTCTCCTAACCGATGAAACTATTCTGGTCTGGGTGAGACTATTTAATGGAATTCTAAGGGGTACCTCTCCTCTTCCTGACTCGTGGAGTGATGCTGTCATTTCACTGATACTGAAGCCCAGGAAGGACCGACCCTGTGCCAGTCTTACCGGCCAAAATCACTATTGAATTGTGATTTTAAGACCTTTGTAGGGACACTGAATGCCCGGCTTTGTAAGATGGTGGGAGCGATAATATATGAAGATTAATAGGGATTCCTTCCGGGTAGGCAGATGTTGGATTTGGTTTATACCTTAACTGGCTTGATTGACCTCGCACCAGCGCAGGGTGTCCCTCTCTCAATTATCACCATTAACGCAGCAAAAGCCTTTGTCAGAGTCAACTGGCATTACCTGAACATGACGTTGAAGGCTTTTGGGTTTGGAGATATCTTTAGGGAGGTCCTTAGATATAAAGCTCCCCGGGGCCAGATTCTGGTCAATGGCAGCCTCTCGGTGGCGGTAACAATTGAGCGCGGTACTAGGCAGGGGTGCCCGCTGTCTCCCGTCCTGTTCGACTTGTATATTGAGCCTTTGGCCCAGAGTTTACGGCAGTACAAAAAGATGACCCCTTTTGTTGCAAACAGGTTCGCGAGGAAGCAGGCTCTGTATGCAGATGACTTGAACTTGTTGTCTTCTAATGTCAGCACTACCTTACCTGAACTGCTTATGGAGGTTCAGGCTTTTGGTAAGCTGTTGTGCTACAAGGTTAACAATGACATGACAGAAATCATGGCCTAGAACATTGCAGCCCAAGGGGTGAGGCTCTACAAGGAGTTAAGATACCTTGGAGTAACAATAACTCAGGATCTTAGGGACCTCCCAAAAATAAACCTATAGAGAGTCTCCAAGGAGGTGGATCTACTATTGAAAAGATGGCAGAATATCCCGTTATCTCATTTGGGCGGGTTAACCTGATCAAAATGTGTATTTTACCTAAGTCTGCCTACCTCTTTAATAACATCCCTCTGGAATTTGATAATGGTGGAATACATACAATAAAGGGTAATTTTCTTCTTTTAACTGGGCAGGCAATTGGATTAGGTTATCCTGGAAGAAACTAAGGCGAAAACTCACACGCAGTGGTATGAGCTTACCAGACCTTCAGCTGCACCGTTGGGCGTATCAATTAAAGAATTGTAGGATGCTATTTCTTAGGCCAGATAGCTCACTTATCGGCAGTAGGTTTAAATCTATGCTGCTAGACTTGGCTGAGGAAGGCTTGATGTATAAGTTTGATGCTCCCAAATTCTTTAAAAAGGTCTGGCTCAAGATTCTTTATGCGGTGGCTAAGTTGTGGTCGGATTGCCAGGTCTGTTTGGTGTTGTCCTCTTACAGTGAATGGACAAAAGTGTGGGACTCTCCAGGAACACCAGAGTGCCTTTTAGATGCTCTGGTTTAGCCGCTGAAAGACGCCGGAGTTGTGCACTGGAAGGACATTGTTGATGGCAGCAAATGTTTTCCCTGGGATTTTTGGAGGTGGTGCACTCTCTAGGTTTAAGTACTCCCAAATTCCATTATAGTGTAAGAGTCAACACTGGACCCCTCTAGAGGTCAATCCCATGGAAGACAAGTTACAAAATCTGAACCCGAAAAAGAAGGAAGTAGCACAGTGGTACAATCATCTCCTTGCAGCAGCCGACAGGAAACTGGAACATCTATATCAGGTCTGGGAGAAGTGCTTGCCGAGTGAGGAGGTGAAAAATCTATGGCAAGTATCTTTAGACACACTTTACCCACTGGTTAAATCTGCTGCACTAAGGAGAAAACTCTTTTTTACGCTCCACAGGTTATACTGGTCCCCACTCACACTTTCCAAAATTAAGGGCAGTAAAGAAGCAAAATGCATGAGATGTGGTGCCCAGAAGGCGGATGATAATCATGTATTCACTTCCTGCCCTTTGATCCAGGAGTATTGGGGCAATGTGGGCAAGACTCTGTCGGACGTCCTGGGTACGGAGGTGGAGGTAAGCCCTTCTCTTATTATGTTTGGCACTACATCGACACCCGATGGGGTGTTAGTTCTTTCAGGGATACAGAATGAACTGGTGTTTTATTTGATCCTTCTGGCTAGGAGGGAGATTTGTAAGTTAAGGAGCCAGGCGGCTCACCCCATTTGGAGAGCCTGATGGAACTCTATGAGATACTTTAGAGACTTAGACCAGAAGGTTAATGTTTATGGAGAAATAACTGAATTGGGGTTATTCTGGAACCTGTTAGACTCTTTAGGCTTTGATTAGTCTGCTACACAGCGTCCAATGATTATACCTCTTGGTCAGCTCATGGTGTGTTGTGCGGCTGGTTCTCGCAAGAACATCAGCTAAGACTGAACCCATAAGCAAAGAGAAGCAGAGGTGGATCAGATTGAGGGGTTGATCAAGCTACGAAGGTCATATGAGGATAAAAAAAATTCAAAAAAGAAAGACTAAACAGGACTATCAAAGCAAAATTGTCCAGTGCTTGTGCGTAAGCATGGGCGTAAAATCCGTTCCGTTCGCGGGATTTGCGGATTTTCTGCAATTTCGCGGTCCGCGAATCTCGTGAAATTGCAGAAAAATCCGCGAAATCGCGTGCGGGACGGATTTTCAAAAACTGTAGTACATGAAGCACTTACAGGGTTTCAGCAGGTGCCCAAGTTGAAGCTAATTTCTTTGTAACCATTTACAAAATGGTTACAAAGAAATTAACTTCAACTTGGGCACCTGCTGTAACCCTGTAAGTGCTTCCTGAGCGGCGCCACCAGAGTTGTTGCCTACTTGCAACTATTCTCTGACCCTGCTCTGACCCGTGGTGGCAGCGGTGAACCAGAGGGTGGCAGTGATCAACCAGAGGGTGGCAATGGTGAACCAGAGGGTGACAGTGATGAACCAGAGGGCGGCAGTGGTGAACCAGAGGGTGGCAGTGATGAACCAGAGGGTGGCAGTGGTGAACCAGAGGGTGGCAGTGATGAACCAGAGGGTGGAAGTGATGAACCAGATGGTGGCAGGGGTGAACCAGAGGGTGGCAGTGGTGAACCAGAGGGTGCTGTGATGAACCAGAGGGTGGCAGTGGTGAACCAGAGGGTGGCAGTGATGAACCAGAGGGTGGCAGTGATGAACCAGAGGGTGGCAGTGGTGAACCAGAGGGTGGCAGTGGTGAACCAGAGGGTGGAAGTGGTGAACCAGAGGGTGGCAGTGATGAACCAGAAGGTGGCAGTGATGAACTAGAGGGTGACAGTGGTGAACCAGTGGGTGACAGTGGTGAACTAGAGGGTGCTGTGATGAACCAGAGGGTGGCAGTGGTGAACCAGAGGGTGGCAGTGGTGAACCAGAGGGTGCTGTGATGAACCAGAGGGTGGCAGTGGTGAACCATGGGGTGGCAGTGGTGAACCAGAGGGTGGCAGTGATGAACTAGAGGGTGGCAGTGATGAACCAGAGGGTGGCAGGGGTGAATCAGAGGGTGCTGTGATGAACCAGAGGGTGGCAGTGATGAACCAGAGGGTGGCAGTGGTGAACCAGAGGGAGCTGTGATGAACCAGGGGGTGGCAGTGATGAACCAGAGAGTGGCAGTGGTGAACCAGAGGGTGCTGTGATGAACTTGAGGATGGCAGTGATCAACCAGAGGGTGGCAGTTGTGAACCAGAGGGTGGCAGTGATGAACCAGAGGGTGGCAGTGATGAACCAGAGGGTGGCACTGGTGAACCAGAGGGTGCTGTGATGAACCAGAGGGTGGCCATGATGAACCAGAGGGTGACAGTGATGACCCAGAGGGTGGCAGTGGCGAACCAGATGGTGGCAGTGATGAACCAGATGGTGGCAGTGATGATCCAGAGGATAGCACTGGTGAACCAGAGGGTGCTGTGATGAACCAGAGGGTGGCCATGATGAACCAGAGGGTGACAGTGATGACCCAGAGGGTGGCAGTGGCGAACCAGATGGTGGCAGTGGTGAACCAGAGGGTGGCAGTGGTGAACCAGAGGGTGGAAGTGGTGAACCAGAGGGTGGCAGTGATGAACCAGAGGGTGGCAGTGGTGAACCAGAGGGTGGCAGTGGTGAACCAGAGGGTGCTGTGATGAATCAGAGGGTGGCAGTGGTGAACCAGAGGGTGACAGTGATGAACCAGAGGGTGGCAGTGGTGAACCAGAGGGTGGCAGTGATGAACCAGAGGGTGACAGTGGTGAACCAGAGGGTGGCAGTGGTGAACCAGAGGGTGGCAGTGATTAACCAGAGGGTGGCAGTGGTGAATCAGAGGGTGGCAGTTATGAACCAGAGGGTGGCAGTGATGAACCAGAGGGTGGCGCTGCTAAACTGCCCGGGAGCCCTGTGGGTGTGAGTCCCCGTGCTGCTGAGCTGTCCAGGGGTTGTGAGCCCACGCGCTACTGAACTGCCCCGGGGCCCAGTGGGTGTGAGCCCCCGTGCTGCTGAACTGCCCCGGAGCCCGCTCAGTGTGAAAATCATTTGTGCTCAATTGCCTGGGAGCCCTCTGGGTGTGAGCACACATTGTGCTAAATGCCCCCCTGGCCCCAGTACATATATACCCGTACCGCACAGCACCATTATGCTCTTGCACCATGAAGTCTGGTGCCTGGATGCTCCTGATCCGTGTAGGTGGTACCATCGTCTGGTGCAGTCAAAATGTAAAGTCATAACTTGCTACACAGCACCAATAAACACGTGTCCCCCCTGGCACCGGTATGCGCATGTACCAGGCGTGGAGCACCCGCATGCCACTGCACTCTACTGCCCAGCGCCAGCATATGTCTGTACGGGGCAGTTTAGTATGAGATGGGACATTGTCCAGCAGCAGCAGCTGCATGCGTCCGAACCCACTGAGCAGGATCAGAATGGTTTTGTACCAACACGCGCAGCAGAGCTATCTTAGACATCTGAAGGATTCTGGGGTCCTGTGCCAAACGTATTTTTGCATCCATGAGTTTCCCGAGCGCCATCCCTGTGTAGCTCCTGTGACCAGGAGGCTGCTTTCTCCTCATCTGCTGCTCTGCTCGGTCTGTGACCCTTTATAAACAAGATGCATGTGAACTCGCATAGAAGCCCACCCGTTTGGCCCTATCCACCACACACTAGCGGTATGAAACGTCTTTCCGCCCGTCCCCACTATAATGGCCAGCTCACTCAAGGGACCTCGGCGCCTTTTGGCGTGCTGGCAAAGTTACAGGCACACGTGGTCACATATTTGTGCAAGTGGCACAAAAATCCACGAGTTCGCGGAAAAATTCGCAAACCCGCGGATTTTTTTGCCATTCCGCACGAATTCGCGGACCGAGAATTTGCAAATTTCGCCCATACTCATTGTGCGTACACATCACTCTGATGACCCGAGGCACTTCCTCTGGTATTGATGAGTAGTCAAAGCACTCCATAAAAATGAACAGGATTATCTCCTTATGAGGTGTTGATAAGAACTCCTATTCCAGCTGCTGCTCTTGTGAATATCACAAATTATCTGGTTCTTGAATACTGCAAGGGATTTGCTGATGTAGTGCATTCTATCTTCCATCAGGTTGATTCCGCTACTCCAGCTGGGCGAAAATCTCCATGTCATGATCTGAACTCCAGCGACCAGGTTCATGGGAAGAAGCATGTTTGCAAGGTGTGCCTGGACGAGTGTTGGACAGGACCAAATCAGGTGATCCTGGTTACCAACACTACTGTAATGTGTGCTGAACTGCCGAACTAAATACATGCTCACTCACAAAAAAGAGTGAGAGGAGAAGAGGAAGAAGTGGAATCAACATCCACTAACTCCTTGAATCTACCTTGGTTTTACATTTCTGAGGCATTAGACAAGTAAGAGGAAGACCAGGTCAAAAATGTGCAGCCCCCTGTAGCAGATCCTCAACAATGGCGAGAATCAAATTATGGCATGACCGAGATGTCAGTCTCTGAACTAAGGCTGTACCTTTGCCGAGACAGCGAGAACTCGTGGTGAACTGAATTGAATCAACCTGGATTAGTTGCACCAGAACCAGAGAGTGATTCTGAAACTCCGAAAGTCAACAGCTTCATCTGTGCCAGAAATCACAAGTACATCCCAGAATCAGGCACTGATGGAAGAAGCTTGGGCAAAGACTACACAATAGATACTGTTAACAGCTACAGAATGACGAGAGACTATAGGGGAGTCCAGTGAATTAGAGGAACAAGAACTTTCTAGATGACAAAATACTGGCGATGAGAACCTAGGCTCGATGGTTGCTAAACGACCCAGGAAGTATACATCCGGTTCACATTCTTCTCCTTAAAATAACTACAGTCTGATTTCCCTTCATGTTGTCCTTGTAGACAGACTGGTGATTTCTGAAATTGGCCTTATTTGAGCTGTCTGCCGCCTAAAAGGGCCTCTGCTTCAGTATAAGTCAATGGGGAAATATATTCTCCTGGTGTTTTCTTCAAAATCTCCATCTTTACAATTTTAGCATACCGGCAGGTGTATGTTGTCACAGTCCTAACTTCGTGAGAGCCAACCTCAGTCAAAAAAGAGGCAATCCTGTTGCTCACCATACCCATTAAAATATATTAAACATAATTCTGTCCTTTACAGCAGCAGTTCCCAAAATATGATCCGTGGACCAACAGGGGTCTGTTACACATTCCCAGGGCGTCCGCAGGCAGCAGTATTAAAAGCACTGCAAAGTTCCTTGTATAACCGGTTGTTTTCGGGCAACAATAAAATTGTCAAGCCAGCTCTGGTGATTAATGTACCTGTTGGGGATAGAGATTTGTCTAGTGGCAGCTTTGACATATCTGTGGTAGGGCAGATGATTAATACGCCTGCTGCAAAGATTTTGTACCATGCATTTTACAGAACAGTATTTTACGTGCATAGCTCAGTGCGTTACTACTTTTGTCACTAAGATGCTTTTGTTACTGTGCAGTTCATAAGTTACAATCATAATCCAGCACAATGAGATATGAACTGCCATTAAAGAGATGCATGCAAACTCACGGACCAAGTTAGTAATTATTGTTTTCCCAGTCTTTCAATATCCTGATGCTGCTAAAAAAGGTTTGTTTGGGTAGGAATACATTCTTATTATTAAACTCAACGCTAACCACTATGTTCGGAATCCTGAGTTTGTGCTTCCCCAGACCAAGCACTCTTAAAAAATGCCTACCAGTATGGATGACATGTGAATCCTACACCTTGTAGTCCTGTTTGTCTCATGAAACATTTTCTACACCCCGACTTACACATGTGCGATTCATTATCTCTGTAGGAGTGTAATGTAAAGTGTTCCGACACCCTACACTGGTATAAGAGGTGCTATAAAACAAATTAAATACATGTGACAGAGAGGCTAAGGAGAGATGATAGTCACTGTTGGAGGGTGATAGAGGGAATCATTGAAAAGCCCAAACAAGATAGTCATGTCCAGTGCACCATAAGGTCATCATTTGCTCTTCTTTAAAAGCTAATATAATTAAATATATAATGATAAATGTGTTGTACAATGCACCATTTTTCCCAAATGTTCTTGGGGAGACAGCCCTCCAAACCTCACCTTTGCATATTTTTTCCGTATAAAATAATTACATCTTTAGTAATTTGAGTATTTGTTTGGTGTGTACTTGTTTGTGTATTTTTTGCTAATTATTATTTTAATGTTTGAAATTAAAATCTTACAAATTGCTTGGGGTACCCCGCTTCCAGAATGACTCGGTGGGGGTCCTCAGGAGTCAAAAGGTTGGGAGCCACTGTTGAATGTCCTTTTTCAGTCCCTTTTCAATTTCTACGACCTTAGCCATGCTCAGGGCCTGACTTGCGGTAGTGAGCATTGGACATTTCCCTGGAGGCTGGAAGGGTGGGGCCTAGTTTTGGAGCGTTGGGGCCTGGTTTTGTTACTGGGGGCCGGTTTTGGAGCAGTGCCCCCAGTAAAAAACAAAATGCAGCAGCGTTTCACACTTGTACCCCAAAGCACCAACACCTACCCGCCCACGCCCTATCGGTTAAATTGCCTGTTCCGTTTATTTTACTGTCTGAACTTCTTTCTACAGAGACAAGCACTCACGTGAGGTCACGCGCAGGTCACTCTGCTTCTTCTCATAGGAATTTACAAGCTCTTTGTCCGAGGCCAGGCTAAACTTCCTTACACACATAGATCCATTCTGGCAGCCAGTAGGGCAATTTATGAACGTTCTGCTGCTGATGTCACTGGCACGTTTTCAGGTCCGGAGCACTGACGCTGTACAGAGCACACGCGGCAGTGCCAGAAGAAAGCCCAAATTGTGTGCTGCCCCCGCCTCCTTCGATAAGAGTTGTCAATTGCAGGCCCAGATTTTTCTCCACACAGTGAAAAGACGAGCCGAGACTAGGCCGAGCCGACAACCTATGAGACTGTTCCAAGGGTGTGTTCAGTATTTTAAAGACAAAATATACATGTTTTTTCAAGAACGATGTGCTTAGTCCAAACAAGGACTTTGTAAATCATTGCTAGGCTTACATATAAATTGTGTTTAATTTGTACATGGGGGGCGAAGGGTGGGAGAGGAGACAGATGATTGGCCCTGACCCCCCCTTTTTTAGGGCTCGGGGCTTATCCAGAGCTTAACCAAACTGGCGATTGCCTGCAGTGCCCGTGAAAAGGCAGCTCAATGCGCAAGCGCATTGACCTAAAAAGCGCGTGCACATCACTTCTCCTCCCCCCTAATTGCTTTTTTTCACGGCCGCCAGGCTGTGAGCTACATCAAAGGGTTCGGCTCCCCGCCCCCTGCTTCACGGACGCTTCTCAGGCCACCAGCCAGCCACCCAGATCGCAGCCTGCCCAGCCTCGCTTGCAATTCATTTCTCTTTCTCGTCTCCCTTCTTTGTTGGCCGGCCGGCACATCAAAGGCTGCTGCTCCCTTTATCTTACTCTTGGAGCATTCTGCTTTCTCACTTTAATCAATCAATCAATCAGGAGTTTGTTAAAGCGCGACTACTCACCCGTAAGGGTCTCAAGGCGCTAGGGGTGGGGGGGGGTTGGGGGGGTGCAGGTTCCATTCCATCAAGGAGGGGGTCTGTCGAAGAGCCAGGTTTTGAGGTTTCTTGCGAAGATGGGGAGCGATGTTGTCTGTCTGAGGTGGAGCGGAAGGGCGTTCCATGCTTTGGCCGCGAGGAAGGAGAAGGAGCGGCCTCCCGATCTGGTCTTTCTGGTGCGGGGGACCACAGCGTAGGAAAGCTGGGCTGATCGAATTTGAGTCGGCTGTTCAGGTATGCTGGTCCGGTGCCGTGGAGGGCCTTGTGTGCGTGGGTGAGCATCTTAAAGGTGATTCTCGCCTCGACGGGGAGCCAGTGGAGTGTGCGCAGGTGCTGGGAGATGTGGCAGTGTTTTGGCAGGTTGAGGGCCAGTCTTGCGGCGGCGTTCTGGATGTTCTGTAGCTTGCGGATGAGGTTTTTGTTTATTCCGGCGTAGAGTGCGTTGCCGTAGTCGAGTCTGCTGGTGACCAGGGCGTGAGTGACTGTCTTTCGGTGTTCGAGGGGGATCCATTTGAAGGTCTTACGAAGGAGGCAGAGGGTGTGGAAGCAGGAAGATGAGACAGAGTTGATCTGGCGGTCCATTTTGAGCTCGGAGTCCAGGATGATTCCCAGGTTACGTGCGTGGTCTGTGGGGGTTGGCGGGTTTCCGAGGGCGGTGGGCCACCAGGTGTCACTCCAGGCGTTGGGGTTTGGGCCCATGATGAGTACTTCTGTTTTGTTGGTGTTTAGTTGTAGGCAGCTGTTTTTCATCCATTTGGCGACGGCTTCCATGCCTTCTCGAAAGTTGCGTCTGGCGGTGTTGGGCTCGTTGGATAGGGGGAGGATGAGCTGGGTGTCGTCTGCATATGACACGATGTTGAGTCCGTAGGTTCTGACGATGGGGGCAAGTGGAGCCATGTAGACGTTGAAGAGCGTCGGGCTGAGGGAGGAGCCCTGGGGGACTCCGCAGGTGATAGGTGTGGGGTCCGAGAGGAAAGGGGGGAGTCTGACCCGCTGCGTCCTGCTGGAGAGGAAGGAGCAGATCCAGTCGAGGGCCTTGTCCTGGATTCCTGCATCGTAGAGTCTGCGTATTAGGGTGCGGTGGGAGACTGTGTCGAACGCCGCTGATAGGTCGAGGAGGATGAGGGCTACTGTTTCTCCTTTGTCCAGTAAGGTGCGGATGTCGTCTGTTGCGGCGAGGAGGGCGGTTTCCGTACTGTGGTTTTTTCTGAAGCCAGATTGGGAGGAGTCGAGGATGTTGTGTTCTTCAATGAATGTGGCGAGTTGGCTGTTGATGGCTTTCTCGATGACTTTCGCTGGGAACGGGAGCAGGGAGATGGGTCTGTAGTTTTTGAGGTCGGTGGGGTCCGCTGAGGGTTTTTTTAGGAGGGGGTTGACCTCGGCGTGTTTCCAGTCGTCGGGGAATGAGGCGGTCGCCAGGGAGCGGTTGATGGTTTGGCGGAGCATGGGTGCGATGGTGTTGGTGGCTCTGTTGAAGATGTGGTGGGGGCAGGGGTCCGTGGGGGCCCCTGAGTGGATTGACTTCATTGTCTTCAGTGTGTCTTCGGTGGTGAGGACTGTCCAGTCATCAATCGCTGGTTTCCGGGTGTCGGGGGTGGTTGGTGAGGGTTCAGTGTGTTGGTTGTCTTCGTCGAAGTTGTCGTAGATGCTCTTGATTTTGTGGTGGAAAAAGATGCTGAGTTTGTTGCAGAGGTCTTGTTAGGGAGGGATGTCGGTAGACTCGCTGGTGGGTTGGGCAAACTCCTTGATGATGCTGAAGAGTTCCTTGCTGTTGTGTGCGTGGGTGGAGATTCTGTCTTCAATCGCTTTTTTCCTCGTTTCTCTGATGAGTTGATGGTGGGCGTTGGTGGCGGCTCTGAAGTTGTTGTGGGCTTCTGTGGATTTGGTGTTTCTCCAGGCCTTTTCGAGGCGGCGGCATGTGCGCCTGGACTCTCGAAGTTCGATGGTAAACCATCTGGCTTTCTTGGCACGGGTATTGTTGTTTTTCTTGAGGGGGGCTATGGTGTTGGTGCTGTCCGAGATCCATCTATGCAGGGTTCGGGCTGCGGTGTTGGGGTCGTCGTTTTCCGCGATGGTTGGGGTGGAGTTGTTGAGTGAGGAGGTGAGCTGGTCATCGGTGATTTTGGTCCAGTTTCTTTGTGGAAGCAGGTGCTGGTGTCTGTGGATGGTGGGTGTTCTGAAGGTGAAGTGGACGCAACGATGGTCGGTCCATGGGAGTTGGGTGGTGTGGCTGAAGATGATGGAGTTTCCTGTAGTGAAGAGGGGGTCGAGGGTGTGTCCTGCTGAGTGCGTGGGCTCGGTCACGATCTGGCGGAGTCCAATGTTGTGGAGGTTGTCCAGGAGGGATGTGGTGTTGGGGTCCAGTTGATTGTCGAGGTGGAAGTTGAGGTCTCCCAGCAGGGTGTAGTTGGTGGATGCGATGGCCTGCGGGGAGATAATGTCCGTAATGGAGTTGGCGAAGGGTCCGCGGGGTCCAGGGGGTCGGTAGATGAGGGTTCCTCGGAGGGCGGCGGTGGGTCTGGCCAGTATCTTGAAGTGAAAGTGTTCCATAAGTTCTGTGGACTCGTCAGGGAGTGTGCTCAGGCGGAGGCTGGATTTGTGGACGATGGCGATTCCTCCTCCTGGGTGGATGGGGCGGTCCTTCCTGGAGATCTTGTATCCTTGGGGGATGGCGATGGCGATGTCCGGTCCCGAGGTGGTGTTGGTCCAGGTTTCGGTGAAGAATGCTACGTCTGGGGTTGTGCTGTCGAGGAGGTCCCAGATTTCTGTGGCGTGTTTGTGGAGGGATCGGACGTTGAGGAGGATGCATTGCAGGGTCTTCGGTTCGGTTGTGTTCTTGTGGGCGGGTTGTGCTGTATCCGTGTTCTTGGCGGTGCTGCAGGTGTGCCGGCAGCGGTGACAGCTGAAGGGTCCATGGGTGGCGGCTGGTGATGCTAGCTTGCAGTTGTTGTTGCAGCCTGGGTTGAGTGCGTGGAGTGCTGCTGGGTCGTAGCGTTGGCGGGGCGGAGGTCCAGGGTTCCTGGTGCTGGTCGCGGACGGGTCGCAGACGGGCGCAGATGTGCTTGCCTTTGACGCACCTTCGGTGCACCAGCGGCGCGCCCGCAGCCCGCGGCCGCTGCGCGGCCGCGCAGTGGCCGCCATTAAGTAGGGGTCGGGGAGGGCTGGACAGCTGGGAGGCGGGAGCGGGGAGGGGAGCTGGATTGGGCCGGTCGTGCTGGGGGGGGAGAGGCCGCGGGGGCAGCAGCGGCGGGTAAAGGTAAAGGGAGGAAAGAAGGGATAAAGAAAAAAGGGAAAATAAGCAGAAATAAGGCACAAAAGAGCAGAGATGCAGAAAAGAGCAGAAAGGAGAAAGATAGAAAGGGTAAAAAAACGAGTGAAAACGGGTGAAGGAGCAGAGGGAGAGAAAGGGAAAATGGGCAAAAATAAGGCACAAAAGAGCAGAGGTACAGAAAGGTGAAAGATAGAAAGGGAAAAAAACAAGTGAAAACGAGTGAAGGAGCAGAGGGAGAGAAAGGGAAATGGGCAGAAATAAGGCGCAAAAGAGCAGAGGTGCAGAAAGGTGAAAGATAGAAAGGGGAGAAAAAGGAGTGAAGGAGCAGAAAGAAAGAAAGGAGACAGAGGTCCACTGGACCACCAGGGATGAGGCGCAGGGAAACCTGCGGGTGGAGGAGGGCCTCGATCACCAACACTCAAGAGTGCAGGGGCAGGGGCACCTCACTTAATGGTGGAGCTGTGAGGGTGGGAGAGCAATTTCACTGACAATGAGTCAGTGGTCTTGCTCGCCTGTCCCCGCAGTGGCCGCCATTAAGTAGGGGTCGGGGAGGCTGGACAGCTGGGAGGCGGGAGCGGGGAGGGGAGCTGGGTTGGGCCGGTCGTGCTGGGGGGGAGGGGCCGCGGGGGCAGCAGCGGCGGGGAAAGGTAAAGGGAGGAAAGAAGGGATAAAGAAAAAAGGGAAAATAAGCAGAAATAAGGCACAAAAGAGCAGAGATGCAGAAAAGAGCAGAAAGGAGAAAGATAGAAAGGGTAAAAAAACGAGTGAAAACGGGTGAAGGAGCAGAGGGAGAGAAAGGGAAAATGGGCAAAAATAAGGCACAAAAGAGCAGAGGTACAGAAAGGTGAAAGATAGAAAGGGAAAAAAACAAGTGAAAACGAGTGAAGGAGCAGAGGGAGAGAAAGGGAAATGGGCAGAAATAAGGCGCAAAAGAGCAGAGGTGCAGAAAGGTGAAAGATAGAAAGGGGAGAAAAAGGAGTGAAGGAGCAGAAAGAAAGAAAGGAGACAGAGGTCCACTGGACCACCAGGGATGAGGCGCAGGGAAACCTGCGGGTGGAGGAGGGCCTCGATCACCAACACTCAAGAGTGCAGGGGCAGGGGCACCTCACTTAATGGTGGAGCTGCGAGGGTGGGAGAGCAATTTCACTGACAATGAGTCAGTGGTCTTGCTCGCCTGTCCCCGCAGTGGCCGCCATTAAGTAGGGGTCGGGGAGGCTGGACAGCTGGGAGGCGGGAGCGGGGAGGGGAGCTGGGTTGGGCCGGTCGTGCTGGGGGGGAGGGGCCGCGGGGGCAGCAGCGGCGGGGAAAGGTAAAGGGAGGAAAGAAGGGATAAAGAAAAAAGGGAAAATAAGCAGAAATAAGGCACAAAAGAGCAGAGATGCAGAAAAGAGCAGAAAGGAGAAAGATAGAAAGGGTAAAAAAACGAGTGAAAACGGGTGAAGGAGCAGAGGGAGAGAAAGGGAAAATGGGCAAAAATAAGGCACAAAAGAGCAGAGGTGCAGAAAGGTGAAAGATAGAAAGGGAAAAAAACAAGTGAAAACGAGTGAAGGAGCAGAGGGAGAGAAAGGGAAATGGGCAGAAATAAGGCGCAAAAGAGCAGAGGTGCAGAAAGGTAAAAGATATAAAGGGGAGAAAAAGGAGTGAAGGAGCAGAAAGAAAGAAAGGAGACAGAGGTCCACTGGACCACCAGGGATGAGGCGCAGGGAAACCTTCGGGTGGAGGAGGGCCTCGATCACCAACACTCAAGAGTGCAGGGGCAGGGGCACCTCACTTAATGGTGGAGCTGCGAGGGTGGGAGAGCAATTTCACTGACAATGACTGGTTCTCAGTGTCTCTCCTCCTCAGTCTATCCGCTTTGTCTTTTTTTCCTCTCTCACTCTAGGTAAAAGCATTATGAGGAAAAATAAGCGTCGGTCCCCCAAATTTGAGTGTCTCTGGCCCGCACCAGCTACCATTGGATCAAATTAAGCACAGACTTAAAGTAAATCTCTGTATTTTGTTTCAAATTTTTAACAAACCCAATAAATATTAAACTTGCAGTATTGTAAAGTAGCACCCTATTCACATGCATTTCATATGGGTCTAAAACTTTTTTTTTTTTTTTGAATATCTTTATTAACATGAAGGCATATGTCATACATACATTATCTTGCATAAGCTGTATTCAAGTAGGTCGTACAGGCATGTATTTGTAGAGCAGTAGCATCAGTTTGCACAGTTAAATACATTCCGCACAGGCTCAGAAAACACACGGATGATCGACAACAATGGATCTGTGTACATTGTCCTGAGGCCAGCGCTAGTGCCTCACTCTCCACCAGACTTCCCTATATAGCCCTCAATCCATAAGCGGTACTCATCTTAATAAACATTAAACAAAAGAAAACAGAAAACCCAACTCTTGTCATCACAGTCCCTTCATTATGCACACTTCCCGAACCATTTCTCCGTCACATTGCTAGTAGTTATGTTGTTTGCAACCGTACCCTAGGAATACCGTATGTTTCGGTACAGGCAATCCAGCAATCAAGCCATCACCGCTTCAATCGTCCTCCCCCTCTGAATCTATGTCCTCATCTTCTGGCAATGGTTCACAGATGTCCCCTCTATAGATGTTCCATGGCATCCATACCCTGTTCCATTTACGGGGGCAGGCCCTGAGTACATACACCGCCCTCTCCGTTACCATAAGCATGTCCATGTTTTTGGTCCATCTAGTCAGTGTAGGCATTTCCATAGCACCCCATTTCTGCGCAATGTCTCGTTTGGCCACTGTCATAGCCAGTGTAGCCCAGAGCAGGCCATACCTGCCTAGGTCGTTAGGGTCCCAGATGTTCAACAAGCATTTACGGGGTTCGGGTACAATAGAGATCTTAAGGGCCTGGGAGACGGTGCGCATAATGTGCCGCCAGAACTCCTGTACCTTTGGGCAGTCCCACAGTGTATGAAAGAACGTCCCCTCTTCCCCACAGCCTCGAAGACAGAAGGGGTGTGGTGCTCTATGAATCCTGTGGAGAAGCGTCCTAGTGTAATAAATGCGGTGCAGGATTTTGAGTTGTACCAATCTGAATTTCGCCGAAATGCCTACTTCTTTCGGTGACGCAAGCGCTTCATTCCACTCTGACTCATCTATCTGCCCTATCTCTTCTACCCATTTCTCCTTAAGTTTCAGTGTGGGGTCTTCTAGATTATTGACCAGCTTTTTGTATGTGAGAGAAGTGGCACTTTGTGACATGAAGTCCGTCAGTAGTCTATCCTCTAAAGGTGAGGACTCTGGTACTTCAGCGTCGGCCGGTATTGCTCGCAGCAGGGCGTGACGTATCTGTATGTATCTGAATGTCTCATTGGGGTGGAGATTGTATTGTTGTTGGAGTTGTGAGAATGTAATCACTGTGCCCCTGTCCCACATGTCCCCAACCGTGGAGATCCCTATGCGGTCCCATTGAGTGAAACCCTTGCATGTTCTGAGGGTTCCTAATGATTTTGTGTCCCACAGCGGTGTCATTTTGGTGAGTTTCCCTTTCCAACCCAGTTTCGCATGCGCCATGTGCCACAGGGTAGCCGTATGGTGTGTCGGACCTATCAGGTTCTTAACCTGTGACGTGTTGTATAAGATGGAAAGCATGCCGTCTGTACCCAGCTGAGACCAGTCCGCCTTGTAGGCCGGGTCCTCCCGTGGGGCGTGGATCCATTGATTGATAATTTTAAGTTGGGCCGCCCAGTAATAGAGCTGAACGTTCGGCAGAGCAATTCCACCCTCGTACCAACTTTTAACCAATTTATCATGCGCTATTCGCGCCGGGCCGTTGTTCCACAGTAGGCTGGTAACCAAAGCTGCTATACGCTGGAAATATCGCGGAGTCACTATATACGGGGTATTTTCTAACACATAGAGGAATCTGGGGAGGGCCATCATTTTATATAAGGCAGCCCGTCCAAGAAGGGTCAGCGGCAGGGTTGCCCAGTGCCTGACATCCGCCCGCAAGCGATCCATTGGTGGCTGCAAGTTTTTTTCAAAGAAGTCAGTGGCATTATTGGTGATAACAATACCTAAGTATTTAAAGGAGGTAGTAGCCAATGTCAGGGGGCAGTCCTCCTGTAACTGCGGTCCCGGGCCCCTGAGGACGTAGACCACCGATTTGGACCAGTTTATGGTATAACCTGACAGTTCCCCATGTGTATTGCAGAGATGTAATAGGGCAGGGATCCCATTGCTCGGGTCAACCATGTATATGAGCATATCATCCGCATATAGGGAGACTCTATCCTCCCAGCCAGTCTCCCATGTGATGCCACGAATCAGCGGCGTAGTCCTAATCAGGATTGCCAAGGGTTCTAGTACCAGGGCAAAGAGCAGAGGCGACAATGGACACCCCTGTCTCGTTCCACGTCCCAACAGGAATTTTGGTGAAATGTGGCCATTGGCCGCTACCTGCGCCACCGGTGACGCGTACAGTAGCCGCACCCATGCTGTATATTTCGGGCCGAAGCCCATATGTGTAAGCACTGCAAACAGATATTCCCATTCCACTAAATCGAACGCCATTCTGGCATCAAGGGAGAGGATCACAGCCTGTTCGGAAAGAAGGTGAGCACGCGCCAACACCCCATGGACCCTCCTGAGATTCAATGCTGTGCTCCTATGGGGCATAAAGCCCGACTGGTCAGGGTGTATTAGAGTATGCAGATGCTGCGTCAGACGGTTGGCCAGTAGTTTCGCCAGAATTTTGGCTTCCACATTAAGCAAGGATATCGGGCGGTATGAGGTGCAGTCGGTTGGTGGCTTGTTTGGTTTTGGTATGGCCACTATTGTGGCCGTGCGCTGGTCGAGCGGTAGTACCCCCCTGTGCAGGCTGTCCGTGTACATGTTAAGCAGTGGCTCACTTAGTTCCGTGGCCACTGCTTTGTACCATTCCACAGGTAATCCGTTGGGACCTAGTGCCTTGCCAGACTGCAATGCCTGTATGGCCAATTGAATTTCATCTTCCGACAGGTCAAGGTCGAGCTCTAGCTGTGCTTCTTGCGGAAGTTTGGGAATGGTAAGATTGTCTAGTGAGGTCGCTGCCGCTCGTGCCGTGACGACACGCTCCGGGGAGTATATCTTGTGGAAGTGGTGTGCCAGGGTGCGTACAATGTGTTCAGGATGTGTCTGTAGTTGCCCGTCCTGTGTGTACAGCCTCTGTATGCCTCTAGCGCTCCCTCCTCTCCTATCCAGCCACGCCAGCATTTTCCCTGCCTTGTCACCCACATCATACACCCTATGTGCTGTACCCGCTATGTAGCCCTGCTCTGTTGTCTTAAGGTGTGCCTGGTATTGTTGCTGTCGTAGTTGTAGCAAATGTAAGGTGCCTGGAGTGGGGTTAGACATGTGCTCAGTGTTAGCATCATGGAGTGCCAGTTCTAGCTCAGTAAGCGCTCGACGGGATTCTTTCTTGTGCCCCGATATAGTTGCTATTGCGGCACCTCGGAGGACCGTTTTGTACGCTTCCCACAGGACTGAGGGCGAAGCGACCGATCCAGTGTTTTCCTGAAAATATTGCGTGGTCACTAATTTGAGTTGTTTCTTAATCTTGGGGAGTTTCAGATAGTTAGGGTAGACAGGATATATTCTAGCGCACTTCTTCTCTCTGGTAGTGAGTGACAGGGAAACTGGTGAATGGTCAGATATGCCTCTAGGCAGGATTTCCATCTTATCTATTGAGCCCAGGCTTCTCCCCACAAACAAGAAATAGTCTATTCGTGAAAGGCTATTATGTGTAGCGGAGTAGTATGTGTACTGGGCCACTTCCGGATGCAGTTGCCGCCATATGTCTAGAATTCCCATTGCTTCCAGAAAGGCCGGAAGCGTGGAACTCCCCTTGGGGCGCTCTCTTACGGGAAAAGTGTCTAGCGCGGGATCAAGTATCGCGTTGAAGTCCCCCCCTATGATTGTGTCACCCTCCAGGAGGTCCAGGAGGAAATTACCAAGTGCCGGCAGTGCTGTAGAGTGGAGTGCTGGGGGAACGTACACAGAGACAACATTAAGAGGTCTCCCCTCCCACTGGCCATGTATTGCGGCAAAGCGACCCTGATCATCTGTCTTGCAGCTGTCCAACATAAAGGGCGACGTTTTTTTCATAAGGATGCCAGTGCCCCTGGAGCCCGTCGTGAACGCTGCATGTGCTGCCATTACATATCCTCGTCTATCTAGCGCTTTACACGTTGTCCCCGCCAGATGTGTTTCTTGGAGTAGCACAAGGTCCGGCCCCTGTCGTTTATTAGCTTGTAGTACTAGCCCCCTCTTAATTTTATCCCCTAGGCCTCTGACGTTCCAAGTAAGCATGCGCAGGGGGGGTATCATGGTTGTGCTAGGGGGGACCTCGTCCGGTGAGGTGTTCAGTCGTCGGGACATCGGTTCGTGTGAGCAGTGCATAGGGGACCTGTTGCGTAGTCCCCCTCAGGTACGGTATTGTGAGGGTGTGTAACTGAATTGGCCGGTAGACGGTGTGTGTGCGCTTCTCAGAACATAAGTGATGACTATGAACAGTAACATAAACATTACAACTCCCTCTCCATCCCCCCTCCCTGCTCCCCTGCCCCATGGTCCATAACCCTACCCGTTTCCCCAACTTGGCAGAGTGCTTTTCCCCATTCCTAACCACCTTACTTGCTCGTGGGGTTGGTGAGTCCCCTACAGGCACCGGCTATTGCCCACCCTACTCAGCTTCACCAGCTCCAGGGTCCTTCACGTCGGTTCCGCTCAGACTCCTAGACAATCCGCCTCTCCAACTGGGCCGGCTGTCCGGAGCCAAGCGGGTCCCGTTCCAAATCAGAGTCCAACTCCGTAGCGCCATCTTGGTTCGCAGGAGGGCAGGTCGGCATGTCCGCATTTCCGTTGTGACGATGGTCCGCCCGGTCCCTGTGTGGGCGTCGATGTGTCTCCACCTGTCTCCAGCCATCAATCCAGTCTTGTGCCACTTCCGGCTTGTCAAAAAACCAGGTCTTTCCGTCTGCCACAATCCTCAGTTTAGCTGGGAATAACATCGAGTACGGCAGGCCCTTGTCTCGGAGCACTTTTTTGACGTCAGTAAAGGATTTCCGGCGTCTAGCCACGTCTGCTGTGAAGTCCGGAAAGAAGGCCAACGTTGCATTTTGTAGCTTGACAGGGGGTGAAACCCTCGCTGCTTGTAAGATCGCATCTCTGTCCCTGAAATTAAAAAGTCTTGCCAACACCGGTCGTGGCGCAGCCCCAGGTTTGGGCGTCCCACCAGGAACCCTGTGAGCCCTTTCGACCGAGAAGAAGTGAGATAGACCCTTAGGTTGCAGTTTGTTCTTTATGAGGTCCTCGACGTACAGGTCCATTGCTCTCTTCCCCTCCGTCTCCGGCAGGCCAAGAATGCGTATGTTGTTTCTCCGGGAACGCCCTTCTTGGTCGTCCAACTTGTCCTGCAGTACCTTGGTGACTTTTTCCATCCGTTCCATTGCCACCTGCAGTTCCGAAGTGTCTTCTATCAATGACTTTGTCACCACTTCAACTTGAGCAACTCTTTCGGTCATTTTTTGGAAGTCCGCACGTAGCAGCGTAACCTCGGACGAGATGGATCCCACTGTCATCTTTACCTCTGATAGCGTCTTCATAATGTCCTCCAGTGTCACCTTCTTGGTGCCGTCCGAGTCAGGAGGAGAGCCTGCAGAGCTCCTTCCAGTATTGTGGGAGTTCCCATGCTGGCTATAGGCAAACTTATCCAGTTTGGCTTGCGTCGAGGTGCTCCTGATTCCTTTGCCCGCCATGGGTGGAGGCGTAACCCACTTCAGGGCGCACCACTGGGTATCCGACGCCCGGGTCTAGGGGCTATGCCCAAATCCGTCTAGGGGACGTCGACGCCTTGTCTGTGAGTGGGTACACGTGTATGAGGCTGATGTTTTGCAGCAGTAGTCTTGCAGCAGGTATCTGTGCCAGCGAACGTTTTGGTGCCGGCTGGGCCCACAGGTCGGTCGAATGCGGGGGGGGACGCCGTCTGATTGTTGCACAGTTGTCCAGATGGAGGGTCCCGCGTTGACAGGCTCCTTACCAACCCCTCCGCACCGGAGTATGTACCCCGTGTCAGCGATGCGCCACTACTGTGTCCCAGGAGGGTGATGGGAGGCTGCCAGGGCCCGACCAGAGCGCCAGTCGCTATATCGCTCCCGGGCTAGGCATGAGCCTCTGATGGTGTCACTCGCGCTGCTGTTGATGCGTGCAGTTCGCTCGCTATTGAAAGGCTCACCTACTGTCCTCAGTGTGCGCCGACCCAGCGAGGGGGGTCCTAGTCTGCTCAGGCTCCCCGGCTCCGTCTCCAGGCGCCCACTGTAATGTTGGTGCGTATTCAATATGGCGTCCCACTCCGGCGCAGTTTGTATTAATGCAATCGCATCAGTGCAGCCCCTTCAGGAAGTTGCAGCTCCGTCTCATTGCCCCCAGTGGTTGCGCCTGTGTAGTCCCGTCACATCGGGTTCCCCGGGAAGGCAATCCCCACTTATGTATGCGGACCTCCAGGGGAGCGGCTGCTGGGCGCGAGGTCAGGCCGGTCAGAGCGCACCCCAGGCGGGGGGAGCAAGCACGCCAGGCCAGTGCTTTCACGCCGATATAGGCCCAGGGACTCCGGCATCTGTAACTGCGGAATCCGACCTCCGATGCACTCCGGAGCCGGACCCAGCGCCACCGCTTGGGCCCCGGTGCTGGTTCCGCCGCTTCAGGCGGGCGGTGAGACGGATAAATGCGTCGGATTATGGAGAAGGCCGATATGCCTCAGGGAGCTCTCTCTTCAAGCGGCTGCCATGCTCGGCTGCTAGCCACGCCCCTCGGTCTAAAACTTTTTTATGCTGGATTTGCCCTGGCGGATCATATGTTAGTGACTTCCCCCTACCTGGCACCACCTCGTTATCGCATGCCTTTTACAAATGCGGTACCGGCACTTTTGTTTTAAACATCCTAATCAAAAGCGTGGGTGCCGCATTGCTTTCAATATAAAGAAATAGAAAAATAAAATTCAGTGGAAAAGGGACTTGGGTCGGAGACTTGCCGTTATCTTAAGGGAGACACTAAAACAGCGTTTAAATACAACTCGATAACCTGGTCTTTCATGGTCCATACCCCGGATTATGTGCACTTTTTATCTCTCCCTGACCTGGTCGCTCCAGCTCAGCTCCTTGGAGGGTCTCTGTACAGCTTCAAACGCAGTGCTGCAACGCACAGAAACATGGCTCCGCCTCTAGGGAAATAATGTGGTTGTCAAGCTGTGGCAGATATGGCAGTGCGGGGACGGGTAACCATTTCATCCGCACTGAGCCGGTGGTGCCCTAAGAACATCCAAAGGGGGAGCATGGTCTTTCATCACTATCGTGCACCGCGCAGGCCCAGATGGAGAATAAACCATGCATGGCTTGCCCACAGCCCTGAAAATGATTGCGCTCATTTACCATAAACAAAGAAAGCGCATTCAGCCAAGTCACCACCCATCATGGTGACATACGTTTGCATACTGATTAAGTTTACAGATAGAGACAATGGCTCTGATATCATTAACAGTGGCGGGGGTTTGCGATGCGAACAGCGCAAGATAAATAGCGCCATCATTTTACATTAGGCAGCCTTACACTTCCAGTGCACATCAAGGGGGCTCGGCTTCGGTGCATCTCACGGCTGCTGTTTGTCTGATCTCAGACTTGCAAAGAGAAACATTACGTCACTTATTTAAAGACGATGAAAACAGGACAAATATGTCGCCTGCATTTTCTTGTGGGCAGGAATAGCTTGCAATGAAAGGTAGTAGGCAGGATGAAGTGTGTTTTAGGAAGATGGGAAGACGTGTTTTCTCCTCCCCTAATTATTCACTGCCCACGGCCGGCCTGCACATCAAAGGCTGCTGCTCCCCGTGCGTCTCGTCACCCTTACTCTCCCCTATTCTACCCTAAACTATTTCTGCTTCTCCACAAATGCATCCTCAAGCCTTTGCTTTCAGGACAAGCTCATTTTACCGAGCTTCACATATAATTTCGGCTCAAACTTCTTAATCGAGGGAGACCGCAGAAAACATTAATATTCTTTCACAGTCTCATCAATCCAGAACGGAAGTATTGTCAATACTATATGCCACAAAGCGAATATTGTTGCTTATTTATCTAACAGCCCTTGACAAAGCCAATAACGCTAGCTTGTTGTAGGTAAACTTACTTTTTGTATTATAAATCTAGATGCAATCACAGAGGCAGCAAAATGCCAATCAGGCGGCACTCTATGATCTGCACAGGTTTTTAGCTGGTGTGTTTTAAGCCACTCTTAACTGCATCGGCCACACCCCTTTGAGAGACACCCCCTCCCCCCAGGTCTGATGGGAGGGGAGCCCCTGAACTATCGCAGCTCCGCTGGTACATCTTACAATGAATGAATGTTATTCATTAGTAATGTGTTCATCGGACGAATGTCACACTAGTGCTCAAAGGTGAAGTGGAAAGGAGGAGGGGCGAGTAAAAAAGCACTGCTTGCACCAGCAGTGGCAATTCAGATGATCTACTCTAGTCCAGGCAGTGATACCCTCAGCTGGTGAGCCGTGCACGGTCACAGCGTGCGCTGTGCATATAGGGCTGGTGTATGACGCCATGGCCCCAAGCGGCCCTTCACTCTCAACCTCGTGACTTTCCTTGTAGGGGAGGCTCGTTTTATTCGTGTATCCAACAGCTCGGGGACCCCTTTACAGCCCCCTGAAGGCACTGCATGATTAGAACTCAGACTATCAGCTTTCGGTCGAAGGTTCATTGAAAAGACAGGCAGAGGCTGCGATTTATCCACAGCGCTCAGACTCGAGTCACCCCAGCTGCAAACGTGACATATCCATGCGGAGGTTCAAGTATCTTTAAAGGCCGCAAAAGAAATGAAACTGCAAGATTAAAGACGCGAGATGGAGAGGCACCTCAACTCATGACTTGTCCGAGCCTGTTACTCCCGATTAAATATCTGATTCACATAGAAAGATGAAAATATATAACATAGGAAATAAGTCTAATATTCTTATTGAATTCCATTTGGGGACTTCTAAAATAATAATTACACACGAAATCGAAATACCCTCTCCCCCTCACTCCCCTCGCCCCTCCCTCTCCCCTCTCCTCACTCTCCCCTCTCCTCACTCTCCAATCCCTCTCTCCACTACCTCTCTTTCCCCTCTCTCCCCACTCCCCTCTCTCCTCACTACCCTCTCTCTTCACTCCCCTCTCTCTTCACTCCCCTCTATCCTCTCCATCTCCCCTCTCCTCACTCTCCCCTCTCCTCACTCAACCCTCTCCTCACTCAACCCTCTCCTCACTCCCCTCTCCTTACTCTCCTCTCTACCCTCTCTTTTTCTCTCTCACCTCTCTTCTCCTGTCTACTCTCTACCCTCTTACCTCTCTCCTCTCGTCCCGCTCCCCTCAGCACCACCACAGCATCACTCAGGGGCACCACAAAATCACTAAACGCCACTACAGCATCACTGAACGCCACAGCATTACTCATCGCCACCACAGCATCACTCAGCACCACCCCAGCATCACTCAGCACCACTCACCATCACCACATCATCACTCAGCATCACCCCAGCATCACTCAGCACCACCACAGCACCACTCATCATCACCACATCATCACTCAGCAACACCACATTATCACTCAGCACCACCACAGCATCACTCAGCACAACCACAGCATCACTCAGCGCAACCACAGCATCACTCAGCGCAACCACAGCATCACTCAGCGCAACCACAGCATCACTCAGCACCACCACAGCATCACTCAGCACCACCACAGCATCACTCAGCACCACCACAGCACCACCCCAGCATCACTCAGCACCACCCCAGCATCACTCAGCACCACCCCAGTATCACTCAGCACCACCACAGCATCACCACAGCATCACTCAGCACCACCACAGCACCACTCAGCACCACCACAGCACCACCACAGCATCACTCAGCGCAACCACAGCATCACTCAGAGCAACTACAGCATCACTCAGCGCAACCACAGTTTTCGCGCTTTATTACAAATCACAAAAAGATGTTAATATTTCACGTCTGTTCTTGGATTTTCGTCACAATAAAAAACACTGAACATAATCTTCACAAAAGTTATTTACAAAAGTTTAAGCTGTTGCCATTACAAATTAAATACATTATTTAAGTATTAATTATTTAAAAAAATTAAAAGCCATTGTTATTTGTACTATCAATACATCTAAGTCACATAAATATAAAACAAAATGCATTACAAATGCTATAGGTGTCACATTTGCGAAAGTTATAACTATTGGCATTGTAAATGACAAAGCTATTAATTTAGCTATTTAAAAAAATAACACATAAATAAAAAATAATTCATTTATAAGACCAATAGCTCAAACTTTCCTAATGCGAGCCCTATTGCATTTCAAATGCTTGTTGTGACCAGGACCTGTGTGTCATTATCAGACTTGGACACAGGAAGAAATGAAGAAGAGGAAGAGAGATAAACAGCAAGGGCCTTATTTATGAAGGCCTTACGCCGCCGGTGCATTACTTTTTCCCATTTTAAAAGTGGCGCACCGGCGGCGCAAGACCTTCATAAATAAGGCCCCAACTGTGGAAGAAAGCATGGATGAAACAAAACATTTAAGGACAGGGAAGATAAGAGGCTTGAAGTGGAATCAAGCAGTGTTTAAATTGAGCCGGTGGTTTCCGTCCGGTGCTCGGCACCGGCACATAATTGTCAGCACCGGTTTGTGACAGTGTGCCACAAGGTGGCGCTGTCTGGCTAATTTAGAGATGACCACAACAACAATTAATTATAAATTCAATATAAATTAAAAATGACTATTACCGGCCGCCCAAGCCTTTCTTGTAGCTTTGGGGAACTTAAATAGTCTAATTGCCACACTTGTAGGAGTGTGATGGTTAGTAGTTGTGTTGTTACTGCCATTGGCAGCGTTGAAATGACCAGTGGGTGGTGCAAGCTGCAGTGTCCAACTGAAGGGAGCCCTGGGACTTATTTTTTTTGCAAATAAAGCACTGGTTATGACTTGATAGCCTTGGCTTTCCAAATCTCCCATTCTGGCAATACCCACAGAGGGCCCTTAGAAGGGAAAACTTAGGGCTGCTGCATTTATTTTCTTTTACAAATTAAGCAAGGGAAGTACGTCCCCAACTTTTAGGCTGCGTTCCTTTCTAGAGTTGGAGTGCACATTCTGGGAGTAATGCAATCTCTGCACAAGTCTAACTGCAAGAAATAGGATTTCTGGCCATACCTGCCAACTTTAAGAACAATCTCACAGTGTGAGGCGGGATTGGGGTCTAGAAGTGGGCGGGGCCTCGCGCAGAGAAGTACCTAGGAGCCACTTTTGAACCACGCCCCCATTCCCCCCCCAAAAAACTTCCTGAAGCTGGTGCCGATGTCCTGGGGTGTTTCCACAACCCCTTAATGGACGTCGGTAGTTCAAAGCCTCTCGAAACAAGCTGGAAAACCACTATTTACAGCATTTTTTTGCTTGTTTTCCCTGCCACCGTATGATATTGGCTCCTTACCTGGTGATCGTGTGATGGGAGCCGATATCGTGTGTCACACTGTGGCACCGTGTGAGTTGGCAGGTTTCCATGTCCTAATATGTTTTTCAATTAATCAGGAACCTAGTAATTGTTCATACAATGAAGCGTTCGAATCTCAGGCAGATATGAGGACAGGTATCATAGCGTCAGGTTTGCATTCACCCCATGGGAATCCTCTATTTCTAAAAGAATTTATATCCTCAGTTTACGGATACGATTTTCTCTTTCCTTTCTTCTTGTGAAACAGCAGTGGCCCTGTCTTCTTGACCTGCTGCTGCTGCCACTGTTTCTAGAGACAGACTATAGCTCATGGCTAGCAGTGACGTAGAAAAGACCCCCGCAGTGCGGGGGACCTTGAGCTTCAGTGGGGACCCTCAGCACAGTACTCTGGCTGGAGGGCTCCTGGGTGAGTACGGAGGGGCCCCCTCCATGTACTTTGCCAGGGGACCCTCAAGTTTTGCTACACCAGTGATGGTGGTGTTAAAAGAGTAGCACAAAAGGAAATGAATCTCATGAGGTCTGCATTATGCATGTTAGACTTGGATTTTACCAGATTGATTTAAACAGTTCTTCAAGGTCCAAAGAATGATAGATTACCCCTGGTCTAAGTAACATGCTGCATGGGAGAGGTAGAGTGGTTGTCTCTTTGGACCTACGTGGTGTTCTTCAGGAGCGGGAAGAAGTAGAGTGTCTCTGCAGAAAAGCTAATGGGCTTGTATTCTCGTGAATGTTTAGATTACTTATTGATTCAGAAAAGGGGGTGGTGATGAACAGAGTGTCTGAATTAAGCAGACCACTCTTACCCAGTCCAAAGATCAGGGCTTGATCCATCACCGTTATTTAGCTCACTGCCCCATCCCAGCTCAGAACCTGGCTATATGCAAATTAGTCTGTCCCTGGCCCAGTGCATCATGGGAACAGGGCAGACCAAACTACCAAGCCAATTCTTCACCAGAAAGGAGACAAGCTTCCAGGGACCGGTTTCTGCCATTTCAGGCGTCGTCGGCCCGGCTTGCTTGAATCCTGATGGAGCAGTGAGCAAGGGACTCATGTCTGAGTATACCCTTCCACGCTTATGGTGGACAAAATTATTCAGAAAAGGGGGTGGTGATGAACAGAGTGTCTGAATTAAGCAGACCACTCTTACCCAGTCCAAAGATCAGGGCTTGATCCATCACCATTATTTAGCTCACTGCCCCATCCCAGCTCAGAACCTGGTTATATGCAAATTAGTCTGTTCCTGGCCCAGTGCATCATGGAAACAGGGCAGACCAAACTACCAAGCCAATTCTTCACCAGAAAGGAGACAAGCTTCCAGGGACCGGTTTCTGCCATTTCAGGCGTCGTCGGCCCGGCTTGCTTGAATCCTGATGGAGCAGTGAGCAAGGGACTCATGTCTGAGTATACCCTTCCACGCTTATGGTGGACAAAATGATTCAGAAAAGGGGGTGGTGATGAACAGAGTGTCTGAATTAAGCAGACCACTCTTACCCAGTCCAAAGATCAGGGCTTGATCCATCACCGTTATTTAGCTCACTGCCCCATCCCAGCTCAGAACCTGGCTATATGCAAATTAGTCTGTCCCTGGCCCAGTGCATCATTGGAACAGGGCAGACCAAACTACCAATCCAATTCTTCACCAGAAAGGAGACAAGCTTCCAGGGACCGGTTTCTGCCATTTCACCATAAGCGTGGAAGGGTATACTCAGATGTGAGTCCCTTGCTCATTGCACCATCAGGATTCAAGCAAGCCGGGCCGACGACGCCTGAAATGGCAGAAACCGGTCCCCGGAAGCTTGTTTCCTTCCCAGTATAAGAATTGGCTTGGTAGTTTGGTTTGCCCTGTTCCCATCATGCACTGGGACAGGAACAGACTAATTTGCATATAGCCAAGTTCTGAGCTGGGATGGTGCAGTGAGCTAAAAAACGGTGATGGATCAAGCCCTGATCTTTGGACTGGGTAAGAGTGGTCTGCTTAATTCGGGCACTCTGTTCATCACCACCCCCTTTTCTGAATCATTTTGTCCACCATAAGCGTGGAAGGGTATACTCAGATGTGAGTCCCTTGCTCATTGCGCCATCAGGATTCAAGCAAGCCTGGCCGACGACGCCTGAAATGGCAGAAACCGGTCCCTGGAAGCTTGTTTCCTTCCCAGTATAAGAATTGGCTTGGTAGTTTGGTTTGCCCTGTTCCCATCATGCACTGGGACAGGAACAGACTAATTTGCATATAGCCAAGTTCTGAGCTGGGATGGTGCAGTGAGCTAAAAAACGGTGATGGATCAAGCCCTGATCTTTGGACTGGGTAAGAGTGGTCTGCTTAATTCGGGCACTCTGTTCATCACCACCCCCTTTTCTGAATCATTTTGTCCACCATAAGCGTGGAAGGGTATACTCAGATGTGAGTCCCTTGCTCATTGCACCATCAGAATTCAAGCAAGCCGGGCTGACGACGCCTGAAATGGCAGAAACCGGTCCCCGGAAGCTTGTTTCCTTCCCAGTATAAGAATTGGCTTGGTAGTTTGGTTTGCCCTGTTCCCATCATGCACTGGGACAGGAACAGACTAATTTGCATATAGCCAAGTTCTGAGCTGGGATGGTGCAGTGAGCTAAAAAACGGTGATGGATCAAGCCCTGATCTTTGGACTGGGTAAGAGTGGTCTGCTTAATTCGGGAACTCTGTTCATTACCACCCCCTTTTCTGAATCATTTTGTCCACCATAAGCGTGGAAGGGTATACTCAGATGTGAGTCCCTTGCTCATTGCACCATCAGGATTCAAGCAAGCCGGGCCGACGACGCCTGAAATGGCAGAAACCGGTCCCCGGAAGCTTGTTTCCTTCCCAGTATAAGAATTGGCTTGGTAGTTTGGTTTGCCCTGTTCCCATCATGCACTGGGACGGGAACAGACTAATTTGCATATAGCCAAGTTCTGAGCTGGGATGGTGCAGTGAGCTAAAAAACGGTGATGGATCAAGCCCTGATCTTTGGACTGGGTAAGAGTGGTCTGCTTAATTCGGGCACTCTGTTCATCACCACCCCCTTTTCTGAATCATTTTGTCCACCATAAGCGTGGAAGGGTATACTCAGATGTGAGTCCCTTGCTCATTGCACCATCAGGATTCAAGCAAGCCGGGCCGACGACGCCTGAAATGGCAGAAACCGGTCCCCGGAAGCTTGTTTCCTTCCCAGTATAAGAATTGGCTTGGTAGTTTGGTTTGCCCTGTTCCCATCATGCACTGGGACAGGAACAGACTAATTTGCATATAGCCAAGTTCTGAGCTGGGATGGTGCAGTGAGCTAAAAAACGGTGATGGATCAAGCCCTGATCTTTGGACTGGGTAAGAGCTGTCTGCTTAATTCAGGCCCTCTGTTCATCACCACCCCCTTTTCTGAATCATTTTGTCCACCATAAGCGTGGAAGGGTATACTCAGATGTGAGTCCCTTGCTCATTGCACCATCAGGATTCAAGCAAGCCGGGCCGACGACGCCTGAAATGGCAGAAACCGGTCCCCGGAAGCTTGTTTCCTTCCCAGTATAAGAATTGGCTTGGTAGTTTGGTTTGCCCTGTTCCCATCATGCACTGGGACAGGAACAGACTAATTTGCATATAGCCAAGTTCTGAGCTGGGATGGTGCAGTGAGCTAAAAAACGGTGATGGATCAAGCCCTGATCTTTGGACTGGGTAAGAGTGGTCTGCTTAATTCGGGCACTCTGTTCATCACCACCCCCTTTTCTGAATCATTTTGTCCACCATAAGCGTGGAAGGGTATACTCAGATGTGAGTCCCTTGCTCATTGCACCATCAGGATTCAAGCAAGCCGGGCCGACGACGCCTGAAATGGCAGAAACCGGTCCCCGGAAGCTTGTTTCCTTCCCAGTATAAGAATTGGCTTTGTAGTTTGGTTTGCCCAGTTCCCATCATGCACTGGGACAGGAACAGACTAATTTGCATATAGCCAAGTTCTGAGCTGGGATGGTGCAGTGAGCTAAAAAACGGTGATGGATCAAGCCCTGATCTTTGGACTGGGTAAGAGTGGTCTGCTTAATTCGGGCACTCTGTTCATCACCACCCCCTTTTCTGAATCATTTTGTCCACCATAAGCGTGGAAGGGTATACTCAGATGTGAGTCCCTTGCTCATTGCACCATCAGGATTCAAGCAAGCCGGGCCGACGACGCCTGAAATGGCAGAAACCGGTCCCCGGAAGCTTGTTTCCTTCCCAGTATAAGAATTGGCTTGTTAGTTTGGTTTGCCCTGTTCCCATCATGCACTGGGACAGGAACAGACTAATTTGCATATAGCCAAGTTCTGAGCTGGGATGGTGCAGTGAGCTAAAAAACGGTGATGGATCAAGCCCTGATCTTTGGACTGGGTAAGAGTGGTCTGCTTAATTCGGGCACTCTGTTCATCACCACCCCCTTTTCTGAATCATTTTGTCCACCATAAGCGTGGAAGGGTATACTCAGATGTTAGTCCCTTGCTCATTGCACCATCAGGATTCAAGCAAGCCGGGCCGACGACGCCTGAAATGGCAGAAACCGGTCCCCGGAAGCTTGTTTCCTTCCCAGTATAAGAATTGGCTTGGTAGTTTGGTTTGCCCTGTTCCCATCATGCACTGGGACAGGAACAGACTAATTTGCATATAGCCAAGTTCTGAGCTGGGATGGTGCAGTGAGCTAAAAAACGGTGATGGATCAAGCCCTGATCTTTGGACTGGGTAAGAGTGGTCTGCTTAATTCGGGCACTCTGTTCATCACCACCCCCTTTTCTGAATCATTTTGTCCACCATAAGCGTGGAAGGGTATACTCAGATGTGAGTCCCTTGCTCATTGCACCATCAGGATTCAAGCAAGCCGGGCCGACGACGCCTGAAATGGCAGAAACCGGTCCCCGGAAGCTTGTTTCCTTCCCAGTATAAGAATTGGCTTGGTAGTTTGGTTTGCCCTGTTCCCATCATGCACTGGGACAGGAACAGACTAATTTGCATATAGCCAAGTTCTGAGCTGGGATGGTGCAGTGAGCTAAAAAACGGTGATGGATCAAGCCCTGATCTTTGGACTGGGTAAGAGTGGTCTGCTTAATTCGGGCACTCTGTTCATCACCACCCCCTTTTCTGAATCATTTTGTCCACCATAAGCGTGGAAGGGTATACTCAGATGTGAGTCCCTTGCTCATTGCACCATCAGGATTCAAGCAAGCCGGGCCGACGATGCCTGAAATGGCAGAAACCGGTCCCCGGAAGCTTGTTTCCTTCCCTGTATAAGAATTGGCTTGGTAGTTTGGTTTGCCCTGTTCCCATCATGCACTGGGACAGGAACAGACTAATTTGCATATAGCCAAGTTCTGAGCTGGGATGGTGCAGTGAGCTAAAAAACAGTGATGGATCAAGCCCTGATCTTTGGACTGGGTAAGAGTGGTCTGCTTAATTCGGGCACTCTGTTCATCACCACCCCCTTTTCTGAATCATTTTGTCCACCATAAGCGTGGAAGGGTATACTCAGATGTGAGTCCCTTGCTCATTGCACCATCAGGATTCAAGCAAGCCGGGCCGACGACGCCTGAAATGGCAGAAACCGGTCCCCGGAAGCTTGTTTCCTTCCCAGTATAAGAATTGGCTTGGTAGTTTGGTTTGCCCTGTTCCCATCATGCACTGGGACAGGAACAGACTAATTTGCATATAGCCAAGTTCTGAGCTGGGATGGTGCAGTGAGCTAAAAAACGGTGATGGGTCAAGCCCTGATCTTTGGACTGGGTAAGAGTGGTCTGCTTAATTCGGGCACTCTGTTCATCACCACCCCCTTTTCTGAATCATTTTGTCCACCATAAGCGTGGAAGGGTATACTCAGATGTGAGTCCCTTGCTCATTGCACCATCAGGATTCAAGCAAGCCGGGCCGACGACGCCTGAAATGGCAGAAACCGGTCCCCGGAAGCTTGTTTCCTTCCCAGTATAAGAATTGGCTTGGTAGTTTGGTTTGCCCTGTTCCCATCATGCACTGGGACAGGAACAGACTAATTTGCATATAGCCAAGTTCTGAGCTGGGATGGTGCAGTGAGCTAAAAAACGGTGATGGATCAAGCCCTGATCTTTGGACTGGGTAAGAGTGGTCTGCTTAATTCGGGCACTCTGTTCATCACCACCCCCTTTTCTGAATCATTTTGTCCACCATAAGCGTGGAAGGGTATACTCAGATGTGAGTCCCTTGCTCATTGCACCATCAGGATTCAAGCAAGCCGGGCCGACGACGCCTGAAATGGCAGAAACCGGTCCCCGGATGCTTGTTTCCTTCCCAGTATAAGAATTGGCTTGGTAGTTTGGTTTCCCCTGTTCCCATCATGCACTGGGACAGGAACAGACTAATTTGCATATAGCCAAGTTCTGAGCTGGGATGGTGCAGTGAGCTAAAAAACGGTGATGGATCAAGCCCTGATCTTTGGACTGGGTAAGAGTGGTCTGCTTAATTCGGGCACTCTGTTCATCACCACCCCCTTTTCTGAATCATTTTGTCCACCATAAGCGTGGAAGGGTATACTCAGATGTGAGTCCCTTGCTCATTGCACCATCAGGATTCAAGCAAGCCGGGCCGACGACGCCTGAAATGGCAGAAACCGGTCCCCGGAAGCTTGTTTCCTTCCCAGTATAAGAATTGGCTTGGTAGTTTGGTTTGCCCTGTTCCCATCATGCACTGGGACAGGAACAGACTAATTTGCATATAGCCAAGTTCTGAGCTGGGATGGTGCAGTGAGCTAAAAAACGGTGATGGATCAAGCCCTGATCTTTGGACTGGGTAAGAGTGGTCTGCTTAATTCGGGCACTCTGTTCATCACCACCCCCTTTTCTGAATCATTTTGTCCACCATAAGCGTGGACGGGTATACTCAGATGTGAGTCCCTTGCTCATTGCACCATCAGGATTCAAGCAAGCCGGGCCGACGACGCCTGAAATGGCAGAAACCGGTCCCCGGAAGCTTGTTTCCTTCCCAGTATAAGAATTGGCTTGGTAGTTTGGTTTGCCCTGTTCCCATCATGCACTGGGACAGGAACAGACTAATTTGCATATAGCCAAGTTCTGAGCTGGGATGGTGCAGTGATCTAAAAAACGGTGATGGATCAAGCCCTGATCTTTGGACTGGGTAAGAGTGGTCTGCTTAATTCGGGCACTCTGTTCATCACCACCCCCTTTTCTGAATCATTAGATTACTTATTGGTCAATCTTCATTGCTTGATTCTCAACTTCATTATTCTTGAAGTTTATCCCTGAGGAGAATCTCCACCTCCACAGACCAGTACCTCATATACAAGTTTCCATATTTAAACTTTTTTGATGAACTCTTACCCTGCCAGGCTGTGCATGGACTGTAAAGGATGCAAAAGGTCTGAGTACATCCTGACCATACCAAGTTGAAGCCCAGGACAGCTGATGAAGAACCTGCAGGTGGAGTGGGTGTTTACTGGGAGAAGAGGGGCTTAGGTACTATGATGAGTAAGTGAGAAATGGGATAATGGAGATGCTTTGAAGTACTCCACCCTCTACCTTGCCATCCATTTTCTTTTCCTATTCCTTACTTACTGCGGAGGTAACAAAGTAGCATGCTTTCATCGCGAAACTAGACCCGGGTAAAAAAAAGTCACCAAATAGACTGGTAAAGTGGTCCCAAACTCGTTATTGCACTACCACATCTGAAGAAGCAACAGAACACCCAAACAGGCTGTGTTCCTCCAGGCAATACGCTGATACCCTAGCTGCCTCCAACCTGAAGTGAAAATCAAGACAGGTAGCTTATTGGCTACCCTAATTGGGAGCTGCTCGACCTTTATGGTAAGGGGACACCTTTACTGCCTGGCGCCTTCCTTTTCAGCTGCAGTAGGCGCGCAGCGCTTTTAAACAGACAATTTTACTCGTTTTTGTGTGTTGTGTAAAATTTAAACTGTGCACCTGGTTTTTACCTGTTTGTTTTTAGCGAGGTAGCGCCCACATTCTTACATCATAATTGTGCCCCCCACCGCTTGCAGAAGCGGAGCGTTGTCACCTTGCATAATTTGGTTGGGCAGGAAGTAGGGCCGCCATCTTGGGGCTGCTGTCTGGCAGCGTGCCATCTCTCTCAGCGCTCTAGTCTCCGCGGGGAGAACGAGGAGGCTGTATTTAAGGCGAGCTGGTGGGAGCTGCTCGACCTTTATGGTAAGGGGACACCTTTACTGCCTGGCGCCTTCCTTTTCAGCTGCAGTAGGCGCGCAGCGCTTTTAAACAGACAATTTTACTCGTTTTTGTGTGTTGTGTAAAATTTAAACTGTGCACCTGGTTTTTACCTGTTTGTTTTTAGCGAGGTAGCGCCCACATTCTTACATCATAATTGTGCCCCCACCGCTTGCAGAAGCGGAGCGTTGTCACCTTGCATAATTTGGTTGGGCAGGAAGTAGGGCCGCCATCTTGGGGCTGCTGTCTGGCAGCGTGCCATCTCTCTCAGCGCTCTAGTCTCCGCGGGGAGAACGAGGAGGCTGTATTTAAAGCTCGCTTCCTCCGCGCAGCGGTGACGCGCAGCGGAGGCGCCTGACTCGCGCCTGAGTCAAGCCAGAGTCCTCCCCGTCTGCGCCCGTCAGCGTCCCGGAGGCGTTTCGGGCGGCAGGCGGGGCTCTGGTCTCCCAGCATGTGCAAATCCGGCGCACTTTGTGTGCGGTATACATCTGAGGAGCTGTGCTCTCTGAACCTTCGGGAGAGCCGGTGTTGCTCTGTCTTTCCGGCACGCCATAGGGGTAAGCTTCGCTGCCCGGGCTGTAGCTGGCGCCCCAATCGGGCTATGTCATCTGCCCCGATTAGTAACAACGTGGGCACAGAGTATGCATGCATGCTGCTTAATACCAGATCGGCGTGCTGTCATGCGCAAGATATCTTTGAGCTCCTTGAGACAGAGAAGCCTCTTTGCTTATTGCTGACCGAGACATGGTGGGGAGAGTTCTCGAACCCCGACGTGGCGATGGCAATTCCGTCAGAGTATAACATCTTCAGGAAGGACAGGGTCAAGGGCAGGGGCGGAGGTGTCGCACTGGTGGTGAAGAAGGGCACGGTTTGCACCGTCTTGCAGACGGAGGATATCCGTGGCTCGGAGTCGCTTGCTTTTTCTATCATGCTAGCGCCGCACCAATCAGTGAAAGGACTCCTGGTCTATCGACCACCAGGTCCGCCCGGTACGTTCTTTGCTGACCTTGAGTCGGTGTTGCTGGGATTGGCCTTGAGAGCAGAGCATTGCATAGTTGCGGGGGACTTTAACATCCGAATGGACGATCTGTCTGACCCCGCTGCTATAAAGCTGTCCGACACCTTGACTCCGCTGAGCTTTATCCCCTACTTGAGGGGGCCGACTCATGCTAAGGGGCACACGCTTGATCAGGTCTTCTCCACTTCGCCTCTGGTGGTGGAAGAGATTCTCCCGGTTGTGTGGTCGGATCACTGCCTTGTCAAATTTTCTATCACTGGCAGTGTTAGATCGTCCGTCCCTGCCCCTCAGCAACGGGCTGGTGTTGCCAGAGCGTTCAATCGAGTGACCCCTGAGATGTTGGCTCAGGCCGCTGTGGATCACCCCTGCCCGCTTGTCGGAGACCTCGAGAGAGACCTGGAGTCCCTGCAGGAGTGGCTTGCGGATAGGCTTGAGGATCTGGCCCCGGTGTTGCCTCCCCGCTTAACATCTAAGCGGGTCTCGGCCCCTTGGTTTACTGCAGCACTGCGGGCTACGCGGCAGCAGTGCAAGGTTGCCGAAAGGGCCTGGCGGGCACACTATGACATTGTGGACAGGTCTGCCTACAAACGCGTGGTGAATGACTACCATCGGGATATCCGCCTTGCAAAGAAAATTTATCTTGCGGACAGAATCGACGCAGCATCGAACTCTAGTAAGGAAATCTTTACTATTGTGAGAGAATTTACTTCTCCCCGGACCGTCACGTCGGAAGAGGTGCCCCTAGAGTCCTGGGCGGCGGACCTTGCCTGTTTTTTTACGGCCAAGATAAAGCTTATTCAGGATTCTTTTCCATCGGGAGCGCCTGAGGAAACATCGTCTATTTCCGCGGCTGGCCTTCCCTCTCCCGCTTGGCAGGGCGCCGTTTTGGCCGAGTTTCCATCTCTGCCGGCCTCTGCCTCCTTAGCACTTATGGGCAATTTAAAATCGGGGTCGCCACTTGACCCATGCCCAGCTAAGCTCTTGGGTAAGTTGGCGGAGGTGGTTAACCCACTGGCGAACCCTCTTCTCAATCTTTCGTTGAGTCAGGGAGTGGTTCCGCCAGGATGGAAGCAGGCGATGGTCATCCCGCTGCTAAAAAAACCGGGGCTCGACCCGAAGGTCCCAGCCAATCATAGACCGATTTCGCTGTTGCCGGCCCTCGTTAAAATCCTGGAGAAGCACGTCCAGTCGGTGCTCTCCAATTACCTGGAGTCTCATGAGATCTTGCACGACTCCCAGTCTGGCTTCCGCACTAATCGTAGTACCGAAACCGCGCTCCTTGAGGTTTCTGAAACCATCAAGGGAGTGTTGGATACCGGTGGCAAAGTCATGCTGGTGTTGCTGGATTTGTCGGCGGCTTTTGACACCGTCCCCCATGATGGCCTTCTCGCAAGACTCTATGAGATTGGCCTGCGGGGGACGGTGCTCAAATGGTTTTCATCCTTTCTTGCCGACCGCCGGCAAACGATCTGGACGCCGCCTGACACCGCTGTGATGCCGCCATTGGGAGTCGGGGTCCCTCAGGGCTCTATTTTGAGCCCGACCCTCTTTAATATCTTTCTGTCCCCCTTGGCGGCGGTCGTGGAGTCTTTCGGTGTCCGGATCGTGTCATATGCCGACGACACCCAGCTCCTCTTCTCTTGCGAGAGAGGGGCTGACTTTGACGGGGAGAGTATCCGGAGTTGCCTTGGGGCTGTGTTTTCATGGTTCCAACTGCACAGCCTCAAGTGCAACTCCGATAAGTCCGAGGTACTCTTTTTCGGGTGCGATGCGGAGCCTAGCTGGCAGGCCTGGTGGCCCATTGACATGTTCCCTCCGTCCGGCTCTTCCCCTGTGGCTAAGAACTTGGGGGTTAAGATGGATGGGGGACTGTCAATGAAAGCCCAGATTTTTGGGGTGACCGGCACCTGCTTCGGCCTATTAAAAATGCTGCGGAGGTTCCTGCCTCTTTTGTCGGAGGAGCATAGGAGGCTGACAGTGCAGGCCCTGATAGGCTCCAGGTTGGATTATGCCAACATTCTCTACCTGGGCCTACCTGAGTACCTGCTGCAGCGGCTTCAGGTCGCGCAGAATGCGGCGGCCAGGGCCATTTTTGGTCTAAACAGACGCGCCAGTGCCTCTGGGTTAATTAGGACTTTGCATTGGCTTCCGATCCGTAAACGGATCGCTTTTAAGGCCATGATATTGGCCTATAAGGCACTCCACGCAGTAGGAGCTAAACATCTCCAGAAGAGAGTGGTCTTTTACCATCCGGGCCGCTCTCTGCGGTCTGAATCGCTGCTTATGGCGGCCGTCCCTCACATTAAGAGAGCTCGCCGGGGCGGCCGTTCTTTCAGTCTGCTAGCCCCACAGATGTGGAACGCGCTTCCACTCTCACTTCGGGGAGCGACTAGTCTTTTGGACTTCAGGAGAGGTCTTAAAACCTGGTTGTTCACCCAGTAGGCCTCATTAGCTGCTCTTTCTTGTTTTTTTGTGTGTGTGTTGTCTTTTTGTGTTCTTTTTAATTGCGTTATGTTATTCTGAATCTGTTCCCCTTACCCAAAGCGCCGGGACACTCTTTTTGAGTATCCGTTGCGCTATATTAAAAACATAAATAACATAACATAACATAACATAATTGGTAAAGCCTAGTCGGCTCTGCAGTTTTCTGATATGGCCCAAAGAACTCAGCTCAGGAGGCTGACATCCTTGAACAGGGAACCTGGGCATGTCCAAGGAGGGACAGACCTTCCAGGCTGTGCAAGGGGCAACACTGACCTTACCCAACAACACATCCTCATCCCTCTAGCCTCCCCTTAACGGTATCTCATATTTCCTTTTCAATTTCATATGTAGAGTTTTATTCAAAACCTATCATTCCCCACAGAAAGAGCTCTTAATATATAAAATGTTAAAAAAGCTCTGAAATGTTACTTGGAAAAGATAAAAGGGTTGAGACAGTCTAGAAAGCTGTTTGTCAGTTGCAGGATATTACATTCACTGGTCAAATCACTGAGCAGGGATGCATCCACACCCCTCTTTCCTCCTTAAAGGTATTTCATAGTTCCTTCTGAATCAATTTCATATTTAGATTTTTTCAGACTATCGTTCCCCACAGTAAGAGCTGTGACGACGTTAAAAGAGCTCTGTGACACTATGTGAAAAAGATTTTAAAAAACGTGAAACAATGTAGACAGCTGTTTGTGTGATATCGGATTCTTTGCAGGGCTGTTTCCTGCACTGGAGAACCCAAAACTTGATGAATAGTATCATAACGTGTACCGCTACCAGAACGTAGACCTTTTCCCAGCAAACCTAAGGTTTATTGTTCCAGAGGAAAAGCATCTTCTGCTGCTCTCCTGAGGAATGTACTTCTTCCGGTCATTTTCATGGTTGCTTCCTGCGAGTCATTTACCTGTACTCCTATTTCTTCACCTCACCTCAAGAAATCTACTCACCCACTCGCTGTGCTGAGGGCCTACTGGCCCGATCTGTCAAGCTGACAGAGAACCGGTGTTCTGTTCACTCAGAAGGTGAATGAGCAATAAAGATGCTTTAAATCTTGCTTTTATCGTGTCATGTTTGTTCAGTGTTCAGAGGCAGAGGTCAAATGTCATAAAAAAATAGAAATTTCCCTGACAGGCTGTATGTTTTCTCTCTGCACAAGGGATTCATGTATTTTGCTTCCTTTTCAAGACCACTATGCTTTGACTGACGTCCCAAATAGGAAAATTGAATATTGGAATGTTTACCATAAATAGGGTAGACCATCAGAGGTCCATTGACAAACGGCCCATTGTCTGACAGACCACTGGTCTAAGATTTCCACCTTCAGAGCCAGCTCGGGCTTCCCCGTCAGAAACAGTGTTCACCCCAACATTAAAGTGAGGGAAACACAAGGGATTCATGTATTTTGCTTCCTTTTCAAGACCACTATGCTTTGACTGACGTCCCAAATAGGAAAATTGAATATTGGAATGTTTACCATAAATAGGGTAGACCATCAGAGGTCCATTGACAAACGGCCCATTGTCTGACAGACCACTGGTCTAAGATTTCCACCTTCAGAGCCAGCTCGGGCTTCCCCGTCAGAAACAGTGTTCACCCCAATATTAAAGTGAGGGAAACACACGTTTGGTGGACTGGACATCCCCACTCTTTTGGCAGATGTCCTGCAACACTCTAAATGAGGCACACTATGGGCTTACCATTTCTCATGGCTGTCTAAAGAGACAGAGCCAGCATCCTTCCCCCATACCCTGCTCTTCCAAGGGCACCCACCTGCAAATGCATGTAACTACTGCATTTACTTACTGGTATTAGCATTACTCTGAGTCCTTCTCTCACCATGATGACTCACATAGTGAGGACCCTGTGCCTCCAATCAAAAATCTTCCCAATGAATAACATTCCCTCCCCACCCTCCTTACCTTCTGTTCCATATCAAGCCCAAACACCAGAAAGTTGGACTGGTTGAAAAGGGCAAAAGGGATGGTCTGAGTCATCACAGTGAGAGAAGGACTCAGAGTAATGCTCTTACTGGTAAAGTAAATACAGCTTTACCCTTTCGCCCCTCTCACCATGATGACTCACATAGTAAGATGTACCCAAGTCAATAACAGGCCAGGACAACTGCACAGCAAATGCAAGCACAAGTTTAATCTAGAGGTATCAAAAAGAACAACAGAACACAGGTTACAATACAGAGATCAGCACTTTGGAACCCCACGATTCCAGAACCTCTGGACCCTGGATCACCCGGAAATGGAACACAGATGTGATGGGACCACCCAAGTAGCCACCCAACACATCTCCTGGACAAAAGCCCCCTGCCCCTCAGTCATGGAAACAGCCATGCCCCTAGTAGACCTGCCTTGGATCCCCCGAGGAGATGATCCACCTGCTCAACGTTGAATGGAATTGCTCCCCTTTTCAGTGGGACCAAAGTTAACAATGCTGATGAGACCCAAAAGTCCAGCACCCATTCCAGATAAATCAGAACCGCCCATCGCACATCCAGAGAATTAAGTGCCACCTCCTCATGAGACTGAGAATCTGGATGAAAAACTGGAAGGATCACCTCCTGCGGCAGTTAAAACAAAGAATTCACCTTGGGCACAAAGCCAGGACCCAGCCAAAGAACAGCCAAAGAACAAGTCGATCCTCAAACACCTGCATGAACGAAGATAGACTGGACAATGAGCCCAACTACCCCAATTAGCGAGCAGAACTGACCGTCACCAGAAAAAAAACATTCAAGGTCATAGACGCTAACACACTGAGGATAGAGGCTCAAATGGAGGATATTGGAGAGCCCACAACACCAGTGGAAAATCCCAAGAAGGACAAGGCACCTGGGAAACCAGGTGCAAATTAGAAAAGCCCTTAAAGAGCCAGGAAACCAGTCCCTGATAGTCCACCAGGAAGAACTAAAAGCCTTAATGGCTGCCCATTGCACTTTAAGAGTGGCAGGACTGAGACCCAACTGAAATCCATCCTGTAGAAATTCCAGCACCTGAGTAGGAGACACAGAAAGAGGGAGTTTGTCCCGATGATCACACAGGCCTAAAATGTCTTCCAATGCCTAGCATAAGAAGACCTGGTAGTCAAAGACCTGGAGGCCTGCACAGAAAAAGAGACCAAGGCTGAAAGACCCTGTCGCATCAAGTCCCCCCATTCAGTCACCAAGTTTTCAACTGGACTACACTTGAAGACATGGAAATCTCAAGAGAGACGGAACCAATGGAAATCTCCACTCCTGACCCATCCTCATCTCCATCAACAGAGGAAACTAAATAGAGCAGGCCCATGCCAGAGCTACCAGAACCACTTGAGCCTTCTCCATCTTAACCAGAAACTTTAGGATCAAAGGGCACAGAATGAAAGCAAACAGCAGACCCACTGGCCATTGACACGTCAGGGCATCTAATCCCAAAGCTGCGTCCTCCCTTCCACAGGAAAAAAAAACGGGGAAGAAGAACATTGGCTAATTCCGCAAAGGGGCAACCCCACAATCAACACACTTTGGCAAAGATCTGGGGAAAGTCAGAAGTACTGAGAGGACGGAATCTCACTGCTCAAGCAAGCAGCCCAACAATTGAGAGCCCCTGAAAAAACATGGCCCTCAACAACCCCACTGTTGACTGAGACAATAGAAATAATCGGTCGACATACGCAGACAGAACCCTAACCTAGTCCTCACTTGATGATTAACATAGGACTTGGCTGTGGTGTTGTCTGTCTGTACTATGACCAATCTGTTTATCAGGAAAGAGGAAGCATGAAGGAGAGCCAGCCGAATCACCACCAACACCCTCCAGTTGTTCGACCTGCCTCAGACCCTGAACCATAAGATTCCCCAACCAGGTCCCTCAGCCACTCTTGCTGGCATCTGTCATGACAAATACCGGCTCCAGAGACAACAAGGACACCCCTTTCAAGATATTGGCTGGGAGAAGCCACCTCCCCAGTTCCTCCTGGGTCACAGGTGTCACTGGTGGTTAATAGCCAGAATATCGACTTTTTAATGTCAACTTGCACTAATATCGAGTGCAAAATATTGTGATAAAAAAATATCGACTGTCAGAATATCGTGGACAAGAATATCGAGTCTAAGGTAAGTAATATAGTTTTTAACAATATCGAAGTCATTAATATTGTTTTAAAAAGTATCGTTTGCAAAAATATAGTTGTTGACAATATTGTTTTTTTAGTTAGTGTTATGTATTTCAGTATGTATTTTAAATGAATGTGTTCTATTGTTTGTCTAAGTATTGCATTTGTTTTTTAATATATATGTTACATTTTTAGAAGTTATTAATTTTATTTTAAGTACATTTAGCGTTTTAGTTCCGTAGCGGGTTGCGGGTTTATAGGGGAATAGGGTGGGAAGTCACTTAATTATAATACATTTATTAATATTTTGTAGAAGTTAATAATTATATTTTAATTCAGTATAGCATTTTAGTTCCCTAGCGGGTTGTGCGTTTACAGGGGAATAAGGTAGAAAGTAATGTAATTATAATTAATTGATTAATATGTTTTGTTAGTTAATATTTATAAATTTAATATTTTATATTGTTAATTGTGGTAATTAATTTATTATGAATTATTTACTAATTGGTTGGTAATTATTATTAATTAATTGGTGATTATGTTAAGTGTGTCATTTTTTTTAGGAGCGGGTTGAGGGTTGATAGGGGAGCAGAGTGGGAAGAAATGTAATTATAATGAATGAATTTATAATTTTATTAATTAATAGTTATGTATTTAATTTTTTGTTTTGTTAATTGTGGTAACTAATTTATTATTGATTACTATTAATTGGTTGTTAATTATTATTAATTAATTGGTAATTATTTTAATTTTGACATTTGTTTAGGAGTGGGTTGTGGGTTGATAGGGGAGTAGGGTGGGAAGTAATTTAATTTGAATACATTAAAAAATATATATATTTATATAATGTTATTTTATAGTGTTAATTTTGTGAATTCGTTTGTTATGTTGTTTTTAATGTGCTTATTATATTTTATTAATTAATTAATAAATTGTTAAATATTTACATTAATTGTGTTATGTTTTACAACATTGGTGGTGTCATTTATAGGGGAATATGGTGGGAGGTAAATTATTTATTAATAATTATTTGTTAATTAATGCTAATTAATTAATTAAATATTAAATATGATAATTGTGGAATAATTTTGATGGGTGAGTTGTGGGGTTTATAGTTGTAAATGTTGTGATGACCATTTTTAACAATTAATTAATGATTTGTTGTTAATTGTTATTAATTTATTAATGTAAAATTAGTTATGGAATATGAGTAAATATTTTTAGGTGTGTTTTGGTTTTTATTGGGGTGGAGGGTGGAAAGTAATTTAATTTAAATAAATTAATCATTAGTTGATCATTAATATTCATTTATTAATTGAGAAATATTTTGGGTAATTGTTTTGTTTTGACTTTGGGGATTTAGGTTCAATAGATGTAATCTTTGGTTTTCTCCCCTCCGCTATCCAACACTTTCCCTACTATTGCACTCATTGAAGTAGGAATAGTAATTTATTCCCCCATGCTATCCAACACTTTCCCTACTATTGCACTCATTAGAGTGGGAATAGTAATTTGTATCCCTCCCCTATCCAACACTTTCCCTACTGTTGCACTTGCTGGAGTGAGAATAGTAAATTATTTCCCTGTGCTATCCAACACTTTCCCTACTGTTGCACTCGCTGGAGTGGGAATAGTAATTTGTACTCCTCCGTTAACCAACACTTTCCCCATTGCTGCACTCGCTGAAGTGGGAATAGTAAATTATTTCCTTCTGCTATCCAGCACTTATCCTACTGTTGCACTCGCTGGAGTGGGAATAGTAATTTATTCACCTCCGCTATCCAACATTTTCCCTACTATTGCACTTAATGTAGTGTAAAATGTTGTATTAAAAATGAACTAATATTTTAATCTTTTAATTTATAATATATATATATATATTATTTTTATATTACGGGTGTATGTATAGATATATATATCCACCGAGTGCAGGTTAGCCCCAAAGGAGTTCAACCACCAGAAGTTCAATAGTTCCGCTGTTTACTTGAAAACTTGCAAGCAGGCAGTAAACAGGATAAAGGCATCAAAATAGTCCAAATGCCAGACGCGTTTCAGGAGTACCAATGTTCCTTTCATCAGTGGCATAAACATATCGGCAAAGAGCACTGTCTCTCGCGCACCTTATAAAATTGGAAGACCTGCCCCAGTGGGCGTGGCTTTTCTCAAAGCCTTCTGGTGCTTGTAGTGCGCGATGATCTCTCCCCTGTGGGTGCACTCTTATGCTTCATGTGCAAATAAACTCCAAATCAATACCCAAGTGGGTTTGTGCTCTGTGTCAGGATACTGCCTGCCCCGCTTTTCAGATTTCAAAAGGGAACCTAAGCTGACACCGACCCTGTATCGGCTCCAGCTCTTCTTTCCGTATCTCGCAGCACCTGATGGTGCCAGCACGAACCTGCTGAAAGCAGTGGGTTGAATCTCCGCGGCTGGGCAACAGCCGATTCATATCCACTGAGTGCAGGTTAGCCCCAAAGGAGTTCAACCACCAGAAGTTCAATAGTTCCGCTGTTTATTTGAAAACTTGCAAGCAGGCAGTAAACAGGATAAAGGCATCAAAATAGTCCAAATGCCAGACGCGTTTCAGGAGTACCAATGTTCCTTTCATCAGTGGCAAAAACATATCGGCAAAGAGCACTGTGTCTCGCGCACGTTATAAAATCGGAAGACCTGCCCCAGTGGGCGTGGCTTTATTCAAAGCCTTCTGGTGCTTGTAGTGCGCGATGATCTCTTTCCTGTGGGTGCGCTCTTATGCTTCATGTGCAAATAAACTCCAAATCAATACCCAAGTGGGTTTGTGCTCTGTGTCATGATACTGCCTGCCCCGCTTTTCAGATTTCAAAAGGGAACGTAAGCTGACACCGACCCTGCATCGGCTCCAGCTCTTCTTTCCGTATCTCGCAGCACCTGATGGCGCCAGCACGAACCTGGTGAAACCAGTGGGTTGAACCTCCGCGGCTGGGCAACAGCCGATTCATATCCACCGAGTGCAGGTTAGCACCAAAGGAGTTCAACCACCAGAAGTTCAATAGTTCCGCTGTTTATTTGAAAACTTGCAAGCAGGCAGTAAACAGGATAAAGGCATCAAAATAGTCCAAATGCCAGACGCGTTTCAGGAGTACCAATGTTCCTTTCATCAGTGGCATAAACATATCGGCAGAGCACTGTCTCTCGCGCACCTTATAAAATCAGAAGACCTGCCCCAGTGGTCGTGGCTTTTCTCAAAGCCTTCTGGTGCTTGTAGTGTGCGATAATCTCTCCCCTGTGGGTGCGCTCTTATGCTTCACCACCTATGATTAAGGGGCGGAGCCCCGAAACGCGTCAGGAGCATGTGATTGATCGGAGTGAAAAGGCAGCCGAGAAATAAAGTTCATGTTGAACAGAACTTCCGTGAGTGGCGTCCTTAAAGCTCTGGGAACTTTTTGATACATATGACACACGGCAACCCCGGCCGTGGAGGATGCACCACCTGCCCTTCGAAGATGCGGGACTGCGGGTCTTGGAATTATGCCAGAACCTATCTGCAGCGGGTAGTTCCTTTGAATAGAGGCGGCTGCCCTTTCACCCTGAGGCCCACCGGAGGGCTCAAGACATTGTGCTGAAAGGCAGAAAATTGTTGTTAGAAATACGGACCCCACTGGAGGGGAAAGAATCTGTGGAACAACAGCGGCACTACAATTCCCAACATGTCGTAGTAGTACTCAGTTGAGAGCGGTATGATGCAAATGGGATTATTGGCGTAGTGCATTTCCGTAATCTTACAGCTGCCACCTATGATTAAGGGGCGGAGCCCCGAAACGCGTCAGGAGCATGTGATTGATCGGAGTGAAGAGGCAGCCGAGAAATAAAGTTCATGTTGAACAGAACTTCCGTGAGTGGCGTCCTTAAAGCTCTGGGAACTTTTTGATACATATATATATATATATATATATATATATATATATATATATATATATATATATATATATATATATATATATATGTAGTTATAATTTTTTATATATTTCTAACATTTTATAATTTATTAACAATAATTATTTATTAAATAAATATATATATTACATTTTATATATGTATTTTTAATTTATTTTTACATTACCTTTCTTACTTATAAATATTTTTTTAAGTTGTATGTATTATTTAATTCATTTGAAATTATTTTTTATACTTTTAAAAAAACCGATATTTTGTACTTCGATATTTTTAACAACTATATCTTTTTTCTCAATATTTTAGTACTTACTTTGATGGAGCTAGGATGTTGATATTTTTTACATCAATATTTATGTCCCAATATTTTGGGAACACAGGATTTTTTCACTCTATATTTTTTCAGTGATCCGTCACTGGTAGAAGACATGTCAAATCCTAGACATTGGGCACCCACTTGCTCAAAATGAACTGCATGAGGATGTTGAGATGCCATTGAGCCCAGGGTACCAAAAAAAGTGTTCCCACCAGATCGCCTTGTACCCTCATCTAAAGTGAGACAGGCTACATGGGCTACATGATGTAACTTGTAACTGATGTAACTTTGTAATTTTGTGGAACCTTATGTAAAGCGCTCTGATACCGCCGGGTCTAGCCAGCGCTATATAAAACTCGAATAAAACCAGAAGATCCCGCAGATGTGCCTGAATCTTGAGCACCCTCGAGTCTGGCAAAGTCACAATTCCCAGATCGATCTGGAACTGAGCCCAATAAAGATGCAATCCTGAGAAGGAACCATTTGGGACTTCATTGCATTCACCAAGAACTCATAGGATGACAGAAGATCCAGAGCTTGCTGAACATGCAAACAGGTCAGGGGAAGAGAAGCACCCTTGATCAGACAGTCAACGAGATACAGGAATATGGCAGTCCCCTGCAGATGAGGGATCACCATAAAATGGGCCAACACCTTGGTGAATACACGAGGGGCAGACTTCAGGTCGAACAGAAAAACCAGGAACCTATAATTTACCTTCCCTTCTGCGAACCGCAGAAACCTCTGATGACGGACATGCACAGGCACATGTAGGTAAGCATCCTGAAGATTGAAGGTAGCCAAATAATCCCCCAGACACACCAAGGATATGAGTTGTTGGAGAGATTGCATCTTCAATTAAATGGATGCCACCCATTGATCAAGGTACTTCAAATCCAAGACTGGCCGAAACACCCCGACACCTTCTGTACTAGTTACAGAACTGAGTACACCCCTTGACCGACCTGATCCAGCAGCACAAGGATGATTGCTCTTTTCTTCAACAAGTCCTAGACCCCCACCAACATTGCAGCTCTGTTTTCTGGATTCTGGGTGACCGGAGTAGGGATGCACCCCATACCTGGAGGAAGCAAGATGAAGTCGATAAGATAGCTGCTCCGCACAATGTTCCTCACCTAAGTGTCGGATACAGACAGCATCTATGCTGTTGAGAAGGCCGCCAACTGTCCCCCCACCGGTTGTGAGTCCATAGGAGTCCCATAGTCAGGAGGGCTGACTGGAAGGCCCGCCTTGGTGGTGACATCTTACTGATTACCTCTCCTGGAACTGAAACCGCCTCTTGCGAAAGGAAGAGGAATGTGAGTCCTTGCGAGAAAACTCCCTACTGTCACTGTTATCGGCCACGGCCTAGAAGACTTGCAAGAAGAAGATTGGTAGGACCATGTATGCTTATTGCCCTTGAAAGACTTCCGGCTAAGATTATCCAACCTTTCACCGAACAGTGTACTTCCCTCAAAAAGCAGTTTCAGATAGGAAGCCTTTTCTAACAGATCTGTCTTCCAATCATACAACCACAGATTGTGCCTGGCCACAATGACAGATGATGATGCCACAGAAGCAGCCTTGATAACATCGGCAGATACATCCGCCAGAAACTTAGCCTGTTGCGCCATGTGCACCAGAGCCTCAGACACACTGGCACCCTCCTGTATGGCTTTCACTAAGGCCTCAAAATCCTTCACCAAGGACCGAGCCTTCAAGGATCCATAAGAAGCAGCCCAGAGCACCATATTAGAGACCTAAACAGACGTTGTAAGTTCACCATCCACTTTGCGAGCCACCAGATCTGAAGTCAAACAATCATCAGGGTGCAATGAGGAATCATAGATGAGAGGGACCAGGATGGAATCCCACCTTGATGGTATGTGGCAGCAGACGATCCCCCTCCTCCAAGGCATAGGATTTCTGGAGGAAATGTGGTACCTGGCAATGCTCAAGATCATCTTCCCAACGCCAGAATATTGCCTCTTTGATCTGTTTATGTAAAGGCAAAGCCAATGCCCTAGGCTTTGCGATTTGTGGAACAGCTCCCCGGCAGCACCCTCCACCGGAGGTTGTGCCATGTCCAGATTGAGTCTTACATGGGGCAGGATCCTAGCCAGTTTGTCCCTGGATATGAATTTCAAACCAGGCACCTCATGCCGCTCAGGCTTAGAAAAATCTGAATCATCATCAGAGTCCACATCATCCTGACGCAAGACCGAAGACCTCCCAGCCTTATTATTGGAGGAAAAGGTTTTAGAAACTGCGGCTTCAATCATGGTCTTCAACTCCATTGCTGTGAGGGACACTGAACCATCAGCTACACCAGCAGGATTTCTGGCAGACTCATCCAGCAGCAATTCCATCCCCTACTCAGAATCCAGAGAAGAGCATCTCCTTCTCTTTATACCATGCTTCTTGCTATTCACACAAGGAATGCCCAGACACACAAAAATTGCTGCGTTAAATTGGGAGGAAAACCACCCCATTGGACGAAATCCAGTTAGGCAAAATTGAGCAGTTGAGAGAGTGAGACCGTGGGTTGCGTGAGTGACGACTGCCGCCCCTGCTTTAATGGACGTGAGGACAACAGCGGTCAAACACGGAATGCGGGAAACGGCAGTCTAGCTGGTTAGTGTACATGATTCACAACGAAACAGTGGACCTATTTCCACACATGCAGTTCTCCACCTCAGAGAGCACAGGACAGCGTTTGGGTCCGATACAAGCTGAAGCAAAGAATTTCTATTCCGAAAAGGCTAATTAAGATGCAAGATGACAGCGGCTGGAAGAGGAACTTAAGCAACAAGCTCTAGGCGGGAGATTGTCTTTTTGTTTTGTTTTCTGAGCATTAATCCCTTTGTGTCCGCAAAATGGCCGCGCTATAAGAGACCCTCTAACACTACACACATAGAAAGAGGTCTAAGGAGATAGGACCTAAATCTCCCATAACATACATAGAAACAGGATTAGAAGAAATGAGTGAAGCTACTCTCTATAAGCAAAAGGGCCGAACTCTAAGTTACCCTCTCCAAAAGCAAACATAGAAAGAGGACTACGGAGATAGGTTCCTAATTTTCACAAAACATCAATAGAATAGAGGTCTAGGAGAATGGGAAACAAGAAAAGGCTACCAACTTCAATATTACTCACACTCCAGTCTAAGGAAGGTACTATCAGCTCTCCCCTACAACAATTAGAGTGAGAGACCACTGCCGCTGATTCAGGAAAAGGTCAAGTGAGGGACTCAGGAATCAAAAGAAGATTTTTTAGACAACTCTTCTCTATGAATACTGACTTATGTACAATACATAATATTAAACAATGTGGCGGAGCGACATAGCCTAAGTACATAGAGCAGCATCAGATGCCCCTGACTTAAATGTATTGATACCCAGTAGTCTGCTGAAGAACACCATCGGAGTGGTGAGTCTTGGATCAAATGCGACATTCCATATGGGGCCCGAACACGATCATTAGGAGCACACAGGACCTGGTCCCTGGCTGGGGTTTAATCCACTGAGGGAAGAATAGCTTGTGCCCCCCTTTGCCGGAAGGGGGTTTCTAGGACACTGCCTGTACGACCAATCAGCCACCATGACCAAGACAGCTGCGTGGACGGATAGACAGAGGAGAGCTTGGAAGATGCTTGGCTGAAGAGGGGATTGCAGCATAAAAAAGAGGCTACCTAACCCAACCCCCGAGTTGTTAAATGTCTCTCCCTCCCCCTCTGCGTATTCTGCCGTTCTGCCTTTTCCTCGTCTCCTTTCTTTCCATTTTTCTGACCGATGCCTGTTGGAGCTTCCTAGAAAGCTATAGAGGAGACTGACCTTGGATTATCTCTCTGGCCATCACCTACCCACACGGTCTTTGGGCTGTCCTTCCCTTTATCTCCTTTCCGTTTTCCCCCTTCGTCCTCTCCCCTCTCACCCCACCTCTCCCCTTTCCCTCTCTATTTGTCTCTCCGGACTTTGGACACAGTTCTTCCTCGTCTCCCTGCTATGGCTCCTTCCTCCCCTCCTTTTCCTATAAATTCTCTCACCTGAGCAACATAGCTGATGACCAGTGGAGCTGCTTGACAGCTAATGAGGAGTCTGGTCCTGGTTTTCCCCCTTGACCATCACCTACCCAGCTGGACATTGGGCATTGTTCCTCCTAGTCTCCCTGCTATTACTCTTTCTTTTCGTTGTTTGTTTACTGTACCTACTATGCTACTGTAACTGATGTAATTTGTAACGCAATCTTCCACTGTGCTATAGCACTCTGATACCCACGGGTCTAGCCAGCGCTTCATTATCCTTTTGATGTACCTTATAATGTAACGTTCCCCTGGTTCTGCGCCCTGATACCTCCGGGTCTAGATAGTGCTATATAACCTTCGCATATCAAATAAACGAAAAATTGGCTTTTCCTGAACGCAGAGACCTGAGCAATATGGCTGATGACCACTGGAGCTGCTAGACAGCTATTGAGGAGTCGGGCCCTGGTTTTCCCCTTTGACCGTCACCTACCCAGCCGGACATTGGGCATTGTTCCTCCTCGTTTCCCCGCTATTACTCCTTTCTCCCCTCCATCCTTCGAATTACTGTAACATTGTTTATGTGTACTGTTCCTTACAACGCTTTTGTATCTGATGTAACTTGTAACGCAAGATTCTAAATGTAAAAAAAAGAGGCGCAGCCACTCACAGGAGCGGTCCACAATTGATCAATTGAAACAACACGAGGGGAACAAAAATACGTAAAACCGAACAGCTGCAAATCTGTAAAAAGTGCATCCTCCCGCTGGAAAAACAAATTCAGCCGGGTGTAGCAGCCAAATGTTTGCACGCAAGAGCACATCGTCCTGACAACCAAGACACGCCCACAAAAGACGTCCGGAGATGAGCACTGTGGCACCCTGGATCAGCCCATAGGAAGGAGACAGGCAAGTCCACATGTACAGCATAACCATTTCCGACCTGCTTACCTGCCCGCATCCACTGAAATGCTTGCATAGTCCGGAAGGAGCAGAAACACACTGAGAAGCGATTGACAACCCAATAGGGAGGCCGCCATCAGGAAGGTCCACACGGACTCCATCACCCCACTGGCACCACGCGGCAGTGATCGGAGCCGCCGACAGTCGCTGAAACATACGCCCCACGCCTGCCCGTTTGTACACCCAAAAAAGGAACAGGTGGTAAGGTGGGAGGGAATTTTATGCATTGGGAACATTTGTGAATGGAGGCACAGGGCCTCACTATGTGAGTCATCACACTGAGCGGGATAAAGGGGTAATTCAAAGCTGGAACCCAAATATTAATTTGAACCCTCCTCTAGAGTGTGCTGTTTAGTCTGACACATATAACTGGAGTACCCACCCCAGCCTAGCTAGTTAGGCTATTATGGTACCTGAGCAACTGGGCCAAGTACACTTTTTGCACTTAACTCTCAGTAGTAGCTATGGTCGAGCAGTCAAGGCTCCCTTTGGGGGGAATGTACAGGTCAGTGAACAGGACTCGTAAGTCAAAATCCAACAGTGCATGCAATAAATCAATGTCCAGTCTAACACTCACTTTTATGCATGCAACTCCACGCATTCTGAAACAATACCACAATTCTCCTTGAGGTCGGGGCTCTACTAGCTAGCAAGCAAATCACTGCCTCACCCTCCTTTGTGTAACATGGTTGGGGTTATTCCCCATTCACTGTTGGCCGGATCCACTTAATGCAAACTATTCAACCATACTGAAGAGTTCTCCTTTTGACTCTTTAGGAATTAGTCAAAAGTGTCTATTGTGGCGCAGCACAGTTAGCAGCAAGTTCCCTTGGATCTCAGAGGCCCGGTTCCAGTCTTACCTGCTCCAGCGGTATGGCGACATTCAGCGATGCAGGGAGTGCCCTGTCCTCGGGTGTGCCCACGTCCGGATCCTGTATGGCGAAGAGGGCAGCTCGCAGTGGATGCAGCAGTACTTGGTGGCACAGGCTCTTCCTGTTGATACAGGTCATTGAACAGGACACATAAGTCAAAGTAAAAAATCCTGATGTCCCGGGCCTGACCTATAATGGTTCCTGAGCAACTGGGATAAGTACACCTTCTGCACTTCACTCTCAGTAGTAGCTGTGGTCAGCAGTCAAGGCTCCCTTTGGGGGAATGTACAGGTCAGTGAACAGGACTCGTAAGTCAAAATCCAACATTGTGTAGAACCAAGAAATGCCCACCTCAAGGAGGAGTGGGGGCTTGGCGGTGCGGGAATCACCCGAGTCTACTCTTACCCTCCTTATACAATAAAGTGGACCCGGAAACCTTTGTCTGCAGAGAGAACCACCTTTATTACAATAGCTCGGGCTATGGAACAGAGTCCCAAGCTAGTCAGAGACAAAACCCAGGAGGCTGCTGCTTTTCTCCACAGCGAACAAGCCTTATATACATTTTGACTCCACTCCTTGGTATTCAGTTCATTGTTCAATCAGGGCGGTGTTTGTAGTTGATGACCTGATCAAGGCGGTGTTCAGACCATTGTTCAATCAGCTAGATCAAGGCTCGGCATTCAGACCATTGTTCAATCAGCTTGATCAAGGCTCGGCATTCAGACCATTGTTCAATCAGCTTGATCAAGGCTCAGCATTCAGACCATAGTCCAGATAACCTGATCACGGTGTCAAGGATGTTTACCAAGCAGGGAGCAGAAGATGAAAAACAAGCTTGTTTACACAGGATTTAGGCACCTCATGGCCTTCTGTTGAGGAATTGGCTAACTGCAAGGACGGGGGGTTTGGACATGTGATATTTTTTGGCGTCAGCAGAAATGGAGGCTGTAGGCAGGGTTTTGTCACGAAATGGCAAGGAATGGAGGAATTAATAGGACCCAGTGAAAACTCATTTTCTTCAGAACCCTCCTTTTGCCATTGAGTGGCAAAACATATTCTCAGAAATGTCTATCTGCATTAGGTCGCCAATCTCTTGTTGAAGCATTATCCTTACGTTGGGGTCACGTGTACTGACCGGGGAACTTTTAAGGGCCTGTGTGCACATAGCACAAAGCATAGGCAAGCACTGGATACACATGCAGCATGAGATGATGACTGCTATTTCCAAGGCAAAAAAGATGAGGATCCCCCGTCCCATCTGGAAAGGAGGCCCCAAATCCAGCCCATGAGGGACCAGTCGTCTTGTTGTTGATAAATCTCAGAGGAAAGTTTATGCAGACGTTGGATAGCTTGATAGACTGATAGAGCGTTATCAGGTATGCAAATGCAGCAGCTGGAGCCGATTAGTTTACATACAACACCACGGTCAGCAAGGATAATGTCAAGTACCATTCGATGTTGTAGTGTCATCAGGCGGTCCGCCTGAAGCTCTGCGGTGATGATGCCCAATGCCCCTGCTGTTTCATTAATGGTTGCCTCCACCACTCAGGTAAGGTGTCATATGTTGCGGCTGTTGACCATAAGATTCAAGAATGGCAGGAAACCTTTGAAGAAGTCCCCCACCTCCTGTCCTGCAGTGTCATCGGCTTCAATTACTCCCCTAGGCATGCGATGGTGGAGGTGGAGATTGGTCAAGTGATGTGTCCCAACAGCAGTAAAGGTAGGGGGAAGAAGAAAGGCCAAATAACACACTCCTGACCAATTTCCTTGAAGCCAGGTATAAGCAGACTGTCCACAAACAGAATAGGTATTTGGAGAAGCGATTAGGAGTGGTGGTGTGGTAATGTTTAGTATACTGACTATTGCACAGTCACTGATTCCTACCTCCCGGGTCCCCAGTCTTTTCATGCATACCTGGCCTTTGGTGGGGACATTGTGTCTGGACCGAAAACGGGAGAAGATTATTCTACTTGAGGTGTTGAACACAACCATCTCATTGCGTTCAGCACGAGAGATGTTCAATTACTGATATTGCCTGTTCTGTTTCGAGTGAAAGTGTCATAAAAATTGCCAATGATGGAGCTCGTTGTTCCATTGATCGTATATGCATCGGTGACGAGCATCCTCCAAGCCAGACAGGACCCAAAAACAGAAAATGGATAGACGAAATAGGGGACAGTATGTGTCATAGAGTGTGGCATGAGCCCACATACCCAACAGTTCGAAGTATTAATCACAAGCTGATGCTGGTGCAATAATTGTACAAAAGTATTGTTCATGAATTCCAGGCGTCGTGATAGTTCATGGGGTGACAAGGTGGCGTGGAGATGTTCTGCAGGTGTCGGTGTCGTAGCCAGAGGAGCTGGGAAAGAGGTCAGCAGCAGAAACCATCCCACAACCAGCAGGATGAGGAGAGCAAAAAGTATAACTTTTGTGGAAAGGAAGCATTTATTGTTCAGAAGTTTGGCATATTTCTTGTGTGTTTCAGACCCTCGGACCGCTGCCATTGTGCTCAGGCTGTTGTCACTAGCGGCTGTCTGTGATTGGTGGTTGCTTCACTGGATGTGGACACCAAGAGTCCTAAGGACTTCCCATTGGTCAAGCATACCAGCACCGGTCTCAGCCGGAGATATCACAGCCCTACAGCCTATAGACACCAGACGGAGTGAAAGGCCAGCCCCTTTTCTTGGTCTCAAGTTGTAGCGAGTGGAAAAATGTTTGGAGTGGTCTGGAAAGAGAGCTTCTTGTTCCTTCCTCTGATCCTGCAGAGGAGGGATGACTGGACCCCCTAAGAGTCGATCAGTTTTGGCTTCCGTAGTAGTGTAATGAAGCTGAGCATCACTGAAAGGGACAAAGGTTGGTACTACTTCTGTGTCGCAATCCGGCAGTCCTTCTTTCACCCATTGGTCATACGAGAGGGAGAGAGGCACCCTTTTACAATGGGTAGCATGTGTCCAGTTCTTTCTCCCTTCGACTTTTACAGCAGTGTGGGTGGCCAGAAGAACCTGTCGGGGGTGCGATCAGCGGGGCTCCAGACACTTGGTACGCTGAAAATTTTGGACCACCACCCAGTCACCTGGTTGAATGGTGTGACCTGGGCCTTCGCTCTTGTTGGGGATAGCAGCGTGTACCTGATGATAAAGAGTACGAAAAGAATCGGTTAACTGGTGCAGGTAGTCAGTCAATACTGGGAACTCAACATCAGACAATTTCTTTGGCCTTGGTATGCCTCATACATTAGCTGGTCTACCGAATACCAATTCGTAGGGAGATAGTCCTATCCTTGAGTGGGCAGTCGTCCTTACTGACAGGAGAGCAAGGGGTAGGGCATCTACCCAGGTAACACCTGTTTCCGCTACTATTTTGGCCAATTTTAACTTAAGTACCCCATTGTATTTCACCACCAATCTGGCTAGCTGGGGGTGAGTAGCAGCATGAAACTTTTGTCTGACACCAAGCCCGGAACACACAAACTGGACCACATTGGCTGTAAAATGTTGGCCATTGTCGTTCCAAATCAAACGGGGCAACCCAAATCGGGGAAAGTATTCATTCAACAAAACTTTTGCCATTGTAATAGCTGTGCAATCCTTGGTGGGGTAGGCCTCCACCCATCTGCTGAAGGCACAGACCACTACAAGGACATATTTCAAATTTGCACACCTGTCCATGTGGATATAATCCATCTGGATGACCTCAAAAGGGAACGTAGGTGGGGAGAAGCCACCAGCGGGGGTAACTGTACCTTTTCCTGGATTGTGCATAAGGCAGATCATTTATGACTTAACCACCCGGTCAGCATATAGGTGTATTTTTTCATTATACCATGTTGGCTCTAGTAACTTGCATATTCCCTTTGTACTGATATGGGCAGGGCTATGGGCCATAGTGACAACTGGGGGGACATGACTGTCTGGTAACATCCATTGCCTCTCTTCGGACATACGCACCCAGCATCCCTCTACCTCTTTCTCTGCCAGATGTTCCTCCCATGTGTGCAGTTCTTTTGCAGTGGCATGAGATTGAATCTCAACCACACTCTGACTAGTATTTTCCACCACCCATCTGGCTGGTCCTGTCACAAACATTCCATCTGATTTACAGAGAGCAGTCTGCCTTGCTGTTTGGTCTGCAAGTGCATTGCCTTCCCCTACATCATCAGCCACTTTATGGTGGGCTTTACATTTAATTACTGCAACTTTTCTAGGTAATGTCAAGGCATCTAGAAGTCTGTGTATCGGGGGCCATGCTGTATTCTAGTCCCATGTGAGGTGAGAACATTTCTTTCTTTCCAGAGTCTGCCCCAAAGGCATATTGACTGTCCGTATAGATATTAACAGTCATGTTTTTACTGATTTTACAAGCTCGTGTCAAGGCCATTGATTCAGCCGCTTGGGCCGATGCCTGTGGAATTTGTGCTGTCTCAACTACTGTAACAAGAGTGGTGAGGGCATATGCAGCAGGTGTAGTTCCATCCGATCTTTTAAGACATGACCATCTATGTATAGTGTTCCATCAGCGTCTGTTAGGGGGGTGTCTTGTAGTTCCACAAGACCCTTTGTCTCTTCTTCAGTCCGTAATATGCAGTCACGAGGGTCAGAATGTTTTCCTTGTGTCTCAGTGGGGAGTAGTGTAGTTGGGTTCAGAATATTACATCTCCTAATGTCAATGTGACTGGCAAAAAGAGTGGGCTCATAACCTGTAAGTTGTGCACTGGTAAGGTGTTGTGTCTTGGTGTTGTTGAGCAAGGTATCTACTGCATGTGGGACCATTAAGGTCAAGGGTGAAGACATAACAATACCTGCACTCTGGCGGACCATAAGTGCAGCAGCACCAGCTGCGCGTAAACATCCAGGGAGGGCTCGGGCTACTGGGTCAAGTGTAGCCAAAAAATAAGCACAAGGGCGATGTTTGTGTCCAAAAATCTGAGTTAAGACTGTGCAAGCGCAGCCATGTGTCTCATGGACAAAAAGAAAAAACTGTTTGCCATAGTCTGGGGTGCCTAACACTGGAGCTGTACATAAGGCATCTTTGAGTGTCTGAAAGGCAGCCACATGTTCAGTTGTCCATGGAAAACCTCTTTCTGGCATACCTTTAGTAGTGAGAGCTAAAAGAGGTTTGACAATGGCCGAGAAGTTAGGGATCCATTGTCTGCAATAGGAAGTGAGGCCTATAAAGGCACATACTTGTGTCTGTGTCAAAGGGGGAGGCATGGAGGTATTAAGGGACACTCGGTCAGCAGTAAGTTGTATTCCCTCCTTCGAGAGGAGGTGGCCAAAGTAGGTCTCTCGACAAAATTGTAATTTGTTCAAGGAAACCTTATGATTGTGGGAGGCAAGGTGGTGAAGCAGACGTACTGTTGCTTGTTCACTAAGCGGAGCATAAGTGGCTGCAATTAAGAGGTCATCTACATATTGCAACAGAGTGGTTCCTGCTGGGAGCGTCAGGGAGTCCAACTGATTCTTGAGAGCCTGACTATAGATGCTGGAGCTTTCAGTGAAACCTTGGGGGGCGCGGAAGAACCGGAAACTCCGCCCTCCAAGGGAGAAACCAAAAAGATGTCGACTGTCCGGATGTATGGGAATGCTGAAAAAAACATTCTTTAGGTCAATAACAGAAAAATGAGTGCCGTTTGCTGGGACCATGGTCAAGAGGGCTGTGATATCAGGGACAACGGGATACTGTGAGACCGTAATTTTGTTGAGAGCCCACAGATCGATGACAAACCGATAGATTTTGGGGGTCGTGGGTGAGGGATCAATAAAGTTTTTAAGACCTGGAATAATTGGGCTGTTACACTCATTACCACGTGTCTCCTCAACTACTCCCGTCTTCAAGAGATCTGATATTATAGATAATAGGTAGGCTGTGGGGTTTTAGGTTTAAACCTATAATAACTGATAAAACCCCACTGAAAGAAAAATAGCCCTCACCGGTGAAAACATATAAACACTGAAAAAACACCTGCACAACCACAAACTAAATGCCATTCAACGAAAGGAAAAAGAAAGTGAAATAGTAATTTTGTTCTTACTGAAGGGGTCAATAAAATGTAACTTTGTTATACAAGCTAGCAGTAAGAAAGACTGGCTGACATTATTCTGCTTGAGTTGTGTTCTTTAGGGATGCCACTAAAATATTGTTTCTCCTTCCTTTTACTTTTTTCAGTTTTATGGACTTTGGTCTAAAGATGCCGGGTTTAGTTTCATGTTTTAGATCTAGTTTAATTATTTTATAAACTGTAGAGAATCAGGACATATCAAACTCATATTTGATATTTTGGCTGCATTTGATTCTTTCACTGATAGGTAAAATGGCTAGTTTCATAAAAATCTTTCCTAATATGTGTCATCACATTTACTCACAGAGAATGGGTAAAAACCCTTAATACATCAGACCCTCGTTTCTAATGGGTCAGTATTGATAGTAGGTGAATTGCCAACACCTCAGGCTTTAAACATTAAATCCAAGGTATAGTGACAACTATATATATCACCAAGCATCTGGGATAGTGGTGAAAAAGTGACACCAGACTTTTGGAAAACATGGAACGCAGTGTCACTTGTTATGCTCTGCAAAAAAGGTTCTTTCCAAGTTCAACAAAGATTGGAGTGATATTGTTTGTATTTGCAGTGATTTAGCTATGTATATAAAACATTTGTGTGATGACCTGTCAAAATTGATACCCGAGCTGAAGTGATTCCCTTTAGGAGATCCTTGCCACTTGTTAGATGGTATGCTGAAAGCATCCTTACAATCTTTAGAGTTAATGAGGGATTCTATTGACTTTTTAGTCCATTCTGGTGCACTGTTTTCTTATGCCCAGGAACTAAAACGCAAATATTTATCATTTTGTGCTTTATGTGGCATCAAAGAAATAGTCATCCCAACTGTGTCCCTTAGCTGACGGTTCTCAGCCCAAGGGGCTATGAATGCTGAGAGGGCCTTTTCACAGAAGTTTACATGGGAAGGAAAGCGTGAGCGCACATGACCAAAGACTCACTGAAGAAGTATTGTATGGTGTACTACAATAAGATTAATTTGCAAAAATCTCTTTGGCCCTCATATACACTACACGTACACTGTCTATATACCATGTTCTTTCAGAGCAGAAAGCAAGCAATGATAAAAACAAAATGTTCCATAAACACCGGAAAAACACTTTTTCTGTTGTTTTTAGTGGCGTGAAAATGTGTAACCACTGAAAACAACAGTTTTTTAAGATATTGAAAACACTGAATAAACCCCACCAGAATTTACCAAAAATAGAAACTGAAAACAGGACAGCCTAATAATAGGGCAGCCTCACCTTCCTGGGGAAGGCGATACTGGTGAATCCGGGGCAGTTGGGCACCTTGCTGAATACGGACAGTATGCGGAGAAATGTCGAGAAGTCCTACATCAGTGTCAGAAGTGGCCCAAAGTGAAAGGGGTAAGGCCTGCAGAACGGGAGGGAGGGGTCCAGAGAGAAACATAGTGGCGGAGGAATCTGGTGATAAGGTAAGGGACACGCCATCAGGACTACAAGAAATGGTAGCACGTAAGGCCTTTAACAAATCCATACCCAGCAAATTTTCACTCCATCCAGTCATGAGAATCAAAGGAGCATCCATATGAGCTGGACTGAGATCCAGCGGGAGAGGCTTAGAGACGGGGTTGGTGACAGGGACCCCATAAAAACCCGCGGAGACATTGAGAGAGCCAGAAAGGGGTGCCTCCGGTATTAAGGTGTGCGCAGCAGAGAATCTAGTAGCCCCGGTGTCTAGGAGAAACTTCTTTTTATCCCCTGCAACTGACATCTGGACATAAGGACCTTGAGGATCCACAGGAATCGGCACTCTTGCATTACCCCTTTCCTGGCTTTCCTATGGCTGGTGGTAACCTCTCTCATCGGTCTCATCATAATCATCGTTAAAGTAGGTCCTAGTGGCCTCATACCATTGTCAAATGTGTTAACTGTACCCTGGGGCGGACCCATAAGGGGTAGAACATTAGGATCTGGTGCACACCTCTGCCTAGGAGGTCCCATATTTTCTTCCCTTTGGGTTCGGGCCTAGATTTTCCTGACTGAATATTCTGGGCTAATACCGGGCATTCACTAACCCAGTGGCCATAAGTCTTACAGTAGGCACACTGGTGTTTATCAACGGGACCTGCCGAACTGATGGACTTCTGTAAAGGAGACTGAAGGGGGCGCTGGGGCAGCCTCTGGAACTGGTTCGAAGGCGGACCTTGGCCTCTAGCATTTTGTCCCCGGGGTGGGTAAGCTTGTTGTAGCAAAACGTTTCTTTTAAGGTCCTTGTTCTTCCTAACCTCTTTGTCTTTATTTTCATTCTCTCTATTCTCATGATATTGGGCCATGGCAAGGATGCCTGCCATAGTCTGAGTTGACTATGTACTCTCAACCTTCTTAAGGCGGGCCGAGAGATGCGGTAATAAATTAGATACAAATTTACCAATAAACACTGAGCCCGAGCCAGGGGCTCTAGGGTCCAATCCACTGTGACTTTTGTACTCAGTTACGAAGCGGTTGAAAAAATCAGCAACAAACTCATCCTTACGTTGTTTACATGCATTTATCTTATCACAATTAACAGCTATTTCGAGCAAAAGGGTCTTCATGAGTTGCAACAGATGGCCTGGGAGAGCCAGAATAGCCGGATCAGGCTTAGGGGCACATGCACCATTTGAAATTGCATTCGCAAATGGTGCGAATCGCAAATTTTGGCCGTTTGGGAATGCAATTTCAAGTTTTGGGATGCATGAAGATTTTTTTGTTTTTTCGCAATGTAAGAAATTGGTAAATTTTTAGCGATTTCTTAAAATATCGCAAAATGAAGGAATCGCAAATTTAGCTTAAAAAGTACATGCATGAAAAATCGCTATTTGCGATTCCTTAAAAAATCGCAAATAGGAATTCTTAAATTTTGAAGAACTCAGACCAGGTGGTAAAATAGGGAGAAAAAAAACAGGTGAAAATCATTAGGATAGCATTTAAGGGAGCCCAGATTGGCTCCAAAAATGTTTCACAATGGCAGCACTATTTTTTGCGACACGGAGGCTGAGGCTGAGAGCTGCAGCAAGAAGGAGAAGGAGGATACATGAGAGGATCTTTAGAGTACGCGTCACCTTACTAGGACAGACAGAAGCAGAAATATATGATAAGTATAGACTCAATGCTGACTCAATCTTGGATTTGATAGATGAATTAGACCCAATCTTGCAGAGACAGACAGGCAGGACACAAGCCATACCAACCCATGTACAGGTCTTGTGTTCACTACACCTCCTTGCGTCGGGGTCCTTCCAGGGTGTCATAGCTACTGCTGGAGGTGTGTCCCAGAGTTCCCTATCGCGTTTCTTTAATGCTTTCCTCAATGCAATGTTGCAAATGATTAGGCATTACATTTCATTTCCCAACACACCACAGGAATTGCTACAAACAAAATTAGATTTCTACAACATGGCGCATTTTCCACATGTCATTGGCTGTGTAGATGGCACGCATGTCCCCATTTGTCCTCCATCTGAAAATGAGTACATTTACCGCAACAGGAAATGTTACCATTCTCTAAACATTCAGATAATATGCAATTCCAAAACTATAATCACTGACTTAGTTGCAAGTTACCCTGGAAGTGCCCATGATTCTCACATTTTTAGGCATAGTGGCATAACCGCACGACTGCTTGCCGGAGATTTTGGAGATGGCTATTTACTTGGTAAATATATTCCCTTCAATTATTATACATCTCTGAACCTTGTTGTCACATTGTACTCCTAATGTGTATCTTCCATCCCTATCCATAGGTGACAGTGCATACGCTGTGAGGTCATACATTCTCACACCCTATTTGAATCCAGCTACACGGAAAGAACAGCACTACAACCACGCACACATATCAACCCGCAACGTAATTGAGAGAACATTTGGTATCCTCAAATCTCGGTTTCGTATACTACATAAGACTGGCGGTGCTTTCCAATATCGTCCTGATATATGCTGTAAAATAGTTGCAACATGTGCCATGTTGCACAACTTAGCCACTAGAAGATGCATAGAACTGGAGGAGGAGGATGTACTACCTTACAATGATAACCAGCCTCAACAACCACAACCAAGACTACGTGGACCTGACGCAGCAGAGGGGAGAAGAAGAAGGGCAGAGATAACTTAACATTACTTTTAATAGCGGTAAGAATCACACAACACATCTTTCTGCATAACTGAAATATTTTTATTTTAGTTTTTTTTCAGCATGGATTAAGGGTACTTAACACATCTTAGTGCATGCAGTGTGTTGACAGCAAATTAGAATGCATTTACTGGTCATAGTCATTGCAATGCATTTTCTTCAGATGTCCTTTGTACAAAATCTATGTTGGTTATTAAGTCATATACTACTTCTTGCGTCCACGCACCCCTAATGCCTTTCCTGAATTTTTTGCATCAACCAAAGAAGGCCTTTCTGCAATTTCTTGTCTTCTGGTGCTTCGGCGTCCCCCAGGCACAGAGGGTTCCAGCAGGCTACTTACATTTGAGCCCCCATCATTCCCTCCAACATGGAGTAGGCTCCGACTTGCAGCTTCACTTTGCATGCCCTCCACAATATTCATGAGTGTCATCATGCCCCAGGCAACATCACCGCAACATTGTGACATCTCCAATTGCATGGCAACTGTTCGCTTTGAAAGCTGAGCTGTAGTGTTGCAAAAATGCTTCAATGCCCTGGTATACCCTTGCATGCTGGACATTGCCCTATGATGCCTACGGTCACTTGCTAATTGCTGCGCTGGTATTGTTGTACACAGTTTCTCCATTGCTGTTGCCACACGGTCAAGTTTCTCAGTTGTCGCTCTCTGTCCTTGCTCAATGACATTTGACATTTGCTGAATACAGTTGTGTATGCCACCAATGTCATGACTGATTTTAACTATTTTGCCCTTGATGACATGTATGTCTTTGCCTTGCAGGCGCTGGACTTTCAGGATTTTAACCTCCACAACACTGGCGTTCATTTCATCTTCTCCTACCGTTTGTTTTTTGTGAAGGTCGTGGCCTGCGCCTATAGAACTGTTGCAACCTACTACGCCTGCTCTGCTGTGTGTTTAGGGTTGCTGGGGTTGGAGCAGCCTGTTGTTGTTGGACAGATACATTGTCATCATCCTCACTCTCTGACTGTTGCAGTTGGCGCACTCTGCTTGTCAGACTCCTACGTGCAATTGTGGGTGAAGATGTTGCTGCATTTAATTCATCTGTGTCTTGGAAGTCCTGACTGTGAAACTCGGACCCTTCATGTTCATTTATGTCCTGTTCTGTAGCTATGATTAAAATAGTGCAAACAGTCTGTTACTTTTTTAATTTGCACTTATGACTGTGTAAAATCAAGTATTTTACAAATAAAACCTACATAATTCATTATATGTCTCCTAATCTTACATTCTTATTGTAAAATATTAACTTTTACAGACTTAGCCATAGTACTTCAGAATATTATTTTGAAATGACTACAACTCCCATGATGCATTAGTGCAGTAAGCGAAAGGGTTAGTAGTTACTGCAATTTCATACATTTTAATTTCTACACTAAGGGGTCAATTTCTTAAGAACTACAACAAACTTAGGGGTTTTTCAAACTCACATTTACATGCAACACACATGTTGTGTTCTTACCTTTAGATGTGTCTGCATGCTCAGAGGTGGCAATATCTATTACGCCAACAACTGCCTCTGGAGTAAGGGTGCCTTCCACCAAGTCCTCATGGGGGGTATTAGGCCTGTCCCTGGGTGTTCCTCCGCCAGTCTTCTTAGCTGCCTTCATCCTGTTGGCAATCCTTTCCTTTGCACGACTGCCCAGATCATACCAGCGCTTTAGTAAATTTGTAATGACACGGTGTGCAACCCCAACAGCGTTTACTTTTGCTTGGATTGCAAGCCATAGTTTTCTTTTTGCAGCTTCTGCCACTTTCAATGATTGTTTGCCAAAAAGCTGATCATGCCTCTGAGTTACTTCCTCAATTAGAATTTCCAGTTCATGGTCACTACATTTAATCTTTCTTTTTCTGGCTTGTAGTTCTTCTCCTGCATTTTCTGACGCCATTTCCCCTTCTGCTGAAGGCTCACAGTCCGCTCCAGTTCCTCCTAGCTGAGCTCCAACTGCCAACTGCCTCTCCTCCAGCTCTCCCTAGAACCAGGTGTGTGCAATCAGTGGCCTTGCTTCCTGGTTGTGATGTCATGGAATGCAGCAACTTGGGAAAATCGCTATTTGCGAATTCGCTATTTGCGAATTCGCTAATACAGAATCTCAAAATTAATGCGATTCGGTAAAAAATAGCGTCAAACATAGCTTGACGAGACCGTTTGCGAAGCAGCTGCTCCTCCAGGCTCGAAAGGGCCTGGAGATTAAAGGAGCCAAACTGTGGCCACTGTAATTCAACATTGCTTTGTTTTGTATATTTTAGCCATAAGGAAGAAAACATGATAGCAAATGGCCCATATGTAACATACATCTCATAACTTGGAGTTCCTTCTGGAGGAAGTGGGCAGGCTGCCTCCAGAAGGAAGTCCTCTGTACATACGCAACAACATAACTTTTGGAACTTGCGACTGACTGGCATATTTTTACTTCGGGCAGACAACAGTGGGAGAAAAACACTCACCTCACTGGCTTGGCTTTTGTAAAAGTCAATATAGACAGAAATCAGCACAAGTGGTGGATGATCAGTCCACCCTTACCGGAAATGTTGTTCTCTTTTGCAGACGTAGGCACGAGTCCAGATCCAGACAGAGACTGCACTAAAGGGGGCACCAGCGGGACTCAGTCAGGTGGCCCAGACCGGATGGGGAAGACTGTGCAAGACTTCTGGTCTACCAGACGCAAAAAAATGGTCCCTCGGGTAGGGAACCTCCGTCAGACTTCCACCACGGGCCCCCTCCCGACCACCGGGCCAGACCCACATCTCCGTGGTGTTCCTGTTCAGGCACCATTTGTAGAACCAAGAATAGCCCACCTCAAGGAGGAGTGGGGGCGTGGCTGTGCCGGAATCACCCGAGTCTACTCTTACCCTCCTTATATAATAAAATAGACCCGGAAACCTTCGTCTGCAGAGAGAACCACCTTTATTACAATAGCCCGGGCTATGGAACAGAGTCCCAAGCTAGTCAGAGACAAAACCCAGGAGGCAGCTGCTTTACTCCACAGCGAACAAGCCTTATATACATTTTTACTCCACTCTTTGGCATTCAGTCCATTATTCAATCAGGGCGCTGTTTGTAGTTGATGTCCTGATCAAGGCGGTGTTCAGACCTATGTTCAATCAGTTAGATCAAGGCTCGGCATTCAGACCATTGTTCAATCCGATTGATCAAGGCTCAGCATTCAGACCATTGTTCAATCAGTTTGATCAAGGCTCGGCATTCAGACGATTGTTCAGATAACCTGATCACAGTGTCAAGGATTTTACCAAGCAGGGAGCAGAAGATGAAAAACAAGCTTGTTTACACAGAGCGTAGGTATCTCATGGCCTTCTGTTGAGGAATTGGCTAACTGCAAAGAACGGGGGGTTTGGGTATGTGATATTTTTTAGCGTCAGCAGAAATGGAGGCTGTAGGCAGGGTTTTGTCACGAGATGGCAAAGAATGGAGGAATTAATAGGACCTCGTGAAAGCTCATTTTCTTCAAGTGCATGCAATAAATCAATGTCCAGTCTAACACTCAATTTTATGCATGCAACTCCACGCATTCTGAAACAATAACACAATCCTCCTTGAGGTCGGGGCTCTACTAGCTAGCAAGCAAATCCCCGCCTCACCCTCCTTTGTGTAACATGGTTGGCCGGATCCATTTAATGTAAACTAATCAACCATACTGAAGACTTCTCCTTTTGACTCTTTAGGAATTAGTCAGAAGTGTCTATTGTACTGCAGCACAGTTAGCAGCAAGTTCCCTGGGATCCCAGAGGCCCGGTTCCAGTCTTACCTGCTCCGGCGATATGGCGAAATTCAGCGGTGCAGGGAGTGCCTTGCCCTCGGGTGCGCCAACGTCCGGATCCTGTATGGCGAAGAGGGCAGCTCGCAGTGGATGCAGCAGTACTTGGTGGCACAGGCTCTTCCTGTTGAGCAGTGCTTAATTTGAGCCATTGGTTTCCAGTGCTCGGCACCGGCACCTACTTGTCAGCACTGGTGCTATGGCAGTCTGCAACATGGTGGCATTATTAGCCTAATTTATTGATGAGAACAATAACAGCTATTTATTTATTCATTTCACATTAAAATTGACTAATACCTGTCACCCAAACCATTCTTATAGCTTTGGGGACCTGAAATAGCCTAATTGTCACCATTGGAGGAGTGCAATGGTTAGTAGTTGTGTTGGTTATGTCACTGGCAGTGCTCGCAGAGGCAATGATTGGTACAAGCTGCAGTGGCCTCCTGATGAGGGTACTGGCATGTATTTATTTATAAATTAAGCCCTGCTGTCGAGTAATGTTGCTGGTCAGTTTCCAATGATCAGAGCTGCTTCCATTGTTATATGGTGCCTGGGGACATCGTCGACATTGCTAAGTTAGCACTACCATGATGCTGCTTTTGTGCACGTTACTACATGCCTTTGCTTTTGAAAGACTCTGCTTGTGCCATTCACATGAGACCTGGCTGCTTTCGCGATCTCTGCCTTTCCTGGAGTTTAGTCTGAACACGATGTGCAAGGTCGATCAACAATGCCTCTTGTTATTCTGTTCTGGTCAGTCCCTAGCATCTAGACATAATATGCTACACACAGCTGCAGTACTGAAGACTTGTGCTTTGATATTATGTTGTTGCATGTTGTTTAAACACACTTGAAGAAAGCTGTTCCTTCCATGGAGAAGAGCTCTGCTGTTCCTATGAGGTAAACCATACATCGAGGCTTTAAGGTATGGGGTCTGCTGTCAAAGCCCAGAGATAGTCCTTTTTATAAAAATAAACTTATTCTAGTCAAGGGGAGGGTGGTCAGGTCTTTATATAAAATGACTTCTCTCTTTGTATTCTACAGAATTGTAACAATGCTAACTGTGCTGAGTTTTTGTAGTTTGCTGCTAGTAGTGGCACGTATACGGTATTGTAGAGCACGATAGTTAAAATAATTTATTTTAACTATTTCAGTGACTCCGCCTATTCTCATTGTGGACAAGTATGAGTGAGTGAGTGAAAGACTACGTCTTGCTCCGGTGATTCCTGAGAGAGTCAGAAGTGTTGTGTTTTGGGTTGCCTAATCATTTGTAGCTCCGTGATCTTTGGAGGAGAACGAATGAGACACTATAGCTTGTCGGTTTGGGATTTGGGGATTTTGGGTACAGATGTGGTAGGTTAGTACACCCTTATTCACTGAGGTCCTGTTTTCCTGTACATAGTTCTGTGTATGTGCAGAAACCCTGAAGCACCATACAGCGGACACAAAAGGTAAGTTGCTCTTCCCTCTAGTAGGGGGGAGGGGTGCTGGTGTAATCCTTCGGCTACTGACCAGCGCATCAATGAGGGTGCAACGTCCTCGGCGGTGTCTCAGTTGAACCTCGGGGACTTCATCTGGTGCAGATCACAGCATGATGGCTCAGCTCGCTGCTTACAGCAGTACCCTTTAATTCTGGGCAACAACCCCAACCTTAGGCCAAAGTGGTACCGGCAGCGCCTCCTGGCATATGGGGGCACCGATTTTGGCAGTCACGAGTGCTGCGCCCTGGCCCAAAATCAGTTCACCAGTGACCCCCTCTGGCATACAGAGTCACCGCAGCAGTGCTTCTAATAGGCTCAGAACACTACAGCCTTTTCCTGGCATACAAGGGTCACAGAGCCAATACTGCACATGGGTAACGGCTTGATTAGTGCACAGCCTCATACGTCACTCAGGGCATCTTCATGTAAATGTAAATGTGGGTGTACTTGTAAAGCGCACTGCGACTCCATGGAGTATCCTGGCGCTGAAGACCGCTGGGGAACCCGTCCTGGTTTTCCCTGTGAGATGGTCCCTTTCTGGGTATCTCCAAGGTGAAACCAGGCATCCCCGGCGTCTGTGGGGGGCCGTTGTAGAGATGAGGCAAGCTTAATGCCCAGAGTTGCCGAGTGTGTTCCCTGGTCAGAGTAGGCACCGAGGCGAGAATTATCGAGTCGGTTATGACGTTGGTCCACGACCCTGCCGCGTCGGGAATTGAACCCTGGTCCCGGGCCGTTCTCTGCTTACGGGTCTGCCGCCTCTAACCAGTGAGCCACACCACTCCACACGTTCATGCAGAGCTACCCACTAGACCTTGATTTCTCCAATGCTCTCCTCTCCCTAAAAGGACACACTGGTCTTGGCAAGCAGGCAGACGATGCTGCACCAGGCTCCCAGGCAGGTGATCCTGGTATCCTGGGTGATGTCCCTCACCCAGCAGGGAGGCTAGCAGGCCTTCGTATCTAGTCCTGATCACAAATGGAAGTCTTGCAGGGCTTTCCTTTTTCACGTAGCTCGTCTGGTTGCATGGCAAATGACACTTTTTTGGGGACTCAACCGTCTCTTCATATAGTCCTTTCCCAGACAAAGGGTCCAATTCTTTGAAGTTTTATATTGGGGTTCTGCTTTTTTCCAGTGGAGACTTCTCTCTTTCTTCTTTCCTCATGAAAGATGTCTCTCACAGCAGGCATGACTCTTAAGCTGATTGACCCACAACACAATTGATGGGAATGACCAGGCTTTACACCTGGATATCAGCCACAGTGATATGTGCATCAAAAGGTTAACCCCAGGGTCCCATCTCTAATCTTTATGATTTCCTTATCAGCCCCATTTCCCTTCCTAGATGTGTCAGTCAGTCAAGAATCTTTATTCTATTTAGTTAAAAATCATACAAAGAGATAAAAACATTAGTATACAAATAAAAACTATTTACAATATCATACAAATCAGTGCGTACAATGTGGTTCTTTTCCGGGCTATATATAAAAAGAGTGAATTAATTCATTTTATGCAAAGTTAAAAAATTATAAAACTCATTCAGGGGGGCCCATTACTATGTTACATTTTATGATTTTAGCTGCCGCCACCAAGAAATTTGCCATGCAAAATGTAATATGAATGTTATTCAGTGATTGAAGGTAGAGCAGGGCTGGTCTCACCTGCGTGAAGCCAGCCTCCTTTAAAACATGCAACAGATATTTTTTCCTAGGCTCTAAAAAGAAACCACAAAACATAACAAAATGCATGGTATCTTGAACAGAAAAATTATCACAACAACGGGGGGGGGGCTAATTCTGGTTTTTCCCAAGTTTTGAAGTTACCCAAATAAAAATGTAACAAATTAAACCTAAACTTGGTCAGGAGAAACCTATGAAATGGCTTTGTAACAAAACCAAGGTAAGGTGCTAGTGCAATGGAGTTTACAAGCAGATAGTGTTTCCTCACTGCCGGTTTCTGCAGTTCCCTTTCCTCACGCCCCACTCTTGCCCTACTTATGAACTGCTTCTTGATTGTAACTACATCCTGTTTCTTAATATCCAGAGGGGATGTGAAGAGTTCCGGGCGTCCCAGGTCTGAAAAAGACTTCATCAGGTAGGCCAACCATGGCACCCTTTTAAAATGGTCCAAAGACATGACATCAGTCATAATCTTATGATTAAGAGACAGTTCTTCATTGAGCCACGTCTTTAGCCAAAAGATCAAGGGTGCCATGTTCAGTCTATCAGTGACGAAATCCAGGCCCACCTCCAAGTGTATGGAAAAAGTCGGTGTGGACTGTGGGACAGACAAAAGGGAACGTAAAAATCTGTTCTCCGCCTTCTGTATCGGTTCGAGGTTTACATTACCCCAAAGGGGTGAACCATATAATGCCAATGCAACAGATTTACTATTATAAATTTTTAAAAGGGCTTCCATCGGCCTAGCGCCCAACCTATCCCATGAGGGCTGCTGATGATCTGGTCACCGCCAGCCTCTTAACTCTAACCTGGGGTCCCCAAGAGCCCCTTTGATCAAAAAGGACCCCCAAATAGGGAAAAGTCGAGACTCTGGTGACAACCTCACCTTTGCATTCAAAGGTTTTAGATATCCCCTTATTTCTTTGGCGCCCAACAACCATTGTGTGTGATTTATTCGTGTTTATTTTTAAATCCAGGTGGTCCAGAAATGTGCCAAAGGCATCCAGAAGGCGTTGAAGACAGATACCAGTGCGGGCTATTAGCACCGCGTCGTCCGCGTACAGGAGAGCGGGGATCTTAGCTGCTCCTGCATGCGGAATGTCTCCCTCCACGTCCTCCAGGTAGGCACCCAAGCCATTAATGTAAATAGTGAAGAGCAGCGGGGCCAATATACAACCCTGCCTGACCCCGCGCATGAAATTAAAAAGGGGCGTGCACCTTCCCTCATTGGTAACCCGCACTGCAGCAAATAGCTCTTGATGAAGTGACACCATATACCTAACCAGTGCCTCATCTATCCCCATCCCCAGGAGAGTGGTCCACAACTTAGACCTGTTCACCAGGTCGAAGGCCGAGGAGAGGTCCATAAACGCTAGGAATAAAGACCCCTCCTTGGCCTCCGTGTATTTCGAGATCAACAGATGTAAGTTGGAGCATTGCTCTACTGTTCCTCTCCTCTCCCTAAACCCATATTGAATGTCGGCCAGCCCCCGCAGCTCTCCACGCTATCCCTCAACTTGACCAGAAGGACTCTGCCTAAGATCTTAACTGCAGAGTCCAAGAGGGATATGGGCCTGTAGCACCCGGGGTCATCTCGCTGGCCCTTCTTAAAAATGGGGACGATGGTAGAAGTTACCCAGGTGGTTGGTAGAGGGTTGCCATTAACGGCGGTGAAAACATTGGCCAGAACTCCCGCCCATAACTTGGGTGAGTGTATGTAGAAGTCGGCTGGCACCCCATCAGGACCAGGTGCCTTGTTCTTGGTGGTGGCCAGAATAGCTTTCTCGACCTCTGCCCTCTTAAAACAAATAGGGGGTGCTTCCAGAACCGCCAGGGGACATACTTGACAGTCCGTCTCATTGTCTCCATACACTGTTCTAAAATGAGCCAACCATTTGTCGTCGGGGATAACACAATCCATGGCGACATTGGCTGAATCAGAGAAGAAGGGCTGGTTGATTATGTCCCAAAATTGTCTGCTGTCCCGCAGGACGGCCGTGGAAAGAAGATTCTCCCAGGCTTCGTGCTTGACATTGTCCTGCCTGGTCTTGACTGCTCGCTTGTATTCCTTCCTCAATATGGCAATGTTAGCCCTCGGCCTAGGCAATATCTTCAAGGCTGCCATTAAGGATTTATGTGCTTTTGAACAAGTGGCGTAAAACCAGCGCTGCTTGTTACAAGCTCCCTTCTTAGTTTTTACCAATAAGTCCCGCGAGACCTGACCACAAATTGCTTGGAAGGCCCCTATAATTTCGCTGTCTGAGGCGTTTGAATTTTGGCATGTCACCACATGGGCCTCGATTTTCGGAAAAACTTCCGCATAGAAATTTTCCGGGGCCACCTTCGCCCATTTGAGCCTTCTACCCTGATCGGCTGGGCGTAAGATATGACCTGGTTTTATTAACCCCGGCATAGGCCCCATAAAATCTCCCCAGGCAACCTCAAGTATGACAGGGTTATGGTCACTGTAGAGAGAGGGGGCTGTACGATAGGAGATGACCCTGTTTAAAATACCTGGTGTTACAAATATGTAGTCGATAATTGTTCCAGGGTCAGTCCCCTTAAAAGTAGCTGTTCTTGACCCCCCCCTCCGTAGACAGTGGTTCAAAAAGATTAAAATTAGCCAAAAAATCTTCCAGCTCCTCACCTGGTGTAGTATGCTCAAAGTGAGGACCTTCAGGTCCTTCTTCCCCCTCTTCATAACTTGAACCGCACATGAGCTTGCAGGGGTGAATATTAAAATCGCCCAGTAGTACGCACTCAAAGTTGATATGTATGTTACGACTGACTGAAATTAAAACAGAATCTAAGCTGGCGATATTATTATCACCAGTGTCCCTAATCGGGGAATTATAAAAATTTATATATAATGTCCTCCTAGTGGGGCTAATTACCCTTTCAACAATAAGGATATTAGGGGAAGCGTTTTTAATCTGTCTTAGGTACCCTTTAAGTTCTAGAGAAAATACAATTAAAAGGCCTCCCCTAGCTCTACCAATACTAGGGGTAGCAGCCACGACAAAGCTCGTAAACCCGTCCAACCAAAAGTTAGAGGTGGTGTCCCATGTTTCTTGGAGGGCGATGACGTTATGCCGGAGACAAATCTGATCCACTCCCTATCATTTCTTTTGGAACTAATTGCCGCCACATTCCAGCTAAGCATTTTACACAGCCCTACCTCATCATTATTTGTGTTGCCTCCCTCCTCTGTCCGGAGAAGTGGATTGACTGTTAGTCAGTCTATGTCCTCCAGACCCGACAGGGGGGCGAAACGGTTATTCGTGGCCAACCCACAACCCTCCGTGACACTCTGGTGATCACGCCAAAAGCGAGTTGACGAGGTAATTGGTCGCCTTGAGAGTTGTAAGGATGTGTGTCCATGGGGGCTGCCCTCACCCTGGGGTAACCTCCCACCCAACCTGCTCCCCAGGGGGCGTACAGTTTGCATAATGCGGACTGGGGGTGGGTAGAAGAAACCCAAGGGGACAGGTCTCAGATGATCCCTTAATGAAATAGCAGAGCCATCCCAGAAGAGTCTATCCGCCAGGTTAGCCCTGCTAAAATTAATGACCACACAGTCCCCTTGAGTAATTTTCTGCTGTTTACCAATCCAGCCCACCCTCCTTGAGTAAATGATCGTGTCCGCGATGTTCTCCCCGCAACATGTGTCCGAACACCACTTATTAGCCTTAACCATAAGATCCGGAGTAGATTCCTCCTCACCTTCCCTGAGTGGGGGTACCCCTATAAAGACAGCAACTAATGGGGATGCTTCAGGTGGTAGGTTAAGTTTATATTTGCTAGGGATTTCCTTCCTAAGAACGGGTGTATATACCTGGTGCTGCGGGAGTGGCTGAGCCTCCATGTTTGAGGAAATTGCCTCCTTAACTAGAAGTGGTGTTTTAGTAGCCCCTACGCTATTCCCTCTGTGCTCGGTTTGCGACGCCGCACTGGGTGCCTGTACCAATGCCCCCTTACCAGACACCTCCATGCCCCCCTCTCCCTCGGGGCACAACCCTCTATCGCGTGTGTCTAGGCAAGGGGAGTGGGTGTTAATGAGTCTGTCAATTAATGCGCATTTCTTTAGAAGTCCTTCTAGACAGGTATTTAATGTGTCCATGATGTCCTTCGCAATCCCAACAAGTAAGGGTTCAATCCTTGCAACAAAGAGTGCCTCCAGTTTGTCTCCCATGGGGTCAGTTGGTAAGCTAGATGTGTAACCCCTGTTGGCGTTAATCTCCATTATTCGCCTTGCTGGTTGGGTAGTTGGCTGGTGGCTCTGCTTTGTGTGTCTAGCAGGAGATTTGGGGGTAAATGCCTTGGCTGTGGGGCGTAGAGGAGGAGGATTAACAATTGTCACCACTGGGTCCAGGGGTAACGGAGGCTTATCCATAGGGACAATGTCACCCAAGTCCGTGGGGGTAGATGGAATACTAACTGTCGGAGGAGGGATTGACAGGCCCAGTTCGTACTCGGCATTTGCAATCTCCTTCCTCAGGGCCCCCACTGCCGAGGAAAGATAGTTCATAATGGATTTAGAGTGTCTTGGGACCTTAGCATTTTTCCTACCCCCTCCATATTCGTCGCTTTCTTACGCTTACCCATTTGTAGAAGAAGATGTTAGGGATGTGGCCCAGCCCAGCCTCCTCCGGCCCTCTGACGGCCTTAGACGGCCCGCCCTTTGCCCGGGCTTAGCCCGGCGCTGCCCGCGCGCTCCCGCGACGCCGGGAGTAGCGCTGATATTTATGCGCCTCCTGGCGCGATGGTGTGGTGCGCGGCTTCCGGGTGCTGGGATATGTAGTCCCCTGGTCCCCTAGTCCCGCTCTCCACACTGCGGCGGCACTCGAGGTGGCAGGGAGTGCGGCGGCGGGAGACGGGCTGGCGCAGCGACCCAGGTGATCCCTGCGGCGATCTGGATTCCACAGGTACGAGTGCAGCAGCGCCCTGTGTCAGATGAAAGTTCCCCCGCTCTGCCGGGAGTAGCGCTGATATTTATGTGCCTCCTGGCGCGATGGTGTGGTGCGCCGCTTTCGGCCGCTGAGGGTGCTGGGATATGTAGTCCCCTAGTCCCGCTCTCCACACTGCGGCGGCACTCGAGGTGGCAGGGAGTGCGGCGGCGGGAGACGGGCTGGCGCAGCGACCCAGGTGATCCCTGCGGCGATCTGGATTCCACAGGTACGAGCGCAGCAGCGCCCTGTGTCAGATGAAAGTTCCCCCGCTCTGCCGGGAGTAGCGCTGATATTTATGCGCCTCCTGGCGCGATGGTGTGGTGCGCGGCTTCCGGCCGCTGAGGGTGCTGGGATATGTAGTCCTCTGGTCCCCTAGTCCCGCTCTCCACACTGCGGCGGCACTCGAGGTGGCAGGGAGTGCGGCGGCTGGAGACGGGCTGGCGCAGCGACCCAGGTGATCCCTGCGGCGATCTGGATTCCACAGGTACGAGCGCAGCAGATCCCTGTGTCAGATGAAAGTGCTGCAGTGAACACAAGGAGATGATGGACGGAGTGCTGCAGTGACTGCGATCTCTTCTTTCTGGATTTGGAGAGATAGCTGTGAGGAGGGGTTCTACGGCTGCCGATGAGTACAAAGGGTTAGAACGCCTCAGTGCTCACTGAAGGATTCAGCATCGGTGCACTATCGATTGTTGCTTTTTGCTACAGACAGGATCAGGTGAAAAAAAACCTAGATGTGTCCATGCCTCTTCCTTGTAATCTATCACAGAATCAAATGCAACCTCTTAAAGTGCAAAGGAAGTCTCTCCCTTTCCTCCAGTGAGTCTCCCTTCCAGCTCACAGGAATGCAGCAATCCACAAATCTGTCTGGGGGATTCCTTTCCTCCTCATGTTTTCATCAGGCAGGCCTGGGCTTTCCAAAATGGATTTCTGGGTCATCTATGTAATATACTATTGCAGACACGCTCGCTCAGTGTAAATTCACAGCACACTTTCAGTCCAGCAATGTTATTTCTATGCATGTAACATTACATGTAGGCATGCACTCAGCACCCACAGGCTATACGCACTCTTCAGCACTTAAGCTTTTCTGTGTTTAACCAGGACATATAATTTACAAACAAACACACTGCCAGCACACACACTCACTGCACAAGACTTCACTCTTCATGTATTGTACTTCAGGAAAGCACACGTGCATGCAGCACATGCTTTCATTGTGCACAGAATGTGCAGCAATACATCTCTCATGTAATGTATTTCTCTTGGCATTCATATACCCAGTACATGTACTAACCACACATGGACTGGGCAATACTGCTCCATCCTTGTACAGATCCCTTCCCAGGCGCACAGAAATGCAATGCATAGTCACTACTCCTACGCAATGCAGTACCACACATCCACCTGAAGTAGGCCACGGGTGAGTTAAGCACACAGCAGCAGAACTTTTAAAAAGGTGAGTAAGTCTGTAGGCCTCACACCAGTGACAGAGGGTAAAAAGATCCTATCCACTACTGGTTATCACCACACGGTATGCTTCCACTACTACCACACTTGTGCTGCTTAACTCTTAGTGAAGGTGGGAGCCTTCCACCATGATGACGGTAGCGCTTTGGGCGCCACTACTGGTACAACAAGACCACAATCTGTGAGACAGACCTATGTAATGGTGCACATACATGATCTATGTTTGCCTATGACAAAATATCAGCATTAGGGATCCAGACAACAATACAATTGGGCACTCAGGGCAAAGGTATATTTCTTTACCATGCAGAAGACTTTTCTGTCCCAACAGTATGGGGTGAGGGAGGGTTAATAAGCAAGATACATTATGTGCCTGTGTTTGTAGCAAGTGCTTTTGGCAGTGTTTATAGCAAGATAAATGGTGTGCCTGTGCTGGTCTATCTGGATCCCTTTGATAGTTTCGGGTTCCCATGACTCCTTGATGCTAAACACTTGATAGTTTTCTAGCCATTCATTTTCCTGACATCACGGGCAAGCAAACCTTGTGATATGTAAGTACCAACAGTGATGTGTTGTACACAGTGTAATGAACAGCACTGCGCTGAAACATGTCTAAACTTGCTCTTTATGTGCTTGAGCATGGCAGTTTGTGAATGGGAAGTTTGAATGTCTGATGTCCTGCCTGTAAATGTTATGTTTAAAAAAACCTCTGCAGCTTGGCTGCCCTCTGTGCAATGCCTATTGTGTGTGGTAAGATTGATAGTCAGGCTGCTGGCTTTGATGTGTATGATGTGTGCGAGAAAAGCGTGTCATGTCTGAAGAAGTTTACTTTTGCTACAGCAAAGCAATTTCTTGAGTGAGGAGTCCTGTACTTCTGCATGTGATGCGCCTGATGTGTGTGAGGGAAGCTTGCAACGCTGCTGTGTATTCTAGACTGGTCATGTGTGTGTAAGGAACGTTTTTAGTGATGTCACTGCCTAAGCTGTCCCTGTAAAATGTTGTCAGTAAAGCCTTCTCTGCTGTACCCATGCTGTATTTATTTTGTGTGAGTGGGGGACAATGATTAAACAGCTGCTGTGTTACATCTGTGAATACTACACCGGTGCTGCACTGGGCCAGTTGTGTCTGTGTTACTAACAGTTTAACACCCACTGCTATGCCACTTTAACCTGCTGTTTATATGGAGGAAGGCTTCAGTGTGCCACTGTTTGGATTTTTAGATTGTTGTTTACTGTGTGCAAATGCAAGTGTCAGAGGGATGCCTGTGCTGTTTTTTTAACCATCTTTATTTAGAGATCATGCAAAATATAACTCAATATGCACTTTTTGGAGCAACCGTTTTCCAGAAAATATTTATATATTTTTGGTAAAAAAATGAAAAATATCAATTGAATTGAAATGAATTGAATAGTTTTTCATATTATCTCTTCATTTTCTCTCACGCCAAGACCATAATAAGTCACTCATTACCTTATACCTAACTTTGTTTAGAGAATTTGCCAGCGGACCACATTGCTTTTTGTACTGTACTTCAAAGGCAACATTACAGACTTTGTGCAATAACATACTTTCATTATAACATACATTAGGGATGATATGAGGCAATTGTCTCAGTAATTCAATAAACATGAACTATGCACCTTTTCACACTTTACAAGTCCAACACATACGTTCTTCTAAAATATCCATTACGTAATCATTAAGTGCTACCTGCCACTTGATTCATAAGTGGTGCGAGATTCCTACCTCAATATGAGTGGTTAGGTGAAGACTGTCTTGACACTGGGTATTGCCTGTTCAATGGGAGGGAAAATCCAATAAAGGGAGGGGGAGGGGATAGGGAGAGTAGGCCTGGGCTGCTGGGGTGCCTTTCAGTGCATTTCAAGTAATCGCCGTGCCAGTAGTAACACCAGATCTATGAAGCAAGAGTTAGCTCCTCCTGTCTGGCGGCACTTGTAAAGGCATGGTATCCTGCTGGTCATGCTGTCTAGGTTTGTGCCACCTGCGACCCTGGCGAGTGAGTCTGTAACATGTGACCAAAGGGTATCCGTCATCAGGCAGCCCCAAAACATCTGTATCATGTCTGCCCCAGTCATGTGACAGTGCAGGCATTCAGACAGTGCTGCCGGGTAGATTCTGTAAAATTTGGCCAGGGTGAGGTATGCCCTATGCAGGGTAGTGTGCGGTATATACTGGAAGTGGATCTTGCATTAGACCTTCCTTAGGTGTAGCACTACTCTATCCCACTCCTTCTGTGCCAGTGCACAGCTGATGTTGCCCTCCGACTCTCACTTGAGCGACTCTAATAGTCCAGTAATGGATGAAAGAGAGCCCTAGTTAGCCAGGATGCAAGGCAGCAGGGTTTTTGCAGGTTTACCACTACGTTTTGCCCCATTTGGACTATTAGCTCCGGGTTTTTCAACTCTCCTCCTAACCAGAACTCAGTGCAAGTGTTCTAAGCCACAACGTGTATGTCAAATTGGCTATCCCCAATTGGCAAGTAGTGACTTTATTATAAGTCCCTAGTTTATGGTACCTAGTGTACCAAGGGAATGTAAGGCATAGTGTTCACACAGAGCTGCAGCTCTGAATGTGCCACCTTGTCTGTGACAATATACAAAATGGCTCCTAGAATGCCACTGCAGCCTGGAAGGGCAGTTGTCACACTGACAGTTCGACTTTGCCATTACCACTAATGGCAAAGCCACCACTCCCCTTAACCCCTTCGACGCTGATGACGAGCTGGGCTCGTCATGAGGTAGCCTCCTCGCACGCTCATGACGAGCCCAGCTCGTCATGTAAAGTGCGAATCCCTAAAACCCAGCGTACGGGCGGAAATCCTACCGCACGCATGCGGTTAAAAATATATGTAAGACTTCCCTAAGAAAGGCCTAGAGAGACCTGGGGCCGAATAGCTAAATATTATTTAGTAGGACATATATGTGTCCTAACAGAAAAACCCTTAGGCTGTTGTTTTGCTGTGGAAAAGGTAGTAGCCCCATTTGCTAATAAAGACTCACACAGGCACTGGCCAACAGACAGCGTTCTGCCCACCTGGGGAGTCAAGTAAATGACTACCAGGCTTAGAAACAATAGCAGACCTCTGCAGGGAGAGTTGCCACTTCCCCTTTGCAGAAAGCTACTCAGCGTGTTAGCCCAAAAGGCCAGCCTCACAGGGAAAGCCACCTTAGATGGGTATATGGCTATAACACTCCTGTTCAGGTAGACAGGTTGGAGACAGAGACAGCGAGAGAAAACAAGTGACCAAACAGGTTTTCCCATGGGTGTGCACCCCCAGGTAGCCAGATCTCTAGGAAGGGTGGCTACCAAGCTCCCAACAGCCGAAAAAGGGTGCAAAAATCTTTGGAGGGGGCAGAATAGTGAACTTTGGGATTGTTAGGTGCCACATGTAGGAGAGTAGGGTCTGCTTCCTATGGTTAGCCCCACTTTTTTGCTGTGAGTTTCTGATTTTTCGACTTTAGTGCGGCTGTGGACCTGCTAATCATGCCCACAGCCCAGCTGTTCTCTCTCTAAATTGATACCATGTGCTTTAGGTACATACCTGATTGGTTAGTGGGTCACCCTTGTGAGCCCCTGTATAGTGTACCATAGGTACTCAGGGCATAGGTGCACCCCAGGCCTACCAGGGGCTGCAGCATGTATTGTGCCACCCCTGGTTAGCCTTCCAAACTGACACCACAGGTCTGTTCTTACAGCCTGGGTAAGGTGGTGTAATCACCCCTTACTTAGATATAGTATACCTATATCTATATACATATATAGACACATATGCACCTATAAAGCCACTCCTAAGGCAGACCTCGACAATCCTGGAGGTAGAGTGCTTGGTTTTATGTGAGAGGGTGCCCTAGCATGAGCTGACCCCCTCTGCAGCTTTCCGAACCATCTCCTTATAGCTGTTCTATAATATAGCCATATCATATACTCTTAAGTGCATTATAATCCTCGCGGTCAATGCTAACTTTGGTTAGGCTTTATCAAAACATGTCGTGTAAGGTGTCAAACTCTTTGGAATACAACCCCCACCCCGCCAGTTCTGGCGGCAGGGGTAGCATTCCACCCTTCTATGTAGTTACTGGTTTACCCGGTTAAAGTTAAACAGAGTCCCAGCATCACAAAATGGATGCTGCTGCCACAGACACAAGTCTGCCCTCCTGCTGCTGGACAAAACTCTGGCAGGGGAGGCTTGGGCAATAGGTTCCCTCTCCAGGGAGGTGCTGGCACCTCCCCAGACAGGCTTTAGTGTATTGGGGCAGGGTGGGTTGCATTCAGTGAATGCTTTTCAGACACTGCCTGGGGCACACAAGGTGCTCCATGCATTTCCCAGTTCAAACCGGTTGCTGGGGCACTCAGCCCCAGCTCTGGCATGACACTGGACAAAGAGGAAGGGGTGTAACCACCCCCTACCCAGGTCCACCCATAGGAGGGACCTTAGAGTTAGTCCAACCCCTAAACTTACTATAGGTATAGAACCCCAGTCCCTAGGACTTTAGATTACCCTGGACGAAACTCTGCAACATATATCCTGGACCTTCGACATTCCATTTCGACTGGAAGATGCAATAAATCTCCCTTGTGGTCAAGGAGTGACCACCCTGTTCAAACAGACGTCAACAGCACCTTTGCCAGTCTGCATTTTAGAGGCTCCTGCCGGACCCTGAAGAATTTACGACACAGGACATGGACTTGCAGACATCTCTGACCCCAACCTTCGCTCACAGCAAAGCTGAGACCAGTGGCAGACATGAGAGACCCCGGGACATCCTACATTTTGCTACCTGCATCAACTACCCGAGGTATCCCGAAGTTGTGCATTGGGGTGATTGAAGCCCCAGCCCCGAGCACCTTTTGCTCCGAAGCTCAGAGGCTCACACTCCACGAGTGTCCCGTGGGCCTGCTTTGTGCATTTCAGCTTGGCACGTCTTCATGGTTCCTAGTCCGTTGGCTAGTGAGCCCCCAGGAAGACCACTCTTGAAACTACTTTGCTTTCCTGGTTGCTCCAAGCTTGCTCCAGCTTCCCTGTAAAGGAGAAGCTCCCCAGACCTTGCTAGTCTGCAACAAAGCCAATCTCGACATCTTGCATGGAATGCGTTTGCCAAGGCTTGTTGGGTCCAATCCGGATACCGGCACTGCAGTCAACTAGATCCTTGGTGGGACAGCTCGAATCCAGCTCCTGGTCATCGTCGATGCCTCCTGGTCCTCGTGGCTGAAGAGACAAACTTCACCTTTTCACCTGAAATCCCCCGACATCTGGTGGCATCTTCCTATCGCCGCCCTGGTCACTGGCTAGTGGCCCAGACTCTGTATCCTCTGCTTTCAGGTTCTTCACATCTCTGATCCACCCTTGGATCCACCCGGACACTTTTCCTCTGGTCGCCTGCAGCACTTCTTCGCATCTCTCCATTGGAATCGGCGACGAAACCCGACACGAAAAGACACCTATGCACCCGGCTTCCCTGGGTGAGGTAACACGAGTACTCTGGTGCTCCCGTGGGTACTGCGTTTCCAAGTGTCCTAGTCTAAAGGGGTTCCATCGCAGTTCACCTCCTTGTACCCTTTTTCTTTAAAATTGTAACTTGTTCGTTCTTCATAGAACTCGCTGCTGTGTTTAGACACTGCACGCGTCTCCCGTGGGCCTCCTACATCCTAACCCTTGGTTGTTCCTAGAAGCCCCAGCGATTCCCTAGGCCCTAGGCCTGCTTTCTATTCCTCACGTGGTTTTTATACCACTATTTTAGTATATGGTTTTTGAGGGCCCTAGGGCAAAACGTATACTGTGCAACTTATCGTATGCTAATTAAGTTCCTTGCATTGTACTTTTACCTCTGACCTCATAAAGAGTCCAGAGGGTTTGTGTTTAGAATAAATACATATATATTTGATATATACCTTGTGTGGTGTGCTTTCATTTGGTACTCAAGAGACTATAATTGGTAAAACAACTAGCTTAATTCGCTCTCTAAAGTGTTAGCCTGAAGACTGCTCGCCATTTCTACCCCTAGGATAGCTTTCTATAAGGTTGACTTTATAACCACCATCAATAAGGGTCGATTGGACTGGTGCAAGGTGTCTCCCTAGAATAGTGGACATCATATACCAGGCCAACTTCTCACACCACACATTGCCGGAAGTCATTACCAAGAGAGAGGGGACCTGGTAGCCCATTGTTGACCCTGAGGGCACTTCCAGGGATAAATATGGCACCCCGGCACCCTGAACCCCAGGTTACATCAGAATTGGAGTAAGGACTGAAGGACTGCCCTGCTGCCCCCTGGACTGCAAAGAGAGAGGCTGCACCGTCTCCTGGACTACACCTGCTTCACCTTGAGCTAGCGAAGTTAGGACTTTGCCTGAGGCTCCTGGCTTGGGGAAAATTCATACACCAGACTGAAGCAGTGACTCCAAGGGTCAGTTGGCTGGCCCCTGAAACAGCACCAGGGACATTAAGCAGATGAAACCCAAACTGGCAAGGCCGTAGCCACTTCAGAGGACTCGCCGCTGACTACTGTTGAGCGCCCCAAGAGACAGATCCTCAATGGCAAAAAGTTGCACCTAAGTCCGCTGGATCTAGGAGTGTTGTCAGAGTCCATATTGGTCACCCAAGAGGACACTAGCCCCCACCAAAAGATTTCGCAATGACCAATGATCCCGGAGACCAGTAGACCAGTAGACCAGTAGCCCAGCGATAGCTGGCCTTCTATGGTCTCAAAGAGGACTTTAAGGGACCCTGAACTTTGTGGCCAAAATCACCCCACACGACCCGCAACCGGAGCATCTTTGTACATCTTTTCATCCTTGTATCCTCAGCATAAGGACCAATCCATTAAAGTCAATGGAGATTGTGTTGTAAAGTTAGGGACTGGAGTAGAAAATGCTCTGGTGGCCAGGTAACCGTCCAAATCTACCTCATTGGCCTCCCAGACTCTCTCCCTGTCAGATTTGGTCACCCATGCTGGGCCAGAGTAGCCAAACTAACTTTTACAAACTTTTCCGAAAGTTTACATACTATAGATTAACCAATGCTTGTTCGCAGTTGAGTTAAAAAGTGATAAAACCTTTAAAAATCTGTATCTCCGGGACCCACCGATGGACTTTGCTCATTGAGAATTGCAGGGTGGTGTGGAGTGCAAAAAAACGATGGATTTAGGCCCAGATCCTTGTACTGGGGTGAATGTATGACATTGTTCTACATTCTGTCCATGAACTGTGTTTTTTGCAATTTTCACCCCGAGTGGGCTGGGTATGCTCAGACGTGAGTCCCAGGCTCTCCACACCACTGGAGTCAAGCTATCCAGGCTGATGAAGGCTGATAGCCAGAAACCGGTCCTTGGATGCTTGATTCCGGTCTGGGAAAGACATGGCTTGGTAGTTCGCACTGGACTGTTCCCATGAGGCACAGGATCAGAGCTGATTTGCATATAGCCAGTGTCTAACCCAGGGTGGTGTGGAGTGCAAAAAAAAGATGGATTTAGGCCCAGATCCTTGTACTGGGGTGAATGTATGACATTGTTCTACATTCTGTCCATCAACTGTGTTTTTTGCAATTTTCACCCCGAGTGGGCTGGGTATGCTCAGACGTGAGTCCCAGGCTCTCCACACCACTGGAGTCAAGTTATCCAGGCTGATGAAGGCTGATAGCCAGAAACCGGTCCTTGGATGCTTGATTCCAGTCTGGGAAAGACATGGCTTGGTAGTTCGGACTGGACTGTTCCCATGAGGCACAGGGTCAGAGCTGATTTGCATATAGCCAGTGTTTAACCCAGGGTGGTGTGGTGTGCAAAAAAACGATGGATTTAGGCCCAGATCCTTGTACTGGGGTGAATGTATGACATTGTTCTACATTCTGTCCATCAACTGTGTTTTTTGCAATTTTCACCCCGAATGGGCTGGGTATGCTCAGACGTGAGTCCCAGGCTCTCCACACCACTGGAGTCAAGCTATCCAGGCTGAATGAAGGCTGATAGCCAGAAACCGGTCCTTGGATGCTTGATTCCGGTCTGGGAAAGACATGGCTTGGTAGTTCGGACTGGACTGTTCCCATAAGGCACAGGGTCAGAGCTGATTTGCATATAGCCAGTGTCTAACCCAGGGTGGTGTGGAGTGCAAAGAAACTATGGATTTAGGCCCAGATCCTTGTACTGGGGTGAATGTATGACATTGTTCTACATTCTGTCCATCAACTGTGTTTTTTGCAACTTTGCTCATTGAGGACTCTATAACTCATTAAAATGTAATCTATGTTTTTAATTGGTGTCATATTGTTGCGTTCTTATTTTGTTGTTTGGTACTGTTAAATGTTTTCCTCTAGTTCCTTTGTTCAACCCTTCCTGGTCGCAGCCATAGCTACCGAGGGTTGAGGTTCAATTTGTGCAAAATAACCTAAACGGACCCAAGACAGTTTTTGTAAGTGTATTAGACTGTAAGGCCTTACAGCCCTGCCATATAATACACCAAAATCCTTATACAGGTTATCAGTCGGTGAGCATTGCCCAATGTGTGTATCACTTGTGCTAGCGGGTGTGGGTCTGGATCTGTGTTTACTATTCCCCACAGATGTTCCAGTATTCCCATCAGGCATTTTTAGGCCAGAAAATTGCTCACCAGAAGCCCTGTGGTTTCCAGAAGGATGACTGCCCAGTATGACAATCCCATTGATTCCCAAAACTGCATCCGATCTCCGCCGATCTGCTGCCGGTGTACACGGATGGTAAATAGTGGAATTCCTGGAGCATACTGTGGAATTGCTAGCATGATCCATAGGGCTGTCTTGTAACTATAATGTGCCACCATCAGAAGGTCACTAGTGGTGGCAGGAAGCAGTGCCTTTGAGAGGAACAGTTCTCTCATCAGTTTAATCGCTCACCCTTCAGGCGCCAGTCCCAACTCTTCTATCTGTAATGTATATGTTATCTTGTCAACCAACGAGTGGGCCACTGCAGCAACGCCACCAGGTAATAATGCTGAACACAACACCCCTTCTCAACGGGGAGTTGCAATTTGGTCTTATCCACCCTGCGTCTATGCTTATTCCAGATTAGGCCTCCAAGCATTGTGTGCGATGATCAGAACGTGCTACAAGGAATACTCACTGGTAAGTTGGTAAAGTAATACAATGGGCACGGGGACATCAACATTTTGGAGAGATACACCTGGTCCAGCACAGCGAGTGGACGGGAACACCAAAAATGTATTTGGGGACAGATGAAGGCAATTGGATTTGTGAGGTTGCCATCTATGAGGCTCTGGGTGAAGTGGTAAATGTTGATGCCCAAATATTGTAAGGGGCTGACGGTACCATCTCACAACATGTGGGACCACGTTAACGCACTGTGGTGCTCTTTTCGGGTGTACTCGGAACTAGCAGGTCTTTAGTTCAGTTAATCCCCAGGCCTGAGGTGGATCTAAAATCTTCTACAATGTATGCTATCTCCACAATATGCGGTCAGATGATTCTGACATAGATAAGTATGCCACCGGCATATAAGGATACCACATGGACTGTGTCTCCGATAGATATGTCCCACTCTTGGCCTTTATGTTAGAGCCTCTGCACTAGCAGCTCCATTTAATTTAATTTAATTTAATTTAATTGTGGGTTTCTAAAGCGCTAGAATCGACTCCCGAAGGAGTATCTCTGCGCTGTAGACCGCTGGGGAACCTGTCCTGGCTTTCCCTGTGAGATGGTCCCTACTGGGTATTTCCAAGGTGAAACCAGGCGTATGTGGGGGGCCGTTGTGGAGATGAGGCAAGCTAATGCCCAGAGTTGCCGAGTGTGATCCCTGGTTAGAGTAGGCACCGAGGCGAGAATTATCGAGTCCGCTGACCCTGGTCCACGACCCTGCCGCGTCGGGGATAGAACCCTGGTCCCGGGCCGTTCTCTGCTTCCGGGTCTGCCGCCTCTAACCTGTGAGCCACACCACTCCACTCCACTCCATTGCCAGGGCGAAGAGCACAGGAGAGAGTGGGCATCCCTGCCATGTGCCCCTTCCTACTCGGATGGAAGCTGAAATCTGCATCCCATTTTCACTCTCGCCATGGGTTCCTTGTAGAGGAGTCTTATTAGATTTTGCAGCCTGCATCTAATGTTGCAAACATGTACTCCCATTCCAGAGTATCAAATGCTTTTTTGAGGTCTAAGACCACACACGCCACAAAGGGCCAGTGCTTTGAGGCTTCCTTAAGTATTCTGTACACTCTGCAGATGTTGAGAGTTGTGGATCTATTTTGTATGAACCCACTTTGGTTCGAATGAACCTGTACTGGAATGTGTGCTAGGAGCCTCTATGGCCTTGCTGAGAATCTTATATTCCCTCTCTGGCATTAAAAGTGCCCTGTAGGAGGCGATCTTCAGGGGATCTCGTCCTGATTTCAGAAGGGAAACCAGTAACGCCTCTCGAAGGATTGGGGTAGCCGTCCCTCAGCCAGGGCAGCCATGTAAAGGTCTTGTAATTGGGAACCAGCGCTGTCTCATAGGCTTTGTAAAACTCAATGGGCAACCCATCTAATCCCGGAGTTTTTTACACACAGGGGAGTCAGGGTGACTTCTCTAATCTCCTGCTCAGTTAAGTGGCCGTTCTGTTCTTCACTTTGCTCTGGCATAACCGTGGGCGATGAGACCGCCACCAAGAACTTGTGGATCTGGGTCTGAAGACGGGTAGTCAATTGTGCGGTAATACGAGCTGAAGGCTGCGTGAATTTCATCCTGGGCATTGGCCACTTTTGTCAGCGAGACTTGGATAGGAGTCACTCGGGCAATATCTGTTACGCTTCTCAGCAACCACACCAAGAGGTGGCCAGGCTTATCACCTTCTGCGTGTTTCTTGGCTTGGTATGCCTCAGAATCTATATATCGCACTGATTCCACCAGTTGGGCATGGCAATCTTTCTGCTTGGCCAAGTTATCCTGTGCTGAAGCATCTTCTCGTGTGGCATTCTCCAGGGCTCTCATTGTGGTTTCTGCTTGTGTCAATTCACAGTGGAGAGCACCCCTCGCGCCCACTACGGCATGGGCCAATGGCCTTGTATTACTGTTTTTAGGTCCTTTCGTAATATCAGGTGGGTGTAGGTGGTCCCCCAGTTGGCTGCTATAAAAACTCATGAGGGCATCCTCTGTTGACTCAGAGTGCTTGGTCTGTGAACATCACCAGCTGCAATCGCCATGGTGGCACGGGTGGGAGAGGCGCTGGGGTTCCAGTGATGTTGTTGTGTCTGTGGTACTTAGTCTAAGGGTGGGCAAAGCTTGCACTGCTGCTACCCACACTCAAACGGAGAAAGGGAAGCTTACACTACTATTGCTATTATATTCTGTGTGAAAACTTCCACTGCTGTTGGAGGTGTAATGCCAGTTCTCCCTGTGAAGGAAGCTTGTGGTGATGCTGCTCATGCTGTGCCTGTTCCCTGTGTGATAGGGCAGCTTGTACTACAGGTGCCAGTGCTGTACCGATTTTGTGTGAAAGAGGTAAGTTTAAAGTGCAATTGCTAGGGCTATACCTAATCTTTGTGGCATGTGTTTCCATTGCATGTGTGGTACTAGTTATCTATGTGAATGATGCGTGTAGCTGCTGCTAATGCGGTACCTGCTATGCCTGTGACAGAGGCTGCACTGCTGCTGCTTGTGCATATGTGCAATAATATAGGCTTGTTGTTGACTTGGTCCAGTGTATAGGCATAAAGCACCCAGGAGCCAAGGATTGTCTCTTATCTGAGCCCTCTGCTCCGAAGACTGCCAAAGGCTGTACCGGTTGTAAGGGCCCTGAACTAGAGTTATAGGCCTGAGGGGCAGATGAGGGCCTATAATGTAGGAGAGAGCCTTTAACAAATGGTATAGGCCGAAGAAGAAGAGTTATGAGGCTGTTAGAACATTCCACGCATTGAGGGTAGAATGATCTAAATTAAACATGGAGAAAAAAAACAACAAACACTAGGGTGTTGGAGCAGAAGGCCTATACTGCCCATTATTGGCCCTGAACTACTCTATTGTCTTCAACGGAGTGCTCAACATTCCAGTGTTTTAAACACACAATTAGACCATCCATACACTGAGGCACTTACACTTATATGTGATTTTCATGATTTTCTCAGAAAAAACGTATTTGTTAGTGATTCTGTTGTGTGTGCCGAAGAGCACGCGTGTAGATGTCACTTCATACTAGGACCGTTTGCACAGAGTGGCAAGTCATGGTAAAAACCTTGTTAGATGTCCATAAAGCTTTTAACCAATTTTTCTGGAAGGTTTTTCATGCCTATGAGAAGGTTGGGCATTTGCCCAAAATGTACGGGGTTGCTGCTGTTTGTATGCGTTTAGGAATCCACATTAAGGGTTTGCCCTGGGCCCCACAAAAGCTTCTGCCAGTCCTGTCATATTCCTGAGACTTTGCTAATGCAACGCTGTAAGATTACAGAAGAGACTGAGCCCACTCATTCCTCAAGTACGCAGTCCATATACACCCAGTCCCTTGCTGGGAGTGAAGTTGTTTAGCAACCAAAACAAACAATGTAGCAGACACACGGGCCTGTCCATTCAATCAAATAGGAAAAACACGCCCAAGAGCATTAGAAAAGAGGCACAACATGAACATATTCAAATAACTAATGAAAGAACTGAGGGGCATATTACCAACGTTAAGCGATATTTATCGCTAACGATGCTTAGCAACGAATTTTTTAACGCTAAGCATCGTCAGAAATTATCGCAGATAAACCTTGCTATTATCAAGGTTTATCGCAAATGCGATAAAAAACGGCCGCAATGCATGAATATCGCTGAAAAGTCAGCGATATTCATGCATTACCGAGCTAATGCTCTTAGCCATGTTATCCACCTCCCATTGGATAACATGGCTAAGAACTGCTCAGGGCAGGTGTTAGTTTTTGGAGATATTCGCTCTTAGCGCGAATATCTCCAAAAGTTGGTAATAGGAGATAGCGATGTTAGCGACTGTTTCCAGTCGCTAACATCTTGGCACGCCCACTTTGCATGTCATTAGTGATAAATATCACTGACATGCAAAGTGGGGCCCAAGATGGTCGCTATCTCCTACTAGCTGTCGCTAACTGGTGTTAGCAACAGCTAGGTAATAGTGAGATAATTTTATCTCCGCTTTCTTGGCTTTTAAAGCCAAAAAAGCGGAGATAAACCCCCTTGATAATATGCCCCTGAGTTATTTCTTCATGAGACACTGACAATTTCTCTGCATGTCATCAGTTCTTTTATGAAGAGGCATATCTAGAGTCCCGTTTAAATATGCAAACAGCAAATCCTTGTTGAAAATATTTTCAGCAAACCTCCTTGCTTAATTTGAGCCGGTGATTGCAGGTTGGGCCCACCGACACACATTTTTGGGGGACCGACACTTATTTTACCCCTTTCAAACTTTGACCCAGAGCGAGAGAAAACAATTCAAAAGGGGGAAAGATGAAAGACTGAAAAACAGTAGCAAAAAAGAAAGCAGGGATGAAAACCTCAAACAGCGAGGCGGCGTGGCAGAAAGGGCCTGGCAGTGGAGGGAAGAGGCATAAGGTGGAATGAAGCATAGGCCTACTTGGTATTCGGCACCCGCCATTCGATAGCGCCGACCACTGGCTTCTGAGCACAACTGGCCCGAGCTCTTGTCCTTCTATAAATTAAGCACTGGCAAACCCTTGCTTCTGAGAATAATAGCTGCTTCTTTTCTTCTTGCTGCTACAGAAGATTAACCGCAGTCTGTTCTAGAGAAACCTTTTTCCTCAATTCCGTCAAGGGGAGTTAGGTTTCTAAGCAACCAACGTGCATAATATTGCTGCCTCGAGACCGTGTCTTCATAGAAACAGTGAAGCTACAAGGAGGATTGAAATAATTGCTGTTTTTATTACGTGTTCCTCTTGACCTGCTGCTGTGTAGTTGCCAGTGGCTTTGGACATGCGACAAATGTTTGAGAAAGGCCATAGTGCCAATATCGGCCCACTCACCAGCCCTCTTGCAGCAACATGCATGTCGCATAAATAAGCAGACCAGACAACTTTTTTGTTGGAGAAAAATTGCTGCAGGTTTATTAGCATACACAAATGCCAACAAGGTGGGTTATCTTACAGGCGATCCAAAGGCAAGCCGCCCCTCGCGGCCTACCACCTGATGGGCCAATTTGCATCGTGGCCTTGGCCAATCGGTGCTTAGCTGTTTGTGGTGAGGAGATAGCCCCTCCCACTTCCGGTGAACCATTGGTCCACCCTCTTGCTCACGCCCCCCCTACGAGGGGCGGAGCGTTCATGCGACCCCCGGTTGTACAGGTTTCCAACCGCCCGTAGGATAGCGGGGCGCCGTCGCACCCCAGGGTCCATCGCACAGACTTCCTGGGGATATTAGGCCTCAGCATCCTTTGTTCTCCTGAAGAGGGTACTCCCGGGTACCTTTCCGCCTCTGCATCGCCCTGTAACTCCACCTGCAACACAAATGAGAAAAGATTAGAGGACATTTCCCCCCACCCTGAAAGCGCCGGGTATGCGGTAGGGAGGGAAACGGCGTCAGGGTGAGGGGACAGCGGACAAAGAGGCCGCTAGGTGGGCGGGGGAGGAATATATACTCTCCTCCGCCCACACCAGGCCGGAATTGACGAGCGGGACCCTTACAGGGATCTCAGAGCACTGGGCTGCCCCGTGTGCCATCTTGTGGCACTATGGGGGCCGCCCTCTTACTAGTGTCCCCTGCGAGGACGTGTCGGTCGGCCTGCATAGTGCCAATATCGGCCCACTCACCAGCCCTCTCGCAGCAACATGCATGTCGCATAAATAAGCAGACCAGACAACTTTTTTGTTGGAGAAAAATTGCTGCAGGTTTATTAGCATACACAAATGCCAACAAGGTGGGTTATCTTACAGGCAATCCAAAGGCAAGCCGCCCCTCGCGGCCTACCACCTGATGGGCCAATTTGCATCGTGGCCTTAGCCAATCGGTGCTTAGCGGTTTGTGGTGAGGAGATAGCTCCTCCCACTTCCGGTGAACCATTGGTCCACCCTCTTGCTCACGCCCCCCCCTACGAGGGGCGGAGCATTCAAGCAACCCCCGGTTGTACAGGTTTCCAACTGCTCGTAGGATAGCGGGGCGCCGTCGCACCCCAGGGTCCACCGCACAGACTTCCTGGGGATATTAGGCCTCAGCATCCTTTGTGCTCCTGAAGACGGTACTCCCGGGTACCTTTCCGCCTCTGGATCACCCTGTAACTCCAACACAGCCCTGGGTGTGGCGACCGTCGCAGCCAGGGGCCCCCCACCAAGGCCGGCATTCCTCCTACTATTTCTAGCGCGGTATTTCTAGGGCCTCTCCCCTAATCAGCCTGAACAGATCCAAGTTTAAATCGGGCAGGAGTGCCAAAATGTCCTCCCAAAGCCCCTTGCGCTTGGCGTAAGGTCTCCCATGTCTAATGACGTCCTGTCTCCTCTGCCCCTTGAATTACACACAGCGCAGGACTTCCTGCGCATTGGCTCCAGCGCCTCCCTTGACGAGCGCCTTGCCTACAGAGATAGAGACATGTCTTGACCACTGAAATTTACCTGTCCCCCACTGGTGGCAAAACACACCGTAAGTTCAATGTGGTCGTTCTATCAGGTGCCATAGCATGCCGTGATGGCCAGCGCAAAATTCGTAAAAAGATCCTTGGTACACACACCAGGTGTCACATTCAGGATTGGGGAAATAAGAGTATTGGGTCCGATCATGAAACACTGCAAAATTTTGCAAAGTGTCAACCTACACTGCTTGCTGAACCAGGGACTGGTCACAGATGCCTGGACCCTGCTAACCGCTTGAGACCCTTATATATACACCAGGGTGGTGTCGACTAAAGATAGTGTGTCACAAGGTTCCCTAATTGGTGGATAAGGAGTATCCACTGGAACCAGTCTGTGAAAGTGTAAATACAGTGACACGCACCTCAGTCCAGAATACCCTTGCCTGATCCTCAGAGGCACCTAGAGCCCGCTGCCCCCCGCAGCGCATGGCGAGGGAAAACTGGCCCAGAACCCCCAGACTGAGATTCGAACACTATCACCACCACAGGCTCTAGCTAAAGATTGGCTACCGATGACCTGGCAAGGTTTGACACTTGTACAAGTCATCCCCCTGTGCCTGGCCTTCGTTGGACCCTATGAAGCTTTTAACAAGCAGCCTATACAATTGTATATACATGCTGTGCAACTAGGGGAACTAATACTTCCTCCTCTTACTTCCTGGTATGTGAACACTGCAAAAGGAATCCTGACTTTCGTACCTGAAAACAACTAAATAGATACTGTCTGGGAGAAAACCTTACCCAAGCACCTAGCCAAGGGTCCTCCACTGCGAGTCAACCCCTGTTGTAGAACTGTAGACTGTAAAAATTGCCTGCCCCTTGCGGACCCTTCACGTAAAAAACAGCTAAAGCAATCGCCTACATGGCCGCATATGTGCCAACATGTGTCCCACAATATTAAACAAGTAGAGGTTATAATGTATCAGCCTGAACCACAGTGGAGCCAGAGCTGAGAGGTCTTAGTGGGATCAGAATGGAGGAGGTATATGTGGCTAATGCAGGCCCAAAATTCTGTGCAAATTGACAATGCATCACCATGGTGCCAATTTGCCAGAGTATAGAAAACTGGCAATGCTGTGGTACAACTATGTGAGTGTCTCGGCGTAGGCCAGAATGTATGAGTTATATGTGTGGCTCATGCAGGCCCATCTAATCTGCAGGGCTACCCATCTAGTCAGGTGATGTGCTGAATATTGCCTGGTATATAGCTGCTATGGCATAGCCTCCCTATATTTCTTACAAAAGGAGCAGTACACTTCCAACAGCCCATCTGTTGACATAGTCAATGCCGCTTAGTTGCACAAGCTAAAGAGGCCATAATAAAGCTTTCTTGCATAGTCAACCATGAACTAGCCACCCTTTTTCAGAGCTACACGGGTTCAACTGCTATGTGTGACATTTCCATTAGTTCAGTGCACAAAGAGTGACATTGGTTTTTCCCCTGCAGTTTGTATAAAGACCGTTATTACCTGCCCCCTCTGGGCCCTACAAGTAAAACCCAGCCAAAACAATTGCAGGCCCACCTGCTAAGACACAACCCAAACTGGGTGTAACGTGCCAATAAGTGTCCAAGTTAATCTGCGCACCAGAAATTAAACAAACCGATAAATCCACAGGCAAAGTCACCAATGATCTCCGTGGCGTCAAGCGGTCCTCTCTGAAAGCCAGACAGTGCTGAAGGTGCTGAAGATGACAATTGAGGGACGGTGCCGCACACCAGAAACAACCACCCTGTAAAATCGAGCACCGATGAACTTGCTTCTGCAAAAGCAGTGGCGGGCCATAGCCGCACCTCTGGGAGTCCAGGCTTGACTCTCACCTTACAGGGTTAAAAGTTACCAGTATGACAAGTGTGTACCCTGCCGCTAAATAGGCGGGGAAAATCGAGAGGGCCACTCCCCCCTTGTGCGACCCAGGTGGATGTCATGACATAAAAATATAATTAATTAGTGTGTCCAGGTATATTTTTGCCCAGCTAGTTAAAGGAGTTCAACAATAGCTGATTTGAACAATTCCAAAACTATTAACAAAATACTACTAGCTGCACTTAGTAACGTAAGCACTCCTACGATCCCTATCAAGAGGAGGCATGAGCGTCGCCTGCTAGAAACATGTGCATGAGACAATTTGTCACAATAATGCATGTAACTACCCTTACTACATGTCAAAAAGAGCATGCCCCATAACACTAACGTGTGAAAGCTTTTACCCCGCCATCGTTGTGAGGCTCCCTGGTGCATCCGGTCGAAAGCAATAAGATATTTTGCTATCCAGGAGGCTGGAACAAAATTGCACCAAATTGTGTATTGCTGGGTCTTATTAAGGCAGGGGTAAAGTAAGATAGGGTCTCTCCCTTGCCACCTACTCAGAGTGGTGCCTGTGTACCTGATCCCATAGTCCTGACATTAGAAAAAGGTTACACTCAAATCTTGGACTTGTCGACCCAGAAACCCACACCCTGGCCCCAGTGCGTTCTTCTCCTGTAATTGATCCAAGCCCTGGCAGGCCGGTCTGCTAGGCGTGGTTTATCATTTTAAGAATGAAACCCGTGTGTTACAGGGATAAAGAACTAATCCATGACAACAGCCCCACCAGCACTGACCGTTGAGCCTATTGCTAACTCGATCACCAGGATCAGAGCCTCTTACTTGCACCCCAGTTGCTCTACAAAAGAACACATTACATTATTACCCATGGGATGCATGGATGGCCAGACACACAATTTGATTAAAGACAACGCATTTCGATTTTGTCACAGGGGATGCAAGAACTGTCCACCCTCTGCCATAGCTTACCGAGCGTACACCCCAAATAATTTCCTAGTAACTAAAAATTGCCCAGACTCAACAGTTGCTTTGAAAGAGAAAACATCCTGTTATAGCCCCGGGACCACTTGCTCTGCACAGATTCACCAGTCGACTAACCATGATTACTACCATGGGGTGTAACTTGCGCGCCCCACAACAGGGACAGTAATGACTCCAGGGGAGAAATAGGGTCCCGGACCCTAGCTCACAGCCCCCCCCCAGTGTGCAATATCCTTATCCTGTTGAAGGTACAGGTGGCCCCCCACGCGGGTCGGGCAGTTCTCCAGCGTGTTTCCTGCATGCGAGACATACAACATCCATTAGAAGCCCTGCCCCCCCTCAAATACCACATATATTCTCTGCAATGAAGCCGGGGCTACCAGTGCCTCCCACACTACACTCCCAAGGCCACGCCTGTTTGCCAGCTACGAGAACTAGTTTGACCCTATTACATTCTCAGAATGGGTTGGGTGGGGCAAATACTTGTCGCGCCGGAGGCAGGAGTGTAGTGTTGTGTCTTGAAAATAAGTCCATTATTCCAATTTTTTATAGTCGGATAATGACCAATGCACTTAGGTGTGTGTGATTAGGATCACATCTAAGACGTTCCCTTACCTTTCTACCTAGGAACACCTCCTCATCCCAGGCCTACAAGCTGACCTCAACGTTCTTCTCCTATGAATACCTTACAATTGCCATATATCCCTCACTAATATCTAAAGGAATATTTGCTAATTTATCAAGTTAAATACTCCTTAACAATGTACGTGTCTTCCCTCCGTGTCCTTGAGGTTAGCGAGTGCCAATTATTGCAGTATTCTCCTTCTACATCTTATAGGTACTCATTTGAAAAATTGCATACGTCACTTAAGTCTTGCAACACACCGTGTTCTACCTCTTACAACGTGTTTGCTTCCAGTACTTGCCAAGTGCCAGCAATGCTTACGTAACGTTTGTTCGTGTGTGACTTCCTGCCATGTACTGTAGTCATAACCTCTCCTTGTAATTAGTATGCTTTGTAACTTGCACTTGTGTCACTTTCTTCTCCTGGCAAACACTGTTACCTCATACTTGATTATATGCCCGTGTCTGTCACTATGATACATGGGACTTAGCGTTTTCGTTTTGGAAGAGTTCACTTATGGAGCTCCCATGTAACAGTTCTGCTCCAAAATGTGAAGCGCCTGACACCTTGGGTGAAGTCCGCGCTATGGAAAGGGAAAATCTAGCGTGGGAACGCCACCAAGGAGATAGCTGCCAATAAGGTGTGATGACAAAATTGACCTTTCCATGAATTCAGAGTGGAGACTCCTTCTTGTAGCAAGCCTGAGGGAAGGCGGTAAAAACTTGTGTAGCCATCAGACGATGCCCCACCGATGCAAGGGTTGGTGAGTGAAACGGACCTATTTCATGAATGCTGCTGCACTCCGCTATGAGATCTAAGCATTTACCCAGAGTTAGCTCTTCCGACTCAACTTTCACCATCATTTCCCAAATATGCTCTGCCACGTTCAACAAAAAAGTTGACCCCCAAATGGAGAGCAGCAGTGACGGCGTAAAATCCTAGAAATCAACATAGTTGCGTAAATCACAAACGAAAGAAAAGCCCGACTGGGAACCCAGCTGAGCCTGGCCTAGTCCCCGCTGAACAAACGGGGGCGTGCACGTGCCCTCCGCTCCCCCCCTGGCGCCAGAGTGACTAAACGTCCTTGAGTCCCGGCACCTCCCTGACTAGTAAGTCGCTAGGACGCGCCAGTGCAACGGGGGGGGGGGCATCCTATTAAAATTAGGGACACCAAAAGACCGACAGCGGAGTCCCGCAGCCGCAACCCTGGGAACCTAGTTCTACTGAGCACCTTGTCGAGCTCGCTACAGGTAGTGCCACCAGCCGGCAAAAGCTGAAAAGTTACAAGAAGGAAAAAATGATAAAAACGCTATACGGGCCACCAGGCCAAGTAGTGCAATCCGGTGCCTGTAGCACGCCCGGGTCACAAGCGGGCGATCTATTAATTGGGTGCCATTTTTACAAATTTTCTTAGTTCCGGAGAGGAGGCGAGGCCCTCACACAAGTGGGCGCCATTTTAAAATCAGGTGGCCCCATGAGAGAGGTGGGGGCCCAGAACTTGTGGCGCCATTTACACTATACCCGTTCCTGAACCAGGGAGATAGCTCTGCTGCTTACGCTCTCCCAAATTAGTAAGTGGCACCATGAACAGCCTCCCCCAAGACTGGGCCTGCTCGATACTAAACACCGTATCAGGAACGCCTCTAGCCTGTGTTGGCAGACAGCAGGTCCTGCAGTTAGCCAAAGAACATAACATAACAATCGAAAGTAGGAGCATGCCCGATGAACTAAATGCTACAAGGCGTTACGCAGGTTTTTTTTCCCCCAAACTGCTCAGTAATAAGGAAACCAGCTCCTCCTCAGTACAGAATAAACGCTAAGCTACCCGGAAAGCTGGATGAGAGAATCGGCGGTAAGCGCATACAGCTCACGCAGGTAAAAGAAAACCACTAAAACGTAAATAAAACTTCAGCCCTTTCATTGCATGCCGTAACGCCCGGAAAACACAGGGCTAGACTGAACACACCTGTTTACTGTGAAGTTGATTGGACATTGCGGCAGTAAAACCAGGAACCATCGAATCCTTACAACTAAACGCATAACCCAAACGCTGAAGGGTCATGCCGAAGCCCAAACCCGGCCCCTCAGCGTTGTGCGTGGTCACCACCAATCCTGTCCCCGCCAGGAGCAGACAGCACATGGGCATCCGATCGCCCAATGTTTTATGACCTCCTTTTAACCGAAGCAGTGATAGCCTAAGCAAACACTTTCAATAAACGCCCACAAGATGACCTCCTCCTCGTGATCAAACACAACACCTCCGAGATCGGGATGCAGGGTATGCACAAAACCAGCTCAGAAGCCCGTGTAAAACCACTGCACCGGAAACAAAGCCGCAGACTTCCCAGCCAGTGTATATGATAAATCAGCTGTGCGAGGCCAAACCATGGCACCGTACACATCGCATGGAGAGGGAAGAGACAAGAGTGACAGGAAGCACCGAAAAGGTTGTTCTGGTAGCGCACTGGGATTAACCTTAACTTGCTTGAGTTCCTGTGCAGTTCGGGTGCGGATGCGACCGGGGGAGCTCCCCCTCCCCTCTGTGCAATGCAGCCTGATGCAATTGAGCCCGTGGCGGTCTGATGAAAAGTGTAAAGGTACCATCAAGATGATAAATCCCGTCAGCACTCGCCAATTAAATCAATCCGCCCGAGGCGGGGAAGTTCTGCCAGTGAACGTAGGAGCGACAGAGACGGAGATATTGTACTCTGACCCAATGCACATAGAGATGCCTCCGTCCGTCGCCTGCTCTTACTGTCCCCACCCCCGCAAACTGATGAAAGAAAGTAGAGGGCCGAGCTGCACCAGGCGCAGATGTGAGAAAAGGGAGGGGGGGCGTGCTGGCAGCTGGGAAGATGCCTCAATTCTAAACTGGCACGGCGGAAAATGGACCCCCTGCTTCGACCACCGTACCCAATGCACGCCACCATGCACCCTCACCGCCCCCCGGCATTGCCCGCGTCACAACCAGGCCCTCCTGGCCTTACACCCGCACGCAGCGCCCATGTGCATATTTCCCATCTGTCTAATTCCCGAGCCCAACCAGGAGACCGTACCCCTCAAGGCTGCCCTCAAACCCACATGCATGCAGGCTCAGGAACAGTGGACAACAAAACACTCACCGGAAAACCCGGGGCCACAAAACCCGACGCGAGACCAAGACGAGCCAAACGGCGTCAGGGTGAGGGGACAGGTGACAAAGAGGCCGCTAGGTGGGCGGGGGAGGAATATATACTCTTCCCCGCCCACACCAGGCCGGAAGTGACGAGCGGGACCCTTACAGGGATCTCAGAGCACTGGGCTGCCCCGTGTGCCATCTTGTAGCACCATGGGGGCCGCCCTCTTACTAGTGTCCCCTGCGGGGACGTGTCGGTTGGCCTGCAATATTTTTCTTTATTGACCTACTATGAAAACGTTTATGTGACGTTTTGTTCCAGTATTGATCCAACATTGAACTGGGCCTGGTATCTCAGAAGAGGTCAAAGGTGCAAACTGGAAAGGTGGAGCAACACACAACATCAGGCATCTTACTTTAACCAGTTGGTGCCACTGAGACCAGCTCTGCATTCAGGACCCAGAAGGCTGATGCTCATTAAGCAATGGAGATGAAACATGGTCTCCTTGTGCAGCAGTGACTGACATTGGGTTTGTGTTGGAGATCCGTTTTCAGCAAACACTCAGGGCCTCCTTACCAGTTTGACGGTGCGGGACCACTCGCTCCCCACACCGACAAACCCGTGGTTAAACCGCTTGCCAGATTAGGAGTTTTCTCAATCAATCAGTCAATCATCCATTTGTATACTGCAGTACTCACCCGTGAGGGTCTCAAGGTGTTGAAGGGGCCTCCTATCAGGCAGGCGGTACTTTGGCGTTCCCAGGGTGGTGCCTATGAAATATGCACTCCAATAGGGACGTCACAATCAGCACCTGCACAGCGTGGACTGCTGCAGTCCATGCAGTGTAGGTACTGGGGTGCATGCAAACAGGGGGAAACAACATGTGCCTCCCTGCATGCACCCCATGGCCCTGAGGCAACAGAGCCCTGTAGGGCCACCTTTGTTTCCTCCTGCCACAGTTTTCATGGCGGGCTCACCGCCAAGAAAACCGTGGTGGAAAGAAAACTTGTAATATGCTTGGCGGGACTTCCATTGCGGCCTCAAGATAGCCGCGCCACCACTAGGGATCTCTGATCCCTGGCGGTAGAAGTGGTCCCAGGGCGGCCTGACCGTCCTGGTCCTTATAGGGCTGCCGGAGGACCGCAACCGCCTCGCCCCCGCCGCCAGACTCATAATGAGGCCCTTATTAGCATTGGGACATATAAATGTTCACCTCAGCTTGAGGAGCAGTGAATATGTTAATGATTCACTAATAACTGAGGCTAAAACATAGTCCTAATCTGAGGTTATTGGGATTGTTTTGATGAATGGGAGAGTTGTGATTACTTCTGCAACTGCTTGGGAATTTTTCTGTATCTGAGAATGACACGTTATAAACTCTGTGTTTCGTACATTAAAAATGGCTCATATTTCTCGCACACTTAACTCCATTCTCTTTTCCACTCTCAACTTGTAGGTATCCCTGCTGCACAATGGCAGAAGCAGAAACTGCTTCTTTGGCTGTTCAGCACTTAACCTTCACCTGATATGTGCCCCGGCCGTCTCTAGGGCGGTGCAACTGGTGCCACTTAAGTTTTGGTCTTAAGTTTGACTGAGACCAAAAACTTAAACTTAAGACAAAACTTAATTTTAACTGAGACAAAAGTCTTACTTTACTACTCGTAAATGCCCTTTGTGAATACCGAAAGTCGTAAAGTTAGACTTTCTGCTCATTTTACTTCTGTGAATCAGGCCCTATAACTTCAGGAGGATACTTCGTATAGTTTAGTTTTCCTACATACTATCTATAGTTCTTCATCACCCTATATTTATTAATATTTATAAACATTAAATTATCTCCACTCAAGCGCTAGACCTGAGAACAGAAACAAATAATTCTCTCCAACCATAAACATAAAAAAGCCTATGTAAAGGTAATACATTCTTTTTAATGTTCATCTTTTATAGAAATCATCATATTATTTAAAAAAAGACTAAACAGTTCAAATTGATTTTAAAGTACATGGAGCTTCATTGTTGCTCCCATCTTTTCTGTCTTCCATTAAAAAGAGAAAAAGAGAAAGCAATCTGCTCCTGTAAAGGCAATACTGCTGTCTTTTTAAGGCCGTCACTCACAGTGGGATGTACGTCGTTGCAACGCATGCCTTTACGACGCAAGTTTTACAACGCAAGTCGTTACAACGACTTGCGTTGGGGGGCGCTGGATAGTGAATAGTTTAATTTACTATTCCAACTCCAGTCCCCGTGGATAGTAGGGAAGGTGTTGGATAGTAAATTAAAACTATTCCCTATCCTAGAGCGCCCCCCAGCTCAATTTGTTGTAAAAGTTGCGTTGTAATAGTTGCGTCGTAAAGGTACCTCGTTGTAAAAGTTGCATTGTAAACGCTGTTCCCCCTCACAGTGATGTTAGCCAATAGCTGAAGTGGAAGGTATGTTGGGCCTTGCTGTATGCTGGAGGAGAAGAAACAATTAACATCAAAAGGTCTTGGCTAACACCGGACTTAAAAAACAAGTCCTGGTGTTTTATGTACAAAATCTCACCCTGCCCTTCGGCAGATAGTTTACTTAGTAATGTTAAAAAAAAAGGCCTGGAATATTTACCTTTTTAGACTTAACAAAGACAAACGTGCCTAGTTTTATCCCTAAGACTTTATAAATTGCAACAGAGTCTAGTGAGACTTGAGGAAGTCTAATAACTGCAACACATCTGAGAGAAAACTATAATGAGCCCTACATACACTGTTACTAACTAGCTGTTGGTATACAACAGTATTAAATGGTAAATTCTCCTTTTTTGGTACCCAAAAGGGAGCAACCATTACTCTGTCATTCCCAGAGAGACCACCAATCCTATTGACCAAGGATGACATAATGAAGTGTTGAAACAACCGGATAACCAGGAAGGGATTCAAGGGGTGGAGGAAGCCCAGCCACCCTGAAAGAAAGGGTGAGAGCTGTTGACTCTAGCTTTAGGAGCGATGGAGCTCACGGGTCGGGATATCCTATATCCCCATTAAAGCTCCTCTTGGGACCTCCTGCTACTCAGGCACGACAGGACAGTGCCCTATAGTTAGAGGAGTCTCATTGCTGAGCAGGGAGGCCCAACATCCCACACCTCAGCTTTGTGGCTTCCACCCAGGAGCAGGATGCTGATGGTTTCAGGAGGTAGGCTGCAGCCCTGGGTCAGCCTCACCGCAGGCTCCTTTCAATGCTGATCATGGATTTGCACGTTCTTGGATACAAACAATAAATGCAATGGGTTATACATGGAGCTACGTTAATATTGGGGGAGGTGAGATCAAAATCACTTTACAAAACATTTAGGGGCCTATTTACAAACTGCATGACTGCACTTCTTAGTACTTTTAGTAGAACTACATTCGTACTGCTAACTTACTAAAAAATACTTTTCACATGTCTATATGTGAAGGTGCCACCGCATCTTCTGTCTTTTCTCTGTGAAAAATTACCCCCAGACTGCGAAGAGCTCTGCACATGTTAAGTGTATGTTCTGTAAGTACATGTTGGAGGGAATCAGGGGAGTGGCGGGAAAATGGGGAACACATATGGCTAAAGAAAAGGGGTTAATGGGGTATAGAGGGGCTTACGGAGGGCTGGGCAGGGGTTTAGGGAGGGACAAGCACTGGCCCACAAAAGACAGATCATCTATAATTACTGCAGCCAGCAAGCATTGGCAAAGCCAATAGGTCTCGCAAATGTAAAAGCTATTGGCTTTGCCAATATGTTTAGCCTAGCCATGTTGTACACCAATGTGGCTGCTGTCTAGCATGGCTAAACGTTAGTTGGGTAAAGGGGAGTGACATGGAGTGGAGTGTCATCAAATGGAATAAGTGGAGTGGTATGGAATGCTGTAGAGCAGAGTTGAGTGATGTGGAGTGGCATGGAGTGTCTTGGAGGGAGTAGAGTGTCGTAGAGTGAAAGGGTGGAGAGTGGAATAGAGATGAGAGTCCTGGAGTGGCGTAGAGTGTCGTGGAGTGCCATAGAGTGCCGTGGAGTGGTGTAGATCAAAGTGGAGTAGTGTAGAGTGCTGTAGAGTAGATTGGCATAGAGCATAGCAGATTGAGGTAGAGTGGAGTGGCATAGAATGGAGTAATGTAGGAGAGTTGAATGGCATAGAGAGGAGTTGAGTGTTATAGAATGGAGTGGCGTAGAGTGGAGTGGCACAGAATATCAGAGAGAAGTGGCCTAGATTGGAGTGGAGTGAAGTGGAGTAGAGTGGAGTAGTGTGTTGTAGAATAGAGTGAAGTGGCATGGAGTGGCATAATGGGAGTTGCATAAGGTGTTGTAGAGTGGAGCAGTGTTGCAGAGTGACATAGAGTGGAGTAGAGTGTTATAGAGTGGAGTGGCATAGAGTGGAGTAGAATGGAGTACAGTTTATTGGAGCAGAGCATCATAGAGTGGAGTGTCATAGAAAGTAGTGGCGTAGAGTGGAGTAAAATGTCCTAGAGTGAAGTGGCATAAAGTACAATGGTGCAGAGTAGATTGGTGTAGAATGCATTAGTTTTTATTAAAGTGGTTTAGAGTGCATTGGCATAGAGAGCAGTGATTTAGAATAGAGTGGCTTACAGTAGAGTGACTTAGAGTAGAGTGTAGTGGCGTAGAGTGGTGTGGTTCAGGGTAGAGTGGAGTGGTGCAGGGTAGAATGCAAAGCTGTAGAGTAGAGTCGCGTAGAGTGTAGTGGTTCAGAGTAGAGGGAAGTGGTGCAGAACAGATTTGAGTGGCGTGGCGTTATGCAGAATGTAGCGGCAAAGAGTACATAGGCATAGAGTGCAGTAGAGTGGCGTAGAGTTGAGTGGTGCAGTGGCATAGCATGCAGTGGCATAGAATAGAGTGATGCAGATTAGAGTGGTGAACAGTAGAGTGGTGCAGAGTAGAGTGGTACAGAGAGCAGTGGCATAGAATACAGTGGAGCTGAGTTGAATAGAGTGGCATAGAGTGAAGTGACGTAGAGCGCAATGGTGTAGAGTGGCGTAACAGGGAGTGGTGTCGAGTGCTGTGGTGCAGAGTAGAGTGGTGTTGAATTAAGTGGCAGAGAGTGTAGTCTTACAGAGTAGAGTGACGAAGCGGGCAGTGAAATGGACTAGAGTGGCACAGAGTAGACTGGTACAGAGAGCAGTGGCATAGAGTACAGTGGTGCAAAGTGGAATAGAGTGCAGTGACAAATTGCACTGGTATAGAATTGCATGGAGTGCAGTTGCTTACAGTGAAGGGTGCAGAGGAGAGTGGCGTTGAGTTCAGTGGAGGAGAATGCAGTCTTGCTGAGTAGAGTAGCGCAGAGGAGAGTGGTGCAGAGAGCTGTGGCTTAGAGTACAGTGACTTCGTCTAGAATAAAGAGGCTTAGTGTGCAGTGGCACAGCATGCAGTTGTGCAGAGTGCAGTGGCATAGAGTGTTGCAGAGAAAAGTATAGTGCAGTGGTGCAGAGTAGGTGGCATGGAGTGCAGTGGTGTAGAGTGCATTGGTTTTGAGTAAAGTGATGTTCAGTGCAATAGCATGGAGTGCAGTGGGTAAGAGTAGAGTGGCGTAGAGGGCAGTGGCATAGAGTAGAGAGGTGCAGAGTAGAGTGGCAAAGAGTGGCACAGTGTAGAGTGCAGTGGCATAGAGCTCAGTGCCCATGGGAGGTTACAAAAGTTGAAAAGGTGGTACTAAGGGGGGACGACTAAGCCTATTTCCCAACCGAAAGCACCCCTTTAGAAAGGACAAATTGAAAAGATGGGCGGAAATGGGCAGAGCTTCAAGTCAATACCTGACTACATCATGTCTCGAAGAGACAGAGCAAGCACTGCTTAGGCGAGACCTAAAAAGGACCCAAAATATTTGTAAATGTACTTCAACTCACTGCTGGAGTAAGTCTAGCACCACACAGGACCAACTACTGGTACTGCAACACCTCTCATGTAAAAGGGACATAAAATAAAACACCAAAGGATCTAAAGTTAGAATTAATTAAATTATTTAATCTATTTAAAATATGAATTAATTGTATTTAATGTTAAAAAATATCTATAAACTAAGCACATTTATTATTTTCTTTTTAAATATTTCAATAACCTTTTTAAATTAATGTTACATTAATGTTTAATAACAAAATAATAAATTTTTTTAAGTAATTCTGTACATCACTTTTAATAATTTTAATACATAATAAAAATATGTAATTTTTTTACTTTAGGTTCGAAGTTTTGTTTGAAATTAAACATCAGAGAAATAATCTTCTTTTATTATATTCAAAATAATTTGATTTTTTATTTAGAATTAAGTATAAATAAATACAATTAATGTAAAATAGCCTATGTTCTTTCTGCATTCAGGGACATAAAGCCCTGGTTTTATAATGGGATAAACAAGGCTACAAGGCCCAGAATGCAAAGAATATGCCTGCAGTGAATCAGTCACGCATGGACCTAGTAAACTTGACAGGCATGCATGAATGCAAGACAGTGTTGCTTGTTCATGAGATGCGGTTCTTCTCGCAGGTAGTTAGGTCTGTCGCATGGATGAGATGATTATGGGTGCACAGTTCTGTGCAATACTGCGCTGTGACCATAATGTCGCGGTGGTCTTCACTGTGATGATGGGTATCTGTTTACTGTATTTAATAATTTATAAATGTGCTTCTTCCCTCCTTTTTTTTTGTGTTTTTTTTGTTTTCAAAGAATAAACACAGCACATGGTTTAGTTCCCAGATGTACTTTTTCCTTGTAATTTTTTTCTTTTCTTTTTCTGAGTGGTTTGGTTTAGTAAATCTGCTTTGGTTCTATTGTTCATGCGGTCTATGTGTTGGAACACAATTAAATGTGTTAGTTGAAGATGTGCGATTTTTCTTTGCTCGGTTGTGTTCATCTTGATGGGTGGGCCCTGCCACGGAAATGTGATTTGTACTCACAATAACTTACCTTTAGTTACAGTTGGGTAAGACAAAGCTTTAAGCCATGTCTGCTTCCTGAGATACTTGCTTTTCAATAGCGGTTTGATGGCCCAGCCAGACGTGGGGACGTGGTTTTGTCTGATGGGCTCTTTGCGTTTTCCCAGAGTGGTCTCGTAGAATGATTGTCAGTGAGCCAAGGAGAGCAATTATCGGGTCTGCCTCTTGCTTAGCAGTCGCCGTTCGACTTTCCCTCATTGTGCTGATTTGTTTTTTTTAAAGAAATCCTATATGTTATTGCATGTGGTCTGAGGCTTTCAAGCAGGAAATGGATGTTGAACCATTCTTAACATTTATTTGGGTTAGTCTTAGGCTTCAACAGGTCTGTAGAAAAATTCCTGTGTTTTGATGTAAGAAGGACATTTTGATACCGCTTGAAGTGTTGTATTTCATTGTAGTTTTCAGTTATATAGTGCTTTATACCCCTGACGAGGCCTCAAAGCACATTTTTGTATGGCTACCATCCTACTTCGTGGGAGTGCTATAGGGGAAGAATGTGGGTCTACATCTGGGCCTGTGAGAGTAGTGTTTTGGTGTCCCTGTATGAGTACAAGAGTTGAGATTTTAGCGTATTTTGTCACTAAGCATGAATTTAAAACAAGGAGTAAGAGATAGCAGGGTTAAGCATTAGCATGCTGATCTATGGATGCATATAAAGTGTGTGAGTGCAGTGTGGCCTATATGGAATGTGTTTGTGTTGTACATGTTTGACAAAGACTGATCCAGCCTTGTTGCAGTAAGTGCATAGATGCAACTACGCATGTGTGTAGAAAAAATGTGTGTGAAGGGGCACCTTCTGGAAATGCATTCGGACCTGGTTTGAACTGATCGGTGTCACACAGTTTACATTTACACTAGAAGTGCCCAAAGGGGAACGGGTGCACCCTTGGTGGTGGAGTCTTACATCATCTGCAGTATTTGATCTAGAACCTACAGTGGAGTGACAGAGTAGCAACCCATAGAAATTTACATTATGTAACCAGTCATGATATATCATCTAAGGAGATGGGGTGGGCGACAAACTCCACTCCGCTGGTGGAATTTGCGGAATTTTGCACATTGCGCGTCGAGCATGGAGTTCCGAAAAACTCTGGGAAGCGGCGTGGAGCTAAGTTTTTCCAGTCACACTGATTTTACAGCACAGGACAAACTCCCAGCGCTAAAGACAAGTGCAAGCAGTGTGACTTACTGCACTTTACTGCTTGCGGAACTCCACGGTGCGTGGCGGAATGTTTCAGAACTTTGCAAACCCCGCCCAGGCCTACTGAGGAGTTCTTTTGGATGTGGCAGGGAGCAGCCCATAAAGTTGGACCATATGGAACTATCCACAGTATTTGCCATCGTGGTGCCACCCGGTGGCAACAAAGGTGCTACCATTATGCTATCAGCCATTCAGGGTAGCTGACTGGTCTGCATAGTTGTGACAGGAAGCAACCTATGGAAATGGCTTTTACAGCTAGCCATATTATTTGCTCTGTGGGGTGCCGATCAACAGGCTTAAGATGTGTATGGGACTAAGAGATCTCCAACCTTTTCTTTCTAAAGAGCTACTTATGTTGAATGAAAATCATCTCAAGCTACTATTATTATTAGTATTGTAAGGTTGTAATAGTCACAACATCAGGCAGGAGTACATTGGTTGCCACCCTACTATTCAACATTAGCATCAATGATCATTTCAGTGCATCAGGCAGGGTTGTCAGCAGTAATGTAAAAAGTATTTGTCAGTCTTGAATGCCTTTACAAGGGTGGTGCATAAGTGGTAGCTGCAACGCCCCTGGCACCAAGGTAGTATATATTAGTAATACATTTCCCCAACACCCAATTATTTAACACTCAAATATCAGCTTTTAATATATTTCTGAAATTCAACCATTTTGTTCTCCAATCAGCAGCTTAGGAGTTCTAAACATACAGACATTTCAATTTCAAATACGCACTTTTAAATTTTGTTCTACATACATTTGTTTAGAATAGCAAAAGCTTTTAATTTAGTAGGCTGGGCTGTACACAGGAGAGCTACTTACGGGCAACGGGAGAGCTACCAGTGAGTAGCTCATGAGCCACTCGCTGGAGAAGCATGGGGGTGGGCGGAGTTTGTGGAGTTGCACTATACGGAATTCCACGGAGTTGCATAAAAACAAAGTGGAATTCCACAGAGTTCCGCGCCACCATTCTGTGTATAGGGTGCACTGACATACTCCTTCACCCACACCAGGCACCCCGTCAGGGGCAGGTACTCATGCTTGATATGCCGGGGGTTGTTCTGCTTCCTCCTGGACATCTTTCTCTGCTCGGCTCGGTTTGCTGCTGCCAGTTCGGGGGAGTTTGGATTTGCAGAGCCTCAAGGCTGGGATTCCAATTCCCCACTTCCCAGGGCGGGAGTCAGGCAACTAGACAAGGCATGGGTAGCACCCACTCACGGGAGAAGAGTGTGCTCCGGGTCCGCCCCTCGCGCCAGCGCTTTAAGGGTAGAACTGGGGCATAGTTGGACTGGTGGAGGTGGGTGCTGCTGGCCAGGTAAAGGGTACTCTAGTGATCTCCAGAGGTGCCTCCTGAATCCCAGGGAATAGAGATACCACCAGCCCCAGGGATTCCCGAGTCTAGAGTAGCCAAGCTGTCCAAACTCTGCAAACTTCGTCAGAGGAGCGGAGTTCGCTGCCCACCCTTAGTTGGGACCACCCATTAGCAGTGGTAGCAATGTAGGTGACATTAAGAACTTCGGGGCATACCAACAAAGAATAGCGATAAACATCGCTGAGCGGGTTTAGCGCGGATGAGTTTAATACCAGCTATCAACAAATTTAATTACCGAGATATCGCGTTAATAACAACGCATATCTCCACGGCGATATTAATTCCGGCGAAAGCGGCGAAATCCACGCACATCGCTGGAAATCCAGCGCTACAACGGAAGCGATCAGGTACTCCTTGCTAGTAGGGAGATGTGGATTCAGCCATAGAATCCACCTCCCATCATATGCATAGCTAAGTCTGCTTTTTAGCAGACGTAAGCTTTCGGCATTATCCGCGGTTAGTGCAGATTCTTTTTTTTTTCTTTCTTTTTTTTTTGCCCCCCCTTTCCCACCCCTTCTACATGAGCCCCCCCCCTGCGTGCGCCCCTCCCTTCCCCCCCACCGACTGAAGCAGGCAGACCTAAGGTCTCTGTGATGGAGTCTGACCGTCAGGTTCCCTCTGCCTTACATCCTTTAGCTTATATTTCTGGTGCATTATACCACAGTGTTATCAATTATTCATCTTCTCCCCCCCCCCCTTTTTTTAGGTCTCGGACCGATGGCTGGCTTGCCAGCTGGAAGTCGGAGAAATAATGTCTTTCAGTGGGTACTTTAAACCCGCCTCTCTCCTCGTCTCTCCTCCATTGGCTGGCTTCCTAAACGGAGGCCAGCCATTGGAGGAGAGAGGCGTCCCTCGAAAGAAGCTCCGTCTCTTTCGGATTCGGGGGCGTATTGGTGCTGTTCTTTCCACTTTTAAGCCCCGCCCCTTTTGGGGACAGCCAAACACGCCCCCGAATCCGAAATTTGTGGAGCTTTGCGGCCGCCATTTTTTTTTCTCGTCTGCCGGTGAGGATCGTCTTGTTTTTGAAGGTCCCGAGCGGAGCCACGTGGAGGTGGGTGCAAGGAAGTAAGAGTATAACGAATATGCTCACCCAATGTCGTAGCCGGAGAAAAGCAGAGGGACAAATTACCATTTTAGCATTTAATCAGTTCTCGTCGGATAATCGCGGAATCTATTGCGGAGTTTAGGAAGAAGTGTTCAGACATGGTGAGGTTCGTCCAGGGTAAGTAATCAGCCCCTGGGAGGCGTGTTGCGCGGAGGGGAGCGAGTCTGCAGGCATGGGGGTGGCGTCTGCAGTGCTAATGGAGGCCACCACGGGGCCTCAGCCCACCAGTGGACCTAGAGGGGGAGGGGGCAGAGAGCCGCGTGGCTCCCACCTCCGTTGCACCACCATGCCAGCTGCGCTGATACCAGGCCAAAGGCCCGCACGGGCATGTTGTTGGGGGTGGGGGAGCAGCAAGCGATAGGGGCTCCCTCTTGATTCTGTCCGAGTGCCCCTCTGTAGCACTATTACTGTGGCGGGGCCAGCGCCAGTGCCTCAGCCCGTGCAGGCATGTTGCCAGGAGGCGCTTGAGCTTGGCTCCTTCCCTTCAGAGACTCCGGTGCCCACTGCGGCCAGTTACTCCATCCAGCACGCCGCTGTGCCCCCTGGTCTTGCAATTCTGTGGGGTCGGTTTCAAGCGGGGGCATGTTCTTTCCCTCATTCCCCTGTGGTCCTGACTCTGGCGGGTGGAACCGGGCGGGAGGGTGGAGGAGGGTGCCTCGCCCCCAGTGTGGCTTTGTGCTCGCACTCTCACAGCAGAGCAGTTTAGGATGATGTTAGGGGTTCCCTTTCCCCGCGGGTCCCAGATAAACTAGCCCCATCCCCTTTGCACCAGGTCCGCACAGAGGTAAGTCGCAGGAAGCAAGTTGCCATGCAGGCACCCATCCAGCTACCACGATCTCCGCCTGGAATGCCAAGGCTGAGGGGGATCAGAGGCGCGAGACACGGCCCCCAGCTCCAGGCAAACAGCAGAGGAGGCTCTCTGCTCCCGCGACAACAAGTGATAAGTGGCCGGCAGCTCCGGGGGCAGACCCTGATAATGCAAGAATAAAGCGTGTGCAGCAGTATCGAGTTATGCTGCTGTTCACGCGCAGGCCACAGCGAGAAAAAAGATAGATATACTGGTCCCCCAGGCTTGACACCCGTCGGTAGTGCAGCAGGCGCCCAGACAAATCGCTCTGGTTCCCTCGGGGATGGGTGAAGAGGCTGCAGCAGGAAGCGGAGGAGGCTGAACCAAGTCCAGGCATGGAGGGCAGAACGGAAGAGGCACTGCTACCTGTGGAGAAGGCAGGTCGGTGAGGGGGTGGAGAGCTGTGGGTGGAAGTGGGTGTGGAGTGGTTGTTACTAGAAGTTATTTGTCCAGGGTGGGGCATTATCCAGAGTTCCAGCTTAGCCCCCTTAGGGTGTGTTTTCAAGAAGCTCTCTCCCTTTACACCCTCGACCTTTCTCAAAGCAGCTCTCATTGGTCGAAGAGTGGAGTTGATTGGCTTGTTACAGACCACATCTGCTCGTTGCATGCCACTTGTTTATATCCTAGTATGACAGCTCAGCGTGCTAGTTACTGTTCCGGTGTGCTTGCATTCCTGCCCCCTGTTTCAGTGTGCTTGCATTCCGTCCCCCTGTTTGTGCTCGCTTTTTCTTGCCTCTGCCCCCTGTTTGTGCCTGTTCCCTCGATGTGCTTGCTTTCCTGCCCCCTGTTCCCTCGTTGTGCTTGCTGCCCCCTGTTCCGGTGTGCTTGCATTCCTGCCCCTCGTTCCGGTGTGCTTGCATTCCTGCCCTCTGTTCCGTTGTGCTTGCATTCCTGCCCCCTGTTCCGGTGTGCTTGCATTCATGCCCCCTGTTCCGGTGTGCTTGCATTCCTGCCCCCTGTGCCTCTGCCCCCTGTTTGTGCCTGTTCCCTTGATGTGCTTGCTTTCCTGCCCCCTGTTCCCTCGTTGTGCTTGCTGCCCCCTGTTCCGGTGTGCTTGCATTCCTGCCCCCTGTTCCGTAGTGCTTGCATTCCTGCCCCCTTTTTCCGGTGTGCTTGCATTCATACCCCCTGGTCCGGTGTGCTTGCATTCATGCCCCCTGTTCCGGTGTGCTTGCATTCATGCCCCCTGTGCCTCTGCCCCCTGTTTGTGCCTGTTCCCTTGATGTGCTTGATTTCCTGCCCCCTGTTCCCTCGTTGTGCTTGCTGCCCCCTGTTCCAGTGTGCTTGCATTCCTGCCCCCTGTTGTGTGGGCTGTGAGAGCTGTGTGGGCTGTGAGAGCTGTGTGGGCTGTGAGAGCTGCGTGGGCTGTGAGAGCTGCGTGGGCTGTGAGAGCTGTGTGGGCTGTGAGAGCTGTGTGGGCTGTGCGAGCTATGTGGACTGTGAAAGCTGTGAAAGCTGTGTGGGCTGTGTGGGCTGTGAGAGCTGGGTGGGCTGTGAGAGCTGTGTGGGCTGTGAGAGCTGTGTGGGCTGTGAGAGCTGTGAGAGCTGTGCGGGCTGTGAGAGCTGTGCAGGCTGTGAGAGCTGTGCGGGCTGTGAGAACTGTGAGAGCTGTGTGGGCTGTGAGAGCTGTGTGGGCTGTGAGAGCTGTGAGGGCTGTGAGAGCTGTGTGGGCTGTGAGAGCTGTGTGGGCTGTGAGAGCTGTGTGCAAATTCTGTAATATTTGGGGACACTTCCTCTTAACTACTCACGACTCGGAAGAGGGAAACTGGCATGCATGCCTCCACCCCCACCACTTAACTATTTAGGATAGACACTTGCCTTTGATTTAAGTGATTTAACTCTAGGACAGAGAATACTGGGTGGGCCAGATTGAGGTTTGGAAAACACATGTTCAGGTAAGGTTCCTAAATGTTGGCTGCATACGAGTCCTTCACAGCAACCTATTTGATTCACAGTCTTGGGCTGTCTGTTTGCCGCAGGAGACTGGATTTGGTGAGGGACTCATCATGATGGACAATCACTTAAATATCTTAGTGAGATGACACTTGATACAACATTTCTCCTAATGCTTTCCATATTTTCTTTCAGCGATTTGCTGCCTAGTTTTTTTCTGCGCCTAACGATCCACTCCCTATACTCCTTTCGTTCTCGCATTGTAACTGCGGTCCCATGAGGCGTGTTGACTTTCTGCTTGCTTTCCTCTGCAGAGTACAAGGACGCTTTCCTCCTCTTTGACCGCAGCGGCGATGGCCGGATCCAGTACAGCCAGTGTGGTGCCGTCATGCGGGCCTTGGGCCAGAATCCCACAAATGCAGAGGTCCTTAAGGTGCTGGGAAACCCCAAATCACAGGGTGAGTGTTTGCAGAACACAGTCACTGTTTTTTAGGTTGTAATGCCTTTGAGTTCAGATTTTACTTGTGTGGGTATGTTTGTGATGGCTCTGACCCACTTTAGTCAGGGAGGAATTTGCAGTGTCCTGGGTTTCTATGTAATCTGATCTGTTAGGTGGCTTTTCACACATTGAATTGGAGATCTCTGCCTCGTTCACAGTTGCTAGATGGACCATATCAGTAATATTCATTGGCAGTCTGGGATGGGACAAAAACCTGACTGGAGGTGGTGGGGGCGTTTTGGGGAACTTGGACGATCACGTTGTTTAAAGTTTGTCACTGTTAATGTGTACTCGCCAGCCTGGCACGCTGCTGCAGTCGGTGACTGCTCCTCTGAACTCTTCTCTCCTCCCCAGAGCTTAACACCAAGATGCTTGGCTTTGACGAGTTCTTGCCCATGCTGCTGACAATTACGAAGAACAAGGACCAGGGTACCTACGATGACTTTGTGGAGGGGCTGAGGGTCTTCGACAAAGAAGCCAATAGCCCTGTGATGGGCGAAGAGCTGCAACATGTACTAGTCACTCTGGGTAGGGGCCATTTTGGCACAGTACTATTTTCAAGGCAGAGTATAATTGACTGCTTAACTCCCCAGCCCCCCTGCAGTGTTCAGGGCCCCCCTTTCTGATTCCGAGCTTAGGTTTCTACCCACGTCTAGATATTACAGTTAATGTGCCCTGTTTAAGCCTTACAAAGTGTCCTATTAATCTCATTTAACTGTACATTCTTTTGGGGCGAGGGAGGACGGGGACACGGTTGGGTTGCAAGTGGTTTTTGGATTGCCCCTTCTACAGGCTAGAGCTTTGACTGACTAATAGTTAGTCTTGGTGACCCATGTCCTGGAAATTGGTGGCTTCCTTGTCTTGTGGGTAGCGGCCACTTCAGAACATCTGCTCTGTCTGGTTTTACCCTGGTGGCTGGCTAGTCTCACCAGCCAGTGCTGTTTCTGTGGCGGAAGTGTATTTGGTGGGTAAGTGCTGGGTCTGAAGCTGTGCGTGCTGCTGCAGTCTGGGCAGTTAATCTGGAAGGTGTTTGATCGAAGCCTGTGTGCATTTTTGTCCTTTCCTTTGTGCAGGTGAGAAGATGTGTGTATGTGTGTGGCTCTGTCTGTGTGTGGCTCTGTCTGTGTGTGGCTCTGTCTGTGTGTGTGTGGCACTCTGTCTGTGTGTGTGTGGCGCTCTGTCTGTGTGTGTGTGTGGCGCTCTGTCTGTGTGTGTGTGTGGTGCTCTGTCTGTGTGTGTGTGTGTGGCGCTCTGTCTGTCTGTGTGTGCGTTTGGCGCTCTGTCTGTCTGTGTGGGTGTGTGGTGCTCTGTCTGTCTGTGTGTGTGTGTGGCGCTCTGCCTGTGTGTGTGTGGCGCTCCGCCTGTGTGTGTGTGTGGCGCTCTGCCTGTGTGTGTGTGTGGTGCTCTGCCTGTGTGTGTGTGTGGCGCTCTGTCTGTGTGTGTGTGGCGCTCTGTATGTGTGTGTGTGGCGCTCTGTCTGTGTGTGTGTGTGGCGCTCTGTCTGTGTGTGTGTGGCGCTCTGTCTGTGTGTGTGTGGCGCTCTGTGTGTGTGTGTGTGTGGCGCTCTGTGTGTGTGTGTGTGTGTGTAGCGCTCTGTGTGTGTGTAGCGCATAGCGCTCTGTGTGTAGTGCTCTGTGTGTGTGTAGCTCTGTGTGGATAGCTTTTTTTGTCGGTGGCTCTATGTGTGGGTGGCTCTGTCTGTGTGAGAGTGGCTCTGTGTAGGTGGCTCTATATGAATGACTGTGTGGGTGGCTCTGTGTGTGTGTGTGGGTGGCTTTGTGTGTGTGGCTCTGTGTGGGCGTAAATGCAATAGGTCATGCATTTGCGAGCGATTAAGCTATTGGCATTGTAAATGACAATGCCATTTATTTAACGATTAAGCTATTGGCAATGTAAATGACAATGCCATTTATTTATGATTAAAAAAAAGTCATGAGCAATGCCAATAGCTCTACCTTTAATAATGCTGAGACCATTGCATTGTAAATGCTTGTTTTTTTTTTTTAGTCAGCCCTGCTGCATATTTTTCTGTTCGTGCAATCTCTTTGGGTCCTCAATGCTGCCACCCCGTCTCCCCCCATCACAAATAACCATGTGCATGGCCCTATCTGTATACGTCAATATTGGCTTCATGGTCATGATGTTTCCAGTCTAACGACCCCTTCATGAGGTATTGCTGGCTGGACCGCTTGTTTTTAGTGTGTCTATGTATGCCTTTGCTTGCACTTCAGAAGTAAAGACTCTGACCGTGGTTTTATATATGATCTTCAGCCTGGCAGGATTCATTAGATACGCCTGCAGTACCATTTGATGACATGGATCTGGTGTTGGCTGTTGTCACGAGAATAGCTTGTCTAGGCTGAAGAGGGATCGAGGCAGTGGGAGACCAGATTACAGTGGAGAAACGACTCAGCCCTAGTTTAGTGGTTGATGTTATCGTCCTACATCGGCGATCCACTGTTCCGTAAAACTTCAGGTGCTTATGTTGAGAAAAGACAAAGTTTACACCAACAGACCCCACACAGACTCTACCAGTGTCAACCTCTGACCTGGGCCCATTTGCCAAAGGGCCGCCAGATGCCAGAGCAGGCGGCCTGCCCGTGTAGGCATTCATTTTCCCATCCTGTTTCTAACATGATCCCACGTACGGGAAATGCAGAGTGGGCCTCCGCATAGGGAGATAACTGTCTGCACATGAGGGCAATTTAATTTTGTAATAAGAAAACAAATCCCTAATTTTAGAAGTTTATTTTCTCAATACAAAAAGTGTGCTGAGCGGACCTTTTAAATATGGTGCTGACTCAGCATGCTTTCAGGGCTGTGAAGGGAGCCAGCACAGCAGAGATCCTGCCCGGCAGGCAGGCATCTCTCAATGAGGTGGATGATTCTCTGCCAGGGTAGTGCAGACGATATTCATTGCCACCCTAGCATGCCCAAATATTGACCCCCCACCTGACTAGTATGGAGTGTTGTGGGAGGGATTGGAACCACAAAAGCAACGACAGTAGGCAAAACATGCCTCAAAAGCAGGGTGTAAAGAAAAACAGTGCAACATAGCAAACAATTGCAAAACGGCTTCTAGGCACTTTGCATTCCCACAGTTAGGTGCATTTAAAATGTACATCCCAACAAAAAATGATGCACTTTGAAAAGAACACAATTTAGCACCGGCACCAAGGGACAAGAAGTGATTTCACAGCCCAGAAAGCAGCTCATCTGCTTAGTGGATGGGGGCAGTGGCTACTCGCACGGCCAGAGTAGCTGTTTGAGTCTAGGAGCCAGATATACGAAATTGCGTGTTTGCGATTTCCTAATAGCGAAGTTTAACTACTAGGAAATCGCAAACTGTCATGTACAACATTGTGTTTGACACTGTTAGCGATTCGCAATGGGTTGCAAATGGACCTGCCACATCAATATTCCTGAGGCAGGTGCAATTTACGACCCACTGTGAATGGCTACAATCACAGGGATGGTGGACTGCTGGGGACGTTTGCGAGCACTAACATGCTTCGTACATCAGATCTTAGGAGACAGACAAAGTTGATTGGCTGGTGTGAAATGGGCATTCAGAGTGCAGGGTACGAGGGGGAGAGAGGCCACCCTAAACTCTTGAGGTTGAGGATTTTTCCATTCTGGCCTACCTTTAGCGTAAGGTAACACCAAACCTGCCACATAGCAGGAGGAAGCGGAAGCTGTTGGTGCAATTCTGAAATAGACAGTGTTATCCTCCTGCGAGGACCAAAGTCCTGAACGGGTACATCTGCTGGAGCAGTAGAGGGCTGTGGAGTATCCTGTATGGTCTGTTCCCTTTGTGATTGGCTGTGGAATGACTGGAGTTATTAGGTTATGGTGTCATGAAAGGAGCTTGTGTTGACCTCTGGGCGGACCAGGTATCCAGGGTCCTAGTGCGGCACCCAAATGTAACATACATCTGTTTCTGAATCTTATACAGCTGAAGTAAAGCTTGCAGAGAAATCTTTTCAGATTTTGGCATGCATCATAAAATTCAACAGGATCCTTTCCTTTTCCTCCAAAGCTCAACTTATACCATGTTGAATTGTCACAATATGTTACGAGAACATAGAATTAAAATCACATTGAGTTTTCCTCATCCTTTCAGTGTATGCCACCACAGGTATTGGGTGTGGTTACTGATAAATACAAGCATTGGCAAAGCCAATCGGTCTCGCCTATGCAAGAGCGATTGACTTTGCCAATGTGTCATAGCCATGTTGTACATCAGTGTGGCTGCTGTTCAGCATGGTTAAAAGTTAAAGGTATAGAGGAGAGCGATGTGGAGTGTGGTAAAGCAGAATGGTGAAAAGTGGAGTAGGGTGTTGTAGAGTGGATTGGTATAGAGTGTGTTTTTGTAGTGGGATAGAGTGGAGTCACATAGAGTGGAGTTGCAAAGAGTAGAGTGGATTGATGTAGAGTGCATTGACTAGTGTAGCAAAGTTCAGTGGTACAGAGTGCAGTGGCACAGAGTACAGCAGCATGGAATTCAGCAATGTACAATGCGGCATTGTAGAATGCAGTGACATAGATTTGAATGTTGCATAGTAGAGTGCAGTGGTACAAAATGCAGTGTCATAGAGTGCACTGGTGTAGATTGGTGAAGTGTAAAGTGTAGTGCCCTAGAGTGCAGTGGTATAGAGTGGAGTGGTGCAGAGTTCAGTGGCATAGAGTGGAGTGATGCAGAGTGGTGTACAGTGCATTGGTATAAAATGCAGTAGTGCTGGGTAGAGTGGCGTAGAGGTCAGTGGCGCAGAGTACCGTGTTGCAGAGTAGAGCGTCATCGGTGCAGTGATGTAGAGTAGCTTAGAGGGCATTGATGCAGAGTGCAGAAGAATACAGTAGAATGCAATGGCATAGAGTGCAGTGGTGCAGAGTAGAACACGGTGGTGAAGAATGCAGTGGCATAGAGTGGTGCAGAGTAGAGTGCAGTGGCATTGAGTATTGCAGAGTATAGTGGTGTAGAGTGCAGGAGCATAATGTGCAGCTGCATAGAACTCAACAGTGTAAAATGCAGCATTGTAGATGCAGTGGCATAGATTACAGTAGTGCATAGTAAAGTGTGATGGCATAGAGTGCAGTAGTGCAGATTGGAGTGGTGGAGAGTGCAGTGGCATAGAGTACATAATAATAATAATAATGATAATAATAATAATAATAATAATAATAATAATAATAATAATAATAATAATAATAATAATAATAATAAACTGAGCTTATACAGTGCCTGGTTACACTAACCAGTGTGTCCCCGCTCAAAAGTAATGGCCGCATAGCTTCCTAAGCCATCTTGACCTCCTACCCTGGTAACCTCACTAGACCTATCCCCTGGGAAATAAGTATGTTTTCAACTCTTTGCGGAAAACCACCTTAGAGGTTTCCACCCGGAGCCTGAGGGGTAGGTTATTCCACAGTCGGGCTGCCAAGAACCGAAAGGACCGCCCTCCCATTCTTGCTCTGCTAATTTTGGGAACCTGCACTAGACCCGCCCCATGAGATCTCAATTGACGGGTCGGGGTATATGGTGTTAGGAGGTTGAGAAGAAAGTGGGGTCCTTTCCCCTGTGTAATCCAATGACTTACACAGAGGGCTTTAAACTGTACACGCTCCCTAACTGGCAGCCAATGTAGCGTCTCCAAGGCTTTTTTTAGAAGAGGCTCTTTTAGGCAGCATCAACACGAGGCGGGCGGCAGCATTCTGAATACGCTGCAGTCTCTGGAGACATCTCACATGAACTCCCAGATAAAGGGCATTCCCATAGTCTAGTCTTGAAGTAACCAAGGCATGAGACGTCTTCGGAGGTTTACTACCCCACGTCAGACCCCCTTCGTTTGGAGCTTCTGGATTATCTTCCGTAGTGAGACACGTGTACTCCCTGGTATCTCGGGCTCCATTGTTCGGCCCATCGTACTCATATATAATATACAACGAGGACAAGACTCAAAGAGTGGGTGCCACAAAGATTATCCTGTGCAACACTATGATGGAAATTATCAAAAGGATGAAGTAGATGGAACGTAACAACTATACTGTTCTACCTGTTTGTTGAGATTGTCGACTGGTTTCCATACACTCTGAAATCTGCTTCCTCTCAAGTTATAGATGTCAGAGATCTCTCTGTAAAGATATATACTGAACTGTGGGAAAACTAGAATTAGAAGAAGGCGGGCAGTTATCTACTTTGGACCCGCCGAAACGCGTCGACGCTCTGTTTGTCTTGGATTATCCCACGGATATATGACTGATGCATTCCTGAGTACTAGGTTCTAAATATGAGACATTCCTCATTTTGAGTCTCTCTGCATCTAATTATTGAGCAGTCTTAAGTACCGTGGTGTCTCCCTGAATTTGACTCATAATGTGTCTTTCTGTAGTTTTGTCCCACTATTAGGTTACTGTGTAATTATTGTATATTTATGTGCTGTTTTTATTTGCTATTCATATTGTACTATGAATTGTTAATCTCTATGTCTATTGTTGTCTAAAAAGTTTTTTAATAAATTGCTCTTTGTAATTCATATTGTAGCCAGCTGCCTGTGATTTGCTTTTCTGGTTCACTTCTGTGTGAGAATAGACCTGAGAGTTTGTTTGTAGACACCCCTTTGGGGTCTGAGTGTGAGTGGTAGTGTGATTCAACACATTGGCATCCTAGACTGGTTTCCCAGGGGAATCTGTTTCAGACAACTGTCTTTTGGTACCCTGTCCCTGGGGGAATTTTGGGTCCCTTTCTCCTTTTTGTATATGGACTAGGGATTTCCTAGCTGTTACAGGGAGTCTTTCTGAGGACACGCAAAATGCCAAAACACGTGCCAGCAACACGTCTAGTGTGGTAATCAAATGAGATTTTGGAGTCAATCCAAATCCCCAGGTTTCTGACTTGTTCATTAGGTATAGGAAGTGGCCCAAGCGTCTGAGGCCACCATGCTGAGGTCCAGACTGACGGTGCTTTACCCACAATCAGCACCTCAGTTTTATCGCCATTTAATCTGAGGCAATTACTAGCCATCCAGGCCACGAGATCTTGAAGACAGGACATACATTTGCTGGCTGCACTATCAGCTGGTTGCGATAGGGCCACAACCAGCTGAGTGTCATCGGCGTAGGTCACCACTTCCACCCCCTATTGCTCAGGTATTGCAGCCACAGGCACCACATATAGGTTAAAAAGGGTCAGAACAGTAGCATAGATTGCAGTGATGCAGAGTAGATTAGAGTGGCGTAGAGTAGAGTGGCATAGAGTACAGTGGCAGAGTGCATTGGTGTAGAGTGCTGCAGAGTGCAGAGGCATAGAGTTGAGTGATGCAGAGTAGCGTAGACTGCAGTGGCACGGAGTGCATTGGCATAGAATGCAGCAGTGCAGTGTGGAGTGGCATAGACTGCATTGGCATATAGTGCAGTGGCATAAAGTAGAGTGGCATAGAGTAGAGTGGCATAGAGTAGAGCGGCATAGAGTAGAGTGGCGTACAGTGTAGTGACATGGATTGCATTGGCATAGAGTGCAGTCGTTTAGAGTAGAGTGGCTCAGAGTGCAGTGGCATAGACAGGAGTTGCGCATTGTGGAGTAGAGTGGCGTAGAATGCAGTGGTGTAGAGTGTAATGCACAGAGTAAAGTGGTGTAGAGTGCAGTGACACAGAGTCCAGTGGTGTGGAGTAGATTAGAGAGGCATGCAGTGTATTGGCATAGAAGTCAGTGGTTCAGAGTAGAGTGCATTTTTGTAGAGTGTATTGGCATTGAGTGAAATATCGTAGAGGGCAGTGTTGCAGAGTAGTGTAGAGTGGAGTTGAGTAGAGTGGAGTGGTCTAGACTGGAGGGAATTAGAATGCAGTGGTGAAGAGTGCAGTGATGTAGAGTGGCCGTAGAGTAGATTGGCATAGAGTAGAGTGGTGCAGAATAGAGTAGAGAGGCATAGAGTGAAGGTGTGCCAAGTGAAGTGGCACAGAGTAAAGTGATGTCGAGTGCAGTGAGGTAGAGCGGAGTGCTGCAGAGTGGAGTAGAGTGAGGTGGCACAGAGAACAGTGATGTGGAGTGGTGTAAAGTGGTGTGCAGTGGAATGGAGTAGTGCAGAGTAGAGTGGAGTGGCGTAGAGTGGATTATGCATGGTATGATAGCACACTGCCATTACAGACAACATACTTTCAATTGAAATGGCCATTACATTTGCAGAGATATGCAGTTTTACTAATAAAACCATACCACTTACAAATACTTTCACAGTTCAATTAAATGTTTTTGTGTGCTAGAATTATTTTTTTCTTACTCCAGGATCTAGCAAGATTGTCACGTAAATCTTCTAATTTGGCAGTCAGAGAAAGAAAAGTAAACACCAAGCTCCCTCGGAAAACAGAGCCTAACATTTGACCTCTGCCTTTGAATGCACAGCAAATGTGACAAGATAAGAACACGATTTACAGGCCTGTCTACAGAAAGGAGCACTTGTGGAAGAATACAAGGAGAGGTAGTGTAAAAAGTCTTTGCTCCTTGGAAGGGACAGCCTAAAACAAATAAAGGCAGTAAATAGAAAGCCAGAAAATGTGAGTTACAAACCACAAAGCCTATGGTAAGGGACAGGTGGAATGAATACCCAGGAAAACTTACTGAATGCCCCCAACATGTCTGCAGCAAACCGGACAGTTGCACGGTCTGTTAGGCTTTGACCTAATTAAATGAAAAGTGTACCACAAACAAAAAGAGTCCATCAGTTGATTGGTGCCCCTCGTTATTGAAAGAAGACAAAAAATGCTGAAAAATGAATCTTTAATTAAAAATAAGCTTAGAAGATTTGGAGCCACTAGGCTCAGGGCCTTTTCTGTACAGCAGATGGAGAAGTTAATTACTTAACTGGCAACCATGGATTCTGGGACAGTGGCGCTATATAACTCCTTACAGCAGAAGAGTAAACATTCTTGTAATTTGTAATGCTTCGAGGCCCTACTTCTTGAATTGTTCTTTCTTTTTGGAGGAAATTGTAATGAGATTGTTATGCATATAGTTTTAGAATTTAACTCACAGTGTTGTGTTACATTTTTTAGAGATGTTTTCTCTATGAAATATTTTTGTGGTAAAATTATTTCGGGTATCCAGCACAATAGGTACATATTCAAATATTTATAAATATCGAAGACTTTTTTTAGTATAAGTTTAATACGATTGGTGAGGAGACCACACCCTATAAGAACGCTTAAGCAGGCATCTAAAGTCTGCTGTATAAAAATCCCCATCTTTCGTCTTTGATTGAATTTATGAAGTCCAGTGCTCTGTCTCTAACACTGAAGCATAAATTGCTGTGCAACAAGTAACTAATTAAAAGTAAAGATATGCTTTGAGATGCTTATGGAAGGATAGATAGAAATGCATGTGTGGTAGGAATCAGGGAAGTAGTAGGTAGCTAGGAAGGTAGCTGTAAGAAAGGAAAAAGATTACCCATCAAATACAATTGTCTTCATCTTGGAAACATATAGGAGATCAGCATTTGCTGATTTTAGGATACAATACGGGGTATGTTTAGTCAACACCACCCTCAGATATGACGGTGGTGAAGCACTTTGTGGCAGAGACGTGAATATGCTTATTTTCTCAATAGGACTACAGTACAGGTGTTGAAAAGGAGAGGTTATTGAGTTGAGTTTTCTAATACTTAAGAGCAGACGAGCTGCTGGGTATTGAACAACCTGAAATGTATTGAGGGCCTTTTTACGGAGGCCCAGAAGTATGGCATTGCAATATTCTAGTATGGAAAGGATTGGAGCTTGGGCTACAGTTTTCCAGCACTCTCTGGGAAAGTGGGGCAGATCTTTCCTCAAACACCATAAAAGAAAGAAGCAAGTAGAGGCTATCTTAGCTGCATTATACTGAAAATCAAGCTTAGATTCAAGCAGTAATCCTTGATTATTAGCAGTGGACAAAGGAATGGGGAGGGGGGCAGCTTATCTGGCCCATATGCCATTCCAGATGGATGGATTGCCAGAGAGTGTGATATCTGTTTTAGAAGTGTCAAGCTGAAGAGTATTTAGACTCATTCACTCAGTTATTATAGACATGCACGGTCTGAACCTGGTTTGCATGTCATGAATGTCACCATCCAACCAGAGAATAAGGTGGGTATTGTCTGCATTCGATATCTGCATATGATATACGCGTCTCCATGTATAACAGATGTAAAAGCAGTGACATATACATTAAAGAGGGTTGACCTTGGCGCTGAGCCCTGTGGGACACCGCACATTAATTTTTGTGAAGCTTGAAAGAAAAGTGCCCCCTCATGGATGATGGTCATTTCACATTCTACCTACAACTCTAGCTAAAGTCAATGAAGCAAGATGGAATGTGATATTGTATTAAAGGTGGCTGATAAATCAAGTATTATTAGGGTTGTTGAACTTCCTGAGTCTAGGCATAGTCACAACTCATTTTACACAACACCAATGCTAATTCAATGCTAAAACCTGTGAGAAAGCCTGACTGTATGGAGTCAGAATCAGGAAAAATGGGAAAAAAAACCTTTATTTCACTATAATTCTATAGCATGTAATGTACAATCAAAATTTTCATTTACATTAAATAAAATATTATTAAGTTATTCAAAATTATAATTCAATTCAATTCAATAAATTTATATAGCGCGCTACATACCCAGAGGGTCTCAAGGCGCTTGAAGAGGGGTGGGGAATTACTTCTCGAATATCCAAGTTTTAAGTTGCTTTCTGAATACTAGGTGGTTTTGAGTGAGGCGAAGGTGCCTGGGAAGTGAGTTCCAGGTTTTGGCTGCTAGGAAGGAGAATGATCTTCCTCCCATGGTGGTTTTGTTGACGCGGGGAACAGCAGCGAGGGCTTGGTTGGAAGAACGCAGTTGGCGGGAGGGGGTGTAGAAGGAAAGACGTGTATTGAGGCATTCGGGTCCAAGTTCGTAAAGAGCTTTGTGTGCGTGAGTGAGGAGGCGGAAGGTTATCCTCTTATTGACGGGGAGCCAGTGGAGGTCTTTCAGGTGATCAGAAATGTGTTCTTTACGCGGGATGTCTAATATGAGTCTGGCTGATGCGTTCTGGATGCGTTGGAGTTTTTTCTGAAGTTTTGCGGTGGTACCGGCGTAAAGGGTCCAGGCGGCTTGTAACCAGTGCGTGGGTGACCGTTTTTCTAGTTTCGGCGGGGATCCAGCGAAATGTTTTTTTGAGCATGCGAAGAATGTTGAAGCAAGATGAAGAGACGGCGTTGACTTGTCTGGTCATCGAGAGTGAGGAATCCAGGATGACGCCTAGGTTCCGTGCGTGATCCGTCGGGATGGGTGCTTTTCCAAGGGCTTCTGGCCACCAAGAGTCGTCCCAGGCGGAGGGGGAGGTACCTAAGATAAGGACTTCTGTTTTGTCAGAATTCAGTTTCAGACGGCTATGCTTCATCCATTCGGCTACCTCTTTCATTCCTTCATGTAGGTTGGTTTTGGCGATGTTTGGGTCTTTGGTGAGTGAGAGGATCAGTTGAGTGTCATCAGCGTAGGAGATGATGTTGAGGTTGTGTTGGCGTGCGATGGTCGCGAGGGGGCTCATGTATACGTTGAAGAGGGTGGGGCTGAGTGAAGATCCTTGTGGCACGCCGCAGATGACTTCAGTGGCCTCTGACTTGAATGGTGGGAGGCGTACTCTCTGAGTTCTTCCGGCAAGGAATGAGGTGATCCATTCCAGTGCTATTCCTTGGATTCCGATGTTTCTGAGTCGTTGTAACAGGGTGTTATGACAGACTGTGTCGAAGGCTGCGGAGAGGTCGAGGAGGATGAGGGCGACTGTGTCTCTATTGTCCAGAAGAGTTCGGATGTCGTCTGTTGCTGCGATGAGTGCGGTCTCAGTACTGTGTTTGGCTCGGAAGCCGGACTGTGAGGAGTCGAGGGATTTGTTGGCTTCGAGGAAGGCGGCGAGCTGGTTGTTGACAGCCTTCTCGATGACCTTGGCCGGGAATGGAAGGAGCGAGATGGGACGGTAGTTTTTGAGTTCGGTGGGGTCAGCTGTGGGTTTTTTCAGAAGGGCGCTGAGTTCGGCGTGTTTCCAGCTTTCTGGGAAGGTGCCGGAGTTGAGGGAGCAGTTGATGACGTCTCGGAGGTGTGGTGCTATGATGGAGTCTGCTTTGTTGAAGATGTGATGAGGGCATGGGTCTGTGGGGGATCCTGAGTGGATGGAGTTCATCAGGCGGATGGTGTCCTCAGTGGAGATTGGGTTCCAGTCATTAAGGATGTTCAAGGGGGGTGAAGGTACGGCAGAGGGTTGGGTGTGTTGGTCTTCGGGTTTGTTGTCGAAGCTGTTGTGGATGTCTGCGATTTTGTCGTGGAAGAACGAAGCTAGGGAGTCGCAAAGGGTTTGAGAGGGGGTGATGTCGTTGGAGTTGGCAGTGGGGTTGGTAAACTCTTTGACGATGTTGAATAATTCTTTGCTGTTGTGGGCGTTTTTGTCTAGTCGGTCTTTGAATGCGGTTTTCTTGGCAGTCCGGATCAATTGGTGGTGTATGCGTGTGGCGTTTTTGAAGGCGTCCCTGGTGTTGGTGTTAGGGTCTTTTTTCCACGCCTTCTCAAGGGAGCGACAGAGTTTCTTGGATTTCTTAAGATCCTCGTTGAACCAGGGGGCGTTTTTGCTGCCTAGTTTGATTTGACGTTTTTTCAAAGGTGCTAGGTTGTCGGCGGTGTTGGTTAGCCATTGAGTGAGGTTAATGGCTGCTTGGTTGGTGTTCGATGAGTGGGTAGGGGGGTTTTGAAGAAGCGATGTGGAGATCTGGTCGATGGTGATTTTGTTCCAGTTTCTTCGCAGGGAATGTTGAGGATGGTTGTGGGTTGTGGTCTTATTGTAAACAAAGTGAATGCAGCTGTGGTCCGTCCATTGGAGAACTGTGGTGTGACTGGGGGAAATATGTTTGCTGGAGGTGAAGATAGGGTCGAGAGTGTGTCCTGCGTGGAGTGTGGGGGTATTGACAAGTTGTTTGAGTCAGAGGTTGGCGAGATTGTCCAGAAGGGTGGTGGTGTTGTTGTCGTTGCTCTTTTCCAGGTGAAAATTGAGGTCTCCCAGTAGGATGTAGTCCTCGGAGGAGAGGGCGTGTTCAAGATACAAATGAAGTCTAAATATTGCTTTCACTCCAAAAAAGAAGGCAAGCTGATCACTGACATATAACTGCAACATTTTAGAAGGTGCAGAGAGCAGAAAGATGAACCTGAAATTAACTAATGTGTTAGAGTCAGCTGCCGGCTTTTTCTGCAAGGGCCGTATCAAGGCTTGTTTCCATTGATCAGCTATTTGCCATGTACTTAAAGAAAGATTGAATATAGTTATCTAAGGGGGAGTATTAAAAGATGACCAGTCTTTGAGATACATCACTGACTTTAACAAAGACATAGTTCCACTCAATAGGTGCCAAAGCTATTAAGGACACTGTGTTAGTAGGGATAGCACCCATACCAGTATCTCTGGAGTATCTGACACTGTACTGATAAGGTTTTCCATTTTGGTAGTGAAACAGAGAGCTCATCGTGTAACATCTGTAAAGCAGAAAAGGAGGATTGCCTGCAGACAGGGTAATTCAGAGTATGTAAGGTAATAAACATTTATTTAGCTGTGCTATCTACTTGTAGTATTAGCTACCAACATTTGCAATTCTAGAGGCTATAATAACTTCTTTGTAGACCAAGAGGCCTGTAAGATATACTTCTCTGTCAGTGGGGAGATAAAAGAGACTTCAAACTCTTTCCAAAGTCTTACAGTGTTTTGCTTTGTGTTTTTGTTTGCTCAACATCAGCAGACAACCAAGGCACTGTTGTCCAAATATGGTGTGAGGAGATTTGTTTGTTAAAATGTTAATTTCAAGGGTATTAGTTATCCAGATGTTAAAGGCCTGAACCTATTCATTAATATTTCATGACTAGGAGTCTGAAATAAATGGACATGTATTTCTAAAACCTCTGCTACTTTAGCAATGGAAAGAATATGCTACCATCTATCATACTGCATTATTTTATGGGGCGGGTTAAAAACAGAGGCAGGGGTTTTTATTGACAAAGAAATGGAGAGATGACTGGGCCAAAACCCACCTGTTTAGAGAAACACTGACATATGTTTAATCCTCCGCCCTGCAGTCATGCAGTGCCCTGTTCCTTCTCTGAAGCGCTTAGAGACCAGTGGTAATTTGTGCTATATAAAAATTAAATAACATAACATAACATTCAACTGACTGAGAGATACAATTAGAGATGAGATTAGCAGAGCATAATAGAATATCTACATGTTGTTTACAGTGGGTTGGATGCAGAACATGCTGGGTAAGATCAAGAGTTGTACATCTCTTTAACAGGTGGGTGACCTTCTTATCCTCAGGGTTCTCTGCATGAAAATTAAAAGGCAAACAGGAGGAGAGAACTGATACAAACAGAAGCTGGAAAGTCTAAAAATTGGCAACAAAGTATGAATATGAGTTGGAATTCACTACAACAAGAGAAGCTTTGTGACATGGTCAACGGCTAAGTTAAGGTCTACTAGCAAACTGATCACTGATCACCACTGACCTTTGGGAGGATCTAGAAGGAATGAGAAGAGAGAAATCTACAGAGAGAAATCTTTATAGATAATGGTTAGGTCCCAACCCTTTTTCTCTTGGCGGTCGCAGCGTAGAAGTTTATAAGACAGAGGTACAGCTGTCTCCAAAATCACTTTAGAATTGTCTTTTAACAATGTTTCCTTAACAAGAGCAATCTCTACCATGTGGTCTACTAAATAATGATACACCCAGTAGCATGTTTAACATGTGGCCTTGTAATAATTAAGAGAATGCATTGCGAAGTAGTTAGAGTATTACATTTGTCAAATGGAGAGAAGTGGGATGCCAATTTAACTGAGGTAAAAGGGGTCCGAAACTGGAGGATCTTTTATTTGTCTAAGAAAGTTATTACTTTTGGGTTGGGAACCATATAATGTGCAATATTTTGAAAAAGGAGAGTATTTTGGGAGTTTAAGATTAACTCGGTCTTACAGTGAGCGTGGCAGGCAACATCCAGTAGCCTGTGCTCAGGCAGTGTGGGAATGAGAATAGATGATGTTGCCTTCGGCAGGCGAGAGGGGTGCCTAAAGCACACGCACTTCTCCATGCCATTGTACCTTTTAACAGGCAAGAGGGGGTAGGGTGATTCCCAACCTGCACGTATAGCAATAAAGAAGAGACTGTGCACTAACATAAAAAGAAATGACACTCTGTAGAGCCCCTTTTCAATCTTGGACACCTCTACGGCCAAGTCTACTAAAAGTACAATCAAATTAAAAGAAGACAGGAAAATCATACAATTAAATTGAGTCAACATCAAGCAGCTGATCTATAATTAAAATAAATTAAAGTTGTTTTCCACCATTGAACAAGTGAGAGTCCAGAGGGTCTGTGGACTACAGTAGCAGCTTTCAGTCTATTCAGCAGATAAATGGAGATGATTGTATGCAATGCTAGCAACAAATAAAGCAGAACTAGCATTTTGAGTGTTAATGGCGGGCCCCAGGATGCTGTCCCAAAAAAGTGATGTGGATGGGTTTGGATGTGTTTCCGACATGAGGTGATTTTCATGGATCAATGATGTGATTGGCTTAGAGCTGGGCTAACGTTTTTAGGTCGAGCCTTAGCAGTGCATGCGCTGCTCTGCGAGGCAGACTTTGAAGCTGTGTAGCTAGGTTCGAGTTGGCAGGAAGCTCCAACATCTTATGATTCTGGGCAAATCACTTAATCTCTCTGTGACTAAGAATGAATGTGTCCAATCTGTAATACAACTGGTGCTCTTGTAAAGGACTCTGATACCAAGTGTGGGTGTAGTTTTGAGGTACTGGGTTTTTAAGAACCGGCACAGAACCGGTAACCCAGCGGTGCCAGGGAATCAACACCCAGAGACCTCGGGTTCTTCCTGATCCAGACCTACAGAAACTTCAGAGTCTTCTAGGTGAAGTCAAAGATTAGTTTATTGGCAGCAACCAAGGTAACAGGTGTCCTAGAAGTACAATACGGGTATGTTCTCAGGAGACTGCACACTTTCATAAAGTCAGGCTTCTCTTCTTATACACAGTTTTGGGCCCTAGGCAAAACATTCCTGGTTGTAAAGTAAATCGTTAACATGCTTTCAGTACAAAGAGAAAGCAGAGTCATGATGACATGTCCATATTTCACTTCGTGCTGCCTACAACAAATCATTCGGCAAGGCCCAACATTTCATCAGATAACACTGGACCCCTAATAAAAACGGGCACCTCCCCACCATAAAGTAAGTGAAGCAAAAGAGTGGAGATAGATGTGAGCGAGATATGGCAGGTGTGCGCGCTGAAATGGTTTTATGGTTTGTTGAGCCTAGATGCTATCTTGCTCGGCCACTGGGAGGGAACTGACCTAACGAGTTCGTCCTGGGGCAATGGTTCCAACTTGTACTGAGGTCAGGAAAAAGTCGATTAAGGAGTATGTGTCCTTGTGAATCAAATTCAACTGGATTAAGGCCTATGTAAAGGGCAACATATAAATGGGAGCCAAGGGTTCAGAATGTAAATGACGATTTCGATGTGAAATCGTCACTCGAGTATGCTGAAAATACATGTACATGATGTACTCGTCATTCTCGGTCTTTTGATACCAAATTCGTCATCTTTCGACGAAGTTTTAAATCTCGAGTTCAGTATAATTATACGAATCCAGATTTTCAGAACCTCAATCCCTCCTTTTGCCCTTACATAGGCAATTAATCTATCCTCATGTTAGTCTGAGTCCAGATCGATATTTGTAAAGTCATTGAGATGTTGCTGTAACATCATTCTAGTGCTTAGTTCATCTCTTGACACAGGCTTCCTTACACATGATGTAACACAGAGGCCACATATTGCAGGAGCACACTGTATGCATAGGCAGAACAGGAAAAGAATGGCTAAGACCATCCCAATGACCATCAGAATTTTCCATCCCCAGGCAGATATCAGTTCCCAGAACCATCCCATTAGCGACCAATCTCCTTTATCCACATGAATGGATTCAGAAATCTTATGTAGTTTGGAGATGGCCCTGTACACGGTTGGAGCATTATCTGGGATGAAAATGCAACAACTAGATTGGATCAATTTGCATACTCCACCTCGGTCCGCAAGTATTACATCCAAAGCGACCCGGTTCTGAAGGGTCATAAGTCGATCCGACTGGAGCTCAGCAGTCAGGTTACTAAGGGCACCAGCAGTTTCAATCACGGTGGATTCAACTACCCTTGTTAATTGCCTTATGTTTCTACTGTTAGCCATGGATCCCCAGAACGGCAGAAAACCCTTTGCAAAGTCCCCAAATTCTTAACCTGCAGTGTCTTCTTTACTCAAAACACCTCTAACTACCCTTGTCCAATGGTAATCCGCCGCTGCTGTGTAGGTGGGAGGTAACAGGAATGAAGCAAAACATGAGCCCGAGAAGTCAGGGGGCTACCATGTATAGGCTCTATCATGGCAGATGAAATAAGTACCCTTAGCGGCTAAAAACGCAGGGGAAGTCTGAGATCCAAAAACATACGTTTCTGTACAGATACTCTTCCCTAGCTGAGCTCTGGGATTCTTGCCAATACCTTGCAGACACAGGTGACCTTGATGGGGTACGATCTAGATAGGGGACGATCTTTTGGCTTGCTGTTTCTCACTTAATGTAGTGCCATATCCGGTCACGTTCCAACCTACATATGCAAGTATCTCATCATCCGGAGTATCTTCATAAGAAGTTACTTCCTTGATCATGTCAACTATACCTTTGACTAGGGCGCTAGTCTTGAGGTTGTCTTTTACAGAACGTAGGGGTTGGACTTCTCGTGCATATATGAACATTGTCCTGTATGCCCATACTGAACCATTGTGACTAAATGGCAGGACCAAATAGGGGATACCTTTATCCGTTGTGTGAGGCATGAGACCACACACCCAACAGTTAGTTGTGTTCATTACAAGTTGGTGTTGGTGTAATAACTGAACGAAGGAGTTATTAATGAATTCTAACCTTCTATTGGATTCGTGGTCAGGCAGAGGGTGGAAAGAATGAGAGGAAACAGTAGGAGGAGGTATGGGTGATGCAGTGGGCGCAAATGTTACATGGAAAGAGAATAAAACATAACTTATCAAAAAGATCATTACGCTGGATAGCATAAAAAAACACAATATTATAAAACTTTTCTTTGTCATTGTGTTACATAGGCTCTGCTTAAAGTTCATTTGTTTGGCAGGTCTCTCCACATCAGGAAACTCCATCCTCTCTAAGGTGCTGCCCGCGACGAGGAGGTTGATTCTGCTAAGGAGTGCTTCTGTCAGTCTAGGGCAACTCCCTTGGACCGACCAGAACCACCGACCTAACGTCGTTGGCTGCACTTCCGAAGACTTTAACCAATCGCGGCCCTAGCAGCGGAACCCGGATGGCGGTTCAAAAAACAAAAATAAGCAAGTTTCCTAAATGGGAGAGCTACACAAAAAGGTATTTGGGAGAAAAAAAGAATTTATTAGTCCATAGGTCTTGGTCTCAAAATCATAAAAAGGAATCACTCTTATCAGTTCGTTTTTCTTGGTCTCAGATTGTAACGTCCTTTCCCTGGTACTGTCTGATCCTGAAACAGGAGTTCAGGTTCCAAAGAGTTCAATTGTTCTGGTGGTGGCACAGTTTCTTGAAAAATGTTCTCGCTTTCACAATCAGGGTTAGTTTCTTTTACACGGTCATCAGTTGTAAGCTCTGAGTCAGTGCCACCTTTCTGGACCCATTGGTCATGTGGCGGAGGTGAAGGGATTCTCTTGCAATGGACCCCGTGGATCCAGTTGGCCTTCCCCTCCACTCGAACTGCTGACCTCGTGGAAAGAAGGACGAGGTGCGGCCCGGTCCACCTGGGCTGGTCGTTCTTTGTCCTTTGAAAGTTCTTTATGAGAATCCAGGATCCAGGGACAATGGAGTGACCTGGAGTCTCAGAGACCGGAGGCAGGGTGTTGTGGACCTGTTGATGTAAAACACGCAATTTAGCCGTCAATTCATACAAGTAATCAAGCAAAATAGGGTGTTGTAGCTCGCTGAACTTCGTGGGCCTAGGCACTCCCCATATGTTGGCTGGCCGGCCAAAGACAATTTCGTACGGGCTGAGTTTCACTCGCGAATGCACAGTCATTCTGGTGGATAGGAGTGCTAAGGGTAGAGCGTCAGGCCATTTAAGACCTGTGCTTGCTTGGATTTTGGCCAATTTAAGTTTTAGCGTGCCATTGTAACATTCCACTAATCCAGCTGATTGGGGGTGATTTGCAGCGTGGAACTTCTGCCTAATGCCTAGCCCTTCACACACTCTTTTCATCACACGACCCACAAATTCACTTCCGTTGTCAGACCAGACCATTCTAGGCATTCCAAACCTGGGGAAGTACTCTTTTACAAGGGCTTTCGCTGTGGACAAGGCAGTATTGTCTTTTAGGGGATAGGCTTCTACCCATCTTGAGAAGGCACAAACAACAACGAGCACGTAGTTTAAATTGTTGCACCTCTCCATATGTATGAAATCTAGCTGCAAAACCTCGAACGGATACGTAGGAGGTGCAAAATGACCAGCTGGAGTTGGGGTTCCCCTACCAGGATTGTGCTTCAGACATACCATGCAATTCTTGACAACATTCTCTGCACACTTGGGAATCCCTGAATTCTTCCACACTGGGGCCAACAACTCGCAAATCCCTTTCACGCTGATATGAGCCATTCCATGAGCCATTGTAACCACTGCAAGCACATATGCATTGGGTAACAACCATCTCTGATGCTCTGTCAATTCAATCCAACAACCATTTGCATCCATTCTCCCTGTACTTTCTCTCCACGTGCTCAACTCTTTCTCTGTGGCCTCAGCTTGGATGGACTTCACACTCTCTATCGTGTCCTCACATATTCCAACCTTACCAGTCCATCTTTCAGGGCCTGCAACATACATTCGGCTTATCACATTCTTTGCAGTTTCCTTAGCGGTCTCATCAGCAAATGCATTTCAACGACCAACATCATCAGTCACCTTCTTGTGAGCACTACATTTCACAATCGCCATTTGCAGGGGCAAGGTCAGTGATTCAAGAAGCTCATTCACCAACTGACCATGCTGAATCTTAGCTCCATGCGAAGTCAGGAATCCACGTTCTCTCCACAATCGTCCAAAACTGTGAGCCACTCCAAACGCATACTGACTATCAGTGTAGACAGTCACTCTCATTCCTCTAGACAATACACATGCTCTCGTAAGTGCGACTAGTTCTGCGGCTTGAGCTGAACCATGTGGTATTCGCGCAGTTTCAACGACTGTGTGCAAAGTTGTGACAGCATATGCTGCAGTCACATTCCCATTTGGGAGCTTAAAGCATGAACCATCTACCCATAATGTACCATCACATTCAGCAAGAGGAGTGTCAAATAAATCCACTCTCCCTTTTGTCTCTTCCTCTGTTGTGAGGAAACAATCGTGCTGTTCTAAAGCATCTGATTCCTCTGCAATTGGTAACAACGTGGCTAGATTCAAGGTACTGCACCTTTTTATATGCCCATGGCTCGCTAGCAGCGTCAATTCATAACTGGACAGTCGAGCACTAGTTAAGTGCTGTGTCTTGGTCCTATTTAACAATGTGTCTACTGCATGCGGGACCATCACGATTAGTGTATTATTCATTACTAGACTTGCAGACTGTCGAATAGAAACAGCTGCTGCTGCTGTGGCCCTTAAGCAACTTGGCAATGCTCGTGCTACCGGATCCAAAGTTGACGAAAAATAGGCGCATGGCCGCTGTCTATCTCCGAATAACTGAGTCAGCACAGACAATGCACAACCTTCCTTCTCGTGGACATACAATGTGAAAGGCTTACTGTAGTTGGGGGTACCTAACACAGGAGCCGAACATAATGCTGTGTGTAATTCGAGAAAACTTTTCTGACACTCTTCAGACCAGGGAATGGGATTGGGTGTATTTTTACACGTTAATGCCACCAAGGGTTTGGCCAATAACGAAAAATTTGGAATCCACTGTCTACAGTACGATGTAATGCCCAAGAAAGCACGCACTTCTCTCTGTGTTCTTGGCACGTTCAATTTCGCTATTGCCTGACTTCTTTCTGGGGTCAGCTTCCTTCCCTCCTTCGATAAGAGGTGACCTGAGTAGGTCACTTCTTGTCGGCAATATTGAAGCTTGGAAAGTGACACTTTGTGATGCAGATCACACAGATGACGCAATAATGTCAACGTGGCCATTTTACAAATTTTCTCAGTATCCGCAGCAATGAGCAAATCGTCCACATACTGTACAAGAGTGGCACCTTTAGGCAAGACAATCGTGTCAAGCTGTGTTTTCAGAGCTTGACTGTATATTGAGGGGCTTTCGCAGTAGCCTTGAGGAGCGCGTTTAAAGCGGAAGCTTCGACCTCCTAAACTGAAGGAAAAGATATCCCTGCTCTCCTCATCAATTGGGATGCTGAAGAAAGCATTCTTTAGGTCAATCACTGAAAACCACGAAGCAGAAGCTGGAATCATAGTCAATAATGTGGTAATGTCGGGGACAACTGGAAATTGTGGCACAACTATCTTATTTACCTCTCGAAGATCAATCACAAATCTGTACACAGGTGGCTGAGAAGGGTCGGTTCGTTTTAAAACAGGCAGAACTGGACTATTGCAAACATTGCCTCGTGTTTCCTCAATCACATCCTTTTCAATCAATTCGTAAACAATCGCTAGCAAAGCTTTTTCACCCTCATTAGATATTCTGTATTGGGGAATTCGTGGCATTTTGACATTCGACTTCAATGTTACAACATATGGTGGAATTTCTAAAAGACCTACATCATTAGGACCAGTAGCCCAAAGAATATCTGGGAGAAGTGACAATTCCTCTGGAAGTGCATCTCTCGACAAATACATGGGAGAAACCACTTTCTTGCCTAAAGTAAGTTGTACTCCTGGAGGAGAACAGTACAAAGTCGCATACAATCTTTTTAGCAAATCTAATCCTAGCAAATTTTCACCACAACCTGTTGTCAGAATAAGGGGTGCTTCGAATTCACAAGGACCAACAGAAAGAGATAAAGGGTCAGAAATCGGATTTCTAACTGGGGCACCAGAAAAACCTACAGAAACGTTCATTTCGCCAGACAAAGGTGCGCCAGGGAGTTTGGAGTGCATAATAGAACTCTTTGTAGCACCAGTATCCAACAGAAAAGGTTCTGACACACCTGATGTAATCACCTCAACGTAAGGTCCACTCTGATCTACTGGAACTGAAACAACTCCCTCTCTTTGTCTATGGCTGTCCTAGCAATCATCATATTCCCACTGCTCATTTTCTGTGTAATAATCTTCAACATAGTATTGAGCGGTCCTGTCAGATACGTTATTTTGCTGATCAAACCTGTTGATAGAGTTTTGTGGTGGAAGGGGACGTGTGTCCTGAGTGGCGTTTCCACGCCCTCTACCTCTAGGCACTTGCTGACTGCCACGACCTCTAACACCAGAAACTCCATTTGCACGTTGTGATAGGGCAGGACAATTATACTTGTAATGACCCTCTTGTTTGCAATATAAACACTGGTTGGGACCTACACGGGGTTGAGTGTAATCCAATCTTTGCGAGTTTCTCTGATACTGTTGAGGCTGCTGAAAAGTATTTTGGTAGTGATTCTGACCATTATTATTTTGATTACCGCCACCACGTGGCGGATAGGCTTGCTGTAGCAAAACCTTCGTTTTTAGTTCTCTAGTTTTCTTTTCTACTTTATCTTTCTCATCTTTGTCTCTATTTTCGTAATATTGTGCAGTAGCCAATATCTGGGCTGAAGATGAGACTGCCCAAGAACTTTCTGAATCTTTTAATTTTTTACACAATTCTGGAAGCAGATTGTGCACGAATTTATCGACAAACAATCTCTGACCACCTTCTGTGGTCATATCTTGACCGCTGTGGTCAACGAATGTTTCTTCAAATCTGGTGAAGAAATCTGAAACAGTTTCTTCTTTCTTTTGCTTGCATGCAGACAACTTATCCCAATTTACGCGTATTGCAGGCATTATCGTTTTCATGTAATCTACTATTCTACCAGGGAGTTCTGCTATCAAAGGTTCAGGCTTGGCACCACCAACTTGTCGGGCATCTGCAGCAGTAATATTAGCCCATGTATCACCTAATTCCTGGTCATGATCTACATGACGAATTTTACCCCATAAAGGCTGTGGAACAACATTCCCAAATAACATGTCGATATCGGCTAAATTCATTATACATGACCCAGTAGTTTGTCACAATTCCTTATAGTACCCTGCAGGATTTTTACGCGGATCTGGTAATGTTTGTTTGAGTGCTAAAACTTCAGCTCGCTTCCATGGGACATGTACCCATACACGCTGGAAGTGTGGCAGAATAGGTGGGACAGCAGTCGTGTCACCCTCCCTCCATTGTGGGGGAACTTCTCTCATAGGGTATTGTCGCTCCTTTTTCCTACTGGATGTATTAAATTCAGATGGTGACCCAGAACTGTTTCCCTTACTCCGATATGATAACAACATTTCAACTGCTTTCTCCACATCTGGACCTACAATCATACCCTCTCCAAACTTAAACCGTACACGACACATCTCTTGTGGGATGCAGTCTTGATCATTGTCTTCTAAATCCTCACCAAGAAAAACACACATCTGTTCGAAAACATATCTCTGTGTCGCTGCTTCCCATTGATGGAAGACTTCCATGACTGACTGTACATCATATTTTGCAGTGTCCATGACCCATTTCCGAGCTAAACTATTCAGGGAATCTCTCTCTTGATAATCAGGCAGTTGACTTCGCAACTGTCTTTTTCCTATGTTAGGGGTCGTAGCAGGCGACCCGAAAAGAGGTAAAAGAAGATTAGTAACAGTGCTGGCCATTTTCTGCCGAATGGAAGGTGAAACTGAAGGACAAACAGATGGAAAAACGGGGTGAGATAAGGCGGGGGTAGAGATAGCAGAAGAGGTATCAGAGGGAATAGAGGGGGCACTAGGCAAAATCGTAGAGGGAGCATTAGGAGACGTAAAAAGTACAGTAGGCAAAATTGTAGAAAACGCAGGTGAAACAGAAGTGGTCGGTGGGCCTGGAGGAGGCTGCACCGAAGAAGTAGGAGCCAGCTGAAGAACAGCTGGTGGGTGCTGTTGAGGAGCAGGAGGCGTAGTTTGCGCAACTAAAGGTTGCGGGGGTGCTGTGGCATTCTGCGCATAGGGGGGTGGTGAATTTAGCAAATGTGACATTAATGGGTCTTTTTCACGCTCTTTTGCTGCCTCTTGCTGAAGAGACGGCAAAACTGGATAACACTTATCTATTGCCAGTTTACGTTGCCTGTGCAACTGCTCATTCATCTGCTCTTCCTCATTATCTTTAAACTGCACAGCAGCTTGCATTACTGAAAGTCCCCCTTCTCTCTTATTTTTCTTAGCTAATTTAATTTCTTTTTGTTTGGCTTCTTTACGCCATAAGCGGAAAGAGTCAAACATCGCCGGCCGGGCTTTCTTTTTGAAGAGTTTAACTTCAAGGTTGTCTAAGATTTCAGAATCAAAGCTACCATATTGGGGCCATTTTAAAACACCATCTTTCCTGGTGTATTTAATCCATACTTCGTTGTAGGTGATGGGGCCTACCCCATGTTTTACATACAGTTCGTAAGTTGGAGTTCCAACTGGAGGAACCGGACATGAGTCCTCCAGTCGGGAGTCCCTATTATTACCAAGACAAAACAAATTCCCAAGTCTAAGACTAGGCATCTTCGCTCTCTAGTCTAGTTCCAAACTTCAAAGGATTATCGATTACGATATTTCTCGTGAATACACGAGTCCTTCGGTTATGGTGCTTGCAAGTACCAATACAAAACCTTTTGTATCCCAAAGATACCACAAAGTAAGTCCAACTAAGGACTGGGAGACGCTCCACTTATACTTAACTGAAATATCGATGACGTCACCAGAAGACTCGTCTCAGTGTTTCGCTCTACCAAAAACTTCAAGGGTCCAAATCAGGGCGATAGCCAGGGCAGCAGTCCTTGTAGCCGTCGGGAAGCGGGGAACCTCGCAGCAAAGACCTTCGGACCACGTCGACATGCAGGGGTCGATGAGGTGGTTGGCCGTCCTCCGGAATTTCCACACGAAGCTCCTCACGATCTTCTGGCTGACTGGTACCACTGGAATCGCCCCACGCTGGGCGCCAACTGAGGTACTGGGTTTTTAAGAACCGGCACAGAACCGGTAACCCAGCGGTGCCAGGGAATCAACACCCAGAGACCTCGGGTTCTTCCTGATCCAGACCTACAGAAACTTCAGAGTCTTCTAGGTGAAGTCAAAGATTAGTTTATTGGCTGCAACCAAGGTAACAGGTGTCCTAGAAGTACAATACGGGTATGTTCTCAGGAGACTGCACACTTTCATAAAGTCAGGCTTCTCTTCTTATACACAGTTTTGGGCCCTAGGCAAAACATTCCTGGTTGTAAAGTAAATCGTTAACATGCTTTCAGTACAAAGAGAAAGCAGAGTCATGATGACATGTCCATATTTCACTTCGTGCTGCCTACAACAAATCATTCGGCAAGGCCCAACATTTCATCAGATAACACTGGACCCCTAATAAAAACGGGCACCTCCCCACCATAAAGTAAGTGAAGCAAAAGAGTGGAGATAGATGTGAGCGAGATATGGCAGGTGTGCGCGCTGAAATGGTTTTATGGTTTGTTGAGCCTAGATGCTATCTTGCTCGGCCACTGGGAGGGAACTGACCTAACGAGTTCGTCCTGGGGCAATGGTCCCAACTTGTACTGAGGTCAGGGAAAAGTCGATTAAGGAGTATGTGTCCTTGTGAATCAAATTCAACTGGATTAAGGCCTATGTAAAGGGCAACATATAAATGGGAGCCAAGGGTTCAGAATGTAAATGACGATTTCGATGTGAAATCGTCACTCGAGTATGCTGAAAATACATGTACATGATGTACTCGTCATTCTCGGTCTTTTGATACCAAATTCGTCATCTTTCGACGAAGTTTTAAATCTCGAGTTCAGTATAATTATACGAATCCAGATTTTCAGAACCTCAGTTTGTGCTATGTAACAATGCAAAAAAAAAAAAAACTTCAATTACAGTGCATACTTTTTGCAAATCCAATAATGCAAGTGACGGGAGTGGAGGATTGGAAGGAGCAGGGCAACGTAAAAAGACAAAAGCCACTTTTTTGGGCGTAGTTGCATTATCCAAGAGTGACGTGTTGCTGGCGCATGGAGGGAGAAAAAAAGGAAAAGCTAAAGTTGTGTGGATGTGCTGGTAAATAAAGGAAGATAGAAACACTAAGGATATGGAGAACAAGAGTTTGCAATGCAATAGGTCTCGTATTTATGAGAGTTTGAGCTAATAACATTGTAAATGACAATCAGGCATATGCATCAACAATCGGTAATACATGTCGGTAATAGCGAAAAATAACGAATCGCTATTAAGGACATGCAAACCGCGATGCATCAAAATAATCGCTAAAAATTACCGATTCGGTAAAAATCGCTATTAAATACCGAAAGTACGACAGCGAGAGTAGCAAATACTGAGTTAGCTAATACCGAATCGGTATCACTGAATCCGGTATTAGCGAATTCGGTAATACCGAAAACGGTAAATTTACGCAACGCCTCGGAAGCAGGCCGATGACATCACAACCAGGAAGTAGGACAGCCACGCTGCATTCAGTGTTCGGAGTAGCACAGAGGAGGAGGCAGAGCACAGGAGTTGAGGACCCTGACAGAACCAGTAGCAACCAGGACAAGGCAAGCAGGACAAGATGGAGAAGGAGGCCCCCCAGCAGGGAAAGGACACACCCCGAAAGCGAAAACGCAAGTTTTCTGATAAGGAGCTGGAAATCCTAATAGAGTGTGTGACCAGCAACAATGACCGACTGTTTGGGAAGTGGTCGCTGAAGGTGCCAGAGGCAGAAAAACGAAAGATGTGGCTGCGCATCAAGGACAAGGTAAATGCCTGCGGAGTCACCCACCGCAGCATCGACGACCTAAAAAAACGCTGGTACGACCTGCGTAAGAGGGCCAAGGAGAAGATAGCGCAGAGGGTCAGGGATGCTGCTGGCACAGGAGGGGGCACATCCAATGTGATGCCTAACACAGCCCTGGAGGATCTAGTGGAGTCCACCATAGAACCGGAAGCTGTTGTGGGGGTCACACGTCTGGACACCTCTGGTGCTGCGGAAGGAGGACAAGGTAAGAAGCATGGCAGCGTAACAATGCAGCGCGTACTAAGTCCCTGCCCAATCCCCCATGCCAGACCCAGTGCACATGTAGCGTTGCCCTAAACACATACCCTCATCACTGTGTTGCACCATGGGAGTTGTAGTCAATACATGAATGGGTGCATGCCAGAGCCCAGAGATGAATACAGCAGCAAAGGGCCAAATGTCAGTCAGAAAAAGTAATTTATTGTGAGATGCCACAGCTATTGTCACATACTATACCATGATAATAACTATGCACTGTTTCACACACAGATGCATCCCCCATCGATTCTGACGACAGTGCCCGCCTCGTCATCTCAGAGACGCCAGTGTTGGCAGATGCGGAGTGCTCACAGGGAGCTGAAGCTATGTCCTCCCCTTCACCACCACGGCGGACAACACCTCCACCATCCCTGCGGTCCAAGACACCACCACCACCACCACCACCATCCTCGCGGTCCAAGACACCACCACCACCACCACCACCATCCTCGCGGTCCAAGACACCACCACCACCACCACCACCATCCTCGCGGTCCAAGACACCACCACCACCACCACCAGTGCGGGCCACTCCGCAGAGCCGCAGAGCAGATGTTCCATCCCTGCCCGTGATGGAGTCGGATCACAGTTCAGCACACCCAAATGTTCCACGCCAGGCTGTCGTCACTCCAACCAGCCAAACTGCAGCACGACAGCGCATCAGGCAGAGGGCTGTGCCCCCGGGTCGGGCTGCTGCAAGACCAGTCGATCTGTCCGAAGGGTACGGAGTTGTGGAGACCCGGATGCTGCGTGTCCAGCGCCTGCAGGGGAGACACATGGGTGCCATGAAACTCTCCATGACCAAACTTTGCAACAAACTAGGCAACATGACAGACGCTGTGCGTGAGCACACCACTGCCGTAGCTGCCGGCAACAATGAAATCAAGCTGTGCCTGCAAGAACTGACACGTGCCGTGGTCGCAGGCCAACGGAGTGAGCGCCTGCGTCACAGGCAGATCATGCTGGCAGTGAATACAACTAACAAGGCCATTAATAAGCTGTGCAACAGCACGGCTGTGCTGTCCCGCAGGTCCGTGTCCCTGCAAGTGAACCTAGGTCATTATTGTGGGGATGTGGCAAATGCCCTTGAGAGGGTGACCACTGCAGTGGAGCAACTGCAGCCTGGGTCAGCCAGTGTCAGCAGTCTGGGAGCGGAAGAGGGGAGTGAGGCAGCCTCCAGTGTCAGCAGCGTCTCCCTGTCGGAGTCCAGCGGGAGGAGGCGCAGTGACCGCAATGCAACTGCCACTGACTCCCATCGTGTAGAAGCTGAGGAGTCACAGGACAAGAGACTGGGGGTACGCGGCAAACGGAAGTGAACATGTGGCAAAGTCACACTGTCCTTGGTGACGTAACCATGGCCAGACTAAGGTGCCGCACGCATCACCCGTTCTGAGAAGGGACAATTTTAGTTTGACTTTAACTGCAGCAGCAGCATGTTTGTGTTACGTATTTCTGCACCAGTCAGGTGTCCATGCCCATTAAACCCTTGCAAAACTGATCCTGTTGTCAAGTCACTCTCTTACCTGTCTCAGAAATGATTCCGTGTGATGTATGTCCGCCTCCTTTGCCCTTCAGCTGTGTTGGGCACATGCGCCTGTCAGTGTTGGGGGGGGTTTCTGTGCACGTAGTTCATCCTCTCCGTCCACCTCTATGGGTATCCCCCTGCGTGTGGCGATATTGTGCAGGATGGCACACACAGCAATGATCTGGCAGCAGGTCACTGGGTCGTACTGCAAGGCACCTCCAGTCTTGTGCAGTATTTGGAAGCGGCTCTTGAGGATGCCAAATGTCCGCTCAACCACATTCCTGGTGCTGATGTGTGCTCTGTTGTAGCGCTGCTCTTGCGGTGTAGCTGGGTTGAGATAGGGAGTGAGGAGATATTCACGCAATGCATATGCGCTGTCACCTGCAGGATGGGGAGAGAATGGTAATCAGCATGAATGAAAATATACATGTGGGGATGGAGTGGTTGGAGAGTACGATGATGCATCTATATGTACCTAGTAGGTGTCCCTCTCCGAATTCACCGTTGATCAGGCGCCTGTGGAGGCCACAGTGACGGAATATGCAGGCGTCGTGTGTGCTCCCGGGGAATTGGGCTACAAGGTCCGTAATTATGTACTTGGCATTGCACACCACCTGCACATTGATAGAATGGTATGACTTCCGGTTGCGGAATATGTATTCGGTGGCTGATGGAGGACAGATGGCGACATGCGTGCAGTCAACACACCCGATGACATGGGGGAATTGTGCCACCTGGTAGAATTCCTGTTTGGTGCGGGTCAGCTGCTGGGGGGTTGTGGGGAAGGTAATGTGGCGATTTATTAATGTCAGCATGGCCTCTAGGAACCGGTGGAAGAATCGTGATAACGCACTTTGCGACACGCCTCCAGTCTCAGCTATTACCCCCTGGAAGCTTCCAGACGCAAGCAGGTGCAGGCAGCATAGGGCCTGCACATGGGCTGGTATGGCGTTGGTCCTACGGGTCTCGTGCTGCAGTAATGGTTCCAGGTCTGCTATTAGGCGCATTATCATGGCACGGTTGAGTCTATACTTGTCGTACACCTGTTCCTCGGTCTGCCCCAGCAAAGTGATGCGCACCCTGAAGATCCTGTCCTGTATCATCCTCCTGCGCTGGGCTGGGCGTTGATCCTCCTCCTCCTAGCAAGCACGTAGAGGGCAGCCATTTTGGTTGACATGTGGGGTTTCCCAGGGCATTTATGAAGGGTTACTGATTGTCAGCACCTGCTGATGGGGTTGGAATTTTTTTTTCTGTCCTTCAGTTAACTTTACCTCCTGATTGTGATTCCCCTTATTTTGCTCATGCTAAATAGCGATTTTAGGGATTTTCGGTATTAGCGACTTTTCATGCATACCATTGCGGTTCGTTAATAGCGATTCGGTATTTCCGAAGTCAGCTTTGGGGTTCGGTAATTCCGACAGTCTGTTTAGTGATTCGGTAATTTACCGCGTGGGGTTTTAGCGAATCTTTATTTTTTTCCGATTTATTGTTTGATGCATAGCATTTTCTGGTTTTGCGTTCGGTATCGGCCTGTTTTACCGATTCGGTGTTTTACCGGGAGGTATTTTTGTTGATGCATCTGCCAGAATGTCTTTTATTTATGTGTTGTTTTTAAAACAGATAAATAAAAGGCATTGTCATTTACAAATGCGAGACCTATTGCATTGCAAATGCTTATTTGCATGTGATTTGGAGGATGGTGAGGCAGGCAATTGGGATTTAGGGTCTAGGAGCGATTTATTGTAAAGAACACAAGTAAAGATTGGTTATTAATTCTGGGAATTATTGTTGAGTAAAGAGAGAGGATTAAGATTAAGATTTTTACTGAGAAAACAAAACTTATTAACATCGATCTGGAAGCAAGCAAGGCTCTATTGCTACCCAATGAACCTGCACCTCCACAGGCTGTACTAGACAAGACAGCATCATGTTGCTGGGGTATCAAGAACAACGCTTCCTGGGACACCTTTCCCCCGTCAATGAAATTGATATCAAAAAGGTCCTTCGGAGTATAAACCCATCTAATCACTTCAGTGCCCGTTACCACCTACCATCTTCAAAGTAATTAAGGAGGAAATCTGCCCCCTCTGGACAAATATCGTCAATGCGTCTCTGTCACCAGGCACAATCCCAGAATGCCTAAAAGAGGCTCAGGTAATGTTAGGGATCGTCAATGTCAGTGACGACATTGACATGTGTTCAGAGACGGGCTTCCCTTTGTAAAATGTAATTTTGAGACGCTCCCTAACTTACGTAAAGGGACGCCTCTCAACGCAAGACGTTGCTTGGCTTACTGATCCTGTCATGACCACGCCCCCCTTCTTGCTTCCTGGTTGTGTCCCGTGTGGTGTTTCCTCTTCGGAGCCTCCTCACGCTTTCCTGTTTGTAAGGAATCCGGGCTCTTCGGCTTCCACGCCTTTTTCTCCGCTATTTGGCCGCATTACTTACTGTTTGTTGCTTATTTCTACCCCCAATTTACTTTCCTTTTTTTCGACGGAGCTCCGTAACTTTCTTAGTGGCATTATTTCTGTCAATTAACCGAAGAGTCTCCTGCCCTGCCTGACCCTCCACGAGTTTGTGTCTGTTCCGCTTTGTTTCCCCAGAGCCGGTCAGAACTCCTTGTAGCCCGCTTCGAGTGTGCTGCTGTTCCGCTCTGTTCCTTCCAGAGCCAGACGACACACCTCTTGAGTGTGTGGCTGCTCCGCTCTCATAGCCCTCTGGGAGCCGGTCGGAACACCTCAATTCCCATCCCTTTCCCTTTTTGTCTCGCCAGTTGCCCTCAGAGACAATGTTGGTATTCTTTTTTGGGGAGTTTCACTTCTACTTTTTCCATTAGGTAAAAACTCTCATTCCAGTTGTCCCTTCCACTTACATTCCCCTGGTGTGATTGGTGTGTGAGTGTACCCTGTCTCGATAGTCCCCTATTTTTGAGTCCACTACTGAAGACTTCAGCCTGAGTTATATCTTTAGGGGCTACGGACAATTAAGACTTGGAAGGACTACCTTTGGGGTAAGTGGAGCATGAGAACTGAACACATGTCAATGTTTAATAGAGTATAGTGTGTTTTAAAAATACTGTGTATTATTGTTACCATACCCACTATTTCTTTACAGTACATGTTGCTCCTGACAGACCTCTCCCATCAGCGCATTCATCCACGTATGGGGAGAGTGGTAGACACTCCCTGGTTTATTCCCCCATACTTTTAGAGAACAGCTACTAGGAGTGTGTTATATATTACATTCTGGGTGCTGTTTTTTGGAAGTTAGGGGTATTTGTCTTCGCTCCTGTGGAATCTGGCTTAAAACCGGGCTTCACCCGACAGGTAACACCTATATTAAAAAAACACAGCTGACAGTACAGACCTTAACAACTTCCGACCTATCTCCAGCATCCCCACTCTAGCCAAATTCCTTGAAAAATGCGTCCAGTCACAATTATGTGCGCATATCAAAAATGTCCATCTCCTGGAGCAACATCAATCTGGCTTTCGTAGTGGGCACAGCACTGAATCGGCTCTCACCCACGTGATGGATGACATCCTAATAATGCTTGATCGAAATGAATCCTGCCTCCTTATCCTACTTGACCTTTCCTCAGCATTTGACACTGTCAATCATGACAACCTCCTATTCATTCCGGAGCATAGGATGGGCCTCTCTCGTCAGGTACTGCACTGGTTCTTGTCCTTCCTGCAGCACAGAACCCAAAGAGTTAAATCGAACCACGCACTCTCCCAGCCAACTCCAGTCAGCATGGGGGTTCCCCAGGGGTCTTCTTTATCTCCCATTCTCTTCAATTTGTTCCTGGAACCATTAGCTAATGTTCTGGACATTCACTTCCATATGTATGCAGACGACACCCAACTCTATCTGAAAATCTCCTCCCCAGATGACATCACATCACTCAACTCCACCCTACTAACTACCCAAAACTGGTTAACTGCAAACCACCTCCTGCTAAACACCTCCAAAACAGAATTCCTCCTCATTTCTCCCCCGAAACATACTCCTAAAATCGACGCTGGGATGAACCAACTCACACCTTCAACTGCTCCCCCTGTATTATTGACTCAGCTAAGTCTCTAGGAATTACCCTGGACAAGAATCTGAATATGAAGACTCACATTAGCAACGTGTGCAAGGGAGGTAACCACCTTCTAAGAACACTCAGGAATCTCAAACCTTTCCTACCTCAAGCAGATTTCAAGCTAGTGGTCCAAGCACTTGTTTTGCCGAGACTTGACTATGGCAGTGCTACACTATGTGGCCTCCCAAAATACACTTTGGCCCCCCTAAAGGCTTCATTGACCGCTGCAGCCAGATTGATCATGGCACCAAGCGAAATGCACACATCTCTCCGGTTTTAAAATCGCTAAACTGGCTACCCTACGAAGCTAGAATTCCACTGAAGATTGCTTGCTTATCACACATAGCCCTCCACTTCAAAACCCCCATCTACCTTGCACAAAAACAAGAATTATCTGGAGGGGGTAGACCGTCAAGGAGTCCTAATTCCCTCCTCTTAAAACCACAGATCTTCCGCAAAAAGAGAACATGCCAACGAGCCTTCTCTGGCACCGCTCCTAAAATTTGGAACTCTCTTCCACCGGAAATTCGGAGGATCTCTTCTAAAGCTGCTTTTAAAATGGAAGCAAAAAGATTCCTCATGAACAAGTTCTTACCTTAACATGAGGGGCCATTTTTTAGCTTTAAGCACATTGGACATATTATAGTATCGGTTATTATTCTTGTATATGATCATTATTTTGTTTTTATTACTCCTGTACTTGATTATTGAATTTACTCCCATTAAGTCATTATGCTCCATCGTCTAGCCCATTCTTCGTTACCCAGGTGTATAAATGATCTGTTTGTTCAACATTTGATTCAATGCCTATTAGACTCCCCATTTGACTTATGTGTTGACTATTGTTTTGGTACTGGTCACTATTCCTGTATACATTTACCCTACATATTCCCTTTATGTCTCTATGCTCCATCATATAGCCCATTCATACTCGATCACTCAGGTTTATAAATGAGCCGTTACGTGTGTAAAATTTGATTCAATGCCTAATAGATTACCCATGTTAGACTCATGTTTTGTTTTTGATTTGTTACCTTTGCCTCAAATTGTAAAGCTCTCTGATATCCTCCACGATCAAGTTTGCGCTATATAAACTTTATAAATTAATAAAATAAATAAGATGTTGGCCATGGAAATACTTCAAGATTTGCATAGTATCTATCAAAGTTACACCATTGGCGGGTTTGAGTTTAAAACAGGATTTCAGAATGTGATTCATTGAATTGCCTTGTGCAGATGAAAATAACTCATTCCCTGGATTTGAGTAATGAAGATATGTCCTTTTAAAGAGGCTCCATGTTACAGAACTAGAAAAAACAAAGCCAGCCACATCCATTCACTTCTCACTGCTCTGCAATCCGGAAGTCTGTAACACTGTTGGGAAAAAATATTGAGGGCCTCATTTATGAAGGCCTTGCGCCCCTGGTGCGTCACTTTTTCCCATTTTAAAAGTGACGCACCGGCGGCGCAAGACCTTCATAAATAAGGCCCTGAGTGTTTTGGAGACTTGAATTTTTGGTTTTAATACTGGGGTCATAGCAATTAAGTAATTCAACGAAATATTTTCACTTCTCTGTTTATAAAGTGCCAGTCTTTAAATCAGATTGTTGCTTCTACACCCATTTGCTTTCAGCTTTTTTGGCTAGCTATTAGCACTTGTTTTGAATCTGAATTAACTCAATGTTAGTATAGGCATGAGAGATTTGTTGGCATTGGATAGTAAGTTGTTAAAAAAAATGTTTGGGAAGTGGGAGATTTCTTTTTGCATGTTGACTCATATTGGTGTGAGGATTGGTATGCTAACTAGCACTGGCAAAGCAAACAGGTCTCACCTTTAATATGTGAGTGCTAATGCTAAGCTATTGCTTTACCAATGCTTGTTTGCAAAGCAAACAAGTACAAAATAAAGGAAAGCAAAAAAATAGGAAACACTGGAGGAAATGTAAACACGTATTAAAATCACTCGAAACTGAACATTGAATTCAATATTTTCAATCTATAAAAACGGCTTCACTTATTTTTCAAATTTAACACAGTAAAATCAGAACAGAACATAAAAAGTCTTTTGTGATGCAGCATAAATAAATGTAAGCTAGGAAGAACTTAAGAACTGTCTGAGGAAGCATCGGAATGTATAGGAAAATACTTGCCATTTACCTTCCTCAAGACTTTGAACTCTAACAAATACCGAGGGCATTTGGTCTCTGCAGCAGCCCAGGAAGTAGATTTATTGCTTGGAGAAAAGGCATCTTCTATCTAGTCACTCTTAGTAAGCCCTCTGCCTCAGATGTAGGCTGAGCAAGTGCAGGAGCTCTCTCCTCCTCCATCCTCACACATGCCGTCTTTGTGCGCCAAAGCCAGGGCTTTCATACAACATGTGAAATTCAGGAGATTAAAGAAACCCAACCCAATAAGGTCTTACGTTTTTTAAAACATGGAAAAATAGAAACATCCCTGTACTTTTACGAATGACCAGCAAGGGATGGGGAGATGGAAGGAGAGTGTGTGGTGGTGTGCGAATGTGAGGAGGAAGCATTACGTAAAAAGTAATTCCCTGATGTAAATCATTCAATCAAAAGAATGGTAAAGAAGCTATTGTAAAGATGAGGCGGAGGCAGGAACTGCTGAAAGGAGATTTATTGAAGAGAAGAGAGCCGTCCAGCATGAAGGAGAGACAGGGCAGCTGCAACTGCCAAACAGGGAACACTGGGGAAGAATGTAGAGTACAGGAAGAACCCACAGGTGACATCATGGAGTTCTAGGAGGTATTGTATAATACAGATCACCACACACCTCCCCCCTTTCTAAAAAAAAACAAAGAGTGAAAAATCATACATAGTCATGAAATCTGTTGGGTCTTACGATCAACCTAGAGCTTTTCCTTAAACCATTGTCGACTTGGACATTGGGGGTAGGAACAGTTGCACGAGTAGCACGAGAGGGATCTCTCGCAACACGAGAAGTGCTCCACCAATTTCCATTCGACAATTTGACAGCATTTTTGCGAACTTCCACAACTTGTTGGGAGTTGAGAAATTTGGAAAGACCCTTTTTAACGGTAACAGGATTCTTAATCTTGACCCAGTCACCAGCATGAATACCATGAAAAGACTTTTTAACTTGTCCCACGTCACAAGGGAGAGTACTGGAAGATTTCTTGTTGGCACTGTCCCATGCTACTTCCAAATCACAACCTTTGTGGAAACTCTTGACCATCCAGAAGGGAAAAGCTTGGGAAGAAGCTTTCTTTCCCTTATCAACTCAAAGGGGGAGAAGCCTGTAGCAACATGTGGGGAAATTCTATAAGACCATACAAGATCTTTCACAGCTTGGAAAATACAGTTACTGGAATTGAAGGCGGCCTGTATACATTCAACAATAACTCTGTTGAACCTCTCGGTTTTGCCATTGCTTTGAGGGTGGTATAAGGGAGTCCTAGTGTGTTTGATGCAACAATTGTTCAGAAAAACATTCATTTCCTTGGAGATAAACTGAACCCCATTGTCAGTGAGGATTTCTTCTGGACAACCTTCTCTCAGAAAAATTTTGGATAAGCAATCAATAACACTCTTTGAATTGGGAACATTGATAGGTTCAACCTCAACCCACCTTGAAAGATGATCGACAAGGACCAAGAAATACTTGGAGGTGTTGGGAAGAACATGGAATGGACCCAGAAAGTCCAGGCCAATTTTTTTGCCAAGCTCTGTTGGGTGGAAGAACAACAGAATCACAAACACCTTCCAAAACAAGAACTTTATCGCTAGTATTACAGCGTGTGCAAAGTTTGACAGCATCCACAATTTGACTATCCATTCTTGGCCACCAGAAATTTGACCTGACATTTCTTTTGGTGATGGTGGCACCCAGATGACCAGAATGGGCATCGGCAATAATTTTTTCCCGGTAAATAGAGGGAGGAATGAATTTATTGCCCCTAACAATTTTACTACCTTCTAAGGAAAGTTCGGAATTGATTTTCCAATAAATTTGGAGCTCAGGGGAAAGTGATTTTTCCTTGGGCCAACCTTTCTGTATGAAAGAGACAACATCCCTAAGTATAGTATCATTCTCAACAGCATTAACCCAATCATTTTCAGCAAAAGAGATGGAGATTTGTGAAATGTTGGCAACAAAACACTCTTCAATTTCTGTTTCCCACTCATTCTCGTTAGGTTCTTGTATGGGTAACCTGGAAAGACAGTCAGCACGTTTGTTTCTGCCCCCAGGAATGTAAACAACTTTGAAGTTGTATTCTAGAAGTTTAGTGGAGAGTCTAGCCAACCGTGCGGTTGTGCGTTTGGCATTTCTGCCGGAAAGAATGTCGACAAGAGGTCGGTGGTCGGTTTGAAGAACAAATGGTCTGCCCCATAAGTAAGATTTAAACTTTTCAACGCTCCAAGCGCAGGCCAGTAGTTCCTTTTCAATAACAGAATATTTGCGCTCAATAGGGCGAAGAGTCCTGGAAGCAAACCCCACAGTAAATTCTTTACCGAAGGCAAGTTGTGAGAGGACAGCTCCTAGGCCATATTCACAGGCATCAACGGTGATAAATGTCTCTCTGTTGCCATTGAAGGGTTGAAGAGCAGGAGCTTTGGTAATGTGTTCTTTGATGAGCTGGAAACCTTTCTCACACTCATCAGACCAGCTGAAGGTGGCACCTTTTTTGAGTAAAAGTCTGAAACACTCAGTGGTCTTGGCATAGTCTCTCATGAATTTGGAGTAGAACTCACAAAGACCGAGGAAGGACAGAAGTTGTTCTTTGTTAGAGGGAGCAGGGGCTTCAATGATGCTCTTGACTAGACCTGGCCTGGGTTTAATACCGCATTTAGAAATGGTATGACCGAGGTATTCTATTTCTCTAGTTTTGAACACACATTTACTCTTTTGTAGGGTTACACCTCTTTTTTCTAAGATGTTGAAAACTTGGTCGATGACTAAATTATGTTCGTGTTCAGTTTGGGTGAAGATAAGGATGTCATCCTGGAAGACGACAACATTGGAGAGGTCTTCGAACATTTCAGACATGATACGCTGAAAAACAGCGGCGGCAGATGCCAGACCAAAGGGAAGGCGACGAAATTGAAAAACTCCATCAGGAGTTACGAAAGCAGTGAGGTGTCGAGAGAGTGGATGTAACTCAATCTGGTGGTAAGCTGCCTTTAGGTCAAGTTTAGAAAACCAGGTGGAAGAGCTTACTTTAGCTATCAAATCCTCAATGCGAGGGAGGGGAAAACCATCGACCCAGATAGCTTCATTGAGACTGCGTAAATCCACACACATCCTGAGATCGCCAGACCTTTTTCTGGCGAGAACAATGGGAGACAACCATAATGTGGATTCCACTTTTTCAATGATTTCTTGCTCGCATAATGACTTAAGGTGTTTGGATAAATCTTCTCTGATACTGAGGGGAACGTTCCTCAGTTTATGTTTGATTGGGGAGACATCGTCTTTGACCTTGATGAAGTGTTGAAAATTGGTAATTTTGCCTAAACGATCTTCAAAAATTTTTTTGTACTTGTGCTCCCAAAATTCACTGTTAAAGATGTTGCAAACTGGAGTAGTAGATGCAAGAGAAGGGAGATTGCATCCTTCAATGAATACAGGGTTGGGTAAACCAGGTTTAATGGTGACACCAAATTCTGCCTGATGTATGAGTCCTAGAACATTGATACCATGTTTGGCAACATAGACCTTCCCCTTTATGGATTTGTTAAAAATGGAGATTTCGGCCAAGAAATAACCCAGAAGGTTGATTCTGCTTCCTTCAAAAGCCACTGAAAGGACATCAGGAGGAAGTAGGCATTTATTTTGCCAAAGGTGAGAATATTTCTCAAAGGAAACAATAGTGATGCGAGCTCCGGTGTCTACCAGTAGGAGGATATGGTGATTGTCAATGGTGGCATCAACTTCAGGATCAGGGACGAGAAGAGTACGGCTAGTAGTGTCATTGTCTTTCACTACAACGACATATTCCTGATTGGTCATATCACATTCAGAAAGTTCAGTAGAAAGTTCAAGGGAATTTGAAGTTTGAAAAGAATCATTTTCACACATGATACTACGTACATTGCCCCTTCTACCTCTCATGCATACTCTAGAAAAGTGACCATTTTTTCCACATTGAGTGCACTGCTGATTAGCAGCAGGACAATTTTTGAAATTGGAAGTATGGTAAGAAGAGCCACATCTATAACAGAAAGTACTTTGGCTGAATTGTCTATTAGGTGTGAAAGGTCTTCTAAAACTGGTGTTACCCATTCTTTTGAAATAGCCACGAGAGTCACGAGGAATGGAAATGGGAGATTTGGTGGGAAAAGCTACTTTGGTGGACACAGTACCAGAGATAGAGGTATTAGAAAGAGAAACTTCTAATTGTTTGGAATCTTCTAAGGATGTTTCAATACTTTTGGCTATATCAATAGCCTTGTCAAGAGAAGGATCTTTGCAAGATAGAAGTTTCCCTTGTATTTGTTTGCAAGAGCACCGAGCGACAAGCTGGTCTCTGATAAGTTGGGAGGTGAAATTGTCAAATTCACATTTAGATGCAAGTATTTTTAAGGCAGTGACAAAGGTATCGATGCTTTCTTCGGGTTTTTGAGCTCTAGTAAAGAATTTATAACGGTGTACAACCATGTTCTTGGTTTTAACAAAATACTTGTCTAATTTGGCTATGGCTATTTCAAATTCGTCAGGGGTTTCGCCAGTAGGTGGAACATAAATTGGTAAATGATCAAAAACGTTTTGTCCTTCTACACCAAGATGATAATACATAAGACTTTTTTTTCTTTCTGCACGGTATCTAAGACCATCAATCGCTCCTAGGTAGGCCATAAAGGATCTTAACCAGAGTTTCCATTCAAGAGGAGGGTCTCCAGGAGTTTGAAGAAAAGGAGCAGGAGGAGATACATTTTGCATTGTGAGATCTTCAATTTTTCTTTAAATAAAAGAAATGTTGTAAATATGGTTCGGTCTTAATGTTGGAGGTAAAATGCGTGCAGATAAGCGTGTTAATAATAAAATAAATAAAAATATGTGCAACAGTTGTGCACATCAACGTGTAGAGGGATTGCGTGCAGTGGCTGTGCACATCAGCGTGTAGAAAAGTTCAATAGTTGTGCACGTCAACGTGTAGATAAATTGTGTGCAGTAGCTGTGCACATCAGCGCGTAGAAAAGAATGCGTGCAGCTGTTGTGCTCATCAACATGTAGAAAGAAATGTGTGCAGCAGCTGTGCACGTCAGCGTGAAGATACTGGATACTCTGGTGAGCTGGTGAAGAAAATTAAGTGGAGCTAAAGCTGTGCGCGTCAGCGCGAGATTTGCCTCCTTGTAGAATTGTTGACCGGTGTGATAGAACCATGTAGGTCAGCGTGTAAAGAAATTAAAGCTGTGCGCATCAGCGTAGAAAATTATTTAAAGCTGAGCGCGATAATGTGCATGGACTGAAAACGAGTAAATCCGACTGAAAACGAGTAAATCCGATGAAATGTTTGAAACTGTGCGCATCAGAGGGATTTGGAGTTGTGAGTTCACAGTGCGCATCGGTAATGACGGTAATGTCAGCTGTATGGTTGAGTCACGTAGGTTAAAGTCGACAGCTGGTAAAGTCAAGAAAGAGTAAATAGGAAAAGACACGAAGGCTTTATGACGTGGTAACAGGTACGTGTCTTGCTGGTTGCTAGGAAACCAAGTGCTGGCGCTGGGCGTCTGGTTAGTTGATAGGCAGATGAGAAGCGTGATGACGCTGAGTAGAGGGATTCCACTACGTCATCACTCTGTGGCGGAGCTCGGAGGTGGCGGAGCAAGGAGTGGAGAAATATGCGGCGCCGATGGGAACAGCGAAGACACAGACAGCACTCGGTAGGACTTGACTTTAGACGATGAAAAGATAGGGAGTGCAGGTGAGGTGTAGCGCTGGTAGGGGAAAAGAAAATATAGCGCGAGGCAAAGTAGTGGTTGACAAAGTGCTGGAGGTGAGAACTCGTTTGATTGATGCGCAAAGCGAGATAAATGGTGGAAAAAGAGTCTGTTGGCTGTGACGGCTCTCTAATATGAAACGTGGTATAAATGTTTGAAAAGAGAGTACTCACAGGGAAGTAGATCGTACTTCAGGGAAATATTCAAAAGTCCAAACCGTTTGGTAGGAGTTGATTGGTGAGTAGATCCAACAGCTGAAGAACAGCTGACCATCCTCAGTCGCCAATGTAAAGATGAGGCGGAGGCAGGAACTGCTGAAAGGAGATTTATTGAAGAGAAGAGAGCCGTCCAGCATGAAGGAGAGACAGGGCAGCTGCAACTGCCAAACAGGGAACACTGGGGAAGAATGTAGAGTACAGGAAGAACCCACAGGTGACATCATGGAGTTCTAGGAGGTATTGTATAATACAGATCACCACAGCTATGTTCTAGGGGAGGAGCAAAAACACGAAGAGGGAGGAAAGCCATAAAAAAGAAGCAAACAAATAAGAGTAACAGGAAAGCCAACCAGTGGTAAGCAATGGGTGGCCTGAAGGCCCACTTCAAATATTGGTAATGTCGGTGCTCGGCTACAACAGATAGATGCAAGCTGTCTGCGGGCGAGACCTAAAAAGGTTCAGTTCGCCTTTTTATGAGTTTGAAGTTGCTTAATGTGGGAGTGTTATGCCATCTACTAAGGATCACTCCTCTTGATTGATCCAAATGTGGAAGTGTCTACTGAGGAATTACATTTACACTCAAATAATGGAAAAGCAGATACGTTTTGTCCATGGGACCCCTCAGTTTTGTAAATAGTTTTTCCAGATGATGTACAGCACCATGGAGAAAAGCTAAATTATTTTTGCAGATGCTGTGCAACATCAATAAACAAAATTGAAAAAATAAGTTGAGATGTATCAGTTACTCCAAAATCTGTCCCATTCATCTGGCCATTATAATACGTGACTTTGTAGGCACTTATTAGATGAATGGCCCTAGCATATATCATAGAAGATAAGCAGGAGAACAGTATGAGAGTACACTCAAAGAGAAACTACGAAGCACCAAGTGGGAGAGTGGGATATGAGACAGCATGAGAAATATAGACCAGAGCAGACCCATCATCAAGATAGCTGAACTATGGTGGAGAAAGACAGAAACCATTAAAGGAAATGAAATGAAAATGGAGGAGGAGTCCAAATGCCACTACAGTAGACAATCTTAACGGAAAAGTGGCTAAGATTATTTTTGGTGTGTAAAGATGATGTTGATATCTTGTATCTTTGCTAAAAATAACTGTTGTGGAGACCAATGACACCTATCTAGTATCTTAAAATATCCCAACTTGATTGTAGCCTCTCTAAGCCCATTTCTGTTGAAAAACAATACATTCTCCCAATCCTATTTGGGGATCACTAGTGCAAGTCTGTGTTTCCAACAACGGTGTAACTTGTCGGACAGTATTCATTAGAATTACATTTATGATCAATGGGAGGTCCATATAAATCAGATGACAGCCTTTTGAATGCCCCCCATTGTTCAGGTATTGGAAAATGGGTGAGTTGTAAATTTGTACATTGATAGATCAATCTGGTCCCTAAACAGTGTTATAAGTGGTAGCATCTCCAGACATGTGTGAAAGGCAGGTTGTATTCTGTCCGGATGCCTGCAAATGTTTTGTAAGTATTATCTGATGGTAAATCGTCAATCGCCTCTCCATTCTGATCTTTAAAAACGAAGCCAAAATATCAGGGAATGGGTAATGGTTCTTTCTCCTTATAAAATATTGTCTATATAATGTTGCTGCTATGCAGAGAGTTTCCTGAGGTACACAAATGTGATTTGAGGAATCTTTTTACTCATATAGATGGATTGGGCAAGACTCCTGAGATAGCATTTTGGGGCAGGTATACACCCATTACAACGGATCTTTTACTCCGCACTACCATTACAACGCGACCATTACTCCGCATACCATTACAACGCATTGCGCTGGGGGGCGCTCTAGGATAGGGAATAAGTATAATTTACTATCCAACACCTTCCCTAGGGTCCACGGGGACTGGAGTTAGAATAGTAAATTATACTTACCACTATCCAGCGCCCCAAGGCGCTATGCGTTGTAACGATATGCGGAGTAAAAGTCGCGTTGTAATGGTCTGCGGAGTAATAGTATGCGTTATAACGTCATACATCCGTCCATTCAGCACCCCAATCGCGAGGATTTCAGCATCAGTCTAGTTGTTCTTGTGAGGAAGAGGTGACCGGAAGATGAGAGGGAGAGATGATAAACGTGGGCCACACAGTGTTATCCCACTCCAGTCCTTAGTGGCATGCATTATTCCAGAGAGCAGTCTTAGTTGCCTCTGGGCATTCGTTGTATGTGATGCTGGACACTATACAGCGTCAATGTAGAGTCTTGCGAGGTCCGCTGTTGTAGACTGACATCCAGCTCTCGGTATCTCCCTGTACTCACGAAATGGCGTTACAGACCCACCGTCATCTGTCCTGCTTCAGGTTTGCTCTGGGGGTGTTCCAGCAATGTCAATGAGTCGGACGCCTGGAAATCTGGTGAGTCTCCTCAATGGTATGTTATGTCCTGTCAGGACCGCAGGAGGAGAACATTTTATTGTGTGTTAGAAACCAGGCCACGCTGCCACGTAATGCCTGTGCCACCACAGGAATCGACCACTGATGCCTTTGCCCTCCGCCGCCTCACTGCTGATTAGAAGCAGCTAACTGCAACAGGGCTGATCAGCTTCCCAGCTCCATTTTTAGGGCTCGGCCTACGTCCCACGAAGTGGGCGAGGCTTAAGAGTCCTTTTCTGAGGACTTCCAAAATCTAACCTACGAATTCCAGAAAAGCTCGTGACTTTTGCTCGTTATTTATGGCAGCTGCATGGCAATTGGGCCTAGCATGCCTGTTTTTTTTAAAAGCCAGCACGCAATAGGCCATAGGCGTTAAAGTTGCTCCGCCTAGTGCATATTCCGTGCGGAGACGCGCACGAGAAGGGCATATTTCTTCAATTATCACGGCTGTCAGGGGTCGCGGTAATTGAAGACAGATGCTGGGTGCTCGTGCACCATTGTTTGCTGTCTGCTCTACGAAGCCTCGTTTTCTCTGCTGTGTGTGTTGTGCGGATGCCGCCTCCCGGTCAAAGCTTGACTTCAGTCTGACATTTCGACCCTCACAGAATGAACCTCCCCACCGTCTTTGCTACTTCTTGTACGTTGTACACTCACAATTGTCACAATTGCCTCAGGTATTGTAACTTTTGCTTCTGTAATTTGTTCACTTGTAATGTTCTCTTATATCAGCTCTGTTGCTTTTGTTGAGCGCTCTGTCACCTTCGGGTAAAGTCCGCGCTATATAAAATAGCATAAATAAATCCACCGACTTCGCACCTCCCCTCCCTGTTGTCTCATCACCTATGCTGCCAGCAATGCTAGCTGCCTGCTAACTGACTAGCTAACTGCCTAGCTAACTGCAAAAAGTGCATGCCACTGCCAAGCATAAATGACCACACACATGCCCCTCTCAAGCTCGCGTGACCACATGCACGCTACAACACCGAAATACCCACAGCAGTCACTGGCGACCACTCAGAAACTTGACATTTATTGCTGACTCTTTATTCAGAAAGTCGCGGTGTGCAATAGAATCATAATACTCAGATTTGTATAGTGCTAAAGACTCGTGCGGGTCTCCAGGCGCTGTGAGATGAAATGATTTGCCAGAATCACAGGAGTTCAGCCGATGCCGAAACTCAAACCTGGACCCCACAGCTCCAAAGTCGGCTGTTCTGGCAGTTATGCCACACCCCTTAAAGACAGTTTGGGCATGACACGTCATCATGCGCTTGGAGTGCACTGCAGACCCGCCCCTTCCAGGCACCTCGGGCTGCTGTGGTTTCCTGCCCCTTGTGTGGTTCTCGCTATTTTATGTGTTTGTCTCTTCGGGTGATGCTGACAGACAGACAGACCTCGCTGCCTCCTGACACACTTCGGTTTTGCTTCTTCCTCAAGACGCCGCAGCCCCTCCCCTCCGGTGTTCCTGCTCCTGATGTTGAGTTGAGAAGGATAGAAGGTGCTACGATGTCTGGAGCAAGTGTTCAGAATCCGTCCTGAGGTGAATACGCTGCAAGGCTGCTCTGTGATACTCTGGGCAACGTTCAGGTTTATACATACTGTCTTGTTTCTGATTTCACTAATGGTTCATGTTTAAAAACAGTCCGATAAATAAGTACTTCCCACTGCATTGATATAATGTGACATATTAATGTCACAGCTTCTACATGTTAAAGAAATGCACTTTTTAGTGCAGAGTTTGAGTGAGTGCAGAGTGAGTGCAGAGTGTGAGTAAGTGCAGAGTGTGAGTGAGTGCAGAGTGTGAGTGAGTGCAGAGTGAGTGCAGAATGAGTGCAGAGTGTGAGTAAGTGCAGAGTGAGTGCAGAATGAGTGCAGAGTGTGAGTGAGTGCAGAGTGTGAGTGAGAGAGTGAGTGCAGAGTGAGAGTGATTGCCTCCAATCAAACACACCGTCATACACACACGTCATGCCTCCAATCAAACGCACCGTCGGCCAATTATGTTATTTGTCCGGCGAGAGTGTCAATGTCCATTACACAGACGCTGTGGGGCCGCTCGTCGCAATTAAAATATGGATTGGATTAGCAGGTCCTCATTACAGCACCCATGCACCCCTCGAGCTCTCAGAAACAGGAAGTAGTGACAGAACCTCCCCCCCCATCCTATAGTCCGACACTACACCACACATAGGCTCTGGAGTCTCCAGCTCAGCCCTTGCCCGGGAATTCCTGAGCTTCACAACAGCAGCTCCCTCTGGGGCCAAGGGCCAGCTGCCTTGTTGCCAGACTGCAAAAAGTGCATGCCTCTGCCAAGCATAAGTGACCACGCACATGCCACTCTAAAGCTCGCGTGACCACATGCACGCCACAACACCGAAATACCCACAGCAGTCACTGGCGACCACTCAGAAACTTGACATTTATTGCTGACTCTTTATTCAGAAAGTCGCGGTGTGCAATAGAATCATATTACTCGGATTTGTATAGTGCTAAAGACTCGTGCGGGTCTCCAGGCGCTGTGAGATGAAATGATTTGCCAGAATCACAGGAGTTCAGCCGATGCCGAAACTCGAACCTGGACCCCCCAGCCCCAAAGTCGGCTGCTCGGGCAGTTACGCCACACCCCTTAAAGACAGTTTGGGCATGACACGTCATCATGTGCTTGGAGTGCACTGCAGACCCGCCCCTTCCAGGCACCTCGGGCTGCTGTGGTTTCCTGCCCGTGTGTGTGTCTCGCTATTTTATGTGTTTGTCTCTTCGGGTGATGCTGACAGACAGACAGACCGCGCTGCCTCCTGACACACTTCGGTTTTGCTTCTTCCTCAAGACGCCGCAGCCCCTCCCCTCCGGTGTTCCTGCTCCTGATGTTGAGTTGAGAGGGATAGAAGGTGCTCCGATGTCTGGAGCAAGTGTTCAGAATCCGTCCTGAGGTGAATACGCTGCAACGCTGCTCTGTGATACTCTGGGCAACGTTCAGGTTTATACGACAACTGTCTTGTTTCTGATTTCACTAATGGTTCATGTTTAAAAACAGTCAGATAAATAAGTACTTCCCACTGCATTGATATAATGTGACATATTAATGTCACAGCTTCTACATGTTAAAGAAATGCACTTTTTAGTGCAGAGTGTGAGTGAGTGCAGAGTGTGAGTGAGTGCAGAGTGAGAGCAGAGTGAGAGTGCGTGCAGAATGAGTGCAGAGTGTGAGTAAGTGCAGAGTGAGTGCAGAATGAGTGCAGAGTGTGAGTGAGTGCAGAATGAGTGCAGAGTGTGAGTAAGTGCAGAGTGAGTGCAGAATGAGTGCAGAGTGTGAGTGAGTGCAGAATGAGTGCAGTGTGAGTGAGTGCAGAGTGAGTGCAGAATGAGTGCAGAGTGTGAGTGAGTGCAGAGTGAGAGAGTGCAGAGTGAGCGCAGAATGAGTGCAAGTGAGTGCAGAGTGAGAGTGAGTGCAGAGTGAGTGTGAGTGCAGAGTGAGTGTGAGTGCAGAGTGAGTGTGCGTGTGAGTGCAGAGTGTGAGTGCAGAGTGTGAGTGCAGAGTGTGAGTGCAGAGTGTGAGTGCAGAGTGTGACTGCAGAGTGTGAGTGCAGAGTGAGTGCAGAGTGAGTGCAGAGTGTGAGTGCAGAGTGTGAGTGCAGAGTGTGAGTGTGGAGTGTGAGTGCAGAGTGTGAGTGCAGAGTGTGAGTGCAGTGTGTGAGTGCAGTCTGTGAGTGCAGAGTGTGAGTGCAGAGTGAGCATGTGTGCAGAATGAGTGCGTGCAGAGTGAGTGCGTGCAGAGTGAGTGTGTGCAGAGTGAGTGCAGAGTGAGTGCAGAGAGAATGCAGGAACACTGGTCCCAGCAGTACAGAAGCATGGAACAGTACAGGAGCAGTGGTTCCAGCAGTACATGAGCACTGGTTCCAGCAGTACAGGAGCATTGGTCCCAGCAGTATAGGAACACTGGTCCTAGCAGTACAGAAGCACGGAATTCACAGTACAGGAGCACTGGTCCCAGCATTACAGGAGCACTGGTCGCAGCAGTACAGGAACACTGGTCCCAGCAGTACAGGAACACTGGTCTTATCAGTACAGAAGCACAGAACCCACAGTGCATGAACACTGGTCCCAGCAGTACAGGAACACTGGTCCCAGCAGTACAGTAACACTGGTCCCAGCAGTACAGGAACACTGGTCCCCGCAGTACAGAAGCATGGAACCCACAGTACAGGAACACTGGTCCCGGCAGTACAGGAGCATTGGTCCTAGCAGTACAGGAACACTGGTCCCAGCAGCGCAGGAACACAGAACCCACAGTACAGGAGCACTGGTCCCAGCATTACAGGAGCACTGGTCCCAGCAGTACAGGAACACTGGTCCCAGCAGTGCAGGAACACTGGTCTTAGCAGTACAGAAGCACAGAACCCACAGTACATGAACACTGGTCCCAGCAGTACAGGAACACTGGTCCCAGCAGTACAGGAACACTGGTCCCAGCATGTGAGAAGTTGGCCTGATGTATGATGTCTCCAATTCTGGGGGCACCTTGTATCAGTCCAAACAATCCCTTATGGTGGTGGTTGTAAGTCAACCTTAAAAGACAAGCTATCCTAATTTTTTTTTATTTATTTTTTTATTTATGTAACTTTTAAAGCGCTACAATTACCCAAGGGTGTCTCGGCGCTAAGAGCTGTGTAAGCTACCAGTATCCTAAGGACAAGTAAATTCTAAGTCTAAAGAACTGAGGGCTCATTGAGAAAACAACCAAGTCTTAAGTTGCTTTCGGAAAGTGAGCAATGTAGGGCTAGATTTTATAATGAGAGGAAGGGAGTTCCATAATCTTGCTGCTGCAACAGTAAAGCGTCTGTCTCCCCAGTTAACTTTCCTTGTTCTGGGGGTTTGAAGCAGGTAGGTCGTATTAGAACGAAGCGTTCTGCGAGTTGGAAGGGGCTTTAAAGAATTTCTGAGAAATTTGGGTCCCATATTGTGTAATGCCTTGTACACGATACACAAGGATTTAAACTTAGTACGGCTTCTGACCGGGAGCCAGTGTAGTTGGGCCAAATGTTTTGTAACAGAGGCAAATTTTGGAAGGCCAAGTAGAACTCTGGCAGAGGCATTCTGGATCATTTGTAATTTGGAGATGACTTTTTCCTGCGCATTGAGGAAGAGGGCGTTACAATAATCGGTGCGAGAAAACACCAAAGTTGAAATGAGAGTTTTGCCTGTTGTAGTAGGAAGGTATGGTAAAAGCTTCTTAATTTTTCGCAGGATGTAGAATGACGACGAAACAACAGAATTCACATGGTGATGAAAAAGAAGTTTATCATCGAATGTAACTCCCAAATTCCTCACTTTGCCCGTCGGTTCAGGTGGAGTGCCCATCTCTTCCGGCCACCACGATGGGGACCAGGCAGGCTGGACCTTACTGAACAGCATTACTTCGGTCTTAGCAGAGTTAAGTTTTAAGCAGTTGGAAGCCATCCAACTGCTAATGGCTCGCATACCGTCTTTAAAGTTGGCCGCTATCGTCGGTCCATTTTTATGAATAGATAATACCAACTGAGTATCGTCGGTGTATGTAGTCAGGCTGATGTTATGCGCTTTTATTACCCTCGCCAAGTCCGACACATAAATGTTGAAAAGGGTCGGACTTAGCGAGGAGCCCTGAGGAATGCCGCAAGGGAGCTTGAATGTTGGTGAGGTAAATGGACCCATCTTCACTGCCTGTTTGCGGTCAGCCAGGAAGGAAGCTATAAGGTCATTCGCCTTGTGTTTGATACCGATGGCCTCGACACGGCCGATCAAAGTAGAGTGATCGACCGTGTCGAAAGCCGCTGATAGATCTAACAGTATCAAAATAGCCTGACCATCGTTATCCATAGTAGTTCTAATTTCATCAGCTGCCTTGATCAGAGCCGTTTCTGTCCCATGACCCTTTCGAAAACCGAACTGTGTGTCATCTAATAGGTCATTGGTTTGAATGTAGTCAGATAGTTGTTCGTTCATGACAAATTCGAAGATCTTAGCTGGGAAAGGCAATGAAGCGATGGGACGGTAGCTGGAGGACTCAGATGGATCAAGAGATGGCTTTTTAAGTAACGGTTTTATTATGGTATTTTTCCAAATATTAGGATATGTACCAGATGAGAACATAGTATTGCAAATGTGAGTCAATGGTGAGACAATGGTGTCTGGAATGGAATGAAGTACAGAGGGATGACAAGGGTCCAAAGGAGAACCTGATTTGGTAGACAAGATGAGTTTGTGGATACGATGAGAAGGTACCTGAGTGAATTCCATGAAATTAGCTGGGTTCAGCTCTGGTTGAGTGTTCATAGATGACATAATATTTGAGTTGGGAGTGAAGTCCATAAATATAGATGTAACCTTATCTGAAAAATAGTCAGCTAATTTGTTACATAAACTTTGTGAAGTTTCAGTAGGAGGGTGAGCTGGTTCTGCAAGATGGTTCACTACATCAAAGAGCTTTTTCGTGCTGCATTTCGCCTGGTCTATTTGGTAGCATGGACTAAGCAGCCTTCAGGCTTAACTCAAGAGGGCATGTGAAGCCAGCTGTTTTACCATATGCAATCCTGTAATATCAAATGAAAGGACACCACACAAGTTATATATTATACAAATATATGTATTTATTACTAGAATAATCCTCTGTACTCTTTATGAGTATAGAAGCACAAGCGTTTAAACAAAAGCACAGTTTAACAGATGAAAGTTACACAATTATGGATGAGGCCGGTGGCCACTCAAACCATATATCAAAAAAGTGGTATAAGTATCACCTTTCGAACTGTGGTAAGGCCTGGGGCCTTGAGAATCGCTGGGACTACACTGGACTAACAGCAGTTAGGACGGGAGTAGCCCGCGGGAAATCGGGTGCAGCGCTAAAAGCACACGCATGCACCAATGCAAAGTCAATGGTGCGTAAAAGTTATCGAGTTACAGTTTTAAGAGTCTTCCGACTGGAATATAATTACCACACTTTAAACTTAGACACTAGAGGTGTAAACCACTACAGGAGTACCGGTGTTAGATCGTTACCTCACCCTCAGGAAGCGGGTGCATAGGTGCCAAAGTGTGTCGGGTTTCGTCGTGTAGATCTATGGAGCCTGGAGATGAAGATGCTGCAGGCGGCCATGGAGAGAAGAGTCCGGTTGGATCCAAGAGTGGATCGAAGATGTAGAGTACCTGAAAGCAGAGGGGACAGAGTCTGGGTCACTCAGCAGTGACCAGGATGGAACCAGGAAGGAACCAGGCAATGTCGGGCGCAATCAGGTGCTTGTCACGAAGCTTGTCTCCGCTGCCACGTGTACTCTGGGGCATCAAGGGCATCCAGGAGTGGATCACGAGCTGTCCCACAAAGGCTCTCGCTGTCAGCGGTGTCGGCTTCCGGATCGGAGTTAACAAGCATTGGCAAGTGCAACCCACGCAGGATTGGAAGATCGCTTCTTGTTCGGACCAGCAAGGTCAGATAGATTGCTCCTTTTCAGGGGAGCGAGGGCCAGTCTGGAGCAACCAGACTAACAGTGTAAATACAAAGGATCGTCGGTATTGGGGCCACTAGCTAACGGGCAAGTGACCAGACCAACGCGTCGAGCAGAAAAATGCAAAAGGGCCCCACGCAGCACTCGGTGAGTGTGGAGGGGAGATCTTCGGTGCAAAAGTTGCTCGGGGATGGGTCTTCTCAAACCCCAATGCACAGCTTCGAGTGAGCCTCGGGAGCTGCACGGTCAGCACTTCATAGTTTTTCCAAGATGGCTGGCTCCACCCTTCACGTTGCCTCCACGGGTCTCAAATTTGCGGGGACTGTGGATCGGGCTGTTAGAAGTTGAGGGAAGCTGGGTCTTGTTGATCTCTGTCGCTCGAGTTCCAGCGAGAACTGCAACAAAGCAAACCGTTGGGCGCTGGATGGTGCCTGTTTGCACAGGGTGGTCACTCCTTGACCACAAGGGAGATTCTTCAGTCTTCCACGTCGAGTGGGATGTCGAAGGGTCCAGAGTTCTATATCAAAGTTTCAGTCAGGATAATCTGATGTGCACTGGCACAGCTCCTACCTTTATTCCAAATCAAGGGGCTGGATTACCTGCTAGGTCCCTCCTATGGGTGGGACCCAGGAAGGGGGTGGTTACACTCCTTTCTCTTTGTCCATTTTTGCGCCAGAGCTGGGGCTGGAGTGCCCCAGAACCGGTTTGACTGGATTTTGCATCGGACACCTTGTGTGCCCCAGGCAGTGTCTAGTTTCATTCAACCCTCCCTGCTACAATCCACTATCTCTTGTCTGGGGTGGTGTGACACCTCCCTGTGACAGGAAACTCTTTGTCCAAGCCTCCCCTGCCAGGTTTCGGTCAGCAGCAGGAGGCCAGACTTGTGTCTGTGGCAGCAGCATCCATTTTGTGATGCTGAGGCTCTGTTTAGAATTAACCGCGTTTAAGTAAAGTAACATGTCTTCTCCCTCTAGAAGGGTGGAATGCTACCCCCGTCGCCAGAACTGGCGAGGGGGTAGTATTCCAAAGTGTATGACACCTTACACGACATGTTTTGATAAAGCCAAACCAAAGTTAGCAATAACCGCGAGGATTATAATGCACTTAAGAGTATATAGTATGGCAATATCCTGGAACAGCTATAAGGAAATGGTTCCGAAAGCTGCAGACAGGCTCAGTTCATGCCAGAGCACCATCTCACATAAAACCAAGTACTCTGCCTCCAGGATTGTTAAGGCGTGCCATAGGAGTGACTTATAGGTATATATGTGTCCAGATATAGGTTTAGATATAGGTATACTATACCTAAGCAAGGGGTGATTACACGACCTTGCCCCAGCTGAGTGATCAGCCAGTTGTGTCATTTTGAATGGCCTGCCAGGGGTGGCAAAAGATATGCTGCAGCCCCTGGTAGGCCTTGGATGCACCTATGCCCTGGGTACCTATAGTACACTGTACAGGGGCTGATAGTGATAAGGTGACCCAATCCAATTTAGTTATGCACCTAGGGTACATGGAGTCCATTTTAAAGAGAGAGCAGATAGCCTGGTACCCTGATTAGCAGGCTCCCAGGCCAACTAAGTCGAAAACCAGCTAAACACAAGGCAAAAAATCTGGGGTAACCATAATCAGGTATCCACCTTCCTACATAACCCCCCCCCCCAAACAAAAGGAGATAAGGCTATCCTTGACCAGGTATGCCTATATTGCCTAAGTGGCCATATAAGGAAATACCTGCACTAGCATGGTTACCCCCTGTCTCATGGTCCACTAAGCAATCCCTCACCCTAGGGGTATCAGAGGGTCTCCACCATAGGGAATCACTACCTGTGGTGTGTTTTGGCAAAGTAAAAGGCTGGTATTGAGATGGAGTACTGAAGTGAGGCTCCACTAATGTAGGGCTCAACTTCCTCCAATCACTGTCCACCATGGATGCCTTTCTTTCCATGACTGAGTTGCACTGTGCTCTCAGGGTCAACCTCGGGCTGCCTACAGCTGGAGGCGGGGTCCCTTTGGTTGGCTTACTGTGGGGACAGGTCAGGTTTGGGGCCTTGGGGTCCCAGGTTTGGCTGTGCCCAACAGTGACCATTTGGGGGAGGTCCCTAACTAGTGGTAAGGGGGATCCCTCAGGAATTTTTAAAGTTTTCATCTTGCTAGGGCTGCTAGCTTTGGTGCCCCTAATCTGCTGATGGGGGTGTTTTATTTGACAGGGGGCCCTTTGGGGCTCACTGACCTCCTTGACCTCTGCAGCCCTGGGCTGACTGAGGCAGGGTAGAGAGGGGCAGGTTACCTGCTCCAGACTGGGTCCCACCTTGGAAGGGTCCACTGACATCAGGGGCTCTGCCAGGCTAGGCCTGACTATCTCTGGGGCAGTTTCTTCACAAGGGGTAAGATCAGTTCCCTGAGGAGGCTGATCCTTTCCTAATGTCTGGGGGAGGGAGATTTCTCTTCCTCCTCAATGCTCTCTGTTTGTGTGGAGTGATCCATAGTTTCAGGCTTCACAACACAGGAATCAGTTTGAGTTTGGGCTGTGGCCATCACAGCCCCACCAACCTTTTCAGAAAGGGACTCAGTTTGGGTATGGGTTGTTACCATCACAGCCCTGCTAACTTGTTCAGAGAAAGAATCTGCTGAAGATGGGGCTGTGACTTGCACAGCCCTACCAACCTTTTCAGGAAGGACATCTTGGATTTGGGCTGTGGCCATCACAGCCCCACTAACCTTTCCATGGAGATTTACCATTTTAGAATGGGTTTCTTGTTCTACCTCAGCCCAGGCTGAGATTTCTTTTTTATTTTTTTGTAATTTTTTTTTTTAAAACCTTTATTGTAACATAAGGCAGATACAATCACCAGCCAGCAGAAACATAGCCGGCTATCATCACAAAGACGGGCAGGGCAAATCAATAATGCAAACCACATACAACCCGCCACGAAAAGTACAGAATAACAACCAGGACACTATCGCACCATAACGGCGCTAGGATAAGAGAGGTTTCATTTTTCTATGAGAAGAATCAAAAAAAGAACAGGATCCGATGACATACAATGTAGTAACGCCAGGCGTAGGGGACTGCAAAAAGCAGGATATGCACATTCGGGACCACTGCAAGCGGGGCGCATGCAAGAACACGCATTAAAACAGGATAAACAACAAACATTACAGCACGCCCCCCCGCGCAGCACCCGCCCACTGGATCTAATAAGAAGTCATTAGAACATCCCCCATACTGGTTGAAGACACAAGAGCATACGGTAAACCACCCATCATTCGGAATCCCATAGAGAAAGGGGGAAAGAAAGAAGTGAAAAAGGCAAGCAGAACAAGAAGAAATAGAGGCCCTAGAAACTGAAAAAGAGAAAGAAAAACGAAGAATACCCCCCACCCTGCACCCCTGCCTCCAGCTACGGCCTCCCCCTCAGCAGAGTGCCTGTCGCCCCTGTCATGAAACCCGAAATGTAGAAGATAGAGAAAAGAAACTACCACCCACCTAGTCTAAAGAAGGAACCCAAGCGAGGGAAGAAAAGAAGGAAATGGAAAATGGAGGGGAGCCCTCTAACAGTCCCCCGGCCCTCCCTCAGCAAGGAACGAATGTAGACAGGACATAATACACCCCCGCATTAATGCAACAGAATAGAACAATGCACGAGGCACAGGAGCAGCCCAACATGACAACAGAAATAAAGCAATACGTCACACATCCCCCTTGAACCCCGCAGGCAGGAAATATCGAAACGGAAGAAACAGGATTTGTCTTTGACCCGTCCTGCGCACATCACAATGGCCCACCAAATCGTCACACCCCAAGTCAGCAATCATAAGGATTAAAGATAGCGGAGGAAATCGAAACAACATCAAGTCTGTAGTGTCACACTGCGAGCAGACCACATCCGCGCCCGCTCCCCGCCAGCGTGGTGGATCAATCCTGACACAGCAACATGATTGCCACGTCGCAATCAAAAAGTCAGATCAGGGAAAAGAGCGTCACAGTGTAAAGAGAGGGCGGAGCAGAACCGAATATATCAACAGCATGGCGTGAAAACAAAGTCCCTAATTCGGTTCCAGGCAGGGGCCCACGGATAGTCACAGATCACAAACGTCACCCACTGGAGATAGCTCGAGAGCCCATGTTACAGGTTACAGGATATCAGTACCGGCGCCATCTTATCGCGCCTGGGTAAGCAACGCACCAGTCGGGCTCAGTAGGTCCGTAACAAAGACAACACCCTCCAGCATACCACCCAGTGATCGGGCATCCTGCGAGCAAATAAAACGGAGATTAGCTTAGGCAACAGGGAAATCGCCAAGATGTAGGTCTGCTCCATGTCCCCCATGTCGTCAAGCGCCCTTCCTCCATAGGACAGGAATCAGGCCAGGGAGTAGTATCGCGGGTGTGGCACTCTGCCCCCTCCATTACGTTCCGAGGAAGTACCATCCGAGATCAGGGCCAAGGTATGCGCAGCCGGGCATCAGGCGTCCTGGGATAACGATCAGGGCACTGAAACAGCGGAGACTCGACCAAAAACACACCGCCGCCGGGGGAAGTCCGCGCTACAAAATGCAACTGAGCTCAAGTTCAGGATTCTCCCGCAATGAGCGGGACAGGACCAGCCACGGTCCCCGGCGGCAGCCTAGTAAAGTTCCAAAAACAAGAAGGGGGGGGACAAACAACCCAGGGAAACCAAGAATAGTCGGTCTCGTAGGCATGTCCCCCATCAGGTGGGCGAGCGACCCGAAAATCGGCCGACCCGATTCAATCCGGCGCCGACCGGCCCCCACTGCAACCGGTGGCCGTTGTTGTTCGACTGGCGGCCGGATCAGCCTTCAGGCGAGTCCCCGGTCTTCACGCTGCCACAGGCCTCAAACGCCACCTTCCGTTTCTCCCCTTGTGGAGGTAGTACAGACCTCGGGGACGCGCCATCAAGATCCGGAGCTGCTCCTGCGCCCGCTCGCGTCCATTGTCATTCAGGACCGCAGGCGGAAGGCGTCCGGAGGAGGAGATGACACACGGAGCCGGGGGACTGAGCGGCCATCTTCGATGCCGACTTGGCTCCGCCTCTGAGGCTGAGATTTCTAAATCATTCCCAAGTAGACAATCTACAGGCAAGTTTGTTGACACTGCCACTCTCTTTGGGCCAGTGACACCTCCCCAGCTGAGATTTACTACTGCCATGAGATGATTTATCTGCACTCCATCAATATTAGTCACCTGATATGTGGCACCAGGTAAAAGTTGCCTTAAGGGGACTAGATTCTCAGTCACCATAGTGATACTAGCCCCTGTGGCTCTTTAGGGCTCAACTTTTTGACCATTGATGAGGGGCTCCTGTCTGTACTTGCTCAAAGTGTTTGGGCAAGCAGTGAAGTTGGCAAACCCCATGCCATTTTCACAGACAAGAGTAGCTGTAGTTGGGGACCTGGTTAGGCCAGAGTCCACCTGAGTTCCAAAAGAAAACCCAGCCAAATTCTTGGGGGTGCTCCCACCACCTGGGGGATGACTACTAACTGTAGCAGTAACAGGAGGTGTTGGAGCTTTACTTGGAGGAATATTTTCTTTATTGCTATTCTTTGGACAACAGCTATCTGTTTTCCAGTGGCCAGTCTGCTTGCAGGCATGGCAATAAGGTTTCTTTGGGATAGAGGAAGTGTTTTGGGACCCACCCCCATCCTTGGAGTTTTGGGGCCCTGTGGGAGATTTTTCTTTTGATGTATCCCACCTTTCTCTTGAGCCTTGGAAGTATCCTTCTTTTGGTCATTACCCTGATTCTTAGGCCTAATCCTGGTTCTGACCCATTTGTCTGCCCTCTTACCCAATTCTTGTGGTGAGGCCAGATCTGAGTCCACCAGGTGCTGGTGCAAAAGCTGGTTTTGACAATTACTAAGGATCTGCTCCCTCATAATCAAATTATACAATCCTGTATAGTCATGTACTTTGCTGCCAAGTAGCCAACCTTCCAGAGTCTTAGTAGCACAATCTACAAAATCAGTCCAGTCCTGAGTCTGAGCTTTTTGGGTATCTCTGAACAACAAGCTGTATTGCTCAGTGGTTAGGCCAAACCCATCAATAAGAGCACTCTTCAGGACAGTGTAATTTGTTAGCATCCTCAGGTCTAACAGTGAGGAGCTTGTCTCTCCCTTTCTCAGAAAAGGAGTACCATAAGATTGCTGCCCACTGATCTTGGGGAACCTGCTGTACCATGCAGGCCCTCTCCAGAGCAGTCATCCATTTGTGGATGTCATCCCCTTCCTTGTAGGGGGGCACAATCTTTATCAGGTTTCTATTATCATAGGACCTGTCTTTCTCTTTAGGAATAATGCTGCCACCAGTGGGTGTTTCCCCACACAATTTTTGTTCCCTTGCTAAAGCAAATTTAGCTTGGGCCAGTGCTATGTCTTCCCTCTCTATCTGGAGTTTGACAGCTCTCATCCTGGCCTTATGCTCTTTTCTCTGGGGGGAAGTCATTCCCCTTTGAGAAGCCCTTGCGGCACTAGAAAGGTTAGATCCCCTGGAAAGGGATCTCTATCTTCTATTGCCTGGGAGTATTTTGTTGTTGGGTCTGGGGATATGTTGTGTCTCCCCATCTCCATGTAGGCTCAAGTTAGCATGGATAAGCCTCCTAACTTGGGCCTGGTTATCCCCTGGTTCCTTATATGACTCTGAATCTGAATCACTGGATTCTGACTGTGGTCCCACCTCCTCATTTTCTACCTCTGGGGTGATGGGGTCAGTTTCAAGGGGGTTTACCTCATCTCCTGGATTCCCTTTGGGATCTTCTGTACCTTTAGCTAATTCATCTGCCTCTAGGATACCTATCAGGATTGAGATAGTGGGGTTGTGACCCCTTTTCAGCCCCCTTGAGTTGCACAAGCCACTCAAGTCCTTGACGCTGAGATTTGCATATCTGGATGGTGCCTTGGGCAGGGCACCTCTCACAGGTAGAGAGCTGGAAGCTTCACCTGTGCCAGACATGCTTCTAGTGAGGTGTAAGTGATGCACTTACCTACACTAAGTGGTTTCCTACTGTACCTTGCTAGTGAGTTGTAGTCAGGGGGTGCTACTCCCTTTAATCTACAACTACTAAGTTCAGTAGAACTTAAATATGTAAGCTTTGTTTATATGTACCTATGGTACTTAATGTGATCTTTCAATTTGATAAAAAAGATTGCAATGGTAAAACAACAGCAAGCTCAAATCCCAACCGCTGCACACCAATGTGAGAAGTTGGCCAGATGTATGATGTCTCCAATTCTGGGGGCACCTTGTATCAGTCCAAACAATCCCTTATGGTGGTGGTTGTAAGTCAACCTTTTTTTTTTTTTTTTTGAAGTTCAACACTGCTTTATTGGATATGACAAGGCAAAGTACACAGCTGTTCATGCCTACAACCCGGAGGCCGGCAGCATACATCGGTAATTATAACACAGCCTTGTAGCCGCCATCCCGGAGGCTCGGCGGCGCAGTTTATGCACTAGTGATGGTAGGTACACAGCCGATGGTGCAAGGTCCCTAGAGGATGAGCGGCAGCAGAACAGTGTTTTCAGGGTCAACATTTAATGACAAAACAGTAATAAAAATATTCCCCAACATGGAAGAAACCAAGAGGCAGTACACTTTTCCTTGAATCAAGAAACATTGTCAAATCAGTGAGGTGGTCTAGATAGGCAGTGCAGCGCGGCCCTCCGCAGTCGCGACATCATGTTCTGAGCTATCTACTAGCAGAACCGAGGTCAGGTATATGTGCTGTGGCTTGTATGCATTGCGCCAGGATGAAAGAAGAATTCGGGAACGTGCAGAGTATAGTGTATGGGACCATGGTCCTATGTAGAGGTGTGGGGAGGGGGGGGGAAACACTCACTACCAGGATGGAGGGGCCCTCAGCGGTGGGGAGGGGGACCATCGGTGCGGAAAGCTGGCTATCCCGGCTGAAACCGCAAAAGCCAGAGCATGTCCCCCCCAACCACAGATATATGTGATGGCTGTAGCAAGAGTGAAGGGTCCGTGTTAGGGAAGCGTACGATCTAGCATCAGGGAGCAGCAGGGTCCTCCTCAGGCATATCCGCCTCGACCGATCTATGGAGCATATAGCACACTAGGGGACCCCATATGTCTCTAGGTTTACAGGACGTAGGTAATAAGTCGGCAAAAGTATTGTGTTGGTCTTGACCGTAGATCAAGTCCGCAAGCCAGTCCTTAAATTTGGGCGCCCTGCCCCGGCCCCACCGACAGGCCACGCGCCTTTTGGCCACAAGTAATGCAGTGTCAACAAATTTCCGGCAAGAGCTAGGGATCTGCTGAGTGTATCCGAGAAGCGTAACCAAGGCGTCCATAGGCACCGTAGTGCTTGTCATGTCTGTAAGGGCATCAGTCACTTGCTGCCAATAAGTAGCTACCTGAGGACATTCCCATGCCAAATGCAAAACGTCCGCACGGTCAGCGCAGCAGCGCGTACAACGGTCGTCCTCCGCCAGACCAAATCTAAGCTTTCGCACCGGTGTATAGTACATCCGTTGCAGGAATTTATAATGGATAATTTTGAATCTGCTACTTGCAGATAAGCGGGAGGTAAGGGCACAGCAGTATAGCCACTGTTCATCAGTGATGTCAGCAGCCAATTCCGCGGCCCAGCGTGCCCGAGCTTTGGATTCTGATAGCGGTGCAGCATCTCTGAGCTGACGGTAAAGGCCAGACACTAGATGTGTCCCATCCCGGGAGCTCACCAGGAAATGAAGTGGAGGGAAAACCTCGGGCTCATCCGGGAAGGCGGGGAGTATGTCCCGCATCCCCGCCCGTAAACGGATGTAATAAAAAAGTTCCAGAGGGTTGGGGCCGTGTGTCGCGAAAAAAAGGTCCACCGTTTTAAACTTACCATTAGCAAACAAGTCACCCCAGCAGGAGACGTGTAGTTTAGCACAGAGATTACGAAATCCCTGTTCCCACAATAAAGTAAGTGCAGGATGATAAGTTAGAGGCAGCTTCGGTGAGTAAAGCAGCTGGCACAGCGAACTCTTGGCCATGCGACGCCACGCATCCATCGTGCACGAAACGGAAGTGTTAGGTGTAGTGATGGATTATTCTGGGCAGTGGAGTAACCCCGAGAGCGGGAGGGGGTGCACTATCCAGTCCTCGACCGCAATGTGTGGCATGTAAGGCGTAGGGGCCATCCAGTGGTAGGCAAAATGTGCCTGAGCACACTGGTAATATTCCTCGAAGTTCGGGATGTCGAATCCTCCTTTGTCGTAAGGCAAGGTCAGGGTAGCCCATTGAAGCCGTGCGGCCTTGCCGCACCAAAAAAGTCTGCGGATCTCCATCTTCAGTGTCTTAAAGAAGAAAGCGCCTGGGAAGTAAGGAATGTTGGTAAACAGGTATAGGAAGCGGGGAAGAATAACCATTTTAATTAGAGATGCCCTGCCAGCCATGGAAAGCGGCAAGGTAAGCCAGCGATCTACAGAAGCTGTCAGCTTTGTAATAGCTACTCCATAATTGGCCCGCAGAGTCTCCTCCCTATCAAGGGAAATACGTATCCCCAGGTAGCGGAGATCCGTTCGGCACCATTCCATTGGATAATCAAGAGGAAAGTCACTCACAGCTTCCGTCAAGGGGAATATTTGGGACTTGGACCAGTTGATGTGCACACCGGACAATCCACCAAACAAAATGAACTCCCTGAGCAGGGGATTAAGATGTATCTCCGGGTGCTTGACATACAGGGTAATGTCGTCTGCATACAGGGACACATCAATTTGTCGTTGCAAACATTGGACAGCCCCCTGTCGATGAAGTTGACATAGGCGGCAGGCCAAAGGCTCAACAGCTATGGCAAACAATAAGGGCGAGAGCGGGCAGCCCTGACGCGTGCCTCTGGTGATGTCAATAGGGTGCGACAAATGTCCATTAATCAGCACTGTTGCCGTAGGCCGGGTATAAAGTAATCGAACCCAGGATACAAACAAGGGTGGAAACCCCATGCTCGTCAACACAGAAAATAAATAGGACCATTCGACTGAGTCGAATGCTTTAGTTGCATCAAGAAATATGGCCGCAACAGGTGTTTCAGGATGCACAGTGCGTAGGAGAGAGAAAAGGGTACGAAGATTATGCGATGTAGAGCGGCCTGCCACGAAACCAGATTGATCGGGCAGCACAATCCTAGTCATCAGCAGCGATAACCGAGTAGCCAGGACTTTAGCGAGGATCTTTACATCGCAGTTTAAGAGGGAGAGTGGGCGATAGGAGTTACAAGAGTCGGGAGCCTTATCAGGTTTCAGTAAGGAGGTGATGACAACCTCGCGCATTGAGCCGGGTAAAACACCTTCTTCAAGGGATTCCAAGTAAACTTTGCGTAGGACAGGTGCCATGATATCGATGTACGTTTTGTAAAATTCAGCAGGTATGCCATCAAGGCCAGGGGCCTTGCCGTTCTGAAGAGACATGATGGCGTCCCGAATCTCATCGATCTCAACTGGTGCGGCTAAAAAAGTCCTATCCACATCGCTAAGCCAACACAGCGCAACATCCCCCAGGTAACCGGCATAGGACGCTGCGGACTCAGCGGCGGAAGTGTATAGTGAATGATAGTGTGTCACAAAAGTATTGAGGATGTCATCTGAGTTTCGGACAGTGACGCCCTGTGCATCTGTAAGTTCAAAAATAATATTACGATCTCGTGGTGGGCGAGTGAGTGCAGCTAGTACCCTACCAGGCCTATCTCCCTCACAATATCTCCGGGCTTGCCAATGCTTGCCCCAGAACTTGGATTCTCTAGCAGCCTCTTCCTCAAACCTTGACAGAGTTTCCCTAAATGTAGCATGTAGTTCAGGACTAGGGTCATTTACCATGCGGTTTTCCAGATTCTGCAGTTCTTTCTCCAAGGTACCAATTGTGCGAAGAATATCCCGCAGGACCCCGCTGCTCTTAGAGATACAAAAGCCCCTAATGGTCACTTTGAAAGCTTCCCACACGTGTTCAACTGAGTCAACTGACCCCTTGTTTCTGGGGAAAAAAGCAGCCACCTCTTCCCCCAGTTCAGTGCAAAATAGAGTGTCTAGTAAGATTCCTGGACGGAGCATCCAATGTGGCCTAAGATTATCCCACCCGGGAATGCGAAGGTGGAGGACAACAGGGCTGTGATCAGAGTGCGTCCTAGGTAGGTGGGACACCCTCACGAGCTCCGCGGCAATCCCTCTGGTAATTAGAAAATAGTCCAATCTAGCCCATGTCCCCGTGTGTGAAGTGAAGTGAGTGCCCTCTCTCTTCAGCGGGTGTAAATGTCTCCAGGCATCCTGAAGGTCCCCCTCCACAATCACTCCTTCCAGTGCCTCACGAGCCCTTGGTTTATAGGAGCTCACTCCATCAGCTCTGTCTAAGTGTGGTATCAGTGCCAGATTGAAATCACCTCCCCATATGATGTGTCGGGAGCCTGCCGCCAAGATCTTGCCCCAGAGTGAAGTGAAAAATGTAGGTGTGTCAACATTAGGCGCATAAATTACCACAAACGTATAGGTGTCTCGACCTAGCCTGCCCCACAAAAGCGCGCAGCGCCCTTCCTTATCAGCAAATTCTCCATACTTGTGAAACGGTACATTTCAGGCCACTAGAATAGCCACGCCCCTTGCATATGAAGAATAAGAAGAAAAAATTCGATCCCCCGCCCACCTGCTTGCAAATGCATTTCTGTCACGTGGCGGTAAGTGGGTTTCTTGCAGCAATACCACTTGAGCGTGATGCCTATCAAGATAGGCGATGACACTGCGACATTTTCTAGCATCATTCAACCCTCGCACATTCCAGGACAAGCAGGTTAAATGTACATTAGCATTCTGCATCGCCATAAGTCGGTCCACAGCCAAAACCAGGGTATCATGTAGGGCGAAGAGCCCGGGCCTACAGCACCATACCACCAAGGCCAGTTATACCATCTTAGAGTCTGCTTCCATATTTCGAGCATGTGTAGCCTCAACTCGTAACAATCCACCCCCCCTCCCACCCCAGCATCCCAATCATGCCAGTAGCCATTGAGTCCCACCCCCCATTCCACACCCCGCCCCGCCGTTCCCACCCTTCGTAACAACAAAACAATCAAGAACATCTTTGAGGGGAGCACCCTGTGGGGGTAAAACATAGAGTACACACAGCCACTCCCTGATCTCTAGCTCCAGTCTGCGCCGCCCTCGGTGGAGCCTAGAGGCAAGAGAGCGGGCCTTGGTTTACATTACCACAGGCGTGTCGAGGCCATGCAGGATCGATGTCCATATTCAAGTCAGGTCCGGATGGTGATCAACAACCAGATAGTGCAGGCAAGCAGCTAGCGTGATCCGTGACGGCAAGTGTTATTCGTTCTGTTCAGGCGGTAGTTCCTCGTGTTCCAGAGCCATCGCATCGTCTTGCCCCTCTCGCCGCGCCCTTCGGAGTGTTTTTAGAAAGTCTTCCACTTTCTGCGGATTTGTAAAGAATCGTTGTCGACCCTGATGAGTGATCCGCAGTTTTGCAGGGTACAGGAGAGCATAGTCTACTTGGGCTTCGCGAAGTTTTTTCTTCACGGGCAGAAATTTACGCCGTTCGTCCTGCACCATCGGTGTGAAATCCGGGTATATGGAAAAGGTGATGCCGTCGTATTGTAGGTTACATTGAGTACGGGCCGCTCTCAGTGCCGCGTCCCGATCACGATAATTCAACAACTTGGCTATGATGGGCCGAGGCGGTAATCCGGGCTTGGGTACCGGTGCCAGGGAACGATGCGCCCGTTCTACGATGAACTGGGGAGAGAAAGCCTCCTCTCCAATCAATCCCTTAAGCAATTTCTCAATATAAAGTTCCATCCTGCCCGTGTTTGTAGACTCCGGCACGTTCGTGACGCGTATATTGTTGCGGCGGCTACGGGCCTCCAAATCCTCATTTTTCGCCGCTATGATCCGAAGTATATTATCCATCCGTGCCAGCTGTGTCGTATGGGTCGCGGTGGTATCTTCGGTAGTAGAAAGTCGTTGTTCCGCATCCGTCAGTCTCTCTTCATGGCGATCCACCTTATGAACCAATGCATCTAGGCGGGATGTGACACCGTCTACCTTTTCTACCACTGTCGCGAACCCCTGCCGCATTTCCTGAAAGAGGGCATGTAGATCAATGGCCGCAGCAGGAGGTGCACCAGCACCCGGAGGCACTCCAGCAGGTCCAGGATCATCAGGTCCCGATTTCGCGCCTTTTTTGGCACCCTCAAAGCTCAGCTTCGCCTGACGGCCGTCAACGCACCCCATGGTCGCGACCAGAAGCAGTCCTAGGCCACCGCTCGCCCCGCAAGTGCCAAATGTAGGGCTTCAAATGAAGTACCAGGCAGTGCAAAGACCCAGGCGGCCCACAGAAAACCCTGGCCGATGGCATAAGGAGGCTGGGCAGAGGTGTCTCCCAAGGCTGCGTCGATATAATGAAGGTATCGACTGTTCCAACGGGGGGAGCAACCTGAATACTTAAGCTGATGATAAGTTCGCAGCCCAGTTGTCGGTCAGTGATTGCCAAGTCCAGACTCAAGGAGGGAGGGCAGCTCCCGGGCCCCGACCGTCTCAGACCAGCCGAACGCTAATTGCAGGTAAACCACCCGCCAGCAGTATGAAGTGTTGAGCAGGGGGTCAGCGTCATCAGATGCGGGTAAGTAGTGGAGGCTTACCAGCGTTCACGTTGCGCCCGGGTGCCGTCGCAGGGCATGTCACACTGGGCCGTCCCACGCTCCGGTCCCTCCAGCCTCGGTCGCCCAGCCAGTGGATCCCTTCAGCGGTTCAGGGCGTCCCCGGCACCTTCCACCTCAGTGAAGCAATCCGGGAGGCAACAGTTGCGTCTGTCGGCACACAGGCGTTCCACCATTCGGTCCTTCTCCGGGCGGGAAGGGAACTAATCCCTGCTGTTCTCCACTCCGGGGGGGTATCGGCCAGCAGGGGAAGGGGGCCAGGCTGGACAGCGGAACCCCAACAACGCACCTTCTCAATCACCGCCTTTGGTCCAGGCTTCTTCTCCGTCCCCAGGCCGTTGTTCCGAGATGCGGCCCAGTCACCTCGTGGCCAACCCCGGACTCGCGTAGTTCTCCGTCCCGGCGCTCACCGTCCACCGGCACCAGGTCAGCTCACGGCAAAGATTAAAGCAGCAATAACTTCGGCCCCGTGGCTCACAGCTTCCCCAAACTCAGGACGAGTGTGAATTATGTTCGCCTGTACACAGCGATGCCTATCAGTGGCGATTCATCTGCCTGTGGTGTAGGATAATTATAGGATTTTTCTCCAAGGCGCGGGAGCTGCTCACTCAAGCAGCCATTCCGCTCGTGCGCCCTCTAGCACCCCCCCTGGTTGTAAGTCAACCTTAAAAGACAAGCTATCCTAATGGTAGCATGGACTAAGCAGCCTTCAGGCTTAACTCAAGAGGGCATGTGAAGCCAGCTGTTTTACCATATGCAATCCTGTAATATCAAATGAAAGGACACCACACAAGTTATATATTATAAAAATATATGTATTTATTACTGGAATAATCCTCTGTACTCTTTATGAGTATAGAAGCACAAGCGTTTAAACAAAAGCACAGTTTAACATATGAAAGTTGCACAATTATGGATGAGGCCGGTGGCCACTCAAACAATATATCAAAAAAGTGGTATAAGTATCACCTTTCGAACTGTGGTAAGGCCTGGGGCCTTGGGAATTGCTGGGACTACACTGGACTAACAGCGGTTAGGACGGGAGTAGCCCGCGGGAATCGGGTGCAGCGCTAAAAGCACACGCATGCACCAATGCAAAGTCAATGGTGCGTAAAAGTTATCGAGTTACAGTTTTAAGAGTCTTCCGACTGGAATATAATTACCACACTTTAAACTTAGACACTAGAGGTGTAAACCACTACAGGAGCACCGGTGTTAGATCGTTACCTCACCCACAGGAAGCGGGTGCATAGGTGCCAAAGTGTGTCGGGTTTCGTTGTGTAGATCTATGGAGCCTGGAGATGAAGATGCTGCAGACGACCAGGAGAGAAGAGTCCGGTTGGATCCAAGAGTGGATCGAAGATGTAGAGTACCTGAAAGCAGAGGGGACAGAGTCTGCGTCACTCAGCAGTGACCAGGATGGAACCAGGAAGGAACCAGGCAATGTCGGGCGCAATCAGGTGCTTGTTGCAAAGCTTGTCTCCGCTGCCACGTAGACTCTGGGGCATTGAGGGCCTCCAGGAGTGGATCACGAGCTGTCCCACAAAGGTTCTCGCTGTCGGCAGTGTCGGCTTCCAGATCAGAGTTAACAAGCCTTGGCAAGTGCAACCCACGCAGGATTGGAAGATCGCTTCTTGTTCGGACCAGCAAGGTCAGATAGATTGCTCCTCTTCAGGGGAGAGAGGGCCAGTCTGGAGCAACCAGACCAGTAGTGTAAATTCAAAGGATCATCAGTATTGGGGCCACTAGCCAACGGGCAAGTGACCGGACCAACGCGTCAAGCAGAAAAATGCAAAAGGGCCCCACGTAGTACTCGGTGAGTGTGGAGGGTAGATCTTCGGTGCAAAAGCTGCTCGGGACTGGGGCTTCTCAAACCCCAATGCACAGTTTAGAGGGAGCCTCGGGAGCTGCACGGTCGGCACTTTGTAGTTTTTCAAGCTGGCCGACTCCACGCTTCACGTCGACTCCACGGGTCTCAGATTCGCTGGGACTGTGGATCTGGCTGTTAGAAGTTGAGGGAAGCTGAGTCTTGTTGATCTCTGTTGCTCGAGTTCCGGTCGGGAACTGCAACAAAGCAAACCATTGGGCGCTGGATGGTGCCTGTTTGCACAGGGTGGTCACTCTTTGACCACAAGGGAGATTCTTCAGTCTTCCACGTCGAGTGGGATGTCGAAGGGTCCAGAGTTCTGTATCAAAGTTTCAGTCAGGATAATCTGATGTGCACTGGCACAGCTCCTACCTTTATTCCAAATCAAGGGGCTGGATTTCCTGCTAGGTCCCTCCTATGGGTGGGACCCAGGAAGGGGGTGGTTACACCCCTTTCCCTTTGTCCAGTTTCGCGCCAGAGCTGGGGCTGGAATGCCCCAGAACCGGTTTGACTGGATTTTGCATGGGACACCTTGTGTACCCCAGGCAGTGTCTAGTTTCATTCAACCCTCCCTTCTACAATCCACTGTCTCCTGTCTGGGGTGGTGTGGCACCTCCCTTTGACAGGAAACTCTTTGTCCAAGCCTCCCCTGCCAGGTTTCGGTCAGCAGCAGGAGGCCAGACTTGTGTCTGTGGCAGCAGCATCCATTTTGTGATGCTGAGGCTCTGTTTAGAATTAACCGCGTTTAAGTAAAGTAACATGTCTTCTCCCTCTAGAAGGGTGGAATGCTACCCCCGTCGCCAGAACTGGTGAGGGGGTAGTATTCCAAAGTGTATGACACCTTACACGACATGTTTTGATAAAGCCAAACCAAAGTTAGCAATAACCGCGAGGATTATAATACACTTAAGAGTATATGGTATGGCAATATCCTGGAACAGCTATAAGGAAATGGTTCCGAAAGCTGCAGACAGGCTCAGCTCATGCCAGAGCACCATCTCACATAAAACCAAGCCCTCTGCCTCCAGGATTGTTAAGGCCTGGCATGGAAGTGACTTATAGGTATATATGTGTCCAGATATAGGTTTAGATACTGGTATACTGTACCTAAGCAAGGGGTGATTACACGACCTTGCGCCAGCTGAGTGATCAGCCAGTTGTGTCAGTTTGGATGGCCAGCCAGGGGTGACAAAAGATATGCTGCAGCCCCTGGTAGGCCTTGGATGCAACTATGCCCTGGGTACCTATAGTACACTGTACAGGGGCTGATAAGGTGACCCAATCCAATTTAGTTATCCACCTAGGGTACATGGAGTCCATTTTAAAGAGAGAGCAGATAGCCTGGTACCCTGATTAGCAGGCTACCAGGCCAACTAAGTCGAAAACCAGCTAAACACAAGGCAAAAAATCTGGGGTAACCATAGTCAGGTATTAACCTTCCTACACAGCAGTACAGGAACACTGGTCCCAGCAGTACAGGAACACTGGTCCCCGCAGTACAGAAGCATGGAACCCACAGTACAGGAACACTGGTCCCAGCAGTACAGGAGCACTGGTCCTAGCAGTACAGGAACACTGGTCCCAGCAGTGCAGGAACACAGAACCCACAGTACAGGAGCACTGGTTCCAGCAGTACAGAAGCACAGAACACACAGTACAGGTGCACTGGTTCCAGCAGTACAGAAGCACAGAACACACAGTACATGCGCACTGGTTCCAGCAGTACAGGAACACTGGTCCCAGCAGTACAGGCGCACTGGTCCTAGCAGTACAGGAACACTGGTCCCAGCAGTGCAGGAACACAGAACCCACAGTACAGGAGCACTGGTTCCAGCAGTACAGAAGCACAGAACACACAGTACATGCGCACTGGTTCCAGCAGTACAGAAGCATGCAGTGTGTGAGTGTGCAGGGTGAGCAGTGTGTGAGTATGCAGGGTGAGCAGTGTGTGAGTAAGCAGGGTGATCAGTATGTGAGTATGCAGGGTGATCAGTATGTGGGTGTCCAGGGCCAGCAGTATGTGAGTGTGCAGGCTAAGCAGTGTGTGTATATGCAGGATGAGCTGTATGTGGATGTCCAGGGCCAGCCGTGTGTGAGTGTGCAGGGTCAGCAGAGTGTGCATATGCAGGGTGAGCAGTGTTTGCGTATGCAGGGTGATCAGTATGTGAGTATGCAGGGTGAGCAGTATGTGGGTGTCCAGGGCCAGCAGTATGTGAGTGTGCAGGCTAAGCAGTGTGTGTATATGCAGGATGAGCAGTATGTGGATGTCCAGGGCCAGCCGTGTGTGAGTGTGCAGGGTGAGCAGAGTGTGCGTATGCAGGGTGAGCAGTGTTTGCGTATGCAGGGTGATCAGTATGTGAGTATGCAGGGTGAGCAGTATGTGGGTGTCCAGGGCCAGCAGTGTGTGAGTGTGCAGGGTGAGCAGTGTGTGAGTATGCAGGGTAAGCAGTACGTAGGTGTCCAGGGCCAGCAGTGTGTGAGTGTGCAGGGTGAGCATGTTTCAATATGCAGGGTAATCAGTATGTGAGTATGCAGGGTAATCGGCTTTTCAACAAGCTCACACACCCCACCTGCCGTCACTGCACGCTTTCACCAGGCGCACACACACACCACCAACCATCAGTGCACACTTTCACCAGGCATACACACACCACCAGCCGTCAGTGCATGCTTTCACCAGGCACACACCACCACCCGTCAGTGCACACCAACAGCCATCACTACACACATCAATTGTTAACGAATCCACAATTAACTATTGTACCAATAGCAGTATTGAAAACTTTACTTTTAAACATAATCATCTAAAGCTCAGCATGCTACCATTGCTCCAATTCCAAATGGGAAACATCCTTTACAACGCAACTTTTACCACGCAGTGCCTTTACGACACAACTTTTACAACGCAAACCATTACAACGCATTGCGCTGGGGGGCGCTCTAGGATAGGGAATAGATTGAATTTACTATCCAACACATTCCCTACTATCCACGGGGACTGGAGTTGGAATAGTAAATTAAACTATTCACTATCCAGCACCCCAAAGCGCCATGCGTTGTAAAGACATGCATGCGTGGTAAAAGCATGTGTTGTAATGTCATACATCCATTCCAAACCTAACCACATAATTCCATTACACACTACATACTTACACTCCATAACACATGGCGAAAAGACATTGCCATTTACAATGCCATTTCCTCTAACTCAAATAGATCCGAAACCTATTGCATTTCTAATGCTTGTTACTCTTTTCTTCAGTTTTACAACATTTTAGTCTCAAATGACTTCTTTATTTCAATGTATTGCGGGCGGGGTTGGCAGAGCTTCAGTAAAATGCCGCTGCGTTTCTCGGTGTCAAGGTCCTCCACCCCTGTAAGCGGCTCTTAATGCCACAGGGGCATATTTTCCTTCAACAGCACTACCACGTCAGATCAACAGGTCTCACTGTGAGAAGACCTCCCTTCCCCAGTGACTGGGGTTGCCTGTTTAGACAGCACTTCATCTGGTGGCAAGAGACAGGTTGCTCTATGACTTATCTCCCTTGCTCACAGCTTTTGATAGTCAGCCCTGTCTCTTTAGCAGCTGTGATGGATAGCTGCAGCTGAACCCACGTGTTTTCCTATAATAATTGAAAGTTTTTTTTCTTTTGAAAGTAGACTTTGACATGATTTCTCCCAATGGGTTTGTGGAGCGGGGCGGTGGTCTCGCCTTAATCAGATCTGTATATCACCCTGGCCTGCAGAAAATCAATAGGCTTAGCAAAACTCTGAGAACTAACCCAGGGCTCCTTCAGCATGAAGAAGGGCTACAAAAGGATAGATGAAAAACAGAAGTCTTGCAGCTTTTGCATCTGCGCACAATTAAGTGAATGTTGTTGTGTTTTAATTTTGAACTTCTCGAATTTAGGTTTTAAATTTCCTTTATGAAATAAATCTCTGCCTGAGGTTAACTTTTTTATGTGTATTTCGAAAGAAAAAAATAATTAAAATGAGGTAAACGGTGCTAAAGAAGCAGCAGCTCTATAGAGATGAAATTTCCCACTGTATATTCAAGGAAGCTACCAGCTCAAATATCCCTACATAACTTCCAATGGAAGTTGTTTCAGATGTGCTTTTTTCATGGTCTTTATTTTTTTTAAAGGAATGGATAGCACGTGGCCCGGCCCGTAGGGTGACCAACCGTCCGTAAATTTCACTGACGGTCCGTAATTTGGACCTCACGTCCGTTGTCCATCAGGATCCCTTTTACAGACGCCTTTTGTCTGTACTTTTGGGCCTTGCAGGGAGCAGAACTGTTCCCCTGTGAGAGGCCTCAGCTCCCTGATGGGGCTGCCTCGCAGTCTTCCTCGGTGCACAAGAGCAGCCCCACCTGCCCATTGTCATTCTGTATGCGGCTGATTGCCATATACAGAATGACAATGGGCAAGTCTGGGCTCTTACAGCATGTGTTGACCTCCTCCTGCCTCGGTCTAGGGCAGGGCACTCTGTCAGATGGAACAAATTTGCAAAAACGCCAATGCTGCTACATGAGAATCCAGTTCTTTCAAAGAAGGTGGTGAAACAAGTTAAAAAGAAGGGGCTAGAGTGCTGTCAGTCTCATCATTTTAGAAAAGTGCATTTTCAATATTATATTCAACAAAGCCATGGTTGCTGCATTTTTATTTTATGCATCTAAGAATTATTGACAAAGCCAATACTTCTGGCTTGTTGTTGGTGTAACTTTCCTTGTTGTGTTATATATCTGGATACAATGACAGAAGAGGCAAAATACCAGTCAGCCAGCACACTATGCTAAGTACAGAATTTTAGCATGGGTGTTTTAAGCCACTCCCTTAATTACATCAAACACCCCCTTTTAAGAGACCTCCCCCTGCATTTTTTTCATCCCGCGTAAAGCCCTGGAAACAATACCATGTAATGGTCACCTCATATCCTGGCACTGTGCATCATGCATGACTCATGACTTCCACTTTTCCAGATTGCCTATGTGCATGGACATAGTGAACTCTACCTGCAGCCCACCTTTCTCTGTAGGAACTACAGCAAGGGTGAAATTCTTGATGGGCCTCTTCTATCTGCAACTCTGCAGACAAAGGCTCAGCTCATTAATATGAAAAGGTGGGCGAGTGAGTAAGTGAAGGGATAGGTGGATGGCTAGATGGATGGATTAGTGAAAGGGTGAATGGATGAATGAAAGGATGAATGGATGGATAATGAGAGAAAGGATGGATGGATAGATGAGTGAGTGGAAGGATGGATGAGAGAAAAGGTAAATGGATGAATGGGTGGAATGGTAGATGGATGGGTAAATGGGTGGATGGATGAGTGAAAGGATGGATGTATGAGTGAAAGGGTGCCTGATGAGCGAGTGAATGGGTGGATGGATGAGTGAAATGATGGATGGATGAGTAAAATGATGGATGGATTGATGAATTGATAAGTGAAAGGGTGAATGGATAAACGGATGAGTGAAAGGGTCGATGTAAGGGTGGATGAGTGAGTGAAAGGGAGGGTAGATGGACAAAAGGATGGATAGATGAGTGAAGGAGTGAAAAGGTGGATGGATGAGAGAAAGGATGGATGGATGAGTGAAAGGATGGAGGAGTGCTATCTCTCATCCATCCTTTCACAATGGATGGATTCATGAGTGGATGAGTAGATGGATGGGTGGATGGATGGAAGGAAGGATGGCTAGGTGAAAGGGTCTGTGGAGAGAGAAAGGGAGGATGGATGGATGACTGAAAAGGTGAATGGGTGAAAGGGTGAGTGACTGGGTGGATGGATGAGTAAGTGAAATGATGGCTGGATGGGTAAAGGGTAAATGGCTGGATGGATGAGTGAATGTATGGATGGGTGGAAGAGTGGATAGATGAGTGTACGAATGGATAGTGTGAAAGTGTGGATGGGTGGATGAGTGAAAGTGTGGATGGAGGAATGGATGAGTGAAATGATGGATGGACGGATACATGATGGATAGGTTTACAAATGGATATACATGTTTGGTTATGGATGGGCTTACTTATATAATATTGTGCGACCTCCTCTGATGTGTCTGTAAAACATATCTTTTGTCCAAAAGTTTTGTCCTGAATTTTGACCTCCTGTCCTTAATTTTTGTCCTGAATTTTTACAAACACCGTCCTGAATTTGCACCCATGCCGGTCGGTCACCCTACTCAGCCCTTTTCACCTTTTTCTAGCCCAGTGCATATTTTTCACATTCATGTGATGTCTTTTGAAGAAAAATGTTTTGTGAAACTTTTTACTGTCTGAAAACATGCAGTTTTAGTAGTTGTTTCATGAAAAAATGCTTCTTTGGAAGAAAATAGACCTTTCCTATGAGTGACTCGATTACCAGTCATATTGGTCTTTCCAGCTAACTCTGCCTCGCATTTCTGACTTTTTATTTGTTCATTGCATCTTCCTGGTTTCTCTGCACTTAAAAATCCTATTGGCGATTTGATGACAAAATGAATGCCTTTTCACATGCAGAAGAGAGGCTTAAATGTTATTATCAGATGTCCTGGGTGACACTGGAGAATGGAGAAGACTTGCAGATAGACAACAAACTATACAGACCTAAAAGGACAGAAAAATGTCTTCTTCTAAGGTGAGATACCTTTCCTCACTTGAGGTTTCCTATAGATGTCGATGTAAGGGATCTGGGTGCCTCGAAGGTTATCGGCATATTTCCTGCCATTTGTCTTAGAGTGGTCTGACTTTGTCGATAGGCAGACTAATCAACATTGGTGGACTGTATTGACCCTAATATTGTCCTGTCAGAGTGTCAACAAACTGTTATCTGGGAAACCCAAGGCTCATTCTACAAGAGAAAAAGTAGTCTCTGAAGCTTTATAACAAAATATTATTATTACTGACTTTTGCAAATCTTCATTTTGATGGCCTGCGTTTGCAAGCCAAATTTTGGATGTGAACATGTGGGAGGAAGGGTACCCAAGGAACTTTGAAGAAATAGTCTGGATAAACTGATGTCTTCTTTGTAATTTTATCATATCAGCATCCTGTTGTGTCTCCTGCTACTTTCCAGTGGTTATGAGCTTGCTACACCATTCCGATCTTTATAACTTTTAATGACAAGTTCAGAAAGCAGAGGGAAAGGTTATTTGTAATCCTACTTCCCTCTTTCAGGAATCTTTCTTTAAATCATAAATTACACTCAGGGTGGTAAATAACATAAAACAGGAATCCTTAATCCCTGTCAAAATTAACAGAAGCAACTTCAATGAAGGCATGATGAGATCTTGCAGTTGCTGGCTGCCTTAAAGACTTGGGGTCAAATTTGAGGCCCATACAGCTGCTGACGTACAGCTTCCATTTCTTTCAGTTTCTTCCTTTTAAAAAGACTTAATAAAGTTAGTCTTAAAGAGCTCACTTTGAAGAAAGGTCATTTTAAACCTAAATTTGTTCTGTTTGAAATGGATATATAAATAGAATTCAGCCTATGTAATCTTCCAAGATATTGTGCTATTGTTTTACATTTTCAAAAGGTTGTTTTATAAAATAAGATTTTATATATTGTAAAATGTTCTGGTACCCAGCACCTGGGTTGGACTATTCAATTGCTTATGACTTCTGTGAAAATTCTTTTATTACAAGAGGATAACTTTTCTGTATACAGACCGAGCAACAGTCACAATTCATTCACGGCCATAGCTTAGTCAATAATAATAGGGGTGGGGCGTGGCTTGGACGCCGAGGCAAAATGGCGGATCCAGTGTGAGCTCCGCTCTTCAGCGGGACTCGGAAGCCCTTCTTAAACCTCTTTTCTGCCGTTTTTCTCATCACAATGACGGGCATTAATGTCGGAACATACGGTGAGTCTATAGACCGCTTTTGGACTATCTTCCTGCCCTCACCACCACGATAAAGACAGCGGCAATTTCTTTCCTCCTGTGACGCGGGTGGCTGCCATTTTAGGTCGCCGCACCCGTGTTTTCTCCTCAAACCTTTGTCTTTCTCGCAATTATCGCCAGAGTGTCGGACATCAACGTTTGGATTATGCGGTGAGTCTCTGGACCGCTTTTGAACTGCCTTTATGCCCTTATTTTTGTGATACGGAAACCAGCAATTTCTTTACTCTTGTGACGTGGGCGGCCGCCATTTTTGGTTGTCGCACCCGCATTTCTTCCTCAACACCGTTTTTTCTTTTGCCTTATTAATATCACCAGGCACTTTCCTGCAGGCAACCTGGTTTTGTGGATAAATATTGCCAGAATGGTCTTTGCAGGCATAATATTGTCTGATATATTTTTCCATCGTGTGCATTTGATTGCTGTGACAGGAAGCTATACTTTAACTGACAGGCATCTCTCAGCCCATGGAATGCTTTATATGACTTACTGGCCATGATTTATAACATATCTCAGAATTTTTCTTCTCCTAAGCGTATCCTGGTGTTTGGTAATATTCTTCTTATTGGAGATGTGGGCGGCCGCCATTTCTGGTCGACCATCCATGTTGTATCATTGCCACAATGTTCTCATTTACACTATACACTTCCTGCAGTTTTTCATGAGACAGCCTTTTGGTTTCAGTACCAATCCCCTCTTCACGACTGACGATCTGATACACATGCGCTTGATTTTTCTCATGTTCCTGCTTTCTCTGAGGAATTGTGCTTGTGCATTTTGCGGTATCCTCTAGTAATATCCTAACTTTTTACTACATTACTGCTGAATCCTTTATTGACTATTCTAAGCAGTTTTTTTGTTATATCCTTTTCAAGTTACAATGGCCAACGATTCCCATTCTGCTAGGTCATCTGTTACGGATACAAAACCTAAGAGACATAAAAATGATCCACCATCTCCTTTTCATTCTTCTCAGAATCCGGTTCTGGACTCTATCTTAGATGCAGTTCGGGGTCTTCAACCATTTATGTCTACAACAAATGAAAAGCTAAGGCAAATTGAGGAGAGTTGGATTGTTATGGAAGGCAAAGTGTTAGAATTGGAACAATGTGTTAGCGACATACAGGATGTAGCTACAAAGATTCCAATACTAGAACAGGAAATTCATAAGCTGAAAATCCACACAGAAGATCTTGAAAACCAAAATCGTAGAAACAACCTACGCCTGTATGGACTTCCGGAAAATGTTGAAGGGTCAAATATGGTACTGTTTCTTTAGAAATTCCTTCCAGAGCTTCTAGATCTTCCATCTCCACCTACCCCCCTCAACATACAAAGAGCTCATCGTTTAGGGCGCCTAACCTCCAATGCTACGAAACCTTGTGGCATCATTATGCTTTTTTGGGGAGTTTACCGAACTAATGACCATCTTGAAAGCTGCAAAACTTAAACGTCGTCCTATTTGGTCTGGCCACAATATCTTTCACAGGATGTTTCTACTGCAACTAATGCACATCGTAGAGAATCCCTCGCCCAGCGTCCTCAGATGTGACATCTGAATATTCAATATGGAATTCTTCATCCTTGTCTCTGCAAGATTACTCATGATGGTCATTCACATTCCTTTGATGATCCTGAAAAACTCAAGCTTTTTCTTCACAGCTTCTCTTCTAATGGAATGGATACTAATACTTAATTTTTCTAGCTTTTCAGGATTGCCTCTTTGGTCTCAATTCTTCTGTTTTACTCACTTTGTCCTGTCATAAATTGTTATCCTTTTTCTCTCTGTTTCTTACTCATTTGAGGTTCTATTTTTATAATCTTCTTTATTCTTATTGCTGAGATCCGCTTCGTCTTGCGTCACTATGCTCCCTCTTTACTGTCTTCTTCTCTTCCTACAGATCTGGTTATTTTGCCTTGATCTGTTTGTTTACCTTCGCCTTCTATTTCTTCACTGCTTTCCCTTCGTTTCTTTCCTTTCTTCCTTCTTTCTCTCTCTATTGATTCCTCTCTTTTCATCTTCCGCTCTATCCTTTTCTTCATGCTTTTTTCTTCAAATTTTTATTTGTTCAATATTGTCCTTTGCCACTTATTTATTGTTAATGTATCTTGGTAATGTGGGTCTTTTAATAGTTTTTTCGATATGTAATTTTTTCTTGTGGTGTGTTTTCTCTTGTAGTTATATCCTTGAAGTGTATCTGCTCCAAATGTGTTGTACCCTCCCTTTCCTCCATTATGTGTAACTTTGTCACGTGGAACGTCCGTGGTCTTGGGAGTCCAGTCAAAAGACAAAAGATACTGTCTCATCTATCAAGAAATTAACTCTCAGATTTCTTTTCTTCAAGAAACTCATTGTACTGATGTGGAGTCTCTTAAGTTGAAAAGGCAGTGGGTGGGTCAAGTTGTTTTTTCTCATGCATCCAACAAAAAGGGGGGTGTAGCTATATTGTTCCATAAAGCTTTGGCAGTACAAATTTTATCCACACAGAATGATGATGATGGACGATGGGTAATGGCAAAGATTGTGGTACAAAATAACATGTTAGTCTTGTTAAATATTTATGGTCCAGTGAAGCCAGATCCTAAATTTTGGAATGACATTAAAATTCTACTTTCTTCAATTGACTGCCCTAATATTATTGTTGCTGGCGACTTTAACCAATGGTTAGACACTTTTTCCGATAGATTGTCCAATTGTAAATTTAAACCTGATAAATCTCATAAAGCTTTTCAATCGGCCATTACTTCTCGTTCATTATATGATGTTTGGAAGACTTGCAACCCTGACTTACTTGAATTTACTTTTTTTTTCCAATGTTCATCACACCTGTTCTAGGATTGATTATATTTTGGTCAGTAAATCCTTACTTCCCTCTATCCAAAAATCTGAAATTGGATCCATTTTTATATCGGACCATGCACCTGTTCACGCTGTTTTGGACATTCCCCTTACCTCCTCTCAATTTAGCCGATGGAAATGTAATACTTTTTGGTTATCAGACACGATTTTTATCAAAGAAGCTACCACTTTTATTAATGACTTTTTTAGTATCAATAACTCATTGGATACGTCTGTTCCTAATAATTGGAATGCTTTTGAGGCTGTTTTTCGTGCCTTCACCATTTCCTATGTGTCGAAAAAAAAGAAAATCACAAGGAAAAAATATGAAGATCAGCTACAAAAACTTAGGCTTAGAACATACGTATTTCACCTCTCGCTCACCTACTGCTCTTCGTGATTTGATTACAGCAAAAGCTGAATTTAACAAATTAGCAATGATTGAAGCTTGTAATATTTTGCTTAAAATTAAATCTAAATACGATGGAGGTCAGAATAAAGCGGGTAAGATGTTAGCTAATTATTTAAAAATTAAGTCTGAACGTATGAACATTGGCCCTATTCTTAATGAATCTACTACAAAACTAGTCTCATCAGATGAGGACATTGCTGAGGTCTTTCATGAATATTATAAATCTCTTTATTCTGACGATACATTTCCCACTAACCAAAATTTAAATGCCTTCTTTTCAGGTCTCCCTTCCCCACCATCTTTCCCTGATGAATTTAACGCATTAGAGAAAGACATCACTCTTCAAGAGGTAACTAATGCTATCAAATCTCGAAAAAAGTAAAAAGCCCCAGGACCCGATAGTTTATCTGTAGAGTTTTACAACACCTTTAATTCCATTTTTGTCCCCAAGCTCCTCCAACTCTTAAACTCTTTTATTGCTGACGCCAAAGCATCTGGTTCCTTTATGGATGCCTTAATTGTTATAATACCTAAACCTGATAAAGACCACTCTTATTGTAAAAATTACCGTCCCATATTGTTTATTAATTATGATTGTAACATTTTTGCCAGAATTCCAGCATCCCGACTTGAAACCATCATTCCTCTTTTGATCAAAACTGATCAAGTTGGTTTCGTGAAAGGCAGATTGGCATCTGACAATGCTTGGATGTTTGCTAATATCATTTCATATGGCAAAAAATACAATTCTCCCCTTGCAGCCTTGTCTTTAGATGCGGAAAAGGCATTTGACCGTATTAATTGGCAATTCATGTTTCAAACTCTCCAATGGTTTGGTTTTTGGCCTTCCTTTATTTCTTAGATTAAACTTTTATACTCTTGTCCTCGAGTCAGTATTTGTGTTAATAATCATTTCTCCAAATTTTTTTCTTTGTCCAGAGGCACTAGGCAGGCTTGTCCTCTTTCCCCTTTAATATTTATCCTATGCCTTGAACCATTCCTAGAGAGTATTCGTCTTAATTCCAAGATCGCTGGCTTCAAACATAACTCTGTAGAAACTAAAATATCTGCTTATGCAGATGATATACTGATTTATATGTCTAATCCTGTTGATTCTCTCCCTCATTTCATGAATGAAGTTCAATTATACTCCAGTATTTCTGGTTACAAACTCAACCTCTCAAAGACGGAAGTCTTGCCTTTAAATTCTATATGCTACCAATGTATGTTTAGGGACACTAATTTTGCTTGGTGTCCTTCAAAAATTAAATACCTTGGCATTTGGTTTACGTGATCTCTAAATGATACAATTAAACTCACGTTTACTGCCTTAATAAATAAAATCCAGTCACTCCTCCTTACTTGGTGCCCCCTGTATCTTTCCTGGTGGGGCAGGTTTGATACTACTAAAATGATGATTGTACCTCATGTTTTATATACATTGTCTATGCTTCCTATCAGAATCCCAAATGTATATTTTTCTCGAATTAACTCTATGTGTACAAAATTTTTGTGGAACAATAAACACCCACGTATTGCCTTAAACAAACTCTTTCGTCCTAAGAATGAAGGTGGTGTGTGTTTTCCAAATTTTAGAGCTTATCACTCAGCTTTTTTGATTAAACAATCTTTTGCATTAGCTTATGATTTTGTGGACATTCCTGTCCCCAGATGGATCCTTTTTGAATGCTTCTTATTAAAAGATTTTTCTTTTCAACATGTAATATTTATGTCAAATTGTACCTTTTTGTCCACTAATTCTGTTTTAAAATACTCCCAAACCTTATTATATAATACATTTTCAAAGGATTTTACTCCACTTCAATGTTTTTTATCCTCCACTGTATGTATAATACATTTCTTAAATATAAAGGCAAATCATTTTACTACAAATATTGGACAGAAAAGGGTATTATTTTTGTTCATCAGTTACTTCATAACTACTCTATTGTTCCCTTTCATGCCTTACAAACACGCTATCAATTACCTGACTCTTTTCTCAATGAATATAATATTATTGCTAATGCCATACAATCTCATCTAGCCACTTTTCCACTTCTATCTCACACACCATCTATATCCCCTTCTACTCCTCTTTACCCCTTATTTTCAACCCACAGACCTAAAGCCGCTCTTATATATACGTTATTGTTATCAAATGTTATTGAAAGATCTAAGTCCCATATTGAGCTTGCATGGGAAACTGATTTGTCTGTTTCTTTTCCTATAACAACCTGGGATAACCTGTGGTCCAAGCTCCTTAAAACTTCTGCTGCTGCCCGTATAACTCAATCTTTGTATTTTATTTACCATAGAGCTATTATTACCCCTGTTAGTATTTGTAAATGTTCACCAACCTCTTCTCCACTATGTTGGTCATGTTCCAAATAAACGGGCACGATAACACATCAACTTCATGAATGTTCTAATGTTTTATCCTTTTGGAACTCTGTGTGGAAAATTTGCATGTCAGTTTTTAAATTCAATAAATTCAATTCTATTTTAACATTACAAAATGTTTTTCTAGGTTCCTTATCACCTGATTTAGATGTTTTATCTTCTGTTTCTAGATTATTTGATCTTTTTTATAGCATTAGCTTTTAAAGTTATTCTGTCATCCTGGAAAGACAATTCTAAACTATCTTTACTAACTTGGTGGAATTTTTATTTTGTGATGAACACAGGATTGCTACTGTTTCATCCTCTTTCTCAAAAAACTTAAATCTGACCTTCTTTGGCTTCCTTTCACTACATATCTTTCTTCTCACCCTCCTATACATTAATTCTTTTTTTACTCTTTTTCTCTATCATTGGTCAAATGGACATCTGCCAATTTTTGGGGAATATCTTGCATCCACCAAACTTTAAATAATAGCCACAGTTTCTTTTGTTGATACAGAAGAAAAGTTGTCCAGAGCGAGTAACTGCTCTAGAGCTCATCACCTTGACCACTGGATCATCTCTACAACCATCCCTTTCCTTTACTCAACCAGCATTTGCAGCATCCAGGGTGTAAGGTACAATGAACAGGGTCCATGGAATCTTCACTTGGTCCCTCAAATTGTGGATGCTTCAGCCACTGCAATCAGACAAACCTCAGTAACTCACAAGGAGCATTGCCAAAAGTATTTTGAAATGCACTGCCCCTTACTATTGGCCCGTACTATGAATGAGATATACAGACTCTAATGCACCAAGTTCCCTACATTAAAAAGTCATTCACTTAGCCATTCATGACTTACAAAGTAACAGCTTTGCTAGTGCATCCACTTTTGAAATTCTGGGTGCTGCACTAGTCTTTACACGGGCACTCACACACACACACTTGTGTACCGACACACACATAATGTGAATTTGCAAAAGCAGACAATAACCCCTTGGGATATCTTGGCACTGAAAAATTATATTTATTGTTACAACTTAATAGTACACAATTTATCGCCCTCAAAAGAATGAAAGGCTCAGTAAAGCTGCTAAGATTCAAACACATATTTCAGCACACATGTGCACATAAGCATCCATACACACAATCATGCACACACATACTCGTGCACACACTCATATGCACAAACTCTCATGTGCACACACTCTTTACACCCATATAATATGTATTTTCAAAAGCCCACATTTGCCCCATGCAGTGGTACCCATTTTTTTTTGGACCTCAGAAGCTTGGAAGACTGAGTGGAGCTGCTGAGATTCAAACACAGATGTCTATGCATGCCCACACACACTCATATACACACACACAATCACAAGTATGTACACATTCATGTACACATGCTCACACAATCATGTCCACGCACACTGTTGTGCAAACACTCATGAGCACACTAATGCACACACAGACAAGTGCACACTCACTTGCACACACTCATTATCGTGTGCACACTCAAATATATACCTGCATGTACATGTACATGCACAGTCTCCCGTACACAAGAACACATGCACAAACACTCTTGCACACACATTCATGCACCTACATGTTCACACAGACACATGCCCACACTTATGCACAAACACTCAGCTGTGCACACTCACATGCACACACCCTCGCTCACATTCACAGACATTCAAACAATATTAAATACTTTTTTTGCTTTCTGTGACTAGTATACGTTTTCTGTGGGAGCACACCAACAGTCCCCATCATCATCCGCAGACACCACTAGGCAGGCCCTGAACCCCATTGTTTGAAAGCAGCATGGTGCTCCATCATGCAGGAGAACCGAAGGAATGTTAGACCAGGGGGCTGCAGGAAGGACAGAGTGTGACAAATGACTCCGCCAAGAACTCCCTGGATCGGGCCCAGATAAAAAGTCTGACTATTTGTTCTGTCCGAAGAAAGCTGTGTTGGTGAGAGGTAGAGGAAACCCCATCATGCAAAGAAGTTTTGTCTGTGACCCCGACCAATGTTGGCTGAGGTGAATTACGTAGGGTCAGTGTGGCAGGAGCCTGCCGACGCACAGCTCCGATTCCAGAACAAACCCGCGCCATGCCCTGAGCTCACTTGCATTCATACTCTGCGCCAGTTGAACAGTTACCCTTCACATACCAGATGAACAATCACCTTTCACATACCATACTCAACCAGTCAGTCCAATGGGGCGCGCGCACTGAAATAAAACTTTAAAATATAAAAATAAGCCCGCGTGAAAATACAACAGGACCTTCCACTCTGGACCTCTCATGACTGCAGCTCAGCCACCGCCAGGAAACTCTCTAGAGTCTAGACCAGGGCTACTCAAAGTACGGCCCGCGGGTCAGTAGCGGCCCGGCAAGCCTTCAGTGGCGGCCCGCGGAGCTTGAGACATCGCACCTGTGTGTGTGTGTTTTTTTTAATTACAGCAAACACCTCGGGGAGCAGCAGTGCGAGTCAGAGATACTGCTCTGTGGGGGCCTGGGCGATTCCAGCCACAGTCAAGAGTGGAGCTGCGCAGGGGCGCTAAGAGGTGAACAAAGCCTCAATAACAAACAAATGATCGTTTAAAGACCTGTAAAGTACTGGGGTGCCCGGGAGGCTGTGTCAGCCAGGCAGACGCACAGGGCAGAGGGGGTCGGAGGGGGGAGGACAGCATGGTGTGAGAGCCCGGGTAAGGGAGGTGGAGGGCAGAGCAGGGAGTGAGAGCCTGGGTGAGGGAGGTGGAGGGCAACAGGGAGTGAGAGCCCGGGTGAGGGAGGTGGAGGGCAGCAGGGAGTGAGAGCCCTGTGAGGTGGGAGGGCAGAGCAGGGAGTGAGAGGCTGGGTGAGGGAGGTGGAGGGCAGCAGGGAGTGAGAGCCCGGGTGAGGGAGGTGGAGGGCAGAGCAGGGAGTGAGAGCCCGGGTGAGGGAGGTGGAGGGCAGCAGGGAGTGAGAGCCCGGGTGAGGGAGGTGGAGGGCAGCAGGGAGTGAGAGCCCTGTGAGGTGGGAGGGCAGAGCAGGGAGTGAGAGGCTGGGTGAGGGAGGTGGAGGGCAGAGCAGGGAGTGAGAGCCCGGGTGAGGGAGGTGGTGGGCAGCAGGGAGTGAGAGCCGGGTGAGGGAGGTGGAGGGCAGAGCAGGGAGTGAGAGACTGGGTGAGGGAGGTGGGAGGGCAGAGCATGGAGTGAGTGTCCGGGTGTGGGAGGTGGGAGGGCAGAGCAGAGTGAGAGCCCGGGTTGAGGGAGGTGGAGGGCAGCAGGGAGTTAGAGCCGGGTGAGGTGGGAGGGCAGCAGAGAATGAGAGCCGGGTGAGGTGGGACAAATAGAGATAGAGACAGATAAAGACATATAGAGACAGATAGAGGCAGAGACAGATAGAGACAGGGACAGACGGAGCTAGATAGGGTCAGAGACAGGGACAGCCAGAGACAGATAGAGGCAGAGACAGATAGAGGTAGAGACAGACAAAGGAAGGGAGACAGACAGAGGGAGGGAGACAGACAGAGGGAGACAGAGGGAGGGATGGAGACAGACAGAGGGAGGCAGACAGAGGGAGGGAGACAGAGGGATAGAGGGAGATAGACAGAGGGAGATAGACAGAGGGAGGGAGACAGAGGGAGAGAGGGAGGGAGGCAGAGAGAGACAGACAGGGACACAAACAGAGGGAGAGAGGGAGGGAGACAGAGGGAGACAGACAGGGAGACAGACACAGACAGACAGACAGACAGACAGAGGGTGGGAGACAGACAGACAGGGAGGGAGGGAGGGAGACAGAAAGACAGAGGGAGACAGACAGAGGGAGGGAGACAGACAGAGGGAGGGAGGGAGACAGACAGAGGGAGGTAGACAGAAAGACAGAGTGAGACAGACAGATGGAGGGAGACAGGCAGGGAGGGAGACAGACAGAGGCGGAAGGGAGATAGAGGGAGGGAGGGAGGGAAACAGAGGGAGGGAGGGAGACAGAGGAAGGGATGGAGACAGACAGAGGGCAGACGGAGTGAGGGAGACAGAGGGAGATGGACAGTGGGACACAGATAGAGGGAGACAGATGGAGGGAGATGGAGAGAGGGAAGGAAAGAGAGGGAGGAAGACAGAGAGAGAACGAGAGGTAAGACAGAGAGAGACAGAGGGAGACAGAGAGAGGGAAGGAGGGAGCGAGAGAGAGAGAGATAGAAGGATGGAGACAGAGGGAGGGAGAGATAGAAGGAGGGAGAGAAAGAGAAAGAGAGATGTGTGTGTATGCTGGTCTGTTGGCTCAGTGGATGAACGCGTCAGCTGCAGGGACCTGTGTACAACTTTTTTTAAAATAATTTTTTAATGAGAAGAGCACAGGTAAGGTACAATACAAACAATGGAAATTTAGACAAAGAAAATTAAATACAAAATACAAGGAAAAAAAAAAAGTCTTCTTCATATTAAAAACAGAGACGAGGGGAAGCTCTTCAGCTGAATTTAGTCCGTTAGCAGTCAAGTTATAGAGTATAAATACATTATCAATTTACAAGCAATGTGCAAAATACGCAAGTTCAATCCTAAAGTGCAAATGCAATTACAGTACACTTCAAGCGAAGACAAAAAGTGCCAGTGCATTCGAATTTTCAAATAGTGCAAAACACGCCAAAGAAAGTGCATTTAATAGCTTATCAATTGAACCTGTCAAAAACTTAGGACTGCTAGCGTATATTTTAACTTAATATCAACATTAATCTGAGATATTTAGCTTATTTAGTTTAACCCCCTCGTAACCTCAAGAGTCTCCAGGTATTTCCAGTTATTTTCACATCTCCTGACTGCACCCACCCTCATAGCAAAAGCTTTTTCAAAACTCCTTGACCTCCTCATTTTATTAAGCCATTTCAGATGTGATGGAACTTCCTTGGTTTTCCAATTTTGGAGAATTAGGGAGCGAGCAATGACACAAGAAATAAATACAAATGTTTCCTCAGTATTTTTAAGAAACCCTCTGTCCTTACTAATCCCAAATAGGGCCAACTCTGGTGTGGGGAGAAGTTTTTTACCACCCAGAGCCACCTCTAAATCTGCGAAAATGGCCTGTGTACAACTTCATGGTCACGTTTTTTTTCTTTCTAGCCCCTTCCCCCTACCCCACTGACCCCGCCTCCACCGGTGCGGCCCTCGGCCACAAACCACACTGTAAATTTGGCCCCCGAGAGAAAGTTTGTGAGTACCCATGGTCTAGACCAATCCTGGCACTGCTCTCATGCTGTGAGAGCAGCGCCCTTATTGGAGGGACCTGCCTCTTTCGAAGCTCCACAGCGCCGTGTAGGCCCGCACTTTCTCTAACGCACCTGTCTTAAGGCAGCTGGGTTAGAGGGTTCAAAGTGAGCATGTCTGGCTGGCCATTGCAAGACGGCCGGCCAAAGGGGCATCGCACTTTGAAAATTGCATATACTGCCCACCCTCGTCCCTGCTGCTGTCATTCGGCAGCAGCCCTGAGCTCATTCTGACGCTCGGTTTAGAACGAGCAGCTGAAAAATGAAATGGTACTCGATCACCATTTTATTTTTTCATCTTGGAGCTTTGGGGGGATTTTTAAGTGGGGCGACGCTCCTCTGCTCAAACAGAGGAGCTGCTCCTGGGAAATCTAAGCCCCTGGTTTCACTGGGGTGCCTGGTTAGAGATAGATTTGTACCTCATTAAGGTTTGAGTACAGCAGACAAAATATGCTTTCAATTGAAACACGTCTAAGTATCCAAAATAATAAAGAGCACCTTGTAACTGAAGGAAAGCAAGGTTTCACTACAGCAAAGGCTGTTATTGATCAGTGACTGAGGGTCTATGTTGGTAATATGTGGCACTTTCTAACGGTCACTTTCACACTCCTCTGGGTGAGAAACAATGGTGGTCTGAGCAACCATAAAGACTTTGATGCAGAACTCAAGAAAATGTTACAAATAATTACATCACAGAACATAAGTGGCACTGAAACAAGACGTGAGAAACTGTATTACAACATAAACAACGAAAATTACCTAACACATGGGACTTGAATTTATGGGGTATTATTGCACGCGATTTTGATGTAGCACTTCAACTGCAAAATATTTACGTGCTAGGTTCAAAATGCATTGGGGAACCTTATTGAGGAAAGGTTAAAAAGGCGAAAAATACACACGAAAGTTAAACAAGACCTGTTCATGAAATGTTTCATTGGGCCTCCTGGGAATAAGTGATGTGCAAGGAAGTAAGGGGCATATTATCAAGGGGGTTTATCTCTGCTTTTTTGGCTTTAAAAGCCAAGAAAGCGGAGATAAAATTATCTCCCTATTACCTAGCTGTCGCTAACACCAGTTAGCGACAGCTAGTAGGAGATAGCGACCATCTTGGGCCCCACTTTGCATGTCAGTGATATTTATCACTAATGACATGCAAAGTGGGCGTGCCAAGATGTTAGCGACTGGAAACAGTCGCTAACATCGCTATCTCCTATTACCAACTTTTGGAGATATTCGCGCTAAGCGCGAATATCTCCAAAAGCTAACACCTGTCCTGAGCAGTTCCTAGCCATGTTATCCAATGGGAGGTGGATAACATGGCTAAGAGCATTAGCTCGATAATGCATAAATATCGCTGACTTTTCAGCGATATTCATGCATTGCGGCCGATTTTTATCGCCTTTGCGATAAACCTTGGTAATACCAAGGTTTATTTGCGATAAAAATCGCCGCAGCTCAGCGATAAATTTTTGTCTCTAACCAAGCAATAGCGATAATTATCGCTATTGCTTGGTAATATGCCCCTAAGTCCATTGTAGAAAAAACAGACGGTTCCTGAACAGGTACTGGGCCATTATGCTGCTAAAATTAAACTGCTTTGAAACTGCCACTGGTACGCTTATTTAGGTTAAAGGCGTTCCATTTACGCAAAATGTGAGGACATTTTACCACAAGATTGAGAGTAGCAAGTCGCATTCAAGCAGCGTGTAAAAAATGGATTATCATATGAACAACTACAATTACCACAATGCATTGGACACGAGTATATCAGCTAACAAGCCTAGGACAGGATGGAATTGGGAAGCAGCAGATTAGCTGAGAGCATGTTCCACAATGCAAAATGATTTATTCTGAAGATTATTGAGGCTCGTTTGAAGGAGTGCACCCAGAGTATGTCTGAAGGATCCTGCTCAGTGCTTGAAATGGGAAAAAATAAGTGCAAGTACTCATTCATTTAAGCAGTGAATTGGGCAATTGGGGCTGGGTTAGAGGCGAAGCTAGAAGGCAAGCTTGTACTGGTAGCAACAATTTTTGGTGTGCAGTTGTGCATGGTAATACAGATGTATTTATTCCATCTGTAGAGTATTAGGTTTTTCCTCCCATGTACAAAAGGATACATTTATTAATTTGTAATTTCATACCAATACAGATTGTTTCTGACAATATGCACATATAAAACATAAAGGTCATTTCAACAACTGATACTGTGGGCAATCGGAGTAAGGAGCCTGGATAACAACACACCTATCCCTTTTACCGTCCATTCTTTTGAGTACACCTTACACCTTGTATCTTTATGTCTTTTTTCTCTGTTTCTCTGTTGTCTCTTCCACTTTTCACATAGTAAACATCAAAACTGAAACCACTGAACCAACCCACACAAAAGGGCACATTTGTAATCTGTTCTTCATCACAATTCCGATTACACCACTGTCTTAGTCGTCATTTACTATGCAACACACACCTGCCGTGGCCAACTAAAATCCTCCACAGCTTCTTGAATTGGAGCACGGGGGGGCGACCTGATGTGAGTACTGGGCAAGTGACGTGATTACAGGTAACTAGAGTGGTAGCAGGTGTGATTAAGGGCTTAAATAAAGGGTGAGATGGATGCAATGGGGTGAGTTGAACCAACATATGTCAGGGCAATGTGAGTAAGATGAATAGATGGGGCACCAAGCAGCAATGCATGCACAGGGTGACCAAAGCAAGCATAAGGACGATGGGCTCTTCCCTGGCGAGGTCAGGGGAGAACTAGGCGAGTGAAGTGAAGAAGGATGCGTTAGATAAGGCAGATTGTGTAAATCAAGCATGATGTGTTGATGCAGAGTGGGACAGCCAAGCACATCTTCAATGTTGTAAACAAGGGTTGACAATGCAAATACAAGGTGGGTGAGTCAAGCACAGGTGAGAACATAGTGGCCTAGATGATTACCGGTTGAGTAATCCGGGTCTGTGGAAGAGGCAAGCACAGCTTGAATTCGATGAGCACAATATGTGCAAGCAAGTACAAGCTAGATAAATCCAGCACATTATAGATAGAGTGGCCACAAGAAAGGTCAGGAGACCATAGTGTTTACATAGTTTTTATAGGGTGGATAAGGCTTCCTGGGCATTGGAGTTATGCCAAAGAAATGTTTGTACAATTTTATAGCAATTGCATCCATCAGAACAATACATCTGTAGACAATGGGAAAAAATACATTTTGGTTTCAGAAAAGAGTTTCATATGGGAGGGTCATAAAACAGAGAAGGTTCTACCCCTCATTCTTTTCTTTCCAAAACAAGGGACTACTAACAAACAACTTAATGCACGGTCTGACTTCCTCAGACAACAACAGAGGCTCTGTCTGTAATGCTGGCCCAACATGAAAAGACTTGTTGTTCACTAAATGTAATCAAAGCTGTGCTTCACTGTAATATGAAATACGGGCAAACTTATTACTGTGTCTTTCTCGCTCTGATTTAAAAAAAATAAGTGGCAATCCAGTGAATCCTGTCACAAATAGTCTCAAACCTTCAAGTCATCAAACCTTCTATAATAACTTTTTTAGAGATGCTAACCTGGGCTACAATATCACACTTAATGCACAATAACAGGATGGAAGAAAAAACTGCTCAAGATCACCTATGGTGTGAGAAGCTCAGTTAAAACAAATGTTTTTAAAAGGGGTTTGAGGGAGTGCTAGAAGAAGAAGACAGAATGTGAGGAAGTTACATTTGGACACAATCACACTAGACATAAAGATCAAAGTCAGTATGTATTGTGAGAGTGGTTGTCATTTTAAACACCACTCTTTTTCAAGCCACTTATTTCACTGTGTTGTCTTACCCTTCTCCTTCAGCCTCTCAAAATCCACGATGTTTTATGCTATCCCTCTTTCTCAGTGCCTGGGAAATCTGTTTATTATCAGCTGCCTATTCACCCCAGGCATCCATGGGTGACCAGCCCCAATCACTTGCTTTCTCCTCTGCAGTATTCACTCACTGCCTACTCTCCTATGCCTGGGAAAGCTTTGTGTTCTGTGGGGAATCCACCTCTCACCCTCTGTCTGGCAAACTCAGAAGGATGGACTTATGCTGCCATTGCTGCCTCCAGTTCACAAAGACATGGCTGGGCTCCATTACGTGGCTGTGAGTCTGTCTTCCCCGACTAAATACATATTTCACACATATACCCTCCCACCCCATAAAAAACTCACACACATTCACGACTACACACACACAATTTGATTCAGATAATTAGCTTGCACAGTTACCTTATGTTGATAACCAAAAAACCTGGACTGAAACTGGCCCTTCTGGATCTATGTTGGACACTATTTGTCCACAATAAACCCTCAAAATGAAGAAAAAGTAAGATTCATGCACTACACACAATGAAAGGCAAACAATAGATGAGGTTGCAGATCACAAATCTGAGTTAATTATTCAATGGAAAACAAAACTGAAGACATTCAAAGACTGGTTTTATAAGCGGGGGAGTTTAATGTCACGGCTTTATCTGTAGGTTGATATCATCACTTAAAATAATTTTCTGCAGAGTACTCGCTGTCCCAAGAAGGCCTTTTGATGCTATTTTCAGATCCTTTGTTAATTGAAAGAGTAAACCCCACACCTGCAGACCCAGTTTATCATCCAAACATCAAGGCTGTCTAAATTACTCAATCTCAAAGTTCTGTTATGGAAATCTTTAGTGGATGCCCAGGTTGCTTGGCACACTCTGCTCCTTGAAAAGCCAATGGAATAAGTGGAGCGAGCATGTCACTTAACCAGATTAAATACTGAAATTTGGATGACTACATGAAACTTGCCAAATGGACACAGGTGGGTTGGAGACAGTAGTGTGTTTGATGGTGGAATGCCTGCCTGCTCCACACTTGATTGCCCAGCTTAATGGTGATCAGCTAGCTGGACAGCCGGTGATATACCACCTCCTTATGCTGTCAATGGCGCCTCTGGCTCACACAGATATTGCTGGGCTTCATTAAGTGGTTGTGAGTCTGTCTTTTATGACTCAACACACTTATGCACATACACTCACCCACCAAATAGAAAACTCACACACATGCACGACTACTCACACACATTTTGATTCCGATAGTTAGGTTGCATAGTCACCTGATGTTGAAACAGGTGCAGGGAACAAGTCCCAAATAAACAGAAGTGGGGGTACTAACCAAGTTAGGCAGTATGCAAATGACATCACAGTGCATGACATCATGTTGCATGGCATTGCACGTGGCATCACATTAAGTGGCATTACAACCCATGACCTCACAAGAAGTGACATCACAAGAAGTGACACCAGATCTTAAGATCTCACACATATGTTTAGCAGGTCTCGAGTGCAGTTGAGCACATTACAATATTTAACAAATTAGACTTTGCATCGGGTTGTGCCAAAAAAAGTGACGCAACCCATCCAGATTATCTGGGCCTCAATTTCTAAATTAATTTGTATAATGAATTTTTTAATAACCTTGCAAAAAAGAATTTGGCAACGAGGAGAAACGTGACAGTAAATTTGTGCTGCTTAATTGGTTGCAAAGTCTGCCTTTTAAAATATCTTATTGGGTTAAGGCACCGGCTACAGAGATCTTTGAGTGCCAACTGTACCACGGAATAATAATAATGGTAAGATAACTCTAGAGTTTAAAGTATTTGCTGGAGAGATATGTGTTTTGTCTAGTCCCAGTTTTGAATCTTAGTAGCATAGAGGGTTAATATGTCCCCTACAAAGCACATTATATAACAAACAGATGACACATTTTTATTTTATGTAGATAGGTAAGTCGGTTACACAGATCCTTTTGTTACTTGAAGTTCATAAATTGTAATCCTTCTAATGTAGCAGAGTGGGCTATGAAGGACATTTAGCTCCTATACTTTCTAACCTTCACTGTCTTATGAACACATCCTGTACATTGATTTACACATGTTTGATTTATTTTCAATGTATAAGGTGTACGCGTGATGTAAAGCTATGGGATAAGTAGCACTACAGCACTATTAAAGAAATAAAGCTAAATATTGAGATAGAAAACATCTGACATTCTTACTGTGCATACATATCTCTTCTATACAGGGATGGAAAAAAGCCAAAAGTATGCCTCTCTCATGTACCTGTGAAGTGATAGGCTGTATGTCTCAGTTTCCCCTACATTGTATTTGGGTGTGAAATTCCCAATAGCTCCCAGCCAGGATACTCCAACAAAAGGGGTCCTTATAGCCCCTTAACTTTGGCCTTTGTTATGGGCCCAGCTGTAATCTGATAAGCCCACGTTGCTGCTTGGAATGAAAGCAGACAACGTGCAGGCACTTCTGAATATGCAAAACCAACAGTTGATGGACAGAATGCAGAACAATGTCATACATTCACCCCAGTACAGAGATCTGGGCTTAAATCCATCGTTTTTTTGCACTCCGCACCACCCCAGTTCAGACATGGCCATATGCAAATCAGCCTTGACCCTGTGCCTCATGGGAACAGTCCAGCCCGAACTGCCAAGCCATGTCTTTCCTGGACCGGAATCAAGCATCCTAAGACCGGTTTCTGGCTATCAGCCGTCTTCAGCCAGGATAGCTTGACTCCAGTGGTGTGGAGAGCATGGGACTCACGTCTGAGCATACCCATCCCACTCGGGTGACAAATGCAAAACCAACAGTTGATGGATAGAATGCAGAACAATGTCATACATTCACCCCAGTACAGAGATCTGGGCCTAAATCCATCATTTTTTTGCACTCCACACCACCCCAGTTCAGACATGGCCATATGCAAATCAGACTTGACCCTGTGCCTCATGGGAACAGTCCAGTCCGAACTGCCAAGCCATGTCTTTCCTGGACCGGAATCAAGCATCCTAGGACCGGTTTCTGGCTATCAGCCGTCTTCAGCCAGGATAGCTTGACTCCAGTGGTGTGGAGAGCATGGGACTCACGTCTGAGCATACCCATCCCACTCGGGGTAACAAATGCAAAACCAACAGTTGATGGACAGAATGCAGAACAATGTCATACATTCACCCCAGTACAGAGATCTGGGCCTAAATCCATCTTTTTTTGCACTCCACACCACCCCAGGTAAGACATGGCCATATGCAAATCAGCCTTCACCCTGTGCCTCATGGGAACAGTCCAGCCCGAACTGCCAAGCCATGTCTTTCCTGAATATGCCCCAGTGTCTGAAAATTACACTGGGACAAGTTTACCATGTTTCTGTGGGGCACAAACTCTTGGCAGGGTAGACATGTTCCACCCTGTGAAAAGAGTGAGTTGACGCTGTCAGCCTGTGTGTACCCTTGACTTGTGCCCTGCACAGGAGGGCTGGGGCAGAGAGAAACAGTAGAACAGTCAATGCAAGGCAACTCCAACCCCAGACCTCCCCCTCCTCCCAGCTGCTTTGAGACAGGTACTTGGAGCTGCACTTTTGGCTCGGTTGTCACGTTGTAACTAAATTAGATTTCACATTTCTGATTTTTATGAGACATGACAGGGGGCAGGCCCTGTGTCACACACCCACATTGTGAATTACTGCATGAGGTCTGATTGGACCCTGTGCTTTTAATCACAGATGGTTGCAGGGCTTTCACAACCCCAAACAGACCTACAGTAATGCAAAGGAGCAGCTGCTGAATTATTCACAAGTGGCTCCAATCAGGTCTTCACTGGTTCACTCACTAACAGAATTCTCTTTTTAGATTGCAACCTAGCAGACAGTACATCTGTCTGGGTTGCTAAAGACATCTTGGGGACATTCAGAAACATGTCAAAGGAATGCATTCTGCCCTTTGCTTACTATTGGCTTTGTAGTTTGTAACTCACGTTTTCTGGATTTCTGTTTGCTGACTTCATTTGCTTTAGGCTGGCCAGCTTGAGTTTGTCCCTCTCATTGCCCAAACCTTGTTTACTGTATTCTTCCTGTAACTCACTTTCTGTAAACAGGCCTTTAAACCTTGTTCTTATATTGTCACATTTGCTGTGCATTTAATGACAGAGGTAAAATGTCAAGCTCAGGGAGCTTGGAGTTTACTTTTCTTTCTCTGAATTCAAAGAGAGAGAGAATTTAGGTGACAATCCTGATGAGTATCCATGTAATAGGAGAGGGTGTGATATTTTTTTCCCTTGCACACAACAAAAAAATCAACTGTGCTGATGTTTCAGATTATATCAGAATTAGTACAAATGAAGCAATTTTTTTTGTAATTCTAAGGTGTGGTGACACTAATATTTGAATATGATCAAAACACACCAATACACTAGGTGATGACATTTGCGCCCAATATCATTTGTGTGCAGTAAAATGTGTTGTCTGTAATGGTGGTGCATGTATACCCCACACTACGCCACTCCAATCTATGCCACAGCATCCCATTCTATGACACACTACTCTACAACATGCCACTCCACTCTACGCCCCTCCACTCCACATCACTTACCTCACTTCATTCTACCCCACTCCACTCCTATCTATTCCACTTGGCTCCAATCTACCCCACTCCAATCTACCCCACCCCAATTGACCCACGCCACTCTACCCCACTCCACCCCACCACATGCCAATCTAACCCACATTAATCTATCCCACTACAATCTACCACACTACAATCTATCCCACTCTAACCCAGTCTACCCACTCCAATCTAAACCAATCCACTCCACTATGATCCAATAAACTCCACCCCACTACAGTCTACCCCTCTCCAATCTACCCCAATACACTCCACTCCGATATATCCCATGCTACTTCAATCTACCCCACTCCACTCCAATCTACTCCTCTGTACCCCGCTCCACTCAATCTAACCCAATCAACTCCCACCCATTCTACTCCACTCCACACCACTCTACGTACCCCACTCTACGTACGTCCAATCAAATCTACCCTACTCAGCTCTAATCTACCCCAAGCTACCTCACTCCACTCAATACACTCAAATCTACCCCAATACACCCCACTCTAATGTACCAATCTACTTGAGACCAATGTACCTCACTCCATTCTAATTTACCCCTCTCCACTCCAAACTCTGCTGCAATCTATCCAACTCCACTGCACTCGAATCTACCCCACTCCAATCTACCCCACTCCTCTCCAACCTACCGCACTCCAATCTACCCCACTCCACTCTAACCTACCCCACTCCACTCTACCAAACTCCACTCTACCCAAATCTACCTCATTCCACTTAACTCCAATCTGCTTCACTCCAATCTACTACACTCCACTCAAATCTAACCCACTCCTCCACAATCCACCCCACTTCAATCTACCCCACCCCAATCTTTCCTTCCCCAATCTACCCCCACCCCAATCTATCCCACTCCAATCTACCCCATCTATCCCACTTCAATCTATTCCATTCCATTCCAATCTAATCTACCCCATTCTACCCATGCCACCCCACAGCAATCTACCCCACCCCACTCAACCACACCTACCATACCCCACTCCAATCCAAGCCACTCCAATCTACCTCATTCCACTCCAACCTACCCTACTCCAATCACCCCTCTTCAATTTACCCCTTTCCATTCTCCCCCACTTCATTCCAATCTACCCAACTTTCATCCACACAATCCACTCCAATCTCCTCTAATCTACCCCACTACACTCTAATCTACCCTACTCCACTCCTTCCCAGTCTAGCACACTCCACTACAATATTGACTCCACTACAGTCTAACTCCACTACAATCTACCCGACTCTACTCTTCCCCACTACAATCTACACAGTCCAAACCACACAAACTAATTTGCTCAACTCTACCCCAATCTACCACACTCCATTCCACTCTACCCAATCTGCCCCACTCCACTTTACTCCAGTCTACTATATGCCACCCAAATCTACCCCACACCAGTCCAATCTAACTCACTCCTCTGAATCGACCCCACCCCATCCACCCTACCCCACTACACCCCAACCTACTCTACTCCAATCTACCACACTCCAATCTGCCCCACCCATCCCAATCTACCCCACACCACTCTATTCAACTCCACTCCGATCTACTCCACTTCAATCTACTCCACTCCAATCTGCCCCACTTCACTCCAATCTACCCTACCATAACCCACCAAATGTATCCCGCTCCAGCCTACCCACTCCACTCTACCCCACTCACCCTAATCTACCCCACTCTAATCTACTTGTCTCCACTCCTATCTATCCCACTCCACTCCAATCAACCCCACCGATACTCAGCTCTACCCCGATCTACCCCATTTCAATCTACCCCACTCCACTCTACCCCACTCCACCTCAAATCAATCTATGTCACCCCAATCTTAACCACTCCAATCTACCCCAATCTTCTCCACTCCAATCTTCTCCATTCCACTCTAGTCTAACCGAATCTTCCCCACCTCATTCCAATCTACTGTGGTTCTGAAATTCTGGACCCTACTGTTGTCCCGGTATCGAGGTCCGATACCCGTATCCCGAAACATCAACGTACCATGACGAATTTGGTATCGACGAACCAATAATGATTAGGACATCATTCCTATGCATTTGCATAGGAATCGAGACATGCTAACACCCCCGAATCGTGGCTTCCGTCCCGACCCCTCAGACTCCATTTTGTAAACGGTATCCATCTTGTGTCTTGCCCTCATGATAAGTCAATTAAAGGTCGAGCTTGATCTAAAAGGACACGTCCACCTTCCCTGACTTCCCCCTGACCTGTCCCAACTGACTCCCTTGCCTCCAGCCAAACCTGTTTGGGCAGCTCCTCGCCCAGTGGCCAAACACGATAGCATCAATGCACAACATACCACAAACCATTCACCCCTTACAGATCATGTTTTCTACACACATACACACCTGTCCACGCTCCCTGTTTATGGCCAGTTTTATGACTAGGAGGTGCCTTCTTTTATTGGGGTTTCACCGATATCTGATGGGAGTTCCGGGCCTGGCTAGGTAATCTATCACGAATTGGACATCTAAAATACGGGCTTGCCTACATGACTTCGCTCTTTTGTATTATTGTAGAAATATGTGTATAGCCATATCATAAACTCAAGAATTCTTGCTTGCAGCTATTATTTTTGTATATAAGGAGAAGGCTGGTTCTGTAAAAACAAACAGTCTCCTGAGAACACATGACCCGTGCTTGTCGTGCTTCTAGGACACCTGTTACTTGGTAGCTACCAATAAAACTTGATCTCTGACTGCGACTAGAAGACTCCGTGTTTCTGTGGTCCGGACAAGGGAGAACTCAGAGGTCTTAGGGTGTTATCCCCTGGCACCACCGGGTTCCTAAAAACCCGGAACCTCAGTTGGCGCCCATCGTGGGGCGGTATCAAGCGGCGACGGTCCAAGCCAGATGTTCGTGAGGAGCTTCATGTGAAAATTCCGGAGGACGGCCAGCCACTTCAGCGACCCCTGTATGTCGACGTGGTTCCGAAGGTCTTTGCTGCGAGGTTCCCCGCGTCCCGACGGCTACGAAGGACTGCTGCCCTGACTATCGCCTTGTTTTGGACCCAGTGATCCTTGGTAGAGCGAAACGATAGACGAGTCTTCTAGCGACGTCACCGATCTTCAAATACTTCAGTTAAGTATAAGTTGCGCGTCTCCCAGTCCTTAGTTTTTGGTATCCTTGAGATACGCTTTGATTTGGTACTTGCAAGCCCCAAAGCCGAAGGACTTGTGTATTCACGAGAAATATCGTAACAGATAATCCTTTGAAGTTTGAAGCTAGACTAGTGAGCAAAGATGCCTGGTTTTAGCAGACTTGGAAACTTGTTTTGTCTTGGTTGTAGTAAGGACTCCCGATTAGAGGATTCCTGTCTGGTTCCTCCGATTGGAACTCCAACATACGAGCTCTATGTAAAGCACGGCGTAGGTCCTATCACATATAATGAAGTGTGGATAAAATACACCCGCAAGGATGGTGTTTTAAAATGGCCCCAATATGGTAGTTTCGACTCAGAAATATTAGATAACTTAGAGGTCAAATTATTTAAGAGAAAAGCCCGGCCGGCGATGTTTGACTCTTTTCGCTTATGGCGCAAAGAAGCCAAACAGAAAGAAATAAAGTTAGCAAAAAGGAATAAAGAGGTATGTCAATGGTGCAAGCTGCCGTTGCATACAGGGATAACGAGGAAGAGCAAGAAAGCGAACAATTGCTTAGGAGCAAGAAACTAGCAGTAGATAAATGCTACCCGATGTTACCAAATAAGGGACAAGGTCAAGAGGAAAGATCCGAGAAAGATCCATTAATGTCCCACTTATTAAGCTCACCTCCACCGTATGCGTTAGACGCTACGGCACCACCAAAGCATTTTACTATACCGCGCCCGGCGCACGTAACCCAGCTCTTGCACGAACGCCAGCTCCTCTTCAGCCGGTTCCTACTTCTCCGGCGCAGCCTTCTCAAGGGCCGCCATCTTTGCCACCTACTCCATCTACTTCTACGACTTTGCCCACAGCTCCAGCTATTGTCTATGATACTACGTCTGCTACTACTCCAACTTCCTCTACTATTGCCTCTACTTCTTCTTTGCCTCAGCCTGTTTTTTCCGATGCACTTGCTCCTCCGCAAGCTTCTCCTTCTATTAGACAAAGAGTGACAGGTACCGTCACTGGTCTGCTTTCACCTTTCTTCGGGTCGCCTAGAACGACCACTAAAACAGAAGATAGACAGTTACGTAGTCAACTGCCTGATTACGAGGAAAGACGAGTGCTGAATGAATTAGCACGCCAATGGATTACGGATACTGTTAGATATGATGTTCAGTCTGTTATGGAAGTTTTCCGTCAATGGAATGCACCCACTCAGAGATACGTATTCGAAGAAATGTGTGTATATCTAGGCGAAGATGTAAAGACAAATGATCCCAAATACACAATGAACGAACTATGGCGTACACGCTTTAAGTTCTATGAAGGTATGATTGTAGGTGCAGAGGTTGAGAAAGCAATAGAGTTATTGCTCTCTTATAGGAGTAAAGGAAACGTCTCTAGATCATGTCACGAAGACAATGCACCAGGCGGGAAAAGAGCGAGACAGTACCCCGTGAGAGAGGTTCCTCCGGTTTGGAGGGAAGGTGATGCGAATGCGAATCCACCGATTCTGCCTCATTTCCAGCGTGTATGGGTACATGTCCCCTGGAAAAGATCCGATGTCTTAGCACTCAAGCAGAGATTGCCGGATCCTCGTAAAAACCCGACTGGGTATTATAAGGAGTTATCGCAAACTGCAAGCTCATGTATAATGAATTTAGCGGACATAGACATGCTGTTTGGGAACGTTGTTCCACATCTTCTATGGAGCAAAATACGTCATACGAACCATGACCAAGAACTAGGTGACTCATGGGCGAACATTGCCGCCATAGATGCTAGACAAATTGGTGGTTCTAAACCTGAGCCGTTAATAGCTGAACTTCCCAGTAGAATTATCGCGTACATGAAAACAATAATGCCTGAAGTACGCGTAAACTGGGACAAGCTATCTGCGTGCAAGCAGAAGAAAGATGAGAATGTGTCTGACTTTTTCACAAGATTTGAAGAGACTTTCACCGATCATAGTGGTCAGGATATGGCTACCGAGGGTGGTCAAAGATTGTTTGTAGACAAATTCGTACATAATTTAATTCCTGAACTGTGTAATAAACTGAAAGATTCAGAGAGTGCTTGGGCTGTCTCTACGTCAGCTCAAATTTTAGCTACAGCCCAGTACTACGAAAATAGGCGCAAAGACGAGCTAGATAAAGTCGACAAAAAGACAAAAGATTTAAAAACTAAAGTTCTTCTCCAGCAAGCCTATCCGCCTCGTACGACTAGTCAGCCCAATTACCAACAACAACAGCAGTATTCGAGAAACGCGCAAGGAAACGAGTTTTCCCATCAGCGTATTGCTTATGGCCCGAATCAATGTTCGTATTGCAAGGAAGAGGGTCACTTTAAAAGTAATTGTCCGGCTCTTGCGCGACGTCTGAGCGGTGCTTCAGGTGTAAGGGGAAGAGGTGTTCAACAGGCCCCTAGAGGTAGGGGCCGTGGAAATTTCACCCAGAATACCACTTCTTTTCCGCCTCAGAATTCGATGAACAGCTTTGACCAACAGAATAATGCATCATCTAGGTCAGCTCAGTACTATGCTGACGACTATTACACCGAACACGAAAATGAGGGTAATGATTGCTAGGACAGCCATGGACAAAGAGAGGGAGTTGTTTCAGTTCCAGTAGATCAGAATGGACCTTATATCGAGGTGATTGCCTCAGGAGTGTCAGAGCCATTTCTGCTGGATACTGGTGCTACAAAAAGTTCTATCATACACTCAAAACTTCCTGGCGCACCTTTGTCTGGCGAAATGAATGTTTCAGTAGGTTTCTCTGGCGCCCCTGTTAGAAACCCGATCTCCAGTCCTGTATCTCTTTCTATTGGCCCATGCGAATTAGAAGCACCCCTCATTCTTACAACAGGTTGCGGTGAAAATTTGTTAGGCTTGGATTTACTAAAGAGGTTGTATGCGACTTTGTACTGTTCTCCCTTGGGAGTACAGCTTACTTTAGGTAAGAAAGTCGTTTCTCCAATGTATGTGTCAAAAGAAAATATTGCGACTGAATTGTCGTGTCTTCCTGATGTACTCTGGGCAAACGGTTCTAATGATGTAGGTCGTTTGGAGATAGCACCGTATGTCATAACGTTGAAAGCCAACGTTAGGTTGCCACGTATTCCCCAATACAAAATATCTAGCGAATGTGAAAAGGCGTTATTGACGATTGTTTATGACCTGATTGATAAAGACGTCATCGAAGAAACAACAGGAAATGTTTGTAACAGTCCAGTCTTACCGGTTTTAAAGCGTACCGATCCTTCACAGCCACCTGTGTACAGGTTTGTGATCGACCTCAGAGAAGTGAACAAGATAGTTATCCCACAGTTTCCAGTTGTCCCCGACATTACTGCTTTATTGACGATGGTTCCAGCTTCAGCAAATTGGTTTTCGGTAATCGACCTGAAGAACGCTTTCTTCAGCATCCCGATTGCTGAGGAGAGTAGAGATATTTTCGGATTTAATTTAGGAGGACGAAGTTTCCACTTCAAGTGCGCTCCTCAAGGCTACTGCGAAAGCCCTTCAATATTCAGTCAGGCCCTGAAAACACAACTAGACACGATTGTTCTACCGAATGGTTCAACTCTGATTCAGTACGTAGACGATCTGCTGATCGCTGCAGACACTGAAGAGATTTGCAAGAAAGCTACGTTATCATTATTGCATCACTTATGCGATATGAAGCACAAAGTCTCTCTCTCCAAACTACAATTTTGCCGACAAGAAGTAACCTACCTAGGTCACCTCTTGTCGAAGGAGGGAAGGAGACTGACACCAGAAAGAATACAGGCAATTGCAGAACTGAGTGCCCCAAGAACACAGAGAGATGTCCGAGCTTTCTTGGGCATAACATCGTACTGTAGACAATGGATACCGAACTTCTCACTACTAGCTAAACCCTTGCTGGCACTACTCTGCAAAGACACGCCAAATCCTATGCCTTGGTCTGAAGATTGCCAGACGAGTTTCCACGAGTTGCGTGATGCATTGTGTTCGGCTCCTGTGTTGGGAAACCCCAACTACAGTAAGCCTTTTACATTATATGTCCATGAGAAGGAAGGGTGTGCATTATCAGTTTTAACACAACTTTTTGGGGACAGACAGCGCCCATGCGCGTATTTTTCGGCAACTCTAGACCCTGTGGCTAAAGCCCTACCAAGTTGTCTGAGGGCTACCGCCGCAGCAGCTGTCTGCATCCGGCAATCCGCTGGATTAGTCATGAACAATACTCTGATCGTTATGGTTCCACATGCAGTAGACATTTTACTAAACAGGACGAAGACACAACACCTTACTAGCGCTCGACTATCCAGTTACGAACTTACACTGCTAGCAAGTCACATCCACATAAAGAGGTGTGATACACTGAACCCCGCAACATTATTACCCATTCCGACAGAAACAGACAAGATTGATAACCATGACTGCTGTTTTAGGACAGAAGAAGAGACAAAAGGGAGAGTAGAATTACAGGACACTCCCCTTCCTGAATGCAACGATACTTTATGGGTTGATGGTTCATGTTTCAAGCTGCCGAATGGTGATACGACTGCCGCATATGCCGTAACGACATTACACACCATTATAGAGACCGCGCGCATTTCCCATAATTCTGCACAAGCTGCAGAGCTAATTGTGCTTACCAGAGCATGTGTGCTAGCGAAAGGAAAGCGAGTGAATGTGTACACTGACAGCCAATACGCCTTTGGTGTGGCTCACAGTTTTGGGAGATTGTGGCGTGAACGTGGATTTCTTACGTCACATGGTGCAAAGATACAACATGGTCAGCTAGTTAATGAGCTCCTCCAGTCACTGACCTTGCCACTACAAGTTGCCATTATAAAATGCAGTGCACACAAAAAGATTCAGGATGATGTTGGCCGCGGGAATGCATTTGCAGACGAGGTTGCGAAAGAGACTGCAAGGAACACAATGAGTCGGATGTATGTTGTAGGTCCCGCTAGATGGATTACTGATGTGGGAATGTGTGAGGACACCATTGAAAGCGTGAAATCTATACAAGCCGAGGCAACTGAGAAAGAGGTGAATGAATGGAGAGAAAGTAAGGGTGGATTAGATGCGAATGGTTGTTGGGTCGAATTGTCAGAACACCAGCGATGGCTATTACCTAACGCATATGTACTTGCAGTAGTAACAATGGCTCATGGATTCGCGCACATCAGTTCGAAAGGAATCTGTAAAGTATTGGCCCCAGTATGGCAAAACAGCAATATCCCGAAATATGCAGAGAATGTGGTCAGAAACTGTATGGTATGTTTGAAGTACAATCCCGGTAGGGGAACCCCAACTCCAGCTGGTCATTTTGCGCCTCCAACGTATCCGTTCGAGGTTTTGCAGCTCGATTTCATTCACATGGAGAGATGCAACAATCAGAAGTATGTGCTCGTTGTTGTTTGCGCTTTCTCCAGGTGGGTGTAAGCGTACCCCCTTAAGGACAATACTGCCTTATCAACTGCCAAAGCTCTTGTCAAAGAGTTCTTCCCGAGATTCGGCATGCCTAGAATCGTCTGGAGTGATAATGGAAGTGAATTCGTAGGACGCGTGATGAAGAGAGTGTGTGAGTGTTTAGGCATCCAACAAAGATTCCACTTTGCGAATCACCCCCAATCAGCTGGATTGGTAGAGTGCTACAATGGCACTTTAAAGCTCAAATTAGCCAAGATCCAAGCCTGTACAGGTCTTAAATGGCCTGACGCCTTGCCCCTGGCACTCCTGTCAACCAGAATGACCGTCCATTCCAGATTAGGACTTAGCCCCCACGAAATAGTGTTTGGCCGCCCAGCCAACGTCTGGGGCGTACCAAGGCCAAAGAAACTTAGCGAAATAGAGCACCCCGTACTGCTTGACTATTTGTGCGAATTGACAACTAAATTGCATGTTTTACACCAACAGGTTCACAGTTCCTCTCCACCAGCCTCTGACGATCCAGGTCACTCCATCACACCCGGCACGTGGGTCTTGGTGCGGAATTTCCAGCGCACCAACAACGGACAGCCGAGGTGGACCGGACCTTACCTGGTACTTCTTTCCACGAGATCAGCGGTTCGGGTGGAAGGCAAAAAGAACTGGGTGCACGGGACCCATTGTAAACGGGTCCCTCTGCCCCTTCCATACGACCGGTGGGTCAACGAAGGAATTGCCGACTCCGAGACAGAATCCATACCTCGCTTCATCCCTTTAAGTGATGCACGTTTAAAAGAAACTGGTACCGAAAAGGAGAGTGATCACATTTTACAAGGACTTGTGCCACCGTCTATGCAGTTGGACACTACCGAACCTGAGACATTGTTTGAAGACCACACCATACCTGGGAAACAACAATATAATCTAAGGTCAAGACAAAGAGACTAATAAAAAAAAAAACGAATGTGATTTCCCCTACCCCCAAGAACTATTTTTGATTTTTCAGCTCTCTCTCACTCTCAGGAAACTTGCTCATTTTTGATTTTCGAACCGCCATCCGGTTCTGCTGCTAGGGTCGCGGTTGAAGGCTGGGGAGTGCAACTGGGGACGTCTAGGTCAACGGTTCTGGTTGGTCCAAGGGAGTTACCCCGGACTGAACAGAGCGCACCCCCTGGCAGAACCAACCTACCACCGCGGGCAGCAAATGGAGTTTCCTAGGGTAAAGAGACCTGCCAAATTCCCAAACTTTGAAAGACAATTATGCACTGTACTGGCCAAAAGAAGGTTTTTGATAACATGTATTTTAATGTTGTGTAGCATAACGATGTTTTTAACTGGTTATACTCTATTCGTATTCCAAGTTACTTTTTCAAATAACACCCGGCCACAGCCTCCTCCTACTATCTCTCCACACTACTTTCACCCTCTACCTGAACACGAGTCTGCAAGAAGACTCGAATTTGTAAATAACTCATTCATTCAACTCCTACACCAACACCAGTCCATAATGAACACATCGAACTGTTGGATATGTGGACTCATGCCACACACGACTGATAAGGGTATCCCATACTTCATCCTGCCATTCAGCTATTATGGTTCTCTCTGGGCTTTTCAGACCATGTTCCTGTTCGCCCTAGAACCATACCCGACCAGTTCTACTGAAAGTGATTCCAGTAACAAGGCACTAATAGCAGGGATAAGAAATATGAGTAGAGAGTTCGACACATATCTTACAATTCCCAAAGATGAACTCACCCCGTACACTCGTTGGAACGTAACTAAATATGGGGTTTACCTGAGTAAGAGCCAGACAGCAAAGAAATCCAGCCCAGTTTGGATAGTACCCAACCGAGGTCACTTATGTTTACAAGGTATCGGCAGGGATCCCAAAGCTCAATTAGGAAAGAGTATATGCGCGGAAACATATGTGTTCGCTTCCCGAACTTCCCCTATATTATTAGCAGCCAAAGGCACGTATTTCGTCTGCCATGACCAAGCTCACACCTGGTTGCCACCTGACTTCTCAGGTACATGCTTTATCGCATTTCTGCTGCCTCCCACCTACACAGCCAGAGCAGATTACCATCGGACAAGGACAGCTAGAGGTGTCGTGAGTAAAGACGACACCGCGGGTCAGGAATTCGCTGACTTCGCAAAGGGTTTTCTGCCATTTTGGGGGCCTATGGTGAACAGCAGGAATATTCGCCAGTTATCGAGGATAGTTGAATCCGCCGTGATTACAATGGCCGGAGCTCTTGGCAACTTGACGACCGAACTTCAGTCGGATCGACTTATGACACTTCAGAACCGAGTTGCCCTAGATATCATACTCGCCGATCGTGGTGGTGTGTGTAGAGTGATCCAATCCAGTTGTTGCATTTTCATCCCTGATAACGCACCGACAGTGTACCAGGCCATCTCTAAGTTACATGAGACATCTGGTTCCCTTCACGTAGAAAAAGGGGACTGGTCCTTACTAGGGTGGTTCTGGGGACTGATCGCCACATGGGGATGGAAAACACTGATCTTCATTGGGATGATCTTAGCACTTCTGTTTATGTTCTGCCTGTGTGTACAGTGCGCTCCTGCACTATGTGGCCTCTGTGCTACCTCATGTGTACGGAAGCCTGTGTCAAGGGATGAACTGAGCAACAGAATGATGCTACAGGAGCATCTCCACGAATTCCTTCATACAGATTTAGACTCGGATTAACACGAATTATTGCCTTATATGAGGGCAAAAGGAGGGTCTGTGGTTCTGAAATTCTGGACCCTACTGTTGTCCCGGTATCGAGGTCCGATACCCGTATCCCGAAACATCAACGTACCATGACGAATTTGGTATCGACGAACCGATAATGATTAGGACATCATTCCTATGCATTTGCATAGGAATCGAGACATGCTAACACCCCCGAATCGTGGCTTCCGTCCCGACTCCTCAGACTCCATTTTGTAAACGGTATCCATCTTGTGTCTTGCCCTCATGATAAGTCAATTACAGGTCGAGCTTGATCTAAAAGGACACGTCCACCTTCCCTGACTTCCCCCTGACCTGTCCCAACTGACTCCCTTGCCTCCAGCCAAACCTGTTTGGGCAGCTCCTCGCCCAGTGGCCAAACACGATAGCATCAATGCACAACATACCACAAACCATTCACCCCTTACAGATCATGTTTTCTACACACATACACACCTGTCCACGCTCCCTGTTTATGGCCAGTTTTATGACTAGGAGGTGCCTTCTTTTATTGGGGTTTCACCGATATCTGATGGGAGTTCCGGGCCTGGCTAGGTAATCTATCACGAATTGGACATCTAAAATACGGGCTTGCCTACATGACTTCACTCTTTTGTATTATTGTAGAAATATGTGTATAGCTATATCATAAACTCAAGAATTCTTGCTTGCAGCTATTATTTTTGTATATAAGGAGAAGGCTGGTTCTGTAAAAACGAACAGTCTCCTGAGAACACATGACCCGTGCTTGTCGTGCTTCTAGGACACCTGTTACTTGGTAGCTACCAATAAAACTTGATCTCTGACTGCGACTAGAAGACTCCGTGTTTCTGTGGTCTGGAACAAGGGAGAACTCAGAGGTCTTAGGGTGTTATCCCCTGGCACCACCGGGTTCCTAAAAACCCGGAACCTCATCTACACAACTCTACTCCACCCCAATATACCCCACTCCAAGGTACCCCAATCTACCCCACTCTATTCTACCCTATTATCCATCCAATCTACCCCACTCCACTTACACCCAATATATCTAACTCCACTCTACCCGATCTACCCTACTCCTATCTACCCTACTCAAAACTACCCCACTGTAATCTACCTAACTCCCCCATTCCAATCTGTACCACTCCAAACTACTGCAACCTGCCCCACTCCATTCTACCCTACTCGACTATATCCATAACTACCCTACTCCAATCCACCCCACGCCACTAACTTTTAGCCATGAACAGCAGCCACACTGATGTACATTATGGCTCAAATACATTGCCAAAGCCAATAACTCTCCCATAGGTGAGACCTATTGGCTTTGCCAATGGTTGGTTCTGCAGTAGTTGAGCAGAGCACTTAATGCGCAGCTACACAATCACCAGTGTCACCGAACCTGTCCTGCCTGGCACCTCCAAAGAGTGCCGGTGCTCTCCTTAACCAAGGGCGCAGGGGCCTGCTGCACATGATGAGGAGCACTTTGTGCGAATTGAGCAACTTGCTGTGGACTTGTGAGTTATAGTGGTCCGAAATTACCCCAAGGCTTTATTGGCAGGGCACAAGGTCAGGGGGGGGCGATGGAGACCTCTCGCAGGCGGGTCAACAGCACTATGCGCAAATTCACCGAGCAATGAGGATTTGGTTTTATATGACATGGGTTGCTACATGCAAAATGCACAGGATGCTTTGACGAAGATGGTATACACCTATCAGAAGTGGGGATGGCCCTCTTCCTGCTAGATTTAGCGGAAGCACTGGTAGCAGCAGGTTGTAAATAAGAGCACTAGAAGGTGGGGGGCTCTGGGGCGGCGGCGGCCACACCCAGAGCCATGGCGGAGTTACAGGGTGTTCCAACGCTGGAAGGTACAGAAGGGTACCCTCTACAGGAGCACAGTAAGGGTGCGAGAGCCAATTATCCCCACGGAGATCCTCGATGGGATCCTGGAGGAGCGATGGCGCCCCGTTAGTCCTTCGGGCGGTTGTGGACCTGAGCAACCGGGGGTTGACTGCAATGCTCCGCCCACCCCGTAGGGGGAGGGGGCGTGAGTAAGGGGTGGACTGGAGGTCCGCCGGGGGGAGGGGGATTAGCCCCCCTCCCCCAATATTGACAACGCCCCCGCGGTTAACACCACAGGGGGTTCATGGCTCATCAGGTGGGCAGGTCGTGAGGGGCGGCCTGACCCTGGATCGCCCTTAAGATAACCCAACATGTTGGCATAATGTTTATGCAAATAAAGCTGCAACAACTTTCTCCAACAAAACATTGTGTGGTGTCTGTTATTATGAGAGATTGTTGTGAGCGGTTGGGGTATGGGACGATGTTGGCACTATGTTCATGCACCTCCATCCCCCCTGTATACAGAGAGCTCGGGACCCCACAAATCTATGCTAATGTTCCTCAAGGATGGCATGTAGAGACCCCTCTTTTCTCGATTTGGACCACCCCCCCCAACCTCCTATTAATAGTAAATGTAAATTGATACTTGTATAGCGCACTACTCACCCGCAAGGGTCTCAAGGCGCTTGTACGAATACCGCTGTGGAACCCATCCTGTCTTTACCTGTGAGGTGTCCACTCCTGGGAACCCCCAAGGTGGAGGCCAGGAATTTTTTAGCTCAAGACCCGCCGAGGCGGGGAATTGAACCCTGGTCCCGGGCTAGACCTCTGCATCAGGGTCTGCCGCTCTAACCATTGAGCCACACTTCTCCCGCACGAGTGCGCCCCATAACAAAATGACCAGATAATCGTTTTCAGGTTACGAGATTACGGTTCGTGTTTTCGTTTTCTCTAGTTTATTAAAGTTAAATATGCTTGCAAGGTAATTCAAAGTGCTCCTAAATCAAATCTTAAGTGGGAAACTTTATTTGCATAAAAGCATCAATCTACTGCATCTGAGACAGCTCGGTAACCAACTCATCCCCCCCCTCCAATCACCGCCCACCCCTGCTCCATGCATGGAATGCCTGAACTGTTCCTCATACCCTGTGTCTTCAAATGATTGAAAAGACGAAAGTCTTTTTCCCCTTTTGATTTTCCTGGCCTCTTGCCAGCAGAAGTTTTCCTGGAGCCTTGCTCTAGAATAGTACACGATACCGGAAGTTCTGTCATCCTCATTACAGGGGCCAGTGGGACGCGGTCTCGTGGCTAACTGTAGCTGTGCAGGTATATTCAGGTCAAAAACGCGCGCTCCCGTCCTCCCACCTTTCTACCGGGTCCCATATGGCTTTGAGTCCGAGCATCATCACAAGTTAAAGCTGCAGTGGGACCCCTGTCTCCTGGATAACAAGAGCTCGTGCCTGCTTCCCCAGGCCCGGATACAGAACTTCTGTCATCTCCCCCTCAATTCCTGTTGTTGAAGCGCGGCTTCAGGCCAAAGAACCAACGGCAAGTTATACAATGATAAGTGCAGGTCAGGGACCCGATATTTTGCTTAGTGCCTACTGCTAGTGCTGCTGAATGCCAGGATTGCTGAGAATACCAGGGTTGCATGCCTCGTCTTGATTCGGCCTCATGCCTCCTTCTTCCACCATCTACAATTATATACATGCCAATATCACCTTGTGAAGAGGGGGCGGGGCCTTAGAGGGGAAGTTGCCTCATGCCAGAGCCCCTTTTGACTACCCCCCACTGCCTCCCAACCCCCCCCCACACACACACACATACAAATAAAAAGCTTGTTGAAGCTCAGGGGTGTTCTCACACCCCTTAACTACTTCGGCGCTGATGACGAGCTCAGCTCGTCATCAGTTGCGCCGCTCGCACGCTGATGACGAGCTGAGCTCGTCATGTAAGCGCGTTTTTAAAAAATGCCGCGTACCGCGGGAAAAGCCGCAGCGCGCATGCGGTTAATGGATGTCAGCAGTTCAAAGCCTCAGAAAATGGGATTCAAAACCACTATTTATAATGGTTTTCAGCTTGTTTTCCCTGCTACCGTGTGATACCGGCTCCTCACATGGTAACTGTGTGACGGGACCCAATATCATGTGTCGCACGGTGGCACCCTGTGAGTTGACAAGTATACACTTACATTCTCTTTTATCCCTCATTTTCAGGTTTCCCACCTTTCTCCCTTTGGCGCTGTTTTCCTATAATGATCTTCAACGTTTTATTTCCTTTCCTGCCGTTCTCTCCTTTGTTCTGGGAAAAGTTTGCTGATGGAAAAAAAAATCTCCCATGAGGTTTAGATGAGATTCTTGAAGCCTGTTGTCTGCAATTCTCATTCTCCCCAAAGGAGCACATTGCCTGAATATTTATTTAAACCAGTGGTCGAAGTGGGGCGGTTGTAAGGGGTACGACGTGCCCATACTTTTTCATTCTAAGAAAAATAATTCCCTACTTTTGTGAAAAGACAACCTTCCCGGGACTTTTAATTTGGAAAGCTGAAATGCTTCAGCTGAAGTATGAGGCTGGGAGTCTGGGAGTCTCCTGTGTTGTGTTACTGAGTGAAGGGTAGACACCTAAACAAACCATCTTGCCAGGGTGTCTGCTGCCTGAAAGAAATGTAAATGTGTGCTACTGGTCAATCTGCAAATCAAAAGGGTACTTGGAAGCCAGTATTGATCTCTATTGGTAGAATCAGTCAGTCAGTCAAAAAATACTTTATTCGGTTTCATAACAAAAAACCATAAAAGTATGCTACATAGTGCATCCAAGTCAAGACCACTTTAAAAATATAACAGAACGATTATGCAGATTTTTACAAGCCATACAATACATTTACATATATATATATATAAAAGACATACATTATAAATATCTTTAAAAAGAACAATACAAACACAAAAGACAATTTAAAAAGAAGCAAAGCGCTTGGTCATGATTTATAAATTTCCCACTATGTACACTATGACCAATTAATCTTCTTCCTAAATCTCATTGCTATTGTCAAGAAATTTGCTATATTAAAAGTCTCCCAGGTATTAGACAACAGCTGTAGGTACAGAAGGGCAGGTTTAACTTGTCTAAAGCCCTTATCTCTAATAAGAGGAATAATTAACTTTTTACGAATAGGGCACAAATGCTTACAAAATAAAATAAAATGCACAGTGTCTTTGATAGAGAATCTGTCACAAGAACAAATCTCCAATTCCATCCCCTTAGTCCAACCTGGGCGTTCGGTAAGCAGAAGGTGGAATTTGTTCAGTCTAAACTTAGTCAATAAGTAACGATGATTCATGTTATTGACGATTCTCAGGTAGGGTTCTATACCACTGGAGGTAATTAACAACTGGTGAGCCCTTACTGTTGGTTTGCATATTTCCTTTTCTTCTCTTGCTAGGTATACCAACTGCTTGTGTGAATCTTTCACCCATTTCTCATCCCCCTTTAGTAAATTATTTGGGTGATCAAACAATTCTGGACGACCCATTTCTGTTGCTAGTTTTTTAACATAGTTCAACCAGGGGATGGTATTACCATACTCAAGGGCTAAACAATCCCTGAGAATCTCATGATTCAGCTCTAGTTCAGGGTTTAGCCATATTGAGATCCATTTCAATAGCGGGGCTAAGGCTATGCGGTCTACTAAATATTCTACCCCACACTCTTGGTGAATAATATATCCAGGTGTTGACCGGGGAACGGATAAGATAGATTTCAGGAACTTCTCCTCTGCCACCTGCAACGCCTTTACATTTTTGAACCCCCACAGATCAGCTCCGTACATAGCTATTGAGATGCATTTGGCGTCATATGTTTTCAACACAGCCTGTAAAGGCTTCACCCCTAATTTAAGGGCGAAGTCCAAGACAGCCAGGATAGACCTAGCAAAGGCATTACGTTTAGCAACTAGTTGGGGCAACCAGGTGGACTTATCGTCGAAAATAACCCTTAAATATGGAAATCTTTTAACCCTAGATAAAACATTCCCTTCACAGTGCATAGTCTTAATTCTTTTGGGCTTGCTGCCCACAATCATTACATGAGATTTTGAAAAGTTCACACTTAAATCCAGCGCTTTCATAAAATTAGCTAATTGGTTTTAAAGACATTGCAGCCCCACTGCTGTGCGTGCTATTAAAGCGTCATCGTCCGCATAAAGTAATGCCGGAATAGAATACTTGCCAGCTCTTGGGATATCTTTGCACGCCTCCGTTAAAACAGCACCCAGGTCATTAATATAGAGGGTAAAAAGTAGGGGGGCTAAAATACACCCCTGCCTAACCCCGTTAATGATCCCAATCTTGCCCGTACAGTTACCTAAGCGATCATATCTAACTGTGGCTGTAAGGTCCCTATGTAAATCAGCAAGAAAATACACAATGTTTTTATCAATGCCAAGCTTAAGGAGCAATCCCCAAAGTTTGGACCTATTCACTCGGTCAAAGGCCGAGGAAAGGTCCATAAAGGCAAAATATAGTGTACCCCTTTTGGCAATGGTGTATTTTCCAATTAGTAGCTGAAGGTTGAGACTTTGATCTATAGTGCCTCGTCCCTTCCTGAACCCATATTGCAGGCATGAAAGGGTGTCCGTATCCTCCAACCAAGCTGTTATTTTGCCTAGGACCGCTCGCCCTAGCACCTTCACAGAAGAATCAATGAGAGAGATAGGGCGATAACAACTGGGATCCCCTCTGTTGCCTTCCTTAAAAATGGGTATGATAACAGATTCAGACCAACTGTCCGGAATGCCTGCTGTACATACCCTGTTAAAACCATTCGTTAAAACTGTAGACCAGGTCTTGACATTTGATTTAAAGAGGTCGGCTGGAACGCCATCGGGACCCGGAGCCTTATTGCTCGTCATCTTCCCGATGGCGTCTGCCACCTCAATCTTGGTGAGTGTTAAAGTATAGGGAACAAAAATAGGGGTAGGCATAATTGCCTCCCCACAGTTTTCCCCTTCATAGACTGACTTAAAATGGGAGCACCACACCTGTTCCTGAATACCACAGTCTAATTGGTCATTACAAGGGTCATGGAAAAAGGGTTTGTTAACGACAGCCCAGAATTTGGCACTATTCCTGAGCACATCTACAGAGGTTAATTCTTCCCAGGCCGCCTCCCGAATCTCCCGTCTTCTGGTTTTCAGTGCTTTATTATAATTTTTCCTTAATAAGGCCACAGTAGCCCTATTCACTGGCTTACAATTCAGGGCGGCCTTTAGCTTTTTATTGGCTGACGGACAATTTCGATCAAACCACCCCATCTCAGCAGGATCCCTAGCTTTCCCTGTACGTCTAAGGTCTGCTGAGACCTGGGTACAAATTATTGAATAAGCCTCTAAAACCACCTCATTCCCTGCTTCCAAGTTCAAACACATGTCCAGCTCAGATCCTACCTTCATTATTAAATTGGTATGAAAGTCTCCCAGTATGACTCTACTCCATCTAATCCTATGGGCCTGATCTGTTGGACGAATATCCAATTTGTTCGTTCTATTTTGAGCTATCACAGGCTTTATGATCAGGTCCGAAACACTGAGGACACTGGGTTATGGTCGTTGAAATATGACCAAACCGACGAATATCCATGAATCCTATCCCCCAGTGCTAAGCTAATAAAGATATAGTCAATAACTGAGTGACTACCATTCCCTTTAAAGGTAGGTATCTCCACATCCAGCATGGATGGAAGCATCAGACCATTATCCGCCAAAATTATTTCAAGGAGATCTCCCTGTACAGAGTGTTCAAAATGAGTCTCCCCTTGCTCTGGTGGACCTAATAGATCTAAAGACAAGCATTTATCCGGACAGCCATGGATATTGAAGTCTCCCATAACTATAATAAAACATTGATTTTTATTGACCTCCTTATAATCTGCCAAAAAAAGATTTAACATGGCCAGGTGGTCAGTCGTGTTGACTCTTTCATATGAGTTATAAAAATTAATAATTAGGACATCTCCCACCCCACTCAGAGAGATTTGTACTGCCAGGCAGTTTCGTGATCCCGTATCTAGTTGGGTATGGGTACCGGGAATGGTAACTGAAATTAGAGTAACCAGGCCACCCTTCGCCCTCCCCATATTAGATGGAACCACAGGAATAAAATAACTCGAGTAACCATCCAAACTCAGGATGTTCCCTGTGTCCCAAGTTTCTTGTAGTCCTATAATGTCACCCATACCAATAAATTCTCTCCATACTGGGTCATCTATTTTGTTTTTCAGACCTGCAACATTTCAAGTAACCAGCTTTATGGATGTACCCCTAGGCCCTTGATCACGCCCATCTACAAGGGGGGCCTTTCTTACCGATGTGGCTGCAATGGGGGCTCTAACCGGGGTGACAGGGATGATAGTGTCTTCTTGGATCCCTAGTCACTCATTTTCTCCCAGATTAGAAAAGGTATCAAATCTGTTAAAAACTGGAACAGTGAATTCATAAGGACCTCTCCCTTTAAATAGATCACTACACACTGGCCTAATGTTATGTGGAGGATAAAAGAACCCCAAAGGGAGTACATTTACATACTCATTCTAAATTCTAACCGACCCAGCCTGCCTCAATATGTCATCAACCAGCCTGGGGGATCTAAAGCTTATGACGACACAGTCGCCTTCTAAGATTTTCCTAGTCTTACCCACGCATGGCACCCTTCTAATCATCATAAAGTTGTTATCCAAATGTTTTCCCAAAACTGTTTTATTGGACAGGTAGTGGAGGGCCTTATTTTTTAGTGAGCTCCAATGTTCATTTTGGCCGCCCTCCATTTTGGGAACATTAGCAAGGATTATTGTATAAGGGGATGTCTCTACTGTAGATGTAATGACAATTCTCTCTGGGGGGCTGTGTCAGCGGGCTTAATCTCCCCACTGGACCCCGAAGACCCTGTTTCTCTCCCTGAGTGGCTCCAATGACTTTTGACACTAAAGATGGAGTACTTAGTCCTATGCCCTGGGGAGTCGCTTGAGGTGCCGGTTGTTGGAGTGGGGTGATTATAGAGTCCAGCAGATTATTAACTGAGGCTGTAACTGCACTTAGCGAGTGAGCTGCCGATGTACTTGGCCCCGTCTTTGGACCCTTAGTGTTAACATGTTTTTCAATTACACTAAGTCAGTTCTCTATTCGCTCCAACTTAACCATTAAGGGCGAAGTAAATGACCTAAAACGTGCATCCAAAATCTTAACAAATTCTGACATAATTCCCCCACTTATGTTCTCAGTATCTAGTTCAATACAATCATTTCTTCCCTCCCCCCTGTCCTCGTTGTCTAGGTGGGAGACATTAACTCCTTTTCGACCCAACCCAGGTGCGGAGTTGCTATTTCTCGGCTGTTTTGCCTGTTGCCAGCTACCATGTGGGGTGTTCTTAGCCTTCCTTTTCCCTGGTACGGTTTTACTATGATTGGTTATCATGTCTGGTCTAGCCCTCAACTGCGTAGTGCAGATAGGCACGGGAGAAGGGGCTGCTCTCGTACCAGGTAGGGGTGCGGGAGAGATCGTATGACTGTCTGCTGCTACTGACCCATTTGATGTCAGGTAGGGATGCGAGCAGTCCGACGGAGCAACAATGGGGGCGGATTCCACTACAATTAAGGACGGAGAGACTGTGAGGTTCCGTGACGATTTTACTCGTGTTTGTAATCATTGTCGTAAATACTTAATTTTGGTATCAGTGAACCGCAAATGATCCATTTAGTATATCCTGGTGTTTTCGCTATGCTACGAGCAAGAGCACTCCTGTTACCAACACATTTGTGATTTACCCATGGCATCCATCTTAGAACACGGAAGCCATTTTGTATTCCTTGCCCTCACATAGTCAATGGACACGCAATGACTTTTTCTTATTTAAGGACACGTAGGCTTTAACCGGCGATTCACCTTGCTAGTGACACGTGCACCTTAGGCCAGCAACGCTGTGGCAGCATGACTCGGCAAGAGCTGCCTCCCCAGCCTGAGGCCAGTCCTGCTATACTGGTTCTTGTGTTCGTTGGCCTGATCATGATTAGGCGGCCGAAGCTGGTAACCGTGCCCATTTACGACCCACAAACATTTCTTATCCTGTCTTCCTATCTTCTGCACCTGGCTCTGCTCCTTTCCTTCTGGGCCTTTATTAGGGGGAGGTAACGAAATTTACGATGAGGCGGTCCGGGTCTTGAATGAAGAATTGACATGGGATTATGATGGACTAGTGGGAACCCCTCATTCGTAATGTTTTGACATCAGATACTGTTGACGATTCCTGTGCAAACGCCAAATTTTTATTGTTTAAGACACGAATGTTTAGAACTGTGGTAACATGTAAAGAATTTGCCTGAAGCCCAATATTTAGTATATAAGGAGCAACCCTCTTTGTACAAATTGAACAGGCTCCTAGATACTGCCCATGTGTAGTTTCTGTGACTTCTGCGTCCCTGCAGTAATAAACCTTTGGTCTTTGACGCCACCATCGAGAAGCCCGTGTTTCTGTTTGTTTGTGCACCGAGACAGGTTGAACTCCGGGGTCTTCGGGTGTTGTCCCTGACACCTCTGGACGGAACCAAAAAGTCCAGAACTCCAATTGGCGCCCAACGTGGGGCGACGTCATTCGGTACCGGTCCAAAAGCCTGAAGAGTTCGAGGAGCTTCGTGTGAAGATTTCAGAGGGAGGCGCCCCACTTCATCGATCCCGGCATATCGCAAAAGTGGCCCCAACGTCCTCTTCCACGAGGGTTCCCGTTCAGACGGCTGCAGTGGTCCGTTGCCTTGACCGTCGCCCTGTCTTGGACCCGAGGTGCAGTCCTTAGTACGGCGAGACGTGACGGGTTTCTCCTTGGTGACGTCTTCAGTGCCTCAGTTAAGTATTCAGTGGTTGCTAGTTGGTTATTTCGTAAGGGTTGCTCCTATTTGGATAATCCTTTTAGTTCTCAGTTCAGTTCAGTTCTGTAAGGTTATCACTGGTTATTCTGGTTACGATAATCATTCTGTTCAGTTCAGGTATCGATACAATTGTCAGTTCTGGTAGGCCTAAGTTCTTGGTTCGAGTGCGCATCTTTTCTGTTTGTGTCTTGGTTTGTCTTGTGTTCCGGATTATAAAATGGTAAGTCGGAAAAATTGTATGTTGTCTTGTTTTAGTTGCAACAGTGATTCCCAGTTGGAGGACTCGTGTTTGGTTCCTCCGATTGGAACTCCCCTTTATGATCTATATTGCAAATTTGGTGTGGGCCCTATCTCTTATAACGAGATATGGATCCACTACACAGAGAAAGATGGTGTCCTTAGTTGGCCACTACATGGTAGTTTTGAACCCGAGGTTCTCGATAATCTAGAAAGAAGGTTGTTTAAGAAGAAAGCCCGGCCGGCAATGTTTGATTCTTTTCGTTATTGGCGAAAAGAATCTAAACAGAGAGAAATTAAAAAGTTGAAGAAAGAACAGAAAGAGCAAGAGTTGACTTTAGAACAGTCTGCTAGGCAGCTGCAACTCAACGAGTCTGAGAAAGCGATGGAGGTGGCCGATAGAGAGCGTAATTTAGCGATAGACAAGTGCTATCCTGCTTTGCCATCGAGTACGGCTAAGATAGTAGAGGACCCTGAAAAGGATCCCCTGTTGTCTTACTTGTTACGATCACCCCCACCGTATGCACAGGGTGCTACGGCTCCACCTATACCGAATGTTCAATTACCGGTTGCTGGACAACCTGGTGTCCCTGTTCCCGCTCCCCTGAATCAAGTTCCTGTACCTCCTGTGGTCAATATTAATGTTCCTTCGACAACCCCTCTTCTAGGGTTGCCGGCTTCTTTACCTATGCCTGTGTCGCTCACACCTGCTACTTCACAAGCTATTTTGCCTGCTACTCCTACTGTTCCTGATCTATCTGTTCCAACTGCTACTCTATTCACTGCCTCTGCTAATATTATGACTCCGCTTTCTGTTCGTCGGAGAATCACTGATTCTGTCTCTAATATTCTATCTCCCTTCTATAAAACTCTGATTAAGACTCCTACCTCTGACTCTGTGCAGAGACGTAGTCAGCTTCCCAGTACTGAAGAAAGAGGAATATTAGATTCCACTGCTCTTAGATGGGTTTCGAAAGTTGGAAGATATAATGTACAAGATGTATTAGATACATTTATGCAATGGAACGAACCGACACAACGATATGTGTTCGATGAAATGTGTTTCCTTCTACGTGAGGAATTGGAAGAGGATGACCCTGAATCAAATCTAGGAGAATTAATTAATGTTCAGAAAGAGTTTGCTGCAGGTATGATAGTTGGTCAAAATATAAAAGAAACGATGGAACTGATTTTAAGTTATAGGAATGACCCATCCCTTCGTTCACCAAGAGAGTTAGGGAAACGTAGTACGAAACAAAATCGTCAATATCCAATGAGAGAGGTTCCACCAATTTGGCGTGAAGCTGTGCAAGCTAATGTAAACCTTGGTATTGCAGCCGCTCCGGCCCAATTCCAGAGAGTATGGATACATATTCCATGGAAGCGAGCTGAAGTATTAGCAGTGAAACAGGCCTTGCCAGATCCGCGTAAAAATCCTGCAGGGTACTACAAAGAGTTGGCTCAAACAGTTGACGCTTGTGTATTGAATCTTGCTGACATAGATCTGCTATTTGGTAATGTAGTACCGCAACCAATTTGGGCTAAAATTCGTAAAGAGAATCATCCAGTTGCCCTAGGTGGTGACTGGGCAGCTATAATTGCAGCGGATGGTCAACAAATAGGTGGTTCCAAACCTGAACCTTTAATTGCTAATTTGCCTGGTAGAATAATCGATTTAATGAAAACCTTGATGCCAGCATTGCGCGTTAACTGGGACAAATTGTCCGCGTGCAAACAAAAGAAAGACGAAAGCGTCTCCGACTTTTTCACAAGATTCGAAGAGACTTTTGTGGATCATAGTGGTCAGGATATGAGCACAGAAGGAGGCCAGAGATTATTTGTTGATAAATTTGTGCACAATCTGTTGCCAGAACTTAGTGGTAAATTGAAGAATTCTGAAAGTGCGTGGGCTGTCTCTACGACTGCGCAAATACTTGCGACTGCTCAGTACTATGAAAATAGAGATAAAGAAGAGAAGGAAAAATCAGATAAAAAGACGAAAGATTTAAAAACTAAAGTACTTTTACAGCAAGCTTATCCGCCTCGCACGAATCAGACTAATATGCAGCAAGGGTCATATCAAAGAACGGAATATAATTTTCAAAGACCACAATACCAATGGAATCAATGTGCTTATTGCAAAGTGGAAGGTCATTACAAAAATGAGTGTCCAGTTCGGGCACAAAATAATGCTGCGGCAGCTCAGAGAGGTCGTGGTAGTTGTATGCAAAATTCTAGAGGTCGAGGAAGAGGTGCTATGCCTCCACAGACAAGTGATCGCCCCTCTAATTATTTCGACCAGCGAAATGGACAATCTGCCCAACAGAATAGGTCTCCACAATATCATGTGGAAGACTATTATGAAACTAGTGAGGAAGTTCAGCAAAGTGAATACTAGGACAGCCATGGACAAAGAGAGGGAGTAGTATCAGTACCAGTAGATCAGAGTGGGCCTTATGTCGCGGTAGCAACATCAGGTATAGTCGAACCGTTTCTGTTGGATACTGGTGCAGCAAAAAGTTCTATCATACATGCGAAACTCCCTGGCGCACCTTTGTCTGGCTCAACAAACGTTTCAGTAGGTTTTTCGGGCGCCCCTGTTCACAACCCTGTTTCTGGTCCTTTGTCTATTTCTGTTGGACCCCGTCAATTGAAAGCACCCCTGATTTTGACGACAGGTTGTAACGAAAATCTGCTTGGTTTAGACTTGTTAAAACGCCTGTACGCGACATTGTACTGTTCTCCAGCAGGAGTACAGCTTACGTTGGGTAAAAGAATAATCTCCCCGATGTACTTGTCGATGGATGCGCTCCCACCAGAGCTGCGTTCACTCCCTGATACTCTTTGGGCGACTGGCCCTAATGATGTAGGTCTCTTGGAAATTCCACCCTATGTAGTAACTTTGAAAGCAAATGTCAAACTTCCACGAATTCCACAATACAGAATCTCTAGTGAAGGTGAGCGTGCGCTCCTACTGATAGTACAAGACCTGATCAAGAAAGATGTTGTAGAAGAGACTAGAGGAAATGTCTGTAATAGTCCTGTACTGCCTATTTTGAAACGAACTGACCCAACAAAGCCTCCAGTATATAGGTTCGTAATTGATCTTAGAGAGGTTAATAAAATTGTGATCCCACAGTTTCCTGTGGTTCCAGACATTACTGCATTGTTAACGTTGATTCCTGCTACAGCAGCATGGTTTTCAGTTGTCGACTTGAAAAATGCCTTTTTCAGCATTCCGATAGCCGAGGAAAGCAGAGATATCTTCGGTTTCTCTCTAGGAGGACGAAGTTTCAGATTTAAACGCGCTCCACAAGGTTATTGTGAAAGCCCATCCATTTACAGTCAAGCATTAAAAAGCCAGTTAGATTCCTTCGTACTTCCTCGTGGTTCTGCTTTAGTACAGTATGTCGATGATCTTCTAGTGGCTGCCGATGACAAGGAAACTTGCAAAACAGCTACGATTTCTTTATTGCATCACTTGTCAGATTTGAATCACAAGGTGTCACCTTCAAAAATGCAATACTGCTGCCAAGAAGTGACCTACCTAGGTCATCTCTTGTCAAAGGAGGGAAGGAAGTTGACCCCAGAGAGAATAAAAGCAATTACACAGATGAATGTTCCTAGCACGCAGAGAGAAGTACGTGCCTTTTTAGGTATTACCTCATATTGTAGGCAATGGATCCCAAATTTTTCTCTTCTAGCAAAACCATTGGTAGCCTTGACTGGGAAAGGTGTTCCGAGTCCGGTACCATGGTCTGCTGAATGTCAGCAGAGTTTTTCTGAGTTACAAAATGCACTGTGTTCAGCACCTGTATTGGGTACACCCGACTACAGTAAGCCATTCACGCTCTATGTCCACGAGAGAGAAGGTTGTGCATTGAGTGTGTTGACGCAGAAATTTGGTGATAAACAACGCCCTTGTGCGTATTTTTCATCAACATTAGATCCAGTAGCTAGAGCGTTGCCTAGTTGCTTGAGAGCTACAGCCGCAGCTGCAGCTTCCATTCGACAATCTGCTGGTTTAGTAATGAACAACATGCTAGTAGTTATGGTTCCTCATGCTGTGGATACACTCATGAACCGAACCAAGACGCAACACCTTACCAGTGCTAGATTATCAGGTTATGAACTGACACTGTTAGCTAGTCATATTCAGATCAAGAGATGCAATGTATTGAATCCAGCAACATTGTTGCCGACTAGCCAAGAGTCGAGTGATTCCGAACCACACGACTGTTGTTTCAAAACTGAGGAAGAAACAAAAGGACGAATTGATCTAAAAAATACTCCGTTGTCAGATCCAGATGGCACGTTGTATGTTGATGGGTCTTGCTTCAAATTGGAGAATGGTGATGTGACTGCTGCTTATGCAGTAACGACCTTGAGTACGATTGTGGAGACTGCAAGAGTGAGTCAGAATTCTGCCCAGGCTGCAGAATTGATCGCGCTAACAAGAGCGTGCGTTTTAGCTAAGGGAAAGAGAGTGAATGTGTTCACAGATAGTCAGTACGCGTTCGGCGTGGCCCATAGTTTTGGCCGCTTGTGGAAAGAGAGAGGTTTCATTACGTCCCATGGGACTAAGATTCAACATGGTCAGCTAGTTAATGACTTGTTGGAATCTCTAACCTTACCGACTGAAGTTGCGATTGTGAAATGCAGTGCTCATAAAGCAATCACGGATGATGTTGGTCGTGGGAATGCTTTTGCTGATGAGACTGCAAAACAGACAGCTAGAAATATGATGAGTAGAATGTATGTTGCAACGTCTGCAAGATGGATTTCTGAGTCTGGAATGTGTGAGGACACAGTGGAAAGCGTGAAAGAAATTCAGAAAGAGGCGACTGAGGAGGAAAAGCGTGCATGGAAAGAGAGCACGGGTAAATTGGACTCGAGTGGGTGTTGGATTGACTTGTCGGAACAACAGCGTTGGATGTTGCCTGATGCGTATGTGCTTGCAGTAGTAACGATGGCACATGGAACAGCGCACATCAGTTCAAAAGGGATTTGTAAGATGTTGGCTCCGGTCTGGAAGAATGATGGGATTAGTAAGTGTGCAGAGAGAGTGGTGAGAAATTGTATGGTATGCTTGATGCATAATCCTGGCAAGGGAATCCCCACACCTGCAGGTCACTTCGCTCCTCCTTCCTGCCCCTTTGAAGTGATCCAGCTAGACTTCATTCACATGGATCGTTGCAATAATCTGAAATACGTCCTAGTGGTAGTTTGTGCTTTCTCCAGATGGATCGAAGCATACCCACTGAAGGACAATACTGCCTTATCCACTGCCAAAATTCTTCTTAAAGAATACTTCCCCAGATACGGAATGCCACGGATTGTATGGTCAGACAACGGAAGTGAGTTCGTAGGGAAAGTTATGCAGAGTGTGTGTGCCGGCCTAGGGATTAGACAGAAGTTTCATAGTGCGAATCATCCCCAGTCCGCGGGTTTAGTCGAGGGTTACAATGGCACCCTTAAACTGAAACTTGCTAAGATACAAGCATCCACGGGTTTGTCCTGGCCAGACGCATTGCCTTTGGCTTTGCTATCAACAAGAGCAACCGTACATTCTAGAGTAGGGCTTAGTCCTTATGAAATAGTTTTTGGCCGCCCTGCAAATGTTTGGGGGGTACCTAGACCGAAAGAATTTAAGCAGCTGGAATACCCAATGTTAATTGATTACCTTTTCGACTTGACTGCTAAATTGAGTCTTATTCACCAACAGGTTTTCGATGCATTGCCAAAGCCACCGGAGAGTCCAGGCCATCAGCTGAAACCGGGTGATCAGGTGGTCATCAAAAATTTTGCAAGAACAAAAAATCTTCAGCCCAGATTTATTGGCCCTTTCCAAGTCCTGCTGGCAACGAGAACTGCTATTCGTGTGGCCGGAAGAAAAAACTGGATCCATACGACACATGCTAAACGTGTGCCTCTGCCACTTCCTTACGACAACTGGGTAAAGAAAGGAATCGGTACCTCTGAAACGGAACAAATCCCCAGGTTCATACCTTTCAGCGATGCAGAACTAATCACGGATTCACCAAATTCTGACTCTCCTCCTGAAACTGCTCTTTTGAACCCTGAACATTTGTCATCCACACCCAACGAACATTTGCCATCTGCACCAAAAGAACATTTGCCATCTGCGAACGTGAACATTGCAACGTCAGCTGAAAATACATTGTTTCCAGATCAGACAGCTCCTGCAAAACTGAGATACAACTTACGTTCTCGCAATATGGACAAATAAAGCAGGAAACTGCCTATTTTCAAATTTGAATTTGCTATACATTGCCTCCAGCCAGGAAGTTTGCTAATACTTTGTATTGTTTCTTTTTGTTTTAAAATTGCCTTGCCGTCTGGGTAGCCGTAGGGTCGTGGCTGTGTACCTAGTTGAATCTGCGGGGGTCAGACACAAGGTCGATCTTTCTGTTAGTTCTGGGAACTCCCAGGGCTGATAGAGGCATTTTCATCTACGTACACATCATCAGTGGTCGCGAACGGTCGTAGAAGATGGAGCTTCCTGAGCTGCAACGAGAAAATGTAATTTATGTTCGCAGAAATAGACTGTACAGAATACTTCACAGCAAATGCTTTCTAATGCAATGTGCAGTTACATTTTTAATTGTTTTGATAACGTTGGTGGGTGGAATCGTCTTTGGTGTACATTTGATTTTTATGCCAGTAACTACAGTACCTCCCCTTGATCCTACTACTTCAACTGTTTCTTCTATGCATTCTTTTCACTCATTCCCTGAACACGAACAAGCTCGACGCTCAGAATTTATTAACAATACATTTGTACAGCTCTTGCATCAACACCAACTGGTAGTCAATACTACAGACTGCTGGGTGTGTGGCTTGATACCTCACACTATGGATAAAGGCATTCCCTATCTAGTCTTGCCTTTTAGCTACAATGGATCATTTCAGGCCTTTCAGACCATTTTTTCATATGCCCTTGAGACCTATCCTCCGCGTCCACCACGGTCCACTAAATACAACTCAGCCAACAAAGCTTTAGTCCAGGGAATTATTGATATGATTAAAGACGTCAATAATACTCCATCTTACCCTAGAGATGAATTACGGGTGTATTTGAGTTGGAACTCTACAGAGTATCGCCTTAGTTTGGGAGAAAGCAAGCGTAAAAGCTCCACTTCAGTTTGGGTCGTGCCTCACCGAGGTCAGGTCTGTTTGCAAGGAAATGGGAGAAATGCGAGAGCTCAGCTAGGGAGGAGTGAGTGCGTTGAGACTTACGTATTTCCGTCTAACTCCTCCCCTGCCTTTCTGACTGCTAGGGGTACCTACTTCATCTGTCAGGACAGAGCATATACATGGCTGCCTGCTGACTTTTCAGGTTCATGTTATATTGCTCGATTGTTACCCCCGACATACACTGCTTCTTTAGATTATCACAAAACCAGAGTAGCAAGAGGTGTCTTCAGCAAGGAAGATACCGCTGGTCAAGAAGCTGGAGACTTCTTCAAAGGTTTCCTTCCGTTTTGGGGGCCTATGGCCAACAGTAGAAATCTACGTCAACTAACACGGGTAGTTGAATCTACTATTACAGAAACTGCTGGTGCCCTTAGTAACTTAAAAGCTGAGCTTCAGGCGGATCGTCTCATGACGTTGCAGAACCGTATGGTTCTAGACGTAATACTTGCAGATCGAGGTGGGGTATGCAGAATGATCCAATCGAGCTGCTGTGTCTTTATTCCAAATAATGCTCCAACAGTCTATGAAGCAATCTCTAAGCTACATAAGATTTCCGACTCTATACACGTAGATAAGGGAAACTGGTCCTTCATGGAGTGGTTTTGGACTCTGGTATCAGCGTGGGGATGGAAGGTTCTGATGGTCATTGGTGTCATCCTAGTATTTCTGTTCTCATGCTGCCTTATTATCCAATGTGGTCCCGCTTTGTGTAGTCTCTGTGCTGCAACCTGTTTCAGAAAACCACCTACATTAGGAGAAAAGGCACGAGACAGGATGATGACGCAACAACATGTTGCTGACCTAATGAGCATAGAATTAGACTCTGATATAGACTGAGTAATTGCCTATGTAAGGGCAAAAGGAGGGTCTGAGGTTCCGTGACGATTTTACTCGTGTTTGTAATCATTGTCGTAAATACTTAATTTTGGTATCAGTGAACCGCAAATGATCCATTTAGTATATCCTGGTGTTTTCGCTATGCTACGAGCAAGAGCACTCCTGTTACCAACACATTTGTGATTTACCCATGGCATCCATCTTAGAACACGGAAGCCATTTTGTATTCCTTGCCCTCACATAGTCAATGGACACGCAATGACTTTTTCTTATTTAAGGACACGTAGGCTTTAACCGGCGATTCACCTTGCTAGTGACACGTGCACCTTAGGCCAGCAACGCTGTGGCAGCATGACTCGGCAAGAGCTGCCTCCCCAGCCTGAGGCCAGTCCTGCTATACTGGTTCTTGTGTTCGTTGGCCTGATCATGATTAGGCGGCCGAAGCTGGTAACCGTGCCCATTTACGACCCACAAACATTTCTTATCCTGTCTTCCTATCTTCTGCACCTGGCTCTGCTCCTTTCCTTCTGGGCCTTTATTAGGGGGAGGTAACGAAATTTACGATGAGGCGGTCCGGGTCTTGAATGAAGAATTGACATGGGATTATGATGGACTAGTGGGAACCCCTCATTCGTAATGTTTTGACATCAGATACTGTTGACGATTCCTGTGCAAACGCCAAATTTTTATTGTTTAAGACACGAATGTTTAGAACTGTGGTAACATGTAAAGAATTTGCCTGAAGCCCAATATTTAGTATATAAGGAGCAACCCTCTTTGTACAAATTGAACAGGCTCCTAGATACTGCCCATGTGTAGTTTCTGTGACTTCTGCGTCCCTGCAGTAATAAACCTTTGGTCTTTGACGCCAAAATCGAGAAGCCCGTGTTTCTGTTTGTTTGTGCACCGAGACAGGTTGAACTCCGGGGTCTTCGGGTGTTGTCCCTGACACCTCTGGACGGAACCAAAAAGTCCAGAACTCCAACTGTTTGCCTGTTTGGGTCCAAGGACAATCTCCGCTCTGCTAATTCAGTTTCCTTTGCAACTGCCGTTTCTACCTGTTTCAGATAACCATCAAGATTCCCCATACCCACCGCCCTCATACCTGTTTTGGTGTTCACTTTAGCCATACTGATTACTAGGTACACCTTCCCCTCCGGGAACAAAGTCAGGTTCTAAATCAGATAACAAGAACGTCCTGCACCTCAGTTACAGGTCGATTGGCTGATATGGGTCCACAAGTTGGAAGGGGACTGTCCCAGCCCAGCCTCCTCTGGCCTCTGAGGGCCACAGAGGGCCCGCCCTTTGCCCAGCTGGTCCCGCTCGCGTCCCACTCCACGGGAGATGATACCGTAATTTATGCGCCGCTTGGCGCGCTGATCCCAGGTGCGGCACTAAGGCTGATGGAAAGTGTAGTCTTTCGCCCGCTGGGTCCCCCCTCCACTCGGCGGCCACACAGCGAGCTGTTTAGTGTGCGGCAGCGCGAGGCGGGAGGCAGGCTATCAGGGCAATGCAGAAACCAACAGGTAAGCAGAGTTTTGGCAAGTGTCCCAGCAGCAGGAGAGTTGGTAGAATCATTTGAAGCTTCCTGATGACACAGATTTTTTTTTTTTGAGTGGATCTGCAAGGGAGTTACAATCGAAGCGCCGAAGTGTGTGCTTTTAAAAGAAAGTTATGAAACAAAATTGTACTATGTGGTCTGATATTACTAAAATCTACATTTTGAAAGCACGCTTTTTATCTTAAAACTTTTTGCGCATTTTGTAGCAGTGTATCCTATACTGTGAGTAATGCAAGTTTAAATAAAAATTATGACGTCCATGTTCACAGTGCTTCCTGTCACAGACTGGAACCTTGTAGCACTAAACATACATAAAGTCACTATTCCCCACTGCACAATCCAGGATTCAATTCTATGGCTCTCTGGTACAGCGCATTAACTAATAGATTTTCATAATCTCTGATTGCACATTTCCTACTGAAAACCATAACTTGCCTTTAAAAGCTGTATTGATTGTCAGAAAATACCCTGACTGGGATGATGCAGTCACTAGCCAATAGGTTACTAGGTTCCTCATTCTTGGTGACAACTTTCCGGCTATGTGTGGCATCTAGCAATCCCAGAATGCACAATTCTGTTACCTCGCATTTCACTCTTGAGACAGCGCCGCCGCCCCGGGACTGCAACTCCCGGCTGCCTCAGCGGCGGCGCTGCTTTGACACGCATCGCAAGCGCCAGGAGGCGCCTACAAACAGCGCTCTGCTTCGCTTCGCGGGACGCCGAGCGAAGCCCGGGCAAAGGGCGGGCCCTCTGTGGCCCTCAGAGGCCAGAAGAGGACGGGCCGGGCTACCCCACTTGGTGTCATCAAAGGAGGAGGTACAGAGACGTTTCATCCTTTTTAATCATTATCTTTTTGAACTGTTTGAACTCGCTTCTTTTGTTTCCGGGGTTCTGCCTCCTAACTAATATGTCCATCTGGGAAGAGCTGAATGCCCTGTGTGGCACAAATTATGTCCCGGATGCACCTACCCCCCCCATAGCGGGCAGAGACATTGATCAGATAATCTGTACGCCCCTGGATGTACCTTCATCCCCCGAAAGAATCCTCTCTCAAGTGGATACCGATCAAATGTGCTGTAGCCCTTTTTTATCCCCCCCCAACCCAACCTCACTAGCGTCGGATAAGGCTGGGACTCGAACAAATGATTCTGCATCCCCCCTCCAATCGACCCTACTAGCCCAAATCGAGCGATTGTTAAACGCTGCTTTATCACCGCTGGTTGCAAAAATCAATGAGTTGGGGGACAGGTTGATCAGGATAGAAAAAATTGTAACAAGGACCCATCCACCAACTGAAAACACTATTACATCCATATGCCCTACTGTCACTAACATCCAAGAAAAGCCGATGAACAATGCTCCCAGGAAAGTTCAAACTTCTGATTCCCCCATTACAACACGCATTCCAAGTGGCCGCAATGCTACTTTTAATTCTGGACATGCCCCTCACAGAGTTCCTAGGATTTCTCGAGAAAGAAGGCATCGAATTGATCTACCCCCCGAAGCCGCCCCATATGTCACCGTTCTCTCCGGGGTCCCTGCACTCAGTTCAGGCAAACGTGAATTACAACAGGACCTGCTGAATAAAGCCATCTTCTGGCTCAAAAACAATAGACCGTTACCACCTGCCCTAGATGGCGGGATCCTGAGCGTCAGGAGGGTGGGGTGGCTAGGCTCGGTGCCCAAGGATATTCCGGGGGACTTGATACTAATTAAATTTAAACACAGGAACATTGCCACTTATTTGCGATCTACCCAGCCCACAGTTGGAGACGGTCCCATCTGTATTTGGGACCTGTATGATTTTTACCCTGGCCCCCAAGCACCGAATCATAATACACGGTGAAAAAGGGGACTCTGTGTATCTTGGGTTATTACTTTGAATTGTCGATTCGTTAAATTATTTTAGTTTGTTTTAAATAGTTAGTTTTTTTTTTTTTTTTTTATCTTGTAATGAACTGCTGAGTTATTTTTGCATGTATGTATTTCATTCTGTTGCTTTTATGGTTTTAAATTTAAAAGCCGAATAAAGCGTATTTGAACTTGAACTTGAACTTGAACTTGAACTTGTTACCTCTCAAGATGCCAGCACCCTTCCTCAGATGTCCAGAGCTTGATAACCCCTCCTATAGGTGTGGCTACCTGAGGGTCACGCACATAGGAAAACCGGTTTGGGCATCTATGTTCCTGTCTCCGGCCTGTCTACCTAAACAAAAGGCAGCCTCTAAGGACTGCAAACTCCATCTGCCCACCAAAGGCAGCATCACCTTTGAAGCTTATCTTTTGAGCTAACACTCTATGTGGCTTCCCGCGAAGGGGGGGTAACACCTCGCCCTGTAGTAGGCTGCTATTGTTCCTAAACCTGAGAGTACTCCCCGGGTGGGTAGAATTGCTGTCTGGAGGCCAGTGCCTTTGTGAGGCCACTGGACAACTGGGTCACAAAGTGGCAGCTTTCTAAAAGTTGCATTTCTTTAATTGTGCCATTAAATTTGTTTAATATCACAATTAATGTGATACTTTACAGTACCCAGCTAGGTAGCCTCATTCATTAGTTAGTCAGGCTGAGGGGTCAGTCGGTAACCCTGTGTTAGCCAATGGGGATACTACCATAGCAAAATGACAATTTAGAAGCGTTGCTGTTAAGACATTTATAAAAATACACATTATACCTAATAATATACAACTCCCTGCCTTAGAGCTCTATAGGCCTTCCTTAGGGGACACTTACATATATTGTTAAGGGAAGGGGGGAGGGTTTCTATTAGTTTATATGGCAAAGTCGAATTTGCAGTGGTACCACTGTCCTTCCAGTTTGCAAGGGCAGGCTGGGAGCCATTTTGTACTTTGTCACACACAGGTTGGCACAACCAGTACTGTAGCCCTGGTTGACATTCTACCTTACATGCTCTAAGCACCCTGGGTACCATACACTAGGACATATAAGTAAGACAGTCCTTGTCAATTGGGGATAGCCAATTCAACATATACTTTGTAATCGGTTAGAACACTGGCACTAAAGTCTGATTATCAGTCCTCAGTGCACTCTCAGAGGCGATGAACCAGCAGCATCAGTCCAAAAATGTGGGGGTGAACATGCAAAAAGAGGCAATTCCTTACAGACAAAGATGGTGGAATTCCATGTTTTCCTTCTGTCTCAGCACCACAATGTGGAAAGACAACGGCACTGTTAAAACATGCCAAACGGTACCTCGAGGTAAATAAGAATAGGGGTGTAACACAAATCTCAGCAGTCCCCTCGGCACAGGGGACACCATCCCTTCCGCTCCCGCAAACCCTTCAGGGGTCCCAATCCAAGCTAAGGTCAACGAATATTTGAGAAATAAGGTAGACTCGGGGTCTCTCACTACATTCTGCATGTAGGCCCCATCCTTTTGCTCTAAGACACTGGATAAGAAGATCTCTTCAGTACAATGTGGGCTAGTTGTCTATTCACACAGTGGCTCACATGACCCTATACTGCAACACTAAAATGCAGGAAAAAGGTCAGCCTTCCTTAAAGCAACTGAGGAGATGCCATACCCCAGCACTTTTTATTCAGTTTCCCACAGGTACCGATTAGCCCGCCTATAAGGTGAACACTGTGTTTAATTCAGATCTGGTTTACATTCCCTTTCTCTGTCCAGATGCCAGCAGATGATCAGATCGTTGCCAACAAAATGTTCAAGAGTGAGAAGGCTCTTGTCATCAGAAGGTTCTCATTATTACCTAAGCTGCCTTTGGCATCTTACATTTGGTATGCAATGGTTGATCTTACAACACTGCAAAATATTTTGGGCCCAATTCACAAAGGTAAAAGTAGACATCTGGTCTAAACTTAGACCAAATGTCTAAGTTTACAACTTTGGCAATTCACAACGAACATTTACAAGTACTATCTTTATGTCCGCACTCTGGCCGGATCTCCGCCCGAGTGTGGACATAAAGAGAGTACTCGTAAATGCCCAATGTAAATTCCCAAAGTCGTAAACTTAGACGTGTGTCTAAGTTTAGACCAAACATCTGAGTTTATGTTTGGGAATCAGGCCCCTAGAGTTTATCAGCATTGATTAGAGGCATCGAGCTTGCTTATACCAACTTTTAATTCTTGCACCTGTTATTTCATTTCTTTCTCCTGTATCTAAGGCAAGCATCATTAAGCCAACTAAGTAAGAGCCAGTAAGATCAAAGTGATACACATCACCATCACACTGCCAGGCTGAGGCAGCTCTCAGTACAGATTGTATCCATGTAGCATCCATGTGCCAATACATCCAAATAACCAAGATGGTACAAGTCTCTGACTGACTCTTCTACGAGAGCCGATTAGAATGTTCCATCATGAGGAGTTGCTTGTATCAGAATGTGCCTTTGACACCGAAGTCTTTGTCAAAGCGACGGTCAATGTTGAACTACTGCTGAACATCAGTAGCTATTCATCTTTACTTTGGCAATCGACATCAAGCTCACATGCATCCGCTTTATTTTTGCCCCTACTATTTCATTTTTTCATTGTCTGTATTTTGGGTGATCATATTTGACATACCTGAGCAGGACTCTGTGACCAAGAGGCAGAGTTCTCCCTTACCATCCAGGCTCATCTAAGGATAGACATCCGCCTAGAAAGGAACCATAGAATATTCATTGTCACCGGCCAGATAACAAAGATGGCGCTTCAAGACTCTCACTAACTCCTTAACATCTCAAATCAACAGGTTTAAAACACTTGAAACCCAAAAAAAGCTCCTTAGGAGAACCAACGTTCTTATTACAGCCAGAGTCCCTCTCATAGGGCTGAACTCAATCACCAGTGCTTGAAATACACTTGATATAGAATTGTTTATGCTTGCTTTATACTAAGTGGGGTGCCTGAAGAACTAGATAAGGATCCCTTTGGGTGGGCCCACAGTCGAAAAGGAGGCAAAATGGAGTGGAAGAACTAAAGCATACACCAAATGTTCTGTGTGGCATAAAATATCCTGTACCGGAAATTTGAAAGATAACATATGTTCAGTGGTGAGACGGGAACTGAACCTCAGTTTTGGTGAGAAGTAAAACCTGCTGGAAATTACTCAACAAGAGGATCCTAGCTAAGCTTGCAGTATATCTTCCTATGGCATGTAGTCAAATTTGACTATCATTTAGCAGCAGACTCCAGAGAGAACAAACTCCTTGCCTGTTTTTTGGAATGAAGTTAACTTGTCTTAAGCCCTGAAAAAGGTGATGTAAATCAATATATCCATGAAACGTGCACTAGCTATGATCATGTTTTGAGTCCCCCAGCCATGACGCAACAGCCACAGAGGAAAGAATAACTGTCTCTGGGTTGGATTGCAAAGGAATATATTTGGGGACTGAGTATGTGGCTCTTTGAGTGTAAATGAACGGTGTGTGCGTGTGTGTTATTGTGGCAGGTGGACGAGGTTTAGGATGTAGAAATAATGTTTTAAAAGGTTTTTTTTATTGCTGCAAAGAACATAGGCTGAACTCAGTGTTAGTATGCAACCATGTACTTTATATGTAGAATTTGATGATATTATGTGATGAGGTACTTTGCTCTTGGCACTTTGTATTGGGATTTGCTAAAAAGATAAAAAATTATGTAAGCTGAATAAATATATTTAGAAAATGTTGGGTCAGTAATTACGTGTCTGATTGATTCAGGGTCTGAAGAAATACAGGTTGAGCAGGAATAATTTTGTGTTGACTGTTAAGGATCCATCACATCCAGTTAGACTTTACATCATTCTATCCTTGAATTAAGTATAAAGCTCCAGTTCTTTAAAGTGACTGCAAGGAGAAACTATGTCGCGTCACAAAACTCGTTAACTCAGACAAGTCCACAAAGGTTGCCAGAATTCCCAATGATGTATCTAGCGAATCACTTTCCAAATCATCATAGTTACGCTGATGTTGAGATCTTACATAGCATGGATGATAGCCTCTCTCATTTTTTTTATGTACAGGTCTATGATCACTTGACCAGATCTGGTGGAAAACCACTATTTCCAGATAAAGAACCTGCTGTATCAATTGTTGTTTCTCCTTGCAGAGGCTTATTACCTTGAATGCATCTTCATCGTCCACAAAAGCCAAGGAACTTCCGTTGCATTCAATATTGATTGCCCATTAGCCAGATCTGCAGTGACCTACATGGGCTACCCCACATGCATTCGGAAGGCACTACTCTCGTCAAGCTTCTTAATGTGGTAGCACACACTCTGGATACAAAAACTTAATAAATGTATTTATTTAAGTCCTTGGTTGTCTTCTGCTGGCTATTCCCCTCCTTGTATTCTTCTTTCTTGCAGGTGAATCTACCCACTGCCTGGGCCAAGAGAGAGCCAGGATGTAGGAGTTTAATAACAGCAGCCAGACACCGTGTTTCTCACTACATCACCATGAACTCTTTCCTAATTCTATTACCCATGCATTCCTTACCTCTCTGCCATTGGTCAAACCTACCTCACTAACAGGCTTGTTGTTAATGAAGAAACTGTCAAGGACACGATCCTGTGTGGCCAAAGGGGCTGTTGCCATGTACTGGAAGACCATGCATGCATAGAACTGTCTGCCTATGGATTTGAAACAACAGCTTGGTAACATTGAAGCCAAGGGTTTGATATGAGAGAAAAACTACTGGTAAGGAAGAACAGTATCAAAAAGACAGCTTTATTCTATTTACATCAACCAGCGGGTACATTTGTCCATATGTCAATGTCCTTCTATCCGATGGGAAAAGTTCTTGCATGAACTGGATGTGATTTGGATTTTGAGGTGCTGGAGCCAAAAGTCAAAATATATATTTTTTTGGTGTGCCTTATACTATTCCTATCACAAGGCTCCTTTTTCAAATCAAACTATACCTGTTTATCAGATTATGTTATCAAAATGCAAAAAAGCCCACCTGTAAAAATCTTTAGCTGGTTAAACTAGATGTAACCTTGCTACTTCATCCTTATTTAAGAAGGAACCAGAGGAGGAGACGTCGGTTAGGAATGTGGTGAAGAAAGCCCTGATGAAGTATTACTGTTATACTTAAGAATGATTTTAGGTTCACCTGTTTCTGAATGGATGAACATTTACATACGGCTCAGTGTTACTGTTGTTCTTGTGTGTTCACATGCTGAAGCCCAACAGACTCATTGTATATTAAAATACAGTTAGCAAAAATGTTGTCTGACATAAATACTGTGCCCTAATACAGGAGAGGCCCATGGAGGTAAGAGCGGTGAGGTGGGGTGGGGGGGAGATGACAGACGACGACAAAGGAAAATAAAATAATATTTAATTTTCCCTCATTGTCATTTGTCGACTCCCGCCCCGCCCACCACTCTTACCTGCACGGGCCACTCCTGCCTAAATATCGTTTACAAGTATATCAACTCATTGGGTGTAGCCCAACAGCCCGAATGTATATCCAACTACTGTCAGCAAAAATCGCATATGGTAGCAATATGGAGTCTTTACAAAAATATCATCTCAATGGGTGTAGATTTCCTCCTAATATTTTCGGTTGGGCAATATTATTGTAGGTGATATTTGGGACACAGTATTTCTGTCATGATATTTTAGTTACAATAGTCTGGTACCATATCCGAACAGCTGTAGTCTCCTCCTCCTTGGTTCCATCCTGTCCCTGGGGGTGTCCTGTCCTGTGCTACCAACTTCCTCCGCTGTCTGCATTCCTGCCCTACAGTCGGCGGTAGTCTTCCCTCTACTTGAGTTCCTGTAGCCATGACTCTCCACAGGTGGAAATGAGGAGCAGAAACAGGAGTTGGGGCTTGATCATGACTCCTGATACACGCTTACACACACAGTGTTCTGTAAACTGATCGCTGAGCGAAATCATTTCTTATCTTTATTATTATTATTATTTTGAGTTTTATATAGCGCTAGCTAGATAAGAATATATCTGAGAGCTTTAAATGTTATGTGATAGCGTTTTTTTGGTAACCAAAGGAGACGGCCAGGAGCAACAGCTGTCTGACGTGAATGGTGTATGGCACCTCAAAGGTTTGTTAATAAAACTCTCACACACCAACCTGGTTGGTGTCATACTTCATCATCGGGTCCCAGCCAGCTGTTTACAATGGAGTGGGTTTTGAGGGGATGTGAAATGTGATGAAGTGAGTGAATTTGTTGTTAAAAATACCTCCAGAATACTGGCCGTTACTTTATTCTTGGAGATCTGGGATATGATTAAAAACATTTAGAGTGGATAATATATTACAGATACTATGTGTAGCTGTATTTATCATCAGATGGTCGACATTTTACAGCCCGCCGAAAAAATAAAGGGGGCTTTCTTCAGGACCTCCTCAATACAGTGAGTTAAGTGAGAAAAATGTGAGTGGTAAAAAATTACCACGTGAAAGGCATTTTTAACACTCACGCTAAGGAGTGCTTTGCATGCATAGAGGACTAACCGTATGTGGGACCTCGCAAAAATGTACAATACCTGCAAAGAAAAAATACAATAATGCCATTTAAAAACAGCAGCATTAAATTCATGCCACTAGAGTAGCCAGTGTTCATGCCACCCTTATTGCCAGTACTGGCGTGTGATATCCAGTGCTCATTCAGATTCATACCGTGGATATCGACAGTACTGGTGGTAAATAAAAGGTGCTAAGTACTGGTCATGATGTCAGACTTACATGTATTTCGTACTTGGACATGCCATTCCATGCACAAAAACAAAACAAGACAAATAAATGCTGTGCGTACTCAGAGTCGTGGCAATACCTATCTAAATCGCATTTTGCGTAGAAAATCCTGTGTTTGCCCTTGTGTATTGGCAAGGGAAACATCTAAGTGCTGTTTTTATCATTGTTTATAGCACTGATAACATATACGTGCTGATAGAAACTACACATGCCAAGGTGTTCGGTGCGTTTACATAATGCTTTGGGTTGTATCATTAAGGATCACTGAAATATTATCGACGGCCAAAATATCGAGTTGCCAAAATATCGTTGACTAATTATCGACTACAAAAATATCGAGTTTATATACTTATTTAACTAACTACAAAAATATCGAGTAAATATTATCGAGTCTATAAAATATCGACTTCAATAATATAGACAAACAATATATCGACTACAAATATATCGTTTGTAAGCTAAATAACCCTAACACTACAAAAATATCGACTACCAATATATAGACTACTAAAATATCGTTTTTTTTTATTTATAGACTTGGGATTATACACATTATATATGTAAAATGATACATAAATCATCTTGTAAAATACATTACACAATCCTAATTATATATTATATATTAAAATACATTTTTTTGAAACATTTAAATGTGTAAACATTTTTCCTACATATCATGAATACTTTTTCTACATATATTATCACATTATTAGTACATATATTTAAAAAGATTTAATTAACTAACCTGCTTTAATGCAAAACTCTTCACAAATGACCATTTCCACTTCAACAAACAAACCAATTAATTGTGAAAAAATTCAAAGTAGCCAATAAAATGCTCTCTTTCTTAAAACATCCAATGACATTACAGAACACAAAAAATACACACTATAAAAGGAGTACATGCCTACTACAATTTGTTGCTGCACAAGCTATAGAAAACAGAAGGCAACTCTTTGATCAACTAGTTCCTGATAAATCGAGATTACTATTCAAGATTGCTACAAAATTAATCAAGTAAGTGAAAATTTATTATTATAATGCACAAGTACTAGGCTAAAATTGTATGTATTTCTCCTGACTGTTTAAATCACATTTATTTTTCTCTTTTAACATTTGGTTTATAGACATCTCCTAAACACATCAAAATACGTGCTCCTAGTTATTTACCACTAAATACTATTTGTAAGTATATGTAAATGTTCTCTAATACACCAACTGCTGTTCTTATTAACTATTTTCTAATATCCTTTCTTTATTTACTCTATCTTCTTAACAGAATATCTGATAACATCCACATTCTACTCAACGAAATGTAAAGACTACACAATTTAAACAAGTAAGTATATGTGTACAGTTCTAAAAGGCCCAAAAATACTAAAACTATTTTCTAAACACCATTTCTTGTTTATTCTATCTTCCTTACAGATATTCTAAACACATCCTACATCTACTAGACTAAAGGCAAAGACTACACAATTTAAAAAAGTAAGTATATTTGTACAATTCCTGAAAGGCCCTAAAACGCTAAAGCAATCTTCTAAACACCATTTTTTATTTCTTCTATCTTCTCTACAGATATTCAGAAAACATCCTACATCTCCTCTACCTAAAGCTAACACTACAGAATTAAAACAAGTAAGTATATTTATTAACTTCCTCAAAGTCCCTAAAGTTATAAATCTATGTACTAATAATCATTTCTTGTGTATTATATCTTCTCTACAGATAATCACATTACATCCTTCATCTACTCCACCAAAGACAAACATTGAACAATTTAAAAAAGTAAGTATATCTAATAATGTCCTAAAATTGCCTAAAATGCTAAATTTAATACTGCTTTCTCCAAAAAAAATGCTAAACATTTTTTTAAAATGGCTTATAATTTTTTACTTTGCCTACCAACAGGAAAACAAGAAGAACATATTAGAAATAAATTGAAAATAACAGTTTCTGCATTTCTCAACACCAGATTTACTAACTGTAAGTATAAACAGTGAAATATAAATGTGTAAAACACTACCAATAATATTTTACATTTAAACACGTTTCTTTCTAATCTTTCCTAGAACAAGTAATACAAAATGACTGAAGGTGCAGAATTTGTTATGTCACAGAAAAATAAATTGTTGTTATGTTATATGGGGTATGTTTATAATCAAGAAAGACAAACAGGAAGAAAAGTATTCTGGAAATGTACCAAATACTATTCAAACAAATGCTATGGTAGGGCTACTACTGAAGACACAAATGTATTATCTACCACAGAACATAATCACCCCCCCAATGTCACAGAGATAGAGATAAGGGATGCTTTAGAAACTATAAAAACAGCTAGCACAGGGAGTGACAAACCTACCACACAAATCCTAAAAGAAGAACTGTTAAAAATTCCTGCCCATGCTTCAGGGCAGCTACCCTCAATTGACTCCCTTAAACGCACAATAGCACGCTCTAAAAGATTAACTACCACTACTCAACCTAACCCTACAACTTTTGAAGAAATAATAATTTCCCCAGAAATGAGCGTAACACACAGTAATGAGAAATTTTTACTTTTTGACAATGAAAGCCCCACCAACATAATTATCATGTTTGCAACTGCAACAAATTTAAGAAAAATACAACAATGCGACCAATGGATGATGGATGGGACTTTTAAACCATGTCCCAAACCATTTTATCAACTATATACCATTCATGGATTATATCATCACTACAATATCCCTTTTATTTACTTTTTGTTACCTAACAAACAACAAAATACATATATAGAAATATTAAATGTTATCAAAAATGAAATCAATAATTATTTTCCCCAAAAAATAATTATTGATTTCGAAATTGCTATGATCAATAGCATTTTGAAAACATTTCCCCACACAGCTATCCAAGGTTGCTACTATCACTTCAACCAAAGTATATGGAGACATATCCAAAAATCAACTTTAAGCATTCAATACTCAACTGATAGCAACTTTGCATATCAAGTTAAAAAATTAATAGCACTAGCCTATGTTCCAATTACTGATGTAGCGGAACACTATAACTTACTAATTGACAGCACATACTACAAAAAGTATGAAGACAAACTGGCCCCACTACTGGACTATTTTGAGGATACTTGGGTGGGAAGGTTACATAGATCTGGGCACCGACGCCAACCTAAATTCCACATACCTTGGTGGAATGTATATCTAAGTACATTAAACCAAGAGGCAAAAACGAATAACAGTGTGGAAGGATGGCACAATGCATTCCAAGCTACCACTAACAGAGCAAAACCCACCTTCCTAAATCTAATACAATCTTTAAAAAAAGAACAAAGCTACCAAGAACTAAGGATAGAACCATCTGTTACACAAATTGGCCCTAAACTAACACAACAAACAAAACAAATGTTCAGACTCCTGCAGAGCCAAGTGACCCTACATCCTTCAACCAGAGGTTTAGAGTACCTATCACTGATAGCTAAAAGCCTACTATAAAGTATCATACCAAAACTAACAAAAACTTCTGATAATTACAGAAATTGTGAAATCCATAACATTTTCCATTTAATCATAAATAATACATATTTGTTTAATATATTTGTTACATTTTAAAAAACATTTACTTAACAAATATGCAATATTTATAATATTAAACATTGCAATGACATTTAAATCGACATTTCCCACCCAAATAAAATAAATGTGAAAAAGTTACAATTTATGTAGCAGAAGAAGAGGTCATCCAGCCACGTATAATCCATACAATACCTTACAATCCAGTACAAATCCTATTTCGGAAACCCTCAAAAACCCGAAAATAATATAATTTTTCTTAAAAACGCTCCAGGAAATCCCGATAATACAAGTGTGGACACTTTATTATTTAAAGTGATATACACACACCTTGTAAAAATTAAATTACGCATATTCTTCTCCCAATGCAATGCGACACCATACAAATATCCCGAAAATTAGTAAAAGATTAAAAAAATCGCTCCAGTAAACGCGGAGTAAACAAAGTGTGTTAAATTCATTTAAAAAATGAACATACACACACTTAGTTAAAAAAAATAAGCACTATGTTATCGTAATCCATTCCAAATGAACAACCATAAAAACCCGAAAAATCGTGAAAAAGATTAAAAATCGCTCCAGGAAATCACAAAAAAATGAGATAGATGGTAAAATATTACATTTATTTGTAATACAAGCTTATCTAAAAAAAAAAACCGCATCCTTCCATGGAATAATACTGCGAAGTTCCGGTACCTGTAAAAAAACATACATTAAGTAACCCACCCACACAAACACCCAAAGATTCCAAAATACACATTAAAATTTATGTAAAACATGTTCAAACACATATCCTAAGCATAAAAAAATACTAGGCCTCTAACATACACGACGCCTCGGTAAATACGAAGTTTCACCTAAAACATACCAAAACGACGACTACATACATACAATAACTCTAAAAACGTCAAATACAGTCTCAAACACTACTACTCTCTACGAAATATTAGTTAAAATTCCCCTTACCTTTCTCAACGCGAAGCAGCTTCCAACCACGATCTTCTCCAGTCCTGAATGAAGCAAAATAACCTTACGCGGTCAAACAGTAGTCCCCTTAAACTATATTAGAAAGGTAAACATAATAAATACAATGTTCTAATAAGAAATAAAATACATACACAAACTTATAATTTCTAATACAAATCTGTAACACTAATTACCATTTATTTAGCTTACATATCCGTTCTTAATTAATATTAAATAATATTTATAGAATATTATTTATTATTAATATTACTTTAAATATATAAACTTTATAATACATATCTTTTAAATATTTAATGTTAAATGATATTTATTATAAATAATTTTTCCTTTATTTAAGTAAATGTAGAAATTTATTTCATTTGTAAATTAATAGTATAAATAAAGAATTTGTATTATTTATTTATATTATTAATATAATTTAAATACATCAATAGGAAATAAATACTATGACAACTCTAAAATTGATTTACTATTTTCAGAATGTATATTTATTTATTGTAACAAATGTTATAATTATTTTAAAATTGTAAATTAATTTTAATAATTAATATAATATATTAATTATTATTATTAATTATCCCAACAATGTATGTAAATTTTAAACAATTATTTTAAAACATTATATCCAACTAAGTCATTGTTTTACTATTTCATATAGTATTAGGAATAATGTTTTTCTCCTAAATATTTGTATATGTAGAACAAGAAGTAATAATTTTTTATTGTTTATTAAGAACATTGTATGTAATATCTATCAAAGTATTTTACAATGTTTTTTGTATAATATCTTTAAAACATATATTTACTTTCTTATGAGTTTATAATAATCTATATATCAAACATGTATATTTAATAATATTAATATATAATATATTAACATTATTAAATAAATATTGAACAGTCTTTTAAAAAAATTGATTATAATTTGTTCTAAATATTACAATTTGTCACCCAAATATAAATATGTTACAAATTATTATGTTTTGTATAAATACAGTACAAAAGATATGTTTAGAAAATGTACATTTATAAATTACAATAAATGTAAATGAACACATCCTATTTTCCTAAGTACTTATATTGAATATTAATTGTTTTGACTATTGTACTGTACATGTTATAAATACAAATTGACAATAAAACTTTTAAAAACATCCATGTGTACTTATTTTCCTAAGATTATAACACAGTCATGTAAAATTTTCTGTGAGGGTGCTGAACACTGACCAATTATATTTTACTATTCCTAGTCCAGTCAGACAAATATCAGGGAAGGTGCTGAACACTGACCAATTATAATTTACTATTCCAACTCCAGTCAGACAAATATCAGGGAAGGTGCTGGACACTGACCAATTATAATGGATGTATGACGTTACAACGCATACTTTTACAACGCATAACTTTACAACAAATTTTTTACAAAGCAAAAACCATTACAACGCATGTATTTACAACGCATGTTGTTACAACGCAGGTACCTTTACAACGCATACCATTACAACGTAAGTATTGTAAAGTATATATTAATTTTTTAATGTAAATTAATTGAAATTAATATAATTTAATTACATTTAATTTAATTTAATTTAATTTATTTAATTTATATTTAATTTTATTTTATTTTTACCCTGTACCCCTGTACCCCAAAAACCCAAAACTGACCTGGCCTGAACCCTAAAAATACCCCTTTACCCAAAAACCCCAAACTGACCCTGAACCCTTAAAATACCCCTTTACCCAAAAACTAAAAACTGACCCTGAACCTTAAAAATGCCCCTTTACCAAAAAACTAAAAACTGACCCTGAACCCTAAAAATACCCCTTTACCCAAAAACTAAAACTTGACCCTGAACCCTAAAAATACCCCTTTACCCAAAAACTAAAAACTGACCCTGAACCCTAAAAATACCCCTTTACCCAAAAACTAAAAACTGACCCTGAACCCTAAAAATACCCCTTTACCCAAAAACTAAAAACTGACCCTGAACCCTTAAAATACCCCTTTACCCAAAAACTAAAAACTGACCCTGAACCCTAAAAATGCCCCTTTACCCAAAAACTAAAAATTGACCCTGAACCCTAAAAATACCCCTTTACCCAAAAACTAAAAACTGACCCTGAACCCTAAAAATACCCCTTTACCCAAAAACTAAAAACTGACCCTGAACCCTAAAAATACCCCTTTACCCAAAAACTAAAAACTGACCCTGAACCCTAAAAATACCCCTTTACCCAAAAACTAAAAACTGACCCTGAACCCTAAAAATACCCCTTTACCCAAAAACTAAAAACTGACCCTGAACCCTAAAAATACCCCTTTACCCAAAAACTGAAAACTGACCCTGAACCCTAAAAAAACCCTTTACCCAAAAACTAAAAACTGACCCTGAACCCTAAAAATACCCCTTTACCCAAAAACCCAAAACTGACCCTGAACCCTAAAAATACCCCTTAAAAAAACCCAAACATATTACATTTTAAATATAATTATATACTTACCAATACTTACGTTGTAATGGTATGCGTTGTAAAGGTACCTACGTTGTAAATACATGCGTTGTAATGGTTTTTGCGTTGTAAAAGTTTCGTTGTAATGGTAGTGCGTTGTAAAAGTTGCGTTGTAAAGGTTGTTTTCCATTATAATTTACTATTCCAACTCCAGTCAGGCATATATCAGGGTAGGTGTTGGACACTGATTCTAAATAAATGTTCCCACATATTATTTGTGATTTACACTATATATAATATATTTGATCATTTAGTATTTTTTATATAAAAACGTATATTTTTGGTAATAATTTATTTTAAAAATATTAATTTTAATTAATTTTTTTATTCTAAATGTTTTAAATTTATGTACAAATTTGTATCTTGTATGACCTATTTTTGTAATTATTTTTCACATATTTAATTATTTTATTTGTGTTATAAAATAATATTTATGTTATTTTCTGATATTTTTTATTTGTATTTTTATCCTTTTTATTTTTTTATAATCTGTTTTTTAATGTATCTGTATATTGTTCTAAAATTAAATAGATTTAACTATTTCTTACATATTTTATGATTGTAATTCTTATATATTTTTTCTTCTTTTATTAGCATAATTTTTTTATTAATATTTGATAAAATCATTAATAATTATTTTTAAATATTAATTTATTTTATTAATATTTGATTAAATTAATAATTATTTATAATTATTAAATTATTTGAAAGTATTTGATTAAATTATTAATATTTATTTATATATATTAAACAAATATATATATATATTTGTTTTAATAAATTTTTTTTTTATTTTTAATTATGTATTTTACATATATTATCCCATATTTATCTAATTTTTTCCTATTTTTTTGAAGATTTTTATATAAAATTGTTAATTTTTAATAAATATTTTATATAAAATAATTATATTTATAAACATTTGTATATTTTTAATTTTATACTACATTTATAGATTTTTACACTTTTTATTACATATTTTTAAATTACTCCCCACCCTTATCCCCTATTAACCCAACATCCCGCTCCTAAACATTAACATTAATTTCTATATTTATATAAATATATATCTAATTTTCTAACATATATTTTATTATTTTTTTAAGTTTTTTTCCAATTTTTAAGTAGATTTTTATGGTTTTATATTTTTAAATAAAAAAAACATTTTTTCTGTATATTTTTTTTTAAATGTTTTTTTTAAATATACAAATATTTTATAGATTTTTACACTTTTTATTACATATTTTTAAATTACTCCCCACCCTTATCCCCTATTAACCCAACATCCCGCTCCTAAACATTAACATACATTTCTATATTTATATAAATATATATATTATTTTTTATATTTATTAATAATATTTTATTAACATTTTATCTATACTTTTTCGATATTTTTTACTATTACTACATATCGATATTAATACTACTCGATATTTTTGACTCGATATTTTTGTACTCGATATTTTTTTCACATTAAATAATACGATATTTTCTACTTCGATATTCTTTTTTTCGATATTTTCCTATACTCGATATTTTTGACTCGATATTTTGTCCTTTCGATATTTTGGAGTCGATATTATGACCAGTTACCTATCATTAATGCATGCACCAAAAAGCTGTGTTAACACTTATATTTACATTTGTCCAGTGTTAGGCTATCTAATCTTGTCCCGGGGATAGGGGAGAAAAAGGAGCCTCTGTCATTTCACAATCTATTTGAGAACGGGATTGGCCAAAAGGGGGAGAGTAAAAAAATGACATATTAGAAATGACCCAATTCACTATGAAGGATTGTGTATTACAAGTTTACATAGCAGACAGAGTGCAGCGGAAAAAGAACACTGTCCTCTCGAAGGATCCTACTTGGTGTGGCAGAGGTGTTCGCCCCAAACCTATTAAGGAGTCCCCAGGGCAGAGGTGTTCGCCCCAAACCTATTAAGGAGTCCCCGGGGCTAAGGCTGGCGTGTAATGGAGCCTGGCGAGGTTCTTTATGGATGTCGCCTTGAAATATTGCGGCTTCCGCGTTGTATATGCATCATCACGTGGAAGGAGTGTGACGTGGACAAGGACTCCGCGTGCTAGACCGCTGATCTAGTACTGCGGTGGGGAGACATGCGCAGAAAGGTGTGCAGGCCCATGTATCAAAATTAAACTATATCGCCCACAGAGTGATTAGTCAAAGAATCACGCGCACATGAAGGCTATGCCCGCTCAGTCAGCATAGCTAGTGAAGCAGTTGCCACAGAACGGGGGTCACCCTTAACTGAAGGAAATGACCGGATAGTTAGCAAAGCTCTTGAAGCAACCGCCAAAGAGCGAGAGTCACCAGCAAATGTAGGGAAGCCCGTGTTGATATTACAGGGCTCGATGGGGGGCCCTAATGTATAAAAAGGGTGAATATTTAATATTTTATAATTTTATTTTATAATAGGGCCCTAACTCCAGATCCAGGGTTTAATTTAGTCAGTGCAGAAACTCTATTTCTAAATTATTAAATGGAACTGTCTATAGACTGAATAGAGAACAAGGTTCCCTATTTGTCAGGTTACAGAGGGACTATCCATCGTGATTGAATGAAATGGTTATCTTCGGTTCAGGCAATTCCAAGGGATATTATCGTTTAGTCCTTGGGGGTGCGTGGACAAACAATATATCCATCTCTGTTCTTTATCCAAAAGTTCCTGTTGGATGTTGTTGGTGTTGCGATTTAATTGCTCAATCACCACCCACTGCTTGTCGTTTGGAGTGTGGTGCATTTCCATATAGTGGTTTGTCATGCGGAATATGTTTCGCTTACAGCGGATGTTACTTCTATGCTCAACAATTTGTGTCTTAACTTTGCAACTCGTCATGCCAACATATCTTAAACTGCAAGGGCAGGTTATTAGATAGATGACATTTGGGAAGTTACAGTTTGTGTGTCTGCGTATCTCCCAGCTCTTTCCAGGTTCTACGTTTAGGGTTTTAGTAGTTACAGTTAGATGACAAACGCTGCAGTCTCAGCATTAGTAGTGTCCAATTATCTTTGGTAAACCCCATGTGCTGGTTATTGTGTTTTCTTCACGTTGAGGGTGTGGGGGTCTTGTGTGCACCAAAGTGTCCTTCAAACTCCTTCCTCTGCGATATGAAAACAATGGTTTTTCCCTGTCAAAAGTTCCTTGGTTGAGTATTGACCAATGTTTTTGGACTATCTTGGCTACTTGATTTGACACAGGAATGTACGTTGTTACACAAGTTATTGGGACAGTGTTGTCTCCAAGTATTTTAGGCTCCAAGAGGCCTTCACGGTTTTGGTTGGGTGCTCTTTTTTCTGCTATTTTGGTTATTTTGCCAGGGTAACCGCGGTTACTTAGTTTCGTGGTCAGCAATTTCGCCTGATTCTTGAAGTCTTTTAAATCACTGCAATTTCTGTGTAGCCTTAAGTATTGCCCGTAAGGGCGATTCTCCCTCAAGGGACGAGGATGGAAGCTTGTATAATGAAGTAGCGAATTTCCCGCTGTAGGCTTGAAATGTGTTTTCGTAACTAGACTCCCATTGTCATGGGTAATATCTAAGTCCAAGAAGGTCATAGTACTCTTACTTATGGTATTTGTAAATTTGAGATTTGGGTCACAAATGTTGGATCCAATCAAGGAAGCCTTTTAGTGAATCATTTGTTCCTTCCCAGATCAGGAATACATCACCGATGTATCGTTTGTAGAAGCGAATGTTCTCCATGATGTGTGGGTTAAGTAAGAATCTTTTTTCAAAACTATAGACATATAGCCCTGCCACACTTGGGGCGAAGGTGCTCCCCATTGAATTTCCAAACGTTTGTTGGTACTGTTGACCTTCAAATTTAAAATAGTTCTGTTTCAGAGCTAGTTCCGCAAACTTCAGGACCAGGGTCTTAGGTGTTTGGTAATTCCATTCACTATTGTCTAGGGCTATTCTCAGTACCCCTAGTGTATCATCTTGGGGGAGACTTGTATAGAGGCTCTCTATATCCAGACTGACTAGGAAGCTTGTGTTGGGATTGAACGCCAAGTCTTTGATTTGTCCTAGAAGGTCTTTAGTATCCCTCAAGTATGTAGTAGTGCTTTGTACCAGTGGTTTGAGGAAAAAATCACAAAAGTTGGAAAGGGGCTCTAAAACTGAGCCAATTTCCGAAACTATGGGGCGGCCTGGTGGTTGGGTCTTATTTTTGTGCACTTTAGGAATGGTATAAAAATAGGGTACTTTTTCTTGTGATGTTACTAGGTATTGAGCCTCCTTTTTGCTGATGTGCCCTTGACTTTCTATGATAACTTTTACAAGATGTACATGAGGAGATTCATAAGTCATAGCTGAGCAATACAACAATAAGTTGTTTATCTTTTGTATGTACTAGTTTACAGTCTACTAGACCAATAAACCAAAATACAGTGTATTTATTTTATACCTAATAGTTTATACTCAACATTTATCAGAGCAAAGGGAAAATAACAGTCTGCAGATTTTGGAGAATGTACAGTTAGTATAAGTATGTATTACTAAATGCACAACCATTACTAATTGTTTAAAATTATGAGAGGCATGAGAAAAGTGTACCAGAATAAACGTACTTTTAGACACATAGCACATAGGAGAAGAGATGTCATAGGAATACAGTATACATAATTGACAGATGGAATAATGCGACTTGCGGATTACTGTGGTATTAGACGATTCCAGTCAAAGTGATCATACATAAACCAATGAAACCATCATCAGGACAGATGCATCTGTAAGCTTTCTTCTACAACATAGAGTTTTGAGATTTTGCTTTTATCAATACTTCAAAAGCAAATACAGTTAAATCATCTCTAATTTTGTCTCTCATGTGCAGTCCTCTTTGATTCTCATCAGTGCCCTGTACAAACTATTCTCCCCAGTGACCTGCATCTGTCTCTAAAGGCATGAAGCATCAACGGCGCACCACACCATATGAGGCCGATCGGACATGTCTTTCGACTTCTCATTATGGACACTTTCGATGTTATGTACTTTCTTACAAAAAATGGACTACTGCTGGATTTCAGTCTGAACTGTACGCATGGTGTTTTCCATGGTAAAGTCATGCCTGCTTTAATTATTCATGATTTTTATTGGCATTTACTGCAGCCAGGAACGGGACTTGTGCCTTCTACCTCTGTGTTACACTCGGAATTATATCCGCTTGCCTGGAACCGGCTTCACCAAAACTCAGCAGTCAGACAGGATTAAGGTTCCTTGCAAGGCTGAAGATTTATTCGCAGACAGAGAGGAGTGGCCAATTGCTCTCCAAATTTTAGGACATTATTTTGAGGAAAGCAGCAGATTTCGTGTTTGGCCTCCCCTCGGTTTACCGACCACATTTAGAGCGAAGAGCAAGATGGGTTTCCTGATGGCGAAATCACTGCTAGTTCCGCCTTTGGGATCTCACTTAGGGCGTACTCACCATCAGTGGGAATAGTGAGGATGGGGTGCCCAATTTTAGATAGACCCTCTAGCATCTTTAGCACTGACCCTCTCTGACTGGGACCACCATGTAAACCATGCCAGGTATGTGAGGGAGTGGGCAGCCTATATTTGGCAGTGCAGCCATGCCTAATGTGGCAGAGGTGTGCCACACATGCTGGACCTGGGCCAGACTGCCTAATGCTAATCCAGCACAGCATGACTTTTAGGAGACCATTTCAGGAGTTTTTTGGTGACAAAGTCACTTTCAATGCTAATCTAATTATGATTCCACCACTATCTTTCCAGCAAAGCAGCACATATACTTCAGGATTGTTTCCTCTTGGCCTGCATCCAACGCCCAATCCTTGGACACAGAAATGTGTCACTTGGGAGTTCAATGTAGAGTGTTCCTATTGGAGCAGGGTCAAGATTGATTTGAAGTTCCCCTCCTGGAGTGATGCAGCAGGCAAAATAATAATGAACAGGAACATGGCCCCAAGCGGTTCCCAGGGGCTGAGACTTTTGCTGGGCACCTTTTGTTGTTTCACAGAATTCCAACATCATTTCTACTACTCCTCCCATAAACAAAGATACAATTTCTGGTCCTGCTGATTACAACTTCCAGTTTTCTCTCCTTTCAAGCATTACACCAAACGTTCAGGGTTGAAATGGCCTATAGGGCAATCATGCAGTGCCTGAAGGTCTTGTCTAACAAACCAGTTTGTGGGCCGGTTTTTGGCTGTGTGTGGGCCTGTTTTATGGTCTGGTATTACCACAAACATAGCAAACGCAAGGAGATAATTGACGGAGTGCTGAACCTTTTAGACACTCATCCCCAGTCACAGATCTGGGTTGAATCCATCAATATGCCACCCTGGTTTGGACCCAGCCATATGCAAATCAGTCTTGACCCTGTGCCTCATGGGAACAGCCCAACCCGATATGCCAAGCCAAGTCTTCCCTGGACCTGAAACAAGCATCCTGGGACCACATTCGGGCTGCACAAACATTGCCTGCAGCAACCACAAATGCATGCAGTCACCCCAATCTTGCCAAACACATGTGCAGCTTATATTTATAAGTCCAAAACTGCCTAGATTTGCAAATGTGGGGCACTTTTTTTAGCTACCTGATTCGCTAATAGCCTAGGGCCCACTTTTATTTCGGTGCCCCGGGCCTATCTTCTGTCCCAGTCTGACCCTGCAACATTCAATCAAGGAGGTTAGGAAGTCTAGACCAGTTTTCGGTTGCAACGAAACACGTGCCAGGAGGCCGATCGTTTCATTCCATATGTAACGCTCGTCAGAGGGGCGCGGAGCAGTTGAATCCCACGGTCCCTCTGCGTGCGCCCACTCACGCAGCCGCGGCGCGCGCCCACTCACGCAGCCTCTCTTTATCGTCGGTTTATTTGTACTGCGCAGTCTCCTCCCCGCCGCCTCCTCAGGTCGGTTCACCGAGCTCATCTGCGGAAGGCGCTCCCTGACTGGGAACGGACAGCTGGTTGTGATTAAGGAATGAAACGAGCCACGGTCCGTGTCCGGGGCAGGGCTGGTCTGCAAGGGAGAACGCAGGCGTGTGCACGTCTCTCTGCTAGAGGATGTGCATTTCTTTCAGACGTCAGCACCGCACCTTCAGGGTTAGTGTAGAAACTCATAAAAAGAGACCCGTTCGTCAATTGTGCAGCAAGTGCCGTTGCACCAGAGCCCAGCGCTGCGAAGGGCTTATAGCGCCCCAGTTATGTTTTTTTTTAATGCCCAATGTTTGTCACGCCGGGGCCATTTTCGGGGCTTTCTCTAGAGCACAGAGGGACTTTACCCACTGTGCGTAGATACACAGCATCCATTGGATAGAGCACTGCAAACACCACTAAGCAAAATCCTTTGAGTCTTACATTTCCAACAGTCACCTGGAAAGACACAGCAGATCTCTGATAGATTGCTTAAATCCTCCCCAATAGAAGCACGTGGCCTCTCGGACCTGTGGTAGGCCTCAAAGACTTAAATGCAGTAAAAGTAGGGTGACCGGGCGTCCCGGATTTGCCCGGATGGTCCCTGTTTTTCACCTGCCCCAGCAGGTTTCAGGAAATGTAGCTTCTGTCCCGGTTTTTTAGAGAGGGGCGACTGAAAATTGTGGGAGGTGCTTTTTATCTTTTGCAAAACAGGGATAGTTAGCAGTTGTTTCATGAAAGCAATTTAATTAACAGGCAAGTTACTGGGTTTAAAAATTGCATTTTATGTATGTTCTTACTGCCTGTTCTGTAATTCTCTGCTGAGGAGCGCTGTTATTCCGTGGCTCGCTTGTAGTTAAACTGTAGTCCTTCTTCTATTCTTGTGAATGTCCCTGTTTTTGGCTTTAAAATTCTGGTCACCCTAAGTAAAGGAGGAATCAATTGTGTGCCTATTCATCTTTCAACCACACACAACGGAAACATTTAAGCATTTGAGACGTTAGACCACGTTTGATACTTAACCTCATCTGAGGTGCACCGCTCAGTTGGATCCACTCCCTCCTCTCCGCTCTCCGTTAATGGCTCCTCGTAAATCTCCCCAGGTGTTGCGGGCATGTCTGGAATGATGTATCCATGTGTAAGTGTGAATGTTCTATCGCTGTCTCAGTATAATGTGTTAGTGACGCTCCCCCCCCAACCTGCGGCTGAAGCGGACATCGCCAGCACCTCCCCAATCTTACATGCCGCCAAACGGGCGAGCCGTGGTCAAGCTACACCACTGAGCATGACTGGCCTGGATGGATTCCTCACCAGTTTTTTCCAGTAACTGATTTGAGGCCCTCTCTCCCAGCTTGTAAATTCTTCGGGGGAGATTTACTAAGATTTTGCGCCGTATTTGAGTTGCAAAAGTAACGCAAATAGGCGCGTAGGGGCAGATCTATAAAAAAGTAACACAGTGCATTCCGCAAGCCATTTGGCTGCGCCGCACTCAGGCACTTTCAAAGCACAGAGATGCATCATATGCCTGTGTCATGGGGAGATTGTTTTTGTTCAATAAGGGTTCCCTTCCTGCACAAAAACAATCTGGAAAATGCTGTTTTTCAACTTCTATGTGTGCTGCATTAGCACATGACGGAGATGAAAAACGTAATTGTTTCAATGATTGTTTATGTGCAGGAAGGGAACACTTCTTGAACAAAAACAATCATTAGAGGTGATTTCCTCATTCTATGTGTGCTGCAGAATGCAGCACGCATAGAAAGAGGAAGAGAAAATGAGGAGAAATTAATGCATTCCTCCTCGTTGGGAGGCATGGTATTCACTCATATTTTCCAGATTTATGATTCCTCGTAAATCTGGAAATGTGTCTGGTTCCATGTGTTGCATGGGAACACCTGCAGCAACACCCATGGAAGGCCCCTTTCACGCAAAGTGCTGCATGTAAAGGGGGCATATTTACAAGGACAGGAAAAGCCACTCATGTTGGCTTTTCCTGTCCTTGTAAATATGGAGCAGTAAATGCGCCACCAGTACGACACAAAAAGTGATGTACTGGTGGCACAGGGGGCTTGTAAATCTGCCCCCAAATCATTTTTTCCCAGTTTACTTTCCAGCGCTAAACTTGTTTACCGCTGGAAATAACGGAAAAGTAATGCGAAGCAGCGCATGCACATTACTTTGCGCGATGGGGCCATACCAAGGGTGGTGCATGGGCATTCCCATGCAACCACCCAAGGCTTGTCACGCTAAACCCAATTTACTAACTAAAGTAGATTGGGGTTAGCCTCAGAAATCTGCGCCCTTTGCAAGTAGGCGTAAGGAAGGAGAAATGCTTTCATTTCTCCTTCCTTTTCTGACTTTGCTTGTGTGCTGCACTTTACAGCACACATACAAAGTAGGATAAGGCTTCAAGTGAGTCTGTGCATAGTATTTTGTACTGGAAGGGTTCTTTCCAGTACAAAAGCTATGCTAGACTCATGGAGATACCCTTGCACCATGGCGCAAAGGTGTCTCCGTGGTACACAGCTGCTGATTTCAGCGCCGGCGCTTGTGAGAGTGGAGTAGAGTGCCTCATACTAGTAAATAGGGTGCTCTCGACCTCTCTCCTTTACACATAGCGCAGCGCAGCTTTTGCGACTGCTGCAGTGCACTACGTGAAACAATAGTAAATCTGCCCCTTCATGTGTATTCTTATGGGCACAGAAGTTATGCATATGAGTACTCCACATATATGTAAAAATGCCAACACCAATGTCAGTGGATGTTCCTAAAAGATCATGCCCCTCCACTTCTATTTCCTCGCCACCTCACTTAGCAATGTTACCTTCTCATTTGGCTTCTACTGTCACCTATTGCCTGGGAGCATTCAAACGTTTTTTTCCTTTTCCATCCTCTTTGACCTCCAAACCACGGTCCATAACCACCTCATAGTCTTCAGATAGTAAAGACTGTTCACTTCTGATCCTCACCTCTGTTAAAACAGAAATATTCTGCTTCGTGAAAGCCTCTGCCCGCCCAGCATCCCTGTTTACCCAGATTACTTTGACTACCAACAAATTATCATACTCTCCATCTGCAGGAAATCTGGGCTTCCATTTTGAGAAAAGTGCGCCTTAGGTACCAAATGGTTTACTTCATCATATCCACGGCTGATGCATCGAGGTTCCAGCCATTGAATATGCAATGGAATTGGCCACAGGCCTTTAATATTCTATGAAATCCAATATTATCACCATGTTGAAAGGAAAATCAATGGCTGCTCAGTCTTCTGCAGTAGCTGTTTGCTTCACTGCGCTTGCTTAAATCATCAAACTTGACGTACTCGCCCTGAACACAAACACCTACCGACTGCCAAGGATGGTTGCAAATCTCCTAAATTCCTTATCAAAATTGTAATGCTTGCTTCATGAAAGTAGACACTACTTCAAGTCTCTACATTTTCCAGAAAATTTTACGTAACCAATCAGCACCTTTCTGTGCCTTAGCTACACTGTGCTCCATCTGTAGACCACTTGCACCCATCCATTAGAATGCCCTTCTTGGTGAACTTAGAGTCATAGCCTCCATTCCTGCATTCAAATCCAACCTTGAAAACATGCACATCAAAACCATTCTAAATCCGAGTACAAGCTATAATGCCTCATACCTGACTTCAATTCCTGAAACCATTCTAAATCTGAGTACCGGCACTGACAGCTCAGATCTACCCCAACTCCTGGCCCCTTACCTGCCTTCTAGTCAACTACATAATATTTTATATTGATATACTTTGAAATAATTACTGTTCTGTATCACATGCCATCCTTCATGTTCACCATTAATATATACAACTATTATGTACCATTTGAATTCTGGTAGAAATTATGGATGGATGGTCTGACATGAGATGACACAGCTGACTTATCGGAAACAAAGTGGTACCACAACCTGTTAATGAGGCAGTCCAGCAGTGTTTCCTTCAAAGGTGGCAGTGCCTTTGAAAAAGGCATTGCAATGGGACCGCACAACAAGGTTCCTGCATGGCATGGACTCGAAAGTCAATGCCGTGCAGGAACTGATGTGCATGCACACAGTGGGGTACATGTTATGCCCCCCTATGTGCATCTACATGCAGAAGAGACACAAGGGGCTCTGTAGGGGCCCCTCTGTTCCTTCCCTGGAAGGTGTTTAAGGAGGAGGAAACTTCATGACACCGCCGCAGAGAGGAAACTCGTAATATGCTTGGTGGGACCACAGTGGTCCTGCCAAGCATATTGCGGTCTCTGACCACTGCAAAACTGTTGAGGAACAGCGGTTCCCTGGCAGTGGTGGTCCCAGGGCAGTCCCACTGCCCAACTCAAAATGGGGCGACCGAACCGCTGGTGCATCGGTGGCTGGAACGCCACCGCCTTGCCCCGCAATTCTGGCAGTACTCGGACTGCCAGACCCGTAATCAGGCCTTTAGTGTTCTGCACATTGCCATTGAGCATAGGAGGGCAACAACATTTACAGAAAAGATAGTGCATAGGTTTACCGTTCTGCTTAAAAAGCTCAGCCAAAGTTGTATTTTTTTAGTAAAAGTCTGTAATCCTTCTCAAAGGAATACAAATACAAATATCTAAATGAAAGATGGTCATTAGGGGCTAGACCAGTATTTTTGCAACCAAAGTAGTAGTTTGCGAACCGACCTATAGACTAATAGGTAAGTTAGCAAATTAACAATTCCTAGTGGGCCATGATTTGGTAGTTTGGTCTGCCCTGTTCCCATGATGCACTGGGCCAGGGACAGACTAATTTGCATATAGCCAGGTTCTGAGCTGGGAGGGGGCAGTGAGCTAAATAACGGTGATGGATCAAGCCCTGATCTTTGGACTGGGTAAGAGTGGTCTGCTTAATTCAGACACTCTGTTCATCACCACCCCCTTTTCTGAATCAACAATTTGACCTACGTCATGAATATTCATGTGATAGGTCACAAAATGTGACCCACTAGGAATCACAGCTGGTGCAGCACGTTAACTCCGAATCTTTTTTCCACGGACTTTCAGTCCGCATACCATTACTCCGCGAGGTCTTTGACCTCGCATATCATCACTCCGCATTTTTTCTTTTTTAAATGTTTTTATTGAATCAATAATAAATTGGTAATACATCTCGTGGTAGGAATCAGACAGTATTTCAAGGCAATGAAATCACAACATACATTTTGCAACAGATTGTGTAAACTGCGTACGACCCCCATCAGTCCCCTAGTTATCCTTCCTACAGCCTTCAACTAGCTTTCACCCTTCCTCTACCTCCTCATCCGAACTCTCCCCCTCAGACTCCGGCAGTGGGTCACAAATGTCTCCACGAAAGTGGTTCCACATTGTCCAGATTTTATTCCACTTCCGTGGGCTGCCCCTGGCAGCGTATACTGTTCGTTCAGTGACCATTGTTAAGTCCATATTGCTGCACCATGCTGTCAGAGTTGGAGTCTCTGCTGCCCCTCATTTCTGGGCTATGTCACGCTTAGCAAGTAGCATTTCCAACGTCACCCAGATCTGCATATGACGTGAGAGGTCGTTAGGCTCCCATACGTTCAGCAAACACCTCCTCGGGTCTGGCAAGAGGGATACTTCCGTTGTTTGCGACATGGTGCGCATCACCTGTCGCCAATAGCTTACCAACACCGGACAATCCCAAATAGTGTGGAAAAAGGTTCCCTCCTCCCCGCACCCCCGAGACAGTATGGGTGTGTCGCTCTTTGTAGTTTGTGTAAAGTGGTTCTCGTGTAGTATACGCGGTGGAGGACCTTTAATTGCACCAGCCTGAGCCTACTAGATATACCCACCTCCTTAGGCGATGCGAGTGCCTCATTCCATTCCTGATCATCGAATTCCCCTAATTCTGTTGCCCATTTGGTTCTAAGTGTGGCTGTGGGATCTGGCAAGGTATTTAGTAGTTTCCGATATGTGAATGAGGTGGCCCTTTCCTCCATGAACTCAGTGAGTAGCCGGTCCTCCAACGGGGAGGTCTCTGGTAAGTCTGTCTCAGGCAGTATTACTTTTAGCAGGGCATGTCGTATTTATACATATCTAAATTTTTCATTCGCACCTAGTTGGTATTGTTTTTGTAATTGCTCAAAGGGCACCACCGTTCCCCTATCCCATAGGTCCTCCACCGTGGATATGCCTATATTATCCCAGTACGTGAAACCTTTACTACGTCTTAAGTGCCCTAGTCTCTTGGTGTCCCATAACGGGGTCAGTTTGGTTACCACCCCTCTCCATCCCAATTTAGCTTGTGCGGCGTGCCAGATCTGGGCCGTGTGCTTCGTCGGGCCCGTCAACTTTGAGACTGAGCCTTTGTTATAAAGTACTTCTAACATATTATGTGTTCCTAGTTGTTCCCTGTCCGCCCTGTATGCTGGGTCAGTCCGGGGTATGTGGATCCATTGATTTATTATTTTTAGTTGCGCCGCCCAATAATATACTCCGCATTTTTTCACAACGTGTGTGCATTTACCACGCATGCCTTTACAACGAATTACGTTGTAAAGGCATGTATGGTAAATGCACATGCGTTGTGAACAAAAAAATAGACTTCAAGAAGATGGAACCAGGAGGAGTGTGGAACCACCACGACGAGAGAGGTAAGGGGGTTTGGGTTAATTTTTTAGGGGTGGGGGGTCGTGCTGGGGTAGTGATTGTGTAGTGTAGTGTAGTGTTTGTGTAGTGTAGTGTAGTGTTGTGGTGTTTGTGTAGCGTAGGGTCATTCTGGGGGTAGCGTTTTAGGGTTTAGGGAAGTGTTGTAATGTTTGTGTAGTGTAGGGTCATGCTGTGGGTAGTGTTTTAGGGTTTAGGGTAGTGTTGTAGTGTTTGTGTAGTGTAGGGTCATGCTGCGGGTAGTGTTTTAGGGTAGTGTTGTAGTGTTTGTGTAGTGTAGGGTAGTGTTTTAGTGTTTAGGGTAGTGTTTGTATAGTGTAGGGTAGTGATGTGGTGTTTGTGTAGTGTAGGGTCATGCAGTGGTAGTGTATTATGGTAGTGTTGTAGTGTTTGTGTAGGGAAGAAAAGTATATGGTAGTGTTGGGGGTCGTTCTGGGTAGTGTAAATGTAGGAAAAGGACTGTGTGTCGAGGGTGGGTTGTGCAGGGGTACTACATTAGCGCGTAGGGTAAGGTAGGGTACGGTTGGTTAGGGTACTCATACTTACCTTTAAAACTTTTACAATGAGTATACCTTTAACATGCATGCCTTTGCATTGTAATGGCACGCGTTGGAAAGGCATATTCGTTGTAAAAGTTTGCGTTGTGTTTTTTTGCTGGGTGTTTGTCTTTACGGAATTAAAATTGCGGAGTGATGGTATGCGGGGTAATTGTTGGCGGAAAAACGTCTCATATTCACCACAGCTATCACAAGGACAATGGCCTGCTGGGTTCAGAAGACCACCATGTCTGTGATGACTTTTAAATCATGCTTTTTTTGTTAGTATGTAATCCATTTTCCCTAAAGGAAAACGGGATACATAAAAAAAAAATGGAAAAGTGTAAATTAGATTTTTTAAGAGTAGGCAGTGGGCCATACCTCGCCTAATTGAGCTGGCCCACTGGCACTTATTTATGGGGACCAGCACTTTCACTCATCAGATTTTTATCTAGAGCAAGAGAGAAAACACACAAATGGAGGAAAGGTGGTGGTAGAGAAAGACAGAAAAACAATGACAAAGGACAAAAGGCTATGTACATCTAACCCATAGTCCTTAATAATGTAGGCAATTGAATGAATAATTTTCTGATGCAGTCAACACCTAAAGCAAGGGCCAAAGAGACATAGCCAGCTATGTACAAGGTACCTGTAGCTGCACATATTAGTTCCATCTGAGCTGCAGAACTTCACTCAGCCCTTCCCCCCTTACTACTGTCATATAATTCAAACATATACAGACCATCAGCATCATTTTGAACAAGCTGTTCTCTCATGAGTATCAAGACAGCAACCAGTAGTTTTATGCCACTGTTTCATGGTTGAACCTGTCGATCTGCTTTGTCGACTAACACCATATCCCACACTTCTGCTTTACCTTGATGATACTGGAGTACCATTGTGGATACAACACTTTTGTAGCTCACAACTTGTTGCCGCCACTGCCAGGAGTCATAGCGCTTACCTTTGGGGGCAGTAGAAACAGTCGTGGTCTTGCCGCCATCGCCAGGAGTCAGTGGGGGCCATTGTTGTGCAGGGTGACGCCGGAGGGGAGTTAGACTACAACTCCCAGCGTCCCCTGCTGTACACTCGCCGCTCCCGTATCCAGCGTGCCAGGAGGCGCATAAAGGGACGCTTGGGCTCACGCAGCGTGGGAGCTCACAACTTGTTGCCGCCACCGCCAGGAGTCATAGCACTTACCTTTGGGGGCAGTAGAAACAGTCGTGGTCTTGCCGCCATCGCCAGGAGTCAGTGGGGGCCATTGTTGTGCAGGGTGACGCCGGAGGGGAGTTAGACTACAACTCCCAGCGTCCCCTGCTGTACACTCGCCGCCCCCGTATCCAGCGCGCCAGGAGGCGCATAAAGGGACGCTTGGGCTCCCGCCGCGCGGGAGCTCACAGCTTGTTGCCGCCACCGCCAGGAGTCATAGCACTTACCTTTGGGGGCAGTAGACACAGTCGTGGTCTTGCCGCCATCGCCAGGAGTCAGTGAGGGCCATTGTTGTGCAGGGTGACGCCAGAGGGGAGTTAGACTACAACTCCCAGCGTCCCCTGCAGTACACTCGCCGCGCCCGTATCCAGCGCACCAGGAGGCGCATCAAGGGACGCTTGGGCTCCCGCAGCGCGGGAGCTCACAACTTGTTGCCGCCATCGCCAGGAGTCATAGCGCTTACCTTTGGGGGCAGTAGAAACAGTCGTGGTCTTGCTGCCATCGCCAGGATTCAGTGGGGGCCATTGTTGTGCAGGGTGATGCCGGAGGGGAGTTAGACTACAACTCCCAGTGTCCCCTGCTGTACAGTCGCCGCGCCCGTATCCAGCGCGCCAGGAGGCGCATAAAGGGACGCTTGGCCTCCCGCAGCGCGGGAGCCCACAACTTGTTGCCGCAACCGCCAGGAGTCATAGCGCTTACCTTTGGGGGCAGTAGAAACAGTCGTGGTCTTGCCGCCATCACCAGGAGTCAGTGGGGGCCATTGTTGTGCAGGGTGACGCCGGAGGGGAGTTAGACTACAACTCCCAGCGTCCCCTGCTGTACACTCGCCACGCCCATATCCAGGGCCCCAGGAGGCGCATCAAGGGACGCTTGGGCTCCCGCAGCGCGGGAGCTCACAACTTGTTGCCGCCATCGCCAGGAGTCATAGCGCTTACCTTTGGGGGCAGTAGAAACAGTCGTGGTCTTGCCGCCATCGCCAGGAGTCAGTGGGGTCCATTGTTGTGCAGGGTGACGCCGGAGGGGAGTTAGACTACAACTCCCAGTGTCCCCTGCTGTACAGTCGCCGCGCCCGTATCCAGCGCGCCAGGAGGCGCATAAAGGGACGCTTGGCCTCCCGCAGCGCGGGAGCCCACAACTTGTTGCTGCAACCGCCAGGAGTCATAGCGCTTACCTTTGGGGGCAGTAGAAACAGTCGTGGTCTTGCCGCCATCACCAGGAGTCAGTGGGGGCCATTGTTGTGCAGGGTGACGCCGGAGGGGAGTTAGACTACAACTCCCAGCGTCCCCTGCTGTACACTCGCCGCGCCCGTATCCAGCGCCCCAGGAGGTGCCTAAAGGGACGCTTGGGCTCCCGCAGCGTGGGAACTCACAACTTGTTGCCTCCACCGCCAGGAGTCATAGCGCTTACCTTTGGGGGCAGTAGAAACAGTCGTGGTCTTGCCGCCATCGCCAGGAGTCAGTGGGGGCCATTGTTGTGCGGGGTGACGCCGGAGGGAAGTTAGACCACAACTCTCAGTGTCCCCTGCTGTACACTCGCCGCTCTCGTATCCAGCGCGCCAGGAGGCGCATAAAGGGACGCCTGGGCTCCCGCAGCGCGGGAGCTCACAACTTGTTGCCGCCACCGCCAGGAGTCATAGCGCTTACCTTTGGGGGCAGTAGAAACAGTCGGGGTCTTGCCGCCATCGCTAGGAGTCAGTGGGGGCCATTGTTGTGCAGGGTGACGCCGGAGGGGAGTTAGACTACAACTTCCAGCGTCCCCTGCTGTACACTCGCCGCGCCCGTATCCAGCGCGCCAGGAGGCGCATAAAGGGACGCTTGGCCTCCCGCAGCGCGGGAGCTCACAACTTGTTGCCGCCACCGCCAGGAGTCATAGCGCTTACCTTTGGGGGCAGTAGAAACAGTCGTGGTCTTGCTGCCATCGCCAGGAGTCAGTGGGGGCCATTGTTGTGCAGGGTGACGCCGGAGGGGAGTTAGACTACAACTCCCAGCGTCCCCTGCTGTACACTCGCCGCGCCCGTATCCAGCGCGCCAGGAGGCGCATAAAGGGACGCTTGGGCTACCGCAGCGCGGGACGCGCGCGGGCCAAGGGCGGGCCCATCCGAGCCCGTCAGAGCCCAGAAGAGACCGGGCCGGGCCACATATCTAACTCCTGCTGCAGCCCATCTAAGACTGTAAGACTGTTACCCTATCATTGGGACTCTAATTATTGCTTATTGTGTGATTATTACCTTAACCTATTGAGGCTATCCAATTGTATTTAATTTCCTAAGATATGAGTAAGAGGAAGGCTGGGGATAGCGTGGTGGGAACACTTGATGTTTATTTGAAATGCGCCGAGAAGGCTTTGACCCAGGAGATTGAGGCAGCCGAGCGTAGGCTCTCATTGGAGCCCTTAGCTTCCCTGCCCTGTGCCCAGCCCCTTGTAGCAGCAGTTAGTACTGATGAGATTTGTATTGGCGATAGTAGCTTGCCTGACCCCTTGTGTATATCCCCATTACCTGGTACTGCTGATGTTTCCCTGTTAATAGGCAGTCCACAGAGTCCAGCTAGGTTTACAACAAGGGGGAGAAAGGCCCTGGAAGGGACAGTCATGGAACCACCCAGTAAGAAGAGGAAAGGGCGAGGTCCCAGTAAGCAAATGACCCTTACCGCTGCTTCAGGTCCTAAGGGTGTACATATTTCTGGGAATGTTAAGGCCCCTAAGAGCAAACCCCCATTGCGCTCTGCTGCCCAGCCCAGTATTGAAAACTTGTGCACGACCCTCAGGGACCAGTTTGTAGCCCTCTTAGAACCGGTCCTGGCAAGGCTTGACTTAGTAGTAGAAAGGCTCAACCGCATTGAAGCTAATCCCACTGGTAGCAGGCAACTTTCTGCTGTTCCTGCAGCCCAATAAGAAATAGAAGGGGGTTCCCCGAGACTAATAAATGATATAGGCAGGAACGGGAGGGGAAGACACAATCAAAAATAGAAAGAAACACCCTGCCAAGAATGATGAATACTGGTCCCAGATGGGATCCATTAGAAGTTAGGGGGGAGCAACGAATGACCAGGGCAATAGACCACACTTTTTATAAGAAAAATATATATTTTTTAATTATTGTTGTTTGGTTTAATTTAGTGCAGTGAATCACATTAGCAAGGATAATCAACGAATACAATTACATAAAATCATTCAAATTTGACCATCATATCGTAAACGGAAATGCATACATAGGTAAGTGTAAATAAAAAAATGCAGTGTTCCACTCACTCCAGGGAATGGGATGGGGGGCTCAACAGACGCTCATATTCAAAAAATCATTCATACTCTAATACATTCTGTCATTTCATACATGTGGGTTGGGTTGGGCCTGCAACAAACAAAAGATGGAATGATGGTTGCATGGACGCAGGTACAATTTAAGGAATACGAGAAGATGGAATATAGTGGCCGTTCCTGGTGGTAAATGCCGTAATAATTCCTGCAGCCCAGTCTAGTGGGGATCTGGCAATTAATCGCATTCCAGCGGATATTAATGCAAGAAATAAAGCACCACCACGGGTTACTGTAGGTACTATCCAGGCTCCTGAAGTGTTGAGCGTAGGCCCAAAAGTGAACTCGGTCCCCAATTTAGCCAATAGGGTACCATCTCAGCAGCAGAGGGAAGTATAAGGTAGCGGGTTGGGGCTAGAGGAGGGGGCTGATGGGAATCATAATATGCTACGTAGCCTGCATCTCCCCCCGGAAGCCACCACTTATACGGTGATTTTTGCGAATGTACCCCCTCTACCCGATGGGTCCCGAGAGCACTGGTCTAATCTCAGAAATAAAGCCCTGTATTGTCTTGGGAAACGAATTGGCAATAAAAGGGCATTGTTTGATGAATTTAAAATGGTGAGGCGCATTAATTGGGTTGGACACTCCCACAAGTCCCTGGCTGGGGATTGTGTGGTGCTGAGCTTTAGGTCACCATCTCTGGTTAAACACATATTAGAGGGCGCTTCCCAACAGGCCCCTGGATCTAACGAGATCAAAATGTTATCCTTGGGGTTCTTTTATAAATCTGACAAGGTGTCGCATTTTAGGGAACACTGGGCTGCGCCAAGAGCTTTTACACTGGTCAATCACCCCATAGTAACTAGTAATCGGGTTGTCCCCTTATCCACGTTAGAGGACAATGACTGACTGCGGGAAGTCAACGGTCCCCCCCTTATGGAGGTAATGGGGGATTCGGCAATAGTTGGCCATGGGGCCTTGGTTTGTGATGCATTGCTGGGCAGTGCAGATACCCCTACACAGGTTTTAAGCCCCATAAATGTTGGTTCCCCCAGAGCACCCCTAGTTCCTTATTCTAACCAAACCAATGACGTGGATTGCTCCGTGGCTAGTTCACCAATTAATAGCCCCCTTTTCACGGTTTCTTCATGGAACATTGCGGGGCTGGAGGCAAAGATACATGTACCGGACTGGGTCAATTTTATTGATCGATCCGATATATGAATATTTCAAGAAACCTGGGCGGTTGAAGCTTTATTTAGCACGGGTTACTTGAACTTTTTTAAACCAGCAGCTAAGGGCCCCAGGGGTAGACCGGTTGGTGGCCTGACCATCTGGGTACGTCAGTGCGAGGGTGTCTCTGTGGTTGAAGTCCCCATTGATAGCCCTGATATTATGGCTCTTAGGGTCAGTTCCTCCAAAGGCCTTAATATTCTTATTGTTAACATCTACGCGAGGTATCTTCCGGGATGGAGGTGCTCCCCAATCATTTCATGTTTGGAGGGCCTCCTCAGTCTAGAGGCAAATGCTGGCCATAAGATAGTGGCAGGGGATTTTAACACCTGTTTCGAGCCTCTGGATGAGGATGATGGGAAGATTACCGAGTCTGAGGATGCTTTGTGGGGTGTTCCCCAGTTGGAGTTAAAACCAATAAGGAAATGGACGCAGGCGGCTCTGCAAGTGAAGGGACTGTGCCTAGACAAGGGTATGAGGGCTGTAAATGGAAGATCAAAGTCTGATAGACTAGGTGAAATGACATTTGACAATGGCAGAGCTGGGAGTCGAATCGACTATATCCTAGCAAGCGTTGAGATGTGGTCGGCCATTGTAGATATGGTGGTAGTAAAAAGGCCGGAAAGTGACCACAACCCTTTGTCCCTGACCATATCTGATAATAGCTTTAGTAGCTCCCCTATAGTTGAAGGTGCTCCTATACAGGAACAAGTTACCCTAACTAATGACCAAAGAAGGGTTCGGTGGCCAAAGATTGCGACAAACAAAAAATCACGATTTTAAGTATAAATCAAAAAACAACTGAAAATATTTACAGAAAAACATGAAATATAATAAAGACTGGGGGGGAGACGCCATCTCACGGGAAGGCCAGTAGAGTACTACTGTATGCACCAGACCTAAGAGAGAAGAGTAATAGGCACCAAACTGTCCCTGTCATAAAACTAACTAGGAGAGACCTTTTCCACAATGTAAGGGGTAGATCAGCACTATCTTGCTTATTCCCCTGATGTGAATGTGGTCCTCAATGGAGCTCTTAAAAACGTCCCCACTGAGCCTCTCCTACCAAATGAGCTCCAAATAACAAAGCTTAACCAGCCGTTTATCTCTCATGAATAGGGATTCAGGCGAGCCCAAACATTTCTGAAAGCTGATCTTGCAAAATGAGTCCTTCAGGTTAGCAAGCTAGGGTATCCTCAGCCGATACTCACAGGATAAGGAATCCTTAATAATCTCCCAATTAAGGCTTCCTTCCTGAGAAGTCCATATTGATACCCAGGGCACCAAAGGGGCCAGATGCACTAGATCTGATAAATATTGCAGTGACAACTCCATATGCATAGTATAATGTGTACTGGATGGTGGAACTGAAAGAAGCCATCTACAAGCATGGTTCTGCTCGTGCTGAAGTGGTGATAAGTTAAAATAAACCCAAAAAGCCTGCCACATTCAATGTAGACGGAACACACTGACATTTTTGGATAGTATGCAACGGCAGCATAGTGGAGAGACCTTGAGGGTGTGGTAGATTTCATATGGCTCCAGTGGATTTTGAGAAGTTAAGACAAGTGCTTCCAATCTGGGTAGGCCAAGTACACAAGGAGTCAACGGAAACTTCTAGGTAAGTAAAGGCGTTGACTATAGACAAGGTGTTACTGACAATGGTTAAAATAGGGATGTTGGTTTTATCCAGACCGCTTATATGACTTGCTAAAATTGGTTGCTAAATGCAATTTACCCAGAAAAGATATGAAGGAACCCACTAGTTTGAGGAAAGCATTGGGTGTATGGGGCATGAGTACCAGATCATTGACAAAGGGAAACAGCCATTACAATGTGGCTGTTACAATGCATTCTTTTACCACGCATACGTTACAACACATGCACTTTTACCCTACTGAGGGGTCAATTAGGATGGCGGGCAGACCTGAGTCCGCCGACATCCCCGGGGTTTTGGGACCTGCCGTCAGACATGCGGTGGTCCCGCACCGTGTATCAGGATGCGACCACCACCCTGGAGGTCGCATTCCGCAGTTTAACATTGCGGGGGAGCTGCCTACAGCAGCACCCGCCGTAATGCCAAATTGCCATGTTGTGCATTTCCATGCACAACGTGGCAGGCACCACGCGGTGCCTGCCATCTTGTGCATGGAAATGGAGGGGGTACCATGGGTCCCCCCAAGTACACCCCCTACACCCCTGGGGATCTGAAACGGGCCCCTAAAGCAAATCCCTGCCCGCCTTTCCATGGCGGCATTGCCACCGTGGGAAAGGCCTTACACCGCACACATCCCAATATGGGAAGGCTGTGCCTGCTAGGCACTGCCACCATATTGTGGCCCAAGTCCGCCCGGCAAGAGCCAACCAGCGGAAAAGAGGCGGACGCACTTTGAATCTACCGCGATACCCCCGCCATTATAATATGGCGGGGGTATTACTCGTTATGACATCATAATGAGCCCCTTAGCCTTTACCACGCATTATTTCACAATGCATATGCCTTTACCACGCATGCCTTTACAATGAAATAATGTGGTACAGGTATGCATGGCAAGGACATATGCATAGTACTGGGGGTAAGGCCACATGCGTGGTAAAGCTGCTGGTGTGGTTAAGGCTATCAACGTTGTTAGATGAAACAGAGAGACCCTTCTGCTTTCTCTGTACGACCTGCACCACGCCTGAAGAGATGCCTCATTGTCGTAGTGAATGAGGTAAGGGGAAATGGGCCTGGGGCGGCTGTGGTTTTAGGGGGCAGGGGGTGGTATGCTTTTCGGGCTTTAGGGAATTTTTAAAAAGGGCTAAGGGGGTCCTGCTTTAGAGTTCAGGGCAGGGGACAGGTATTTTTAAAAAGGGCTGGGGGCCGGTGGTGTCACGCAGGGGTACTGTTTTAGGGCTTAGGGCAGGAGTCGGGTATTATTTAGAAGGGCTGGGCCCTGAGAGGCAGTCCTATGGTGTCTGCTTGTAGGGCTCAGGACGGGTAGGATATTTGTAAAAAGAGCTGGGGGCCAGGGGAGATCGTGACAAGGACCTATTTTAGGGCTAAGGGCAGGGAAAACCTTTACCATGCATATGACTTTAACATTTATGCTTTTACAAAGAAAATCATTGTAAAAGCATGTGTGGTAAAAGCAAATTCATTGTTAGAAAATGCATGATAAAGGTTATGCGTAGTAAAGGCATTCGTGTTGTAACGCACGCTTGGTGAAGGCATGCGTTGCAATGGAATGCATTGTTCCATCATACAACCTTGACAAATAACAAAGCTGGACCTGGGTTCATCCCCATAACTGGGATATGATCAGAGGCATTGACTAGATGGGGGATAAGATTGTTAATACAAATAATTAATTGTGCTGTCCCCACGATGCATCCTTGGTGAATTCCCCAGGAGAGCTCGAAAGGATTAGTCAGTTCCATCGAAGGACCATACCATAGCAGTCAAATTAGAATGAAGAGTGTGAAGAAAATTTACCAGTGGTACCTTTACCTACAGATCCAGCAGAAGCAACCACACCTTGGTACAGTTGACACAAGCAAAAGCTGTGGACAGGTCCATGAAGGTTACTTATAGTGGGCAGTGCCTAGCGATGTTGTACTTGCCCAGGATAGGGTGCAGGTTGAAATACTGCTCCACTGTACCCAGCCCCCACCTGAAATCATTGTGCCAGGAGTTTAAGATGATATTTTGTTTGGACCAAAATTTAGGCACGAATAAACCCTGCCTATGGTCTCCACAGGTCTGACAATTAAATAATTGGGTCAGTAGCACCTGAGGGTGTTTGGGTCTCCCTTCTTAAAAAAATTGGGACGATCACTGATAATGCCCAAGAGCTCTGTAACTTGTTGCTCAGGAAAATGTTGGACACATCGGTAAGCAAGGCCCCCAGATCTCAGGTTTAGTCATATACAACTTTATTTGGTTATTACAACCATCAACGTTTCAGCCAACACCTCAAACATCTCAGGTTTACATTTGATTCCCTCAATGGGCCTCCATTAGGCCCTAGGTCCTTATCCCTGGGCTTAGCTCCATAGACAAGAAGACTTCAGCTAAAGTGAAGGACAGAAACAAGGCTCCCATCAGCTTACTCTTTAGTAAGTGAGTTAGGCACCCTTCCTCAACAGACTGACAGATTGACTGGAAATGCCTAACCCACTTACTACCAATGATACTACAGGTCAACGTATTTAGCAGGGCAGCCCTCTGTCAAAATCTATTGACTGTGTCTCAGAAGATTTTACTATTCTTATCAACCGTAGCATCCTCCAGTTATTTCCAGCCTGCCCTGGACAAATCATTTCCCCTGGTTTTTTTGTGTTGGAACTGGCCCTTCTTGCAGGGTCATCCTCAAACTTTTTGCTTCTTCCTCCCTTATTTTTCCTGACCCGTGGCTGTTGGCAATAGGACTCTGCGCACTTTACCACTGCTGATCAGTGCTAAAGTGCATATGCTCTCTGTGTAAATTGTATTGTAATTGGATATACATGATTGGCATATTTGTATCACCATGAAGTCCCTAGTAAAGTGCACTGGGTGTGCCAGGGCTGGTGATGACAAATGCTACTAGTGGGCCTGTAGCACTGATTGTGCCACCCACATGAGTAGCCCTAAAATGGTGTCTCAGGCCTCCCACCGCAGTGCCCGTGTGCAGTCTGTGAACTGCCATGTCCTCCTGGTCAGTGTCCCCACTGACCAGGCCTAACCCGTCCCTTTTTGTGCACATTGGTCACCCCTATGGAAGGCCCAAGGTACCCCCCTGGGCAGGGTGCAGTGTATGTGAAAGGTAGAGCATGTACTGGTGCAGGTGACATGCTCTGGTAGTGAATTACAGCCATTTTCATTTTTCACTCCTGCAAGGCTATCTTGATCCATAGACTATCATGGGGGATGCTGGCTACAGTGGCTACCAGCATTTCTTCCCATAGGAACAAGATAGGACATAAAAGTCTGGTATCCCTGAACTCAGAATTTAATAACACATCTTTTAGGAAAGGTGTTTTTTAACTCCTGTGTTTAAGAATAGCACTTTTAGAAAGTTGCTGTTCTCTTGTCTGACCTTTCTGTGTGCATTGGCCTGTTTGTGGATTGACTGTCTGGTTTGAGAGTGACAGGGGCTGGGGATTCCCCAGGAGGCTGGCTGAGTCAGCCCTAGGCTGAATGACTACATTTGCAACTTGAGTGGTGGGAGGAGTTAGCACCTGGGCCTGAATAGGACTGTGCCCGCCCCCCACAGTGCTGGCTCCACCCCATGTGGTGTGTCTGATGTCTCTGCCCTGCACTGTGAAAGGAGAGAAGGAATCATGTCAACAAAGTGCTCCAGGGCTGTGCTTTCCCTCCACAATGCTGGCTCCACCTCCTGCTGGGCGGCTGACGACCCTGACCCTCTCTCTGAAAGGAAGGGCGAGGCCAGGAAAACAAAGTGCTCAAGGAACACCCAGAACTGGTTCTGACCGGGCTCAGAGCCCTCCTGCACAAAGGGAACAAAGACTTTTAGGGGTATAAGTACAGGACCCCTGACTACAGAAAATTAGATCATCCTGGAATCAAGAAGGAACCTCTGCCAAGAAGAAAGCTGAAACTGAAGAAGGAAGATTGTCCAGCTGTTGCTCTGCTGGATTGCCCTGCTGTTGCTTTGCTGCCAAGGAGAGGGGAAGGACTTTGCTGTGTGCTGTGTCCCCTTGCTTGAAGGAATCTCCAAGAGCCTGAGAAGAGCTGGCTCCCTGTTCTGAAGTCCCAGGAACAAAAGGACTTCACCCCCAGCTTCCCCTGAGCTCTACTGAGAGAGTTCTGTCCTTCCTGGAGTGCTTGGCCCCTGTGTGGTGCCTCTGGAAGTTGTACTTGTGCTGGGAAGCTGGAAACTGAGCTTGAGAGACTTTGGTACAGAAAAGTTATCGCATCGCTCGCTGCAGAGCGCAGCCCCGACAGTGCAAGGAAATTCCCGCCGCTACGAACGTCGAGATCGTCTCAGCGCCTGTTGCCGTTGTCAGGGCCGTCGCATCCTTCGCTTGCGGGACGCACCCGATCGGTGCGGGAAGCCTAACATCGCTGCGAGTGTCGTCGCAGAGCCTGTCGTCGCTGGGTGAGATCGCCGCACCGCCTGCTTGCGGACCGCATTACGTCGCTGCGAGAGTCATCGCCGAAGCCATCGCATCAAGGAGCTGCGAGAGAGAAGATCACCGCTGGTCCGCGCATCGTCGCCCGGAGATCGTCGCAACTCCAAAGATCGTCGCATCATGCCTTTGCGAGAGCAAACTTCCTATGGAACCTACGCACCGGAATCCATACAAGTGGCCTTCCTCCCCATACAGACCGGATTCATCGCAACACGCACGCTGCTGCAGCGGGGCTGTCGCAAACGCCTCCCAGGGTCTCGGGAGCAATGCATCGCTTGTTTTCCACCGCACCAGCTTCTGCTTTTGGAACTTTGTCGCAACTAAAGGTACTGTGAGCTAAACGTGACGCAACTGTGAACTTTTCACGTAACTGAGGATTATTTTTATCGCAACCTAAATAACTTTTATCGCAACCTTAAGAACTCTTTTGAAACCATATTCTTGAACTGTGTATGTTGGATTTTTGTCGTTTTGGTCTTGTGTAGTTTAGATTAAATACCTTTATTTTTCTAAACTGTTGTGGAGTCAGTTTGTGGTGTTTTCACTGTGTTACTGTGAGTGTTGGTACAAATACTTTACACATTGCTTCTGGTTAGCCTAGACTGCTCGTGCCAAGCTACCTAGAGGGTGAGCAGGGGTTATCTCAGAGGGTTTCCTCCTTACCCTGACTAGAAGCAAGGGCCCTATTTGGACAGTGGTACCTACCCCTGCCAACTAGAGACCGCCATTTCTAACATTGTTGGTCAGCGGTGGGGATTTGAACTTGTATTTGTACTAGACCCACAGTGATTGGTGTACATCACTAGTGAATGCAGACCACTACGCCACCGCATACTAAATTTTTTATTTTTGGTTCTATTTTTGATCATAACCCTGAAAGAATCCAAGCATCATGTCTCAGCATGGTAAACCAGCAAGTTATGTTGCAGAACTGGAGTTTGATATTGAAATGTTAAGTGATTACAAAGTAGGTCAACTCAGGCAGTTCTGCAGGAACTTTGGATGCCTCATGAAGTGCTGCTCCAAGAAGGAGGAGCTACAGGAGGCCTTAAGGGCCTGGTGGGAGACCAAAGAGGCTGGGGAGACAGATGATGCAGAAGTGGATGAGGATGCACAAAGGAATGGTTTCAGGCCACAGGATCTGCCTGTGTCCAGAGCAGCCTCAAGGGACGGCAGCAACCATTCAGCTGAAAGTTTTTCCCCAGAGGAGTTGGAGGAAAACCAAAGGGCTAGAGATCATAAGTTAGAAATGTTGAGGCTTGAAATGGAGCTGAAGCAAATGGAAAGGGCGGTGGAGGAGAGCAAAAATGCCTGTGCCCTGGATGAATTGAAATTGACCTTGGCCCATGAAGTAAGAATGAGGAAGGTTGAGGTAGAGCTCAAGAGGCGTGAGGCCATGAGGGTCTCAGCTGAAGAAGAAACATGGGTAGCTATAGAGGTGAGCTTTTCTGAGTTGGAGGTGGAGTCCAGCTCAGATGGTGGCAGCAAGATTATAGTTTCCAGTGCTGAGAGAAAGGTACAAACACCCAGAGATGTGGAGCCTGACTTGAGGGAGGGTGTTGGACTTGGCCCGTCTGGCAGGTCCACCCCTGAAGTTTTTATGGTATATGTAACCTGGGGATGGTGATTCCCCCTCTGAGTGCGTGTGAAGAGAGAGAGACCTACCCTTCCATAGGAATGCATGGGGAATGTATGTGTCCTCGGTAGTCCCCGATGCGTAGGGTGTGCAGGGTCAAGTCTGGTATGTATGAACTCGTGAGATTGAATGCTGCGCAACGGTATATGCGGCATGAGTGTGTCTAGTGTAGAAGTCCCCCTTTTAGAAGTTGGCATATTTGTGGAAGGTGTGCCTGGCGTATGATTGGCTGAGGCTGGCTGGGGAGCCTGGCTCCAGTGGTCTGTGTGGGTCTGCCCCGGGGATGAATGGAGAGATTAGCATGCTGATGTGAGGGAGGAGCTGTGCCTGTATCCTGTATGGGGCTGGGCTTTCCCCCACAATGCTGGCTCCGCCCCCCTGGGGTGCGTCTGATGACTGTCCTGCCTGATGAATGAAAGGGGTGGTCGGGGGAAACAAGAGACTCCCAAAGCCAGCTGCGACTGGTTTCTCCCCACCCAGCACCTTTAGACAAAGGAATATATGGTATAAAAAGAGGCTGTGACCTCTTCTCAAATGTTCTTGTTCCCACTTGAATCTGCCAGGAGCTGTTGCTGCTTGGGCCCAGGGTTGGCTTGCCTCCCTGGGCCCTGCCCTTCTCCTGGACTCCTGATGGCCTTGCCCTGCTAGGAGCTGCTGTGCTCCTCCCGCGGTCCTGGACTTGGATGGACTGTTGCTAGCTTTACTTAGCGCTTGGGAGCGCTGCACCTCTGCCCTGGCGCCTGAAAGCGCTTTACCTTCCACTGATAGCGCTGGAAGCGCTGTCCCTTGACCCCCTAGCGCTGGCGAGCGCTCTTCATTCCCTCAGCGCTTGGGAGCGCTGTTTATGTGAGCCGGTGCCACCCGGCATTTGCCCTGAGATTTCCCCCGTCACCGCCGCAGCCCGGAGCCCGCTGGAGAGGCGCTGCGCCCGCCTCCCTATCCAGGGCCGCGCTGCCATTGGCGGCCCCGGAGAAGCATTGCCGCGATCTCATTGGTCGCCGGCCCGGGATTCCCCTGTCACGTGATGTCCCCAGGCCGCGCCGTGATTGGCCGCCGGCCCGAGGAGAAGAGGAAGGCCGGCCGATGGAGTGCGTCTAAGCAGGAGCAGCGGGAGCCTACTCCGCGCTCCTGCCCTGCCCCGAGAAACTGCCAACACCCCCCCGGGGCTCCCAAGAGTGAGGGAGAGCCCCGGGGAGCAACGAGAAGCCTGCGCAGCAGCAGAGACCGGCGCGTCTGACCGGTGAGTGCTGCAGTGCGTGAGAGGGAGGAGGGGCGTCGGGCACATTATCGGTGCTCGCCCCTCCCCCCGAGTGAGTCCCCAGTCGTGCCCTGAGGCCCGTGGGGCCCCCAGTGATGCCGGGTCCCCCGAAGGGGACCCCGCCTGCCCTACCTTGCCTCCTGAGCCCCCGAGAGGCTCCGTCCTTGTCCCTTGAGCCCGAGAGGCTCCACCGTGGCTCTTTGTTCTGCGAGCCCCGAGAGGCCCCACGTGCCCCTCATTTCCTCAAGCCCCGAGAGGCTCCACCTTGGGCCCTTGCCCTGTCGAGCCTGCTAGGCTCACGCCCTGCATCTTTGTTCTTGAGCCCTAAAGGCTCCTTCATGGCGCTCATTCCTCCTGAGCCTGCGAGGCTCCACCCCTGCCCCTGTGCTCCGAGCCTGCGAGGCTCCACCCCTGCCCCTGTGCTCCGAGCCTGCGAGGCTCCAACCTGTGCCCTCATCATTTCAGCTGCCCAGCACTTTGTGGGCAGCTGCTACGTTTAGGTGTGCTCTAGGCTACCTGCAGCCTTCCTGACATTGAGACTTTGGGTGTCCTAGCCCCGGAAAAGGCCGCTGGCCTGTTAGAAGTTATTGTTTGATGTTCTATGTGATCCCTGAGAGAGTATTCTGCGTGCGCCTCCAAAGGTGCCCCTGTTATGTTACGTGCTTGTACTTCCTTCCCTCCTAAGTATCCTAGGTCTCATGTATATGACTTCTGGTTAGAGTGAGTTCTACTGCTAGTTCTATTGTGGTCCAGGTTGTCCTGTGTTCTAAATGCTAGCTCCTGGTTGTGATGTGTTCTGGTACTAGTTCTAGGAAGCTCCCAGATGTTATATGTCCTAAATGCCAGTTCTATCATGCGCATAACCCTGACAGTGGTCCCCAGACCCTGTCCTGTATATATTCCCTTGTAAACCCTGCCCGTGCCCCTGGCACCTTGTAAATTGTGTATTTACCCTTAAGTGTGTCCTAATACAAAGACTATTTCCATATATACTTGGTGTGGAGTTCCTTTTGTGGGAGGCCTGGGATGTTGCTGTTGGTGGGTGCGTGCGCAAATGCTTCACACATGTCCTCCGAGATAGGCCTGGCTGCCCGCGCCGCGTTACCTAGAGGGCGAGCAGGGGTCGACTTTATATAGGAGTGGGGTCTCTGACTGGCTGTGGCGCAAGCCCTGGCCGGCCGGGGGTCCCATTTCCTACACTGGTGGCAGCGGTGGGATCCGGACTTGTGTTTGCGCAGTACCACAACTATAACTGGCCTCCCTACAAAAACTCTGTATTGTAACTGGTCGCAAAGAAAGGAGATTATTGTTTTTAGGAGGTTACTTAAATGTCCGTTCTGTGAAAAATGTGTTCTGGTTAGGTGACCCTAGCCCGGGAGGGTAGATCAACCCCCTAGTGCAATGTGTTTTCTGGATTCACCAGAAGGGTGGGATCCAGTGGTGGCAGCATAATTGTGTTCAACGTGTATGGTCCTTGTCCCTCTCCTAGAGTAATGGTACCTGTGCCACATGGGTCAGGTTGAGGAATCAGGGGCGGTGGAAACTGTCTCACCAGTCCAGGGGAGGGTGTGTGGATGAATGTTGAGGTGTGCTGATTAATGGAGTGTAAGTTCTCTGAGAGGGGGAGCTTGCTGAATAATGGAGTGTAAGTTCTCTGGGATGGGGAGCTTGCTGAATTAACGATAATTGTGTCTTACCTACCCTGCTGAAAGCGTTTGATGCATCATGTGTTCCGTACACCGCTGAATGTGTTTTATGCGTCAGGTGTCCCCCTTGTTGAATGTGTGTAAAGTTGTATCCCGGACAAGGAAGACCTGCTGGCTCGGCCGCGGCTTACCTTGGGGAGAGCGGAACACTGAGACCTGCTGGCTCGGCCGCGGCTCATCTTGTTTGTATTTATGTTGAGTTGTATCCCGGTCAAGGAAGACCAGCTGGCTCGGCCGCGGCTTACTTTAGGGGAGAATTGATCACTGAGACCTGCTGGCGCTGCCGCGGCTCATCTTGTTGTGTTTTAGGCGTCAGGTGTCGCCCTGGCTGAATTTATGTTTAGTTGTATCCCGGTCAAGGAAGACCTGCTGGCTCGGCCGCGGCTTACTTTAGGGGAGAGTTGATCACGGAGACCTGCTGGCGCGGCCGCGGCTCATCTTGTTGTGTTTTAGGTGTCAGGTGTCGCCCTGGCTGAATTTATGTTAAGTTGTATCCCGGACAAGGAAGACCTGCTGGCTCAGCCGCGGCTTGCCTTGGGGAGAGCTGAACGCTTAGTTCCCAGGTGGAAGACCAGTGGAGGGAGGAAGTTCCAAGACTGGTAGGAAAGTGTGTTCTGAGGGTGTTTCTCCTGGGAGAACGCGGAACCTCAGAAGTAGAGGTAGGGTGGGGCATTCTTGCCCGTGACCTCTGGCAAACCTGAGGGTGCGGACCCTAGGTGGAAGGAACAGTGGTAGTCGTGGCTACACTGAGAAAGGGAGTGGAGAATGGCTCTTGTGGGCCCGGGGTACCCCCCCCCCACTTCGGATTAGCAGGGACCAGTGGTATCTGGATGGCTTGGGGCCTGGTCCTAGTCAGTGACAACTAAGGAGTACCAGGGGAGTAGCCTGGTTGGGCCTATGTCTTCATTTATTTCTTTATTTTTAACTTTTTTTTATTTTTAAATCTGGGTATGTCTTTTGGTCCGGCAGTGCGGGCCGCGTCCACGTTCTATCGCCCTGCAGCAGGGAAGTCCATCACGGTAGTGATTGGTCTGCCCTGCGTTTGGGCTGGGAGGGGCATGTGTTGGACTTGGCCCGTCTGGCAGGTCCACCCCTGAAGTTTTTATGGTATATGTAACCTGGGGATGGTGATTCCCCCTCTGAGTGCGTGTGAAGAGAGAGAGACCTACCCTTCCATAGGAATGCATGGGGAATGTATGTGTCCTCGGTAGTCCCCGATGCGTAGGGTGTGCAGGGTCAAGTCTGGTATGTATGAACTCGTGAGATTGAATGCTGCGCAACGGTATATGCGGCATGAGTGTGTCTAGTGTAGAAGTCCCCCTTTTAGAAGTTGGCATATTTGTGGAAGGTGTGCCTGGCGTATGATTGGCTGAGGCTGGCTGGGGAGCCTGGCTCCAGTGGTCTGTGTGGGTCTGCCCCGGGGATGAATGGAGAGATTAGCATGCTGATGTGAGGGAGGAGCTGTGCCTGTATCCTGTATGGGGCTGGGCTTTCCCCCACAATGCTGGCTCCGCCCCCCTGGGGTGCGTCTGATGACTGTCCTGCCTGATGAATGAAAGGGGTGGTCGGGGGAAACAAGAGACTCCCAAAGCCAGCTGCGACTGGTTTCTCCCCCACCCAGCACCTTTAGACAAAGGAATTTATGGTATAAAAAGAGGCTGTGACCTCTTCTCAAATGTTCTTGTTCCCACTTGAATCTGCCAGGAGCTGTTGCTGCTTGGGCCCAGGGTTGGCTTGCCTCCCTGGGCCCTGCCCTTCTCCTGGACTCCTGATGGCCTTGCCCTGCTAGGAGCTGCTGTGCTCCTCCCGCGGTCCTGGACTTGGATGGACTGTTGCTAGCTTTACTTAGCGCTTGGGAGCGCTGCACCTCTGCCCTGGCGCCTGAAAGCGCTTTACCTTCCACTGATAGCGCTGGAAGCGCTGTCCCTTGACCCCCTAGCGCTGGCGAGCGCTCTTCATTCCCTCAGCGCTTGGGAGCGCTGTTTATGTGAGCCGGTGCCACCCGGCATTTGCCCTGAGATTTCCCCCGTCACCGCCGCAGCCCGGAGCCCGCTGGAGAGGCGCTGCGCCCGCCTCCCTATCCAGGGCCGCGCTGCCATTGGCGGCCCCGGAGAAGCATTGCCGCGATCTCATTGGTCGCCGGCCCGGGATTCCCCTGTCACGTGATGTCCCCAGGCCGCGCCGTGATTGGCCGCCGGCCCGAGGAGAAGAGGAAGGCCGGCCGATGGAGTGCGTCTAAGCAGGAGCAGCGGGAGCCTACTCCGCGCTCCTGCCCTGCCCCGAGAAACTGCCAACACCCCCCCGGGGCTCCCAAGAGTGAGGGAGAGCCCCGGGGAGCAACGAGAAGCCTGCGCAGCAGCAGAGACCGGCGCGTCTGACCGGTGAGTGCTGCAGTGCGTGAGAGGGAGGAGGGGCGTCGGGCACATTATCGGTGCTCGCCCCTCCCCCCGAGTGAGTCCCCAGTCGTGCCCTGAGGCCCGTGGGGCCCCCAGTGATGCCGGGTCCCCCGAAGGGGACCCCGCCTGCCCTACCTTGCCTCCTGAGCCCCCGAGAGGCTCCGTCCTTGTCCCTTGAGCCCGAGAGGCTCCACCGTGGCTCTTTGTTCTGCGAGCCCCGAGAGGCCCCACGTGCCCCTCATTTCCTCAAGCCCCGAGAGGCTCCACCTTGGGCCCTTGCCCTGTCGAGCCTGCTAGGCTCACGCCCTGCATCTTTGTTCTTGAGCCCTAAAGGCTCCTTCATGGCGCTCATTCCTCCTGAGCCTGCGAGGCTCCACCCCTGCCCCTGTGCTCCGAGCCTGCGAGGCTCCACCCCTGCCCCTGTGCTCCGAGCCTGCGAGGCTCCAACCTGTGCCCTCATCATTTCAGCTGCCCAGCACTTTGTGGGCAGCTGCTACGTTTAGGTGTGCTCTAGGCTACCTGCAGCCTTCCTGACATTGAGACTTTGGGTGTCCTAGCCCCGGAAAAGGCCGCTGGCCTGTTAGAAGTTATTGTTTGATGTTCTATGTGATCCCTGAGAGAGTATTCTGCGTGCGCCTCCAAGGGTGCCCCTGTTATGTTACGTGCTTGTACTTCCTTCCCTCCTAAGTATCCTAGGTCTCATGTATATGACTTCTGGTTAGAGTGAGTTCTACTGCTAGTTCTATTGTGGTCCAGGTTGTCCTGTGTTCTAAATGCTAGCTCCTGGTTGTGATGTGTTCTGGTACTAGTTCTAGGAAGCTCCCAGATGTTATATGTCCTAAATGCCAGTTCTATCATGCGCATAACCCTGACAGTGGTCCCCAGACCCTGTCCTGTATATATTCCCTTGTAAACCCTGCCCGTGCCCCTGGCACCTTGTAAATTGTGTATTTACCCTTAAGTGTGTCCTAATACAAAGACTATTTCCATATATACTTGGTGTGGAGTTCCTTTTGTGGGAGGCCTGGGATGTTGCTGTTGGTGGGTGCGTGCGCAAATGCTTCACACATGTCCTCCGAGATAGGCCTGGCTGCCCGCGCCGCGTTACCTAGAGGGCGAGCAGGGGTCGACTTTATATAGGAGTGGGGTCTCTGACTGGCTGTGGCGCAAGCCCTGGCCGGCCGGGGGTCCCATTTCCTACAGAGGGGGTCGACATACACCAGGGGGTTCAGGTTTATGATGTAGCTCCAGTGGAGTGCAGTGTCCCTGAAGTAGATTGGGAGACTGGCACGGGGGACCATATTCCTAGTGGTGGGAGGGACACTCTACTGACTCTAGATGAGAGGTATAGGGAGAGGGATTCCCCCATGGTAGAAACCTTGGTATGTGTGTGTGAAGACCAGCCAGAAGAGTGTGGGTTGTGTGACAGAGACAGTCAGATAGTGTCTTGCCAGTCTCAGGAGAGCGGTGTGGGGTACTTGTGTGAGGCACTGGAGGGTGAGGCAAAGGGTAGCTTGGTTAACAACTGGGGGGGGGCTGTGTGATTCATTTGTTGGAGAGTATATTTTAAGTCTCTGTTTTCCAGAGCTATGCCAACACCCGGTGGAGTGTGAGTTCTCTGACCCCAGAGAGCTTGCATTGGAGGCAGACCTCTTGGTGGATTCCAAAGGGTCTGAAGAGGCATTGGGGAGTAATCCCAAGAGGAGTGGCTTAGATGTCTTCCAGGCCTGTGAGGTGGAAGAGGTTCAGTGTAGCCCAGTTAGGTCCCAGTGTAGTGGGAGGGGTGTAGGGGCTCATGTCCGGTCTCAGTGGAGAAGGAGTGAGTGTGGGACGTGTGTCTCACGTGCCCGAAACTCAGTCTCAGGGCCTGGAGGGTTCCTTAAGGGAACACCTGGTTGGGGACCTAGACTGTACTAATAGGCCATTTGAGGAGGATCTCCTTGTGTCTGGTGACGGGGGAGTGCCTGTAACCAGGCCTCCATCGGTTCTGGTGTCTGGCAGTGCCACTCCAGTTGGGAGGGTGCAAAAGTCCAGTCTGAGGGGTGAGAGGGGGAAGGAGTCCCCAGTGGGAGAACCAGTGGGTCAGGGACCAGTCAGAAGGGCTGAGTCCCCAGTGAGTGACCATGGTGACCTCACTTCTGTCCTGGGGGATCTTCCCGCGCTGTCAGGTGGACAGGGGTCAGGAGACCTGCGCCAGGCAGACCGTCACAGGACACTTGAGTTGTGTGTCACCCTCAAGGGGGTACTGTGTGAGTCCCCAGAAGTCCTGTCGTGCCAGGCAAGTGCACAACCACAGGTATTGGTCCCTGGGTTGGGAGACCAGGTTCAGGATCTGCCTGACCTGGAAGGAAGGACATCTGTAACCAGTGTCCTGACCAGTTTGGCTTCCAGAGGTACCCCTCCAGTAGGGAGGGTGCAGTGCTCTGGAAGGGGGTGCAGAGGGAGGGAGTCCTCGCCTCCGACCCCGGTGCAACCTGAGGGGTTAAACCCTAGGTTGGGAGACCAGTTGCTGGAGGAAGATCCTGAACTGGTGGGTGAATGGTGCGGGACACCTGCCACAGGTGCCCTGACTATTCTAGAAGGGGGTACCGCTCCAGGTGGGAGGGTAGAGAGCCCCAAGGAAGAGGAGGACCTGGTGTGGGGAAGCCCACCCCAGCCTCCTGTCCAGCCGCTGGATACAGGTCCGGGACTGGTGGGTCAGTGCCAGGATGTTAGACCTGACATGACAAGAGAGGGAGTGGACAAAGGGTGCCAAGCACCTAGGGCTACTGCCCCCCACTCTCTGATGCCACAGAGGTTTGAGGGCCCTGAGAGGCATAAGGCCTGGGTCTCATACCTGATCACTGGCGGTGGTCACTGTGGCTTGCTATCTGTCTGTTGGGACACACCGGTGAGCAAGTTAAGTTTAGGTGCTGCACAGGTGATGCCCACAGGTGAGGAGAAGGGTTCCATATGGATTGGCAGGGTGGACCCTGAGAGTATGGATAGAGTGATTGAACTGGGTTTAGGACGGCATAGAACAGGACTGCCCTGCTGTGTGGGCCAGTTTCTGTATTCTATCGCCTTAAGCAGGGAATACCATTGAGGTATCGTTTGGTCTACCCTGGCTTTAGGCTGGAAGGGGGTTGTGTTGGAACTGGCCCTTCTTGCAGGGTCCTCCTCAAACTTTTTGCTTCTTCCTCCCTTATGTTTCCTGACCCACGGCTGTTGGCAATTGGACTCTGCGCACTTTACCACTGCTGATCAGTGCTAAAGTGCATATGCTCTCTGTGTAAATTGTCTTGTAATTGGATACACATAATTGGCATATTTGTATCACCATGAAGTCCCTAGTAAAGTGCACTGGGTGTGCCAGGGGTGGTGATGACAAATGCTACTAGTGGGCCTGCAGCACTGATTGTGCCACCCACATGAGTAGCCCTAAAATGGTGTCTCAGGCCTGCCACCGCAGTGCCTGTGTGCAGTCTGTGAACTGCCATGTCCTCCTGGTCAGTGTCCCCACTGACCAGGCCTAACCCTTCCCTTTTTGTGCACATTGGTCACCCCTATGGAAGGCCCAAGGTACCCCCCTGGGCAGGGTGCAGTGTATGTGAAAAGTAGAGCATGTACTGGTGCAGGTGACATGCTCTGGTAGTGAATTACAGCCATTTTCGTTTTTCACTGCTGCAAGGCTATCTTGCTCCATAGGCTATCATGGGGGATGCTGGCTACAGTGGCTACCAGCATTTCTTCCCATAGGAACAAGATAGGACATAAAAGTCTGGTATCCCTGAACTCAGAATTTAATAACACATCTTTTAGGAAAGGTGGTTTTTAACTCCTGTGTTTGAGAATAGCACTTTTAGAAAGTTGCTGTTCTCTTGTCTGACCTTTCTGTGTGCCTTGGCCTGTTTGTGGATTGACTGTCTGGTTTGAGAGTGACAGGGGCTGGGGATTCCCCAGGAGGCTGGCTGAGTCAGCCCTAGGCTGAATGACTACATTTGCAACTTGAGTGGTGGGAGGAGTTAGCACCTGGGCCTGAATAGGACTGTGCCCGCCCCCCCCACAGTGCTGGCTCCACCCCCTGTGGTGCGTCTGATGTCTCTGCCCTGCACTGTGAAAGGAGAGAAGGAATGTTGTCAACAAAGTGCTCCAGGGCTGTGCTTTCCCTCCACAATGCTGGCTCCACCTCCTGCTGGGCGGCTGACGACCCTGCCCCTCTCTGAAAGGAAGGGAGAGGCAGGAAAACAAAGTGCTCAAGGAACACCCAGAACTGGTTCTGACCGGGCTCAGAGCCCTCCTGCACAAAGGGAACAAATACTTTTAGGGGTATAAGTACAGGACCCCTGACTACAGAAAATTAGATCATCCTGGAATCAAGAAGGAACCTCTGCCAAGGAGAAAGCTGAAACTGAAGAAGGAAGATTGTCCAGCTGTTGCTCTGCTGGATTGCCCTGCTGTTGCTTTGCTGCCAAGGAGAGGGGAAGGACTTTGCTGTGTGCTGTGTCCCCTTGCTTGACGGAATCTCCAAGAGCCTGAGAAGAGCTGGCTCCCTGTTCTGAAGTCCCAGGAACAAAAGGACTTCACCCCCAGCTTCCCCTGAGCACTACTGAGAGAGTTCTGTCCTTCTTGGAGTGCTTGGCCCCTGTGTGGTGCCTCTGGAAGTTGTACTTGTGCTGGGAAGCTGGAAACTGAGCTTGAGAGACTTTGGTACAGAAAAGTTATCGCATCGCTCGCTGCAGAGCGCAGCCCCGACAGTGCGAGGAAATTCCCGCCGCTATGAAGGTTGAGATCATCGTAGCGCCTGTTGCCGCTGTCAGAGCCGTCGCATCCTTCGCTTGCGGGAGGCACCCGATCGGTGCGGGAGGCTTAACATCGCTGCGAGTGTCGTCGCAGAGCCTGTCATCACTGGGTGAGATCGCCGCACCGCCTGCTTGCGGACCGCATCACATCGCTGCGAGAGTCATTGCCGAAGCCATCGCATCAAGGAGCTGCGAGAGAGAAGATCACCGCTGGTCCGTGCATCGTCGCCCCGGAGATCGTCGCAACTCCAAAGATCGTTGCATCGTGCCTTTGCGAGAGCAAACTTCCTACGGAAGCTACGCACCGGAATCCATACAAGTGGCCTTCCTCCCCATACAGACCGGATTCGTCGCAACACGCCCGCTGCTGCAGCGGGGCTGTCGCAAACGCCTCCCAGGGTCTCAGGAGCAACGATTGCCTGTTTTCCACCGCACCAGCTTCTGCTTTTGGAACTTTGTCGCAACTAAAGGTACTGTGAGCTAAACGTGACGCAACTGTGAACTTTTCACGTAACTGTGGATTATTTTTATTGCAACCTAAAGAACTTTTATTGCAACCTTAAGAACTCTTTTGAAACCATATTCCTGAACTGTGTATGTTGGATTTTTGTCGTTTTGGTCTTGTGTAGTTTATATTATATACCTTTATTTTTCTAAACTGTTGTGGAGTAAGTTTGTGGTGTTTTCACTGTGTTTCTGTGAGTGTTGGTACAAATACTTTACACATTGCCTCTGGTTAGCCTAGACTGCTCGTGCCAAGCTACCTAGAGGGTGAGCAGGGGTTATCTCAGACGGTTTCCTCCTTACCCTGACTAGAAGCAAGGGTCCCTATTTGGACAGTGGTAACTACCCCTGCCAACTAGAGACCCCCATTTCTAACAATTAGCATACATTTATAATGTTTGCAGGTTTTTATTACATTGGCCTGGATTCTTGGCTTGGCCGTCATGACCTTCCTATGGTGACGATTAGCAATAGAACATTTGGTGTTGAACCATTTGGACGCTCAGGAGTAATCTTCATGGACTTCATTAGGTTCTCTTTAATGCAAATACTGAGATTCCTGAAGTGGACCACAATAGTTTCCCCTCCAGTAAAGCCTGACAAGCAGATGAGTAAAATATCCAAATATTTAGCAAGGAGGGGTGGAAGATAGAGCTCCGGTTCACCCAGGACCCAACTTAGCTTAAGTCAATTGTTAGAAGGAGATGGAGGATTTAGTTGCTTTCCAAGGGATGCCACTTTTTGTATTGGGAAAAGTCCTAATGCCACAAGGGTGTTGTCGTTGCCCCAATGAGTTTCTAATGTGTAGCCCTCAGTAAAAATTGAGGACAGATTGCACGTTGAAAATATATAGGGCCTGATTTGGATGACTGTCAGAGCATCCGACCACCACTGCAGCGGGTTGCAAACCGACCAACTTGTAGTCGGCGGTTCCACCTGCCATAATATGATGGGGCTGCCATACAGGTGGTTGGAAACCTCCTCTTTTCCATTGCGGCTTGTGCTGTGGCCTGGAAAAGGGCCACAGCACAAGTCACAGTGGAAAGGGGGATGTTTTGAAATATCCATGCACTGTGTGCCAGGCACCATGTGGTGCCTGCCACACAGCGTATGGATGTTTGTGGCGGCGCCACAGGTGCCCATGGGGCCCTGCTAGGGGCTGCCCAAGTTCCTTTCCGACAGCATTTTCATGGCAGTCTGACTGCCATGAAAAGGCTGCCGGAAAGGGACATCATAATCCCTACGGCGGTGCTTGCGCAGACACCGTTCCTATTTTAGGGATTGACCAACAGCCAGATTGGCTCCTTACGCCAGTTAGATGCGTTGGTCGGTCTCTCTGACTGCCATCCTCATCAGGCCCATAATCTATATTGGAAGGACGACCCCTTCCTCTAAAAGTTGGCACAGGAGGGTCCCCTTTATCAAAGCACTGGATGATATTAACAAGGTTTCACACCACTATGCATGATTCCGGCTCAGAACCTCTGTGATCCATGTCCTCAACATAGTCAACTACAGGCTCCCCCCCCCCCCCACACCCCTCCCAGCTCTTAGCATTAATTCTCAGCTTTGCATTAAAATAGCCACAAATAATACAGTTCGGTTGAGCCACCCCACTAAAACAAGGGACTTTAAGTTCCTCCAAAAAAGAAAATCATTTGGCAACATTGCTGTAAAGTGCATTTGCGAAATCATGTTTATAAAAATTGATCAAATAAAAATAAAGGGAACTAGTGGTGTCCTTGATTAACAAAGCCTGGAAGGCGGAACGAGTATCCAATTCAACCACTGAGCAATTGAAATGAATCCAAATCAAGAGACCGCCTTTGGCTCCGGCATGAAGTGTAGTGGTGACTCTTGAAAAAGATTAATATCAAAGTGACTTAAAAAAGCAAACTAGTCGTGCGCATTTTGCTGCCCGGGTGCAATAACGCACAGCAAAACACTACTTGCTTTGTTCTAAAAATCATAATTATTTGTCACATTTTTAAGCTGCCATATTTAGTTTCTTGTTCATCCATATTTCAAAGTTTTTTCTCTCCACTTTCTTCATTTCCCTTAAGCATTTGTCATACAACAAGATCCTCAATTCATTTCATACCTCACTGCGTTCTTCCTCAGGAGAAATATCAAACTCACCCTTACTTTATTTTCATAGTTCCCTCCATGTCATTCTTTGTCTTTTTTGCATTCGCTTCGTTTGAGTTCATTTGTATTCTGAATATCTTACTGTAATAAAAGATAATTCATTAAGCAGCCATATAGGTATTTCTTTTAAGATGCATGTTCATCTTCCCATAATACACTGTTGGTAGTCGATATCTCTGTGCTGTGGATTTCCAGCCTTATCAGAATGAAGATGTTGTTCAGAAAAGTCTCTGTTTATTCATTAATGTAAGCTGCTTTTTCATAGATATTTTGTGTTATTAATTTCCCTCTTTTTTCAGTGCTGTGTGCCACTGAAGCAGTGTGGACGAGAAATACTAAACATGACAACATTACTGTAATTTAAGGGTATACGTGAAATAAAACGAAAGGAAAATCTTTGAAAAGTTGAAAGAATATGAAGTAGGTATAAAAGCTTGAAAAAATCTATTGAAAATTTCAGAAATAAAACAAAGATGTGTTTTGTGCCAGGAATGATGGCATCCAAGCGGCAAGACAAGCGAGAGAGAAGTTAATCTACAGCGGTACTTGCGACCAGAGGGACTGCGTCACGCCATGCCGAGAGAGAAATAAATTAACATCAAGTGGTTTGCAAAGACAGACTATAATGAGGTATGCATTAATGAGAAGCAGCTATTTTGCATGATGTAATTGAAGACATTTCTCCTTCACTGTTTGTGCATTGGCTATTAGAAAAGCGCATAGCTGTGGAAAACATCAATCTTTCCCATTTCAAATGGATTTTGTGAGGAGCACTTTGTTGAGTGGAATGCAAGGTGACCAAGACAAAAGCTAAAGTACTTGAGAGTTATGCTTACTGGAGATATTAGGAATTTGGCTAATTCGAAACATACTGTCGAGTATGTGAAGCTCATGTTTCCGAGGTTTAAAGCGTTTAAACATATCGCTTTGGGGGAAGGAAACAAAATACAAACGTGAAATCCTTTTAAAATATTATATCCTGAATGAATTACCATTATGTCTGAGAAAAGCAGCTGTAAGAATCATAACTCTTGGTTACCTACGCAGGGCCGGACTGGCCGTAGCGGTTACTGGTGGGGGCCGGTTTTAGACCCCTGGGGGGCCGTTTTTTAGGTCGAAGCCTGCGTAGGCTGCGCTTGCGCAGTCTAGCTGGGGAGATCTTATGGTTTGGAGTGTGGGGGCTTGAACCCGCCCCTCTTCTCCATTGGCTGGCTTCCTAAACGGAGGCCAGCCATTGGAGGAGAGGGGCATCACTCCGTTCAAGCCCGGATTCGGGGGGCGGGGGGGGCGTGTTTTTTAGGTTCTTTCTCTCCTCTTCCCATTGGCTGGAATTTTTACATTCCAGCCAATGGGAAGAGGAGAGAAAGAAACACACGCCCCCGAATCCCAAAATGACTGTACGTTTCTCCGAGGCATATCTGCTTCGCCTCGGAGAAACGTGGTGGTGTTTCCGGAGCTGCTTGGCTCCGCTCGCCTCTCCCCCTTCCCTTCTGCTGAGGTAGCATTGCACTTTTCATTTAATTAAAACGCCGTGGTCTGGGTTCAGAGTTTGCCAATCTCTTTCCGGAGCTGCTCGGCTCCGCTCGCCTCCCCCCCTTCCCTCTGCCCGCAGCTCTCCTCCGTCCTGCTCTCGCCTCCCCCCCTCCCTCTGCCGCAGCTCTCCTCCGTTGCGCTCTTGCCTCCCCCTCCCTCTGCAGCAGCTCTCCTCCGTCGCGCTCTCGACCCGCCTCCCCCTTTCCCTCTGCTGCTCTCCGGGCCCCCAACGCTCCCTCCCTCTCCAGCGGCCATGCTGCCTCGGCTTGGGCCAGCGGGGCCACCGTACAAGGCCAGGCTCCCCTCCCCCCTGTGTGTTCTGCGTGAGCTCTTACGTGGTGAGGTTGGCTCCGATGTGGTGATTGCGCGAAGTGAGTACTGTAATAGTGATGTAAGGCGGAGTGAAGAAGGCTCTGGTGTGGTTAAGTGGGCTGTGGCAAGGTAGGTTTTGTGAGTCCTGTGTGGTCTCTTCCGTGGTGAGGTGGGCTAGGCTCTAATGTGGTGAAGGGGCTCTGATGTGTCGAGCTCTGTAGTGGGGATCCCGGGTAAGGTGAAGTGGGCTGTAGTGTGAGATGGGTTTTCTTGTGGTCACCGGCAGGGTCAGGTGGACTCTCATATGGTGATGTCGGGTCTGGTGAGTTGGGCTCTGTAGTAATGATCTTTGGCAGTGTGGAGTAGGCTCTGGTGTGGTGATGTGGTCTCTGGTGCGGTGGGTTCTACTGAAGTCTACTCCTGCGCAGCGAGGAAGGCTCTGATGTGGTGAGATGGACTCTGGTGATTTGGGTTTTGAGTGATCTATGGAGTCTGATGTGGTAAAGCGGCCTCATGTGAAACGGCCTTTTGTCTAGAATAGCTTCTAGTTGTGAAAGGTGGCATTGGCTTCGGAAGGTAGTACTGTGGCAGGCTCTAGTGACCAGGGTTCTACGGTTGTGATCTCAGGCGGATTGAGGTGGGATTTGTTGGGTTGACATACGCTGTGGTGAATTGGGCTCTGCAGTGGGTGAGGCGGGCAGTGGAGATGTTGGTTCTGGTGAGCTTTGCTCTGTGATCTGTGGCGGAGTGAGGTGGGCTTTCAAGTACTGATGGGGCTCTGGCGAAGTGGGCGCTGTGGTGATGAGGTCGCCTCTAGTCTGGTAGGCTCATGTGAACTGAGGTGGGATCTGACATTGGGATGGGGCCTCTGGTGAGGCGGGCTCAGTATTGGTGATCAGTAGAGGGGGGAGGTAGGGGCTCTGCAGATATTGGCTGTGCTATCATGATCTCTGGTGGTGTGAGACAGGCTTTCGTATGTGGGCTCTGCTGTTGTGATCTCTTGCTGGGTGAAGTGGGCTCTCATATGGTGATTGACACTGGTGATCTCTAGTGAGTTGCATGTGGTAGTTTTTTGTGCAGTGGGATTTGGGGTGGAAAAGGGAGCTTTGTAATTATGCGGTGCGCTCTAGTAAAGTGGTTTTGTGGCCTGTGTGTGGCGAGAGCGGTCAGTTCTGCAGGTGATGTGGTGCGCCTTATTGGCTGTGGTTAGTTTGTACTCATTACACCTATCTCACACCGCCATAGATCACAACAGCAGAGCTCACCTCACCCTATCAGTACCCACCTCACCCTATCAGTGCCCACCTCACCCTGCTCATTGGTTCCTATTGTAGGGGAGGACGACTCTTTTGATGCTAAACAATGCTTTTTGACTGCACACTAGTATTTTGTAAATAGTGAGAAACTTGTGCTACCTTATTTATTAAAACGTATTGGGCTGCCTGTCATTTTAATCAGGAATAAAGAGACAGAGGAGTGAGTGACAAAGAGAGAGAGAGAGAGAATATGTGAGTGTGAAAGTGTGTGAGACAGCTTTATGGGGTATGGTGGTGGTTAGCACCAACAGTTTTTAAATTAAAAGCAAACTTTGAAAGTTGGCCTTTCTTTAAAGCCCTTGTGTTTCAAAGGAAAGAAAATGATTTCTTTCTCAACAATATGTGCAACAACCCTTATGTTCATTCAAGTCGGTGATGCTTTCATGCTTTACTGGCAAATGCATGGTATGTGGACTCCTATTACCTGAGAGGGATTTCTTTTCCCAGATGATGTGTTTCTGCAGTTTTGTTTTTCGTTTAACATATGAATCTTGTACAGCACATACTACAAACTGAGCCACCTTTAGGTTTCGGAGTGAGTTCCAGAGGTGGCTGAGTGGTAATGATAGCATGCCTGAGAGCTCTGTAGTTTAGGATGACGGAAGGCAGTGCGAGTCTCTATTAGCAAAAGTCACCGTGCCACAAAGATTCTCAATAGAGTCCATTCAATCCTCGGCCTCTTTGCAGAGCATACAGAGTTATTGTCAGGTGTGCCTATTGTAATTACTTTTCTATGGGAAACTTTGTGAAGGAGTTGCACAACTTTTAAAACATAGAAAGTGCCATGGGAACATTTGTTTAACTCTCCCTAGCCGCCCCCTGCGCTCCCCCCCACCTCCCCCCCCCACACACACACTCACACTGTGTGGGAAGCTGGCCTGCTGGTTTTGCCTGCTAGCTGCAATCTGGCTTTGACACTCTCTATACAGAAGTGAGTGGTGCCAGTGGGGAGAAGTGGGAAATGACCTTTAGAAGGAAGCGGACATTGCGAACTGGGAGGGAATTAGTTGCAGCCTCATAACAAACATTTTGGGCAACTGTATTTTTTTTTTATATAAAAATTAAGCCCAGTTTCGTGATGTGGGTTCTGATAGGGACGAGGCGGGACCTGGTTTGGGGTGCTGTGCTCTGTTATCACAAGGTGGGCACTGTCCTTTTGGGGAGCACAGTGGAGTGTAGGCTGGGGTCCCCAGCTGTCTCTCAGAGTTGATTGACTCGAGGACGCTGGCCCGTAATCTGACATGACGCAGCCTGGCTCTGTGTGTGTGTGTGGCTCTGTGTGTGTGTATGGCTCTGTGTGTGTGTATGGCTCTGTGTGTGTGTGGCTCTGTGTGTGTGTGGCTCTGTGTGTGTGTGTTTGGTTCTGTCTGTGTGTATGTTGTTCTGTCTGTGTGTGTGGCTCTGTCTGTGTGTGGGGTTCTGTCTGTGTGTGTGGGGTTCTGTCTGTGTGTGTGTGGTTCTGTCTGTGTGTGTGTGTGGTTCTGTCTGTGTGTGTGTGTGGCTCTGTCTGTGTGTGGCTCTGTGTGTGTGTTGGTGCATGTGGCTCTGTGTGTTGCTCTGTGTGTGTGTGTGGGTGCAAATACAATAGGTCTCGCATTTGCGAGAGATTAAGCTATTGGCATTGTAAATGACAATGCCATTTATTTATCTGTTTTCAAAACAAACACATAAATAAAAATGTTATCATTTACAATGCCAATAGCTCTAACTAGACCGCTGCATTGTAAATGCTTGTGTTATCGGGTGGCCGGATTTGAGGCATAGATGCAATATCGGCCCCCTGCAACAAAATAAAAATGCAGCACACAGCTTTCCACTAGCAACCCCAAGCCCCCACCCCCCTGGGGTGGGCCGAGCTCTCTACCAGGGCCGGTTTCGGCTTCCAGTCCAGCCCTGTACCTACGTAACGGGTACTTGGATTGCCTCGATCTAACTTATATCCTTATGCTTTTGCTAAAGAGTTCCATATATTACTAGGTCTAAGCTGATAGTGAATGAGCAGCATTGTAATGCAAACTATGGCCTGCTTTACCTAAAACCTATTTATTCTACCAGGCAGCTGTCCATGCCAAAGAAAACTATGGGCCTGATTTAGAGTTTGGCAGACGAAGTATGGAGGAGTACTTCACTCCTGCCATGACAAGCGTGCTACGCCCACCAAATTTAGAGATATCTACTGGCCTAGCAGACATCTCATGCATTTTTCAGGAACCACCGTTATATGGAGGTTCCTGTAAATGCATTGAAAGTTTGACCGACAGCCCTGTCAACTTGATGGAGCCATACAATAAACATTCAATTTTTTGTTTGTTTTAAAAAAAACGCAATGACCCCCCTTGCCACAGGAGTATTCTCCTTGTGGCATAAGGGTCATGTTGCAGTTTTCACTGCCTCTTATTGCCAGCTGAAAACATGCCATTTGTCAGTCCACTCCAAATAGGGTGGGCAAACAAATGACAAAATCTCAGACAGCTCTTATTCTCAAGGCCGTTGGCGGTGTACGTCGGCGGTGAAAACCAAGTAGTCTTCACTTTCAACATACTGAAGGTACGCCCAACTTTAAATGAGGCGGGTGGATGTTCATGTTCATGGAGAGGGCACTCTGTTGCCTTTGCGGCGGAGTACCATCTATGTCCAAATCTAAATTGGGACCTTTTTTCTGATTAAATACTCTGGGGCATATTCTCAAGGACTTATCGCAGAGTTAGCGGCACTTTATCGCAGCCAAAGTGGCGATAGATTTATCGCCCTATTCACAAGCTGGTGTTAACAGCCGATATCGCCAGTTTTCCTGCGATAGCAGCCGCAAAAAACATTACCACGGATGACACCGGCAACTAACGCTAATGAGATGCAGAGTAGGCGTTACCATGCATAGAGCCGCGACAACACCACTTCGCAACATTCTCAATGACCAGCCAGATTCGTGATAAGATCACAAAACATGCAGCAGGGAAATAACACCTGTTCTTTCCTGGTATTAAGTCGGATGATAACCTGCACCAGAAATGGGAGCCCAGCCCACAGCCATACCAGAAGAACAACAGATGCCATGGAGTTTCTGATCATGCGGCTCCGACACCCAAGAGGGCCACAACACCCACAGCCACCCCCCAGGACTCCCCGTGGCTCTACCCAGGGCACCACCCGGACAAAGATATCTTACATCAACTTTACAAAATCAGGAACAAAACAATTAGCCTGATGTCGCACAATTACAACAATTAACATTCATGTGTGGTCAGAAAAAGGAGAATCATTCATTCATCTTTGAATTTCCAAACAAATGATTTTATTCAAATTAAACTTAAAACATCTATTCGGAAGAGTCATGACGGGTCTTCTCTGGACAATCTGTAAGTCACAGCCTGTAAGGCAAAATTCAAGATAAGAAGGTGTGTCATGCGCTCTTCAATGGACAAAGAGAGAGAGAAAGAGAGAGAGAGAAAGAAAGGGGGAGAGAGAGAGAGAGAGAGAGTGAAAGGAAGAGAGGGAGAGAGAGAGAGAGAAAGAGAGAGAGAGAGACAAAGAGAAAGAGAGGGAAAGAGATACAGTGAAAGGAAGATAGAGAACGGGAGAGAGAGTGCCGACACTGTGGACCCAGTCCTCACTGCTCACCTGCTGCCATCGGTGTGGCTCCAACCACGTGCTGGGATACACTGCAGTCCACCATGTCCCTTAGCTGAAACAGAGTCCAGATTTATGAATAGCAGAGTTTATATCATTGCACATGTCATCATCGCTTGCCAGCCCCTGCGCACACAGACTGCTGCACCGCAGCCGCTCCCGCCGCCTAGCGGTGAATGCCCGCCCCTGCGCACCCAGGCCTCACTGCTCACCTTTCGCCACCAGCTTGTCTACAAGAGGGCCCACCACGTGTCAGTGCAAGCTCCAAGCCCAGGGCCTGCGACCTTGGCAGCCCCCACATCATGCAACCCGCACCGAAAGTCACTGTCCCGTGGCTGTAGGCCGTGCCGGCCGCAGTGTATCCTGTGCAACACAAGTCATGGACCCTTTATGTTTGAGTCTCGCGATATGCCAGGCGGATGCCACCATGTCACCTCCGGCAGTAGGAAGAACTGGGACACGTAGTGCCGTTGTCCCCCCTTTATATGTAAGCCGAGTGGGCTGGGTCGGCGTACGCCAGGCCAGTATAGGGGTGTGAATAATTACCCCTGTGCTCTGGATGTGGTTAATTTCTGGGCTGGACAGGAAACCAACTGATGCCTGTGTCTCTGTCCCAGTGTCGGCGCCACACGGCCCGCAATTGACAATGTTGCAATGTTGCATACACCCGGAGGGCGGCCGCGCACAAAGGGATTATACAAGGAGTGGAAGGCTGCTCGGGCTCTTGGCTCAGGCATGCTAACCGTTTTTTGTGTATCGCTATTGGTGCACTATAAGCCTAAGGCCTAGCCTCAATTGCAGCACGAAAGCCACATCACATTTCCAGAATGCAATCAGTGGTCAGACTAACATTAGGGATGAAAGCTCCTTTGTCTCAATACATAAGGCGGAAGGACATCTGCACCTCCGACCTTGGTCTTGCATGCGGCAGGCACCCCCTGAGAGAGATACCATAGCAGATAATGACGACTCCCACACTACGCACAGCGATAATGAAAGACCAACGTATCCACACCCCGCACAAAGAAGTCCTTGCTCGATGTACTCTTGCATGGAATGCCCTTGACACTTATGTACATGTTAGAAATGGGATTTCTGGTTGGCTGAGGCTTGCACCAAAGCCAGGCAGAAACCCCCACTCTAGTTAGGGCAAGGAAGTTACACTCCAAAGATAACACCTGCTCACCCCCTTGGCAACTTGACACGAGCAGTAAGGCTGATCCCGGAGGCAATGTGTAAAGCATTTGCGCAAGCACCCACCAGCAACAACATACCAGGCCCCCCACAAAAGGAACTCCACACAAGGTTATATAAAAAAAATAGCCTTTGTGTTATCCAAACACATCAGATAGTAATCACACCATATACATTGTGCCAACTGGCACGGGCAATATTTACAAGGGATTCTGTACACCTGACAGGGCCACCTGGACCACTGTCAGGATTATCACATAGTGAACTTGGTAAAGATGAACTAAAACATACAAGTAAAAATAGGACATAGAACGTACAGTCAGTAAACACTGATAATCACTGCACTTGCAACAGTCTAACTACATTAGACCCTCACCACCTAAGTAAAACCTTACAATAGGGGCGTAAATCACACAGGGAAGTATAATCTCCCTAACATACCTAAACAGGTAAAACAACCTCCTATGCAGAAATCATATCTAGAGGCAACAAACACAAAACATACTACACGCAGTACATTTCCTAACACCCAAAGCATTAGCACATAAGTCACATCAAGGTCCATGTTGCGCCACTGCGCCAAAACCTAAACGTAGCAGCTGCCCACTACTTGCTGGGCAGCTGAGGATAAGAATGGGGCCTAAACGCTGCAGCTGGCACTAAGTGCTGCGCAGCTGTGGAAGGCCTAGGTAGGGATGAAGGAGTGCGTCTCACTCCTAGATGCAAAGTACGTGTCCCTAGAAAGAAAATAACCTAAACGGTGCAGCTGCCCACTACTTGCTGGGCAGCTGGGAACTCAAAACTGCGACAGGGGCTCTCACTAGCCCCTCAGGACAAAGATTGCACAAAAGATTGGAGCCCGCTAGGCCCTGGAACAAACATATTGCGCACTTTTGGAGCCCTTTAGGCTCTGAACACATGAAGTGCATTTTTGGAGCCCTCAAGGCTGTAACAGAAACATGTCCCCCCAAGGAGCGCACTGGCTCCGGAAATGAGGAGGAAATTCGGGGCCCTTCTGGGCCAGTCATACAATTGTGGCACCCTCGCTGGAGCCCTCGGGCTCGGGAAACTAACAGGGGGCGGGGGAGCCACCTAGGCTCCATTAAACAAATAGGGCCTGTTTGGAGCCACACCAGGCTCGTAAAGAAAGCATGCCCCACTGTAGGAGCGGCCCACTGAGCACCCAGGGCCGCTCTTGACTCGGTGCCCACACTGGCACCACTTCCGTCGCCTCCCCCCGGAGCCCTACTCACCGGCTCCGTCGGGGGAGGCTCTCTCTCTCAGGCGGCGGAAGCGCTTTGCGGGGCTCTCTCTCCTCATGGGAGCCCCACCTTCACAATGCGCCCGCTTCAACCGGTGTTCACCCGGTCCCCCATCTCGGGACCGGGACTTAGTGTGTGGAGCCTTCGTGGCTCCGGGGCCTCTTCCAATCAGAGTGCGGCGCCGGGTGGGACTTCCCTGCAAAACCGGAAATCCCGCCCAGCGTCAGGCAGTACAGTGCCTGACTTCCTGTTTTCTGTGCGAGGGCCGCGGCGGTGATTTTTCAGGCATAAAGGAGGGGTGAGCACCCTCGGTACGCAAAATAAGACATAGAAGCGGGTGGGGACCCGCTAAAGCACATTAATAAGCGGGGTGGGCACCCGCTCCAGAATTAATTAATTAAGCGGGGTGGGCACCCGCGATGGCCACCCAAAGGGCAGGACCGCTTCCCCCCGAGGGAAAATGACAGCGCTCTGCTCCTAAATAAAAGATAAAGCGCTCACAAGGTGCTGGGGCACAGCAACTACAAAGCCCCCAAAGAAGGATCCCCCAGAGCAAGGGGTCCCAGCAGTCCTGGGCATCAGGTGGGGCAATGCAGGGCCCAGGGGCCAGCACACAGGGCACTCCAGCATGGAGACAGCCCCCATGGCGGTCCCTCCTGGGCCCCATTAGCAGCAAGCCCCCTTCTGTTAGGATCCAGCAAGAACTCCAGGCATCCAGGGGCTGGGCAGGGCCCAGGGAGGCAAGTCTCCCCCTGGGCCCCAGCAGCAGCACGCCCCTGGTAGATTCAAGTCAGGAAACAAGAACATTTTACATGCGGTCACAGCCTCTTTTTATACACACATTTCCTTTGTCTCTAGGGTGCAGGGTGGGGGAAAACCAGACTCAGCTGGTTCTGGAGCACTTTGTTGTGCTCAGCCCCTCTCCCCATTCACAGGACAGGCTAGGGTCATCAGTCACACCACAGGGGGCAGAGCCAGCATTGTGTAGGGAAGGCCCAGCCCTATTCCGGTCCCAGGTGCACTTCTCCCTGCCATCAACATGCAGATCTCTCCATTCACCACCGAGGCAGACCCATCCTGACTCCTGGAGCCAGGCACACCAGACAGCTCCAGCCAATCACAAGCCAGACAGTCAATTCACATTTATGACACAGACATGCCAGCTTCTAGAAGTGGCACTTCCACACTAGACACAATAAATCCACGCACATTATCGCGCAGCATTTAATCACACGAGTCCGCACATACCAAACTCGACCCTGCACTCTCCACACATCAGGAACTACGATGGACACACATATCCCCTGTGCATTCCTACGGGAGGGCAAGCCAATCTCACACATGCACTCAGAGAGCGCACTCACTTTACACTGGGACACAGTATCAAAGTGCGCAAAGACCAGAAATCATTATACTTAGGTAACATTAAAGGCAAAAAGTTCAGGGGTGAACCTGCCATAAGGGCCAAGTCCAACAGTACACAACAACCCATATGTCCAAATGATGCACACACATACGACTCATTGCTCTGTGGAAAAGTAAATTTTGCCATGTTCTGTGTCCCTACGTGTCCTCCATCTTATGTTATGTGTGCATGATTAAATATGCATATGTATCCCCCATGTTTGATTAAAGACGCAATTACAGTTGTGTCCATCATTAGTATGCCAGTTTCCAGTTCTCGTGAAAGCTACGAGTATCAGGCCTATGTAAAGTTACGTTGCCACGTTTCCCAGTGTGCACGTTATTTTATTGTAAAGTTCCCGTTTCTAGGCCTCAAAAGGGCCCGGACACCAGATTCAGCTCCTGTCTTCTGAGTCCTCGCTGAGGAGCGATACAGCCCCCACCTGTATCCTCGACCCTTCACTTACTTCCTGCCTCGCAGTGCCCGGCTCGGCCTGGCTCTGCCTCTGAGTCTGCCAAGAGTATGTTATGATTCTAGTTATCAGTCCAGCCCTCCTTCTCTGCATTCCTAAGCTACTGAATCGCATCAATAGTTTCCGTCATTGTCTAGCCTTTACGTCTCCATGTAAGAGAAATACTGCATTTAATGGTCATTTAATATTCTTCATCACGCACTACATGTAGAATAATGAATGCTCCAGTCTTAGAGTCCGTTAGCCTTTACCCCGATAACTTTTGGATTCTATCAACATGTTCTCTAAACATCAGATACTAGATACTGTTTAGGTACATGTCGCCCTGACTCTCCAGACTTCAGTCTCTACTCCTAGCACAGAGTTCATAGCCCCCAGCTTCTCCTAGTAACACGTCATTGTCAGTTTGCGCGCACCATTAGGTTAGAGGTCCCGGCTCCTTAGGTAGCCCCCTCCATGTTTCCGCCCCATTTATGACATATTCTGTTACGTTTACATCACATGTCTATGTATACGCCCCTGTTACACCCATTTTCACCCTTATCTTTCGCGACTGCTATTGACCACACCCACTGCTCCGCCTACTGTAATTCATTGTAATGTAACTGTTTTAGTATATATATTTGTGCACTGTTGTTGAATGTTACGCCGATTCTGATCCTGCCCCCGGCAGCGCTGCCATCCTGTTCCCGTGCAGGTTGTCCTGTTCCTGTCCTTTATGCTGTATTAAACCTGCAAACTCCTACTACCTCGAATCTTGACTCTTATTTATTGAGCTATCTGTTATTGCTATGTCCAGTAAAACCTAGATCCGGTATTATTTATTTATATACCACATAATGGCGCCCGAACAGGGACTTGCCCTTTCCCCACGCGCCGGTGAAGCCACGCCGGCCCCCTGACCCTCTGCAGCCGTGACGGAACCATACCGTGCACGTGCAGATATTTCTGCTTCAAGTATCCCTCAGGCCCACGGAGGAGACGGAGGTGGCGGTCCAGCATCCAGACGAGGCGGTGGAGGAACGCGGCGAGTCCCGACCAGAGCCCAAGCCGAGAGTCCAAGGTCCGAGGTATCCGGAGGCCCACCCGTAACAGAAGTCCGAAGTTCGTCCGTCCGGCGTCGAAGCAGTCCAGTCCAGTCCGAGGCCTTCCGTTCTTGCTGCCCGGTGAGTACCATTGCTGGGGTAGTATCCAGACAGGGTCAATCTAATTGACTCTGGTCCGTGGGTTGGTGGTACACAGACCCAAAACGAAGTGTCCACTTCTGTGGATGCGGGTCCTGACGTGTCTCTTTATGAGACCGGTAAGTTTCGTACTGTTTCAGCAGTGCATCTAGTTTCTGTTCTAGTCAGTTCTGTTCTCGAGAAAATTCATGTATTCTGTTTTCAGTATTCCAGGTAGTATTCTGTTCGAACTGTTATTTTAAATGTTCTTCATGTATTTTAATGTCGTGGTATGAATGTGAAGTAATTATCGTGTTCATTGTGTATTGTATTGTGTCTAGATTACAGTTCAGTCATGCCCTTATTCTCGAAATTACGTCAGTTAAAAACCAGAAAAGGTCTGCTAGAAGCAGCAGTTCCTGTCCCGCCTAGGGACAGTCCAGGTCATTTTATGTATCAAAAGCATGGCATAAGTGCCATATTGTATCTAGATTTATGGGTAGAGTATACCAAAGAGTTAGAGGAAAAGTATAGATGGCCCGTATCAGGTACGTGGGATGCCGAGTGCATCATGAGAGTAGAAGAAGCATTATGGAAAAAGAAAGCCAGACAGTCACAGAAGGATGCCATCGAGCTATGGCGCAAAGAATCTCATAAAAGAACCGAAAAAGAAATCAGAAAGTCAGAACTAAGTAGAGAATCCTTAGAACGAGCCCAAGAAAGGGAACTAATCGAGATAGGTGAACGAGTTAAAACAGAACAGTCAGACAGACAGAGGCATGCCCTTATTAAGGGTATGTATCCTCTTCTTGCCGAGGGCTTGCCAAAAGCAACCCCGGAGGCATCCAGTAACTTTCCGCCACCACTAGTTCCGACCAAGCTACGTCACAAACCGACCGCAGCTGATATTTTCATCTCGTCCTATTTGGACGACACAGTCCCGGAATATGCAAATCCTGTTCTGCCAGTCCCTGTAAATCAGGCAATTCCTGCTCCCCCAGACACCGGGGCACCTCTTGCAGTACCTGCTACGGTACCCCCGGTCCAGCCTACATTACAATTTCCCGCCACGCTAGTACGAAGAGTATCAATCGACGATTCCAGTTTAGGGGCCGCAGGAGGAGGTCCTCCTGGTACCCCGCCACCACACCAACGTAGAATGTTGGCCGAGTTACATGAATGTGCGTTACAGCGTACGCCCAAATATAAGTCCGTTGCAGACATCCGACGAGCTCTTACTGAATGCCGCTATGATCCAGTTGCAGGTGATGATAGTACAGTAATATATTCCATCCGTGTAAGACGGGTGACCGGGTATTTAGACACCCTACCAGATATGAAAGGAGATCTAGACCGAATATATCGTTTCATCCGTACAGGGGATGATCCAGAAAGTATTGGCGAAGCCATGTCTCAAAGGAAAGCTGAGATCCAGCTTATGATATTAAAGTTTCTGATTAATTGTCTAATAAGAGAACAAGATTCCCCGACTAAAGATCCGGCGGAAATGAAAATCCTGACAAGGTGGAGTGATAATATAGCCGAGGGTAAACATAAGACTATCAGTAGTATAGAGAGTATGTACAAGAAAATTCGTAAGGAAATACTAAAGTTACACGAACAACGTAAAGCAGCACAAGTAAGCGAGAAAGAAAATGACTCTACTGAAGAGGTAGAGGACGAGAATCCCACTAGAATAGCGTATGTATGAAAATCTAGATTTCCAGATCGCCATTTGCGCCTAGAACACAAGTCAGTTTTACATCATCCAGCACCAGAACAAGGTTCTCTGGAACAAGTATTTCAAGCTACCGATCACATTCTGAAATCACGAATCGGTTACAGTGAGTTAAGTACTATGCATGAACAAGAACTAGTCCGATCAGCAGTCCGATGGATTACTGATTCTACCACTTTTTCAGACGAAATAGTGGCACAAATGTTTATGAAACTGCCTCCAGCCGAGCAACGACTGGTGGGTATGTATATGATCCAGCACCTCATTACTCTGTATGAGGGTCAACATTCTGATCCAGGTCCGTTACACGATGTCCTGAACGAGTTACTCCAGTATAGATGGAAAGGTTTAGGTACCGATTTAATTAGTGTCATTCTAGAACAGCGCCACAAATATAGTATGTTTCTAAACCCGCATTTTGTTCATGTTTCACCTCCAGAAAGTAAACCCTTTTACATAGACAGACAGAATCCGTTACGAGAAGTACACCCAGTTAGGACAACAGATGGTGAAATGCAACGAGTGTTTGTTTACACTCCGATTACAAAGATGGAACTCTTAGAGATGAAGAAATTAATTTCCTGTCATGACAAAGATCCAGCAGGGTTCCACCGAGAATTAAAAGACATGCTCCGTATGGGAGAATACACGTATCCAGATATAATTAAAATGTTAAAAGTCCTGTTGCCCGCAGGGGTATACGAAAAACTCAAGGAAAAAGATTGGGAGGTGGGAGAGAAAAAGATCGATTGGGCAGTTCTCGAAGCTGAAGATAAGATACGAGTACCAGGTACCGGTCTAGGAGAGAAATGTAAAGAATTACCAGAACTGGTAATACAAGTTTTGCCCAGATTATTAGCCACTAAAAAGGAAGACTGGGATGCAATCTCAGCCTGTAAACAGAAACAAGACGAAGACACTAGTGATTTTTATTCTAGATTCGAGAAATGCTTTAGTATCAACAGTGGCCTCAAGACAAGTAGCGAGTCATACCCTCATCTTTTTGTTACTAAATTAGTCGAGAATTCAAGTCCACAAGTTAAGAATCGAGTTTTGAAAGTCGAAAGTACCTGGCAAGCTAATACCCCGTCCCAGATGTTACAGATGCTTCAATACCACCAGAATAGAATCAGAGAAGAACAAGATCACGAAAGGAAACGTATGAAAGACACGAAAATGAAAGTACTGGTTGCACAATCTATTCCACAAGACAGTCAGAAGAGGGGTACGAATCAAGCCAGTCATCCTGCAGCTCCCGTTAAAGGGACCTGCAATTATTGTAAACAGCCAGGTCATTTTATAAACGAGTGTGCAGTTCTGAAACATAATATAGCTACCGGTAAGACTAAAGAAAGACCACGTCCGCCTAGACAAGAACAAGTTTCACAGACTTCTCAGCCACAGAATGCACAACAGACAGTTCCAGTACCGCAGCCTATTGCTGCAACACAGCATGTTACACAACAGATGTACCAGTATGCACAGTCCGAGTATCCAGAGTATCAGCCATATTCATGAAACAGCCTAGAGAGGGAGGTAGGCTTGCCTCTCATCGAGATACCTGTAGATCAAGAGGGTCCCTATGTTCATAGTCAAGTACTAGGGAAAGACAGAAAGTTTTTGATTGATACAGGGGCAAGTAGGACCACCATCAGTCACGCCGAAGTTCCAGGGGCTCCGCTCTCAGGCTCAAGAAATGTTTCCCTTGGATTTTCAGGAAAGCCTATTGTAAATGAGATATCTCAGCCAGTTACTCTAGAAGTAGGTCCATTGTCCCGCACTACTGATCTGTTACTTACGATGTCATGTCCAGAAAATCTGTTAGGCATTAAGACACTGAAAGAATTAGGTGCAGTCATATGCTGCTCCCCAGAGGGAATACGCTTGTTCCTACGTGACTTCAAGGGTCACTATGTATTACGAGATTTTGATCCGAGATTGTCCAATGTTCCGCAGCATCTATGGGCACAAGGTCCTACTGATGTTGGTTATATGCAAATCACACCCCATCGTGTGACTCTCAAGCCAGGTGTAGTGTTACCACGAATCAGACAGTACAGATTGCCACCTGAGGCTGTAGCAGCCTTATCCAAAATTATTGACGAGCTCATCGCTCAAGGAGTAGTTGTAGAAACTGACTCCAATGTATGTAATTCTCCGATCATTCCAGTCATGAAACGTACTGATCCAAATGCACCCCCAGTATATCGATTAGTGATTGACCTCCGAGAACTCAATAAATGTATCATTCCCCAGTACCCAGTTGTCCCAGATATCTCTTCCCTATTGACAGCCATTGATTCTGAAGCCTCATTTTTTTCAGTCATAGACCTCAAGAACGCATTTTTTAGTGTCCCCATTCATCCAGACAGCCAGTTTCTTTTCGGATTTTGTTTAAATGGAAGGAGCTATATGTTCACACGCGCTCCTCAAGGTTTCACAGAAAGTCCTAGTATTTACAGTCAAGCACTTAAGAGACAACTAGACAATATTCACATGCCAACTGACACTGCCCTGCTCCAGTATGTCGATGATCTACTGATCACAGCCCGTTCTGAACGTGCTTGCGAGCGAGCATCCCTTACAGTCTTGTATTTCCTTGCCGAGATGGGGCACAAGGTGTCCCCTTCTAAGCTTCAATTCTGTGTCCAGCAAGTGATCTATTTAGGCCACTTGCTGTCCAAGAGGGGTAGGCAGTTGACACCTGACCGTATCCAGCTAATAGCGAGTCTTCCTCAGCCCAAGACCCAGAAGGAGGTACGTGCTTTTATCGGCCTCACTTCTTACTGCAGACAATGGATTCCTCAGTATGCATTTCTAGCTAAACCACTGATACAGTTAACGACACAGGAGGCAGCCGTATCGACTGTCCTCCCTTGGACATCTGAACATACACTTAGTTTTAAAGAGTTAAAGAAAGCTCTATGCCAAGCTCCAGTTCTAGCAACACCGAACTACAGTAAGCCTTTTACACTTTTTGTCACTGAACGCGAAGGTACAGCATTATCTGTTCTCACACAAGATCAAGCAGGACAATACAAGCCCTGTGCTTATTTTTCGAGCACATTAGATCCTGTAGCCCAGGCTCTGCCTGCGTGCCTCAAGTCAGTTGCAGCCACAGCACTAGCTATCAGAAAAAGTGATTCCATAGTATTAGGACATTCCTTGACAGTACAAGTTCCACACTCCGTGGAAGTTCTTTTAAACCGAACACAGACTCAGCACTTGACAATTGCACGTTTAACAGGTTATGAATTGACACTGTTCCAGCCACACATAGAAATCAGACGCTGCAACGTTCTAAATCCTGCAACACTGTTACCGTCAGTTAATTCAAATCCTGCCACACACGACTGTGTGGATGTAGTTAACATTATGACTAAGCCAAGACAAGACTTGACAGATATTCCATTACCAGATCCCGACCTGACACTTTATGTGGATGGTTCATGATCGCACAGCCAAGCTTACAGCTCAGACACCAGACATTCCAGTCAATAAGACACCGACACATACTCCAGATCCGACTACATGTATGACAGTTAAGGACCCCACTCAAGATGTCATAGATATCCAGTTACATGCTACTCCCGATGAAATCAAGAAATGGTCCGAACAAGGAGGGGTCCAGACAGATCAGGGATGGGTGACGAAGGGAAAAGCCACATGGTTTCTCCCCGACTCTATGGTTCAAGTCATTATCAATACCGCACATAGTCCAGCACATTTAGGAGAAAAAGCTATGTTAGATAGTATCCAGAACATTTGGTTCAACAAGCATTTACGAGCTGCAGCCAAGCAGAAAGTCCGTACCTGTATGATATGTTGTCAGTTCAATCCAGGTAAAAGTGTCCCGGTGGAACAAGGTGGATTCCAGCCCCCTGACCACCCTTTTGAAGTCCTCCAGATGGATTATATTCAGATGGAGCGATGTCGAGGTTTCAAGTATGTCCTTGTAGTTGTATGCGCTTTGTCCAGGTGGACAGAAGCATATCCAGTCCCAGATTACACAGCCGCGACCACTGCCAAGCAGTTGGTTCGTGAGTTCTTCCCCCGTTATGGACTCCCTAGAGTCGTATATTCTGATAACGGCCAGCCATTCTCATCCGAGCTTATGAAACATATTTCCCTGTTGTTAGGGTACCAGTGGAAGTTCCATTGTGTACGCCATCCAGAAGCAGCCGGTCTCGTAGAGAGACATAATCAGACCCTGAAAATCCGAATTGCAAAAGTATGTAAAGAGAAAGGTGTAGACTGGCTAGTAGCTCTGCCAGTTGCCCTATTTTATATGCGCATGGTCGCACATTCCAGATCAGGTCTGTCCCCTTATGAGGTCGTATTCGGCCGCCCCCCTAACATGTGGGGTACACCTAGACCTCGAAGTATTACCGATGTTTCAAGTAATATGCTGACAGATTACCTAGCTTCCTTGATGTCTGCCCTCAACTCTTGTCGTTCACAGGTTGCTGCCGCATTTCCAGACAATACCGAGGTGGCACCGCATGAAATCGTTCCCGGACCATGGTTCTTGTCCGGAATTTTGATCGTTCAAGTCTGCTGGAGCCTCGCTGGAAAGAACCCCGACAGGTCCTCCTGGCCACCCGTACTGCCGTCAAGCTGGAAGGCAGGAAGGGCTGGGTCCACCTGTCACATGTGAAAAGATTTTTTGGACTGAAACCTGTTTCAAAGAACATTTCCGAGGATTTTAAGGATTGCCAAAGTACTATTCCTAAGGACTGTCCCGCAAAAGACATTGCTACGAACCCTTCCCTGTTAGAGAAAACTCCGCAACAGGAGTATAAGCTTAAACTAAGGTCTAGTAAAATAAGTCAGCCAGTTTGATTGTCTAAGTCCTCCCCTAGGTGAAACGGTTAGACCGGTTTCTGACATGTATATAATAGACCCCCACAGAGAGAGAGTTAGTGAGAACTCTAGAAGTTGCACTATTATTTTATGTTTTCTGCTATATTTCAGCATTATGATTTCCTGCACCAGTTATGCATTTTATTTATATTTTCCAGTTTCTCATGTAAATAAGTCTGCTAATGTTACAGTAGAGCACACGTTTAGTGATCTGCCTCCTCATGAACTCTCATATCGTCTTGCTATGCGTAATAACTCCTTTATCCGCATGTTACATTATTCACACCAGACCAGCAATGCCACTAATTGTTGGGTGTGTGGTCGACTCCCCCCTTTCCAGACACCGAAGGGAGTTCTGTCACTCTTTCCTTATCCATTTTCACATAATGGTTCGTGTGGAGCATGGTCCACGTTAACGTCATCCTCAACAGATATGTCCTTTCTGAACAGCACATGTTTCCCAGACAAGCAAGGTCTTCCCCACAGAACAGGGTTAAATCTAGAGAATGAAGTTTATAATTTGGGTAATTATTCTTCGAATTTCATGGTCCTGAATGTTCAGTCTGATTCTACTCCAGACTTACCTGCTATTTCAGTACTACCAGTCAAAGGTGAATTATGTGTCCGAAATAATGGTTCCCTACATGTAGGCCATAGTGATTGTACTACTATTGTCAAGTATAGTGACAGTAGGAAATCTATTTTCAAAGCTTCACGTCATTCTTATTTTGTTGGTGGTCAGACCGCATATGTTCGTCTGCCCCTTGATTGGGATGGTACATGTTACATTGCCTTCCTACTGCCACCAGTTTTCCTAGCCCCACCTGACTATCATAGGAATTCCCACCTAGTACATACTAGACACAAGAGAAATTTCCCGATTGTCGATTATACTGAAACTGCTCTAGAACAATACATAGATATCAATAAAGGTGTCTTCCCCTACTTAGGTACTGTCGTGAATAGTAAACTGATACGTAGATTAACCAGAACACTTGAAGCAGTAGTGATTGAGACTACTTCTGCTCTAGGTAACTTAACCGAAGAACAATCCTTTATGAGAATTGTCGTGCTCCAGAATCGTCTCGTCCTTGACGTCATACTGGCCGATAGGGGCGGGGCATGTAGAGTCATCGGATCTAGTTGCTGCATTTTCATTCCTAATAACGCACCGTCTGTTTATTCAGCTATTACCAGACTCCATAAAATTGCCCATATGTTACACCAAGATCCAGGCACCTGGACATGGTCCGGTTGGTTCTGGAATATAATTTCCGCCTGGGGATGGAAAGTATTGTCATTTCTGGGTATTGCAGTAGCAATCATATTCAGTTGCTGCCTCTGTTTACAATGTGGCCCTGCGATTTGCGGCATTTGTGCTACATCTTGTGTTCCTAGTCCCAAGTCCCGTCCTAAATCCCGTTCCAAGAAAATTCGAGACGAGCAAATGATACTGTATGAAATGATAGATGGTATCATGAATATTGATGTTTCCTGATGGAAACGTAGTGACAAGGAGGGAATGTGGAAAAGTAAATTTTGCCATGTTCTGTGTCCCTACGTGTCCTCCATCTTATGTTATGTGTGCATGATTAAATATGCATATGTATCCCCCATGTTTGATTAAAGACGCAATTACAGTTGTGTCCATCATTAGTATGCCAGTTTCCAGTTCTCGTGAAAGCTACGAGTATCAGGCCTATGTAAAGTTACGTTGCCACGTTTCCCAGTGTGCACGTTATTTTATTGTAAAGTTCCCGTTTCTAGGCCTCAAAAGGGCCCGGACACCAGATTCAGCTCCTGTCTTCTGAGTCCTCGCTGAGGAGCGATACAGCCCCCACCTGTATCCTCGACCCTTCACTTACTTCCTGCCTCGCAGTGCCCGGCTCGGCCTGGCTCTGCCTCTGAGTCTGCCAAGAGTATGTTATGATTCTAGTTATCAGTCCAGCCCTCCTTCTCTGCATTCCTAAGCTACTGAATCGCATCAATAGTTTCCGTCATTGTCTAGCCTTTACGTCTCCATGTAAGAGAAATACTGCATTTAATGGTCATTTAATATTCTTCATCACGCACTACATGTAGAATAATGAATGCTCCAGTCTTAGAGTCCGTTAGCCTTTACCCCGATAACTTTTGGATTCTATCAACATGTTCTCTAAACATCAGATACTAGATACTGTTTAGGTACATGTCGCCCTGACTCTCCAGACTTCAGTCTCTACTCCTAGCACAGAGTTCATAGCCCCCAGCTTCTCCTAGTAACACGTCATTGTCAGTTTGCGCGCACCATTAGGTTAGAGGTCCCGGCTCCTTAGGTAGCCCCCTCCATGTTTCCGCCCCATTTATGACATATTCTGTTACGTTTACATCACATGTCTATGTATACGCCCCTGTTACACCCATTTTCACCCTTATCTTTCGCGACTGCTATTGACCACACCCACTGCTCCGCCTACTGTAATTCATTGTAATGTAACTGTTTTAGTATATATATTTGTGCACTGTTGTTGAATGTTACGCCGATTCTGATCCTGCCCCCGGCAGCGCTGCCATCCTGTTCCCGTGCAGGTTGTCCTGTTCCTGTCCTTTATGCTGTATTAAACCTGCAAACTCCTACTACCTCGAATCTTGACTCTTATTTATTGAGCTATCTGTTATTGCTATGTCCAGTAAAACCTAGATCCGGTATTATTTATTTATATACCACAGCTCCGAGCTGGGGCATATCATCCACATAACTGCACAGGTCAAAAGAGTGCCAGTTCTAAGCCACCAACGCAATGGCAGGACAACCCGGGCACATGCACAACGCCTGTCAAGTGGAACTGTACCGTGACCGAATGGTGCCTGTTAGTGTCTGATGAATTGGTCTGCATGTTGTGGTCCTTGTCTTGCCGATACTGACATACACATGCTAATTAAGTCTACGCAACTCACTAGTGTTCAACTGTGATGAGTGTTGATTAGAATGACAAATCGTGTGCCTCAATGAGCATTGCCGGTACACAGTGAGGGACTGACTGACGCATTTCATTTAGGGGTGAATCCCTATTGCCATCTCACCTCTGTGAGCCAGACATTGTAGTTGGGATAGTTGCTGATAGACCTGTGCTCATACGTGTCTTCAGCAATGTGAGTATGGTGTCCAACTTCTTGCCATGTGGATCAATGTGATCCATCAATACAGGCTTTGTCCACCCAGTTGAGTGTGAGTAGGTATGTGAAGAGATGTTCTGTTGTCAAATGTGATGGGGGCACTACTTCAGGCCTGCCAACGACTTTGACATTTCATACACAGCCCTATTTCTAACATTGCGTGTGGCAAAAGTTGTGAAATTGCGCGATTGTTGTTTCAGAGCAATGAGGCCACAGCTAGAGCACACATTCCCAGTCATCTCACTGCCTGTGTGTCATGGTCAAACATGCGCATTGCTTTCATTTCCCAGGGTGTATGTTTTTGTGCAATCAATGTCCTTACATTCATCCATACTTTCATACTTGATCGATTATAGACATGACACATCTGTGTGGATTTGAATGGTTTATTTACATTCGGTGGAGTGTCGGAGCTGGAGCAGTACATGGCCATGCAAACCCCACATTACATTGTAGCCCAGTGGTGGGCCAGCCAGAGTCATTTAGGGATTGACAAGTACATCGGAAGAGTACAGTCCGCAGTCGGATTGCTGTGTCATTGGTGAGCAAACAAAATATGGCAGTACATGTCGAGGTCCAAGGTGAGTGTCGCAGAGTGTTTCGGGGACAGTGGGAGGTGTTGTTACAGGGCATGATGCAGAGGGCAGAATCAAGCTGTAACAGGGCATATGGTGGAGAAGATTGCTACTGGCTCCTTCTTAATATAAAGGTGGAATCGCCTGCATCTTCGTCCTCTGTGTCATTTGTCTGACATGTGGGTGTTGATGTGTGGTCTGCAGCACTGTTTGCCACTGACACATCAGGGGCCGGAGATGTGTGTATAGAAGTACCAGCAGCATTCATCAGCGACTGTCTTAGTGGCAGCAATGTGATGATGAGGATCTGCAGGGCATGGAAGATACCAATAACTTTTCGCTGGTGTGCATCCGTGGCCATTCTTTCTGCATGCATCCGCTCCATGTTCTCCATTATCCTCAGCATCTGTGCCAACTCTCGGCTGACATCGCTGTGGCCACTCTGACTAGACAGTTGTTCTCCTCTCAGAGTCATGACTCCAGCGATGTCGGGCATAGATTGTAGGGCATCATGGAGCGAACTGTGGGTGTCCATTAGGGAATATAAGAGGTCCCTGATGTAACTTAGACACTCACGTATGTCATCTAGTTTGGTTGCCATGAGGTCGAACCCCACCTGCACCTGTTCAGCCACCTCCTTCTGGTAGTCTAACACCTGGCCTTGCAATACGATGTGTTCTTCGGTGAGGTGCTGGGAGCCAGCTGTGGTGGTGGGTGCTTTCTGCTGTGTGGTCTGTGCAGGGGGTGGGGTCTCCTCGATGCAGCTGGGCTGCCCTGCTGCTGGAGGTGGGTTGCGTAGCTGTCCATGAGCTGTTGTAGGACATCGGTGTCGAAGGTGTGGAGGTCCTCTTCATCATCACTGATGAGTTGTCTGGTCTGCTCTGCAGGAGGTATTGATTGTCCCTCTGCAATGTGAAGGGGAGATGCATTTTAACATTGTGTTGACATGTATGTTGACACATTGTTCAAGTTTACATACAGACTGCATGACAATGTACATTGTGACTGTTTGGGAGGAGCTGACTATTTGATGCGGGACAGTGGACGTTTGAACTACATCACGGATGCGAGGTTGTACATGTTCATTATCATCTCACAGTTTCTTGCTATGCCAGATGTGATTGGCCAGTTTCTATGCACAAGCGGAACCAGTTGTGTACTCTGTTCTGTAGTGAAAGTGTTGCACTTTGTACTACATTGTTGTCAATGTTGATGTGCTGTTATTACTATGTGTGTGTGCTGCATTGTGGGAGAGTCACCCCTGAAGCTGTGATTTTGCTGCCCCTTATCCCTTTGGGGCGGTGTGCCTTTGACTTCTGTGCTTCTTCAGTGCTGGGATGTTGCAGACTTGGCTAATTTTGGCTCTTGTTTGGATTTTGGACTCTTGGGCATGGATTATCCGCAGATGTGTTGTTGACGTCAGGGGTTGTTTGTGCATGTGGATGTGTCAGAGTGTGACCGGCTCCTTTCTCGATGTCTTCCACACTCAGCCACCTCAGTGTTGTGGCATGCACCATGTCATGATAATTGGACTGCAGCCATGCTGTTCATCATGCAGTGTCACTTGCATTGTCAGTGTGACTCACATACACGCAGCTTTGCTGGTTTTAACACGTGTGCATGGGTTGGTTGTGAGATTGGTGCTGTGTGGGGAGGGACCCCTTTGCACCCATAGTGGACGGGGGCCTACTTGCTGTTTGTATGTGTGCTGCAGTGTACCATGGGAATCAGGGACATAATCCAGAGTCATTGTGGGTGTGCAGTGTGCTCTACTTATTTGTGCATGTTTGCCATTGTGCCCATCTCCCCCGTCCCCCAGTCCCTGTTCGGTACTCACCCTGGTGCTGTTGTGTTAGGTCATGTCGAGCAGTGTCCGGACGCCCAACTCCTGCCACCATCTCCCCACTAATGACTGTGGACACCATTTCAACCATCTCATCCAGCTCATGGTGTTCCGCTGGACTGCCACCTCCAGTCTGCATTGCTGCCTTATGGTTGTCAGCGAGTTTCTTCTTGGATTTGCACTTTGCATCATTCCAGCGCCTCTTAACCTCTCCAATTGTCCTCCTCCTCACTCCAATTGCATTCACCTTGTCCAGGATGGACTGCCATATTGCATTTTTATTTGCCAATGACACGATGGAGATGATGAACAGTTGTTGGTGGTCTTCTATCACCTCCGTGATGATGATCCTGTTTTCCTGCGGACTGAACCTCATCTTCCTCGTGTTCTTGTCCTTGCCCTTCCATGACCCCTAGGTCCCAGGCTGGTCCTCCTGGAGGCATGTGGGTTTCTGTTCATCTTCTGTACTTGCCCTGGCTTCCTCCATAGTGCTACGCAGTTTGAATTATTTTGTTTGTGTTTTTCGGTGCTTTTATAGTGCATTTTCCTGCATGACGCCTGGGAATTGCAAGCCTGTCACTGGTTATCGCTGATTTTATATCGTGGTTGGTGTAGGACCAGCCCCTTACCTTGATTACCTGAGGGGCCAGCGGCCCAGGGCACGCCTTAGACTTACGGGTTCGCCTTGTTACCTGAGAGCAGAATAAGACGCGGCACACAGCATCTGGGAGCCGAACAGCAAGTTTATTATTGTAACCTGGGTTAGATGGACAGAGTCCCAGAACTACACAAGGATAATTCTACGGAGGCTGCTGCTTCAGTCCGCAGCGTACAGGCTTATATACAGTCCCAGTATACCCATACAAGGGCATAAAAGCGCAGGGAGCGTCTAGTATCGGACATCGCCCGTGGGCCATGAGTGTTGTGCAAACATTTAGACAAGTAGGGTCGGAATGTCTGAGGTGCGGCTGAGCTGTTGAACAAGACACCCCGCCCAAGGCTGAGTGGAACGCTGTGAGGACTGCGTTGCCGAGAAGCAACAACAAAGAATAATAAGTTATACATGGAATGGCAACACCAGCAAAATACATTTTCCAACAGACCCCCCTTTTGCCTTTGAATGGCAACTTATTATCAGGTATGAGTAGGACTGTTAGTAAAGTTTGATAGCCATAAGTTCATCAATCTCTTGCTGCAGCATCATATGTTCGTTCTTTGCGATAGTATCAACAGACCTGGGAACGCAGGAAGTAGCACAGAGTCCAAAGAGTGCCGGTATACATTGGATACATAAGCAGCAAGAGAAGAAAATAGCAACTCCCAGCGCCAGGAATATCAGTATCTTCCAGCCCCATTGTGACAGGAGACTGAAAAGCCAGGATGTGAGGGACCATGTGCCGGTGTCCTGATTAATGTCAGAAGAGAGTTTGTGAAGCTTTTAGATAGCTTCGTAGATGGTGGGTGTGTTATTAGGTATATACACACAGCAGCTGGAGCCGATCATTTTACATACACCACCACGTTCAGCTAGGGTGACGTCAAGTACCATTCTGTTCTGCAACATCATAAGGCGATCTGCCTGAAGCTCTGCGGTGATTTTGCCCAGTGCCCCCGTTAATGGTGGCTTCCACCACCCGGGTGAGGTGACGTAAGTTATGGCTGTTGGCCATAGGGCCCCAGAACGGCAGAAAGCCTTTGAAGAAATCCCACGCCTCTTGTCCTGCTGTATCATCGGCATCTATGACCTCGCGTTTGGCCCGACCAGGGCGGCGGTGGTCAGTCAGATGATAATCAGGGGTAGTTGTATATGTTGGTCGGATCAACCAGGCTAAGTAACAGGTGCCTGACCAGGATGTTGGTAACCAGGTATATGCTTTTTCGCCACACACAAAATAGGTATTTAGTGATGAGACCGCCTCAGCTGTCGAGGCGTTCAGTTGAAGTGTAGCTGAACAGGTACTTACTCCTATCGAAATCTTCCCAGGGCTCTCAACGCAGAACAGCCAGTGGTGGCGGTAGACTGGTATTGTTCTGAGTGGTGGGAACCGCCTTTTCCCGGTCCCACCATTAAGGCTGGATGGGTAGAAGGACCTGTGGTTAGTTTCGTATTCATTCTTTTTGGGCGAACCATTATTCATTTGTGGCCATTCTGTACGTAGGATGTGTAGAAGAGCCTGTTTCGTACTATTCACCTCCAGTGTCCTTCAGCTCTCACCATTCTTTGAGCGGCTCAAGGCCATATAGAAAGCATCAAAGAGCACAGTGTACCAGGCATAAGCTGAGCCGTTATAGGTATCAGGGGCAACCCTGTCTCTGCAGCATGAGGTAGCAGGCCGCATACCCAGCATTTAGTAGTATTTACCACTAGCTGATGTTGGTGAAGCATTTGGATATAGGAATTAGTCAAATAAAGCTTGCGTCTATCTTCTTCAGGTACAGTTAGCGTGACATGGCTGTGAGGGGGCATTGTTGGTGCAGTTGCTGCCGGGGCAGCTGGAAGTGTAAGATGTAGGATCCCCCCTATACAGGCGGCAGCTAGTAGCAACAGTGTTGACATCAATAGACATACCTTCTTGTACTCTTGCATGTTCGCAGTTGTTTTGTTCATAGCTGTGGTCATCGTATCCCACTTCACTAACCCTAGCGACTGCTTGTGATTGGCGGTTGCTTCGCCGAGGGATGATTCCAGCCGCCCTAGGGGCACTGCTGGTCTGTCACCTGGGCATCGGTCAGTGCCGGAGATATCCAGCCCTGCAGTCTATGGAAAGTGAAGGAGGATAGAGGACGCCTTTAGCTTTTTTTATTTATCCTGGGGCGCGAGTTGTACCTGCTCTTGGCAGGCCGTGTCTGATCTGGGAACAGTGGTGTAGCGGTATCCTGTAGAGGTGATGGCGGCCGTCCTTGCAAGGTAGCATCACCCGCTGCCACTGTGCCAGTATCTTCTAGGTGGGCATCACTGAAAGGTGCAAAAGGTGTAGGACAGTCTCTTATTCGGAGTCTGGCATGCCTTCTTTTACCCAATGATCATAGAGGAGGGGTAGCGGCACCGTCTTGCAATGTGTAGCATGTATCCAATTTTTCCGGCCTTCAACTCTGACAGCCGTCCGAGTCGCCAGCAACACTAGCAGGGGGCATTTCCAACGGGGCTCCGGACTCTTGGTACGTTGGAAATTCCTTATCACCACCCAGTCTCCAGGCTGTATGACATGTCCCGGACCGTCATCATTCGGGGGTAGGCTTGGTGGACCTGCTGATGGATAGAACAAAGATCATTAGTCAATTGATACAGGTAATCAGTCAATAATGGATATTCAATGTCAGAAAACTTCTTGGCGGCCAAAGACAATCTCATAGTGAGAAAGGCCAATGCAGGAATGGGCAGTAGTTCCGGTAGACAAAAGTGCCAGGGGAAGGGCATCTGGCCAGCTCAGGCCTGAGTCAGCACAGATTTTGGACATCTTAAGCTTGAGTGTTCCATTGTATTTTTACACCAACCCAGCCAACTGGGGGTGGTTAGCAGCGTGGAATTTCTGCTTTATTCCCAATCCTGAGCAGACCATCTGTGTCACTTCCCCAGTAAAGTGATGTCCGTTATCTGACCATATCAAACGGGGCAAACCAAATCTTGGGAAAAACTCCTTGAGGAGAAGCTTAGCGTAGTTGTTGCTGTGCAGTCTCTGCCTGGATAGGCCTCCACTCATTTACTAAATGAGCAGACCACTACAAGGACATATTTCAAATTATTACACCTCTCCATTTGGATAAAGTCCATTTGGAGGGCCTCGAAGGGGTAAGTAGGTTTTGCAAACCCTACTGTCGGAGTTGGAGTTCCCTTCAGGATTGTGTAATAAACACGCCATACCATTTTGACAAGATGTTTGGCAGTTTTGGAAATGCTATAATTTTTCTACGTGGGCTCCAAAAGTTTGTATATGCCTTTCGCGCTAATGTGTGCCGGACCATGGGCCATTGTCCCTACTGGTAGAACGTAACCATCCGGTAACATCCATTGTCTCTTATCTGATAAGCTGACCCAACAACCACTGTCGTCTTGCTCTGCTGTATGCTGCTGCCACTGGAGCAGCTCCTCACTTGTTGCCTCCGCTTGTATTTCCCGTTCGCTATCAATGGTATTTTCGACCATCCCCCCTTCTGGAACCCATCTCGCTGGACCTGCCACGAACATTCTGTCTGACTTGCTTTTAGCCGTTTCCTTAGCTACCTGGTCTGCTAGTGCATGCCCTTTTCCTATGTCATCTGTCACTCTCTTGTGTGCACTACATTTGACAATGGCCATGGCTCAGGGAAGTGTCAGGGCCTGAAGCAGGCGCTGTATGAGGTGTCCGTGTTGTATGCGTGTGCTATGAAGAGTCAGAAATCCTCGAGTTTCCCACAATTTTCCAAAATTGCGAGCCACTCCAAAGGCATACTGGCTATCTGTGTAGATGTTGACTGTTAGTCATTTACTCAGTTCACATGCTCTCAAGAGGGCTATGAGTTCTACAGCCTGAGCGGAGTTGTAGGGTATCCAAGCAGTCTCCACCACTGTTTGAAGGGATGTAATGGCGTAGGCGGCTGTGGAGGTTCCATCAGGGAGTTTAAAGCATGACCCATCTACATACAGAGTGCCTTCTGGATCAGGGAAAGGAGTGTCTGTTACATCAACCCGACTTTTAGTTTCTTCCTCTGTCCTAAGGATACAGTCGTGGGGGTCGTTTTCCGTAGTGTCTGTAGACGTGGGCAACAGGGTGGCAGGGTTTAGCGTCGTGCATCTTCTGATAGTGATGGGACTGGCTAATAAGGTGAGCTTATATCCAGTGAGGCGTGCGCTGGTGAGGTACTGTGTTTTTGGCCTGTTTAACAGTGTATCGACTGCATGAGGAACCATTACTATAAGTGGGGAATTCATGACAATGCCTGCGCTCTGGCGTATGGATATCGCAGTTGCAGCAGCTGCGCGTAGGCAGCTGGGCAGTGCCCTAGCTACTGGGTCTAGGAGAGCTGAGAAATAAGCACAAGGGCATTGCGCTTGACCAAAGGGCTGTGTCAGGACTGCTGAAGCGCAGCCATCTTGCTTGTGAACATACAGAAAAAATGGCTTGTTGTAACTAGGGTTACCCAGAACAGGTGCAGAGCATAGGGCTTCTTTCAGTCCTGACATGCTGCATCCCAGGGTATGTCATGTGAAGGGACATCTTTGGTGGTCAGGGCGAGCAATGGTTTGTACAGTGGGGAGTAGTTGGGTATCCACTGTCGGCAGTAAAAAGTGATGCCAATAAAGGCATGCACCTCTCTCTGTGTCCGTGGGCGGGGCATGTGTAAAATTAACTGTATGCGATCTGAAGTAAGGCGTCTACCCTCCTTTGACAGGAGATTACCGATATAGGTCACCTCCTGGCAACAATACTGTAGTTTAGATAGGGACACTTTGTGGTGGTGTAGGAGGGCCACAGTGGCCCCACGACCCTGGTCTTCAGAATCAGATGCAATCAGTAGGTCATCAACATATTGGAGCAGGGTAGAGCCGGGTGGTAATTGCAAGGAATCTAACTGACTTTTAAAAGATTGGCTGTATATGCCCGGACTCTCCGTAAATCCTTGAGGGGCACGGCGAACCGGAAGCTCTTGCCCGCCAAAGTGAACCAAAAAAGTGGTCTGCTAGAGGGGTGTATTGGGATATTAAAGAAAGCATTCTTCAGATCTATAACTGAGAAGTGAGTAGCAGTGGAAGGTATCATGGTGAGAAGAGTAGTGACGTCGGGGACAACAGGATGCTGTGAAACAACTATTATTAAATTCTCATAAATCAATTATAAACATGTAAACTTTTTTGTCAGAAACAGTCTTCTTAAGTACTGGTATGATAGGGCTATTACACAAATTACCCCTTGTCTCCTCCACCACTCCCTTCTCAACCATGTCCAAAACAATCGCTATTAGTGCCTTCTCGCCTTTAGGATGTATTCGATATTGACGGACTTGGGGAAGAACAGCATTGGCCTTATTCTATACCTCATATGGTGGTATGTCCAGGCACCCCACGTCTGTGTCCGAGGCCGCCCATAACCTAGACGGGAGGGCAGCTAATTCAGGGGGTAGGGGTGTGTCAGTGGAGAGGTAAGTGGAAACAGTTGTAGGAGGGTGTAGCGAAACAGACACACCCGCAGGGGAGCATTGTATTGTAGCATGTAATCTCTTCAGTAGGTCCATTCCTAACAAGTTTTTGGCACATCCCTGTGTCAAAGTTACTGGAGTATGCACTGTATATGGGCCAATGGTAAGGGGCAGTGGTTTGGAAATGGGGCTTATGATGGGTATTCCAGAGAATCCCACGGAGACATTAGTGGAGCCAGAAAGGGGTGCCCCTGGGACAGTAGAATGTATAACCGAAGTCCGGGTGGCACCTGTGTCAACGAGGAATTTCCTATGTGACCTTTGCATGCCCACCTGAACACCGTGAAGGACCGTCCTGGTCGACTGGTAAAACTGCTTGCCCTTCATCCCTTTCCCGGCTGTCCTATTCATCAAGAAACCCCTGGCCCTCTTCCGGAAAATAATCTTCGGTAAAGTACCCGTCAGAAATGACATACCCATGGTCAAATCTATTAGGGGTAGGACATCCCCCTTCTCGCCCTCCTGCCCGGTCCCTTTGGCCTGGCGGCTGAGGGCGTTGGGTGGTCACACCAGCTGCCTCATTCCGAGCCAGCAACGGGCAGTCCTTTGCCCAGTGGCCCTCTTCTTTACAGTATGCACACTGGTTGGGCCGGAGTGGGTCACGCGAGGAGGAGGGTGGGGGTCGGCGCTGGCAGAGTGGCGCACCGCCTCCTCCTCCTCCTCCTCCTGGGGCTGGTAAAAGTGCGTTGTTACCCCGCACATCGGGCGGCGTGGAGGGCAAGCTTGCTGCACGAAGGCTTGTGTTTGAAGGTCTTTAGCCTTCCTGCTCTCCTTCTCCTTCTCTTTCCCCTCAGTCTCCCTATTCTCGTGATACTGTGCCATAACCAAAATACCAGTAGGGGACTGTACGGGCCAAGCGCTCTCGACTTTCTTTAGCCTGGCTGATATTTCCGGTAATATATTACTGATAAATTTATCAACAAATAATCTTCGGGCCCCATCAGTGGCCAAGTCCTGTCCACTGTGATCATTGAAGGCTGGCTCGAACCTAGTGAAGAAATCTGAGACTGACTCGTCTTTCTTTTGTTTACAGGCAGACAATTTATCCCAATGTATTAGTTGTAAAGGCATCATTTTCTTCATAAGCTTAATACTATTGGTGGGCAGATCAATAATGAGTTGTTCTGGTTTTACCCCACCGTCACGTCCCTGGTCTGTCTCTTCGATAACTTGCCAGGTGGCCCCTAGGTCATCCTTGTGGTCTGTTTTCCATATCTTTAACCATAAGTCACGCTGGACTACAGCACCACAGAGGACATCTACGTCCCCCAGAGTCATTATACAGGAGGCTAACCGTCTGTCCAAGTTCTGAATAATAACCAGTCAGGTTTTTTCTCGGATCGCAACTGACTTTTTAATTGTAGCACCTCCGTCCTTTTCCAAGGACTGTGGACCCACATGCGGCGGAAATGGGTTGACTTGCGTCCTGAGCTTAGACATCGTTATCTGTATTGGCTTCCACAGCCTTTCTACCAGGTACAAAGACCGGTGCAATCTCCCGCATGGGAAGTGTGTGAGAGGCACCCGGGGGCTTTCCACCAGTGAATGCGTCCCTGAATGCACTAAATGTTGTTAGCGCTACATACATATCATTCCCCTGTACATCTCCTGTCCTTACTTGTTGTTCCAACGCCAGCAGACCCGCGGGGGCAGGTGGTAGGTACTCAACATACATTCCCTCGAGCAAAACACACATATACACAAGGGTATTCGTCTGATCTATTTCTGACCACTGGGACATTGTCTCCCAGATGTCGTTTGAGCCCTAAAGGGGTCCATTATAGACCCACCACCGGGCTTGCTCTCTCTGGACCTCCATTTCTCGGAGGTCGTGTGTAGAGTGGGAACAGAGGGTACGCCTTCGAGGGGAACTTGGTTGTGCTGGGTCATGAATCTGCGCACGGTGGACCGAATTGTCCCTTTTTTGTGTATCAGAATCGGGCTGGGCGGGGCCGGCAATGTTCGTCGGGGCAGGTGGAGGGAGGACAGGCGGCGGTGGAGGGGGAGCCGTGGGTGGTGCATTAATTGGCTGGGGAGCAGGACTTGGAGTTGGCGCAAGTAGAGGGTACATGGGGGCATAGGCAGGTGGGGAGTCAAGCAACAGGGACACTACAGAATCTTCCGTCTCAGTCTTATTGACCCCCTTCTGAGACCGGGTGTTATAACATCCTTCAGTAGTCATGCGGCGTTGCCTGTCTAGCACCCATATTGTCGTTCCTTGTTTGTTCGTCAAATTTTATTGCTTTTTCCGCCATGCTTAGTTTACCCTGTTTACGCTCTGCTTTCTCCCTCTTTCTTTCCCATTGTTCAGACTCTTTCCGCCAAACGCGAACAGAATCGAACATAGCCGATCTAACCTTCTTCTTGAACAACTGTTCTTCCAGAAATGTTATAATTTTCGGCTCATAAGAGCCGTGTGGCGGCCATTGGAGTTTGTCGTTCCCTCTTGTATACTTCTGCCACAGGGAGGTCCGAACTATTGGCCCTACACTGTGCTTGGAGTACACTTCGTGATTAGGTGTCCCCAGTGGGGGAATCGGGCATGATTCCTCCAGTGCGGAGTCCTGAGAACAGACACAACAACAGAGTTTTCGGAACTTACTGGACCCCGGCATCTTCGGTGTCCGAGGTTATCAGTACAATGCAATAGGTAACAGACCCTGACTATAACATGCAAAATATTGCTTACCCACTGCCTCTGGCTATTGCAAAAGTCAAATCAGAACCATATACATAAATTCAGAGATGGTGGATGATCAGTCCACCCTTACCTTACAGTCGGTGTTCTCGCTCCCAGGTGCAGGTCCGCGTCTCTTTAGACTTTTCTTCGACAGAGACACGTAGCCAGGGGCTCCTGTCAGGTGCGTGGTCAGGCAGCCCAGACTGGGCGAGGAGTACACAGTCGGGAACCTTCGGTCTACGAGACAAACAGGGTCTTCGATGTAGGGCGCCTCCGTCGGACGTCAACCGTGGACCCCTCCGCGACCACTGGGCTTGACCTATGACCCCTGAAGGAGCCCCACGTTGAGTGCCATTTGTAGGACCAGCCCCTTACCTTGATTACCTGAGGGGCCAGCGGCGCAGGGAATGCCTTAGACCTATGGGTTCGCCTTGTTACCTGACAGCAGAATAAGACGCAGCACCTGGAAGCCGAACAGCGAGTTTATTATTGTAACCCGGGTTAGATGGACAGAGTCCCAGAACTACACAAGGATAATTCTACGGAGGCTGCTGCTTCAGTCCGCTGCGTACAGGCTTATATACAGTCCAGTATACCCATACAAGGGCATAAGAAGCACAGGGAGAGTCTAGTATCGGACATCGCCCGTGGGCAATGAGTGTTGTGCAAACATTTAGACAAGTAGGGGTGAGATGTCTGAGGTGCGGCTGAGCTGTTGAACAAGACCCCCGCCCGAGGCTGAGTGGAACACTGTGAGGAATGCGTAGGCGAGAAGCAACGACAAAGAATAATAAGTTGTACATGGAATGGCAACACCAGCAAAATACATTTTCCAGCATTGGCCACATCGCAACTTTGTTTGTGTTTCGCGTTTTTTTACCATCACGGTAATTTTATTGCGGTCATTTGACGCATTAGCGTGAAACTATCGCATAGTACCGCTGTATTGAGAATACAGCGTTAACACAGCATTATTTTCCCGCGATAGGCTGTGATGTGCAAAGTTGTATTAAGCTCATTTTGCGATAATTATCACACGTTCCTGAGAATATCCCCCTATGGTTATAACACGTACTATTAGTATTCGGAGGAAAATCATGCGAGTGTTGCTCTGGTGATGCTAGTATTCACACAAAGACAGCTTCGTGGAGTAATCCGGCTTTCAGATCAGGTAGCAACATTTTTCTAGAAATCCTGCATTTCAGTGGACATATTTAGAATTGAGGATTTGTGAGTGAACAATTCTGTGATTACGACTCTCTTTCTTTGTTCTTTCTCAACTTTTGAGATTTAATTGCCAGCTAAGGAAAATTGAACAAGGAAGATTAGGAGTTTTCCTCAAGTATTTGTTGCTTACCATTGGAGTGCCAAATGATGGAATCGACTCCCTTGGTAGTTAGATTTCTATGTGAAAGCTATATACAAAACCGCATCTCTAAAACATATGTAATAAGCATAGACAAAAATCAATCAATCAATCAGTACATTTATAGAGCGTGCTACTCACCCGTGAGGGTCTCAAGGCGCTAAAGGAAGGGTGCTGTCATTGCTCGAATAACCAGGTCTTGAGATGCTTCCTGAAGGTGAGGTGATCCTGGGTCAGTCGAAGGTGTGCGGGGAGTGAGTTCCATGTCTTTGCGGCCAGGTAGGAGAATGATCTTCCTCCAGCGGTGGTTCTGTGGATCCGTGGAACGGTGGCGAGGGCGAGGCTGGCTGAGCGGAGCTGGCGGGTGGGGGTGTAGAATGAGAGGCGGTCGTTGAGGTATTCGGGTCCTTTGTCATGGAGCGCTTTGTGTGCATGGGTGAGGAGCCTGAACGTGATCCTCTTGTTGACTGGTAGCCAGTGCAGGTTTCTTAGGTGGGTGGATATGTGGCTGTGACGGGGGATGTCGAGGATGAGTCGGGCAGAGGCGTTTTGTATGCCCTGAAGTCGTTTCTGGAGTTTGGCAGTGGTTCCTGCGTAAAGGGCGTTTCCGTAGTCCAGTTGGCTGGTGACGAGGGCCTGGGTGACGGTCTTTCTGATTTCTGTGGGGATCCACCTGAAGATTTTTCGGAGCATGCGCAAGGTGTTGAAGCAGGATGAGGATACGGCGTTGACTTGCCTGGTCATCGATAGGGAGGAGTCCAGGATGAATCCTAGGTTACGTGCGTGGTCCGTGGGAGTAGGCGCAGAGCCCAGCGCTGTGGGCCACCAGGAGTCGTCCCAGGCGGAGAGGGATTGTCCGAGGATGAGGACCTCTGTCTTGTCTAAGTTCAACTTCAGGCGACTGAGCTTCATCCATTCTGCGACGTCTTTCATTCCTTCCTGGAGGTTGGTTTTGGCAGTGGCTGGGTCCTTGGTGAGGGAGAGTATCAGTTGGGTGTCGTCGGCGTAGGAGATGATGTTGATGTTGTGTTTGCGTGCGATGGTGGCGAGGGGGCTCATGTAGATATTGAAGAGTGTTGGGCTGAGTGAGGAGCCCTGGGGTACATCGCAGATGATCTTGGAGGCCTTGGAGCGGAAGGGAGGGAGGCGGACTCTCTGGGTTCTGTCGGAGAGGAACGATGTGATCCAGACCAGGGCCTTTCCTTGGATTCCAGTGTTGTAGAGGAGGGTTATTAGGGTGCGGTGGCAGACGGTGTCAAAGGCTGCCGAGAGGTCTAGGAGAATGAGGGCGGTTGTTTCTCCGTTGTCCATCATGGTCCTGATGTCATCGGTGGCTGCGATGAGAGCGGTTTCGGTGCTGTGGTTTGCTCGAAATCCGGACTGGGACGGGTCGAGCGAGTTGTTCGTTTCGAGGAAGGTGGTCAGCTGTTTATTGACGGTCTTCTCGATGACTTTGGCCAGGAAGGGAAGAAGAGAGATGGGGCGGAAGTTCTTGAGGTCTTTGGGATTCGCTGTGGGTTTTTTCAGTAGGGCGTTGATCTCTGCGTGCTTCCAGCTCTCCGGGAAGGTGGCTGACGTGAAGGAGCTGTTTATGATGTTCCGGAGGTGGGGTGCGATGATGCTGTCGGCTTTGTTGAAGATATGATGAGGGCATGGGTCAGAGGAGGACCTGGAGTGGATGGTGTTCATGACGTGGGTGGTGTCTTCCGTGCTGATGGGTGTCCATGCGTTGAGGGTGGTGGTGGTGGGGGTCATTGGTTCTGTGATTGGAGGCGGAATCTGGGGTCCGAAACTGTGGTGTGTATCCGTGATCTTACGGTGGAAGAATGTGGCGGGGGAGTTGCAGACGTCTTGTGATGGTGTGATGTCGTTGTTGCTGGCGCTGGAGAGCTCTTTGACGATGCTGAAGAGTTCCTTGCTGTTGTGGGTGTTCTTGTCCAGTCGCTCTTCGAACGATGTCCTTTTGGTGGTGCGGATCATCTGGTGGTGTTCGCGGGTGGCGTTTTTGAGGGCTGTCATGTTTTCTGAAGTCCGATCGTCGCGCCAGGTTTTTTCAAGGATCCGGCATGATTTCTTTGATTCTTTGAGGGTGTCTGTGAACCATGATGTTTTCCTTTCCTGTTGCCGGTCTTGCCTGGGGGGTTCTTCAGTGGAGCGAGGTCGTCGCGTAGTTGGTGATCCATTGTGCGAGGTTGTGGGCTGCGTTGTTGGGGTCAGTGGTGTCGGCTGGCGGGTTCTAGCTTAGTGATGAGAGGAGCTGGTCTGTGGTGATTTTGTTTCAGCATCTGCAGGGGATTTGTTGTGTGCGGTGGTGGGGTGTATTCTTTTTGAAGGTGAAGTGGATACATCTGTGGTCGGTCCAGTGTAGTTCTGTGGAGTGGCTGAAGGAGATGTGGTTGCTGGCGGAGAAGATGGGGTCGAGTGTGTGGCCGGTGAGGTGGGTGGGTGTGTCAACCAGTTGCTTGAGTCCAAGGTTGGCCAGGTTGTCGAGCAGGGTGGTGGTGTTGTTGTCGTTGTTTTTCTCTAGGTTCAGGTCCCCTAGGAGGATGTATTCTGGCGAGGCTAGGGCGTGTGGGCTGATGAAGTCGGCGATGGTATCGCTAAAATGTGTGCACGGGCCCGGGGGCCTGTAGATGAGCGTTCCTCTCAAGGTGGTCTTGGGGTCGATGTGTATTTGGAAGTGTAGGTGTTCAGCGGCGGAGAGTGTGTCTTTGGCGTTGGTTGTGAAGTTGTACACTTCACAATTGAATTACTGAATATGGACACATAAATGTAACTGCTTCGAACAGGAGCTCGGATTTATGTCTGTGACTACATTTTATTGGTCTAAACTATATTGAGAGAATGCATATTGTGCTTGGGGTCCCTATCTTAGATCTGCATGAGTTTCTATACTCAGAGAATAGTCTGTCATGCCTTTATTCAGAATCTCATTATTCTTGGATGTAGGTGGTTCTAAGTTTGCCTAAAGTTTGTATTTCAAACATATATATAAAAAAACATGCCAAATGACTCAGATTGTTTGCCAGTAGAGCTGGGACATTTATCTTGTAATAAAATTGGGGTTAGAGTAGACAAAACACTATTATAAGATTTGTCGAATAAAAAGTGTTTGCCCTCTATTGAATTATTTGCACATTTCTGAAATTTAGATATGTCATGATTACTACATTCTACTTTTATTCGATAGGGGCTTAAATTTTAAACCACTGATTGAGGAACGATGTAACAAGTTAGTATCAAGCTCAGGGGCAATAATGAATTTTGGTCGCAGATTGGGGCGATGGTCACCTGAGCAGATGATGATTTTATATAACTCTATCTGTTACTCAAAAGTGGCTTATGGGGCAGAATTGTGGGGGATGGTGGACGTATCTAAATTGCAAATTGAGGAGAATAAATATCTGCGAAGGCTCCTCAAAGTCCCCCAGTGTGTATACTCCCATATTATACATGAAGAATTGGGTTGTGAGTTTTTAGAGGATAGGGTGGGGAGTAGGCCCCTGCTTGCATGGCTAAAGATTTGGTTCAACCCAGAAGCCAGCCTGACAAAACAGATAATTATGGACTGCCTGGGGAGGGAGAAGGGAATGACCATCCCATGGCTCAAGTACGTTAAGGGTAGTTTGGAAAGCATCGGGTGCGAAGACCTTTTTCTGACACCATCCTGTATAACAAAACGGGATCAGGTCAGAGTAAAGAAGATGTTTCTCAAACATAAAGCCATAGCACGAGAAGTTAAGGACAGAAACAAACAATCAGTTAAGGCATATGCTTTAGTGAGGTCCTGTGGAGGTCTGGAGCCTTATCTCGCCCTTATACACAATGCCCAGGACAGATTTTTATTAACACGTTTTAGGCTCAACCTTTTACATCATTTACTAGCCGAGCCGGCAGATTTCACAAATTTAGTTGAGTCAAAGGGTCCCTGCGGCTGCGATCAACGATCTCCGCAGGATACCCTTCATGTCGTATTATTATGCCCATTTTATCAAATGCCCAGGCTTCGCTTTTTAATAAATCTGTTTAAGAAGGCCAATTTTAGACATGCGACAGAAGCTCTTTTATATCTACAAATGGCCCAAGGTCCCCTGACTTTATTCTCTGTGATAAACTTTTTAAGATCATCAGTCAAACTGAGAGACACTAGAGGAATCTGTTGAGCAAATATTACCATAACTGTGATGGTAAGGAGAAGGGGCGAACATTTGTCTCACATATGAACTGTGTAACTAATAGTACTGGATCTCTCCTGATGTTTTCTTTTAAATTGTATAAGTTTGCTTTTTTAAACTGTATTTTTATGGTGTTATATGAAAAATGCCGAATAAAAAATTTGATGACGATGATGATTACTACATGTTAAAATTATTGGTGATTTATGTGTCTGATGCCTCAATGTTGTGGCATTGGTGGATTTGGTTAGCCAGTTATAAAGATGTGATAGGTCTAAATAACAACATTGACCCAAACACTGATGGCCTGATTCACAGAAGTAAATATGCACATGCGTATATTTACCATTACACCCAGGTGTAACAGTACACTTTTTAACTAGTTATCATTTCCGAGTGTAGATTTATACATAGGTGTAGGCTTACAAGTCTCCCCTGCCTCCGTTCAATGGGTGGAGCCTCCTTCAATGTAATTCACGACCATAAAGTTACTGCTAAATACTTTAGGACCGTATTTTTCGTTCTGCCTGCTTGGAAGACATGTCCGCCATTTGGTGAATATGTTTAAATATGCCGCCGATCCTCCGCACAGAGACAGAGCTCTCCACCGCCAAGTTGGAAACATAGGAATGGAAGGTAATAAGCAAATACTAAACACAAGACAAGACTCAAATCACACACTACATACATATTCACTTTAAAACACAAAAATATAATTTTTTCTTTTTGGACAAATTTTACTGATGAGAAGACAGACCGACCTGGCAGTGAAATGTGTTGTTAAACACTACAAACACCTACATGGGCTGCTTTCATTTCTCGCTTGTGAAGCACACAAGGTAGGTTTGTGCCAGGAGGTGACAATTTCTGTCAGTGATTTGGTGGATGAGGCACACATCTCGGGGATGTAAGGAAGAAATGGAAGGATGCGAGGAGGCAGGATTCAGTTGGCTAAAGCTCATCCTGGAGGCACACACGAATCCCATGTACTTTGAGGAAGCTTTCCTTTCTGAAACCCACTCTCTACTACTAACTAGTCTGACAACTGGAGCAGATTCACGTAGACCGGCTACAAATGCTCCCTCAGGATGTGCCTGCTTGCCACCACAGAAACACAGTATCTAAGTTTAATACATGCGAGGGGTAAAAAGAAAAATATATTCCTAACAAAGGTATTGTCCAAGTGGAAATCGGCCAACACATGCTTCACAATAAAATCGCTTATTCAGGAACTATTGAACAGTTCCGGTAGTCCAATAAATCACAAAAAAACGACATAAAAAAAACGTATTGCCAATCAAACATTTACAAAATCCAATAAATTAATATACAGTCATAAAAACGAAGAGACCAACACAGTTTTCACTTCCACAAGTATCTGTAAATATAACTACAAAGCAGCATCTAAAACTAAAACTGTGCAACATATTCAGACACAGCACAAAAGAGCTGATCAATTCAACAAGACTGCTAAAAAGACTAGACACATAGGGGTCTATTACGATTGTGGGCGGACTTTCGCACCGTGAAATGGGACCGCCCGCTATGTGTGCAGCTGTCCGCATACACAATTGGGATACGCCCGCCACACTGGCGGGCGTATCCTGCATTTTTTGCATTGCGGCGGGCGGTGCTGTCAGCAGCACCCGCCGCAATGCAAAAAAGGCATTTGTGCATTTGCATTCACAACGTGTTAGGCACCGCGCGGTGCCTGCCACGTCGTGCATGCAAATGCAGGGGGGTACCATAGGTACTCTTAAACAACAAAAGAGTGACTAACAGCGAAATAGTAAGGTCGAATCATTGTAATTTGCAGCCAAATAGACTGAAAAACAAAAGAAGGGTGTGTGATTGGTGAAAAAAACCTTTGTTTTTTTAAAAGAACCCTCACTCACCAACCTAGTTGGTGACATGCTTCATCATTGAGTTCCCACCAGGGAGACCAAATGTCTCCCCGGTGTGCTACAATGCCTGAATTACAGCATAGCTGGTTTTTGATGGATTTGTGAGGTGGTGCCCAAAAAATAGGTGACTAGTGATTTAAAAGATGGCGGGCTGATCCTAGAACTAACTTTAATAAAGGGCCAGCCAGCAATCATTAAAAACAAGTGAATCGGACACTAAGTGGTTGTAAACTTGAACCAAATGTATCCTAATTAAAAAGTGAGAAGGTCGACATGTTTCTGCTATTAAATGCTAAATCAGCAAAGCTTTCATCAGGACCAAGAGTATCCCCCGGCGGTATACGCACGCTAAGGCGTACCCTGACCTTGGGGATGTGTGTGTGTGATGGTAAAACTCACGGTTCTACCCGTATGGGCTCTCCCGGTATTTCCAAGGGCCCGACTCTGGAAGAGTTATTTTTTTATCAGACAACAAAGCATCAATTCTATCGTGTCATTTTCATTAACACATGCATTGTGAGGTGTAAAGCCATCCATAAGCCATTAGCAGTGGATTATACAAGAAAAACACCAATGACACCCTTCCGTGCCTATTCGGAAAAAGTAAGACACTGGTACTGCACTGGTGAACCAGAATCTCAGCGCGTGATATAGATTGGCAATATTAAACCAGACCGTTATCACGTGATTAGCGTCAAGGATTATAACTTATCCAAGTCACATATGTAACATATGCATATTATTTGCTTGGTTGATAATTACTATCATCGGTTGCACCAATTGAATTTAACTGTGCACATCGTCTGAGATAAAATATCAAAAAGTGCTGCCCCCATCAAAATTAAAACAACGCCACACTCCCTTCACAGGGAACTGTGGTCACCGTAACATGCGAGATTAATTGGCATAGGGATAAAAAGACTCACTTATAAAGTAGGTATGCTTTACTTCTTGGTTTCCGCGGCGGGGGAAAACTTCACGCCGAGGTATTTCTTAACAGAAGTCAAAATGAAGAAGACGCTGTGTCCATTGGAGTGTAAGTGCAATATTTACACAAGCAGCGAGCAAATTCACAAGGGAGCCTTAGGAACTCCTGCAGTCTTCCGATAGGAAATAACTTACTCGGCGACTCCCCTCCGGCAACCTGATTCATGCACTTCCGCAGCCCGAATATTGCTAGACGGGCGGAACGCGGAAGTAGAAGTAATGGGGAGGAGATCACATGATCGCCGTCAGTACGGCGGCGTGACGTGTATATTTAAAGAGGTATTCACGTAAACTGAATTTAAGAACTTTATCGGCTAGTGCACAGCCGACAAACTGTCATATCATGATAGGATTAGATGGCGCATTAACTAAAGAAGGAATCAAAAGGTGAACACTCCCTCTTCGGTGTGATAGCAACTATGGGCTGTAATTTTAGAGGAATACTCTCAAGTTCAAGTTAAAAACTTTATCCGCAAATTTAACCAAGGGCAAATTAACACAGTATAGTCTACAAAGATGTCTCATTACCAAACTAGGTAATACATGTGCACACTCCTTAATGAGGGGAAAAAATTACTATTCCCACTCCAGAGAGTGAAACGGTAGGGAAAGTGTTGGATAGCGGAGGGGAAAAAATTACTATTCCTACTCCAGTGAGTTCAACAGTAGGGAAAGTGTTGGATAGCAAAGGGGTAAAAACTACTATTCCCACAGAAGAAAATTCAAATTTAAAAACAAACAAAATATCAATTTTAATATTCAAAAACATTAATTATTACATAAATATAATATTTTTTATACCTACCCTATAGCACCACACAAATGAAAACACACATCTAAATTAAAAAAAAAGTGTACCTCCATAATTAACACAAATAATTATCAATTAAACAAATATTATTAATTATAAAACAGATACAAATGAATGTACTAACCAAACGTTACCCCTATGGAACCGAAATCCACAAACAAAATAAAAATAAACAATTACCAAAAATATTTATCAAGTAATAAATGAATCTTAATGATCAAGTAATGATTAATTAATTTAAACTAAATTAGTTTCCACCCTCTACCCCAATAAACACCAAATTAAACACCTAAAAATATTTACACAATTTCCATAACTAATTTTACATTAATAAATTAATATCAATTAACCACAAATCATTAATTAATTTGAAAAAATATGACAAAAGGCTGGGCCCTACCCCATGGCCAAAATCGGCCAGGGGCTGGGGGCTGTGCAGCCTCCCTCCCCTTGCAAATATCAGCGGTGACCCGAGAGAGGTGGTCCCTGGTGCCATAAGCAGCCCGGTGAGGAGACCGAGTGCATCTCCTGCCCAATTAAAATAATAAACAATTCCCTCCAGGCTAAAAACAACCACTGCGAGAAACCACATTTTAAAAGGTTAAGATCTAGCTTTCTGCCAAATTTAATGTAATTCCGTCCAGCAGTTCGATCAGTAGTCATGTCTAAAATCCCTATGGGAAATTGCACGGGGAAAACGCGTTTTAGGAACCCCCTTTTTTCTCCTGCTTGATTAGTCAACCTGAAACATTCAAGACAGCAGCTGAAGTGAGTGCAAACTCGTTTAAAAAAGTTTGTTAAGATTCGTCGGACGGCGACAATGTTATTATTAAAACAAAAAACGCTCTGTCTATGGAAAATAGGTCCTAACTATAACTACCTACTGGCAATATATATCTCTGAGGAACATATACTTAGAGTTAGGTAAAGAAAATCTATAGTTACGTGGCTTTTGATATTTTGTCCTCAATATTTGGATGCCTCAAGATTCCAGATTCAATATTCAGGATACACAGCGCTAAAATAGTTTTTCCGACCATTAAAAGGAGTTTGGCTATTGTAGATGATAAAAACAGAGGTTATCTAACAACCATCCATAAATAGGGCGAGTGGTGTGAGGCAGGGATGCATGCTTACTTCATTGCTGAATGACATGTTTATTGTTAAGTTCAAACAAAAGTTGAAGAGCATACAGTTCCAAGTCGCAGTAAGGAATGGTTGGCAGCATTTTATTATAGAGATAACACTATGCTGGTGATCCTCTCTAATATCTGGGTTAATCATTCTAGACTTGCTATCTTTGAGTAAACATTTACTGTTGCAAAACACTCTGATGCATCCGGGTCTAGTTAGCGCTATATAAAACTCTCAAATAAATAAATAAATAAACATTCACTCACAGCTTCAGGTTATTGTTCAAAGATTTGCCAATTAGCCAATTGCACTTACGTTATGTTTAGCATCACTTTGAGGACTCTTGGAGCTAGAAAAATAGGAAGACAACGAAGTACCAAAAGAACTATTATATAAACAGAAAAGTTTAAAGATTTTTCTTGAAAGTAGAGTAGGTGGGGATTGTGTGCAGGTCACTGAACAGGTTGTTACATGTTTGTGCAGTGGGCACGAAGAAGAAATTGACTCCAGCAGACTGCTTGTTACAAGATGGAATAATCAAGGGGGTTCCAGGTGTGGACTGAAGACAACGAGTAGACATATACTAAATAAACTTGGTTCTAAGGAACACAGGATCATCTCTTTTTAAGCTTTTGTAAACAATGCAAAAATATTTAAATGTAATTATTTTGGCAATTGGAAGCCAATGACGTGACTACATTAGAGTATTGGCAGAGAATACCAAGAGGCAAAAACAATATGTCTGACTGACGGATTTTGGTTGGTTTGTAGCCCTGATGGCTGTATATCCCAAAATGTAGGGAGTTGCAGTTGTTAGGTTGACATACGAGGAGTTGTAGTTGACAAGTACTTGAAAAGAAAATTAGAAATAAAGAAAAGTGGTTTTTGATCAGACAGATTTTTGTGGAAAGTTTTGGCTGAATTGTATAAACCTTGCCCAGGTATTTGAACACTATTATCTTAAAATCCTATTGAAAGATAACCTGACTTGGCCCCCTTACTGTAGGTGGACGAATGTGGGTTAGACTTAAAAAGCGGGCTTTATTTTGCTTTAATTGGAAATTAAGGGACTATGCCATCCATAGTTATTCCTTAGAACATTGTTATAATCACCCAGTTGACTTATAGGGCCACCATTTGGTGGGTTCAGAAAAAGAATGGCTGACATGGAAGGGACAATAGTGATGGAGGTTCGTTCGAAACCCTATATCCCAACTGGTATTTTAAATATTGGATCAATGGGGAGGCATGGCCAACTGTGCAGCGGAATGGCCGCTTTCTGAGCGCGCTCCGCTGGCAGGGATTAAATTATTAAGAAATCCTGCACCTCGGGTGGGTGCTGACCTGCCAAAGCCCGCTGCATGAATGGCGGAACACGCTGGGGCTCTGTTGTAAATGGCCCGATGATCCACCTGGCTGCTGAATCTGAGTCAGGTGAGGTCTGGGGACTGACACATCGCGTTTCTTTGTGGAGCGATTGGTGGGGAGCGCCAAAATCTAGTCTGCTGCGACAGCGGAAGTAAAGGCCCAATGCTGACAGAAGGAGCTCCGGCGGAACCCCAGCGCCTGTGAAGGTGACCGTGGCAAAACACATTGGCATCAGAACGCGGGGACTTGCCGGCGGCCCGTGTGCCCAAGAGACTGAGAGGGAGCTGAGCGGGACGCGGCGGCCGAGGACGTCTGCCGCAAATTGAGACCACGGCTGTCAGCGGGCCTTGGGCGGCTGGCGGCTGCTGCGCTGCTGAAGGCAGCTCGGGTGTGGACACGTGGCCCCGAAAGATAACTACTGCGGACACGACTGGGGAAGACAGACGCTGCCCTCGCACCCCAGCACTGTAAGTGAAGTGGAGGCTGTGTGACAGGCTGCAGCCCTGCAATTGGATCTCTGGCCGCCATTTTGGAGGTGAGCATATGTACTATATCCTAGCACCACCCGGCCTGATGACCTGCTGTGTTTGTTTCCCGGAATGATGAAGGAGTGAGATAAGGCGACTGGGGGTTGGCGATTGCTAAGACCACGGGTGAGGCGATTGATGTGACCTGGACTGTGTGGGATCGACATAGCACATCAGGCGGGGGCTCCCTTGCTCACTCTCACCCATCGAAACTCCTAGATGGCATTACGCCTGTGCTGTTCGACGGTGTGCACCCCGGTGTGAGCGGCGGCTATAGGCCCGGGCAGCGTGGTTTGCCTGAGGGGATTGGAGGTGGAATTGACCCTGCTGTGTATAGCAGGTAGTGACGCAAGAACTGAGCTGCGTACTGGGGCAACAGTGGCGTAGCTCGTTCGGACAAGAGCCTTGCTGACCAGGCCCGGGAGGTGTGGTGTACTGGCGCAGTTCGAAGTGGAGTGCGGGAACACGGGCGGTCGCAGTGTGGCATTGGGAAAGAATCACGCACTGGAGACACGGAGGTCGAATCGCAGTGCTCTCCTGATATATGGTCGTTTGTGGCCCGTTTTGAAGTCTGCTGTTGCTCTACAGTGCCTGCACCGCAATGGGCGAACAGGACGCTAAACAACCAAAACTAAACTTCGAAAATAAACGCTCCACCCGACAGGCTGAGTCAGAGCAGGGTGCACAGGTGGAGGGTCAGCAAGACTCACAGGCAGATGACCAAGGGGAGGATTTGAAATCGCTTATGCTAGAAATGCGTTCTAGCCTCCGCAATATAGCCACTAAACTTGATACCTTAATGGCGCAGTTGGATTCCGTAAGGTCGCAAGTGTCGACGCATGAGACACGTCTTGATGTCTTGGAAAACCGCCACACGGAGTATCACGAATTCCAGGTGGAGACAAAGGAGCAGCTACTCCATATGGACAAACTGCTGGGAGTCATCAGAGCTGAAAACGATGATTTAGAAGTGAGGTCGAGACGTAATAATCTCCGCATCACCGGAATTCCTGAGACGACCACATATCTAAAATGGATACTTATATTGCGAAGTTGTTGCATGATCTGTTTTACCCCCACTTGTCCACGGTTTTTTGGTGGAGAGAGCCCACAGGTCGCTGGGACAGGAGCCCCCTGTCGGTGCACCACCCCGACCTATCATAGCAAAACTATTAAATTATCAGGATAGGGACATTGTCCTCAGAAAGGCTAGGGAGAAAGGAACGATCGCGCATAAAGGAAACACCATCTCGTTCTATCCCGACTTTACCCTGGCGGTGCAGGCGGCGAGACGAGAATTCCTCAAGGCCAAACGCATCCTCCTACAAGCGCAGATCCCATACTCACTGTTGTACCCAGCCAAGCTAAAGGTGACATTTGATGGAACTTCCCACATTTTCATACACGCAAAATCTGCACTGAAATTTGCTAAGCACGTAGGAGGGAAGAAGGCTAAGGAAACTCAGGAGGCTGCTGGGCCATCAGAAGACCGCCTGAGTGACAATGACTAACCTGGGTATCGGATGCCTTACCTGCTGACTGCTTGCGCTACTACGATGGGGGACCCAGGCATGGTCGACTGGGTCTACACCAGATGTTCTGTTGTTCTATTTTAAATTGCTGTTCACAGATTTGTCAGAAAGTGGGTCCAGGCGGGTAGCACCACCTGCAGAACTCCAGATCACCTTGTACAAAGCAAGGTAGTTGGCCAGTGCCGCTGCGCTCCCATGGGAAGGATCCCGCTTTTGATGTAACTATATGTGTGTTTACCTTTTCTTAGGGCTGGTATACTACAACCTGATTGTGGGGTTGGAGTGGGTGGTGGGGGGGTAAGGGTTGTTTCATTGTTTACTGCCAGTATAGAGTGCAATTTGGTGGCAAAACTCTGTCATACATGGTTGTAGTGCCAACATCGTGGCTGCACACACAGTAGCTGTGAGTCAGTGCCTTAGAATACGGTTGCACTATTCCTCTCTCAGCGCCCGGATTAGAGTGAAGGGCTTACTCTCCGATCCCTTCCCCATATCACTAGGCACGAGGCAGGGCTGCCCCCTTTCCCCACTGCTGTTCGCAGTAGCGATGGAACCGCTGGCTGCCCGAGTCAGACAACATCACACGGCATGGGGCATATGTTTCAGCTCCAGGAGCCTCCTTATATCTTCATATGCTGATGATGTGACCCTGTACATCATTAACCTGGAAGATAATATGGACCCAATATTGCAGGAATTCATTAGGTTTGGGGGACTGGCTGGGATCGCCGTGAACTGGTCGAAATCGGTGATATTACCCTTGACTGAGAGTACGCCGCGGGTTGATTCCGAGTACCACCAGAAGTGGGAAGTGGAAGCAGTCAAATACCTGGGTATATGGTGTCGTGTATTTCTATAGGTTCTGAATCGATCCCCCTATTCCTGACCCTATTCTGGTTAAACTACCTAGCTAGTTAACTAACAGTCAGCCCATGAGGCAAGAAAACCCCCATGATGCAGATACCGTTATCTGACGCAGTCACACTACGGCACAGGAACGTGTTATCTGATTAGGTCATAACGCTTGAGATCTAATTAGACAAGCGACATTCCTCCAGCCCCTGATAAGGCATACGACGTTCTCATAACAAATCAAACCTATGACAACCTGGATAATCCGTGCGGCCATTGTTTTGATTTCACAGAGAACTTTAGTAAAGAATGTGCTAACGAGCAAGTCGTATGACATCTTTATTGACGTACCTATGTCCATCCTTACGTCAATCCCGGCACCTTTAAGGTATAAATATTGCCGACCTTGCCCTATGCAAACACACGCGTGGTGACAAGACGGAGCAGCCATACTTGCCGAAGCCGAGAGCAGAAGCAGACCCCGCTGGCAGCAGCCCCGCCTTCCTGACGCGCTGAGAGACGCGCTGCTATCTCAAGCCGAGAGACCCAGCACCGGCACTTCCGGGTAGCCCTCGCAGGCAGCCTGGAATATCGAGAGCAGAGAAAGAGATACCATTCCTCATTCATCCTAAATTCCAGGTACAGAACTGAATAACCCCTCACAGAGAATTCTTTAGTTATTCACTTGGCAAAAACAAACTTAACTTAAACTGTAACTTTCTATTCCCGCCCACGCATTAGACTTAGGTCAGGTACACGGGGTAGGCGTATTTAGAAACACCAGTTGAGTACGTTTAGTCAAATGTATATGTGTATGTAAATATATTTTAATCATTTTAAACATCATATGGCTCAGAAACCATATCAATGTTTTTACAGTATTATTTTATACTATTGCTTCTAATGTATGCACTTTACTTAACTATAAGTATTGCAATAATATCGATCCATTTCTCTTGTACGAGAAAAGAGACTGATCAATAAATAACATCTTTTATTGAACACGCCCGTCTCTTCCTTTTCTCTACATTCTGATGAGACTAAGAATGCACGTACTGACTGAGTAAAATAATTGCCTTGTGCTCACACGACTCTCGAGATTGACTCTTGATTAGGGGAGAGCAAAGTTGTCATGTTCTATGGTTGTCAGAAACTAAATCCCTTCTTGTCTAATCAGGGAAGTTAATCCTTCCTTGAACATTCGAGAAAGTTTCTAGCGAACTCTGAGCTTAGCTGGCAAACCCAAAAATTAAGTCTAGTATCGACAGTAGTAGACCTAGTTAACGTCTGGCCTAGGCCTTTACTGCTGTAGGTACTATTCCAATGCGCAGAGCCTATTGGGAAAATAGGAGCTACACTACATGGCGCCCAACGCGTTTGGAAAGGGCGATAAAACTAACGTAAGACATTTAGAGTAACTCAGTCGTGCTTTCTCACTCAGACCCCTTTTCCCAAATACTCCAAAGACGTCTGGAGTGGGTGAAAGGTTATTATATCCTCCAAAACCTCGCAGGAGGGAACTCCTATGTATGGTTCTTGGTCTAGTCAACGTTGAAGGATAAAACAGTTCCAGAATATTGTGCATCTAATCTCTGTTTCCATAAGAAACCTGATCTGCAAATAAAAATAATACCATCCTGTCAGTAAAATGGGAGACAGTGATGGAGAAAGAGAGGCAATTAGATTAGCTACTGAAATAGCAGATGCTGATGCTACCATGCAAGCAGCAGACGCGGATATAATACTCATTCCGGTCATTAAAAGGAGATCTATAACCTTAAAACTTATAGAAAATGGACTGACACCTAGAGGTGGCACAGTCATATTCGTAATTGAGGCACACGAATATCGGCAGACAGAGGTATACTATACATGGATACATTTTCCAGCAGCAAATGCTGTAACAAAGTACTTCCACTATTACAAAGTAGAGGAACCTCCTGAAACGTACACTCCTTTCGAGGAGGTGGAAGTACCACTCAAATTCCAAGAGCATTTGCTCTTATTTGATGGCGCCCTAATACATAACAATCACATTACAAGGCTCGGTCCATTAGGAAGACCAGGAGCAACGTGGCCGGTCTTAGCCGGATACACACCACATCCAGACATCGAAAGAATGCCTGCAGCAGAGCTGTTAATACAGCTAAAACAACTACTAAAAATTCACAGACAATTAGTTCAGTATGTAATGCGGACTTCAACAATTCAGCCAGCGATTAAACTTCCACAGCTGACCCCTCACCAGGGGAACACAAATAAAATTACACCACAGAACATCCAATCCTGCCTAGGTAAAGTTCCAGCTAAACGGGAACAGATACCATTCTGGTTGGCACAGAAAATTACCCAAATAGAGGCGGTGTTTCCTGACACCACCCCGCTGGAAAAACACAGGATTCTGACTATATGTCTCCCAATGGGAATCGCACCACACATTGAGGACTGTGACACTTGGGGTACAGTCTTTGCTTCCATCTATACAAAAACGCACGGTGTTCCATCCATTTCGGTAATACCAGATGTGCTAAAACAAATTCAAGATGAATACGGTCCAGAACCTGCTTTAACTCTTGGTATGAAATTACTAAAAGACTTCAAACAGGTTTCGGCTATATTACTAGCCAACATAAAGGGTGAAGCAGCAAACGTGGCGATCCGCCAGAGGTTAAAAGAGACAGATATAGCAGACCAACCAGCTGAAATTGCCAGAATCATAGAAAAATCCTATGAAGAACTAGGCAGAGATAGTCTAGGTGGAATACCAGTAAAACCGCAACTGACTACAAGTCCAGAAAAAATGTTTTTTAATAATAATAATAATTCACCAAAAAAGAACTGGGATGGAAATAAACAATCCAATCCTAAAGAAAAGAAATTCCAGTCCAGAGGAAGGTCTCCTAGGCGAAGAGAGAAATCTCCAAACCCGAGACAAAGGTCACCCCAGAGTGACCCCTCTGGGAATAGATATAACCTTAGAAATAGGGATAATATTAAAAAACCTGATAGATATCAAGACATTGATACACGTCCCTCTCAATCTTTTCAGAATTCCTCGCAGAAATCGGAAAGAAGAGGACGATCAGAAGAGCACGCCAAGTCCAAAGACAAGGAACCTGCTCAACTGAAAAAGAAATCACAATTTCCAAAAAAGAAGGTAGCCAGTATCAAGGTAGTTAACAATGCCGAGAATACTGAGGACACAACTGAAAAACGGAGAGTGGGCTCAGACAATGCTAGACAGCGCAGCAGAGGTGAGCATAGCTCGCAAAGTCCTTATGAATCATCTGGAGACAGTGGACACGAATGAATACCTTCAAGTGGAAACTGCAGATACCAGAGTTAGCAAGCCCCACAAAATATACGAGATAACATTACTTATAGAGGGAGATAAGACTAGGAAAATTAGGGGACTATTTTGGGATAACCTCTCCAAAGGCTATGACATCCTTCTAGCTGAAAAAGACTGGCCACCAGAGTTTGTCAGGGAGTGCCCTCATGGCGAAGAAGTAATTATGCCTGCCTTCTCGAATCAAATACCGATTCATAAAAAATATACACTTGCTAGAAAGTGGGCAGTGGCCTTAGCACCTGCTTTATATAAAAATCATGTAGGATGGGATGAGGATTCTCCTCCTCACAAAGTCCAGTTAAAATCACAACCAACTGCACAAAGGCAGTACCCAATTAAGCAAGAAGCTAAAAAACAAGTAAATGAAATACTAGATCAGCTAGAATACCAGGGGGTGATTGAAACTTGCACCTCACAAATGAACAATCCTTTGTTTCCGGTCGCCAAACCAGACAACTCATATCGTCTAGTTTTGGATTACCGACACCTTAACACATGTTGCAAAACCTTTGCAGTGCAAAACTCACACAGTGCTGCACTAATGAATAACATAGTGCGCAAAAAATACAAAACAACCTTGGACATCTCCAATGGATTCTTTTGTCAAAACATAGCACCAGAGAGCAGATATTTAACAGCTTTCTCAGTAAATGGCACTCAAAAACAATTCTGTCGGTTAGCCCAGGGGTACAAGAACAGCCCGGGGGTATTCTCAGCGAGAGTAACAGAATTACTACAACTATATGATGATGAAGCATTATCTTATGTCGATGACATTTACTTAACAGATGATGACTTGGAGACTCACTTGAAAAGAGTGAATACCATAATACTTGGTTTCGCTGCAGAGGGTTACAAATTCAACTTCAAAAAGTCCAGAATTGCCCATCTGACGGTCCTATTCTTAGGATATGAGTTATCAAGTGAAGGTAAAAGCCTGGCAGACAATTTCCTAGAGAAATGTGCCGTAATTCAAGCTCCTAAAACACTAAAAAACCTACAGTCAATTCTAGGCTTCCTAAATTTCGGAAGAACATACATTGCAAATTACGCAGAAAGGGTCAAACCCCTTTATGATCTAATTAAACCAGACTTTAAAAGATCCAGTTGGACTCAAGCACACACAGAAATTTTGAGATCCTTACAAACAGACATGCTAATTAAAACAAAATTAGAAACCCGTGATAATACACGCAACCTTGTGATCCGAGTCATCCCAGGGAAATGCGGATTCACATACCTGACCTCTAATGAGGGAGAGAAGGTACCAATTGCATTCAAATCACATTTGTACACAAAAGCTGAACAGAGATTCAGCAACAAAGGAAAAATGGTTCAAGCAGTTCAAACCGCAATAGCTAGAGAAAAAGACATAGCTGATGGTAGACATATCACAGTCAGAACAGCTGAATCAGCCTTCGAGGCACTAACAACACCGTGTAATTTACCAACAACAACATTGAATCCGGAATGGATACAATGGGTGAATTCAATCACAACGGACAAAGTATACTACTACTTTGATCCAGAACTAGAAGAATTGAAAAATCTAAAATATGAAAAGACGTATCCTCTGCCAATCGACATTCTGCCTCTACGACATTACGCCTGTGTAATCTATACAGACGGACATGCTCAACCATCCGTTTGGGGAGAACAAGCATACAACCCCACATGTGAGATTACAAAAGAAGTGTGGCGCGGAGGTAAACTAAGACCTCTATTAACAAAGACACACTCAGTAGAAACCAATTCAGAACAACAAACTGAAATATTAGCTTTGAAAATGGCGCTAGATAATGCGGATCGCGAATTCCCGACACTTATAGTGTCAGATTCATATTACTGCGTCAAATCATATAACAGCGATTTGCAGACATGGATTCAGAACGGTTACAAAGATGACACAGATGCACCAATAAAGCAGAGAATGCTCTGGGAACAAATAGCTCTTTTACAAAAAGAACTACCAAAGACTCACGTGATACATACACTGAGTCATCAACGTGATGGCGTTCACGTTGCAGGGAATTCATTGGCTGATGAGGCCGCGAAAGCAGCTGTGCAAACGGCTTCCGTAGCAGCCGTCACCCGGTCAAAAACAAAAATAGACAGCGAAATATTACAAGCTGTCAGCGCTTCAGAAAAGGATTCGATAGAACCACTCCCTAAAGGCTTTCCAGTAAAATACTCATACATAACTGATGAAAACAATGTTCCTTTTGCTCGAATCCCTGGAGTGGGGGATAGGGCAATTCCAAACATGGAACACAGATTAGGACTAATAATAGCGGCACACGAAGGGCTTGCTTCTACCCATGCTGGCGTCTCAGCCACAGTATCATTATTAAAACAGAGATACTGGTGGCCACAAATGAGAAGACAAACAAGGAACTATGTTCTAGCATGTGAAATATGTCAAAAAATGAAAGTATCAACTGTGAGACGTCCAGCACAGACGCCCCTTCTAATCTCGGATAAACCATTAGCATGTGTTTATCTAGACCACTGCGGTCCCTTACAAAGGGATGGTAACTATAAATATATCTTGGTCGCAGTGGACTCATGCACGAGATTCATATGGATGTGGCCCCAGCGAACGGCTGACGCCAGAACTGTTATAAAAGATTTGCGGGTCTTTATCGGCACATACGCAATTGGCATTCTGCATTCGGACAATGGTCCTGCTCCCCATGATGCAGATACCGTTATCTGACGCAGTCACACTACGGCACAGGAACGTGTTATCTGATTAGGTCATAACGCTTGAGATCTAATTAGACAAGCGACATTCCTCCAGCCCCTGATAAGGCATACGACGTTCTCATAACAAATCAAACCTATGACAACCTGGATAATCCGTGCGGCCATTGTTTTGATTTCACAGAGAACTTTAGTAAAGAATGTGCTAACGAGCAAGTCGTATGACATCTTTATTGACGTACCTATGTCCATCCTTACGTCAATCCCGGCACCTTTAAGGTATAAATATTGCCGACCTTGCCCTATGCAAACACACGCGTGGTGACAAGACGGAGCAGCCATACTTGCCGAAGCCGAGAGCAGAAGCAGACCCCGCTGGCAGCAGCCCCGCCTTCCTGACGCGCTGAGAGACGCGCTGCTATCTCAAGCCGAGAGACCCAGCACCGGCGCTTCCGGGTAGCCCTCGCAGGCAGCCTGGAATATCGAGAGCAGAGAAAGAGATACCATTCCTCATTCATCCTAAATTCCAGGTACAGAACTGAATAACCCTCACAGAGAATTCTTTAGTTATTCACTTGGCAAAAACAAACTTAACTTAAACTGTAACTTTCTATTCCCGCCCACGCATTAGACTTAGGTCAGGTACACGGGGTAGGCGTATTTAGAAACACCAGTTGAGTACGTTTAGTCAAATGTATATGTGTATGTAAATATATTTTAATCATTTTAAACATCATATGGCTCAGAAACCATATCAATGTTTTTACAGTATTATTTTATACTATTGCTTCTAATGTATGCACTTTACTTAACTATAAGTATTGCAATAATATCGATCCATTTCTCTTGTACGAGAAAAGAGACTGATCAATAAATAACATCTTTTATTGAACACGCCCGTCTCTTCCTTTTCTCTACATTCTGATGAGACTAAGAATGCACGTACTGACTGAGTAAAATAATTGCCTTGTGCTCACACGACTCTCGAGATTGACTCTTGATTAGGGGAGAGCAAAGTTGTCATGTTCTATGGTTGTCAGAAACTAAATCCCTTCTTGTCTAATCAGGGAAGTTAATCCTTCCTTGAACATTCGAGAAAGTTTCTAGCGAACTCTGAGCTTAGCTGGCAAACCCAAAAATTAAGTCTAGTATCGACAGTAGTAGACCTAGTTAACGTCTGGCCTAGGCCTTTACTGCTGTAGGTACTATTCCAATGCGCAGAGCCTATTGGGAAAATAGGAGCTACACTACAATGGATAAGCTGCGATGTACAGGAAATTTGGAATCTAAGTTATGGGAAGACTGTTACGTAGCTGGAGGAAAAGGTCAAGATATGGGCAAGATTGCCGCTCTCACTCACTGGTAGGCTAGCTTTAGCCAAATATGATCGTTCTGCTCAAATTTCTGTACCTATTTGCAAATATCCCGATTACTCTCACGTCGCACTTTTTCAACACCCTCAAATCACACCTGAGCGCTTTGGCACGAGGGGGTGGACAGGCCAGGGATAAGTTGACACTTCCACTGCGTCAGGGTGGCATGGGCACCCGGACATGCGTTTGTATGCGCTTTGCGCTCAGGCCCAATATTTTCATTTCTGGGTGCACCCGATGCCCTTTCAGCCCCATGTGGCGGTGGAACGGGACACGGTCACACCTGTCCCTTTACAGGTGGCTATCTGGCGACCTGCACGTTGCCCCAGGGAGGACATAGACACCACAGGCACGCTGGGATGGGCATGGGAGGAGCTGCGTAAAAGGGCGGGAGTCCCAATATTGTATGCCCCTTCGCTATCGTTGGCTCACAACCCGCTGCTGCTCTGTATCGCGGATGGAATTAGCAAAACCCTAGTACAAAAACTACATACCTTCGCTGATCTATTTCCTGATAACGAGTTTAGACCCCCCCCCCCCCATCGGCGGACAATGAACAGACTGTGCCCTTCTCTGAGCTTTTTTTGTATCACAAACTCTGAGCGGCCTGTAGGGCTCTCAGTAGCGATTTTTCGTCAGCTCCCCCAGTGCTACATGCTTTGGAGAACCTGGTGGGTTCCCCGTCCCCCTGCAAATTAGTCACAAGACTCTATAGGCACATGCAGGACTCAGCGCCACTGGTTCATCCCAAATCCATGCAATATTGGAACGACGACCTGCCCACCCCACTAACCGAAGCGCAATGAGAGTTCTGTTGTGGGCAACTCACAGAACCTTCTCCCAACTATATGCTGAGACTGATCCATTTCAAATTCTTACACAGATTCTAGTGAACTCCTATTAGCCTGCATAGGATGGGTCTCAGAGAGAATGAGGGCTGCTGGCGCTGTGGCTTCTCCCCGGCCACGTTCCTACATGTGGCGTGGGACTGTCCTTACATATTGCTGATATCAAACTTGTATCAGACACAAGATGCAACCACCCTTTGGATGATAAAGAATCATCGTAATCCATTTTTAGTCCATTTTCGTTTAGAAGTTTTATTAAGTTCATGAAGGTAAAAACACGGTAACTACATTGTACAAATGCGTGTATCATGCCGAAGCCTTTAAGTACAGCACGTCGAATCCCAATGCTTCATATAGATGCGTTAAACCCAATGCATTACGGCCTTCATCAGGGGTACATCTGCAGTAAAGAATAAACATTATATCAAGAATTGATTTTGGTGTCACTAAATACACTAATTCAATTAATACCTTTAACGGTGTTAAACATAACATGCCATCCCCGAATAAAATAATTACTCTCAAAATAAAACAATTTTCTCGTTGTACTCGAGCTACAAAATAAACTGTCAGTTAGAACCCATCCCATTTAAGCCATTGTGGATTGTTAAACCCTCATACGGCACAATACGTGTGCTGCATTGTAACCAACTCCTACCTTCACCAACCACATTCAGAAACGTTCATGTTTCGCTCCCTTTTTAGCCAGTTTGAAAAAAGCTCTTACACGCTCTACCTCCCACTACGGCTTATATTCCCAATGTCACACCCCCTGTTGTCACGTGTTTGTATTCCAAAACATAAATGAGATACTTAAATAAAATACTTAAACGAAATACTTAAATGCACAACTCAACTGTGCTCGTGGAATAATACATTTGTATCAACATAATTCAATCAGAATTCCCAATATCAGTTCAAGATGTTGCTCATTCGATATGAGTAAATGAATGTCCATGCAAATTGTAATCAGGTACATTTCGGTGCTGGGTCGGTTTGGGACATCAAGTTACAAAACATGAATAGGTGTGACCCGCACACGTATTTTCTCAAAGTTTATCCGACACTTACAGAATAATGGTCAAAAATGTTTGCTTCATGAACCAAATTGTAGGACGGTCCGAAGTCCCTTCGCCCACAATAGGCTTACTAGGATATGTCAAAGACACTCCGCCAAAAACATGCAAATTGCATGCGTTGCTGTTATTGTTTGCCAAAAGACAGGTGGCGGTTTGTTGGGGTAGGAGGAGGACGCCATCAGTGGGGAGTTGGCTAGCAGACGTAACATATGGACACATCCAACTGACTACATTTTGGGACCTCATGCCACCCACCTCCAGTTCCCGCGATAATTGGGAACCTTTCCTACAATGGGCACAGACACAGAAGGAGGCCACCGAGCCGGAACTGACAGCCCACCTTTCCACCTCAATCTAGATGGTGAGATTACTGGGCACCGCAGGGGGTGTGACGATCCTGTATAGCTATTAATAGGTGGTACAATAGCTGTATGTCTGTGATTGCCTGAATAACATGACTCCTGTAATGATATAAGAACGACTTGATCCCAACCAAATGTGTATATAACCTGCATTGTGGACAGCGCTCTATGTAATTTTTTCTTATGGAAACCATGTTGTAGTCATGTACACGATGTACTCAACCAATGCACAATGTAATGTTGTATGTTTTTCTGACTGCACCACTTATAGCGATTAACGCAACATAAAACTGGCTAGTTTTGTTCTTGGAATGTTTTGTATCGTAACAAAATGCTGATAAAAATATATATATATTGGACCAATAGTGTTTTTTAGGTCTTGACCTACAAACGACTTTAGCTGCATATTGTCGAAGAACTATTGTCTTCAAAAGAATATACATTGAGTACATTTGGCTTTCTCGTCTAACTTTGTCCCCTGCATCTTATTTAGTGACTTTTCTCCCTATTTGGTGACTTGCATACTTCTACTGTTGACATATTTAGACTATTTTGTTATTCCTCTTTCAGGACTTTCTGAAAGTGGATCCCTTTCCTTACTCCCACCCCCACCCTCCGCCTCCTTTATTTATTTACTATTCTTTTTTTTCCGCGAGGGTCGGACAGCTGCTGGTACTGGGCCTTCGTGCCTTTTGATTATTTGCTCATCCCTGCCTCAGTTTTCAAAATACGCAAAGGGCCATATGTATGACAAAGCGGCGGAGCGCGTCGTTAGCCTCCTGGGCTTACGAACACACTCCGCCACTTCGGAAACGCAAGGCTGCACCATATTTACAAGGATGTGTTGCAGCCTTGCATTTCCCCCTGCAATGGTTTTACAACTTATCGCCAACGCAGGCAGCCTTGCAAGGGTGTCTGTGTACAGGGGAGGATTGGTTATGTGTAGGAAGGAGTCACTTCCTGCACATAACTAATCCTAAAATGCCATTTTGTAACTTTCATGCGTGCTGCTTCATGCAGCACACATGAAAGTTACAAAATGGCATTTTTAAAAAGGTTTGTTTTTTTACAGGAAGGGACACCTTCCTGTAAATAAACACACCATGGCATTTTGCTTTTTCCATGTGTGCTGTACAAGGCAGCACACATGGAAAAAGCCAAAACGAGAAGAAATAATGCATTTCTCCTCATTTCGCCACCTTAAGGCCAGGGTTTTCCTGGTCCTAAATTTGGCGCTGCCTCCTATGTACGCCACCCTTGTACATAGGGGGCAGTATCAAATACAATGGGTGTTGCGGTGGAACACCCACCATAGAACCCACTGCACGCTTCTTTCACGCTAAATATAGCGTGAAAGGGAGCCTTATGTACAAGGCAGTGTTAAGCCACGTTAAGTGGCCTAATCCTGCCTTGTAATAAGGCGCAGCCTCTATCGCCACAGGAACGTCAAAAAAAGTGATGTTCCTGTGTCGATAGGGGCTTGTACATATGCCTGTATGAGGAGATTGCCTCCACTCAATTGTTGATCGCTTTGAGTACAGCATTTGGTTGGGCAGGGGTTTTGGCCTTTCTCTGAAAAAGACACAAGGCAGCTCACATGGAAAAAGCAAAAACGAGAAAAAAATATGCATTTCTCCTAGTTTCGTAACCTTAGGACCAGGGTTTTCATGGTGTTTAAATTTGGCATGGCCTCCTATGTATGCCACACAACATAGGGGGCAGCATCAAATACAATGGGTGTTGCGGTGGAACGCTCACCAGAACACCCGCTGCACGCCCCTTTCACGCTAAACATAGTGTGAAACAGTGCCTTATGCACAAGGTAGCGTTAGGACACGTTAAGTGGCTTAACTCTGCCTTGTACATAAGACGCAGTGCAGTCCCTGTCGCCACTGGAACGTCCCAAAAAGTGACGTTCCAGTGGTGATAGGGGCATGTACATATGCCCCTTAGTGTATCACATGTTTGCGTTGCAGGAAAGCTTACAGCAGGGCTGATTTGGTTATGGTTACAAGTTAATGATCAAGGTTATAGGTTTTATCTATTTATTATGAAAGGTTACAACAGAGGCAGTTTGCCTGACATATTTATTGTCAAAAGCATATGTAAGTCAATAAGCAATTAAAGATGGGTTGTTATTATAATGTCTTAAAACATATCACAGTTATTTTGATACATGTAATTTCACAGATTACCATCATAGAACAGTGTGGTGGTGTTGATTACCCCCTCACAAACCACAGGACTAGAAGATTTGCACTGTGAGAAATCCATGTTAGCTTCTCTAAGAGGGATTGTAGCTTGTTTTGTAAACTGTCATTTTGTACATATTGTTACTTTTCTGACTGCATGCCTGATGGCTGCCTTTTGGAAAGTTGAACCTAATTAGAGATAGTTATGGTGACAAGTCAGTGACAAAGGTCTTAGACATGCTTTGATCCCTTGAAAAATTGTATCACATGTTAGAGATTTTCTCTGTTTATTATGGATTATTATATCAAATGCAGTAGGCCTGGTTTATTTATTGTGTCAAGCATTTGTTAAAACAGTGCAGTCTTTAAAGGTGGATCGACATACCACTTTGTTAAGCCTGTAAACAGGTATTTTGTTATATGGAATCTCATAGATTTCTTTAGTAAGCAAGAGATTTGGTGATGGCTACCCCATTGGACAAACCCTGGGAATATTAGATTTTCACTGTGATAACCTTGTTAATCCTTCTTAGAAGGGATTGTATATTGTTTAACTAAGTTTAATTTTACATACACATATAGTTTGTGAGGGTGCAACTGAAGGTTGCCCTGTGGGAAAGCTTATGCTCAGTTCAGTAGACCTGACTTGGTTGTGGTAACAAGCAAATGATAAAGGCTATAGGCTTGATTAGTTCTTGGGACAAGTTATGCCACAGGTCACAGTTCTGATCTATTTATTAGGAAACACGGATCAAAGACAGCAGGCATGACTTATTTGATGTGAAAAGTATGTGTTGAAACTTATAGTCCTTTAACAGCAGATTGTTTTGAACTTTGTTAAAGACTATAAACTGGTATTTGTTATAGGGAATCTTACAGATAACTGCACCATTAAAGGAGTTTGCTCAATGCATTGGCCTGGTTGGCAATGGTGACAAAGGTTAAGGCTAGAGGCCTGATTAGTTAATTGGAAAATGTTTTGTCCGATGCCATAGAGAGCAGTAGGTCTGACATGTTTATTTTGTAGTAGCAGTTAGATTGTTAATATATTGTGCTACAGCTTGTAGACAAGCAATTTGCTATTTGAAATCGTACAGATTATCATAAAAGGGGTGGGTTTTGGTGTTGGTGGCCCCCTCAGACAAACCCTGGGACTAGATCTTTACTGTTAAAATCGTTGTTAGCTCCGCCTAAGAGGGGCTTTATATGGTTTTGCTAACTGTAATTTTGTGCATATTTCTAACTGCTATCACTCTTATTTGCTCGCTTTTTATTCTATTGCTTTCTTCGTCGATCTTGTGTTTGTCCCTTCTTTTGTTTGCCCCTGTCCTGGAGCACAGCCTCTTTACCATACTTTTGATTGGATGATTTGCGTCCTTCCAATGCACTTATAGAGAACTACATGTTTAGGTCTCGGCTAGGCAGAACATGCGCTGTCTCCTCAAGAGATGCTGTATACAGTATAGAGGGGGAAGTTTTGCCTGCTTTCAGGCCATTTTTTGATTGGCTTCCTTCATAAATGCTGCATTTTGATTCATTTTCGATTGTTAGTCCCTCTTCCTCGTGGCCATGTCGTCATTTTTCTCCTTCCATGGCTATCAGCCCCTTTACTTTTAAAACTCTTTTGTTCCCCTGCCTCCCCCTGTTCCCTCCCGCAGTCCATAAGTTCTCTGCCCACCACCATCACCCCACCCACTCCTGTTCGTGCTTTTTTGAACGCCGGCACTTTTGTGTACAATGCAATAGGTCTCGCATAAATACTACTCCTATTGCATTCGTAAATGATAGTTTTCTCCTCTGATTGGCTTAGTGAATGCGCACTCTTTTTTGCCTGACCAGTCCAGACGCTCGCATGAGCTACTTTACATCGTCGTACGCATGCGCACCAAACAAGCATACTGAGATTTGCAGTGAGGTGGTGGTTTTAAAGTAAATAGTTATTTTTCCTCTCGAGAATAAATTGTACATGGGATTGTGCGATTAATGCAGTGAGCGTGTTGCTTATTATGGACTTTGCGCAACCCTACTCGGACACATTCTTTTTCTCTGCCCTGGAGACGGCCCCGCAGACAGGTGGAAAGATATCGGGTGGACCTTGCTCTGCGCCATGGCTTTGTTACTGTCAGAGAGCTGGGAGGTGGGGAGTATTAGGTAAGGCTCTCATTAGAGTGCGAGGATGTTCAGCTTTTGTTTACTCGACGAGTGCTGATGGGAACATTCTTTGCAACACCAACCAGCCATGACACCCCATGCTTGGGCCCTTCTATTAAATATCGGTCGAAAACCAAACCGCGACCGGCAGTGCTTTGTGTACCCATCGTAATCACTTATCAGGCTCCCACCATTCTCACTATCCATAGCACAAAACAGACTTCAAAGCACTCTGAACTTCACTACTGCCATTAATTGATCCTCTCAGCGGATTCCTCTTAAGGGTATTGTGCACTTGGAAGACCTGCACACTTCTTTCTGCAGTCTGTTCCATTTGAGCACCTTGAAGGCCATCTTTGGAGTGTTGCAAAGAAGGGACCGCAGAATGGATGCGGCCAATGCAATCTTCAAAATGTGTGCACGGCGTCAGAAAGAGATCTAGCAATTCTAGCTTCACTTCAAAGTGATTTTGTATCAAACATTTATCAGAGAGGAAATCGGGTTTACATATGATGTATTCTTTGATATTGTGGTGCGCCGCCATTGTAGCAAGGAGGAAATATACGGTTAATAGTTGTGCAAAGCAAGCCTACTTAAATGTGTGAATATAAACCTCTTGAAAAATGTACATTTTATCCTGGCCTCAGTCGCCTAGGCAGGGTGTTCGTCAAATCAGCGGGTTGTGTTGCAGAGTGCCATTTGAATACTGTTATTGTTCGAATACTTGTGGTCCACTTGACAAGGCTCTTGCTGTATATAGTGCAGTTTGAATCCAGCTGTTAGAGTGGCTTGGACAGCAGCCAAATAGAAGGGGGATCCTTCACTGCACCGCAAAAAATCAATACCGGGTTCCTGTTCATGGTAACCTGCTCTTTTCTTCTGCGTAGATTTATAGGAGACAATCTATGGTCTTATAGAAAGCAGCTTAAATATTATTTGTAAATGCTGTTTAGGTGCGGCATTTACTTGTTAAAGGCCAACTAAGGCACTGAACGACTTAAAAAAAATTACTACTCACTTACACTTAAGCATTTTCTTTGGCCCATTTGGAACACAGTTTGGTAATATGAATCACTATTCAAGTAATATATGATTGGACACACACATTGTATACTCAACGCTTAGAAGTTGCTTGTTAGCAGTATAGAATGTTTGATAGAAACACTATAAACACAATAAATATAGTATACTCCATGTAACCTTAGAGTTGCCAATAGGTCGGTTTTATTTTATAATAACAATCATTAACTACAGCTTTTATTTATGGCCGTTTTCAATGCAAACGCAGCGAGGCGTGCGTTTGATTGTAAGTTTGTGTTTCTGGTGATCTGAGAAGGAACAGTTATCCCTTTGCAGACCACTACACTTTTGCATCCTCCTTTGTCTCACAGCAGGGCCGGACTGGGAACTGAAAGCAGCCCTGGCAAATTTCGACAGACCAGCCCCCGTAAGGTGCATAACTAGCGAGCGCAACTAGAGAGCTGACCACTGCTAGGGAGTTTGGGGGTTCTCCCCCCAAGAAAAGTTTAGAGACAGCAAGGCCAAAACAATGAATTTTTCAACAGCTTTTCTTATGCAACTAGCAACCATTGACAAAGCAAATAGCTAGTTGTAGGTATAATGTAACTTGATGCACTATATATCTGGATACAATGACTGAACCAGCAAAATTAAAGTTGGGCAGCACACTATGCTAGGCACAGATGTTTAACTTTCGTGTTTTTAAACCACACAATTAATTACGGTGTACAGTCAAAATATCGAATTTTTAATATCGACTAGCAATAATATTGAGTAAAAAATATAGAATAGACATAGGGGTCGATTCCGATCCGGTAAAAAGCACACCGAATCTACGTACGGTGCGTTTTTCCCCGTACGATTCGTACCCGTAAGCGTCCCCGTACGAATCAGCAAGTACGATCCCAACCAAAAGCGTCACTCCGTACGCCTCGTAAAAAACGCCGTACAAATCGAAAGTCCATACGATTTGCAGTCGGCTGACGCTCCACGCTACGTCCGAACGTAAATAGACCGCGTCATCCGTACCAGGAAGTACGATCCGTGTTGAACACACTCCATATGGCTCTTTTGCTACGAGAGCTCAAAACTACCGTAAAACCAGAGTCCGGGTACGAACCGCACCCCGGTACGCGACAAAAAAGACATGAACGCCATCGTCCGTGTCATCCCAGTCCTGTACGCCCACCACCTCGTACATAGAAACCGACGACGGCGCAGATGGTGAGTACAACGAACCTCAAAAACTGAAGTATACCTGTACGTGGCGCCACACGCGCACATCACCATTGCACGCCTGTAATGTCTGGATACGTTGCGCCACACGCTACCGCATATCACCGTTGTAATAGTGGCACACCTACGTCATCGACCTCGGGGTACGGTATGCCACCGCACATCACCATTGTAATAGTGATACGTGCCGCACCTATGTCATCGACCTCTGGGTACGGTACGCCACCGCACATCACCATTGTAATAGTGATACGTGCCGCACCTACGTCATCGACCTCGGGGTACGGTACGCTAACGCATATCACCAGTGCAATAGTGAGACGTGCCGCACCTACGTCATCGACCTCGGGGTACGGTACGCCACCGCACATCACCATTGTAATAGTGATACGTGCCGCACCTACGTCATCGACCTCGGGGTACGGTACGCAAACGCATATCACCAGTGCAATAGTGAGACGTGCCGCACCTACGTCATCGACCTCGGGGTAAGGTACGTTAACGCATATCACCATTGTAATAGTGAGACGTGCCGCACCTACGTCATTGACCTCGGGGTACGGTAGGCCACCGCATATCACCAGTGCAATAGTGAGACGTGCCGCACCTACGTCATCGACCTCGGGGTACGGTACGCTACCGCATATCATCATTGTAATAGTGAGACGTGCCGCACCTACGTCATCGACCTCTGGGTAAGGTACGCAACCGCATATCACCAGTGCAATAGTGAGACGTGTGGGACATACGTCAGTAATGCATGTGTAGGTTGCGTCCCATCCAAGTGATGTGTGTGAAACACACCCAGCAGTGCCCAGCAGTGCCCAGCATTAGAGTGTGTGTGTGGCGAAGACCCCCAGCAGTGCCCAGCATTAGAGTGTGTGTGTGGCTAAGACCCCCAGCAGTGCCCAGCATTAGAGTGTGTGTGTGGCTAAGACCCCCAGCAGTGCCCAGCAGTGCCCAGCATTAGAGTGTGTGTGTGGCTAAGACCCCCAGCAGTGCCGAGCATTAGAGTGTGTGTGTGTTGCTAAGACCCCCAGCAGTGCCCAGCAGTGCCCAGCATTAGAGTGTACGTGTGGCTAAGACCCCCAGCAGTGCCCAGCAGTGCCCAGCATTAGAGTGAGTGTGTGGCTAAGACCCCCAGCAGTGCCCAGCAGTGCCCAGCAGTGCCCAGCATTAGAGTGTGTGTGTGGCTAAGACCCCCAGCAGTGCCCAGCAGTGCCCAGCATTAGAGTATGTATGTGGCTAAGACCCCCAGCAGTGCCCACCAGTGAAAGCAGAAACATACCATGCTTTACCTCATTACCATCAGGAAATAGACACATGTAACAATACCCAAATGTGAACATCACACTAGCTCCCAGGCACACAGCAGCCAAAGCCATTATCAGAAAACCAAAAGTAATGAACCAAAAATCAAAAGCTTTATTCAGCCGCATCCAAGGAGAAAAAGTAAATATGAGTCCATGTTCATAGTAGGCCAATTGCCAGTCCAAATAAAGTTCAAACAAGGTTGTGGCATCCTGGATGTTGTCATACCCACACTTGCCTGCACATAGAGTTCAATTGTCTGTGGAAACAGTGGGGGCATCATCTGGGGAATCCTCCGGCACCGCAGGGACAGGAGAGGGAAGGACAGGTGTAGTGGGTGCAGGTGGTGTGGATCCTTCCACACTGGCCGGTGCCTCGCCGAATGTGGCTACATATACTTGGCCGCACACTTCAGCCAGTTCAGAAAAACTACCACCTGAACCCGGGGACACATTGGGGGTGGAGGTAGAGGGCTGTAAGTCTGTTCTTTTGGGTTTGTGGATGCGTGTGTGATGTGTGTCCCCTCTCCCTGTGGGTGTGCCTACATCCCCTTGAGATTGGGTGCGTGGAGATTTGCGCTTTGTCTGCCGTGTGGGTGTGCTGGGTGTGTCTATTGTTGTGTCTGACCTGTGGCGTCTGCGTGTACGTTGGGTAGGTATGGGAGAGGCGGAGGTAGATGGGTCTGAATGAGGGGAGGAGATGCTGCTGGGTGGACAGTGCTGCCGTCAGTGATGACTCTATGGTAGCCACACTCCGACGTAGATCAGACATGGCAGATGACATGCCCTCCATGAACGACAACAACTGGGTCATTATTCGTGTATGTTCATGGAGGACAGTCAACATGGATGTCTGACCTACTAGAATCTGCCGGAGTAGGTCCACAGACTCAGCACTGAGGGCAGCAGGGGAGACAGGGGCAGGGACTGCGGTGCCGGGAACAAAGGAGACACGGGGGCTAGCACGGACCTTAGGGACCCTAACAACTGGGAGGGTGGAGATGGTAGTGGAGGAGGAGGGGACAGCCAAAGATGTTGAAGATGGCATAGCTGCATATTCCACCTCCTCCGGAGAGTCTGATTCCGAGCCGTCCGCATGGTAGGAGGTGTTGTGCACATGAGGGACGGCCGTCTGACTCTCCTCACCCTCCATGTCACTGCCTCCCTCTGACTCCTCAAAGCAGGTGGCACTGTCACTGGGTTCCTCTGCCTGGTCCGCGACTGTGTCTCCTCCAGATTGTGATGATGATGCTGTTGGCAGGGAGAAGAAGAAAAACATATCAGTCACCTGTACACATCAGACATACCATATACAAATCATTTGGGCACATTTCTAAACATGGCATGCATAATGAGTCACATGCCACTGAACTATGCACAATGCTAAGTCTAGTCTTGGGCAATTGTAAGAGACACAAAGTAAAAGGTATTGTAGGATACAAGTAACAGGCAAGGCAAAAACGTGTATGAGAGACACAATCATGAGCCACTGCCTGACAACAGGATAGCTGATGATGATTCACAGTTCATTTGCCCACCCTGCCACCCAAATCCAGACCTGGTCATGTTTGATTTGCTTTCAACCTGTGCCACATGGGAAAAGTCCAGGCCAAAGTGACATGTGATTCCATCCTGGGACCTGAACCTATTGTTCCATCACCTCACACTGCCATCACAGCTGTCTACACCCAAACTCACATTGTGTGGCTCACCATCAATATTATTTACAAAGAACATGCCACATATTTTGAAAATATGCACACACGCACTGCCCAGTGTGAGTATGCAGAAGCCAAAATTAGTGCACATGTACAGTGTGCACCTGTAGCTAACACATGACAATTAGAAAGTGTACCATGGACAAAGGCCACTGAGGCAGAATCGTGCACTAAACACGTGTTGAGACTCAAGATCAGTGCCAAAATATGAAGAAGGCCAGACATAGTGCACATGTGGTGCTACATGTAAGGTACCAACAGGTGTCACAGACCCCCCTCCAACATGATAATGTGCAAAGGAATATGCATACTAAGACATTGCACCATAGGAGTACATGTGAAAACAATCAATAGGCAAAGCGCTGCTCAAATGTGGAGTAGGGCAAGGCATGTAAACAAGCATCTGCTGAAACTGGGCCATTCTTATGCCAATGCATAAAGTGCCTGTCTGACCACACCACTCCAACTGTGGGAGTGTTAGCATGCCTTGGAGCACTGTAGGTAGCATGTGACACACATGACAACAAACAGACATGTACCTACCCCCTTCTTGCTGCTGTACCTCCTGCAACTGCCTATGGAGGTCTGGGAACACCACTTCCAGGACCCGGAGCATGTGGGGGGTGAGGTGGCGGCTGCCGCCATGCTGGCGTGGAGCTTCCAGCTTGAGCTGTACCCTGGCGATGCGGCGGCTCCAGCACCGGATGTCCTGCCACCTCTTCCTGATTTTACTGAGCTTCCTGCGAGGCCCCCCCTCACTCCTGACAGCCCTGGCGATGTCTAGCCAGATGTCACCCTTCTCATAGGCAGATACCTGTCACGAATATAAAGTGAGACAACATCAGTACACCTGGTCCATGTCCCAAAGACACACACTTGCCCCAAATAGACGATGCCAACAGTGCATAGGATGCTGACCACACTTGCATCATTGTCCATGTATATGTGGCCTGTGAGCAAACAACAATGCACTACATGCCATAGAAAGGCTACAGATGCCATAAGGGGTGCAAAACAACTCTTTGAGCATGACACACACTGAGCAATATATGCTACATCATGGTGCACTGCAGCACGTGACATGCTGTCACACACCCCACTACAACAAATAACCATCGTCAGACCACACATGCACACCCTGGCACAGCTCATCTGCTAGTCGTAGTCAACAGTGTATACAACATCACTTAGCACAAGTCACACCTGCAAAAGATGTGACACAGGCCTCAAGCTAACTGTCCAAGTAATGCACACGGCGCAGCATACTTGTCTCATCACATGGGTATAGCTGCGGCATACGTCATGCACCAGTCTTGCAAAACATCAGAATCAACATTTGCCAGGTGACAAAGATCTATCACACTCTTCAATGTACATCACTTCAAAGCATGCTTCTGTACAACAGGCACACATGTCATGAACAAATCCATCTACAGTGAGTACATTCATCTGTCATTCGTGGGGGAACACTGCAAGAGCTCAGGAAAACATCCAAAATTAACATGCAGGGTGTGGCACAGCAGTTAATGTCACAGTTAGCACAATGCAGAGGAGCAGTAAACACTATTACACTACATCATTAACTGCATGTGAGAGACCACACTGTACACACCGGCACTCACTCCAAACAACATAGCATCTCTTAACAATACATACACTGGCTGTAGTGTCACACACACAACAGGTGCACAGCCCAAGGTACTGCACACATCACTCACCTGCTCCTCTGGTCTCCCATACAGCTTGCTGTAGTTAGGCAGGAGGGCATCCAGCAGGGCCTTGTTCTCCCCCTCACTGAATGCAGGTGCCCCCTCCATGCTCAGCTAATCAGGGTCCAGAGGATACAGAGACAGCAGCTGTGTTGTCCACTCCAATGTTGTGCAGGCAAGTGCCCTCTCACAGCCACATGCTGCCTTATATCTGTGCTGCAGAGGGTCTGTGAGTCCAAGAAGTACTGTGTGATAGGCCAGAATAGTTTGCATCCTATGTTTCATCCAATCCCATGACACCTAAGGCCATGACACACATTTCCATGGCTTGAAAACTGAGCCTGAGCTCAACAACAACGTTTGCAACATTGTATAGTTTAGGCAAACTGAATTTTCAAGAACACCTGTAGAACACTCTCAAATCTCTGTTTCCTTGACAACCTGGATGAATTCTAACCATTCCACTGTTCCCCTAGATGTTCCCTATGTATTTTCAGGATTCTCCACACAAATTCGGTGCGTTTGCCGTCGCAAATGCAACTCTTTCAATGGTGAAACGAGCCGTACACACGCACGTACACTTGGGGTACGCATTGCTCGCGTATAGCTACAATGCAATAGAGAAACGAGCCGTACACACGCACGTTCAATAGGGGTACGCATTGCTCGCGTATAGCTACAATGCAATGGGGAAACGAGCCGTACACACGCACGTACACTTAGGGTACGCATTGCTCGCGTATAGCTACAATGCAATAGGGAAACGAGCCGTACACACGCACATTCAATCGGGGTACGCATTGCTCGCGTATAGCTACAATGCAATAGGGAAACGAGCCGTACACATGAACGTTCAATCGGGGTACGCATTGCTCGCGTATAGCTACAATGCAATAGGGAAACGAGCCGTACACACGCACGTTCAATCGGGGTACGCATTGCTCGCGTATAGCTACAATGCAATAGGGAAACGAGCCGTACACACGCGCATTCAATCGGGGTACGCATTGCTCGCGTATAGCTACAATGCAATAGGGAAATGAGCCGTACACACGCACGTTCAATCGGGGTACGCATTGTCGCGTATAGCTACAATGCAATAGGGAAACGAGCCGTACACACGCACGTTCAATCGGGGTACTGTGCGTATGACATGCTCAAGTGAATGCATGTGTAGGCTGCGTACATAAGCTCATTCATGTCAACATTGGGAGAGTGATACCAGGAATTCACATGGCAGGGATGTAGGTGTAGGCTCATATTGAGGATGTGGATGTCTATATTTGCATGGCATCCTTACATCAGCAGGCCCTATGTGTGGCAGACAGTGATATAGCACAGGGGATGTGATATTGTGGCACAGTGGATGTGGGAAGAGCTGGTCAGACATGTCATTAATCACGGTGCACATGTGTTCCACATACATACAACACTTCTCACCTGAGTTACATCTAGAACATATTGTGATGCACATCAACACTGGTATGGCACAACATTCAGTACAGTCATCTGTCACATGATGACAGCAACATGCCCAATGTCACAGATATAAAATTGATGCCCAGCATGACTGCGTGTGACCACGTCATGTGTGTGCCATGTGCGAAATTGTGCATGCTGTTTGTATACTCTCAAGTTCATCTCCTGTAGTGGCATCTATGATGGGTCTATGCAGTGATGACAGGGTTACACATGTACGCACACCATGCCACTGTTGCAAATCATCCGCTCATGTGTGTGATGGTATTATAGACCATTTGTCCACAAATATACATATCTGCAGTCTGATAATGTACATGTTGTAGTTGTAGCAAATGCACACCTCAAGCACAATATGTCTGATATGTGCAAATGATGGCACATGTGATATGGGTGTGTGCATTGCTGTCAGCTGTCTGGATGTGCAGACACCCTCCTCATGCAGTTCACGTGACGTGTGTCACTGACATGAAACATGGTCCTGCTCACTCAGACCAGCCCAGCAGATCATTTGTATGCATGTCATGTCCACTACACAGACAACAGGTCTATCAGTTATCATGGAGGAGTGGCAGGCAGCTGGCACATGTGTCCTCAATGTGTAGCCCACGCCAGACCCATAAATGATTAGATGCCTTGAAGCAGTGTTGCATGTGCCATGTCCATTGTAATTGTCTTTGTCTGAAAGTTGTACCCTTTTTTTCCTTTATATGTTGTGCAGGGCATCCCCTCTGGCAAGGCCGTTGCCAGACTTGGAAGCCATGAGGGAACGTGATTGCATACGGCGTTACCGCTTCACACGTAAGTTGGTTCAGGACCTGACGGACAGGCTGGAAGCACATCTACAACCACGACACAGGTATCCAACTGCGCTGACACCCAAGGTAAAGGTGATGGCAGCCCTACATTTTTTTGCCACAGGTACGTTCCAATTTACCATAGCTGACGTGGGGGGGATGTTCCAAACTATGTGCAGCAGGGTTTTACGGGATGTATTGCCTGCCATGTTGGTGCACATAGATGAATTCATAAAATTCCCTACTCCTGCACAGTTGACAGATGTCAAGGGGAAATTCTATGGCCTGGGACGCATGCCACATGTAATTGGTGCTATTGATGGAACACATGTTTCTCTGGTGCCACCACAGGCTCAGGAGCAAGCGTTCCGCAACAGGAAACATTACCACTCGATAAATGCCCTGGTGGTGTGTCTTGCCAACATGCTGATCTCCCATGTTTGTGCACGTTTTCCAGGATCTTGCCACGATGCATTCATCATGAGGCGTAGCAGGGTACCACAGATGATGCTGCAGCTGCGCAACCATCATGCATGTCTTGTTGGTGGGTAAAGTCAGTTACTCATGTCTGTCTGTATGTCATTATTTCCGCAATTGCATCACATTACACACTCACTTCAATGATGTCAATTTGCAGGAGACGCAGTATATCCAAACATGCCGTGGCTCATGACTCCGCTACGCAACCCCAGAACGGCTGCAGACCAGCGGTACAACAATGCTCATGGGCAGACCAGGCGGGTGATCGAGCGAACATTTGGACTCCTGAAGAGCCGGTTCAGGTGCCTGGACAAGACAGGCGGAGCCCTCCAATACACCCCACTCAAGGTGTGTGACATCTTCACCGTGTGCTGCATGTTACACAACATGACAGTGGAGGAGGCCGTGCCACTCATCCTAGATTCTGATGAGCTGGAACATCCGCCTGTGGAGGATGAAGGACTTGGCCAGGATGCCAGTGGCGAGGAGGTTAAAGATGATATCCGGAGTCAGCTCATCCGCAACTTCTTTTCATGATGGTGAGTCCTAGGTGCATATTGTTCACGCATGTACCATAGAGTTGAATGGGTAGCATGCTGTGCGTTCAGCTAACTGAATGCAATGTCACTTTGATGTTTATTGTGCAGTGTCACACAGGTGCAGATGTAATGCCACACACAGACGTGCTATGTGTGGACTTGGAATGTACAAGTGTAGTACAACCTTAGTCTATTCAACATGACCATGTCTGAATGAAATTATTATGTACTTGACCCCTTGTGTGCCTCTCATTCCCAGGTCGCCCTGCCTGTTGTCCGTTGGTGTCATCTTGGTCAGCCTGCTATTGCTCATGATGATAGCAACGTCAGCCAAATCAATGGACCATGCACGGACATATGGAAATGTCAGTTTGGGTAAGGACTCATATAAGGCTTTTTTGCGTTGGTATGGTTTCAATTGTGTGGTACATGTTCATGCGCAAGTTGTTGGACCATGCGTACATGCTACAACATCAGGTTTCCGATTCCATGTAGCCCCACTCCCATGACAGGATAGTCACCCTATCTGACAGTCATCTGTCGTAGAGTTTTGACTCTGGTGAATGCATCAATGTGTTTAAACATTGACACTGAAACATAGCATATACCATGTTTGGACATTGTGTGGGAGATCACAACCACGGACTCTGTGGGGGATTGCAGCCTCACTGTGTGCAGCTGGATGTGTCTGTATCATCCCCTCAACCCTGTGGGACAGTACACTTTGGTTTCCCAAAAACCATGTCGTGTAGGTGTGGGCCGGTGTATGTCCCTCATGTTAAGACAACTGTCGTGTGAGTCTGTTTGCATCGATGCATTGCCCCTTGTGCCAGTATGTCATGTCACTGTCATGTCGGTACCTCAGTGCAAGTTGAGAATACTGCTACGCTTGCTTTCACAGTGAGTTGAAGTTCACTTTCCATTCCCATGATGCCAGGTATATTGGGCTGATGACATTAGAATGGTGGGCTGAATCACATGTAAATTATTCCGTGCCACCAGTAGAGTGAGGTTAATCACATGATTCTCTGGTCCCGTGCAGCATATCATGGTGATGGTAGGGTTATTTCTGTGGCCTAGCTCCTCATTACTTGCTGTTGACTTAATTTCCAACTGCTTGTCATGTTTAGCACAGTGAGGCTCATTTGCGAGAGCAACAGACTGGCTCCAGAGGGGCTTAATTGGATTTAGGTCAATATCTGCCTCATCATATGAGATGCTTACAGCTGTTGTGGGTGATGTCAAGTTTGCCTTCATGGCCCTTACGGATACACAGGGCCAAATACAGATATTTGACTTTGCGTAAGTAGCACTGCCATACAATTTGATGTCTTGTTTTGGGACACATCATCATACACTGTGACTTAGTTTTTCTCAACATGGATCTCATTGCATAGTAGCAGACTTGTGAACGTTACACAAGATTCTAATAGGTGACAGACTGGACTATATTTTATGTGTCTGTGTACATGCATCTGATCTTATGTCATAGCATTATGTGTGATCTCAAATAGGGTACAGTGGTTACACTTCACAGGTGTGACTGGTACAGTGTATCTCATGAGGTATTTGTTGAATCAGTGACATAAAAATGCAATCCTAATGCTTGTTTGCCTCTGTTTCAGATCTCCCTCCCTGCAGTTCCCATCCTCTCCTTCCCTCGCCTGATCACCCTTTTGGGTCTGTCATTTGTACTCAGACCAAGGGTCTATTTGGAGGTGGAACCCTTTCAGCATCGCACCACTCTGATGATCAAAGGTACGGACAGTCCCTGGCAGTCGTGTGGAGAGTCTTCATGCAGCATTACAGGTGACATCATTGCATGACTGTTATTGTGTTCAGGGCAATGTCAATGGCCATGTACATTGGATAATGCTGCATGGCCTCCCAAGGAACTTCATCATGTTGTGTATGACGTGTGATTTCCACTGTACATTGTGCCTCCTTGCTGTCAATGCACATGTCTTTCTGATGTGCATGTATTCAATATGGCCTAATGTGAGTAAAGAGTTCATATGTTGATACGTGCACAGTGACAACATGCGTTGTGTTGGTAAAGACCAAAGTTCAATATTGTGCATGAGGTAGATGGCTGTGTCAGTGCTATTTACCTTGCTACCCACTACGTGCAGACTACACCTGCTGACGCTGTGTGTCCTGTGCCCGACTTGGCCCTAAGGGGCCTGATCCTGTGACCGTGATATTTGGTGATTACTCAGCCATTTTGCTTGCAGCGAGCCTGAGTCACCCAGACACATCCACAGCCACAATGCAGCACCGAGTGGCCAGATCCTGGACAGCACACACCTACAGGATAATCCTCCTTCCATCCATTTGTAGAGCATGCACCTGCCAGCCTACACACAGAGAACACGAGACATTCATCCAGCTGGTATCACGATATCTCAAACTCACCAATCACAGCTTTTCTGCCTGTGTGTGCAACACATACTGGCAAGACTATGCTGGCCCACATGACAGTGTGTCTACGTACAACCAGGCAATGTGCCTCGTACAGCACACACACACCTTCCATCTGCACAATATTGTACTGTGTTGCCTTGTCAACACCACAGCAGCACACCTCGCCTTCCTTACAGTAACGTGGCAGTACGCAACCTCAGCACACCACCTCAACATGGCCGTCACAGACAGTCAAATAGCCACCGGGAACACACACCAAAACCACGTCTCTTGGGTGTCGTGTGATGTGGCCGGTCTGACGAAGAGATTTCTCAGACGTGGCAAGGCGTTCTGGATGCGTAGCACCCGTCACATGGGTTTGGTTGTTGTAGCTGCATAGGGGGCGGTCACGTGATCAGGTGAGCTTGTGGAGAGTGCAACAGCCCATTGCCCACAGTTTGTCCTGCCACCCTTGGCCTGTGCACCATTCATCACATCCACAGTGCAGCTGCATGCTGATGATAGTTCTCATACATCAGGACACAGATGTTGATACTCCCTACGTGGACACCTACATTTGAACCCTGATCTATACACCTACAAGTGACTCTCCTGTGCCTGTCTGTAATTGCAGTATTTCAAGTCAAACCCCCTACAGCATTTAGTAACCATCACAGGTGTGTATTGCCATCCATGTATCTTGTTATTAGTAATATTTGACCTATGTGTGTCCTCAACTGGAATGAGATCCAAGTGTGTGGATGGATGTGGTTTGTTAAATCCTCTAGCATTTCATACATTTCCACACACATATATTTCAGACTCTGGGTACAAGATTACTATACCAATGCGTATGATGTTTCACATATTTATTTGGTGATCTTGTGCAGGAAAAGTGAGTAGGTGCTGTACAAAAATGGGGGAAATCCAAAGTTCACAGCTGGAGATGAGATGCCTTACAGTTTCAGTCAACAGAGTCAAGGCCACAGTGCGTGGCATCATTGGGCAGCCTGTGACCAGCAAGTCCATGTGGGAAGGTCAGATAGGTGATGCTGTTGCATCCAAGGGCAATATGCCAGGCAGGTGTCCTGGGAGTTGTGCATGGCCCACTGCCTCTCAACGTCTTAGCCGTGGACAACCCACCTTCCTTGGGGGTCCCTCACGTGCAGACCTGGACGATGCATAGGATGCTCCGTCAGACATTTCCTCCTCCTCCTCCTCCCTCCCTGTGGCTGGTGTTGCCCTTTGCCGTGAGGTTTGTGGCCTGGTGACACAGGGAGGGTGCTGCATGTTGCCAGCAATCTGGCGGAGTGATTGGCTCATATCCCGATGCACCGTCAAGAGCTCAGCCAGTGCTGCCTCCACCCGTCCATGATGTCGTACTTGCCTGGCATGTTGCTCGGCCTGCTGTTGTTTAAGTTCGTTGAGGGCCTCTTCTACCTGGCTGACCTCCCTGGTGACCCGCCGGTATGCCTCCAGGATGGTACTCAGTTGAGCCATACCGGTGCCTGCAGCTTCCTGGCCAGAATCTCGCCTCCGCCTTGCGCCACTCCCACCACCCTGACACACATGAGCACGGCCTGCACTTGTGGGCACATCGGATCGACGGGACCCCCGAGTGTTGGCAGGGTGGATGTTGTCTGCCACCTCAAGGGTGCCCACCGAAGGGTGTCCCTCATTTTCTGGCTCTCTGGTGGATCATGGGCAGGGCTCTGACCTGCTTGCTGGGATGTGGTGGGAATGGGTCTGGTGGTTGGCACAGATGTATCTGATCCAGTTGCTGCAGGGGTTTGGGATTCAGAGAGGCCAGGTTGGTTGGGGTCATCCACGGTGTGTTGTGAGGCGTCGCTGTCGGTGGGGTCAGGGTCCTGCTTAGCCTGGGACTGGGATCCTTCTCCCCCCTGGTTGGGAGTTGTTTCCACACGTTGCCCTGTGGGTGTGAGAGACAGACACTGTTAATGCACTATCGTGACATACATTTTTGTGTTCTCCATTGTCAGCATCACAGTTCAACCAACTTTAGATTGTTGGCATTGTTCACTTGTGTATGTGTATGTAGTGTGATCCAATTAACAGGTGCTCAGGGGTATTAGCCATGTTCCATTTTCTTGAGAATGACTGACACAGCCATTGCTGTGGTTTGTGTTGCCGGCACCAGACAGATACAGCAGTGCTCGGTTTGATGCAATGTTCACAATACAGTGTCAATCCCTATGCCAGTGTCAAGCATGCACAGGGTTTGACAAGCACGACGCCAGACGATTGCGCACACAGGGCCCCACCCCCTGGCACTCGCCCCTTCATACGTAATCAGGTGTGTGGGCGGGGGACCCTGGATGCCCCCGGGGCGGCCAAAAGCTTCCGGGTCTAATGACGCACTTCCAGGTGGGAGGGGGCGGAGACCGGGGCCTATTTAGGTTCCGGTCACTGTAGCCCCGGTCTCTTTGTCCCCCTCCTACTCCTGAACGGCTGTGCTCGCTCATGGTGCGGCCCACACCTCATCCCTAGAAAGTATAATTTAACTTTAACTTGTCCCTGTCCATGTGAGCGGCGGAGTGCGAGCGAGCGACGAGCCGGTACAGCTGAGTCCACGAACGAAGGAGGCGGCGGTGAGAAGCGCGGCGTGATCGTCCAACTTGCAAGGTGAGGAGTTGTGTGTGCTGGGGGGGCCAGTGGGCCGCGGGCAGGGTATTATTGGTAGGGTATCTGTTGGGTCCTTGGCGGCTGCTGGCGGGCCCCCGGGTGCGCTGATTCCTTGCGGAGCTAAGCGGCGAGTGTGGGAGGGGCTGGGCGCAGGCTGTGGGTGCGGAGCAGCATCATTGCGGGGCAGCAGCGCTCGGACCTTTCAGAGTTTGTTTAGCAAAGGACATGCCGGAAGGGGACAGGCAGTGGTGCATAGGGCATATATTGCACCGGGCTGTTGAGAGAGGTTGTTTTCGGTCATTTTGGTGCCAAGGGATAGTAACATAGCTTGATAAGCAGCTCAGTAACGCAATAGGTACAAGGGCAGTGAATTACAGCGCTAGAAGAGCGGGAGGACAGAGCTATCATGCCAGCTAAGAAAGTGAGCCATAAGAGAAAAGGCAAGGACCCTGAGATTGCCCAGCTCCTTAAGTTGGTGCTGGCAAAGCTGGGCAATAACAGGGACGAGAGTAGTGATGAGGAGACGGTGACCCAGGAGGAACCAATGCCAGGGGGTTTGGGGGAGCGCCCACGCAGGGAGGGAGTACCACGCACAGCAGCCTTCCCCCCATTGGTAAAGAAGCCTCGGCGGGTCACGGGCTCAAAAATTCCACGGACTCAATAATTCTCGCTCCGGTGCCTACTCAACTCACGGGGTCACACTCTGCGACTCGGGATGCCTGGCTTTCACCTTGTGGAGACCCTGCCGGGGTATCTCACAGGGGAATACCAGGACGGGTTCCCTAAGCAAGCGCTTAGATACCGGGTCGGTGATTTGCGCTATATAAATACATGTACAGGTACAATGCAAGGTGAAGGGGGGGGCTAGTAGAAGGAAGGAGAGAGCGCAGGGACCAGGAGCTGGGGATGCGAGTCCAGTAGGTCCCATAACCCCCCCACCCCAAGTGGTAGGACCCCCCCCGGCACCGTTGGCAGAAAAGGGGATTAGAGGGGGGAGCGCACCGGTAGACCCGGCGGGGTCAGTCCTTACTGAGATTAGGGGAGCCCTGAGGGCATTACCGCCAGTCCAGACACCAGTAGTGCAAACCAGCAGGAGTAGTAGGAGGGGGATGCCATGTTGCTGTAAGAGACAGAGCCGAATTTTTCTGATTCAATGCAACTACTTTTGATAGGTGTTGCTGTTCCATGAAGGCCAAACGATGCCAACCCCCCTGGGCCTATACACCCACTTCTGGCTCATGGCTTTAGAACGTGGCACTTCTCCAGGACGCATCATCTTGTCAATACCCATGTCCATGGTGCAAGTTTAGTGCATTTACAACGTTCATGAGATGGGTAAAGTGCATTGTGTGAGAGGCACAATGGACTTGAGAATCAGCACTGTGCATGTAAATTTTGTATGCGTAATCATTTCAGTGATTGTTGTGTTTACATGACAATTGTGACAGTGTTGCACTCCATTGCCTGTACCCAGGGGATAAGTTTCTGTAAGGGGTGTGTGTGACAGGCCATGCTAGTTGTTTGAGTTGCCTACACCAGGGCCCATTGTCTGCTATCATGTGTGTAATTTCACACTCCCTGTGCATTGGGCATGGTGCTTGGGTGTGTACCTGGGACATATGGGATGATGGCAGCCTCCTACCCTACAACTTCCACACTTGCACCCTCCCCCTTACAAACACCCCCATACTGTTGGGCACTGCTGGGACTCATATCCACCCCATACCGTTGGTCACTGCTGGGACTTATGGCTACCCCACCCCCATACTGTTGGGCACTGCTGGGACATATATCCACCCCACCCCCATACTGTTGGTCACTGCTGGGACACATATCCACCCCACTCCCATACTGTTGGGCACAGCTGGGACACATATCCACCCCACCCCATACTGTTGGTCACTGCTGGGACACATATCCACCCCACCCCCATACTGTTGGGCACTGTTGGGACACATATCCACCCCACCCCCATACTGATGGTCACTGCTGGGACACATATCCACCCACCCCCATATTGTTGGGCACTGCTGGGACACATATCCACCCCACCCCCATACTGTTGGTCACTGCTGGGACACATATCCACCCCACCCCCATACTGTTGGGCACTGCTGGGACACATATCCACCCCACCCCCATACTGTTGGTCACTGCTGGGACACATATCCACCCCACCCCCATACTGTTGGGCACTGCTGGGACACATATCCACCCCACCCCCATACCGTTGGTCACTGCTGGGACTTATGGCCACCCCAACCCCATACCGTTGGGCACTGGTGTGAGTCCCCCCATATTACATGAGTTGTTTGTATGCTCACCAGGCTCAACGGCTCCTTGTATTCCGTGAACTCCCACCGGTGGTAGCAGGACCATGACTTTCTCCTCCCAGGGCGGGAATTTGGAGGTCTGCGGGGACCACCACCTCCAGTGTGGTGTGCACAGGCGTAGTCCTGGTCCATCTTCTTCTTGACCATCCTCCGCAGATCATACCACCCGGCCTGACATTCCTGCCTGGTGCGCCTGATGGGTGCAACAGCATTGACCCGGTCTGTGATCCTCTCCCACAGGCGTGTTTTCTGAGCTATGCTGGTCTGTCTGACCAATGCGCCAAACAGGTGTGGCTTCACTCTGATGACTTCATCTGTAAGGACCTCCATCTCCGGGTTAGTGAACTTTGGATTCTTTTGTGTGGTCATGGTGTGGGGTGTATGTGATTGAGGGGGTGATGGTGTGTATGGATGGGGATGTGTGGGTCTGATTGTGAAGGTGGTGTTGTGGGTGTGGATGAAATAGGGTATATGTGTGAAGGTGTGTGGCTGCAATTGTTGGTGTGATGTCTGTGTCTTAGCAAGAATAGGTATGTTGCAAAGGATGATAGGTTGTATGTGTGGACCCTTTTATTGGTCAATTTGTGGGTGTGGCTTATTTTGTATTGGTGGTGGGTGTGTTATATGGGGTGGGTGTTACTTGGGCCCTCTGTTTGCATGTTTGTATGTGGCCTGGACATTGTTTCACAATGGTGTGTAGACAGGAGCCATGTTTTGTATTGTTGTGCGACTCGTTTGCGGACTCCTTGTGCTGGTTTCGGGGTTCATGTGCGCTTTAAAATTTTTATGTGTGCGGGTCGTATTTGTTGGTGCGTGTGACTTATACGGGCCGGGGGGTCGTGTACGCTAGAAGGGGGGAGGTGCGGGTCGTACTTGTCGGTGCATGTGACTTATACGGGCCGTTGGCCGGTGGGGGGGGTTCGTGTACGCTTGATGGGGGGGTGCGGGTCGTACTTGTCGGTGCGTGTGACTTATACGGGCCGTTGGCCGGTGGGGGGTTCGTGTACGCTTGATGGGGGGCGTGCGGGTCGTATTTGTTGGTGCGTGTGACTTATACGGGCCGTTTGCCGGTGGGGGGTTTGTGTACGCTTGATGGGGGTGTGCAGGTCGTATTTGTCGGTGCGTGTGACTTATACGGGCGGGGGGTTGTGTACGCTTGATGGGGGGTGTGCGGGTTGTACTTGTCGGTGCGTGTGACTTATACGGGCCGTTGGCCGGTTGGGGGGGGTTCGTGTATGCTTGGTGGGGGGGTGCGGGTCATACTTGTCGGTGCGTGTGACTTATACGGGCCGTTGGCCGGTGGGGGGTTCGTGTACGCTTGATGGGGGGCGTGCGGGTCGTATTTGTTGGTGCGTGTGACTTATACGGGCCGTTTGCCAGTGGGGGGTTTGTGTACACTTGATGGGGGTGTGCAGGTCGTATTTGTCGGTGCGTGTGACTTTTACGGGCGGGGGTTGTGTACGCTTGATGGGGGGTGTGCGGGTTGTACTTGTCGGTGCGTGTGACTTATACGGGCCGGGGGTCATGTACGCTTGAAGGGGGGGTGCGGGTCGTACTTGTCGGTGCATGTGATGTGTGACTTATACGGGCCGTTGGCCGGTGGGGGGATTGTGTATGCTTGAAGGGGGTGCGGGTCGTACTTGTCGGTGCCTGTGACTTATACGGGCCGTTGGCCGGTGGGGGGTTCGTGTACGCTTGATGGGGGGTGTGCGGGTCATATTTGTTGGTGCATGTGACTTATACGGGCCGTTGGCCGGTGGGGTGTTCGTGTACGCTTGATGGGGGGTGTGCGGGTCGAACTTGTAGGTGTGTGTGACTTATACGGGCCAGGGGGTCGTGTATGCTTGTAGGGGGGGGTGCGGGTCGTACTTGTCGGTGCGTGTGACTTATACGGGCTGTTGGCCGGTGGGGGGATTCGTGTACGCTTGATGGAGGGGGTGCGGGTCGTACTTGTCGGTGCGTGTGACTTATACGGGCCGTTGGCCGGTGGGGGGGTTTGTGTACCCTTGATGGGGGGTTTGCGGGTCGTATTTGTTGGTGCGTGTGACTTATACGGGCCGTTGGCCGGTGGGGGGGTTCGTGTACGCTTGATGGGGGGTGTGCGGGTAGTACTTGTCGGTGCGTGTGACTTATACGGGACGTTGTCCGGTGGGGGGGTTCGTGTACGCTTGATGGGGGGTGCGGGTCGTACTTGTCAGTGCGTGTGACTTATGCGGGCCGTTGGCCGATGGGGGGTTCGTGTACGCTTGATGGGGGGTGTGCGGGTCGTATTTGTTGGTGCTTGTGACTTATACGGGCCGTTGGCCGGTGGGGGGGTTCGTGTACGCTTGATGGGGGGTGTGCGGGTCGTACTTGTCGGTGCATGTGATGTGTGACTTATACGGGCCGTTGGCCGGTGGGGGGATTGTGTATGCTTGAAGGGGGTGCGGGTCGTACTTGTCGGTGCCTGTGACTTATACGGGCCGTTGGCCGGTGGGGGGTTCGTGTACGCTTGATGGGGGGTGTGCGGGTCATATTTGTTGGTGCATGTGACTTATACGGGCCGTTGGCCGATGGGGTGTTCGTGTACGCTTGATGGGGGGTGTGCGGGTCGAACTTGTAGGTGTGTGTGACTTATACGGGCCAGGGGGTCGTGTATGCTTGTAGGGGGGGGTGCGGGTCGTACTTGTCGGTGCGTGTGACTTATACGGGCTGTTGGCCGGTGGGGGGATTCGTGTACGCTTGATGGAGGGGGTGCAGGTCGTACTTGTCGGTGCGTGTGACTTATACGGGCCGTTGGCCGGTGGGGGGGTTTGTGTACGCTTGATGGGGGGTTTGCGGGTCGTATTTGTTGGTGCGTGTGACTTATACGGGCCGTTGGCCGGTGGGGGGGTTCGTGTACGCTTGATGGGGGGTGTGCGGGTAGTACTTGTCGGTGCGTGTGACTTATACGGGACGTTGTCCGGTGGGGGGGTTCGTTTACGCTTGATGGGGGGTGCGGGTCGTACTGGTCAGTGCGTGTGACTTATGCGGGCCGTTGGCCGATGGGGGGTTCGTGTACGCTTGATGGGGGGTGTGCGGGTCGTATTTGTTGGTGCTTGTGACTTATACGGGCCGTTGGCCGGTGGGGGGGTTCGTGTACGCTTGATGGGGGGTGTGCGGGTCGTACTTGTCGGTGCGTGTGACTTATACGGGCCGTTGGGGGGGTTTGTGTACGCTTGATGGGGGGTGTGCGGGTCGTATTTGTCGGTGCATGTGACTTATACGGGCCTGGGGGGTCGAGTACGCTTGATTGGGGTGTGCGGGTCGTACTTGTCGGTGCATGTGACTTATATGGGCCGGGGGTCATGTACGCTTGAAGGGGGGGGTGCGGGTCGTACTTGTTGGTGCGTGTGACTTATACGGGCCGTTGGCTGGTGGGGCGGTTCGTGTACGCTTGATGGGGGGTGTGCGGGCCGTACTTGTTGGTGCGTGTGACTTATACGGGCCGGGGGGTCGTGTACGCTTGAAGGGGGGGTGCGGGTCGTACTTGTCGGTGCATGTGATTTATACGGGCCATTGGCCGGTGGGGGGTTCGTGTACGCTTGATCGAAGGGTAAACGGTTCGTATATGTTGATGCGGCTTGCTGTGACGCGATATTTTCCGTACGAGCGTGACTACTTTGGTCCGTACAAATCGCGTACTGGGTTGCCGCAGTGCATCGTACTTGTCAGTTTGTAAGGCAGGTTTACGAATCGTACGGTTTGATTCCTAACGCTTATTCGTACGGGTCTCCGACTGCGGTTCGTACGGGTCCCTGAGAATCGTACGGAGGAAGACGGAGATGGATCGTACTTCGCAGTTCGGGGGGTATTTATCACATTCGTACGGAAGCGGCTACGAATACGATTCGTACGCCGGTATTTTTACCCGGATCGGAATCGACCCCATAATATCGACTAGACAGAATATAGACTACCAAAATATCGAATAGAATAGCATTAATATCGATTCAAAAATATAGAATAGACAAAATATCAAATGGACAGAATATAGACAACAAACATATCGAATTTTAGGTAAGTAAGTTAATATTATTTTTAATTTTTGTGTAATATAATTCTGTAGCGGGTTGTGGGTTTATAGGGGAATAGGGTGGGAAGTAATTTTATTATAATTAATTAAATATGTTATTATATTTATTGCTATTTATTTCGAGTTAATTGTTAATTAATTATTAATTGGTAATTAATTAAAATATAATTGGTAATTATTTTTAATTGATTAATTGTTAAATATGTTAATGTTAGTAATTTATTTTCTGTAGCGGGTTGTGGGTTTATAGGGGAATAGGGTGGGAAGTAATTTAATTATAATTAATTAAATATGTTAATTTATTTATTGGTATATATTTTGAATTATTTTTTAATTAATTGGTAATTAATTAAAACATAATTGGTAATTCATTTTAATTGATTAATTGATCAATATGTTATTTTTTGTAATTTATTTTCTGTAGAGGGTTGTGGGTTTAGAGGGAAATAGGGTGGGAAGTAATTTAAATATAATTAGTTAAATATGTTAATTTATTTATTGCTATTTATTTTGAATTAATTGTTAATTAATTATTAATTGGTAATTAATTAAAATATAATTGTTAATTAATTTTAAATAATTGATTAAGTGATAAATATGTTTATTTAATTAATGTATTTTCTGTAGTAGGTTGTGGGTTTATAGGGGAATAGGGTGGGAAGTAATTTAATTGTAATTAATTACATTTTGTAATTTTTTTTTTTTTGATCTAATTTTTAATTATTTTTATTTTGTTAATTAATTTATTGTTAATTGGTAAATAATTTGTATTAGTAGGTAATTATTAATAAAAAATAATTTGTATTTATAATTGATTAATTAATATACTATATCAAAATGTTAATTATTTAAATACATTTGTAATTGGTATTAATATTTATGTTATTTTTATTTATATATGAAGTATTTACTTTCCCTACTGTTGCACTCACTGGAGTGGGAATAGTAATTTTTACCCACCCACTATCCAACGCATTCCCTTCTGTTGCACTCTCTGGAGTGGGAATAGTAATTTTTATCCCTACGCTAACCAAAGCTTTCCCTACTGTTGCACTCACTGGAGTGGGAATAGTAATTTAGACCCCTACGCTATCCAACGCTTTCCCTACTATTGCACTCACTGGAGTGGAAATAGTAATTTGTACCCCCACGCTATCCATCGCTTTCCCTACTGTTGCACTCTCTGGAGTGGGAATAGTAATTTTTGCCCCTACGCTATCTAACGCTTTCCCTACTGTTGCACTCTCTGGAGTGGGAATAGTAATTTTTACCCTCCCACTATCCAACGCATTCCCTACTGTTGCACTCTCTGGAGTGGGAATAGTAATTTTTATCCCTACGCTATCCAACGCTTTCCCTACTGTTGCACTCCCTGAAGTGGGAATAGTAATTTTTACCCCTACGCTATCTAACGCTTTCCCTACTGTTGCACTCTCTGGAGTGGGAATAGTAATTTTTACCCTCCCACTATCCAACGCATTCCCTACTGTTGCACTCTCTAGAGTGGAAATAGTAATTTGTACCCCTACGCTATCCAACGCTTTCCCTACTGTTGCACTCTCTGGAGTGGGAATAGTATTTTTTACCCCTACGCTATCCAACGCTTTCCCTACTGTTGCACTCTCTGGAGTGGGAATAGTAATTTTTACCCCTACGCTATACAACGCTTTCCCTACTGTTGCACTCACTGGAGTGGGAATAGTAATTTTTACCCCCACGCTATCCAAAGCTTTCCCTACTGTTGCACTCTCTGGAGTGGGAATAGTAATTTTTACCCCTACGCTATCCAACGCTTTCCCTACTGTTGCACTCTCTGGAGTGGGAATAGTAATTTTTACCCCTACGCTATCCAACGCTTTCCCTACTGTTGCACTCTCTGGAGAGGGTATAATATTTTTTACCCCTACGCTATCCAACGCTTTCCCTACTGTTGCACTCACTGGAGTGGGAATAGTAATTTTAACCCCTACGCTATCCAACGCTTTCCCTACTGTTGCACTCTCTGGAGTCGGAGTAGTAATTTTTAACCCTACGCTATCCAACGCTTTCCCTACTGTTGCACTTACTGGAGTGGGAATAGTAATTGTTACCCCTACGCTATCCAACGCTTTCCCTACTGTTGCAGTCTCTGGAGTGGGATTAGTAATTTTTACCCCTACGCTATCCAACGCTTTCCCTAGTGTTGCACTCACTGGAGTGGGAATACAAATTTTTCCCCTCCCACTATCCAACGCTTTCCCTACTGTTGCACTCTCTGGAGTGGGAATAGTAATTTTTCCCCCCACGCTATCCAACGCTTTCCCTACTGTTGCACTCACTGGAGTGGGAATAGTAATTTAAACCCCTAGGCTATCCAACATTTTCCCTACTGTTGCACTCACTGGAGTGGAAATAGTAATTTTTACCCCTACGCTATCCAATGCTTTCCCTACAGTTGCACTCTCTGGAGTGGTAATAGTAATTTTTACCCCTACGCTATCCAACGCTTTCCCTAGTGTTGCACTCACTTGAGTGGGAATAGTAATTTTTACCCTCCCACCATCCAACGCTTTCCCTACTGTTGCACTCTCTGGAGTGGGAATAGTAATTTTTACCCCTACGCTATCCAACGCTTTCCCTACTGTTGCACTCACTGGAGTGGGAATAGTAATTTAAACCCCTACACTATCCAACGTTTTCCCTACTGTTGCACTCACTGGAGTGGAAATAGTAATTTTTACCCCTACGCTCTCGAATGCTTTCCCTACTGTTGCACTCTCTGGAGTGGGAATAGTAATTTTTACCCCTACGCTATCCAACGCTTTCCCTACTGTTGCACTCTCTGGAGTGGGAATAGTAATTTTTACCCCTACGCTATCCAACGCTTTCCCTACTTTTGCACTCACTGGAGTGGGAATAGTAATTTTTACCCCTACGCTATCCAACGCTTTCCCTACTGTTGCACTCACAGGAGTGGTAATAGTAATGTAATCCTCTCGCTATCCTATGGTAAAAATATTGTATATGTTTTGTTAATAATATGTATATATATATTTATATATATATCTATATCTATATATATATATATATATATATATATATATATATATATATATATATATATATATATATATATATATATATATATATATATATATTCACTGAAAAAACCATAGGTTATAGACCATATATAGTTAGGAATTAGCATTTAAAAAACCTTATTTTACTCACACAAAACCATTGAAATTCCATATATAGTTAGTTGCACTAACTATATATCGTGCACCCGCAATCCACTGCTGATGATGTCACATATTACATCATTCATGACATGGTCAGTGACATCACTGATGACATCACTGATGACATCTCAAATGACATCACTGATGACATCACTGATGACATCATCCAGTGACTGTGTGTTTCTGTAAAGTTTAAATATGTTTTACATATTGAAGAATGAGTAGATGTATAAGTGTCTGGACGAAGGATTTAGTAGGTGCAAGACTGAATGTATGAGTCAGTGATTAAATGTGTCTCACTGAGTGCATGGGTTAGTGACTAAACTGTCTTAATTTGTGCATCATTATGTCTGTTATTCTGTAAACTGCTGCATGTGTTGATCAGTAGCTATATGATTAACTATATGGGTTATTGATTGATTATCCAAGTATTTGTATGGGAGACTGAGTGTGTGTGTGGCTGGCTGGGAGGTGTGTGACTCTGTGCAGATCAATGTGTACTTGTATCAATGATTGTATAAGAAAGTAAGTATGTGTTAGTATATGTTTGAAAATGTAAGGTGCTCTATGTTTAACTGTATAGACAAGAAAATGGAAGTGTGATTGATTCTTTACAGGACTGACTAGGTGTGTGAGTAACTCCATGGATGAGTGGCAGAGTGTGAGTGTCTGTATAGGTGTATGACTGCATATGATAGTGTTGTAAAGATGAGTGATTGTATGTATGAATGATTGTATGGGTGAATGAGTGAATGTGTGTGTAGACGTAGGAATCAGTGAGTGCGTATGTAGTAACTAGTATTGGTGTGTCAATGGTTTCAAAAATTATACTCTGTATTTAACACTGGGTGAAACAGAGGTTATATTAAAATGTGAGGAGATGCATTGTATTGTCACATGAATGATATCATCAATGATGTGGTCATTGATGTCAAATGAGATGTCATCAGTGATGTCATCAGTGATGTCATTTGAGATGTCATCAGTGATGTCATCAGTGATGTCACTGACCATGTCATGAATGATGTAATATGTGACATCATCAGCAGTGGATTGCGGGTGCGCGATATATAGTTAGTGCAACTAACTATATATGGAATTTCAATGGTTTTGTGTGAGTAAAATAAGGTTTTTTAAATGCTAATTCCTAACTATATATGGTCTATAACCTATGGTTTTTTCAGTGAATTTTCAAGGTTTTGTAAATGCTAATTCCTAACTATATATGGTCTATAACCTATGTTTTTTTCAGTGAATTTCAATGGTTTTTTAATAGCAAATATCATAAGCTGTCGAATGTCAAGTACGTGGTAAGTGAAAACATTTTCGTGTTTATGCACACTGATCTGCTTTGAATGGTGCCCCCCCCCTCATTTCTATTAGGAGTACTCTCTCTTTGCAGATAGTGAAAGGTAGTTAACGCAGGCCTTTGCCCCCGTTGTAATCCGTCGTGCCTGCTTCTCTCTCCATTTGATTGATTGTTATCCAAGTATTTACTGTTTTAGAATTAGTTCTCTTTGGTTCATTCTCTATTTACAAACAAACACAGAGTCGCAATACTCTGTTTAGTCTTTGCAGATAACGAAAAATCGTGTAAAAAAAAGAAAAGGAATCGAGTAAAATCAGTAGGCCACTAATGGGATCTCTTTTTGACCTCGCTAAAATAGAAACATTAGGAACAACCCCTCATGACAAATACAAAACTAGTGAGATGAACTGAACTCCACACAATGATGGCTGCAAAACAGCTCGGCTCCGCCACCCACCCCGCCCAAAATAACGATAAAGAGCGGCTGCCATGATTGGTTGCGGAATGGCCACAACGGAGCTACGAAATGGTGGTGCTCTCATGCTAACCCCAGCTTCAGTCTGAAACATCCAGAAACACTGTAGACTACCAATTCGATCAGTTCCGGTAGCGCCCCAATGTAACCCGGTAGACAAGAACTAGCCCTCCCCTCTTTGACTGATGGTTCTTGTTCCCTGTCCCTTCTGTTGTCATTTAACAGAACTATTTAGCCTGCTGAAAGGGGTTGTGTTTCGACCGCTGGTTGGTGGAGACATTTTGACTATATTCTGGACCTGCGTTGTCGCGTAATGCGTCATATGACGCGCCGCGTTAGCGCATCCGGAAGTCATCCGGGGCGCGCAGCGCGTAACGTAAGCATAACAAGTCATGTGACTTGTTAATAAAACTTTTCATTGGTTAATTTTACTTTTCTTATTCTAATGATGAAAGCCTTGGTCATATCACCTAAAAATTACGCTTTTAATTACTTCCGAACATTATTTTTTCTTAAATATATGTTATAATGTTCCAGGCTAATGTACTTTCCCGGAAATTTTACAACTGTCCTGCAAGTAAAATATATTCTTTTTTCGAGAAAAAGAGCGTTTCTTCGTCCCATGACGGAGCCGTTGAGCAAAAGAGGGTCGACCTGCTGTCTTAGTCGCCGATACGCCTGAATATGAGATTCTTATCGATCACTTTATGTTGCAGGAATAGAAAACACAACAGCCCTTGACCATTTATCTTTACTGCGTTCCTTCGTATTATACCTTTTACCCTTCATGTAATTGGTCTGCTTTATTTCACTTGCCTTTTAATGATTCTAAAACAGTGACTATTATTAAAAACTTTACCAATGTATATACTACTACCATGTTTTCTTTTAAAAACCTTTATTGTGAAAATTTCATTATACAAATACGAGCCTATAATCACGTGGGCCTGCCACGGAGCAAACTGTAATCGTATATGATGAATAGACATTTACACTGTAGAGGAACGTAACGGGCGGGCCATTAGGTTGCAAGAACTAAGGTGTCTAACAGTTACGGAATCGGTGGACGTACATTTTATAATTAAAATACGACAGGGCCAGTTACAATAAAATTATCTAGATATACATTTGCGGGCAAGTACCATGGGTGACGTTAATTCGAATTTTCAACAGTACAGTAATCAATAACACATCAGAACTTAATATCAATAGGGATGTCGAAATATTCAATCAATTCTCGTCCCCGCCCGCCATGTGCTTCAAAACTGCATACGTATCTCGTGATTTCAAGGTTCTGCAACCAGTACACAACAAGGAGTTACGAGTCCCATTTATTCCGGCGCCATTTTGGGCGAGGACGGGCAGGTCCAGGATATAGTCAAAATGTCTCTACCAACCATCGACTATGATGATGTTCATATGCTGTATTTATTAGAGTAACACTCATCTGTCCACATGAAATTAATTTACCACAATCTAAACATGTCATTTTAATCTTTCCAAAGTTCTTCTAAATATTTAGGACCATTTCCCTTGCCTCTGAAGCTCTCAGTGCCACTTCTTTGATGAATGTACTAGCAGGTCAGGGGTTCTCCTCCAAATCTCTCTTTTATGCAGCACTATAATTAATTGGTGCCACCTCTCCATATGACGATGCATGGTATAGTTACCACAACTATATTTTTTTCCGGTTCCTCTGGAGAGTTCATCGTGGCAGATGAAGCGTGTAACGTACCGGGCATTTACCTTTTTTTGCATGTACAGGAAAGGAAAAAAAAATCGAGCGTCCGAGTTCTAAGGTGTCCCAGGGCCATTTTAGTGGACCAGGCCCAAATCCAAAGAACAGGCCGCCATTTTGAGAGTCCTCTTGCAGCCGCCTGTCGCTATAACATCAAGAGCAGCCGAAACTCAGCTGAATGGCAACTGAAACGGTAAATGGGCGCCCCACTACATTTCAGCATTGTAGGATGACCACACCAGTACAGCAACTTGCTAGACATCACCTCGGTGCCATCCGGATCTCGGCGCCCCACTGCAGATGAAGTGCCTCTCAACTATGAAACCACCACGGTGACATCCGGATCTTGGCGCGTTGTGCTGCCTTCGGCCTATTCGCACATCGGTCCGCTACTGACGCCATCTCACAGGCTAATGGGGTGACCCACGCCGAGTTTCAGCATTGTAGGATGACCACACCAACTTGCTAGACATCACCTCGGTGCCATCCGAATCTTGGCATCTCAACGCCTAGTGGTATCTTCCATACAGAAAATATTGTTACGCTGCCTTTGGCCCCATTCGCACATCAGTCCGCAACTTAGACATCACCTCGGTGCCATTTATTTATTTATTTATTTATTTTATGTAGCTTGTAGAGCGCGCAGCTACCCCCGAAGGGGTGTCCCTGCGCTGAAATTCAGGGGTTGCCAAGGGAGAGGGGGAGTGAAGAAAAGGAAAATGGATAGACTAAAGTCCGGAGAAGAGCCAGGTTTTAAGTTTGGCTCGGAAGATTGCTTCGGAAGGACAGAACCTCAGCTCGAGTGGAAGGGAGTTCCACAGTCTGGCAGCAATGACACTGAAACCTCTGCCACCGGTTCTAGAAAGTCTGAACCGGGGAGAGATCAGGAGGCGGAGGTCATTGGATCTCAAGGATCTGGAGGAGCAGGATATCGAGACCCGTTTTTTCAAATAGGAAGGTCCATAGTTGTTTACGGCTCGGTAAGTAAGAGTAAGGACCTTGAATTGAATACGGCTAGCCACTGGTAGCCAATGGAGTTGCCTCCGATAGGCAGAGATAGATTGACGGTACGGGATATTACCGATCAGTCTGGCTGCAGCATTTTGGACAATCTGCAGCCGGCCGATCAGGTACTGGGGAGCCCCAGCATAGAGACTATTAGCATAGTCCAAGTGGGACGTGATGAGAGCCTGGGTCACTGTGCGACGGGAGTCCTGAGGGAGATAAGGTAGAATCTTTCTTATCATGCGTAATTTCATAAAGCAGGCGGAAGTAACTTTATTAATCTGGGTTTTGCATGACAAGGAATCATCAACTTGGAAACCAAGATTCCGCGCCGAATGGACAGGGGACGGGGCAGGATCAAGCGCAGTGGGCCACCACCAGGCAGAGGGGATAGGGGTTTTCTGATTGAAAAACAGAACCTCAGTTTTATCAGCATTCAATCGGAGGTGGTTCGCAGTCATCCAGCCACTGATGTTATTAAGACATTGGCGGAACTTGAGGAATGCGGAGTCCGAGTGGTCCCTAAAGGAAAACACCAGCTGAGTGTCGTCAGCGTAAGAGACCACCCTAACTCCGTAAGACTCCACAACGTCAGCCAAGGGGGCTAGGTAGACGTTGAAGAACAGGGGGCTGAGGGCAGAGCCCTGCGGCACCCCGCATGATAGAGGTTTTATCTCTGACCTAAAAGGGCGTAGCAGTACCCTTTGACTTCTATGTGAGAGGAAGGACTCGATCCAGCCAAGGGCAGTGCCACCTATGCCAATCTGCTTGAGTCGGTCGAGGAGGATGGGATGAGAGACCGTATCGAATGCTGCGGACAGGTCGAGGAGAACCAACATGGCCTCCTCGCCCCTGTCCACGCATTCTCGGATGGTTTCAGATACTTCCAGCAGGGCCGTCTCCGTGCTGAATCCGGCTCGGAAACCGGACTGGGATCCGTGTAGCAGAGAGTGATCTTCTAAGTATTCCGTAAGTTGGAGCTGTACGGCTTTTTCCAGGACCTTGGCGGGTTTAGGGAGGAGGGAAATGGGACGGTAGTTAGTAAAGACAGCGGGGTCTGCGTCTGCCTTTTTCAGAATTGGAATCACCAGAGCCTCCTTCCAGGTGGTAGGGAAGAAGCCATGGTGGAGGGAGGGATTCCAGACGGCAAGGAAAGGGCAGGCAAGTGAAGGTGCCAATTCTCCCATGATTTTCGCGGGAACAGGATCGGAGGGGGCACCCGATTTGCAGCAAATGAGTAATCTGATGGCCTCGTCCAGGTTGAGTTTATTGAATGAATGAAAGGACGGAGACTCTGGGGGACTGGTGAGAGAAGAGTGGGTGACCAGCTCAGTGGGGAAGGAGACACAGAGTTTGTTAATTTTTTCCAGAAAGAAATCTGAGAGTCCCTCACAGAGAGCCTGACTAGCGGTGTTCTGGGGGGCCCTGGCCGGAGGATTAATAAAGTCTTTAACAATGTTAAAGAGCGTTTTAGATGAGTTTTTAGCTTTATTAATTTGAGCGGCAAAGTGATCTTTCATCGCGCCTTTTTTAAGTTTAAGAAATTGTTTTAGGGCCGTTTTATAAAGATGTTTGGCTTCAAGGTCATAGTTAAGTCTCCACTTGCGTTCAAGAGCCTTACATCTGCTTTTCTCCTCCCGAAGGGGAGTGGAGAACCAGGGAGCAGAGGGTCGCGACCTAGAGGAGGAGATGGATATCTGGGGAGCAATAGAATCAATTGCTTTAAGGAGAGTGGAGTTCAGCCTAGAAATAGTTTCATCGATGTCCGGGGAGAGGTGCTCCGATTGAAAGTGGAATATTGGGTCTAGGGTAGCGCAAGTAACCTTATGCCACTTTCTTCCCAGCTCCTTCCTAGGGGCCATTGGGGCAGATTTGCGTCCCAAGGTAAGAGAGAATGGGATGAGGTAGTGATCAGTCCAGGTAAGAGGGAGTGGCTGAAGGACCGTGATGAGTGGAAAATTAGCGAATACAAGGTCCAGCGTGTGACCTGCCACATGAGTGGGACCTACAACCAGTTGTTTAAGATTGAGGCTCTCCATAGTATCTACCAGGTTGGTAGCCTTAGTACATAGCGGGTTGTCTATGTGGAGATTAAAGTCGCCCAGGACAATAAAGTTTTGGTGTTTAATAGATAGGTCAGCCACTAGGTGAACAAGGGCAGTAAGGGAGGGGGCGGTGACGGGGGGGGGGGTAGTAGACTAATATGCCAGCCAAGATAACTGACGCAGAGTCAGAGACAGAGAAATACATGGCTTCGATTGTGCCTATATCAGCAAGTTTAGTAAAGGTCAGCTGGAAAGAGGATTTGAATATGATGGCTAGACCACCTCCAGGTTTACCTCCAGCCCGATTCAGGCATTTGATGTCATAACCTGGGGGGATAGCCAAGTATATATCCGGCGAGGAAGAGTCTGTGATCCAGGACTCTGTTAGAAAGAGAAAATCCCATTCGTCAGACGAGATGGACATCCAGATGTCATTGGCATGGCAGGGAAGAGATCGACAATTAACCAACCCTGCTCGTAGAGTGTACTGATTGGAGGATGATAGTTGTGGAGGGAGGCAAGGGAAAAGGCGAGGTTGGCAGGGCGGGAGGGAGAAGTTGCATTGTGAGCAGTGGTAAGCCATCCGGATCTTGGCATCTCAGCGCCTTGTGGTGTCAGTCAGAAAATATTGTTGCGCTGCCTTTGGCCCCATTCGCACATCAGTCCGCTACTGACACCATCTCACAGGCCAATAGGGCGCCCCACGCCGACTTTTACCATTGTACGATGGCCACACCAGTGGCACAACTTGCTAGACATCACCTCGGTGCCATCCGAATCTTGGCATCTCAACGCCTAGTGGTATCTTCCATACAGAAAATCTTGTTACGCTACCTTTGGCCCCATTCGCACATCGGTCCGCAACTTAGACATCACCTCGGTGCCATCCGGATCTTGGCATCTCAGCGCCTTGTGGTGTCTTCTACTCCGAAAATATAGTAGAAAATATTGTTGCGCTGCCTTTGGCCCCATTCACACATCAGTCCGCTACTGACACCATCTCACAGGCCAACAGGGCGCCCCACGCCGACTTTTACCATTGTACGATGGCCACACCAGTGCCACAACTTGCTAGACACCACCTCGGTGCCATCCGGATCTTGGCATCTCAGCGCCTTGTGGTGTCTTCAAATCAGAAAATATTGTTGCGCTGCCTTTGGCCCCATTCACACATCAGTCCGCTACTGACACCATCTCACAGGCCAACGGGGCGCCCCACGCCGACTTTCAACATTGTAGGATGGCCACAGAAGTGCGACAACTTACTAGACACCACCTCGGTGCCATCCGGATCTTGGCGCGTTGTGCTGCCTTCGGCCTATTCGCACATCGGTCCGCTACTGACGCAAACTCACAGGCCAACGGGGCGCCCCACGCCGACTTTCAGCATTGTAGGATGGCCACACCAGTGCGGCAACTTGCTACACACCACCTCGGTGCCATCCGGATCTTGGCATCTCAGCGCCTTGTGGTGTCTTCTACTCCGGAAATATAGTAGAAAATATTGTTGCGCTGCCTTTGGCCCCATTCACACATCAGTCCGCTACTGACACCATCTCACAGGCCAACGGGGCGCCCCACGCCGACTTTCAACATTGTAGGATGGCCACAGAAGTGCGACAACTTACTAGACACCACCTCGGTGCCATCCGGATCTTGGCGCGTTGTGCTGCCTTCGGCCTATTCGCACATCGGTCCGCTACTGACGCAAACTCACAGGCCAACGGGGCGCCCCACGCCGACTTTCAGCATTGTAGGATGGCCACACCAGTGCGGCAACTTGCTACACACCACCTCGGTGCCATCCGGATCTTGGCATCTCAGCGCCTAGTGGTGTCTTCTATTCCGAAAATATTGTTGCGCTGCCTTCGGCCCCATTCACACATCGGTCCGCTACTGACGCCATCTCACAGGCCAACGGGGCGCCCCACGCCGACTTTCAGCATTGTAGGATGGCCACACCAGTGCGGCAACTTACTAGACACCACCTCGGTGCCATCCGGATCTTGGCGCGTTGTGCTGCCTTCGGCCTATTCGCACATCGGTCCGCTACTGACGCAAACTCACAGGCCAACGGGGCGCCCCACGCCGACTTTCAGCATTGTAGGATGGCCACACCAGTGCGGCAACTTACTAGACACCACCTCGGTGCCATCCGGATCTTGGCATCTCAGCGCCTTGTGGTGTCTTCTACTCCGAAAATATAGTAGAAAATATTGTTGCGCTGCCTTTGGCCCCATTCACACATCAGTCCGCTACTGACACCATCTCACAGGCCAACAGGGCGCCCCACGCCGACTTTTACCATTGTACGATGGCCACACCAGTGCCACAACTTGCTAGACACCACCTCGGTGCCATCCGGATCTTGGCATCTCAGCGCCTTGTGGTGTCTTCAAATCAGAAAATATTGTTGCGCTGCCTTTGGCCCCATTCACACATCAGTCCGCTACTGACACCATCTCACAGGCCAACGGGGCGCCCCACGCCGACTTTCAACATTGTAGGATGGCCACAGAAGTGCGACAACTTACTAGACACCACCTCGGTGCCATCCGGATCTTGGCGCGTTGTGCTGCCTTCGGCCTATTCGCACATCGGTCCGCTACTGACGCAAACTCACAGGCCAACGGGGCGCCCCACGCCGACTTTCAGCATTGTAGGATGGCCACACCAGTGCGGCAACTTGCTACACACCACCTCGGTGCCATCCGGATCTTGGCATCTCAGCGCCTTGTGGTGTCTTCTACTCCGGAAATATAGTAGAAAATATTGTTGCGCTGCCTTTGGCCCCATTCACACATCAGTCCGCTACTGACACCATCTCACAGGCCAACGGGGCGCCCCACGCCGACTTTCAACATTGTAGGATGGCCACAGAAGTGCGACAACTTACTAGACACCACCTCGGTGCCATCCGGATCTTGGCGCGTTGTGCTGCCTTCGGCCTATTCGCACATCGGTCCGCTACTGACGCAAACTCACAGGCCAACGGGGCGCCCCACGCCGACTTTCAGCATTGTAGGATGGCCACACCAGTGCGGCAACTTGCTACACACCACCTCGGTGCCATCCGGATCTTGGCATCTCAGCGCCTAGTGGTGTCTTCTATTCCGAAAATATTGTTGCGCTGCCTTCGGCCCCATTCACACATCGGTCCGCTACTGACGCCATCTCACAGGCCAACGGGGCGCCCCACGCCGACTTTCAGCATTGTAGGATGGCCACACCAGTGCGGCAACTTACTAGACACCACCTCGGTGCCATCCGGATCTTGGCGCGTTGTGCTGCCTTCGGCCTATTCGCACATCGGTCCGCTACTGACGCAAACTCACAGGCCAACGGGGCGCCCCACGCCGACTTTCAGCATTGTAGGATGGCCACACCAGTGCGGCAACTTACTAGACACCACCTCGGTGCCATCCGGATCTTGGCGCGTTGTGCTGCCTTCGGCCTATTCGCACATCGGTCCGCTACTGACGCAAACTCACAGGCCAACGGGGCGCCCCACGCCGACTTTCAGCATTGTAGGATGGCCACACCAGTGCGGCAACTTACTAGACACCACCTCGGTGCCATCCGGATCTTGGCGCGTTGTGCTGCCTTCGGCCTATTCGCACATCGGTCCGCTACTGACGCAAACTCACAGGCCAACGGGGCGCCCCACGCCGACTTTCAGCATTGTAGGATGGCCACACCAGTGCTGCAACTTGCTGGACACCACCTCGGTGCCATCCGGATCTTGGCGCGTTGTATTGCCTTCGGCCTATTTGCACATCGGTCCGCTACTGACGCCGCCTCACGTGCCAACGTATTTTCTCCGCATTTTACACCCTATGCCGCATAACAGGTCATGTGACTTGTTTATAAAACTTTTCATTGGTTCATTTTACTTTTGGTTTCCTAATGATGGAAGGCTTGATCATGTGACCTAAAAACAACACTTTTCATTGGATGAAAACTTTTTTTTTTCCCCAAACGATGAAAGCCGCACCTTGTTTCTGGATGTTTCAGACTGAAGCTGGCGTCAGCATGAGAGCACCACCATCTCGTAGCTCAGTCGTGGTCATTCCGCGAGCAATCATGGCAGCCGCTCCCCACCAGAAGCCTGCAGGAGTCGGAGCCCCCAAAACTTTTGATGAATTCTCAAGGCGAAGGGGACGCTTTCGAGAATGGGGTCCAAGACCTAGCAGACAAGCGTCCGATTTCCAAGGTGACCCAGGGCCATTTCAGTGGACCAGGCCCAAAAAGGAAACAGCCTGCCGCCATTTTGAGAGTCCTGTGACAGCCGCCTATCGCTGCACCGCAAGAGTGGGCGCAACTCAGCTGAATTGCGGCTTTTGACACAGTGGACCAAAAACGGACGGAATGGCAACTGAAACGGTAAAGGGGCGCCCCACTACAGCAGACGAGACTCCACCTGGAGAGGCCCGTTCACGCCGCCTCCCCCGGGGCGCCCCACGCCGTTATTCGGAGCAGCATTGTAGGATACCAAAACCAGTGCGGCAACTTACTGGACATCACCTTGGTGCCATCGTTCTGCTGCCTTGGAACTATTCGCGCAACAGTTTGCTACTGATGACCCACCCCCCGCGACGCCCCATGCCGTTATTTGCTGGGTGGCAACTTACTAGACATCACTTTCGTGTCATCTAGATTTCGGCGCGTTCTGCTGCCTTGGAACTATTCGCACAACAGTTTGCTACTGATGACCCACCCCCCGCGACGCCCCACGCCGGAAATCTGGACGTTGTGCTGCGTTGGGACTATTCGCACAGCCGACCGCTACTTCGTTGTTTTTCCCTAAAAATGTTTATATGTTATTACTATTTTTGTTTTCTTGTATATATTTATAAATTATTAAAGTTTTATAATCTTACTACTTTGTCGGAGTGCTATATATATTTAATGTGACACATAATTGTAAAAACTTTGATGTACAAAGAGTCATCCCTGGAATCTTCCGCTTCAGGCTCGGTCCCCTCCCCAATCACAATACAGGATGGTTTTCAGATAATAGCAACGCTTCTGCTGTGACGGATCTCATCCAGTGTGGGCCTTGATCTACTATAACTCCTTTGAAGAGGGGTGATTCTTTACAGCTGTGGCCATAAACTACATCTGCAGGGCTAGCTGATACCCTAGGACCAGCCTGGACAATCGGACACAGAGGAAAAGGAGTGTCAGAGGGTGCGGTAGTGAATAGGGCGAAAGGGAGGTGTCGGGCGGGCACAGGGTGTGATTCTCAGGGAAGAGCAGCGCAGATGGGGGGAGGTTTATTACCCATGCATAAGACAGAGAGCGGGGGTGACCACTGCCTGGGGGAGATGCTTGCGAGGGTGGGGAGCCATGCTAAGGATCGACAGCGTGCACAGAGTGGGTCTGGTCAAGGCATCTAAAATGGCTGCCGTGCACGACAAAAGTGTGGCATTTGAAAAAAGACAAGAAGGCGCAGACAATGTTTTTCAACACTTCCTGATTTCCTTCGAATCGAACGTTAACAGACGTTGGGGCATATTACCAAAGTTAAGCGATATTTATCCCTAACGATGCTTAGCAACGATTTTTTTACCGTCAGAAATTATCGCAGATAAACCTTGCTATTATCAAGGTTTATCGGAAATACGATAAAAAACGACCGCAATGCATTAATATCGCTGAAAACTCAGCGATATTCATGCATTACCGAGCTAATGCTCTTAGCCATGTTATCCACCTCCCATTGGATAACATGGCTAAGAACTGCTCAGGGCAGGTGGTAGCTTTTGGAGATATTCGCGCTTATCTCGAATATTTCCAAAAGTTGATAATAGGAGATAGCGATGTTAGCGACTGTTTCCAGTCGCTAACATCTTGGCATGCCCACTTTGCATGTCATTAGTGATAAATATCACTCACATGCAAAGTGGGGCCCAAGATGGTCGCTATCTTCTACTAGCCGTCGCTAACTAGTGTTAGCAACAGCTAGGTAATACACATATAATTTTATCTCCGCGAAGCGGAGCGCTGTTACAGATATATATCTTGTTTTTGAACGTTAATTTCTCAAAATGCACTGAAGCACATATATTGAGACCTAGCAAAGGCACATCGGGCTACCAGTCCCTACAATTTTGCCAAGTTTCGTGCAAATCCATTCAGCTGTTCGATCCTACCGAGAGACAAGATGGCGGCCGCTACGGACTGTTTGGAATGTTTACAGACACCGGAGAGCCAATCAGCTTCGCTTCGCAAAGCTCCGTAACGCGAAAAGTACGCGAAGCGGTGCGGTGTTACAGATATATATCTTTTTTTGAACGTTAATTTCTCAAAATCCACTGGAGCACATATATTGAGATCTAGCAAAGGCACATCGGGCTACCAGTCCCTACAATTTTGCCAAGTTTCGTGCAAATCCATTCAGCTGTTCGATTATTATTATTTTTATTTTTTTTTGCCCCGCGGGGCCCTTTTAAAACCTCCACATCAAACCTAGGGGGTCAGCGACAATGTACTATGCCCCCTTATGGTCATTTGCCCCTTCGCTTTGGCCTCCTCTTGTCTCTCGATCCTACCGAGAGACAAGATGGCGGCCGCTACAGACTGTTTGGAATGTTGACAGACGCCGGAGAACCAATCAGCTTCGCTTCACAAAGCTCCGTTGCGCGAAAAGTACGCGTCCTGGGCCGCTGCCCAGTCCGCTGTTACAGATATATATCTTTTTTTAAACGTTAATTTCTCAAAATCCACTGGAGCACATATATTGAGACCTACAAAAGGCACATCGGGCTACCAGTCCCTACAATTTTGCCAAGTTTCGTGCAAATCCTTTCAGCCGTTCGGGCTAAAAGTGAGGCCAACCGCCCTATGGAAATTAACATGGGAAAAACGCGTTTTGGGACCCCCCTTTTTTCTCGGCCCCCCCTTGACGAACCCCCCCAAAATTTTCAGGGGCTGCTCAGAAACAAAATGTGCCATTTTCCTGAAAATTTCAGCCAATTCCGTCCACAAACGCCAAAGTTATTAGACATAGAATTTTCAAAAAACCCATAGAGAAAAAATCCTAACTATATATACCTACTGGCGACCGCCAGTAGGTAATATATATATATATGTATGTTTAAATAATTATATTTATTATTATATTAATTTTAAATTACTTTTAAGACATTTAAAAAATTTGATATTTTGACTGTCTATATTTTTTACAATCGATATTTTGGAGTCGATATTTTTGTACTTACCTGTTTGTAGATAGGAAGTCGATATTCTGGCATTCTATATTTTCTCCACGATATTTTGGCAGGTGGATATTTTGCTCCTCGATATTCTGTCAGTGATCCTCAGATGACTCTTTGCTTGTACCTGAACCAGAGAGTGAAAAGCACAAGGTCAGGGTCACTCGTCACTTGCTGATTGGTAAGGTGATATGCAGCCAGGTCACGAGTTAGATAGATCCAATTTGAACTGAAGAGGCCAGCAGGTCCTAAGTACAGGGCATCTGTTACCAAGGATTGGATGGTTTATTGGTCCCCATTTAGTATCTCTTTTTACCGGTGTGTTTTTTGGGGGATGACATGTGGTAGCAGTCACAACACTTCTTTCAACGTGCTCCTAAAACCATTCCTTCGTATCCTTTGCACATGTCCCACTACAAATCCCTTCTTTACTACCCTAGCATCTCTCATCTAGGTTCATATTTCCTCTCTATTAATCTTTACGTTAAATAGGATTTATATTTCACACTGCCCTCTCTGAATCATTTATAATCATTTGTTGAGAGCCCATTTTTAACAACAATATGAGTTCCTTTCAAAATAATTGGGCCAATGCATGCTTTTATCGAGTCACCCATCTACCGCCCTTACCCTACTTTTCTCACTTTTGCACTCCCTCTGAACGTTCTTTCTTTGCCCTTCTCCCAGCCTCTTACTCTTGAATCACACCAACCTCTCCCCTGACTCTTGAATCACACCAACCTCGCCCCTTACCTGCTTTTTCGCCCATTGGTCTTTATATAAGCTGCCAGCGCAGCACGCGCCTCTGTACATTAATATGTTATTGCCCAATCAGGACCGTACAACATTACAACCTTTTTTATTACTTACTTTAGTTTATACTGTGGTGTCTGGTGTGGATTTTGTGGGAGGACTCAGAGGCGTGCTCAGGACTTTGCTGGTTCTCGAGGAGAACATGCGCACTACTACCTACAGTGCTGCAGGGTAGGAGGGGGCGTGAATAATTGGTCTGTGATCTGCGCACCCTCCCCAAGTTCACCCTTTCCTTGCGCTATCATTGGCAGGGGGGTGTTCTGGTCCTCGATGGTGTGCGTGCACTGCCTACAAGGATGCGCCGAAAGTGTATGCAGCGCGCACCGCACATGCACTACTAAATTCAAACAACAGTGCATTGTTGTTTGAATGTAGTAGTGTGTGAGCGATCTGAACTGCTTTTGTGCTGCGAATGAAAAGAAGATTTTCCTCGCACGGAGATCAGAGTGCAGAGAAATAGACTGTCAGGGACAGTGGCCTTCTGATTTTGTTACTGGTGCTGATTTTGCTAAAAAAAAAGGCCCCCTGTGACAAAACCAGCCCCCCACCCTTCCGGCCTACCGGGGGATTGCCCGGTGCCTGGCATCACCAGTCCGGCCCTGGCCGTCGCGTGATGCTAGGTTTCTTTGAGGCTTGTGGATTATTGCAGACACCTACAACCCAACATGTGATAACCGAAAAAATTCTATATCTTGCCTAACAGATCATTTGGAAAATTGCTCCACTAAAATTGTCGTTTAATATTAACGCATTTTTAATGTATTATAATTGTGCTTGTCGGTTTGAAAGCTTATATGATCATTTTTGATTTGGACTTTACTTAACAATCCTAATTTCACCGTCTTCCTACAGTACATTTGAGGTAGCAGGTCACCGAGCACTGTGATGAATGTCAGAAGTGAACGTTTCAGGGCACTAACTCTAGGTGGCATCTGTGGATCCTGGATAGAGAAGGGCCTGGTGCCTAATAACACTCGCCCCCTTGTCAAGGTCCTGCCTGAAGAACTACACAGATGCCCTAGCACTAATACTAGTCCCCATTTTGTTGGGACAGCAATGAGGAAAATGGATTAACATAGTCTGGAAGGCTAATCCACTATTCTACCTCAGCCCTCAAATACACTGGAGAAAGTCTCTCATTCCCGAGCATTGTGAATCAGTGTATAAATGTTGTCACTTAGCGCCTAGCAAAATCTTGGTGACTGCTGTCTTCACGGCATATGAAAAGGCAAAAAAAGCCAAGAAATATCGTTTTCAGTCATGCATTTTAGAAAAGAGCTACGTCTTTAAGGATTTAAGGAGCCCAGCAAAAGTGCCCTGTGCCGGACTGGAAAACAAAATGTTCAAACCAGCCACCCCATCCCCGCCCCCGCATGATTGGGTCATGCCAGGATGTTCTGCTCAGGAAGGGGTTACCCAGGGATAAAATACCTCCCACTTTGAACCCTATCCCAAATGACATAAAGAGCATAATTCACAAAAGCAAACGTACACTTTTGTGTAAGATAACAATTGTTTGCTATCCACAAAGGGATTAGTCAGTGGTATCTTTATGAGTGCAGAGTCTCAGCACATAAAAAGATAGGTATTTTTGTGTGCAGAGACACCGCACTGGTACAGATAATTCCCGTAAATGATTTTGTGAATGCTGTAGAATTTCAAACTTGTAAACGTACACAAAAAGAGATGTTTTATCACCCAGGCTAATGTGCTGCATAGCTAAATACATATAAGGTCCCAAAGGCGAGACCGATTGCATTGCAAATGCTTGTTCTTTTTCTTTCCACACAAGAAAGTGTATGTTTTCTAGCTCCTTCCCTTCTGTGCTATGTTCCCGCCCCAAACACCCGCTGCACACACCATGCTGCTCTCTTCCCAGGTGAGTAACAAACACCCCTGCAGCCCCCCCACTCTTCAGTAAATGGAGGGAGCCCCCTCAGCTCTTCGGTGAGAGCTGTGAAAGAGAGTCTTGCTTGAAAGCAAGCCCCTCTGTCTCCAAAGCAGCCTGCCCTGAGCTTCTCTGGCTGACCCAGGCCTGAAGAGAAACAAAGTAACATGTTACATTGTTTCTCTTCAGTCAGAGCCAGGCCCGGAAATAGGATGGGGGTGGGGGCCCCAGGGACAGCATTCTCCACAAGGCATAGCCTCTGAGAAGGGTGGAGGCAGCACAGAGCCAGCATGAGAAGGATGGCAGCTCTCTCCAGGAACAGGATCTGCTAGGAAGCATTGCAAGGTAAACAAGCATTTGCAATATATGGTTTTGCAATATATCCATTAGCATATATGCAGCTCATATATTGTTTGGATTGAAATAGTTTGTTTTGGAATTGTGTTGTGTGGATTGGATCTGTGTAGTGAAATAATGTGGCATTGTGTGCAGTGTAATTATGTGGATAGTAATTGTGTGGTATTGAGTGTACTGGATTTATGTGGAGTGGGATTGTGTGTCATGGGGTGGGATTGTGTGTCTTGCAGAGAGATTATCTGGAATGGTATTTTGTGTTGTGGAGTGGTATGTAGTGGAGTTTACTTATGTGGTGTGCTGTTAAATATTGTAGCATGGTGTGGAATTTTGTGGTGTAGATTGGATGTATGTGGTGTGTTGTGTAATTGTGTTGTTGGTTTGAATTATGTAGTTTGTTGAATTATGTGGTGTGGAATGGAAATGTCTAGAGTTGAATTAGTGTGACCTGGAAGTGTGCGCTGTTGAGTGAAAGTTATGTTGAGTGGTATTATGAGGCATGGTGTGAAGTGTAGTTATGTGGAATGTTGCTACGTGGCATAGACTTGATTTATGTGGAGTGTATTTATGCAATTTGGAGTAGAGCATAATTATGTGGAGGTAAATTATGTGGTGCTGAGTGGTATTATGTGGAGTGTAATTATGTTGTGATGAATTGTGGAATTGTGTGACGTGTGGAACTATGTGGCATGGTGTGGTGTATAATTGTGCGGAGTGGAATTATGCAGCATGTTGCAGAGTTGTATTTTGTGGAGGGTAATTATGTGTTTTGGAGTGGAGTGTAAATATGTTGTGTGAAGTATAATTATATAGGTTGAAGTGGAATTATGTGTAGTTGAATTGTGTTGTATGGAGTGTAATTATGTGGTTTGGAGTGGTATTAATTTGTGTGGAATGGTATTATGTGATGTGGAATTATGTGGTATGGAGTGGAAATATGTGTTTTTTTAATTTTTAGGATTGTAATTATGGGGTATGGAATGTTGTAGGGTTAAATTATTTATAGTAGAATTGTGTGGCATGGAATTATGAGATGTTCAAATGTGCTGTGTGTAGTAGACTTAGCATAGTTTCCAAGGTTTCAGATTGTGATGTGTGACATTCTCATAATTTCAGTGTAATTATGAGTGACATTTCAAAGACTATGAGTGACACTTTCTCGTGAGCAAATTCAAGCAATGAAGAGGAGAGAAACATATAAATATTAGAAACTACATCCATTTGAGCAACTAGAAACTCTAAGAAAGTCACTGAACTAAAGAGCGCTAACAGTAGGCTATTGAAAACTGAGCAGAGTCAGACTGCGTGAATGTCACCCATTATTACAGGTAAATTATGAAAATGTCACACTTACCAATCTGAAACCTTGGCGTCTATGAGTGAATCAGTGTGAAAATGTGCTCTAATTGAGGTGTATTCCTCTGCACCCTTCATGGTGACCAGCCTACCAGGTGTCCTTGCAAACATTCAACCGCCAAGCAGTTTTCCATCAGCTACATTTTAATGTAATTCTACAAAATAAATACATAGGATGTTCTCTGCAGAAATCAGAGGTTTGCCTGCACCAGGTTACACTTACTCCAGCACTTTAAAAGTTGCACTTCATTCAAGGTCCAATCAGGCCTCCCATAATGTCTGCTTACTCTGCGTAAAAATGCTGCAAAGTTGTTTTTAAATGCTAATCTGTGGTCAGATTAAACCTTCCAAAAAGAGCTGCTTTTATCTATGAGTAATCAGTCCGTTTCTGGGATGCTAAAATCACAGTAATACCCAGTGACTTACCCTCTAGTGCCTCCTCAGTGATCTTCTGTCTGAGGTAGGGTGCAACTGGGATCAAAGCAGGGCTGGACTGGTAATTGAAACCAGCCCTGGCAAACTGCCCTGGGGTGGAGAGAGGGTGCTGCCGAGGTGTTTGCTTGAGACAGTTTTGCCGATTTTGTTACAGGGGGCCGATATTGCAGGACCCCTGTAACAAAAACAACCACTCAGAGGGTCAAAACTGACCCCACCCTAGCTGCCCACCGGGGAAATGCCCGGTGCCCGCTACGGCTAGTCCGGCCCTGGATCCAACATGTTTTAGGACTATGTGGTCTAGACTGCCCTGGTCGGAAGTGTTTTGTCCATTTAGCCAGGAGTGTGAGGAGGGGAGATCTGAGCCTGAAGCAGTTTGTGCAGTGGTGCCTCTGATACTCCCACTCTAGAGTTAGGCCACAGCTCCCTCCGCCACAGTAGGCACCTAGACCCTCAGTGCAATCAGCTCGTCTGCGGAGCAAGGTCTGTAGGTGCATTAATACAACACCTGCTGGACGCCCAGCGACCTGAGTCCTCTTCTGTGTGTGTGTAAATTGGGCCTCACAGGCCTGCGACCAGCAAGCAGAGGCCAGAACTTGAGAGGCTGGATGAGGCAATTTAGAAGACTGTTAGAGCATGCCTCTCGATAGACTCTAGTGAAAAGAGGAGCGATGAGGACCGTGGGAGAGCCAACAGGGTTGGATGGCTGCGAGCTGACTGACCACAGTAACAGGTGGAACTACGAGAGATGACTGGATGCGCTAACCCTTGGAGGAGCAATAATTCATGGCAGTTAGGGGAGGGAAGGTTATGTCTATGCACTTAGAGAGTGTATTGTGCGGTATCAATACAATGTCACCTGGGTACAGTAACACTTTCGCTCCCGTCAGGAAAAAGTCCTTGCATATGTTGCACTTTAAACGGCTGACATCATAGGGCTGCCAGTGCATGGCGCACGCCTTCAACAAATCCTAGCAAGACCTAACTTTGTGGACATACTACGGAAATACGGCAAAATGTTGTGGGCATAGAAAAGGGACATTCATTGTGAGAAGTTGGGCTGGCATATGCTGTCCACTATTCTAGTGGGCACCTTGCACCAGTCCAAACGACTCTTATTAATGGTAGGTTTAAAGACAACCTTTATAGACAGCTATCCTAGTGGTAGCTGTGGAGAGCAGCCTTCAAGCTAAGTCTTGAAGGAATGTAAAGCAGCTTGTTTTACCAGTCTATAATCTCCTGAGTGATCAAATGAAAGGAGAAACACACCAGGTATATATATATATATATATATATATATACAATATATGTATTTATTCTAAATACACCCCTCTAGTCTCTTTATGAGGCTAGAGGCGAAAGTACAATACAATTACTTAATTAGCACACAGTAAATTAGCACTGTATACGTTTTGCTCTAGGGGCCTATCAAACCATATACTAAGAAAGTGGTATAAGAACCACGAGGAGCATAGAGACAAGGCCTAGGGCCTGTAGAACCACTGGGGCTACCAGGAACCACCCAAGGTAGGGACGCAGGAGACCCACAGGGGACGCGTGCAGTGCCTAAACACAGCCGCAAATTACTATTGATTTCTATGTAGAAAGTTGCGGTTAGATTTTTAAAAATTAAGGACACTTAGGAGTGGACTACGAACAAACCCCTTCAGTACTGGACACTTCGAGAGTCAAGACCCACGGGAGCACCAAAGTACTCGTGTTACCTCACCCGGGGAAGCCGGGTGCATAGGTGTCTTTTCCTGTCAGGTTTTGTCGTTGTTTCCTATAGAGAGCTGCAAAGAAGTGCTGCAGGCGACCAGATGAAGAGTGTGCGGATGGATCCAAGGGTGGATCGAAGATCTGAAGAACCTGAAAGCAGAGGGGACAGAGTCTGGGTCATTTGCCAGTGACCAGGGAGGCAAAAAGAAGATGCTAGCCGATGTCGGGTGATTTCAGGTGATGTAGGTGAAGCTTGACTCTTCAGCCACGAGGACCAGGAGGTGTCGACAACAACCAGGAGCTGGATTCGAGCTGTCCCACATCGGATGTCGAGTGCTGCAGTGTCTGTATCCGGATTGGTCCCAACAAGCCTTGGCAACAGCAACCCACACAGAATGCAAAGATTGGCTTCGGTGCAGACCAGCAAGGTCTGAGGGACTCACCTTTTGGAGGGAAGTCAGGACACGTCTGGAGCAACCAGGAAAGCCCAAGACCCAAAGGAGATTTCTTCGTGGGGACCCACCATTTGACAGACCAGGGATCGCGAAGGGGCCTCGAGCAGGAATGCAGGAAGCTTGCCCACGGAACACTTGTGGAGTGTAGGCCCACAAACTTTGGTGCAAAAGGTGCTCAGGGCTTGGACTACAAGGAGCCAAATGCACAACTTTAGGAAAGCTCGGGAAGTCGATGCACTAGCAAATGTACTGGATGTCCAGGAGTTCCGGTCCCACGTCTCTCGTGATGGCTACAGGTCTCAGCTTTGCTGGGGACTCGAGTCGGCATTGGAAGTCTGTGTCCTGTTTTGCAGATTCTGCGGGATGCGGCAGGAACCTCGAAAATGCAGACCGGCAAGATGCTCCTTTGGTGCCTGTTTGAACAGGGGAGTCACTCCTTGACCCCAAAGGAGATTTCTTCAGTCTTCTAGTCGAAATAGAATGTCAAAGGTCCAAGATATATGTTGCAGAGTTTCGTCCAGGGTAATCTAAAGTCCTAGGGACTGGGTTCCTATACTTATAACAAGTTTAGGGGACGGACTAACTCTAAGGTCCCACCTATGGGAGGACCTGGGGAGGGGGTGGTTACACCCCTTCCCCCTTTCTGCAGTTTTGCGCAAGAGCTGGGGCTGAGTGCCCCAGCAACTGGTTTGAACTGGGAAATACACAGGGATACCTTGTGTCCCCCATGCACTGTCTGAAAAGCATTCAGAGAATGCGCCCACCCTGCCCCAATACACTAAAGCCTGTCTGGGGAGGTGGTTACACCTCCCTGGACAGGAAACCTATTGTCCAGGCCTCCCCTGCTAGAGTTTCATCCAGCAGCAGGAGGTCAGACTCATGTCTGTGGCAGCAGCATCTATTTTGTGATGCTGGGGCTCTGTTTAACTCTTACTGGTTAGACCAGTGTGTACATGGCTTCTCCCTCTAGAAGGGTGGAATGGTAGTATTTCAAAGTGTTTGACACCAAACATGACATGTTTTGATGCAGCCATTAACCGCGAGGTTATAATGCACTTAAGAGTGTATGGTAAGGCTGTATCACAGAACAGCTATAAGGAAGGGATTTCGAAAGCTGCAGCAGAGGGGCTCAGCTCATGCTAGGGCACCCTCTCACACAAAACCAAGCACTCTTACCTCCAGGATTGTCAAGGCCTGCCATTGGAGTGACTTATATGTTTCTATGTGTCTGTTTTAAAAGGTAGATATAGGTATACTATATCTAGGTAAGGGGTGCAAACACCACCTTACCCAGGCTGCAGAAGCAATTTTGTAGTGTAATTTTGAAGGCTTCCCAGGGGTGGAATAATACATGCTTCAGCTCCTGGTAGGCCTCAGGGGTACCTATGCCATTGGTACCTAAGGTACCATATACCAGGGACTCACAAGGGTAACCCAATAACCGATTTGGAGTGTACCTAATGTACATGCAATCAGTTTAAAGAGGAAGCAGCTAGGCTGGGGTCCTGGTTAGCAGGGCCCCAGCTAGACTAAAGTCGATAAATCAGTGAAACACAGCAAAACGTGGGGGTAACCATAGTAAGCAGATCCTACTCTCCTACACAACCCCCCTCCCCCCAAACTCAGGGACATTAAACTAACCTTGACCTTGAGTCTTCATGTTCTAAGTGAAAATATCTGGAGAGTGTATCGGCATTGGCATTGTTACTCCCAGGTCTATGTTCCACTGTATAGTCCATCCCCTGTAGGGAAATGGACCACCTTAAAAGTTTGGGGTTTTCACCCTTCATCAGTGAAGTGAGTGCCAAACAAGTATGGCCTCAGCTTCTTCAGAGCCCAAAACACAGCAAAGGCCTCCCTCTCAATAGCTAACCAACGTTTCTCTCTAGGGGTCAGCCTGCTGCTAATAAAAGCTACTGGCTGGTCCTGACCTTTATCATGTAATTGTGACAGCACAGCCCCTACCCCCAACTCAGATGCATCTGTTTAGACAATTAATCCTCTGGAGTAATTAGGACTTTGCAGAATTGGTGCAGTGCACATGGCCTGCTTCAGGTCATCAAATGCCTTTTGACAGCTGACTGTCCACTGAACTTTCTTAGGCATTCTTTTAGAAGTTAAGTCATTCAGGGGTGTCACAATGGATCGATACCCCTGACAAATTTTCTATAGTAGGCAGGCCAAGAAAGCTCTGACCTGAGTCTGGGTAGTGGGAGCAACCTGGTCCATGATGGTCTGGATTTTCCTCTGAAATGGTTGAACCTGGCCTCCACCTACAAGGTGGCCCAGGTACACATCCTGACTCTGCCCTATCTGGCACTTAGTAGCCTTGATAATTAGGCCTGCTTTTTGCAGGGCCTCCAAAACATTTCTCAGGTGGACCAGGTGATCCTTCCAGGTGGAGTTAAAGACAGCAATATCATCAAGATAAGCTGCACTGTAGTCCTTCAGGCCTATTAGGACTGTATTCACCAACCTTTGAAAAGTGGCAGGTGCATTATTCAGACCAAAAGGCATTACCACAAATTGATATTGTCCACTAGGGGTTGAGAATGCTGTTTTTGGCTTTGCTTCATCAGCTAGTCTGATCTGCCAGTAGCCAGCTGTTAGATCAAATGTGCTGAGAAACTTGGCTGAGGCCAAAGTGTCTATAAGCTCATTTGCTCTTGGAATTGGATGGGCATAGTCCTAGTGACTGCATTGAGACCTCTGGAGTCAACACAAAACCTCATCTCTCTCTTACCACCCTGGGTGTCAGGTTTTGGTACCAAGACCACTGGACTAGCCCAAGGGCTATCTGAGGGTTCAATAACTCCCAGTTCCAACATTTTCTGGACTATTGTCCTGATACAGTCCCTGACATGATCAGGTTGCCTGTAAATCATACTTTTAACAGGCAGACTGTCCCCAATGTCCACTTCATGAGTGCATCAGTTAGTCTGACTTGGAGTCAGTGAAAAATATGTCTGAACTGTTGTAGAACTTGTCTGAAGTCAGTTTGCTGCTGATCAGTGAGGCTGCCTGCCAAGGCTACTCCATCAACTGATCCATCATCAGGGTTCTGAGAGAGCAGGTCTGAGAGAGGGCCACTCTCTTCCTCCTGTCCTTCATCAGTAGCCATGAGCAAACCCAGGTCTGCCCTGTCAACATATTGTTTCAATCTGTTGACATGAAGCACCCTATGGGGGCTTCTGGGAGTTTCAAGATCTGCCAAATAGGTAACCTTTCCCTTCTGTTCAACAATAGTGTGGGGTCCACTCCACTTGTCTTGGAGAGCTGCTGGGGCCACAGGCTCCAACACCCATACTTTCTGTCCTGGCTGGTAAACAGTCAGTACAGCCTTTTGGTCATGCCAGGCTTTCTGTAATTCCTGGTTAGCCTCAAGGTTTTTAGTTGCCTTTTTCATGTACTCAGCCAATCTTGAGCGGAGACCAAGTACATAGTCCACAATGCCCTGTTTAGGGGGTTTGAGAGGTAACTCCCATGCCTCCTTCACCATACATAATGGTCCTCTGACAGGGTGTCCAAACAGAAGTTCAAATGGGCTGTAGCCAACCCCGTTCTGAGGAACCTCCCTGTATGCAAACAAAAGGCAGGGTAGCAGGATGTCCCATCTCCGCCTGAGCCTTTCTGGGAGACCCTTAATCATACCCTTTATGGTTTTGTTGAATCTTTCAACTAAACCATTGCACTGTGGATGATAGGGTGTGGTGAATTTGTAGTTCACTCCACATTCCTTCCACATTGCAGTCAAGTAGCTAGACATAAAGTTTGCACCTCTGTCAGATACTACCTCCTTAGGAAACCCCACTCTTTAAAACACTCCCAAGAGGGCTCTTGCCACAACAGGTGCTGTAGTGGTCCTTAGGGGAATAGCTTCTGGGTACCTAGGACATGGTCCACCACCACTAGGATAAACCTGTGCCCAGATGCTGTCTGAGGATCCATTGGTCCAACAATGTCAATCCCCACTCTTTTAAAGGAACCCCCACCACAGGTAGTGGTATCAGGGGGGCCTTTGTAGTGCCACCTGCCTTACCACTGGCTTGACAGGTTACACAGGAGTGATAAAACTCCTTTGTGTCTTCAGACATGTGGGGCCTGTGAAAGTGAGGGGAAATTCTCTCCCAAGTCTTGTTCTGGCCCAGGTGTCCTGCTCAAGGAATATCATGGGCTAGTGTCAATAGGAAGCCCCTGAACTTTAGAGGTATAACCAATCTCCTGGCTGTACCAGGCTTGTGCTCTCTACTCCCTGAGTCCAGGAGTCCATCATCCCAATAAATCTTATGGATGCCACTAGCATTCCCAGCACCCTCAGCATCAGCCTGCTGTCTGAGGGCTTCAAGAGAAGGGCAGATCAGCTGCTCCCGACTCAGATCTGCCCTGGAAGGGTCCCCTGTCCCCAAGAACTCAACCTGATCAGGCTCAAGCTCCTCTGGGACAGTTCCTTCTTCATGCTCACAATCATCTCCCTCAAGAGACTGATCATCACTCTGAGTCAGGGGGGAAGGCACTGCCTTAACCCTACTGCTCCTTTTCTTGGAAGGCACCTGGTCCATTATTCCAGAATCCAGGGCCTGTTCAGTGTTAGACCTTTTGACCTGTGACCTAGTCACTGCAAGGACATCTGCTGAGATTCCTAACATTTCTGCATATGTCCTAAACTCCACTTCAGACCAGACTGAAGTCTCTAGGTCATTTCCAAGCAAGCATTTTACAGGGAGGTCTGCACTTATCACAACCTTCTTAAGGCCAGTTACCCCTCCCCAGGAGAAATTAACAACTGCCAGGGCAAGGGTGGTCCTGGCATTGCTAGCATTCATGACCTAGTAAGTCTCACCAAGTATGACTTGTCCAGGGTCCACAAAGTCTGGTATCACCATTGTGACACTTGCCCTTGTGTCCCTGTAGGCCAATGCCTCTTTCTTATTTATCAAAGGCCGTTGTCTGTACTTGCCCAGGTTACTGGAACTCACAGAGGAGGTCATATCCATGCCTCTATGACAGACTAACACAGCCTGAGTTGGGACTCTGACTAGGCCAGAGTCCATCTCAGGTCCCAGGGTCAACCCTACTACACCCTTCTGCTGAGAACCACCATTTGTAGCTGAACTAGGGGGAACAGTTGCCTTAGGGGCAATGGTGGCTGGTGCTGCATCTTTCTTGGTGCAGTCACTGGTCCAATGGCTATTCTGTTTACAGACTTTACACCATGGTTTTCTTGGGCCTTCTTTCTTTTTGGACGATTGGGGATTCCCACCATTAGAAGCTTTTTGGGGACCTTGTGAAGACTTCTGGTCTTTACCCTTCTCCCCACCTTTTTGATCTTGCTTCTTCACCACCTTGGTTCCGTATCTTCTGCTTCACCCTGGTTCTGACCCATTTGTCTGCCTTCTTTCCCAATTCTTGGGGAGAGGTCAGATCAGAGTCTACCAGGTGCTGATGCAACAGCTGATTTTGACAGGTATTAAGGAGCTGCTCCCATATAATCAGATTAGACAATCCTGTATAGTCACACACTTTACTGCCCAGTAACCAGCCCCCCAGAGCCCTGGTAGCACAATCTACAAAGTCAACCCAGTCCTGAGTCTGTGCCTTCTGGGTATCTCTGAACTGTATTCTATACTGCTCAGATGTTCAGCCAAACCCATCTATCAGAGCACTCTTCAGGACCTTGTAATCATCAGCATCCTCTTCTCTGACAGTGAGGAGCTTATCTCTAACTTTGTCTGCATAGGAGAGCCACAAGATTGCTGCCCACTGCTCCTGGGGTACCTTCTGTACTTTGCAGGCCCTCTCCAGTGCAGTTATCCATTTGTGGATGTCATCCCCATTCTGATAGGGAGGGACAATCTTGTTAAGGTTTCTATGGTCATAAGACCTATCCCTACCACTAGGGAAGTTGCTGCCACCATGGGTCTCCTTTTCTAAGGCTACTTGCTGTCTCCTTATCCTCAGCTGAGCTTCTTTCATTCTCACCTGATGCTCTCTCTGCTCCTGGGAGGTAGCCCTCCTATGAGTCCTATGAGCAGAGACAGATGACCCTCTAGATGTACCAGAATGATCAGATTCCACTGAAGGTGATCTGGGTCTTCTGGGCACACCTCCAACTCTTCCTGGGGGACAAAGAGAGGGCCACCTTGGCCTTCCTCATCTCCAGGGGGAGTTGGGTTCACCAGGTCTAGGTCATTGTCACCTGCCTGGTCAGCATTAGAGTCTGAGTCCTGGTGGGGTTCCTCACTGGGATTCTCCTCCTCTGCTGTACCCATCCCACTACCTACCCTTACAGGCTCTGTAGCCTGTCTAAAGTCATCAAGCAGTAATGCCTCTATGAAGCGCTGGGTATTGGGATTCTGTCCTGTCGTTAACTTTCTCATGGCACATAGAGCCCTTAACTCTTGGAAAGGGAATGTGTCATATTTAGATGTCTGTACTTGACTGACGTCTAGCAGAGACCCACTAGGTCCTGCTCTAAAAAACATGACTAGTGAGGTGTGGTGTATGCACTACCTACACTACTTGTTTACCTACTAAACCTCTCTTGAGTTGTAGACAGGGTGTGCTAAGCCCTTGACACACAACTCTAAGTTCAGTAGAACTTACTGTATTTTAAGCTTGTATTATATGTTCCTATGGTACCTTCAGTGGTTTTTCAAATGATCAACATTCAAGATTATCTGGTAAAACAATGCAAGCTGGAATCCCACACGCTGCACACCAATGTGAGATGTTGGCCTGGCATATGCTGTCCACTATTCTAGTGGGCACCTTGCACCAGTCCAAACGACCCTTATTGATGGTAGGTTTAAAGACAACCTTTATAGAAAGCTATCCTAGTGGTAGCTGTGGAGAGGCAGTGCTGACGGGAGCGATCAGGGGCTTTTCCAGGCCTCCAGGGCACTTCCGGCTCCGACCGGAAAGGAGGTTGGCGCTCTAGCAGTTCTAGCAGCCATACCTACTTAATCTCAAGCCTGGCAGACACGCAGTGGACGCGCTGAATGTCAGGTACTGACAGGAACTCCTTCTCTGTTTATTCTTATCGCCATTTACTTTACTTTTCAATACACTTGTTTTTTAACTTTGTTTTTACTCGTACTTACCCCGCGCCGCCTCCCAAGCACTCCTCTCCATTCCAACGCGGGTCCGCCCATTGCGTGGAGAGAGGCAGTGCTGACAGGAGCGATCAGAGGCATTTCCGGGTCTCCAGGGCACTTCCGGCTCCGACCGGAAAGGAGGTTGGCGCTCTAGCAGTTCTAGCAGCCATACCTACTTAATCTCATTCATGACACAATGCACAGCGGACCCGCCGATGGCACGCCAAAGGCGCCCCAAAGGCAAGCCCGTCTGCGCCCGTCCGTGCCTGTCCATAGCAAGGAGCCAGGACCCCTGGCAGTTTGAACCCAGAAACCCCTTCCTTGCCCATACCTAAGCATACTTATACCAGAGGAACTTTGCTTGGGTTCAGACAGACCTCCTGTAGTCTACGGACCGGCCTTGGATGCCTGCCAGAAGGGCCTTTTTCATGTACTACTTGTAAGTACCAGTCCATCTCTTCCCCGGATATTAACATCACCCTCAACCCTACTACTGCTGGCTTACCTTCCATCTCTGATTCAGCGCCCCATACTAATTCCCCCGCTGACACACCTAATCATAAAACATGGCATGGCCTCCTAGCCAAAGTCAGATCCCTCCCCAGACATGCTACCGCCATCTGGGATCTTTTTAAGGACAGCAATCCAGATATCGGATTCCTTATGGAAACATGGATCAAACCTTCAACGGTTCCGGCGATCGCTCTAGCTCTCCCACCCGGCTTCCGCATACAAAGACTTGATAGGTTGGAGCGAGCGGGTGGAGGTGTAGCCATTATCCATGAGGATCTAATATCTGTCACCATACTTGACCAGCTCTGCACAGACTTATTTGAATGTCTTATGTTTAGGCTTGATCTACATCCCCAACATAGCTGGAAAGGGGCCCTGGTTTACAGACCTCCTGGCCCGATGCATGATTTTAACGGTCGTCTATTAGAATGTATCTCCCCCCACATTGTCGCAACCCGCAACTTCCTACTTTTAGGTGATTTTAACATTCACAGCGAGGACACCAATAATCACGAATCAGTGACCTGTCTAGAGGATCTGGCTTCCTCCGGTCTCCTCAAAATCAATAAGGACCCTACACACTTAGCTGGGCACACCCTAGATCTCATCCTCTCCAACTCCCAAAACATTATTTGTGGGGATACACTTCCTCTGACTTGGTCGGACCACTCCTTAATAAACTTCTATCTGACGAGCCCTTCCACCACACCCACTCCCTTATCCCTTACGGACAAGTGGTACAGACCATGGCACAAAATCAAGGCCCACCATTTTACTTCCCCTTTTCTGACTTGGGACATTGACACTCGTAACCTCAATGTTGAACAACAACTTCTGCATTTTAATAACATCATTTCCAGCATTCTGGATGAAGCAGCACCTCTAAAGCCGGTCACCCATGCCCACAAATCCTCTGCCTCTGACTGGTATTCCCCTGCCCTACGCACCGAAAAGAGGGGGTGCAAGAAACTAAAATGTACTTGGCGACTTCTCCATCAAGAACAAGATAAAGCTAGGTACAAAAGATCTTTAACATCCTACCATAACAACATCAAAAACGCATGTAAAATCTACATTGCTCATCAATTGGAGCAGGCAGGCTCTAACTCCAGAACACTATTTAAAATAATTAAAGCCTATTCTAACCCCAATGCATGTGATACCGCGGAATCCCCCTCGCAGTCGCTATGCAATAATGTTGCGTCATATCTCACGCAGAAAATTGACTCCATTTATCAGAACATCATTGCCGCCAATACCATTTCCTCCCCCTCCATGGTTAGCCCCCTGATACACACGCCACCTCTGCTCAACTTCACACCTTCCCTCAACTCTGTCGGATGGAAGTCACATCCCTCCTTACGACTATCAAATCTGGCTCACCGATGGATATCATCCCGCCAAGATTTCTGCCAAATTTGCTGAACAGCTGCCCCCCCCCCCATTTGCTCGATCCTTAACAGCTCCCTAAGCACTGGTCACCCCCCCTGCATGGAAAGATGCCCAAATCAAACCTATACGCAAAGACCCCAAGATCCCCACTTCTGACATCAGCAACTACCGACCTATATCTCTTCTACCCCTAAAGACCAAGCTTATTGAGAAACACATCAATAGACACTTGTCCGATTATTTGGAGACCTCTCAACATCTTGATGTTTCTCAATCGGGGTTTCGGGCTACACATAACACCGAATCCGCCCTTATTGAGGTCACTGACAACATTCGCATGGCCATAGACAATGGTCAAGAAGCACTCCTGGTGCTGCTTGACTTGTCAGCAGCGTTTGATACTATCTCCCATCAGATTCTACTGGACAGACTCCATGACATAGGCGTTCAAGGGATGGCACTCAAGTGGGTTACCAACTTTCTGACAGACAGAACGCAGACTGTCACTATGGGAACCTTTAAATCCACCACTACTAAGGTCAGCAAGGGGGTCCCGCAGGGCTCCTGCCTGAGCCCGACCCTCTTTAACATTTATGTCACCCCTCTAGCCAGACTCATGAGATCTTTGGGATTCACCCCCAACTCCTATGCTGACGACACTCAGCTCCTACTTACATTTGATAAAAACAGACCTAACATCGAACGTATGTTCTCTGAAGGCATGAAATCCATCGCTGCCTGGATGCGGGCCAACTATTTACAACTCAATGCTGGCAAATCTGAAATCATGCTGTTTGGAGGAGCTGCCACTTATTGGTCGCCTACCTGATGGCCGGAAGAGATGGGTACTGCCCCAACCCCTAAAGAAGTGGTCAAGAACCTAGGTGTCAAGATTGATCGCAAACTTACCCATAATACACATGCCAACACTACTGCAGGCTCTTGCTTCTACGTCCTTAGCCTCCTGCGAAGGATCTTCCCCTTCTTACCCTCAGCCACCAAGAAAACGCTTATGCAGGCCTTGGTACTTAGTAGACTTGACTACTGTAATGCCCTCCTATTTTCAGCTAATGAAACTGCCATAAATAAACTTCAGGTAGTGCAGAATACTGCTGCCCGACTCATTGTCGACGCCCCCGCTAGAACACCCTCGGCACCCCTCCTGAACCAGCTCCATTGGCTGTTGTTAAGTGAAAGGAAGCGCAGGAACAAGGTGAAGCTGGAAAGTAGGTTTATTTTCTGTATAGGCTAACACCCACAACCAGAGCCGTTCAGTCGTGAAGAAGCCAACGTCCCGAGTGACGTACCAAGGAATCTTCACGACTGGAGGGCAGCATACTAGAACACTAACATGTCAGAGCATTAGAACAGAGAGTCTTGTGGGTGCACGAGACTCCTAACTAAACATGGAAGAAATACAGTAATGTCATTATACAACATCTTCCCCTTTTTGAAGGGCAACAAAAATAAATAAATAAAACAAAGTACAAAGATTAAAACATAACCATGCAAAGAATATTACATTGCTATTCCAGTACAAAGTCTCTCAATCTGCAAGAAATTTGTTTTTAACGTGCTGCTCTTCTATTTGACACTTCGGAACATTCCCCCACAACTATATCCGAAGGTAATGATGGATTGTCTGAAACAATGGACTGTGAAGGTTGAACTTCTGGAGTTGGTAAAACGCAACTAGAAGAAGATTTATCAGAAGCAAGGGATTGTGTGGGTAAGACTTAAGGTGTCTCCAAAACTCTACTAGAAAAAGGTTGCTCGTGAACCAAATCAAACCAGTCACAATGCTCTGATTCAGAAATAGCATGTTCTCTGATAGCACTGGCCTGAAGTTGGGAGATTTTAGCAAGGACCCTCTTGTTCCACCACCCTTTGTTATCAAGAAGGGCAGAACCTTTACTGACATGTGTAACTAAAGTTGGAGAAGAAAACTGCGATTGACCTTTCGGAACTCTTTTTGGACTTTTAATGAGTACCCAATCCCCTTTTTGTAAGGGCTGATCAACTCCTAGACAACCATAAAGAATGGTAACCTTGCGAGGAGGATCATATTTGGTAGCATCAATGGCCACCAAATAGTTCTCAAAACCTTTAATCCAGTTGCGTCAAATGAGAGGAGGTTTGCCCGGAGCTTGTAAAAATGGAGCTGGTGTCTGAAACTGCTGTCAAGAGGCCATGGTAAATATTGCACTTAAAATGAAAGGTTGTGCTAGTAAAAACTTCTTCAAAATGCTAAAATGCTATGAAATAGCATGCCAAGCGCTATAAAGTAATATGTAAAATGTTGACAGAATTAACAATTAAAAATATAAATTTAAAATAACACTGAAATGTGAAATTGAACAGTGTGCCTGTCACTGACTGACAGACAAATGTGGTAGGCAAATTTATTAAATAGCGTGCCTATCGCTGTAATGACAATGAAGAACAAGAAAAGGCTGCTTGAAATGTTTTAAAAAGTGATTTAATGTTGAAGAAATGAGGTAGGCAGGTTAGAAATAAAGCGTGCCTATCGCTGAAGATTGAGAAAAGCTTTACGTTTATAAAGGCTTTTCTGCAATGACAAGGAAATGTGACAGGCAAGTAAGAAGTAAAGCGCGCCTATCGCTGAAGAACGTGAAAAACTTCGAGTTTGTGAAGGCTTTTTCTTTAAAATGGCCGAACGACGCCGTTGCCAAGGTTACTGTACAGCGTAACTTTCATGGGTCGGTGGCCTTGTTTTATACAACGGAGACTGCGCTGTGACGTAGTAGACTGGAGCGTTGGATGCGCATGACGGAAGTTTGAAGATCGCACTGAGCAGCGCGAGGCGCAGGATACCGTCAAACTGCCATGAAAACAATGAAAAATGAAATAAGGTGAATACGACCTAAGCAAGAAGACTTGAGACTGGATTTGAAGGTTAATCAGCAGCGGTTACATCTCCACACTTTGATAAAACTGCTGAACACAATCCGCTCGGGTCTTGGAAATCGATAACTGTGACAAGGCTTGAATCTTGGCAGTGGGTGTAGCGAAGATCCCTCTCGTCGCCAAGTTGTTAAGTAAAAGGAAGTGCAGGAACAAGGTGAAGCTGGAAAGTAGGTTTATTTTCTGTATAGGCTAACACCCACAACCAGAGCCGTTCAGTCGTGAAGAAGCCAACGTCCCGAGTGACGTACCAAGGAATCTTCACGACAGGAGGGCAGCATACTAAAACACTAACATGTCAGAGCATTAGAACAGAGAGTCTCGTGGGTGCACGAGACTCCTAACTAAACATGGAAGAAATACAGTAATGTCATTATACAACAGCTCCCTATAAGAAAGAGGGTAAAATTCAAAATAGGCTGCATTATTTATAAAGCCCTCAATGGTCAAGGCCCCTGGTGTCTCTCTAACAAGCTCTCTTCCTACGGTATACAACCTTTACAACGCAACTTTTATAACGACCTACCATTACCACGCATTTTTTACAACGCAGGATCCATTACAACGCATACCATTACCACGCATGTATTTACAACGCAGGTACTTTTACAACGCATACCATTACAACGTAAGTATTGGTAAGTATATTATTTTATTAAAAATATTATTTGGGTTTTTGGGTAAAGGGGTATTTTTAGGGTTCAGGGTCAGTTTTCAGTTTTTGGGTAAAGGGGTATTTTTAGGGTTTAGGGTCAGTTTTCAGTTTTTGGGTAAAGGGGTATTTTTAGGGTTTAGGGTCAGTTTTCAGTTTTTGTGTAAAAGGGTATTTTTAGGGTTCAGGGTCAGTTTTCAGTTTTTTGGGTAAAGGGGTATTTTTAGGGTTCAGGGTCAGTTTTCAGTTTTTGGGTAAAGGGGTATTTTTAGGGTTCAGGGTCAGTTTTCAGTTTTTGGGTAAAGGGGTATTTTTAGGGTTCAGGGTCAGTTTTCAATTTTTGGGTAAATGGGTATTTTTAGGGTTCAGGGTCAGTTTTCAGTTTTTGGGTAAAGGGGTATTTTTAGGGTTCAGGGTCAGTTTTGGGTTTTTGGGTAAAGGGGTATTTTTAGGGTTCAGGGTCAGTTTTGGGTTTTTGGGTAAAGGGGTATTTTTAGGGTTTAGGGTCAGTTTTGAGTTTTGGGGTAAAGGGGTATTTTTAGGGTTCAGGGTCAGTTTTGGGTTTTTGGGTAAAGGGGTATTTTTAGGGTTCAGGGTCAGTTTTGGGTTTTTGGGTAAAAGGGTACAGGGTAAAAATTAAATATAATTAAATTTAAATTACATTAAATTAAATTGATTAAATTAAATTAAATTAATTTAATTAAATTACATTAAATTAAATTAAATTAAATTAAATTAAATTAATTAAATTAAATTAAATTAAATTACATTATATTAATTTTAATTAAATTAAATTAAAAAAAATATTATATACTTACCAATACTTACGTTGTAATTGTATGCGTTGTAAAGGTATATGCGTTGTAAATACATGCGTGGTAATGGTACTTCGTTGTAATGGATTCTGCGTTGTACAAATTGCGTGGTAATGGTAGGCGTGGTAAAAGTATGCGTTGTAACGTCATACATTCTCTTCCTACACCCCTGCACGGACTCTTAGGTCCAGCAAGGAGCTTCTGCTCAGCATCCCCAGAGTCAAAAAGGCACAAAGAGATCCTAGAGGTCTTCAAACAATTCTACCAGGAGCTATACAGCGCGGACAGAAACCTAGCTGCGGACGGGGGGGGCAGAACTACTGAGCAAAATTGCCCTACCAACACTAAAAACGCAACAGAGGGAAACACTAGAAGGAGACATCACAAACGCGTTGATAGTAACTGCTATAACGGCACTCAAACCAAACAAGGCACCTGGACCCGACGGATACACGGCGGAGTTCTAAAAGAAGTTCCTTGAACAGCTAAGACCCATCCTGGCGGAGGCCTTCACACACTGCATCAGCGAGGGTCGCATGACGGACTCCATGGCGGAAGCCAACATTATCGTAATCCCCAAAGAAGGGAAAGACCCCCAATACCCGCAAAGCTACCGCCCAATATCACTCATCAATGTGGCCTGTAAAATATACGCAAAAATCCTAGCAAACAGACTTAACACGGTCCTGCCCTACCTCATCCACAACTCACAAGTAGGGTACCTCAAGAACAGACTGTCCCAAGACAACACAAGACTACTATGCCACCTCATCAACCAAACAACAAACAGCGCTGACCAGGCGGTGATGATAGCACTGGACGCGGAGAAGGCGTTCGACAGAGTCTCCTGGCCATTCCTCGATCTCTGCATGGAGAAATTTGGCCTGGGCACCACATACAGGGGCATGGTTATGGCACTATACAACAGGCCAAAAGCCAGGGTTGTAGTAAATGGAGGCACATCAGAGGCGCTAACTCTGGAAAGAGGGACGGGGCAGGGCTGCCCCCTGTCCCTGGGCCTCTTCCTACTAGCGTTGAACCACTACTGACAATGATAAGGATGAACCCAGACATAGCAGGAGTCCAGGTCAAGGACAAAACAGTGAAACTCGCGGCGTACGCAGACGATGTGCTAATAACGACAATGAAACCAACTACATCCATTGCAGCACTTATGAACTCCATTGAAGAGTATGCAAAGGCCTCAGGCTACAAACTAAACAGGGACAAATCGGAGTGAAAACCTATGAACGTGCACACAACCAGAGCGGTACTGGGCAATTCAGGCCTAGCCTGGCAAACAAAATCTCTTAAATATCTGGGCCTACTTTTTGGCAGAGACCTTAAAGCAACCCTAGAACACAACGAAGAAGCCACCCTGAGGAAAATTAAGGAGAGACTGGACCTATGGTCCCCCAAATACATCAGCTGGTGGGGTAGAGTAGAGACGATAAAAATGATGGTAAAACCAGCTATCAACAATACACTCAGCATGCTACCCTTAACCATGACAGAAGACTTCCACAAGAAACTTGACAAGCTAATAAACAAGTTCCTATGGCAAGATAAGAAACCGAGAATCAGCCTACAGAAACTGAGACTCAATAAAGATCTAGGTGGACTGAACGTTATGAACTTTAAAAACTTCCAGCCTGCCTAGCTAAACAAGGGATCTTCTGGATAACCAATACACACGACTACGAACCGGAGTGGATAAAACTCGAAAAGAATATCCTGGGGGGTTTAAACCCAATAGCAATGCTCACAGCAAACAAGCACCCGGCCAGGCACGACCCCATCATCAAACACACATAACAGCCCTGCTTAGAGTAGACAAACAAATGGGACAACGGATCAGAGGCACCAGCTGGGAATCAATCTGGTTTAATACGAGAATACAATACAAAAGTGGGACGATGTGCAACGAAACCTGGATCAAGAAGGGCATCACCGGCGCCGGGGTTAAGGCGCTAACCTGGAACGTAAACGGTCTGGGGTCCAAAATTAAGAGGAGCCTGGTTACTGCATATATTAAGCGTGTAGCACCTGACATCGTTTTCCTGCAGGAAACACATTTGAGGGGGAACCGCTGTGCCTTTTTAGCGCGCGGGCACTACATAGTTCTGGCACACGCGGGGTACACCATGGACTCACGGGGCACGGCAATACTAGTTAGAAAAACAGCACCTTTCACAGTCACTCGTACATGGTTGGACCCACAGGGCTCGTTTGCCGGGGTGCAGGGGACGTGGAGGAGGCGCAGGTACACTCTGTTGTTGGTCTATGCTCCACCCAAATTACAAACACGAACAATGCAGGAGATCACGACCATTCTACTAGACACAGCGGATACGATACAGATTGTGGGAGGGGATTTCAACGACGTGATGTGCACAATGCGCGTTCGGTCTGGGAACCCCCACACAGCGGCTGCAGAGACGGCTCTGGCGCGTAGAATGGACACGATCGGTCTCACCGACGTTTGGCGGTGGCTTCATCCTACCCACGCAGCTTACTCATTTTACTCTGGGGCCCACAAGGTCTTCTCTAGGCTAGATTACATTTTCACATCGAGACAGGAACTTTCGGCGGGAGATGAGGCAGACTACAGGGCGAGGGGTATCTCGGACCATTCCCCGTTGTTCGTACACATAGGTCGGGGAAGGGGGAGAGGCCAGGCGCAGTGGCATATGTCGCCGTGGGATTTACAGACTCCTGAAATTCTAAGGGGCATAAGAGCGGATATCAAAGTTTTTTTGGCGGAAAACGAGGGATCGGTACAGTCTGGGGTGACACTATGGGAAGCCATGAAAACGGTGTTGAGGGACCGCTTCCAATCCAGGGTGGGGGAGGCCAGAAGGAAACGTACGGAAGCCGTAGCGGAGGCGGAGGCAAACATCTTGACCCGAGAGGCTGACTATCACAGAACGAAGGAGGAGGTAGATCTAAGAATTCTGCTAGACGCCCAAAGGCTGTATAGAGAGCTAAGCACGGACGAGGCGCGTACACAGGCGCTGGCCACCCTACATCGCTTGTACGATGTCGGAGACAAATCTGGTAAACTCATGGCATGGCTGAGCAGGCGCGAGCAAGCTGCCAGGTGGGTGGATTGGGTTGAGCTCCCCAGTACGGCGCGGGCGTCCACGGACGGCACTATAGCAGAGGCATTTGCGACCTATTTCGAAGACTTCTACAGGGCGAGGGACCTAGGGGACTACGAGGCGGTGCAGTCGTTCCTGAGTAGCGTGGAAGTTCCGCAGTTGACCCCCGAGGATAGTGAGGCTTTGGAAGCCGACCTGTCCCTAGATGAAATCGCAGAGGCGATGGCTGCCCTGAAACCGGGGAAGGCTCCGGGTCCGAATGGTTTCCCGGCGGAGTTCTTTAAACGAACGGGGGACCTCCTTTCGCGTCACTTGAAGTCGCTCTATGCGGGCGCTTTCGCCTCGGGAGGCCTACCGCCGGACCTGGCCTTAGCTACCATAATCCCGATCCACAAAGAAGGCAAGCCCCGTGGCGACTGCTCCTCCTATCGCCCGATCTCGCTGCTAAATATTGAGACTAAAATCCTAGCCACTGTGCTGGCACGGCGCTTACGACAGGTAATAACGGGCCTGGTCCACCCTGACCAGTCCGGGTTCCTGCCGGACAGGGCCACCAAACTCAACCTGCGGCGCACCCACAACTGGCTCCAAGAAGTCGGTGACAGGAGTGAGCCACATTGGTTCCTCTCCTTGGACGCAGAGAAAGCGTTCGATGCGGTCCACTGGCCTTTCCTAATGGGGACCCTTGAACGGTTTGGGTTTGGGCCCACCTTCCAGCGCTGGGTGAAACTTCTATACTCAAAACCTAGGGCTAGAGTGCGAATAAATGGGCGAATGTCGAGAGAGTTCGCGATAGAGCGGGGGACGCGCCAGGGGTGCCCGCTGTCCCCACTCCTCTTTACCCTCACGATCGAGATCCTTGCGATCCGTATCCGGCTTAACCGAGATGTGACTGGCTTCCATTGGGGGGAATCGGCTACTGAACAGGAGAAGATCTCCCTATACGCCGATGATGTACTATTGTACGTGACAGACCCGGCTACGACGTTACCGGCCATATTCAGGGAACTAGAAGACTTTGGGGCGGTAGCCGGACATGCTATAAACTGGCATAAGTCGGTCCTTTACGACCCACAAGGTGCCCCGCGAGGGGAGGAGCTGCCTGAGTTGCTCATCCACACCACGGCAGGCTTCCGGTACTTGGGGGTCTTTATCACCCGAGATAAGCGGCGCTCCTACACGGACAATGTCGACCGAGTTTTGGTGGCGGCAAAGGCGGAGATGGATAGATGGAGGACGCTCCCGCTCACCATGTTGGGCAGGGCTGCTCTATATAAAATGATCCTACTCCCGAAGTTTTTATACGCCCTGCAAAATGAGTATTATCCCCTTCCGGCTCTGACACTGCGGAAAATTCATACCGATCTCCGCTCCTTTTTGTGGCTGGGGAAGCAGTCCCGGGTGGCACTCACGACTATGCAGCGTCACCAATATAGTGGGGGTCTCTCATTGCCTAATCTGGAGGCCTATTATTGGGCGGAACACCTCACCCCGATCAACGATTGGATACACGCCCCGGCTGACCACCCCACCTATGCACTAGAGAGGTCTAAGTGGGGCAATAAGACGGTGCTTCACTTCTTATATGGGGGGAGGAGGGAGCGCCACCTTCTCCCTGCAACTAAGATTACCCTGTCGGCGTGGCGCAGAGCGTCGGTACGAATGGGCTGGCATGAAAGACTCACCCGCCAAACACCCTTATGGTCATGTAGGTGGCTGACTGAACTAAACAAGCTGCGTGGGTTACAAAGGTGGGATGACATTGGCATCTCCACAGTTGGGGATGTCATAGCTAAGGGGGAACTTAAAACCTTCCAGGCACTGCAGCAGGAATTTGGACTCCAGGGAACCCAATACTACAAATACATACAGCTACGACATGCATGGGGTACCCAAAACATATCTCTCACTGACATTCCCCAGTTTGCACCACTTGAGGGCCGTCTACTGCAAGAACAGATACAGAGGGGGGCGGTATCCCTGACTTACAAAACACTGACAAATAACATGTTGGGTGATTTACAGGCCCTCAGGGAGAGATGGGAGGCAGACGTGGGTACGCTGGAGGACCTGGACTGGGAACTCATACTCATGCACCCTCGAGAAGTGGCCATAAAATCGAGGCTTCGCCTCATCCAGTTTAAGGTCCTTCATCGGGCGTACTTTGACAGAGTGAGGCTTTTCCGGATGGGGAGGGTTACCAACACCACCTGTCTACGATGCCAGCACCTCACAGGCGACTTCTTCCACATCATTTGGGGATGCACAGTGATACAGGAATATTGGGACGAGGTTTTCAATGAATTGAGTGCGGTACTGGAGATAGAGATACCTAAGGACCCCAAACTGGCGCTCTTGGGAATGTCCACAGAGGTGGATATCACGCGATACTTACTCATTTTTCTGCTGCTGGCCCTGGTGGTCGCAAAAAGAGACATTGCAAGACTGTGGGGGGCGCCTGGGAAACCAGATCTCGAGGAATGGAGAAGAGGTCTAGATATGTATATGGCAGCTGAACGAGTTACCTATAAGGCTAGAGGGTGCCCCCGCAAATTTAGAAAAATATGGGCCAAGTGGAGGCACTACCATGGGTTGGAGTAGAAGGATGGGACCGGTAGGGGAAGAGGACGGGTGGTAGGATCATTCACAGAGAAGGTGCATTGGTCGCTGATTCCAGCATTTGGTACCATTGAAGGTTTTCGGGACGTGGGAATTGCCTATGCTCAATGTCACACAACTTAGGGGGACCGAGAGCCGCGAGGGTCGGGGGGAGGAGAGGTTGAGGAGGGTGACATGCTGCTTGGGGGGGGGGAGGACGGGAAGGGGGACTTCGAGGAGAGGTCTCTCAGTTATTGCCTTTACTTATAGTTGATGGGGGGGGGGGGGGAGTTCGGGGTGAAAATAAAAAATAAGTTCGATATGATGAATGCAATGTAACTGACTACTTCAAAAGTTGCGAAAAGGCGGGTGGAGCGGAATGTTGATGCACCCCCGCGCTGTCTTGTTACTAGTAATTATGATTCGCCTGCTGCAACAATAAAAAGAATTTCAAAAAAAAAAAAAGAAGGGCATCACCACCCCAGCGCAGCTGGAAAAAGACGACTCTCCACTCACGTTCCAGAACCTCAAACAAGTGCAAAATCTTCCGATGTAGAGCTCTACACCTTCCTCAAAATCAAGACAGCCATCACCAAAGCAAGTCTACACAAGGGGAAACCTACCATCATACAATACATGAGGAACCTCAATAGGACAGGACACCAAACAGTGCAAATATACAAACTCCTGAGCCCCCAAACATCCTCACTGAACGCAAAAGCAACTAAATTCTGGGAAACACTGTACACGAGACACCTCAGTGAGGAAGAAAAGGGGAGACTATGGAGGTCAGCCACAACAAATAAAATTTCACCACAACTGACACAGACAAAATATTGGCTCCTACACAGAGCCTTCTGGACTCCGGCCAAACTTGCAAAGGCAGGCATAAGGGACAGCGATACGTGGTGGAACTGCCATAGGGGAACAGGGGACCTACAACACCTCATCTTCGAATGCCCAAAAGTCAAGACGTTCTGGATGAGAGTGAGTGACCTCATCAACACGACCATAAGGAAGAACATACAGCCAGGCTTCATAGGGATAGCCACAGCATTCATGGCAACAGACCTAGAGAACAAAGAGGAGAGAGACCTAGTATACATCCTACTCACAGCAGCAGTCAAAACCATATTAGTAAACTGGAAAGACACAGCCAAGGCAACATTCAAGAGCTGGGTAAACTGGGTCACATTTCTCAGAGGAGCAGACAACATCACTGGGAAATTCTCACCTTGCCACAACGCTAAGAACGAAATGTGGGCGGCCCTGGACGAACACCTGGAGGTACACAAACCCCCGTAAACACACACAATGCTCACTCCACCAGCAAGCAGCCACAGCTAAGAGCTAAGAAGGCAACACCCCTCCTTCTTTTCCCCTCTTTCTTTTCCCCTCTCACACTCTCCGGGGGGTTTACAGACCTACAACCCGAACAGCCTATACCATGTATGATTTATGTACCCATGTAACCATAAAATGCATAATATATCCCAGCTGTAACACCCCCCCCCCCAGCATCACTGCATCACTACTGTACTGTATTGGAAAATCTTCTAAATCAAAAACTTTTGAAATAAAAAAAATAAAAAGCACGCAGCGGTGGCAAAGCATTCTCTTATCTCGCCCCGGTATTTTGGAATAATTTGCCCTTTCATCTACGTTCTGGACAAAATCTGGCCCAATTCAGAAAGATGCTAAAAACCCACCTCTTCTAATTTTCCCTTGGTCTCTGATGCTCCCCACCGTCCCAAGCCCCGAGATACCCTCATGGGTGATTCAGCGCTATAAAAGCCAATAAACTTCAAACTTCAAACTTCTCCTCCTGCAGGCTAAGTCTTGAAGGAATGTAAAGCAGCTTGTTTTACCAGTCTATAATCTCATGAGTGATCAAATGAAAGGAGAAATACACCAGGTATATATATACAATATATGTATTTATTCTAAACACACCCCTCTAGTCTGAGTATGAGGCTAGAGGCAAAAGTACAATCCAATTACTTAATTAGCACACAGTAAATTAGCACAGTATATGTTTTGCCCTAGGGGCCTCACAAACCATATACTAAGAAAGTGGTATAAGAACCACGAGGAGCATAGAGACAAGGCCTAGGGCCTGTAGAACCTCTGGGGCAACCAGGAACCACCCAAGGTAGGGACGCAGGAGACCCACGGGGGACGCGTGCAGTGTCTAAACACAGCTGCAAATCACCATTGACTTCTATGTAGAAAGTTGCAGTTACATTTTTAAAGATTAAGGACACTTAGGAGTGGATTAGTAACAAACCCCTTCAGTACTGGACACTTTGAGAGTCAAGACCCATGGGAGCACCGAAGTACTTGTGTTACCTCACCCAGGGAAGCCGGGTGCATAGGTGTCTTTTCCTGTCGGGTTTCGTTATCGTTTCCTTTGGAGAGCTGCAAAGAAGTGCTGCAGGTGACCAGATGAAGAGTGTCCGGATGGATCCAAGGGTGGATAGAAGATCTGAAGAACCTGAAAGCAGAGGTGACAGAGTCTGGGTCATTTGCCAGTGACCAGGGAGGCAACAAGAAGATGCCAGCTGATGTCGGGTGATTTCAGGTGATGTGGGTAAAGCTTGACTCTTCAGCCACGAGGACCAGGAGGCATCATCGACAACCAGGAGCTGGATTCGAGCTGTCCCACGTCGGATGTCGAGTGCTGCAGTGCCGGTCTCCGGATTGGACCCAACAAGCCTTGGCAACAGCAACCCACACAGAATGCGAAGATTGGCTTTGGTGCAGACCAGCAACGTCTGAGGGACTCACCCTTTGGAGGGGAGTCGGGGCATGTCTGGAGCAACCAGAAAAGCCCAAGAAACAAAGTAGATTCTTTGGTGGGGCCCCACCAGTCGACGGACCAGGGATCGCGAAGGGGCCTCAAGCGGGAAGGCAGGAAGCGGGCCCACGGAACACTCATGGAGTGTAGGCCCACAAGCTTCGGTGCAAAAGGTGCTCAGTGCTTGAACTACAGGTAGCCCAATGCACAACTTTAGGAATGCTCAGGAAGTTGATGCACTAGCAAATGTGCTGGATGTCCAGGAGTTCCGGTCCCATGTCTCTCGTGATGGCTACAGGTCTCAGCTTTGCTGGGGACTCGTGTCGGCCTCGGAGATGTCAGGAAGTCCATGTCCTGTGTCGCAGATTCTTCGGGATCCGGCAGGAGCCTCAAAAATGCAGACTGGCAAGATGCTTCTTTGGTGCCTGTTTGAACAGGGGAGTCACTGCTTGACCCCAAGGGAGATTTCTTCAGTCTTCTAGTCGAAATAGAATGTCGAACGTCCAAGATATATGTTGCAGAGTTTCGTCCAGCGTAATCTAAAGTCCTAATGACTGGGTTCCTATACTTATACCAAGTTTAGGGGATGGACTAACTCTAACTTCCCACCTATGGGAGGACCTGGGGAGGGGGTGGTTACACCCCTTCCCCTTAGTCAAATTGTGCCTCAAATAGTCAAATAGTGCCTCAGCAACCGGTTTGAACTGGGAAATGCACGGGGACACCTTGGGTGCCCCAGGTACTGTCTGAAAAGCATTCAGTGAACGCACCAACCCTGCCCCAATACACTAAAGCCTGTCTGGGGAAGTGGTTACACCACCCTGGACGGGAAACCTATTGTCCAGGCCTCCCCTGCCAGAGTTTCGTCCAGCAGCAGGAGGTCAGACTCGTGTCTGTGGCAGCAGCATCCATTTTGTGATGCTGGGGCTCTGTTTAACTTTTACCGGTCAAACCAGTGTGTACATGTCTTCTACCTCTAGAAGGGTGGAATGCTACCCCCGCCGCCAGAACTGGCGGGTGTAGTATTCCAAAGTGTTTGGCACCAAACACGACATGTTTTGATGCAGCCATTCCAAAGTTGGCATTAACCGCAAGGTTATAATGCACTTAAGAGTATATGGTATGGCTGTATCACAGAACAGATATAAGGAAGGGATTCCGAAAGCTACAGAGGGGCTCAGCTCATGCTAGGGCACCCTCTCACACAAAACCAAGCACTCTGCCTCCAGGATTGTCAAGGCCTGCCATAGGAGTGACTTATAGGTTTCTATGTGTCTGTTTTAAAAGGTAGATATAGGTATACTATATCTAAGTAAGGGGTGCAAGCACCACCTTAGCCAGGCTTCAGTAGCAGACCTGTGGTGTCAATTTGGAAGGCTTCCCAGGGGTGGCATAATGCATGCTTCAGCCCTTGGTAGGCCTCTGGGGTACCTATGCCCTTGGTACCTAAGGTACCATATACTAGGGACTCACAAGGGTAACCCAGTACCCAATTTGGAGTGTACCTAATGTACATGCAATCAGTTTAGAGAGGAAGCAGCTAGGCTAGGGTCCTGGTTAGCAGAGCCCCAGCCAGATTAAAGTCGATAAATCAGTGAAACACAGCAAAAAGTGGGGGTAACCATTGTAAGCAGATCTTACTCTCCTACACTCATTACAGGACTACCACACATGCTGCCGTACTGCATAACGAAATTTACTGCATCGCGTTTAGGTGACAGGGGAAGTGTAGGAAAGTGGGTTTCTGTTGCAGTAACCCCTCCACTTTTTGCCAGACTACCGATGCACTTTTACTGTCCTGAGTCCTTGCCAAACAGGTTCCCAGGGCCTGTGTTCTTTCCCCAAAACAAACCCAATTGGCATCTCTGGCCACAGGTCAGCCCCTGGTAAATGGTACCTCCGGTACCCAGGGCACCGTGACCAGAGAAGGCCTCTAAGGGCTGCAGCACTTACTGTGCCACCCTTAGAGGTCCTGTACCACTACACTCACACACTGCCTTTGCAGGCAGCGTGTCTTGGTGCAGAACACAGTGAAGAGTCGACATGGCACACATCCCTGTGTGCCATGCCTACAATCCACTGCCCTTGCATAGATCAGTCACCCCTCTAGTTGGGTGCACTATACCAATGGTGAGGGCACAGGTGCATGAGCCCTGTACCCTTACAGTGTCTAAGTCCATTCTTAGACATTGTAAGTGCAGTGCTGCCAATAAGACTATATGGTGCTGGGAGTTTGTCATTACGAACTCCACAGCACCATAATGGCTACACTGAAAACTGAGTAGTTTGGTATCAAACGTCACAGCACATTAGACCCACACTGATGCTAGTGTGGGATTTAATAAAAAATGCACACAGAGGGCATCTCAGAGATGCCCCCTGAAAACGAACCCACCTCTAGTGACCTGACTGAGTGGCTGCTTAGGCTGCCACCATCAGATAGGTTTCTGAACCCCTGGGTCGAGAGCCTGCTGCTCTCGGGGGCCTGAAACAATGCACATCCTGGGACGAGGTGCCAAGCCTCCTCCACCAAGATAGGCAGGGTTCACGAAGGGGAAGCTGCAAAGGCTTGCTGCCTTTGTGAGCTTCCTCAGACCACTCGCTGCTTTCAGCAACTGGTCCCCACTGGTTCTGCCCCCACTTTGGGTAGGACAACCGGCGGGAAAAACAAGTGAGGAAGAGATATGTGCCCACCTCTGCCAACTCCACCCCTCAGGTGGGGGAGGTGAGGTGAATCACAACTCCGAGTCCCCGCCATCTTGAGGATAGGGGGACCCAACCAGCCAGGGACAGGCTCGTGCCCCCCCTCCCACTGGCGGGTGGCACTATAGGGGGTGTACCCACCCCAGGAAAGGGACCCATTGGTCCCTGCCCTCTACCTACCTGTAACGCCCCTAAACCTAGTATTTAGAGGGCACCCTGAATCTTGCTTCCTCAGATCCAGAAACGACAAGAAGAAAAGAAGACGGACCGAACAGGTGTGCAGCCAGCTAACAAGAGGAAGACGCCTACTGACTTAGCCCCATCCCTACAGGCCTGTTTCCCCTCTAACTTGCTCCTCCGAAATCCCGGTGTGTCCTGCAGCCAGCAACCTCAAAAACCCCAGAGGATCTGCCTGCCTTCACTCCCAAAGACTGCTTCTCCCGTGAACACCGGATTTGTTAAACTGCAATCTCTGGCAGCAGCCGAAGACCGCGAATCCAGCCCACTCTGCACCTGCCGAACCCGGCCCGTGCTCAAGTGGAAAAACACCACGAGGAGGTCAGCATGGCTATCCTGAACTGAGATCCGGTGACCCCTGACCTGCCTCAAGCTTCCAGCCGACGTCTGCAGTCTAAATCCAGAAGGCCCCTAACCGTGACCAGCAGCTGATAAGAAAATCCGACCCCAAAAGGCACCCCTGCACCCTACGCCCCATGGCTTTGTGTGCCCAAACTGACGGTGCCTAACCAACCCTTAACTTCCCAACTTACGTCTCTGGGTCGCACCCAGAAGTCTTTCGTCTCCCTGCCTGCAGTGCTTATGCAAACCGAAGGTTCTCCATTGAAAACAACAGGGCGCCCAACGTCAAAACAGCACTCTGCACTCTGCCGCCTCAGTGCCGCTGAGGGTGCACCTTTTGTGCTACTTTGTTTCCCCATTTGCCCTCACCTAAACCCTAGGAGCTTTGCTCCCACAACTCAGGGGAGCAGTGGGTGGCAGTCACAGGTTCACAGTGACATCCGAGAGGTGGTTTTAAAGGCGGGCGGAAAAGCATAACTGCTGGTTATGTAGGGGTGAGAGTAGAGTGAATGGATGTGTTAGAAGCAGTTAGAAGGCTGTGGTCTGTGTTTGAAGGTGGTTAACTAAGTGGGCTTCGCTTGAAGGTGGGTCATCAAGTAGGAGGATGTGTTTGGTGGGCCCGCTGAAGGCAGTGCTGTGTAACTTTGCTGGAGGACGCAGCAGCAGTATTTACTGATGTGTGTAAATCACCCGATGAAAGGGCGAATGTGACCAATGGAAGAACCACAATACTTTTTCTATGGCTGGGGTGAGTCCCTGTAGTATGGCGGGTCGCTGGCCTGAGAGCTCTTGACTGACGCATAGAATGGGGGCCCCCTCCATGTACTTTGAATGGGGACCCCCTCAAGATTTGGTATGCCACTGTCTCTTCCTCATATTCTGCTCTTTCTCTCATGCTTTTTGACGCCCTCTCTCCCTGTGTTGCTCTTAGTCATGTGCTGATTTTCCCCTTGTCCCAAAACCTGTCTTTATTTTTATTTTATCCCTTGTTGTTCCCCTTTGCTTTTCCCCACCACTCCACTGCTGCTCCCTGAGCCTCTTGTGGTTCTTTCATATTATTGTTATTTATTTTCATATTTAATTTAATGTATTGTACTAGGTGAAATGAAAATAAAAATGAACTTTAAGTTCATAAAAGAAAAACAGGCATTTCAACCATGGAATATCGTGTGTAAAATTGATTAGAAATCAAGGAAACAAAATATACAATTCACAAGTACTTAGTATGAGGATAAAAGATAAGGGTAAAAGATAACATAGGCCTTAGGGGAAAAATACATATACATGTACGCAAACACATTATTAACCTTTCAAGGGGTTTGTCTCCACAAAGCAAGGGGAGCCCAGACGCAGAGGCCCCACTCCCTCATCTTTCTTCCCCTGCTTTTATAGAGAGCGGCTTCAATGTTATGAATGCCCAGCAATCTAGCAAGCCACATTTGAAAAGTAGGTGCAGTGTTATCCTTCCATCCTGCTGCCACAAGGATCCGAAGGACTGCTAAGCATATAAATTAGAAGGCCTCCTTGTCCCATTCTAAATCAGGATTATTACCAATGCCAGATATCATAAGGGTAGGGGATAGATTTACCTGAATATCTAGCAGCCCCAGAAACTTCTCGATCTCTGCACAAATTCCCCTCATTTTTTTTACAATGAGAGAACATGTGGATTAGGTCGGCGGGTACCTCCTGGCATCTTGGACATCTATCGTCCTCCCTTTTGCCCCATTTAAAGAGCTTGGCCGGGGTAAAATATAAGATTAAAGAGGACTTTATATTGTTGGACCCTTAAGTTGGTAGAGCGAAACACTTTATTCGCAAGCTGGAGAACGTTATCTAGGTCAAAGTCAGGGTCCCCTAATTTTGTCATCCACGATGTTTCAACTTTATCCATATCGTCTAATATTGAGTCGGTTAGGGATTTGTAAATTATTTTAATCTGAGCTACGCCTCCAAGCAAATGCTCGATTATCTTAATTTTCCCACCTGGATGGATACGCGGCCTAATCACATACATTGTCCCATAGTGGGGTATAATAGTTTATTTCTGGGATTAATAATGTCTTCTGAATAGTTTTCCAAGTTTTCCAAATACCATCTATAATTTTGTATTTAGTCCCATTATAATAGCCTCTTCCTGTTCGACGTAACAGTAACCCTTGAGCATCGCCACCCACTAGTAGTTCGAAAATAGAGGGGGGATCTAAGGGCTGAGTGTGGTTAGGAGAGGTATCCAATAATATGGCGATGTGACTCATAAGGCATGCCCATTGGTAGAATCTGATATTAGGTGCTGCCAAGCCGCCCCTCTTTTGCGGAAGTGATAAGTATGTTAAGGACCTTCTGATTTTGCCATAGGACCATAGAAAATTTGAAAATACTGCTTCTATACTTTTTATCCACCCCTCACCAACCAGAAGCGGAATTGAGCGAAAGAGGTAGAGAATTTTTGGTAGCATAGTCATCTTCAATACATTTACTCGCCCAATTAAAGAAAGATGAATAGTATCTATTCTTTTTAATTCCTGCGTAATGGAGGCAACCAATGGAGCGAAATTATCTTCGATTATTGAATTGACTGCCGGGGTTATCCTGATCCCTAGATAGATTGCAGAGTCGACCCACATAGTATCCTGTCTTACCATATTATTAGTGCATATTATTATTATTTGAGTCTTATTTTCGTTAAGACGGTATCCAGAGTAATTACCAAAATCCCTAGCCATGTCTGTAAGAGCTATTATTGCCAGTTCTGGATTAGGAGTTATGACAGCCAAATCATCGGCATATGCCAACATTTTTGTCTCATAGCCCCTGCATACTACTGTATTGATTGCCTCACATCTTAAAATTCTGCGAATCATGGGGTCTATATATAGGGCGAACAATATTGGGGAGCATGGGCACCCCTGTCGGGTCCCGCGAGATATAAGAATCTCTTCCGAACTTCCCCCCATCATCTGGATCCGGGCCCTGGGTTCGCGATACATCGCTTTGATTGCACTAATTATTTTAGTACCAAAACCCCTTCGTACCAATATCCCCCATAAAAACCGCCAGGTAACGCGATCAAACGCCTTCTCGGCATCGAGGAGGATCATCGCCATGCGATCCCCCCCTGGCAGCATGGATATGGAATAGAGTGATTACCCGTCTCACATGGTCCGTTGTTCCCCGACCCGGGATAAACCCATGCTGCCAAGGGAACACCAGACCGGCGATGACCCTTCCCAGTCTATTAGCCAGAACTTTGGTGCAGATCTTTGTATCTGAATTTATGAGGGATATTGGTCGATAGGCTCCGGGTTCATCCTTAGGTTTACCCTTTTTATGAAATACCACGATGTTTGTTTCCTTCCATGAACTAGGGATATCCATAGTATAAATTACCCCATTAAATAGATCCATTAGTAAAGGAACTATAATATCTTGAGATAGCAAGACCTATTTCCATTGCTTGGTTATTTACTAGACTTGCTTCTCCATATACTGTGCACATCCCCACAAATATTTGTTCCCCATGTTCATCTGCTACCCACTCCCTCCCCGCTCTGCATCTTCTCTAACTTCTCCCCTCATCTTGTACTGACTATCACCATCATCTTTCTGTCTCCATGCCCAGCTCCCTCATCTCCTCCATGGCTTTTTGCAGGCACTCAGCTTCTATTCGTGCTGCAGGTGCAGTGACACCAGAGCCAAGATACTTGGGGGGCCCACTGAACACTAATTATTACTGAATTTCACTGTTCAAAGAGTGGGTGGGGGCATTTCCTTCCTGGCACTGGTGCCCATGGCACAACTGGCTACACCATTGGCTCTGGGCCTCTCCCCGCTGCACCTCGTCATGCACAGCACAGTTGAAGTCTTAAAGCAAGTTCAAACCACTGTATCTACTGGACCTAGGTACAGAATATAATTACTCAGCCACGGCTGGTCGTGCACCACAAGGGAGCCATATGAAGAACAGAGCTAAATGTAAATGTAATACAGGCAAATGAACTTATACTGAGGCACGGTTTTATACCCTGTAGCACCTTTCTGCATTTATACAAGTTCCTTGCATCTGCGGTGGAATGTGGGTTTGCAGATTTTAATGATGGAGTCCAGAAGCCGAGATGTCATTTAAGTAGGCTTATTTAGTCTTAGTTACAGGTTTTTAAGATCATATAGAGGAGCCCCACCAGGAGCAACCTGCCTGCAGCTCAGCCCATATTCCAACTGTCACACTTCACCTCACAGGCACCCAAACATTCCATTCATCATCACCACACCAACATTCCACGCGGCACATTCACACTGGCTGAGCAGCTAGGGTGAAAGCAACAGGATAAATACATATACAGGATAATACATATCCTCCCCTTTTATAGAACACAAAAATGAAACTGCAAAACTGAATAAGGTTATGACAAGAAGAACCATAAAAAGAGAAAATAAGGCAAAGTATACAAATGCCAGAAGGTATAAAGGATTAACCTGAGAAAACCATAATACATATACAATGAAAACCCACAGTATAGCATTACAGAGAAATTTAAAGAAGATGCACATGAAAATATACAAGAGAAACAAGAGAAAAAAAGTAGATGCAATAGATAAATGTACAAGATAAAATGAAGAAAATGCATAGATAAATATACAGAAATAAATTATCACAAATCCTCCCCCTCTATGAAGTTCATAAAATATGGCAGAAGAAACATGTTAGATAAACGACACAATCACACCTATGACTACCACAAACCACACCCACTGGCCAGACAGGCATGAGAGGTGGCACAACCCTGCATGACTTGAACTAGCCGTAGGCACGACTCACACACACGTCATAACATAGAAGTAATGGGTGAGGTACACCAAAACAAACATCCTCAAAACAAAGGCGTCATACCCAACCAACATTCTTAGAGTAAGGACACGTAGGGAAGACTGTGAAAATTAGTGAATCCCACCCGTACGGCCATTCCTCATGTAAGGGCAGTAAACAAAACATGAAAATTAGTGATTCCCACTTATACAGCCACTCCTCACCTAAGGGTAGCCACCAAAACGTGGAGCACAGGGTGACTTACACACTGTTCAATCATCCCTCGTGTAAGGGTATGAAGCGTGAACTGTCTAAATCGGACTAGTACCCATTTAGACACCCCTCAGGTGGGGAGCAGCCTGCCTGCTGCTCAGCCCATACTCTAACTGTCACACTTCACCTAACAGGCACCCAACATTCCATTCATCATCACCACACCAACATTCCACGCAGCATATTCACACTGGCTGGCCAGCTAGCGAGAAAGCAACAGGATAAATACATATAAATGATTACACACAGAGTGTGAGGTTCTGTGGTTTTCGGGACGGACTCCATTTTGTTTGCGTCGTCCGAAGACGCCATTTTATGTTGCTCTCACGTAGGCCTAGGTGGTAAACGAACGAACGAAGTTCATGTGCCTCGTTGTTCATGTAAGCATTAACAGGCCCTTTTCGATTTGCGAGTGAACTGCAAAGATGCTGACCCCGTCACCTGAAACTGACCCTTTTCAAAGCCAGTTTTCTCTAGCTGATCGTTGTCTGAATTCCCAATCAATGTTCAGGATATCGTTAACTTTTAGTTTCTTGCACATATCTTATCCTACTCAACATCTGAATTGTTTCTTTCCTTACGACTTTTCATTACATGGGTAGTGCTTTCCAATTATGGGTTTGTCCAGCTTGTGGTAATCAAATTTGGGACAGTCCTAATAATTAACTTATGGGTTGGTACAATGTAAAGTGAGCTTTTTGGAATGTAATAATGTAGGTGAAATGTATTCCATTGGTCAGAATTTGCCGGAGTGGGTGTGCATTTGTAAGTGATCGAAAGTTGCATAAAAAGTGATGTCTTGCTCTACGAAAGTTGAGCAGTCTCCTGAGTCGTACACCGTGTTGTATTGCTTGGTTTACTGTTACTAGCTGCAGCTAATAAATTTGATCTCTGACGCCACCTAGAAGTATTCTGTGTCTCTGTATTCCAAGACAGGTGAATCCGAAAACTTCGGGTGAGTCCCTGGCACCGCTGGGTTCTAAGAAAACCCGGTTCTTCAGTTGGCGCCCAATGTGGGGCGACTTCAGCGGTACCGGTCCAAGCCCGAGGATCGTGAGGAGCCACGTAAGGAAATTCTGGAGGAAGGCCGCCACTTCATCGACCCCTGTATGTCGACGTGGACCGAAAGGGATCACTGAAATAATATCGAGGGACAGAATATCGACCAACAAAAATATCGTTGACAAAATATCGAGAGACAAAATATCGAGTTTCTATCTACAAACAGGTAAGTACAAAAATATCGAGTTAAAAATATCGTTTACAAAAATATAGTTGTAAAAAATATCGACTTTAATAAAAACAATGTTTAATTACATTAATATAAAAAATTAATTACTAAAATATACTGAACAATACTTAAAATAACTTTTAATAATTAAATAATTAATGAAAGTAAAAAAATAATATTTTTTTAATCATATTTCTTAAAACATGTATATATATAGTAACAAAATTTAATTAAATATTAGCCAATATTATTAACGTACAAATACAAAAGAGTAAAAATTACTATTCCCACTCCAGTGGGTGCAACAGTAGGGAAAACGTTGGATAGCGTAGGGGTTAAAATTACCATTCCCACTCCAAGGAGTGCAACAGTGGATATATGACGTTACAACGCAACTTTTACAACGCACTACCATTACAACGTAAGTATTGGTAAGTATATAATAATTTTTATAATTTAAATTATTTAAAACTAATTTAATATAATTTAATTTCATTTCATTTCATTAAATTAAATTAATGTAAATTTAATTTTACTTTATTTTTACACTGTACCCCTGTACCCCAAAAACCAAAAACTGACCCTGAACCCTAAAAAAATACCTTTACCCAAAACCCCAAAACTGACCCTGAACCCTAAAAATACCCCTTTACCCAAAAACTAAAAACTGACCCTGAACCCTAAAAATACCCCTTTACCCAAAAACCCAAAACTGACCCTGAACCCTAAAAATACCCCTTAACCCAAAAACTAAAAACTGACCCTGAACCCTAAAAATACCCCTTTACCCAAAAACTAAAAACTGACCCTGAACCCTAAAAATACCCCTTTACCCAAAAACTAGAAACTGACCCTGAACCCTAAAAATACCCCTTTACCCAAAAACTAAAAACTGACCCTGAACCCTAAAAATACCCCTTTACCCAAAAACTAAAAACTGACCCTGAACCCAAAAAATACCCCTTTACCCAAAAACTAAAAACTGACCCTGAACCCTAAAAATACCCATTTACCCAAAAACTAAAAACTGACCCTGAACCCTAAAAATACCCCTTTACAAAAAAAATTAAAAACTGACCCTGAACCCTAAAAATACCCCTTTAATTTAACATAATTAGCAATTAATCAATTAAATTAAATTAATTACCAATTACATTTTAAATAATTAACAAATATTATTTAATTACCAATTAATTAAATATTACTACCAATTAATACATTTACATATTTAATTAATTATAATTAAATTACTTCCCACCCTATTCCCCTATAAACCCACAACCCGCTACAGGAAATAAATTATTTTAATTTACATAATTAGCAATTAATCAATTAAATTAAATTAATTACCAATTAAATTTTAAATAATTAACAAATATTATTTAATTACCAATTAATTAATTATTACTACCAATTAATAAATTTACATATTTAATTAATTATAATTAAATTACTTCCCACCCTATTCCCCTATAAACCCACAACCCGCTACAGAATAAAATTACACAATATTTAAAAAAAAATCATTAATTAAAAATAATTATAACATAAAATGACACTTTTCACACATATTATAACATAAAAACACTATAAATAATTAAATATTATTTAAAAAACGATATTTTTTACTATCTAGATTATATACTTGGATATTTTCACTTTCTATATTATTTACAGTCGATATTACTTCACTTACCTTAAAAACGATATTTTGACTGTCGATATTCTGTCCTGTCGATATTTTGTCCAAACGATATTTAAACCTCGATATTCTGTCCAAACGATATTTTGGAGTCGATATTATGTCTGTGCACCGACCGAAAGTCTTTACTGCGAGGCCTCCTGCTTTCCGACGGCTACGAAGGACTGCTGCCCTGACTGTCGCCCTGTTTTGGACCCTTGATTGATCCTTTGTAGAGCGAGACGATAGACGGTCTTCTGGTGGCGTGACAGATACTTTGGTTAAGTATAAGTGGGTCGCTCCCACGACTTTGTTTTGGTTCTTGGTTTTGATTCGGATGTTGCAATAGCCGAAGCCGAGGGGCTCGTATATTTACGAGTGTATCGATAATTGATAACCCCTTGAAGTTTGAAGCTAGATTAGTGAGCTATAAGATGCCTGGTCTTAGCAAAATTAGGAAATGGTTTAGTTGTGGTTGCAACAGGGATTCCCGATTCGAGGATTCGTGTCCGATACCTCCGGTTGGAAGTCCAACTTATGAGCTCTATTCAAAACACGGAGTGGGTCCTATTACTTATAATGAAGTATGGGTCCGCTACACAAGGAAGGATGGTGTCTTACGATGGCCCCAACATGGTAGTTTCTAATTAAATATTTTAGATAATCTGGAAGTTGCGCTATTTAAGAAGAAAGCCCGGCCGGCAATGTTTGACTCTTTCCGCCTCTGGCAAAAGGAAGCCAAACAGCGAGAATTTAAGCAAGCAAAAAGAGATAGGAAAGATAAGAATATGTCAGTACTACAAGCTGCTAGGCAGTTTAAAGCAGACGAGGAAGATCGAGTGAGTGAAATTTCAGATAGACAGCGTTGCATGGCCATAGATAAATGTTATCCGGCCTTGCCGTCTTCTCCTCCGAAAGTGATGGAAGACCCTGAAAAAGATCCTTTGATCTCTCATTTACTGAGATTGCCACCCCCTTATGTGCAGGGTGCTACTGCGCCTCCATTGCCTCCGGTTGTTCGCCCCTTTATTGTTCAACCTCCTGCTGTTGTTCAGCCACCTGGTGCTCCACAGATGGTTTTGCCTCCTACTGCGCAACCCACTCTAGGGTCGCAAGCTTTGCTACCAGCTCTGCCTCAAACTACTTTGCCTTCTGCTTCTGCATCTCAGACTCCTACTGCTCTTGTTCCTACTTTGTCTCAAGATTTTAATTTTCCTGTTTTTACGCCTACTTCTTCACCTTCTGCTCGTAAACGAATGACTGAAACTGTTGTTAATCTGTTGTCTCCATTGTTTGGGCCACTGAGTATGACCCCTGAGTTGTAGTCAGCTTCCTAGTTCCGAAGAGCGGGCGGTGTTGGATTTATTGGCTCGTAGATGGATTTTAAATGCTTCCAGGTATAATTTACCAGCAGTTATGGATGTTTTCTTTCAGTGGGAGCCGCCTAAGCAGAAGTATGCTTTTGATGTAATGTGTGCTTTTCTGCGGCAGGAATGGGAAGATAATGAGTTGGGTTCAATTCCGCAGGAAGTGCTTGATGTTCAGTCAGAGTTTGCTAAAGGGACAAAAGTGGAATATGATGTTGTAGATGCTGTAGAGACGATACTTGCCTTCAGGACTAGACTACCGTCTCAGACATTGTACGAACCTTATCCTTCTGTTAGGAGGAAAGTGAAGCAGTATCCTATGAGAGAGGTTCCTCCTGTATGGAGAGAAGCAGTTGCTGCTAATGTTAATCAGGGTATTCAGGCTGAGCCTGCACATTTTCAGCGAGTATGGGTACATGTCCCTTGGAAAAGAGCAGAGGTCTTAGCTCTTAAGCAGACCTTACCTGACCCCCGTAAGAATCCTGCTGGTTATTACAAGGAGTTGTCCCAGACAGTTGAAGCATGTATTATGAATTTAGCTGACATAGATATGTTGATGGGTAATGTAGTTAGTTCCACAACCTTTGTGGGCGAAGATTCGTCATGAGAATCATGCGGCAGAATTAGGTGATACATGGGCTACTATTGTGGCTGCAGATGGTCGACAGGTTGGAGGTGCCAAACCTGAGCCTTTAGTTGCAGAATTACCTGGTAAAATGATTAATCTAATGAAAACTATGATGCCTGCTTTGCGAGTGAATTGGGACAAGTTAGCAGCATGCAAGCAAAAGAAAGACGAGAGCGTGTCTGATTTTTTCACGAGGTTTGAAGAAACGTTTATCGATCACAGTGGTCAGGACATGAGTACGGAAGGTGGTCAAAGGTTGTTTGTGGACAAATTTGTCTTTAATTTGCTTCCCGAGCTTTCTAATAAGTTAAAGGACTCTGAGAGTTCATGGGCTGTCTCTTCGTCAGCCCAGATATTGGCTACTGCCCAATATTACGAGAATAGGAATAAAGATGAGAAGGATAAAGTAGAGAAGAAGACTAGAGATTTGAAGACGAAAGTTCTTTTACAGCAAGCTTATCCGCCTCGTCAGAATCAGCCTCAGTTTCAGCAGCCTCCACAGTTTCAGAGGTTGTTACAGAAGCCTGAGCCTTATGCTCAGCGATTCTTTCCTGGACCTAATCAGTGTGCTTACTGTAGAGAGGAAGGTCATTACAAGAATAATTGCCCGGCTCTGTTACAGCGTGCGAATGGCGCACCTGGGTCAGAGAGGTCGTGGTGGTTTCCAGCAAGCTCCTAGGGGTAGGGGACGTGGTGTGTTACCCCAGAATGAGCATTCCTCTTCCCTTCAGAATTCTGCGAATTACTTTGATAGACAGAATGTTCCGAGTGGTCAGTCTGCACAGTATTATGTTGACGATTATTATGTCGAGAGTGAGAGTGCTGGTTATAATGATAGTTAGGACAGCCATGTGCAAAGAGAGGGAGTAGTGTCAGTTCCAGTAGATCAGAGTGGACCTTATGTTGAAGTGACTACATCAGGTGTGGTACAACCTTTTCTTTTGGATACTGGTGCAACGAAAAGTTCTATTATGCACTCTAAACTTCCTGGCGCACCTTTGTCTGGCTTGACCAATGTTACAGTAGGATTTTCAGGCGCCCCAGTTTGTAAACCGATTTCTAATCCTTTGCCTCTTTCTATTGGCCCTTGTGAATTGGAAGCTCCTCTTATTCTAACGACTGGTTGTAATGAGAATCTGTTGGGTTTGGACTTGCTGAAAAGATTGTATGCGACATTACATTGCTCTCCTTCGGGAGTACATCTTAACCTAGGTAAGAAAGTGATTTCTCCGATGTATTTGTCTAAAGATTGTCTTCCACTGGAATTGCGTTCTCTTCCTGATACACTTTGGGCTACAGGTCCCAATGATGTTGGTCTCTTGCACATTCCGCCCTATGTTGTCACTCTCAAGTCGAATGCTAGGCTACCTCGTATCCCACAGTATAAAATATCTAGTGATGGCGAGAGAGATCTTTTGGCGATCATTTATGATTTGGTTGAGAAGGGTATAGTTGAAGAAACGAGAGGTAATGTGTGCAACAGTCCTGTTTTGCCTGTCCTTAAGCGTACTGATGCTTCTTAGCCACCTGTATATCGGTTTGTGATCGACCTTTTGGGAAGTGAACAAGATTGCGGTGCCACAGTTTCCTGTTGTCCCGGATATCACTGCTTTGTTGACTCTGATTCCTGCTTCGGCAGCTTGGTTTTCTGTTATTGACCTAAAGAATGCTTTCTTTAGCATTCCGATTGCTGAGGAGAGTAGAGATTTTTTTGGCTTCTCATTAGGAGATCGAAGCTTCCGGTTTAAGAGAGCTCCCCAAGGTTATTGTGAAAGTTCCTCCATCTATAGTCAGGCGTTGAAAACTCAGCTTGATAGTTTTGTGTTGCCTACTGGTGCTACTCTTATCCAGTACGTTGATGATCTGTTGGTTGCTGCTGATGACAAAGAGATTTGTAAAGAGGCTACTCTTTCTTTGTTGCAACATTTGTCTGACCTTCATCATAAAGTGTCACCTTCGAAGTTACCGTATTGCCACCAAGAAGTAGCCTACTTAGGTCATCTCTTGTCGAAGGAGGGAAGAAGGTTGACCCCAGAACGAATTCAAGCGATTGCGCAAATGAGTGTACCATCCACACAGAGAGAAGTGCGTGCTTTCCTAGGTATCACCTCGTATTGTAGACAATGGATCCCTAATTTTTCCCTGTTAGCGAAACCTCTGTTGGCGCTGACTCTTAAGGATACTGCGCATCCTCTCCCTTGGTCTGATGAGTGTCAGAAAAGTTTTTCTGAATTACGTGATGCATTGTGTTCGGCCCCGGTATTGGGTACCCCGGACTACAGTAAACCTTTTACGTTGTATGTGCACGAGAAAGAAGGTTGTGCATTGTCAGTTTTGATGCAACAATTCGGAAACAAGCAACGCCCATGTGCGTATTTTTCAGCGACGTTAGATCCGGTAGCTAAAGCATTGCCAAGCTGTTTGAGAGCTACAGTGGCAGCGGCTGTTTCTATCCGACAGTCTGCTGGTTTGGTATTGGATAATACGTTGATTGTGATGGTTCCACATGCAGTGGATACCTTATTGAACAGGATCAAGACACAGCACCTTACTAGTGCACGTCTGTCAGGATATGAGTTGACTCTTTTAGCTAGCCATGTGCACATTAAAAGATGTAATGTGTTGAATCCAGCTACGTTGTTGCCGATTTCTGTAGAGTCGGATGCTCACGAACAGCATGATTGCTTTCTTCAAACAGAGGAAGAAACGAAGGCTAGAGTTGATTTAAAGGATACTCCTCTTGAGAATGTTGATGGTACCTTATGGGTAGATGGTTCGTGTTTCAAGCTTCCGAATGGTGAGACGACTGCTGCATATGCCGTTACAACTTTACATACGGTTGTTGAAACAGCGTGCATAGTACAGAATTCTGCGCAAGCAGCAGAGTTGATTGCATTGACACGAGCGTGTGTGTTGTCAGAGGGAAAGCGAGTGAATGTCTATACCGATGGCCAGTATGCGTTTGGTGTTGCCCATAGTTTTGGACGTTTGTGGAGAGAAAGAGGATTCCTTACTTCCCATGGCACGAAAATTAAGCATGGGCAGTTAGTGAATGAACTTTTGGAATCACTTACTTTCCCAAAGCAGATTGCGATTGTGAAGTGTAGAGCGCATAAGAAAGTTGTGGATGATGTAGGTCGAGGGAATGCATTTGCGGATGAAGTTGCGAAAGAAACGGCGAGAGACATGATGAGCCGAATGTATGTGGCAGGTCCTGCAAGATGGGTTGTGGAAAGTGGAATGTGTGAAGACACAATAGAAAGTGTGAAGATGATTCAGGCTGAAGCTACGGAAAGAGAAGTGAATGTGTGGAGAGAAACTACGGGTATGTTGGATCCGACGGGTTGTTGGGTTGAGTTGTCAGAACACCAGCGATGGTTGTTGCCTGATGCGTATGTGCTCCCAGTGGTTACTATGGCTCATGGAATGGCTCATATCAGTTCAAAAGGGATATGTAAGTTGTTGGCTCCAGTATGGCAGAATGCTGGAATTCCTAAATGTGCTGAGAATCTGGTGAAGCACTGTATGATTTGTCTGAAGTATAATCCTGGCAAGGGAACTCCAACTCCAGCTGGTCATTTTGCTCCTCCGACGTATCCGTTTGAAGTGATACAGTTAAATTATATTCACATGGAGAGATGCAACAATCTGAAGTATGTCCTTGTGGTTGTTTGCGCCTTTTCCAGATGGATAGAGGCCTACCCCCTAAAGGATAATACTGCCTTGTATACAGCCAAGGTTTTGCTCAAGGAGTATTTCACTAGGTATGGTTTGCTGAGAATTGTATGGTCGGACAATGGGAGTGAATTTGTGGGGCGAGTGATGAAGAAAGTGTGTGTTGGATTGGGTACACTACCCCTCCATTCTTACACTGATAAATGGAAATTGGGTTTAGCTCGCCCTTGTCCAGGTTGCAATGACCCAAATGAATCCTTAATCCATGTGATCTTGTTTTGCCCTGCTTATTCTGTCAGCAGAAAAAAATGGATCATACAGCTATGTGTGAACCTAGGAGTCAGGAATTATATAGACTATTTTAGAATTTTAAAAACTGATACTAATGCACTGATAGTTACTGCTATTGCTAAATTTTTGTTTTCGATGTGGTTAATTAGACGAAGACTGATTCGGTAGTAGTAACCTACTTAATGTAGGTAGACTGCTCTGCCTCAGTAATAACTAGTCTTCCACCGTGTTTTAAATTTTTTTTATCCCTTGTATTCTACTGTCTTAGTGTTTTTATCGTCACATTATAAACCGCACGCTAACTGATTTATTGCAAACATCCAAATGAAATGTAACTGTGTATTAGTTGAGTTGTAAACGTACTTTTTCTATTTTTCGATGTACTTTTATGGTTCATAAACAAACCGAAATAAAGTTAAAATGATGATGATGATAAATCAGAAATTCCATGCTGCGAATCACCCCCAGTCAGCTGGTCTTGTTGAGTGCTATAATGGCACTCTAAAGCTGAAACTAGCTAAGATACAAGCGAGTACTGGTCTTACATGGCCAGATGCCTTGCCGTTGGCTCTTTCGTCAACAAGGACGACAGTGCATTCTCGTGTGGGACTTAGCCCATGCAAAATAGTTTTTGGTCGTCCAGCGAATGTTTGAGGTGTGCCTTGTCCTGAGAAGTACAGTGACCTCGAGTACCCTATGTTGGTGAATTACTTACATGACTTGACTGCTAAAATACGTGTTCAACACCAACAGGTCTATGACAGTTTGCCGACAGCTACTGCAGATCCAGGCCATACGATTCAACCTGGAAACTACGTGCTTATCAAGAATTTTCAGCGATCCAAGAATTTGGAGCCGAGATGGACTGGTCCCTATTTAGTTTTGCTGGTAACTCGGACTGCTGTTAGAGTAGCTGGTAAAAAGAATTGGGTGCATGCCACCCATACTAAATAAGTTCCTTTGCCCTTACCGTACGATAAGTGGGTGAGGGATGGAATAGCTGACTCCGAGTGTGAAAGGGTTCCTAGATTCGTACCTTTTAGTGATGCACATTTGACATGGACTCAGTCAGAACGCGAGGATGATGATGTTCTGCAAGCTGCTGTGCCTCCGCCTTTGAGACTCGACACGACGAATCCGGAACTCCTCTTTAAGGATCACACTGTGCTTGGCAAAGAGCATTACAATCTGAGATCGAAAAGGACATTTGAAATGGACAAATAAAAATTGAACTTTTCTATGTAGTGAATTACACCTTGTCAGATCAAGAGACTTTTTTTACTTTTTTACTTTTTCGAGTCACAATCCGGACTCAGCTGCAGGGTCGCGGTACAGCCTTAAGGGGTGAGCCGCCCGCGTATTGACACAAGGTCTGTGGTTCAGGGTCATTAGTACGATCTTGACTCACACTTAAGTGAAGAAGGTAATAGCCGTGAGCAGCACGTTAGAGGATGGAGTCTTTTGAGTCCGACAAGGGTGTTAAGACAGTTGATTTCAGAGCGGAAATGTGTATATTGGTTCGTAGAAAATGTTTTTTAATACTGTGTTCTCTTATGCTTTTGAATATTACGTTGGTTTGTGTGGGTTGGATTATCTATGCTTCTCAACAGACGCTTACATCTACCTCCCAACCTACTCTTTCTTTTTCTACTGTTTCCCCACATGAGTTTCATACGTTGCCTGAACATGAACAGACACGAAGATTAGAATTTGTGAACAATTCGTTTATACAGATGTTGCATCAGCATCAGCTAGTTGTAAATACCACAAATTGTTGGGTGTGTGGTCTTATGCCACATACGACTGATAAGGGAATGCCATATTTGGTTTTGCCTTTTTCGCCTAATGGGTCAGTATGGGCACTCCAGTCAATGTTTATCTATGCGAATGAAGCATCTCCTGAACGTTCTGTCAAAGATAATGCGAATAATAATGCTTTGATACAGGGAATAGTAGATATGGTCAGAGATATTGATGCATATAATGCTATCCCTAAAGATGAGGTACGAGCATATGTTGGTTGGAACAAGACGAGATATAGCATTAGTCTGACAGAGAAAGAGAGACAGAAAAGGTCTCCTCCTATTTGGATTGTACCCCACCAAGGTCATCTTTGTCTGCAAGGTAATGGTCAGAATCCGAGAGCTCAGCTTGGTAAGAGTGTGTGTGTTCACACCTATGTCTATACGTCCCAGAAATCTCCACCGTTCGTGCCAGCTAAAGGCACGTATTTTGTTTGTTACGACAGAGCATATACATGGTTGCCTTCTGATTTTTCAGGCACATGTTATGTGGCATTTTTGCTTCCACCGACATACACAGCTGCTTTTAACTACCATAAGACAAGATATGGTAGAGGTGTTATCGATGCAAAGGATACTGCCACACAAGAATGTGGAGACTTCTCTAAGGGTTTCCTGCCCTTTTGGGATCCTATGGCTAATAGTAGGACTATTCGTCAGCTTACGAGAGTGGTCGAAGCCACTATAAATGAGACTGCAGGTGCTCTTAGCAATCTTACAGCTGAGCTTCAAGCGGATCACCTTATGACATTACAGAACCGCTTTGCTTTAGATATTATACTTGCAGATAGAGGTGGAGTATGTAAATTGATCGGGTCTAGTTGCTGCGTTTTCATACCAGATAACGCCCCAACAGTGTACCAAGCCATCTTAAGGTTACATAGGTCCGCTGAGTCTATACATGTAGACGAAGGGAACTGGTCATTGATAGGATGGTTTTGGGAAATGCTGTCAAAATGGGGATGGAAGATTCTGATGTTCCTTGGTATGGCTTTAGCGATCCTTTTCTCGTGTTGCTTATGCATCCAGTGTGGTCCCGCCATTTGTGGCCTTTGTGCTACAATCTGTGTGAGAAGACCCGTCCCGAGAGAAGTGAAGGATAATAAGATGATGTTACAGCAACACCTTGATGAACTGATGAGAATAGATATAGACCTGGATTCAGATTGACGTGAGTTTAGGTTATTGCCTACGTAATGGCAAAAGGAGGGTCTGAGGTTCCGTGGTTTTCGGGACCGGACTCCATTTTGTTTGCGTCGTCCGAAGACGCCATTTTATGTTGCCCTCACGTAGGCCTAGGTGGTAAACGAACGAACAAAGTTGCATGGGCCTCGTTGTTCATGTAAGCATTAACAGGCCCTTTTCGATTTGCGAGTGAACTGCAAAGATGCTGACCCCGTCACCTGAAACTGACCCTTTTCGAAGCCAGTTTTCTCTAGCTGATCGTTGTCTGAATTCCCAATCAATGTTCAGGATATCGTTAACTTTTAGTTTCTTGCACATATCTTATCCTACTCAACATCTGAATTGTTTCTTTCCTTACGACTTTTCATTACATGGGTAGTGCTTTCCAATTATGGGTTTGTCCGGCTTGTGGTAATCGAATTTGGGACAGTCCTAATAATTAACTTATGGGTTGGTACAATGTAAAGTGAGCTTTTTGGAATGTAATAATGTAGGTGAAATGTATTCCATTGGTCAGAATTTGCCGGAGTGGGTGTGCATTTGTAAGTGATCGAAAGTTGCATAAAAAGTGATGTCTTGCTCTACGAAAGTTGAGCAGTCTCCTGAGTCGTACACCATGTTGTATTGCTTGGTTTACTGTTACTAGCTGCAGCTAATAAATTTGATCTCTGACGCCACCTAGAAGTATTCCGTGTCTCTGTATTCCAAGACAGGTGAATCTGAAGACTTCGGGTGTGTCCCTGGCACTGCTGGGTTCTAAGAAAACCCGGTTCTTCAAGTGCTGCCTTTAAGGTAAGAGAACTAAATCTACTAAGTACTAACCTCTAATCTTGTGTTCTGGAGTAGCGTGGACTTGCTACCGGGCGTTTTGGTGTGCTGCAAGCTAGGAGCTTATTTCACTGCGGTGGGGGCTGATTTTGTTGATGGGGACCTGTGTGTACTTCTAAATCAACAAAGCAAAACAAATGGTTTTAAGAACACACAGGTCCCCATCAACGAAATCAGCCCCCAGCACCAAAACGCCCGATAGCCAGTCCGGCCCTGGCTACTCTACGTAAACCGCTCATTCGCCTCTTCAGGAGTAGGAAGTGCTATGTAAATGCAATTTACTGTTACAATTACAATGCAATCAAGGGGTGAGGCAAACGTTCTACACCCCAGTATTTATGGAACTGGGTAACTATGTATATTTGTGGTTTTTTCAGCTTTTACTATTTCAACATGGAAATAATGGATAGAGCAGCTTAGTTTTTTACCAGTGTTCTGCAGTATCCTTTTGCAGTAAGAATTCCTTCGATACTATTCAAAGACCAAGTATTAAGTACAGTGGCATTTAAGGTAGCACTCTTTCAAGCAAGGTGGGTGGCTTAAAGCTAAATTCATTTTTAGTTTCTATTTCTACTAATTGAATATTATAAAAATTGTCAAGGAAATTAACATTTTTGAATGCCATTATGCTGTAGAAGTGTGCTAAAAGATGCTGCTAATGGATGTATTTCCTTATTCTGAATTAAGGACTTTTTGGTTTTCGGGTAGTGCACTGCCAGTAGTGAAAAAAGCCAGGTTGTCTCTCCACATAGACACAGGTGCTAGCCTCTGCTTTTTCAGAACTTGATCAGGGCCGGACTAAGAATCCAAAAACAGCCCTGGCAAAAATACTCAAACCAGCCCCACTCTCTTTGCCTCATCGTGCAATCGCACTCTTTGCTCCTTAATTTCTCTCTCTTTTCTCCTTAATTTCTCTCTCTTTTCTGAAGCCTCCATGTGCCTGCTGCAGTTAACCTCGGGGAGCTGGGGAATGTGGCAGAGGCACCTGGAGTGTCCTTGGGTTTTCATAGCCAGCCTTCAAGGGATAAAGCCCACTGCAGAAATGCCCATGGATAAAATGCTTGCCCACCTCTAACCTTCATAGATTAAAGTACATATTTTAGCTTGTACTATTTCAGCATTTAAACAAGTATTGGCAAACTCAATAGGTCTCACCTATACAAGAGCTATTGGCTTTGACAATGTGGTTTTGCCATGTTGTACACCAGTGTAGCTGCTGTTCAGCGTGGTTAAACGTTACTGGTGTGGAGTATCCTAGAGTGGAGTGGGGGAGTAGAGTGTTGTGGATTGGATTTGTTGCAGTAGAGTGTCATAGAGTGCAGTAGAGTTCAGTGGTTTAGTGGCAGAGAGTGTCGTACAGTGTCATAGAGCGCAGTGTTTTAGAGTGGAGTGGCATAGTGTGGAGTGGTTTGGAGTGGGTTGCGATGGAAGAGGTTGGAGTGGGTTGGAGTGGAAGGAGGAAATCTGGTTGATTATGGTGGAGTAGATTAGGGTGGATTGAATTTGGGTAGAGTGAGTTGGATTGAATGGCGTGGGGTGAATTGGAGTGGGTGGGCTGGGTAGGATGGGTTGAATTAGAGTGGGTGACTTAAAATTAGATGAAGTGGATTTGGATTGGGGTGGATTAGATTGGTTTAGGGTGGGGTGGGTGGATTGGATTAGAGTAGGGTGGTGTGTAGTTAAATGAATTCGAGTTGAATGGAGGGGGTAGATTGGACTGGACTGGAGGGGGTGGATTAGAGTGGAGTGGGGTAGATTGGATTTGGCTGAATTGGGATCGATTGGATTGGGTTGAGGTGGATTGGATAGGAGTGAGGTAAATTGGATTGAGATGAGGTGGATTGTATTGGACTGGGGTGGATGGGAGTTTGGTAGATTGGAGTGGGCAGAATATTTTGGGTTGGAGTTGGGCAGATTGGTTTGGATTGGAGTGGGGCTGAATGGTGTGAGGCAGATTAGAGTGTGACAGATTGTTTTGGATTGGAGTGGGGTAGATTGGTGTGGGGAAGATTGGAGTGGGGCAGATTGTTTTGTAGTGGAGTGGGATGGATTGGGATGAGGTGGATTGGATTGGAGTTGAGTTGAGTAGATTGGATTGGGCTGGACTGGGGTTGATTGGATTGTGTGGGATGGATTGGATTGAAGTGGGGTGGATTGTCGTAGATTTGAGTGGGGTGAATTGGGATCTAGTGGGTGGATTGGGGTGAGGTGGATTGGATTGGAGCAGGAAGAATTGAAGTAGGGCAGATTGGAGAGGGGCAGATTGTTTTGAATTGGAGTGGGGAAGATTTGAGTGGAATGGATTGGAGTGGGCCGATTGTTTTGGTTTGGAGTGGGTCAGATTGGATTAGGCAGATTGAAGTGGGTAGATTGTTTTGGATTTGAGTGGGGCTGATTGGAGTGTGGGGATTAGAGTGGGGCAGACTGTTTTGATTTGCAGTGGGGTGGATTGGAGTGGGACAGATTGTTTTGGATTGGAGCGGGGTGGATTGAAGTGGGGCAGACCGGAGTGGAGCAGATTGGAGTGGGATGGATTTGAGTCGGGAAGATTGTTTTGGATTGGAGTGGGGCAGATTGTTTTGGATTGGAGTGGGGCACATGGGAGTGGGGTAGATTGTTTTAGATGGAAGTGTGGCAGATTGGAGTGTGGATTAATGGAGTGGGGCAGATTGTTTTGAATTGGAATGGGGCAGATTGTTTTGAATTGAAGTGGGGGCAGATTGTTTTAGATTTGAGTGGGGCAGATTGTTTTGGATTGGAGTGGGGTAGGCTGTTCTGGATTGGAGTGGGGCAGATTGTTTTGGATTGGAGTGTGGAATATTGAAGTGGGGCAGATTGTTTTAGATTGGAGTGGGGCAGATTGGAGAGGGGTGGGTTGGGAGGATTGGAATGTAGCAGATTGAAGTGGATTGGATTGGAGTGAGTGGTTTGGATTTGGGTGGGGTGGGGTGGGGTGGATTGGACTGGGGGAATTTGATTGAGTAGGGCGGACTGGTGTGAGGTGGTTTGGGTGGATTGGCGTGGATTGTAGTGGGGTGGATTGGTGTGCTCTACACGATTATTCGTTAATGCATAATTTCAGAAATTACACATACGAAAGAAACAATGTTGCGATACAACAGCACTCATGAGTAAAAACAAAAGTGGTTTGTCCTGCTGTTTTTGCCAGGCACACCCCTTCGTTTGCAGGGCCCTAAAAGTTAAACTGTACAAAATAGTACCTCAATCACGTCGGGAGCAGCAGATTGGAACTGATGAAGTTGAATTAATCAGTGCATGGTCCCTGTTCCACAGAGAGGAACGGAAATGATGTTAGACCTGCCTTTACAAATTGTTTGGAGGCTATAGAGAAGAGTGCCAAGTAAGTCAACAAATGGTAAGCAACGGGCAGACTCCAAGACCTTTGTTTTTAAACAACAGTGTCTCACAAGCAGGACGCATGCGCTATTGCTTGCTCTCGCACGCTTGACCCTAAAACGGGGCGAGGACTTTCGGTTTTTACAGGTAGGTTCATTTATTTTAATATATATTAAGAAATGCACTTTGATGTAAAAGTGACAATGTCACCATCTCAAACTAGTAGATTACAAACAAGAAGTAGAGTCATCTGAGGCTGTGGTTGCCATGCAGCTGTGGCTATTTTAAAATATGTGGAGTATAAGTTTAGTATGAAATCACAAAGAGGGGACAAGGAGGATTAGGAGCCAGGGGAGTATGTCCTCCTATCAAATAAGTGACCACACAGAATACTCCTGGCTGGGTAGGAGTAATCACTGGGTGCAATGACTGGCAGGTTTCCATACTAATTGTACTCAATGATTATCCTGACCCAACTAGCAGTAGTCTCTGTCGTTATGTAAAAGGTTGGCGGCCATTTTATGGCTTTGTGATATGGATCGTGTCAGACAGGCTTCAGGGCTAAGCATAAGCCCCCATGTCTGTAAAAAAAAAAAAAAAGCCCCCATGTATGTACTGTGAATTAAATACGAAAGCAGCACACCACTTATAGAACAATTTTTTTAACCTTATATTTACAATACTTAGAAAATATTGTGTTTTGCTAGAGCTGTCAAATACATCATAAAAAGTACAAACGACAGACGTGAGTATTTGACCCTGAACGCTACTTTAGAAGAATGATGTAATTACACTCATTTGGATTATTTTGAACTGAAGATCAGGCATGAATAAAAATTGCACCTTCAGTCGCGTGTGACAGATGGAAGAGTTGTTTTAACAATAAGCTCCCATGTGCTAGACATATAGTGAAAAAGCATTGCAAAGCCAAAAAGTTTCATGGGAGTGATATGTTGGCTTTGCCAATGCTTGTTTGTCATTACCTGGCACAGTTTCCAAACAGTTTAAGGCCCAGATGTAGGTAAAATAGATTTACCGACTTTTAATTACCGAATTTTACCGATTCGGTAATTAAAAATCGGTAAATCTAAGGGGTGGATATGTAGGTATTCCAGATGTGCTGGAATACCGATTCTGAAGAATTCGGTATTGAAGCCCATAGGAATGAATGGGCATTACCGATTCGGTATTTTCCGAATCGGTAAATACCGACTTTCACAAGGGTGCAGGGGGTGTCACTTTGACACCCTCTGGCCCCCCCAAAACAGGCTTGAGTGCCATGTGGCAGGCTTACATGCCCTAAGGGCAGGTCTGCCTGTCATATGGCATAGGTGTGCATGCACACATGTGCATGGACACCGGAATCGGTATTTTACCATCAAATTGGATTTGATGGTAAAATACCGATTCGGTAAGGCTTGTGGGACTCAGAAGAGTCCCACCTACATCTCAGATTTACCGAATCGGTAAAAATACCGATTCGGTATTTTACAGAATCTGTAAATTTACTGAATCGGTAAATTTACCGATTCTGTAAAATAATGCCCCTACATACCATTTCTGAAATACCGGTCGGTAACAGCCGAAAATACCGATTTTCGGCCGTTACCGACCGACCTACATCTGGCCCTAAGTCTCTAAACTATCTTCCATGTTCTTTTAGGGTATCCTCAGCTAAAGCAGTGCTTCATGGCCCGAATCAGGGACCAGGTCGTTCCCTCCTAAGTGTATAATGAGAATATTGGAAGGACCGGCCTGTACTATCAAACGTTGTTCAAGCTTATTTTCCAGCTGGCCCCATCTCATACCAGGAAACCCAACCACCGAATGTATGTCCTAGCAAAAGCCAAATTCCATCTTTTGGAAGTCGCCCATCGTTCCAGCCTGGGAACGTAAGATTGGCCCATCACCCACACGCAACAGTCGCTGCAAAGAGGCAAGACAATTTACCAGAAGTCATTTCTTTGCTCGCCTGAAGTCTAGTTACTTGACTCTCTCTCACTCTGTGAACATGAAAAGAGGGTTACTTCAAATTAACCTATTTGTCCCATTTCCTGGTTTCGCTTACTATGCAATAAGGTAGCTGTTTTCCTTCGTAAATGGGATACAAGGGCTCGGTGAGTGATTATTTGCATAATTTTATTTGTTACCAGTGGACACCAGTGATATTGGTACCAGGAAGCAAAAGTGATGGGAATGAGAAAGTTCCCTACCGCTGAACGTTTTCTTGCTGTGGGGCCCAGCATCAGAAGTAAATAGACAATGGAGTTACAGTCAATCGTCCTTCCAGTTTTATGTTGTACATAAGGTAAATTGCTAAAGGCCTTTCCAAGTTTTGATGTACAGAAAATCGCTTTCTGTCTCATTCCAAAGTCGTTTGCTTGTCTGCCTGAGGTCTAAATACTAACTTTTCCTCACTCTGTGACTTAGCTGTTTATGAACATGTCATATTTATTCACCTTTCTTATATTTATTTGCTTAATGAGCAATGCGTTCGCTGGTTTCATCTGGAATTAGTATATGGGTGATCGGATTCCTTGTACCTGTGTTTGGTACTCTTACGTAACTTGCACACGTCACTTTTCTCTTGTAACACACTGTTCGCTACCTCGCAACTGTTGTTTGCCTTTGCTACTTGCACAAGTGCTACCATTGCTTCCATAACGTTTGTTCATGTGCCGGAGTGTCTATCATATATTGCCGTATTTCAACTTAATTGTATGCTGTTTCTCTTGTAACCTGCACGCTTGTCATTTATTCCCCTGTCATGCACTGTTTGCTACCTCATGTATTTCGTTAGCACTTTTACCACATGTACTTAACGTCTGCTTTTGCAAGTTTTTCCTGTCATTTACTGTTCCTAATGTGTAGCGCTCGCACGCCCCCGGGCGAAGTCCGCGCTATATAAAACACATGAATAAAATAAATGAATAAAGTTGACCTCAGCAAATGAAGGAATGCCCCACTCGGGATGGCGTGTTCACCATCCTGCATAGCATAATTCATTTTACAGTGAGGGCCAAGAAGTGGCTGTGACTCCTGCTAGAGCACTTGGTGTTCAGGCTCAAAACTGACTGTCATAGCTGAAACACATGTGCGCCAAACAACTAATCATCATTGCTGAACATATGCGCGCTAACACAATTTCCTTCTCTGTAAGGGGCTGTCCTGTGCCTACAGGGTTAGTCTGAATAATGATGAAACCTGCTATGGTAAACATTCTCATTTAACATGATCCCTGTGGTGAGCAGCTTGGCCATCACTAGTCATACATGGTGCTGTCTCAAAAACGCCGCTTGGTATGCTTCTTACCATGTTTTTTGACCATTTGCATTTGCCACTCGCCCAGATTCAGGCTATATAACTTGAACGGTGCCGACTAAACAATGATTGCAGGATATACATTTTGTTAGTACTATTCCATCGAGGGTGGGAATGGCTTTGCGTCCGCATTATTTTCAGGATTCCATAACTTCCAACTCGCCCATGGGAATGTGTGTTTCATTAACTCCGCTGCAGATACTTCTTACCTATGGGAATCCCGGCAGAGTGGTAAATATCAGGTTACTGCTGTAAATACAGACCCTCACAAGCGTGTGGGTGCTGTTATCCCTAGCTGAAGACAGAGGGCGGGTAGCGGGCGTGGCGACAGGGGCAGAAAGCATCACGCGCCTCTGCCTCTTGGTGGTTTTGCCAAGCCCAGCTGCGAATGAGATAGTTTACACGGTGGTGACACACAACCAATGGTGGCTGCCCAGGGATTCGCTTTGAAAGACTGAGGCCCGTTGTTTGCAGGTTAGGCAGCACAGAGCAGCGCAACTGTACAACAAAATTGTGAAACCTCTTGCAAGCTCGGTAATTTAATGTCACATATTGTACACCATAACAGCTGACCCACTGAACAATCTGTTTCTAGTGGTTCTGCCTATATTACATTAAGCGCTATGAAAAGAGTAATGCAATTCTGCAACCAGTGCTACATGTTTCTGAATATGTTTCCAAATTTAGATGGACCAAGTTCATTCTGCCATTGCTGCTTTACTACTCACTTACTCTGAGATAGTGGTGACGAATATCATATTCATACATAGGACATGCGCACTCCACGAGGGCCTAATCCGACTTTTCAAAGATGGGAAACGCGAGTATTATGCCATAGCATGTTATTGGCAGTTATAGAATACTCGCTCACCATGGGCTTCCTGGCGCATGAAGCGCCTGACCACGATCACCCGTGACAATCATTCCAGAGATTGTTTACACGGAGCAACTCCCAACTCTCTTTTAACCATGAGAGTATCACTCTTCGATTAGCCAATTGTTATCATTCCCTAGCCCATGAATAACTGTTGCATATATTTCGTGTGGGAAACGCACTGCTTAAAACAAATTGATAATAACCTCCCCCATCCCTATTACACTATGAAGTCGCAAATCGTGAAACGACCTTGGGCGTACAGAGAGGGAGCATAACAGCTTTTGTACTACTGACCGCAATTCTACTGCACGCATTCTGCTCGACTGTTGAATCACTGAACAGTGCAGTGGTAGGCATGACTGGTGCGAAGAATCCCACTTCCCAATTAACTGCATTATCTCCTAGTCTATGACTACAAGCCTGTGCTATGCACCCCCTTACTTGTGATGCTTTCAAGCCTATTAGATTTTATGAACCGTGACAATAATCTCACTGTTCGCTTATGTTTAACTGGTTTTAGACTTTGATTTATGTTTCACCTTCATAGTTCGAAACCCAGTGAAAACGGTTTTCAAACGGTGGTTACTTATGCAACAACACATGTGTTGGCAATTAAACGCTGTCCGCGAGAAATGCTTGGTAGACTTTTGGGAGCCGGGGTGCTCCTTCCATCAAAGCTGCACATTTGAAAAGGGGGGGCCCTCGGCCCCCCCGCACGCATGGCGGCGCGGCGACCGTCGCCCCCCCTTACTCCTGTGTGTCTCTCGGTGGTGGGGGCGGGCCCTGGGGGCACGACCCACCACCGATTGGCCGGCGGCCTCCCTGACCCGGATACAAGGTAGAAGGTCCGGGTCAGGGGGGGCGGGCTACAGGAGGGGCGGGCCGGGGGGGGGCGTGGCCCCCCCCCCCGCCTGGCCCCTCGGGAATAAAGAGGCGGGGAGCGCCCAGGAGACCCCCTTGTCCCTGGACGCTCCCCCGCATTACCGGTGTGCCCCGCGCTCGGGGCTTCTTTGTTTTTTAACAATTTGTGCTTTGTTTTACAGGGATTCCAGGGATTCCGGAATACAGGCGGAGAGAGCGGTTTGCGGCGATCCTGGTTTGCGGATCAAGACTCAGCAGGCTTTGGACGTTCGGCGTTTTTTCTGCCAGGGCCGCGCTGAGCCGGCCGCGTGGGGCCCGCCGCATCGCTGAATCTTCCCGACGGTCCCCGGCGCCTAGAGACCCTTACGAAGCGTGGTATGGGCCGCTTGAGGCCCCGTGAGGTATTGTGCGTGATTGGGGGGTTCTCGGAAACGGGCGCATAAGGTGCCGCCTAATTGTTTGAACAGCCGGAGGGAGAACCTATATTTACGAATTAGTATCTGATTGAATTTGGTTAGTTTTGTATGTCAGTAAGGAGCGGACACGTATTTTATTTATATAAACGATGTGTATGACACTACAGAAATCTGACTAAAGTGAGACGCTTCTAATAAGGCATGTTCACCACCTAACATTATCTAACATCAAAACAACCTAAACTGTAGCCATACAATAATTTCTATTTTAAAGTACAAATTCATGTTGAATAATATTTATCACAATTCCCGTGTGACCCTAAAGTGGAGTGCGTGCGTACGCGTCGGCGTCATTCACCTGCGTTGGAGGTGCCCCATAATGCAACAGAGCTAAATGAAGCCACGAGGCACAGAGCGATGAAACGTGCGGGTGTACTTTGCATGTTCCGTTTGTTTGCACACCCTAGGCTGCCTTCTTATCTTGAAAAGTGTTCATCATCCTGTTTGCCTTTAGCATATTCTTGGCATTTATGAAAGAAAACAAAAAAACGTGTTTTTATTTTTAATGATAAGTGCTGTCTGGAGCCGGAGTTTGCCTCAGAGGACGCGGTTATTAATTCTCCCTCGGTCTCTCCCGCCTCCAGGGTGCTTGGCTTGCCCGTGGCTTTCTTTGCATTGTTTCTCTTGCAGGGAAGCTTTCGCCATACCCCCGCGTTCAGAGCCACTCCCGAGCCCCCATCCATCAGCCAAGGCCAATTAGTTCAGTAGCATGGCGCTGACAGGAACTCCTGCGGCTGGCAGGCCCACGTGCCAGAGGCGGACCCGCTGCTCGCTGAGCTGCACAGGTTCTAGAGTGAAACGACTGCCTTTCAATCACTCTTTTACGCCATTATTTAAAACAAACACTACACTGTACTGCTATAAGTATTCACCGATTGTTGTACCAGTGAGTATTACAAAATCAAGTGGGTCCGCACTCCGCAGAGGCTTCACCTGGAAAGAACTCCCAAGCGTTTGACTTTTTGAGACAAAGTAGTGCAATTAGAGGAGAGTAGTTGGCCTAACGGCTAGGGCACTGGACCTGGGGATCTGGGTTCGAGTCTCGGTAACGACGGCAAAACCTCCTGTGATTCTGGGCAAATCACTTAATCTCCCCGTGCCTAAAATGAATGTGTGTCCGTCCTCATGTAACGTAACTGGTGCTATGTAAAGCGCTCTGATACCTGATTCGGTTCGGGTCCTGAGAGTGATTCAGGGTGCAGCTCGTGTACCGCACTTGATGCGGTACCGGTGTTGTAAAATCCGTGACTTAACTGGCTGAGTGGTTTGACCTAGATACAACTTCTCATAAGGGCATTTTACAAAATAGAAGACATTTTTCGTATTTCAATTAGAAAATGTAGTCTAATTCAAAAGGATTCCACTAACTGGCATACTTTTGGTGCCACTTGTAAATTTATAAGCTACACAAATCTGACATCTACAGTGGCCAACTACCCGAGGTAGGCCAAGTATCTGTGGGAGATATGTTTGAGGCCCCTGGACCCCCGACTAGAAGTGGGTGCACATTCTTTAAATAATATTTTCCAGTTTTATTTCAGTACACAAATAATTGGATTAGTTAGTACTTGCCTTGTTATACTAAAAGGGTCTCGTGGGGTAAACATGTCCTTTTTAAAGAAGTTTGAACTAATTTCTTGTGCTATCCTCCATTGCTAAGCTTATTAGAGAGCGAATTGGCATTTGTGAAGTAGTCCTCTTCAATGGTACAATATTTTCGGATACGGGGGAATTGCCCAAAGGGTAGAGTTTCTTCCAGTGTTCTTGGGTGCCCTTCGGGGAAGTGTAATAATGTGTTGAGCTCTATTGGTTTTGTGTACAAGTTACACGCTTATTCGCCTTCTATAACTACCATGGCTAGGTCCAAGAAATTGACTTTATCCTTGTCATGCATCATTGTAAATACTCAGTCTGATTGTTAAGCCAGTTCTAAAGCTCATTCTGAATGGTCAGAGCAACTTACCAAATCATTATGACATAATTTATATAGCGGTACCACTTTTGATGCCATTTCTACCAGAAATTCTATAGGGGCCTTGTGTGGCAGTGTCCTTGAGTTCATCACATCTTTATTCACAGCTATGGTCTCATCTTGGGTGACATTAGAGAAGAGAGTTCTACATCACAAGCTGAAAAGGATTTCTTCTAGATTATTGAAGCTTTTTCTTTCTACTCTATTGGTGAAATTCATAGATTCTTCTCATGCATGCCTCTGTAGAACAAAAAACGGTTTTAAAAGGGTGTCTAGATATTGTGTGAGGGTTCTGCTAGGAAACCACGTGCAGAGATGATGGGTCTGCCTGGACTACCATTAGGGTGTTTGTGAAGTTTGGGAAGGATATAGATCAACCACAGACAAAGTGGCTGTAACGGCTAGGGTGGTTGCTCTCAATTCTGGGGAACTGGGTTCGAGACTCTGCAATGACGCTCAACATCCCGTAATTCTGGACAAATCACATAATCTCCCTGTGCCTAACAAAACAGAATGTCCCAGATCACAGAACATTGTTATGTCCTTCGTAGTAAATTGAGACATTCGGGTGGGTGTTAATAATTACTTCAGGGTTGGTTGTTACCAAATTGTGTGACATTTTAAGATGAAGGTGATGTGTTCTGCTAAATTTTGTGTTGCAGTGTTTGTACTTCATTATTGCAAAATACTGCGCTGGGCTATAGCTGTTGGGTTGGAGGCAGTTTTGACTATGTCGTGATGTTGTGCCCTGAAAATTTTTAATTTTCTTGTTATATTACTTTGTGTATATTATTGGGTTATATTGTTACATTAAGGTTATTGGGGGGCATTCTGCTGCCTTTCTAGCCGAAATTAGACTTGTACCTTAAAAGTTTCTTTCATCAGTAACCAGTTTAACACAAATGTGGTAAGGTAACACTTCCCCAGCTTTTCAAGCATTTAAGAGTCCAGTCAGCCCAAAACGGTGGCACTTACGCTATCTTAAATTAGCACTGGCAGTATTCACTGTATTCAATGTGACCCGATGTACACAAAGTCACCGATGCCCATCAACTGGATCGCATCCACGTGCTGGGGGGGACTCAGCAATATGGAGCTTGGGCGTTTTAAAATGCTCGGGTTGTACTTGGGTAGAATTCACAAGGCAGACGCAGCTCCCTGATGGGACGGGTCCCCACCATGGGTGGTGAGTTACCCAAAAAATGCTCTGTTGGCATTCAGTTGATGAGTTCAGTTCTGGAAAACTCATTGTCTAAATCAGAGCTCACGCTACATGGGTGACATTAAATTTCACCTAGAGAATGAGATGGATGTTGACATTCCTGGGCTGCTTTATTGATGTCCTATAAGCACTTGCAATACTTTATCCAAGCCATGGTTGCTGCTTTTTTCTCTTACGCGAGGAACAGCCATTGACATAAGTCAAATTTTGACACTATAGAACGACTATCAGTGGTGTCTGCTAGGTGATAGTTAGAACAATCATGGAACCATTCACGAATAGGGTATACCACCTTCTATTGGGGTCAACCTGGGGGTTAACGACATCTAAGGGTAGGGCTTGGCGAGACTGAGAAAGCCAGTTTCCCAGGTCCCACTTTCCTTTGCAAGCCAAAGCAGAAAGCCAAACAATGGACTTATTTCATTGTGGAGGTAATCACCATATGAGGTGTTCACTAATCTAGGGGGGACATTGCGCCAGTCCAAACATTGCACCTGTCCAAACGACCCTTCATGGATGATAGGTTAAAGTCAACATTATTAGTAAGCTATCCTAGGGTTAGCTGTATTGCGTGCAGCCTTCAGGCTAAGTCTTGAGGGAATATAGAGCTGCTTGTTTTACCAGTCTTTAATGTCATGAATGAGTAAATGAAAAAAGAGCAGGTGTATAACAACAAATATATGTATTTGTACTAAACACACCCCTTTAGTTCAGTCAGTAAACTTATTTAACACACAAGTAAATTGGCCAATATACGTTGAGCCTATGATGAGATTGGAGGCAAATAATTCCGGTGTGAAGACTTTTATAGCACACAGTAATGTAGCACCATATACGTTGAGCTCTAGGGGTGCACCAAAGCCATATATTAATAATATGGTGGGGGAACCACGAATGGCATAGAGACAGGGCCTAGAGCCTTTAGAACGACTAATTGGGGTCCTGATAATGATACACACCCTGATGTCACACCTAAAAGGTGCCCAAGAGCCTAGTTGCGGCATCACATAGTTCTGGGGATGCATGTGATCATGTCCGGGTGGCTGGGATGATATTTCCCAGAAGCCAAAGTGGCGAACGGAAAAGGTCCTTGGGGCCAGCTTATGGCCTGGCGGAGTTAGGGCTGTGCTAATTCTTTTAGCCAAAGACTGTGATGCTGCACTGCTAAATAGGCTGTCTTGTTTTACACATAGATCCTATGCATGAAGACGTGGGTAGAAAACAGACAAACTGAGGCTATGCTTAACATTTACTGTCGACGTGTTAATGTGTACGGATCTGGCATTAAGATTAGCTAAAAATTTAGCGACTGATGGTAATGTAAGTCTGACGCGTGTACAGCAGTTATTGCCGGAAAGACTAGTGGTGTGTGTCTATCTTTCCAATTTATGTATGACCGGGTCCATGGTGGATACCTGGAGTGCTCCACATCACAACAGCTGCAACAGGTGGACAGCCCAAGGGATGCTTAAGTCAGTCACGGCTGGGTCCATGGCGGATATCTGAGGAGTGCTCCACACCGCAACATCAGCAGCTGGTGGACGTCAAAAGGGAAGCATACGTCGAGAAAGAGGACACCAAGGGCCCAGGTATTGCTGGCAGGTGTAAGTGCTACCCATTCCCTAAGGTGGAAGTGGGAATTTGTCACCCAGGTTTTCTTGGTCTTTTCCTGGTTCTTGCAGTTTCTCAAACCTGTCACGCAGGGGAGGAACTCATCACCAGAAGTTGAGGAGCCACAATGTGCCAGCACAAGCAACAGGCTGGACGCAGGACAGGGAAGAGTTTGTTTGAGGGTCAGTGCCAGGGTCAGTTCAGGAACTTCTCAGGAATTTTTTAGCTCAGCAGCCCGACCCCCTGTCAGTGGTGATACTTCACCTAGGGGGGACTAAATTGACCAAACTGGGGAGGCGAATACTCATTGATGAGTCCATCTCCACTGTGGGGGGGTCTTCAGGACTTGCCCGGGTGGCACAGTAGTAGGGCCTCAACTTATCCCGTGGTGGCAGGGACTCGGTCAGGGCGTTGAATCACTCGATAAAGAGGATCAACACACAGTGGGAAAAGTATTTCAAGCCCCCCTCGGTTGCAGATGATCCAACATGGGGGTATTTGTTCTACCTGGTGAGGGGAGTCCATTTGACGGAGGAGGGAAGGGTCCTGTGGTCTGATGATGTCAGGGCCTGGTTGGAATGTTTTGCTGAAGGGAGAACTTTCTAGGTTAGGTCTAGGCAGGGGGAGGCCAGATCGTCGGTTAACAATGCTGGCCTGTGGCGGTAAGGTCATTATCGGTGAGCACATATTTGAGGTCTGAGGGGGCGGGCATCATCCTATGGAGGTTCCCGCCCAGGGGGAGGGGCCTGCGGGCCACTCCTAGAACTCCAGGGGCAAGGTAATTCATGCTGCAAAGGAGCGCGGGTAGGAGTAGTTCACGCTTTCCTTAGGCTGGTAGCCACCCCGCGCGCGTATACTCATGACGTCACCGGCTGGCGCAGAGTAAGGGCCCTCCTTCAGTGGGTAAATGGAGTTCAGGGCGTAGACCGGGCAATTCCCGGGGTAACACTGCGCATGCGCACGTCTCATGGGGAGGCGCAGCTTGTAGGACCTGACACCGGTAGTGACCTAGCCATATGGCCAGAAATGTACAAAAATCAAGATGAGGATGTTTAGACTCGGTTAGGAAACAACATGTATTAGAGTTTTGTTAAGGTCAGGCTCTCAAACTTGTTGACAATAATTTTGTATATAATGTCCTGATGATTTTTGTATAAATTGTTGATCATGCAATTAAAAAACCTTTTTTAATCTCATACTTTAATAAATACGGCCGGGCGACTAGCGCCCGCCTTCCAAAAAGTAAAAACGTCTCGTGTCCACGTTTCTGGGTGTTGGGTGCCAGTCTGGGGGGGAGGCGGCAGCTAGTCGCTGACCATGTGAAAAGGGGGGGCCCTCGGCCCCCCCGCACGCATGGCGGCGCGGCGACCGTCGCCCCCCCTTACTCCTGTGTGTCTCTCGGTGGTGGGGGCGGGCCCTGGGGGCACGACTCACCACCGATTGGCCGGCGGCCTCCCTGACCCGGATACAAGGTAGAAGGTCCGGGTCAGGGGGGGCGGGCTACAGGAGGGGCGGGCCGGGGGGGGGCGTGGCCCCCCCCCGCCTGGCCCCTCGGGAATAAAGAGGCGGGGAGCGCCCAGGAGACCCCCTTGTCCCTGGACGCTCCCCCGCATTACCGGTGTGCCCCGCGCTCGGGGCTTCTTTGTTTTCCTACCCACCATCCCTTGGAACAAAAATCTTGTGGCATGCATTATGCCTGGTATAATGGTAAGTTTGAAGGTACTGTTCACATGTCTTACATGGTAGTAGAAATGGTCATGTCGATATATTGTGATGATGCTTTTGTTTAGGAATTTTTCCATTTTAGCAAACTGTGTGTGAAGTAATTTTCTATGATGCCAAGTGTCTTTAGGCCTTTTTTCCCTTTGTAGCGGTACTGTGATACTATTATTTATTAGCCAGTGTAGCTGTCCTTTAGAATTTTTTCCCCATAGGTCGTCGTATTTATTAGGTATGGGGCATGCGGTAAGGTCATTATCGGTGAGCACATATTTGAGGTCTGAGGGGGCGGGCATCATCCTATGGAGGTTCCCGCCCAGGGGGAGGGGCCTGCGGGCCACTCCTAGAACTCCAGGGGCAAGGTAATTCATGCTGCAAAGGAGCGCGGGTAGGAGTAGTTCACGCTTTCCTTAGGCTGGTAGCCACCCCGCGCGCGTATACTCATGACGTCACCGGCTGGCGCAGAGTAAGGGCCCTCCTTCAGTGGGTAAATGGAGTTCAGGGCGTAGACCGGGCAATTCCCGGGGTAACACTGCGCATGCGCACGTCTCATGGGGAGGCGCAGCTTGTAGGACCTGACACCGGTAGTGACCTAGCCATATGGCCAGAAATGTACAAAAATCAAGATGAGGATGTTTAGACTCGGTTAGGAAACAACATGTATTAGAGTTTTGTTAAGGTCAGGCTCTCAAACTTGTTGACAATAATTTTGTATATAATGTCCTGATGATTTTTGTATAAATTGTTGATCATGCAATTAAAAAACCTTTTTTAATTTCATACTTTAATAAATACGGCCGGGCGACTAGCGCCCGCCTTCCAAAAAGTAAAAACGTCTCGTGTCCACGTTTCTGGGTGTTGGGTGCCAGTCTGGGGGGGAGGCGGCAGCTAGTCACTGACCATGTGATTCTGTACGGTGCCAACCAACCTCAGTTAATCTCGTCAAACACTACTGGTTAACAAGTGCATGGATAAACCGCTGCAGGTCAGGGGTGATAAACCGCTGCAGTTCAGGGGTCCATGTGATATCCAGCAGGGTGAAAGGATGACAAAGGGGCTTACAGAATACATAAATCATTAAATGATTTACATAAAGTGATTTTCCAAAGTATTTTTCCGAAATTGCTAAGCGTGAAAAGTATAAACAATGCAACTGAAGCACGCGGGTGGAGGTTGTTCAACACCGTGCTAGTGAATGTATGTATGTTACACGTATGTCAAGTTTCAAAATTATGGAGTCAGCCACAAAGAGAAAAGAAAGTAGCCCCAGCTCCCGACATGGCAATACATGAGCGGCGCTATAACTGTCGATAGTAGAAGCTCTTTTCCCTGTCCTACAGTGTCCCCCACGCCGCACTGTTGCAGAATGCCAAGCATGTGGAGCATCTCCTGCTTTACGACTTTCCCGCACTTTATTACGTGGGAGGGGGGGGGGCCTGAGCTGGAGGTGGTTTTAGAAATGTGGTGCTACACATCCGAGCATGAAGTCGGGCCAATTTGAATGAGCCCGCAGCGCCCCCACCTCCTGCTCGCTGTATGAAAAACACCCAATGCTCCAAGCCTTACACACCTGTGGCTCAGTTCCTGCTTCACCACATTCCGGCACTGCACCCTATATTTCGTACCTTGTTATGGACTGATGTTTACTGGTCTTTTAATTATCGGCACTAGGCACTGCCCTGCAGACTCACGGTAACTGAGATCTGAGTTTCTGTACCTGTGGTAAAATTGGCTGTATCCAGCTGGCTCATTCCACCTCAGTAAAGTTATGTTAAAATAGCGGAGCGTTTGGGCCATTAGTCTGAGACTTAATAATTGTCGCAAGTGGGATGCAGTGGATGTTCACATGACCCACGTGCATGATTGTAAATGTATTGCTCCAACGAGCATCGCTATGCATTATGGTAGGTGCACTGCCTTGAAGGTAATATAATTGTATCCAGTAGCTAAGTGGCTAGCTCTTAAGTACAATTGCTAGACAGCTGCTTAAACTTCCCTTTTTTGTCAACGGACTGACACATCACAAACGCGATCAATTCCTAATGTTCCTAAATACGAATCATCAGGGGCTAGCATAGAATCAGGAAACTCACCTCTCCGAAGGATTGAAAACTCAAAAGATAGGGTGGGCAGGGACCACGCAGCCCCGCTTTCCGGGTGATTATTTACCCTCGGACAGATCAAACCGCAAGGGGAAATGGTGATTCGATCTGCAAAAGGGGGGTGACGCAATGGGAACCGAACTTTCCCATCATCACATAAATTGCTTATAATAAATCACAGATGAGTCAGTACGGCAAACCACTCGTGAGGGAAAACAACTCGTGAGGGTCTTAGACATTCACTATGTTGAACTGTGGGCAATGGGACAGGCGAAGAACAAGGCGAACGACATGGTCTCTTCAGTCGTTATACATGCCATACAACGACAAAGTAAAAACCACTAATACCCGAGCGCATTGCACGGGTTTGTATAAATATCAAGACGCACAAGAGGGCACTTGTCAGGTTAAATCTTCCCATGGTACAATATTGTGTAAATGTTCCCCTACAGGGTTACCAGTGAGGCTGGCTGCAGAAAATAGTCCTAGCCGCATAAGTCTCTCTTTAGTCGACATAAAGAATCAGGAATTGCATTCCCCAAAAGATACGATATGCAACTTTGCCCTCCCCAAGCCTAAATATTTCAATTGCAAAACAGTCTGTTTAAGACATTTGTCAAATGTCTATCTGCTGTAAGCCAATTATATTAGCTAAGACAGTAGGTGAAGCCAAAGCTCGGCAATAAATCACAGTACATTTTGATGAGAGAACCGTGATTCTCGTAAATACACAAATGATTGTAAACACGTACACACCGCAGTTTCATGCGTTCTTGGGCTAACCTGTCACTAGGCAGTGCGAATAATTCATAATAAAAAGTAGGTTTTCTTGCAATAATTTTGAATCTCTGTATTTTGTCTTCTCTGCCTCTGGCCCCGTCCAGGGTTTCTTAATTGGGGCCAAAGACTCAGAGGCGTTGCTTTATTCATTCAAGGCGCTTTTGTCTTCACCATTTTATTTGTGGCTCAGACTTTTCATATATACATCATAAACGATGGGCCACGAGTACTGATACGCACGTGGCCTATGCCAGTTATCTTGAAATCTAGTGTAACTTGCACGAGACATCCTTACAGCCCGTTAAACTCTTCCACCATACTCATCTCTCTCGTTCGCTGTTCATCGCTCCGGTTCGCTAGTTAGTCCCCATTTTCCATGTTCATATTACTTTGCCAACTTGCATTTTCCTTCTCTGTTTTAACTGATCATTCGTTGTCTGTACCTTTACTATCCTGTTGCTGAGTGTCCTCTGGAGTGGTTCTACTTTAATTATAGACCGCTCTCCCCGCCCCGATGGACTCTCTGCGCTGTTTCTAATTACATATAATTAATTATTATAAATGTAATAAAGACATTGCTAGCAGCGTTGAGTGAGGCTGGAGGTGCGCGTGGGGCAAGTTTTCCGAAAGCACCCACACTAGAGGTCGGCTCAGCTCAACGCACCTCACATGCTACAAGGGTAGTCATCGCCTCGCGCGGGTGATCTGCTAGTTGCGATTAAAGGCAATGCCTGCGCAGGTGGCATAGCTTTCGCTGCGCTTGCTTCCCCTCTCTTGTCCACTACTTATAATTTCCAGACATCGTGACTCGCGCACTCTTGAGAAAACATCGATATACTTGTCTGTTGTGCTAACTATATTTTAACTGTTATGCACGAAAACAACATCAACGTTCTGTATAAAGCCTAACCCTGGCAGTTACAACGGCTCGAGGCGCTAGTACCGAGCCGAATACGCGCGATTTATCGAAGGTGAATACTTTTTTGTCAGAGACTCTCGCTTGGTCGACGCGCGGAGGCGTCTGCTGCGCACCAACGGCATGTGCAAAGTGTTAATTCATGTATCAGGAGCAACCACATCCCACATTTCATGGGCGAACCTCGCAAGGCTTTGGTTTCGCGCCATTTTTTGTCATTATTTCGTGCCGCCATTGTTAGCCGGTAGAGCCAAGGGCTGGTGATGACGGCCCAAAATTCGGCGCCAACCCGGCAGCGTCTACCTCGATGGGCGACCCTCGGGACTTTCCCGTGCAGGCTAACCCGCTCCATCACGCCACGGTTTAAAGGTCCAACGCGACCCGTGCGGCACTGCTAGCTCTCTCCGCCCCTCCCCACACACCGCTACCATAAGCTCAGCACATCGCCCCGCCACCACTAACCCCCCCCGTGGCCGATACCACTGGGCCCCGTACAACCTGGTCATGTCCAGGGACGAGGCCGGGGAGAAGCAAGACGGCAGCACATACCAAGTACCACGACGACCAGACGACCGGCGAACAGCGCAGAGCAGCCAGGAACGCGACGGCAGGAAAGGCCGAGCCTTGCTGCCGCGCTAGACTTAAACCCCTTAAGGGCCGCCCCTCACACCTGGTGGCCCGCGCCCATTGGACCCGCATGAAAGGGGGCGGGCCAGAGCTGGCGTGCGCGCGGAATGTGGGACTAAGATGCTGTCTCGCTTAGCAAACTTTTCAGAACCAAGACCTACTTTTAAGCATCATGTGGTAGTGCACTGTCATTTACAGTGAGCACATTTTCATTGGAAATAGCTACTAAATTTGCACTGACATATGGTTTCACTGATAAGATTATATTGCACAAAAATGATAATGTGTGGGAATCGGGTTTCAGTGAATATTTATCATTTGCGCATCACCAAGAAAAAGTGCCTTGATTTGTTTTGATCTTATTATTTGTTTCCAGCACACTCCAGAATTGCAAAAAAATCTGCTTCATTTTTGCTTTCCGAACTGCTGCATGTTTACAATTTACAGGTATTTGCACTTTGTCGTGTGTTGCAAAAAATGACGTCCTACACTATTTCCTTTCACACTTTGTTCACCACAGCAAGATTGTCACATATTCACTTTACTTTTCTTTCTCTGACTGCAAAGTGAGAAGTGTCTTTAAGCACTAAACCCCATGCTAAAAAACATACACAGCAATTTTTCAGAAGCCCGTAGCCTGACATTTGACCTCTGCCATTGAAGCTCAGCAAATATGACTAGATAAATACAGTATTTAAAGGCATTTTTAGGTGGAGCCTATACAGCGCATGCACTGTCAGGAGGACCTGTAGTAGAAGAAAAGGACTTGAAAAGGATGTATGTCCCGCCTGCTGCCTTCCCATTAGTTCAATACATCGTCGCTTTTCTTTGCTGCTTGCTAAATGGTTCAAGCAGCGATACCTTACTTCCGTTTTTAGCTCTCGTGTGCGAATGCAGCGCAGCTGCTTCGCTTAGCGAGCTCTATTGCTGCCGCTTTGGTGCATGAAGGGAGACAGGAGGTGGCACGCGCGGACAGGAGATGTGCATGCGTACGACGTGCACATCTCCTGTCCGTGCGTGCCACCTCCTGTCTCCCTTCAGCAGAGAAACCGGCGGCACAGCGCTCGCATCGCCCACTTTCACTTTCCCCCCTCCCCTTCAAGAACCCGGACATTCCACCATTTACTTTGAGAAGGCTTTGCTTTGTAGTTGTAAAAAGGAAATTAGTTTATGAGTAACTAAAAGGGTGCCGAGGAATCTATTAAAATAAACACTATCACTTGCACTCCGGCCTTGCATCAGCGGTCCTTGAAACGCGCCTCCCATCACGCACGCAGTGGCTGGTTTTTTGTCTCTCTCCTCAGGCCGTTCCTCACTCGCGTGACGCATCAGCACTCCAGCTGCATTGTGGGACTGAGAGGAGAGTAACAAACACCATGTATCCCCTCATCAGACCTCACCAGGTGCTTCGGAAGCCGCTCGACCCTGTGCATCAAAAATCCACATTTCACCGTAAAAAGGAAAGGAGCAAATAACTGCTTGGCCGGTGTGCCTTTACAAATGCTGCAGAGCTTTATAAATAGATGGAAGATGAGGGATTTCCTAAAATGCGCACACGGTATTGATCCTAAATGTTGCAGAGTATAAACAAATGATTTATCAAAAAGGAGGGAGAAGGAGGATACAGCTAGGTTCAAACTCCTGAGATTTAAAGTACACAACAAAAATCCATATGTGATGGATCGTGGAAACCTAGCCTGTAGAGAAAGTTTTTAGGTTCTCCCAAATTTTGGGTCCGCCTTGCCAGAAAAGAAAAATGATTTTCTTGAGTCCCGTCACTCACCCGGGTGAGAATGAGACAGAAAGAGAGAAAAGACCAATATGCATAACAACATTCAGCATAGCGTCAGGCAAAGTGGCTAAACTTGTAAAAAAACATTGGCAAATAGGTAACAGTGGAAACTTGAATATACCCTTACCAATGTTTTCCCATAAGCGGGCGAAGAACCTAAGGGATATATTAGTACACACCCGACCTAAGCCCCAGAACAGAAATACCCAGCAGGTTATCAGTACGCTACCTACAGGTCACCATTCCTGTGGCAACTGTAGGGTGTGCCACTTGACAAGCACCACAAAAAAAGTTGTTTTCAACACAGGGTATACATGGGAACTGCGCAAATTCACGAACTGTAACACAGTGGGTGTTGTGTACCTAATTACATGTATGTGTGATTTACACTATGTGGGTATGACCACTAGAAAAATAAGCACAAGAACTTGCGAACATCGCAGTAACATTCGATGCCACTGGGGAAGCACCAGGATGACAGCTCATTTCAATGAGAAACAACACATCCCAAATGACTTAAAAGCGGTAATCCTGGAACACATAAAACATTGTGACAATTAGGGAACAAGCACTGCTGGAAAAAGAACAGAGGTGGGTTTTTAAACTCCGCACAGACATCGTTGGGCTCAACGAAAACATCTCCTGGGGACAGTTCTTGAAATAATGCCTGGTACAAATATAAACACACCATATTCACCTAAATAGCCTGTTCTTCCTAAGGGCGAACTGAAACAGAGAACATCCACCCATTTATAACTTTTTATAAAAAGGATCAACACTAGTACTGATAGCTATGTTTAAGACATACTGTGTTTATTGTGGCCACTAAAATAGCCTGAAAATACAGATGCACCCCCCTTGTTACTGATTAACAAAGGCTAGCGCCTATGCCCAATTCAAAATTGCCGCCAGTTTCATAAGCAATAGAGGGTTCGAGACCCGGCACCGGTGAAGCAAACAAATCCCCATTTAACCCCGTGGCATGCTTATCATCGTGTGATAAAAAACGTTAAATAACGGGCACCAGTTTAAACCTTCGTTCAAGTTCAATTACCCCCACGAACACCTACGTGGACATAATGGCCTCCACTACGTGCCGTTTTTACTTTTTACTTCCACTAAAGACGCGCATTAGTCTTTTAGCAACACGAGGAGGACAGTGACGGGGCGAATTCTAATACTTAAAATGGCCCCCAGGCTCCAACATGCTAAGATGCGGTCGTGCTGGGGACAACAGGTTCAATAGACGGAGGGCTGCCGAGACAAGTAAGGGTTTATTGTGGTAGTGGCAGCATGTTGTTTTTTCTCACAAACCAGTGTTTTTCTTTTAAATAAGACGTGGAGCAAATATTAAATCTAGAAACGGGCACGGGACTCAGACACGCATAAACGCGGTCGAAGCCTGAGCCTTACTTGTATTGGTAACAATATTTGGGCGAGACAAGTAATAACGCTTTAGCACCCTACTCAGTACTGATTTTTTCTTGAACAGGTACATCGTTTGGGAGTTTTTCAATACCGCTATGACCTACCTTAGTATGACACGCTTCTTCTACCGATGGGTTTTTCAATTAAAACCACGGCGAATGACACCTCTTGCCTATTTTCTCTTCCCTTGCACCAACAGAGTCTACAGGCCCCTCCACCCAGGCGGACCATGGGGCATAACATTGCTAACTAAAAAGTATGTTTTCTTCCCCCAAAACCGGGAATTAATGTTAAATGTTGCATGTTGTGTCTGTCAGTTGTAGTGTCCAGTGAAAAAGAGTGTATGTACGATATGTTTTTAACTAAATCCTTTGAACAGGAACACCAGGAACAGACACAGATGGAGTACATCACACTGTTTGTGGTTATTTGTTTTAGGAGCACCAGAACACGCATCATTGTTTTTATATTACATAGGCACTAACTACTATTTACCAAACATTGCCTAGAAAACGTGGCCTGCCCAAATGGGCAGGCATTATGTATTAACTTACAATCTACAGTTCTCTCCCAAATACAGATACTACGGATACAGCGTTAACGGTGTGTATAATTGATAGACACACACACTAGGTGTGTTTTCTAACTTTTTTACCTTCATTTTGGTTCATTCACAGGAGTGGCACACATAGGGCTGGCCCTCATGTTGTCCTGAAGAAGAGGTGTAGGGGACACCTTGAAACATGTCGACAGGATATTAACCACATTAGTGCTAAGGCAATTTCCCCTGAGTGCTGTTACTCCAGATTTCCCATTGTTCATGACGAGCTGAGCTCGTCATGAGCACACGAGCAGTGTACCGCATGACGAGCTGAGCTCGTCATGAGCATGGAAGGGGTTAAGGACTTTGACCACATAACAGTTATTTTTCCTTTATCTACCCCCTTTTTACCACACCAACTAGGAGCAGGAATAAAAAATTGAGCTTACTAGCTAGGTATTTTAATTAGCACCAATCATCACTCCACCATACACTGCACCACACATAGTTTCACATAATCAGTGCTCCTACGTATCCTTCGCAATTCGCAGCACGCCCCAAGCAGTAGATGCTTGGGATGGCCCCAATGATGAAGCATGTCACCTAGGGGCAACCCTGGGTAAGTGAGGGGACTCAAGAAAATAATTTTTCTTTTCTGGCAAGGCGAACCCAAAATTTGGGAGAACCTAAAAACTTTCTCTACAGGCTAGGTTCCCACGATCCATCACATATGGATTTTTGTTATAAACAAATGATGCCATTGCCAACGCATTTCTTTACTGGGCAGTGTGGCAGGAGTTCCGCGTCAGTGTTGTTTTATCGCTACTCTGAGTCTATCGATGGAGAAATGTCTCCACGTTTTAGGACTCACTTCATAAAGCTGTCACATCATGTTTTTCATTCCTATATCTGTGCATTCCATGGAAATTCGTCAACATTTTTAGCATAATCTTATCAGGCAAGTTTTATAATTAAAAAAAAGAAACACTATCATAAATTTGCATTTATTGTTAAATTGTTTTATAATTGGTGGCGTCTTTCCTAAGATTCCTTTTGAACAAAACAAAGGCACAACAATGAAGGGCATGTATACTGACTGAAAGGACGCTCATCATGGACAGAGGCGTGAAAGAAGAGATAATGCTGCCAGGCAAGAAGCTGACCCAGCACCCTAATCCCAACCCTGAAACTGGCGGGGAAAGCACAAGCAGTTCTGTCACGGAAACACTGCTGCAGAGGAAGAATATGAATCTAGAGAATTTAACAGCCCGCCGGAGAACAAATTCGTCATTGGTTTTAAACAGCAGCATCTTCAAAAATAATTTTGTGTCTCACTTACTGACAGCTTTCGCTTGTTTGTTGTCGAAACACATCTTGTGGACCATACCAAAAACTTGCAGTGATCTTGGAGCTAGGCCATTGCTTACCATTGCGTGCCTTGCCCATCACTATCATTTGCTTGCTTCTTATTCAATGTTTTTCCCGACCGTGGAGGAGAAACGTTATTGAAAACACCCACATCATGTTTGTATATGATTTATTGTAGACAGTGCTTTAAATGGGCAGACGCTCTCCGGTACTGTGTACCTGCACTACTTTCATGTGAAAGGGAGAGTGGCTGCACTTCTCAGCAGTGCTCAGTACTTATAATGTCAGAGTACACACGTTTCTCAATACTAAACAGTTGGTGAGTACCTGCTCTTCTATATGTAAGAGCAGAAAGACTGCGCCAATATTGGCACATTTGTCTTCACTGACATTTTTAGGTTGTGTAGGATGCATTGAATTAAGGGTAAATGTACCACCCCCCCTGCCCCCCCCCCCCCTACTACTTCTAATTTTCAGTTTTAGGCATATTACCTGAACTATGTGTTTCTTTTTGCCATTTCAAAATTAAAGCAAGCACTGGCAAAGCCAATATTTCTTGGCAATCCTGGAGCTACAGGCGTTGGCAATGTAAATGCATTTGTATGGCTCTGGGCTTTTTTTCTTGATATTCACAAATGCATTACTATTGCCAACGCCTGTAGCTCTAGGATTGCTTGGGGCTGCCACGGAGCCCATTGTATTTTTTCCTTTTACTCTGACTCAGCCTGAGTCACAGTGAAAGGAAAAGGACTGCTTTAAGGGCCTTTTCCCCCTCCCTTCCTTTTTAGGGCTCGGCCTACGTCACCACTGCGTCAGCAGTGGGGCGGAGCTCCGAGCCGTATTGTTAAGGGGCTCAGAATCGTGCAGTAAAAATTCCTCAGTGCGCGAGATTTTTCAGTAGTTTGTTTTGCCATCTGCATGGTAATTGGTCCTCGCGGTGACGTGTTTCTAGTAGCCTTCACGCAATAGGCCATATGGATTTTCACTTCGGCACTTCCGCCATATTCTGTGTGGTTATGCACACGGCAGTGCAATAAATTATCAATTAGAGCTGTCAGGGTGCTGCGGTAATAGAATCCAGATGGTCGGGGCGCATTCACCAGTGTGCCGTGAGTTTTCCGGGCGCGCGTTCGTCTGCATCCTTTCATGTGTAAGTGTTTGCCTTTCGCCAGATGCCGGCTCGCAGAGGCCTCTAACATCGCCTCTCCCCGCCTGCTCCTCACTGCAGCCCCCACCACTGGAAACGACAGGCTGGGAGCTCACAGAAGCCTCTGACACCGCCTCTCCCAGCCTGCTCGTCCTTTCAGCCCCCACCGCTGGAATTCATATTAAAAGCATGCTTTGATATACATAGATATGCTCACACATCAATGACCATTATTGTGAAGCCTGCTCGTCCTTTCAGCCCCCACCGCTGGAATTCATATTAAAAGCATGCTTTGATATACATAGATATGCTCACACATCAATGACCATTATTGTGAAGAGGCATACTTAATAGACCCATTTCACTCCTCTATTGGAGACGACAGTATATGTGGGCCACTGGTGCCCATGGTCCTTATATAATCACGAGCAATACTGCACTGTAGATACCAAATACATCATAACAGTGTATAGGAATTTGTTTGATTTATGGTGGATGAACCGTCCAGCCAGCAGAGCCTCACTAGGTGATGGCCATCTTGCACCTAGTGATAAGATGCCCCCAACCCCCCCCTCCGTCAATGACATCCTTAATGACATCACTAATGACAAATCAAGTGACATCCTTGATGATATCAATGATGGCATCATCCGGAGAATGTGAGTGCAGAGTTCAGAGTGCAGAGTGCAGAGTTCAGAGTGCGGAGTGCAGATTGAGAGTGCGGAGTGCAGATTGTGAGTGTAGAGTGCAGATTGAGAGTGCAGAGTGCAGATTGTGAGTGCAGATTGAGAGTGCGGAGTGCAGATTGTGAGTGGAGAGTGCAGATTGAGAGTGCAGAGTGCAGAATCAGAGTGCAGAGTGCAGATTCAAAGTGCAGATTCTGAGTGCAGATTGTGAGTGCAGAGTGCAGATTCTGAGTGCAGTTTCTGACTGCAGATTGTGAGTGCAGAGTGCAGATTCTGAGTGCAGTTTCTGAGTGCAGAGTGTGAGTGCAGAGTGCAGAGTGGGCGTGCAGAGTGGGAGTGCAGAGTGGGAGTGCAGAGTGCAGAGTTCAGAGTGCAGAGTGCAGATTCAATTCTGAGTGCAGAGTGTGAGTGCAGAGTGCAGATTCAGAGTGCAGAGTGTGAGTACAGAGTGCAGTTTCTGAGGGCAGAGTGTGAGTGCAGATTCAGAGTGCAGAGTGTGAGTGCAGAGTGCAGATTCAGAGGGAAGAGTGCAGAGTGCAGATTCAGAGGGTAGAGTGCAGATTGTAAGTGCAGAGTGCAGATTGTGAGTGCAGAGTGCAGATTCTGAGTACAGATTCTGAGTGCAGATTGTGAGTGCAGAGTGCAGATTCTGAGTGCAGATTGTGAGTGAAGAGTGTAGATTCTGAGTGCAGTTTCTGAGTGCAGTTTGTGAGTGCAGAGTGCAGATTCTGAGTGCAGTTTCTGAGTGCAGAGTGTAAGTGCAGAGTGCAGAGTGTGAGTGCAGAGTGTGAGTGCAGAGTGCAGAGTGGGAGTGCAGATTGTGAGTGCAGAGTGCAGATTCAGAGTGCAGAGTGTGAGTACAGAGTGCAGTTTCTGAGGGCAGAGTGTGAGTGCAGAGTGCAGATTCAGAGTGTGAGTGCAGAGTGCAGAGTGTGAGTGCAGAGTGCAGAGTACAGATTCAGAGGGAAGAGTGCAGAGTGCAGATTCAGAGGGAAGAGTGCAGATTGTGAGTGCAGAGTGCAGATTGTGAGTGCAGAGTGCAGATTGTGAGTGCAGATTCTGAGTGCAGATTGTGAGTGCAGAGTGCAGATTCTGAGTGCAGATTCTGAGTGCAGATTGTGAGTGAAGAGTGCAGATTCTGAGTGCAGTTTGTGAGTGCAGAGTGTAGATTCAAAGTGCAGATTCAGAGTGCAGATTCAGAGTGCAGATTCAGAGTGCAGATTCAGGGTGCAGATTCAGAGTGGAGAGTTACAGTGAGTGCAAGAGTGAGTACAGAGACAGTGAGTGCAGAGTGACAGTGAGTGCAGAGTGAGTGCGAGAGTGACAGTCAGTGCAAAGTAAATGCAGAGTTACAGTGAGTGCAAAGTGAGTGTAGAGTGACAGTGAGTGCACAGTGAGTGCATATTGACAGTGAGTGCAGAGTGAGTGCAGAGTGACAGTGAGTGCAGAGTGAGTGCAGAGTGACAGTGACTGTAGAGTGAGTGCAGCGTGACAGTGAGTGCAAAATAAGTGCAGAGACAGTGAGTGCAAAGTGAGTGCAGAGTGACAGTGAGTGCGAGAGTGACAGAGAGTGCAGAGTGCGTGTAGAGTGACAGTGAGTGCAGAGTGAGTACAGAGTGACAGTGAGTGCAGAGTGACAGTGAGTGCAGAGTGACAGTGAGTGCAGAATGAGTGCAGAGTTACAGTGAGTGCAGAGTTAGTGTGTGCATAGTGAGTGTGTGCAGAGTGAGTGTGAGAGCAACAGTGAGTGTAGAGTGATTGCGAGAATGACAGTGAGTGCAAAGTGAGTGCAGAGTGACAGTGAGTGCGAGAGTGACAGAGAGTGCAGAGTGCATGTAGAGTGACAGTGAGTGCAGAGTGAGTGCAGAGTGACAGTGAGTGCAGAGTGAGTGCAGAGTGACAGTGAGTGCAAAGTGAGTGCAGAGTTACAGTGAGTGCAGAGTGAGTGTGTGCATAGTGAGTGTGTGCAGAGTGAGTGTGAGAGCAACAGTGAGTGCAGAGTGAGTGCGAGAATGACAGTGAGTGCAAAGTGAGTGCAGAATGACAGTGAGTGCAGAATAACAGTGAGTGCAGAGTGACAGTGAGTGCAGAGTGAGTGCAAGTGACAGTGAGTGCAAAGTGAGTGCAGAGTGACAGTGAGTGCGAGAGTGCGAGAGTGACAGAGAGTGCAGAGTGCGTGTAGAGTGACAGTGAGTGCAGAGTGAGTGCAGAGTGACAGTGAGTGCAGAGGGAGTGCAGCGTGACAGTGAGTGCAAAGTGAGTGCAGAGTTACAGTGAGTGCAGAGTGAGTGTGTGCATAGTGAGTGTGTGCAGAGTGAGTGTGAGAGCAACAGTGAGTGCAGAGTGAGTGCGAGAATGACAGTGAGTGCAAAGTGAGTGCAGAATGACAGTGAGTGCAGAATAACAGTGAGTACAGAGTGACAGTGAGTGCAGAGTGAGTGCAAGTGACAGTGAGTGCAGAGTGAGTGCCGAGTGACAGTGAATGCAGAGTGAGTGCAGAGTGACAGTGAGTGCAGAGTGAGTGCAGAGTGACAGTGAGTGCAGACTGAGTGCCACACACACCAACAGCTGACAGTGCACCAGCCACTCTTTCAATTGGCACAATCATCAACAGCTGTCAGTGCACCCTTTCACCAACCACACGCATTACCATCCAGCTCTGTACGCTTGACAGCCACACTCACTAACAGCTCTTACTGCACGCTACCACCAGTCATACACACCTCAAGCCACCACTACGCGCTTCCACCAAACACACACACCAACAGCCATCACTGCACAATTCCTACAGGCACACACATCCACCACACATCAATGCACACACCAATTGATAACGCATCCACCAATTAATATTTTACCTATCGCACTATGCTGCACTTTACCTTTTAATGATATTGCGTTAAAGTGCAGCATGCCACCATTGATAACATTCCAATCCAACACACATATCTCCAACACACACCACATGTTTCCACTCCAAAACACATGACTAAAACACATTGCCATTTACAATGCCAATATCTCTAACTCAAACAAACCCGAATGCATTCCTAATGCTTGTTTTATGAGGAATCCGATGAATAATAAAAGCTGAAGGCTATGGTAGGGCTTTTGGGTCAAGGGCTGGCATTTGTGCAACAGTGAAGGATTCTGGGAAAGAAAAATGATAAATCAGAGGAATGGGCAAGAGAGAAATAGAAAGAGGGGACAGAGACAGAAAGGAAACAAAATGTATATAGGTGAGAGAAAGAAAAACAGGGAAGAAAGAAAAAAAGAAACGAGTAGAAGGATGAAAACCGTCTGGGACCCTTGGATTTGGTGAACCTCAGCACATTAGTAGTACTTTTTTGGGATTCTTACATTTCATAACGACCTGGAAAATATTTTGGTTTTAGAAAATGTTTTACAAAAATCCGCTGTAAATCTCAATGTTTGGCACTTTAAAACATTTCTTAGGAGCAGAGCAGCCATTCACCACCACCACCAACAATTTTATTATAAGAGTGAAGGTTATTTTATGTTTTTTTGACTACTCCCTTCCGTGCTAATATTTGTGAATCGCGCCACTCTGTCACTGGGATGGGTAACTATTCCTTCAAAAGTTTAATCACAAAATTAGCGGCCCGGGCTGTACCCAATAAGACACATATCTTCGGGTTAAATCACTGCCGTCCCGTTTTGGCACACACTGCAGACCCCACCACCACTGCAGCACACACCTGATGCCTGGGATCCCTGACTGCAGAACCAGAACAATAACACTTCCAACAAACCTAGACAGCTTTCCACTCTAAAGAAAGAGGGAGAGAAAAATATGTGGGTGAAATGAACAATGGCCCAGATGCATCAAGCTTAAATCCGCTCGCAAAGGGGCAGATTCTCAGAATCTGCCCCTTTGCGACCGGTATTTTTGCATTTGGGATGCAACATCCCAAATGCAAAAATCGCAATTTAAAAAATCGCAAAATTGCGATTTCTTAAATTGCTATTGCATTTAAGGAATCTCAAATTGAGATTCCTTAAATTCAATGCATCAAAGTAAAAAAATTAGCGATTTCGCTAATAGGGGGCTCAAATTACCATGAAGTTGAACTTCATGGTAATTTGCAAAAACTTTGGAAAATGCACTAAAATGCCTTTTTCATCAGTTTCATGTTGCGCACACACATGCCCTAAGGGCATGTGTCCGCGCAACATATGTGCACCGAACAATTTCAGGGGTGCAACAGGGTGTCCTTTGGACACCACTGCACCCTTGAAATCGCATTCTCAATTTGCGATTCGCTAATTGCGAATCGCAAATTGAGAATTTCTTCCCATTCATTCCTATGGGCCTCTAGGCCCTTAGGAATGAATGGGGAGGTATTCCTTAATTGCGACTCGCAATTTGCGAGTCGCAATTAAGGAATTTTAAGAAATCGCTATTTTTAAAGTGATTCCTTCATGCATTGCATTTTGCAATTCCTTATTAGCGATTCCTTATTTTTCGTTAATAAGGAATCGCAAAATGGATGCTTGATGCATCTGGGGGAAAGATCATAAAGTAATAAGAGGTGAAGGCTGACGTCAATGCCAGCTCACACCCCCCCACCCGCCCCCTGCCCGGACTTGTGCGTCGAGCCAGCTGATCTTGCAGTGTTGCCTTTTTTTAGGTCTCGTCCTTTACCATTCCGAAGGAATGGGAAATGGCGAGAATTCAAGTGCTCGAACTGATTGTCAAACCACCGCATTTTTTCGTGGCGTTTTCTTCAAGTGCACGTGGCCACAGGCACGCGCTTTTGGCCCATACACTTTCATGGCCATCTGTTCCTCAATGTCCCTCCCACCCTTCGTTTGATCTTGCCGCGAGTTCAGGCTAATGGCCCTCCCCCAGCACAGAGCGTGCATCGCGGCCGCACAGCACATCAAAGGGCTTCTCCCAGCGTGTGCTGTGCGGCTTCTCCTCCCCTAATTATGTGGCCGGCCGTACTTGTGTTTCCCGGCCGCTTCCCGGCCGCTCTTGTATTTAATTAGCAGCAGCAGCATTTCTCCTGCGCCAGGCCACATCAAAGGCTCTGTGCCACTTTCACCCACACAGCAACACTTACAGACACGCAACGCCACTCACACCCACGCAAGCCCACTATCATCCACGCAACACCACAATCACACACGCAACGCCACTCACACACGCAACGCCGCTCGAAAAAGAAACGCCACTCACACACGCAACGCCACTCACACACGCAACGCCACTCACACACGCAACGCCACTCACACACGCAACGCCACTCACACACGCAACGCCACTCACACACGCAACGCCACTCACACACGCAACACCACTCACACATGCAACGCCACTCACACACGCAACACCACTCACACTCGCAACGCCACTCACACACGCAACGCCACTCACACATGCAACGCCACTCACACACGCAACGCCACTCACACATTGTGGGTGCAGATTGTGGGTGCAGATTGTGGGTGCAGATTGTGGGTGCAGATTGTGGGTGCAGATTGTAGGTGCAGATTCAGAGTGCAGATTCAGAGTGCAGATTGTGGGTGCAGATTGTGGGTGCAGATTGTGGGTGCAGATTCAGACTGCAGATTCAGACTGCAGATTGTGGGTGCAGATTGTGGGTGCAGATTGTGGGTGCAGATTGTGGGTGCAGATTGTGGGTGCAGATTCAGAGTGCAGATTTAGAGTGCAGATTCAGAGTGCAGATTCAGAGTGCAGATTCAGGGTGCAGATTCAGGGTGCAGATTCAGGGTGCAGATTCAGGGTGCAGATTGTGGGTGCAGATTGTGGGTGCAGATTGTGGGTGCAGATTGTGGGTGCAGATTGTGGGTGCAGATTGTGAGTGCAGATTCAGAGTGCAGATTCAGGGTGCAGATTCAGGGTGCAGATTCAGGGTGCAGATTCAGGGTGCAGATTCAGGGTGCAGATTGTGGGTGCAGATTGTGGGTGCAGATTGTGGGTGCAGATTGTGAGTGCAGATTCAGAGTGCAGATTCAGGGTGCAGATTCAGGGTGCAGATTCAGGGTGCAGATTCAGGGTGCAGATTGTGGGTGCAGATTGTGGGTGCAGATTGTGGGTGCAGATTGTGGGTGCAGATTGTGGGTGCAGATTGTGGGTGCAGATTCAGAGTGCAGATTCAGAGAAAATTCAGCAGCACCACCACCATTGCAATGCAATAGGTCTCGTTTTAACGCAAATTTAAGCTATAGGCCTTGTAAATGACAAAGCCTTTTATTTATGTTCCAAAAACCAGAACGCAAAAATAAAGGGCATTATCATTTACAATGCTAATAGTTCAGACTCGCGTTATTGCGAGACCTATTGCATTTCCAATGCTTGTTAATGAACTAACTTTGTTGTGACTAGACTCTGCCAGAATTCACAGGCGATGGGGCAGGAAACAATGACGGGAACTGCAGCTCTTATTGGGGAAAAGAAGGATTGCTGCCTCCGGGACTGTTTTAGTGTTCCAATTTATGAGGGAAACAGGAGTATGGATAGATCACTACCCTCATGTTTATTTTCTCCCTTCGCCACGGACCCTTCTTGCTGTGCACAGTGCGATTTATAACAAGCGTTTCATTTGCTATGAAATAGGTTTCGCATTAACGCGGGTTTAAACTATTGGCATTATAAATGACAATGCCTATTTTTTTGTTTTTTAAAACATGAATAAAAGGCATTGTCATTTACAATGCCAATAGCTTAAACTCACGTAAATGCGAGACCTATTGCATTGTAAATGCTTGTTCTCAGGGCAGCACCGACCAACTACAGTTAGCTTCCACTTTCATTCGTCCTCTCTTGCTCCAGGGTACTCTTTTGGCTGTTTCCGGAGCATCATGACTTCAGCTGCAGCCACTTTGCTTTTTGCCCGTCACGCCACGTAAGTGAAATCGTTTTTTCCCTACATTTTGTCCGTTGCTAAGATTTGTAATTCAACTTGGGTAAAAGTGTTTTGGGGGGGCTTTGCTTGTTTGAGTAGGGAGAGCTGGACTCCGGTGCTTACATGCAGCATGCCATGTAGGGTGACCAACTGGCATTGGTGTAAATTCAGGACGGTGAGTGTAAAAATTCAGGACAAAGGGTCAAAATTCAGGACACAAATTCAGGACAGGAGGTCAAAATCCAGGACAAAACTTCAGGACAATAGGTACGTTTTACAGACATATCAGAGGTCGCGCAATAGTATATAAGTAAGCCCAGCCATTTCCAAACATATTCAACCATTTGCAAACCTATCCATCATGTATCCTTCCATCTATCATTTCACTCATCCATCCCTTCATCCATCCCCTCATCCATCCTTTCACTCATCCTCCATTATCCATCCATCCACCCTTTCACCCTATCCATCTGTACACTTATCCATCCACTCTTCATCCCATCCATCCACTCATCCATTCAGCCATTTACCCTTTCACCAATCCAGCCATCCTTTCACTTACAAATCCTTCCACCCATCCACTCTTTTAGTCATCCATCCTCCCTTTCTCTCTCCATTGACCCTTTCACTTAGCCATCCTTCCTTCCATCCATCCACCCACTCATCCACTCATGAATCCATCCACCCTATCATTCATCCATCTATCATTTCACTCCTTCACACATCTATTCATCCTTTTGTCCATCTACCCTCCCTTTCACTCACTCATCCTCTTACATCCACCCTTTCACTCATATGTCCAGTCATTCACCCTTGCACTTATCAATCCATCCATCTTTTCATTCATCTACCTACCCACCCATCATACACCCAACCATCAACCCACCCACCATCCACCCACCCATCCATCCTTTCACCCACCCACCATCCAATCCACTGATCCATCCTTTCACCCACCCACCATCCACCCACTCATCCATCCATCCATCCACCCACCCATCATCCATCCTTTCACCCACCCACTCTCCAGCCATCCATCCTTTCACCCATCCATCATCCATCCATCCGTCCTTTCCCTCATCATCCATCCATCCTTCCCCTCATCATCCATCCATCCTTTTCCCTCATCATCCATCCATCCTTCTACCCACCCGCTCAACATCCATCCATCCCCTCATCATCCATCCATCCATCCCCTCATCATCCATCCATCCTTTCACCCACCCCCTCATCATCCATCCCCTCATCATCCATCCATCCTTTCACCCACCCCCTCATCATCCATCCATCCTTCCCCTCATCATCCATCCTTTCACCCACCCCCTCATCATCCATCCATCCTTCCCCTCATCATCCATCCTTCCCCTCATCATCCATCCATCCTTCCCCTCATCATCCATCCATCCTTCCCCTCATCATCCATCCTTCCCCTCATCATCCATCCATCCTTTAAGCCACCCATCCATCCATCCCCTCATCCATCCCCTCATCCATCCATCCCCTCATCATCCATCCTTCCCCTCATCATCCATCCTTCCCCTCATCATCCATCCATCCTTTCACCCACCCATCCTTCCCCTCCATCCATCCCCTCATTCATCCATCATCCATCCATCCTTCCCCTCATCCATCCATCCTTCCCCTCATCCATCCATCCCCTCATCCATCCATCCTTCTCCTCATCCATCCATCCTTCCCCTCATCCATCCTTCCCCTCACCCATCCCATCCATTTATCCTTCCCCTCATCCATCCATCCTTCCCCTCCATCCATCCACCCTTCTCCTCATCCATCATCCTTCCCCTCATCCATCTTTCCCCTCATCCATCATCCAGCTACCCTTCCACCCATACATCCAGCTATTTACATTTTCTCTCCATCCTTCCCCTCACTCACTCATCAATCCATCCATCCTCTCTCATTATTTTTTTTTTTGCAGAGTTTTATATAGCGCGAACTAGACCCGAACCGAATCAGGTATCAGAGCGCTTTACATATCACCAGTTACGTTACATGAGGACACACATTCATTTTAGGCACGGTGAGATTAAGCGATTTGCCCAGAATCACAGGAGGTTTTGGCGTCGTTACCGAGCCTCGAACCCAGATCCCCAGGTCCAAGGTGGAGCGCCCTAGCCGTTAGGCCAACTCCTCTCCCCATTTATTCAATCTTTCATTCATCCATTCACCCTTTCACTAATTCATCCTGCCATTCACCCATCCCTTCACTTACTCGCCCACCTTTCCATATTAATTTTGAGCTGAGCGGGGGGCGCTAGAGGGCGCACTGCGGAATGGCTGTCTGAACAGACAGCTCCGCCGGACGGACTAAACATCGTGTCATTATTAACACTCAATGCTCCCGAAAATATGATAGCGACACGACCAGAGGTGGCTAACCAGATGGAGAACGATCGGTGAAAGTCTGGGACCTCGAGGTGCGGATCTTCGTGCTGGAATTTATGGAAGTTTTGAAAAGCCGGAGGTCACGGGGCTTGAAGCAAGATGGCGGCTGCGGTGCCTCGGACCTGACGGACCCAGCAACGGGCGCGAGAGTGTTCCTGGAGACTCTCCGCGAAGCCGGCGCTGAATGGCTGCAGACTGCAACACGCTAGTGGTAAGGCGCATGGGTCTTACTTTTCTTCACGGACCAAGAGGGCTCTAAATGCACGCTGAACGTGAGTACACTGCACGGGCACTGCGCGGCTGAGACACCCGCCGCCCTTCGGCGCATATAACGGACAGTGGCTCATGTATCGCGCTTTCACCTTTAATGCTCCCGCACATGAAGCGCCCACAACGAGTACTCCTTAACGGCACTAACGGACTCCAATACCGGCACAGTGGCAAACACAAATTTGGCGCGCAGTCGGCTCACAAGATGGCGGCGCCCACTGCCTGCAGCAGCGTCATTACCGGACACCCCACCGCATTGGAGGTCACCAAATTAGTAGCGCTGCTGTGGTATTAACCGCGCACTGCCGGGGTCACAACAACGCAAGTTAGAGAAACCCCCAACCTTGGCGAAGCCCCTCGCACTGCCGACCTGTGCACATCCTGGCTACACTACGCTTCCCAAAGGCGCTACACACCCTTCTGGCACAAATTACCACCCGGAACCAGGCAGCTGATTGCGGAGACGCACTCAGTGAGGCGCGGCGAGAGGCCACTGGATCTAAATGAACGCATGTTGGTAGTGCCTCGAGGCCAACGGTGACACGCGCCATCAACACCCGGGACCAAGGCAAAGCGCGTGGCACTATAACGGACAACGCAGCACAGAGGTTTTAAGCAAGGGTAAAAAAGTGCTAGAGTGCGACAATCACGGCGATCTCCCTTAAGCGCGACTGGTAGTATATGCAAAAAGGGGGTGGTGATGGACAGAGTATCTGAGTTCATCTGGTAGTATATGCAGCACCATCCAACTCCATGGCAAATGTATAACGCATGACCTCCTAATACAGGGGAACGGTCTGTTGGCAAGCAGGTGCGGTACACATCCCGGGAAGTGCACAGGTCACGCGAGAAACGCACCGCAGTACAAGCTGTGAAATAAAGTTCATGCAGGGATACCCGACCATTGCTTTGAGACGTGTGGGACGTGCGGCGAGGACTGAGTGGGTGTGGCACGTCGAGCACGATCTGTGACCTGCGTGTAAAGGAAAGAGACCACTGCCAGACAAGAGTTTGCTTGGAGGCCACTATCGGACCGGGAGGTATGATCATGTACCGGCCCTAAACAACCGCATGTTCACCACGAACCTACACACGACGGACCAAGGCGATTCACAGAGCACTGCGGTCAACTGCCACGGCACCGCCGAATTGCAGTGACTGACGAACTTGACCCAATACAGCCAGCCCACTGCACTGTACCGCGCTCTGCAACGACTAGGCAGGACTAGTCACAAGATGGGCAAACCAGACAAGCAGCAGCCCAAACTTAGCTTCGAAACCCGCAGGACCACCAGGACACCCTCATCACACTCGGATACTGAAGCGGAATCATCAGGTGCGACAACGAGCAACATGGAAGCTATTCTGAAGTCTATCCAGTCCACACTACAAGACATGAATGGCAAATTGGATCATCTCACGTCCAGAGTTGACAATATGGCAGCGAAAATGGACAAGCACGGCGAGCGGCTGGATGAGGTGGAAACACGAATCTCTGCTGTGGAGGATGAAGCACGAACGAGCACGTCCAAATGCACGGGGTTTGAGAAGATACTGGAGGTCATCAAATCCAAGTCAGAAGATTTGGAAGCTAGGTCGAGACGCAACAATATTCGCATAGCGGGGGTACCAGAATCTACAAACACCGGAAAGATGGAACTTTATGTGGAAGAATTATGCACGACACTTTTTGGAAAAGACTCACTATCCCAAGTGTTCATCGTGGAACGGGCCCACCGCACACTGCCGCCATGTCCACCGCCAGGGACGCCACCCAGGCCGATTGTCGCGCGTGTACTGAACTACCGGGACAGGGACATGATTCTGCGACTGGCTCGCGACCACAAGGACCTTACGTTTCAAAACAACAAGTTAGAGTTCTACCCGGACTTTACAGTAGCGGTCCAACAGGCCCGCAAAGAATTTAACACGGCGAAAGCCAAGCTGCGCGATCTGAAGGTGGAATATGCTATGCTGTACCCTGCAAGGCTGAAAGTGACTTGGAAAGGAAAATCAACGTTACTCACTTCACCTAAAGCGGCCAACGACTTTATCAAGAAGATCACTTCCTCATGTAGAAATGATAGAGGCGACAACCAGGAGGAAGATATTGAGTGAAAGGTCATACCTAGCAGACGCCACAAATGTACATATAATGGATCAGAGAACTAGCTATGTCCAGTGGGTTGCACTGACTCCACCCCCTCAGGAACTCATAGGGTGAATGAAACTCACTGCCAACGGCGAGCCTGACACGGTGAACAGGTGCTTAGGCTGATCTGCGGATGTGTGTAGGGGTGGGAGTCACACACGGGTAGCTGGTGACACGAGATTTTAGTCCACGTACGGATACGGCAAAAACCTGGTAAACTACACACTGTAGGCAGTTTACTGCACGTGATGCGCTCCGAAGGGCAGTTGTGGAATGCGTGTGTAGGTTGTTGCAGGGGGGATTGTACTTTACACTCAGGCTCAGCTTTCGCCCATCCACAGAACTAGACATCGTAGAACCTGATGGTACCTGGTGGGAACGGCTGCCCGTGTCCGGAACTAAACTACAACGTGGGTGCACCATTGTAATGGTCTACAACAGCGAACTTAGGCATTAGGCATGGACGCATGATTAATAATGACCACACTAGTTACTGTATTTTCCTTGTTACTCCAGCACAGAGAGGGTGGAGGGTGAGGGCGCAATCGGCTATGTCAGTGCTGCCTTGCAGGTATGGATTTACCTCCCACATCACATACTGCACTCACTTGCGTTGAGTTGACCTTCGGCCACTTGAACTCACTTGTCCTTCTTTGTGTAACAGTTGTTCGTGCTGGGTCCACCCCTCCATCGTGAACACATGGTACGTGGCTGGGAAAGGGCACTGGCAGATGGCGAAGTTGACGATTTGTAGTTTCTACTGTAACTAAATGTTAAGTAACCACCTACTGTTCATTCACGGACATAAGAGGAGAGTTATAAATGTAGTCCGTCCACATCCGACAGTTCGGATGGAGACGTGTTGCTCAGGCGGACCCCCACATGGGTGTTCCCCAACACAGTTCTATGCAATGGGATTGTTCGAAGGGGGTATGGCCTCCGCAGGTTTGGGCTGCTGTTGTGGGTGGGGGGTGGTCGGGGGGTATGTAGTTACTAGTTATGGATCAAACCACTTGAGATGCACTGCCTACATCCGTTTATGTTGTATATATTGCTCTCATTGTGATGCTAATGACAAATTGATACGTTGCATTATGCAGGCATACGGCCGGGCCACACACGGTTACAAACCTGGAACACACTACAGTTTCACATGGCTGTGACAGACATAAGTGCCAAGCAACTTAATCTTCTAACATGGAACATTAGAGGTTACACCAATCCCAAGAAAATTCGCCAAATCCTCGCATCACTTGACAGATGGCATATAGACATAGTTATGTTTCAGGAGACACATGCTGCCCCGCATATGCACACCCAGGTCGGGAGGAGATGGGCTGAATCAATACACTCATCCAAATACTCTTCCTATGCTAGAGGGGTTTCCATCCTGGTGCGAAAGGGAACACACTTCACTGTTGATGCAGTCAAGGAAGATGCAAATGGCCGCTACGTCATACTAAAAGGAAGGGTGAGGGGCAGACAGGTGACGTTAGTCAACACATATGGTCCTAACACAGATGACCCGGAGTTTTTTAATGAAATCTGGCAACAGCTCTGTCCCGAAGACACACATACTCTGTTGTGGGGTGGGGATTTTAACATCGCTCTAAATTACACCATGGACAGGTCAGGCGACACGATCGAACATCACACAAGGGCCCGCGACAAATTACACGATATAATAGATGACTTAAACATCAAAGACTTATGGAGAGCGCGACACCCATTAGCGAAGGAGGCCACGCACACGTCAGTAGTACATGGCAGCTGGTCGCGCTTAGATTACTGATTGGGATCTGAGGATACACTACTGTGGACCAGCGCGATAACACACTTGCCTAAAACACTGTCGGATCACAACCCGGTTAAGCTGTCCCTGAACATCCCCGATTACACGCCTCCTCCGTATAGCTGGAAATTTAATGCAGCAGTGCTCACAGATTTAATCTATGCAGACACAATCGAGAAAGCCATTCGTGAATTCTTTCTTCTCAATGAGGACTCCACAGACGACGCGGGCCTCTTGTGGGAAGCGTTCAAAGCCACTATACGTGGTGTGTGTATTAGTACGACCGCAGGGATACTGCGTGATATTAGAACACAAATATCCAGATGTAAAACTAAACTACAGGCACTGGAGAAACACTACGAGATTTCCCACCGTCAATCAACCCTTAGTGAAATAAGAGACACCCTAACAGAACATGGCCAATTTGCGGCGGATGAAATCAAATACCTCAGTAAAAAGCACATTGCAAGGGCATACGGGGAGGGAGGACGTCCGGGGAAGGTGCTAGCAGCTAAAATTTGTACGGGCCGTAAGTCAACTACCATCACGCAGGTGAAGGGAAAGGATGGTGTATCTTATACGGATCACCAGGGCATTCTGAAATGCTTTGTTCAAAATTATGGTGAGCTGTACAAGTCCTGTCCAGTGGCTTCAACGCAAGAAACTCTGGACTACTTGGATGATATCGCTATTGCATGGCTATCAGATGCACAGAGACAATACCTGGCCCTTCCTGTCACGGTGGAGGACGTTACTGAGGCGATCCGGTCCCTCCCGAACGGCAAGGCGCCGGGGCCGGACGGATTCACTTGTGAATTCTACAAGAAATACGCAGATCTCCTGGCCCCCCGTCTAGTCGCCATGTTTGGGGATGCACACGACGCTCAGATATTGCCGGCTACACTGCGGGAAGCTATGCTCATTGCATTACTCAAACCGGGAAAAGATGAAACGGACTGCGCCTCATACAGGCCTTTGTCGTTACTAAATGTGGATTCAAAGATCCTTGCCAAAATTCTAGCCACAAGATTACAACCGCTTATGCCTAATCTAGTCCTTCCGGACCAATCTGGGTTCATCCCCTCGAGGAATACGGCGCACAACACTAGGTCGTTGTTTGCAGTTTCCCACTACCTAGCACCCTCGACTAAAGCGGTGGCAGTGATGCTGGACGCCGCAAAGGCCTTTGACTCCATTGAGTGGTCATATTTGTTAACTATACTTCAGAGAATGGGATTTCCCCCCATGTTCCCACAATGGATTCAACTACTGTACACCCGGCCTGTTGCCAGAGTCAAAATCAATGGTTACGTATCCAATGCTTTTAATATAGAGCGCGGGACGAGACAGGGATGCCCGCTCTCCCCCCTCCTTTTTGCCATCGCGCTAGAACCCCTAGCGTGTTTGGTCCGACAGAGAAACCATCACCTGGCGCTCCAGTTCCCCAGCAGGCCACTGCATATCTCCCTATACGCCGATGATATGCTTCTATATGTGCGCGATCCGGCCGTAAACCTGGACCCGCTACTTAGGTTGTATATTAAATTCGGAGGTTACTCTGGCTTACAAATTAACTGGGACAAGTCCCTGCTATTTCCACTAACAGACACGACAATGCCACATACGAGCGAATACCCGCTCGAATGGCACACGGACCCGGTGCGCTATCTAGGGATTTGGTTCCACCGTGACCCGGAGCTGGTGATTAGAACGAACTACGGCAGGGCCGTAGACAATTTGGAGGACAGGGTCAAGAGGTGGATCCAGCTTCCACTGTCATTGGCCGACCGCATCGCAATTGTTAAGATGGTGGTCCTCCCTAAGCTCCTGTACCTATTCAACAACATACCGATTCCGCCCCCAAAGGAAGTCTTTAATAGAATGACTAAACTAGTGTTACAACTGATCTGGGCGGGTAAACAAGCACGCATTAAACTGTCGATATTGGCACTGCCACATGCAAGCGGAGGATGGGGAGTTCCGGATCTACTGCTATATTACCTTTGTGCGCAGGCACATTATGCACATCACTGGTATCACCCGACACCTTATTTAACTCACTTGGCGGTGGAGGAGGGGGATGCCAGCCCGGTCCCACTTGATGCCATCTTCACTCACAACAGGCCCCCATTACATGGTAAAGACATCAACACTATTGACGCTACGAATGCGGCCTGGAGACAACTGGGCAGACTGGCGGGCAAACTTCCACTCTACGCGCCAGCGTTGCCGTTGCATCACCATCCTAATCTCTCTGTTACCACAGAATCAGTAAGCATGAATTTACTAAAACGGGTAGGAATAGCGACTATGGGGGATCTATACAGGGACGGTGTATTACTGTCTGACCAAGATTTAGAATTCGTGCAGAACCCCACTCTGCTCTTCTCCTTCACAATACACAGACTAAAAGGCGCGATCAGGCAACACTTCACCACGTTCCCGGCAGAACCGCCTACACTAGATGCACTACAACTTGTTCTGACGACACCCAATACTAGACATCTCGTGTCACGACTTTATGCACAAATGCAGTCAGAAATAGGTCACAGGGCTACACGAGCACGGGAAAGATGGGACACGGTTCTAGAAACACCACTTACAGACAAAGACTGGGAGGTTACGTGCACACTGACAAGACTACTCACGCCAAATCGCAACCTGCGCATTATTCACTTCAAATACATCCATCAGGTGTACTATACCCCATCCAGACTACATAAATTCGGCCTGCGTGAAGATGCAAAATGTAAGAGATGCGGATACGATTCAGCCGACTTCATACACTTAGCTTGGTACTGTCCAAGGATACATCAATACTGGGCCGAGTTGGTATCTATGCTATCTGAAATGGTGGGAGTAACGGTAGACTGTACAGCACGCTGCTGCTTACTGGGACTACTGGGTGCAGTGACAGCGACGAAACGCCGATTCTGTGCGGTGGCACTGTTACTGGCTAAACGACAGGTGTCAATGAATTGGGAGAGCAAAAAACACCGTCAACTAAGCAATGGCTGAAAGATTTGGTTTATTGTCAGGATACTCTAAGTACATATGAAGAAATGTTGCCGGCTAGGTCTCGGCCGAAGGACTATTGGGTATACCTAACAACATACTTGAATGCGCGCAATGCGGATTAAGTGTATTCCAGGCGCCTTTAAGATGCTGCCATGGTCTCTTGTTACTGTATTCCAGCACATTTGGCATCACATTTGAAATATCGCGACAATGTACTCTGGTTGAGGAGAGCAGTAGTGGAATGATCCAGTTGAGTTGATTCGCTGTTCACTGTTTAAAATGTATAGAGTAAAACACTGAGACAAATAGCATAATGCACGCGGCCGGCCCTCAGTGGTTGTAGGCGACTTGCTGTGTGATAACGACACGACAAAGTACCGGGGCATGACAGCCCAAGGCTCGCATGTAACAGTACGCTGCCGACCTTATCTATTAAGGATGTGGGCTTTCAGCTGTGTTATTTTCTCATGCATATGTTTAATAAAGGTCTTGGAACAAAAAAATAAAATAAATAATAACATTTTGAGCTGAGCCCTTTTGAGAAGAGGCCCATCAAGAACTTCACCCTCGCTGCAGGGGCCGTTCCAGGACTGGGACAGAAGCCACCCAGGGCGGAGACAGGATCCACCACAGGGGGGGAAAAGAGCCATCACAGGCGGGGGGTGGACTGGAGCCATCACTGAGGGGAGGGCAGGAGCCATCACAGGAGAGGGAACAGGATCCACCAGGGTGGGCACAGGGGTGGGCATGCAGTATTGTAGTATCATCTTGGGCTCCTCGCCCCCTCCTGCACAAGACAACGAGAAGACAGGCTCTCTGTCCAAAATGCCATCCCCCACTGTGATGTACAGTATTTACAGGAGATACTCTAAGAGAACTGATTGAACTGATTGTCCTCCATACTTTGTTAATCAGTGTGGGTGCGATTGTGCCATTTCTTTATTGGATTACATTATAGACTGCATGTTTGAAGAACCGAGGTTTGCTTACAATTTAGTGACAGTAATTAAGCTCGGTGAAGAGAAGCGCACATGCGGCCTCGGTGTAATTAGGGGTGTAATCTGGCCGAGTCTAGGATGTTTGGGGCCCTGGGTAGAAATGGAATGTGTGAGCCCCCCTTTAAATAGCAGAGACATGATGCATTCAGGGCTGTTTGCATGTGAATAGATGCCCCTGCTCCTGAACCTGCAGCCCCTTCCTCTCAGTCACCTTCGAAGCACCTCTTAACAGGTCATCAAGGGCTGGAGGTGTGAGGGTTGCCATCCCGCTGTGCCTCTCCAATGCTGCTGAGTATCTGAGGAGCTTTGGTGCAGCATCGGAGTGAAGAAGGGAGGTGGGTGCAAGCTGTGCCGGCTTTAGGGTGGGGCAACCGGTGCCCTGTTAAAATGACGGACAAATGGGATGACAGACGTAGCCATTAAAGAATCCTTCACGGACAACGGACAGATTTACGTGAAATTTACGGACGGTTGGTCACCCTACAATGCCATGGGCACACGTCTGCCTGCACACAGGCGGCTCATCCTGCAAGCTTGAGAATATTGCCTGAGTGGAGGTTAGCAGCATCTCTTCATTGCAGCACAGTGCCCTCTTCATTTATTTGCTTCATCACAGTGATAATTGTGCCGTTTTTACGGAAGCACGCTGCTAGCCGGCATTGTTCATTTGCTGAACCCGCTGCCCTTAGGTTTTACGTGTATGACTGCAAATGTTTTTAATGGTGCACTGCCATTGTTTTTCTTTCTCTCTGACATAATCGAGTATATGTTTTAGTAGGTTTTTTGGGTGACTGTATTAGCACCTGGTCTCGAATGGTGCCTGCCCTAGATGGCTGATCTTAACACATCCTTACAATGACTAACACAGTTCCTTTTAAGGTCGAGCTAGATAATAGGTATAGCGGTATAGGCTTACAAGTCTTAAAACATCCTTTCTTCCAAGCTGGCGCTTCCATCTACGCACAATCCAAAACTTTCTTCACCAAAGTGTCAACAACACAGGAATGTAACTGAGGTGGGTGGGATGCCAGCAGTGTTAACAGATTGCGCCAAAAATACCGTAGACGCATCCTGTATAGCATATGCCTACCGATCTACAGAATTTGAAACGCTTGCTGCTGCCGCCAAAACTGCTCACAAACTCAACAACTTGGAGAACAAATCAATAGTTTTTTGGCAAATGAACTTTAACTTCTCATTAAAGCACACACTTATGCTTGGAAACGCTTTGTTCAAAGGAAACAAAACCACACGCCACAGTCTTGCACAAATATTGCACTTAGGCACTGTCTAACAAATGGCACATCAGTATGTACATCGTCACAATCACCTTTACAACAGTAACTCTTGCATGTAGTAAAACATTTTCTGAAAAGACTAGGGGGTATATTCACAAGAACATGTGATAACTACCGCAAGAGTAGCGTAACACAACTTTCAACATCGCAGGCTATCGCGGGAAAATAACCCTGTGTCAATGTGGAATTCATACTACGGCAGTAGTATGCGATAGTCTGCCGAAACCGCGGACAATGTCCGCTTTACGACCACCTCAATGGAGACAAAAACACAAACCACAACACCGAAAAATATGCGATGGGCCAACATGGCAACCAAAATTGACGCCATCCTTAGGTGTGTAGCCCCGCTCCATGGTCTCCAACGAGCCCTGACTGATATCGCTGGAGTCATGACGCGGTGAGAAGAACACCTGTCCACTCCAGTGGCTCCAGCAATACCAGTCGTGAGCTCGCACACATTCAGAGGCTCATGGAGGACAGGGTGCGGATGGAGGCGGAAAGGATGGCAGCCACCTCTGCACATCAGCGGAATGTAGCTGTGATCTACCATGCCCTGCAGATCCTCATCATGGCATTGGTGCCACAAGGAATGGCGATGTTGAATGCTGCAGCCCCCACACCATCCACATCTCTACCCCTTGTGTGTCTATGCCTCCCAGTGCAGCAGGCCTAACCACTCCGGCACCTGATGTTACAGAGCTACACAATGCGGCCGATAATCCACCACCGGCACCTGAGGTGTCATTGGCACACAGTGTGGGCGACAATCAACCTCCAGGACCCGAGGTGTCATTGGCACACAGTGTGTCCGACAATCCACCTCCGGCACCTGAGGTGTCATTGGCACACAGTGCGGCCGACAATCCACCTCCGGCACTTGAGGTGTCAGTCGCACACAGTGCCGCAGCCGGTAGAGCTACACCCCCAGGTGGGGCAGGGCACCCATCCGGGTACAAGGACGTGGATGGGATTGTGATCAGAAGGGCTCAGTAGCATTCATTACCGCCACCTGGCCTGTTCCTGGTTGGTCTTGCACATGGCCTCATGACCTTCCACTGAACCCCGATTCACTCAGATGCACTCACCTTGGACAGCGACATGTACCACCACATCCTGTTTGATGACCAATGACACGGCGACCAGACTGCTGACTGCCCCCCTCCTCTTCCACAGTACTTGTCTTCCACGGATGGACTCTGGCTGGTCCTCCACGGGCCAAATAGTTTGGTGTATTCGGCAGTGCCCTGTACCACTCCAGCTGCGGAACTACTCTGGATGGGTTGTATGATATTACAACGCATCCGTTGCAACGCATGCCTTTACCACGCATGCATTACAATGCGAATGCCTTTCCCACGCATAACCTTTAGCAGGAATATTCCTTTACCACACATATTTTTACACCGTTTTTCGTTGTAAAAGTATGCATGGTAAGGGCATACTCATGTTAAAGGTTATTCCCCTACCCCTAAACACTTCTTACAAATACCCCTCCCCTGCCCTTTACACTAAATTCGGACCCCTTTGTTTTTTTTATTCTGAAATTCCCCTTACCTCTCCACTTTGTCTCGTCTATCATCTGTTCTTCATGTTCTTTTTTTTTTCACGTTGCACATCGTTAAGAGGAAACGGAAGTGATACTTCTGTTTCCTCTAACGACGTCGATTGCCTTTATCAGATGCGTTTTTTTCGGGGGGAGCCCCCCCGCGCCCTCTTTTATACGAATCTCGTAGTAAAGGTATGCGTGGTAAAGGCTATTCGTGTTAACCACGCATGCATTGTAATGCATGCGTGGTTAATGTTATGCGTGGAAACGGCTGCGCTGTAATGGCCATTTCCCCTCTGGATGTGCAATAAACAACCAGTGACGCACTGCTGTGTCATGTCTTTCATCATTCATGTATGTATGTGTGGATGAATGTAGGGACAGTGATTTCCCTTTTGCCAATGTTGCTCATCTTGTGGGATGCCAGTCAGAGGGTGCTACATAGCGATGTGTGCACGGGTCCCATGGAGACCACAACAAGGACACACGCACCAGACACTTTCTCGTACGGACATGGACTGCACCATGCCCACTGACCACGAGTCATTTTTGCAAGCCCTGCGCTGTTCCGACATGCAGCATGCCAGACCACTCTGCTCATGCTCCCAGGGGGAGCTTAAGTGCTACCCGTCGCAGGCCTACTCACTGGTGTTGTGCAGGTCACTGGTCTAGTTGTCAGCATGTCACAGCCACTCCCTGAGGGTAGGTTTGCACACACACCACACAGGCATCACAGGCCATGAGACCCCGCAAATATAAGGGGCCGACAACGTCACATACCCCTCTGCCGGTGGTGACTGGATGATGGACCCGAGGCCTTGAGGCCAGCACGGGCCTACCACCACATGGCGCTAACTGGGGTTGAACAGTGTTTGTGGCACACGCTGCATTGTGGCCGGCACAGGCACCCTGCCATGGGACGGTGACTGGGGTTGGACAGGGTTTGTGGCACACGCTGCATTGCGGCCGGCACAGGCACCCCACCCCGGGACGGTGACTTAGTGTGCACTGAGTCATTGGCACCTTGAGCTGCTGAGTGGGTGTGCAGCCTGCGAGGATGCCCCGTACCGGCAGTCCTGACTGCTCAGGATTAGTGTGCCTTGCTGGACCGCAGTGTAGGCCACGCCAGCGGGCTGCGCGGGCCTACCGCCATGTGGCCTCGCTTCCAGGATCACAGAGTTAGTGGCACCCATTGGGCTGAGAAGCTGTGCAGGCTGCGATGTTACCGGGTGCCCTGGTATGTCCCATCCCATGGTATAATCAAGACCCAGCACCAAACGTGAGACCTGGTGGCCTGCACAGTGTGGGTGCATGATGTGGAGGGTACCATGTCTGTGGGCCCCCGGCTTGTGGCTGGCAGCGGCACGTGGTGGGACCTGCAGTCTACACGCCGGTAGCGGAAGGTGAGCAGTGAGGCCCGTGTGTGCATGGGTGGACATGCTCCGATGGGCTGCGAGAGGGGCTGGGATGCCTCTGCATGGGTGGGCGGGTGATGTTATCTTGTGCGTGTGTGTGTACTGTGGCAGTCATGTCTCTGGACTCTGTTTCAGATGACAGCTCTGTCTCTGATGTGTGACCTAGTGTACTGCTATACGTACCGGCAAGTGGTTGGAGACACACCGGTGGCAGCAGGTGAGCAGTGTGGCCTAGGTGCGCAGGGTCGGCTCTCTCTCTCTCCCCCTCTCCTCTTCTCTCTCTCTCTCTCTCTCCCCCTCTCTTCTCTCTCTCTCTCTCCCCCTCTCCTCTTTTCTCTCTCTCTCCCTCTCTTCTCTCTCTCCCCCTTTCTTCTCTCTCTCTCTCTCCCCCTCTCCTCCTCTCTTCTCTCTCTCTCTCTCCTTCACGCTCTCTGTGTACTTTGATGTGCGCAGGACACACCTTCTCATCATGTTTTTTGTCTTGCAGGCTGTGACCTACTGATTTTGTCGAGGGGAGCCGCCATGTGTCTTCATTCGATTTCTGTATTAATTTCAATAAAGTTTCATTGTTTGCTTCGAAAAGTGAATTTGTGATGCTCATTTCTGTGATGACACATGCATGTCACCAGTTGTGATTGTGCGACATCAGGCGGATTATTTCATACATGTTTCAGTGTAGCTGATGTTTTATGTCTTTGGTCGGGGGTGCCAGGGAGGGGTGGTCCTGGGGTGGTGTCGGTGGGTGTTGTGGCCCTCTTGGGTATCCGTGCTGCACGTTCAGTTGCTCTATGGCATCTGTTTGTCTTCAATCAATCAATCAATCAAAGCATTTATATAGCGCACTACTCACCCGGAGGGTCTCAAGGCGCTGGGGGGTGGGGGGTCCGCTACCGCTCGAACAGCCAGGTCTTGAGCTGCTTTCTGAAGGCGAGGTGGTCTTGGGTCGGGCGGAGGTGGGCCGGGAGGGAATTCCAAGTCTTGGCGGCCAGGTAGGAGAAGGACCTTCCTCCTGTGGTGGCTCTTCGGATGCGGGGGACGGCGGCGAGGGCGTGGCTGGTCGATCGAAGCTGGGGTTTGGGAGCGTAGAAGTTGAGGCGGCTGTTTAGGTATCCTGGGCCTTGGTTGTGTAGGGCTTTGTGTGCGTGGGTGAGGAGCCGGAAGGTGATTCTTTTGTTGACCGGGAGCCAGTGCAGATCTCTCAGGTGTCCGGATATGTGGCTGCGGCGGGGGATGTCCAGGATGAGTCGTGCTGAGGTGTTCTGGATCCGCTGGAGTCTCTTCTGGAGTTTGGCGGTGGTTCCGGCGTAGAGGGAGTTGCCGTAGTCCAGTCGGCTGGTGACGAGGGCCTGGGTGACCGTCTTCCTGGTCTCGGTGGGGATCCACCGGAAGATCTTACGTAGCATTCGCAGGACGTTGAAGCACGACGAGGAGACGGCGTTGACTTGTCTGGTCATGGAGAGGGAGGAGTCCATTATGAAGCCCAGGTTGCGTGCGTGGTCTGTTGGTTTGGGTGCGCTGCCCAGGGCGGGGGGCCACCAGGAGTCGTCCCAGGCGGAGGGTGAGGATCCCAGGATGAGGACTTCCGTCTTGTCCGAGTTCAGTTTCAGGCGGCTGTTCGACATCCATTTGGCTACGTCTGTCATCCCTTCGTGCAGGTTGGCTCTGGCGGTGGCGGGGTCGTTGGTGAGGGAGAGGATCAGCTGGGTGTCGTCGGCGTAGGAGATGATGTTGAGGTTGTGCTGGCGTGCGATGGCTGCGAGGAGGCTCATGTAGACGTTGAAGAGTGTTGGGCTGAGCGAGGAGCCTTGGGGAACGCCGCAGATGACTTCGGTGGCCTCCGATCTGAACGGGGGGAGGCGGACTCTCTGTGTCCTTCCGGCGAGGAAGGAGATGATCCAGTCCCGTGCCTTCTCCTGGATGCCGACGTTGCTGAGGCGCTGTACTAGGGTACGGTGGCAGACAGTGTCGAAGGCCGCGGAGAGGTCCAGGAGGATGAGGGCCGCTGTTTCTCCGTTGTCGAGCAGGGCTCGGATGCCATCGGTAGCTGCGATCAGGGCGGTCTCGGTGCTGTGGTTGGCCCGGGAGCCGGACTGCGAGAGGTCGAGGGAACCATTCATCTCGAGGAAGGCGGCCAGCTGCTTGTTGACGGTCTTCTCGATGACTTTTGCCGGAAACGGGAGCAGCGAGATGGGGCGGTAGTTCTTGAGGTCGGTGGGGTCGGCTGATGGTTTCTTAAGTAGAGCGCTGAGTTCGGCATGCTTCCAGCTCTCCGGGAAGGTAGCGGTGTCGAAGGAGGTGTTGACGATGTCCCGCAGGTGGGGTGCGATGACAGCGTCGGCCTTGTTGAAAACGTGGTGAGGGCAGGGGTCGGTCGGAGATCCGGAGTGGATGGAGTTCATCGTGCGGATGGTGTCTTCGGTGCTGATCGGGGTCCATGTGCGGAGGGTGGTGGTGGGGGGCGGTGGTTCGGTCGTGGCGTGCGTCGGTTGAGTGCTGAAGCTGTTGTGTATGTCCGCGATCTTGTTGTGGAAGTAGGAGGCGAGGGAGTTGCAGAGGTCTTGTGAAGGGGTGATGTCGTTGTTTCCGGCGTTGGGGTGGGAGAGCTCTTTCACGATGTTGAAGAGTTCCTTGCTGTTGTGTGCGTTGTTGTCCAGTCGTTCCTTGAATGCGGTTTTCTTGGTGGTGTGGATCAGTTGGTGGTGTTTTCGGGTGGCGAGCTTGAGGGCAGTCATGTTGTCCGGTGTTGGGTCTCTGCGCCAGGTTTTCTCGAGTGCTCTGCAGTTCTTCTTGGAGCTCTTGAGTTTGTCGTTAAACCATGGGGCTTTCTTGCTGCCGGGTCTGCTCGGCGGGGTCTTCAGAGGGGCGAGGTCGTCTGCGCAGTCGCTGATCCACTTCGTGAGGTTGGTGGCCGCTTGGCTGGGGTTCGTTGAGCTGGCGGGAGGGTTCTTGCTCAGGGAAGTAGCGAGCTGGTCTGCAGTGATCTTGTTCCAGCTTCTGCGGGGAACCTGTTGCTGGTGATGGTGGAGCGTGGTCCTCCTGAAGCTGAAGTGGACGCAGCTGTGGTCCGTCCAGTGGAGTCCCGTGGCGTGACTGAAGGTGATGTCCTTGCTGGAAGAGAAGACCGGGTCGAGTGTGTGTCCGGCGTAGTGGGTGGGGGTGGTCACCAGTTGCTTGAGCCCGAGGTTGGCGAGGTTGTCCAGCAGGGTGGTGGTGTTGCGGTCGTTGTTGTTCTCCAGGTGGAAGTTGAGGTCCCCGAGGAGGATGTAGTCGGCGGAGGGGAGGGCGTGTGGGCTGATGAAGTCGGCGATGTCTTCGCTGAATTGGGTGCGTGGTCCCGGGGGTCTGTAGATGAGGGTGCCTCGGAGGGTGGTCTTGGGGTTGACGTGGATCTGGAAGCGCAGGTGTTCGGTGGGTGTGAGGGTGTCGTCGGTGTTGGTCGTGATGCGGATGGTGTTCCTGTGGATGATGGCGATGCCTCCACTGGTCTGGTTGATGCGGTCTCTCCGGATGATCTTGTAGCCGTCCGGGATGGCGATGGCGATGTCGGGCGCTGAGGAGGCGTTCATTCAGTTTTCCGTGACGAAGGCGACGTCTGGGTCTGTGGTGTCGAGCAGGTTCCAGAGCTCGATGGCGTGTCTGTGGATGGAGCGGGTGTTGAGCAGGATGCACTTCAGGTGGGTGCAGCTGGAGGTCGGCTTGGTGGGTGCTGGTGAGGCGTGAGTCCGGTTGCAGGTGAACTTGCAGGCGTTGCAGCAGAAGGGTCCGTGGGTGCGTCTCGGGGTGGCTCGGTAGCATCCCGGGGATCGGCCGGAGTTGAGTGCGTTGAGGGTGGTGGCATCGTACGTCCGGCGGGTGGGCTGCGGTCTGTGGGGTCTGCGAGGGCCAGGGGTCCTGGCACTGGGCGCGGTCCAGGCGCGGACGGGCATAGACGGGCTTACCTTTGGCGCACCTTCGGCGCTCATTCGGTGCTCCCGCTGCGCGCGTCCGCTGCGCGGTCGCTCTGGGGGCGTCATAAGAAGGGGGACGTGAGGGCGGGTCAGCTGGGCGGCGGCGGGAGCGGCTCGGCCAATGGGCCGGTGGTGGGCGGGGCCTGGGCGAGCAGCGGCGGGAACGGGCGAGCGGCCGGCTCTGCAGTGGCTGGGCCGCTCGTGGGACCAGGGGGGCGTCTGTGGCGGCGGGAAGAAAAGGGGGAAAAGATGCGGCAGGTAGGCTGGAGCAGGGGGCGGCAGGGGGCGGCAGGAGGATGTGTGGATGTGGGCTGTGCTCCCTTTTTTGGTGCAGGCTGTGGTCCGACTTTACACCAGGTCAGAGCAGGTGTAAATTTCCTGCTGCTAAGTGTTTTGTGTTCGTATCGCCGATTTGGCTGTTCATTGTGAAAGTTGTGGTATGGTGTTGTCACAGGTTTTGTCACGGGAACGCCTACAGTGCATCTCATTAGCGATAGTTGTGGGGCTCCTCTGTGGCGATGTTTTTTGCAGCTGCTATGGTGGGAAAACTGATGCTGTGGGCTGTTAGCACCAGCTTGTGAATGGTGGGGTGAATTTTTCACGACTTTGGCTGAGATAAAGTGCCAATAATTCTGCGATAGCTCCTTGTGATTATGCCCCAAGATTGCTAGGTGAAATCTCACTCACAGGTACAGCCTTGCTCCTATAAAACGAAAAGCATTTGCAATGCAATAGGTCTCGTATTACTGAAAGTTTGAGCTATTGGCGTTGCATTATTATTAGCAATGCCAATAGCTCAAACTTTCAGTAATGCGAGACCTATTGCATTGCATATGCTGGTTATTTGTTGCTTGGACTTTCACAACCCACCAAAAATCGGATCCTAACCGAAACACTGGGCTAAAGGCTTTCAAGGAAACATCTTTCAATGTGCTGTCTGCTTATACTTCTATAGACTAACTTATATCAACTTTGACTACACTTATTAATTGTATTAGTCTGAACCAATCCCTCAATATACTATATACTTTAAAATTATGCTGGGCTTTGTTGTATAAAATGATGAATGGTTTTCATTGGTCCTTTTTGTAGTTTATAGACACAACTAATTGATCTATTTTTAGTTGATCTATTTTTGATGATTTTGATGATTTTTATTATTCAACTAATAAAAATTATATTTAGCGTCTGCAGAATTACTATTGCCTGCTAAAGTGGCTCCTCCTATATATTTCCTTGTGTACCCTGCCAGTACTAAGCTACTTTCATTTGCTTTTTCCAGCACTGTGTCAATCAAAGACATCTGCAGGGCAGTAGTTACCTGGGTACACAATTCATAACAAACAATATACAGGTGCACAATGGGCCAAGCAGTCTTGAGAAAAGCATTTATCTAGAGGCTTTGCTATCCCAAAGCGGAATTTTCTAGTCCACTTCTATGGTGCTCTTCTTGCTGGGTAACATTCCCACTGGTAGGGAATGGGGGATAGCCGAGAGACGTGGACTGTTTTTATCTAATGATATATTTGCAAGATGTGTAAAGTATCCACATTCTGCTTTTGCAGACAGTTTGTAGTTTTGAAAGAAACTCTTGGACAGGTGTACATATTAGCCTGGAAGTAGATTATCATTCCTATGCATTCCGTGCTGTAGAACGGAGTAAACTACCTTTATGTTACTCCTACTCCAAGACTCTCTGGTACGACCTGTTGCCTCCCTCTACTCTGCGTCAGACCATATAGTGACACTTATATCCTTTTGCCTTGGACTGTTTTTCTACCCGGTAATAGCGATTTTTTAAAATGCATATGAATATAAAAAAAATATAAGGTACAAAGTCTACAGGACTCTGCCTGGAGTTTCCCCTCCTTCCCTAATCCCCTCTACTTGCGTAGGAGGCGGGTGGATGTGAGAAACACACACAAGACTGTGGGTGTGAGAGTGCAGAGCCGAACCTGGCAGCGGAGGCGGGATCCCCCCACAGCTTGACTTGTTTGGATTTGTCTGTTACCTCACCAGTGGGCGCCTCCTCCGCACTCAGCAGCGAGGGCATCGCACGAGACGGGAACAAAAGCCCTTTCTCAGGCCGACAGATGGAACTGCTCACAGTTCACAAAGTCCTGGTATATTTACCTTCTAGCATTCATTGAAAAACAGCGAAGCTGCTGGGGGGCCTAGCACACTGCCTGGCCATATGGAGGGAATAATGTATAGCAGCGCTCCTAAAAACCGCAGCTATGGGCTTGCTCAGCTGCCAAATCTCGGTACGCACACTCAGGTTACTCAGGCAAAACCTTGAATTGCAGACAGCCAAGCTGCAGCAGTAGAGGAGGGAAGCCCTCCTTTCCATGTCCCAAGATGGCTGTCTAATGTGGGACTCCGGAATTGCGTAGCTCGTTATTTGTAAACGGCGCGTGAGAGGTCCTACAGGCAATCTCTTGAGTCTTCAAATTGGTTTAATGTTTTTGGCCATACTAGTTTGTTTGTCAACATCTTGACTCTAAAATGAAGGTAAGATTGGGCGTTTGGGAGGGTGCTCCTATTAAAGTGCCTGGAGAATGTACGTACACTTTTTAAGGGAAATAAATATAGGTTTGGAAAGTGGGTGAACCCCATTAAAGTCTATGGAGGCATTTTGTTTGTCAGGTGGGTGAATGAACTAAAAAGAGGGTGACACCTGCCAAATACGGGTGAGTATGGAAGATATGAGAAGTATATGTTCATAATGTGCACTTCGTATGTCAATCTATGTGTGACGCCGACACGCCGTTATGTTTAGGGGAGAGGAGTTGGCCTAACGGCTAGGGCGGTCGAACTCGAATCTGGGGAACCGGGTTCGAGTCTCGGCAATGATGCTGAACATCCTGTGATTCTGGGCAAATTACTTAATCTCTCTGTGCCTAACAAAAATTAATGTCCTCATGTAACGCAACTGGTGCTATGTAAAGCGCTCTGATACCCGATACCTTTGGGTCAATATTGCTCTATATAAAACTCTGTAAAGTAAATGTTTCTGTGACTTGGAACTTCTCTGGTGATATTGTTGGGCCATAATGTGACCAACATAGGAGTAATGTTTGTCCCATTAAACATATCAGCACTGTTGCAACTATCTCATACTGTTCTCAGGCCAAAAGTAGTTGGGAATCTCAGATCTGCGACGTTCCTTCACTCGAACCATTATTATTGGTATAATTGACATTGAGTTTAATTCACTCAGAAACCCGTCATCCCAGCTGCTGAATGATGAGAGTGCTGAATTCCTGAGCTAGCAACTTTGAACCAGATTTGAATCAGCTCAGTATCCTGTGATTCTGGGCAAATTAGTTAACCTGACCATACTGTTAAAGACAAGCATTGGCAAAGCCAATCGGTCTCTCCTATACTTGATATATTGGCTTTGTCAGAGTTTTTAAGCCATGTTGTACAGTGGCGCTACAATGCCATCAAGGCTAGCTCTGTCATAGCATTTTTCTGTTACTTTCAACCATGCCACACAATAGCTATGCCATTGTTCCACATTGCCTTAATAAAACATTGACAACGCCAAACAGCAGATCTATTTGGCTTTATCAATGCATTTTTTGTCATGTTCATGTTGTACAGCAGAAGATCTGTTTAAACCCATCATTATTTTGCTCACCATACCACCCCAGTTTAGACCTGGCCATTTGCATATAGCTGGGTCCAATCTGGGGTGGCGTAGTGAGCAGAAGAAAGATGGATTAAACCCAGATCTTTTGAATGGGGGTGAACGTATGATTCATTCAGCTTTCCACCAATTATTTGTTTGCGTATCACTTTTCGCCATAAGTTGGATGAGTATACCCGGATGTGGGTCCCTTGCTCACTTTGCCACTGGATTCAAGTTAGCTTGACTGATGAGGGGTAATGCCCCGAAACCAGTCCCAGGATGCTTGTTTCTGGTCCAGGGAGGACCTGAATTGGCAGTTCGGACTGGTTCCCATGAGGCACAGGGTCAAGACTGATTTGTATATAGCTGGGTCCAAACTGGGGTGGCGTAGTGAGCAGACAAACAATGGATTTAACCCAGATCTTTTGACTGGGGGTGAATGTATGATTCATTCAGCATTCCGTCCATCATTTGTTTTCGTATCACATGTTGTACAGCAGCAGCATGGTTGAATATTTTAAATATGCCTTTTGACTCGACCAACATTGACAACATTTTTTCTTTCAGGGACATAGCTATATAACATAGTTTAAAAAAATGACTAAATCAGTAGATCTTGCATAAGCAAGACCGATAGGCTTTGCCAATGCTTGTTAATATATGTCTTTTTTTTTTACTTTATTTTAACATTTTCCATTATAACAAAATGCAGTTACATTTACTCTGTGGAAGACATCCAGAAGCTTGATAGAATGTTATATTAAACAATGACTGACAACATACATTTGTAGTACCTTCTGTTAAGTAACATGAACCCAAACAGCATTCCTGTGTTAACAATACAGTTGCCAGCGTGTGGATGTATGACATAACAACGCATACTTTTACAACGCATGCTTTTACAACGCAAGTATTACAACGCAAACCTTTACAACGTATAGCGCTTAGGGGAGCTGGATAGTGAATAGTTTAATTTACTATTCCAACTCCAGTCCCCGTGGACACTAGGGAAGGTGTTGGATACTAAATTAAATCCATTCCCTATCCTAGAGCGCCCCCCCAGCGCAGTGCGTTGTAATGGTTTTCGTTGTAAAACCTGCGTTGTAATAGCACTGCGTGGTAAAAGTTGCGTTGTAAAGGATGTTTCCCCCAGCGCGTATTAGTTGGTCATTTTAGTCCTTGTAAGTTGGGTGATGATCATAAACAAATGCAACACAAGCAAATCACAGTTCCCCTCTATGTAGGCACATTATTTATCAGCATTCCTTAATACTCTATCCCACACCGGTGCGTGGTTCAGCGGCATCCTCTACAGTCACTGAATATATGTCATTTTTACATTGAAATCTTTATCTGTCAACCTTCCGCATAGCTGAGAAGAATCTCTTAACTTTACAGCTGTGTTTGAAAGTAGAAGATAAACGGAACTGGGAGAAAAAGATGCATTAATAAACAGACGGTCCTGCCTGGAAGGAAACGATCAGCGCACATTAAAAAAAGTACTTTTGTCTTTCTTATATAATACTGCTGTGGATTTGCATTTTGAGTTAGAGGGCAGAACAGATGTGAAAATGGTGGCGTCAGTTGGAGAAACCGACTGAATGCGACAAGAAGCCATATGTTCAAAATATCCTGATGCCAACACTGTGTCGGTACTAAAGAAACTCGCCTATAGCAGTGCATAGTGATATCTAAACAAACAAATTGATCCTCACTTTATCCTGGTGGCAGCAGTGGGGGCAAGCCACTAAGTGGGAGGGGGTGGGGCAAGCTAGAATACGGGGGTGAGGTCAGTGCGCAAGCAAGAGAACATTAGTGTTCAAGCAACAAGAGGAGAGTGGATGGGGCCAATAACGATGGGCAAGCAACAATAGGACAAGCAAGGACAGGGCAACAATGATGACAGGGAAGCAACAAAAATGGGGCAGGCAACAATTAATCAATCAAATAATCAGGAAGTTCTTATAAAGCGCGATTTGTACCTCTGGGGGGTCGCCAGGCGCTGGGGTCTACTGCTCTTGGTCGAAGAGCCTAGTCTAGTCACACCTCCTGAAGTCAGTGACGGATGGCAGGTACGCAGTTGGAGGTTGTTCCAAGGCTTGGCGGCAATGTGGGAGAAGGAACAACCTCTGCAGTGGCTCCGACAGATGCAGGGGATTTCAGCCAGAGCGAGGGAAGAGAGCAGAGCCCTCTGGTGATCTGGTGAAATGTCAGGCGGTGGTTGAGGTATGCAGGTCCGATGTTGTGGAGGGCTTTGTAGGCATGGGTAAGGAGCTGGAAGCAGCATCTTTTGTGTGCAGGGATCCAATGGTGGGATCTGAGGTGGGGTGAGATGCTGGGTCTTCTAAGGAGGTTGAGGATAAGCTTTGCTGCGGAGTTCTGCATGGACTCAAGGCAGTTGAGTAGTAGATTGGTGGTGCCGTAGTTGAGGCGGATGGTAACAAGGGCCTGGGTCACTGTTTTCCTGGTGTGGGTGCGTATTCAGTTGAAGATCTTGCGGAGCATGCGAGGGGGTGGAAGCATGAGGCAGAGACGGCGTTGACTTGCTTCTTCATAGTTAGCTGACTGTCAAGGATGATTCCGAGGTTTTGTGCATGGTTGAGGGTGTGGGTGCTGGGCTGAGGGGGGCAGGCCATCAAGAACCATTCCATGGGGAGGGGTTGTTCCTGAAAATGAGAACCTCTGTCTTGACCAATTTGAACTTCAGGCAGCTGGCCCTCTTCCAGCCTGCGATGTTGGAGATGGTGTTCTGGAAGTTGGTTATGCTGTTGTTGTTGTTGTTTGTGAGGGAGAGGATGAGCTGACTGTCGTTGTTGTAGGAGATGTAGTTGAGTCTATGAGTTCAGGAGATGTTGGCAAGCGGTGCTATGTTGAAGAGAGTGGGGCTGAGAGAGGAGCCCTGTGCAACCCAACAGATGATGTTCTTGAGGTTGGAGGAGAAGGAAGTAAGGTAGATTCTCTGTGTTCAGTCAGAGGGGAAGGAGATAATCCAGTTGAGACCGTTGCGTTGGATGCCTAGGTGGCGAAGTCTGGTGATGGGGTGTGATGGGAGATGTTGTTGAATGCAGCGGAGAGGTCGAGCAGGATGAGGGCCACTGTTTCATCTTGGTCGAGGAGGCATCTGATGTCATTGGTGGCTGCTATCAGGGCGGTCTCGGTGCTGTGGTTGGTCCGGAATCCTGACTGGGATGTGTTGAGAAGGTTGTTGTGTTCAAGGTAGTCAGTAAGCTGGAGGATGATTACTTTCTCCAGGACTTTGGCTGGGAAGGGTAGAAGAGAGATGGGTTGGTAGTTTTTGAGTTTGCTTGGGCTTGCGGAGGGCTTTTTCAGAAGGGTATTGATTCCTGCGTAACAGGGCAACAGCAATAGGACAAGCAGTAACAACAGAGCAACAACAACGCGGAACAGGAGGGGGAAGAGGAGAGACAGCATGCAAAGACATATACTCTCATGGAGTGCTACAATTAAAACAAAAGAGTGCCTCCAAAAGTGTGTGAGCAGTGAAAGGACACTGGGCGCTGAAAGGAAGAAGTATCTGGGCCTGCTCTAGGGGGGACACACATATGAAGAGGAAGTGAACCGGGCATACACTGACCATAGAGAAGCAAGGCAATGAGAGTGATGATGAAACCAACCAATGGTAAGCAGTGGATGGGCTCTAACAGCCTGATTCATCAAGCTAAATTCTCAGAATCTTGCCTTTTGCGAGTGCAATTTTTGCATTTGGGATTCATCATCCCAAATGCAAAATTCGCTATTAAAGAATTCGCACATTTGCGAAGAATTGCATTTAAGGAATCTCTATTTGAGATTCCTTAAATGCAATTCATGAATCATTTTAAAATTGCGAAATTGCAATTTTGGGCCGCTATTTACCGAGAGGTCAGACCTCGTGGTAAATAGCAAAAACGTAGAAAAATGCATTTTTCTAAGTTGCATGTTACACACATACATGTCCTTTGGACATGTGTGTGCGCAACACCAATGTAGATTACATTTCAGGGGTGCTACAGGGTGTCCTTTGGACACCCCTGCACCCTTGAAATCGCATCCTTATTTGCGATTAGCTAATTGCTAATCGCAAATAAGGAATAACTCCCCATTCATTCCTATGGGCCTGTAGGCCCATAGGAATGCATGGGGAGTTATTCCTTATTTGCGATTAGCAATTTGCTAATCGCAAATAAGGAACATGTAGGAATCGCAATATTTTTTGCAATTCCTACATGAATCCCGTTTTGCAAGTCCTTAATAGCGATTCCTTATGAATCGCTATTAGGGGCTCGCAAAACGGGAGATTGATGAATCAGGCTGTAAGTCCCCTGTAAGCTAACAAAATGTCTCACAAGTAATAGCGAATGAGCTGTCTCAGTTGAGACCTAAAATGTAATCTGACCTTGTGTAAAGTAATCTGTTACTTATATAACGGTTTCAAATTGCTTTGGGTCATGTATGCATTTTATAAAAGTTCCCCCAAAAATACTTAGGTGGTACTTAATTGCGCCTCTTTCTTCCACCACCCTACACTCCTGTTTCCTTTACATCACCATTGTAATGATCTTTTACATTCTTTCTTCCCTTTTTGCTATTGTTTCTCTATCTTCCTCTTCATTTTTCTCCTCTTTCTGCATTTCTTTCTCTTGCTCAAAGTCTGATGAGAAAATATAAGTCATGGTACCTAAAATTATTGCAGATACCCACCCCCCACCTCCAAAAACTGGTGTGAATTGAAGTGGCTGTGACAAAGATGCACCCACTGACTTGTGCACAAACTGTGATGACTGAGCTTTCAAGGCGACTGTCAGTGGAATGTGAAGTTGAAGTTATAGTGTGAGAAATATTTCTGTGACATGGTGAACGTCTCATAGCCCTGTTTTCTTTAGTGTCGTCCCTGTGTTCTAATCGGGCTCAGACTAGGACAGAAACAGGCCCATGCAACAAGATAAAAAGAGTCCACATTTATAAATTAGGTTAGTTTTGCCCTTGTAAAGTCACATTATATAGTTGTTTTGCAAGGTATGGGGGGCTACATTCATGTATACTTGCTGAATGCAAGGTTTGTGGTCAGGCCCGGTTCTAGCGGGTGGGCCGGGTGGGCCAGGCCCACCCAAACATGAGCCTGGCCCACCCAAACAGGATCTTTGGCCCTCGCAGTGAGGGCTTGAAGGCAGGTGTCTTTGGAATCTAAGTGCTTCAACCCTCCCCCGTCGCGTGTGTCAGCCCGGGCCGAGGGGCGCACATTCACAGACAGTTTTAGAGATGATCGCAGCCGCACCCGAGTACTTAACAGGTCTTTAAAGACCATGTATATGTTAACGAGGCTTTGTTTATTTTTTTCGTTCATCTCTGCATGGCGAAAGGCGACAAATCCTTTCTTTGACAAGGGTAACCTTTGGTAACCTTTGCTTACTTTTCTGCTGAGTTTATATTTATTTTTATGTGCAGCGCAGGAAAAAAGGGGTTTCTTTATTGCTATTCACCTTTCTTGACCCCTGCAGTGGCTTATCACATAAGGCTGTGACACAAAGTTTGACTAATGGAGTAGGTAAGAGAATGTGTTACTATATATTTTTCTTTTTAAACTTTGCACAGGCCCAGCAGGACACATACGTGTGTGCTTCATTTAAACAGTTTTTATCATTATCATGGCTGATGCAGGACAACAATAATAATACAAAATGCCCAGATAACGCTGGTGATAATCCTGCTGGAGAGCAATCATTTGTCTGTTAGTAGTTTCAAATGCAGATGAACTGTATTTTATGTGGATAGCTCCAGGGCTTTGAGAGGGATGACAAAACGGGGTCTCTCAAAGGGGCGTGGCCAATGTAATTGAGGACGTGGCTTAAAAACAGTACGTTAAAAATCTGTGTTTGTAGTGTGTGTGTAGAGAGAGGTGTGGCGCCGCGGCCAGGGCGACTGACGCTGGAATCTGGGGATCAGGGTTCGATCCCCAGCTCCGGCGGCAGGTTAGCCCAGCACCATGCGACTCTGGGCAATAGCTTGCGTAATCTTCCCGACGGCCCCCAGCGCCTAGAGACCCTAACGGGTGATTGTGCGCTATACAAATGTGGATTATTATTATTATTATGTGTTCAGCAGTGTGCGTCCCGACTTGTATTTTGCTGTTTCTGTCATTGCATCCAGGTATTTGATACAACAAGTAACAACATACCTACAAGCCAGGACTATTGGCTTTGTCACAACACACACAATAGATTCTGAGCTGAAAGAGATTAAGTCAGTTCAAAATATCAAGTCCCAATGTTTTAAATGCTCTTCATTTTATTCTTCCTAAAAAAAATATTTTTCGTTCTTTGATAGAATCCAATCTTCACACATTAGGGAAGGAAACAACCGCTGCCAACACGTGTTTCGTCTAGGTCGTCAAGACCAATAGACTTCGTCAGGGCAAATATGTCAAATGAAACAGTCATATAGGTGAAAATAGGCGTTTTGTTCTAGTTCATAATTTCGTTCCAAAAGAGCGTCCTGCTCCAAGTACATATCCAATTAGAAAAAACGTCCAATCCTTCCAGTAATTAGTTTGTGTCCACCCAATCCATGAAAACATTTTCAAAAGTATCCTCCGAGTACAGAGTCCGGAAGGGAAAAAGTGTGTTCCTTAGCGTTCACCGGCGTACAGGCTACGCCGGTGAACGCTAAGGAACACACTTTTTCCCTTCCGGACTCTGTACTCGGAGGATACTTTTTAAATTTTTTTCATGGATTGGGTGGACACAAACTAATTACTGGAAGGATTGGACGTTTTTTCTAATTGGATATGTACTTGGAGCAGGACGCTCTTTTGGAACGAAATTATGAACTAGAACAAAACGCCTATTTTCACCTATATGACTGTTTCATTTGACATATTTGCCCTGACGAAGTCTATTGGTCTTGACGACCTAGACGAAACACGTGTTGGCAGCGGTTGTTTCCTTCCCTAATGTGTGAAGATTGGATTCTATCAAAGAACGAAAAATATTTTTTTTAGGAAGAATAAAATGAAGAGCATTTAAAACATTGGGACTTGATATTTTGAACTGACTTAATCTCTTTCAGCTCAGGATCTATTGTGTGTGTTGTAACTGTTTAACTGTGGCCCCTTGGTGTCGCAGGTTTTTGACTCTGGTGGGGTGACCAGAATCTGATCCTTCTGAGCTTATCAAATATTGTGTTTGAAATAATAACTATCTCTTCCCAGCGCAAATTATCCTCTATCACCCGTTTTGTTGCTGTTCTATTGGCTTTGTCAATGGTTGTTAGTTGCATAAGATAAATAACAGCAACTATGGCTTGTATATAATTACAAAAGCTTCCACTTAAACCAATTGTGACATCAAAACAATGTTGCTGCTCCTGAGTTTCAAAAAGAGAAGGGAAATCCAGAGAGAAAATGACTCTCTTCCCCCTACAATTCTCACCTGGCATGACGTCATGCTGTAACATTCCACTTGTGAGTAGTGTGAGCAGGGTACACCGATGTACCTGCTGTCGCGAAACGGGTCTCTAGCGGGCTCTGTTTTGTGCCCTGGCACTTTTTTCCGGACTGCAGTGACAGCAGACTGCTGTCACTGCAGTTCGGAAAAAAACGGACTACCTGTGACCAGCGCACAAAATAGAGCCCGATAGAGACCCGCTTCGAGGCCCCTTTAAAAAAACTGCTGGTGCTCAGACCCAGTGAGACCCGGCCCACTTAAAGCCCTGGATAGCTCAGTGGGCTACTGCCTTTGTCACAGAGATCCTTGTGTTACTTGCAGTTCAGAAGTTACAATCCTAACATAGGACAGTAACCAATGAACTGTCATCTAAGAGCTGCATACAAACATGAATGGTATAGTTAGAACTTCGCTTTTTTGGTTTTGTGATATAGCTAGGACTTCCCCAGTCTTTCATTATTCTTATGTTGTTAAAATGAGTATGTTAGGGCAGATATACATTTTTATCAGTAAAGCTGACCCCCATGGAATACTCTTTAAATCCTAAGGTTGTGTTTCCCCAGACCAAACCCTCATAAAATATGTCGCCCACCAGTATGGATGACGTGATTCATATACCTTGTAATCCTCATTGGCTTATGTGACATTCCCTATAGACTGATTTACATACATGTATGATTCATTGTATCTGTATAATGTGAATGTTGTGTTAAGTACTGACACACATTACACTGATATGAGTAGCGCTATGCGACAAATGAAATGCATATGAGAGAGGAGCTACGTAAAGATAAGGGGCACTGTTGGAGGGTGGCAGTGAGGGAATCTGAAGAGGTAGTGGGAGGGGCTATGGAGCGATGAGGGCACTGGTGGAAGGTGGCATTGAGGGAATCCGAGGAGGAGGTCAATAGAGGGGGCATTGGGAGATGAGGGGCACTGTTGGATGGTGGGAGTAAAGGTATTTACGGAGAAAGAGGTTATTGGCGCAATGCCAAAAAAGACTTTCGCATCAGCGTTGAAGCTGACCTTTCTGTTTTTGTTTATTTAATTAGCAGTCAGGTCATAAGGGCTACTGTGGAAAATACTTTAAAGTGTGTGCTAATTATATTTACTGCTATATTCAATGTTTTAAGTTTGAAGGTGATTTTCCTAATGTTTTTATCTTGAAAAATTAAAGTGGAGCCCGATGGTGCCTGATAGGGGGCTGGGACCCAAGGTCATCTGTGGGATAAGGTGCACTGGAGAGGAGTAGTGGATAATCAAGCCTGTAAAGGAGTTGCAGAGTCCGTGGTCAGGTGGAGGTAGTAATGAAGAGGGATTCTCCCTGAAGGCTCGCACAGAGGGAGCCCGAAAAGTGTCACTTGCCTGATACTCCCACCTCAGAAACCTCCTCTTCTCATCAAAGGGACATTACATGGAAAAAACACTTTTTGAGAGTGATCACATTTAGAAAGAGATTTGGGAAAGAGTGCGTTTTACTGGGTCTTCTAAGACTAAGAAGAGATAAAGGAGGGCCCTGAAGCAGCACTGCCCAGACATATATGCGAAAAATCGAGCTCGCGGTGGCCCACCCAAATGCACCCTTGGCCCACCCAAATAAAAATTCCTGGAACCGGGCCTGTTTGTGGTAATAGCAAGGAAACCAACAGTAAATAACGGCCTACCAGACCATTAAACTGTCCCACAATCAACCAAAAACGCAATACACACACTGACCTGTCAGACCAGCCCTTCAGGCGTTACCAAATTGTCCTGAAGGCCAGTGCGACCCCGTTTTAATACCTAATACATTTTATGTAGGGGCCTTGAAGTTTGTTTATAGATTGAATCAGACTGATTTAGGGTCTGAATTAGAGTTTGGTGGGCGGGTTACTTCATGATAAACCTCATAAATATCTCTTCCGCCATATTACGGGTGCCATCAGATATAAAGCACTATGTAATATGTTACCTAGTAATATGGTGAATGGGATATCGGTCCCTGTTTGTGATGGAATAACCCGTCCATCGAAATCTAAATAAGGCCTGTGGTTAGCAGGACCTATGGTTAGTGGACGCACCTGTGACTTCAGCTCAGGTGCAAAGCACATATGTACCCTGATGCGGAGGTGTGCGATTAATGAGATCTTGTGACGAGGCTTGAGAGGTAGATTTGTGCTCTGGCCTATTCCATGGGCGTCAATTAGAAGTAGCCATGGTTAGCATTTGCCAACCCAGATCTGCCCTTTGTTACTACTGGTAGCACCACTGATGCCTCTGGTTTCTGGGGACATAAAAGTGGTTTTAAGGAAAGTAAGTAAACATGACTTTAAGAGGAACGTTTAATTTCTTTTGTTTTTATTCCTTTAATCACTTGCGGCCCTGCAGAAAACTGTAGGCTGGTGGGGAACTATGGCTGAGTAAAGCGGTCGACCCTATGGCCCCAATTTTGAGTGGCCCAGAGGGAGTTGATTTATTTACTGCATGCATTAAATACTGACCGCTGGGTGAAGCAGTAGTGCAGCGTAGTTTTTTTCCAACTCGCGCTCGCAAACGGTAAGTTCCCGAGCATGAGCTGCTGCTCAGGTAGAATTTGTACCCGAGCGGCAGGAAGACCAGCGCGAATGGCAGTTCGCACTGCATTCTGCCACCTGCAGAACTCCGCTGATTTTGTTCGGTCACTTTGCGGATTTCTACCCAGCAAAACTCAGCGAACTACGCACAAGCCTGCATTTAACTCGGAAATGGGGCAGAATTTGATGCCAAACACACCAAATGTCACAAGTCTTGATAATTACTAGATATTTGCCCCCCTATCCCCAGTGCTTAATTTGAGCAGGCGGTTTCTGGTGTTCAGCGCCAGGACTTAATTGCTGGCATAAGCACTTAGGACAGCTGCTCATTTAAAGATGAGCAGAAAAATAGTTGTTTAGTAATTGAATACACGTTTAAAACAATTAATACCTGCCACCCAAACCATTCTAAAAGCTTGGGAGGCTCCACCAGTCTGAATTGCCACACTTGTATCAGTGTGATGGTTAGTAGTTGTGTAAGTTCTGACATTGGCAGCACTGGCAGTGGCAGTGTGTGGTGCAAACTTTGGGTGCCTCATCAAGAGGGCCCTGGCGCGTATTTCTTTACTAATTAAGCTCTACCTGCTTCCTAGCAGATCTTATTAGGCTTTACATGCTGCTGTTAACCGCAGCTAACTTATAGGGTGCAGTGTTTATCGGAAGTAACCCATGCAGAAATGTCCACAGTGGTCGGAAATCCTAACCCTGCGCAGAAAAGACTTTATGCAGGGATCAGAATTTAGCTCCATCATTGGAAGCTGACATACGGGGGAAAGGGCGTGTGACACCACTTTTGTGGTTCAATGAATACTTTCATCCAAAGAACCCTGCGCAAGTACAGATGGATCAGTTACACATTGTAGCATCTAGATGTATTATTTTAGGTCAATCCAAAAAAAGTTATTAAGACCTTCGTATTACACAAAGTGCCCATGGGGGCTCCAGGCACTTTAGTATTACAGAAAGGACCACCTGGCACACTCCTGGGTGCAGCATAAACGTGGGAAAAGTAGCTACCATGGACCCCTTTCTCCCCAGATACCCCACTATAGGTGGGTTCAGTTACTCACCCCGCTGCCCTGCATGGGGGTATCTGTCCACCATTGAAAAGCATGCCACATTACCTCCAGGGCGCTACCCCTAAGTCAGGCACAAGTTTACAGCTGTGATGTAACAAGTCAATTAACGATAATAGGGCGCACTAACCAGGTCTGCGTTGGGCACATATTGTGAGTGAGGGCAGATTTTTTTCACTGAGCATGTGCCACCTTCTTAAAACCACCTGCTACTCCTCCACGTATGATATAGTTGTAATTGGGGAGGCCAGAGTAGTGAGAATTTACCTTTCCCCCTTCCCTTTGTGTGATAAGCTGCGTTGGGCACAACCAGTTAAAGGGAAGCTGCAGTGTAGACCAGGGCAGTGCTCGCTTTAAGTAATACAGGCCCTGGAATATTCCATCTGCCACCTCTTGCAGCAGTGTCATTGACCCTTAACTAGGAGGAATGAGGAATGAATGAGTAGGAGCAGAAAATAGATGAAAGTCCCTTCTCTAGTGAGCAGTAAAAGGCATTGGTACGGAACACTCTGAGCCCTCTATTTCTTTTTTATCCTCAAACGTACACAATATTTTTTTGTCAGGACTGACCTGATGGGCCTCTTTTCTGGGCCCTGCTATAACATCTATTAAACCTGTTTATTAACTAGCCTTTGTTCTCTGCGACAGTTATCTTTCTGGTACTGTAAATTTTTCAGAGATCTTAGACAGCAGAGCTGTCCCTCAGATTACATAGATTGTGAGTATCTTCCTCCATTAATTGGAAACATTGGTCAATGATTAGGCTGGAAATCTTGCAGAGACAGTTCAGAGCAATGCGTTAGCAAAGGTTCAGGAAGGTAATAATGGCATCTGTTTGGTTTCAGGCTAAGTGGATGTTCCCCTTTGAAGATGAAGATTGGGGGTTATTAAAAGTGAACTGAGGGACGAAAGACTAGGTAATGCTCAGACATTTATTTTAAAAACGAAAAAATACTGTAATAAAGCAAAAGCTTAAAAATTATAGAAAAACTTAACAGGGACACAAACAATATCTTTTAAAATAAATCATGAAGGAAATTCGGTTCGTAACACAGATACTGCTACATATGGAACTTTATGGAGCAATTCAGAAAAGACAACTAAGGGAGTCGTACTTAATTGTCCTAGTCTGGTGGGCATTCCACCATATTTTCAGTTTCTTGCCAACACTAGAGTATTTTTCCACCCACCCACATAACAGGTGTATTTTCGGGGAAAAAAACAATGCTGGACCATCTCAGACGCCATTGTGGCATTGTGAGCTAGGCAGCAATGGTTCAGTTTCCCAAACATAGCCACTCCACAAAGCCAGAATTTGTTATTGGAAAATTAGAAATCAATGTCTCTGGTGTGCTGGGAGGTATTTTCGTGTGCCTAGGGTACATGAACACCTATTTTGGGGCCATTTATAGCCCAACATATTGACATGTAGAAAATTGCATCAAGCTGGGTGGATCATGCACTCAAAACTCTTTCTACAATGTTGCTTTACAGAGAATGAAACATGCAAATAAGAGTTACCAGGGCATATGTATGATGTAGGCAGAGATGTAGGTACATACCACGAAGATTACTAGCAAGCGCCTTTCACGCTTTGCATATCCTGTCCTGTTCTGCATGCACGCTTGTGCGCACGACAGTAGGTGTTGTTACCCTATGGGGAAGGGGGAATAATGAAAAAAGAACACTTACTTGCCGGCCAGCAGGCCTGTTGCTGCCTCTCTTCCGTCCTCTCCATCCTCTACCTGGCTTCTGTTCGAACAGGAAGCAGGATAGGCTCCCCTGAGCTGATCACAATGCTGAAATGCAGCGTTGTGATTGGTCTGAGCACTGTGGATCGGCACTCAGATGGGAAATGGGAGCCTGGCCATGTTTTCCACCCAGGCTAAAATGCAGCCTGAGTGGAGAACATGCAAAGTGCGCCTGAATGTTTGGATAGCCCCAGAGGGCCAGCCACACATTCATGCGCACTTAGGAGGGTGCCACTACTCCTCTCCCCTGCTCAGCCTAGCCCCACCCCTCAAAACTGCCCCAGCACAGAAAAATAAAATGAAAACAACATTGCTTTATTATCACTTGATGTTCACTTCTTTTCCATGTTGAAAGTCAGTGAGGTGACGCTCCTCTGCCTTAGTGGAGGAGCCGCCCCTACAGAAATCACAGAGGTTCTATAGCAACAGTAAAGGAGTGACAATAGTCTTCTTCCACGAGCTATGCTGAGAGCCTGGCTCTGAGAGGTGAGCACCTGAGATCAGAGGCATGGGTCAGAAAACATGACCACAAAATTCAGAAGCCCCGGTTCGCCAAGACATCTATAATTTTCTAGCGTAGGTTTCTTCCTATGCTTGGAATTATTATCACGTTTTTTGAGGATTCACAAGGGTCACAGAGTACGCCTGGAAAGCTGCAGCCTTAGCAGGTTCCCTGAGCTAATAACCAACCACTCAATCCCCTCCTCTGGAAAGGACTCTCAATCGCACAGAGTCCTTACATACACAGAACTAGATCCGGGGGTGGGCCTTCTCTTACATCAGTCCTAAAGCGTGGGACGACATCCCACATCACATCCGAGTCTCCGCCTCTCTTCTTGAATCCCGCAAGAAGCTGAAGACCTGTCTATTCTATTTGCCACCATGCTCTAGGCAAGGCCAGAGACACCCTTCTGCTCAACACCAAGGAGACCCTTGTGGGCAATAGTGTGATTTACAAATACACATAACTATACATGAAAAACATTTGTATGGCTTCCCATTCATGTCAATGCGAAGGTATTTCTAAATGCTAAGATGTAGAAAGATAAATGTATGCATTTTTAAAATGTATCGTAGCCAAATTGGAACTTTGTAACTTATATTTGCTTCATGAACAGCCACTCACATTATGGGGTTACCGTTCTTTTTCCCACCCCAGAAACAGATTTAGCTTACCCTGGATGGGAGTAAAGCTCTGAGCATTTTCATAGTGGGAATACCCTGTCGAGATAGATGTGACTCTGGCACCGTATTTGGACTAAGGAGCAATGTCTCCTTACCCGGTTGTTAATCACCGATTGCCTGACACTGGCTCACTGGAAAAGGATCCCTTGGCTTTTGTATGTTTTTAATTTCCTGAATGATCTGAATTGCCCAGCGTTTTTCACAAACCCTGTCTTATTAACGTCTATTCCAAGAAAGTCTCTGAAGAACCTATGTGCCACCCATTTAAGAGCCTTACGTATGTGTTCTGAAATCGGTAAACATACTAATACCCATTTAATGATGGCACAATCCTCCTTTGGTATGCAACCATATCTGTCTTTTTATTTATCAAATTATGATAGATATGTTCTAACCAGATTTCGATTTGATTGTTTTTATCGTCTTGTGTCGTTCCCTGTGCCTCTAGACTGGTCCCGTGAACTAGCCAGATGTCCCTGTGACGATTGTTCTATCCAGTCCACCTTGCACATAACATTATTTTGCAGCTTGTATGAGACCCCGCGTAAACGCTGGCTGGTCCCACTACTACGTCAGTTTGGGCTGAGAAGATGCAGACCTGCCCTTTTGGCATTACAGTTTTTAGATACTCCATATGTTGCCAAATCTATCGCCTGCTTCTTAAAGGCTTGCTTGAAAATTCGCTTTCTATCTGCTGTCTCTGCATCGTAAAATATTTTGTTTATTGTGTGTATAACTCTCACAGGGATCACATAGGTTCCCAATGTACGGATGACGTCAGGAAATACTAATTTTATTTCATATCTTTGTATATATCAATTAATAGTGTTTTTCTTTTTTCTTTTAACTGTTGAAAATTTTTATTACAATGAACTTTTATGATTGTAAATTCAATCGAAATAAAGTTTGATTTGATTTGATTTGATTTGACTATCTAGGACATTTAAGTCATAGAACAGAAACTCCCAGCATCTCAGAGGATTTACTAGCGCCAAAACAATATATGTAAATCTATTTAGAAGCGAAAACCCAAGAATCACAAATGCGCCTTCCTCAAATTGTCATGTAAACACGGACGAGAAAAGTTTTAGGAATCAGGCCCAGGGTATTACTAAAATTGGTCTTCCACAGAACTCTTATTGCTCATCAGCAGTCACACAGACTCAACCCAGCAAGGGCTGCTTTCAGCTCCAGACAGCAGGCAAGGTAGGAAGCTTAGGCCTTCACACAGATGCTCTGATTTTGCTATAGGGAACCCCACAGTAAGCCACGAGGATCATAAGGATTCTTGCTGTTCCATGTTGGGACTTAACTGAGCCCAACTGGATAGGCTGTTAGGCTGACCAAGCCTGGCCACACTGTATATATTTAAGATTTATTTTCTACTATGCTAAATCGACCAGCATCTCACAGCTCGAGACAGGTGCAGAAAGTGAGAAGCAAGGTACAAAGAACAGTTGCTGACCTAATGCATCCATGCACTGGTGGTTCTTGCGGGGCAGCATCTGCAACAAGTGTTCAAATGAGAGCGCTTTACATAGGATTTGCAGGCAGTAGGCTGACAAAAAGGGTGGAGGCGGGTTGACAAACAACACTGCAGTGGGGGGTGAAGCAGCATGGCAGGTGTGGGGTGAAGAAACAGGATGGAGAGAACACAGGCGAAAGAGAGCAACGCAGTGTGGGGTTTGGGACAGTAGCATAGTGGCGAGAGGAACATAAGGGTGGGTGGGAGGAGAGAAGTGCAAGGGCAAGGTAAAGCCAGGGAGAGGAAAGCACGTGAAGGAGTCAGCTCAAATCACATGTACTATCATGGAGTGCTGAAACAAAAATTAACAAGCATTTGCAATGCAATAGGTCTCGCATTAGGAAAGTTTGAGCTATTGGTATTGTAAATGACAAATTTTGTATTTATGTGTTGGTTTTGAAAAAAGCGAAATTAATAGCTTTGTCATTTACAATGCCAATAGTTCTAACTTTCGCAAATGTGACACCTATAGCATTTGTAATGCAATATGTGTTGTATTTACGTGACTTAGATGTATTGGTATTACAAATAAAAATGGCTTTTAATTACTTTTAAAAAGTTATTGTAATTTATAATGGCAATAGCTTTTGTAAATAACTTTTGTGAAGATTATGTTCATTGTATTTTATTGTGACGAAAATCCAAGAACAGAAGTGAAAAATTAACATCTTTTTGTGACATTCGTAATAAAGCTTGAAACATTGAGAGAACATATTTGAACCAGTTGTTGTTGAATGGTTGCACAGATTGATGCTGTGGTGGCACTGAGTGATGTTGTGGTGGCGACGAGTGATGTTGTGGTGGCGACGAGTGATGCTGTGGCGCTCAGTGATGCTCTGGTAGTGCATAGTGAGGTTGTGGTGCCCCTGAGTGATGCTGTGGTGTTGCTGAGTGATGCTGTGGTGATGCGATAGATAGATAGAGTGAGTGCGATATATAGATACAGTGAGGGCGATAGATAGATAGATAGAGGGGGGCAATAGATAGAGTGAGGGCGATAGATAGATGGACAGATAGATAGAGTGAGGGCGATCGATAGATAGATAGAGTGATGGCGATAGATAGAGTGAGTGCGATAGATAGAGTGAGTGCGATAGATAGACAGATAGAGTGAGGGCGATAGATAGACAGATAGATAAAGTGTATTTATGTTTCATTGAGGAGAGTGTAAGTATGAGGTGTGTAATTATATGCCACTGAGTGGTATTATGTGGAGTGTATTTATGTTGCATTGCGAAGAGTGTAATTATGTGGCGTGTAATTATGTGGCACTGAGTGGTATTTGGAGTGTATGTTGCATTGAGTGCAGTATAATCATGTAACATATAATTATATGGCACTGAGAGGTATTGTTTGGAGTGTATGTTGCATTGAGTGCAGTGTAATTATGTAGCATATAATTATGTGGCACTTAGTGTTATTGTGTGGAGTGTGTGTTGCATTCAGTAGTGTGTAATTATGTGGTGTGTAATTATCTGGCACTGAGTGGTATTTGGAGTGTATGTTGCATTGAGTGCAGTGTAATTATGTTGCATATAATTATGTGGCACTGAGTGGTATTATGAGGAGTGTATGTTGTATTCAGTAGGGTGTAATTGTGTGGCGTGTAATTATGTGGCACTGAGTGGTATTGTTTGGAGTGTATGTTGCATTGAGTGCAGTGTAATTATGTAGCAAATAATTATGTGGCACTTAGTGTTATTGTGTGGAGTGTGTGTTGCATTCAGTAGTGTGTAATTATGTGGTGTGTAATTATCTGGCACTGAGTGGTATTTGGAGTGTATGTTGCATTGAGTGCAGTATAATCATGTAGCATATAATTATATGGCACTGAGAGGTATTGTTTGGAGTGTATGTTGCATTGAGTGCAGTGTAATTATGTAGCATATAATTATGTGGCACTTAGTGTTATTGTGTGGAGTGTGTGTTGCATTCAGTAGTGTGTAATTATGTGGTGTGTAATTATCTTGCACTGAGTGGTATTTGGAGTGTATGTTGCATTGAGTGCAGTGTAATTATGTTGCATATAATTATGTGGCACTGAGTGGTATTATGGGGAGTGTACTTATGTTGCATTGAGTAAAGTGTAATTATGTTGCGTGTAATTATGTGGCACTGAGTGGTATTATGAGGAGTGCATGTTGTATTCAGTAGAGTGCAATTGTGTGGCGTGTAATTATGTGGCACTGAGTGGTATTGTTTGGAGTGTATGTTGCATTGAGTGCAGTGTAAATATGTAGCATATAATTATGTGGCACTGAGTGGTATTGTGTGTAATGTGTGTTGCATTCAGTAGAGTGTAATTATGTGGTGTGTAATTATGTGGCACTGAGTGGCATTTGGAGTGTATGTTGCATTGAGTGCAGTGTAATTATGTGGTGTGTAACTATGTGGCACAAAGTGGAATTTGGAGTGTATGTTGCATTGAGTGCAGTGTATTTACGTGGTGTGTAATTATGTGGCACTGAGTGGTATTTGGAGTGTATGTTGCATTGAGTGCAGTGTAATTATATGGCGTGTAATTATGTGGCACTGAGTGGTATTTGGAGTGTATGTTGCATTGAGTGCAGTGTAATTATGTGGCTTTTAATTATGTGGCACTGAGTGGTATTTGGAGTGTTTGTTGCATTGAGTGCAGTGTAATTATGTGGCATGTAAATATGTGGCACTGAGTGGAACTTGGAGTGTATGTTGCATTGAGTGCAGTGTAATTATGTGGCGTGTACTTATGTGGCACTGAGTGGTATTTGGAGTGTATGTTGCATTGAGTGCAGTGTAATTATGTGGCATGGAATTCTGTGGCACTGAGGGGTATTTGGAATGTATGTTGCATTGAGTGCAGTGTAATTATGTGGATTGCAAATATGTGGCACTGACTGGTATTTGGAGTGTATGTGGCATTGACTGCAGTGTAATTATGTGGCGTGTAATTATGTTGCACTGAGTGGTATTTGGAGTGTATGTTGCATTGAGTGCTGTGTAATTATGTGGTGTGTAATTATGTGGCACTGTGTGGGATTTGGAGTGTATGTTGCATTGAGTGCAGTGTAAATATGTGGCGTATAATTATGTGGCACTGAGTGGTATTTGGAGTGTATGTTGCATTGAGTGCAGTGTAATTATGTGGCGTGTAATTATGTGGCACTGAGTGGTATTTGGAATGTATGTGCCATTGAGTGCAGTGTAATTATGTGGTGTGTAATTATGTGGCACTGAGTGGTATTTTGAGTGTATGTGGCATTGAGTGCAGTGTAATTATGTGGCGTGTAATTATGTGGCACTGAGTGGTATTTGGAGTGTATGTTGCATTGAGTGCTATGTAATTATGTGGCATGTAATTATGTGGCACTGAGTGGGATTTACAGTGTATGTTGCATTGAGTGCAGTGTAATTATGTGGCATGTAATTATGTGGCACTGAGTGGTATTTGAAGTGTATGTTGCATTAAGTGCAGTGTAATTATGTGGTATGTAATTATGTGGCACTGAGTGGTATTTTGAGTGTATGTGGCATTGAGTGCAGTGTAATTATGTGGTGTGTAATTATGTGGCACTGAGTGGTATTTGGAATGTATGTTGCATTGAGTGCAGTGTAATTATGTGGAGTGTAATTATGTGGCACTAAGTGGAATTTGGAGTGTATGTTGCATTGAGTGTAGTGTAATTATGTGGCGTTTAATTATGTGGCACTTAGTGGTATTTGGAGTGTATGTTGCATTGAGCGCAGTGTAATTATGTAGCGTATAATTATGTGGCACTGAGTGGTAGTGTGTAAAGTGTATGTTATATTCAGTAGAGTGTAATTGTGTGGCGTGTAATTATGTGGCACTGAGTCATATTGTTTGGAGTGTATGTTGCATTGAGTGCAGTGTAAATATGCAGCATATAATTATGTGCCACTGAATGGTATTGTGTGGAGTGTGTGTTGCATTCAGTAGAGTGTGATTATGTGGTGTTTAATTATGTGGCACTGAGTGGTATTTGGAGTGTATGTTGCACTGAGTGCAGTGTAATTATGTTGCATATAACTATGTGGCACTGAGTGGTATTTGGAGTGTATGTTGCATTGAGTGCAGTGTAATTATGTGGAGTGCAATTATGTGGCACTGACTGGTATTTGGAGTGTATGTGGCATTGACTGCAGTGTAATTATGTGGCGTGTAATTATGTTGCACTGAGTGGTATTTGGAGTGTATGTTGCATTGAGTGCTGTGTAATTATGTGGTGTGTAATTATGTGGCACTGTGTGGGATTTGGAGTGTATGTTGCATTGAGTGCAGTGTAAATATGTGGCGTATAATTATGTGGCACTGAGTGGTATTTGGAGTGTATGTTGCATTGAGTGCAGTGTAATTATGTGGCGTGTAATTATGTGGCACTGAGTGGTATTTGGAATGTATGTGCCATTGAGTGCAGTGTAATTATGTGGTGTGTAATTATGTGGCACTGAGTGGTATTTTGAGTGTATGTGGCATTGAGTGCAGTGTAATTATGTGGCGTGTAATTATGTGGCACTGAGTGGTATTTGGAGTGTATGTTGCATTGAGTGCTATGTAATTATGTGGCATGTAATTATGTGGCACTGAGTGGGATTTACAGTGTATGTTGCATTGAGTGCAGTGTAATTATGTGGCGTGTAATTATGTGGCACTGAGTGGTATTTGGAGTGTATGTTGCATTAAGTGCAGTGTAATTATGTGGTATGTAATTATGTGGCACTGAGTGGTATTTTGAGTGTATGTGGCATTGAGTGCAGTGTAATTATGTGGCGTGTAATTATGTGGCACTGAGTGGTATTTGGAGTGTATGTTGCACTGAGTGCAGTGTAATTATGTTGCATATAACTATGTGGCACTGAGTGGTATTTGGAGTGTATGTTGCATTGAGTGCAGTGTAATTATGTGGAGTGCAATTATGTGGCACTGACTGGTATTTGGAGTGTATGTGGCATTGACTGCAGTGTAATTATGTGGCGTGTAATTATGTTGCACTGAGTGGTATTTGGAGTGTATGTTGCATTGAGTGCTGTGTAATTATGTGGTGTGTAATTATGTGGCACTGTGTGGGATTTGGAGTGTATGTTGCATTGAGTGCAGTGTAAATATGTGGCGTATAATTATGTGGCACTGAGTGGTATTTGGAGTGTATGTTGCATTGAGTGCAGTGTAATTATGTGGCGTGTAATTATGTGGCACTGAGTGGTATTTGGAATGTATGTGCCATTGAGTGCAGTGTAATTATGTGGTGTGTAATTATGTGGCACTGAGTGGTATTTTGAGTGTATGTGGCATTGAGTGCAGTGTAATTATGTGGCGTGTAATTATGTGGCACTGAGTGGTATTTGGAGTGTATGTTGCATTGAGTGCTATGTAATTATGTGGCATGTAATTATGTGGCACTGAGTGGGATTTACAGTGTATGTTGCATTGAGTGCAGTGTAATTATGTGGCGTGTAATTATGTGGCACTGAGTGGTATTTGGAGTGTATGTTGCATTAAGTGCAGTGTAATTATGTGGTATGTAATTATGTGGCACTGAGTGGTATTTTGAGTGTATGTGGCATTGAGTGCAGTGTAATTATGTGGCGTGTAATTATGTGGCACTGAGTGGTATTTGGAATGTATGTTGCATTGAGTGCAGTGTAATTATGTGGAGTGTAATTATGTGGCACTAAGTGGAATTTGGAGTGTATGTTGCATTGAGTGTAGTGTAATTATGTGGCGTGTAATTATGTGGCACTTAGTGGTATTTGGAGTGTATGTTGCATTGAGCGCAGTGTAATTATGTAGCGTATAATTATGTGGCACTGAGTGGTATTGTGTAAAGTGTATGTTATATTCAGTAGAGTGTAATTGTGTGGCGTGTAATTATGTGGCACTGAGTCGTATTGTTTGGAGTGTATGTTGCATTGAGTGCAGTGTAAATATGCAGCATATAATTATGTGGCACTGAATGGTATTGTGTGGAGTGTGTGTTGCATTCAGTAGAGTGTGATTATGTGGTGTTTAATTATGTGGCACTGAGTGGTATTTGGAGTGTATGTTGCATTGAGTGCAGTGTAATTATGTTGCATATAACTATGTGGCACTGAGTGGTATTTGGAGTGTATGTTGCATTGAATACTGTGTAATTATGTGGCACTGAGAGGGATTTGGAGTGTATGTTGCATTAAGTGCAGTGTAATTATGTGGTGTGTAATTATGTGGCACTGAGTGGCATTTGAAGTGTATGTTCCATTAAGTGCAGTGTAATTATGTGGCGTGTAATTATGTGGCACTGAGTGGTATTTGGAGTGTATATTGCATTGAGTGCAGTGTAATTATGTGGCGTGTAATTATGTGGCACTGAGTGGTATTTGGAATGTATGTTGCATTGAGTGCACTGTAATTATGTGGCGTGTAATTATGTGGCACTGAGTGGTATTTGGAGTGTATGTGGTATTGAGTACAGTGTAATTATGTGGTGTATAATTTTGTGGCAGTGAGTGGTATTTGGAGTGTATGTTGCATTGAGTGCTGTGTAATTATGTGGCGTGTAATTATGTGGCACTGAGTGGGATTTGGAGTGTATGTTACATTGAGTGCAGTGTAATTATATGTCGTGTAATTATGTGGCACTGAGTGGTAATTAGAGTGTATGATGCATTGAGTACAGTGTAATTATGTGGCATGTAATTATATGGCACTGAGTGGTATTTGGAATGTATGTTGCATTAGTACAGTGTAATTATGTGGAGTGTAATTATGTGGCACAGTGGTATTTTGAGTGTATGTTGCATAGAGTGCAGTGTAAATATGTGCCGTGTAATTGTGTGGCACTTAGTGGTATTTGGAGTGTATGTTGCGTTGAGGGCAGTGTAATTATGTAGCATATAATTATGTGGCACTGAATGGTATTGTGTGGAGTGTGTGTTGCATTCAGTAGAGTGTGATTATGTGGTGTATAATTATGTGGCACTGAGTGGTATTTGGAGTGTATGTTGCATTGAGTGCAGTGTAATTATGTTGCATATACCTATGTGGCACTGAGTGGTATTTGGAGTGTATGTTGCATTGAGTACTGTGTAATCATGTGGCACTGAGTGGGATTTGGAGTGTATGTTGCATTGAGTGCAGTGTAATTATGTGGCCTGTAATTATGTGGCACTGAGTGGTATTTGAAGTGTATGTTCCATTGAGTGCAGTGTAATTATATGTTGTGTAATTATGTGGCACTGAGTGGTATTTGGAGTGTATATTGCATTGAGTGCAGTGTAATTATGTGGCACTGAGTGGTGTTTGGAATGTATGTTGCATTGAGTGCACTGTAATTATGTGGCGTGTAATTATGTGGCACTGAGTGGTATTTGGAGTGTATGTGGCATTGAGTGCAGTGTAATTATGTGGCGTGTAATTATGTGGCATTGAGTGGTATTTGGAATGTATGTTGCATTGAGTGCAGTGTAATTATGTGGAGTGTAATTATGTGGCACTAAGTGGAATTTGGAGTGTATGTTGCATTGAGTGTAGTGTAATTATGTGGCGTGTAATTATGTGGCACTTAGTGGTATTTGGAGTGTATGTTGCATTGAGCGCAGTGTAGTTATGTAGCGTATAATTATGTGGCACTGAGTGGTAGTGTGTAAAGTGTATGTTATATTCAGTAGAGTGTAATTGTGTGGCGTGTAATTATGTGGCACTGAATGGTATTGTGTGGAGTGTGTGTTGCATTCAGTAGAGTGTGATTATGTGGTGTTTAATTATGTGGCACTGAGTGGTATTTGGAGTGTATGTTGCACTGAGTGCAGTGTAATTATGTTGCATATAACTATGTGGCACTGAGTGGTATTTGGAGTGTATGTTGCATTGAATACTGTGTAATTATGTGGCACTGAGAGGGATTTGGAGTGTATGTTGCATTAAGTGCAGTGTAATTATGTGGTGTGTAATTATGTGGCACTGAGTGGCATTTGAAGTGTATGTTCCATTAAGTGCAGTGTAATTATGTGGCGTGTAATTATGTGGCACTGAGTGGTATTTGGAGTGTATATTGCATTCAGTGCAGTGTAATTATGTGGCGTGTAATTATGTGGCACTGAGTGGTATTTGGAATGTATGTTGCATTGAGTGCACTGTAATTATGTGGCGTGTAATTATGTGGCACTGAGTGGTATTTGGAGTGTATGTGGTATTGAGTACAGTGTAATTATGTGGTGTATAATTTTGTGGCAGTGAGTGGTATTTGGAGTGTATGTTGCATTGAGTGGTGTGTAATTATGTGGCGTGTAATTATGTGGCACTGAGTGGGATTTGGAGTGTATGTTACATTGAGTGCAGTGTAATTATATGTCGTGTAATAATGTGGCACTGAGTGGTAATTGGAGTGTATGATGCATTGAGTACAGTGTAATTATGTGGCATGTAATTATGTGGCACTGAGTGGTATTTGGAATGTATGTTGCATTAGTACAGTGTAATTATGTGGAGTGTAATTATGTGGCACAGTGGTATTTTGAGTGTTTGTTGCATTGAGTGCAGTGTAATTATGTGCCGTGTAATTGTGTGGCACTTAGTGGTATTTGGAGTGTATGTTGCGTTGAGGGCAGTGTAATTATGTAGCATATAATTATGTGGCACTGAATGGTATTGTGTGGAGTGTGTGTTGCATTCAGTAGAGTGTGATTATGTGGTGTATAATTATGTGGCACTGAGTGGTATTTGGAGTGTATGTTGCATTGAGTGCAGTGTAATTATGTTGCATATACCTATGTGGCACTGAGTGGTATTTGGAGTGTATGTTGCATTGAGTACTGTGTAATTATGTGGCACTGAGTGGGATTTGGAGTGTATGTTGCATTGAGTGCAGTGTAATTATGTGGCCTGTAATTATGTGGCACTGAGTGGTATTTGAAGTGTATGTTCCATTGAGTGCAGTGTAATTATATGTTGTGTAATTATGTGGCACTGAGTGGTATTTGGAGTGTATATTGCATTGAGTGCAGTGTAATTATGTGGCACTGAGTGGTGTTTGGAAATGTATGTTGCATTGAGTGCACTGTAATTATGTGGCGTGTAATTATGTGGCACTGAGTGGTATTTGGAGTGTATGTGGTATTGAGTGCAGTGTAATTATGTGGCGTGTAATTTTGTGGCACTGAGTGGTATTTGGAGTGTATGTTGCATTGAGTGCTGTGTAATTATGTGGCGTGTAATTATGTGGCACTGAGTGGGATTTGGAGTGTATGTTGCATTGAGTGCAATGTAATTATATGGCGTGTAATTATGTGGCACTGAGTGGTATTTGGAGTGTATGTTGCATTGAGTGCAGTGTAATTATGTGGCGTGTAATTATGTGGCACTGAGTGGTATTTGGAATGTATGCTCCATTGAGTGCAGTGTAATTATGTTCAGTGTAATTATGTGGCACAGTGGTATTTTGAGTGTATGTTGCGTTGAGCGCAGTGTAATTAGGTAGCATATAATTATGTGGCACTGAGTGGCTTTGTGTGGAATTAATGTTGTATTCAGTGCAGTCTAATTACGTAGCATATAATTATGTGGCACTGAGTGGTATTGTGTCGAGTGTGTGTTGCATTCAGGAGAGTGCAATTATGTGGTGTTTAATTATGTGGCACTGAGTGGTATTTGAAGTGTAGGTTGCATTAAGTGCAGAGTAAATATGTTGCATATAACTATGGGGCACTGAGTGGTATTTGGAGTGTATGTTGCATTGAGTGCAGTGTAATTATGTGGCGTGTAACTATGAGGCACTGAGTGGTATTTGGAGTGTATGTTGCATTGAGTACAGTGTATTTATGTGGAGTGTAATTATGTGGCACTAAGTGGTATTTGGAGTGCATGTTGCGTTGAACGCAGTGTAATTATGTAGCATATAATTATTTGGCACTGAGTGGTAGTGTGTAAAGTGTATGTTGTATTCAGTAGAGTGTGATTATGTGGTGTTTAATTATGTGGCACTGAGTGGTATTTGGAGTGTATGTTGCATTGAGTGCAGTGTAATTATGCTGCATATAACTATGTGGCACTGAGTGGTATTTGGAGTGTATGTTGCATTGAGTATGTGTAATTATGTGACACTGAGTGGGATTTGGAGTGCATGTTGCATTGAGTGCAGTGTAATTATGTGGCACTGAGTGGTATTTGGAGTGTATGTTGCGTTGAGTGCAGTGTAATTATGTGGCGTGTAATTATGTGGTACTGAGTGGTATTTGGAATGTATGTTGCATTGAGTGCAGTGTAATTATGTGGAGTGTAATTATGTGGCACTAAGTGGTATTTGGAGTGTATGTTGCATTGAGTGCAGTGTAATTATATGGCGTGTAATTATGTGGCACTGAGTGGTATTTGGAGTGTATGTTGCATTGAGCGCAGTGTAACTATGTAGCATATAATTATGTGGCACTGAGTGGTAGTGTGTAAAGTGTATGTTGTATTCAGGAGAGTGTAATTGTGTGGCGTGTCATTATGTGGCACTGAGTGGTATTGTTTGGAGTGTGTGTTGCATTCAGTAGAGTGTGATTATGTGGTGTTTAATTATGTGGCACTGAGTGGTATTTGGAGTGTATGTTGCATTCAGTGCAGTGTAATTATGTTGCATATAACTATGTGGCACTGAGTGGTATTTGGAATGTATGTTGCATTGAGTACTGTGTAATTATGTGGCACTGAGTGGGATTTGGAGTGTATGTTGCATTGAGTGCAGTGTAATCATGTGGCATGTAATTATGTGGCACCGAGTGGTATTTGAGGTGTATGTTCCATTGAGTGCAGTGTAATTATGTGGCGTGTAATTATGTGACACTGAGTGGTATTTGGAGTGTATATTGCATTGAGTGCAGTGTAATTATGTGGCTTGTAATTATTTGGCACTGAGTGGTATTTGGAATGTATGTTGCATTGAGTGCACTGTAATTATGTGGCGTGTAATTATGTGGCACTGAGTGGTGTTTGGAGTGTATGTGGTATTGAGTGAATTGTAATTATGTGGCACAGAGTGGTATTTGGAGTGTATGTTGCATTGAGTGCTGTGTAATTATGTGGCGTATAATTAGGTGGCACTGAGTGGGATTTGGAGTGTATGTTGCATTGAGTGCAGTGTAATTATATGGCGTGTAATTATGTGACACTGAGTGGTATTTGGAGTGTATGTTGCATTGAGTGCAGTGTAATTATGTGGCGTGTAATTATGTGGCACTGAGTGGTATTTTGAATGTATGTTGCATTGAGTGCAGTGTAATTATGTGGAGTGTAATTATGTGGCAGAGTGGTATTTTAAGTGTATGTTGCAATGAGAGCAGTGTAATTATGTGGCGTGTAATTGTGTGGCTTTTAGTGGTATTTGGAGTGTATGTTGTGTTGAGTGCAGTGTAATTATGTAGCATATAATTATGTGGCACTGAGTGGTTTTGTGTGGAGTTAATGTTGTATTCAGTAGAGTGTAATTGTGTGGCATGTAATTATGTGGCACTGAGTGGTATTGTTTGGAGTGTATGTTGCATTGAGTGCAGTGTAATTATGTAGCATATAATTGTGGCACTGAGTGGTATTGTGTGGAGTGTGTGTTGCATTCAGTAGAGTGTAATTATGTGGTGTTTGATTATGTGGCACTGGGTGGTATTTGGAGTGTATGTTGCATTGAGTACAGTGTAATTAAGTTGCATATAACTATGTGGCACTGAGTGGTATTTGGAGTGTATGTTGCATTGAATGCAGTGTAATTATGTGGCGTGTAACTATGTGGCAGTCAGTGGTATTTGGAGTGTATGTTGCATTGAGTGCAATGTAATTATGTGGCATGTAATTATGTGGCACTGAGTGGTATTTGGAGTGTATGTTGCATTGAGCACTGTTTAAATATGTAGCATATAATTATGTGGCACTGAGAGGTATTGTGTGGAGTATATGTTGTATTCAGTAGAGTGTAATTGTGTGGCGTGTAATTATGTGGCACTGAGTGGTATTGTTTGGAGTGTATGTTGCATTGAGTGCAGTCTAATTATGCACCATATAATTATGTGGCACTTAGTGGTATTTGGAGTGTATGTTGCATTGAGCGCAGTGTAATTATGTAGCGTATAATTATGTGGCACTGAGTGGTAGTGTGTAAAGTGTATGTTATATTCAGTAGAGTGTAATTGTGTGGCATGTAATTATGTGACACTGAGTCGTATTGTTTGGAGTGTATGTTGCATTGAGTGCAGTGTAAATATGCAGCATATAATTATGTGGCACTGAATGGTATTGTGTGGAGTGTATGTTGCATTCAGTAGAGTGTGATTATGTGGGTTTAATTATGTGGCACTGAGTGGTATTTGGAGTGTATGTTGCACTGAGTGCAGTGTAATTATGTTGCATATAACTATGTGGCACTGAGTGGTATTTGGAGTGTATGTTGCATTGAATACTGTGTAATTATGTGGCACTGAGAGGGATTTGGAGTGTATGTTGCATTAAGTGCAGTGTAATTATGTGGTCTGTAATTATGTGGCACTGAGTGGTATTTGAAGTGTACGTTCCATTAAGTGCAGTGTAATTATGTGGCGTATAATTATGTGGCACTGAGTGGTATTTGGAGTGTATATTGCATTGAGTGCAGTGTAATTATGTGGCGTGTAATTATGTGGCACTGAGTGGTATTTGGAATGTATGTTGCATTGAGTGCACTGTAATTATGTGGCGTGTAATCATGTGGCACTGAGTGGTATTTGGAGTGTATGTGGTATTGAGTACAGTGTAATTATGTGGTGTGTAATTTTGTGGCAGTGAGTGGTATTTGGAGTGTATGTTGCATTGAGTGCTGTGTAATTATGTGACGTGTAATTATGTGGCACTGAGTGGGATTTGGAGTGTATGTTGCATTGAGTGCAGTGTAATTATATGTCGTGTAATTATGTGGCACTGAGTGGTAATTGGAGTGTATGATGCATTGAGTACAGTGTAATTATGTGGCATGTAATTATATGGTACTGAGTGGTATTTGGAATGTATGTTGCATTAGTACAGTGTAATTATGTGGAGTGTAATTATGTGGCACAGTAGTATTTTGAGTGTATGTTGCATTGAGTGCAGTGTAATTATGTGCCGTGTAATTATGTGGCACTTAGTGGTATTTGGAGTGTATGTTGCATTGAGGGCAGTGTAATTATGTAGCATATAATTATGTGGCACTGAATGGTATTGTGTGGAGTGTGTGTTGCATTCAGTAGAGTGTGATTATGTGGTGTATAATTATGTGGCACTGAGTGGTATTTGGAGTGTATGTTGCATTGAGTGCAGTGTAATTATGTTGCATATACCTATGTGGCACTGAGTGGTATTTGGAGTGTATGTTGCATTGAGTACTGTGTAATTATGTGGCACTGAGTGGGATTTGGAGTGTATGTTGCATTGAGTGCAGTGTAATTATGTGGCCTGTAATTATGTGGCACTGAGTGGTATTTGAAGTGTATGTTCCATTGAGTGCAGTGTAATTATATGTTGTGTAATTATGTGGCACTGAGTGGTATTTGGAGTGTATATTGCATTGAGTGCAGTGTAATTATGTGGCGTGTAATTATGTGGCACTGAGTGGTGTTTGGAATGTATGTTGCATTAAGTGCACTGTAATTATGTTGCGCGTAATTATGTGGCACTGAGTGGTATTTGGAGTGTATGTGGTATTGAGTGCAGTGTAATTATGTGGCGTGTAATTTTGTGGCACTGAGTGGTATTTGGAGTGTATGTTGCATTGAGTGCTGTGTAATTATGTGGCGTGTAATTATGTGGCACTGAGTGGGATTTGTAGTGTATGTTGCATTGAGTGCAGTGTAATTATATGGCGTGTAATTATGTGGCACTGAGTGGTATTTGGAGTGTATGTTGCATTGCGTGCAGTGTAATTATGTGGCCTGTAGTTATGTGGCACTGAGTGGTATTTGGAATGTATGCTCCATTGAGTGCAGTGTAATTATGTTCAGTGTAATTATGTGGCACAGTGGTATTTTGAGTTTATGTTGCGTTGAGTGCAGTGCAATTAGGTAGCATATAATTATGTGGCACTGAGTGGCTTTGTGTGGAATTAATGTTGTATTCAGTAGAGTGTAACTGTGTGGCATGTAATTATGTGGCACTGAGTGGTATTGTTTGGAGTGTATGTTGCATTGAGTGCAGTCTAATTAAGTAGCATATAATTATGTGGCACTGAGTGGTATTGTGTGGAGTGTGTGTTGCATTCAGTAGAGTGCAATTATGTGGTGTTTAATTATGTGGCACTGAGTGGTATTTGAAGTGTAGGTTACATTGAGTGCAGAGTAATTATGTTGCATATAACTATGTGGCACTGGGTGGTATTTGGAGTGTATGTTGCATTGAGTGCAGTGTAATTATGTGGCGTGTAACTATGAGGCACTGAGTGGTATTTGGAGTGTATGTTGCATTGAGTGCAGTGTAATTATGTGGAGTGTAATTATGTGGCACTAAGTGGTATTTGGAGTGCATGTTGCGTTGAACGCAGTGTAATTATGTAGCATATAATTATTTGTCACTGAGTGGTAGTGTGTAAAGTGTATGTTGTATTCAGTAGAGTGTGATTATGTGGTGTTTAATTATGTGGCACTGAGTGATATTTGGAGTGTATGTTGCATTGAGTGCAGTGTAATTATGCTGCATATAACTATGTGGCACTGAGTGGTATTTGGAGTGTATGTTGCATTGAGTATGTGTAATTATGTGACACTGAGTGGGATTTGGAGTGCATGTTGCATTGAGTGCAGTGTAATTATGTGGCACTGAGTGGTATTTGGAGTGTATGTTGCGTTGAATGCAGTGTAATTATGTGGCGTGTAATTATGTGGTACTGAGTGGTATTTGGAATGTATGTTGCATTGAGTGCAGTGTAATTATGTGGAGTGTAATTATGTGGCACTAAGTGGTATTTGGAGTGTATGTTGCATTGAGTGCAGTGTAATTATGTGGCGTGTAATTATGTGGCACTGAGTGGTATTTTGAGTGTATGTTGCATTGAGCGCAGTGTAACTATGTAGCATATAATTATGTGGCACTGAGTGGTAGTGTGTAAAGTGTATGTTGTATTCAGGAGAGTGTAATTGTGTGGCGTGTCATTATGTGGCACTGAGTGGTATTGTTTGGAGTGTATGATGCATTGAGTGCAGTGTAGTTATGTAGCATATAATTATGTGGCACTGAATGGTATTGTGTGGAGTGTGTGTTGCATTCAGTAGAGTGTGATTATGTGGTGTTTAATTATGTGGCACTGAGTGGTATTTGGAGTGTATGTTGCATTCAGTGCAGTGTAATTATGTTGCATATAACTATGTGGCACTGAGTGGTATTTGGAGTGTATATTGCATTGAGTACTGTGTAAATATGTGGCACTGAGTGGGATTTGGAGTGTATGTTGCATTGGGTGCAGTGTAATCATGTGGCATGTAATTATGTGGCACCGAGTGGTATTTGAAGTGTATGTTCCATTGAGTGCAGTGTAATTATGTGGCGTGTAATTATGTGGCACTGAGTGGTATTTGGAGTGTATATTGCATTGAGTGCAGTGTAATTATGTGGCTTGTAATTATTTGGCACTGAGTGGTATTTGGAATGTATGTTGCATTGAGTGCACTGTAATTATGTGGCGTGTAATTATGTGGCACTGAGTGGGATTTGGAGTGTATGTTGCATTGAGTGCAGTGTAATTATATGGCGTGTAATTATGTGACACTGAGTGGTATTTGGAGTGTATGTTGCATTGAGTGCAGTGTAATTATGTGGCGTGTAATTATGTGGCTCTGAGTGGTATTTGGAATGTATGTTGCATTGAGTGCAGTGTAATTATGTGGCAGAGTGGTATTTTAAGTGTATGTTGCAATGAGTGCAGTGTAATTATGTGGCGTGTAATTGTGTGGCTTTTAGTGGTATTTGGAGTGTATGTTGTGTTGAGTGCAGTGTAATTATGTAGCATATAATTATGTGGCACTGAGTGGTTTTGTGTGGAGTTAATGTTGTATTCAGTAGAGTGTAATTGTGTGGCATGTAATTATGTGGCACTGAGTGGTATTGTTTGGAGTGTATGTTGCATTGAGTGCAGTGTAATTATGTAGCATATAATTGTGGCACTGAGTGGTATTGTGTGGAGTGTGTGTTGCATTCAGTATAGTGTAATTATGTGGTGTTTGATTATGTGGCACTGGGTGGTATTTGGAGTGTATGTTGCATTGAGTACAGTGTAATTAAGTTGCATATAACTATGTGGCACTGAGTGGTATTTGGAGTGTATATTGCATTGAGTGCAGTGTAATTATGTGGCGTGTAATTATGTGGCACTGAGTGGTATTTGGAATGTATGTTGCATTGAGTGCACTGTAATTATGTGGCATGTAATTATGTGGCACTGAGTGGTATTTGGAGTGTATGTGGTATTGAGTACAGTGTAATTATGTGGTGTGTAATTTTGTGGCAGTGAGTGGTATTTGGAGTGTATGTTGCATTGAGTGCTGTGTAATTATGTGGCGTGTAATTATGTGGCACTGAGTGGGATTCGGAGTGTATGTTGCACAGAGTGCAGTGTAATTATATGTCGTGTAATTATGTGGCACTGAGTGGTAATTGGAGTGTATGATGCATTGAGTACAGTGTAATTATGTGGCATGTAATTATATGGCACTGAGTGGTATTTGGAATGTATGTTGCATTAGTACAGTGTAATTATGTGGAGTGTAATTATGTGGCACAGTGGTATTTTGAGTGTATGTTGCATTGAGTGCAGTGTAATTATGTGCCGTGTAATTGTGTGGCACTTAGTGGTATTTGGAGTGTATGTTGCGTTGAGGGCAGTGTAATTATGTAGCATATAATTATGTGGCACTGAATGGTATTGTGTGGAGTGTGTGTTGCATTCAGTAGAGTGTGATTATGTGGTGTATAATTATGTGGCACTGAGTGGTATTTGGAGTGTATGTTGCATTGAGTGCAGTGTAATTATGTTGCATATACCTATGTGGCACTGAGTAGTATTTTGGAGTGTATGTTGCATTGAGTATGTGTAATTATGTGACACTGAGTGGGATTTGGAGTGCATGTTGCATTGAGTGCAGTGTAATTATGTGGCACTGAGTGGTATTTGGAGTGTATGTTGCATTGAGTGCATTGTAATTATGTGGCGTGTAATTATGTGGCACTGAGTGGGATTTGGAGTGTATGTTGCATTGAGTGCAGTGTAATCATATGGCGTGTAATTATGTGACACTGAGTCGTATTTGGAGTGTATGTTGCATTGAGTGCAGTGTAATTATGTGGCGCGTAAGTATGTGGCACTGAGTGGTATTTGGAATGTATGTTGCATTGAATGCAGTGTAATTATGTGGAGTGTAATTATGTGGCAGAGTGGTATTTTAAGTGTATGTTGCAATGAGTGCAGTGTAATTATGTGGCGTGTACTTGTGTGGCTTTTAGTGGTATTTGGAGTGTATGTTGTGTTGAGTGCAGTGTAATTATGAAGCATATAATTATGTGGCACTGAGTGGTTTTGTGTGGAGTTAATGTTGTATTCAGTAGAGTGTAATTGTGTGGCATGTAATTATGTGGCACTGAGTGGTATTGTTTGGAGTGTATGTTGCATTGAGTGCAGTGTAATTATGTAGCATATAATTGTGGCACTGAGTGGTATTGTGTGGAGTGTGTGTTGCATGCAGTAGAGTGTAATTATGTGGTGTTTGATTATGTGGCACTGGGTGGTATTTGGAGTGTATGTTGCATTGAGTACAGTGTAATTAAGTTGCATATAACTATGTGGCACTGAGTGGTATTTGGAGTGTATGTTGCATTGAGTGCAGTGTAATTATGTGCCGTGTAATTGTGTGGCACTTAGTGGTATTTGGAGTGTATGTTGCGTTGAGGGCAGTGTAATTATGTAGCATATAATTATGTGGCACTGAATGGTATTGTGTGGAGTGTGTGTTGCATTCAGTAGAGTGTGATTATGTGGTGTATAATTATGTGGCACTGAGTGGTATTTGGAGTGTATGTTGCATTGAGTGCAGTGTAATTATGCTGCATATACCTATGTGGCACTGAGTGGTATTTTGGAGTGTATGCTGCATTGAGTACTGTGTAATTATGTGGCACTGAGTGGGATTTGGATTGTCTGTTGCATTGAGTGCAGTGTAATTATGTGACCTGTAATTATGTGGTACTGAGTGGTATTTGAAGTGTATGTTCCATTGAGTGCAGTGTATTTATGTGGCGTGTAATTATGTGGCAGTCAGTGGTATTTGGAGTGTATGTTGCATTGAGTGCAATGTAATTATGTGGCATGTAATTATGTGGCACTGAGTGGTATTTGGAGTGTATGTTGCATTGAGCACTGTGTAAATATGTAGCATATAATTATGTGGCACTGAGAGGTATTGTGTGGAGTATATGTTGTATTCAGTAGAGTGTAATTGTGTGGCGTGTAATTATGTGGCACTGAGTGGTATTGTTTGGAGTGTATGTTGCATTGAGTGCAGTCCAATTATGCACGATATAATTATGTGGCACTTAGTGGTATTTGGAGTGTATGTTGCATTGAGCGCAGTGTAATTATGTAGCGTATAATTATGTGGCACTGAGTGGTAGTGTGTAAAGTGTATGTTATATTCAGTAGAGTGTAATTGTGTGGCGTGTAATTATGTGGCACTGAGTCGTATTGTTTGGAGTGTATGTTGCATTGAGTGCAGTGTAAATATGCAGCATATAATTATGTGGCACTGAATGGTATTGTGTGGAGTGTATGTTGCATTCAGTAGAGTGTGATTATGTGGTGTTTAATTATGTGGCACTGAGTGGTATTTGGAGCGTATGTTGCATTGAATACTGTGTAATTATGTGGCACTGAGAGGGATTTGGAGTGTATGTTGCATTAAGTGCAGTGTAATTATGTGGTGTGTAATTATGTGGCACTGAGTGGTATTTGAAGTGTACGTTCCATTAAGTGCAGTGTAATTATGTGGTGTGTAATTAAGTGGCACTGAGTGGTATTTGGAGTGTATATTGCATTGAGTGCAGTGTAATTATGTGGCGTGTAATTATGTGGCACTGAGTGGTATTTGGAATGTATGTTGCATTAAGTGCACTGTAATTATGTGGCGTGTAATTATGTGGCACTGAGTGGTATTTGGAGTGTATGTGGTATTGAGTACAGTGTAATTATGTGGTGTGTAATTTTGGGGCAGTGAGTGGTATTTGGAGTGTATATTGCATTGAGTGCTGTGTAATTATGTGGCGTGTGATTATGTGGCCCTGAGTGGGATTCGAAGTGTATGTTGCATTGATTGCAGTGTAATTATATGTCGTGTAATTATGTGGCACTGAGTGGTAATTGGAGTGTATGATGCATTGAGTACAGTGTAATTATGTGGCATGTAATTATATGGCACTGAGTGGTATTTGGAATGTATGTTGCATTAGTACAGTGTAATTATGTGGAGTGTAATTATGTGGCAGAGTGGTATTTTGAGTGTATGTTGCATTGAGTGCAGTGTAATTATGTGCTGTGTAATTGTGTGGCACTTAGTGGTATTTGGAGTGTATGTTGCGTTGAGGGCAGTGTAATTATGTAGCATATAATTATGTGGCCCTGAATGGTATTGTGTGGAGTGTGTGTTGCATTCAGTAGAGTGTGATTATGTGGTGTATAATTATGTGGCACTGAGTGGTATTTGGAGTGTATATTGCATTGAGTGCAGTGTAATTATGTGGCGTGTAATTATGTGGCACTGAGTGGTGTTTGGAATGTATGTTGCATTAAGTGCACTGTAATTATGTTGCGCGTAATTATGTGGCACTGAGTGGTATTTGGAGTGTATGTGGTATTGAGTGCAGTGTAATTATGTGGCGTGTAATTTTGTGGCACTGAGTGGTATTTGGAGTGTATGTTGCATTGAGTGCTGTGTAATTATGTGGCGTGTAATTATGTGGCACTGAGTGGGATTTGTAGTGTATGTTGCATTGAGTGCAGTGTAATTATATGGCGTGTAATTATGTGGCACTGAGTGGTATTTGGAGTGTATGTTGCATTGCGTGCAGTGTAATTATGTGGCCTGTAGTTATGTGGCACTGAGTGGTATTTGGAATGTATGCTCCATTGAGTGCAGTGTAATTATGTTCAGTGTAATTATGTGGCACAGTGGTATTTTGAGTTTATGTTGCGTTGAGTGCAGTGCAATTAGGTAGCATATAATTATGTGGCACTGAGTGGCTTTGTGTGGAATTAATGTTGTATTCAGTAGAGTGTAACTGTGTGGCATGTAATTATGTGGCACTGAGTGGTATTGTTTGGAGTGTATGTTGCATTGAGTGCAGTCTAATTAAGTAGCATATAATTATGTGGCACTGAGTGGTATTGTGTGGAGTGTGTGTTGCATTCAGTAGAGTGCAATTATGTGGTGTTTAATTATGTGGCACTGAGTGGTATTTGAAGTGTAGGTTACATTGAGTGCAGAGTAATTATGTTGCATATAACTATGTGGCACTGGGTGGTATTTGGAGTGTATGTTGCATTGAGTGCAGTGTAATTATGTGGCGTGTAACTATGAGGCACTGAGTGGTATTTGGAGTGTATGTTGCATTGAGTGCAGTGTAATTATGTGGAGTGTAATTATGTGGCACTAAGTGGTATTTGGAGTGCATGTTGCGTTGAACGCAGTGTAATTATGTAGCATATAATTATTTGTCACTGAGTGGTAGTGTGTAAAGTGTATGTTGTATTCAGTAGAGTGTGATTATGTGGTGTTTAATTATGTGGCACTGAGTGATATTTGGAGTGTATGTTGCATTGAGTGCAGTGTAATTATGCTGCATATAACTATGTGGCACTGAGTGGTATTTGGAGTGTATGTTGCATTGAGTATGTGTAATTATGTGACACTGAGTGGGATTTGGAGTGCATGTTGCATTGAGTGCAGTGTAATTATGTGGCACTGAGTGGTATTTGGAGTGTATGTTGCGTTGAATGCAGTGTAATTATGTGGCGTGTAATTATGTGGTACTGAGTGGTATTTGGAATGTATGTTGCATTGAGTGCAGTGTAATTATGTGGAGTGTAATTATGTGGCACTAAGTGGTATTTGGAGTGTATGTTGCATTGAGTGCAGTGTAATTATGTGGCGTGTAATTATGTGGCACTGAGTGGTATTTTGAGTGTATGTTGCATTGAGCGCAGTGTAACTATGTAGCATATAATTATGTGGCACTGAGTGGTAGTGTGTAAAGTGTATGTTGTATTCAGGAGAGTGTAATTGTGTGGCGTGTCATTATGTGGCACTGAGTGGTATTGTTTGGAGTGTATGATGCATTGAGTGCAGTGTAGTTATGTAGCATATAATTATGTGGCACTGAATGGTATTGTGTGGAGTGTGTGTTGCATTCAGTAGAGTGTGATTATGTGGTGTTTAATTATGTGGCACTGAGTGGTATTTGGAGTGTATGTTGCATTCAGTGCAGTGTAATTATGTTGCATATAACTATGTGGCACTGAGTGGTATTTGGAGTGTATATTGCATTGAGTACTGTGTAAATATGTGGCACTGAGTGGGATTTGGAGTGTATGTTGCATTGGGTGCAGTGTAATCATGTGGCATGTAATTATGTGGCACCGAGTGGTATTTGAAGTGTATGTTCCATTGAGTGCAGTGTAATTATGTGGCGTGTAATTATGTGGCACTGAGTGGTATTTGGAGTGTATATTGCATTGAGTGCAGTGTAATTATGTGGCTTGTAATTATTTGGCACTGAGTGGTATTTGGAATGTATGTTGCATTGAGTGCACTGTAATTATGTGGCGTGTAATTATGTGGCACTGAGTGGGATTTGGAGTGTATGTTGCATTGAGTGCAGTGTAATTATATGGCGTGTAATTATGTGACACTGAGTGGTATTTGGAGTGTATGTTGCATTGAGTGCAGTGTAATTATGTGGCGTGTAATTATGTGGCTCTGAGTGGTATTTGGAATGTATGTTGCATTGAGTGCAGTGTAATTATGTGGCAGAGTGGTATTTTAAGTGTATGTTGCAATGAGTGCAGTGTAATTATGTGGCGTGTAATTGTGTGGCTTTTAGTGGTATTTGGAGTGTATGTTGTGTTGAGTGCAGTGTAATTATGTAGCATATAATTATGTGGCACTGAGTGGTTTTGTGTGGAGTTAATGTTGTATTCAGTAGAGTGTAATTGTGTGGCATGTAATTATGTGGCACTGAGTGGTATTGTTTGGAGTGTATGTTGCATTGAGTGCAGTGTAATTATGTAGCATATAATTGTGGCACTGAGTGGTATTGTGTGGAGTGTGTGTTGCATTCAGTATAGTGTAATTATGTGGTGTTTGATTATGTGGCACTGGGTGGTATTTGGAGTGTATGTTGCATTGAGTACAGTGTAATTAAGTTGCATATAACTATGTGGCACTGAGTGGTATTTGGAGTGTATATTGCATTGAGTGCAGTGTAATTATGTGGCGTGTAATTATGTGGCACTGAGTGGTATTTGGAATGTATGTTGCATTGAGTGCACTGTAATTATGTGGCATGTAATTATGTGGCACTGAGTGGTATTTGGAGTGTATGTGGTATTGAGTACAGTGTAATTATGTGGTGTGTAATTTTGTGGCAGTGAGTGGTATTTGGAGTGTATGTTGCATTGAGTGCTGTGTAATTATGTGGCGTGTAATTATGTGGCACTGAGTGGGATTCGGAGTGTATGTTGCACAGAGTGCAGTGTAATTATATGTCGTGTAATTATGTGGCACTGAGTGGTAATTGGAGTGTATGATGCATTGAGTACAGTGTAATTATGTGGCATGTAATTATATGGCACTGAGTGGTATTTGGAATGTATGTTGCATTAGTACAGTGTAATTATGTGGAGTGTAATTATGTGGCACAGTGGTATTTTGAGTGTATGTTGCATTGAGTGCAGTGTAATTATGTGCCGTGTAATTGTGTGGCACTTAGTGGTATTTGGAGTGTATGTTGCGTTGAGGGCAGTGTAATTATGTAGCATATAATTATGTGGCACTGAATGGTATTGTGTGGAGTGTGTGTTGCATTCAGTAGAGTGTGATTATGTGGTGTATAATTATGTGGCACTGAGTGGTATTTGGAGTGTATGTTGCATTGAGTGCAGTGTAATTATGTTGCATATACCTATGTGGCACTGAGTAGTATTTTGGAGTGTATGTTGCATTGAGTATGTGTAATTATGTGACACTGAGTGGGATTTGGAGTGCATGTTGCATTGAGTGCAGTGTAATTATGTGGCACTGAGTGGTATTTGGAGTGTATGTTGCATTGAGTGCATTGTAATTATGTGGCGTGTAATTATGTGGCACTGAGTGGGATTTGGAGTGTATGTTGCATTGAGTGCAGTGTAATCATATGGCGTGTAATTATGTGACACTGAGTCGTATTTGGAGTGTATGTTGCATTGAGTGCAGTGTAATTATGTGGCGCGTAAGTATGTGGCACTGAGTGGTATTTGGAATGTATGTTGCATTGAGTGCAGTGTAATTATGTGGAGTGTAATTATGTGGCAGAGTGGTATTTTAAGTGTATGTTGCAATGAGTGCAGTGTAATTATGTGGCGTGTACTTGTGTGGCTTTTAGTGGTATTTGGAGTGTATGTTGTGTTGAGTGCAGTGTAATTATGAAGCATATAATTATGTGGCACTGAGTGGTTTTGTGTGGAGTTAATGTTGTATTCAGTAGAGTGTAATTGTGTGGCATGTAATTATGTGGCACTGAGTGGTATTGTTTGGAGTGTATGTTGCATTGAGTGCAGTGTAATTATGTAGCATATAATTGTGGCACTGAGTGGTATTGTGTGGAGTGTGTGTTGCATGCAGTAGAGTGTAATTATGTGGTGTTTGATTATGTGGCACTGGGTGGTATTTGGAGTGTATGTTGCATTGAGTACAGTGTAATTAAGTTGCATATAACTATGTGGCACTGAGTGGTATTTGGAGTGTATGTTGCATTGAGTGCAGTGTAATTATGTGCCGTGTAATTGTGTGGCACTTAGTGGTATTTGGAGTGTATGTTGCGTTGAGGGCAGTGTAATTATGTAGCATATAATTATGTGGCACTGAATGGTATTGTGTGGAGTGTGTGTTGCATTCAGTAGAGTGTGATTATGTGGTGTATAATTATGTGGCACTGAGTGGTATTTGGAGTGTATGTTGCATTGAGTGCAGTGTAATTATGCTGCATATACCTATGTGGCACTGAGTGGTATTTTGGAGTGTATGTTGCATTGAGTACTGTGTAATTATGTGGCACTGAGTGGGATTTGGATTGTCTGTTGCATTGAGTGCAGTGTAATTATGTGACCTGTAATTATGTGGTACTGAGTGGTATTTGAAGTGTATGTTCCATTGAGTGCAGTGTATTTATGTGGCGTGTAATTATGTGGCAGTCAGTGGTATTTGGAGTGTATGTTGCATTGAGTGCAATGTAATTATGTGGCATGTAATTATGTGGCACTGAGTGGTATTTGGAGTGTATGTTGCATTGAGCACTGTGTAAATATGTAGCATATAATTATGTGGCACTGAGAGGTATTGTGTGGAGTATATGTTGTATTCAGTAGAGTGTAATTGTGTGGCGTGTAATTATGTGGCACTGAGTGGTATTGTTTGGAGTGTATGTTGCATTGAGTGCAGTCCAATTATGCACCATATAATTATGTGGCACTTAGTGGTATTTGGAGTGTATGTTGCATTGAGCGCAGTGTAATTATGTAGCGTATAATTATGTGGCACTGAGTGGTAGTGTGTAAAGTGTATGTTATATTCAGTAGAGTGTAATTGTGTGGCGTGTAATTATGTGGCACTGAGTCGTATTGTTTGGAGTGTATGTTGCATTGAGTGCAGTGTAAATATGCAGCATATAATTATGTGGCACTGAATGGTATTGTGTGGAGTGTATGTTGCATTCAGTAGAGTGTGATTATGTGGTGTTTAATTATGTGGCACTGAGTGGTATTTGGAGCGTATGTTGCATTGAATACTGTGTAATTATGTGGCACTGAGAGGGATTTGGAGTGTATGTTGCATTAAGTGCAGTGTAATTATGTGGTGTGTAATTATGTGGCACTGAGTGGTATTTGAAGTGTACGTTCCATTAAGTGCAGTGTAATTATGTGGTGTGTAATTAAGTGGCACTGAGTGGTATTTGGAGTGTATATTGCATTGAGTGCAGTGTAATTATGTGGCGTGTAATTATGTGGCACTGAGTGGTATTTGGAATGTATGTTGCATTAAGTGCACTGTAATTATGTGGCGTGTAATTATGTGGCACTGAGTGGTATTTGGAGTGTATGTGGTATTGAGTACAGTGTAATTATGTGGTGTGTAATTTTGGGGCAGTGAGTGGTATTTGGAGTGTATATTGCATTGAGTGCTGTGTAATTATGTGGCGTGTGATTATGTGGCCCTGAGTGGGATTCGAAGTGTATGTTGCATTGATTGCAGTGTAATTATATGTCGTGTAATTATGTGGCACTGAGTGGTAATTGGAGTGTATGATGCATTGAGTACAGTGTAATTATGTGGCATGTAATTATATGGCACTGAGTGGTATTTGGAATGTATGTTGCATTAGTACAGTGTAATTATGTGGAGTGTAATTATGTGGCAGAGTGGTATTTTGAGTGTATGTTGCATTGAGTGCAGTGTAATTATGTGCTGTGTAATTGTGTGGCACTTAGTGGTATTTGGAGTGTATGTTGCGTTGAGGGCAGTGTAATTATGTAGCATATAATTATGTGGCCCTGAATGGTATTGTGTGGAGTGTGTGTTGCATTCAGTAGAGTGTGATTATGTGGTGTATAATTATGTGGCACTGAGTGGTATTTGGAGTGTATGTTGCATTGAGTACTGTGTAATTATGTGGCACTGAGTGGGATTTGGAGTGTCTGTTGCATTGAGTGCAGTGTAATTAAGTGACCTGTAATTATGTGGCACTGAGTGGTATTTGAAGTGTATGTTCCATTGAGTGCAGTGTAATTATATGTTGTGTAATTATGTGGCACTGAATGGTATTTGGAGTGTATATTGCATTGAGTGCAGTGTAATTATGTGGCGTGTAATTATGTGGCACTGAGTGGTGTTTGGAATGTATGTTGCATTGAGTGCACTGTAATTATGTGGCGTGTAATTATGTGGCACTGAGTGGTATTTGGAGTTTATGTGGTATTGAGTGCAGTGTAATTATGTGGCGTGTAATTTTGTGGCACTGAGTGGTATTTGGAGTGTATGTTGCATTGAGTGCTGTGTAATTATGTGGCGTGTAATTATGTGGCACTGAGTGGGATTTGGAGTGTATGTTGCATTGAGTGCAGTGTAATTATATGACGTGTAATTATGTGGCACTGAGTGGTATTTGGAGTGTATGTTGCATTGAGTGCAGTGTAATTATGTGGCGTGTAATTATGTGGCACTGAGTGGTATTTGGAATGTATGCTCCATTGAGTGCAGTGTAATTATGTCAAGTGTAATTATGTGGCACAGTGGTATTTTGAGTGTATGTTGCGTTGAGCGCAGTGTAATTAGGTAGCATATAATTATGTGGCACTGAGTGGCTTTGTGTGGAATTAATGTTGTATTCAGTAGAGTGTAACTGTGTGGCATGTAATTATGTGGCACTGAGTGGTATTGTTTGGAGTGTATGTTGCATTGAGTGCAGTCTAATTACGTAGCATATAATTATGTGGCACTGAGTGGTATTGTGTGGAGTGTGTGTTGCATTCAGTAGAGTGCAATTATGTGGTGTTTAATTATGTGGCACTGAGTGGTATTTGAAGTGTATGTTGCATTGAGTGCAGAGTAATTATGTTGCATATAACTATGTGGCACTGAGTGGTATTTGGAGTGTATGTTGCATTGAGTGCAGTGTAATTATGTGGCGTGTAACCATGAGGCACTGAGTTGTATTTGGAATGTATGTTACATTGACTGCAGTGTAATTATGTGGAGTGTAATTATGTGGCACTAAGTGGTATTTGGAGTGCATGTTGTGTTGAACACAGTGTAATTATGTAGCATATAATTATTTGGCACTGAGTGGTAGTGTGTAAAGTGTATGTTGTATTCAGTAGAGTGTGATTATGTGGTGTTTAATTATGTGGCACTGAGTGGTATTTGGAGTGTATGTTGCACTGAGTGCAGTGTAATTATGCTGCATATAACTATGTGGCACTGAGTGGTATTTGGAGTGTATGCTGCATTGAGTATGTGTAATTATGTGACACTGAGTGGGATTTGGAGTGCATGTTGCATTGAGTGCAGTGTAATTATGTGGCACTGAGTGGTATTTGGAGTGTATGTGGTATTGAGTACAGTGTAATTATGTGGTGTGTAATTTTGTGGCAGTGAGTGGTATTTGGAGTGTATGTTGCATTGAGTGCAGTGTAATTATATGTCGTGTAATTATGTGGCACTGAGTGGTAATTGGAGTGTATGATGCATTGAGTACAGTGTAATTATGTGGCATGTAATTATATGGCACTGAGTGGTATTTGGAATATATGATGCATTAGTACAGTGTAATTATGTGGAGTGTAATTATGTGGCACAGTGGTATTTTGAGTGTATGTTGCATTGAGTGCAGTGTAATTATGTGCCGTGTAATTGTGTGGCACTTAGTGGTATTTGGAGAGTATGTTGCGTTGAGGGCAGTGTAATTATGTAGCATATAATTATGTGGCACTGAATGGTATTGTGTGGAGTGTGTGTTGCATTCAGTAGAGTGTGATTATGTGGTGTATAATTATGTGGCACTGAGTGGTATTTGGAGTGTATATTGCATTGAGTGCAGTGTAATTATGTTGCATATACCTATGTGGCACTGAGTGGTATTTGGAGTGTATGTTGCATTGAGTACTGTGTAATTATGTGGCACTGAGTGGGATTTGGAGTGTATGTTGCATTGAGTGCAGTGTAATTATGTGGCCTGTAATTATGTGGCACTGAGTGGTATTTGAAGTGTATGTTCCATTGAGTGCAGTGTAATTATATGTTGTGTAATTATTTGGCACTGAGTGGTATTTGGAGTGTATATTGCATTGAGTGCAGTGTAATTATGTGGCACTGAGTGGTGTTTGGAATGTATGTTGCATTAAGTGCACTGTAATTATGTGGCGTGTAATTATGTGGCACTGAGAGGTATTTGGAGTGTATGTGGTATTGAGTGCAGTGTAATTATGTGGCGTGTAATTTTGTGGCACTGAGTGGTATTTGGAGTGTATGTTGCATTGAGTGCTGTGTAATTATGTGGCGTGTAATTATGTGGCACTGAGTGGGATTTGGAGTGTATGTTGCATTGAGTGCAGTGTAATTATGTGGCGTGTAATTATGTGGCACTGAGTGGTATTTGGAGTGTATGTTGCATTGAGTGCAGTGTAATTATGTGGCGTGTAATTATGTGGCACTGAGTGGTATTTGGAATGTATGCTCCATTGAGTGCAGTGTAATTATGTTCAGTGTAATTATGTGGCACAGTGGTATTTTGAGTGTATGTTGCGTTGAGCGCAGTGTAATTAGGTAGCATATAATTATGTGGCACTGAGTGGCTTTGTGTGGAATTAATGTTGTATTCAGTAGAGTGTAACTGTGTGGCATGTAATTATGTGGCACTGAGTGGTATTGTTTGGAGTGTATGTTGCATTGAGTGCAGTCTAATTACGTAGCATATAATTATGTGGCACTGAGTGGTATTGTGTGGAGTGTGTGTTGCATTCAGTAGAGTGCAATTATGTGGTGTTTAATTATGTGGCACTGAGTGGTATTTGAAGTGTAGGTTGCATTGAGTGCAGAGTAATTATGTTGCATATAACTATGTGGCACTGAGTGGTATTTGGAGTGTATGTTGCATTGAGTGCAGTGTAATTATGTGGCGTGTAACTATGAGGCACTGAGTGGTATTTGGAGTGTATGTTGCATTGAGTGCAGTGTAATTATGTGGAGTGTAATTATGTGGCACTAAGTGGTATTTGGAGTGCATGTTGCGTTGAACGCAGTGTAATTATGTAGCATATAATTATTTGGCACTGAGTGGTAGTGTGTAAAGTGTATGTTGTATTCAGTAGAGTGTGATTATGTGGTGTTTAATTATGTGGCACTGAGTGGTATTTGGAATGTATGTTGCATTGAGTGCAGTGTAATTATGCTGCATATAACTATGTGGCACTGAGTGGTATTTGGAGTGTATGTTACATTGAGTATGTGTAATTATGTGACACTGAGTGGGATTTGGAGTGCATGTTGCATTGAGTGCAGTGTAATTATGTGGCACTGAGTGGTATTTGGAGTGTATGTTGCGTTGAGTGCATTGTAATTATGTGGCGTGTAATTATGTGGCACTGAGTGGGATTTGGAGTGTATGTTGCATTGAGTGCAGTGTAATTATATGGCGCGTAATTATGTGACACTGAGTGGTATTTGGAGTGTATGTTGCATTGAGTGCAGTGTAATTATGTGGCGTGTAATTATGTGGCACTGAGTGGTATTTGGAATGTATGTTGCATTGAGTGCAGTGTAATTATGTGGAGTGTAATTATGTGGCAGAGTGGTATTTTAAGTGTATGTTGCAATGAGTGCAGTGTAATTATGTGGCGTGTAATTGTGTGGCTTTTAGTGGTATTTGGAGTGTATGTTGTGTTGAGTGCAGTTTAATTATGTAGCATATAATTATGTGGCACTGAGTGGTTTTGTGTGGAGTTAATGTTGTATTCAGTAGAGTGTAATTGTGTGGCATGTAATTATGTGGCACTGAGTGGTATTGTTTGGAGTGTATGTTGCATTGAGTGCAGTGTAATTATGTAGCATATAATTGTGGCACTGAGTGGTATTGTGTGGAGTGTGTGTTGCATTCAGTAGAGTGTAATTATGTGGTGTTTGATTATGTGGCACTGGGTGGTATTTGGAGTGTATGTTGCATTGAGTACAGTGTAATTAAGTTGCATATAACTATGTGGCACTGAGTGGTATTTGGAGTGTATGTTGCATTGAATGCAGTGTAATTATGTGGCGTGTAATTATGTGGCAGTCAGTGGTATTTGGAGTGTATGTTGCATTGAGTGCAATGTAATTATGTGGCATGTAATTATGTGGCACTGAGTGGTATTTGGAGTGTATGTTGCATTGAGCACTGTGTAAATATGTAGCATATAATTATGTGGCACTGAGAGGTATTGTGTGGAGTATATGTTGTATTCAGTAGAGTGTAATTGTGTGGCGTGTAATTATGTGGCACTGAGTGGTATTGTTTGGAGTGTATGTTGCATTGAGTGCAGTCCAATTATGCACCATATAATTATGTGGCACTTAGTGGTATTTGGAGTGTATGTTGCATTGAGCGAGGTGTAATTATGTAGCGTATAATTATGTGGCACTGAGTGGTAGTGTGTAAAGTGTATGTTATATTCAGTAGAGTGTAATTGTGTGGCGTGTAATTATGTGGCACTGAGTCGTATTGTTTGGAGTGTATGTTGCATTGAGTGCAGTGTAAATATGCAGCATATAATTATGTGGCACTGAATGGTATTGTGTGGAGTGTATGTTGCATTCAGTAGAGTGTGATTATGTGGTGTTTAGTTATGTGGCACTGAGTGGTATTTGGAGTGTATGTTGCACTGAGTGCAGTGTAATTATGTTGCATATAACTATGTGGCACTGAGTGGTATTTGGAGTGTATGTTGCATTGAATACTGTGTAATTATGTGGCACTGAGAGGGATTTGGAGTGTATGTTGCATTAAGTGCAGTGTAATTATGTGGTGTGTAATTATGTGGCACTGAGTGGTATTTGAAGTGTACGTTCCATTAAGTGCAGTGTAATTATGTGGCGTGTAATTATGTGGCACTGAGTGGTATTTGGAGTGTATATTGTATTGAGTGCAGTGTAATTATGTGGCGTGTAATTATGTGGCACTGAGTGGTATTTGGAATGTATGTTGCATTGAGTGCACTGTAATTATGTGGCGTGTGATTATGTGGCACTGAGTGGTATTTGGAGTGTATGTGGTATTGAGTACAGTGTAATTATGTGGTGTGTAATTTTGTGGCAGTGAGTGGTATTTGGAGTGTATGTTGCATTGAGTGCTGTGTAATTATGTGGCGTGTAATTATGTGGCACTGAGTGGGATTCGGAGTGTATGTTGCATTGAGTGCAGTGTAATTATATGTCGTGTAATTATGTGGCACTGAGTGGTAATTGGAGTGTATGATGCATTGAGTACAGTGTAATTATGTGGCATGTAATTATATGGCACTGAGTGGTATTTGGAATGTATGTTGCATTAGTACAGTGTAATTATGTGGAGTGTAATTATGTGGCACAGTGGTATTTTGAGTGTATGTTGCAGTGAGTGCAGTGTAATTATGTGCCGTGTAATTGTGTGGCACTTAGTGGTATTTGGAGTGTATGTTGCATTGAGGGCAGTGTAATTATGTAGCATATAATTATGTGGCACTGAATGGTATTGTGTGGAGTGTGTGTTGCATTCAGTAGAGTGTGATTATGTGGTGTATAATTATGTGGCACTGAGTGGTATTTGGAGTGTATGTTGCATTGAGTGCAGTGTAATTATGTTGCATATACCTATGTGGCACTGAGTGGTATTTTGGAGTGTATGTTGCATTGAGTATGTGTAATTATGTGACACTGAGTGGGATTTGGAGTGCATGTTGCATTGAGTGCAGTGTAATTATGTGGCACTGAGTGGTATTTGGAGTGTATGTTGCGTTGAGTGCATTGTAATTATGTGGCGTGTAATTATGTGGCACTGAGTGGGATTTGGAGTGTATGTTGCATTGAGTGCAGTGTAATCATATGGCGTGTAATTATGTGACACTGAGTGGTATTTGGAGTGTATGTTGCATTGAGTGCAGTGTAATTATGTGGCGTGTAAGTATGTGGCACTGAGTGGTATTTGGAATGTATGTTGCATTGAGTGCAGTGTAATTATGTGGAGTGTAATTATGTGGCAGAGTGGTATTTTAAGTGTATGTTGCAATGAGTGCAGTGTAATTATGTAGCGTGTAATTGTGTGGCTTTTAGTGGTATTTGGAGTGTATGTTGTGTTGAGTGCAGTGTAATTATGTAGCATATAATTATGTGGCACTGAGTGGTTTTGTGTGGAGTTAATGTTGTATTCAGTAGAGTGTAATTGTGTGGCATGTAATTATGTGGCACTGAGTGGTATTGTTTGGAGTGTATGTTGCATTGAGTGCAGTGTAATTATGTAGCATATAATTGTGGCACTGAGTGGTATTGTGTGGAGTGTGTGTTGCATGCAGTAGAGTGTAATTATGTGGTGTTTGATTATGTGGCACTGGGTGGTATTTGGAGTGTATGTTGCATTGAGTACAGTGTAATTAAGTTGCTTATAACTATGTGGCACTGAGTGGTATTGGGAGTGTATGTTGCATTGAATGCAGTGTAATTATGTGGCGTGTAATTATGTGGCAGTCAGTGGTATTTGGAGTGTATGTTGCATTGAGTGCAATGTAATTATGTGGCATGTAATTATGTGGCACTGAGTGGTATTTGGAGTGTATGTTGCATTGAGCACTGTGTAAATATGTAGCATATAATTATGTGGCACTGAGAGGTATTGTGTGGAGTATATGTTGTATTCAGTAGAGTGTAATTGTGTGGCGTGTAATTATGTGGCACTGAGTGGTATTGTTTGGAGTGTATGTTGCATTGAGTGCAGTCCAATTATGCACCATATAATTATGTGGCACTTAGTGGTATTTGGAGTGTATGTTGCATTGAGCGCAGTGTAATTATGTAGCGTATAATTATGTGGCACTGAGTGGTAGTGTGTAAAGTGTATGTTATATTCAGTAGAGTGTAATTGTGTGGCGTGTAATTATGTGGCACTGAGTCGTATTGTTTGGAGTGTATGTTGCATTGAGTGCAGTGTAAATATGCAGCATATAATTATGTGGCACTGAATGGTATTGTGTGGAGTGTATGTTGCATTCAGTAGAGTGTGATTATGTGGTGTTTAATTATGTGGCACTGAGTGGTATTTGGAGTGTATGTTGCATTGAAATCTGTGTAATTATGTGGCACTGAGAGGGATTTGGAGTGTATGTTGCATTAAGTGCAGTGTAATTATGTGGTGTGTAATTATGTGGCACTGAGTGGTATTTGAAGTGTACGTTCCATTAAGTGCAGTGTAATTATGTGGCGTGTAATTATGTGGCACTGAGTGGTATTTGGAGTGGATATTGCATTGAGTGCAGTGTAATTATGTGGCGTGTAATTATGTGGCACTGAGTGGTATTTGGAATGTATGTTGCATTGAGTGCACTGTAATTATGTGGCGTGTAATTATGTGGCACTGAGTGGTATTTGGAGTGTATGTGGTATTGAGTACAGTGTAATTATGTGGTGTGTAATTTTGTGGCAGTGAGTGGTATTTGGAGTGTATGTTGCATTGAGTGCTGTGTAATTATGTGGCGTGTAATTATGTGGCACTGAGTGGGATTCGGAGTGTATGTTGCATTGAGTGCAGTGTAATTATATGTCATGTAATTATGTAGCACTGAGTGGTAATTGGAGTATATGATGCATTGAGTACAGTGTAATTATGTGGCATGTAATTATATGGCACTGAGTGGTATTTGGAATGTATGTTGCATTAGTACAGTGTAATTATGTGGAGTGTAATTATGTGGCACAGTGGTATTTTGAGTGTATGTTGCATTGAGTGCAGTGTAATTATGTGCCGTGTAATTGTGTGGCACTTAGTGGTATTTGGAGTGTATGTTGCGTTGAGGGCAGTGTAATTATGTAGCATATAATTATGTGGCACTGAATGGTATTGTGTGGAGTGTGTGTTGCATTCAGTAGAGTGTGATTATGTGGTGTATAATTATGTGGCACTGAGTGGTATTTGGAGTGTATGGTGCATTGAGTGCAGTGTAATTATGTTGCATATACCTATGTGGCACTGAGTGGTATTTTGAAGTGTATGTTGCATTGAGTACTGTGTAATTATGTGGCACTGAGTGGGATTTGGAGTGTCTGTTGCATTGAGTGCAGTGTAATTATATGACCTGTAATTATGTGGCACTGAGTGGTATTTGAAGTGTATGTTCCATTGAGTGCAGTGTAATTATATGTTGTGTAATTATGTGGCACTGAGTGGTATTTGGAATGTATATTGCATTGAGTGCAGTGTAATTATGTGGCGTGTAATTATGTGGCACTGTGTGGTGTTTGGAATGTATGTTGCATTGAGTGCACTGTAATTATGTGGCGTGTAATTATGTGGCACTAAGTGGTATTTGGAGTGTATGTGGTATTGAGTGCAGTGTAATTATGTGGCGTGTAATTTTGTGGCACTGAGTGGTATTTGGAGTGTATGTTGCATTGAGTGCTGTGTAATTATGTGGCGTGTAATTATGTGGCACTGAGTGGGATTTGGAGTGTATGTTGCATTGAGTGCAGTGTAATTATATGGCGTGTAATTATGTGGCACTGAGTGGTATTTGGAGTGTATGTTGCATTGAGTGCAGTGTAATTATGTGGCGTGTAATTATGTGGCACTGAGTGGTATTTGGAATGTATGCTCCATTGAGTGCAGTGTAATTATGTCAAGTGTAATTATGTGGCACAGTGGTATTTTGAGTGTATGTTGCGTTGAGCGCAGTGTAATTAGGCAGCATATAATTATGTGGCACTGAGTGGCTTTGTGTGGAATTAATGTTGTATTCAGTAGAGTGTAACTGTGTGGCATGTAATTATGTGGCACTGAGTGGTATTGTTTGGAGTGTATGTTGCATTGAGTGCAGTCTAATTACGTAGCATATAATTATGTGGCTGTAGCGATTGCTGGGTCCAAGGGGCGGGGTACAGGTCAGCTTGGAAAGTCCCGTCGCTGGTGTGTGCCTGGGAGCGTGTGCAGGACAGGCCGAACGAACTACAAGAACCAGCATGCCAAGGGACAGGTCAGAGGAGTCACGGGACCTAGCTCGTTTAAGCACCTCCCTTCCTCCAGAAGGGTGCTTGTCAATCAATCCGGAGGCTGTAGGAATGGCGGATGGTGTTCCCCGCCGGATTTCAGCTAGAAGCCTGAAGACTACCGAAGAGCCGAAGCTGTCTTGAAACCTGTTGTCCGCATTAACGATAAGTACTGAGGCGATCGGAAGCGGGCTCGCTTCTGTTGCAAAAACTGTGTTCGCGTTGTACCATAGTTAGTTAGGGAGTTATTTGGTACAGTGCGTCTGACTGTGTCTGGACCTTGTTTATACCTAGGAGGTCTCTGTGGGCGAACGCGTCTGCAGTTAAGACGGGGATTTGCCTTCATTCATTGCGCTTCTCTCCTGAGAGGTATTCTGGGAGACGTGGTTTCCTGTTGTGTTCCGGACGGGATTGCATTGCAAAAGAGACAGAGACTCTTTTCTTCTTTGTTTTTGTTTACACTCACACTTCCTTGGACAACGGTCGTGTTCGGCTTGTGCAGTAAAAGCCGTCACGGTATCTGTACTATTTACCGCTGCAGGCAACGGTCCGGAACTCCATAGCTAAAGGGAAATCAGCCATTCTCCGGATTCATTCATGCCTATGCAGTCAGAGAGCTATCTGTCCCGCAGGAGTTCCGTTGTTTGTTCCTAACCAGCCTGGGTGGTGTGTGATTCTGGTGAGTGTCAAAACCAATGGGGGGTTAGCGGTATTCATAAGCACAGAGGGAGTGGTGATAACTATATTCCTTACTCTTCCTCGAACAGGCGGGATGCCCTTGTCTATTCTCTGCCACTGCTTGACCAGACCCAGAGGGATCCTGAAGATTTATCACTACCTGTTTATTATTTTATCCACTTACCCTTTCCCTGCTGGGTACGTGTTCACACAGTGAGTGTTCCTTTCGCTGTGGGATCCGTAGCTGGTAGGGACTGGGGAACTTAGCGTCAGACGTCGTTTCTGCCGGACATCCTGAGCAAAGGTTAGTGGCGATTATATGCTTGCGCTGCTGCCAATCCACGACAGATTGACAAGCCCAAGTCTATACGCCGGCCCAAACGATGAATATCGAAGCCGTGTTGGCTTCCGTGTTGGAAGGCTTAGCTTCCCTACAGCAGGAAGTAGCTACATCTAGAGCAGAAAACCAGACACTGCATAAAGAAGTAGGTACGTTAAGGAGAGAGGTTGCAGGTATAGCACGAAAAGGGAAAGGGGGGAGTCCTTACCTAAAACCCGCTACCTTACCTCCTCCTGGCACCAAAACACCTCTGGGAGCAGAAGGGGGTGGGTTTTTTGTTCCTCCTCAAGTAGCCCCTACTACAACACCCCCGACTGATCCAGTTCATACCGTTCACGTTGTGCAGACAGTGGGTGTTCCTTTGGCCCCGCCTGAACGCTTTTACGGGGACCCCCGAAAGTTCGAGACATTTCTGAATCAGTGTAGGTTACATTTCCTATGTAAACCTGGGGTTTTTCAGGACGATCCGGCTAAGACTGCATTTATGATGTCCTATATGGGTGGTAACGCTGCCAGTTGGACCATCCCATTGTTGGAGAAGAACGACCCAGTGTTGCACAATTTTCCTGCCTTTTGTGTGGAATTACGTAAGTTTTTTGATCGAAAATCCCATATGCTGACCCTGGATAGGGAACTGCTCACCATACGTCAAGGTTCTCAGGACTTGTTATCATACATTACATTGTTCAATAGGCTGGTGGTCGAAACTGACTGGCCCCCTGCTAAACGTATATCATTATTCTATCAAGGCCTTCGCGGGGAACTAAAAGATGTCCTGGCACAAGTAGTACAGCTTCCTGACACTTGCGAAGAATTCATAGATCTAACAGTTCAGTTGGACCATCGGCTCCTAGAGAGAAGAGGGGACAGAACGAGAGGGGAAAACCGTCCATTCTACCCTCGCTTTAAAGGCCCTACGGAAGAACGTGCCAGAACAACTGAAGGCCCTGAACCCATTCAGATAGGGGGGATTCGTGGTCCCCTGACACAAGAGGAGAAAGACAAAAGACGCCGTCTAAAACTATGTTTGTACTGTGGGAAAGGAGGACACTTCATTAAAGAATGCAGAGCAAGGAATGCAGTACCTGAAAGAACCCTCGGTCCAAGGGCACAAGCCCTAGTACAGTCCGATAAACCGACGGAAAACTGAAGAACCCAAATCAGGAGGAGGTCTCTGCCTTGGGTTGTTTGCCGCCGACGATCTCCCCTTCACTTGCTGATACGTTGTATCCCGCTGTGGCGCACATGAATCTTCAGGTCACCTTATGGGTCACACCTCAAAAAGCATTGAATATAGACGCTCTGGTAGATTCTGGAGCCACCGGAAACTATATCGATCAAGAATTCGCTATGAAGATCGGTATCGCCTGTGAGAAAAAAGAAAAACCTGAATTGGTGAAAGCCGTTGATGGAACCGTTCTGTCATCTGGTCCAGTGGCTTACCACACTTGTCCTATGCTAATGCAGACAGGCCCTAATCATCAGGAACATATTCAGTTCGACCTAATCGACGCCCCTCAATTCCGTCTCATTTTGGGAATGCCCTGGCTAACTCTCCATGATCCAAAAGTCAGTTGGGCTGCACGTACCATCACACTGTCATCCGATTATTGTCAGGAACATTGTACTCACGATTCCTCTATTTCCTGCATACCTGAAGTATCACCGTCTGTATGTTTGGCGACTGCATGTTCACAAGATCGATATTGTTGCGCTACCGTACTTCCTGTGGACTATCAGGCATTCCTTCCTGTGTTCGATAAACAACAGACTACCCACTTGCCCCCACACAGGGTATACGACTGCCGGATTGACCTTATACCAGGAGCCGACATTCCATGCAGTCGGGTCTATGCCATGACTGAAAAGGAAACACAGTATCTGAAGGCGTACATTGAGGAGAACCTAGCGTCGGGATTTATCAGACACTCGACTTCTCCTGCTTCATCCCCTATGTTTTTCATTCCTAAGAAGGATTGCGCGGAATTAAGACCCTGTATCGATTATAGAGCTATCAATCGAGTGACCATCAAAAACCGGTACCCTCTCCCCTTGATACCAGTGCTAATGGACCAACTAAAGGGGGCCAGATATTTCACCAAACTCGATCTCCGTGGGGCCTATCATCTGGTGCGCGTCCAAAAAGGGGATGAGTGGAAAACCGCTGTTAGACGGGGACCCTGAGGGTCGGCCGGATACTGGGGGAGAGATCCCCGAGTGGGACCGTCTCCTGCGATCGTACAGACAAGTGACCTCCCTCCCCACAAACAGGCACCACACCAAGTCGAGTTCAATGCTTTATATAAGGTTCTTAAGGCAAGGATATCAGTGATACAGGATATCTCGGACCCGGGGGTCCTCTCACTTCTAGTCTCTGTAGGGAAAAGGGGGTAGCGGGACAGTCTGGGTACCGGATCGGTACAGGTAGTGGTAAGAGGCGAGCTCACAATCCTCGAGCTGGAGTGTCTGTGGATCGGGCCGCGGCAGCGCCAGCAGGCCAAGATGATAGTCTCCCTAGGTAGGGGGGGGGCCGCGGCAGCGCCAGCAGGCCAAGTCGATGGTTTCACGAGGCAGAGGGCCGCGGCAGCGCCAGCAGGCCAAGACGATGGTTTCACGAGGCAGAGGGCCGCGGCAGCGCCAGCAGGCCAAGACGATGGTTTCACGAGGCAGAGGGCCGCGGCAGCGCCAGCAGGCCAAGACGATGGTTTCACGAGGCAGAGGGCCGCGGCAGCGCCAGCAGGCCAAGACGATGGTTTCACGAGGCAGAGGGCCGCGGCAGCGCCAGCAGGCCAGTCACAGATGAGTTCTTCTCGGGTCTCTCGACTCCAGGATACAACTGGTTTCCTGGTCTGGTCCTGCCCCAGTTATAGGTCTGGTCCCCTTTGATGTCCGGACCCTCGCGCCTGGGGGGCCGGGAGGTCCGGGATGAGGGAGTCCAGACACCCAGCAGGGGGGTGGAGCCAGCGCCCAGGCGGCCGGGGGTGATCGACACCTGGCGGAGGAGAGCCGTTGACGGTTCCTTTCTCCCATTGACTCGCCAAGTGGTCATTCTGCCTCCCGGGGGGAGGTTGGTGCCTCGATGTCGGGCCCGGCCGGGCCCAGGGTGAGGGTCGGGTTGAGGCCACGCGGCCTCGTGCTGTAGTGGCCCAAGATGGCGGCTGGGCCGAGGCCGTGGTGTGGATGGTGACCCGGGCCAGCTGGGTTCGGAGCTGGTGTCTTGTGGGTGAGGGATGGCAGTGTACTTCGGGTGGTCGTCGGGGACTCTGGCAGGGGATGCAGGGGGAGCCAGGGTCCAGGTCCCATTGCGGGGAGGGGGCAGCCCGACCATGCGGCCTGTCCAACATGCGTCCCCCCCAGCTGAAGGCGGGGAGAGTCAGCCATCTTCCTGGGGACTCTCCTCGCTGAGGCGGAAAAAGCGTGACAGGCCGTCGGCGTTGGCGTGGTCCTGGCCTGGACGATGTTCCACCGTGAAGTCCATCCCCTGCAGGGAGATGGACCAGCGCAGCAGCTTCGGGTTCTCCCCCCGCATTTGCATCAGCCATTGCAGGGGTCGGTGGTCTGTTTGCACCCGAAAGTGGGTGCCGAAGAGGTATGGCCGGAGCTTCTTGAGTGCCCAGACTACGGCGAAGGCCTCCCTCTCAATGGTGCTCCAGCGCTGTTCTCGGGGCAATAGGCGTCTGCTGATGAAGACCACTGGCTGGTCGATCCCTTCGGCGTTGAGTTGGGAGAGGACGGCCCCCACACCATGATCGGAGGCGTCCGTCTGCACAATGAATTCCCGGCTGTAGTCGGGAGCCTGGAGCACGGGGGCCGTGCACATGGCGGTCTTTAGCTTTTCGAAGGCCGATTGGCAGTCCGGGGTCCAGTTGACGGTTTTGGGGCTCTTTTTGGAGGTGAGCTCCGTGAGGGGCCCCACGATGCTGCCATAGTCCTTCATGAACCGCCGGTAGTATCCGGTGAGCCCCAGGAAGGCCCGGACCTCCGTTTGGGTCGTAGGGGGTCGCCAGGCCTGGATGGCAGCAATCTTGAGTTGGAGAGGGGCCACCAGCCCGCTTCCCACTTGGTGTCCTAGGTAGGTCACGGACCCTTGGCCCACCTGGCACTTGCTGGCTTTGATGGTGAGCCCGGCTTGCTGGAGGGCGTGTAGAACCTCCCGCAGGTGGCGGAGGTGGTCGGTCCACTGGTGGCTGTACACAGCAATGTCGTCCAGGTAGGCGGCGCTGAAGCCTTCCAGGCCCGCCAGTACCTGGTTTACCAGCCGTTGGAACGTTGCCGGGGCGTTTTTCATGCCGAAGGGCATGACTTTAAAGTGGTAGTGCCCGTCTGGGGTAGAGAAGGCGGATCGTTCTTGGGCCCTAGGGGTGAGGCCGATCTGCCAGTAGCCCGCTGTTAGGTCGAAGATGCTCAGGTAGCGGGCGGCCCCCATCCGGTCAATTAGCTCGTCTGCCCGGGGGATGGGATGAGCGTCGGTCCGGGTAACTGCATTCAGCCCCCGATAGTCCACGCAGAACCGGAGCTCAGGAGCAACGCCCGGGGCAGCTGCCTTGGGAACTAGGACGACTGGGCTCGCCCAGGGACTGTCTGAGGGTTCGATCACTCCTAGGGTCAGCATTTTGGACACCTCGGTCTGGATGCAGGCTCGTACCCGGTCTGGTACGCGGTACGCTCGGTGTCGAATAGGAGGACTGTCCCCGGTGTCCACATCGTGGAGGCACCAGGGGGTGACTCCGGGGGTGAGGGAGAACAGGGAGGCGAACTGCCTCAGGAGCGTTTGGCAGTCTTGGTGTTGCTCCGGGGACAGGGCCTCGGAGAGCTGGACCCCTTCCACTGAGCCATCCTGCTCGAGGGCCCTCAGTAAGTCCGGAAGGGGTTCAGAGTCTTCTTCTGTCCCATTATCGGTAGCCATCAGGAGGCTGAGTTCGGATCGCTCAAAATGGGGTTTGAGCCTGTTGGCATGGAGGACCCGTAGGGGGTTCCGGGCAGTCTCCATGTCGATTAAATAGGTAACGGGCCCCTTGCGTTCGATTACCTTGAAGGGCCCGGACCATCTGTCTTGGAGTGCACAGGGCTCAACCGGGGACATCACCCAGACCTGTTGTCCAGGTTCGAACTCAATGGAGGACGTGTGTTGATCGTACCACCTCTTCATGTCCTCCTGACTGGCCTCGAGGTTGGCTTTGGCGGCGTCTCGGAACCGCCGGGTCTGGTTGCGGAGAGCCAGGAGATACCTGTAGATGTCCGGGGGAGTTTTCTGGGGAGGCTGCTCCCAACCTTCCTTGACTAGGCTGAGGGGGCCCCGGACGGGGTGCCCGTACAGGAGCTCAAAGGGGCTGAAGCCGAGGGACTTCTGCGGGACCTCCCGATAGGCAAACAGGAGGCAGGGAAGTAGCACGTCCCACTGGCGTCGAAGGGGTTCTTCTAGCCCCATAATCATCCCCTTGAGGGTGCGGTTGAATCTCTCGACCAGTCCGTTTCCTTGCGGGTGATAGGGGGTCGTGAATTTGTAGGTGACCCCGCATTGTTGCCAGAGGGACTTCATATATCTGGAGATAAAGTTCGTGCCCCTGTCACTGACGACCTCCCGGGGGAACCCCACCCGGGAGAAGATCCCCATCAGGGCCCGACCCACCACGGGGGCCGTCACGGTCCGAAGAGGGATGGCCTCGGGATAGCGGGTGGCGTGGTCTACAAGGACCAGGATGAACCGGTGTCCTTGGGCTGTTCGAGGGTCGAGGGGCCCCACAATGTCTATTCCCACTCGTTCAAACGGGGTGGTGACGACAGGAAAGGGTTGTAACGGTGCTTTGATTTTTCGGCCACTTTTTCCGCTGGCCTGGCAGGTGGGGCAGGCCTTGCAGTGGTTGGTGACATCCTTCCGCATGTGGGGCCAGAAAAAATGGGTCACCAGGCGGTCGTAGGTTTTATCCTGCCCCAGGTGTCCGGCAAGGGGGACATCGTGGGCTAAGTTCAGGAGGAAGTCTCGGAAGCGAAGGGGCACCACCAGCACCCGACTGGCCCCTAGTTCTGCAACTTTCTGCTCGCTGTAGAGCAGGTCTTGGTCCCAGTAGATCCAGTGGGCCCCCGAGGTATCCCCGGTGCTCTGGGCCAGGGCTTGCTGCCGGAGTCCTACGAGAGAGGGACAGGTTTTCTGTTCGGCCCGGAATTGTTCCTGCGTGGGGCCTCCCTCCTGCCGCCATTGTGCCAGGTCAGGGACGTCCCGAAGCTGGTCGGATCCTTCCTCGGTTTGGGTCAATGGACTGGCTTCTGGGGCGGCCTCCTCGGGGATGAGCGCGGGAGGAGGTTCTGGCCACTCGGGCTCTTCTGGGCTGGGGACCGCGCGGGCGGTCATGGACCTGGTTGTGACGCAGACCCATTCGGGGAGGCCGAGCATCCCCAGGTGCTCCCTCCGTTCGACAGCTGCCCAGGGAGAGCTTTCAAGGTCGTTTCCTAGGAGGCAGTCCACGGGGGCATCATCGCGGACAGTTACTTTTAACATCCCTGTTACTCCTCCCCACTCGAAGGGGACGCAGGCCATGTGGCATAGGCTTTCGGAATTGTCGGCTGATCGGACAGGGCAAAGAATGTTCGGCAAGATTTGGTCTGGAGTGACGAGGTGGCGTCGGACCGCCGTTACACTGGCCCCGGTGTCGCGGAGGGCTTCCGCCCGGCGGCCATTTATGTTGACCCATTGACCGTACTTCTGGGTGTTGGCGGGAAGGGGGGCCCGCGGAATCATGTCTCTCTCCCCTAAGCAGACCAGTGCCATGGCGGCGGGTGCCCATTCAGAGGGATCGGTCTCATACTCTTCCTGGTCTTCCGGGATTAGTTCTTCCCCTAGGGCCGCCGCTGCAACTTGGCGGGGGGTAGTGTTCGGATTCTTTGGGCAATTGGGATCACTGGCGTAGTGGCCGGGTCGCTGGCACCTGTGGCACGTAATGTTGGCCCGGAAACCGGCCCGGACGGCAGGGCTTCCTCGGCCAACCGGGGTCGACGGGTTTCTGGGGGGTGACGAGGGGCCGGGGTCTCTCCCCCGACCCTGACTTCCTCCTCCCCCTCGGGGGCGATACGGTCTGGATAATTCGCTGGGTGCGTTCCGGCCAACTCGGGTGCTTTCCCACCGGTCGGCTTCGACGGCGAGTTGTCGAGGGTCGGTTAGCTTACTGTCCAGGAGGTGTTGCCGGAGCTCCACGAAGCAGTTGTTCGACAGGTGCTCCCATACGATAAGGTCAAAGAGTTGTTCGTAGGTGGTTACTTTGTTGCCCTTGATCCACCCCTCGAAGGCTCGGCTAAAAAAGTTCACGTACTCCACCCAAGTTGTACCCGGAATCCGTTTGCAGTCGCGGAACCGTTGGCGGTACATCTCCGGTGTGAGCCCGTATCGAGTGAGGAGGGCGGCCTTCATGTGGTCATAGGAGGTCATCAGCTGGTCCGGGAGTTGCAGCAGGGCGTCCCGCCCTTCGTTGACAAACCTCCCCCATAATCCGGCTCCCCAATCGCTTCGGGGAATCCGGTGGGAGGTCATTGCCACCTCATAGGCTTTAAACCACTGCTGTATATCATCGTTCTTGTGGTATTCCCGGATGACATCTTTGGGGATGTGAACCTTGGGTTCGGTCGAGGCAGACGGGGTCGGTCGTTCGGGGAGCCCGAGGTCTTTATTCTGTTTCTGGACCTCCAGTGTTTTGAGATTGCGCTCATGTTCGTACTCTAGTCTCTTTTCCTCTAGCTCTCTCTGTCTTTGCTTGTCTTCTCGCTCTTCCCTGAGCCGTAAGTGTTCCAGGGTTATTTTTTGTTCTGCCAGCTTGAGTTCTCCATCCAAGCGAAGTCGGGCTAGTTCTAATTCGTGGAGTCTGGTTTTTTCTCTTTCTCGGATCTCTTCCAGGGAGAGACCCGCTCTTTCTTTAGTTGGTGCGGGGCTCGTCTCGGTTGTTTGTGTCGGGGTACGGCCGTACCCGTTTCCGCCCAGGCTTCTAGGGCTCGTTTGAAGTCTTCCTTCGTACTCAGACCCGTGGTTGGGAGTCCAAGTTCCATGCAATATTGCTTCAGTTCTCGGTGGTTGTAATCTTCCAATTTTTCCATCTGGAATTTCTCCGTTGTTCCGCTCTCTGTTGTCATGGTGGTCGTGTGCCGTGGGTCGGGTGACTTTCTGTACGATTATGCGTAGGTTCGGATCCCGTCGCTGGCCACCAATGTTAGACGGGGACCCTGAGGGTCGGCCGGATACTGGGGGAGAGATCCCCGAGTGGGACCGTCTCCTGCGATCGTACAGACAAGTGACCTCCCTCCCCACAAACAGGCACCACACCAAGTCGAGTTCAATGCTTTATATAAGGTTCTTAAGGCAAGGATATCAGTGATACAGGATATCTCGGACCCGGGGGTCCTCTCACTTCTAGTCTCTGTAGGGAAAAGGGGGTAGCGGGACAGTCTGGGTACCGGATCGGTACAGGTAGTGGTAAGAGGCGAGCTCACAATCCTCGAGCTGGAGTGTCTGTGGATCGGGCCGCGGCAGCGCCAGCAGGCCAAGATGATAGTCTCCCTAGGTAGGGGGGGGGCCGCGGCAGCGCCAGCAGGCCAAGTCGATGGTTTCACGAGGCAGAGGGCCGCGGCAGCGCCAGCAGGCCAAGACGATGGTTTCACGAGGCAGAGGGCCGCGGCAGCGCCAGCAGGCCAAGACGATGGTTTCACGAGGCAGAGGGCCGCGGCAGCGCCAGCAGGCCAAGACGATGGTTTCACGAGGCAGAGGGCCGCGGCAGCGCCAGCAGGCCAAGACGATGGTTTCACGAGGCAGAGGGCCGCGGCAGCGCCAGCAGGCCAGTCACAGATGAGTTCTTCTCGGGTCTCTCGACTCCAGGATACAACTGGTTTCCTGGTCTGGTCCTGCCCCAGTTATAGGTCTGGTCCCCTTTGATGTCCGGACCCTCGCGCCTGGGGGGCCGGGAGGTCCGGGATGAGGGAGTCCAGACACCCAGCAGGGGGGTGGAGCCAGCGCCCAGGCGGCCGGGGGTGATCGACACCTGGCGGAGGAGAGCCGTTGACGGTTCCTTTCTCCCATTGACTCGCCAAGTGGTCATTCTGCCTCCCGGGGGGAGGTTGGTGCCTCGATGTCGGGCCCGGCCGGGCCCAGGGTGAGGGTCGGGTTGAGGCCACGCGGCCTCGTGCTGTAGTGGCCCAAGATGGCGGCTGGGCCGAGGCCGTGGTGTGGATGGTGACCCGGGCCAGCTGGGTTCGGAGCTGGTGTCTTGTGGGTGAGGGATGGCAGTGTACTTCGGGTGGTCGTCGGGGACTCTGGCAGGGGATGCAGGGGGAGCCAGGGTCCAGGTCCCATTGCGGGGAGGGGGCAGCCCGACCATGCGGCCTGTCCAACAACCGCGTTTCGCACAAAGTTTGGTTTGTTCGAATACAGGGTGATGCCCTTTGGGCTATGCAATGCCCCCGCCGCGTTTCAGTTTTTTATGGATGAAGTCTTACGCGGGTGTCTGGAGACCTATTGCATCGTCTACATCGACGATATTTTGGTGTACTCATCTACCCTCTCGGAACATGTCATGCATGTGAAATCTGTGCTTGGCAAATTACAACAGAACTCGCTGTACGCAAAACTGGAGAAATGTCTGTTCCATGTACAGGAGGTGTCCTTCCTTGGATATGTGATCAACGCACAGGGCTTTCAAATGGATTCGAGCAAAGTGGAAGCAATCATCAATTGGACTACCCCGAGGACCGTTAAGGCTGTACAAGGCTTTCTCGGTTTTGCAAACTATTATCGAAGGTTTATAAAGGATTCCTCCAAAATTATACAACCATTATCCAGTTTGTTGAGGAAGAACACTCCTTTTGTTTGGAGTGAGGACGCTGCTGCATCCTTTCGGTATCTAAAGAAGCAGTTCACCCAGGCTCCCATCCTGCGTCATCCTGATCCGCAATTGCCATATATTCTGGAGACAGATGCTTCTCAATATGCGGTGGGAGGTGTGCTGTCCCAAAGACATCCAGTTACCGGCCAAATACATCCCGTCGCCTTCTTCTCCAAGAAGCTCTCGCCCTGCGAGGTTAACTATACTATCACAGACAAGGAACTTCTCGCCATAAAAAGGGCGTGTGAGGAGTGGCGTCACTATCTCCTTGGAGCAGTGCATACCGTAGAGATCTATACGGATCACAGGAATCTGCTATTCTTGAAGACAGCCAAGGCCCTTACTCCAAGGCAGCTGCGGTGGTCCCTGTTCTTTTCAGACTATGATTTTATCATCAAGTACAAACCTGGACCCCAAAACGGAAAGGCGGATGCCCTTTCGCGTTTAGATGATGGAGAACAGGAAAGAGTCGAGGAAATGGAAACACCTTTGATTCTCAAGGAAGCGGAAACGAACTCAGGATCTGTAGCCCTTCTGTCTGCAAACGACTTCCTAGAGGACGTGAAGGTAGCCCTTGCGGAGATGAACTTGCAGGAATGGATACAGGAAGACCCGGAACATCGCCTAGAAAAGGATGACCTCGCCTATCATGGTACCGCTTTTTTTGTTCCTACGGAAGCCCTGCGGCAGCGAGTGTTGGCTTGGACCCATGATTCTGTATTGGGAGGCCATATGGGAATGTACAAAACTATAGCTAGTGTTGAACGTTCCTTCTGGTGGCCCCTATTACGAGAGGACGTTCGGTCTTACGTCAGGAATTGTGCCGTCTGCGCACAAGGAAAGGCCGTACATACTCGACCTGTGGGACTACTTAGACCTTTGCCCATACCTTCCCAACCAAGGCATACTCTCTCCATGGACTTCATAGTTGAGATGCCCCCCTGTGATGGGATGACAGTGATCTTGGTTGTCGTGGATCATCTGACGAAGATGGGCCATTTTATACCACTGGCGGAAGTACCCACGTCTTCGGAACTAGCAAAGGTGTTTCTCCAACACGTTGTAAGGGCCCACGGTCTTCCAAGTGTGTTGATAACCGACAGGGGCACTCAGTTCACGTCTCGGATCTGGAAGGCGTTGTGCACCACTTTGAACATCGATGCCCGACTTTCCTCCAGTTACCACCCTCAGACGGATGGAAAAACGGAACGTCTGAATCAGATGTTGGAACAATATCTTCGATGTTTCTCTCTGCGAAATGATATGGACTGGACTGTGCTACTATGGATGGCAGAGTTTGCATACAATAACGCTGTGCACACAACACTGGGTTGTTCTCCTTTTTTTTGTCTCCATGGGCATCACCCGAATATCCTTCCCTTTGAGTGGCCTGTTCGCTCCCCGGTCCCTAGCATCCACGAACATCATGCACATCTCAGGGCGGTGTTGATAGATGCAAGACGTAGTCTGGCCGATGCTCAGTCCGCGCAGAAACGCTTCGCTGACAGGAAAAGGGCGGTTGAGCCGAGCTATGGGGTGGGTGACAAAGTGTGGCTCTCCACTAAGAACCTCCGCATCAAGGGGAATTCCAAACTGAAGCCCAAATATGTGGGTCCCTACATTATAACGGAAGTGATTAACCCTGTTGCTGTCAGACTCCTGCTCCCGGAGGGTTGGAGGATCCACCCCGTGTTCCATGTTTCTCTCCTAGTCCCTTGCCCTCTCAGTATGAGACTCCCGGAGAAGCCCCTTCCTATTGAGGTGGACGGGCAGGAAGAGTATGAGGTGTGCTCCATTCTCGATTCGAGGATGGTGAGGGGCGGTATCCAGTATTTGGTGGAGTGGAAAGGGTATGGCCCTGAGGATCGGTCATGGGAACCTGTAGGTAATCTGCACTGTCCCGAGTTGATCGAGCGTTTCCATGCCCAGTATCCGGGTAGACCGGGTCGACCGCCGAGTCGGCAGTCCTCAAGAGGGGGTTCTGTAGCGATTGCTGGGTCCAAGGGGCGGGGTACAGGTCAGCTTGGAAAGTCCCGTCGCTGGTGTGTGCCTGGGAGCGTGTTCAGGACAGGCCGAACGAACTACAAGAACCAGCATGCCAAGGGACAGGTCAGAGGAGTCACGGGACCTAGCTCATTTAAGCACCTCCCTTCCTCCAGAAGGGTGCTTGTCAATCAATCCGGAGGCTGTAGGAATGGCGGATGGTGTTCCCCGCCGGATTTCAGCTAGAAGCCTGAAGACTACCGAAGAGCCGAAGCCGTCTTGAAACCTGTTGTCCGCATTAACGATAAGTACTGAGGCGATCGGAAGCGGGCTCGCTTCCGTTGCAAAAACTGTGTTCACGTTGTACCATAGTTAGTTAGGGAGTTATTTGGTACAGTGCGTCTGACTGTGTCTGGACCTTGTTTATACCTAGGAGGTCTCTGTGGGCGAACGCGTCTGCAGTTAAGACGGGGATTTGCCTTCATTCTTTGCGCTTCTCTCCTGAGAGGTATTCTGGGAGACGTGGTTTCCTGTTGTGTCCCGGACGGGATTGCATTGCAAAAGAGACAGAGACTCTTTTCTTCTTTGTTTTTGTTTACACTCACACTTCCTTGGACAACGGTCGTGTTCGGCTTGTGCAGTAACAGCCGTCACGGTATCTGTACTATTTACCGCTGCAGGCAACGGTCCGGAACTCCATAGCTAAAGGGAAATCAGCCATTCTCCGGATTCATTCATGCCTGTGCAGTCAGAGAGCTATCTGTCCCGCAGGAGTTCCGTTGTTTGTTCCTAACCAGCCTGGGTGGTGTGTGATTCTGGTGAGTGTCAAAACCAATGGGGGGTTAGCGGTATTCATAAGCACAGAGGGAGTGGTGATAACTATATTCCTTACTCTTCCTCGAACAGGCGGGATGCCCTTGTCTATTCTCTGCCACTGCTTGACCAGACCCAGAGGGATCCTGAAGATTTATCACTACCTGTTTTTTATTTTATCCACTTACCCTTTCCCTGCTGAGTACGTGTTCACACAGTGAGTGTTCCTTTCGCTGTGGGATCCGTAGCTGGTAGGGACTGGGGAACTTAGCGTCAGACGTCGTTTCTGCCGGACATCCTGAGCAAAGGTTAGTGGCGATTATATGCTTGCGCTGCTGCCAATCCACGACAGTGGCACTGAGTGGTATTGTGTGGAGTGTGTGTTGCATTCAGTAGAGTGCAATTATGTGGTGTTTAATTATGTGGCACTGAGTGGTATTTGAAGTGTATGTTGCATTGAGTGCAGAGTAATTATGTTGCATATAACTATGTGGCACTGAGTGGTATTTGGAGTGTATGTTGCATTGAGTGCAGTGTAATTATGTGGCGTGTAACTATGAGGCACTGAGTGGTATTTGGAGTGTATGTTGCATTGAGTGCAGTGTAATTATGTGGAGTGTAATTATGTGGCACTAAGTGGTATTTGGAGTGCATGTTGCGTTGAACACAGTGTAATTATGTAGCATATAATTATTTGGCACTGAGTGGTAGTGTGTAAAGTGTATGTTGTATTCAGTAGAGTGTGATTATGTGGTGTTTAATTATGTGGCACTGAGTGGTATTTGGAGTGTATGTTGCATTGAGTGCAGTGTAATTATGCTGCATATAACTATGTGGCACTGAGTGGTATTTGGAGTGTATGTTGCATTGAGTATGTGTAATTATGTGACACTGAGTGGGATTTGGAGTGCATGTTGCATTGAGTGCAGTGTAATTATGTGGCACTGAGTGGTATTTGGAGTGTATGTTGCGTTGAGTGCAGTGTAATTATGTGGCGTGTAATTATGTGGTACTGAGTGGTATTTGGAATGTATGTTGCATTGAGTGCAGTGTAATTATGTGGAGTGTAATTATGTGGCACTAAGTGGTATTTGGAGTGTATGTTGCATTGAGTGCAGTGTAATTATGTGGCGTGTAATTATGTGGCACTGAGTGGTATTTGGAGTGTATGTTGCATTGAGCGCAGTGTAACTATGTAGCATATAATTATGTGGCACTGAGTGGTAGTGTGTAAAGTGTATGTTGTATTCAGGAGAGTGTAATTGTGTGGCGTGTCATTATGTGGCACTGAGTGGTATTGTTTCAAGTGTATGTTGCATTGAGTGCAGTGTAGTTATGTAGCATATAATTATGTGGCACTGAATGGTATTGTGTGGAGTGTGTGTTGCATTCAATAGAGTGTGATTATGTGGTGTTTAATTATGTGGCACTGAGTGGTATTTGGAGTGTATGTTGCATTCAGTGCAGTGTAATTATGTTGCATATAACTATGTGGCACTGAGTGGTATTTGGAGTGTATGTTGCATTGAGTACTGTGTAATTATGTGGCACTGAGTGGGATTTGGAGTGTATGTTGCATTGAGTGCAGTGTAATCATGTGGCATGTAATTATGTGGCACCGAGTGGTATTTGAAGTGTATGTTCCATTGAGTGCAGTGTAATTATGTGGCGTGTAATTATGTGGCACTGAGTGGTATTTGAAGTGTATATTGCATTGAGTGCAGTGTAATTATGTGGCTTGTAATTATTTGGCACTGAGTGGTATTTGGAATGTATGTTGCATTGAGTGCACTGTAATTATGTGGCGTGTAATTATGTGGCACTGAGTGGTGTTTGGAGTGTATGTGGTATTGAGTGAATTGTAATTATGTGGCACAGAGTGGTATTTGGAGTGTATGTTGCATTGAGTGCTGTGTAATTATGTGGCGTGTAATTATGTGGCACTGAGTGGGATTTGGAGTGTATGTTGCATTGAGTGCAGTGTAATTATATGGCGTGTAATTATGTGACACTGAGTGGTATTTGGAGTGTATGTTGCATTGAGTGCAGTGTAATTATGTGGCGTGTAATTATGTGGCACTGAGTGGTATTTGGAATGTATGTTGCATTGAGTGCAGTGTAATTATGTGGAGTGTAATTATGTGGCAGAGTGGTATTTTAAGTGTATGTTGCAATGAGTGCAGTGTAATTATGTGGCGTGTAATTGTGTGGCTTTTAGTGGTATTTGGAGTGTATGTTGTGTTGAGTGCAGTGTAGTTATGTAGCATATAATTATGTGGCACGGATTGCTTTTTATGGAGTTAATGTTGTATTCAGTAGAGTGTAATTGTGTGGCATGTAATTATGTGGCACTGAGTGGTATTGTTTGGAGTGTATGTTGCATTGAGTGCAGTGTAATTATGTAGCATATAATTGTGGCACTGAGTGGTATTGTGTGGAGTGTGTGTTGCATTCAGTTGAGTGTAATTATGTGGTGTTTGATTATGTGGCACTGGGTGGTATTTGGAGTGTATGTTGCATTGAGTACAGTGTAATTAAGTTGCATATAACTATGTGGCACTGAGTGGTATTTGGAGTGTATGTTGCATTGAATGCAGTGTAATTATGTGGCGTGTAATTATGTGGCAGTCAGTGGTATTTGGAGTGTATGTTGCATTGAGTGCAATGTCATTATGTGGCATGTAAATATGTGGCACTGAGTGGTATTTGAAGTGTATGTTGCATTGAGCACAGTGTAAATATGTAGCATATAATTATGTGGCACTGAGTGGTATTGTTTGGAGTGTATGTTGCATTGAGTACAGTGTAATTATGCACCATATAATTATGTGGCACTGAGTGGTATTGTGTGGAGTGTCTGTTGCATTCAGTAGAGTGTAATTATGTGGTGTGTAATTATGTGGCACTGAGTGGTATTTGGAGTGTATGTTGAATTGAGTGCAGTGTAATTAGGTTGCATATAACTATGTGGCACTGAGTGGTATTTGGAGTGTATGTTGCATTGAGTGCAGTGTAATTATGTTGCATATAAGTATGTGGCACTGAGTGGTATTTGGAGTGTATGTTGCATTGAGTGCAGTGTAATTATGTGGCGTGTAACTATGAGGCACTGAGTGGTATTTGGAGTGTATGTTGCATTGAGTGCAGTGTAATTATGTGGAGTGTAATTATGTGGCACTAAGTGGTATTTGGAGTGCATGTTGCGTTGAACACAGTGTAATTATGTAGCATATAATTATTTGGCACTGAGTGGTAGTGTGTAAAGTGTATGTTGTATTCAGTAGAGTGTGATTATGTGGTGTTTAATTATGTGGCACTGAGTGGTATTTGGAGTGTATGTTGCATTGAGTGCAGTGTAATTATGCTGCATATAACTATGTGGCACTGAGTGGTATTTGGAGTGTATGTTGCATTGAGTATGTGTAATTATGTGACACTGAGTGGGATTTGGAGTGCATGTTGCATTGAGTGCAGTGTAATTATGTGGCACTGAGTGGTATTTGGAGTGTATGTTGCGTTGAGTGCAGTGTAATTATGTGGCGTGTAATTATGTGGTACTGAGTGGTATTTGGAATGTATGTTGCATTGAGTGCAGTGTAATTATGTGGAGTGTAATTATGTGGCACTAAGTGGTATTTGGAGTGTATGTTGCATTGAGTGCAGTGTAATTATGTGGCGTGTAATTATGTGGCACTGAGTGGTATTTGGAGTGTATGTTGCATTGAGCACAGTGTAACTATGTAGCATATAATTATGTGGCACTGAGTGGTAGTGTGTAAAGTGTATGTTGTATTCAGGAGAGTGTAATTGTGTGGCGTGTCATTATGTGGCACTGAGTGGTATTGTTTCAAGTGTATGTTGCATTGAGTGCAGTGTAGTTATGTAGCATATAATTATGTGGCACTGAATGGTATTGTGTGGAGTGTGTGTTGCATTCAATAGAGTGTGATTATGTGGTGTTTAATTATGTGGCACTGAGTGGTATTTGGAGTGTATGTTGCATTCAGTGCAGTGTAATTATGTTGCATATAACTATGTGGCACTGAGTGGTATTTGGAGTGTATGTTGCATTGAGTACTGTGTAATTATGTGGCACTGAGTGGGATTTGGAGTGTATGTTGCATTGAGTGCAGTGTAATCATGTGGCATGTAATTATGTGGCACCGAGTGGTATTTGAAGTGTATGTTCCATTGAGTGCAGTGTAATTATGTGGCGTGTAATTATGTGGCACTGAGTGGTATTTGAAGTGTATATTGCATTGAGTGCAGTGTAATTATGTGGCTTGTAATTATTTGGCACTGAGTGGTATTTGGAATGTATGTTGCATTGAGTGCACTGTAATTATGTGGCGTGTAATTATGTGGCACTGAGTGGTGTTTGGAGTGTATGTGGTATTGAGTGAATTGTAATTATGTGGCACAGAGTGGTATTTGGAGTGTATGTTGCATTGAGTGCTGTGTAATTATGTGGCGTGTAATTATGTGGCACTGAGTGGGATTTGGAGTGTATGTTGCATTGAGTGCAGTGTAATTATATGGCGTGTAATTATGTGACACTGAGTGGTATTTGGAGTGTATGTTGCATTGAGTGCAGTGTAATTATGTGGCGTGTAATTATGTGGCACTGAGTGGTATTTGGAATGTATGTTGCATTGAGTGCAGTGTAATTATGTGGAGTGTAATTATGTGGCAGAGTGGTATTTTAAGTGTATGTTGCAATGAGTGCAGTGTAATTATGTGGCGTGTAATTGTGTGGCTTTTAGTGGTATTTGGAGTGTATGTTGTGTTGAGTGCAGTGTAGTTATGTAGCATATAATTATGTGGCACGGATTGCTTTTTATGGAGTTAATGTTGTATTCAGTAGAGTGTAATTGTGTGGCATGTAATTATGTGGCACTGAGTGGTATTGTTTGGAGTGTATGTTGCATTGAGTGCAGTGTAATTATGTAGCATATAATTGTGGCACTGAGTGGTATTGTGTGGAGTGTGTGTTGCATTCAGTTGAGTGTAATTATGTGGTGTTTGATTATGTGGCACTGGGTGGTATTTGGAGTGTATGTTGCATTGAGTACAGTGTAATTAAGTTGCATATAACTATGTGGCACTGAGTGGTATTTGGAGTGTATGTTGCATTGAATGCAGTGTAATTATGTGGCGTGTAATTATGTGGCAGTCAGTGGTATTTGGAGTGTATGTTGCATTGAGTGCAATGTCATTATGTGGCATGTAAATATGTGGCACTGAGTGGTATTTGAAGTGTATGTTGCATTGAGCACAGTGTAAATATGTAGCATATAATTATGTGGCACTGAGTGGTATTGTTTGGAGTGTATGTTGCATTGAGTACAGTGTAATTATGCACCATATAATTATGTGGCACTGAGTGGTATTGTGTGGAGTGTCTGTTGCATTCAGTAGAGTGTAATTATGTGGTGTGTAATTATGTGGCACTGAGTGGTATTTGGAGTGTATGTTGAATTGAGTGCAGTGTAATTAGGTTGCATATAACTATGTGGCACTGAGTGGTATTTGGAGTGTATGTTGCATTGAGTGCAGTGTAATTATGTTGCATATAAGTATGTGGCACTGAGTGGTATTTGGAGTGTATGTTGCATTGAGTGCTGTGTAATTGTGTGGCGTGTAATTATGTGGCACTGAGTGGTATTGTTTGGAGTGTATGTTGCATTGAGTGCAGTGTAATTATGCAGCATATAATTATGTGGCACTGAGTGGTATTGTGTGGAGTGTCTGTTGCATTCAGTAGAGTGTAATTATGTGGTGTGTAATTATGTGGCACTGAGTGGTATTTGGAGTGTATGTTGAATTGAGTGCAGTGTAATTAGGTTGCATATAACTATGTGGCACTGAGTGGTATTTGGAGTGTATCTTGCATTGAGTGCAGTGTAATTATGTTGCATATAAGTATGTGGCACTGAGTGGTATTTGGAGTGTATGTTGCATTGAGTGCTGTGTAATTATGCGGCATGTAATTATGTGGCACAGAGTGGTATTTGGAGTGTATGTTGCATTGAGTGCTGTGTAATAATGTGGCATGTAATTATGTGGCACTGAGTGGTATTTGGAGTGTATGTTGCGTTGAGTGCCGTTGAATTATGAGGTGTGTAAGTATGTGGCACTGAGTGGTATTTGGAGTGTATGTTCCATTGCGGAGTGTGTGAGGGTGCAGAATGTGAGGGTGCAGTGTGTGTGAGGGTGCAGAGTGTGTGAGGGTGCAGAGTGTGTGAGGGTACAGAGTGTGTGAGGGTGCAGAGTGTGTGTGAGGGTTCAGTGTGCGTGAGGGTGTAGAGTGTGTGAGAGTGCAGTGTGTAAGGATGCAGTGTGTGAGGGTGCAGTGTGTGTGAGGGTGCAGTGTGTGTGAGGGTGCAGAGTGTGTGAGGGTGCAGAGTGTGAGGGTGAAGAACGTATGTGGGTGCGGTGTGTGTGGGTGCAGTGTGTGTGTGTGCGGTGTGTGTGGGTGCAGTGTGTGTGGGTGCAGTGTGTGTGGGTGCAGTGTGTGCAGTGTGTGTGAGGGTGTAGTGTGTGTGAGGGTGCAGAGTGTATGAGGGTGCAGATTGTGTAAAGGTGCAGAGCGTATGTGGGTACGGTGTGTGTTGGTGCGGTGTGTGAGGCTGCAGTGTGTGAGGATGTGGTGTGTGAGAGTGCAGTGTGTGAGGGTGCAGTGTTTGCAGTGTGTGTGAGGGTGCGGTGTGTGATGGTGCGGTGTGTGAGGGTGTAGTGTTTGTGAGCGTGCAATGTGTGAGGGTGCAGTATTTGTGAGGGTGCAGTGTGTGTGAGGGTAGGTGTGTGAGGGTGCAGTGTGTGTGAGGGTGCAGAGTGTAAGGGTGCAGAGTGGGGGGTGTATCCTGTTGATGGACAGTGAGGGGGTGCATCCTGTGGACAGTGAGGGGGTGTATCCTGTGGACAGACAGTGAGGGGGTGTATTCTGTGGACAGTGAGGGGGTGTATCCTGTGGACAGACAGTGAGGGGGTGTATCCTGTGGACAGACAGTGAGGGGTGTATCCTGTGGACAGACAGTGTGGGGGGCTTGAGGCTAATGAACAGGTAAGACCAGGCGCTCGTGGCCTGTGGGTGGTCTGCGAGTTTGTGGACATTGGCAGACCGCACAACGCGCCTACACACATGGATAGTGCTTCTACACCATGAGGAGCTAGACGACCAAGGCCAGAGTGGATGAGGGAGGTGTATCCTGTGGACAGACAGCGTGTAGGGTGTATCCTGTGGCCAGTGAGGGGGTGTGTCCTGTGGACAGTGAGGGGTGTATCCTGTGAACAGACAGTGTGGGGGGTGTATCCTGTGGCCAGTATGGGGGTGTATCTTGTGGACAGTGAGGGGGTGTATCCTGTGGCCAGTATGAGGGGTGTACCCTGTGGACAGTGAGGGGGTGTATCCTGTGCACAGTGTGGGGGTGTATCCTGTGCACAGTGTGGGGGGTGTGTCCTGTGGCCAGTGTGGGGGGTGTATCCTGTGGACAGTGTGGGGATGTATCCTGTGCACAGTGAGGGGGTGTATCCTGTGGCCAGTATGGGGGTGTATCCTGTGGACAGTGAGGGGAGGTTTATCCTTTGGACAGTGTTTGGGCTGTATCCTGTGGACGGACAGTGAGGGGGGCTTGAGGCTAATGAACAGGGAAGATCAGGCGCTCGCGGCCTGCGGCTGGACATTGTCAGGCAGCACAAGGCCAGAGTGCATGAGGGGGGTGTATCCTGTGGACAGTGTGGGGATGTATCCTGTGCACAGTGAGGGGGTGTATCCTGTGGCCAGTATGGGGGTGTATCCTGTGGACAGTGAGGGGATGTGTATCCTTTGGACAGTGTTTGGGCTGTATCCTGTGGACAGTGAGGGGTGTATCCTGTGGCTAATGAGGGGGTGTATCCTGTGGCCAGTGTGAGGGGTGTATCCTGTGGACAGTGTTTGGGCTGTATCCTGTGGACAGCGAGGGGTATATCCTGTGGATGAGGGGGTGTATCCTGTGGCCAGTGAGGGGGGTGTATCCTGTGCCCAATGAGGGGGGGGTATCCTGTGGCCAGTGTGGGGGATGTATCCTGTGGACAGTGTGGGGATGTTTGCTGTGCACAGTGAGGGGGTGTATCCTGTGGACAGTGAGGGGCATATCCTGTGGATAGTGAGGGGGTGTATCCTGTGGCCAGTGTGGGGGGTGTATCCTGTGGACAGTGTTTGGGCTGTATCCTGTGGTCAGTGAGGGGTGTATCCTGTGGATAGTGAGTGGGTGTATCCTGTGGCCAGTTAGGGGTGTATCCTGTGGATAGTGAGGGGGTGTATCCTGTGGCCAGTGTGGGGGGTGTATCCTGTGGACAGTGTGGGGATGTATCCTGTGCACAGTGAGGGGGTGTATCCGGTGGCCAGTATGGGGGTGTATCCTGTGGACAGTGAGGCGAGGTGTATCCTTTGGACAGTTTTTGGGCTGTATCCTGTGGAGAGTGAGGGGTGTATCCTGTGGATAGTGAGGGGGTGTATCCTGTGGCCAGTGTGGGGGTGTATCCTGTGGACAGTGTGGGGTTGTATCCTGTGCACAGTGAGGGGGTGTATCCTGTGGCCAGTATGGGGGTGTATCATGTGGACAGTGAGGGGAGGTGTATCCTTTGGACAGTGTTTGGGCTGTATCCTGTGGACAGACAGTGAGGAGGGCTTGAGGCTAATGAACAGGTAAGACCAGGCGCTCGCGGCCTGCGGCTGGACATTGTCAGGCGGCACAAGGCACCCACACACATGGATAGCGCTTCTACGCCGTGAGGAGCTAAACACACAAGGCCAGAGTGGATGAGGGAGGAGGGCGGTGCACATAGACAAGACCCCATCGTTCCCTTTGCATTCTGGGATTCGTAGTTCTGCGTTCATAACGGGAGAGAGGTTGTTTGGATTTTGCTGAGATTCCTGTATCCCTGGTTGCTCTACGTTGAAAATCAACTTGTAGTGACATTCAAACGCGCGCCCTGATTGGCTGCAGCTGTGAGGGACGGGGTAGCTCGGCCATGTGGTGGGCTGTTGGGGGGAGGGGCAGGCACCAGTGACATCACACGGGGAGGGGCCCGGTCGCATACCCTGCTGCACAATACCACGACATACGGGGACAGACTACAGACAAGCCAGCACCACACATTCCCTCAGTGATATGTCTGTGGGTCCCAGCTGCAAGGTCTGCTCGTATCACACACGGACCTAGCTTCGTTTTGGATTCCCACCAATCCCTTACATTCTGAATTCTTTTACAGCACGGTATACCTTTCCAAACCTTGATAACAGCGAAGCACCTGTGAGGTGCCCAATCTTGCTGTGTTTATCAGAAACCCCGAAATCATTCACTGAAAGGCGCTTTTGTAATTCTTTGGCATTTCAGGTGGAACTGGGCTTGTCAGTGACTATTCTAGGGGCTGTGTAAAAGCGGCTTGCCCCGTCGTTGCAAGCAGGCTAACATTCCTTGGTGTAGCTTGGGAAAACCCATTAATACCTTAAATAGCCACGGACTTAATGCTTCAAAAACATTTTCTGTAATGTAGTCATGCAGGCAATTAGCAGCAAGCAGGTCTAAAGTAACCAATATCAGTGCAACACAGAGATAATAAAACAATAATTCTTTCTCTCAGTGTGCTTTAAAGATCAAGTTCATCGTTAAATGACAGAACCTCTAATAAGGATCAATTGGTACCAAATGTTTTGATTCGATGTTTAAACTTTCAGTCCTTCCCAAACCAAATGAGTAAGCCCTCGCCTCATGAAATGCCAAGGAGCAAAAAAAGGCATGGCCTTCCCGCCTACATGAACCAAACGTGGCACTTTCCCAAGCCAGAAAAGGTTGTTGCAAAAGAACCAACAATGTGTATAGGGAGTTACCCTTTCTGGCAGGAAAAGGATTGGGTCAACAATCTAACAAAAAGAGGGTTCCTTCTCCTGGGAGTAAATAATGCTTAAGATCCCAACTGGGGGATGATTTGCAATAAAGGAATGGGTTGCAGTGTTACGCTGATTACCAAATTTACAACTCAATATGTATGGACCATAGAGATATCATTAAAACCATGAGGCATACTTGTTAGTTAAAACATTTTCATACATTTATTAGAATAAGTAGTCTTAGGTAGTAGTATGTACAAATCATATACACAATTTTATTCACACATTTAAAAAAGGTTATTCAAGGAATAATTAAAAAACATTTAAAACTTCACTGATTTGGTACTTAAACATAAACATTACATAATCATATTCATAAAACAAAAAATTGTTACAAGAACGAAATTGTCGACGCAGTAATGTTTATGTTTAAGTACCAAATCAGTGAAGTTTTAAATGTTTTTTAATTATTCCTTGAATAACCTTTTTTAAATGTGTGAATACAATTGTGTATATGATTTGTACATACTACTACCTAAGATTACTTATTCTAATAAATGTATGAAAATGTTTTAACTAACAAGTATGCCTCATGTTGCAAAAGAACCACTGCCCATGTATGATACAGATGAACAGAATATACCAGAAAGACTAAAGTTCAAAGGCCATCACCTAGGAATTCTTCATGATCACAGCACAACCCAGTCAGCCTGGCACTTTTCTGTGAGGCATAAACACCATGCACAGTGTACGCACATAAGTAAAAACACAAAAAAATCGCCCTGCTTGCAAATAAATAAAACGAGCCCATAAAGAGCCGGACTTTAATGTGTCTTCTCTCTGCCATAAAGCTCTAACTTCATACCCTTAGATAAAGGCACAACTCACAGGCCGAGCTGCTGTCAGAATATAAGAAGACGTCAGCGCTTCGCTGTGAAATGGAATTCCCCCCAAAAAAAGAAGCTTGTGAGTGGTGCCGCGCGCGCGCCACTGCGAGCATATGTCTTCAATTATGGCGTCTGTGTCTGCCTGCCATTATTGAAGACATATGGGCTTTAGTGCGCGTAACAGACACCAATAGGCCATAGGCGGAGCTACGCGACCGCCTTTGGCCTATTGCGTGCTCTGTTATAAAACAGCACGCAAGCCCAATCAAAAAGGACCTTGAAATGCACATGCATGAGCTGTGGGGAATTTCAGGGCCCATTTTTGAAACCCTAGTAAAAGGGCTTTTCGCTCGCTTCGCGAACCCTAAAAAGTAATTCCCTAAAAACGAGCAGAGGAAGCACAGAAGCTAGCAAATCGAAGAGATGGCAAAGAGGCTAAACTCCATGGGAGGGACAACACAGGATGGACAGGCTGAAACAAGGAAGGCCATTAAACAGAAAGCAAATAAGTAAGAGTGAAAGTAAAGCCAAACAGTGATAAGCAATGAGCCACCAGCAAACAGCCTGCTTAAGCTATCTGGTGGACTCGACCTAAATAATGGTTAAGAGGCTCATTGACAAGACATACTCACACCCAGTCCCGCCTTTTCAGTTAACATGATATTCAGTGGCAGTTGCTCTATAAGGGCGGAGGACCGCCCCCCACCGCCTCCACCGGCAAGTAAAACGTTAATAAAGCAGGTTTTATTATCGTTTTATTTTAATCCCCAGGACCCTCCCCCAAGACTTTGACGAGTCTAGGGGGAGAGTGCAGGGGACGACACTGCTGGTGAGGGAATGGTGGGCACTCCCTTCCCTGCGCATTGGGGTGTTTGACTGACTGTCTCAGGCTGGCCAACACCCTCATGCGCAGTGAAGCTCTCTCCAGCCTCAGCAGAGTTGCTGGGGCTGGAGAGCGCAGGCACAGGCTCCCAGTCTGCCTGGAAGTGCAAGTTTCAGGCACTGCTCTCATGAGAGAGCAGCTTCAGAATTGGCCGCAGGCCAGGCTGGGAGCCTGTGTCCAGGGCTAGAAGCAGGAAGAGCATGATGTGGCGGGAGACGGTGCCAGTGTTAAGGTTAGTTAATTTTTTTTTTTTTTTGTCCCCGAACCCTCCCCACCTCCCTCATCCCCACCTTCCTCCTCCGGCCCGGCCCCCCACTTTGGCTGGAGACAGGCCGCTACTGATAATATTGCATTCTTGGGATTGTAGTTTTGCTATCTTGACAATCAAAATGGGAGCAAAAACCCAATATGTTTTTTTCAAAAATCGAGAATTGGCTGAAGATGACCCACATGACTTTAATCCACTTGTCAGTTATGGGTTATAACTTTACAAAGCGGTTTCAAAAACTTAGCTTATGTCACATGCAAATTCAAAATTGAATATTGTTCACATATTTTATGTGGGTTGTCTTTCCTTCTCATCGTGCATTAAAACAAACTCGGAGAATGCCAATAGTTTTGACCTTTGGATAGTTAAAATTAACACACCTCAAAAACACATAATGGACAGCACCTGTGCTAACTTTCCTAACACAAGAAAAGGTACATTACAAGTGGCAGAATCTGGTGCAGCAGTACAATATTCTGTCCCAGACACAAATCTACAACACAGGTAATAACAGTGTAAGCTTCCCTTCCTCACAGAATGGATACAACTCGAGCATCAACAGGACTAATACCGTACAGAGCAAATACCAGTTTTATTGTACGGATATATAGATATTGCAATTTCCACACCCCTTGCATGGTCTTACGCACCTTCGGGTCAATAGTCGTGGAAAGTCTCCTTTTTAGGTCGAGCAGACGTACTCTCAATGCGTGAGCATTGAGGTGTCTGCTTCAGACCTATTGCTACCCGTATTTAGTTTTGAGGACACCAATCTGACACGCGCTTTTCGTTTCCAGTTTTGACCGCGTGAGCGCGCGTCTGAGCCGCGCATGCGCTGAGTAACTTGCTAACACACAGAGACACAGGCAGCCCCCACCCCTCCCACCCCACCCCGGGACACATGCACACGCAGGCAGGAAGGCCCACACACACACAGACACGCGCGCGCACCCCCCCCGCCGCACACACACATACAGAGACACCACCACCCCCCCCCCCGCCGCATACATAGAAGGGCCCCCGGCCGCCGCATACATGAGGCCTCACGCCCCTCCTCTCTATTCGGGACTCACCGGGTCGGCTGGCGCTCGGCGGCGGGCCGGTCTCTCCTTCTCCAGCGGGGGCTCCCTCTTCTGCACGGGGCCCCCCGCCATGGCTGGCACGGCATCTCCGGTCACAACAGGCAAAGCTTCCGCAAGGCAGTGGGAGTGGACACACCTCTTCCCGGCCCCGCCCACAACCAGGCGGCGGGCCGGACATCTGCTTCCGGTGTTTTCCTCAGGGCTGCGGCGGTGATTGTTCTCTCGTCTCCTCCTGTAATGCACCGTTCGCTCCTCTTGTATTTTGTTTGCTCACGATGATCACTTTTGCCTCATGTAATGTAACATTTGCTTGTGTAATTTGTTCACTTGTAATGTTCGTGTGTAATGTTTCTCATGATGTATCATTTCTGTTCCTATTGTGAAGCGCTCTGACGTAAAGTCCGCGCTATATAAAAACGCATAAATAAATAAATAAAGTGCTTGCTCAGTGCCTCCACCCGCCCCTCATTGTATTGTGGATGTTGACGGATGGGTCTTCCTCTTTGAAGAGGCTCTAATGCATTTTGGCGGATTTCCCGGATTTTCGACTGAAACTCGGGAAACGAAACCTAAGCTGAGAGCAGAGACGAAACCTCAGCCGAGGCGGCACCTCGTGCGTGCCGCCCTCTGCCCTGGTGATTGGTGTGAAGAGGGGGTCGCTCCTCTAAGGGGGCAAGGGTATAACTCTGTGCCCGGCTGCTCCCCGAGACAGAAGCGCTCTGGGCTCCACTGACTGCGCCCCGAAATCCTCACTGACATCGATACTGCCCCCCCAACTCGAAAGACTGAACCCATTAATTCTGATTGCCCCCAGGGGGTATTGAGAACCCCAGTCCACTGCTACCCCACTGATTTCAACAACCAGCCCCTGATTTAAAAAGTGCCCCCCGCGTCCTGCACCCCTGATTTTGAAACTGCCCTCTGATTTCCAGAGTGCGCCCCGGCGTTCACTGCCCGCACCCCCAGCCGGGTGACTCCTCCAGTGCTCTTGGCCTCTCGGTCTCGTCCCTGGGAGCATCCGGACCCGAGGATGGACCGGGGGCTCCTGGTCGGACTCTGCCTCCTCTGCTGCCTCTCAGCCGGTAAGTGGTGTAACCCCTCCCCCTACACACACGAGGTGCTTTACTAGCTGAAGCCCATTAATAAGGTGGCGGGGACAGTGGCAAAAGGAGAAAATAACCGAAAAGGCGCCGAGAGGCCGGGCATCACTGAGCGACTCTTTCTTTTCTTTCCTCCGTTTTCTTTTCTTCTTTTTTATTTTACAGTATTTCCCTTCTCTTCTTTCTGGCCGTTCCTTCAGATCACAAATAATTTCTTGCTTTTTTCAATTGGTTTCCTCTATTTTTCACTCCTCCGTGTTTCTTTTCATAATATTGCATTACAAATGCTATAGGTGTCACATTTGCGAAAGTTATAACTATTGGCATTGTAAATGACAAAGCTATTAATTTTGCTATTTTCAAAACCAACACATAAATAAAAAAAATTTAATTTACAATTCCAATAGCTCAAACTTTCCTAATGCGAGACCTATTGCATTGCAAATGCTTGTTTTAAATAGAAGAGGTACCCCAGAGCAGCAGCGGCAGTGCCAGCAGTGTCTGAAGAGGAAAGTACACCTGGACTTGGTGCTCATGGTCCAATGGATTATGCTGCTTGAGTTATTTGTCTGTCTCAACCTCAAAACTAAATGGCTGCCTCACTGACAACCCAGTCAAATGGACTTCGTAGGCTGCAGGGGTGTTCTGCTCATGCAGTGGCACCCTCTCACTTAGAACAAAGCACCCTGCCTTCATGATTGCTCAGGTCTGCTATCGGGGTTACTTATAGGTGTTAAGTGCACTGACCCTTAGATATAGTAAACCTATATCTTAAGTAAGTCGTGCATGCACCATCTTACACAGGCTGAAATGGCAGACCTGTAGCTCGATTTTGCATGGCCTCCCATGGGTGGCATAATACATGCTTCAGCCCATGGGAGAACTCTGGGGTACCTATGCACTGGGTACATGGGTATCATATACTAGGGATTGACAAAGGTTCCCCAGTATCCAAACGGGAGTGTACCTAAGTACATAACATAACAGTTCAGGGAGAAAGCAGATAGACTGGGGTCCTGTTTAGCAGGATCCCAGTCAGACTAGTCAAAAACTAGCTTAGCACCAGGCAAAAAGTAGGGGTACCCATGCAGAAGGATCCTACCTTCCTACAAATACAACATATACAGTTAGTAAAAGAGAGATAAATAAAGGCACCTTTGGACCAAGGTCAGTGTCTTACATAAACACATACAATTAGTCTAATCGGAGGAAACAGTTGATGTTTCAGAGCTATTCATGATATTACATTACATTACTTAACATTTCATTACATTACAACAGCAGGATTAAAGTGCAGAGGCGTAATCCCTTAATCCTAATGCTATCTATAAGGGCACCTTAAATTGTGCTAAAAGGGTATGACATCTAAAGTTTATAAAATGATATAATATTAAAGAACCGGATTAACCCACTTACTGGATCTCGGCGGCGGGGGAACAGCCCAAGCCTTCCATACCCTTCATACGTAGTAAAATGAGACACAGGAGTCTTCGTCTGCAGGAGGAACCCAGATTTATTCAAATAGCCCGGGCTATAGGACAGAGCCCCAAGCTCGTCAGAAACAAGACAGAGGAGGCTGCTGCTTTTCTCCGCAGCTTACAAACCTTTTATACTTTTTCATCTCAGTCTTTTGGCTGATAGTTCATTGTTCAATCAGGGCAGTGTTTGCAGTTGATAACCAGATCCCGACGACGTTTGTAGATGGCTACCTGGTCAAGGCTTGGTACACAAATCATTGTTCACTCGGCTTGATCAAGGCTCAGTGTTTCAGGTCATTGTTTAACCACCTTGATCAAAGCCCGGTCTTTCAGGTCATTGTTTAATCACCCTGATCAAGGCCCAGCAGTCAGACCATTGTCCAGATAACTTGATCACGGTGTCAAAGATGTTTACCAGGTTGGGAGCAGGAGATGTAAAACAAATCATTTATACAGGGTGTGAGTGTCTCATGGCTTTCTGTTGAACTGCAAGAACAGGGGGTTGGGTGTGCGACAGTTCCTGGGCAGAAATGCAGGCTGCAAGATGGCTGTTGTTGTGTTAGTTAGATTTTCCTCAGCCATCAGCAGAAACAACCAGGTGGGTCGTGTGGAAGTGTTTGACACGAGATGGCAATGAAAAAGCAATGGAGTCTTGGTACAAATGATGCCAATCAGACAAACACTTTTCCTCAGACCCACCTTTTGCCATTGAGTGGCAAAAACTTTAAGAAATGTCAATGTTCATAAGGCCATCGGTTTCTTGTTGGAGCATCATCATCATATTGGTGTTGTGAATGTTAGAGGGTGGAGGCTTGACGGTCTGGACACACATTGTACAGAGCACTGGCAGACACTGAAAGCACAAACAGCAGGAGACCAGGACAGTTACTCCCAAGGCAAGGAAGATGAGGATCCTCCACCCCCACTGGGGAAGGAGGCCCCAGATCCAGCCTGTGAGGGACCAGTTGCCTTCATCCAGATGAATTTCGGAAGAAAGAAAGGTGCAGACGTTGGATGATATTGTACACTGTAGGTGCGTTGTCTGGGATGTACACGCAGCAGCTGGAGCCGATCAATTTACACACACCACCGCGATCAGCAAGGATAACATCTAGGACCATTCTTTCCTGGAGCATTATGAGGTGGTCCGCCTGCAGCTCTGCAGTGATGTTGGAGAGGGCACCAGTTGTTACTGTGATGGTGGCTTCAAGGACCCTGGTCAGTCCTCGTACAGCCTGACTGTTCTCCCAGAGTTTTATATAGCGCGAACTAGAACCGAACCGAATCAGTTATCAGAGCGCTTTACATAGCACCAGTTACGTTACACGAGGACACACTTTCATTTTTTTTAGGCACGGGGAGATTAAGTGATTTGCCCAGAATCACAGGGGGTTTTTGGCGTCGTTACCGAGACTCAAACCCAGATCCCCAGGTCCGAGGTCGAGCGCCTTAGCCGTTAGGCCAAACCCTTTATTGACAGGTGATAACCTCCATGGGTAGAATATGTTGGTGGAAGGAGGAAGGCCAGGTACCAGACCAGTTACGGGTGAGCCAAGTGTAGGCGGCAGTGTCACAGATGAAATAGGTGTTGGGGGATGCCACCAGCTTCGGAGGAGATGTGGAATTTAAAGCTTTTGTGATATCACACGTACTGGTACCAACTTTCTTAGTCTCTAGGCCCTGAATGCAGACTCGGCCTTGCACATTTATGACATTCACAGTGTCTCGTTCATCAGGCAGTATCCTTCTTGTGCTGAATCTGGAAAATGTTCGTCGATTAGTTGAGTTTAATACTACCATCTCACCGAGTTCATCTTGGGATTGTAGCGTTGTGGATGAGCTGGTCGGGCAAAAAGGAGCATTGACATGGCCAGATCTGTTCCGCCAGAAGTCATCCCGAAATGTTCCAAGGGCAGAATTGGCAGTACCATTGACAGTGTAGGCCTCCTGTATCAACGTCCACCATGCAAGACAAGACCCAGAGATGGAAAAGGGGTAGGGAAAGAATGGGACAGGGTGTATCATGGAATGCGGCATCAGTCCACAAACCCAGCAGTTGGACGTGTTCATGATCAACTGGTGATGATGCAACATTTGGATGAAGGTGTTATTGAAGAATTCTGCACAGTGGGGTGATTTGTGGGCTGGTAGCGTGAAATACTGGTGTTCTGCAGGAGTCGGGGTAGGAGTTGGTGAGATAACAGGGTGGTAGATCAGTAACAGCCAACCAAGGATAGACAGGATGAGGGAGACAAACAGTATTACCACGGTGGCCATGAAGCATTTACTATGTCAGAGACTAACATGTTGTTTCTGAATTCTGGTGTTTTGGACGGCAGCCAATGTGCTAAGCCAGAGACCTTTAGTGGCTGTCTGTGATTGATGGTTGCTTCACTGGGCGCGGTTGCCAAGGGCCCTATGGCCTACCTTAGTCTGACACACCAGCACTACTCTCAGTTGGGGAAGATCACAGCCATACATCCTATAGGTACTTGGTGAAGTCAAGGGCCATCCTTCCCTTGGGGCCGCAAGTTGTATCGGTCAGAAGTGAGGACAGTATGGTCAAGAAACAATTGTTCTTGCTGTTGAGCAGAGTTAAGGGAGGGTTCCACCCTTCCTTTCAGTATGCTGTCACTCTCTCTTTCCGTGGATGTAGAATACAGTCTGGCATCGCTGAATGGGACAAACGTCGGGACTGTTTCTGTTTCTGAGTCTCCTTGTCCTTCCCTCACCCACTGATCATAGGGGAGGGGCAGAGGCACACGCCTGCAGTACGACAAATGCACCCAACTCTTCTGACCTTCTACTTTCACTGCGGTGCTGGTGGCCAGCAACACCTGACGGGGCTGTGTCCAGCGGGGCTCGAGGCTCTTAGTCCGTTGAAAATTTTTCACCAAGACCCAATCCCCAGGTTGGATGACGTGTCCTGGGCCCTCGATCTTGTCAGGTATGGCCTCATGCACCTGGTGATAAAGAGTACAAAAGGTATTAGTCAGACTGTACAGATAATCAGTTAATACAGGGTATTCAACGTCAGACAGTTTCTTAGGCTGCGGGACACCCCATACATTGGCAGGCCTCCCGAACACAATCTCATGGGGAGATAACCCTATCCTGGTGTGGGCCGTTGTTCTTGTGGACAGTACGGCTAAGGGCAGAGCATCAACCCAAGTGACACCTGTTTCGGCTACTATTTTGGCCATTTTAGTTTTTAGGATGCCATGGTACACCTCCACTAGACCTGCTGACTGGGGGTGGTTTGCTGCATGAATTATTTTTTTTTATACCCAATGCTGTACAGACATATTCCATAATTTGAGCCGTAAAGTGGGTCCCATTGTCACTCCAGACCAAGCGGGGTAAACCGAATTGTGGGAGGTACTCTTTTAATAGCACTTTGGTGGTAGTGATAGCGGTGCAGTCTTTGATGGGGTAGGCCTCCACCCATCGGCTGAAGGTACAGACCACCACTAGGACATATTTCAAATTGTTACATAGTTCCACCTGGATGTAATCCATTTGGAGGACTTCAAAAGGGAAGGTAGGAGGAGAGAATCCTCCCTTAGGAGTAACTGTGCCTTTTCCTGGGTTATAGATTAGGCAAATCATGCATGTTTTGACCAGTTTGTCAGCATATGCTGGTATCTTAGAGTTGTACCATGTAGGTTCCAACAGTTTACGTATCCCTTTTGCATTGATGTGAGCAGGACCATGGGCCATCGTAACCACTGGTAGCATGTGACTGTCAGGTAACATCCATTGTCTTTCCATAGTCGTACAGACCCAGCAACCATCAATTCGTTCCTTTGCTAATTGCTCCTTTCACACCCGTAGTTCCTCAGGAGTAGTATGGGACTGAATATCAATCACACTCTGTACTGTGTTTTCAACCATGCCCTCGTCTGCCACCCACCTAGCGGGACCTACTACATACATTCCTTCCCTTTTCCTAAGAGCTGTTTGTCTGGCCGTCTGGTCAGCCAGGGCATTGCCTCTCCAACATCATCTGTCACTTTCTTATGGGCCTTACATTTTATAATGGCCACCTTTCTGGGGAGTGTCAGGGAGTCTAACAATCGGTGAATTAGGGGGCCATGTTGAATCTTGGTCCCATGGGAAGTAAGGAAATTCCTTTCTTTCCATAACCTCCCGAAGTTGTGGGCCACCCGGAAGGAATATTGGCTGTCAGTATAAATATTTACCGTCATCCCTTTGCTTGACTCACAAGCTCTAGTGAGGGGCACTACTTCTGCTGCTTGAGAGGAGGACTGCGGAATCTGAGCTGTTTCTACTACTCGCCCTAATGTCGTGAGGGCGTGGGCGGCTGAGGTGTTACCATCTGGCCCTCTGAGACATGATCCGTCCACATACAGTGTACCTTCTGGTTCTGCTATCGGGGTGTCCTGTTAGACGACCCGTCCCTTAATCTCCTCCTCTGTCTTTAATATGCAGTCATGTGGGTCTAAGCGGGCATCCTGAGTATCCAGTGGGATTAATGTGGCGGGGTTTAATACAGTGCATCTTTTGATGTTAATGTGGCTGGCAAAGAGTGTCATTTCATATCCTGTGAGTCGTGCGCTAGTGAGGTACTGTGTCTTGGTATTATTAAGGAGGGTATCTACAGAATGGGGACCATCAGAGTCAGGGGGGAGTTCATGACCATCCCCGCACTCTAACGGACCATAAGGGCGGCCGCAGCGGTCGCCCGTAGGCATCCTGGGAGAGCCCTTGCAACAGGATCTAAGGTGGCTGAAAAATAGGCACATGGCCGATGGTGACCTCCGAACATCTGGGTTAAGACAGCGCATGCACAGCCGTCTGTCTCATGTACAAAAAGAAAAAAATGTTTGTTATAATCAGGAGTACCGAGGACTGGAGCAGTACACTGAGCCTTTTTTAAATCTTGGAAGGCCTGTGCATGCACTCCAGTCCATGGAAAGGACGTGTCTGATATGTCTTTAGTGATGAGGGCAAGAAGAGGTTTGACCATGGCCGAAAAACAGGAAATCCACTATCTACAGTATGAGGTTAGGCCTATGAAGGCTCGCACCTGCTTTTGTGTTCGTGGGGCCGTCATAGCATTGATAATGGCTACACGATCAGCGGTGAGCTGCCTTCCCTCCTTCGAGAGGAGATGTAAATGTAATGTAATGTAAATTGATACTTGTATAGCGCACTACTCACCCGCAAGGGTCTCAAGGCGCTTGTACGAATACCGCTGTGGAACCCATCCTGCCTTTCCCGGTGAGGTGTCCACTCCTGGGCACCCCCAACATGGAGGCCAGGCATCCTTAGCGTTGTGGGGGCCGTTGTTGAGATTAAGCAAGCTATTGCCCAGAGTTGCAGAGTGGGACTCCATGATTGGAATAGGCACCGAGGCGAGAATTATCAGGTCCGTGGAATTTTTTAGCCCAAGACCTGCCGAGGCGGGGAATTGAACCCTGGTCCCAGACTAGACCTCTGCATCAGGGTCTGCTGCTCTAACCATTGAGCCACACTTCTCCTAAATAGGTCACCTTCTCTTGACAAAATTGAAGCTTTTTCAAAGAGACTTTGTGATTATGGAGGACAAGGTGGCGTAACAAACAGAGAGTAGCTTCTTTACGTGCTGGGGCTGAATTTGCAGCAATGAGGAGGTCATCTACATATTGTAATAGGGTGGAATTATCAGGGAGTTCCAAGGAATCTAGTTGACTCTTTAGGGCTTGACTATAGATACTGGGGCCCTCGGTGAAACCTTGAGGGGCGCGGCAGAATCTAAAGCTCCGCCCACCAAGGGAGAAACCAAAAAATTGTCTGTTGTCAGGATATATAGGAATGCTGAAAAAAGCATTCTTCAGCTCTGTGACAGAGAAGTGCGTTGCGTCAGAAGGGACCATCGTTTAGAGGGCTGTAATGTCGGGGACAACAGGATATTGGGAGATTGTTATTTTGTTAAGGGCTCTCAGGTCAATCACAAATCTGTATATTTTAGGGGAGAGAGCATCTCCATTGGTCTTTTTAAGAACAGGAATAATGGGACTGTTACAGATATTGCCGCGTGCCTCCTCCACTACTCCCTTGTCCATTAATTCAGATATTATTGTTAAAAGGGCCATTTCTCCTTCCGCAGGCAGTCGATACTGCCGGAGGCGGGGGAGAAGTGCACCTGGCTGGATGCGTACCACATGAGGGGATATGTTGAGACACCCTACATCAGTGTCTGATGATGCCCAGAGGGAGGAAGGTAAAGACTGCAACTCTGGTGGGAGGGGACTTGATAGATACATATAGGAAACTGGGCTGGGGGAAATTGTTAGGGATACACCTTGGGGACTACATGATATGGTCGCATACAGATCTTTTAGTAAATCCATGCCTAACAAGTTTTCACTGCAACCTGTAGTAAGGACCAAGGGAACGTCAACATGTGCAGGGCCGCACCGTATTCACAACAATACGGTGCAGCCTTGTGTTTCCCCCTGCGCTGACGCTAATTACAGCTGCCTAGCACCAACGCAGGCATCCTTGCACCATAGTGCAAGGGTGCCTGCATTTGTGGGAATAATTGTTTATGTGCAGGAAGGTGACCGTCCTTGCACATAAACAATCTTAATTGGCTATTTTTAACTTATATGTGTGCTGCTTTGTACAGCACACATAGAAGTTGCAACTCGACATTTTTAAAATTATTGTTTATGTGCAGCAAGGGACATTTTCCTGCACATAAGCAATCATGCCTGGTATCTTGCTGTTTTTATGTGTGCTGCAGAATGCAGCACACATAGAAACAGCAAAAACAAGAAGAAATAAAGCATTTCTCTTTATTGCGTCATGTTAAGACCAGGTTTTTTTGGGTCTTAATTTTGGCGCTGCCCCATATTTCCCCCACTCTTGTAAATATGGGGCAGCATCAAAATCAATGGGTGTTGCGGCAAAATGCCTACTGCAACAGCCGTTGCCCACCCCTTTGACTCTACTTATATTGTGAAAAGGGGCCTTATTTACACGGGGCGTAAGGCCAAGTTATGTACCTTAACACTGTCTTCTAAAAAAAGGCCAAGCCTGTATAGCCCCTGGAATGTTGAAAAAAGTGACGTTCCTGTGGCGATAGGGAGTTGAAAATATGCCCCACTGTGTTTAAAAAAACAAGGTGTCTTTATGTGCCTCATTTGCATGTTAAAAAAATGGAATAGGATGTTTTTACCACACGTGGTACGTACCTCACCCTGGAGTAATGGCATTTACCACGTGGGGCAAGCACTCCACCCTATTCTGGCCCACTTGATGAGAACCTATGAAGAATAATATATGCTCTTGCCAAGTAGGCTGTGGTTTGTGTAGCTAAACTTCATCAACTCTACGTCAACTAAGTAAACGGCATAATATTTTGTTCCAACGCCCCACATAAATAGCACTGTTCTTGTAATAATCCATCTTCTGGGCCCTTATATTTCCAATTTTTTTACTTTCCATCTACCTGGCCTCTGCATCAGACATACTCTCCGCAGGTCGTGTTTGTCAATGCAAAAAAGACACTATATACATTTTACAGCACACTCCGAGTTGCAATTAAGGGTTACAGCAGTGGTGTTCATTTTGGGGAAATTAGAAGTAATTTGTAAGAAATAAGTGAAATGGAGATAAAATGTATTCAGTTCAGAAAGTATTGGGCCTTTGTAGTGATTTTGAAGTTATAGAAGTAATTGTGGGTTTATTGTGAGCATTTGTAACAATTCCCTCTGATTTTACTTTCTGTATGCTAATTTGCAGCTACCTGCTGAAGAGGACTACATGAATTCCTTGCCGGACTGCTGACGGTTCCTTTGTCTGACCCTGATACCAACTGCCGAACAGCATTAAACTACCAGACATGCCTTGTAAAAACACACATTCCTTAAAGCAATCACATTCTTTCGTCCTCTTTTGAGATTCACAGCACAGAGACAGTGCTAAAATGTGTGCTATAAACTTGCTTCAACATGATTGCGGTGTTAATGCATGCGATGGCCTCTTTAAAACGTATCGCACTAGGCTGTAATATTCTGAAGACGTTAATACGTTATCACTGGGTAATACCTCCAGATTTAGAGAGTTATGCAAATTAATCCTCAATAATGAGTAATGGTTTCCCATGCCATGATGTGTTAGTATTTCATATAAGTCTAATGGCCCAATTTGCAAAGGTAAACTTAGAGCTTAAGTCTAAGTTTAGGCCTGAAGTTTAAGGGCACTATTCACAAATGTAAACTTCTACTTCAGGTCAAAGTATACCTTTGTAAATTGGGCCCTTAGACTTTGGATGTATGTCATTACCACGCATGCTTTTACAACGCATGCCTTTACCACGCAACTTTTACAACGCAAGTCGTTACAACGACTTGCGTTGAGGGGTGCTGGATAGTGAATACTTTAATTTACTATTCTAACTCCAGTCCCCGTGGATAGTAGGGAAGGTCTTGGATAGTAAATTAACTATTCCCTATCCTAGAGCGCCCCCCAGCTCAAGTCGTTGTAACGACTTTCGTTGTAAAAGTTGCGTGGTAAAGGTACTGCGTTGTAAAAGTTGCGTTGTAAACGCTGTTTACCTTAGACTTTAGGTCTAAACGTAGACTTCAGGTCTAAGTGTACCAATGTAATTGGGCCCTTAGACTTCAGGTCTAAAGTTACATTTCAGGTCTAAACTTAGACATCAGGTCTTAGTTTACCTTTGTGAATTGGGCCCTTGGACTTCAGGTCTAGGTTTACCATTGTAATTGGGCCCTTAGGCTTCAAGCCTAAAGGTAGACTTCAGGTCTAAACTTAGATGTCGGGTCTAAGTTTAACTTTGTGAATTGGACCCTTAGACTTCAGGTCTAAGTTTACCATTGTAATTGGGCCCCTAGACTTCAGGTATTAAGACTTCAGGTCTAAATTTAGATGTCGGGTCTAAGTTTACCTTTGTGAATTGGGCCGTAGGTATTGAAGCCCACAGGATTTTTTTTAGATACCCCTTGCTCAGGGTGACACAAATTGAGGACAGCTTCCCCAGACAGTGGAAGTTTATTGCATGCATTCCTGTGGTTGGAGGGTGGCAATCCAGACACTGAACCGAAAGAAAATAAAGACACTTAGAAATGTAGAAATTCCATGTAGAAAGGAGCCCCTTATCATTTCTTCCTGAGCACTGCCATTTGGTTGGTGGTAGGAGTGAGGGGTGAGGCAGCAGTTTCTCATGTTCAAGGTGAGGAAGTTTCTAGGTCAGGCTTGCCCTTTTGCCCTTTAGAAGGTATGACTACTCACCCTCGCTTCCCTGAGAGTCAAGTGTGGAAGGAGTTATACTAGGGCCCTTCAATAGAGCCACAGTCTGCGGCACCAGTGCAAATGATCTCAACCACCTTGGCTGGGGCCCAGTAGCACCTGTTTGCCCTGTATTGCCCCACCCTCCACACCCCCTCTACCCCGCACCCGAACCAGGTCAGAGACGCACAGTTTCCAGGCAAACACATTATTGTGGCCTTCTAAGACCCGCATAAAGAGTGACCCCTAATTGTCTCCATCATTAATTATGAGGTCTGCAGATTCCCTCAGACCTCACTTATCCCCCACTGGAGAATGAGGAATTAACAGTGGGTCTGGAATTGCTGTTTTCCCAGAATTTACTCATTACTTCTGATCCCCATTAACTTCTTATGCCCGGTTTTGAGGAAACCACAAGGAAAAATAATTCCGGTGGGAGGTGGGGCACGAAATCGACATCCTCCATAATATGGGCTCGTGATAAGGCCTTAAATGAGGCAGGAACTCGTCTTAATGTTTAAGTGCAGGAGCAATCCCCTCCGGGCCCCCACAGATGTCTTGTTGTCAGAGAAGAAAATGATTTTCTTTGAATTAGCACCACTCTCTAAATTAAAATGCAAGAAGCAGATGCTCACAATTTGTTCCCCTCAGAGAGGAGGACGGGGAGAAGGTGATTAATGCTGACAGTGTCTGGGTTCGGTCGCCTTACAAGCAGCTCCTCCAGTGCACCTCTAGTCCGGCCTACATCAGCTGTGCAGCTAAACAATTTGCCGCCCCTGCCTTTCCCTCAAGTAGGGAAGGGCTGCTGGCGATTCCTGCGGTCGCGTCAGCCGCAGGTAAGAGCAAGCAGGGGATGTGGGGTGCTCGCGCCCCCATGCTGCGCCACTGGCCTCCATCTATATCCCCTCGCCCCTGCACACATGTTTCATTTGTCACGTTTTCTCCGTCCTCCGCTCTCCGAGTGCATAAGAGAGTATTTTTTTAGCTTTTCGTACTTTGAGCTGCCGCAGGCCTTTCGTGTAAGATCTATTAACGTCTCCGGGGCCTTTCGGGATTAGAGGCTCTCGGTTTAGATGAAAGGCCCGTTAGCCTCTGCAGCTCCGACGTCCGACATGAAAGTCGCACTAAATCTTCCCAAAAAAAACCAGGGACGCACGTTTAAGATTCCAGTGAGTAATGTGGGTCGTGGGAGGAAACCAGAGTGGTTCGGAACTTGTCTCGGATGGGATCACAGCCTGGACACGAGCAGACAGTTGGGCTGGAGTCAGACCAGATACACCATTAGAAGAAAAAAAAATCAGAAAACGTGTTAGGTTTTCCTTATTTGTATACATGTCTCTATCCACTTCTTTCACACTCTATGTTTCCCTTGGAACGTGCTCTGCTTTGTTGTCGTCAGTGGAATGTTTTGATTACTAAACAGTAATCTTCATTTCCTTTTAATACCAAGCAAAAGATCCAAAAATCGCTGTGGAAACTCCCTTTTCAATGGAGTTCTGTAGGCTTACGGTCTGGGAGAGGTGGACCATTCCTGATGACATAAGGAAATGGACGAGAAACGAGATGATAAGGTAATAATAGTTTCCTGTACTTCTACCCTTAAGCCGTTCAAATCGCCTCCCTTGACTTCTACACACCCCACCCTCTTCCTGCCAGTGATTTCTGAAGGAGTGTGGGAAGCATAGCGTCATCCAACAAACGTCACACACAGGCCAGGTTCTAGAGGGGGAGGGTGGCAGTAGGCCAGGCATCACAAAGTGGCCACCTAACTCCTCCCCAGACGCATTTGTAAGTTCAAGAGTGTCTGTTTTTATATCTGACAGCCAGAACCTCTTGTTTTAAACAAAATAATATATACTATACCTACTTATTTAAAGGGTCTGTCAGTAAGACCTCTTCATCGACTTATCCAATCCAATCCAAAAATTCTTTATTTCAGTCGTTAAGACCATAAAAGATACAATTAAAACATTCAACATTGAAAAAACATTCCCTTGTATAGAAATATTACATAAAAATTAATTCCTTGGAAATCTGTTCATGGGAGGAAATACATTACAGTTCATATCAATGATCAATCTTTTAGGAGTTTATTTCTTATCTGCCACATAGCCAGTATGTATTTGGCAACTGAGACATTAATAATTGCCAAATTTAGCACATTAGGCCACTTAAGTAGAACACACTGTATGTCTTGCGAAGACGTCGGTACATTCTCCGCATTACACCCAATGTGACTAGCTACCCATATCGCCAAACCACCCGAGGGCCTCCCTTTGCCACTCCACCTAGCTTTAATTTTAAAAACTGCGTACCCTACTCTACACAGAGGTTCCCTGGCCCATGTCTCTTGGAAAAGACAAATATCACTACTGCCAACTAAAGAATCCCAGTCATTTGTGTGTAATTTATTAACAATACCCGCCACATTCCAGGAGAGGACTTTTAGGGTTTCGGCTGTAGGTTTTATTCCCAACCCCTCTTTTAGTGGAACAGCGGGCCCTTGCAATGTTGTTTCCAAGAGGGAGAAGGCAGCAGATATTAGATTAGGACCAGACGGAACTACAGGTGTTAGACTATGTCCAGGTGGATCACAGGGTAGATTACTTGCTCGGCCCGGGGAGCAGGAAGGAATGAAGTCTTCCTGGGGGGTTAGGTCAATTTCTCGAGTGATGACATCAGTCTCGCCTACAGATTCACTAGCGATACTTCGGGTATATCGTAAGGATGCACCCTTACAGAGTCAATCAACCTGATCAATGCAGCTAAATCTATTTGGGTGTACATAGGTGTCATAAGCGGGAAAGGCGTTGCGGGCGGGCCTGTATCTCGACCCATCAACAGCAAAGCCAACCCTTGTCCAACCATCGTCCCTTCTCACAGGCAAGTCACGTACATTAGGGTAAAAGTATGACAGTGGAACCAATTCTATAGAGGTATTTCCTGAACCTCCTAGCCAGTTACAGATATAGGTAGCAACCAGGGGACTCTTGAAACTTACAATTATACAGTCCCCCACACTTTTCCTGACGGTGTACCCAACCCACGGGACCCTTCTAACCATAAGAACCTCTCCTCTAAGATTAGGTGGTAAGGGCCTATGGATACTTAGCCAGCTAATAACCTTATTGCGTAGAGAATCATAAGATTCTACCACGTCACTGTGAAGCTCTGGTACCCCCATCAAAATCACAGTGTAAGCTGCCGCCTCAGGAGGCAGGTTAACTGCTTTACGTCGGTTATTAGAACTAGCTGACCGGGTTGGGCAGCTAGCTGTTTCATTCATTGGTCTCTCCTGGCCAGGTGAGCTGGCTGAAGCAGGTAACTTCGACCTCCTTACAGTTGGTACCGGAGGCAATTGCCTAGGGAGGGGTACAGGAGCAGACTGTGGCACCGGGGCTATACTCATATTTTCCCTGGTGGGAGCTATTGATGGAATAGGGGCCATAATAGTTGAAACAACAGCGGAATAGGGAGTCCCAGCATTGTCCACATGTACTCCTGACCCTAGCTGATCACCACCACTACCATCTAGTCTTTCTATAGCTAGAAGTCTAGCCTCTATAGAGTCTAATTTAAGGAGAAGAGGATCCAGGAGACTTTTAAAAATACCAGTGAGTGAGCCTATAATATGCTCCGAGCTACTGGGAACTACCCCGCCAAAAACAAAAGGGCCAGTGTGTGTGGTAATAAGAGTGGGGGGGTGGGGTACATGTCGTTTCCAGATCGTTCCCCGTTGCAGATGTTCCAGGGGTAACCAGGCTGTCCTCAACAGTGTTCACTAGGGGGCCAACTTTAGCCCTTTTAGCGCCTCTGGACTTCCTAGATCTTTTCCTTTTCGGGGCTGCGTCTACTCTATTACCCATGTATTCAGTCAATGTAAGACCATCCCCCTGAGCCCTAGATGGTACTAGCTCATCAATAGGGGAAGATTCCACCTCAACCGTGTTGCGTAGTTGATCTCTATCCCTATGAGAGTTAGTCGGTGTCCTTAGCTGTTGTAGGACAGACTCTATGGTTTGGTCAATGCTGTCCATGAGTGATAAATGTGTGGCATCAAGTAGTATTGATGACCTAACATTGGATGATGACCCCGGTGAAGCCGAACTTGAATGCTCTATACCCTCCGCAATTTGCTTCTCCAACACAATAAGGCCCTTGTTGACCACTGTATTTGCCTTAACTAGAAAGTTATCCAAAGTACCTAAGGCCATAGTGTTGGCCTTGCTTCTTGTTTCTCTAGTGGCCATTTTACCCACTCCAAGTGTCTCAGCAGCCAGACAGGTCGGTAAATGAACCTAGGAGTCGAGCATTAGGGGGGGTGGCCCGGTCCGGTCTCCACCGTTCTCTAACGGCCTCAAACGGCCCGCCCTTTGCCCGGGCTTAGCACGGGCGCGACGCGCAAGGCGCGTAGGTAGTTATTTATATAGTGGGAAGAGTGGAGGGGAGGCGGGAAGAGTCCCAGGTGCGCTGAATCTCCTTCGCGCACTAGCACCTGGGACTCGCAGTCCCGCTCCCTCGGTTCACAAAAGGCAGCAGCACAGCCTCTGCAGAATAATATCACCAAGGCAGGGTCTCTCGGGTACTGAAATCGCCCAACAGTCCACAGTACTCCCATCAACGGCTACGAGCGGCTCCCGCGGAGCGGGGGCCGCGAGCCGTGAAGTACTGCCGGGGAGGAGGGGGGCAGGAAGAGTCCCAGGTGCGCTGGATCTCCTTCGCGCACTAGCACCTGGGACTCGCAGTCCCGCTCCCTCGGTTCACAAAAGGCAGAAGCCCAGCCTCCGCAGAATAATATCACCAGGACGGGGTCTCTCGGGTACTTAAATCGCCCAACAGTCCACAGTACTGCCAGCAACGGCTACGAGCGGCTCCCGCGGAGCGGGGGCCGCGAGCCGTGAAGTACTGCCGGGGAGGAGGGGGGCGGGAAGAGTCCCAGGTGCGCTGGATCTCCTTCGCGCCCTAGCACCTGGGACTCGCAGTCCCGCTCCCTCGGTTCACAAAAGGCAGCAGCCCAGCCTCCGCAAAATAATATCACCAGGGCAGGGTCTCTCGGGTACTGAAATCGCCCAACAGTCCACAGTACTCCCAGCAACGGCTACGAGCGGCACCCGCGGAGCGGGAGCCGCGAGCAGTGATGTACTGCCGGGGAGGAGGGGGGCGGGAAGAGTCCCAGGTGCGCTGGATCTCCTTCGCTCACTAGCACCTGGGACTCGCAGTCCCGCTCCCTCGGTTCACAAAAGGCAGCAGCCCAGCCTCCGCAGAATAATATCACCAGGGCAGGGTCTCTTGGGTACTTAAATCGCCCAACAGTCCACAGTACTGCCAGCAACGGCTACGAGCGGCTCCCGCGAAGCGGGGGCCGCGAGCCGTGAAGTACTGCCGGGGAGGAGGGGGGCGGGAAGAGTCCCAGGTGCGCTGGATCTCCTTCGCGAACTAGAACCTGGGACTCGCAGTCCCGCTCCTTCGGTTCACAAAAGGCAGCAGCCCAGCCTCCGCAGAATAATATCACCAGGGCAGGGTCTCTCGGGTACTGAAATCACCCAACAGTCCACAGTACTCCCAGCAACCGACTTATCTACTTTTGTGTAATTCACGTTTTGATTCCGCCCACCCCAGTCTTGCACAACATGCACATGCACACAATAAGTAGTCCCCCTCAGTGTCAGGGATACCTGGCGCCATGTGTGCTTATAATAAATTAAAAAGTAAGTTCTGGCGTTCAGACATTGCTAAAATATTACTAATGCAAGACCTATTGTGTTGCCAATGCTTGTTTTTTACATGCTTAAAGTGTGCCTGTGTGCCATCAAACTCTGACAAATTACACCACTTCCATGATCATACCATCTGATAACAAGGGCTCCTGCAAGCGTGTTCGAGTGTAGGTGAAAACGCCTGAAGGGGTGGATGCTAATGTTCCCTCTGCATGCACAAATGAAAAGAGGGTCTCCCCCGCGCCTGCCAACATACTGTCTTGTAGATGCTCTGGGTGGGCACCGGGTCACCCTCATAAGGCTCCAGGGTATTGTTTCTCAGGGGCCACTCTTAGGTCAGGGAGGGACCCCCCACGGCCACCACCAAAATAAAAAAGCATCTACGTGTCCAGCGTGAGCACTGGTACATCCATATTACATTAAAAAACACATGAATTATAAATGAGCGGAAGGAGCCACTTATTTATTATTCGCTGCTTCTACAAAGGAATGCCCCATAATTGCCTAGGGGCATTTAAACATGTAGTTGTTCCATGATTGAGACATGGGTGTCAATTCATCAAAATGCCAAGGGTAGCGGAAGGGACATTACACACCATTTGGCCTTTACTTTGACTCACACACATGCCTAAACATATACACACATTTGTTCACTTTGTCTCAGATAAATACACTCACCTGCAAATTTGCATAAAACATACATTTAACAGCATTTTTTACATACTTTAGCTATCAGATATGATCATATTCCTGCTCATTATACTCAATTTTTTATTACACTAATAGTAAATATTATTATTCACTATTTTTGTAATAAAAAATTAATAGAAAACCAGGAAAATGGAGCTCCAAATGATGCCCATTAGAATGAGCTGCTCCTGCGTGACAGGAACTGATTTTGCCACCTCTGAGGCCAGGGGTTGCAAAGACAGTGCCAGGGGTAGCAAAGGGCAAGTCAAGGTTGGCATTGGCGACCCTGGTGACTCCTAAATTACGTCCAGGGTTTGAGATGCCGGTAGAAGAGGCAGGGGCTCCACTAAGCATTGTTTTTATATTGTGGAGGGGCTCAAGGAAGTGCAGTAGCCCCCAAACAACTTTTGAAAAATGTAAAAAAAAGACTCGGAGGCATGTTGGTTTTATTTTAAAAAAACATAATGTTTGAGTATTTCTTCTAACATTTCTAAGCCCATCAACTGCAATCAAAAACAATGGTAAAGGAAAGACACACAGACATGTTGATTTCTTTTTTATTAAAACGTTAATAAACATTTTTATATTAATCGTTATTATTAAACATTGCATTATATTAATCGTTATTATTAAACATTGCATAGTGTGAATTAGTGAAATATAGTTTTAATTCAAAATATTTGTAATTTTTGGTAGAAAGACGACAAATGTGCTTTAAATATTTTGAGAAACTCACTCCTTGATAAAGTGAATGGCCCACTTTTTATGCTTTGGTGTTAAAGGCTGTGGCATTGGGTTTACTGCCCTGCTGCTAATCCACATCACGCACAGCCTTGGGTGGCTGCTTGTATGTGTTTGGCCAGGCCCTGTGGCCAACTCCACCTCATGCACTGCCGAAGGCTATAAGTGGCTGGGGTGTTGGCTGCTCGCGGGGGGGGGGGAGGGGGGGGGGGGGTTTGGACGCTGAGCCTGGTCACAATATGGGGCTGGAGTTACGTTGAAAGAAACCCTAACAATTCATCAAAAAAAGGTGACATTAATGTCATAGTTAGGTATGGAAATAATATCTTACTTTGCATCAAACAAATCTTAGGGCCTGATTTCGATCTGGCAGGACTAGTCCTGCTGCTGCTTGTTTGGCTGTCTGCCTGCTGACCTACCTGCCGGTCCTCCCGCCTAAATTAGATGTTCGCTGGCACTGGGAAAAAAGTTTGCCTCGGTGCCGCCGACTCCACCAGGACGTCACTCCACGCTCCTACGGCAAGATGGGCTGCAGCAGGCAGCGGTGGGACTCCAGCCAGGATTCCCGCCCTACAGATTTGGATGTGTCCTGTTTTGAAGGGAATCCCGGTGGGAATTTCTCCTACTTCGAGTAGGAAAAATGGGAGGAAAAGGGGTGAAAATGTACCTTTTTATGGGGTACAACAGTACACAACACTTACCTGTCACCCTGCCACCATGGTCGCTCCCCATCAGTGCTCTGCTGACAGAACACTACTGCACAACAGGGACATCTAAATCTTCTCAGCAGGACCCTGCCACCCAGATGACGACGGTGAGTGGTTCACCAGCACAGAAGACCGACGTGATGGCGGTCTTCTGTGTATTGTGTATGCATCTAAGTACGGCAAATGGAAGACCGTCAGCTCGATGGAATACTTGGGTTCACAGCAGCGGCGGGACGGCGGTAATTCAACAAGAAAAAAGCAAATGTTAAAGGGACGTTATAGTTAGGTGAAAATGTCAGTTAAAATATACCGTTTTACTCTAGCAAAACAACAGAAATTCACCAGTTATAGTTATATCAAGTAACCCATAAATCATGCCCTAAGGTAACTATAACTCGCACCATAGCCATGCATGGCTAATTCCTCTATATATAACATCAGTTATGACAAGTTCTATGACATCATAAAAAAACTGTGCATGGTGGGGGCACAAGTTATAGTTATCTTAGGGAACACATTGTAGTTACTTGAGATAACTATAACTGGTGAATTTCAGTTGTTTTCCTTGTTTAAAACTGTATGTTTTAACTAGCATTTTCACCTAACTATAACATTCCTTTAATCTTAGTTTTGTTCAGTGAATTTCTACGTTTTTTTTCATGCAAAGTTAGATATTATTTCCATACCTAACTATAACGTCACTTTAACCTTTGCCTGTTTCAGTGAATATATATATAGATCTGTAATTATCATTAAAAAAACTCATCTCCTGATGTGTTTCAGCCTACAATGGCAGTGAGTAATGCTGTTGTAGGCTGAAATGCATCAGGAGATGCTGGAAGAATTAATCACTGCTATACACTGCATTTGTCCTTGAAAAATTGTTCATTTGGTGATAACTGCATGCCTTGTAGCTGGTGTGCACTGAAACAACAGGCTTCAGCCCTAGTAGGTCAAGGGAGGGTTTATCAGGAGCCTATTGTAATGGATTGGAGATTGAGTTGGGACACCTGAACTCCGTTCAGCTGCCGCCAGAGATGGATGACATCACATTATCAGTGCGTCACCCCTCTATCAAATTTGCTTAGTCTAGAAGATGAAGTCATTTTATTGCTTGGTGCATGGAGAACAACATGGACCCCTTACAGGCTAAGTTATCCCAGATGTTGCAGTTGTCTCTCTCCTTTGCCCTTTGGGGTTGTTCGGTCCAAACTGTTAAGGGGTATTTAGCTGCATTGTTGGTATTCTTCTCTTTTCTGCATTAGCCTTCCTTGTTCAAGTCCCCAATTGTCATGCATTTTCTGAAGGGATTATCCAATCTGTATTCCACTGTATATGTTCGTTGTTTCTAAATGAAATCCCAGCTTTCTTTTATCTTTACTTATGGATACTTTTTTTGCCCCTGCATAGTTGCCCTTTAATAACGTTGATGATAAAAACAATCTTTCCAGTGGCCATTACTTCGGGCAGATAGGTGAGTTGCATGCACTCTGCACTCATCTGACCCTAACCTCCTGTTATCCCGGCAAATTGGTGTTGAGAGGCAGGGCTGCTTTCCCTTTCACTTCAATCAATCCATCACTCTCCCGTCATTATCATCAACCCCATCTCATGAAGGAGGAGGAACAGTTGCAAAGGTTGAACCCTAGGTGAGCACTCAACTACTTCCTTGATCATACCAAGGAAATACAACTGGATGTACAGCTCTTCATGGGCTATTGTGGTGCCAACAAAGGGAAAGCTGTTCAGAAGCAGACTCTATCCCCATGGATTATCCTCTGCATTAAGACCTGTTAAACGTTGGCGGTGAAGGAACCTCTGGAATGGGTCAGAACCCTTTCTACCAGAGCCAGATCAACCACTTCTGCTCTTGCCAGAGGAGTGTCTATAGAAGAGATTTCCAAAGCAGAAACTTGGGCCTCTTTGTACACCTTTGCCAAACATTACTGTTTGTGCAGAGTCAGCCACTTTGCCAGACCCGTCTTCCATAGTTTTCTGGTCTAACCATTTATCAACCCTTCTCCAAGGCAGGGAATTGGTTTGGAATCTATTCTACAGGTGAGAAAACTGCAGGTAGAAGTATTTATCAGAAGAAAAAGTTAGTTGGCTATGGTAACAATCTTTCTGGAGAATATTATATATCTACCTTCAGATTCCTCGCCGACCCGTCCACCTCCCAGTTTGATGGATGTGTTATAGGGAAAGGTAATAGGATGCCAAATTACTTTTGGTACTGCACAACTGTATCAACGTGTCTCAGTCTGCTCGCCTCAAACATACCAAGATTTTCAAAGTATGGAAGATCCTACTTAAACTTAACAATAGTGATGTTATTGAACTATTTGACCACTATAATATCTCTGTGTCCTGGTGTAAAGGATGAATAATGAAAAACGGTGTATTTTATGGTTCCATAGAGGAGTCAGCGATTTTTGGAAGTTTTGCATATTTTTTAAATCTTGGCATCTTCATAAAGTGAGAAGATAGCAAAAAGAAGGTATCTTCAAATGGACAAGGCTGTAATTGCATTGCTATGAAGCTGTGCATTACTGGTTCTGACAAGCTGCTTACATTTCTCTCCAAATGCTAGATATCCTGGAAGCGGGCTTGAAAAGTATACTATTGTGTTTTCCTGCAATGTGTCAGCCTTTAATGACGGTTGAGAGGAAACACAATTCACTGCAACTAGACGTCAAAGAAGACGTTTGGCTACAAGGATTCGTATGGGTGTTATGCAAAAGGAAAGGACACGCTTATAATTCACATTGCTTCTAATTTCTCCATCGAATGTGGGGATCTCATGATAAGACATTCAACTGGGAGGCAGTGATTTGTTAATGTCAGTACAGCTCGATAACTTTATGTAACTCATTTTTACATCACAGTTTTTGAAAGAGGGAAATATGTATTGAAGGTAGCAGTACATATAACTGCTGTAGGCTGTAGCATAGTATATCACACTTCTTTCTAGCCTTTCCCTTAGTAAATAACATAAATTAAATGGTGACTATATTTGGTATTAGTAAAAGGGAATTTGGTTAAATGGAGATTTTATTTCCAAAGATCGCTATCGAATGAGATGTCTTTTTCCCTCCATTTAAAGGATAATGTCTCTCTTCAATATGCCTAAATTATAACTTTTAACCTAAATTTGCAGTTATTTTGATGGTAAGTATGGAATCGTAAATACCTTTCAAAATAGGTGACTGAGAGTGGAAAGTTAGTCATTAATCTTAAAATATGAAAAAAGGCCTTTTAATTATACATATGGAAATTCCTATAAATAATCCAATGATCCGGAAATGATTGATAAAAAATCAGAAACTTTTGTTTGTTTAATCAGTGTAGAAAAACAATGAGAGAGAGGGCGTAATATCATAAACCAGAATTTGTTAGAATGAATCCAGTTAATCACTCCTAGTTCAAAATGAATCCTTGGAGTAATGAGATCTGCTGATCCTAAGCACAGTGATAACTTAACTGATCAAAATTAGTCTGCTTCACCTTACTACATGTGCAGACTAGTTGTAAAACATAATCACAGTTCTCCTAGCTTGAAATTAAATTAATATCATAAACCTGAATTTGTGAGAATTAATCCAGAATGATAATATTAGCATGCTACCTGAAATTAGGAAAAGGAAAAGATGGGGAAGGTATGGTAAAATCTAATCTCCCCTTATTGTAATTATTTATCTTAGTTCATTAAAGGGTCATCAATTACAAAGCCGCATACTTAAAGCCCAAGAATAAAAAGGGACCTGAAAACTCATTATTGGAATTTTTTTTATGTGGATCAATTCCTGTGACACCAACTTAAGGTTCACATATACTTTCAATAGAGAGGAGATGATCTTCCTGGATGTAGTCATCACTAAAATTGGAAGGGTGACTGCTTACTAAAACTCATTACAAGCCAACAGCTAAGAATAACTTGCTGCTTTTCTCCAGCTTCCTCCCAATACCCCTAAGGGAAAATCTCCCCTTTAGGCAATACCTTTGCCTAAGGCGCAACTGCAGCAGAGTGGAGGACTATCGCTCTCAAGCAGGGGAACTGACAGCCAAACTCCGTAAGCGCAGGTACCCAGGAAGAATCCTGAACAGAAGTTGCAAAAGAACAAGGAATCAACCCAGGAAGGCCCTACTAGAAGACATACTCAGAAACCCAGAAGAAGTGCCACTTACGTGTGTTACCACATAAAGGGGTCGATTCCGATTCGGGAAAAAAACCTCCGTACGATTTGTATCCGGAGCCCTCTCCGTACGAATTGTACCCGTCTGTCCGAGTCGCCTAGTACGATCCGTATTCCGTAAATCCGTCCGAATCGTCGCGATCCGTACGTATTGCACGGCTGAAACCGTGAACCGTATGACTCGTACACATGCCGTATGACTCGTACACATGCCGTACGACCCGACGAGTACGATCCGGACCGGGGTATGAGGACGCGATTCGTACGGTCCACGTCAGGTAAGGGCAAGTCGTACGGAAAAGCACACAAACACATACACACCGTACGGTCCGTACACCCCATGATCGCAGGGGTATGGAGCGTACCCCTGCGATCATGGGGTGTACGCACCGTATCCCATGTACGGTGGGTGTACGCACCGTACCCCATGTACGATGGGTGCACGGTGTGTACACCCATCGTACATGGGGTACGGTGCGTACACCCATCGTACATGGGGTACGGTGCGTACACCCATCGTACATGGGGTACGGTGCGTACACCCATCGTACATGGGTACGGTGCGTACACCCATCGTACATGGGGTACAGTGCATACACCCATCGTACATGGGGTACAGTGCGTACACCCCATGATCGCAGGGTTACGCACCATACCCCTGCGATCATGGGGGGTATGCACCATACCCGGGGGGGCGGTTCCGTACCTGTTTCGGCGCAAACTCTGCTTTTACGGCTGTTTTCAGGTCCCATAGAAAAAGGGTTGTACGGTGCGTACCCTACACGTATCGTACTTGCTGGGTCGTAAAAACCAGCTGCGAACCATACAGATGTTGCATGCAGCAGGTACAGAGGGAGATTCGGACGGGGATTTGATTCGTACGGTCTCTGTACGACTCGTATGGAGTACGGCTCCTGGTATGAATCGTACTTTGTCGTATGTACAGGGGACGTTGCAGGGTACGATTCGTACGGGAAAAACGCTCCGAACGGCTATTCGGAGCGGTTTGTCCCGAATCGGAATCGGCCCCATAGTGTTGCATCCAATGCCATCAGCAAATCAATAAGGAAACATTGGCGCATCCTTGAAAGCAACAATCTAAATGGGAAAAACCTCTTTTTTCCTACAGGAAGGCAAGAAGTATCAAGGATACTCTAGTGCATACACACCCTTGAAAGAATGACACTGATAAAGACCCGACGGTACTCAATGCTTGGGGTCTCCCCAAAGTCATAGGTAATTTACCCTGTGGTTCATGCAGCGTGTGCCACCTCACCAAGCCTACTAAAACATTGGATCTGGAAAATGGCAAAACATGAACACAACGTTCACACATGAATTGTAGCTCCACAAATGTGGTTCACCTAATCACTTGCCCATGCGGTTCAAGATACGTGCGGATGACCACATGAAAAATAATTTACAACAAGGGGTGGTGATGGACAGAGTCTCTGAATTAAGCAGAGTACTCTCACCCAGTCAAGAGATCAGGGCTAGATCCAACACCGTTTTTTAGCTCATTGCACCATCCCAGTTTCAGAACCTGGCTGTATGCAAATTAGTCTGTCCCTGGCCCAGTGCATCATGGGAACAGGGCAGACCAGACTACAAAAGCCAATTCTTACACTGGGAAGGAAACAAGCTTCCGGGGACCGGTTTCTGCCATTTCAGGCGTCTTCGGCCCGGCTTGCTTGAATCCTGATGGTGCAATGAGCAAGGGACTCACATCTGAGTATACCCTTCCACGCTTAGGGTGGACAAAATAATTTACAACAAGGGGTGGTGATGGACAGAGTCTCTGAATTAAGCAGAGTACTCTCACCCAGTCAAGAGATCAGGGCTAGATCCAACACCGTTTTTTAGCTCATTGCACCATCCCAGTTTCAGAACCTGGCTGTATGCAAATTAGTCTGTCCCTGGCCCAGTGCATCATGGGAACAGGGCAGACCAGACTACAAAAGCCAATTCTTACACTGGGAAGGAAACAAGCTTCCGGGGACCGGTTTCTGCCATTTCAGGCGTCTTCGGCCCGGCTTGCTTGAATCCTGATGGTGCAATGAGCAAGGGACTCACATCTGAGTATACCCTTCCACGCTTAGGGTGGACAAAATAATTTACAACAAGGGGTGGTGATGGACAGAGTCTCTGAATTAAGCAGAGTACTCTCACCCAGTCAAGAGATCAGGGCTAGATCCAACACCGTTTTTTAGCTCATTGCACCATCCCAGTTTCAGAACCTGGCTGTATGCAAATTAGTCTGTCCCTGGCCCAGTGCATCATGGGAACAGGGCAGACCAGACTACAAAAGCCAATTCTTACACTGGGAAGGAAACAAGCTTCCGGGGACCGGTTTCTGCCATTTCAGGCGTCTTCGGCCCGGCTTGCTTGAATCCTGATGGTGCAATGAGCAAGGGACTCACATCTGAGTATACCCTTCCACGCTTAGGGTGGACAAAATAATTTACAACAAGGGGTGGTGATGGACAGAGTCTCTGAATTAAGCAGAGTACTCTCACCCAGTCAAGAGATCAGGGCTAGATCCAACACCGTTTTTTAGCTCATTGCACCATCCCAGTTTCAGAACCTGGCTGTATGCAAATTAGTCTGTCCCTGGCCCAGTGCATCATGGGAACAGGGCAGACCAGACTACAAAAGCCAATTCTTACACTGGGAAGGAAACAAGCTTCCGGGGACCGGTTTCTGCCATTTCAGGCGTCTTCGGCCCGGCTTGCTTGAATCCTGATGGTGCAATGAGCAAGGGACTCACATCTGAGTATACCCTTCCACGCTTAGGGTGGACAAAATAATTTACAACAAGGGGTGGTGATGGACAGAGTCTCTGAATTAAGCAGAGTACTCTCACCCAGTCAAGAGATCAGGGCTAGATCCAACACCGTTTTTTAGCTCATTGCACCATCCCAGTTTCAGAACCTGGCTGTATGCAAATTAGTCTGTCCCTGGCCCAGTGCATCATGGGAACAGGGCAGACCAGACTACAAAAGCCAATTCTTACACTGGGAAGGAAACAAGCTTCCGGGGACCGGTTTCTGCCATTTCAGGCGTCTTCGGCCCGGCTTGCTTGAATCCTGATGGTGCAATGAGCAAGGGACTCACATCTGAGTATACCCTTCCACGCTTAGGGTGGACAAAATAATTTACAACAAGGGGTGGTGATGGACAGAGTCTCTGAATTAAGCAGAGTACTCTCACCCAGTCAAGAGATCAGGGCTAGATCCAACACCGTTTTTTAGCTCATTGCACCATCCCAGTTTCAGAACCTGGCTGTATGCAAATTAGTCTGTCCCTGGCCCAGTGCATCATGGGAACAGGGCAGACCAGACTACAAAAGCCAATTCTTACACTGGGAAGGAAACAAGCTTCCGGGGACCGGTTTCTGCCATTTCAGGCGTCTTCGGCCCGGCTTGCTTGAATCCTGATGGTGCAATGAGCAAGGGACTCACATCTGAGTATACCCTTCCACGCTTAGGGTGGACAAAATAATTTACAACAAGGGGTGGTGATGGACAGAGTCTCTGAATTAAGCAGAGTACTCTCACCCAGTCAAGAGATCAGGGCTAGATCCAACACCGTTTTTTAGCTCATTGCACCATCCCAGTTTCAGAACCTGGCTGTATGCAAATTAGTCTGTCCCTGGCCCAGTGCATCATGGGAACAGGGCAGACCAGACTACAAAAGCCAATTCTTACACTGGGAAGGAAACAAGCTTCCGGGGACCGGTTTCTGCCATTTCAGGCGTCTTCGGCCCGGCTTGCTTGAATCCTGATGGTGCAATGAGCAAGGGACTCACATCTGAGTATACCCTTCCACGCTTAGGGTGGACAAAATAATTTACAACAAGGGGTGGTGATGGACAGAGTCTCTGAATTAAGCAGAGTACTCTCACCCAGTCAAGAGATCAGGGCTAGATCCAACACCGTTTTTTAGCTCATTGCACCATCATTTTGTCCACCCTAAGCGTGGAAGGGTATACTCAGACATGAGTCCCTTGCTCATTGCACCATCAGGATTCAAGCAAGCCGGGCCGAAGACGGCTGTAATGCCAGAAACCGGTCCCCGGAAGCTTGTTTCCTTCCCAGTGTAAGAATTGGCTTTTGTAGTTTGGTTTGCCCTGTTCCCATCATGCACTGGGACAGGAACAGACTAATTTGCATACAGCCAGGTTCTGAAACTGGGATGGTGCAATGAGCTAAAAAACGGTGTTGGATCTAGCCCTGATCTTTGGACTGGGTGAGAGTATTCTGCTTAATTCAGAGACTCTGTCCCTCACCACCCCTTGTTGTAAATTATTTTGTCCACCCTAAGCGTGGAAGGGTATACTCAGACATGAGTCCCTTGCTCATTGCACCATCAGGATTCAAGCAAGCCGGGCCGAAGACGGCTGTAATGCCAGAAACCGGTCCCCGGAAGCTTGTTTCCTTCCCAGTGTAAGAATTGGCTTTTGTAGTTTGGTTTGCCCTGTTCCCATCATGCACTGGGACAGGAACAGACTAATTTGCATACAGCCAGGTTCTGAAACTGGGATGGTGCAATGAGCTAAAAAACGGTGTTGGATCTAGCCCTGATCTTTGGACTGGGTGAGAGTATTCTGCTTAATTCAGAGACTCTGTCCCTCACCACCCCTTGTTGTAAATTATTTTGTCCACCCTAAGCGTGGAAGGGTATACTCAGACATGAGTCCCTTGCTCATTGCACCATCAGGATTCAAGCAAGCCGGGCCGAAGACGGCTGTAATGCCAGAAACCGGTCCCCGGAAGCTTGTTTCCTTCCCAGTGTAAGAATTGGCTTTTGTAGTTTGGTTTGCCCTGTTCCCATCATGCACTGGGACAGGAACAGACTAATTTGCATACAGCCAGGTTCTGAAACTGGGATGGTGCAATGAGCTAAAAAACGGTGTTGGATCTAGCCCTGATCTTTGGACTGGGTGAGAGTATTCTGCTTAATTCAGAGACTCTGTCCCTCACCACCCCTTGTTGTAAATTATTTTGTCCACCCTAAGCGTGGAAGGGTATACTCAGACATGAGTCCCTTGCTCATTGCACCATCAGGATTCAAGCAAGCCGGGCCGAAGACGGCTGTAATGCCAGAAACCGGTCCCCGGAAGCTTGTTTCCTTCCCAGTGTAAGAATTGGCTTTTGTAGTTTGGTTTGCCCTGTTCCCATCATGCACTGGGACAGGAACAGACTAATTTGCATACAGCCAGGTTCTGAAACTGGGATGGTGTAATGAGCTAAAAAACGGTGTTGGATCTAGCCCTGATCTTTGGACTGGGTGAGAGTATTCTGCTTAATTCAGAGACTCTGTCCCTCACCACCCCTTGTTGTAAATTATTTTGTCCACCCTAAGCGTGGAAGGGTATACTCAGACATGAGTCCCTTGCTCATTGCACCATCAGGATTCAAGCAAGCCGGGCCGAAGACGGCTGTAATGCCAGAAACCGGTCCCCGGAAGCTTGTTTCCTTCCCAGTGTAAGAATTGGCTTTTGTAGTTTGGTTTGCCCTGTTCCCATCATGCACTGGGACAGGAACAGACTAATTTGCATACAGCCAGGTTCTGAAACTGGGATGGTGCAATGAGCTAAAAAACGGTGTTGGATCTAGCCCTGATCTTTGGACTGGGTGAGAGTATTCTGCTTAATTCAGAGACTCTGTCCCTCACCACCCCTTGTTGTAAATTATTTTGTCCACCCTAAGCGTGGAAGGGTATACTCAGACATGAGTCCCTTGCTCATTGCACCATAAGGATTCAAGCAAGCCGGGCCGAAGACGGCTGTAATGCCAGAAACCGGTCCCCGGAAGCTTGTTTCCTTCCCAGTGTAAGAATTGGCTTTTGTAGTTTGGTTTGCCCTGTTCCCATCATGCACTGGGACAGGAACAGACTAATTTGCATACAGCCAGGTTCTGAAACTGGGATGGTGCAATGAGCTAAAAAACGGTGTTGGATCTAGCCCTGATCTTTGGACTGGGTGAGAGTATTCTGCTTAATTCAGAGACTCTGTCCCTTACCACCCCTTGTTGTAAATTATTTTGTCCACCCTAAGCGTGGAAGGGTATACTCAGACATGAGTCCCTTGCTCATTGCACCATCAGGATTCAAGCAAGCCGGGCCGAAGACGGCTGTAATGCCAGAAACCGGTCCCCGGAAGCTTGTTTCCTTCCCAGTGTAAGAATTGGCTTTTGTAGTTTGGTTTGCCCTGTTCCCATCATGCACTGGGACAGGAACAGACTAATTTGCATACAGCCAGGTTCTGAAACTGGGATGGTGCAATGAGCTAAAAAACGGTGTTGGATCTAGCCCTGATCTTTGGACTGGGTGAGAGTATTCTGCTTAATTCAGAGACTCTGTCCCTCACCACCCCTTGTTGTAAATTATTTTGTCCACCCTAAGCGTGGAAGGGTATACTCAGACATGAGTCCCTTGCTCATTGCACCATCAGGATTCAAGCAAGCCGGGCCGAAGACGGCTGTAATGCCAGAAACCGGTCCCCGGAAGCTTGTTTCCTTCCCAGTGTAAGAATTGGCTTTTGTAGTTTGGTTTGCCCTGTTCCCATCATGCACTGGGACAGGAACAGACTAATTTGCATACAGCCAGGTTCTGAAACTGGGATGGTGCAATGAGCTAAAAAACGGTGTTGGATCTAGCCCTGATCTTTGGACTGGGTGAGAGTATTCTGCTTAATTCAGAGACTCTGTCCCTCACCACCCCTTGTTGTAAATCACATGAAAAATAAAGCAAAATTTGTGTGAACACCGCCGCAATATTCACTGCTGTAAAAATACCACCAACCTAACTGAACATTTCTTACAATCTAACCACACGACCAATGATATCTGTTGGACAGTTATCGAACAAATAAGACCAAAGAACAAGTCCTCGCAGGTCTTATTTGAGAAGGAACAGCGTTGGATTTACCGCCTCTCTACACATGTGCACGGACTGAATGACAATATCCCCTGGGGTTCGGTTATGAGACGCTAAATTTCCTTCATCTAGATTTTTTCATCGTATTCAGTGCTGGCCTTTAATAAACCTATGACCCCATACAATATGGTAAACACCCCCCACTTGTCATACCCATTACTAATATGATTCATATAATTAAAATCTTTTTAGGTATTAACATCTATCACTACCAATAAGTCCTTTGTAGTTAAATAAGGGCTAATGTAAATGACATGCCTCTCAAACAGCAGCCTGTGAGCGCTGACATAAAAAAAATTCTGTTTTGCTCTTTTCCAATATCTTTCTACTGATTTCCAACAACTCTTATATACAGGGCCAAACCTGTTGACAAACCCGATGATGTTTTTGTTGTTCCATAAATTTTCACAGTTTCAATTACCCACGCGTATAGGTGGGCGTTTCAGCTCTTTTTCACACCTACAAGTGATCAAACATGTCATGGTGCAAACTGGCGCATGACGCGCTAGGCACTCCAGCTGCACGTTGAGCTACTTCCTTTAACAAACCACACATGTAGAGGTGAGTGTTTAAGCTCTTTGCATCAGGCTAATCCTCCGAGTAACAAGTCATTGCGCTTTTCGGCGCGTGACGTGCTCAACGCTCCTGCCACCAGGCAACCTTTTTCATTTAAAACACACGCGAAGCAGACACTGAGCTATCTTCCAAGTCTTTTCCCCAACAGCGAGCTCTGATATCCATTCATCATCCTATGGGGTACCTCAGGGCTCCATTCTTAGCCCTTCACTCTTCCATGTATACGTCAGACCTCTTGCTGATGTTGCGGAAGAGGCCAGTTTTTCTCTGTTTTCTTATGCGGATGACTCCCAGATGATCTTCTCTCTCTCTATGAAGAGTGCAGCCGGGTCGTCCCTCTCCGGCTGGCCTTGAGTAAAATTGCATCATGGATGCAGTTAAATTATCTCAACGGAGAGAAAATCGATCTCTGGGGCCCACAACATTGGCCCAGTGATATGGGTGCACTTCCTTTACACTCCTTCCAAGTCTGTAACTTGGGTGTCATCATTGATGACTCGCTAACTATGCATCATCAAGCTGCCAAGGTGGCAGCCACATGTTTTACCATCTTGAATTGGCAAAAAAAGACTATCTGGATGCTACCTGAGCCCACCCAGAAAACTGTAGTCCAGACATTAATCACCTCAAGACAGGACTACGATAATGTTCTCTACCTAGGATCCAACAAGGAGGTGACTCTTGGGCTGCATATGGTTCCTAGGGCCACTTCTGTCTCTGGCCACCTACGGGACCTGCATTGGCTCAGGGTGGAGAACCGAATCAAGTTCAAAGCCCTGAGCTACATGTCAAAATTAAAACAGGGACTGCCCCTCAGTACCTGCAGTCTCTGGTCTGCCCGTATGTCCCTCCCGGATGTCTTCGCTCATCCACTCAAGGGAGGTACATTGTTCCCAGAATCAGACTATCCCGGATGTGTGGTAGACCATTTTCATATCTTGGTCCCTCACTTTGTAATGCCCTTCCCACAGCTATTCAAAATGATATGGTATATGCCCAATTTCGCAAATCATTGAAGACTTGGCTTTTTAACCAGTAATCCTGTAAACTGTTACATAGTCTCTGATCTGCCTCGGCGACGGGAAACCCTTTTTGTGTAGCTGCCGCGCCTTATAAATTCAATTAATAAAAAAAAGAGTAAAAATAAATATCTGTTTTAGCTTGAGTCTTGCAATCATTCTCGCTCCAGCAGCATAGTCATGTTCTATGCTTAAATTAAAACACTTACCAGTAATTTCCATGTAAAGCGTACATGACAGTAGGCGTGCCTCTTTTTTCATGTTTTAATGCTATACAATAATAGAGCACGTCTCGAAAAGTACCTGTATAGCACAACGTGTTAGTGTTGATGCACATGTCACTAACACAAATGCATTACATGAAGTTGCTAGTGATATACCTGCACTTCAAAGAGCACTAAACAGCAGCACAAGTCTAGACACTCTGGATTATGGATAAGCACTTGAGCTATAATGTACCACTTTGCCATGTGACTTGTTCTGTTCGTCTGTTTGTTTGTCTGTTTACTTTCACAGATATTATCGACTCTCAGAAGTCCAGAAGGGTCGACTAGATAACTGAGTTGATTTGATTAATTCCACCACAGGTTAGGGTGCGCCTTAGCATGCACATACCGCCGTGGTTTGCTGGTTCTGATGAATGCTTTGCCAATTGCATTTTGAAGCAGAAACATGTCGACCCATTTTTTCTTCTCACAATAGGATGTATCTGCTCAATTTAGCCATTTATTAGACATCCAACGCACCTTTTTTTATTGATGCCTGGTTTTCCACCAATTAAAGTTTTGGGGGATTAAAGTCAGGCACCTTTTAAACCACATCTTTTCACTTGCACCATTGCACTCACGTCACACAAAAAAACCTGCTCCGCTGTAGTCAGGCGTTGTAGCACACAGGAGAGGCACCAGACCTCTCTGGTGGGGACCCTATAAGGAAGCATGTCACCAACTAGGTTGGTGAGTGAGGGTACTTTTAAACAAGAGTGACTCCTGTGGCTGGCTCTCTTTTTCTGTTTGGTCAAACTCTTTCGTTGTTGTTTATTCAGTGGCCATAGCCAGACGCTAGGAGAATAAGGATGCTTCTAAATTGAATTCAATATGCAGCAAAGCTTTTCAGGTTTCAGAATTGGAGTTTGTGCTAAGAAACCTCAGGAATCCCTACTGGAAAAGTATTATATGGTGTGGTATAAAAGAGGCTTTAGAGCTTTTTATTTTGGGCTTTAAGTATGTGGCTTCGTAATTGATGACCCTTTAATTAACTAAGATAAATAATTGCAATAAGGGGAGACTAGATTTTACCATATTTTTCCCATGTTTTCCTTTTCCTAATTTCAGGTAACATGCTAATATTACCATTTCTGATTGACTGGATTAATTCTCACAAATTCTGGTTTATGATATTAATTTAATTTCAAGTTAGGAGAACTATGATTATGTTTTGCAACTGGTCTGCACATGTAGTAAGGTGAAGCAGACTAATTTTGATCAGTTAAGTTATCACTGTGCTTAGGATCAGCAGATCTCATTACTCCAAGGATTCATTTAGAACTAGGAGTGGAGGCAAGTCAGGGTCTCTAAATTACCTTTCTCATGTCCACGGTTCTGAATGCAAGCCATATGAGGACTTGTTAAACAAATGGGATGTGGGAGGTCAAAAATGCTTTTGCCCTTTGAATGTAATCATATTTACACTTTTGTGTATTCATAAGTAACCAGAAAAAAGGTGCATGTATCAGATGCAGTAGCTTGGTAGCATGTACAGCACTTCTGCAAGTACTGGTTTGTTTACAAATAAATATGTTTAACACCGGGTGGGGCAAGGGGCCGATAGAGTAGCATATTGTACCTATTGGGATAAAGGAGCTGGAGCCAAGTGGCAGCAGTGAAAGAATATTACCTGAATCACAGCTCGAGTAGAGGACTGACACTATTTAAGATGAATCAGTCTGTTCTTTGTCCATGCTCCACAGAAAGCAAAGGAAGTGACGCCTGTAATGAGATGCCCAATTAGAAGGCAGCAAAGAAGGGTGACAAAGAGGCTAACGAATGGTAAGCAATGGGTGAGCTTAAGCTCTTTTTTAGACGATTTTTTTAGAAACAACAGATTGTCGCAAGCGACGGGGCAAGCACGTTGCCTTCAGGCAAGACATAAAAAGGCTCTCCAACAAATGCAAACATTGCAGGCAGCTCGAGTTAATCAATCAATCAATCAAGGTATTTATAGAGCGCACTACTCACCCGTAGGGTCTCAAGGCGCTAGGAGGGGGGTGCCGTTACTGCTCGAACAGCCAGGTCTTGAGCTTCTTCCTGAAGGAGAGGTGGTCTTGGGTCAGGCGCAGGTTGGTCGGGAGGGAGTTCCAGGTCTTGGCGGCCAGGTAGGAGAAGGACCTTCCTCCTGTTGTCGCTCTTCGGATGCGTGGGACGGCGGCGAGGGCGTGGCTGGTTGATCTGAGGTGGCGCTTGGGAGCGTAGAAGTTGACTCGGTTGTTGAGGTAGCTCGGGCCTTGGTCGTGTAGGGCTTTGTGTGCGTGGGTGAGGAGCCGGAAGGTGATTCTTTTGTTGACGGGGAGCCAGTGCAGGTCTCTCAGATGTCCGGAGATGTGGCTGTTTCGTGGGATGTCGAGGATGAGTCTGGCTGAAGCGTTCTGGATCCGCTGGAGTCTCTTCTGGAGCTTGGCGGTGGTTCCGGCGTAGAGGGCGTTGCCGTAGTCCAGTCGGCTGGTGACGAGGGCCTGGGTGACAGTCTTCCTGGTCTCGGTGGGGATCCACCAGAAGATCTTCCGTAGCATGCGTAGGATGTTGAAGCATGACGAGGAGACGGCGTTGACTTGTCTGGTCATGGAGAGGGAAGAGTCCAGGATGAAACCCAGGTTGCGAGCGTGGTCCGTCGGTTTGGGTGCGGAGCCCAGGGCGGGGGGCCACCAGGAGTCGTCCCAGGCGGAGGGCGAGGAGCCCAGGATGAGGACCTCCGTCTTGTCTGAGTTTAGTTTCAGGCGGCTGGTCGTCATCCACTCGGCTACATCTCTCATCCCTTCGTGCAGGTTGGCTCTGGCGGCGGCGGGGTCGTTGGTGAGGGAGAGGATCAGCTGGGTGTCGTCGGCGTAGGAGATTATGTTGAGGTTGTGTTGGCGTGCGATGGCCGCGAGGGGGCTCATGTAGACGTTGAAGAGGGTGGGACTCAACGAAGATCCTTGAGGGACGCCGCAGATGACTTCGGTGGCCTCTGACTTGTACGGTGGTAGGCGGACTCTCTGTGTTCTTCCGTCGAGGAAGGAGGTGATCCATTCCAGCGCCTTCTCCTGGATTCCGATGTTGCCGAGGCGCTGCACTAGGGTGCGGTGGCAGACAGTGTCGAATGCCGCGGAGAGGTCTAGGAGGATGAGGGCCGCTGTTTCTCCGTTGTCCATCAGGGCTCGGATGTCATCGGTGGCAGCGATGAGGGCGGTCTCGGTGCTGTGGTTGGCTCGGAAGCCAGACTGTGAGGGGTCGAGGGATCCATTCGTCTCGAGGAAGGCGGCCAGCTGTTTGTTGACGGTCTTTTCGATGACTTTGGCTGGGAACGGGAGGAGCGAGATGGGACGGTAATTCTTGAGTTCGGTGGGGTCCGCTGTAGGTTTCTTGAGTAGAGCGCTGAGTTCTGCGTGCTTCCAGCTCTCCGGGAAGGTGGCCGTGTCGAAGGAGGTGTTGATAATGTCCCGCAGGTGGGGTGCGATGACAGCGTCGGCCTTGTTGAAGACGTGGTGAGGGCAGGGGTCGGTCGGAGATCCGGAGTGGACGGAGTTCAATGTGCGGATGGTGTCTTCGGTGCTGATCGGAGTCCAGGCGCGGAGGGTGGTGGTGGGTGGCGTTGCTGCGGTCGTGGCGTGCGTCGGTTGGATGCTGAAGCTGTTGTGTATGTCCGCGGTCTTGTTGCGGAAGTAGGAGGCGAGGGAGTTGCAGAGGTCTTGCGACGGGGTGATGTCGTTGTTTCCGGCGTTGGGGTTGGAGAGCTCTTTCACGATGTTGAAGAGTTCCTTGCAGTTGTGTGCGTTGTTGTCCAACCGGTCCTTGTATGCATTTTTCTTGGTGGCGCGGATCAGTTGGTGGTGTTTCCAGGTGGCGAGCTTGAGGGTGGTCATGTTGTCCATTGTTGGTTCCCTTCTCCATACTTTCTCGAGGGCTCGGCAGTTCTTCTTGGAGCTCTTGAGTTCGTCGGTGAACCATGGGGTTTTTCTGCTGCCGGGTCTGCTGGGCGGGGTCCTCAGAGGGGCGAGTTCGTCCGCGCAGTTGCTGATCCACTTCGGGAGGTTGTCGGCGGCCTGGCTGGGGTTCGCTGAGCCGGCAGGGGGGTGCTGGCTCAGGGAGGCGGCGAGCTGGTCGGCTGTGATCTTGTTCCAGCTTCTTCGGGCAACCTGTTGCTGGTGGTGGTGGATCGTCGTTCTTTTGAAGGTGAAGTGGACGCAGCTGTGGTCCGTCCAGTGGAGTCCTGTTGGACGGAGCGGGTGTTGAGCAGGATGCACTTGAGGTGGTTGCTGCTGGTGTTCGGCTTGGCGGGTGCTGGTGCAGGGTAGGTCCGGATGCAGGTGAACTTGCAGGCGTGGCAGCTGAAGGGTCCGTGGGTGTGCTTCGGGGTGGCTCGGTGACATCCCGGGATGACGCTGGTGTTGAGTGCGAGGAGTTCGGCGGCGTTGTAGGTGCGTCGGGTCGGCTTCCGTCGGTGGGGGCCAGGGGTCCTGGCCCTGGGCGCGGTCCAGGCGCGGACGGGCGCAGACGGGCTTACCTTTGGCGCGCCTTCGGCGCACAATCTGCGCGCCCGCTGCGAGTGCGCACGGTCGCCATTTATGGCGAAGTGCAGGGAGGGAGGAGCAGCTGGGAGGCGGGAGCGGGGAGGGTACAGAAGGAAAGGGGGCGTGTCCACACTCCCGGCGGCGGGAAGCGGGGCGGGTGGGGGCACTGCAGGGGAAACAGCACAGGGGGGGTAAAACAGTACAGAGACACGAGTGAAAACGAAATAACAGCAATTAACTATACAATCTACAGTACAATACAGTTACAATCAAGCAGAGCAGCAGGGAAATGCGGGAGAGTGACGAGCGCCGGCGGGGGGCGTGGCCAGGCGGCAGGAAGGCTCAGCGCGGCTGAGAGCAGAGGCAGGCGGGGGCACACGCGACAGCTGGTGGCCGTGCGGCGCGGGGGTGTCCTAAGATTAGGTCACACTCACCTGTGCCGCACGGTCGCCATTTATGGCCAAGTGCAGGGAGGGAGGTATGTGATGTGCGTTCCATAATTAACTGGTGATTTTCAGGGCTCCTATGGGTTTGTGTTAATTCATTATGCTTTTATTCAGTGATGTATTTTTGCAGGCACTTTTTTCCTGGTTACTTATGAGTATTTATGAATATACTAAAATGTAAATCTGATTAAAGCCCAAGAGGAAGAGAATGTTGGTCCACCCCAGTGCATTTTTTAAAGAACTCCACCATATTGATATGGAGCCAGGTTTTTGCCAGAGACCTGAGTCTTCTGATCTCAACCTTTCCCAGAGACCGGCTGAACGCAGCAGTGACATATCCGTCACCACCATCAGCTCTCAGTGGGGAGGGAATCAACAGGGGTTTGCCGCTGATCCAACTGCGAATGATTAGCCACACTGCAGATCACATGTAGTCACCTCCGAAATATAGACAGCATTTGACAGGTTGCCTAAGTGCTAGGCCCACTGGGACTTCAAACTCTACTGCAGAGCCCACATATGGTAACTGAAAAGGAAACAAGCATGATGAGGAGGCTAACAGGATGAGAAGCCTCAGATCTGGTCTCACAAAGATCCAGGGTCAGGCTGAAACATCAGGATCACAGCCCGAATGTCCTGAACTTGTTGTGACAATAAGCAGTTCATCGTCACCTGGAGATGGTCTACAACTGACTGTGGTAAATCCACCTTCAACAGTCAGTATCAAGGTAGGGGAAAAATGGAAACCCTGACCTCACAAGATGGGCGGCAACCACTGCTACTACGTTTGGGGACAACCGATGGGCACTGGTGAAGACTAAGTGGAGCACAGGAAACTGAATATGTTCCTGGCTTATCCTGAACTGCAGGTAATGTCTGTGGGACAGCAGGAAAGGAATATAAAAATACGTGCCCAGCAGGAGCAAGGTCACCATCTAGTTACCCAGATCCAGGGCAAACAGATCCTGGGCCAGCAGGATCATTTTGAATGTGTCCTTCTGTAGAAACACATTAAAAGGATGATGATCTAAAATGAATTGTAGCCCTCTATCCTTCTTTGCCACAAGGAAATAGTGAGAGTAACAACCCGTCCCTTCTTCCAAGTCTAGAACCCTCTTGATGAAAGCTTGCACCTCCTGCATTAAAATGAGCAGGTGCTCCTCTGAGGTGCTCCTCTGAGAGCTGGTCTGGTGTGGTAGGGAGTTGTATGGAGCAGAAATAAACAGTAGGGCATAAACATGCTGAACAATCTGGAGGGTGGATCTGTCAGATGCCACCATTTCAGAAAAGTATTGGACGCAATACAATTCCACCACACTTTATGCCACGCAATTTCACTCCGCTTCACGCTACACAAATTCATGCCACAAAATTTCACACCACGCAATTCTACACCACGCAATGCCATTCCACGCCACACAATGACACTACATGTCACACAATTCCACACCACTCCACCCATTCAATTCTACTCCACACCACACAATTCCACTCCACTCCATACCACACAATTCCACTCCATGCTACACAAGTCTGCTCCACTCCACACAATTCCACTCCAAGCCACTCCACTGACCTCCACACAATTCCAATCAACTCCACAAAATTCCACTCCACGCCATACAATTCCACTCCTTACAGTTCCACTCCACGCCACACTATTCCATTCCCACAGCTATTCAGAATGAAATGGTGTATGCCCAATTTCGCAAATCATTGAAGACTTGGCTTTTTAACCAGTAATCCTGTAAGCTGTTACATAGTCTCTGATCTGCCTCGGCGACGGGAAACTCTTTTTGTGTAGCTGCCGCGCCTTAGAAATTCAATAAATAAAAAAATAGAATAAAAATAAATATCTGTTCCCTGCCACAAAAGTCCACTCCACACAATTCCACTCCACTCCATGCCACACAATTCCATGACACAGTTCCACTCCACGCAATACAATTCAACTCCACTCCACGCCACACAATTGCACTCTGCTCCACATCACACAATTCCACTCAATGCCACATAATTCCGCTCAATGCCATAAAATTCGACTCCAGTCGAATTCCACTCCGCACAGTTCCACTTCAATCCACAGAATTCGACTTCAGGCCACCCAATTCCACTCCACTCTACACAGTTCACTTCTTGCCACACAATTCCATTCCACGCCATGTCACACAATTCCACTCCAGTCCATGCCACAAAATGTCATGCCATTCTTCCTCTCACTCCACTACACTCCACGCAATACAATTCAACTCCTTGCAATGACACACAACTCTACTCCACGCCACGCTACCCAATTCCATTCCACAACACACATTTCTACTCCAAACCACACAATCCCACCACACTCCATGCCACACAGTTCCTCTCCATGTTACATAATCTCATGCCACTCAAATCCACTCCACACCACACAGCTTCACTCCACGCCACAAAATTCTGCTCCATGCCACACCATACAATTCCACTCCACGCCATACAAAAGCATACCACTCCATGCCACAAAATTCCTCTCCACTCCCTTCCATTCCACTCCACCCCACTTCACTCCAGTCCACAGAATTCCTCTCCCCTCCATGCCAGCCACTCCTCTCCACAGAATTCCACTCCACACCACACATTTCCACTCCACATAATTCCGCTTCACGTCACATAATTCTATTTCATATAATTCCACTCCAAGCCACACAATTCCAAATTCTACAATTCCACGCCAATCCACTGTGCGCATGACACAGTTCCTCTCCACGCCATACTATTCTACTCCATGCCACAAAATGCCACTCCAATTCATACAATTGCACTCCATGTCACACATTTCATCTCCAATCTACAGAATTCCACTCCACTCGACACAATTCCACTCCACTTAACACAATTCCACTTCACTCAAAAAAATATTTACTTCACGCCACTCCATGCCACAACATTCCTTTCCACTCCACTTTTTCATCAGTCGCAAGCCTTGCCCAATTTTCACTCAATCTGCTTTTCCAGAGATTGGCTAAAGACTACTTCCGACCAAAAATCTTCAGAGAAGCAGAAGCCCCCTTCTACTTCTCCACAGTTTGTGCAAGCATCAGAATTGAATTCATTCTCTGTCTCGGACCTGCTCAATAAGATTTAAATAAAATATCTAAATATCCCAAATTTCTACAACTCAATTAAAGATTCTACATTTAGTCTCCAGCACACCTAGGGGCCGATTCCGATTCGGGAAAGAAAACCGTCCGACGAATCGTATTCGTAGCCGTTTCCGTACGAATCGTACAAATCCGTACGAATCGCGTAGTACGATCCATTTCCTAAAAATACGTCCGAATCCTTGTGAACCGTATGAAAATCATGCGATAATCCGTACGACACGGACTCGGGAAATAAACCGTACAATTCCTAAACATGCTGTACGATCCAGTCCGGGGACCGAGAACGGAATTCGGACGTGAAAAGGTCGTCGTGTATGAACTGCGATTTGTACGGAAAACATCGCGTATGAGCGAACTGCACAATCAAATACGATTCGGACCCCCCTGAATGAAGCGCACGCGAACCCCGTATAAACGTCCTGTATGAGCGAGCCGCACAATCAAATACCATTCGAATCCCCCCTGAACGAAGCGCACGCGAACCCCGTATAAACGTCGCGTATGAGCAAGCCACACAAACAAAAATGATTCGAACCCCCCTGAACGAAGCGCACGTGAACCCCAGAAAAATATCGCATATGAGCGAGTCACACAAACAAGAACTAATTGAACCCCCCCGAACGAAGCTCACGCGAACCCCGGAAAAACATCGCGTATGAGCGAGCCACAAAAGCAAATACGTATCTAACCCCCCCCCAGAACGAAGCGCACGTGAACCCATTAAAACAGCACAAGGAGGGTGCAAACGACTCGCACAACACCACAAAACATATCTCCTGTGTACAAACCATTGGAAAATAATGTCCTGGCCAGATCTAAACAGGCAAACAGAGGGCCTAACTCATATCCACCCCTTATAACACACCCACCAAAATTTCAAACTAAGCCCCACCCACAAATGGACCAATAAAAAGGGCCCACACACACAAACCATGATCCTTTGCAACAAACCCATTTAGCCACAGAGACAGACAACACACAAACAGCTGCACACATCCACCTTCACACATACCCCCCAATCACATACAGACCCATCCCATTCACATTCATACCCACACACCCACATCCATGCACACCCTCACCCCCATCATAATCACCCCACACGATGTCTGCACATAAGAATCCAAAGTTCACAAAGGAGGAGATGGAGATCCTTGTAGATGAAGTCATCAGAGTCGAGCCACAGCTGTTTGGTGCATTGGTCAGACAGACTAGCATAGTGGAGAAAACCCGCATGTGGGAGAGGATCGTCAATAAGGTAAATGCTGTAGCACCCATCAGACGCACCAAGAGGGATTGCCAGGCCAGGTGGTACGATCTGCGGAGGATGGTCAAGTGGAAGATGGACAAGGACTACGCCCAGAGCCAGCACACTGGAGGTGGTGGTCCCCGCAGACCAGTACAGTACTATCCCTGGGAGGAGAAGGTCATGGCCCTGCTACCACCGGTGGGAGTACATGGCATTGAAGGAGTCGTAGAGCCTGGTGAGTATACAAACAACTCATGTACCATGGGAGTAATGGCATCTACACTCCAAGTACAACAAATGGCCGCAACAAGCCCCAAGCGCCAGCTGCCCATAACTACAGGCTAAAACAACGCAAATGCCACTAACATGTGTATGTCCCATTGACAAACCAAGGCAATGCCATGTACAGGAAGCACAGACCAAAGAAAAGACGTCCAGTATCCTGGGAGGGTGGGTGTCACTAATTGCATTGTGGGACCCCAAATCAGACCCAATTCCCTGTGCGTCCGCAGGGGGGGCAAGGGAGGCTCTTGGGCCCCCCTGGATCACCAGTGTTTCAGGTGTCAGCCCAATCAGGGCCAGCCCTAGTCCATCATGCTTTGCAAATGGTCCCATTGTCCCAGGTGGCAGCACCCTACATTGGGTGGGAAGGGTGCAAGGGGGTTGCCCAGAATTGTGCAAGACAGAGGGGAGGAGGGTGCAAGGCAGAGGGCCTGAAGTGTGCAAGGTGGAGGGGAGGAGGGTGCAAGGCTCAGGGTGAGAAGGGTGCAAGGGGGAGGGTGATAAGTTGTAGTGTGTTTATCTAGGTACCTGAATCGATATTCCTATTCTTTGCCCTTGTGTGGTTATAAATCAATAATATCCCTACAACGGCATAGAAACCCTTTTCATAATTCAGTCATAGCGCATGCTGTCACATTAAGCAAGCCTATTCCTCCAGCCCCCTAGAAAGCACACCGAGTTCTCTAAACAAAACCAAGCCTCCAGCAACCTGGGAAATCCCCCTTGCTGTTGTTTTGATTTCATCCTAGAACTCCTGTAAAGCACTGTAAGAACGACCAGTTCTTAGTGACATCTTTATTGACGTCTTATGTCCAGCCTTACGTCAAAGCCGGCACCTTTCAGGTATAAATATACCAACGTTGCCTTAAGCAAACACACGGTGGTAATCCTGGAGCAGAGCAGCTATCTACTTCCGAAGAGCCCAGCTGATGCGAGAGCCCACGGACGCTGCCCCTCCCTTTTGACGCGCTGAGAAAGACGCTGTCTTTTCTCCTGCCGAGAAATCCAGCCTCCGGCGTTTCCAGCCTACCCTTGCGGGTGACTGGGATACCGAGTCCTGAGAGAGAGATACCAGCCCTTCTGCCTTCTAATACCCAGGTACTGAACTGACAAAACCTTTACAGAGAATTCTTGAGTCAGATTCTTGGCAAAACAAACTTAACTTAAACTACTACTTACTTACTCCTTCCCACGTATTAGGCTTAGGTCAGGTACACCGGGGTAGGCATAGTTAGAAGCACCAGTTGAGTACGATTAGTCAATGTATATATGTATGTATCTATTTTATGCATTTTAAAGTATCATATGGCTAAGAAAGCATATCAATGCTTTTACAGTATTATTTCATAATCCTGCTTTTACTGTATGCACTTTACTTAACTATAAGTATTGCAATTGTAGCAATTCATTTCTCTTGTATGAGGAAAGAGACTGCTCAATAAATAACACCTTTTATTGAAAACGCCCGTCTCTCTTTTTCTCTGCAATCTGGTGAAACTAAGTACGCACCTTTGACTGAGTGAAATAGCTGTCTTTTGTTTTCACACGACTCTAGAGATATACTCTTAATCAGGGAGAGCAAAGTTGTTATGTTTTATGGTTGTCAGAAACTAAATCCCTTCTTGTCTATCCAGGGAGGTTAAACTCCTCCTCGCTTATTCGAGAAAGTTTCTAGTGAACTCTGAGCTAGCTGGCAAAAAACTTAAGTCTAATATAGTCAGTAGAGTCCTAGTTAACCTCAGTCCTACGTCTACACTACTGAAGATATTATTCCAATGCGCAGAGCCTATTGGGACTATAGGAACTACACTACATGTCGCCCAACGTTTGGTAAGGCGATAAATCTAACGCAAGACGTTAGAGTAACTCAGTCGTGCTTTTTCACACAGACCCTTTCTCCCGTAAATACTCCAAAGACGTCTGGAGTGGGTAAAAGGTTAAAATCCGCCGGAACTTAGTAGGAAGAGATTTCTATGTATAGTTTTTGGTTTATTCAACGTTGAAGGATACACTGTTCCAAAATATTGTGCACCTAATCTTTGTTTCCTTGAAAACCTGATCTGCAACAAAAACCTTTCTGCCAGTAAAAATGTCAGAAACTGAAGAAGAGGGGAGGCAGCTAGAATAGCAGCTCGTCTTCTAGAGGATGACAATAGTCTCCTGCAGACCGACCCGGATGCAATACTCATCCCGGTCAACATAAGAAAAACTATAACTATTAAACTTATAGAAAATGGACTGACATCGAGAGGTGGTACAGTCATATTCGTAATTGAGGCACATGAATATCGCCAGACAGAGGTATTCTATTCATGGATAAACTTTCCAGTAGCAAACGCTGTCACACGTGAGTTCCACTATTACAAAATAGAGGAACCTCCGGAAGAGTACACTCCTTTCGAGGAGGTGGAAATCCCATTAAAATACCAAGAGCACCTGCTCTGGTTTAAAGGCGCCCTAAAACATAATAATCACATCACCAGGCTCGGTCCACTAGGTAGACCAGGAGCAACGTGGTCGGTTCTAGCCAGCTACACACCACATCCCGACATCGAAAAAATGTCAGTACCAGAACTTTTAGCACAGTTAAAACAACTGATTAAAATACATAGACAATTAGTCCAATATGTAATGCGGACTTCAACAGTCCAACCAGCTATTAACATTCCACAGCTGACCCCTCATCAGGGGAACACAAACAAAATTACACCACAGAACATACAATCGTGTCTGGGTAAAGTACCCGCAAAACGGGAGCAAATTCCATTCTGGTTAGCACAAAAAGTCACTCAAATAGAGGCAGTATTTCCGGATACTACCCCTACTGAGAAACACAGAATTCTGACTATCTGTCTTCCAATGGGGATCGCACCACATGTAGAGGACTGTGACACTTGGGGCACAGTTTTTGCTTCCATTTACACAAAAACACATGGTGTTCCGTCAATGGCGGTAATACCAGATGTGCTAAGACAGATTCAAAACGAATACGGTCCAGAACCTGCTTTAACTCTGGGTATGAAATTACTGAAAGACTTCAAGCTGGTCTCGGCTATATTATTAGCCAACATAAAAGGGGAAGCAGCATCTGTGGCGATCCGCCAGAAATTGAAAGAAACAGATATAGCAGAACAGCCATTTGAACTTGCCAGAATCATAGAAAAATCCTATGAAGAGCTAGGAAGAGATAGTTTGGGTGGGAAACCAGTAAACCCCCAACTAACTGAAAATCATGAAAAGATATTTATTAAAAATAATCTAAACACTCCAAAAAAGAGCTGGGATGGAAATAAACAATCCACTCCCAAAGAAAAAAGATTCCAGTCCAGAGGAAAGTCTCCTCGGCGGAGAGAAAGATCTCCGGACCAAGGACACAAGTCTCCCCAGAGGGAGCCCTCTGAGAAAAGATACAACCTTAGAAATAGGGATAATCTGAAGAAACCTGATCGATATCAAGATATTGATACACGTCACTCTCGATCTTTTTAGACTTCCTCGCAGAAATCGGAAAGAAGAGGACGGTCAGAACACAGGGAAGAGCACGTCAAGTCCAAAGACAAAGAACCTGCTCATCAAAGTAAAAAATTACAATTTCCAAAAAAGAAGGTAGCCAGTATTAAAATAATTAAACATGCCGAAGATCCTGAGGACACAACTGAAAAACGGAGAGTGGGCTCAGACAATGCTAGACAGCGCAGCAGAAGTGAGCATAGCTCGCAAGATCCTGATGAATCATCTGGAGACAGTGGACACGAATGAATACATTCAGGTGGAAACTGCAGACACCAGAGTTAGCAAACCTCATAAAATATACGAAATAACTTTACGTATAGAGGGAGATAAGACTAGGAAAATAAGGGGTCTATTTTGGGATAACCTCTCCAAAGGCTATGACATCCTTTTAGCTGAAAAAGACTGGCCACCGGAGTTTGTCAGAGAGTGCCCTCATGGCGAAGAAATGATTATGCCTGCCTTCTCAAATCACATTCCAATTCATAAAAAATATACACTTGCAAGAAAGTGGGCAGTAGCCCAAGCACCTGCATTATATAAAAACCATGTAGGATGGGATGAGGACTCTCCTCCTCACAAAATCCAGTTAAAATGTCAACCAACTGCACAGAGGCAGTACCCAATTAAGCAAGAAGCTAAGAAACAGGCCAGGGAGATCTTAGATCAACTTGAATACCAGGGAGTGATTGAAACTTGCACCTCTCAAATGAACAATCCTTTGTTTCCTGTCTCCAAACCAGATGATTCATATCGTCTAGTTTTGGACTACAGACATCTAAACTCATGTTGCAAAACGTTTGCAGTACAAAACTCACATAGTGCAGCACTAATGAATAACATCGTGCGCAAAACATACAAAACAACATTAGACATCTCTAATGGATTCTTTTGTCAAAACATTGCACCTGAAAGCAGGTATTTGACCGCTTTCTCAATAATGGGCTCGCAGAAAATTCTGTCGACTCCCACAGGGGTTCAAGAACAGCCCAGGATTATTCTCAGCAAGAGTAACAGAGTTACTACAAATGTATGATGATGAGGCATTATCTTATGTCGATGACATCTATCTAACAGATGATGACTTGGATACTCACTTGAAAAGAGTGATCACCATAATACTTGGGTTCGTAGCAGAGGGTTACAAATTCAACTTTAAAAAGTCACGAATTGCCCATCTAACTGTCCTGTTTTTAGGATATGAATTATCAAGTGAAGGCAAAAGCCTGGCAGACAATTTCTTAGAGAAATGTGCTGTAATCCAAGCACCAAGAACGCTGAAAAACTTACAATCAATTCTAGGTTTCCTGAATTTCGGAAGAACTTACATTCTAAATTATGCAGAGAGGGTTAAACCTCTCTATGAACTAATAAAACCAGATTTTAAAACAATCAATTGGACTCAAAAACACACCGAAATTTTGAGATCATTGCAAACAGACATGTTAGCTAAAACAAAATTGCAAACTCGCGATAACACACGCAACCTTGTAATCCGAGTCATCCCAGGAAGATGCGGATTCACGTACCTGACCTCTAATGAGGGAGAAACGGTACCAATAGCATACAAATCACATTTGTACACAAAAGCTGAAATGAAATTTAGTTCAACGGAAAAAATTCTAACTGCGGTTCAGACTGCGGTAGCAAAAGAAAGAGCCCAAGCACAAGGTAAACGAATAATCATCGTTACACCAGTACCAGCTCTAGAAGCGGTAACAAAGGCAAGCATTCCAAATGCTAAAGCGCTACATCTTAGATGGATCCAATGGGTTAATTCTCTTGCTGCAACAGACGTGGTCTACGAATTTGATCCTAATTTAAAAACACAAGATTTTCTCCAATATGAATTTGAATGTCCTCTGCCGACCGAAATCTTGCCTCTTGAACACTACGGCTGTATAATATATACAGACGGATCAGCACAGCCCGCAGTTGGGGGTAAACAAGCTTACAGTGCTGCGTGCGCGATTGTTAAAGGTCGTTGGCACGAAGGAAAATTTAGACCACTGGTCACTTACAGCCTGATTCATCAAGCCGAAATCGGCTCGCAAAGGGCCAGATTCTGAGAATCTGGCCCTTTGCGAGCGCTATTTTTGCATTTGGGATTCATCATCCCAAATGCAAAAATCGGTAATAGCGATTTCGCTATTTTGCGAGGAATTACATTTAAGGAATCTCTATTTGAGATTCCTTAAATGCAGTTCATCATCCATTTAAAAATTGCGAATTCGGAATTTCGGCCCGCTATTTACCGCGAGGTCAAACCTTGTGGTAAATAGCGAAAACTTAGAAAAATGCTTTTAAAAGCATTTTTCTAAGTTGCATGTTGCACACACACATGTCCTTTGGACATGTGTGTGCGCAACACCTGTTTCAATTTGCATTTCAGGGGTGCTACAGGGTGTCCTTTGGACACCCCTGGCACCCTTTAAATCGCTACCTTATTTGCGATTAGCTAATTGCTAATCGCAAATAAGGAATACTCCCCATTCATTCCTATGGGCCTTTTGGCCCATAGGAATGAATGGGGAATTATTCCTTATTTGCGATTAGCAATTTGCTAATCGCAAATAAGGAATGTGTAGGAATCGCATTTCTTTATGCAATTCCTACATGAATCCCGTTTTGCAAGTCCTTAATAGCGATTCGTTATGAATCGCTATTAGGTGCTCGCAAAACGGGAGATTGATGAATCAGGCTGTTAAACACAATCTCTAGGAGATTGTACAGCTCAGCGAGCTGAACTACTAGCATTTAAGAAGGCGCTTGAAAATACTGATCGCGAATTCCCCACACTCATATTGTGCGATTCATATTATTGCGTTCAGTCTTATAATGAATACTTGCAGAATTGGGTTCTAAATGGTTTCAAAGATGCAAAGGGTGGCACAATCAAGCATAAAACGCTTTGGAAACAAGTAGTTCTTTTACAAAAGGAACTACAAAAGACTCACGTGATACATACACTGAGTCATCAACGTGATGGCGTTCACGTTGCAGGGAATTCATTGGCTGATGAGGCCGCGAAGGCAGCTGTGCAAACGGCTTCCGTAGCTGCTATCACCCGTTCAAAAACAAAAATAGACAGCGAGATATTACAAGCTGTCAGCGCTACAGTAAATAATGCGATAAAAACACTCCCGAAAGGCTTTCCAGTAAAGTACTCATACATAACTGATGCGAATAACGTTCCATTTGCTTGAATCCCTGGAGTGGGGGATAAGGCAATTCCAAACATGGAACATAGGTTAGGACTAATTATAGCGGCACATGAAGGGCTCGCCTCTGCACACGCTGGTGTCTCGGCCACAGTATCATTATTAAAACAGAGATACTGGTGGCCACAAATGAGAAGACAAACTAGGAACTATGTTCTAGATTGTGAAATATGCCAAAAAATGAAAGTTTCAACGGTAAAAAGACCAGCACAGACGCCCCTTCTGATCTCAGATAAACCATTAGCGTGTGTTTACCTGGACCACTGTGGTCCCTTACAAAGGGATGGCAACTATAAATACATCATGGTCGCAGTGGACTCCTGCACGAGATTCATTTGGATGTGGCCCCAGCGCTCGGCTGACGCCAGAATGGTTATAAAAGATTTGCGAGTCTTTATCGGCACATACGCAATTGGCATGCTACATTCTGACCAGGGTCCTGCTTTTAGCTCTCGAGCCTATAAGGAGGCCATGACCAGCATGGGCATTGCATTGTGGTATTCTTGTCCCTTCCATCCTGAGGGAAACGGGATTGTGGAAAGAAAAAACCGAGACATAAAGCAATCCATAACAGCAAAGGTATTAGGTTCGGGGGTTGGGTGGGTCAAACATTTAATAAGTGTCCAACGTAGTCTTAACAATCTGCCAAGAAATTCTCTAAAAGGTTTCAGTCCGTACGAACTATTGTTCGGGACTAGAATGCATATCCAGGACCTCGATAGTCAGACTTCAGTGGTAGAAGGAAAATGCTTTGATATCAAAGATCGTTTGGCTATTTTAAGGACTTAAATGAAACAAGAAAAGACCTGAGCAACATAAAGTTGAAACAATAGCCAACAGCCACTGAAGAGAAACCACCTGTCCCAGCAAGGCCTGTCTGGATTCCAAAGATTGGGGATCTGGTCAGAGAGAAATCGCGGTGAAGAAGGAATTTGGGCCTTCTTACAGAAAAGCAGTACCTGTCTTAGCTGTCAACGGAACAAGATCAGTTGTACTACCGCCCCTTGCTGGTAAAAAGGAGAACCGAGTTGTATCCATCAACCTGGTTAAACCACAATCATGTGGCCAATAATAAGTAGTAGGCCAAGTGGACTCCCAAGAAATAGCAGAACACCAAAGTTTGCTACAAATCAAGAGGTTCAAACTGAGAGACTAATCACATTTGATAAACCTACAGTGAATTAACAAGGACTATGCAACAAAGCCATGGAACTTATGCCTCTTAAAACCCAAATTGCAACAATTCGTCAAGTAACACCTGTCTACAGCGATGTAGCCACAGACTATGCTAATGAAACAAAGAAAAATCCAGAAGCAATTCCAATAATTGACAGAACTGCATCAGGCTACTTCATCAATTTCGATGACTTTTCTGAGGATCCAAGCGAACCTGAGGAACAGCCAACAACAACAAAAACTTTTAAAGACAAAACTAAAGAACTCTTTCATCAACTACAAGAAACTTATCTAATTTCCCCATGGATTGAATTTTGGGTGGTGCTAGGTGTACTTTTCCTCCTGCTTTGGCTCATCGTGGTGCTATGCTTGGGACACTTCATTGAGGGAAAATATATTACAATGGACACAGCAAGCCAGAAAATCAACCTGGTCCTAAAGCCACACAAGTCTTCACACATCGAGAAAAGAGAACTTTCTTCAGTAAACTTCACAGCCAATCCGATACCCGGTGGGGTAGCATGGGACAAAACAGATTACGATATATATGGCCCAGTCGAGCTCTTGAAGTATCCTCACCAATTTAAGGTTTCATTAAGTGACTTTGTAAAACCGAGCACATTCTCTGATGATTGGGACTTTGAAAGTATTAATGATATGATGTCAGACTTAGTTATGTCAGCAAAATTTACAGAACATGATTATTTACAAGGTTCATCGAATTATGATCAGATGTACTGCTACAACCACTATGCTAACCATTATTTGCATAAATCTGCTCAACCTAGAAATGTTTTAAATTATAATCAATGGGAACATTGTGCAACTCCACCAAAAGGTAGTTCAAAAACATTTTATGAGAAATTCCCATACTTCTCAGGGTTTAACACAAGTGAAGCAGAAACGTTTTATTTCAAACTGTTAAATAAGACAGGAATGAAAACCATGCTGACAAATACAAAATTAATCTTTTCAGAAACATTTTTTGAAAAAATGAATACATTTGGTTTTGATTTTTGGAAAAATAACATTGAAACAAAAACCATCTGGGGTACCAAAGATTGGCAAGTACAAGGTATAGAATCATTATTCAGAGCCCGCATGATCCTAGAACAAATTATATTTTTGAATGACACAATTCAACAAACAACCTGTCTTGGCCTAGCCAAAATTAAAGACTTAAACAAACCGTCTATTCCAAAGTCAACACCTGACAGTAATAGCACTACAGATGTTGAGATAGACGTATCCCATATTTTAAACCAAAACAGAACACATCCTGATTGGAAAAAATGGTTGATCTGGCCCACAGACACAAATAACTGTCAAGATAGATTCCTGAACAAAATACAGGGGTTCAAATTGACCAGGCCAGACCCTAGATACTCCCAGAGACAACATCCAGGGATAGTAACAACATACAGTGTAGGAAAACTCTGCCTTGAATGGCTACAGACATCCACACTGGCAGAAATTAAGCAACACATAACTTTACTTAAAGAAGGTGCTGACTTGCGTGATTTCATTATGGGACCACGCAAACAGCGTCAAAAACGTTTCATAGCGGCCTCTATATATGCAGCTTATAACGAAGCTTGGAAAGAAACTCAAATTGAAACAGCAGAGAAAATACGGGAAATTGACCGTATTAATTTGGAAAAATCACTTTCTGTTGTGGACAATGGGTTAATGACTCTGTCTTCCAGAATATATTCACTGGACAGTATTGTATCATCTGCGATCGATATAATAGAGCAGGACTTACTAATGTTACAACATGGTCAGTCCCAATTGCGTTCTATTGTACAGCTTGGCTGGACGTTACAAAATCTGCGTTCAGGCTACGTGCCTTGGCGTTTAATCAACACAACGTCACTATTCTCTATCTTTAACCTTACTGATATACAAATCAGCCTGGCACAAAAAGGAGCAGAATATACAATTCTGAGCATTGAAAAACTTGAGAGATTACCATTGACAATGTCAGAACGACCTGTCATCGAATGGATAATACACGGAATCATAACTATTCCGATAACAACTTTCCAATTTCGATACTGCCAAAAGTATATACAGGTAGGCCAGTATGAAAGGTTGGGTAAAGGATACATTAAGTCATCATGGAAATTACCTTACACACACATGTTATAGTGAAAAAGGACAGAATGTATTTCTTAGTGGTGATAATTGTGAAAAATCACTAAGTGGTATACTTCTGTGTCAGGGTATAAATCTACATGGGGCCTGTGAGGGGACTTCAAATAACCTTTCATGTCACCAGCATGGCACACCTTCAACTCGAATAGAGCCATTCTTTAGACGGCTTTCGAACGGGAGCTACATTCTAATAGTGGACCACAGATGTTATGGCTTGGTGCCAGGAAAAGCTTATCCAGTGAGCGTTTCTTCTATGGTCACTTGCTGTATGCAAGTATTGTATCCGAACGACACTCCAGAGAGGGAGGGAAAAATTTGGCCCAGTTTGAAAATCTCTTCTATTCGAATTGATACTTTAAGCAGAATGAAGTCTGTTCTTCTACAGACGCCTGTGCCCTTGACGTCATCAAAAGAAACGTATGATCTCCAGGTTGCAAGGACAACGACAGAGATACATGCATTATTATCAACAAATTGCCCCTTACATTTTGTAGAAAGGCTAAACCAAATCTTAAACATTTCAGATACGAAGGGTATCGCGAGTGTATTTAAGACAATTTTTTCGGGACTGTTGACACCTTTCAAAGCAGTCCTGGGCATCTTTCCTAATTTTGTCCATTCGATCTTTGGCGGCCTTCCACTCCTGTTGGGACTCGTAGCAGGCATTTTATTTTTGATACTCCTGCTTCGTTATGGCAAGCCATGTCACAGACAAGACTCCAGCAATAATGGAAGAAACGATCCTAGCTATACGCTATCGGGACCGCATAACTAAAGTCCTTGGATTAGCCCGGCTAAGAGATCTAAATATGACCTGGTTTCTTTCATTCAGACCCATCTGGCAGAACTGTATCTTACCTGTGCTAAGATGTATGCTATGCGGAGAAGAATGCGTGTTGGACGTCTGTCTTACACTACAACGGCTCATGCATCGTGTTGTCCCCAGCGGTTACCCATCCTGATGACGGCATTCGTTGAGACTTCACCACTGCGATTAAAGGGTAGTGAAGTGCAAGATGAGAGCAGCATCAACCAGGTACGACCTTCTGGGAGCACTGCTGATCCTGTCATCGATGATAGCAATCATTCTCACGACTGCACAGTTGCGGCATTTTCCAACTTGGTCGAAGCGGTAAACTGCTTTTTTGAAAGTCTGTCTCAAATCATGTTTTCCCCTGAACAAAAAGAATAAACTTTTAAGCAAACGAGCACTCAGCGTTCCATGAACTCTGAATTTGGCCTTCAGCTTTGAAAAACAAAAGCTTCTGAAAATATTTGGAACTGTTTTGACTTCTTCCCCTGAAAAACGAAAAAAAATTTTTCCCCGATTCCAAAATATTTACTTTTTTTGGCACTCATCCTCTGCTTAAAGTAGAACTATTCTTAGAGAACAGAGCTTCTATTTTTAGGAACTCTAGAGACAATATATTACCTCAGCCTCTAGCATATTTACGAATAACTGTATTTATATGTGATGAAATGGTCTCGCACTTTTCTTTTCTGTATTAAGAGCCATTTCATGTGTAATTTTCGCAAAATCATTCCGCTGATATATATGCATCCTATTTTATGAATGATTACTCTGCTTGAAATACTATACCTATACTCAATTTTTCGTGTATTTCGCATATGCCATTTCAGATGCAAAAATGTATTTTGGGGTGGATCGGTATACACATGCACCGTTAGATATGTTTACTATTGCTTAGTTTAGTAATTATGGACATGAATTCGTGGAGTGGGTGTAGTGTGTTTATCTAGGTACCTGAATCGATATTCCTATTCTTTGCCCTTGTGTGGTTATAAATCAATAATATCCCTACAACGGCATAGAAACCCTTTTCATAATTCAGTCATAGCGCATGCTTTCACATTAAGCAAGCCTATTCCTCCAGCCCCCTAGAAAGCACACCGAGTTCTCTAAACAAAACCAAGCCTCCAGCAACCTGGGAAATCCCCCTTGCCGTTGTTTTGATTTCATCCTAGAACTCCTGTAAAGCACTGTAAGAACGACCAGTTCTTAGTGACATCTTTATTGACGTCTTATGTCCAGCCTTACGTCAAACCCGGCACCTTTCAGGTATAATATACCAACGTTGCCTTAAGCAAACACACGGTGGTAATCCTGGAGCAGAGCAGCTATCTACTTCCGAAGAGCCCAGCAGATGCGAGAGCCCACGGACGCTGCCCCTCCCTTTTGACGCGCTGAGAAAGACGCTGTCTTTGCTCCTGCCGAGAAATCCAACCTCCGGCGTTTCCAGCCTACCCTTGCGGGTGACTGGGATACCGAGTCCTGAGAGAGAGATACCAGCCCTCCTGCCTTCTAATGCCCAGGTACTGAACTGACAAAACCTTTACAGAGAATTCTTGAGTCAGATTCTTGGCAAAACAAACTTAACTTAAACTACTACTTACTTACTCCTTCCCACGTATTAGGCTTAGGTCAGGTACACCGGGGTAGGCGTAGTTAGAAGCACCAGTTGAGTACGATTAGTCAATGTATATATGTATGTATCTATTTTATCCATTTTAAAGTATCATATGGCTAAGAAACCATATCAATGCTTTTACAGTATTATTTCATAATCCTGCTTTTACTGTATGCACTTTACTTAACTATAAGTATTGCAATTGTAGCAATTAATTTCTCTTGTATGAGGAAAGAGACTGCTCAATAAATAACACCTTTTATTGAAAACGCCCGTCTCTCTTTTTCTCTGCAATCTGGTGAAACTAAGTACGCACCTTTGACTGAGTGAAATAGCTGTCTTTTGTTTTCACATGACTCTAGAGATATACTCTTAATCAGGGAGAGCAAAGTTGTCATGTTGTATGGTTGTCAGAAACTAAATCCCTTCTTGTCTATCCAGGGAGGTTAAACTCCTCCTCGCTTATTCAAGAAAGTTTCTAGTGAACTCTGAGCTAGCTGGCAAAAAACTTAAGTCTAATATAGTCAGTAGAGACCTAGTTAACCTCAGTCCTACGTCTACACTACTGAAGATATTATTCCAATGCGCAGAGCCTATTGGGACAATAGGAACTACACTACAAAGTGCGCAAGGGGTAGGGTGATACGTGTGGAAGAAGTAGGGTGAGAAGTGTGCAAGGCGGAAGGGAGGAGGGTGCAAGAGGGAGGGTGATAAGTGTGCAAGTGGTAGGGTGATAAGTGTGCAAGGCAGAGGGTGAGAAGGGTGGAAGGCAGAGGGGAGGAGGGTGCAAGGTGCAGGGTGAGAAGAGTGCAAGGGGGAGGGTGAAAAGTGTGCATGGGGTAGTGTGAAACGTGTGCAAGGCAGAGGGTGAGAAGGGTGCAAGGGGAATGGTGAAGAGCAAAAAATCTAGCCATCCCTATCAACATCTCTGTGGATGCCCATGTCCAATTGTACTCATCCCATATGTGCAGTTATACAACCATGCACCATGCTCAATGCACATGGAGTGGGAATGTACTGACAAGATAGCTGACACTATGCCCTGGTGTAGGCAGCACAAGGCCCTCCTGTGACCAGTGCGAACACAAGCACCAGGACAACAAGGTCAAATATTTTGTGCAGGAACTCACAGCCACTGTCATGTCAGCATGCTCCATGGGGGAACAGCCACACCATGAGGGAGGCCCAGTGCCAACTCAGACTCCAACTACCACCACAGGCTGTCACACACACCCTTTACACAAACATACCCACCTGGAACAGGCAATGGAGTTTCCCACTGTCACAATGGTCATGTAACACAACTAAACCAATTCAGATCTGATGAAGCATCCAAGCAACAAATGCATGGTGCACATTCACAAGCCACTTGCGCTTCTTACACGCTACCGTTGCATCACCTCTGTGACACAGCTGCAGCACAAAAGAGGCTCCATGGTGCTGGTAATTTACAAGGTGACGTACCTGGGAGATGTGTCATGTTCTAAAGCCCTGCGCCACAAGTAGGTGTACTGGCGCAGGGGGCGGAGGGGGTGTAATGGCGCTGGCACGCCTCCCAAAAGTGGCTATGTGAAATCTACAAGATTCTACTCTGTCACTTATGAGCACATGCTGCGTTAAAACCCTGTGCATGGCTGATGCAGGCGTAAGGAATGAAGCAACATTGTGCAGATAGGGCCCCCCAGACCATTGCTGGTGCTGTCTTGCACTGGTGACGCTACTCCAGCAATGCGCCTACTCATACAGCACAGATGTGTGATGCAGCTGACCCATTTTTTCCTAAATGGTGCTCCACAATGTGAATGCGTTGCATCTCTGCTGGCATAGATGTGGTGCACAATGACTGGTGAATCCCTGCTGATATGCAAGGCGGTGCCAGTTACAATAAATATGCCCCCCATGTCAATGACTCAGGAACACATATCAATCGGACCCCACAACATACACATCCACAAGTGAACATTGGGGACAATCCAAAGCATGGAAAACTACCAGGTGGAACAGTGCCAACTACAATGTGTATGAGAAATGGATGTTGCATTACATGGGATTAACATTGTCCTTCTCCCACACCCACAGGGCAACATGTGGATTCGAACCCCAATGATGGGGAAGACGATTCACAGTCCCAGGCTCCGCAGGACCCTCATCCTACCGACAGCGACGCCTCTCACCACTCCATGGATGACCCCGACCGACCTGGCACTTCTGGTGCCCCACACCGTGCAGCATCTGGATCAGGCACACCTGCGCCAACCGCCACCACCATTCCTGACACATACCAGCAGACAGCTCGGAGCCCTGGCCACACTCAAGAACTCAGCCAGTCTGACAATGAGGGACAAGGTTCGACGGGCACTCAGGAGGGGGCAGACAACACCACCACTGCCATCACTCAGGGGCCCCGTCAAGCCGATGTGCCCACGACAGCAGGCCAGGCTCGTGTGGGCAGGGGTGGCAGGGGTGGCAGGAGTGGCAGCAGGCCGAGGCGAGAACCTGACCAGACAGCTGCAGGTCCCAGTATGTCTGAGCTGAACAACATCATGGAGGCATACCGGCGGGACACCTGGGAGTTCAGCCAGGTAGTGGGGGCATGCACAGAGATAAAAAAACTGCAGGCCGAGCAACACGCCAGTCAACAAAAACACCAAGGACGGATGGAGACAAGACTGGCTGAGCTCCTGGCGGTGCACAGGGACATTAGCCATTCACTCCGTCGGATTGCTGACAACATGCAGCACCCTCTCTGTGTCACCAGGCAAGACAATTCAAGGCAAAGACGGCCAACAGGGAGGGAGGAGGAGGAGGAATTGTCCGACGGAGCGTCCCGTGCATCGCCAAGACCTGCACATGAGGGTCCCCCAAGGAGGTGGGTCGTCCACAGAAGACACACTGAGAGGCAGCGGGCCATGGTCTGGCACCTGGAGTCTGTGCGCAACAGCATCACCTCATTGACTGTCCTACTATCTCACATGGACTTGCTGGTTGCAGTCTGACCAATGATGGCAACCCTGTCCCAGAGTTCCTAATTCCACCAAAAATAATATGGTGGAGCCCTTCTTTCATTGGGCACATCAAGTAGCTCATTTTAGGGGGTGCACCATGCCCGGTAGTGCAAAACGCCTACTTGATAGCGACCTGTCCTGGTGCCAAATGGACCTCAGGGAGGGAGTGGCATCTCCCAGTTCTGGGGGACGCAGGTGTCACATCTCTAAGGCGACAGTGGCTTTGAAGCTTCTGGCCTGGTTATGCTAAATCATTGCCCATCCTGCTTGAGGACATATGAACACCTTCCTCCAGAGCAGGAATTGTGTCTGACATCAAAGAGCCTGGGCTTACACCTTTCTGTGGTGGCAGGCTTGTTGATATCAGTCAGTCAACCAGCTAGATAGTGGTAGGTTTGTCAGGGGGCACCTCTAAGGTGCCCTCTGGGTGCATGTCATAATAAATCTAGTCCTGGCAACAGTACAGATTTATTAAGACAAGGTGTTTGGCACCAAACCCCATTGGCTTCAGTGAAGCCTTCATGTAGCTGGGGACCAGTGCCCAGTACATGTACTTAAGATGGCTTCCCTGTTCAGTATTACTATCTAGTAATTGAATTAGACAGCACAGGGGCATATTTGCTCATGTAATATAATTCGCTCAGCCTTAGGGCTACAAGGCCTTCTGTAGGGGTGACTTACATATATTCCATGCTTTGACCATGGCATGGCACACATTGAGTGTGCTATGTTGTGGTTTTACTCATGGTTTGAACCATGGCAGGCGTTCTGCAATGGCAGGCTGCATGCAATTTGTATGGGGATCTCTTAGGGTGACATAAGATATGCTGCAGGCCTTAGGGACCCTTCTTAGTACCCATACCCTAGGTACCAGGGCGACCACTTACTAGGGAATTACAGGAGTGCTAAAGTGTATGTCAACTATGTAACAATTAGACCATTTATCCTTGTTTTTAGAGAAATAGCACTGGCACTGGGGTCTGGTTAGCAGAGTCGCAGTGCAAGTCAGTTGAAAAACATTAGTACCAGTGTCAAAAAGTGGTGGTGACCATAACAAAAAGGGGCCCTTTCCTACAGTTTGAACGCAGAGCTCAAGCAACCCCAGGCTACCTCCTGAGAAGCTTGTGACGGCTCACCCTTGTTATTCTGAGAGTCATGTCTGAAGGGGTTTGTACTTAGCCTAATTTACTGAATCATAGTAGGACAGGCCCTGGAACACCAGTAGCAAACTCAAAACCCATGGTTGAGACCCAGTGGCCCCTATCTGCTGCTTGGCCCACCAAATTGGGTATGACACCTTCTTTTTAACCTATTTTGATGCTCAAAAAGTATCCCCATACCACTGCTTTTTGAAAAACTATCACATAAATCTTGAGATGTTGGACTTTGGATACAAACACTAGTCACTACAGCACGCAATCATATCTCCCTGGATTTGTGAAACTAGTTTTCAGATATTACAGATATTACTCATACTTGTAGAACTGAGTTGGCCATCTGGCTTCAGTAAACTGGTGCCGGGCCTTTTTCTGCAGTCCTCGGCTGGAAAATATCCAATGCACACAGTACACACCCTTATGTGTACAGAGCATAGAAACTTTGGGATTATTTACTTGGATGACAAACACATTTTGCAATTTATCAGAAACTTTAGTTAATAAACATATTAAAGATACATGTTTATTTATAGACTGAGGCACAAGGCATCAAATATGATACAACAAAAAATGCATGCAGTTACTACAGTACTTGTGGGTTTGAGGCAGGGCCGGACAGGCCGTGGCGGGCATCAGGCATTTTCCTGGGAGGCTAGAAGGGTGGGGGCCGGTTTTGCAGAAGTGGGGGTTGGTTTTCTGTTACTGGGGGCCAGTTTTGCAGCGTTGCTGCAATATCGGCCCTCAGTAACAATAGCAGCAGTGCTTCTCAATTGCACACCCACCCACCATCCCCTGGGGAGGCGAGGGGGGGGTGAGGGGGAGGATTGGGGATACAAAATTGCCAGGGCTGATTTGGGTTCCCATTCCGGCCTTGGTTTGAGGAGATGGGAAGGGACATTTTATGAAGGGCAAGTTATACGCCTCTCCAAAACAAGCATTTGCAATGCAATAGGTCTCGCATTAGGAAAGTTTGAGCTATTGGTATTGTAAATGACCTTTTTTTTATTTACGTGTTGGTTTTGAAAATAGCTAAATTAATAGCTTTGTCATTTACAATGCCAATAGTTTTAACTTTCGCAAATGAGACACCTATAGCATTTGTAACGCAATATGTGTTGTATTTACAGGACTTAGATGTATTGATATTACAAATAACAATGGCTTGTAATTTTTTTAATAATTAATACGTAAAAAAAGGTTATTGTAAATTATAATGGCAATAGCTTAAACTTTTGTAAATAACTTTTGTGTAGATTATGTTCATTGTATTTTATTATGATGAAAATACAAGAACAGATCCACACACAGTCTGGTCATGCGCACATATCACACACTTGATATGACACGGTAATGTGAAAGTCTAAGGTAACATAAAAGGATTATCTAAGCCGCTAGCGAGAGTACTATTAGTTAGGCCCACCCTTCCCCTCTTGTGTTCCAATTGTTTGTTATGATTCTGTTGTATCTTAACAACTCAGCATCTTGTTCTGGAGTGTAGAATCCAGGGGACAGAGAGCAGGCAATTGCTGAGGAAGAAGGACCTCGGGGGACCAGCGAGACCTAAAAACTGTGAAGGTCCTTACTGCCATCAAACTAAATAAAAGTCATCAATGCAACCATTACAGTAACGGATTATAGAATACAAATTAAAAGCAAAGATAATTACAGCCTTCCCTGACTTTAAAAGATTTCAAAACGACAGTATACAAATTGTATGGGGGCTGTTGATGGGGAGGCAGGTTAGTAATGCTTATTAAAGTGGGGTTTAATGAAGAGGCATCTTAAGTCTCCATATCAAACTCAATAAAAATGACAAAGTGCCGTCATTACAAAAATCATGTTCAGCCAGCCTCTGGAAGGACCTCCTTGTTATGTCACCCTGTTTCACCCACCATCCAGCCACAGCATGTACAGGACACAAACAACATGAACAAGCATCAGCGATTTCAAACATGACCTGACAATCTGGAAGTCCTCTTGTAAACAGTGGGGACGGAGTGCTTTGCCAGTGAAGTGCGACCGCTTCGTATTTCACATTTTCCGTTCCGATTTATTTACTGGTCAAATCTTGCTGCCTAAATCAACATCTCTTCCCAGAACTCCTCCGAGCCTCTTATTAATGCCCTGACTTAGAGTGGGGACATCCAAAATTGTGTGCTTACTCCACTGAGGTGGCGGCAACAGATATATTTTAGTTCTTTAGTCCTTGTAAATGTCATATATACTCATATATTTGTTTGTACATTCTGTGTTTAATAATGTGTGCCTTTTGCCTGCGCTGTTTTGACTCTATGGCCTGCTAACTTTGTTCCATTTCTGTAACAGTTTCTCCTATGTAACGTAACTGGTTCTATTGTACAGTGTTCTGACACCTTCGGGTAAAGTTCGCGCTTTTTAAAAATGCATAAAATAAAATTAAAAAAGTGCATACCTTGTAGAATGCAACATAGGGCTGGACAAGCATCTCTTTCATCAAGAGGTCTTGTTCACGACAGACAGCCCTCCTGAAGCTGGAATTGGAAGCCGCCTGCTTTTCCGCATGTGCGCTATATAAAAATGCATAAATACATAAATAAATAAATACCGCCTTTGGGTAAAGTCTGCGCTATATAAAAATGCATAATTAACTAAATAAATAAATACCGCAAAACATCCTCGTTACTCTGCCGGCCTGCGACCAGGAAGTCAGGCAGGCCGGCGCGACAACAGGAAACAGGAAGTAGGAGGGCGGGAGCCTACCCCGCCTCCCACGGAAGAGCCGCGATTGGAGCCGTGCACCGGAGCAGGCAGGAGCCTACCCTGCGCCCCGGTGCCTAATGAGGGAAGACGAGTCCTGCTGCCGGGCCCTGCAGCTGAGGAGAGCCGGTGAGTGCGTTGCTGAGCTGCGGGCGGGCGGGCGGGGGGGGGGGAAGCATGTACGGGCGGGCGGGCGGGGGCGGCCTGTGTATGTGTGTGTGTGCGCGTGTGTGCGTGCGTGTGTGTGTGTGTATGTGTCTTGGAGTGCGTGTGTGTGACTGTGGGATAGGGGGTGTGTGTGTGAGCGAGTCGATGTGTACGGCACGGGACGCGGACGCGACGTGCGCGTTCGTGCAGACGAATCCAGGAGAGGAAATGCTAGTGCACCCTCTGGTCCGTCATTCCTCCCACAGTGATCGCTACTGGTCTCTAGCTGGATGCATCCTTACGGATGCTTTTCCAGCGAGACCCAAACACACTGTCACTCTGCATTCACTCTGCACTCACTGTCACTCTGCACTCATTCTGCACTCACTGTCACTCTGCACTCACTGTCACTCTGCACTCACTGTCACTCTGCACTCACTGTCACTCTGCACGCACTGTCACTCTGCACGCACTCTGCACTCACTGTCACTCTGCACGCACTCTGCACTCACTGTCACTCTGCACTCACTGTCACTCTGCACTCACTCTGCACTCACTGTCACTCTGCACTCACTGTCACTCTGCACGCACTCTGCACGCACTCTGCACTCACTGTCACTCTGCACTCACTGTCACTCTGCACTCACTGTCACTCTGCACTCACTGTCACTCTGCACTCACTGTCACTCTGCACGCACTGTCACTCTGCACGCACTGTCACTCTGCACGCACTGTCACTCTGCACGCAGTGTCACTCTGCACGCACTCTGCACTCACTGTCACTCTGCACGCACTCTGCACTCACTGTCACTCTGCACTCACTGTCACTCTGCACTCACTCTGCACTCACTGTCACTCTGCACTCACTGTCACTCTGCACTCACTGTCACTCTGCACTCACAGTCACTCTGCACTCACTGTCACTCTGCACTCACTGTCACTCTGCACTCACTGTCACTCTGCACTCACTGTCACTGCACTCACTCTGCACTCACTGTCACTCTGCACTCACTGTCACTCTGCACTCACTCTGCACTCACTGTCACTCTGCACTCACCGTGCACTCACTGTCACTCTGCACGCACTCTGCACTCACTGTTTCTGCACGCACTCTGCACTCACTGTCACTCTGCACTCACTGTTTCTGCACGCACTCTGCACTCACTGTCACTCTGCACTCACTGTCACTCTGCACTCACTGTCACTCTGCACTCACTGTCACTCTGCACTCACTGTCACTCCGCACTCACTGTCACTCTGCACTCACTCTGCACTCACTGTCACTCTGCACGCACTCTGCACTCACTGTCACTCTGCACGCACTCTGCACTCACTGTCACTCTGCATGCACTCTGCACTCACTGTTTCTGCACTCACTGTCACTCTGCACTCACTGTCACTCTGCACTCACTGTCACTCTCCACTCACTCTGCACTCACTGTCACTCTGCATTCACTCTGCACTCACTGTCACTCTGCACTCACTCTGCACTCACTGTCACTCTGCACTCACTGTCACTCTGCACGCACTCTGCACTCACTGTCACTCTGCACTCACTCTGCACTCACTGTCACTCTGCACTCACTGTCACTCTGCACTCACTGTCACTCTGCACTCACTCTGCACTCACTGTCACTCTGCACTCACTCTGCACTCACTGTCACTCTGCACTCACTGTCACTCTGCACGCACTCTGCACTCACTGTCACTCTGCACGCACTCTGCACTCACTGTTTCAGCACGCACTCTGCACTCACTGTCACTCTGCACTCACTGTCACTCTGCACTCACATTTCTATTATGATATAATGCGATTTTAAGTGATATAGTGCCGGCTCATACTATCGATTCAGTATATTATAAAGCGATGAATCCAACACTTTAGAATATTTCCGTTCCCCACGTGGCATGTCAAAAGCCTGGCATTTCTTGCCCACATCGATGCCGTGGCTGTCACAGCCTTCTGGGAAGCCGAACCTTTTGTTTCCCCGCCACAGAATGAGATCTGCATATTCAGTGGAATGCAGTCACATCACAGTTGCTGTTTTGGGGTGAGACGTGTTGCTAAACAGCTGCTGCTTTGTCTTGCTGTCCCAGAGGTCCCACGGGAGCGGGCCATTTTTCGGGTTGTGTTTTTTGGACACGCATGGGATACGCTGTGTAAAGGACGGATCTGAGGAGCGGCACGTACACGCGCAAAAATAAACAACATGGAGTGTAGGGGGTTTGGGAGTAGAGTGGGGGGTCGGTGTAAGTGGTGCTGGGTAATTAACATTGAGGGGGGTGCTAATAATGCAGGCTTTGAAGGGGACAAACGCAAACCAACAATCGCAAAAGTAGAAACTCTTCAGCAACACAAACCTCCCCAATACCCTCCTCAGGAAATAGAACGCTACTTAACATTTTGATGACCTGATCATTCTTACAGAGTGCAAGTATCCTTTTCTCTCACAATTACACTGTGATTACTATTCAACTGAATGATACTACTTTATCAACCTCACAAGGGGGAATGGTTGAATCGGCTATGCTGAGATTCATACCAGTGGCCTACGTGCAACCCTATTATCTCGGAATCCAGTGTTTAATCCGGCAAATTATTTTACTGTGAAATTCTGCTACAAATATGATATCAATTCGTGGCACTACCGATATGAACTGCAATTCAATAGATGTTCTCTATTTTAAATGCACACTGCCTTCTGAGGCGTGCTTTAGGGACTAAATAAATGGAAGAAGATTCATACATGCGATTTTGGCCTCATTACTGAAAATATTGGGGGATGCAAAAAGACTAGCAGCGCACACGGCTATATAGCATAGGTGGTTACCATTTCCGGATGTTTACATTTTAGAGAGCGGTGTTGGCAACAATTAGAATTAACAATTGAAACCCAATAATTAACAAGCAGAACATGTGCCAGTTTACAAATAATACAATGTTCACAACTTCGCTTAAAAAGTGATTCTGTATACCTTCAGTTCTCATTCCCAAAAGAGCATCTAAAACTAAAGGTAGCAAATTTACTATCAGCTGTCCAGTCACCAGTGTACACAACGACTTCACACGCTGGCCAATACACTTGGATGTCCGCTATCCCGAAGTCCCGTACCTGAAACTGCTCGATGGCCTTGAGCGGCTCTGTGCAATTGGATAGGGTGTCTTTAAGATCGTCTCCGTTAGCTACACCCAGGTCCTGCAGCCCGGAAAACACTCTACGCGTCCGAAGGGCTCCAGCACCCGTCCCGGTCAATTCGCTTCCGAGGCTGCCCGTAAACCTTCTTTCAATGCACTGAGTCTAGATCGCCGCTCTCAAACAAGCGACTTCCGGTGTACACCAGACTAATTCTTCCCCTAACTCCTGATTCGAGCCCCAGGTTCCGGTTGTAGGTCTCCATAGGAAAGACTACGTTACATAAAATGAAAAGCTGTGTAATAGACGTGAACGAATCACGTAAATCTAAAGAACAAGTACATCTTTTAGGCCTGCCAACTTAATCTAATTACATTTTTTCCCCACTTCAGTGCCTGAATAAAGTAATTGAGAACTGAAAAGTGTTGCATTACCTTTGCAGACAGTTACATGTGGAGACTGCGTTATAACACCCAGTTCAGCAGTAGAATTCTCCTGCGACCAGGAAGTCAGGCAGGCCGGGGGCGGTACTGCGGGACACCTCTGTGACGTCTTTCCCGGGCCGCGCTCTGATTGGCTGCTGGCCCGGGACCTGACGTGCAACCAGGAAGAGGAGCCGGCAGCAGGAAGTGGCGTGAGCATTGCGGCCCCGGGGCTCCCGTGACCAGGAAGGAGCCCTGGATACTGTTTCCCTTAAAGTCCCGGTCCCGAGATGGGGGACCGGGTGAAGACCCGCGGGGCGAAGCGGGCGCACTGAGGAGGCGGGGCTCCCATGTGGAGAGAGAGTCCCGCGTGATGTGGGGAGAGCCTGCAGCTGCGGAGGAAGGGAAGGAGCCTGGAGACCCGGGGAGCGCCTGCCAGACACCGGTGAGTGGAGCCGGGAGGAGAGGGGCTGGTGTGTGTGGAGGGGTCTCTGTGTATGCGTGTAGGTGCGGCGGCGACGGGGGTGTGTGTGCCTGTGTATGGATGTGTATGTGCGCATGCGTGAGTGGCGGTGTGGCTGTGTATGTGCGCATGCGTGAGTGGCGGTGCGCGTGCAGGCAGTGAAATGCAAGCAAAGCTCGTACACCTTCTCGTCCTTCCTTCCCTCGAGACAGATAACTATAAGTCTCCGACCCTGGACGCATCTTTTGGATGCTCATTCCAGGGCGAGACCTAAAAAAATAATGGCTGGAATTGCGCTGATGGGCTCAGGTATCAAGAGGAGGTTACAACAAGTGAAAAACAACAGGGACTTCGTTCCCCAGCTGAGTGGCGGGTTTCTGTGTCTTGATACAACAGAATACAGCTCATAGGTTACTGATTCGCTGGCAGTCTACTCAAGTGGCGCCGTGAACCCCCTGCCTTAGCAGCTTCAGTGGAAGTAGCCGCTGAAAGTAATTCGTTCTACATTGGCCTCTCTGCAGGGCTGCAGACAAAAACCTATAAAACGCTCCAGGGGAAAAGAAAGGCAGACCTAGGAGGTGGGGGTCCAGCACTGCTATGTGAGCCACTTTCAATAAAAAGGAGAGAAAGAAATGACGTGAACAAATAAAAATGTACAGAGCTAGCAGAAAATTGTGTTGGAGAGAGAAAGGCAAGTAAGAAAAAATAATGTGTGAAAAGAAAGAATCGTGGTTGCTTGAAACTGGACAAGTGGAAGACTGAAGGTAGAAAGGGTGAAAGTAATGCAAGGTGGAAAGAAGGAAGGAAATATAGAAGCAAGGAAAGAAAAAAGGCAAAGTGAAATGAATGGTGGGTGACAAGAAAAAAAGGATGAGAATGTTAGGATGGATGCTTGAAAGAAATGATGGATAGAAGGGTGAAAGGATGAGCTGGTGAGAGGACGGAATAAAGGGAGAAAGGAATGATTGAAGGGTGGATAGGCGGACAGAAGAGTGAAAGGAAGAATCATTAGAACCAGGCGCACAATGCCCATTGGGCTCAAAGGGCTTCAGCCCCCCTGTCGTGTGTGTCAGCCCGGCTGAGACAGCTTCCCGGTCACACACACAGCCGCACCCGAGTACTTCACGGGTCTTTAAAAGGCCATTTACTTGCTAACGAGGCTTTTTTGTGTTTTCACCCCTTCTTAGAGCCCCGGCATCTCCACTCTGCATATTGCTGGAAGAATCAGACCCCCCCTCAAGTTTTTAGTAGTCCCCCCCCCGTAATTTGGCTCTAGTAGCACCTCTGATCGGAACAGTCACAGGATGATAGATCTGTGTGTGAAGTGAATGGCTATTTGATGGATTGCTGGATTGAAAACTGAAAAAAATGGAAAGGTGAATGGATAAGTAAAAGGACTGATGAATATATGAATAGATGGGTGGAATTTCAACGAATGGTTAGAATAATAAAAAGATCGATAGAAGGATGGAAGGACAGTGGATGTGTGGATGGGTCACAGGATAAATGGATAGATAAGTGCATGTAAGGGTGAAGGTAACAATTATTGGAAGTTCCAGGCATGCTTTCTTTGCTCACTGGGTGTCAATAGAAATTTGATTTAAAATGGGAGGGGGCATTTTAATTTTCTGGTTACCACCCCTTTCCTGTGTAGCTTGTTTCCTACTTGGAATGTGCACAGAAATAATTAGTGTCCCAAAGACAGAGAAGGAAAAAATCTGTTTTTGTTGACCTAATTTCTCACATGAAGAATGCATACTCCAGTTATGATAATGTGGTGTTCAGAGGGGAGTAGCGCTGGTGATACCACAAGGGCGATGTCAAGCGCTTCCATCTTAGCCCTTGATTTTTATATGTTCAACATTTGGAAATATTGAGATAATATAGAACAGCCATTAAGCCTTCAAAAAGGAAGAGTCAGAAGAACCCCTAGGTAAGAACATAAGAGATGGAGCCAGCCTTTAAAATGGGCGAGTTTTCACACCAACCAGGCGAACAGGAAGTATCTCCACAGCAGCCATTGCTAAACAGTACGACAAGTCTACTGGTTCTACCACGATGTTCTGTTTGTTACTGGATATGTAGAAGTTCAGTGTTCACCAATTATGTGGCCTCTTGGCGTTTTGTCCAGACATCTGTCTGCAGTTGTGATCATTCCAGTGCAAGTTCTCCACATGGAGATTTTAGTATTAACCACTGTGGTCTGGTTGGCTTACAGAGTTTGGGCTGTCCTCATTGTGGTGTTCTATAAAGGGGGCGTGTTTGAAACCATTTATCCTAATCCATGTGAATGTCATATGTGTGGTAGTCTGTTTCTGCTTGATGCTTCAGAGTGGGTCCCGGGTTTTGAGGCCGTCCGCAAAACCCATCTCAACTGTGTGGTCGGAGTGGGGCAGTGGGCCTTAAGCCCTTCAAAAATGACTTGGCGGTTATGTGTTCGATTCCTGCTAGTGCACTGTTTGTGGATCAGCTGCTTCTATTCTTGAGTGTATTGTTCATGATCAGGATTCTACTGGAACCACGCTATTCTGGGTTCTTGTTTCCATGATTCCTTGTAGTTCTGTTCAGGGGTACATCCTCCATATTCTTGTGTCTGATGGTTCCTGACCCAGTGATTTTCAGTTACAAAGCCCTTGTGTCCCTGTGTGCCCTGTACTTGCCTCTGTGGTTCCGCTTGAATTCCCTGGGGCACCAAAGTTGGATCTGAGTTTTGGTTTAACCAATGCCTTCCGTTACCTGGTTCCCCCACATAGACAGGCAATCAGACAAGTAAGCACATTACCAGGGATAGCTCTGTTGCCTGTAACTGACATGGGATAGCCCTGCTGTTTAGCTCAGCTTCGCTGACTGCTTTCTGGCTGAGCGAAATATCAGCAATCAGTGTAAGGGATTGATTGACCAAAGGTGAGGAGTGGCTAGACTGCCTTTGACCAGTGAGGTCAACTCAGTTGAGTCCACCTGCTTTTTTCAATTGCGGAAAATTAAAAAGATCAGTCAGATACTCACTCGATCAGCTCTGACACAGGTAGTAAGAGCACTGGTGTTGTCCCATTTAGATTACGCAAATGCCATCTACCTTGGTCTGCCTGTCACCCTTAGTAGACGTCTGCAGATGGCACAAAACCAGGCGGCTCGACTTATACATCGCCTCCCACGATGGCAGTCAGCAAGACCTCTGTTGAGGCAACTCCACTGGCTTCCGATTCAGCATCGTGTTACCTTTAAAACAACCTGTATAATTTTTAAATCCCTACACACTTGCAGTCCTCAGTTCATTCAGAAACTTCTGCTCAGATACACCCCCTCTCGCAGCCTTCGGTCTGCTTCCCAAATTCTCCTGACTGTTCCTCGTTACAAGCTATCGCACAAGGGAGGCCGTAGGTTCGCCACCCTTGCTCCCAAGTTGTGGAACTCTCTCCCCTTGGAAATTTGTTCCTGCACTGCTCTCCTTCCATTCAGGAAGTTTTTAAAGACATGGCTGTTTACCCAGGCTACGGCCTAGTGCTTGTGGTCTTCTTTGTAGAGTTAGTGTCCTGTTGGTCAACGCCATGAAACCCTTGGGTGTGCGAGCGTTTTATAAAACTTTGATAAGATAAGATAAGAAGTGAGGGATAGATGCACTGACTGTGGGAAATGAAGAGTAGTTCTGCTATTCATTGGATTTAGTGAAATGGAGGAAAGGAATATGCGCACACAGTGATATCCAGGAGTCCCTTAACCGAACTGCTAGATGTATTCTGATGTCTTTCCAAAATAGTCCATGATACAGAACTTTTCATCTGTAGGACTTAAATTGAAACTAAAGAATTCCTCCACAGTAAAGAGACTGTTATATCTGGGACTGTCTGGGCTAAGGGGATAAGCACCCGGGTACAGAGACCAGTTGTAGAAATGAGAAGACTCTGACGTTTGCCACAGGGTACAACACTTTCATCTTTAGGGTGATAGATACAGAGTGTGCAATCTTTAGGAAGGTAAGTTCTCAGGAGAAATGCACTGTGAAGAACGAGCTGTTATCTCTAGGAATGTTTGGTCTCTGCGGTTTGGTACATAAATGAAAGGCTTCTCATGTGTAAGGCTCAAGCGATACAGCATCTCAAACATCTAAAACTGTCTGGACTCTGGAGAGTGGTACTACGATAAAGGCTCTGTCCCATTGATATAGAGGCATTGGGGTATTGGTAGCACACAGAGCAGTTTACCTCAAGGGGAGGGTGTGCTCATTGGATTAACGCAATTGTTTGAAAATATATATTTAGTTTGGTTTTAATGCAATAACAGTATGCAACATGTTGAAAAAGAATAAGCCAGCAGGAAGCATATATACACTTCTCAGCACCAGTTAAAAAATAAAGAGAAAACAAAATAATTTAACACTTAAGTAATACCTACAGAATTGAATAGAGCCCTGTTCTTAAGAAGTAAACTTGGGTTTTGAAATCTCATGCCACACAATCATCGCCAGAAAAAAAGTTGCCATTAATCTGGGGCAGCCCTAGCCGATAAGCATGTTCAAAATATTTGACCGGGTATACCTTCGGCCTTAAGGTGGGACTGGATCCTACATCTGTAGCTGTTTTAGTAAGGAGGTTTGAGATCTGCTTCTGCACATGCAGGGGGTGTTTGGGGTGCTTCAGCCCCCTAATAAATGTATTATTTAATAAATAGTTGGGAACAGGAGCTTTCATACTGGTATGGCACGGCGTCTATCAGATTTCACTTGGAATTTATATATACTCACACCTGCACTATTGTCTCAGTTTTGAAGGCCTGAAAAGATGGTTATTTTACAAAATACTGTGCTTTAAGTACCCTCACAATCCGCACTCCTTTCTCTTTTGACAGGCCCTTAAGCCCCCATCAGGGGCGCAACCAGACCCAAACTCGGGCTGGGGGCTAATACTAAACAGGTGTGGTTGGGCTACCATTTTGCACACTGGGGGCAGAGACAGTATTAGAATACATATTTGGAAGGCCAAAAGGTTGGGTTTAACCGCTTCCGCGCTACCGCGTTTTCCCGCTGTGCGCGGGAATTTAAAAAATGGCTTGTTTATTACAAAGCCAGCTCGTCATCCGCGTAGCGCAGGTAACGCCCATGACGAGCTGGCTTTGTCATTAGCGCGGAAGGGGTTAATGTGCTAATGGATGAAAAATGCATATGTGCTGGGCAGTTCTTTCCTGCTTTGTCACATTAAAGCCACATCTTTTGTTTTCTCTAATGCATTACCCTGAAACACCGAGCACTGCTGGAGGAATCACTGACATAATATCGAATTCACAAATATAGAATTACCAAAATATCGAAGAAAAAATTTAGAATCCAAAAATATCGAATTCCTATCTACAAACAGGTAAGTACAAAAATATTGAATCAAAAAAATAGTTTTAAAAAATATAGTTAGTCAAAATATCGATTTTTTTTAAATGTCTTAAAAGTAATTTAGAATTAATGAAATAATAAATATAACATTTACTGTTACCACTCCAGTGAGTGCAACAGTAGGGAAAGCGTTGGATAGCGTAGGGGTAAAAATTATTATTCCCACTCCAGAGAGTGCAACAGTAGGGAAAGCGTTGGATAGCGTAGGGGTAAAAATTACTATTCCCACTCCAGAGAGTGCAACAGTAGGGAAAGCATGGATAGCGTAGGGGTAAAAATTACTATTCCTACTCCAGAGAGGGCAACAGTAGGAAAAGCGGTGGATAGCGTAGGGGTAAAAATTACTACTCGATATTAAATTACGTACCTTCAATTCGATATTTGTCACCACTATATGCTGTCCATTCAATATTTTGTCCATTCTATATTTTGACTTCGATATTTTGATAATTCTATATTTTGAATTCGATATTTTGTCTCGTTACCCTGCTGGAGGTCAGAGCAGGGCCGGACTGGGAACTGAAAGCAGCCCTGGCAAATTTCGACAGACCAGCCCCCGTAAGGTGCATAACTAGCGAGCGCAACTAGAGAGCCGACCACTGCTAGGGAGTTTGGGGGTTCTCCCCCCAAGAAAAGTTTGGAGAGAGCAAGGCCAAAACAATGAATTTTTCAACAGCTTTTCTTATGCAACTAGCAACCATTGACAAAGCAAATAGCTAGTTGTAGGTATAATGTAACTTGATGCACTATATATCTGGATACAATGACAGAACCAGCAAAATTCCAGTTGGGCAGCACACTATGCTAAGCACAGATGTTTAGCTTTCGTGTTTTTAAACCACACAATTAATTACATCAGCCAAGCTCCTTTGAAAGACCCGTTTTTTCATCCCACTGAAAGCCCTGCCTGACAGGCCAAATCAGATGACTCTTTGCTTGTCCCTGAACCAGAGAGTGAAAAGCACAGGGTCAGGGTCACTCATTACTTGCTGATTGGTAAGGTGATGTGCAGCCAGGTCACGAGTTAGATAGATCCAATTTGAACTGAAAAGACCAGCAGGCTGTTACCAAGGATTGGGTGGTTTATTGGTCCTCATTCAGTATCTCTCTTTACCTGTGTGTTTTTTGGGGGATGTCCTGTGGTAGCTGTCACAACACTTATTTCAACGTGCTCCTAAAACCATTCCTTCGTATCCTTTGCACATGTCCCACTACAAATCCCCCCTTTACTACCCCAAATCCCCCCTTTACTACCCTAGCATCTCTCATCTAGGTTCATATTTCCTCTCTATTAATCTTTACGTTAAATAGGATTTATATTTCACACTGCCCTCTCTGAATCATTTATAATCATTTATTCAGAGCCCATTTTGAACAACAATATGAGTTCCTTTCAAAATAATTGGACCAATGCATGCTTTTATCGAGTCACCCATCTACCGCCCTTACCCCACTTTTCTCGCTTTTGCACTCCCTCTGAATGTTCTTTCTTTGCCCTTCTCCCAGCCTCTTACTCTTGAATCACACCAACCTCTCCCCGACTCTTGAATCACACCAACCTCGCCCCTTACCTGCTTTTTCGCCCATTGGTCTTTATATAAGCTGCCAGCACAGCACGCGCCTCTGTACATTAATATGTTTTTGCCCAATCATGACCGTACAACATTACAACCTTTTTTATTACTTACTTTAGTTTATACTGTGGTGTCTGGTGTGGATTGTGTGGGAGGACTCAGAGGCTTGCTCAGGACTTTGCTGGTTCTCGAGGAGAACATGCGCACCACTACCTACTGTGCTGCAGGGTAGGAGAGGGCGTGGATAATTGGTCCGTGATCTGCGCACCCTCCCCAAGTTCACCCTTTCCTTGCGCTATCATTGGCAGGGGGGTGCTCTGGTCCTCAAAGGTGTGCCTGCAGTGCCTACAAGGATGCGCCGAAAGTGTATGTGCATTGTTGTTTGAATGTAGTAGTGTGTGTGCGATCTGAACTGCTTTTGTGCTGCGAATGAAAAGAAGCTTTTCCTTGCACGGAGATCAGAGTGCAGAGAAGTACACTGTCAGGTACAGTGGCCTTCTGATTTTGTTACTGGTGCTGATTTTGCTATAAAAAAAAAAGGCCCCCTGTGACAAAACCAGCCTCCCACCCTTCCGGCCTACCGGGGGTTTGCCCGGTGCCCGGCATCACCAGTCCGGCCCTGAGTCAGAGACTGTTCCACAGACCCGCAAGCTTTTGATGATTGTAAGATGGTTGGCACCAAGCAAGTCCAAGCACTGAAGGGTAACTGGTAAAGTGTCTTTTCTGATTAAAAGTAGCATAAACTGCATAATGATAAAAGGCTTCCAGGGAACAAGAAGTTGTGTGGGTAGCAAATCTCCCAATGTGCCCAAGAAAGTGCCACAACAGATATTGAGAAGTAGGCTTGAGGTATGAAAAATAAACCAGGATAAAGAAAATTGTGGAGGGCTTCTATCTGACAGTGCCAATATTAGGTGGCCTCACCAGCAGCTAAAAAGGAAGGAGTACCCACATAGAAAAATAACCTGGATACCTGTTCACAATCTACAAACATGAATGTGTTGGTATTTCTATAGCATGGACCTAACCCAAGAGGAACAGAGCATTGCACATTATGGGATGTGATGGAAAATGATGCAATATTGTATTCATCAAGAGGTAGCTTAAATCTTGTTGTTACACACACTAGTATCTTACACATTAAAATTTTAGGCACATTGTAATTAAGGGATTTCCTAACCTGGACACAGTTCAGTCAATGCCAAGCTGGATTCAAACCAAGGTCCTCAGATGGACAGCTTAGCCACTAGACCACATCTCCTTCCTTAGTCTATTTAATAGAACTTTCTGAAAAAGCTTCAAACTTTTAATTTCACCACTCTTTGTGAACACGCATTTTCTGTTAATGTTTCAAAATAGCCATTAGGCTGCATTCCTCATGCTGTCTAGTGAGTAGACAGAATGCACCTTATTTTGGGATTTATGTGTTATGGGTAGCAACTAATAGAGTTATCTCTTGTTTAAGATTGAGGTTTATCTATTTGCATATACACAATGGTTTAAACTTAAGTACATAAAGAGCCTACATAAAGGATAACTGTGTAATCTGGTCCAACATTATTATTCTCGTGATATCTTTGGCCCTGTAGTTTGTAAATGTCACCAGAAGCCTGAGATGGCAATGACAAGGTACCCATTATGCATTTGTATATTACAAGCTATTTTATTCAAAGTGCATCTGACAATGAGCACTGATTGGAATAAACATGTTGATGTTTTGTTTACCTCTCACAAATAAACTCTTGTTAAAACAATAGGCAATGGTGAGTTCAGTTTATTTATATGAATCTTTGACTGCAGACTTTACAGCATAATTATGGATTTACTGAATTTGCCACATAATTTACAAAATATTCAGTTTCACCCAAATTGTTGTTTCTAGGTCAGCCGGATGAAAATAATGCTGCCAGTCAAAGTGCCACATAATTTGTATTTTTTGACACATACTATAAAGATAACCTTGGTCTTCTAAACTGCATAATCCTATAAGCTTGGACAATGTAAAAACTATGCATAGTGGTTTGGGGACTACCATTATCTCGACAAAATCTGTATTTCACACGTAATTGTGAAATATTTTTCATGGTGCCTTAAAAAATACATGGGTTTTATACCACTACTTTTTGTCCAATAGAAGCACCAAAACATGTAATACACACATTTTTACTCAAAGATGTAATGACTTCTCAATAATATCTATTGTACCTATCCGTCTGGATCAGCGATTGTGGTGGGGATGAGTATCTTTCTTAATGTGGTATTGTCTGTTATCTACCGTAGTGTTGAGTTTCCTTCATTTGCTCCTGGGGTGCCAGTATTTCCCCATCATAGTGGGCCTCAGCAAAAGTGGCCTCACTTGTTTTCAGGTGTGTTTCACCAGTGTAAACTAATCTGTGCACTTTTTTATCCTCCTCCTTTAATAAAATTGCGCTAAAGCAGTGTTTTGCAGAAAGGCATTATGCAAATGTGGGCCGCTTTTTTTTAGCGTGCCCAGGCCGATTTTTAATCCAATTCCAACCGTGGCCATGCCTATGGCAATTGTTTTTAGACGATTTACTGTTTTGTAGTGCCTAATTTGAAAATAAAACAAGCACTGGTAAAGTCTAGGTCGGGCCTTGACAACTCTGTGTTTTTTTTAGTTACTGATTTATTTTTGCGGAATTTTGCAATACAAATTGAAAGTTTAAAAGTAATTAACAACTAAAAAGAAGACCATGGTTATTGTTGGAGAGGCAGCGGGCGAGGCGACTCATGAACAGCTCACCCAGCCTGTTGGACAGGCCCCACGAAGGGCTCGCTCCCTCCCCGCATGACAGGGCCCAGACATCGGCTCTCCGGGTGCTACCCGCAGAAGCAACCCGCAACCCGTCCCCCTCCGGGACGCCGGCTCCCGGATCTCTCTGTGCCACGGGCCCAGGCCCCCGTCAACCCCATTGCCCGGCCCAGCCGACATCTTGGACACTGCACCACGCGGCCGCGTGGCCTCGGCTCGACCCCCAACCCTGGGCCTGGCCGGGCCCAGACATCCCGGCACCACCATCCATCCAGGAGGTGAACGGACCACTTGGCAGGTTAATGGGAGAAAGAAGTGTCGATGGCTCTCCCCCGCCAGGTGCCGATCGCCCCCAGCCTCCCCGGGTGCTGGCTCCACCCCCCTGCTGGGTGTCTGGACTCCCTCATCCCGGACCTCCCGACCTCCCAGTGCGAGGGTCCGGACATCAAAGGGCGCCAGACCTATAACTGAGGCAGCCCCAGAGCAGGAAGGCAGTTGTATCCTGGAGTCGAGAGACACCGAGAAGAACTCATCCTTGACGGACTGCTGGCGCTGCCGCAGCCCTGCCTGGTGAACTATCGTCCTGCCTGCTGGCGCTGCCGCGGCCCTGCCTTGTGAACTATTGTCCTGCCTGCTGGCGCTGCCGCGGCCTTCTGCACCGTTCATCCTCGTGGGACCTGCTGGCGCTACCGCGGCCCGTTGTAACCGTCATCCTCGCTGGGACCTGCTGGCGCTGCCGCGGCCCGTTGCCACCTACGACCTCTTCGGGACCTGCTGGCGCAGCCGCGGTCTGACCCGTCCGAACGCCGAGCTCGAGGATTGTGAGCTACCACCGTTTCACCTCAGTACCTGTAGGTACCAAGACTGTCCCGCTACCCCCTTCCCCTAATAGAGACTAGAATTGAGAGGAACATCGTGTCCTGATCTCCTTGTATCGTACCACCTTACTCAAAGAATTGCCTATAAAAGGTGTTAAGCTGACCTTCGTGTGGTGTCCATCTGTGGGGGGGAAGTTACTTGTCTGTACGATCGCTGGAGACGGCCCTCACCGGAGGCCTCTCCCCTTGTGCTCGGCCGACCCTCCAGGTCCCCGTCTAACATTGGTGGCCAGCGGCGCGATCCGAACCAACGCGTACCGTACAGAGAGTAACTTACCCTACGACTAATCCACAATGACGACCAGAGAGAGCGGATCTGCAGAGAAATTCCAGATGGAAAAACTGGAAGAGTACAACCACCGAGAGCTAAAACAATTTTGCATAGAACTAGGCATTGCTACCACCGGTCTGAGCACGAAAGAGGACTTCAAACACGCCCTAGAATCCTGGGCAGAGACAAATACCGCCGGACCCCGGGACCTCGAAGCCCCGGAAACAAACACCACCCTGACAGAAGAAAGGAGAACGGATCTCTCCCGGGAAGAGATACGAGAACGAGAGAAAAATAGACTTCACGAGTTAGAGCTGGCACGGCTCAAATTAGACGGAGAATTGAAACTGGCAGAACAAAAGATGAACTTAGAACACTTACGGCTCCAAGAAGAGCGAGAGGAGAAGCAGAGACAGAGAGAACTCGAAGAAAAAAGACTGACATACGAACACGAGTGCAAGCTAGCGGAGATAGAGATGCGCAAACAGAACAAAGACCTAGGGGTGCCCGAGCAACCGCGCCCCCCAGGTACTACCGAACAGAAGGTCCACATCCCCAAAGATGTGGTCCGGGAATATGTCCGGAACGACGACATACAGCAGTGGTTCAAGGCCTGTGAGATCGCCATGACTGCCCACCGGATCGCTCGAAGTGACTGGGGAGCCGGTCTATGGGGGAGATTCGTCAATGAAGGCCGTGATGCCCTGCTGCAGCTTCCGGACCATCAAATGACGTCCTATGACCACATGAAGGCCGCCCTCCTCAGTCGATATGGGCTGACGTCCGAGATGTACCGCCAGAGGTTCCGCAACTGCACCCGCATCCCGGGTACAACCTGGATAGAATATGTGAACTATTTCAGCCGAGCTTTCGAGGGATGGATCAAGGGTAGCAACGTAACCACCTACGAACAGCTCTTCAACCTCATTGTGTGGGAGCACCTCTCCAACAACTGCTTCGTCGAGCTCAGGCAGCACCTCCTCGACAGTAAATTGACTGACCCACGGCAGCTCGCCGCCGAGGCTGACCGATGGGAGAGCACCCGAGTGGCCCGAAGTGGGCCCAATGAGCAGAACAGACCCCACCAAGGTCATCATCGTCCCCGAGGAGGAGGAGGAGGCCCGGGCCGGGGCAGAGACGCCGTCCCGGCCGCTCCCGCGAACTACACCCCGCCCCCGGCCGGCCGGGGCAACCCCCCGATGCGCCCGGGGTTCCGAGCCAACATCACGTGTCATCGATGCCAGCGAGTCGGCCACTATGCCAGTGACCCGACCTGCCCAAAGAACCAGACCCCCGGGCCCCGCCAGGTGGCTGCCGCCGCCCTAGGAGAAGGGCAAGTCTCCGAGGAGCCTGAAGATTACGAGCAGGAGCAGCCCGAGTGGGAACCTGCCGCCATGACCCTGGCCTGCCTCGGGGGGAGAGACCTGATCCCGCGGGCTCCCCTACCAGCCAACACCAGGAAGTACAGCCAGTGGGTGAACATAAATGGGCGTAAGGCCGATGCCCTGCGTGACACAGGGGCCAGTGTGACGGCCGTCCGTTGTCACCTGGTGACCCCAGAACAAATCCTGCCAAATGTTCTTTGCCCCGTCCGATCGTCCGACAATTCGGAGAGCCTGTGTCGGATGGCCTGCGTCCCCTTCGAATGGGGAGGAGTGTCCGGGATGCTAAAAGTGACTGTCCGCGACGATGCCCCCGTGGACTGCCTCCTGGGGAACGATCTCGAGAGCTCCCCGTGGGCAGCCGTTGAAAGAAGAGAGCACCTGGGGATGTTAGGCCTCCCGGGCTGGGCGTGCGTAACAACCCGGTCCATGGCCGCCGACACCATCCTTAGATCTGAAGAACCCGCATGGCCAGCACCTCCTCCCCCGATCGCTCCGGAGGAAGACTCCATCCCTACCGACACCCCGGAACAGACCCAAGAAGAGCCCGCTCAGCCCCAAGACCTTCCGGACCTGGCTCAGTGGCATCAGGAAGGGGGGCCCACCCAAGAACAATTCCGGCAAGAGCAAAAGACCTGTCCCTCCCTCGAGGGACTGCGACAGCAAGCGCTCGCCCAGAGCGCGGGAGACACCGCAGGGGCCCACTGGATCTATTGGGACAATGACCTGCTGTACAGCGAACAAAGAGTAGCGGAGCTGGGGACCAGTCGGGTGCTGGTGGTGCCCCTCCGCTTCAGAGACTTCCTTTTGAACCTGGCCCATGATGTCCCCCTGGCTGGACACTTGGGGCAAGACAAAACATACAACCGCCTGGTGACTCACTTTTACTGGCCTAGGATGAGAAATGACGTCTCCAACCACTGCCGGTCCTGCCCGACCTGCCAGGCCAGCGGGAAGAGCGGCCGCAAACTCAAGGCCCCCCTGCAACCATTCCCCGTGGTGACCACCCCGTTCGAAAGGGTGGGAATAGACATTGTGGGGCCCCTGGACCCCCGAACAGCACAAGGGCATCGCTTCATCCTGGTCCTGGTGGACCACGCCACCCGCTATCCTGAGGCGGTTCCCCTTCGAACTGTAACAGCACCAGTGGTAGGGCGAGCCTTAATGGGGATCTTCTCTCGCGTGGGCTTCCCCAGGGAGGTCGTCAGTGACAGGGGCACGAACTTTATTTCAAAATATATGAAATCCCTATGGCAACAGTGCGGAGTCACCTACCGATTCACAACCCCCTATCACCCGCAAGGAAACGGACTGGTCGAGCGGTTCAACCGCACTCTCAAGGGGATGATCATGGGGCTGGAAGAACCCCTACGCCGCCAGTGGGACGTGCTACTACCGTGCCTCCTCTTCGCCTACCGAGAAGTCCCCCAGAAGTCCCTCGGCTTCAGCCCCTTCGAACTCCTGTACGGACACCCTGTTCGTGGGCCTCTCAGCCTAGTTAAGGAGGAGTGGGAAATGGCCCCCCTGAAGACCCCTCCAGACGTCTACAAGTACCTCCTGACCCTCCGTAATCAGACCCGGCGATTCAGAGAGCTCGCCAAAGCCAATCTTGAGGCCAGTCAGGAGGACATGAAGAAGTGGTACGATCAACATGCCTCCCCATCGAATTCGAGCCTGGCCAGCAGGTGTGGGTGATGTCCCCCATCGAACCCTGTGCCTTACAGGACAAGTGGACGGGGCCCTTCAAGGTGATCGAGCGTAAGAGCCCCGTCACCTACCTCATCGACATGGAATCCCCCCGGAACCCCCTCCGGGTCCTCCACGCCAACAGACTCAAACCCCACTTCGTGCGCTCGGAGCTCAGCCTGCTGATGGCCACAGACAGTGGAGCTGAAGAGGACTCCGAGCCGCTCCCTGACCTGCTGGGGACCGGGGAACAAGATGGTTCAGTGGACGGGGTCCAACTCTCCGAGGCCCTGACCCCGGAGCAGCGCCAAGACTATCGGGCCCTCCTGCTGCAATTTGCACGCCTATTCTCCCTCACACCCGGGGTCACCCCCTGGTGCCTGCACGACGTGGACACCGGCGACAGTCCCCCTATCCGACACCGGCCGTACCGAGTACCAGAGCGGGTACGCACCTGCATCCAAGAAGAAGTCTCCAAGATGCTCGCCCTCGGAGTCATCGAACCCTCGGACAGCCCCTGGGCCAGCCCGGTTGTACTGGTCCCCAAAGCTGCGGCCCCGGGCACCACACCCGAGCTCCGGTTCTGCGTCGACTATCGGGGTCTGAACGCTGTCACCCGAACCGACGCTCACCCCATCCCCCGAGCCGACGAGTTAGTTGACCGCATGGGGGCGGCCCGCTACCTAAGCATCTTCGACCTGACGGCGGGCTACTGGCAGATCAGCCTCACCCCCAGGGCACAAGAACGATCCGCTTTCTCCACCCCGGATGGACACTACCAGTTCAGAGTGATGCCCTTCGGCATGAAAAACGCTCCAGCCACGTTTCAACGACTTGTGAACCAGGTATTGGCGGGCCTCGAGGAGTTCAGCGCCGCCTACCTGGACGACATCGCGGTGTATAGCCGCCACTGGTCAGACCACCTCCGCCACCTCCGAGGGGTCCTGCAGGCCCTCCAACAGGCCGGCCTCACAATCAAGGCCAGCAAGTGCCAAATAGGCCAGGGGTCCGTGACCTACCTCGGACACCAAGTGGGGAGCGGTCTGGTGGCCCCCCTCCAGCTCAAGATCGCTGCCATCCAGTCCTGGCGGCCCCCCGTAACTCAAACCGAGGGCCGAGCTTTCTTGGGGCTCACCGGATACTATCGGCGGTTCGTGAAGGACTATGGCAGCATTGTTCGGCCCCTCACGGAACTCACATCCAAGACCAACCCAAAAACCGTCAACTGGACTCCCGACTGTCAAGCGGCCTTCGAGAGGCTGAAAGCCGCCATGTGCACCGCTCCTGTGCTCCAGGCCCCCAACTACAGCCGTGAGTTCATCGTCCAGACGGATGCCTCAGACCATGGCATCGGGGCCGTCCTCTCCCAACTGAACCCTGAGGGAGTCGACCAACCAGTGGCCTTCCTCAGCAGACGCCTCCTGCCCCGAGAACAGCGCTGGAGCACCATTGAGCGAGAGGCCTTCGCAGTAGTATGGGCCCTCAAGAAGCTCCGGCCTTACCGCTTCAGAACCCACTTCCGGGTACAAACAGATCATCGGCCCCTGCAATGGCTAATGCAAATGCGGGGAGAGAACCCCAAACTATTGCGATGGTCCATCTCCCTGCAGGGGATGGACTTCACTGTGGAGCATCGCCCTGGCCAAGACCACGCCAACGCGGACGGCCTGTCCCGCTTTTTCCGCCTCGACGAGGAGAGTCCCCAAGAGGATGGGTGACTCTCCCCGCCTTCAGCTGGGGGGGACGCATGTAGGACAGGCCCCACGAAGGGCTCGCTCCCTCCCCGCATGACAGGGCCCAGACATCGGCTCTCCGGGTGCTACCCGCAGAAGCAACCCGCAACCCGTCCCCCTCCGGGACGCCGGCTCCCGGATCTCTCTGTGCCACGGGCCCAGGCCCCCGTCAACCCCATTGCCCGGCCCAGCCGACATCTTGGACACTGCACCACGCGGCCGCGTGGCCTCGGCTCGACCCCCAACCCTGGGCCTGGCCGGGCCCAGACATCCCGGCACCACCATCCATCCAGGAGGTGAACGGACCACTTGGCAGGTTAATGGGAGAAAGAAGTGTCGATGGCTCTCCCCCGCCAGGTGCCGATCGCCCCCAGCCTCCCCGGGTGCTGGCTCCACCCCCCTGCTGGGTGTCTGGACTCCCTCATCCCGGACCTCCCGACCTCCCAGTGCGAGGGTCCGGACATCAAAGGGCGCCAGACCTATAACTGAGGCAGCCCCAGAGCAGGAAGGCAGTTGTATCCTGGAGTCGAGAGACACCGAGAAGAACTCATCCTTGACGGACTGCTGGCGCTGCCGCAGCCCTGCCTGGTGAACTATCGTCCTGCCTGCTGGCGCTGCCGCGGCCCTGCCTTGTGAACTATTGTCCTGCCTGCTGGCGCTGCCGCGGCCTTCTGCACCGTTCATCCTCGTGGGACCTGCTGGCGCTGCCGCGGCCCGTTGTAACCGTCATCCTCGCTGGGACCTGCTGGCGCTGCCGCGGCCCGTTGCCACCTACGACCTCTTCGGGACCTGCTGGCGCAGCCGCGGTCTGACCCGTCCGAACGCCGAGCTCGAGGATTGTGAGCTACCACCATTTCACCTCAGTACCTGTAGGTACCAAGACTGTCCCGCTACCCCCTTCCCCTAATAGAGACTAGAATTGAGAGGATCATCGTGTCCTGATCTCCTTGTATCGTACCACCTTACTCAAAGAATTGCCTATAAAAGGTGTTAAGCTGACCTTCGTGTTGTGTCCATCTGTGGGGGGGAAGTTACTTGTCTGTACGATCGCTGGAGACGGCCCTCACCGGAGGCCTCTCCCCTTGTGCTCGGCCGACCCTCCAGGTCCCGTCTAACACAGCCCATGTAAAAGGGAACCACTTCCACTGCACGGAGGAAACTCGTGTTACTCCTTTTTGGAACACCGTGGACATGTCACCCTGCGCCCGGCTGTCATCCGCCCTTTTTGCGGCATGCAGAAAGGCACAAGGCAGACTTCAACACACATCGCGCCGTAGGGTGTGCTCAATTCCACTGTCCTTTGTGCCTTGATCAGCATTTTTAGAAATACAGATTGGAGATGACGTGGTTTGCTACACTATACAACAAGCATTAGAAATGCAATCGGGCTCGGATTTATTTGAGTTTGAGCTAATGGTATTGTAAATGGCAATGTGTTTTCGTCATGTGTGATGGAGTGTGTGCATGTGGTGTGTAGTGGTATTATGTGAGTTGTATTGTAATTTTACCTATGCACTCTGCACTCCCTATGCACTCTGCACTCCCTATGCACTCTGCACTCCCTATGCACTCTGCACTCCCTATGCACTCTGCACTCCCTATGCACTCTGCACTCCCTATGCACTCCCTATGCACTCTGCACTCCCTATGCACTCTGCACTCTGCACTCCCTATGCACTCTGCACTCTGCACTCCTATGCACTCTGCACTCCCTATGTACTCTGCACTCCCTATGCACTCTGCACTCCCTATGCACTCTGCACTCTGCACTCCCTATGCACTCTGCACTCCCTATGCACTCCCTATGCAATCTGCACTCCCTATGCACTCTGCACTCCCTATGCACTCTGCACTCCCTATGCACTCTGCACTTCCTATGCACTCTGCACTCCCTATGTACTCTGCACTCCCTATGCACTCTGCACTCCCTATGCACTCTGCACTCCCTATGCAATCTGCACTCCCTATGCACTCTGCACTCCCTATGCACTCCCTATGCACTCTGCACTCCCTATGCACTCTGCACTCCGTATGCACTCCCTATGCACTCTGCACTCCCTATGCACTCTGCACTTCCTATGCACTCTGCACTCCCTATGCAATCTGCACTCCCTATGCACTCTGCACTCCCTATGCACTCCCTATGCACTCTGCACTCCCTATGCACTCTGCACTCCGTATGCACTCTGCACTCCCTATGCACTCTGCACTCCCTATGCACTCTGCACTTCCTATGCACTCTGCACTCCCTATGCACTCTGCACTCCCTATGCACTCTGCACTCCCTATGCACTCCCTATGCACTCTGCACTCCCTATGCACTCTGCACTTCCTATGCACTCTGCACTCCCTATGTACTCTGCACTCCCTATGCACTCTGCAATTCCTATGCACTCTACACTCCCTATGCACTCTGCACTCTGCACTCCCTATGCACTCTGCACTCTGCACTCCCTATGCACTCTGCACTCCCTATGCACTCTGCACTCCCTATGCACTCTGCACTCCCTATGCACTCTGCACTCTGCACTTCCTATGCACTCTGCACTCCCTATGTACTCTGCACTCCCTATGCACTCTGCACTCCCTATGCACTCTGCACTCTGCACTCCCTATGCACTCTGCACTCCCTATGCACTCCCTATGCACTCTGCACTCCCTATGCACTCTGCACTCCCTATGCACTCTGCACTCCCTATGCACTCTGCACTTCCTATGCACTCTGCACTCCCTATGTACTCTGCACTCCCTATGCACTCTGCCCTCTGCACTCCCTATGCACTCTGCACTCCCTATGCACTCTGCTCTCCCTATGCACTCTGCACTTCCTATGCACTCTACACTCCCTATGCACTCTGCACTCTGCACTCCCTATGCACTCTGCACTCTGCACTCCCTATGCACTCTGCACTCCCTATGTACTCTCCACTCCCTATGCACTCTGCACTCCCTATGCACTCTGCACTCCCTCTGCACTCTGCACTCCCTATGCACTCTGCACTCTGCACTCCCTATGCACTCTGCACTCCCTATGCACTCTGCACTCCCTATGCACTCTGCACTCCCTATGCACTCTGCACTCCCTATGCAGTCTGCACTCCCTATGCACTCTGCACTCCCTATGCACTCCCTATGCACTCTGCACTCCCTATGCACTCTGCACTCTGCACTCCCTATGCACTCTGCACTCTGCACTTCCTATGCACTCTGCACTCCCTATGTACTCTGCACTCCCTATGCACTCTGCACTCCCTATGCACTCTGCACTCTGCACTCCCTATGCACTCTGCACTCCCTATGCACTCTGCACTCCCTATGCACTCTGCACTCCCTATGCACTCTGCACTCCCTATGCACTCCCTATGCACTCTGCACTCCCTATGCACTCTGCACTCCCTATGCACTCTGCACTCCCTATGCACTCTGCACTTCCTATGCACTCTACACTCCCTATGTACTCTGCACTCCCTATGCACTCTGCACTCCCTATGCACTCTGCACTCCCTATGCAATCTGCACTCCCTATGCACTCTGCACTCCCTATGCACTCCCTATGCACTCTGCACTCCCTATGCACTCTGCACTCCGTATGCACTCTGCACTCCCTATGCACTCTGCACTCCCTATGCACTCTGCACTTCCTATGCACTCTGCACTCCCTATGCACTCTGCACTCCCTATGCACTCTGCACTCCCTATGCACTCCCTATGCACTCTGCACTCCCTATGCACTCTGCACTTCCTATGCACTCTGCACTCCCTATGTACTCTGCACTCCCTATGCACTCTGCAATTCCTATGCACTCTACACTCCCTATGCACTCTGCACTCTGCACTCCCTATGCACTCTGCACTCTGCACTCCCTATGCACTCTGCACTCCCTATGCACTCTGCACTCCCTATGCACTCTGCACTCCCTATGCACTCTGCACTTCCTATGCACTCTGCACTCCCTATGTACTCTGCATTCCCTATGCACTCTGCACTCCCTATGCACTCTGCACTCCCTATGCACTCTGCACTCCCTATGCACTCCCTATGCACTCTGCACTCCCTATGCACTCTGCACTCCCTATGCACTCTGCACTCCCTATGCACTCTGCACTTCCTATGCACTCTGCACTCCCTATGTACTCTGCACTCCCTATGCACTCTGCCCTCTGCACTCCCTATGCACTCTGCACTCCCTATGCACTCTGCACTCCCTATGCACTCTGCACTTCCTATGCACTCTACACTCCCTATGCACTCTGCACTCTGCACTCCCTATGCACTCTGCACTCTGCACTCCCTATGCACTCTGCACTCCCTATGCACTCTGCACTACCTATGCACTCTGCACTCTGCACTCTGCACTCCCTATGCACTCTGCACTCCCTATGCACTCTGCACTCCCTATGCACTCTGCACTCCCTATGCACTCTGCACTCCCTATGCACTCTCTATGCACTCTGCACTCTGCACTCCCTATGTACTCTGCACTCCATATGCACTCTGCACTCCCTATGCACTCTGCACTCCCTATGCACTCTGCACTATGCACTCCCTATGCACGCTGCACTATGCACTCCCTATGCACTCTGCACTCCCTATGCACTCTGCACTCCCTATGCACTCCATATGCACTCCCTATGCACTCTGCACTCCCTATGCACTCTGCACTTTCTATGCACTCTACACTCCCTATGCACTCTGCACTCTGCACTCCCTATGCACTCTGCACTCTGCACTCCCTATGCACTCTGCACTCTGCACTCCCTATGAACTCTGCACTCCCTATGCACTCTGCACTCCCTATGCACTCTGCACTCCCTATGCACTCGGCACTCCCTATGCACTCCCTATGCACTCTGCACTCCCTATGCACTCTGCACTTCCTATGCACTCTACACTCCCTATGCACTCTGCACTCTGCACTCCATATGCACTCTGCACTCACTATGCACTCTCTATGCACTCTGCACTCTTCACTCCCTATGCACTGTGCACTCTTCACTCCCTATGCACTATGCACTCCCATGCACTCTGCACTATGCACTCCCTATGCACTCTGCACTATGCACTCCCTATGCACTCTGCACTCCCTATGCACTCTGCACTCCCTATGCACTCTGCACTCCCTATGCACTCTGCACTCCCTATGTACTCTGCACTCCCTATGCACTCTGCACTCCCTATGCACTCTGCACTCCCTATGCACTCTGCACTCTGCACTTTCTATGCACTCTGCACTCCCTATGTACTCTGCACTCCCTATGCACTCTGCACTCCCTATGCACTCTGCACTCTGCACTCCCTATGCACTCTGCACTCCCTATGCACTCTGCACTCCCTATGCACTCTGCACTCCCTATGCACTCTGCACTTCCTATGCACTCTGCACTTCCTATGTACTCTGCACTCCCTATGCACTCTGCCCTCTCCACTCCATATGCACTCTGCACTCCCTATGCACTCTGCACTCCCTATGCACTCTGCACTTCCTATGCACTCTACACTCCCTATGCACTCTGCACTCTGCACTCCCTATGCACTCTGCACTCTGCACTCCCTATGCACTCTGCACTCCCTATGCACTCTGCACTACCTATGCACTCTGCACTCTGCACTCTGCACTCCCTATGCACCTGCACTCCCTATGCACTCTGCACTCCCTATGCACTCTGCACTCCCTATGCACTCTGCACTCCCTATGCACTCCCTATGCACTCTGCACTCCCTATGCACTCTGCACTTCCTATGCACTCTGCACTCCCTATGTACTCTGCACTCCCTATGCACTCTGCAATTCCTATGCACTCTACACTCCCTATGCACTCTGCACTCTGCACTCCCTATGCACTCTGCACTCTGCACTCCCTATGCACTCTGCACTCCCTATGCACTCTGCACTCCCTATGCACTCTGCACTCCCTATGCACTCTGCACTTCCTATGCACTCTGCACTCCCTATGTACTCTGCACTCCCTATGCACTCTGCACTCCCTATGCACTCTGCACTCTGCACTCCCTACGCACTCTGCACTCCCTATGCACTCCCTATGCACTCTGCACTCCCTATGCACTCTGCACTCCCTATGCACTCTGCACTCCCTATGCACTCTGCACTTCCTATGCACTCTGCACTCCCTATGTACTCTGCACTCCCTATGCACTCTGCCCTCTGCACTTCCTATGCACTCTACACTCCCTATGCACTCTGCACTCTGCACTCCCTATGCACTCTGCACTCTGCACTCCCTATGCACTCTGCACTCCCTATGCACTCTGCACTCCCTATGCACTCTGCACTCCCTATGCACTCTGCACTCCCTATGCACTCTGCACTCCCTATGCACTCTGCACTCCCTATGCACTCCCTATGCACTCTTCACTCCCTATGCACTCTGCACTCTGCACTCCCTATGCACTCTGCACTCTGCACTTCCTATGCACTCTGCACTCCCTATGTACTCTGCACTCCCTATGCACTCTGCACTCCCTATGCACTCTGCACTCTGCACTCTGCACTCCCTATGCACTCTGCACTCCCTATGCACTCTGCACTCCGCACTCTGCACTCCCTATGCACTCTGCACTCCCTATGCACTCTGCACTCCCTATGCACTCTGCACTCCCTATGCACTCTGCACTTCCTATGCACTCTGCACTCCCTATGTACTCTGCACTCCCTATGCACTCTGCACTCCCTATGCACTCTGCACTCCCTATGCAATCTGCACTCCCTATGCACTCTGCACTCCCTATGCACTCCCTATGCACTCTGCACTCCCTATGCACTCTGCACTCCGTATGCACTCTGCACTCCCTATGCACTCTGCACTCCCTATGCACTCTGCACTTCCTATGCACTCTGCACTCCCTATGCACTCTGCACTCCCTATGCACTCTGCACTCCCTATGCACTCCCTATGCACTCTGCACTCCCTATGCACTCTGCACTTCCTATGCACTCTGCACTCCCTATGTACTCTGCACTCCCTATGCACTCTGCAATTCCTATGCACTCTACACTCCCTATGCACTCTGCACTCTGCACTCCCTATGCACTCTGCACTCTGCACTCCCTATGCACTCTGCACTCCCTATGCACTCTGCACTCCCTATGCACTCTGCACTCCCTATGCACTCTGCACTCTGCACTTCCTATGCACTCTGCACTCCCTATGTACTCTGCACTCCCTATGCACTCTGCACTCCCTATGCACTCTGCACTCCCTATGCACTCTGCACTCCCTATGCACTCCCTATGCACTCTGCACTCCCTATGCACTCTGCACGCCCTATGCACTCTGCACTCCCTATGCACTCTGCACTTCCTATGCACTCTGCACTCCCTATGTACTCTGCACTCCCTATGCACTCTGCCCTCTGCACTCCCTATGCACTCTGCACTCCCTATGCACTCTGCACTCCCTATGCACTCTGCACTTCCTATGCACTCTACACTCCCTATGCACTCTGCACTCTGCACTTCCTATGCACTCTGCACCCTGCACTCCCTATGCACTCTGCACTCCCTATGCACTCTGCACTACCTATGCACTCTGCACTCTGCACTCTGCACTCCCTATGCACTCTGCACTCCCTATGCACTCTGCACTCCCTATGCACTCTGCACTCCCTATGCACTCTCTATGCACTCTGCACTCCCTATGTACTCTGCACTCCATATGCACTCTGCACTCCCTATGCACTCTGCACTCCCTATGCACTCTGCACTATGCACTCCCTATGCACGCTGCACTATGCACTCCCTATGCACTCTGCACTCCCTATGCACTCTGCACTCCCTATGCACTCTGCACTCCCTATGCACTCCCTATGCACTCTGCACTCCCTATGCACTCTGCACTTTCTATGCACTCTACACTCCCTATGCACTCTGCACTCGGCACTCCCTATGCACTCTGCACTCTGCACTCCCTATGCACTCTGCACTCTGCACTCCCTATGAACTCTGCACTCCCTATGCACTCTGCACTCCCTATGCACTCTGCACTCCCTATGCACTCTGCACTCCCTATGCACTCGGCACTCCCTATGCACTCCCTATGCACTCTGCACTCCCTATGCACTCTGCACTTCCTATGCACTCTACACTCCCTATGCACTCTGCACTCCATATGCACTCTGCACTCACTATGCACTCTCTATGCACTCTGCACTCTTCACTCCCTATGCACTGTGCACTCTTCACTCCCTATGCACTATGCACTCCCATGCACTCTGCACTATGCACTCCCTATGCACTCTGCACTATGCACTCCCTATGCACTCTGCACTCCCTATGCACTCTGCACTCCCTATGCACTCTGCACTCCCTATGCACTCTGCACTCCCTATGTACTCTGCACTCCCTATGCACTCTGCACTCCCTATGCACTCTGCACTCCCTATGTACTCTGCACTCTGCACTTCCTATGCACTCTGCACTCCCTATGTACTCTGCACTCCCTATGCACTCTGCACTCCCTATGCACTCTGCACTCTGCACTCCCTATGCACTCTGCACTCCCTATGCACTCCCTATGCACTCTGCACTCCCTATGCACTCTGCACTCCCTATGCACTCTGCACTCCCTATGCACTCTGCACTTCCTATGCACTCTGCACTTCCTATGTACTCTGCACTCCCTATGCACTCTGCCCTCTCCACTCCCTATGCACTCTGCACTCCCTATGCACTCTGCACTCCCTATGCACTCTGCACTTCCTATGCACTCTACACTCCCTATGCACTCTGCACTCTGCACTCCCTATGCACTCTGCACTCTGCACTCCCTATGCACTCTGCACTCCCTATGCACTCTGCACTACCTATGCACTCTGCACTCTGCACTCCCTATGCACTCTGCACTCCCTATGCACTCTGCACTCCCTATGCACTCTGCACTCCCTATGCACTCTGCACTCCCTATGCACTCTGCACTCCCTATGCACTCTCTATGCACTCTGCACTCTGCACTCCCTATGTACTCTGCACTCCATATGCACTCTGCACTCCCTATGCACTCTGCACTCCCTATGCACTCTGCGCTATGCACTCCCTATGCATGCTGCACTATGCACTCCCTATGCACTCTGCACTCCCTATGCACTCTGCACTCCCTATGCACTCTGCACTCCCTATGCACTCCCTATGCACTCTGCACTCCCTATGCACTCTGCACTTCCTATGCAGTCTACACTCCCTATGCACTCTGCACTCTGCACTCCCTATGCACTCTGCACTCTGCACTCCCTATGAACTCTGCACTCCCTATGCACTCTGCACTCCCTATGCACTCTGCACTCCCTATGCACTCGGCACTCCCTATGCACTCCCTATGCCCTCTGCACTCCCTATGTACTCTGCACTTCCTATGCACTCTACACTCCCTATGCACTCTGCACTCCATATGCACTCTGCACTCACTATGCACTCTCTATGCACTCTGCACTCTTCACTCCCTATGCACTGTGCACTCTTCACTCCCTATGCACTATGCACTCCCATGCACTCTGCACTATGCACTCCCTATGCACTCTGCACTATGCACTCCCTATGCACTCTGCACTCCCTATGCACTCTGCACTCCCTATGCACTCTACACTCCCTATGCACTCTGCATTCCCTATGTACTCTGCACTCCCTATGCACTCTGCACTCCCTATGCACTCTGCACTCCCTATGCACTCCCTATTCACTCTGCACTCCCTATGCACTCTGCACTCCCTATGCACTCTGCACTCCCTATGCACTCTGCACTCCCTATGCACTGTGGTCTCCTTGTGAGTGTAAGAAGCTTGCACAGCTGCTGCCTGTGATGTCCTTCTTGTGAGTGTGAGAAGCTTGCACTGCTGCTGCCTGTGATGTTGTTCTTGTGAGTGTGAGAAGCTTGCACCACTGCTGCTTGTGATGTCCTTCTTGTGAGTGGGAGAAGCTTGCACCTCAGCTGCCTGTGGTCTCCTTGTGAGTGTAAGAAGCTTGCACAGCTGCTGGCTGTGATGTCCTTCTTGTGAGTGTGAGAAGCTTGCACTGCTGCTGGCTGTGATGTCCTTCTTGTGAGTGTGAGAAGCTTGCACCACTGCTGTTTGTGATGTCCTTCTTGTGAGTGGGAGAAGCTTGCACCTCAGCTGCCTGTGGTCTCCTTGTGAGTGTAAGAAGCTTGCACAGCTGCTGGCTGTGATGTGGGGGTAGTACTGGTGGCTGTAGTACTGGTAGTACTGGTGGTGTTGGTGGTACTAGTAGTGGTAGTACTGGTGGTGGTGGTGGTACTGGTAGTACTGGTGGTGGTAGTACTGGTGGTGGTGGTACTGGTGGTGGTAGTGGTAATGGTAGTACTGGTAGTGGTAGTACTGGTAGTGGTAGTACTGGTAGTGGTGTTACTGGTAGTACTGGTGGTGGTGTTAGTAGTAGTACTGGTGGGCGTGGTACTGGTAGTACTGGTGGTGGTGGTAGTGGTAGGACTGGTGGCTGTAGTACTGGTTGTACTGGTGGTGGTGGTGCATGTATAAATGAGTCTAATTTTTCCTAATAAAATAGCCATTGGCATTACGTGAGACACACAAAAAATTTCTGAATTTCCATTGTAACTGCGGGAACGCTCTGTTTTCCCTGAATATTGCGTATTCAAGTTTTTTTCACAAACTTTACAATATTGATGACTGCATGTTAACTCTAAGAGTCAGGCTCGACAGCAGACTGCAATAAGGCCCGTAAAGATTTCGGAAGAGAGTAGGTGGGGAGCGGTGCTCTGCTTTTTTACCTCCACTTACGGCTTACAATTGTTTAGTTAGGTTGAAGAGGGGCGTTGTGCGATCACAGGTGCGTCCATCTTTTGCTGTTGTGAAAACGTGGTTTTATATAGCGCGAACTAGACCGGAAGGTATCGGGTATCTGAGCGCTTTACATAGCACCAGTTTCGTTAACACAAGGACATATTCATTTTGTTAGGCATGGGGAGATTAAGTGATTTGCCCAGAATCACAGGATGTGGAGCGTAGCTGCCATGACCCGATCCTGGTTCCTCAGCTTTCACATCGACCGCTCTAGCCCTGAGGCTACATCCTCTCCCCCAAATACAAATGAATTCACAAACCTCACTTCTGCCAAGTCCGGCCTGTGCTTAATTTGTAAATAGAAGAGTGCCGCTGCTTGAAAATCTGCTTAACCACTTGGATGCTAAGGCACTCCTAGGTTTTAACTGTAATTTCCATTGAAATGAATGGGCACTCCATGACGAGTTACCCTTGTCATTAGCATCCAATTAAAAGGCCACGGACGGTGGAATTGAACATCACTGTACCAAATACCAAAGTCTAGTAGTCTTACATCCACCTCATGCCTCTTTAATCCCCTCCCAGACACTATGTGCCCTCTTAGCTCACTTTTGCTGGTTACTGCGTTCTCCCTTTGTGGCGGTTTTGCTGCCGTCCTCTCCCACTATTTTTCCGATATGCGTGTTTTTCCTTTGGTGCTGTCTGATTTGGGGAAAAGAAGTACCAGTCTCAAAAAATAAGTGCTGTGCCCCCCAGCAGCAGTAACTGGCTCAAATTAAGCACTACACCTGTACCCTCCCCAATCCCTGAAACAAAAAAATGTGCAAACATCCCTTGTTACCAAGCCCCTAAACTTTGTATAGTGTGAAACTCTAAGCAGACTGCATCTAAAAGCTGCCCGTCCTGCCATTAAAACACAAAAATGTGTAAAACGTCTCTCCTTAAATATACAGAAAGGCAATCGTATGAGTCATCTTCTGTGAGCCTCGCCTGCTGCCTCGCCTCTCGTCATTTTACATTGAACGCGCTCACCGCTCAGACCATCTGGATTGCATTACACGGGCACTCTGACAGCTCCTAATTAAGATTAATGGACTGCCGTGCGCGTAACCACACAGAAAATGCCAACAATGGCGGACGCAAATTACATATAGCCTATCGCGTTAAGGCTACTAAAAAGACAGCACAGCGAAGACGAATCACTATGCAGATGCCATAAAAAAAGCTCGCGCACTAAGGAATGTTCTGGCCCGAGCCCTAAAGAAACTTTTTTTTTTCTTTCTTTAACAATAGGAGCTCGGAGCTCCGCCCCACTTCGTGGTGACGTAGGCCGAGCCCTAAAAACAGGGCTTTTGTGAGCTTAATGAGGATGTGACTTAACGGCTAGAATGGCCAGATATGAAGCTGGGAAACAAGGTTCAAGCCTGGCTGGATGCTCAAACACCCTGTGATTATGGGCAAATCACTTAATATCCCTGTGCCAAAACAAAATAAGCACTTTCAATGCCATAGATCCGCATTTGCGAGTTAGGGCTATTGGCATTGTAAATGACAATGGGCCTCATTTATGAGGCCTTGCGTGAGTTTTGCGCTTCCGATGCGTCACTTTTTGTGACGCACCGGCGGCGTAAAACATGCCTCCTGATGCGCACTATTTACAAAGTGACGCATCTAAGCAGATGCGTCACTTTGTAAACCCCTACGCTACATTATACCTGCGTCAGGTATAATGTATGCAGAGGGGGCGTTCACCTGCAAAAAGCCTCGTAATAGTGACGCAGTGAAATCTATGAGATTTCACTGCGTCACTTTTAGGACGCTGTTGCGTCAAAATCTTGCGCCTGCCTCACAGCAGGCGTAAGACTGACGCAAGCCCTTGCTCATGGGGCTTTCCCCACGTGAAAGGACGCATTGCTGGAGTTGCGTCACTTTTGTGACACACTCCAGCAATGCGTCACTTTTGTGCCTACAGATACGTCAGAAATACTGACGTATCAGTAACTCCTTGCGGCATGAAGCGTCATATTATAAAGAGCGCAGTGAAAAGTGGCGCATCGCTGTTTTCATGCAGGGATGCGTCACTTTTCATAAATGAGGCCCAATGTCTTTTACCTATGTGTGTTTTGGTTTGGAGTGTAGTGGATGTATGAATAACACACAGGGGCATATTACCAAACCCCTATTGATACCACAACTTCACTTTTTGTGACGTTGTGGTGGCGATAGGGTCAGCTCCCTATTACCACGGCAGCATTAAACCACACAATTTGGCTAAAAGCCACATTAAGTGGCTTAATGCTGCCTTGGTATTAGGGCCCCTTCCACGCTAAAATTAGCGTGAAAGGGGTGTGCAGTGGGTAATTCGGTGGGCGTTCCACAGCAACACCCATTCACTTCGATGATGCCACCTATTATCAAGAGAGGTGATAATAGGTGGCAGCGCCGAACTTAAGACCAAGAAAATCCTGGTTTTAAGGTCATGAAATGAGGAGAAATGCTTAATTTCTCCTCGTTTTTGCTTTTTCCATGTGTGCTTTCTTGTGCAGCACACATGGAAAAAGCAAAATACCAAGGTTTGTTTATGTTTAGGAATGTGTCCCTTCCTGTACATAAACAAGCCTTTTTTTAAAATGCCATTTTGTAACCTATATGTGTGCTGCATGAAGCAGCACACATGTAAGTTACAAAATGGCATTTTAGGTTTGTTTATGTACAGGAAGGGACACCTTCCGGTACATAAACACACCTCCCTGCATGCAGACACCCCAGACACCCTTGCACTCTGGTGCAAGGGTGCTTGCGTTAAGTTGTGAGACTTAGCGCCATCGCAGGGGGAAACGCCAGGCTGCACTATATACTTGGTAATATGGTGCAGCCTGGCGCTTCAGAAGTGGCGATGAGAGGCGTTAAGCCAAGGAGGCTAACGCCCCTCACCGCCAGTTCCTAGATAATATGCCAACCAGCCTGTAATTAGTTTTAAAGTAGCAATGACCCTCAAAGCTGTAACACTTGAGAGAATATTGAAACATTGAACACAGGGCTTTAATTGTGAAACTGAAATGTTATTGGGCATTTTCGACCCACTCACGCTCAGAAGTCAAACATCTGCTAGATGTATATCAGAAATGAAAAACCCTAATTCAATCAAATCTGCCAGGTAGAAAGAAAATGACAACCGCGGGGTGTACAACGCAATACCCCTGCCTTGTAATTTCATTTTTGTCTTCAAAACGTTGCTTGAAATCAAGTCACAGATGCTCACACCCACAATCTAGAACATGATCTTCTCTTTAGAAAGGCTGTGCTTACGTTTTGGCTGGTTACTTTGGTAATACTAAACTCTATTGTGTGCAAGAACAAAAGGTACAGCTCGTTCACGGCAGCCGTGGCCACAACAGATCCATGTATGTGAATCAGTAAGCAGTCGAGCACAGAGGCAGCGCATAGGAGTCTGTAGCATGTAACCTACCAACAAGTGCCTTAAGTGTGCTGTCTTGTGTCTCATCTCGCTAAACGTTGTCGTCATTCAAAGCAATAACTTTAGATCCGATCAGCAGCACAAATGAATCACGTGGACAGGGTCGAAGTTCATCTTACCCGGTCCAAAAACAAACAAGAAACAAGAGTGAGGCTCACCCCAAACACACACACAGTCTCTCACACACAGAAACCAATAAGCATCAGACACAAAAACACACACACAGACCCACTTAGAAATAGACACAAACATGCACACACAAAGACACACTATGCAAAAATGCAACCATTTAAACTCACATATTAAAGACGAAACACACACTCTAGAGCTGTGAAGATGTGCAAAACTACAGAAAGGTGACGCCTGTTTCATGCCTGGGTGATACCGCCAAGCATAATCCACAACTTAAAGCCATCTCTCACGGGCTTGGAGCACGCCTTGGCATGCAAAACTAAAGAAAGGTGGTACCCGTTTTATGCCCGGGTGATACCACCAAGCATAAGCCACACCCAAGAGCCATCTCTCTCATGGGCTTGTGGCACACCGCGACGTGCAAAAGAAAAGAAAGCACCCACTTTATACTTGAATGATACCACCAAGCATAAGCCACACCCAAAAGCCATTGCTCTCATGGGCTTCGTTCTGATATGGAGAGAGACACTGTAGGAAGAGAGAAGAATGTTGTGCAAGCTGATCTGAAGAGAAAAAAAGCGGCCGCCATTGTTATTAATTAGGAGGACTGCCGCGGTGCTTTATAAAACCTGGCGCTTGCTGAAATATAAAGGGGTATATTCTCAAGAACGTGCGATAATCATCACCAAAATAGGTAAACGCAATCTCACATATCGCCGTCTATTGTGGTAAAATAACTCTGTGTCAACGTCACATTCTCAACACGGCGGTAAAATACAATAGTTTCCCCTTAACCCGTCAAATGTCCGCGATAACAATACTGGGACGGCGATACAAATCCAAACCCGAGCGCGAAAAAAGTTGCGTTGGGCCCAACTGCGATCAAAAAGTCAGTAATAAGCAGCGCCTGGCCTTCAAATCCCACAAGTCAGGCTGCAAAAAAGCATAAAAGCGGCAATAAAAAACACAAACAGAACACAAACAACTGCGACGCACCATAGAGGTAGCCGGAGCAATTACAGAGGACAACCAGAACCCCACAAGCCCCAAGGAGGACCAGCCTGGGACCTCGGGGTCAGGGAAGGACAAGGAGAAGAAGAGGAGGAAGAGGCGGTTCAGTCCGCAGGAAAACAGGATCCCGATAACGGAGGTGACACTGCCACCATCTAATTGCCATTGGTGAAAATGTCAGCACTAAGGGCCAGATGTAGGTCGCCCAATACCGGTCGGTAGCGGCCGAAATGACCGAATTCCGGCAGTTACCGACCGGTATTAGGCTACCGAGATGTAGGTGGCCTATATTGCAAATTCGGTAATTTTCCGATTCTGTATTTTAAGGAATCGGTAAATTACCGATTCCATAAAAAACCGAATCGGTAAATTACTGAATTTGCAATGTAGGGAGCACTCAAATTAGTGTTTTTCCCATTTTAGGATTCGTTATTTACCACCAATGTGATGTACTCATGTGAAGAAATTGTTAATGAAAGCGTACCTTCGGGCTATTCCTGCTGCTGCTGCACTGGGGTGTGGTCCACCTGCCTCATCCTCATCATCATCGTCCGGTGCATCTGGCACATGGATCCATGGGGCATTGGTGCATACACATATGTTGTGCAACACACAACATGCAACGATCATCTTGCACACTATTTGCGGCTGTACAGGAGTCTTCCACCTGTGATGTCCAAGCCCCTGAAACGTGACTTCAACACACCAAATGAGCACTGCACAATGCCCCTGGTGCGTTTGTGGGCTGCATTGTACTGCCCCTGGGCCTAGGTGTTTGGGGGTCAGAGGGGTGTCATCATCCACAGGCAGAGTGCACATCCATGATCACCTGTGACAGGGGAGAGAGATGTGTCAATCGGTGGTTCTGCATTTTATGTTGGCAGGCTTAATAGTGTATTGGTGGGTGATGTGTGGGACTTTGGGATTCATGTTTGACATGTCTTGCATGTGGCAAATGAGCAGCATCCATGTGTATTACGTTTCCTCACAGCTGCTCCTCCGAGCCTATTTACTTGTGTGCGCTGCAAGGATGCATCACTTGCACTCCTAAGACACACCATTGTCATGTCGGTCTGCGCATGTCCACAAGCCTGACAACAACACTGTGATATTGGCCATTGAAGGTGGTCAACCACGTGTGTGTAGGCCTATGGTCAGGATATGGCGGTCACAGAGACACAAGCAGTTGTTTCTTTGGTGACCATCCCGGAAGTGACCCACGCACTGAGCCCTGGGCTATTAATTTCCACTCCTACGCTGGCCTAACCCACTCCTCTTACGCTTGCAGGGGGGGCAACATAGCTACATGTCCAAGGTCTACCCTGCTGCCTGAGGTAACATGGTTGTGCCCACTGTCTACGACACTACATACACCAGCAGTATATGTCCACATGGACATGTCTGTGCTCTGCATACTGGAATCTGTCCAGCACATCATTGCCTCACTTGGCATGGTGTTCATTCTGATTCATGGGTCACTTGCTTCCTTCTCACATACTTGGTTCCCACCTCTCACGACATCCTGCTATTGTGTGGCAGAGGTGACATGACGTGGATGGTTTGTTTACATGGCTGGCCTCTGTTACCACAGCTCCTTGTGTTATCGTGTCTGGTAGGTGGGCATCTTTGGCATGCTGTATGTGATGTTGTAAAGTGTGCGTTCCCACAGTTGTGAGTTGCATGATTGTGGAGTTGAGGTGTGTACTGTGTTCAATTGGTACTTACCAACGAGCAGTGCATTACCGTAGGTGCCATCCTCGAAGCGCTGGTTGATGATGGACTATCGGAAGATGTATGTCATGCACACTGCCTGGGTAGTTGGCAACAACATTGGTGAAGAGTCCCCGGTGGTCCACTATTGCCTACACATTGATGGAATGAGTGTGCTTTCTGTTGTGGTAATTGTATGCAGTGTCAGCAGGGGGCACAAGTAGGACATGTGTGTAGTCAATTGCCCCCAACAGGTGTGGGAAGCTGGCTATGGTGTAGAAGCCTTGTTTGGTCTCCATCTGTTCCTGCGCAGTGTGGGGGAAGTGAAGGTGCTGGGGTACAAAGCTGATGATGGCATCCAAGACAGTTGTGATGAACTTTGATAGGGCTGGCTGTGAGACTCCTCCGACTCTGGCTGTTGTTGGTTGGAAGGTACCAGAAGCCAACAGGTGCAGCACAGCAAGCAGCTTTGTCTGCGGAGGGATGTTGGTTGTCCTCAGTGTTGGTACCGTCGGCCTGTGGGCAATGTGGGTCAGGATGCGGAGGATGGTTGTCCTTTTGAGCCTGTAGTTGGCAATGACTTCCTCCGGCATTAAATCTGTGAGGCTGGTGGGTTTTCAGAAGGACCGCTGTCTTTTTCTGAGCTGCCTCGGTGGTTGTCGGAGGGGGTGTCATGTTTAAGCCTAGGTAGAGCGGGGATTGCATGATAGAACGCCCACAGAGTGAATGAGGCACTTTGGGAAGTGTGTAAGGCTTGTGACTACATCTCCCATAATGCCAAGGGAGACTTTGCTTGTCCTATCTCTATTCTTCTTACTTAAGCCCCGTTCACGCACAACATGGGGCTTGTCACTTTGAATACTATCGTCTTACCTGAAGGTTGCATTCTGCATCGTCTGTCGAATTAGCGGCTGCCAGTGGTATCATTAGCCTACGTCTCCCAAGGTCAAAGGGGGCTTCTCCAGCAACGTGAAGAGACTGCCATCGGCTCGCATTCGCACTGGAGCGCGCCTGCCTTCTTCTCTACGGAAATCAGACTCGGACCATTACAAACGCGCTGAATTGTGAAAACCCTTGATTATTGACTCGCGTTCACGCTAGGGCGCGACCGCCTTTGCACCTCTTATCAGCAGAATCGGATCTGAGCACTCACGCTGTAGCACATTCCTTTGTGCGTTCCCTGGGGCCAAGTGGAGTTCCGATACATGCACTGGAGTGCGTTTAGGAGGCAAAATAGGCTCAGTCACTTGCATGAGCTGTTGAGAGGCTCGGAGTGTGCGTTCCGTTATACATTGGTTTTCTTTTTTTATGTTCTTTTAGCTGCAAGCCCACAGAGGCTGGAATTGTGGGTTATGAGAGAAACACTTCCCTGAGATCCAAACAGGAATATTCACCACCCCCAGAAGGCTCTGGTTAAGATAAGTACTCATACAGTGGCTTCTTGCTGAACCTATGATACAGTGTGTACCTACCTGCTAAAAACAGTGGTGGAGAACTGTCTTGATTTATTTTCTTTATTTTTCCTTTTGTGCTTTTTTGTGATGAGATGAGTGTGGCAGTAATAACTGTAAGTGTATTTACATCACATTGCGTAACTTGACATACCAGGTTGTATTGTAGTGGAGCCTTTTCATGTGTGTCGTGTTGTGTTTCATCTGCAGGTAACAAAGGGCGACCATAGGAGTGAGGTCTACAGCTCCAGAACATCTCCCCACCTGGTGTTTCTCGCTGCTGCACCTTTACTGTTTCGTTTGTCCCTTTTTCCCCTTCCCCTACTGTGGTGTGACCTGCGGAGTGGGCATCTACATACTTGCCTGTGGGTCCATACAGGGGGAAAGGGTTATTTGGCATCTTCCATTGCTCCCGCTGTATCTGCCTTTCAAGATTAGTGTTAACCTAAATACACAGTTGTGCTCTCGCTACTACAAAAAGTATCATAAACAGTACAATCACTGATACGTAATTAAGGAGACAGAAGCAGATTCTTTGTTGTGTAAACAATGTTGCAAAACGTTGGTTTATTCTCTCCGGATTCAAATCATGTGAAGCAAAGCCGACACGTGTTTCGTCGTGTACATTTGAGTCAACACGACTCTTCAGGGCTTGAAAATAAGTATATCCTTGATGCTTATCAATGGGTCTGGGCAATTATCCATATGTTGGTTGTTACTTCTCGGAGAGAGACACAATTCTAATGCGGCTATCCAGAAACGGTCTGTTCCTTTGTGATAGTCCCATGAAAAAAGGCATACACAATGGTAGTTTGCCTATCGAGTGTAACACTTTTCTGTGTATGTACACCCTTCGTCCTGGTGTGTCAGGAGATGGCCGGGAGGGGATCCGTTGTTTAACTCTTTTGCTGAGGACTCGTCAGAGACTGGTGCGTCTCACGACAGGCTGTGCGCTTAATCCTGGTGTGTCAGGAAGTAGCCGGGAGGGGATCCGTTATTAAAATCTTTGTCTAGGGGCTTGTTGGAGACTGGTGCGTCTCCCAACAGGCGGTGCACTGTTGCTTTGGATCCCTCCTCCTGTAGTTCCCGGTCGCCGTCTCCCAGTACGGTGGTTAACCTAATTCAGTCACGACAGGGGGTGGTATGGTGCCGGGTGTTGTAGGCCTCTTGGGTTTCCAAGCTGCATGATCAGTGAGAGAAGTTAGCCTGGCATACGATGTCCACTAGTTCTAGTGGGCACATTGCACCAGTCTAAACGACCCTTATTGATGGTGGTTGTAAAGTCAACCTTATAGAAAGCTATCCTAGTGATAGCATGGACCAGCAGTCATCAGGCTAAGACTTAAGAGAGCGTATTAAGCAAGTTGTTTTACCAATTATAATCGCTTGAGTACCAAATGAAAGCACACCACACAAGGTATATATCAAATATATATGTATTCATTCTAAACACAACCCCTCTGCACTCTTTATGAGGTCAGAGGTAAAAGTACAATACAAGTTACTCAATTAGCATACGATAAGTTGCACAGTATACGTTATGCCCTAGGGGCCTCACAAAACATATACTAAAATAGTGGTATAAGAACCACGTGAGAATTAGAAAGCAGGCCTGGGGCCTATGGAATCGCTGTTGCTACTCTAAACAACCAAAGGTTAAGAAGTAGGAGGCCCACGGGAGACGTATGCAGTGTCTAAACACAGCCTTGGGTTACCATTGACTTTCGATGGGAAATAAACAAGTTACACATTTACAATTTAAGGACACTTCCGGATGGAACCCTTTTAAACAAGGACACTTTGAGAGTCAAGACCCACGGGAGCACCGGAGTATTCGTGTTACCTCACCCAGGGAAGCCGGGTGCATAGGTGTCTTTTCGTGTCGGGTTTCATCATCGTTTTCAATGGAGAGCTGTAAAGAAGTGCGGCAGGTGACCAGAGGAAAAGTGTCCGGGTGGATCCAAGGGTGGATCGAAGATCTGTAGAACCTGAAAGCAGAAGGGACAAAGTCTGGGTCACTTGCCAGTGACTAGGGCGGCGATAGAAAGATGCCACCAGATGTCGGGTGATTTCAGGTGAAGATGTGAAGTTTGTCTCTTCAGCCGCGAGGACCAGGAGCCATCGACGATGACCAGGAGCTGGATTCGAGCTGTGCCACAAAGGATCTAGTTGAATGTGGTATTGGTATCTGGACTGGACCCAACAAGCCTTGGCAAACGCAACTCACGCAGGATGTCGAGATTGGCTTCGGTGCAGACCAGCAAGGTCTGAGGAACTTCTCCTTTGCAGGAAAGTTGGAGCAAGCCTGGAGCAAACAGGAAAGCAAGTTAGATTCAAAAGAAAGTCTTCGGGGGGGCTCACTAGCCAACGGACTAAGAACTGTAAAGACGCGTCAAGCTGAAATGCAAAAGCGTTGCCCACGGGTCACTCGTGGAGTGGGGGCCTCTGAGCTTTGGAACAAATGGTGCTCAGGACTTCAAGAACCCCAATGCAAAACTTTGAGTTACCTCGTGAAGTAGGTGCAGCTTGCAAAATGCAGGATGTCCAGGAGTTCAGGTCCCATGTCTCTCGTGTCCGCCACGGGTCTCAGCTTTGCTGTGAGCGAAGGGCGGGGTCAGAGATGTCTGGACGTCCATGTCCTGTGTCGCAGATTCTTCGAGATCCGGCGGGAGCCTCATAAATGCAGACCGGCAAAGTTGCTGTTGGTGCCTGTTTGAACAGGGTGGTCACTCCTTGCGCACAAGGGAGATGTCTTCCATCTTCCAGTCCAAATGGAATGTCGAAGGTCCAAGATATATGTTTCAGAGTTTTGTCCAGGGTAATCTAAAGTTCTAGGGACTGGGGGGCATATTATCAAGGGCCTTAATTCATGTGTTAGCGACCTTTTCCGGTTGCTAACGCATGAATTAATTATCACCCTATTATCAATGCGTCGCTAACTCCGGTTAGCGACGCATTTCATGGGTTATTTATCGCCCCCACGCTGGGGGCGATGAATAACACCAATGAGATACAGGGTGGGCGTTCCCATGTCCAGCCACATGTAAAATGTGGTTGGAGGTGGGATTCACTTATTCACAAGGCAGGCCTTGGGAGAAGGAGACCTGCGATAAACGCGTCTATCGCAGGTCTCCCAACGCCTGCTTTTAGTATGTGTTAGGCATTGCTAACATGAGGGGGTGGATCATAAAGCTGAATCCACCCCCCCATATTATCAAGGCACACATTAGCGCGTGAAAACAGTGCTTGTTTTCACGCGCTAATACGACCTATCGACGATTTCACATCGCCTGTTGGCTTTAGCGTTGAGAATACGCTGCTAACAGGTGATGTGAAATCGGTGATACATTTTTCCACGTTATCAATGCTGTGCGATATTTTTTGCACAGTGTTGATAATATGCCCCTGGGTTACTATGCTTTTACTAAGTTTAGGGGCTGGACTACTTTTAAAGTCCCTCCTATGGGTGGACCTGGGAAGGGGTGGTTACACCCCTTTCCCTTTGTCCAGTTTCATGCCAGAGCTGGGGCAGAGTGCCCCAGCAACCGGTTTGAACTGGGAAATGCTTGGAGCACCTTGTGTGCCCGAGGCAGTGTCTGGAAAGCATTCACTGAATGCAGCCCTCCCTGCCCCAATACACAAAAGCCTGTCTGGGGAGGTGCCAGCACCTCCTTGGACAGGAAACCTATTGTCCAGGCCTCCCCTGCCGGAGTTTTCTCCAGCAACAGGAGGGCAGACTCGTGTCTGTGGCAGCAGCATCCATTTTGTGATGCTGAGGCTCTGTTTAACTTTAACCGGGTAAACCGGTAACCACATGTCTTCTCCCTCTAGAGGAGTGGAATGCTACCCCTGCCACCAGAAGTGGCGGGGGGTAGTATTACAAAGTGTTTGACACCTTACACGACATGTTTTAATAAACCCAAACCAAAGTTAGCAATAACCGCGAGGATTATAATGCACCTAAGAGTATATGGTATGGCTATATCATAGAACAGCTATAAGGCGATGGTTCCGAAAGCTGGAGAGGGGCTCAGCTCATGCTAGGGCACCCTCTCACATACAAACCAAGCACTCTGCCTCCAGGATTGTCAAGGCCTGCCATAGGAGTGACTTATAGGGGTATATGTGCCTATATGTATATATAGATATAGGTATACTATATCTAAGTAAGGGGTGATTACACCACCTTACCCAGGCTGTGTGAACAGACCTGTGGTGTCAGTTTGGAAGGCAAACCAGGGGTGGCACAATACATCCTGCAGCTCCTGGTAGGCCTAGGGTGCACCTATGCCCTGGATACCTAGGGTACACTATACAGGGGCTCACAAGTGTGACCCAGTAACCTATCTGGTATGTACCTAAAGTACATGGTGTCAATGTAGAGAGTGAACAGCTGGGCTGTGGGCCTGATTAGCAGGTCCACAGCCACACTAAAGTCGAAAAACCAGAGAATCACAGCAAAAAGTGGGGGTTACCATAGGAAGCAGACCCTACTCTCCTACACAACCCCCCCCCCCAAACGCAGGGACATTAAACTAACCTTGACCAGTTGAGTCTTCATGTTCTAAGTGGAAATATCTAGAGAGTCCATCTGCATTGGCATGGTTATTCTCAGGTCTATGTTCCACTGTAAAGTCCATCCCCTGTAGGGAAATGGACCACCTGAGCAGTTTGGGATGTTTACCCTTCATCTGTTTTAACCACAAGAGGGGCTTATGGTCTCTCTGAACTTTGAAGTGAGTACCAAACAAGTATGGCCTCAGCTTCTTCAGGGCCTAAACCACAGCAAAGGCCTCCCTCTCAATAGCTGACCAACGTTTCTCTCTAGGGGTCAGCCTTCTGCTAATAAAAGCTACTGGCTGATCATGACCATCTTTATTCAATTGTGATAGCACAGCCCCTACCCCCAATTAAGAAGCATCTGTTTGAACAATGAATTCTTTAGAGTAGTTTGGACTTTGCAGAATTGGTGCAGTGCACATGGCCTGCTTCAGGTCATCAAATGCCTTTTGACAGCTGACTGTCCACTGAACTTTCTTAGGCATTTTCTTGGAAGTTAAGTCTTTAAGGGGTGTCACTATGGAACCATACCCCTTGACAAATTTCCTGTAATACCCAGTCAGGCCCAAGAAAGCTCTGATCTGAGTCTGGGTGGTTGGAGCAGTCCAGTCCATTATGGTCTGGATCTTGCTCTGCAATGGTTGAACCTGGCCTCCTCCAACTGCACTTTGTCTTATCACCATTCCCAGTCACAGGGTGATATTCACTGTTCTATCACTTTGTTTGGTATATTTATGTTGTGTCTTGTCATCTCTCTATTTTTTTCCCCCCTTCCCTTATGACCCGCCCTGAGTGTGGCTACACCAGGGCATTTTGCAAGCAGACCCGATGATGAAGCATGTCACACACTTTTGTGTGTGAGTGAGGGCAGTTTTTAAAACAGATTTATTTTTTCTGTCTCGTGTTGTTACACGTGTATTCTAATCTCTCCACCCCTTCTTGTGAAGACGGCTGTAATGCCAGAAACCGGTCCTGGGAAGCTTGATTCCGGTCCAGGGAAGACATTGCTTTGCAGTTCGGGCTGGACTGTTCCCATGAGGCACAGGGTCAGACTGATTTGCATATGGCCATGTCTGAACTGGGGTGGCGGAGTGAGATAAAGAACGGTGATGGATTAAACTCAGATCAGTTGACTGGGGATGAGTGTTTGTATTGTCAACGCTCCGTCCATCACCACCTTTGGTTTTTCTTTGTTCGCCCTAAGTTGGCAGGGTATGCTCAGACGTGAGTCCCTTGCTCACTTTGCCACTGGAGTCAAGCAAGCCCATCTGAAGACGGCTGTAATGCCAGAAACCGGTCCTGGGAAGCTTGATTCCGGTCCAGGGAAGACATTGCTTGGCAGTTCTGGCTGGACTGTTCCCATGAGGCACAGGGTCAGACTGATTTGCATATGGCCATGTCTGAACTGGGGTGGCGGAGTGAGCTAAAGAACGGTGATGGATTAAACCCAGATCAGTTGACTGGGGGTGAGTGTTTGTATTGTCAACGCTCCGTCCATCACCACCTTTGGTTTTTCTTTGTTCGCCCTAAGTTGGCAGGGTATGCTCAGACGTGAGTCCCTTGCTCACTTTGCCACTGGAGTCAAGCAAACCCGGCTGAAGACGGCTGTAATGCCAGAAACCGGTCCTGAGAAGCTTGATACCGGTCCAGGGAAGACATTGCTTGGCAGTTCGGGCTGGACTGTTCCCATGAGGCACAGGGTCAGACTGATTTGCATATGGCCATGTCTGAACTGGGGTGGCGGAGTGAGCTAAAGAACGGTGATGGATTAAACCCAGATCAGTTGACTGGGGGTGAGTGTTTGTATTGTCAACGCTCCGTCCATCACCACCTTTGGTTTTTCTCACTTCATGAGTACACCAGGTAGTTTGACTTGGAGTCAGAGAAAACATATGTCTGTAGGCCAGAAGAACTTGTCTGCAGTCCTGCTGCTGTTGGTCAGTGAGACTGCCTGCCAAGGCTACACCATCAACGGAACCATCATCAGGGTTCTGGGAGAGCAGGTCTGGGAGAGGGTCACTCTCTTCCTCCTGTCCTTCATCAGTAGCCATGAGCAAGCCCATCTCTGCCCTGTCAACATATGGTTTCAGTCTGTTGACACGAAGCACCCTGTGGGGGCTCCTGGGAGTTCCAAGATCAACCAAATAGGTGACTTCTCCCTTTTGCTCAACAATAGTGTGGGGTCCACTCCACTTGTCCTGGAGAGCTGCTGGGGCCACAGGCTCCAAAACCCACACTTTCTGTCAAGGCTGGTAAACAGTCAGAACAGCCTTTTGGTCATGCCTGCCCTTTTCCAATTCCTGACTTGCCTCAAGGTTTTTGGATGCCTTTTTCAGGTACTCTGCCGTCCGGGAGCGGAGACATAGTCCACAATGTCTTGTTTGGGAAGTTTGAGCGGTAACTCCCATCCTTCCTTTACCAGACAAAGGGGTCCTCTTACAGGATGCGCAAACAAAAGTTCAAAAGGGCTGTAGCCAACCCCCATTTGTGGGACCTCTCTGTAGGCAAATAAAAGGAAGGGCAGCAGGATGTCCCATCACCGCCTAAGCTTTTCAGGGAGACCCTTAATCATGCCATTTAAGGTCTTGTTGAATCTCTCAACTAGACCATTGCACTGTGGGTGATAGGGTGTGGTGAACTTATAGTTCACTCCACACTCCTTCCACATTGCAGTTAGGTAACTAGACATGAAGTTTGCACCTCTGTCTGATACAACCTCCTTAGGGAAACCCACTCTTGAGAAAACTCCCAAAATGACTCTTGCCACAACAGGTGTTGTAGTGGTCCTAAGGGGAATAGCTTCTGGGTATCTGGCGGCATGATCCACTATCACCAGAATAAACCCCTGCCCAGAGGCTGTTTGGGGATCCATTGGTCCAACAATGTCAATCCCTACTCTTTCAAAGGGAACCCCCACCACAGGTAGTGGTATAAGGGGGGCCTTTGTAGTACCACCTGATTTGACACTGGATTGGCAGGTTACACAGGAGCGACAAAACTCCTTGGTGTCTTCTGATATGTGAGGCCAGTGAAAGTGAGGGGCAAGCCTGTCCCAAGTCTTGTTCTGGCCAAGATGTCCTGCAAGGGGAATATCATGGACTAGTGTTAAAAGGAAGCCCCAGAATGCCAAAGGTATGACAAACCTCCTGGAAGCTCCAGGCTTGGGGTCTCTAGTCTCTGAATACAGGAGCCCTTCATCCCAGTAAACATTATGAGTTCCACTAGCATTCCCTGCAGCCTCAGCAGCAGCTTGCTGTCTGAGGGGTTCAAAAGAAGGGCAGTCCAACTGCGCCTGCCTCAGATCTGCCCTGGAAGGTCCCCCTGTCCCAAGAAACTCAACCTGATCAGGCTCAAGCTCTTCGAGTACAGTTACTTCTTGGGTCTCACAATCAGCTTCCTCAGAAGGCTGATCCTCATCCTGAGGCAGGGGGAAGGCACTGCCTTAACCCTACTGCTTCTCCTCCTGGTAGGCAACTGGTCCATTATTCCAGAATCCAGTGCCTGCTCAGTGTTGCAATTTGTGACCTGTGACCTAGTCACAGCAAGCACATGTGCTGAGATGCCTAGCATTTCTCCATGTGTCCTATACTCCACTTCAGACCAGGCTGAAGTCTCTAGGTCATTGCCAAGCCAACATTCTACAGGGAGGTCTGAGCTAACAACAACCTTCTTGAGGCCAGTTACCCCTCCCCAGGAGAAATTAACAACTGCCATACTGTGTGTGGTAGTGACATTACAAACATTGGTCACTAGGTAATTTTCACCTAGTATGATCTGTTCAGGGTTCACAAAGCTGGGTGTCACCATTGTGACACTAGCACATGTTTCCCTGTAGGCCTGAGCCACTTTATCATTGATCAAAGGAGTTTGTCTGTACTTGCCCAAGTTATTGGGACTCACAGTAGAGGACATGGCTAGGTCCCCATCACAGATCAAAACAGCTTGAGTTAGTATTCTGACTAGGCCAGAATACATCTCAGTTCCCAGGGTTAACCCTACCACACCCTTCTGTTGAGAACCACCACTTGGAGATGAACTAAGGAGAACAGATGCTTTAGGGGCAATGGAAGGTGGAGCTGTCTACTTCTTGTTACAATCACTGGTCCAATGAGTATTACTCTCACATACTTTGCACTAGGGTTTCTTTTGGCCTTCTTTCTTTTTGGATTGTTGGGAACCCCCACCATTAGAAGCTTTTTGGGGACCTTGAGAAGACTTCTGGTCTTTTGCTTTCTCCCCACCCTTTAGGTCTGGCTTCTTCTGATCACCACCTTGGTTCTGTACCTTCTGCTTCACCCTGGTTATGACCCATTTGTCTGCCTTCTTACCCAATTCTTGGGGAGAGGTCAAATCAGAGTCAACCAGGTGTTGATTCAATTGCTGGTTCCGACAGTTATTAAGAATCTGTTCTCTCATTATAAGGTTATACATTCCTGTATAGTCACTTTCTTTACTGCCCAGTAACCAACCTTCCAGAGCCTTAGCAGCACAATCTACAAAATCTGTCCAGTCCTGAGTCTGCGTCTTTTGGGTATCTCTGAACAGCAACCTGTACTGCTCAGTGGTTAGGCCAAACCCATCTATCAGCGCACCATTCAGGACAGTGTAGGTGTCAGCATCCTCTTCTCTAACAGCGAGGAGCTTGTCTCTTCCTTTGTCTGCAAAGGAGAGCCACACGATTGCTGCCCACTGACTTTGGGGTACCTGCTGTACTTTGCAGGCCCTCTCAAAAGCAGTTATCCACTTGTTGATGTCATCCCCAATCTGATAGGAAGGGACAATCCTGTTCAGGTTTCTATGGTCATGAGACCTTTCCCTACCACTAGGGATTTTGCTTCCACCAGTGGGCTCTAGCCCACACAATTTTCTCTCTCTTTCAAGAGCCAGGGTCTCTTTGGCCAGGGCAATTTCTTGCCTTCTGGTCCTAAGTTTGACTTCTGTCATCCTAGCCTTGTGCTCTCTTCTCTGATGAGGGGAAGTCATTCTCCTTTGAGCAGAGGCAGAGAACCCTACTGATGAGTCAGAATGTCCAGATTCATCTGACAGAGATCTGTTTCTTCAGGGCACATCATTAGGCCTACGTGGAGGGATAGAGGGAGGCCTTCGTAGGCCCTCTCCACCCTCAGGTAGTCCTGTGTTTCCCAGGTTAGGTTCATCAACTTCATCCTGGTCTGCATCCTCATCATCAGCATCATTATCCTGGGTGGGATTCCCACTGGGATCTTCTTCTGATGAGGGATGGCCCCCCTCCCTGCTACCCTGTGCCTCTGGGTCTGATGCTTTTTCTAAGTCATCTGCCACTAAAAGATTTACTAGGTGCTGGGTGGTTGGACTCTGTCCTTGTCTTAATTTTCTGACAACACACAAGCTTCTCAAATCTTGAAAAGTGGAAGTGTCATACTTAGTTGTCTGCACATGGCTGACATCTAGCAGAGAGGCACGACCTCCTGCTCTTAAAGACATGACTAGTGTGGTGTGGTGTGTGCACCTACCTACATTACTAGTTTTCCTACTAGAACCTCTCTAGAAATTGTAGTCAGGGTGTGCTAAGCCCTTACCACCTACAACTGCTAAGTTCAGTAGAACTTATGTATTATAAGACTTGATTCATATGTACCTACAGGTACCTTGATGTGATTTTTCAAATGATATTCTCAAGATTATTTGGTAAAACAATGCAAGCTCTTATCCCATCCGCTGCACACCAATGTGAGAAGTTAGCCTGGCATATGATGTCCACTAATTCTAGTGGGCACATTGCACCAGTCTAATCAACCCTTATTGATGGTGGTTGTAAAGTCAACCTTATAGAAAGCTATCCTAGTGGTAGCGGGGACCAGCAGTCATCAGGCTAAGACTTAAGAGAGCGTATTAAGCAAGTTGTTTTACCAATTATAATCCCTTGAGTACCAAATGAAAGCACACCACACAAGGTATATAGCAAATATATATGTATTGATTCTAAGCACAACCCCTCTGCACTCTTTATGAGGTCAGAGGTAAAAGTACAATATAAGTTACTCAATTAGAATACGATATGTTGCACAGTATACGTTATGCCCTAGAAGCCTCAAAAACCATATACTAAAATAGTGGTATAAGAACCACGTGAGAATTTTAAAGCAGGCCTGGGGCTTGTGGAATCGCTGGGGCTACTCTAAACAACCAAAGGTTAGGAAGTAGGAGGCCCACGGGAGAAGCGAGTTACCATTGACTTTCTATGGGAAGCAAACAAGTTACAAATGTATAATTTAAGGACACTTACGGATGGACTACGATGGAAACCTTTTAAACTAGGACACTTCGAGAGTCAAGACCCACGGGAGCACCGGAGTACTCGTGGAACCTCACCCAGGGAATACGGGTGCATAGGTGTCTTTTCGTGTCGGGTTTTGTCGTCGTTTTCAATGAAGAGCTGCAAGGAAGTGCTGCAGGCGACCAGAGGAAAAGTGTCCGGGTGGATCCATGGGTGGATTGAAGATCTGTAGAACCTGAAAGCATAAGGGAGAAAGTCTGGGTCACTTTCCAGTGACCAGGGCGGCGCTAGAAAGATGCCACCAGATGTTGGGTGATTTCAGGTGAAGATGTGAAGTTTGTCTCTTCAGCCACGAGGACCAGGAGGCGTCGACGACAACCAGGAGCTGGATTCCAGCTGCCCGACAAAGGATCTACTTGACTGCGGTGTCAGTATCCTGACTGGACCCAACAAGCCTTGGCAAACGCAACCCACACAGGAAGTCAAGATTGGCTTTGATGCAGACCAGCAAGGTCTGAGGAACTTCTCCTTTGCAGGGAAGTTGGAGCAAGCCTGGAACAATCAGGAAAGCAAGTTAGATTCAAAGGACGTCTTCGGGGGGCTCACTAGTCAATGGATTAGGAACCGCAAAGACGCATCAAGCTGAAATGAAAAAGTGGGGCACACGGGTCACTCGTGGAGTGGCCTCTGAGCTTTGGTGCAAATAGTGCTCGGTCTGGGGCTTCTCAAGCACCCCACTGCACAACTTTGACTTACCTCATGAAGTAGGTGCAGCTTGCAAAATGCAGGATGTCCAGGAGTTCTGGTCCCACATCTCTCGTGTCTGCCTTGGGTCTCAGCTTTGCTGTGAGCGAAGGTCGGGGTCAGAGATGCCTGGAAGTCTGTGTGCTGTGCCACAGATTCCTCAGGATCCAGTGGGAGCCTCAAAATTGCAGACTGGCAACGTTGCTGTTGGTGCCAGTTTGAACAAGGTGGTCACTCCTTGACCACAAGGGAGATGTCTTCCATCTTCCAGTCGAAATGGAATGTCGAAGGTCCAGGATATATGTCTCAGAGGTTCGTCCAGGGTAATCTAAAGTCCTAGGGACTGGGTTCCCATACTTATACTAAGTTTAGGGGCTGGATTACTTTTAAGGTCCCTCCTATGGGTGGATCTGGGAAGAGCGTGGTTACACCTCTTTCCCTTTGTCCAGTTTTGCGCCAGAGCTGGGGCAGAGTGCCCCAGAAACCGGTTTGAACAGGTAAATGTATGGAGCTCCTTGTGTGCCCCAGGCAGTGTCTGGAAAGCATTCACTGAATGCAGCCCTTGTAGTGTAGTTCCTATATTCCCAATAGGCTCTGCGCATTGGAATAATATCTTCAGTAGTGTAGACGTAGGACTGAGGTTAACTAGGTCTGTACTACTGAAGATATTATTCCAATGCGCAGAGCTTATTGGGAATATAGGAACTACACTACATGGCGCCCCACTATGGGCGCCATGTAGTGTAGTTCCTATATTCCCAATAGGCTCTGCGCATTGGAATAATATCTTCAGTAGTGTAGACGTAGGACTGAGGTTAACTAGGTCTGTACTGATGATATTAGACTTAAGTTTTCTGTGCCAGCTAGCTCAGAGTTCACTAGAAACTTTCTCGAATAGGCGAGGAGGAGTTTAACCTCCCTGGATAGACAAGAAGGGATTTAGTTTCTGACAACCATAAAACATGACAACTTTGCTCTCCCTGATTAAGAGTGTATCTCTAGAGTCGTGTGAAAACAAAAGACAGCTATTTCACTCAGTCAATACGTGCGTACTTAGTTTCACCAGTTTGTAGAGAAAAAGAGAGACGGGCGTTTTTCAATATTTATTGAACAGTCTCTTTTCTCATAGAAGAGAAATGAATCGCTACAATTGCAATACTTAGAGTTAAGTAAAATGCATATAGTAAAAGCAGGATTATGAAATAATACTGTAAAAGCATGGATATGGTTTCTTAGCCATATGATACTTTAAAATGGATAAAATAGATACATACATATATACATTGACTAATCGTACTCAACTGGTGCTTCTAACTACGCCTACCCCGGTGTACCTGACCTAAGCCTAGTACGTGGGAGGGAGTAAGTAAGTAGCAGTTTAAGTTAAGTTTGTTTTGCCAAGAATCTGACTCAAGAATTCTCTGTAAGGGTTTAGTCAGTTCAGTACCTGGGTATTAGAAGGCAGGAGGGCTGGTATCTCTCTCTCAGAACTCGGTATCCCAGTCACCCGCAAAGGCAAGCTGGAAACGCCGGAAGCTGGATTTCTCGGCAGGAGAAAAGACAGCGTCTCTCTCAGCGCGTCAAAAGGGAGGGGCAGCGTCCGTGGGCTCTCGCATCAGCTGGGCTCTCGGGCAAGTAGTCGCTGCTCCAGCTTCACCACCACCGTGTGTTTGCTTAAGGCAGCGTTGGTATATTTATACCTGAAAGGTGCCGGGTTTGACGTAAGGATGGACATAAGACGTCAATAAAGATGTCACTAAGAACTGGTCGTTCTTACAGTGCTTTACAGGAGTTCTCGGACGAAATCAAAACAATAGCAGGCGGGGATTTCCCAGGTTGCTGGAGGCTTGGATTTGTTTAAGAACTCGGTGTGCTTCCTAGGGGGCTGGAGGAATAGTGCTTGCTTAATGTGACAGCATGCGCTATGACTAATTTATGAAACGGGTTTCTATGCCGTTGTAGGGATATTATTGATTTATAACCGGACAAGGGCAAAGAATAGGAATATCGATACAGGTACCTAGATAAACACACTACACCCTCCCTGCCCCAATACACAAAAGCCTGTCTGGGGAGGTGCGAGTCCCTCCTTGGACAGGAAACCTATTGTCCAGGCCTCCCCTGCCAAAGTTTCGCCCAGCAACAGGAGGGCAAACTCGTGTCTGTGGCAGGCAGCATCCATTTTGTGATGCTGAGGCTCTGTTTAACTTTAACCGGGTAAACCAGTAAGTACATGTCTTCTCCCTCTAAAAGGGTGGAATTCTACTCCCTCTGCCAGAATTCGCGAGGCGGGGGGTAGTATTCCAAGGTGTTTGACACCTTACACAACATATTTTGATAAAGCCAAACCAAAGTTAGCATTAACCGCGAGGATTATAATGCACCTAAGAGTATATGGTATGGCTATATCATAGAACAGCTATAATGAGATGGTTCCAAAAGCTGGAGAGGGGCTCAGCTCATGCTAGGGCACCCTCTCACAAAAAACCAAGCACTCTGCCTCCAGGATTTGTCAAGGCCTGCCATAGGAGTGACTTATAGGGGTATATGTGTCTATATGTATATATAGATATAGGTATACTATATCTAAGTAAGGGGTGATTACACCACCTTACCCAGGCTGTGTGAACAGACACGTGGTGTCAGTTTGGAAGGCAAACCAGGGGTGGCACAATACATGCTGCAGCCCCTGGTAGGCCTAGGGTGCACCTATGCCCTGGGTACCTAGGGTACACTATACAGGGGCTCACAAGGGTATCCCAGTACCCAATCTGGTATGTACCTAAGGTACATGGTATCCTTTTAGAGAGAGAACAGCTGGGCTGTGGGCCTGATTAGCAGGTCAATAGCCACACTAAAGTAAAAAAAAACAGAGAATCACAGCAAAAAGTGGGGGTAACCATAGGAAGCAGACCCTACTCTCCTACAATCAGTAGCTCTATGACATGTCTTGGTCTGCCGATGTGGATCTGGGCTGGGCTCCCTTTTATACTGCAGGTTGTCATCCTGCTTAACACCAGTAAAAGGCAGGTGTTCATTCCCTGCTGCTAAAGCGCCTTATCACCTGTTTTCTCGCGAAGTGGTGTTTTCGTGTGTTTTTGCACGTGAACGCCTACTTTGTATATCTTTAGCGTTAGTTGTCGCTCTCGTCCGTGGTGATGTTTTTTACAGAAGCTATCGCTGGAAAACTGGCGATTTCGGCAGTTTGTACCAGCTTGAGAATGGCATGATGAATATTTCGCCACTTTTGCTGCGCTAAAGTGCCGATAACTCAGTGATAAGTCCTTGAGAATATGCCCCTAAGCGTGGCACCCATGTTAATTTAATATGAAAGCAGGCGCCATGAAGAAACCTAAAGCACGGTGCCAGGGTGATGAGGAGCAGACAGTCAGCAGAGAGTTGAAAAGCGGGCCCCATTGCAGAAAAGCATGTAGTGCCTGCATTAGGAGAAAACCATTTAAGAAAATGGTGCTTATAGACTGTAATAAAACACACTGAGTAACAACACAGGTAAAAAGGCCAGTCATCATGGGATGTTACAAAAAGAGAAAAGGCAGTGCTAAGAGGGAGAAATAAGCCCATTCACGAATCAAAAGCAACCATTGAGAAAGGACAGTAACAGGAGCCAATTGAAAAGATGGGCGTAAAATGAGCAGAGCTTCAAGTCCATACCTGAATACAGCATGTCTCTAAGAGACAGCGCAGGCACTACCTAGGTGAGACCTAAAAAATGAATGTGTCCATCTGTAATGCAACTGGTGCTAATGAAAAGCGCTGTGGTACCTTTGGGTCGAGTTCACGCTGTATAAAACTGCAAAAAAAATTAATTGATTATGAGTTTTTTGAGTCCTGAGTAAACCCCTGTTTGTGCAGGGGTCGTAATTCCGAGTTTGGTTGAATCGAAAGCATCTAATAATGAATGTACCCTTTGGTATCGTTATTTATCAGCTTTGATAAATGGCATCTATCTTCTTAATCAGGGCCATTATGTACTATTTTGTGAAGAAAGCAGGTGAGGTTAACAGAGATGGGCTTCAGTCGAGACACAAGACTTTGGCATGACAGGAAAGTTTCTCTCCAAGTGTTGCAAACCGTCTTCTCAAATTCTTCAGAAAACTGTACCGGCAACATCACATGGTTCAAGAACACAGCTGTGCAACTTTATATACAGAGGGTGGTTGAAAGATGGAGGTAAATGAGAGGAAGAAAGAATGGGGAGGATATAAGTGGATAAAATGGGAAATGGTGATAAAAATGACAAAAAGGGTAGGGAGTAAAGAAGAGCACAAGTTGTAAGGGGTAAAGAGTAGGAGAAAAGGGGTGAGTTGAGAAAACAGAAGGGCTGAGAGGGTGAACAGGAGGAAATGTGAAGGGTGAATGGTCAAGGAACAATGAGAAAGATACAAATGTATGGGGGAGTGAAAGGAATGAGAAAGGCTGAGGGAAGAAGTTTCAAGGATAGAATAACAGAGGAAGGAATCAGGAGTAGGACAACAAATAGAATGAAGGACTGAAGATGATAACTTGAGCAATGGAATATTCCCAAACACACTTCTAGACACAAACTCTGACCTTCTTACAATATATTCAAACCAATGCATCTTTGGTGACCTGAGTATATTGTTTGGCAAACCTAATCTCCCACAACCAAGAACCACCTTCAATGGCCTAGACGCACACAATGCACAACAGCTCATTCCCAACCACTCACACTTGGTTGGACACATCTTAGATGTCATTTTCGGCAACACAGCTCTAGTCATGTTCTAAATTATTACTCCAGTCATGTGATCAGACCACTGCCTAATTTCATTCCGAAACAAGGCACCATGACTCATCTTATCCACAACTAGGTATCGAACATGGAACAAGCTGAATTCGGAGGAACAAGTGTTGAAAGTTAGGCTGAAAACCGTCAACATTATCGGCGCCCTCTTGCTCTCCTTAAACCTTTTGTGCGCGTAAAACAGCCGCCATTTTGGACACCATGGCTTCCCTGCTCTCGCCGAGAGCCAGCGCGTCTCTCTCTCTCTCCTAGCTTCGCTGGCAACCCCCTGCTTGCACCTGCCTTGAGTCATAAACCCCTCTTCGGCGCTGCTCTGCCCCAGGCCCTCATCCTGTTCCCAGCACGACACCTCCCTGCTTCCCCGTCATGATCTCCGGCCCTTTTGATGCAAACCCCTTTTCCCCGTGTGCCCGTTTGCCTTCCCCGTTCCCAGGCCGACACCTAGCTCTGCCGATACCAATCCCTTGCCCCTCCCCATACAATAGAAAGCTTCCCTCCTCAAAGGACCCCCGAGATGATCAAAGCCCCCCCCATCCCTCGAGATCCGATCGAAACCCGCACACTCCGTGAATCGGCGGAATACCCAGCTGCGCGATGATCATCACCTGTTGTGAACGGGGCGGGGACTTCCACTGTAACCTTGCGTGGGAACGGGCTGGGAAGGGGGGGATTCTGAGGATGTCTTTCCGTACATCAAAGTATCAACGAGAATGTGTTACATGTAATAAAGAGATAAACTTGTATATAAGAGGCCAGGCCTCAGGGATGCAGTTAGAGCACCTCAGAACGATACCTTCTGTCCGTTTCGTTGTGTTCTCCTCCGGAGAAAATAAAAACCTTGTTTCCTGCCTTCCAGTCTCCAGCGCCTGCCTCTTCAATAGTTTAACTTCTTTGTGGGTTCAAGAGGCGACACCGCCGGGCAAATACTTAAGGATCTTATATTCTGGTTGGTAGTGCCCCCCAGTTGTAAACTTCCACAATTGGCGTCCCAAGCGTGGGGCCCATCAGCGACCCATGGATCCAGTGGGAGAGGTCCTGACGACAAAGTGAACGACTGCAACGATCGGGAACGCGTCTGTCCGATAGACCCTCGTCTGACAGCCGATCATCCGAACTTCACTGGTTCCGAACAGACCTCTCTCGAGTGATCTACGGTCCTGACTGGGAACCATCAGGAGTGCCGCGAGGATAACGAAGAAGAGAGGACGATCGGGCGCTGAATTCGGAAGTCAGGAAACTGTCCATGCGGTCCGGGTAAGGTCGTGTTACCACGACAAGTTGCGAAAAAATTGCTTGATTGCTTGTTGTTAAATACTAGTATTGCTCTTTTTGTTTATTTGGAGATTCACTGTCTGCAAACGGAGAAACAACAGGCTCTCTCTTTGCAAGCAGTGGAGGATAGGTAGGGCAGACAACCGTGCTTATTTTTCTCCCCCACTCAATAATCACCTGAAACTGAACTGTTGTTCACAAACTATTGTTTCCTGGAGATTCCCTGTCTGCAAACAGGGAAGAGACCACCCTTTTTGCAGATAGTGAAAAGGGTAGGTAACGCAGATCTTTGCGGACCTACTCATTCTCCCCATTGTTATTTATCGGTCTTTTGTTATCTTGATCTATGAGGGATTCACTGTCTGCAAACGGAGAAACAACGGGCTCTCTCTTTGCAAGCAGTGGAGGATAGGTAGGGTAGCAGCCGTGCTTATTTTTTTCTCCCCCACCCAATAATTGCTTGAAACTGAACTGTTGTTCGCAAAACTATTGTTTCCTGGAGATTCCCTGTCTGCAAACAGGGAAGAGACCACCCTTTTTGCAGATAGTGAAAAAGGTAGGTAACGCAGATCTTTGCGGACCTACTCATTCTCCCCATTGTTATTTATTGGTCTTTGGTTATTGTGATCCATGAGGTATTCACTGCCTGCAAACAACGTAGAATAGAAATATTCTGTCTAGTCTTTGCACCTAGTGATAAGATAGGCAGTGCTGACTTTTTAGTCCCTCGTTACGAGCCGTCATGTCTGTCTTCTCCCCACTGATGAGTAGCCTGTTTAGCCCGGACCGCCTATTAGAGATGGACCATCCAGCCCCGCTGGAAGGCACCCCTAATAAGGACATGTTCATGAAGCATGGATTGACCGCTATAGCCTATAGTAAACTATGGCATAAATATACAAAAAAGGGTCAAGAAAGTCAATGGCCCCTGATAGGATCCTTCGATGATGATAAAATAAAAACGCTAGAAACCGCCCTGGGTAAAAACAAGACAACACCTACTATGCTTGACAGCTTCGGCATGTGGCGAAAAGAAACTGAACAGCGTAAAAAGAAAACTGAGAGTAGGTTGGAAAAAGAGCTGCAAAAAGCAGCCCACCTAGCTGCTCAGAAACTAAAAAAGGAGATAGAGGAAAGAGAGAAAGCTAAACAGAAACTAGAAAGGGAAACGCCAAGCCAGTGTCCGGTTAGAACCCCCTCCATGCTCTACCCTGACTTACCCTCGAAACGACAAGCCAATGAGGACCTGCTGTTAGGTCCTCCTATCATCTACATGCCCCCTCCATATGCCCCTTCTCAACCCTTGGCGCAGCACGCGCCACCCCCAGGTACAAGCGAAGGTACCGCCACAGCGTCGGCCCCAATAGCCTCTGTGCCAGCCGAACCCCTTGTATTAAAACCCGCATCAACAACAACGTTAGATGACCATGAGACTCGAGGGGCTGGCCCTGCAAGAACAAACAGACTAGACAAGGATGAGCGAGCGGGGATCGACAAAATAGCGAGGACACTGGTAGAAAGGAAGGATGATGAAGAGTACATCACAGATATGTTCAGCTCGTATACAGGGAGTCACAGACGACATTTTACCGTACGACTGTGTTATCATGTCTTGAATGCATACGAGGACCGATATCGAGACAAAGGTCCCGAGAGCCTAAGGACTCTGTACCGGAAGGTCGATATCGGGGATGAGGGCGAGTGTGATGTGTCGGACCTCCTTACGCGTACGCTTGAGGTTTTCCGCCACCTCGCTGAACGAAAGCCAGGAGCTAAATCCGCAGCCCCCGTAGTGACCGAACCACCAACCGAGCAATCTAACACCATGATGCCGATACGTGAGGCTGCCCCTTACTGGGTTCCCCCTCGAGGTACAGGGACTCACGATGATGCAAACAACCAAGATGCAAAGGGAAGGGTAGTATACAACTGGGTCTACCAGCCATGGGACCGGCAAGAGATACTGACATTCCGGAAATCTCTACCCGACCTACGTAAAAACCCCACTGCCTTCTATACTGAATTAGGTACAGCCCTGGGTTCAACGATCATGACCCTGGCTGACATCGACTTGTTCTTCGGGTTATGTCTGCCAGCTGATGTGTGGAAGCAAATCCGGAAAGTCGACCACCTTGAGCTGTTCGGACACACCTGGTCACAACTCGATGACTTGGACAAACAACGGGGACCAGGACAAAAGCCGTTGAAATCCATTCTAGACCTCCCAGATAAAATCGTAGAGAAATTAAAAACCCTAATCCCAGAAAAGAAAGTGGACTGGTCGATAGTAACAGCCTGTCGCCAAAAACCCCAGGAGGATGTATCGGAATACTTCTCCCGGTTTGAAACGGTGTTCTCCGATTACAGCGGCCAGGACATGACCACTGCAACCGGACACCATCTGTTTGTCCAGAATTATGTTAAGGGCCTATCATTGGACATCTCCCAGAAACTACAGGCCAGCGAGAGTAGTTGGGCAGCCTCCAAACCTACAGCGATTCTCCAAATGGCCCAATATTATGAGCATCAGAAAAATGAAAACGATAGGGCGACAGAGAAAAAGAAGAAAGACTTAAAAGAGAGGGTGATGATTGCCAAACTGCAAGGGGTGACTATAGGACGAGACCAATACCGGGGAAACTACCAGACAAACGTCCCTAAGACTGCATTTCCCCAGGACCGCACTCTGACTCCCTACAGTGGACGCACAGACCTTAGAGATGACCAGTGCGCTTTCTGCAAAGGGACTGGCCATTGGAAATCCCAGTGCCCAGTTCTCCTGGAAATGATCAGGAACAGAGACCCCAGGGATGTAGCAAACGGACCGAGACCTAAGGGACCACAACGAGGGCCCCCAAATGACGCGACTAATGACAGATCAAGCAGACCAAATACGTTCGATCGACCCAGACAGAACCAATATCAACAATCTGACTATGACGACACTCACACCTTTGCATAGGACAGCCAAGGGCGAGGGAGGGATCCAGTCGAGCTCTATGTTGACCAGCAGGGCCCTTATGTCACTGCTAAGGTCCTGGGTACCAAGTCTCCATTTCTGGTAGACACTGGCGCAACACGTAGTGCGTTATCTAAACGACTGATTCCAAGGGCACCCTTGTCTGGCTCACTCATAACATCGACAGGTTTCGATGGAACGCCCTCCACCAACCCTTTGTCTGCCCCGATTCTCTTTGACGTAGAAAACAACACCACCGACACCACGTTCTTGCTTTCCTCCAATAGCCCTGACGCCATTATGGGACTTGACTTACTGAAACACTTCCGAGCGACGATTAGGTGTTCTCAAGATGGAGTTCGAGTGTTTCTTTACGACAACCCCGTTCTGCTTAGACATTGTTCCCCCCGACACATGTTTTCCATCACCGACGTCGACGCGTCCCTGCTTGACACTCTACCTCCGTATCTGTGGGCCAAAGCGGATTCGGACGTAGGGCGTATGTTAATTGACCCAGTGCACATTACTGTCCGACCAGACGCAACACTCCCAAAACTCCCACAATATCGGATATCGCCAGAGGGCGAGAAGGCATTGGTAATGATTATCCAGTCACTGATAGACGCAGGAGTGGTAGAGGAAGTGGTTAGCAACGTTTGCAACAGCCCTATCTTGCCCATTATCAAGAAGCAGGGAGAGGGAGATGAGAAAGCATACCGTTTCATCATCGACCTCCGAGAGATCAACAAAGTGGTGGTACCCCAGTACCCTGTGGTCTCAGACATCACCACCATCCTGACCTTGATTCCATCCACTGCCACCACCTTTTCCGTCATCGACCTCAAGAACGCATTCTTCTCCATCCCCATCCACCCAGACAGCCGATATCTCTTCGGCTTTACCCTAAAATCCCGCTCATATAGGTTTTGCCGAGCCCCTCAAGGCTACACGGAGAGCCCTAGCATCTACAGCCAGGCCCTCAAAAGGCAACTAGACCAAGTCCGGTTACCCGACGGGGTGGTGTTGGTACAATATGTCGATGACATCCTTTTGGCAGCCGACACCACCCCTCTAGCGGTTACCGCCACCATTCAACTCTTGCACTTCCTTGCGGAAAATGGCCACAAGGTCTCCAAGAAGAAGTTGCAATTCTGCCTACCCCAGGTCACTTACCTGGGCCACCTTCTGTCCAAAGATGGAAGGAAACTCACCCCTGATCGAATCCAGACCATTCTAGACACCCCTGTCCCTAAAACCCAGAAGCAGGTTCGCTCCCTATTAGGCCTCACCTCCTTCTGCCGACAATGGTTGCCAAACTTCAGCCTCGTTGTAAAACCACTGCTCTCTCTCCTAAACAAAGACGTCCCTTTCCCACTCCCTTGGACTCCTGAGTGTCAAACTTCCTTCACGGAACTACGAGATGCCCTTTGCTCAGCCCCTGTCCTGGGTACCCCTGATTACAGAAAGCCCTTCTCCCTTTACACTCACGAAAGGGAGGGGTGCGCTTTATCTGTCCTGACCCAGGCCATCGGTCCTAAGCAACGACCGTGCGCTTACTTCTCTGCCACTCTTGACCCTGTCGCCAGAGCCTTGCCTGCCTGCCTTCGAGCTGTAGCTGCTGCTGCAGTCTCTATCCGACAGAGCGAGGGGATTGTACTCTCGAATTCCCTCACGGTACTGGTACCCCATGCAGTCGACACCCTCCTGAACCAAACCAAGACGCAACACCTGACGAGTGCACGACTGACTGGATACGAACTGACCTTGCTTGCCCCCCATATCACCCTGAAAAGATGCACCACACTGAACCCAGCAACTCTGTTACCCTTGCCAGAGAACGATCCCAATGTGCACCCCGTACATGACTGCGTGACTCTTACGGACGAACAGACCAGGAGTAGGGTCGATCTCAGAGACACAGCTTTCCCTGACCCCGACGGGGAGTTGTGGGTGGACGGTTCTTGCATCAAACTCTCCGATGGTACCACTTCCGCTGCCTATGCAGTCACCACGGCTCGAACTGTAGTAGAAACAGCCCGCATCACCCAGCGATCTGCCCAGGCAGCGGAACTGATTGCTTTGACGAGAGCCTGCATCCTGGCAACAGGAACCACGGCGAACATTTACACCGACAGCCAGTATGCCTTCGGGGTGGTTCACCATTTTGGGCTCCTCTGGAGGGAGAGAGGATACTTGACCTCACACGGCACACCCATTTTGCACGGGGATTTAGTCTCCGCCTTAATCGAAGCTGTCCTCCTCCCCAACAAACTTGCCGTTATCAAATGCCAGGCACACAAGAAGGTGACAGACATTATTGGACAGGGAAATGCACTAGCCGACATCACCGCCCGAACGACAGCTGAAAATGGGACGACAACACATATGTACGTGACCAGGTCACAAGCAGAAAACTGGACTGACGCCAAGGACACAATTAGAGACATACAAACGGCTAGCACACAACACGAATTGACTGAATGGGCACGGGTGGGATTGAAAGACGATGAAGGCTGCTGGCGGACAAAAGACACGAACAGATGGTTGCTACCTGATTCATACTTGATTCCCATATTAACCATGGCACACTCCCCTGCCCACATAGGATCAGCCCCCATGATCGAACTTGTCTCCAGGGTTTGGCACAATGACAAGATCCCAGATTCCGCCAAACGCCTGGTCCAACAATGCTTAATATGCCTGCAACACAACCCCGGGAAGGGAACTGTAGTACCCCGGGGGGGATTTGGGGTCCCAAACCACCCATTTGAAGTCCTGCAGATGGACTACATCCAGCTAGACAGATGCCAAGGCCTGAAATATGTACTCGTCGTGGTGTGCGCATTTAGCAAATGGGTGGAAGCATATCCAACCCGTGACAACACCGCTATGGCCACTGCAAAGGTCCTGTTAAAGGAGTTTTTCCCCCGTTATGGCCTCTGTCGTGTTTTATGGAGTGATAATGGCCCCCACTTTGTAGCCAACGTTATCCAGCTCATCCTAAATGGGCTGGGTATCAAACAGAAATTCCACGCAGTCTTCCACCCTCAATCTGCTGGGCTTGTCGAACGACACAATGCCACACTAAAGCTTAAACTGGCCAAAATAGTGGCTACGACGGGCCTGAAATGGCCAGACGCCCTCCCATTGGCATTGCTATCGATGCGCTCTACCCCCACCCGACATCACTTAACCCCTTATGAAGTTGTCTTCGGTCGACCCATGAGCGTCTGGTCTGCCCCGAAACCAACTTCCATTCATGACGTTCCGGAATTCCTAATGTCTGATTATCTGTACAAATTGACTGAAACTTTGTCTGTCCTTCATCAGCAGGTGCAGCAGGCCATCCCCGATGCTTCCAGGGGTCCGGGTCACGCCATCCAGCCGGGGGACTTCGTGCTGATCCGAAACTTTCAGCGATCAAAGAGTTTGGAACCCCGGTGGACGGGCCCCTGGCAAGTGCTGATCACCACTCGGACCGCACTTCGAGTGGAGGGGAAGAAACACTGGCTGCACGCTCATCACTGCAAGAAGGTCTCTCCAGCCCTGGCCACGACAGACACCGTCAACACCCAAGAAGAGCTCCTGAACCAGGACCGACCATCGTTGAACTGCTACCCTGATACAGAGACACTTGAACTTTCAAAACATCCTGACCCCACTGTGCCATCTCGAGAAGGGTATTTCCTGCGTCGAAAGGAGGGAGCTTCGGCTAAGTAGGCCACGGACTAGGTTAGAGGATCTCAGAACGGTGACCCAAACTACCAAGGGTTACCTGGAGAGAAGCTAAAACTAAGTCTGTGGTCCTGCCCACTACCGAGCACCTTGAAGACGAAGATGATGGAAGCGCCAGATAAGAAGATGATGGAAGCGCCAAATAAGAAGCCGACGGAGACAGCAGGAAATACCCACTACAGAAATCCGAGAATAGACAGGCTCCATAGCTCAAAGACAATTGCCCTCTTCATCGTAATTCTCCTCTGTTTTCTCCTCATGACTACGCTCTGGATTATGGAAGAACATGCACCTGCTCACGAAACATTCCTAACCACTGCTCAGCCTACCACCGTGAAGGAACATTATCTAATTTCGCTCTCTCCTCAACTAAGAGAGAGACGAAAGGAGTTTTGGAACAACTCTTTCGTGCAACTACTTCACCAGCACAATCTTGCCACCAACGCCACCAACTGCTGGATCTGTGGGTTGCTACCCCATGCCACTGGACATTCAATACCATTCATCCCTTCACCCTTCTCCGTCCACGGCTCCTGCCTTGCCTGGCTGATCCTCTTGCAAGAGAGCTATACGGACAATGCCACCTCCAGCAGAACGGCAGCACATTCTCCTCATGGGGCCGGGCGAAACAAGACAAAGACACACTTCTGCCCGCTGACCCCCAGCGACTCGATCCAAATGGACATCCCGGCCAAAGAACGAATCGAAATGCAGGTGTTCAACAATCCAACCAGACCCACTTTCTCCTATCTGCGGAAACGAATGGCTGCCACTCTGACTGTGGCCCTGACGGTCATCAACGTCACAGGCCACATGTGTGTAGAAGGACTTGGGACACAGCTGGTGGGTCGCAGCGCTTGCCGCTTTACCAGAACTTTGGACTCCACGGATCCACCTTCCTTTGTGTCATCCCCAAACATGTATTTCATCTGTGGCACGAAGGCCTACACCTGGCTCCCCAAAGGCTGGGGGGGCACTTGCTACATCTCCTTCGTCCTTCCTCCAACTTATGTGGCCCCAGCGAATCACCACAGACAAAAACGAGCCAGAGACGTTGAGCAAGCCGACTCAACAGGGGCACAGTTCCTCGATGCTATGAAAGGACTCGTCCCCCTCTGGGGCCCGATGGCAAACAGCCGTGCCATCCGACATTTGACTCAGGCAGTCGAGACAACCATGAACATCACAGCGGGCATCTTTGCCAACAACACTGCCGAGCTCCAAGCGGTCCGTTTGGTGGCTCTTCAGAACCGCCTCGTTCTAGATGTGGTTCTGGCGGACCGTGGAGGAGCATGCCGCATTATTGGGGCCAGCTGTTGTACATACATACCGGACAACTCACCCTCAGTGTACAAAGCCATCGAACATCTTCACAGACTCTCTTCGGAAGTTCACCAAGAGCAAGAAGAATGGTCGCTTGGTGGTTGGTTCTGGGACACCGTCAAAAGCTGGGGCTGGAGACTGCTCACCATTATCCTGATTCCCGTAGTTGTAATATGTGGCCTATGCTTAGGAATTCAATGCTTGCCACCTATGTGTTCCTTATGTGCGAGTTGTATTTTTCCCAAAACTGTGGACATTGGAAGCGAACATATGAGGGCATTGTATGATACCGAAGTTAGGAATTTGATGAAAATTGACATTGAGTAAGCAAGTTGGCTAGATATGTTGAAAAGGGAGGACTGTTGAAAGTTAGGCTGAAAACCGTCAACATTATCGGCGCCCTCTTGCTCTCCTTAAACCTTTTGTGCGCGTAAAACAGCCGCCATTTTGGACACCATGGCTTCCCTGCTCTCGCCGAGAGCCAGCGCGTCTCTCTCTCTCTCCTAGCTTCGCTGGCAACCCCCTGCTTGCACCTGCCTTGAGTCATAAACCCCTCTTCGGCGCTGCTCTGCCCCAGGCCCTCATCCTGTTCCCAGCACGACACCTCCCTGCTTCCCCGTCATGATCTCCGGCCCTTTTGATGCAAACCCCTTTTCCCCGTGTGCCCGTTTGCCTTCCCCGTTCCCAGGCCGACACCTAGCTCTGCCGATACCAATCCCTTGCCCCTCCCCATACAATAGAAAGCTTCCCTCCTCAAAGGACCCCCGAGATGATCAAAGCCCCCCCCATCCCTCGAGATCCGATCGAAACCCGCACACTCCGTGAATCGGCGGAATACCCAGCTGCGCGATGATCATCACCTGTTGTGAACGGGGCGGGGACTTCCACTGTAACCTTGCGTGGGAACGGGCTGGGAAGGGGGGGATTCTGAGGATGTCTTTCCGTACATCAAAGTATCAACGAGAATGTGTTACATGTAATAAAGAGATAAACTTGTATATAAGAGGCCAGGCCTCAGGGATGCAGTTAGAGCACCTCAGAACGATACCTTCTGTCCGTTTCGTTGTGTTCTCCTCCGGAGAAAATAAAAACCTTGTTTCCTGCCTTCCAGTCTCCAGCGCCTGCCTCTTCAATAGTTTAACTTCTTTGTGGGTTCAAGAGGCGACACCGCCGGGCAAATACTTAAGGATCTTATATTCTGGTTGGTAGTGCCCCCCAGTTGTAAACTTCCACAATAGAAAACCTGCTCACCTCCACCACAGACCAGATCACAATAAATTCTGTGCAAGCACTAGGGATAACTCCGTAAAGGTTTTGATCTCTTAATTCCACTGAAAACATCTACAAATAACAAAAAAACACACTCCTTGGATAAAATGCAGGATTAAAAAAGATAAAAAAATAAATTTCTATCATTTACGACAACTGTCTCAAAACAAACAACCCTCAAGACATGTGTTTGTGACTACATAGATATAACAGAATATGCAAGTCAACAATCAAAAAGCTAAAAAGGCGAACTATAGCAGTCAAATTTGCAATGCAACATGCACCAATAAAGAATTGTATAAAATACTCACAAAGATCTGTATGCCAAAATGCAGATGAAGAACTAATCCCATTTCTCTAGATGTTTGTTAAAAACTGCAAATCATTACACAACTAAAGCAAACATGTTGGATTCTTACTTAACCTACACAAAACAACCCGCAACCCATTTGCAACAAACCCCTCCAAGGGAAGGCTACAACAGCCTCTACACTCCAAAGAATTGTCGCCATTTAAATTTCTGGATCTTGTTGAAACAAGCAAACAGTTGGCTGCCCCTATTACCCTTGTCCGCCTCACATCTTCAAAAACATTCTTTTAACAACTTCAGACGTCATCTCAGTTAGAACACTCATCAACAACTTCTTAATATCAGGAGTTTTCCAAGAAGCCTTAAAAAGGAATGCACATGTCTGTTATTAAAGAAAACTAACCTGGACGCTCAAGACCCCTACATCTACTGACCTACAGCAAATGGACCATTCATGGGCAAACTTATAGAAAGAGCAGCCTGCGCCCAGATGTCACACTTCATTGAAGACAAATCCCTAGGTTCGGACTTCCAAGCTGGATTCTGTCCAGGAAGAGGAACTGAGACAGCCTTAATCTCAATCTGGGATGACCGTAAACTGCAATAGAGTAGAACTGGGTCACTGCCCTACTTCTCTTGGACCTTACAGCTACCTTTAAAAAAGTTGATCATGACACATATTCAAAAGGTTAAAGAAAGTCAGAATAGCAGGCACAGCTCTCACTTGGATCACATCCTACCTACACAATAGAACAAATATCATCCAGCTCCTCTACTCTCTTCAAAAGGCATACCGCATAGAAGCAGGAGTACCCCAAGGATCAATCAGCTCATCCATGCTTTTTAACATCTACATGAAATCATTACTAGAACAGATTACAAAAATTAATTCACCTGCTATTACTGCACAGATGACACACAAATAATTCTGAAATTGGAAAGTCCCAAGGACATTGGGAAAAGCAAAATCGTTAGCTGTCTTTGGGCCGTTGACGAATGTGCACCGGGTATGCCCAGACCTGGGTCCGGGGCTCACTGTGCCACTGGATTCAAACTATCCTGGCTGATGAGGTGTGAAACCCTGAAACCGGTCCTAGGATGCTTATTTCCGTTCCAGGGAGGACCTGACTTGGCAATTCGGGCTCGACTGGTCCCATGAGGCACAGGATAAAAGCTGATTTGCATATGGCCAGGTCTAAACTGGGGTGGCATGGTGAGCAAAAGAATGATGATTTAACCCAGATCTCTTGACTGGGGTGAATGTTTTGATTTGTTCTGCATTCTGTCCATCAATTGTGTGTCTTTTGCTCTATGTACATATAGGTGTATATATTGAGGGGTTTATGCCTGTGTGTATATATTTATATTATATATGCATGCATATCAATACATATTTAGATGCATTGTTATGACTTCATACGATGTACAGACAGAATATCGAGATTCTTATTTCGAACTACAACAATATCGAGTTTGAAATATCGAGGGACAAGAATATCGACAGCAAGTATATCGTTGTACAGAATATCGACAGTAAGGTAAGAAATAAAGTTTTTTTAAATATCAAAGACAGTAATATCGTATGTAAAATTATCGTTGTTAATAATATCGATATTTATATTTGTGTTCTGTATTTTAGTATGTTTGTTAAAAAGTATGTGATGTAATTTTTGGGAATAAGTGTAGTTTTTTTTAATATGGAGGAGTTGGGCATGCGTCAGGTGATGAAGTCCAGGAAGCCAGTATTTTAGTTTTTCAAATAAATTTTTCTTTTCAATCACTTAATTCTCACAGAATAGGTGAATATACGGTCAGCCAAAGTGTTTCATTCTCATGCTGAGAACTTCGTCAGGGCTCAGTAGATGAGTATCTTTCCTTAGGAATTAAAGGAAGACGTTGAAAATGATTGCACTCCACAGGTGTAATGGGAGTTAGTTTTTTTAAATGAATGAATAGTGTTTGATATTTGAAATCAAGCAAATAGTAATGTAAATTATATCTTGGTAGTTAATACCAGTAATTATGTGTAATTATTTTAAAATATTGATTATTCATTTTTATTTAATAATATTTAAAATTAATTTATTATTAAAACATCATTAATTGGTTATTAAACAATATTAATTCAATATTAGATAATAATTATATTAATTGTGTTCTTTTGTTAGGTGTGGGTTTATAGGGGAATAAGGTGTGAAGTAATGTAATTATAAAGAAATAATTATGAATTTTCCTTTATTAATATTTATAATTAAATATTAATTAATTGGTTATTATTTTATAAAAAAAACAATTAATAGATAATTATATTAATTGTGTTCTTTTTTCAAGAGTGTGTTGTAGTTTTATAGTGGAATACGGTCGGAAGTAATTTAATTATAAAAAAGGCAAAATACACTTTTATGTATTAGTATTTATAATTCATTTATTATTATTTAATTATTAATTGGTTATACATTTTTATTTATTGATTAATTGATAATTATATTAATTTAGTTTTTTAGGAGCGGGCTGTGGGTTTATAGGGGAATAGGGTGGGAAGTAATTAAATTATAATTAAGTAATTATTAATATTTATTTATTAGTATTTATAAATAATGTATTTTTAATTAATTATTAATTGGTTGTTTAATTTTAATAATTATTTTATTGATAAGTGTGTTAATTTTAACCCTCTGCTATCCAACACTTTCCTTACTGTTGCACTCATTCATTGGAGTGGGAATAGTAATTGTTACCCCTCTGCTATCCAACACTTTTCCTAGTGTTGCACTCACTGGGGTGGGAATAGTAATTTTTTCCCCTCCGTAATCCAAAACTTTCCCTACTGTTGCACTCACTGGAGTGGGAATAGTACATTTTACCCCTACGCTATCCAATTCTTTACCTACTTTTGCACTCTCTGGAGTGGGAATAGTAATTTGTACATCTCCGCTATCCACTACTTTCCCTACTGTTGCACTCACTAGAGTTGGAATAATAATTTGTACCCCTCCGCTATCCAAAATGTTCCTTTTTGTTGCACTCTCTGGAGTGGGAATAGTAATTTTGACCCCTACGACATCCATCACTTTACCTATTATTACACTCTCTGGAGTGGGAACAGTAATGTTTACCCCTTTGCTATCCAACTCTTTCCCTACTCTTTCACTCTCTGGAGTGGGAATAGTAATTTGTACATCTCCGCTATCCAATACTTTCCCTACTGTTGCACTCTCTGGAGTAGGAATAGTAATGTTATCCCCTCCTCTATCCAATATTTTCTTTACTGTTGTAGTTAATGTAGTGTAAAATGTATTTTAAAAATATTTTCTTGGAAAGATATAGTGCCGCAGATCTGCTCTCCCCATGTGAGGCAACGCAGTGCAGTAACTTTGCTCGCTGCAGAGTGCCATTTGTCCCATGCATTATGGTTTGGTATTGGGTATGTGGCAAGTTAGAATAAATGTGGTAATTGAAGGATCCTTGGAGCCAGGTAAATAAAACATGTTGGATTTATTAAAGCTTAGTTCCAGGTTAAGTTCATTAGAAGAAGATAGGTAGATGGAAATTAGAACCCACCAGGAGCAGCCTCCCTGCCTCTCAGCCTGCCTGCCATCAACTGCCACACACAAGCCAGGCACCAAACATTCCAAGATGTCATAAGGCATTCTAACACTCAAACTAGCTGAGTAGCAGGGAAGAGACAAGTCAATTATAACAGTAATCCTTTGGGTTTTTTAAATCTTTTTTATGGTGTCATTGGAGAAGTTCTTCTTTAGAGGAGTTCATTTGACTACAGCATCAATAAGATAAGTGCTTTCTTTTTTTTTCACTTGGTATATCACCCACATCTCACCAAACGCACACACCCACTCACTGATTTCGTAGGGTAGTTCTGCCTTTCATATAGGACAAGGAGTTTCAAAAGGACAGTATTAGACAGGTTTTAGACTGTCAACAAGGATGGTGTCTGTGTGGATGACTGCTGCCCAGGCCCTAGTGCGAATGACAGAAGACCAGCTCTGAACCAAGATCAAATACTCAGACTTGCCTTGCATTGATCTCACTCATGTTCCTACAATGCCCTGCAAACCTTAAACATTGCATAAGTGGCTAAGATCACATATTTTGTCATGGTAATTGCTCAAATCTCTGGTGATCCACAAACTGCCAACCCCCCATCGTTCCCACGTTTCCACATAAAAATTGAACCTTTTTTTGTGGGTCGGCTAGCGGCTGTGAAAAGAAAAGGCTTAAAATGCAACAAGGGCAATCATTTTTTTTCCATTCAAAACTAAGGTTTATTGTAGTGTGGGTAGCAGTGGATTTTTAGCCTCTGATCAGTTTCCAGCTAAGGAAACCTACCAATCCCCACATTTCTGAAAACTAGACAACCATGAGAGTCCACTGTGGCAAGGCTTGCGTGGCTCTTGTAATGTTTTAAGATCCAGAAGCCATTGCAAATTTCACATTTTGGGTATAAACACTAATTTTCCTCACATTTCTGTGTGGGGGAGTGCCACAATCTCAGGGATCCACACATTTTCTACCAATCAGCATTTACCAAAATCTAATGATAACTAGGGTACCCCACCCACTTCTGTGTGTAGGCTAAGAGACTGCAACAGAAAAGACTCTGCCATGAATGCCCCTGAACCCCATGCTTCACAAACCTGTTATCATTGTGCCCACTTCACATCCAGCTTGCAGCTTGCCCTGCTGATGACTCAATGACAACCACTTTTTCTCCATAAAAGCTTCTGAATCCAAATATAAACTTTCCTGAAGGATTAACCTGATCCCAGTTTCCTACTCATGCTCCATCACCATTGGCCTTAACTTTTGACTTTGACCTGGTCTAGTGCGACCAGGTATAAAAGTCCCTTACCACCCCTTTCCTTTGCACCAATGAGTGTGGCATGGTGATACACTGGTGAACTCCTCATTTGCTGCATTTCAGTACCTGATGCAATCATCAAGACTAGCCTCCCAGTAAGAGCGGACCCTCTGGCAAGTTCCAGAGGCTATGAAATGGAGTGCAGACAATATTTTGACATAAGCAGGGAGAGCCTGAGAGTGGACTGTAGAAGAATCAAGCTCCTGCCCCCAGTTTGCAACCATGCCAAGGATCATTTCAGTGAGCAGTGGTATCTGGCAATGACTGATTCCCTAGACATGCAAATGATGTTAACCATTTGCCAGTAAAGCCTCTCTCTCCTCCTCAAAAAACAGTTACACAAGATGAGGTGGAAAGCAACAATCGCATTTACTGACATAATGAAGTCAGAAAAGTGTCTGAGTGAGTGAGTTTAATTATTATTTGCCCAGGGTCAGACTGGGACGCAAAATAGGCACAGGGACCAAAATAAAAGTGGCTCTCATTACTAAAGCAAATAGCAAAAAAGTGGCAGTATCATATAAACCAACAGTAAAAACGACACACCTGTCCATAAAACTGGCCCACAACGGCTAAAAAAACAACAGTGTCCATACTGATCTGTTAGAACAGCGCTTTGGGCACTGCCTGATTGACATATAGGCCAGTCCAGCTGTGGGTTTGCCTGTATCTGATTAGTTGGGATTGCAATATATTCCACATGTAGGTAGGAGGACAGACTCAAGAGCCATCACTCCTTGCATTACCAGGTGGGGTTTAACAAAACAGAAAAATAGAAAATATTGGATAAAATTATACAAAAAGTAAAAAAGGATTCACATTAGTTATCCATATAGTATCATTGTTATTTGGTGCTACAATTTTCTCTATGGGGGTATCTTTTTGTACCTGTGAGCAACCACATATGGTGATTTATTTACTCCAGGACTTGTCTGGAGTACACTAACTACTGTTTCTAAACTTTTTGGCCATAGTCAGTTTAGAAGTGTAGCCTGTGAATAGAAACGGTTTGTTTTGTTGTTGGGTGTTTGTGTTTGCATGTCCCGCCTCAAGACCTCCTTAACCCTCTCTAAACCGCTTCTTATCCCTCCCATTTAGTAATTAGGTATTCCCCATCATTTTCCAGCCATTCCTTCAAGTCTCCCCCACATTTGCAACTAATATGTCTACCTACATGTGTGGAGAGCTCTGTATCTGGAGTGGTAACATCTGCAGAAAAAAAGGAAAAATAGAGGTCTCCGCACTAAGGGCGAGATGTACGACCATTTCATTTTGCGAGTCTCATATTGCGATTTTTTTTGTTACTAGCAAGTAGAGACTCACAAAATGAAATGTACTAATGTTCTCAGACACATTACCGATTCCCAGAGGGGTTGCAATTGACCTACCTCATCAATATTCATGTAGCAGGTTGCAATTTTTGACCCATTGGGAATGGACAATAACACAGGATGGTGGCCTGCTGGGGACAGCAGACTAGCATGTCTGTGTTTGTTTTTAAAGAAAGCTATTTTTTTAATGCACACCGTTTTCCTTAAAGGAAAATGGGATGCGTTTCAAAAAGAAAAAATGAAACATTTCTGTTCCATTTTTTAAGGTTAGGTAGGGGCCCATGGGACTACTGTCTGCTCTTAAACAAGCATTTTCAATGCAATAGAGCTCGCATTTGTGAGTGTTTAAGCTTTTGACATTGTTAATAACAATGCCTTTTATTTATGTGTTTTTTTAAAGCAACACATTTATAAAAGGCATTGTCATTTTTAATGCCAATACCTCAAACTCTCGCAAATGTGAGACCACTCTAATAGTGGCCGCACTCCTTTCTTTAGACGCTGCTTGCCGTATGCAGGTTACAGCGAGCAGTGTCTAAAGAAAGGGGCATGAGCAACATTAAAGTGAAAGCGTGTATGGCGCGTTTTCAGCGAAAGCAAAAAAATAATGTATTTAAAAGGTTCTGTAGCACGGCAGCTAAAGTGAAAGTGGCACACGCTTTTAATAAAATAAATAAATAAGCATGGCCGCTAAAGTGAAAGCAGCCCACGCTGTAAATTAAATAATTAAATAAGTGCAGCCGCTATAGTTGAAGCCGACCCCACTATAATTTAAAAACAAATAATATAAAAGCAGGTGGCCTGCTACAATGTTGTGGCTAGAATGGGGGACAATCATTATAGAAGATAGTGTTTTCCGTCTTATAATTCAGATCGGGTAAAAATACAAGTAAAAAGTCCAGTCTTATGGAAGGTTACAAATGCAGACCAGGCGGTACCAAGCTTATTCCCAAATGAAAAGCAGCGATTTCACAAGGAGAGTAACAGGAGCCAATTGAAAAGATGGGCGGGAAATGGGCAGAGCGCCTATGCCGTACGTTAATGCACCATGCCTCACAGAGCAGCGCATGCTGCCCAGATTTGACCTAAAAACGTTTTTGCAGCCATTCACAAAGGGAAAGGGGTTCTCCTGGGGACCCTTTCCCATTTGTGACTGACTTACCACTTACTTGAAGTAGGTGGTAAACTGCGACCGCAAAACAATCATACATCCCCCTGCGACTCGCTATTAGGAAGGGACATACCTTGGCACGCGCCTTCCTAATAGCGACTTGCAAACCCTATGATGTGAGTCGGTAATAGATTACTGACTCACAATATAGGGTTTTATACATACAAAAATGCCTTAAAAAGGTCGCAGACGGCCGTCTGCAACCGGTAAAATGCTTCTTAAATCTGGCACTAAGTTTTGTGAATAGAATTTTGTAGTATGTGTGTAGTACTATTGTCGTGTGTGAGACACTTGTTTCCAAAATAGTGATTTTGTTTAGTCTTTTATGACACTGATGTTATGATTCAGGGTGGAAAAGCTGCTGCAAAGTTCTTTGTTCTGGTACTGAGCCGCCGGACATGTGGTTTTTCGCCTTCATGTGTGTTGGTTCCCTTAGCAGTAGTTAGTACATTGTGCTTTTGGCAGGCACCGGCAGTGTGGACGGCAGCCAGAGCCTGATATCAGAACGCCTGGTTCTTCGCCAGTAGAAAGGCGAACACGAGCTCTCTGTGCTGTTTTTTTATTGCTGGCTACTTTTCCAGTTGTTCTGTTTTAGCGGTTATCTCGGCCCCCATCTCGGTGAATGGTAAAAACATGCACCCCAGAAGGAGGGAGGTTACAGACTAGAGATGGGGCCCTCGTGGTTATATTGGCTGTGGAATCGGGAGTCCTGGGCGTTTTAATTGTTGCTTTTCCCGCCTGCTTAACCAAACTGTGTGATCCTGGACAAACGAATGTATCGCTTTTCTATTTCCTGAGGTATCAGTTCTGGGAGATCTTGCACGCTGACTGTTCTTCAACATCTTATGAGACCCCAAGAGTTATACCTGAAAAGCAACCCCCCCCCCCAACCCCCGAATTTACAGAAGGCATGGGAACCTCCGGGTATGAGAAGTTACCAGCCAAAGACCTCGTTGTGAGGCCTAGGAAGTGAATCATAAACTCAGGGGCAGATTTACAAGCCCCTTGCGCCACTTTTGTGTCATTTTTAACATGGGAAAAATGACACACAAGTGGCGCACGGGGCTTGTAAATCTGCCCCTCAGTGTTTTCATTCCATCTCCATCATTGTGAGCTTTTATTCAGGAATTATAATCGACACTTTCCTCCCTTCTAAAGGGCCCTCACAAAAGGGTAAAGTGAAGAATCTGTGTTAAGCAGACCATGTATGTCAAACCTCTTCCAGGCACTGTGGAGGAACAAGGCAGAATGAAGGGGGCTGACGCAGACACTTCTATGCGAGACACAACCAAATTCTAGAATGCATCTTATTTACCAAAAAGAACAATTGATGGACAGAATGTAGGACAATGTCATACATTCACCCCTGTACAGAGATCTGGGCCTAAAGCCATCTTTTTTTTTTGCTCCCCATGCCTTTCCAGTTTGAACTCAGCCATATGCAAATCAGTCTTGACCCTGCTCGCAATGGGAAACGTCCAGCCTGGACTGGAAACAAGCATCCTAGGACTGGTTTTGGGGTTTCTCTCCTCATCAGCTCACTACACCACTAGATTCAAGCTAGCCTGGCTGATGAAGGGTGATGCCCTGAAACCGGTCCCAGGATGCTTGTTTTCGGTCCAGGGAGGACCTGGCTTGGCAGTTCTGGCTGGACTGTTCCCATAAGCAACAGAGTCAAGACTGATTTGCATATGGCTGGGTCCAAACTGGGGTGGTGTGGTGAGCAAAAGAATGATGGATTAAACCCAGATCCTTGTGACTGGAGGTGGATGTTTGCATTGTCCAGCATTCCCTCCATCATTTGTTTCTTTTGCATCTTATTTACCAGCACTTCCTGTCTCCAACAACCTAGGCAACCTCTTCCACCACACTACTACGACATCCTGTAACTATGACTCTGAAACCTAACAGAACAACGTGACAAAATATAATAAAACACACAAGTTGTATTTCCAGAAGCTCACCATCACCCTTTTCGGCATCTTGGTGCTAAATAACAGATTCTTAACCAGCTGAACAGCCCTCGTGTTATCAACCCCAGAAGGATGAAAGGCTGAGTTGACCCAGTAGGATTCAAACATGTGACCATGACGTCAAACAGAGATTCCTGGAATCAATGCATCACTCTACCGAGCCACTGGTACCATACAGTGAGATTCACAGATCTGGACTTTAGAAGACAGATGTTAGGTTTTAAGTTGGAGTACGCAGCATTGGTCCTCTCCTGACTCAGCAACTGCTGTGGTCAGGTAACCCCGCCCCCCTTCCTCTTCCAGCTTACCCTCCTGCTCAGGGGAATCCAACTTCTTGCTGACTCTGGTTTCTCTTCTAACCACACAGCATGCTGTTCTCCGGGAAATGGAATGCGTAACCTGCCCCTTCTAAGAACAGTCTGACCTCGTCATTATGGACTGTGTCATGTGATAAATCTACTTCTTCTCCCCTACCCCTTCCCACATTGAATTGTGACTTGTATAGTTTATTTATTTGTTTGATTTAGTTTTGCAACCTTATGTAGTGCGGACATGGCCCGAAGGCATCAGAGCACTTTACAACAAGCAGGAGATAAGGGTTACATTAATAGAAATTAAACTTGGGCGATTCATTCGGTGGGTGTGAGCAGGAGTAATTACAAGAAGAGTTACAACAATTTGGCAGAGTTAAGAGACAAAATGGAGATGTTGATGAGGTAAAGTCGGGGGCTCGCACATCAGGGCCAGTGGTTGTAGGTGGTGGGCAGAGGCATTTATTTTAGGGACTGGGACCTTTTTCTAAATCATCACACTTTGACCCAGAGATAAAAGAAAAGTTAAAGGCAGAAAAGACAAAAAGAAGAAGAAGAGAGAGACAGGAAAACAGGAAGATACGTAAAAAACAGGTCGGAAACTCAAACTGCAAGAGTGTGATAAAAAGAAAGAAAGTGTGGGGTGATGGAAGAAAGAGGCATGAGGGGGAATCAAGACGAGGCAGCCTTGTTACTCGGCATCCCCTGTATTGGGCAGGGCATACTGGGTCCTCATGGTAAGTCTGCGGATCCACTTTGGTGCTGGTTCCTTGATGTTCACCAGTGGCGGACGGCATTATTCGCAGGTTGTGGTGCAGGTGCAGGCCCGCGGGCTTGGGGAGGTCACAAAGGGGGGAAACGGTTAAAAAAAAAAGAAAAAAGGCAACACTTATCTTGCCGCGCCCATCCCGGATCTCTGCTCCTGCTGTCCTTGTCAGACCGAGGCACAGGAAGCATAGAAAAGGCTTCCCTGACCAATCAGAATGCTGCAATGCAGCGTTGTGATTGGTAAGCACCCAGGCTCCTGCAGCGCTATGATTGGTTTTTGAACATCCTGGTTTGACACTCAACCAGGGAATGGGGGCCTGGGCTTGTACTCCATGCAGGCAGTAATGCAGCCTGTATGGAGAACGGAGAAAGTGTGCATGACTGGCTTGGGCTGCCCGAGAGCGTCGACCAAACAGTCATTGTGCACATTGGAGTGGGCAAACCACTCCTCCCCTGCCCTGCTCCGAGAGCAAAGCAGCCCCGCCCACCCGCCTGCCTGCAAAGGAAACATAAAATGATAATCACTTAAAGTTATTATCATTTTATGTTTCCTTTACTTCACTGCTCAAAAGCAGTGGGGCGGCGCTCCTCCCCATAGTAGAGGAGCCACCACTGATGTTCACTTAGCAGATCTTTGTCCATGAACAAGCGACAGCGATAGCAGAGGATACAAGGAACGGCTAGACAGTGTGGTCCGCCCTATAGATGCTCCAGGTGCTTCTCAAGTGTCTATTGGTTCTTCTCTTGAATTGTTGTATTCACCGGCGTAGCTAGGGGGGTGCGGGGGGGGGGCGGTCCGCCCCAGGCGGCACTATGTTGGGGGTGGCCGGGCGGCGCCTCAGCAGTATCAGAATGATCACAAGAGTAATTATTATTGGCAGCCAAACAAAGTGCGTTGCGCAGCATAATTAAGCCTTGGTGGTGGGCCAATGTGTGTGAATGCTACTGCATTGCACGCACCACCAGCAGCTTATTTTCAAAGTGCACCTTCATGTTTGGGTCCCGGGCCGTCAATCTGGTAGCGCGCGAAAGCGCTACCAATGACGGCCCTGCAAGCGTTTATCATGCAGCAGAGCCAGCCTATCTATGGCAGACTTGTAAACGGTCCTGTTTTTAACGCAATGTGCGCACCGACGTACGTAGTGACGTGCATGAATGCATCCAGTGACTTACACCTCAACAGGCCACCACAAGCTGTTCACACGAACCGGCTCTCTCCCAGTCTCAGTACATAAACGAGGGGCAGGTCGTGTGAGAGTAAACTTTTACTTTCAACTCTCCTTGAGCTGCGTGTGTGTCGTTGGAAGATTCAAGCAGCAGGAGGTACGTTTTCCCTAGTTTATGCACAGTTTTTTGAGGTGGCACGACTGAAAAGATAAAATGCAGGTCATTCCGGGGGTAAGGTTAGGGAATGGAGGACAGCGCACGGAATAGAAGTGCTTTCTGTGTCTTTTAGCAGCACAGGAGTGTGGTAAAAAGTGATGTTCCAGTGATGTTCCTTGGAAATATTTCCCATGGTGTGTTATATTCCAACAATGCCACAATGCTTCACTCATTTCATTTAAGAATCTTTATTCGGTGATTAAAAAACACCATAAAAGCACAAACATATATACATTAATAAAAAGTTATTAAACATTGATCAAGATCCTTATACAAAGTCAGCATAGATAAAAAAAAATATCAATATACAAATCCATAAGCATACAATAGATGATCCAAAGTCTTTCATACCTAACCCCTGGTCATCCTTAATCGGACCGCAACCTTAATAAAATTCATGATACAACACAGGGTAAGGGGATCGGAGGCTTTTTGCAAAAAGACTAGCGCATCCCTAGCATGTTCCTGATGGGCATTTTTTAAAATATTTACAAGAAAACTGCGCCTAGGCATAGAAAAGTAGGGACAGAGCAAAACAAAATGAAGGGAGTCCTGCGGAGACCTATTGTCGCAGCCGCAGGGTCCCTTCTGCTCAATTGATGTAGTAAAACCTGCTGGGGAAGCCAACATAAAGGGAAGTAGGTTCAGTCTAAAACGGCACATAAGAAATCTATCCTGTACATTGTGCATGAGATACAGATAAGGCTCCATACCCTCCACACTCTTCACCAGATTATGCGCCCTCACAGTCTTTTTGAGTGTTTCTGCCTCAGCTCTGTAATGGATTTTCCGCTCTAGGAAAATTTCCCCTACTTGTTTCTTATGCTGGGCTAAAATTGTTGTAGGGTTAGTGAAGAGGTTTCCAAAACCTAAATCTTCGAGGGTATTTTTCACATATTTGAGCCAAGGGATACGCATACAATTGGTCCTATCCAAGCAGTCCAATAGAATTTCTCTGCTTAGATGCGCCTCGGGATTAGCCCATATTTTTAACCAGGCCACAATTGGCCTAAATTTTAACAAGTCATCCAGGTATGGCCTCCCTAGCTCCCTGTGGGCTATAAATCCAGCGGTGCTGGTTGGTACCCTCAGGATAGATTTCAAATATTTGTTTTCTTCCTGTTGGATTCTAGTGGTGTTCACAAAGCCCCATACTTCTGCCCCGTAAATTACTTTGGAGCATGATACGGAGCAATACAAATTCACCACCTGTTCCAGGCTCCATCTACCTAACCTCCTGCCGTATCCTGCTATTGCCCCGTTTGAGGCAATCATTTTGCAACAACGTTCAGTCACCAAGGAGTTAAACTGTAAAGCACCATCAAAAGTCACTCCGAGATAAGTGAACGTTTTGACCTCCTCTAAAATATGGGTACCTATTGTGTAAATAAATTTAGAGGAGGGTTTTTTGCCTGCCAGGAGCACATAAGATTTACCCAGGTTGACAGATAAATCCAGGGTGCTCATAAAATTAACGAACCCATCAATCAGGATTTGTAGACTGCGCGGGGTGCGCGCGAGCAGAACCGCGTCGTCCGCGTAAAGCAAGACAGGGATGTGCCTCTGCCCAACCCTGGGGGAATCTGCCTTTAAACCCAAAAGAAACTGCTCCAAGTTGTTAATATAAAGGGAAAACAAAAAAGGGGCAAGGATACAACCTTGTCTGACTCCGCTCTTACATGGAAAGGAGTCAGACAAACCTCCCTCCCTGTTAAATCGAACCCTGGCCGTAGTATCGCTATGTAATTCCCTTAGTATGGAGATTAAACCACTATCAATCCCCATACTTGACATCATGTCCCATAGCTTTCCTCTGTTGACGTGGTCAAATGCTGCTGCCAAATCCATGAAACCCATATAAATAGGTTCATCACTAGCCAAAGTGTATTTGGCAGTCAGCATATAAAGGTTCAGGCATTGGTCGCTGGTAGACCTCCCTGTCCTAAACCCGTATTGAGTGTCCGAGAAGATGTTATTCTCATCGGTCCACTCGGACAGTCTATTAAGGATTGCCCTACCCAAAAGTTTGGCCGATACGTCAATCAGGGAAATCGGGCGATAGCACTTAGGGTCGTCCCTGTTGCCCTTTTTAAAAATTGGCACAATAATTGCTTTTGACCAAGATGGTGGCAGGTCACAAGAGATGGCAGTATTTATGACCCTGGTCATCAAAGGGGCCCATAAATCTATGTTACTGAGAAATAGGTCAGGGGGGATCCCGTCCGGACCCGGAGCTTTATTTTTAGTCAGACCCTCCATCCCTACAGTGATCTCTTTAAGAGTAAATACTACCGGAGAAACCTGATTTAAGGCTACCGGTTGCTCTACAGAGGTACCGGACTCATAATTATATAAACCTCTGAAATGTGCGGTCCACTGTTCCGGAAGGATGTTAGCCCCTATATCCGGAGAATCATTTTCTTGAAAAGTCGGTCTGTTAATGATTCTCCAGAAGCCCTCCATATCCTTCCTTTCCCCTGCCTCTCTTAGGTCTGCCCAAGCTTCTGCCTGGAGGGCAAGTTTCCTCCTTTTAGTTTCTTTATTATATTTCTCTCTACATGCCCTAATTTTTTGGGGGTCCCTCGGTTTTAGCTTTAGGCAGCATTTCAACTCCCTTAGTGCCTTAGAGCAGTCTTTGTCAAACCACCGCGGGTTGGCCAGGTTACGGGGGGGCGCACTGGACTTAAGTAGGCTATCGATCAGGTTAGCAATCTGCTCAAATGCTTCCAATAACCTTGGTCCCTGGACTTCTAAGTCTAGACAATCGTTAATGGCCGGTAGGCCCTTTTCACCCAGGGTTTTGAAAAATTTTGCCCCATCTATTTTGGATCATTTCAGTCGCCTACCTTGGTCTGTAACCCTCTCCTCAATTATACCACGGGGTCTAGTTCCAGCACCCACCCTATATGAGAGCACCAAAACGAGAGGGTTGTGGTCGCTAAAACTGCTCCATTCTATCCCTGCCCCGACTATTTTGTTTATCAGGGATCTTGAGGCCAGAATATAATCTATAATGGATGAGCAGCCCCTGCCCTTAAAAGTTGGAGGAAGTGTGCCATCCAACTGTGGGTCAATCATAGTAATAGTGTGTTCTAAGTCATACTTCAACCGAAGTAGACCCAGAGCCGACCCAGTGGGTGTGTGAGAGAAATGCGGACCCTTTTCCAGTGGGCATTGTGACCAATCTGAGTTTGCCGTAACCAATGCCGGACAGAGATGGCAGTTAAAATCTCCCATTAATAGCAGCCCATAAGACTGCCCCTTATTTTGGGATGTTATTTCTTGTTCCAGCCTCTGATCTAATTCAGCTAGTGGCTGGATTTGGGTGTTTGCTGACTCAGTGTTATAGATGTTAAAAATAGAGAGTCTTAGCCCCTTTCCACGGAACCGAGCTACCTGGATCCCATGTGAGTTCCAATCTGGAGAAGACCAGGTACCTGGGAGGTCTAAATCTATGAAAATGGACAGCCCGCCCATTGCTCTCCCGGATCTGGATTTTTGGGCAGGAACAAAAAAGCACTTGTACCCCTGTAGATGGTAATTGCTCACCAAGGCCCATGTCTCCTGAAGACATATGACATGAAATTTCCTAATAAAATCGACCCATTCCTTATTGGTGAATTTACCCGCTATCCCCGCTACGTTCCAGGAAATTAGTCGCATTCCCTCCCCCCTCTCTTCTAAACCCTCCTGGGGGTTTGATAAAATCTCCTGTGTTGGCCCCTGCATAGCCAGCCCATATCCCCCTCCTGTACATTCTGTAGCTGTAACCTTGGATTCAACGCACCTTGGTTTCCCAACACCAATCATTACAGTTTGCTGAACATAAGAGCTCCGCCCTCCCGACCCCTCCACCAGGACACTCTTTTCCATATGACCCTGGGGGGCATTGTCCGTCTGTCAATCAACCCCCTCTAAATCATTCAGACAATTGAACCGATTATAGATGTAAATGGGTGGTTCTGGTCGGCCAGATGAAAATCTGTAGTTAGAATCCTGATGTCTCCCCCTCCTGCCAACCCTCTCCCAGTTATTTTGCATTTGTGGCGGCTTCAGTGGGACTGGAGTGATGGGGAAGAAGAAAGACACCCGAAGGGTTTGAATAGTGGATTCCCTAGATCTATTATTCCCTTGACATATATAGGACACTGTGTCTGTGTCCCTAAAACTCGCAAGTATGCAGTCCCCAATAATGGATTTTTGGGTTCTCCCCACCCATGGCACCCTTCTTACCATTATAATCTCGTTATTGAAGTGTAACGGGAGGGGTCTATTTATGTTGAGCCACTTAATGACCCTACTTTTCAGGGCACAAAAATCCTCAGTTTCACCTACTTCGAGTGGGGGAACACCCGCCAAGACTACAGTAAAGTCATTGGTCTCAGGGGGTAGGTTGGGCCTACGTGGTTTCGGAGGAAGTTTCATTAAGGGGATCATTGTGGTGCTGTCTGCCTGCTGTGCCGAATTGGCCGGGCCTGACGGGGGAATAGGGATGTTAAAATTAGGGGGCCTAGTTGATACAGGGTTGTTTTGCAAGACCATCGTATTTGCGGCTTGTGAGGGGACTATATTTGCAGCCCTATTTACGGGCTGTTGGGGGACTACAGTAATGGGAGTGGGTTCCGAGTTCCTTTTCTGGTGATCAGCCGGGATTTTCAGACTACCTAGTGTGGTCTCCAGTATGGTTAGTCTGATCTCAATCTTTTTTATACTCTCGCTAATCGGTAGTAATAGAGACCTTAGCAAGAATTCCAGGATCCCAAGCGGCACAACAGAGAGGGGAAGGTTGGCAATATTAGTTCCCACGTTTATTGTTGAAGCGGGCGGTAAATTATTTTGGGCAGTAGATTTGGGGTGTGGGTCAACCGGTAACTTTGCTACTAGCACAGGGGGTTTAGTAGAAGACTTCCCAAAGTCCAAGCGCGAGATTTTTGGTTTATTCCTTCCCTGCACACCCTTCGACTTTCTTCTACGTTTATTAGGGGGAGGCCCAAGTGCTCCTTGCGCAATGGCAGGTATGGATTTAACTTTACTAGCCTTTGGGCCTAGGGGTGCTTGGGAGACTAAATCAATGGTCACCCTAGTGGGGCTGGGAGTGGTAACTGGGGCTATACTCATAGCATCAACTGGTGACGTGTTCATACAACCCCTCAACAGGAGTGGAACATCGTCTATAACAGACAGCTCCTCCCTGGGCATTGTAGATTGATCTCCAAGGGGGGTGTTTTTCAAGTTGTCTATAGAGCGTCTCCTTTCAGCCCTTAATCGAGACAGGTTACACTCTTTGTCCCCCTCCCCCACCGCCCGCGTGAAATAATTCTCTAGGGTTCTGCTTTTACCTCCTCCCGGCTTTAGTGGGGTACTCTCCTTTGCAGGAGACGGCATTATACAGGTACAAAGTTATGTTCGTCCGGGGATTGTAGCCAGGAGTGTATCCAGGAATTCAATACACCAACTAAGGGGGGTGGGCCCAGCCCGGCCTCCTGCAGCCCCGGACGGCCACAGACGGTCCCGCCCTTGTCCCGGGCTTCTCCCGGCGCTACCGCGCAGCGGAAATGGCGTTGACAATTTATATGCAACTGAAGGGGAGGGGGAGGAGCAGGCAGGGAGAGTGGCCCAGGTGATCTCTATTCGGGCAAGCAAGCGCTCCTGGGAGCAGTAGTCCTGCTCCAGCGCCTGCGTTCACTCGCAGCCCCGCCTGACTCTCTCCTTCGCCAAACACCGTCGTGAAGATCAAGGGTCCAGAATCCACCCCAAGCGCTGCGGGACCCGCGGAGCGGGTACCGCAAGAAGTAGGTTTTTTCGTGCTGGGATTAACAAATACTCCGTCCTCGCGCTAGCTGCCGGAAACACAGAAAAAGGGCGTCTTCATTAATGCCTGTATATGCATGTCTCCAAATACAGATTAAAATATAGGTTATTGACTTTGTTAGTTCTTGTTTTCTATTCAATTATCCATGAGCGTCCCCGTCATTTACCTATGCACATATTGATGCTTATCAAATTCTCATTGGCTGCTCTGCCTTCTTTTCACTTTCAAATTAAATAAATGGAAGACAGGGTGCCTCAGCTCACTATTGACTTCCACTGTCTTTGTCAAGCAACTCATTTACTCCAACATTTTAAAGCATTGACGTGAAATAAAGTGTCAATAGTGATAATGGATCATTCAGTATGAATACAGATCAGCTTTTAAAAATGTGCAATCCATATCTTCTGCCCCTGAGGTCCTGCCCTTAGCTAACTGAGCTACAGGCACAAAACTGAACTCCTGTAAGTACTCAGCTTAGCTCCTGCAGACAACCAACCAAATCACTGCAGGCAAACAACTGTCCCCTACAGGTATGCAACAAGGCAAGCTCCCAACAGAACTCATGCAAGCACCCGCTGGGCCTTGTGCAGGAACCAAAAGGGTCTCGGCAGGCAGCCAAGGTGACTCCTGCAGTCACCACTGATGTGTGCAGACTTTTTATTATTGGCTGTACCCTCAGCCTCGCACCCAGTACCCAGGGGCATAGCTATCATAGGTGAAGCAAGTGCAGTGGCACCGGGGCCCAGAGCCCTAAGGAGGCCATTGAACCCTGACAATAGCTGTATTTTACTTCACCAGCAGCACTCAAAGGGGCCATTTTCTTTGCTTGCACCAGGGCCAAGGGCATCCTTGCTATGCTACTGTGGCAGCGCCTTCTCTTTTTTCCTTTATTGCATTCTCATTTCAGTTTCTTTTGCTGCTCTGCTCTCCTAACGTCTCCATTGTCCTCTTTTTAATTCACAATTGTATTTCTCTACCCATGCTTTTTCCTTCCATCTGGTCCATCTTTATTTTTAATACTTCCTTGTTGGTCTATTATACCCACCCATAATTTTCACTTTGTTATTGTTCGCTTTCTATCATTCACTGCCATAAAACCCTATACTGTTGCTTTCTCCTGTTAGCTTTAAATAGCTTGGGTACCGGTCCTGGAAGCCCGACTGGAGAGAGCAGAGCCGGGCCAGACAGGGCAGAGAAGCACTTTTTAAATGTTTATTAGTAACCAGGGGTTTCTTTTTAATGATGGTGCATGTCAGGATGATGGTTTATGTGATTGTTGCATGTTTTTAATGATGCTGCTTTTCATATTTTATGGACATTTCTCTTAATAAACTTCATAATTACTCCTACAACCAGAAGAGACTAGACTAGATAGGAAGCACTATACGTCTTCAAGGCACACGCTGCTGAGCTGGGGGATCGGCTCCTCGAAGCGCAACAGCTCCACCTATTCAGAGTGCACTGAGGGGCAAAGTGATCCAGGAGAGAGCTCCTGAACTTACTCTTCGCGTGTTTGTGATGGCTGAGCGAGGTCCTGCTGCCTCTTGAGAGATAGCTAACCGAAGATAAGCATTTTTTTGTAAGCGTCTGCCCTCATACAGCACAAAACGTGGAAGGTAGTATTGTATGTTAAGTAGTGCTTCATACTCATGACAAGGCCACTAAGCGGTCTGATGTGAATATGGGGGCACTGGAGACTTTGTCTGCTTCCTTTGCAAGAGGGCCGCCTCCTTAAAAGAGCGCGAGGATGGAAGAGGGTTGGGATTTAGATTCTGGAGAGAGGAGAAGGGGAGGAGAGTACTGAAAGTTGAGGTGTCTGGGGAATAGAAGAGCCCACTGAATGTAGACGTCTGTGTGAGGAGTTTGTTGGACGAGTCTGTGGAGTAGAAGAGACTGGGGAGTGGGAGAGTCTGAGGAGTGGAACATGGAAGAGGGTGGGGGGAGTGTTCGGGAACTGGAAGAGGCTGCAAGTGAAGATTCTGGGTAGGGAGAGTCTGGGGAGTGGAAGAGGCCGAAGACTGGGATAGGCTGCAGAGTGGAAAAATGCAATAGGTCTCGCCTTTCATTAAGTTAAAGCCATTTGCTTTTATTATACAATACCATTAGCCAAGCAAATGGCTTTCTAACTTAATCAAAGGCGAGACCTGTTGCATTTTCATTGCTTGTCTTTCGAGTGCATTTGCCACAACATACCACAGAGTCCACCCTTGTTTTCCATTGAATGGAGGTGCCAGTTACCTAAAGAATGTAACTGAAACATGCAAAACCCATAGGATTATATTATGGATTCGGAGTACTGTCCCAGTCTGTGCCGCGGCACTCACTCCAGTCTGTGCACAAAACTGGGACAGTGTGCTGTATTACGAATATTTGATCCCCCTGCAGGCCTGCATGATCGAGGTAACTATTAGCGGCGATACTACGTGTCTCTCGGACCTCTTTCAGGGGCTTGCTGTCCTTTTTCCCCAGCATCCCCCAAAGGGGGGCGGCAATCTGAAGGGTAGCCCCGGGCGCCACAAGCTCTAGCTACACCGTTGGTTGTATTTATTTTGCATTTCTTCATGCATATTCCTTTAATGTTTCCCCTGGAGCCTTAGAGTGCTTTGAATTTTTGGACCGATGACTTGCACACAATATTAATTTCATCAAGTCCTACACTTCCTCCTCGCCAGTGACTGAAAGGGAAAAGATTTACTCTGGGGACCCATAAATTGTGAGTAGATGGAGTGACAAACAGATGGTGGTGTTGGGAACGATGGAGTCAGAGGGAGAGCCATTGACCATCAGCCTGTGGTCTGTCACTATATCTACTTTTCTATTTTTTATAAAATAAAACCTTTTTTCATAAAATAAGAAAAACTGAGAAGGAAATATGTCATAGTGACCATAAAAAATACATTTTGGAATAGCTCAGGGGCTACGGCACCTTCTTAAGACTGCTCCCTGTATCCAGCATGTCGTGGGGTATCATACTGATAGTGCAACCCAGGTGGTTAATGTGTGTGCTCCAGAGTTCTGTATGTAAATTCTGTTGTGCTTGATGAACAGCATTGTATTGTATTGTGTTGTAATTGCATTTATATAGCGCGTACTACCCCAGATGAGGCGTTGAAGCACTTTTCAGCGAGTAGCATTCTACTCAGGAACCAATAAAGGATTAGTGGTGAATTAATATGGTGAAATATGAAAGTAATTTGAGTGGTGGATATGTTAGTCAGTTATTTAGATTGAGAAGGATAGTGGACGGATAGAAGAGGGAAAAAGGTTTGCATTTATTTACCGCTTTCTACTCCTGATGTGGTGTTGAAGTGCTTTTTCAGCGAGTAGCATGTTACTCAGCAAACAATAAAGGATTAGTGGTGAATTAGTATAGTGAAATATGAAAGTAATTTGAGAGGTGGATATGTTAGTCAGTTATTTGGATTGAGAATGATAGAGGAGGGATAGAAGAGGGAAAAAGGTTTTCATTTATATAGCGTTGCAATCCCTGATGGGGTGTTGAAGTGCTTTTTCGGCAAGTAGCACGCTACTCCGGAACCCATAAAGGATTAGTGGTGAATTAGTATAGTGAAATATGTGCTTTAACAAACATGTCATGAAATACGGACGCTTTTGGTCGCTGGCGAACTCAGGGTGGCAGACAGAGGAGAACTGTAAACTTAAGTCAGCCCAGGCAAAATATTTTAAACCAGCCCCACGCTAGAGGAAACATAGAATATAGAGCAATGGAGATTTCATGGTTGGGTCACTTCAACCTATAGTGCTCTGAAAGCAGCCCCAGGAAAATGTTAGAATTGAAGAATAATTATTCTAGTCCTGGTGCAGGAAAAATGCAGGATGTCCTTGATTGTTTTCTTCTTACAGGAGTTAAAGTGCAACTCACTTTCCCTACAATGCACAGAACTGAGGCACACAGTGAGTCAACATTGGCATATGTACAGAGTGTGATGAACTTATATCATATGGACAATCTGTGGACCTGAGGCACAAGGATGGACAATGCAAGAAGCCTGTGGCACATGGACAGAGTGTAGTGAACTAATTCTGAGGACATGAGGTACATGGACAAACTGTGTGGGAAGCTCGTGGCTCAAGGACAGAGTATGATGACCTTAAAGCACAGAGGGGCATATTCTCAAGGAGCTATCGCCAAGTTAATGGCACTTTATCACAGCCAAAGTCGCGATAAAGTTATCACCCCATTCACAAGCTGATTCCAACAGCCCGTAACACCAGTTTACCTGCGAAAGCTGCCGCAAAAGACATTGCCCAAGATAACCCCCGCAACTATCGTTAATGAGATGCAGAGTAGGCATTCCTGTGCCTAAAGCCGCGACAGCACCACTCCGCAACATTCTCAACGGCCAGCCAGATAGGCGAAAAACCACAAAACATTCGATAAGACCCGTTAGCAGCAGGAAACTAACACCTGCTCTGACCTGGTGTACAGTCGGACCACAACCTGCACCAGAAAAGGGAGCCAAGGCTAGAGCCACACCTGAAGAGCAACAGATGCCATGGAGCCACTGAACATGCAGGCCGGACACCCAAGAGGGTCACAACACCCACCGCCGCCACCCTCAGGACAACCCCCCGCCCAGACCCGCATCGCCCCCTCCCCGGACCTCACAGACCCAACACCAGAGAATGTTATTTTCTTCACATGGGCGCGCTCAGCTCTAGTGCCCCAACCTCAGTGCACTACAACTCACAGACACTTCTGTTTGAATGTTGGGTGACCTCTGTACTTGCTCCGGCTCCCTCCATGTTGCTCAGCAGTTGACTCCGTTATGCTGGTGTTTTCAATTCATGTTGCACTGGTGTCCACTGTTCAAGTTGTTGCCAGCACCAAGCACTCCGTGCGGGCTGGCTTACACTCACCCCACACACATCCAGCACAGGCGTCACTGTACATGTGGCCCTGCCAATAAATGTTCATTAAACCTATATCTCCCCTAAAACCCTACAAACCCTCTACACCTCCTGCAATGACAAATGCCCACAATGTGGGACCACTGAGGCAAATTTTATACATATGAGTCGGTCTTGCCCCTCCCTGACTGCCTATTGGGAAACAATAGTGAAGGACGTCAACGGAGCCACCGGGTGGAGCATTCCTCTTATAATGAAGCAAATACTATTAGGCTTGATTCCATCCCCCTCCCAGAAGAAACATAGCAGGTGGTTTATGCTGCTATGTCTAGTCATTGCTAAGAACCAGATTGCTATCCGATGGCTGAGCTCAGTTCCCCCTAAACAGGTAAACAACGTTTATCACAAAACCTTTTCCCCGCAGGAAAATACAACGCAGTCGTTACAACAACCGCGTTGTCATTCCGCATACCATTACTCCACAAGTCAGAAAAATGACTTGCGGAGGGTGGAGAAAGTGTTGGATTTAAAATCCAACACCTTCCCTACTGCTCACAGAGACTGGAGCTGGAATAGTAAATTATACTATTCCAACATCCAGCGCCCCTCCACGCATGTCGTTGTTACGACTTGCGGGGTAATGGTATGCAAAATTACAAAGCGGTCATTGTAACGACCACGTTGTAATTCCCTGTGGGGAAAAAGAATGCGTGATAATGAGGCATAGTCCCCTAAACATACAGCCTGGTTAAGAGATGTCACGGAATGGACGGCTGCTGAAGAGGTCCATAAGAAGCATGTTCGAAGGGACCACAAGCTAGTAGATGACCTACAGGCATGGGCATCTTTGCTCTCCGACCTTAAAGAACCAACAAGGGACGCCCCTGCGGTAGACAGTACCCAACGCATCCCTGATGGGTGAGGGACAAGGGGCCAAAAGCCCGAACACCCATTAACCTCACTATTTTTTCTTATCTCTTTTTTCCTACTCCCTTTAAACACCTCACAATACACCCACAAACAGTTAACTCTTACTACCTCTGAAGTGATCCCACACTAGAGCGGGGAGAAGGCAGCTGGGCGTGCGACTTTGTTGGGGTTTGACTGTTTTATTGATCTTGAGGTTACCACACTGAACTGTTTACATCCTGATAATGGGTGTAATATTGTCTTGTCTCCCAACAAATCTAAATAAGGATCATATAAAAAAAATAGAATAAAGTTCCTTGGATCTAGCTATTGATTTGTTTGAATGAAATGTGATTATTGTAGACAAAGCAGAATGTTCATTGGGCTCGCAATGGCTTATTGCATAATCTGCATTTATCTGTTAACTGCAGGAATGTATGAGATGGGCTCCAAGATATAGTTTTGGTAGAGTACTCTTATAGAGTTAACCCCTGATGGCTGTCGTACACAAGAATAGTTGTTGCAGAGGAAACAGCCTTATGGGTCCATATTCTGTGCGTTGGTCTGGAAGGGCAGAGCCTACCAAGACCAGGACCAAAGCAAGCAGATGAGGGAGTCTGTGGTGTCTAAGGCATGGACCAGATCATGGAAAAATCAGGACTGAAGACTTCCTCTCTCCTCCCATCTCACATGTGCCACCTACCTCGATCGGGTCTAGCAGGTCAATAGATCCATGGAGGTTGGTTATTGGCATATGATGCATTTCATAAGGGCTTTGGTTATTAAAGACTGTCAAGACATAGGCCTGAAGTGATTGTTTGTGGCAAGATCTAAAGTGGTATTTTAGCAGCAGTGACCTAATATCAGCAGCTTTAAATGATTCAAGTATGACACCTTCAGCCAACAGTGGCAGTGATGCCAGCTGCATTGTTGGCTGCTATGCCTCCATGTAGTATCCCAATCAAATACACTGAAGGCTTAGTGAGTTTAGTGAGGGAAGGGGGAAGTGGCTTGCAACTTTGTTCTCATGAATGGTGTCTAATTCTACTCTCAGTGTCAGAAATTCTCCAGTGAGGAAGTCCTGCAGTCTATCACTATTTACTCTAGTCCCATGGGCTGGTGTGGGTAGGGCTTCTTCAATTGTTTTAAAATGTTGTATTAGGACTTGTTTGTTGTTAACCAGTGCAGCAATCCATAGTAAGTACCATATTTACAAGATAATGATGCAGCGTGGCACTGCAAGCCATCTAGCTGCACCGAGCTGCGTCATTAGGAAAGTGCAGAGATGCGTCGTATTTACAACAATACGATGCATCCCGCTGATTTCCTCTTGGCTGGTGCATAATAGGCTGCCTAGCGCCAACACAGGCACCCTTGCACGATGTGATGGCGTTTTCCTCCTTCTATGTGTGCTGCAGAATGCAGTACATATAGAAAGAGTAAGGGGCAGATGTATCAAGATACCTATTTGCGATTCTGAAATAGCGATTTTTTGAGAATCGCTATTTGAGAATCGCAAATGGTATGTATAAAAAAATCTCAATTTTTTTGCGATTTCTTGATATTCCTTAATTGCGAATTCGCAAATTGTGAATTCGCAATTAAGAAATACTTTCCCATTCATTTCTATGGGCCAGGAGGCCCATAGGAAGGAATGGGAAGTTATTCTCAATTTGCGATTCGCAATTTGCTAATCGCAAATTGAGAATAATTTCAAGGGTGCAAGGGTGTCTTAAGGACACCCTGCTGCACCCCTGAAATTTACATATGTGTGCATATGGCCACATGGCACCTTTACAAATGCCAAAAAGTGAATTTCTAAAAGAAATCGCAAATTGCCACCAACTACAAGTTGGTGGTAATTTGCGATTTCTTAATTGGAATTTGCACAACTTGGGTGCTTCATACATAGCATTTAAGGAATTGCAATTTGCGATTCCTTAAATGCTGACGCAAAATTAAGGAATCGCAAATTTTGCGATTCCTTAATTTTGCGATGCGATTTCCATGATACATCGCATTTTCTGTTTTTTGATCGCAAACGCTGCTTTTTTGAGATCGCAGCGTTTGCGAGAAAAAAAATGGATGATACATCTGCCCCCACAAAACTAGGATAAATAAAGGTATTTCTCCGAGTTGATCCACTTTTACACCTCCTCTGAGAATGCGGTAGAACCTGATGTATACCCAGGTTTACAAAACCTCATAAATCTGGGAATGCATCAGAATCCATGGGTGTTGCATGGAACACCCCTTTCACAGAGTAATGCGAGAAAGGAGACTATATCCACAAGGCCATAAAAAGCCACGCAGGGTGGCTTTACGTGGCCTTATAAATATGGGCCAGCACACTGCGCCACCGGAGCATCAAAAAATGTGACACTCCGGTGGAGCAAGGTGTTTGTAAATATGCCCGAAGTATTTTGACTCTCTCTTGAGATTACTGTTTGTATATGAGCACCTTAGCCAAGTCACAGCTTGGTTGGATTTTGGGCAGCATGCATGCCATAAGCTATATGCAGGGCAACTGGACATATATAGAAGTGAAGGACTAAATTATGCGGCAGGGTTGACTAAGTATGCGGCAAGGAAATGCAAATTACGTGTTCTGATGTAGCGCATTATGTGATAGTGTTGAACACTATTTTGTCATTTTTACACAAGGTAACACAGTCTGATAAAAGTTTTCACCTCATTAGTGCCAGCTAAATAGATTTAAAAAACAGCAATAAGCTGCTGAAAGATGATCAATCAACTCTTCGATGGGCCTTTCACTGCACAGGAACATGTGTTGCTAATTTTTTGTAACTTTTGGTGACTTTAAGCTAGAAACATTAGTTGGGGTAAACGCTGCAGCATATGCAGGAGATAATAGAATATGTGGCAAATGCAGCAAATCCCTAATAATGTGAAAAAGGTGTGGCCACAGAATCGTACAGTTCCAGTGGCTCTGGCTATAAAGCATTTTCGGTTAAATTGCTTCGAGACATAGAACGTGACATTTTGCCAAACCTGAGGAACCTGTTTGATTTCAGCAGCCCCATCTTTAGCACAATGCAGTCATCTGAAGCAGCGAAGTTCTTAATATGGCAAAACATATCTTGGAATAGGGCTGTAAAGTAGAGTCGGTTGCCAATTGTTTTGTGAATTTTCCAGAAAAAAAGATTCTGGAATGATCAAATCCATTTTTCGTCCAAGTTTTCAGAAGCAATCGGATTCTGAGCAGTGGCAAGTTAGGGGTACACATTATAGAGTCTAGCAGAACGTTTTGAATTGGTCAACCCAGAACCTTAACCCATAGGTCAGCACCCACCATTGAAGTGGGGCACCAGAGTGTGTTGTGAAGTAAACCATGTTTTTAAGAAATCCATCGTGTTCCTGAAATAAGTCTTAATTTAGGGCTAAAGTACATATTGGTTATCAACACACAGGTTAGAATTGCCCATGAGAATGAATCTAGAAGCCCGTAGAGTTCACTTTCAGGCCACCATCTAGGTAAGCTTCCAAAATGTTATTTTTGTGCAAGAAAGTGATGCTCTGCAATGTCAAGGCAGGTGGCAGTGTCAACTCATTGTCAAGGTTAGAGTACCACTCTGGTCAATTGCGTTAGACACCAAAACCCCTCCACCCACTAGGCCACGCTAGACAGGGTGGTACCAATGCTTATTTGGTTTGAGGTTGCTATAGACCAAGGCTGCTTAGTCTTGATTCCACCTCATGCCTCTTTTTTCTGCCACCCTGCACTTCCTTACCTCACTCTTGCAAGTTATTTTCCCTCCCTTCTTCCCTCTCTTTGTCTTTATTTTTCCATATTTCTCTTCTTTCCCAATGTTCTCTCTTTCTCTCCCTTGCTCTGGGTCAATCCTGATGATGAAAAATAAGTCCTGTCATCAACACTGAGTGCCCGACATGGCTGACACACTCACATTAACCACTGTGTGCTAAGCATCTGCTAACCTGATTCAGTGCTTTTCTCGTTGCATAAAGTGCAGTGTAACTGCAACTACAAGTCAACTCCAGTGATGTCCTTTGCTTCATACACTTAAAGGTTGGTGTAGTTTGATAAGGTTGATTGGACGGTCAGGCCCCTTGATCAGCATGTAGTCCATGTGGTCGGGGAATATGGAGGCAATGCCAGTGTCTTGCCGGAAGGGCTTGCAAGCAGTGCTTTAAATGGGCCGGTACTCACAGGTACTGAGTACCGGCACTTTTCCAGTGCCAAGGAGAGTACCGGTACTCGGATTCATAAGGTGGGCACTGGGTCGGTGCCTGAGGGCCAGTGTGGGCCTGTTTATTTGGCGGCATGCTGTCCGTTTTGGCGTCTGTCTGTATCATTCAGCTGAACGGCCTGCTGGAGGCCAGCCTCAGGGGCATGTGGGCCTGTGCTCCTGAAGCTATCATTGTCCTCAACCGCCCCCTGCCGAGCCTTCACACTGGGTCGTCTTGTTAGTGTATTGGAAATTGGCTGCCAGGGGCACAATGATGAACGCAGCCTGAGCGGGTGAGAGGGAAGAGAGCCTGCATAAATGACTGTGCCATTTTAACCTCATCGATGCTGGTGACGGAACCACTCCGTCACCAGCCACGGATGCGCTGTGCTGGTGACAGAGTGGCTCCATCACGGCCCGGCCGCCGCGCCTGCGCGGTGCTGATTTCGCGCATGCGCTGCACATTCTACTGAGCGGGCGGGGCCGTTACGGAACCACTCTGTCACAAGCAAAGCTCGCCCGAGATCGTGACGGAGTCGTTCCGTCACGAGCATGGTGGCGCCGTGCGGCCCCCTCCCCCCTAGCGCTGCGGCAGAATTACCGCCGCAGCCAAGGGGTTAACCGCTTGGCCTCCCACTGAGGCCGAACTTGCTTACTTCTGCAAATCCACCCCCTCCACCTGCTGGGACATTGGCTGGGATAGGGTGATGAAGATGGCCTATGTGGCCTGCCTGGAGCCCAGGTGAGTTGGGAGGAGGTCAACTGACCTGCCCCTCAGAGGCCAGTATTGTTCTTTCACTAACCTCTACCCTGCTGGACTTTGCATGCTCACGACCCTGCAGTGCGCACTGTCTGCCACTGCAGGCTCTCCTGACGTGTGACCTTCTGCCGAGGGAAGAGCAAAGAGAATGGGGTGAAAGAAGCTGAAGAGTGAGGGGGCAGAGATAGAATGAGCAGAGGAGAGTTTAAAGGGGGACAAATAGAGGCAGAAGTGGTAAGTGCACACAGAGATGGGGAAGACATCGAGACAGCAATGGAAAGAGTAAGAGAGGCCCGGATATGGCAGATTAGAAATAGAAAGTGATAGTAGAGGATTATAGGATACCTTTGGGGTACATAGAGTGAGGCAGCAAGAGAAATGGATACAAATGGGAGACAAGTGAGTGGGGAGGGATCGAGAGATTAGAGATGTGAAGATTGACAGATGGTACTTGTCTGCTTGTGTGCGTTTGCCTGGTTGTGTGTATGTTTGTGTGTGAGAGAGAAACTAAATCAGAGAGTAAGAGAATCAGGACACCCAGGAGGTATTTGAAAAGAAATACGTTGAATGCTTGTTATTAATGATGCTATGGCACTCGCTCGTCCTGGGGCACATTGGGGCATATTACCAAGCAATAGCGATAATTATCGCTATTGCTTGGTTAGAGACAAAAATGTATCGTCGACCTGCGGCGATTTTTATTGCAGATAAACCTTGGTATTACCAAGGTTTATCGCAAATGCGATAAAAATCGGCCGCAATGCATGAATATCGCTGAAAAGTCAGCGATATTCAGGCATTACCGAGCTAATGCTCTTAGCCATGTTATCCACCTCCCATTGGATAACATGGCTAAGAACTGCTCAGGGCAGGTGTTAGCTTTTGGAGATATTCGCGCTTACCGCGAATATCTCCAAAAGTTGGTAATAGGAGATAGCGATGTTAGCGACTGTTTCCAGTCGCTAACATCTTGGCACGCCCTCTTTGCATGTCATTAGTGATAAATTTCTCTGACATGCAAAGTGGGGCCCAAGATGGTCGCTATCTCCTACTACCTGTCGCTAACTGGTGTTAGCGACAGCTAAGTAATAGGGAGATAATTTTATCTCCGCTTTCTTGGCTTTTAAAGCCAAAAAAGCGGAGATAAACCCCCTTGATAATATGCCCCATTGATTCTTAGCCTGAAAGTACTGATAGTACTGTTGATGGCTTGGCTGCATTCAGGGTTTAGAAGCTCCTTGCATTGTTTCCAGAAGTACTTCGCACCGCCCTTAGCATATGTACCTCTTAATTGCACATATGGGAAGTTTGAGACAACTATCAAGGGCAATGCTGGGGCAAAATTAATACTCAATAGAAGTGTTTTCTTTCATCATGTCTTACCCCGCCTCTAACCCCGCCCACTAGCCACGCCCCTAACTCAATCTAATGAGTACCTGCACTTATTTGTTTCCATTTAAAGCACTGCTTGCAAGGGATCTTACAGCGTTAGGGCAGGATCTCTGGAAATTGACCTGGAGCCCGCTCTTGGGGATGGGGACGGAATCAAGTTCGCTGGGCCCCTGTCTATCAGCTTGGCGATCACACAGGAATGTTTCACAGCTGAGCAAGCATTCAGCAGGGGGCCATTTTGCAGATTAGCCTTTTCCTGAGCCCCAGGAACCTTTATTTAATAGCGGGTTATTAGCTCAGAACCAAGGGATTCTCAGGTGGAAGCTTTGAACGAGCATTTAATGGGCTATTGGCCTAAATTCGCAGTAAGACCACAAATGGTGTAAACGTGTCTGCCTTCCTGGTGTTGACCTGACAGGGCTGTTCCGCTTTGTGTCATTAGTGGAAGGTCTGCTCTTAGACCCCTGCCTGCTGAGTGAGAGTCTAAACTCCTGGCCTGCTGCTCACTGTGTTTTGATCTTTATTGCTCTGCAGCGTCTGTATAGTGTTTCGTACCCCTGATGAAACTACAAAGCGCTCCAATTGTGTTCCGCTCCTAGGCGCTCTTTCAGAGTGCATGGCTGGATGCAGTATGTGCTATGAGCAGGGCCACTGGAATTATGTGGCAGAGGGGGCCAAATTATGCGGCAGGGTTGAGTAAATTATGAGGCAAGAAATGGCAAATTAAGTGGCATAATGTGCCACATTTTGCAATAGTATTACTTCATTATTTCATAATTTTTACACTTGGTAGCACTATCTGGGCATTTGTTTGCACCTCATTAGCACATTTTTAATACCCAAATTTTGAAAGTAGCAACAACAAGCTGATCAGTCCAGCTTTGCGAAGGACCTTTCAGTGCACTGCAACTTGTGTTGCTACATTTTAGTAACTTTTGAACCGTTTGAATTAGAAACATTTTTTTTGCTAAAATCTGCAGATTATGTGGCAGATGATGGACTATGTGGCAAATGCGCCACATATATATTTCTGCGAAAATCGCAGCAGCCGCACAATCGCATAATTACAGCAGCCCTGGCTATGAGTGGGGGGGGGGGGCGTGCTGGTTAAGGTGCACTAGCATGTCCCAAAGATGGTGTGATATTATTTGCCATAAAATGTTGCAGGGTGTGAACATAGGTGAATATACCAATATTAATGCAGCCTAATCTGATTATTGTGAATATAGTGATAGGAAGAGCCATATTTTCTGTGTGATTCAGCTTTACGGATCTTTTTCAGTTGTCTTTGTACAAGCAGACATAGAGTTCCAGAGTTGGCTGGCATTTTTGCCTAAAATCTTTTGGCTGCGCCCTCGTAGAATGCAGGGGTTTTCTGAGGCGCTTTGTTTGCTTATACCATCTCTGAGATTCAAGGCGTTTCTCTTTTGCTCCTTCAGTAGAAGATGGCTGCGAACAGGATGTCATCACCTTCGTGCCATCTGCTCATATGGGGAGAGTGTGCAATTTCTATAAGGCTGGAGAGGAAAAAACAAAGGATGCTTGGAGATCAGGGCTGGGTTGGCCATTGGGGCTGGAGGGGCATGGAGCCATCGGAGGCCTGTCTTTCAAGAATGACCGCCGCCTCTGCTACCTCGGTCCTAGAAAGGGGGGGGGGGGAGAGAAAGAGAGAGAGAGAGAGAGAGAGAGAATTTGCAAATTCGAACAGAAAAAATGCATCTGACTCCAACCAACAGATCTAAAGTTAATTTATGAAAACGCCCCATGTGATGCAACACAGTGGAAGAGATACTTTTCAAATGATAACTGGCCACCTTTCAGTTTCTGGTTGCTGTATTCGGGTGTGAAATTAGTATTAATGAAGTGCAACTGTAGCACAGGCAATAATAAAGTGAGATAAAATGAACAAATAGTAAAATAATAGTGCCACAGATTGTGGCAGATAATGCCACATAATTTCCCTTTTTAGCCACATAATTTAGTTAAGCTGGCTCCATGCACTGATCCCCAATGCCGCATAATTCCAGTGCCCTGTGCATGGCTGAAGTGAGTTTCAATGACAGAGCCATGTGGTCATCTTTGTAACAGAATGGTACAGAGGAAGTGGCATAAGGCTCCAGCAGTCGACCTGGAAGTTGAGGAACAGGTTCGAGCCTGGGCAGGGCCTCTCAATATCCTGTGATTCAGAGCAAATCACTTATTCTACCCTTGCCTCAGAAAATGAATGAATCCCTCTGTAACAGCACTTACAGTACTCAAGTAAAGCGCTCTGATACCTTCGGGTCGAGTTCGAGCTATATAAAACTCCGGGGAGAGAAAAAAAAGACAAACAATAGCATGAACGAGGGGTGTGCAGGTTTGGAACGAGGTGCATTGACGGAAGCACGTGCCGGCCTGTAAACGGAATAACCGGCTGCACTTGGAGGGCTGAGAGGGGCCGGAGCTCTGGGTTTCTCATAAAGTGGCCACGGATTGGAAAACCTGCTCTCTGCGCGAAGCCCCCCTTCTTTAGTTAGGACTGTGGAACCTGAGAGCTGTGTCTGCAGGAATGAGGTCTGTCTCCTCGTAGCAGCCAAGTCTGCTATCAATTAGGCACTGAGCAGGGCAGAAACTCAAGTGCAATTCCCCAGAGGGGAGAGGGGCAGCGCTCCCCCGCAGACGGCGTTTCCTCTGAAGGAGATTCTTCTGGGCTCTCTCTGCCTCCATGAAAAGAGTTCTTTGTGCTCGTCAGCAATGGACGCGCCTCGACGTGGAGAAACGCGTGGGCACCCCCTCTCTTCTCTGCCACCCCTCCAGCCTGCTGACCTTTCAGGTAGTGGGGCTGTCACAATCATTAGTGAAAGCTCACCTCGCCTTTCACTTTCCTTCTCTCCTCATCTTTGGCGTGAGATGGAGTGCCCTGGTAACCCCCCTCTTCAGAGCCCAGAGGCGGTCAAGCCAGTGAGCCTTAGAGCCAAGGCAGGAGTCTGGATTGTACCAAGAGTCATCAAAAGACGGGGCATGTAAATCATTTAGCAAGTGTCATTGATAAGTACTTTGAAGACACTTAAAATTCTGCAAAATTAAAAACATTTTGGGGCGAATTTACAAGCCCCTTGCGCCACTTTTGTGTCATTATTAACATGGCAAAAATGACGCAAAAGTGGCGCAAGGGACTTGTAAATCAGCCCCTTTGTTTCTTCAACATTTGTGCTTCATTTATGGCGGCCAGGTATCCCAGATTTGACGGGACAATCACAGTTTTCACCATCTGACCCGGTAGATTTCGTCAAGTTTAGTTCCTATCACAGTTTTCACAGAGCCCACTGTAGGGGGGAGGGGTACGTTTTTGCGTGTCTCGATGCTGGACTAGTTAGCAGCTTTTATCAGAAAGCAATTTGAATACTAGGTAGGGTACTTACTCTGTGTTTTTTCTATGTTGATGAATACTGTCATACTGTTCCCTTGGGTTGATCTAAAATTGTAGACCTTCTTCTATTTTTGCGAACTATCCCAGTTTTTTGGTTTTCAAATCTGACAGATCCTCTAAATAACATACCTGGAACGAAAATACCAGGTAGCTGGAGCTGCATACAGAACAAATTTATATTCTGGTGCAATAATTGGATTTTCTGCCATCACCTGTAATGACAGTAAATCAGCCCTATGAGTACACAACTTTTAGTTTTGTAGAGGTGTGGAAATTCCCATCTCTGTACATCTTCACTACAATTTATTTTATTTAAAAGGTTTTATATAGCGCTGGCTAGACCCAAGGGTATCAGAGCGCTTTACAATAGTTAGGTGATGACAAAAACATTGCAATATAACATTTGTGCAACAAGGTAAAAAGCAGGACAATTAGAGCAATATACAAAGTTCAGTATTAACATGGGATTATAGATAAGAAATAACAATTGGACCATAGGCAGTATTGAATAGTAAGATTAGAATGGATGTTAGAGGATGAGGGGGGTGGGAGTACCAAGTAGGGGGGGAACTGAGGGGGGAGATGGGGAGAGCGATAGCATGCAGGAGTAGGCGGTAGTTACAAGAGAATTCGAGGGGGGTAGGGTAGAAGTAAATGCAGGAGTGGAAAACCCAGAAATTAGTTTGCACTCATGAAAAAAGTGGAACCCTAAAATAAGTAATTTGTTCTCAACGCGTCCCTATATGTGGACCAAAAGTAGGCCTGGGTGACATTTTTACTAGGCAAGCGTAATATTGTGTAATCACCCTTTTTTGTTTGTGAGTATCTCCAATATCCTTTGGTCGGTAGCAAGGACACTTTTTCGAGGAAGACTGGTGGGAGCATAAAATCTCTTGGGACAACTTTAAAACTGATGTGTACCATAGCTTAAAGGCATTTTCTCTCACTCCAAGGTCCCCTCTGTATCTTGCTGACTTATGTGCTCAAGGTATACCATCCAATACAATTCTCACACAGATATATCCGGAAGATGGATTTAATATACTAAGTATACTTTTCATAAAAAGGATGCAGAGTTCGCTTTAAAAACAACTCACAAATTCATGCACCTCTAATTGAAAGGAAAGTAGCCTTTTGTTGGCTTTCCGTATAGTAAATCCTAGCGGTATTCCGCCTGTAATTACCGGATTTACTCATTGATCATGGAACAGGTTTATCGATTACTTTCCCAGAGCTGATACTCAAGGCTTTTGGTTTAAGCTCCTTCCAGAAAAAAAATGAATTATGTTACTGAAATTTATAGACTATTTATCTGCAAATTCTCTGGCAAGATTGCGCCAAACTATTCTGTTTCATCCAAAAAAAAACTGATGCAGAAAACCTTCACAGTTTTCCAGGCTACATTTACTTTGGCACCGATCCCGGGACGTTCTGCTCTGGGGTGATTTCCCCCCCTCTTTGACAAAAGCCGACTTGCTGAGAAAAAGGTAACCTTGGTGAGCAGCAGCAGTGTATCAAGAGACATCAGTTTTCAGAATCCTTCCCACAGATCATTAAAATCTTACTTTTTCTGTGATCAACAAAGAGCCAGACTCAGAAATACATGTACATTTATCTTTACCGTTTAGAGTTTTGACAGTGAAACCACTAAGTGTTCCTGGAGGAAAAATGGAAAAGCTGACAAGGCTTTCCGGCATTTAGGTCTTACCATCAGAAGCAACTATCTCACATGGTTTCCACACCACAGAAGAATTCTGGTAGACAACATACAAGGATTAGTGCACTATCTCAAAAAATTCAAGCCCTGTGCGGGTGTGGGCTTATTTTCAAAAACCAAACAGAAGAAGAGATGAGTTGTAATACATTGTAATTATATTTATGTAGGACGTCAAATACCGACAGAGACGTCAAAGGGCATTTGAGGACAGGTAAGAGACTAGGGGGCCGAATACGATGAGGCCCAGAAAGGCTCTAATTGTTGGTCGGAGAATTTAGAGCTGCATCTTGGTTTATTTTTCGACTGCCGCATTACAATGCTGGCGGTCAGAAATTAAACCAGCCGGTCATTCCGACTGGCTTCCGACAGGCTCAAGGAGCCCGTTGGCCAGACGGGGCCAGCCCGTAATCCCTAAAGGTGGCCTTTCCCCTGTTGAATTATAATACTCGGTCTCCAGTAGGCTTTCCATGTCGGGCTATCTGACATGGAAAGCCTGTCGGAGAGTGAGTATGGGGGCCCTGGGGGCCCCCTTGCCTCAGCTGCCTACGTTTGGGGACCAAGGGTTTATCTATGCACAGTGTGGCAGGCACCCTAAGGTGCCTGCCACATGGTGCAGGGATGAACACAGACTCCCATTCCTCAATTAGAGCTTGTGTTATGGCTGGTTTACCGCCGTAACACGAGCTCCCATAGAGGAATGGGAGTATGCAACGAACAGTGCTTGGTCACATAATTACGAGGCAGTCAGGTCGGTCGGCCCTGTTTCCGAGACGGTGTTGGGTGGACGAAGTCCGCCCGACATTGTAATAGGTCCCACAATGTTGTTATCATTATTATCACGTTTTTGTCGCTTCGCTTTAGTGTGAAGTGAAAAAGGGCAAGAGCTAGGTAACTTTTGCTTCAACATGTACGGATTGTATTGATTGAGAGAAATGCATTAAGTGTGGCTTATGTGGGAATTGCCTTGGTGTTGTGGGTATAAGGTAGGTGGTGCTCATACTGTCTCACTGGGCACACTTAGTTGTGCTTAAGCACAGAGTGGAGCAGTGGAGGGTGAGCGATAGGTACGCACGTGGTTGTACCTACCATCAATGTGCTGAACTGTTCCCATTTTCTCAGATATCATCTTGAGTTCTGTATGTTATGTTATGTTAATTGTAGCTTATATAGCGCATAATCACCTGCAGGTCTCTTAGCGCTTGTAGAGAAAGCTCAGGTAGTCACCAGAATCCTAGGAACATGCAGGCCAGCAAATTATACTGTAACCAGGGCTTCCCTAAACAAAAATTATACTGTAACCAGGGCTTCCCTAAACAAAAATTATACTGTAACCAGGGCTTTCCTAAACAATAGGTTTTATCATTCCCCCCTTCTTACTGTTTGCAGGTGATTTGCCTTCTAGTAGTAGTCTCATCTAGGGAAGATGACCTGCATACTGAATTTCTTGTCATCTTGGATGTTTCTTATCTTTGCTGGAAGCTAATCCGCATTATTTCTGGTTGTATGGAGAAGTAGGTTCCACTGATGCACTTCTGCTTGTGAGGCGGGAGAGCTCTCTAGAACAGAGGATTCTCTTCTGTGAATAACTTTGCTGCAGCTGCACAAGGATGAAGATGTGCCTTTCCTATGGAAATTACTCGAAAATAAATTGTAGCATCTTTATATCTACATAATCTGATGGCATGTATGTAAGTATGTTAATTCTGTTCTATTACTTCAACTGTACTCCAACGTTTAGGGCATAGATACCCTCTCTCAGGATGTTAGTAGTAAATGAGTACTATGAGCCAGTGAACCTTTTTAGGTCGAGCAGACCTAAAAAGCAGGCAAAGCCTGCTTTGTCTGCGAAGACAACTTTTGCTGGCGTGTCTGGGGGAATGTGAGACAGCGATCGCCCACGCGCCTCGCTGTCTCAGATTACTTCTCGAGGGCGCGCACGTCGCCGTGCACATCCCCTGCCTGGCATTCACTCTCAATCACACACACATACACCCACGCAGGCACAATGCATACATACACGAAAACGGGCAGACAGACACTCGCCTACACACCACCTCCCCCCCACCAACCAGTCATCGTGCTACATACACACGCATACACACACGTGCACACACACACACACGCGCACACATCCCCCTCACACCCCACTCACCAGGTTCTTCTTGCGTGTCCCTCGGCAGCCAGCGGGTCATTCCGGGTAACAGGCGGGGGCCGCGGGGCTCACCACGAGCACGGGAGCCCCGCTAGCTAACATGGAAATCCTCCAGCGGCCACAGGAGCGCCTGCTTCCTGTTTTTGTCCGTCCCCGCCCCCGTCCCAACAAAGCTTGCCTGACTTCCTGTTGAAGCCGGGCTGCGGCGGTGAGTTTGCTTGTTAATCTAGGCACTGAAGTTTGCTTGGTGTGCTGGAAATGTCCGTATGTGTTGTGCCACAATGCATGAAGGGGTGTCTGCTACATGCACATTTCCTTACAATAGAGAGGGAGAAGGAGGCTTTGAGAAGCAGGAAGTTGCTTCATATTATTTCACGCAAATGATGCACCGAACTTATATTTCTTACTAACGAGCACAACAATTACACCCAAACACATGATTTCCATCAGGCGTCACTGCTTCAGTTACACCATATGAGGTATTTTGGACGTTTTGTGCTGATGAACTAGATGTGAACTGAAGGCAATTAAGCACTCATAGTGGGCCCTGCTGACGGCTTATTTGATGGAATTTTCCGCTGCACATGAAACAGATACTATTTTGCCTGCAATTACATTTTCGTAGTTCTATCCTACAAGAGTTCGCAGAATACCCATCTTAGAACCATGGAGTTATGCCCATCTAAAATTTGTCAACTATCTTACTTGCCTTCAACTCCCCACGGGTCTGACCACATGAATTCTCTACTGATATGCCTTCTATGAATGCTTTTCAGTAGTGCTCGTTTGGAATTGTCTTCGTTTCTAGCCACAATCAATTCATAGTTGTCTGCCCACCTTAATTTTCTCACGCTTCTAGCATCTGTGAAGACTTTACATACCATCCCTCCGTGGGTTTTCCATAACTCTGCCAACGGTGAAACTATTCTGTCAAGCATACTCCATGTAATTGTCCTGTCTAAATTGTAGATATTTCTTTCCTGCTTCAACGTCCTTTTTTTGCCCACCATGAATGTTCCTCTGCTCTGTCAGCTCATCAAAATGTTTCTAGACTTCGACTTCAGCCTGCAATTATTTCTGTCAAAATATATTTTCCTCTGTTTGGTGTCCTCCTTTTAATTAATCCTACGTGAATTTCCACCCATACACATTTTTCACAATGACATTTTCAAACTTTAGTGCACCACTGTTGTCCATGGTTGTAAAACAATTTCTGTGACACTAGATTAGTGGCGTCAGTTGAACTCTGTAGTTATGGGGTGTAATATGTGACTACAGGTACAGTTAGCAAGTAAGCCCCCATTCCTCAAGGAGGAACGGGTGAGGGACCAACCCCCCCACCCACCTCCGAACATGTTATAGAATTAAGTCAAATGGTGCATTATAGAGCACATTTTTTATTTAACTTTACTAATAAAGCCATAGACTAGGCAAGGACAGTTAGGAGCTATCCCAGTACTTTCACGGTCTTGATTGCGGTGAGATGGAGCGCTAGGGGCTGTAAAAAGGTGCTTGTGCTTTAATTTCAATTAAAGTAGACTGCAGCAACATTGCTTAGCAGGGCTGCTAGAGGAATATTGGGGGACCAGGTGCACTTTATCAGCGTTTTTTGTAAATTAGGCATGCCCTTATTTAAGGGGACATTACCTGCACTTCTCAGGAATGCTGGCCCCACATGCCTAACAATCCAACACGTTTTATAAAATCCTTTTCTATAGTGTTCGATGGGAAATGATTATCTTTAAAACCTTAAGCAAGTTACACCTAACATGGTTTCTTGACTGGCTTCCAGCGGGTACCGAGTGGATGGGGGGCAATGGCAGTGGATCTCTCAGCAGACAGTTCTCCTTCAATAACGCAGTTTGTGCCAGATTCGTGCTTTATCACAGTCAAAAGTTTAAAAAAGTGTACTAATTAGGAAACTGGATGTTGTCAATTTGAAGTTATAATTCTTAGTAGCCACACTTTAGGTGATTACCCACCAAGTTTGTAGAGGAGAATTTCCTCTTTTACATGTTAGCAGTAGGTGACTGTTTTTTTAGGTCGAGCTGGCGTTGGAGCGCGAAGCGCTCCCGCCAGCGAGTTCTATAGTCGCCGTGTTCACTGGCAATGGAGTCTAGAGCTGTGCACGAGCCGCTACTGGCCTGTGCACGAGCCGACTCAGCTCTGTGGACGCGCACGTCTCCGGAAGACGTGCTGTGCCCGAGCCGCCTCCCGCTTGTTATTTCAGCAAATATTCTCGGAGCCGTAGGGCAAAGTTACCGAACAGCACAACAGGTAGGCTTTTTACATTTATGAAGACAGTATGATAGGCCTCGTACACACACCTCCCCTTCCAGTGCCATACTAAATCAATCTAGCAGTGTACCCTAGGTATTGTTGGGTACAGAGTATTTGAGATCTTGCTGTTGGCTATGGGCTATTAACGATGAAAGTATTCTCAAGCTTTGTCTGCGCAATTACATATTTTGTGATGATCATCGTGATTTCCTGTTTGGGTTTTTCGGATCCAAGAGAGGTGTTAACAGTCGATAAAGTTGATGTTTATAAAATTGTAATAAAGCGTCCTGTCTCTTTTTTGTGTTAAGCTTTTTTTTGTTTTCTACACGTAGTATATATATATATCTATATATATATAGTCCAGGGCAGACAACCAAAGGAAGAAAATAATTTCACGAAAGGCGTGTATTGTATTGTAGCTGAATGTATATAGTGCTTCTTACCTCTGAGGAAGTGCACTAGAAGAGGGGTAAGCACACTTACAGAGTGCAGTTTCAGAGTGCAGTTTCAGAGTGCAGTTTCAGAGTGCAGTTTCAGAGTGCAGTTTCAGAGTGCAGATTGAGAGTGCAGATTGAGAGTGCAGATTGTGAGTGCAGATTGTGAGTGCAGATTGTGAGTGCAGATTGTGAGTGCATATTCAGAGTGCATATTCAGAGTGCAGATTGTGAGTGCAGATTCAGAGTGCAGATTCAGAGTGCAGATTAGGAGTGCAGATTCAGAGTGCAGATTGTGAGTGCAGATTGTGAGTGCAGAGTGTAGATTGTGAGTGCAGATTGTGAGTGCAGATTGTGAGTGCAGATTGTGAGTGCAGATTGTGAGTGCAGATTCAGAGTGCAGATTCAGAGTGCAGATTCAGAGTGCAGACTCAGAGTGCAGAGTGCAGATTGTGTGTGCAGATTCAGAGTGCAGATTCAGAGTGCAGATTCAGAGTGCAGATTCAGAGTGCAGATTCAGAGTGCAGATTGTGAGTGCATCTGAGTGCAGATTCAGAGTGCAGATTCAGAGTGCAGATTCAGAGTGCAGATTCAGAGTGCAGATTCAGAGTGCAGATTCAGAGTGCAGATTGTGAGTGCAGATTGTGAGTGCAGATTGTGAGTGCAGATTGTGAGTGCAGATTGTGAGTGCAGAGTGCAGATTCAGAGTGCAGATTCAGAGTGCAGATTGTGAGTGCAGATTGTGAGTGCAGATTCAGAGTGCAGATTCAGAGTGCAGATTCGGAGTGCAAATTGTGAGTGCAGATTGTGAGTGCAGATTGTGAGTGCAGATTGTGAGTGCAGATTGTGAGTGCAGATTGTGAGTGCATCTGAGTGCAGATTCAGAGTGCAGATTCAGAGTGCAGATTCAGAGTGCAGATTCAGAGTGCAGATTGTGAGTGCAGATTCAGAGTGCAGATTCAGAGTGCAGATTCAGAGTGCAGATTGTGAGTGCAGATTGTGAGTGCAGATTGTGAGTGCAGATTGTGAGTGCATCTGAGTGCAGATTCAGAGTGCAGATTCAGAGTGCAGATTCAGAGTGCAGATTCAGAGTGCAGAATGTGAGTGCAGATTGTGAGTGCAGATTGTGAGTGCAGAGTGTGAGTGCAGAGTGTGAGTGCAGAGTGCAGATTCAGAGTGCAGATTGTGAGTGCAGATTGTGAGTGCAGATTGTGAGTGCAGATTGTGAGTGCAGATTGTGAGTGCAGATTCAGAGTGCAGATTCAGAGTGCAGATTCAGAGTGCAGATTCAGAGTGCAGAGTGCAGATTCAGAGTGCAGATTCAGAGTGCAGATTCAGAGTGCAGAGTGTGAGTGCAGCGTGCAGATTCAGAGTGTGAGTGCAGCGTGCAGATTCAGAGTGCAGAGTGTGAGTGCAGCGTGCAGATTCAAGATTCAGAGTGCAGAGTGCAGATTTAGAGTGCAGATGCAGAGTGCAGTTAAAATGTTGCTAGGCTAGGGCTTTAAAGACACCCCAAACGTGGAAAAGACTGCTGTTTTTCTTTGGTTTTGTCCAATCTTGTCCAGACGGTCACGCCTAGTATTTTTTGGCAACTATCTTTTCTCCTAAAACATTAATATGCAGGATTGCTGAGGGGTCTCCCCTGTCAGTCCTCGTGGTTGTTTTTTGTGAAGCCCCTGCAAGAATTTGCAAAAACAACAAGTGATGGACTGAATGTGGATCAATGTCACACACTCCCCCAGTCAAAAGATCTGGGCCCAAATCCATCGTTTTTTTGCACTCCACACCACCCTGGGTTAGACAATGGCGATATGCAAATCAGCTCTGACCCTGTTGCCCCATGGGAACAGTCCAGTCCGAACTACAAAAGCCATGTCCTTCCCAGAACGGAATCAAGCATCCGAGGACCGGACCGGTTTCGAGGTAACACCTCTCTTCAGCCCGGCTAGCTTGACTCCAAGTGGTGTGGAGTGCCTGGGACCCACGTCTGGGCATCCCCAGCGCACTTAGGGCGGCAATTGCAAAAACAACAAGTGATGGACTGAATGTGGATCAATGTCACACACTCCCCCAGTCAAAAGATCTGGGCCCAAATCCATCGTTTTTTTGCACTCCACACCACCCTGGGTTAGACAATGGCGATATGCAAATCAGCTCTGACCCTGTTGCCCCATGGGAACAGTCCAGTCCGAACTACAAAAGCCATGTCCTTCCCAGAACGGAATCAAGCATCCGAGGACCGGACCGGTTTCGAGGTAACACCTCTCTTCAGCCCGGCTAGCTTGACTCCAAGTGGTGTGGAGTGCCTGGGACCCACGTCTGGGCATCCCCAGCGCACTTAGGGCGGCAATTGCAAAAACAACAAGTGATGGACTGAATGTGGATCAATGTCACACACTCCCCCAGTCAAAAGATCTGGGCCCAAATCCATCGTTTTTTTGCACTCCACACCACCCTGGGTTAGACAATGGCGATATGCAAATCAGCTCTGACCCTGTTGCCCCATGGGAACAGTCCAGTCCGAACTACAAAAGCCATGTCCTTCCCAGAACGGAATCAAGCATCCGAGGACCGGACCGGTTTCGAGGTAACACCTCTCTTCAGCCCGGCTAGCTTGACTCCAAGTGGTGTGGAGTGCCTGGGACCCACGTCTGGGCATCCCCAGCGCACTTAGGGTGGCAATTGCAAAAACAACAAGTGATGGACTGAATGTGGATCAATGTCACACACTCCCCCAGTCAAAAGATCTGGGCCCAAATCCATCGTTTTTTTGCACTCCACACCACCCTGGGTTAGACAATGGCGATATGCAAATCAGCTCTGACCCTGTTGCCCCATGGGAACAGTCCAGTCCGAACTACAAAAGCCATGTCCTTCCCAGAACGGAATCAAGCATCCGAGGACCGGACCGGTTTCGAGGTAACACCTCTCTTCAGCCCGGCTAGCTTGACTCCAAGTGGTGTGGAGTGCCTGGGACCCACGTCTGGGCATCCCCAGCGCACTTAGGGCGGCAATTGCAAAAACAACAAGTGATGGACTGAATGTGGATCAATGTCACACACTCCCCCAGTCAAAAGATCTGGGCCCAAATCCATCGTTTTTTTGCACTCCACACCACCCTGGGTTAGACAATGGCGATATGCAAATCAGCTCTGACCCTGTTGCCCCATGGGAACAGTCCAGTCCGAACTACAAAAGCCATGTCCTTCCCAGAACGGAATTAAGCATCCGAGGACCGGACCGGTTTCGAGGTAACACCTCTCTTCAGCCCGGCTAGCTTGACTCCAAGTGGTGTGGAGTGCCTGGGACCCACGTCTGGGCATTCCCAGCGCACTTAGGGCGGCAATTGCAAAAACAACAAGTGATGGACTGAATGTGGATCAATGTCACACACTCCCCCAGTCAAAAGATCTGGGCCCAAATCCATCGTTTTTTTGCACTCCACACCACCCTGGGTTAGACAATGGCGATATGCAAATCAGCTCTGACCCTGTTGCCCCATGGGAACAGTCCAGTCCGAACTACAAAAGCCATGTCCTTCCCAGAACGGAATCAAGCATCCGAGGACCGGACCGGTTTCGAGGTAACACCTCTCTTCAGCCCGGCTAGCTTGACTCCAAGTGGTGTGGAGTGCCTGGGACCCACGTCTGGGCATCCCCAGCACACTTAGGGCGGCAATTGCAAAAACAACAAGTGATGGACTGAATGTGGATCAATGTCACACACTCCCCCAGTCAAAAGATCTGGGCCCAAATCCATCGTTTTTTTGCACTCCACACCACCCTGGGTTAGACAATGGCGATATGCAAATCAGCTCTGACCCTGTTGCCCCATGGGAACAGTCCAGTCCGAACTACAAAAGCCATGTCCTTCCCAGAACGGAATCAAGCATCCGAGGACCGGACCGGTTTCGAGGTAACACCTCTCTTCAGCCCGGCTAGCTTGACTCCAAGTGGTGTGGAGTGCCTGGGACCCACGTCTGGGCATCCCCAGCGCACTTAGGGCGGCAATTGCAAAAACAACAAGTGATGGACTGAATGTGGATCAATGTCACACACTCCCCCAGTCAAAAGATCTGGGCCCAAATCCATCGTTTTTTTGCACTCCACACCACCCTGGGTTAGACAATGGCGATATGCAAGTCAGCTCTGACCCTGTTGCCCCATGGGAACAGTCCAGTCCGAACTACAAAAGCCATGTCCTTCCCAGAACGGAATCAAGCATCCGAGGACCGGACCGGTTTCGAGGTAACACCTCTCTTCAGCCCGGCTAGCTTGACTCCAAGTGGTGTGGAGTGCCTGGGACCCACGTCTGGGCATCCCCAGCGCACTTAGGGCGGCAATTGCAAAAACAACAAGTGATGGACTGAATGTGGATCAATGTCACACACTCCCCCAGTCAAAAGATCTGGGCCCAAATCCATCGTTTTTTTGCACTCCACACCACCCTGGGTTAGACAATGGCGATATGCAAATCAGCTCTGACCCTGTTGCCCCATGGGAACAGTCCAGTCCGAACTACAAAAGCCATGTCCTTCCCAGAACGGAATCAAGCATCCGAGGACCGGACCGGTTTCGAGGTAACACCTCTCTTCAGCCCGGCTAGCTTGACTCCAAGTGGTGTGGAGTGCCTGGGACCCACGTCTGGGCATCCCCAGCGCACTTAGGGCGGCAATTGCAAAAACAACAAGTGATGGACTGAATGTGGATCAATGTCACACACTCCCCCAGTCAAAAGATCTGGGCCCAAATCCATCGTTTTTTTGCACTCCACACCACCCTGGGTTAGACAATGGCGATATGCAAATCAGCTCTGACCCTGTTGCCCCATGGGAACAGTCCAGTCCGAACTACAAAAGCCATGTCCTTCCCAGAACGGAATCAAGCATCCGAGGACCGGACCGGTTTCGAGGTAACACCTCTCTTCAGCCCGGCTAGCTTGACTCCAAGTGGTGTGGAGTGCCTGGGACCCACGTCTGGGCATCCCCAGCGCACTTAAGGCGGCAATTGCAAAAACAACAAGTGATGGACTGAATGTGGATCAATGTCACACACTCCCCCAGTCAAAAGATCTGGGCCCAAATCCATCGTTTTTTTGCACTCCACACCACCCTGGGTTAGACAATGGCGATATGCCAGTCCGGTCCGGTCCTCGGATGCTTGATTCCGTTCTGGGAAGGACATGGCTTTTGTAGTTCGGACTGGACTGTTCCCATGGGGCAACAGGGTCAGAGCTGATTTGCATATCGCCATTGTCTAACCCAGGGTGGTGTGGAGTGCAAAAAAACGATGGATTTGGGCCCAGATCTTTTGACTGGAGGAGTGTGTGACATTGATCCACATTCAGTCCATCACTTGTTGTTTTTGCAATTGCCGCCCCTGCAAGAAATGGCCATAAAACAATTGGCTGTTTCAGTTGTCTAGAAACACCACAGATTCTGCTTGACCTGGGCGTGCTCCATGACTTGCAAGTGGAACTTCACAGACAACTACATTAAAAAAAAGCATTTGCAATGCAATAGGTCTCGCATTTGCGAGAGTTTAACCTATTGGCATTGTAAATGACAATGCCTTTTATTTATGTTTTAAAAACCAACACATAAATAAAAGACATTGCCATTTACAATGCCAATAGCTCAAACTCTAACAACTGCGAGACCTATTGCATTGTAAATGCTTGTTTAAATATTTTCACTCATTCAGTCGGACATGGGTATCTGGAACTGAGAAACAGGCAAAAACACACCCTAAACTAAGAAAACAGATGTTGGTGCCATGGCAGTTTGGTCGTTTCAGATAAAGGACAATAAATTAGTATTTTGATTCAAATATGATTCTGGAATACAAAAAACTATTGCACATGCTGTAGAAAGTTAACAGCATAAAGTTGAGGGGTAGTCAATACTATTTTGATAGACTCACCTGCCTGTGTGCCGTAACCCTGATTTTCACAATTTTGCTGGTGTGTAATCTCTTATGCCCATTCTGGGCGCCATATTTACTGATCACACAGGCTATGGATTCTTCGAGCTTTGGTATTTATGAGGTAACCATGGGAGAGGAGGCTGCTTATCTGGGGAGGTTGTGATATTTTTTTCATTAAGTTCAGGGCAAAGAATGAGAGAATCTCAATGTTCTCTGCCTGTTACACTAAGTAATATATGTTGCTGTTAAATATACTTTTCTAAGATGTTGCTTTTCTGCTCTACCCATAATTCAGATACATCATCATCTTAAATCAAAATGTGAGCACACCGTGTGAAGTATCAACAGTCTTGATAGTCCACCACATCTCACAGCTACAAATGGAAACAGACTTTTGGAAATGCAGGCACGCGCTGGAAACTCACCTGCCGCCTTTCTACCTGAAGATAGCGCCAATTTATCCGAAGAATCCCGTTGCATCGGATCCGTTTACTCTACAGTCACTTATGTTAACCTTATGTGTTAGCTGTACTGTAACAGAGCCCTGAGGTGCCCATGATGTGATGAGTTATATGTGAAAATAACAAATTGAAATAAAAAAGCGAATAAAATGAATTATTCTTCTGGCGTGAATTGCATCATTCTTTTCTCCCTTGGATCAACCCTTGTTCGTGAGTCTGCCATGTTTCAATGAGTCTCCCACCAGATGGGTTGGCCCTCCTCGTCTTCCCCAGCATCTCTCCCAGGGTAGGGAAGGTTGGTATACTGACTTTGTGTACAGAAGGTCAAGATGAACTCTAGACGGTCACTCCCCACTTCTTTACACCGCAACATTGTTCCTCGTTGGAATTGGTTGACTGGAAGTATGCTGGAAGGATAACCGATATCGCCTTTTTGTTTTCCGTCACGTCCAATTGAGTGATTGGGGGATGATTGATTCTAATATAAGCAGTGTTTAATTTGTAAAAATATAAGTTCCAAAGCTGAGACATTTCTCGGGAGCCTCCCCTGTTTGGCACTACACACTGTCCTTGCTAGCACTGCCAAATACTCAATCAATCAATACATCAGGGTTCTTATAGAGCGCGGCTAATCACCCATGAGGGTACTAATCATCACAAAATACAAGTGTGACCTTTTTAATATTCCAGGTCACCTCTCCTGTATGGAAGGCCTGGACCTACTGGTTTTATTCTTTTTTTTTTAAGTATATGGAACACTTTGCTAATGTCTTCTGGTCAAAAAAGACAGACAGCAACACTATGTCTGGTCTGTCACAATTAAGTGCCAGTATTTTGAAATGTGACAATGCAAAGCACCTGCACAAATTAAGCATTCAATGTAAGGAAGCCTTTGCACGAGTCCACTTGGGAGAGACGATTTGACCATGATTTCGGACCCCTTGCCTTTGTTTGAGAGCTAATGTGGACAAATCAGTTAGTTAGTACCATATGGGTCCTTGTTGTCCTGCACTGAGGTGGAAGATCCAGTTTTGTGTGGGGAGAGATAAGCAGGGTTAATCCGAGTGGGGCTCATTGCCTTAAGTGAATGGTGTTATCCTAAGCCTCATATGGCTGAGACTAACCAGCCCACTCACACAGGGGTTGGCTACAATTGGTGCAGCAGGTGCAGTGTGTCTTAGCCCCGAGCCCTGAGGGGCCCATTTAACCCTAACGTTTGTGGTATTTTACTACCACAACAGCAGTCAAAGGTGCCAATGACCTTGCGTGCACTAGGGCCAGTGGCATCCAAGCTACACTACTGCTACCACAGAGGGTTGAGTAAGAAATCGTCCCTGTCTAGGTGGGCAGAGCACACACCAGTTCATCAGATGGCATGCACCCAAACTGGTAAAGATGGCCACTTACCCACATCAAACCACTCTAGTCATGATGACACATTGGCAACCAAACATAACCATGAAATAATAACTGGACTCACACCACTAATAATCCAACTCAAAGAGAAAACAGACTCGCCTGTAATGGTATCCATAGGACTGGGGCAGAAAGGTACCTGAAACTAACTGCACTGTGAGGATATATTAATAGTAAAAGAGTGATGTATAAATCATGTTTAGCATAACGTAACAACTGACTTCCACAGTTTTTCTGGATCCTGTTATGCATATTTACAAATTGTGTTGATTTAGAGCAGGGCTGTTTGGATTACAGTGGATTGCACGCCTGAACCCTTGTAAATGTGTGAAAGACTCTGTGGTGGGCCTGTTTCGGCCTACTTCTTTATTTGTAGAGCACCAAGAGAACCAATACATAGATTTCTGGACCCTATATAAATGTAACATTAATATGCATTAACCGCCAGAAAACACACATTCATCATTTTCAAAAGTGTCATTAAATGATTTGAAACTGACCATCATTTTGACTTGGAGCTTAAGTCCCGCCAATACAAATGATACAATAGCAGAGTAAAGGTTTGAACTTAGCCCATCCTACTGACTTGTGCCAAGGGTCCTCCTTGCAGCCTTCCATGGAGCATTCAGCTGATTGCAGGCAGTGTTTTATGGGCTCGGGCCTACGTCTCCACGAAGTGGAGCGGAGCTCCGAGCTCTTATGTATTCGAAAAAAAAAAAAATTCTTTAGTGGTCCAGGCTGCCACATTCCTTAGTGCGCGCCGCGTTTTTTATGGCATCTGCCTAGTGATTCGTCTTCGCTGTGCTGTATATTTAGTAGCCTTGACGTGATAGGCTATATTTACTTTTCGTCTGTCATTTATTTCAGTTGCATGGCATATTATGTGTGGTTACATGCACGGCAGACTTATTAATCTTAATTAGGAGCTGTCAGAGTGCCCCTTTAATGCAATCCAGATGGTGGGAGCGCGTTCACCATTGCATTGGATGTATCATGTGCGCGTGTAAGATGTACCTTTCGCGCACGGCAGTCCATTCATTTTAATTAGGAGCTGTCAGAGTGCCGCGTTCACGGCGGAGATAATTGAAAGAAGTTTCCTGTAGCTTCAAGGGCAGTCACAGTACTTTTTTAGATACCTCGCATAAATGGAGCAGGCGGCTCAGAGTAAAATGTGCCAATTATCGGACAAATTAAATACCATTACCCTGGGGTGAGTAATTTAACAGGAGGGTTAAATAGCACTTATAAGATGTTTTTCCTATTTCATAGCAGAGTAAAATGTAGATGTTGGTGCTTTCTGCATAAAAATCTGCATGTCCCCATATTTAGTAGGTCTTTTCATATATCAGCAGCTTTGACCTGTCAATATTTACCTTGGTAATACTCTGACGGTTTTGAAAAACTGCGTCTCTGTTATAATTGTGACACACATGCAAACATGAATCTACACAGGTGGCGCAATTTAGCATAGTAGCTCGTGAAGCACCTGTACTCAGGGTCAGTAGTAAAAGTTGAATAGTGACTGGCGCCTAAAGTAGTTGCAAACTTTGACCGCAAAGGTAGACTTACACTCTGCAGTCATTAACTTACTATTAACTCGAAGTTGGGGATACCGAAAAAAGAGTAAATATAAACAATTGTGCAAGTTAACGTTTGTGAATCAGGCCCCTACATGGTTTATCAGCAACATAACTCAAGTATGCAAGGCTAGACTTCAAGTGACAAACCTGAAAATGGAATTGATACGATTTAAGAAGTGAACCTAGACTTTGGGGATCTCCTAATTAAACAAGCACCCTTGCCTCGCCAATCCGCGTGTCTTCTAAAATAAAAGTGCGCATTTGCCTCTTCTCTGCGAGGAGTGATTTCCGTTGCTGTTTTCTCCTCCCTTCAATATGTTAGAGTTTAACAGAGATGTCCAGGGGTGCAGCAGGTGCAGTGACACCGGGGCCTCGAGGGTCTTACTTAATCCAGACAGTGCTGTATTTTACTACCAGTGGCTGTGAGGGTGCAGCAGGTGCAGTGACACCAGGGCCTCGAGGGTCTCCCTTAACCCAGACAGAGTAGTGAGTGCAGAGTAGTGAGTAGTGAGTAGTGAGTAGAGTAGTGAGTAGTGAGTGTGGAGTAGTGAGTAGAGTAGTGAGTAGAGTAGTGAGTGCAGAGTAGTGAGTAGTGAGTAGAGTAGTGAGTAGAGTGGTGAGTAGTGAGTGCAGAGTAGTGAGTAGAGTGGTGAGTAGAGTAGTGAGTAGTGAGTAGAGTAGTGAGTAGAGTAGTGAGTAGTGAGTAGAGTAGTGAGTAGAGTAGTGAGTAGTGCGTGCAGAGTAGTGAGTATAGTGAGTAGAGTAGTGAGTAGTGAGTAGTGAGTAGAGTAGTGAGTAGAGTAGTGAGTAGAGTAGTGAGTGCAGAGTAGTGAGTAGAGTAGTGAGTAGAGTAGTGAGTAGTGAGTGCAGAGTAGTGAGTAGAGTAGTGAGTAGTGAGTAGTGAGTAGTGAGTAGAGTAGTGAGTAGAGAGTGCAGAGTAGAGAGTGCAGAGTAGTGAGTAGTGAGTAGTGAGTAGAGTAGTGAGTAGAGTAGTGAGTAGTGAGTGCAGAGAAGTGAGTAGTGAGTAGAGTAGTGAGTAGAGTAGTGAGTAGTGAGTAGAGTAGTGAGTAGAGTAGTGAGTAGCGAGTAGAGTAGTGAGTAGAGTAGTGAGTAGAGTAGTGAGTAGTGAGTAGAGTAGTGAGTAGAGTAGTGAGTAGAGTAGTGAGTAGAGTAGTGAGTGCAGAGTAGTGAGTAGAGTAGTGAGTAGAGTAGTGAGTAGTGAGTAGAGTGGTGAGTAGTGAGTGCAGAGTAGTGAGTGCAGAGTAGTGAGTAGTGAGTAGTGAGTAGTGAGTAGAGTAGTGAGTAGAGTAGTGAGTAGTGAGTAGAGTAGTGAGTAGAGTAGTGAGTAGAGTAGTGAGTAGTGAGTAAAGTGGTGAGTAGTGAGTGCAGAGTAGTGAGTAGTGAGTAGTGAGTAGAGCGGTGAGTAGTGAGTAGAGTAGTGAGTAGTGAGTAGAGTAGTGAGTAGAGTGGTGAGTAGTGAGTAGAGTAGTGAGTAGTGAGTAGAGTAGTGAGTAGAGTAGTGAGTAGTGAGTAGAGTAGTGAGTAGTGAGTAGAGTAGAGTAGTGACACTCACAAGGAGACCACAGGCAGCTGAGTTGCAAGCTTCTCACACTCACAAGAACGACATCACAGGCAGCAGCAGTGCAAGCTTCTTACACTCACAAGGAGACCACAGGCAGCAGCGGTGCACGCTTCTCACACTCACAAGAAGGACATCACAGGCAGCAGCTGTGCAAGCTTCTTACACTCACAAGGAGACCACAGGCAGCTGAGGTGCAAGCTTCTCCCACTCACAAGAAGGATGTCACAAGCAGCAGCGGTGCAAGCTTCTCACACTCACAAGAACGACATCACAGGCAGCAGCAGTGCAAGCTTCTTACACTCACAAGGAGACCACAGGCAGCAGCGGTGCAAGCTTCTCACACTCACAAGAAGGACATCACAGGCAGCAGCTGTGCAAGCTTCTTACACTCACAAGGAGACCACAGGCAGCAGCGGTGCAAGCTTCTCACACTCACAAGAAGGACATCACAGGCAGCAGCTGTGCAAGCTTCTTACACTCACAAGGAGACCACAGGCAGCTGAGGTGCAAGCTTCTCCCACTCACAAGAAAGACGTCACAAGCAGCAGCGGTGCAAGCTTCTCACACTCACACGAAGGACATCACAGGCAGCAGCTGTGCAAGCTTCTTACACTCACAAGGATACCACAGGCAGCTGAGGTGCAAGCTTCTCACACTCACACGAAGGACATCACAGGCAGCAGCTGTGCAAGCTTCTTACACTCACAAGGAGACCACAGGCAGCTGAGGTGCAAGCTTCTCCCACTCACAAGAAGGACATCACAAGCAGCAGCGGTGCAAGCTTCTCACACTCACAAGAACGACATCACAGGCAGCAGCAGTGCAGCTTCTTACAGTCACAAGAAGGACATCACAGGCAGCAGCAGTGCAAGCTTCTTACACTCACAAGGAGACCACAGGCAGCAGAGGTGCAAGCTTCTCACACTCACAAGAAGGACATCACAGGCAGTAACGGTGCAATATTCTCACACTCACAAGGAGATCACTGGCAGTACACACCACATGAACACACTCCATAACACATAGCAACAATACATTGGCATTTACAATGCCATTAGCTCAAACTCAAATAAATCCGAGCCCGATTGCATTTCTAATGCTTGTTTTATTTTTTATTTGGCAGTTCTATATAGCACAAGCTCAGCCCAAAGGATTGAGAGGTTTACACTGGCACCAGATTACGAGGTCTGATTCATAAATATATGATGTATGGCCCTGTGGAAAGCTATGGCCAAAATGCTTGTGATGTTGTGATGCACCTGGTGTAATTTTGTAAAAATAAAAGAATTGGATTAAGCCAAAGCTGGGATGTGCCACGTTCTGTTTGGGAGCCATATTGATCAATTCAAAACGATGGAACTGACCTAGCTCGAAGAATACTAACAGACTAATCAGGATATATATATATATATATATATATATATATATATATATATATATATATATATATATATATATATAAATCCCCTCTGGCCTCTGAGTTCTTCTTTTGGGCAATTTTTTCGTCTTATATACTGCACCTGCCAGGGGCGAAGCACAGATGGCCCTGCTGCACAAAGCGTCCCGGATTTACACTGGCACCACGCTGACTCCAGCGTCATTGAGATCGAGGAATCGATATATCCGGAGACCGCCAGGAACCACAGGCCAGCATGGGTGGACCGAGGAATTTTATCTCTATGGGGCGTGTTGTCTCTATTTGACAGCCCCTGCCCAGCCGCTAACCTGTGTGGAATGGCCACAGCAGCATGAGGGGACTAAGGACAGCAGCCGTGGACTTCCTTTTGATTTAAGGCCCCCTTCACCACTCACCTGCAGGCTAGCACGGACCCACGGCTTCACCTCACTCTCCCACGCCACCTACCCAGTCTGGCCGACACAGTGCATTCTGGGACATGAAGTTCTACATTCAGACCACGAACTATCACTGGTGTGCCAACAGCATCAGGGGGAGGAGTTTGAGTGCTAGCAGGTATTTAACACAGGAAAGAGTCAACTGGTGAAGGACTCACTACAGTGTTGGGCCCTGAGGAAGGCTGATGTGCCGAAATGCATTCGCCGCCACTGGGTTCATCTGAATAAAGCGAGCTGTTTGCCTTTAAAATTAGCATTTAAAAAACCCTAGAAATTCACTGAAAAAAAACATAGGTTACATGGACGTTATAATTAGTTGGACATTTCACTCGTACAAACCAGAGAAATTCCTCTGTTATAGTTAGTTCAGCTAACTATAACTCGCGCCCCCGTAATGCACTGCTGATGACCTCACATATTACATCATTCATGAAATGGTCAGTGACATCACTGATTACATCACTGATGACATCTAGAGTGACATCACTGATGACATCAGCCAGTGACAGTGTTTCTTTAAAGTTTAAATATGTTTTATATATATATATATGCCAAGGTGTATTGAAGAATGAGTGGGTGTATAAGTGTCTGAATGGAGGATTTAGTAGGTACGTGACTGTATAAGTGAGTGTTTAAATGTGTCTTACTGAATGCATGGGTTAGTGACTAAACTGTGTGAATGGCTGTATCATTGTGTCTGTTGTTGTGTAAGCTACTGCATGGGTTGGTGAGTATCTACATGAGTGTATATATGGGTTATTGATTGGTTGCCTGAGTATCTGCATGAGTGCCTGAGTGTTTGTGTGGGTGGGGTGTTACTTTGTGCATTGATGTGTGAATAGGTGAATCGCTTGGAGTATGGGTTCAAGCGTGTCTGTGAAGGGCTGTATGGGTGAGTGAGTGTGCGTATGGCTGTGTTGGTGAGTGAATGGATGTCTCAGTGGTATATGTGTGAGTAACTACATATGTGAAAGGCAGTATAGGTGAGTGTTGGAGTATATAAATTACTATAAATGAGAGTGAGTGATAGTAAGAGTGGCAGTATGGATGAATGTTTACTTGTATTGATGAAGCAAAGCTTCGCATATTTTGCGGCTTGCCGAAATCAAGAACCTCATTTATGTGTAATAAGGTAACCCGTGTATGTTTTACTAACGTTTATATTAAGTTTGAGTAAAGTTTAAGACGCTTGCCTATGTGTATTTCTAATGAAATTAATCCATGTCCTCTAAAATGGCCGCCGCTTGTATTTTAGTTACTGCGCATGCGTCAGCCACACTCACGTGTCCTGACGCGTCTGCAGAAGTGGAGGGAAAGTTATGCGCATGCGTAATTCATAGCTGTGCTTATCATGTGGTACTGCTCGTGCCACTGCTCTTGTATTTCGTCTAAATGTAGCTAACATTTAAATTGCATAAGTTTATTTCTTGATGATGAGTTAAAAGTACAAACCCTGCGATGTGTTTTCATAATGACATTATTATGTATTAATTTGTTTTCGCTTACTTTTCATGTACCGCGGGCAATGGGGGTCTGAGTGAGAGGAGAGCCATATTGGAGGTCCCTTCTGCGCCTGTGCGACATTCGGCAGCACGAGGGACCTTGGCTGATGGAACATAGCCAGCTGGCAGTGATGGGCGAGATGCTCCTGAGAAAGTCACCTCTGCCCTGCGAGAACAGCGAATGTGGCTTCTTATATGTTACATTGTATTGATGTGCTACTGTTAGCTCATGGGAACCCAAACATGCTAGGCGGTCCCAAAATATGTAAATGAAGGCTTCAAATCGTATATTGTGATTGGTGTGTTACCCAAATCCTACCTTAGGACCAATCGAAATTGAGGGATTCTGACACTTTGCAACATTGGGGGGTGGTACACTGTCCCAAAACTGTATATCTACCCTGGGTTCACCTAGTGAACCGTCCGACTTGTCTGGTTTAGCTGACCTGTCACTGACCCAACGCACTCAATAGGTGACTGAAAATACAGAGAGCTGCGGAGCACTCTGTCCGAATTTGACCATAGACTAAGGTTTTACTGAACCTTAAAGTGCTGGCAAGGCACTTAGCTGGGAGTTCGCTGACCCAATCGGGGTCTTGATCGATATCTGCAGAGCGGGTGGAGCGCAGGCGTTGCTTCCTAACTGTGGGTTCCGGTCCTGTCCTGAAGAGGGTCCTGTCCTGAGGGTTTGCTGTCCTGTCCTGAGGTCCTGTCCTGACTCTTATTCCGAGGGTATCCTGTCCTGTCCTGGGTGTCCATTCTGCACCTGCTGTCCTTTGAGGGGTATCCTTCCTTGAGGGTTTCCTGACTTTAACTGACCCGTGGCCAGGGTTTGGTTTCCACACCTTTCTAGGTAAATACTGCTCCGAAATCTCTTGAAATTCTTGCACCTTCTGAATTTCTAACTTTTGCTTCAATAAAGTTCAACATTGCAAATGTGATATTTTCCATGCCTTTCCGCAACTATTGAAAGTCATTTAAAATTTTGCAAAGTTATTTCTATGTCTTCTCATTTGTTAGAAATTATATTTTGCATAGCAGTGTGTCATTTCCTGATATGGTCTAGAACTTCGTTGCCTAGGTTGTTCAAAGGCCCTTTCACCTTAAGTGAAGCGTGTTATTCATTATAAGTTCTTCTACAATCACACACACTTAGTCTATCACTGTTTTAGATAATACTGACTTGCATAAGTATCTTTTCTCGTTACATTTTATTAGTACTTTGATGATTACTCTGCCATTATTTCTTTATGCATATGTGATTCACATTTTCTTGGTTATTGATTGCCTTATTTACTGTATCTCATGCAAGAAAATATTGAACTTTAGATAAACATTTTAAAACTTCCAGTTGTCCGTGGTCATTTACACAGTATTTTGAATGTTATTGGTTGGGTTTGTATTTTGCTGCCTTTCTTTTACAGCTAGCTCCCTGATTCATTGTGGTCATTAGGCACCCGCATCGGTGGATGGTAAGTCGGGTGCACTGAGAATTGGTAGCAGGGAACACACACACACAAATTGGTAGAGCTCGTGAAGTCACCTGATCGATGTATATGGTGATTTGAAAAGTATATGGGCCCTGAAGCCGGAAACGGCGAAAACTATTGGTCGGGTGGCCTCGCGCGCTCTATCAGTTTTTCTGGTAGATCAGAGGATGGTTAGGGACTAGTTGAGAGTAAGGCAGGGACTAGTTAGACTAGTTAAGTCGGAAGCTGCTATTATTTTATTGCTGCTAAAAGAGCGGCTGTTCTGAGGGAACTGATCACTCTCTTGTGAATACGCTGCTGAAATTTATGAATTTTTGTATTGTCATTATTCTTGTTCTTATATTGTTATATGTACTAATCCATGCATTTGTAAATCGACTCGTTAAGTGTTGTCCGAACTCCCCGGGGAATTGAAAGGGCAAGTGGTGAATAGAATCCATTGTCCTGAGGTCACAGGTTCGAGGAAAGTTAGGTGCAGGTTAGGATAACCGGGAAGCACTAACTAGGGTTTTCTGAATACATGTGTGAATAAATGACAGTAACGGGGTTCATTGGCAAAATTCCCATAGTGGCGTAACCTAGTAAGGGTCACATCGGAAGAGTAGCAGGTTCCTCGGAGCTAGCGTGAAAGCAGAGGGGTCCGCTGAGAAACTTTAAACTCGAAATATATCCCGAAAAGAAGTGGATGAGTTTAGGGGAATAACAGGTTCACCGATGCTAGAGTGAAGGGTAGGCGGAAGAGATCTGCCCGCAGCGAGTGAAAAGTAAATGGAAGTAGTTTACTTGCAGTAATAGAATTCTTTCTCTGTCTAGACACTTGAGCACTGTGGCGAATGTGTATTTGTTGTAAATTAACCAAGCACTGAGCACTTTAAAAGAAAGAAAGTTTCCGTTACCTTGTGAAGGGAGGGAGTCAGTCGCGAAGCGCCTCTGACGTCACTCTGTGCCGCGCTGGGATTGGTAGAAACAGCGGGCGGGTAGCGGAGCTGAAATTGTAAAGGAGGGGTGAGCGCGGGAGCGTGGGAACTGTCTCACGAAGGGGCCGCGCACCCATTGGCGGAGCTTATTTTGTGTCGCGCACCCATTGGTTGCACGATTTTCTGAAGCGCATTCTGATTGGAGGTAGTTTGTAAACAAAGTTAGCGCAGAAGTCGTATGTGGCACTCGCGGACTACAGAGACGCGACCTGATCCAAGGCATCTAGGGTTTGAAAGGGATCAGTGGAAGGCTAACAGATACGATATTATGTACGGAACAAAGAGAAAAATGTCCCTTGTAAATAAGGTGAAAAATTATTTTAAAACGGACAAACCAATTAAATCTAGGGAAGGTGTTCTTGTCCCAGCACCCAATACTCCCGCCTCATTCATGATGTTTGACCGAGGGTACAATACCTGTGTGTGGCTGGAGAATTGGGTGAAGTACACAAAAGATGACGGAGTATTGGCTTTTCCGTTAGATGGTACTTTCAATGGTAGGATCTTATTTAATTTAAGAACCCGAATGAATGAACTGCATCCCAGACCGAGACTAACGCAGTATGAGGCATTAGAGGAATGGGAGATTGAGGCTTTTGAAAGAGAAAGACCCCGAATGGACAAGGGTTTGACCAAGTGGTACCCCAGGCTGAAACAGGAGTCCAGGGATAAAAGGATGAAACAGTGGAGGCAGAGCATGATTGTTGAGGGTCTGTTTCCCATGATGCCGGCATGTCATAATCCTGCAGCGGGTGGAAAAAGTACTGAAAAATGTAAGCATTGGGGGGCCCTAGGGGATTCAGATGATGAACTAATAGATGACATCTGTACCAGAAGTCCGCCACCTTACAATGAGGGAACCCGACCTTCCAGTGTAGGAGATGTTCCCCGACGCCCCTTCCAAAAGGAAGAAGACAGGTCCCTGGGACTGGGAGGGGGTGGTCAAGTATTACCCTATCCTGAGAAACCCGAACTGGCGGAAACAAGGGATATATATCCCAAAGTGCCCGCAAGTCAGGAAGAAAAATATTCACGTACAAAAACTTTTTTCCCCAGACCCTTGTATGAAAGCGAAGAGAAACCATCGAATTCAGGACTGCCTTTTGTTCAACCTCCATATGGGGAAGAGCGCAGGTCCTTTAATACTGGAACTTTATTCCCGAAACCAAATTATGGTGGAGGACCAAGTGAAACGTATCCTACTGCCCCGAGTTTTACTCCTCCGCCTACTGCCCCGAGTTTTACTCCTCCATTGACCCCACAGATATTACATGACACAACTCTAAGAAGGGTACTAGTGGAAAAGGAGCAAGAGGCTCTAGCTAGACAAAGAACAGAAATAATTCAGAAAATTTCTCAGATAAATACCAGTCCTGAGGCATTGACTATTCCAGTAACTATTGGACCGGTGGTCCCGTTATACGGAAATGGTCAGGGAAATCCGATTACTCCAGTCATGACCCCAGTCATAGCAACCCCGAGACAGGAACCAATCATCATAGATGATCAGTCCAGTGAGTGCGAGTCTGAAGTTGCATTCTTGGAATTGCCAAACAAACAGACCGGAAAGGGAATACAGCAGAGGTATAACCCTTTTAATACAAAGAAAATTAAATTAGAGACAGCAACAGGTACTAGGAATGTCTCTCTGGTAACTCCGGATGAAATTGAGAGTTGGAGTCGTGAATTAGAGAAGCAGACTCCGCAAACAAAGCCTTTAGACCTCTACAAGCTGAGGGTTGAAATAGAAGAATTAATGGCAGGAAATGTGGGGTTGAATCGATTGAATACCTACTCTGAGGAAGAATTGTCGTTCATATGTAAAAGCTTTACAAGGAACACCAGAGTGCTCCATGAAAAACTGACCGAAACAGCAATGAGTATGGGGGTAGATATCTCAAAATCCAAGCCCTTACAGAAACCATACAGAGCAGACTTCTCAGACAAGGATATAGAACATCTGAATGTGGCAGGAAAGAAGCTCCAGATTAAAGAATTAATGGGGGTACTGCAGAAATGGGGAGATGTGGAAAAATGGAGAAGCAGGTGGGCGAAAAAGAGGGAAGAGGTTCGCTCCCGACAAGTGACTCCCGAGTTTGCTTTAAGAGAGGTAGAAAAACCTGAGCAGTTATGCCCCATGCGCGAAGTTCCAGGAGGGAAATATGTGCATGTCCCCTGGTCTAGGCAGGATATTGTGTCCTTCACGAACGATTTTCCAAAATTAAGAGAGAAACCAGTTGACTGGTACCGGCAGGTGGAGAGGTTCGTGAAGGTACAGAAATGTCTGTGGAAAGACCTGGATGGGTTTTTCGACATTGTGGTTCCAGTAGATTTATGGACCCAGTGTAAAATAAACATAAATTGGCCCAGTGAAGAGTATCCCAGAGACAAGGACACAGGGGAGCCATCAAAGGAAGTCATGCGAAAATATGAGCAGGTAATTCAGCACTTGAAAGAAAAGGTGCCCGCCAAGGAAACTGATTGGACAAAAATAGATAGAACAACACAGGAAAGGGACGAGACAGTGCACTCCTTCTATGAGAGGTTATTGCAGGTATTTAAAACATACAGTGGTATTGACAACATCGACCTGAAGGATATGACACACTTTATTTACAGGTTTGTAAATGGTTTAAGACCTGAAATTTGTCAGTGGATAAAAGACAATAAAATCTGTTGGCATACTAAGAAAATGGATGAGGTCCTGCGGTACGCTAAGTACTGCGAGGACGAGATGGCAGAAAAGAAAAAGGCCCTTAAGGAGAAGGTTATGTGGGCTCAGGTGAAGCTCGCAGAACAACAGGAAAAACAATTGAGTAACATGGTTAAAAATGCTGAGAACAAAAGTCCTGGGGGAGGGGGTGGAGGAAAGCCCCGGCCCAAATTTAGCAGGGAAGAGGCTATGAAAAAATTTCCCTGCCATCAGTGCGGCGAAATTGGACACTGGCGAAACGAGTGTCCCCAATTAGTCGATGTTAATGAGACAACTCCTGATTTAATTCCACAGACGCAGAAAGAAAGACCAAGAAAGACTCAACCCCAGGTAAAAACAGTTCAGGTGCCTCGAGCACCCAAACAGGTATACAGGGGAAGACAGGCAGAAAATGAAGAGATAGAGGTTTGGGAAAGCGGGGAGAACAGAAATACAGCAACTTCGCAGTATCTGCTGAATGATACCTTCCTTTGTAATGAACAGGACTGACGGGGCCTGAGAGGGGAGGACGAGGAGTGCGTACTTGGCGCTTCCTTGCCGGTAGACCAGTCTGGACCATATATTGAAGGAAAGGTTGACGGAAATGATGTCACCTTTCTGTTGGACACTGGCGCTACCCGTTCTACTGTAAGAACAGTGGACGTTCCAAACCTGCCCCTCTCGGGAGAAAACATCCAAGTAGTAGGTGTATCTAATCAATTGATTAGTACTCCTGTTACCGAACCAATGGAGATTTCAATTGGAAATTTTAAACAAATGCATAGATTTGTAGTCTGTGACACCAGTCCAGTAAATTTACTGGGACGTGATTTGCTGTGCAAAATGAACTGTACCATCTTTTGCACACCAAAGGGTGTCGAAATACAGACCCCAGATGAAGACGGCATTTATAAATTATTGTTGCTTAGACCTGACTCAGAACTTAAAAGATTGACCCTGCAGGACTTGCCCCAAGAACTACAGGAAGCCGTAAAGCCAGAAGTGTGGGATTTCACTGGAAAAGATGTGGGTTTGATGAAAGATGTGGACCCCATACAAATAGCCATCAAGGACAATGCAGTATATCCTAACACTAGGCCCTACCGAATGAATGCTGAAGTGAAAGCAGGTGTCACTCTGGAGATACAAAAATTATTGGAAGGAAACATCATACAAGAAGTGATGAGCAGCCCATGCAACTCACCGATTATGGGCATCAAAAAGCCTAGTGGCAAGTATAGGGTAGTGCAGGACCTGAGAAAGGTTAACAAGATTGTAGTTCCTTGCTGCCCTATTGTCCCGAACCCTGCAGTAATTCTGTACCAGATTCCTTGGGATGCTGAGTGGTTCACTGTGATTGATTTGTGTCATGCATTCTTTTCGATACCCCTGCACCCCGACAGCAAATTTCTTTTCTCATTTGCCTTCGAGGGTCACGTGTATTGTTGGAACCGGGTCCCTCAAGGGTATACAGAGAGCCAATCTATCTTTAATCAGATCTTGAAGAAATGTCTAGAGACTTTGACATTACCTGGGAACTCTGTATTAGTGCAGTACATAGACGACCTTCTATTGGCGTCTAAAAGTCACAGGGACTGTGTAGTTGACACCATTGCTCTCCTAAATCACCTGTGTGAGAAAGGGCATAAAGTGTCCCCTGACAAACTACAGTTCTGTGCGAAATCAGTGAAATATCTGGGACACCAGATAGAAAAGGGTGTCAGAAAAGTCACTTCAGAAAGAGTGAGAATAATTCAAAAGATGCAGTTGCCCCGTACTCAAAAGGAAGTCAGAATGTTCCTGGGTGTATTAGGGTACTGCAGGCAGTGGATTCTGGGATTTGCAGCCTTAGCCAGGCCCTTGATAAAAATGACCACGAGAGGAATGCCAGATGTTGTACAGTGGGATGATGAAAGTCTAATGGCTTTCACAAGACTGAAAAACTGTCTGTGTACAGCCCCTGCGTTGGGAATGCCAGATTATTCAAAAGAGTTTTCCCTTTTCTGTGACACTCGCGATAATTGCGCATTGTCAGTCCTGACTCAAGAACATGGCACAACCAGGAGGCCTGTGGCCTATTTCTCTGCCACACTGGACCCAGTAGCTGCTGGGTTACCAGGTTGTCTGAAAGCAGTAGCTGCTACCTGTGCAAGTTTGGAACAGAGTGAGTCCATTGTCATGGGACATCCTGTGACTGTCTATGTTTCACAAGGAGTGGTAATTCTATTGACCAGAACTAAAACACAGTATCTCACCCCTAGTCGGCTGACTAAATACGAGAGGATTCTTGTGGGTGCAGCAAATGTGAGCATTGTTAGGTGCGGTATTCTGAACCCTGCCACCTTACTTCCTGACCCCTCAGAAATGGAAGGTAGGGATGATGATGAACATGATTGTATTGATCTGACAGAGTTCAGTACCAAGCCACGCCCAGACATAAAAGAAGTGCCATTGCCGGAGCATGATAAAGAACTATTTGTGGATGGTTCCTGTCTAAGACATGAATTAGGAGGCTTGAGTGCTGCTTATGCAGTAGTGTCTTTCGAAAAGATTGAACAAGCAGGTTATCTATATAACATCAAGTCTGCACAAGTAGCCGAATTGATAGCCATGATAATGGCTTGCAAAATTGGGAAGGACTTACGCATAACAGTGTATACTGACAGTCAGTACTGTTATGGCGTTGTGCATGACTTTGGCCAATTATGGATGCAGAGGGAATTCATGACTTCCTCAGGTACTCCCATTCGGAATGCAAAGGTTGTTCATGACCTTTTAGAGGCCATCCAGTTGCCCAAAGAACTGGCAGTGGTAAAATGTGCTGCTCATCAAAGGAGCATGGACAGAGTATCACTGGGAAACGATTATGCTGATCGAGTGGCTCAATGGTGTGCCAAAGATCGATATATTATAAATCCAAAACGAGGGGGGCCAGGAACCAGCTGCCAGCTTCAGGTGTTTGAGGAAGTGCCTACATGGGATGAGGTGAGAGAGTGGCAGGAGTCGGCTCCTTGGCAAGAAAGAGAGAAATGGAAAGAGGATGGATGTAGACCGAGACGTGTGGATGGTGTCATCATAGGTCCAACTGGTATGCCTGTGTTACCCCGACACTTGCTTGGCACAATGGCAAGATTAATACATGAAGGATCACACATTGGTAGGGATGCCATGATTCTGGTATTTCAACAGACTTGGTACAGCAAGAAATTCAGGAAGGTAGCAGAGTCCCTCTGCCAGAGGTGCCTGTCATGTCAACAGATGAACCCAGGCAAGAGGACAATGGTTGAACTGAGCAAGATTGGGAGGTCAGGGGGTCCCTTTATAAGAATACAGGTTGATTTCATCACCATGCCCCGTTGTGAAGGGAAACGATATGTCCTTGTCATTGTGTGCGTATTTTCAAAATGGGTAGAAGCTTACCCTACTCCCAAGAGTGACGCACTGACAGTAGCGAAGTGTTTACTAAAAGAACTGATACCTAGGTTCGGAATACCATACATTATTGAATCAGACCAAGGTGGACATTTCCACAATGAAATAATGGCTGAACTGTGTAAGGCCTTTGGGATAAGGCAGAAACTTCATTGTGCATACCATCCAGAGGCTTCTGGAATAGTGGAACAAGTAAATGGAACTATCAAAAACAGACTAGCAAAGCTGACAGATGCTACTGGCATGAACTGGGTGAAGGCCCTGCCCCTGGTCCTGATGGGACTAAGAAGTGTTCCAGATCGCAAGACAGGCCTAAGTCCCCATGAAATCATTATGGGAAGAGTGATGAGACAAGCATGGGTGCCAGGAAGCAAACTGTTGAGTATTACTGATGATTTGGTGCTTGAATACTGCAGAAGATTGGGTGACCAAGTGCGTTCTATCTCTCGCCAGATTGGAGACGACGGCATCCTTAATCCAACGACTCCTCTCCACAACTTGGTTCCAGGAGACTGGGTCAAAATAAAGAAGCACACTCGATCAAGCTGTCTGGCACCCAGGTGGGGAAAGAAGCGCCAAGTAATCCTGGTGACAACCACTGCAGTGAAAGTCGCAGGTGTTCCCCAGTGGATCCACGCCGGACACACCCAGAAGGTATTGCCAGACAAAGGATTTGAAGAACCAGGGCAACCAGCAGAGGACCCTGAAGAAGCCAGACCAGTAGCAACTGACAACGAGCAGCCCAGCACCAGTCAGGTTGCAGGAACAGCAGACGTTGGCCCAGGAGTAGTTGACTGCGAACTGCCAAGAAACCAGCCTGCTGAAGAGGTCCAGGAAACTGAGCCAGGAGTAGCTGAAGACGAGCTGCCAAGCATATGGCCAGAAGAATGGATACCGATGATTGATTTGACCGAAGACCCTATCAGAACAAGAGAACGACTTAGTGAAGGTAGAGAGTGGACTAGTCAGGAAAAGCAAGGCCCAGGCGAAGAACCTCAGCCACTTGAGATTCAAATCAAAACTGAGGAAGGAGAAGGTCAGACAGGGACAGAGCACGTGATTGATACAGATCCAGTGAATAAGACTGAACAAGTACCCGATACTGAACAAGTACCTGAGACTGAACAAGTACCTGATATTGAACAAGTGCAGGATACAGAGCAAGTGTTCGATACTCCTCCATTAACTCCTGATGTGGATAAGGGACAGAATAGACATAGAGTAATAGTTCGAGCAGAAGAAAATCAAGAGATCGAAGTGCTTGAACAGGATCAGATAGAGTTAGAAAAACGGGTTCAGGAAACAGAAACAGAAACAGAGACAATTGAAAGCCAAAAACAAAATATTCCTGAACAAGGCCAGATTAGCAACCAGGCAGAAGAATTTGATGCTAGCCCTGGAACTAGTCAGATAAGGGAAGTAGGAGAAGAAAGTGGAGAAGAATTACCACAAGATAAAGAGAACAAGAGAAGAAGAAAAGAAAGTGAAGTCCAAGTACCAACTAAGAGAATAAAGAAAAGAAACAACCTTGAGCCTAGGTTTGTAAAAAGACTGAGACTAAGAATAAAGACAGTGGAAGAAAAACGTGCAGAAGCAAGAAGAAGTGCTCGAATAGCAGAGCAGGAAGAAGACTCTTCCAAAAGAAGGAGTGAGCGAATAAAAAGACAAAACAAAAAGTACAAGTCTCCTGAATGGACACTGGTTTTGGAAGAGCTTGAAGATCTTGATATAACTGACGTGAGTGACGGAGAACCTGTCCCAGAGTACTCAGCTGAAGAGGAAGACGAGCCACCGTGAATTTGCACAAAGTAAGCTAATTGTGTAAAGCAACAAAGAGGGGTTCAAGAGACACCTTCTGAGCAAAAATGTCTGATTCAACAGTGAATGGTAGACCTAGTTGCAGCCGTTTTAAGACGTGTTGCAAGGTGTGTATATGTAGTATAGTAGTACTGATAGTTATCTGGATAGGATTAACAATTTTCATTCCCTTTGCTGTAAGTAAAGATACTAACATTGTCCCTACTGAAGTTGTAAATACTGACAGTGAGGAGCTGACAACACAGAGTGTAGAAAGACATGAGAGAGCATTGAGACAAACTAAACGAGACTTAGAAGCATCAGATGAGAAAGGACTACATTATCATGGCATGAAGAACAGGACACATTTAAATGTTTTCGCAAACTTGTTAATACATTATGTAGAGACTATGGAAATTGAGGATTGCTATGTCTGCATGAAGCTACCTACTTCGGTGGCTGAAGGCGTGACATACCATCATCTGCCATTAACTTATGGAATTTCCTGTAGCATTTTAGCTAGTTTATTTTACAAAAGGGGACCGTTACAGTATTATTACTCTAACAATGACGTGATCTTTTCTGAACTACCTATACGTGGGAACTTGAATCCTGTACATACCAAAACTGACACCATAAGATATATGGGAGACTACTTTCTGACTATAGGGAACATTGACATAGCAGACGCACACAGAGATAACTTGACTTGTTCTTTGCGTGAGCAGGAAAAGATGTTCCTGAACATGGCAGAGAAAAGGAGAATTAAAATTCAGAAGAAGGCTAATGACGAAAGTCAGAAAAAGCCAAAATGGGCAGAAAACATGGAAGGCACCTCATCTGGTGGAGCGGGTCCTGCTCTGTTGCTGGATTTTGAAAAGAAAGGCAAGCTATGTCTTCACCGCGAGAAGACTAGCTATTATAATAATGTTTTCATTGGTTCCAGTGAATGCGAACATAATTACAAGGTAATTGGAGGTTGGGGTTTCAAAAATGGGTCAGAGCCTGTGTTTCCTGGAATTTATTATATTTGTGGGGACAAGGCTTATTTCAAATTGCCGGATCACTGGTATGGGAGCTGCTACTTTGGCATTGTTTTCCCGAAAATATACCATGTGAATGGAAAAGCTGGAAGCAATGAAGATACTAATGGCTTAGTGCGTAGTAAAAGAGAAAGTATAGGTGAAATTATGGGTAGTATTTTCAGTGCACTGATACCTGGAGTGGGAGTGGTTCTGAACACTCACAGAATTTGCAAATTGTCTACTATAGTAGATGTGCTGTCTACTGAAACAGCTCATGGATTCCTGCTGGTCAATACCGAAATGGTTGCGATCAGATCAATGGTTTTACAAAATCGACTTGCTCTTGACACCTTATTAGCGAAAGAGGGCGGAGTCTGCCGGATGTTGAAGGCGCAACATTGTTGCACTTATATTCCGGACAAAAGTGTACAGATCAAAAGATATGTGAGAAACATTACTAATTTGGCAAAGGAACTTAAACCACTCGAGGTTGATAGTGCCTGGAAGAGACTGGTAGATGGTCTCTCAAATGTAGGTCATTGGCTTGCTGGCATAGGTAAAAGCTTATTATTCAAAATTCTGATGCCAATTGGTATTATAGGTCTTATTATACTTTCCATTTTCTTATGCTGTAAATACCGCAAGCGCACCAGAAAGCACGAGGTTAATGCAAGAGGGGTGAAACGAAGTGTGGATGAGATTGAATTAGAGGAAGTGAATGATCAGATATACAAAAAGGTGAAGACTTCTCACCCTGCTAAAACTGAAAGAGAAAAGTTAGAGCGATTGTTGGAAGAAATAGAACTTTATAAAGTGTGAAAGAAAGTTGGCATCTGGTTCCATTATAATTTGTGATGATAGTAGATATCATCAAAGAGGGGATTGATGAAGCAAAGCTTCGCATATTTTGCGGCTTGCCGAAATCAAGAACCTCATTTATGTGTAATAAGGTAACCCGTGTATGTTTTACTAACGTTTATATTAAGTTTGAGTAAAGTTTAAGACGCTTGCCTATGTGTATTTCTAATGAAATTAATCCATGTCCTCTAAAATGGCCGCCGCTTGTATTTTAGTTACTGCGCATGCGTCAGCCACACTCACGTGTCCTGACGCGTCTGCAGAAGTGGAGGGAAAGTTATGCGCATGCGTAATTCATAGCTGTGCTTATCATGTGGTACTGCTCGTGCCACTGCTCTTGTATTTCGTCTAAATGTAGCTAACATTTAAATTGCATAAGTTTATTTCTTGATGATGAGTTAAAAGTACAAACCCTGCGATGTGTTTTCATAATGACATTATTATGTATTAATTTGTTTTCGCTTACTTTTCATGTACCGCGGGCAATGGGGGTCTGAGTGAGAGGAGAGCCATATTGGAGGTCCCTTCTGCGCCTGTGCGACATTCGGCAGCACGAGGGACCTTGGCTGATGGAACATAGCCAGCTGGCAGTGATGGGCGAGATGCTCCTGAGAAAGTCACCTCTGCCCTGCGAGAACAGCGAATGTGGCTTCTTATATGTTACATTGTATTGATGTGCTACTGTTAGCTCATGGGAACCCAAACATGCTAGGCGGTCCCAAAATATGTAAATGAAGGCTTCAAATCGTATATTGTGATTGGTGTGTTACCCAAATCCTACCTTAGGACCAATCGAAATTGAGGGATTCTGACACTTTGCAACATTGGGGGGTGGTACACTGTCCCAAAACTGTATATCTACCCTGGGTTCACCTAGTGAACCGTCCGACTTGTCTGGTTTAGCTGACCTGTCACTGACCCAACGCACTCAATAGGTGACTGAAAATACAGAGAGCTGCGGAGCACTCTGTCCGAATTTGACCATAGACTAAGGTTTTACTGAACCTTAAAGTGCTGGCAAGGCACTTAGCTGGGAGTTCGCTGACCCAATCGGGGTCTTGATCGATATCTGCAGAGCGGGTGGAGCGCAGGCGTTGCTTCCTAACTGTGGGTTCCGGTCCTGTCCTGAAGAGGGTCCTGTCCTGAGGGTTTGCTGTCCTGTCCTGAGGTCCTGTCCTGACTCTTATTCCGAGGGTATCCTGTCCTGTCCTGGGTGTCCATTCTGCACCTGCTGTCCTTTGAGGGGTATCCTTCCTTGAGGGTTTCCTGACTTTAACTGACCCGTGGCCAGGGTTTGGTTTCCACACCTTTCTAGGTAAATACTGCTCCGAAATCTCTTGAAATTCTTGCACCTTCTGAATTTCTAACTTTTGCTTCAATAAAGTTCAACATTGCAAATGTGATATTTTCCATGCCTTTCCGCAACTATTGAAAGTCATTTAAAATTTTGCAAAGTTATTTCTATGTCTTCTCATTTGTTAGAAATTATATTTTGCATAGCAGTGTGTCATTTCCTGATATGGTCTAGAACTTCGTTGCCTAGGTTGTTCAAAGGCCCTTTCACCTTAAGTGAAGCGTGTTATTCATTATAAGTTCTTCTACAATCACACACACTTAGTCTATCACTGTTTTAGATAATACTGACTTGCATAAGTATCTTTTCTCGTTACATTTTATTAGTACTTTGATGATTACTCTGCCATTATTTCTTTATGCATATGTGATTCACATTTTCTTGGTTATTGATTGCCTTATTTACTGTATCTCATGCAAGAAAATATTGAACTTTAGATAAACATTTTAAAACTTCCAGTTGTCCGTGGTCATTTACACAGTATTTTGAATGTTATTGGTTGGGTTTGTATTTTGCTGCCTTTCTTTTACAGCTAGCTCCCTGATTCATTGTGGTCATTAGGCACCCGCATCGGTGGATGGTAAGTCGGGTGCACTGAGAATTGGTAGCAGGGAACACACACACACAAATTGGTAGAGCTCGTGAAGTCACCTGATCGATGTATATGGTGATTTGAAAAGTATATGGGCCCTGAAGCCGGAAACGGCGAAAACTATTGGTCGGGTGGCCTCGCGCGCTCTATCAGTATCACTGATTGTATAGGAGAGTAAGTATGGGTTTGTTTCTGTTTGAATAAGTGATGTGGTGTGTATAACTGTATAGGTGAGTAAATGGAAGTTTGATTGATTCTTTGCATGCCTGACTAGGTGTGTGAGTAACTCTGAGTGAGTGGAGGTGTGTGAGTGTCTGTATAGGTGTATGAGTGCATATGATAGTGTTATATTGATGAGTGACTGCATGTATGAGTGGTTGTAGGGGTGAATGAGTGGATGTGTGTGTAGACCTAGGAATCAGTGAATGCGTATGTAGTTACTGGTATTGTTGTGTCGATGGTTTCGAAAATGGTGGTCTGTATTTTAGAGTGGGTGTATCAAATGTTATATTTGGGTGTGAGGAGGTGCATCAGATTTTCATGTGGATGATGTCATCAGTGATGTCATTTGAGATGTCATCAGTGATGACTGACCATGTCATGAATTATGTGATATGTAACATCATCAGCAGTGCATTGCGGGGGCGTGAGTTATATAAAGGCAGAATTTCTCTGGCTTTGTACAAGTGAAATGTCCAACTAACTATAACGTCCCTATAACCAATGGTTTTTTCAGTGCATTTCTAGGATTTTTTAAATGCTAATTTCTAACTATAACATGCCTGTAACCTATGGTTTTGTGAGGGAATATCAAAGGTTTTTTAAATGCTAATTTCTAACTATAACATCCTTGAAACCTAAGGTTTTTTCTGTGGATTTCAAAGGTTTTTTAGATGCTAATTTCTAACTATAACATCCTTGAAATCTGTGTTTTTTTCAGTGAATTTCAAAGGTTTTTTTAAGTGCCAGGGGCACGTTTGCTCTAGGGGTGGGCGTAATTTGTGTAAGGGACATACGCGGGAAGGGACGGAGATGGAACCAATCTCCGCACTCTTTGCATAGTTCCGTTACGCGCCGCCAGCCTCCTGCCCACCTCCTGCCCACCTGCCGCCCGCATTATTAAATAACTTTAAAAAGCATGATATATAACATTTCAAATAACCTTACCTTATCGGCAGCATCCCCAGGCTTCCATCCGTCTCCATCGCGTCTTCTTCTGGGAACTGCGCATGCGTGGGAGCCCGCGCATGCACATTCCTCACCAGGATTTGCCTTGTTTCTCCGCCTATATCGTGGAAGGCAGAGGGGCAAATCATCACACATTCCGTGGGCGGAACGGAGTTGTCCTCCCACCCCTAGTTTGCACACTTGTTGTTTCAGGGCTGCACCCTTGCTGCACCTCTGTGCAAACGTGCCCCCTGGCACCTTGTTTGTTGGGGGATTAAGCCCCCTTCAATCCTGAGGGTCCTTGGGGTCAACTAGCCCACCAGGTACCTTCAGTACCTGCCACAGAGCTGAGTTGCAGAGAGGAGTAAAAAGGGGCATGGCCTCGGACCAACACTCTGCAGCTCAGCTCTGTGGTGCTTACTGGAGTTACCTGGTGAACTAGTTAGCCCTCAGGGACCCTAAGGATTGAAGGGAACTTAATCGCCTAACTTACAATGTGTCACAGAGCCGCGGGTTGGCGTTTTTTGAGGCGAGGCTGATTCGACCAAAACAGCTACGTTTGGCGACATCCTTCCCTACCCGTTACAAGAGGCTCATGGAGTATTACCTCCTGCATTACATAATTAACAAATACATGGTATTATTAGGTACCGTATTGAGTGCATAAAATTCATGCATCTTTCATTTTTTCATTTATCACTTTTGTATATAGCACACCCATTTGGGACATTCAACATAGTGAGTACTTAGGGGATCTTTCAGTCCTGATGAAGAAGCCTTTGCTTCGAAACATGTTAACTTTATAGGACTATCCGCACATTATAGGCAGGACATCTCCGCATCACTTTTTTAACAGGTCCAGCCTCAACGACCTATTAAAGTTTTTTAAGTCCATGAGGCCAGGTCCTTTTTAGGTCTCGCTGAGAGACTATAGCTGTCAGCTCAGCCGACAACGACTGAAGACAGGCGATGGCCACGAGCACATTAAGAAGCATGGCAAAGTCGGATTCCAACGCGCGCCTTGGGATTGGGTCGCGCGCGTCGGAATCCGACTCTGCCATGCACCGTATGTTTCAGTTTCGTTTTGACCATCTGCACGATGCGACCGGGCAGAAAAACACTCATCACAGAGGACGAGTGACGAAGAGCCAATCACAGCACTGGAAGAGACAAAGACCATCTGCACATGCGCACTGGACCCATCGCGAGCACGGCTTAGCGGAGACAGACTCTCTTGCACATGCACACTATCACCCACCCAGCAATGCTGTGGATACAATATTTCCGGTGCGCGCCCCGCCGAGGGAGCCCGTGCAGGGACCGGAGCCAGAAGCCGCCGCCGCCCGTCCCGGCCGAGGTAGGTAGGGGGGAGGGGGCCAGTACGTTGTGCCCATGGTGCTAATGAGGGAAAGGAGGTGAGTGGATGAGTCACGAGTTAGGAGTTGTTGTCAGTTAGAGGTGAGTGCTTGTGACTAGCTTTGGATTCTTGACTGATAACAGCTGTAAGTGCAAGGAGTTGGGTCTGGATGGTATGACTTATTGTCTGTGGGTGAGAGGTGTGGAGGACTCTGGGAGACATGTTTGTGGCTGCACTACGTTCATTTGTGAGTTGAAGTGAATGCCTGAGTGATTAAGGTAAGTAATGAGATGAAATTGTATTTATATAGTGCTTACCACCCCAGACCAGGCGTCAGAGATTTTGAGCGAGTGGCACGTTACTCCGGACCCCAAAAAGAATTAGTGGTGGATTAGTATAGCGAAATTTGAGCAGTGGACATGTGAGTTTGTTACTTGGATTGAAAGGGTAATAAGGGAAGAAAGAAGAATCTAGAAAGTGTGCGAGAAGAAATGTAGATGGATTTACCTGAATGAGTTTGCAAACGGCTAGGGTTGTTTGGATTTTTAAGAGGAAATACAGATTTTATAGCAGTTAGCAACGATGTGCGAGTGGATCGGTAAATGGATGTATGGAAGTTTACTTTTAGGACACTTGGGCCCGATAGCGAGTGAAGAAGAGTGATATCTCCATGTGGGATACTCCTCCTTCACAAACAATGTTTATATACCAATTGCAAATAAAAAAATAAAAAAAATTAATGCAAAGCATTGTCATTTACAATGCCAGTAACTCAAACTTTAATGCTTCGAGACCTATTGCATTGTAAATGCTTGTTAAAATCACTTACCCATACTCACTCCCGACCTCTCCTCTCACTACCCCATCACTACACATAGTATTGTTAGAGCAGTGCTCCCGCATAGTCGTAGGTCGTAGCACGCCCCATCCGCAGCGGGAAGACCCCTATGATGAAGCATGACACCAAGGGCCCTTTTGGTGTGTTTGGGGTATTTAAGCAAACACTGTGTGCATCCACACCAGGATGAGTAACACACTTCCCTGAACACAGTCAGACCTATGTGGTGGATCCTTTTAATTTAATTACTGAGTACTAGAGGAGGACATATCCACCCTAGTGTCCTTGTACGACACTACCTCTTCACTCCCTCCTCTTGTTATACGCAGCGTACATTGTTCCAGCAATTTTCAGGCATCAATAAAAATGACAACTCTGGTGATTAATGTTCTTCCTGGAGAGAGACAGGAGCTTTGTCTAGTGAAAGTTTTGACTCATTATAGACCAGAGGGTTAATATGCCTACTGCAAAGAATGTGTCCCATTCACTTCACAAAGTGCATATAATATAAATAGGTCAATGGGCTACCACTTTTGTCAGAGATCCTTTTGTTATTTGCAGTTTATAAATTAAAATCCTAATATAGAGCAGTGAGCTATTAACTGCCATGAAAGAGCTGCATGCAAACTGCAAGGAAAATATTAGAGCTATATATTTTTTGCCCAGTCTTTCATTGTCCGATTATTGCAAAAGGGGTTCATTGGGGTAGAAATCAATTCTTATTATTAAACAAAACCACACACAATGGTGTTACATTTTAAATTCTGAATTTGTGCTTTTGCAGTCCAAGGACTCTTAAACTATACTGGCCACCAGTACGGATGAAATGTGACTCCTACTCCTGGTAGGCCTCTGTCTTATGTAACATTTCCTATACACTGATTTACACATGCAATGCATGTGTGATGTAAAGTGTTCTGACATCTTAAACTGGTATGAGTGGCGCTATAAACAGGATGACCAGGTGTCCCGGATTTGTCCGGACAGTCTTGTTTTTTCACCATCTGTCCCGGTAGATTTCAGGAAATTAGGCTCATGTCCCTAGCTATAAAACTAAATGAATTTAAGAGACAGTGGTTATGGAGACTTCAGGGCCACTGTCAAATGGTGGTAGTGAGCAGGGCTCGAGTTGGGGTACCACGTGGGTGGACCACGTCCCCTCACTTATTTTACCGGGAGCTCGAAAACCAGAGCAAATGGAGCCACACATTCACTCTTTGGCCTCTCTGGGGTGAAATCGGAGCCCATTCAGAACGCTGCTCATGGGCTGGCTTCTCTGATGCAATTGCATCTAAGGGGTGAGCGAGGGGAGGCAATGAGTCTGATGGTGTAAGCCACCTTTCGTGACGTCACTTCCTGTCGTGACGTCGGCGCCCCCCACTTCTTTTTTTAGGACTTGTGCCCTGGTAGTGAGGGAATCCCTGGTGGAGGTGGTGATTGGGGGGGGCGCCAACAAACATTGTCGCACAAGGCTAAAGCCAGCCCTGAAAATAATAAGGGTGACAGGATATCCGTTAGGTTGTGGCAAGTAACTCGCCCTCCTAACTTTAAATCGGGCCCTCAGTCGCATGAGTAGAGTGTGCTAACAGCGCAGGATTCTTAACGAAACATCGGACACACTCGCACGAGGAAGTATTAAGGTCTGCTCCTAGCCTGATCCATCCAGCATTGAAAGGGTGCGTCCGGCCGATGGTGCGTGTTGCGGAGCCGCGCGTGGGTGCCGTGACGTCTGGCGGGTTCACGGGGCTAGTTTTTCTGCCCTTTTTCCGCATTGAGCTGGGTTGGCCCCTTTTGCCCCCACGGCTGCCTCTGTGTTCACAGCCACTTTCCCACACTGCGGAATTTGCTTCATTTCCTCTGTGCATATCTAACTTGGGGGTCTGTTTTTTCCAGGCTGGCTTCGCATTCCACCCCCTCCCTCCCCCGACACACTCCCCCCTGCTAAGGCCACCTTCCTCTTCTGTGCCTGCATGTGTTTTTGAGTTCTCTGCTCGAAAGTCTGCGCTGATCTCAGGCTGGCGAGGTCATGACCTCACGTCATTCTTCAAGGTCACGGCTGGCGTATGATCTGAGGTTTAATGTACCCATCACTCTTCCGTAATCACCTCCGTATTACCAGCTAAAAGAAGTGCAAGAACTGGAGGTGCATTAGCGTACTAATGGCACTATATAAATGCCTGAAGCATATATAACATCAAATAACAACATACATAACACGCTAAAAGGGAGACGCATAGATGTCTCCAATCTCTCCATCCGCGGAATGGGGAGGGGACCACCCCAATAATGCATTTCCTTGGTATCCCTGTGTTTAAACTGTATGGCAGTCATTGCTTAATTTGAGCTGCTGGTGGTAGCCAGTGGAGCCACATCCACTCATTTTTGGGGACTGGCAATTATTTTTCCTCATCAGACCTTTATCGAGAGTAAGAGAGGGAAAAACACACAAAGTGGAAAGCAGAAGCAAGAGAAAGAGGAATAAAACATCACAAAGGTCGAAAGCACGCACCCAAGAGCGAGATAAAGGGGCAGTGAGTGACTGATATGGATTAAAGAGGTGTAAAGTGGATTCAGCCTTGGTATTCGGAGTGCTGACATTTAATCATAACTGTTGCAGCTTCTGAGCAGAACTTTAGGCACCAGCACTTAGGGGCATATCATCAAGCCCCAGCGTTAATTATCGCTAAGCGCACTTAGCGCTAGGATAATTATCGCCGGGTAGCATGGATTTTTATCACTGAGATAACGTGCTATCAGCAACGCTTATCTCAGAAGTGATAAAAATCCTCGCGCTAACTGCCAAATGAGAGATTATCGCTGGAAAACCAACGATAATCTCTCGAAGTTTGGCGTTAGCTTGATGATAGGGGCTCACAAACTTAGCCATGATATCCACCTTCCATAGGATATCATGGCTAAGTCAGGAAAATACCAGGTGTAAAAAAAAACCACGCTAACCGCGGTTAGCGCTGCTTTTTTAATCACTAACAGGGTTAGCGATATCCTTGATAATAGGAGAAATGTCGCTTAACAACATTTCTCCTATTATTTTTCTCTGGAACGCCCCCGAGATGCAAGGGGAAGCGTAGAGAAAAAGGGTGCTAACATGCGAATTTGCGTGTTAGCACCCTGTTGCTGATAGGGAGATAATTTTATCTCCTCTTTCTTGGCTTTTAAAGACAAAAAAGCAGAGATAAATCCCTTGATAATATGCCCCTCAGTCTCTTACAAATTAAGTACTGACTGTGGTAGCGCCTCTTCCCAATAAATGGAGAATAAATCCTTAAGACTTTCCTTTTCATGACCAGAAGGTAGCAAGCTTCCCGGCTAGGCCTTCTTATTCAGGGGTTTTCATGTTTATTTCTGAGCTTAGTCTGTTCTACTGGAAGAATATTTCAGGGCAAGTTTCGAAGATTTTCTTGTGCAAACTTTAGGTAATTCTCACGAACACTAGGCTCACTACCTACCCTTAGGTTACAGGACTTGCGCGCCCTCATTAAGCTGTTGTGAGGAAAATTCCCAACATTCATTGTTGTGAGATAAATGGTTTTAATGAGAACTCGCGAGAAAGTGGGTCATCCATTTTCATTGTCAAAAAAGCACTTGAGAGGAAATATTTCTAGTTTATATGGATAAACCAGGGTGTGAAATAGACAAGTGAAGAAGGAGATACGTTGCAAACTATAGACCGGTCAATTCAGGACCTATGCAAGACTTCGTCGATTAAATGAAAACTTTACCACCCGCCTCCTTAGGCTTATTCAGTCATGTGTGAGTGCCTCTTGGTGCCCTATCCAGCCTTGAAGTCAGTGGGGCAGATTTACAAGAAAGTGACGCATCCGTCACCTTCTCTATGCCTTCTCTGTGCCACCCTGAGAAACCCTTGCGCCACCATTGATGCGCCGTATTTATAATACGGCGCACCATGGCGCAGGGATTGACTGATGCGTCAGACATTCTGACGCATCTGTTGGGGCAAAAGTCACGCATTGCTGGAGTCGTGTCGCAAGCACGACGCAACTCCAGCAATGCATTTTGAGGCCTATTCCCACTACACTGCTTCACTCCTTACGCCTGCTTCAAGCAGGCGTAAGGTTTTGAAGCAGTGGCGTCCTAGAAGTGATGCAGTGAAATCTTGCAGATTTCACTGCGTCACACTGAACGAGGCTTTGCTGCGTGAGAACCCCCACCCTGCATACATTATACCTGACGCAGATGTAATGTTACGCAGGGCTTTACAACGTGATGAATCTCCCTAGATGCGTCATGTTGTAAATTGTCAGCATTTTTTACACTGCTGCTGCATCACAAAAGTGATGCAACGGTGGCGTAAAAGTGTCGCAAGGGCCTTGTAAATCCGCCCCAGTGTATTTCCTCATCTCTCACCCCCTCAGAAAAAGACCCTTGTTGTTGACGCGTCCCTAAAGTCGAAAGGAACAGCGTCCCCTGGGTATAGGGAACGACCCTCTGGGCACAACTTTAAAGATCAGCCGATCTTCTACTTATTCAACAAAGTTCTTTGAACTTAAATATTCAAACCAAAATTTGTGAAGTTCATCAAGTTGAATTTAATGTATCAATAGCATGAGGCTTGATGTTAAATATCACATCCAAGAAATCTCTGCTTATAAATCATGTTTTACATTCATAAAGACACTTGAAATGGCATATTCCCAATGCATTTCGCGCCCATGACAGGCGCTTCGTCAGGGGAATCTGTAAACAAACAACGAATTGCAAATGAGGGTATGTGTTTTTAAGGTTAAACAACACACGAACAGGTTTACACGTTGTTCGTGATAGTCACGTTTTTCTTGGTAGTCGCCATTAAGAATTTCTCGAAGAACACCGCATTATTATTTTGGATTGTTGCAGAGACTTTTTACGATGTTAATTTAAATACGCATCGCCATGATTTATTGATGTTTTCTATTTCTTTTCATGTTAACCATTATACACATGGCAAATAAGAAGCACACAGTGTTTTTATATGTAGTTTTCATATTTCACGTGCTAATCGCCATGTAAATACGTATTTTAGTGAGAACCACCACATGGCATCACTATTGGTTTTGATAAACTAGTAAGCTGCACATTAATTGGGAGATTGTATGGACCCTCATTTGCAATTCGTTGTTTGTTTACAGATTCCCCTGACGAAGTGCCTGTCATGGGCGCGAAATGCATTGGGAATATGCCATTTCAAGTGTCTTTATGGATGTAAAACATGATTTATAAGCAGAGATTTCTTGGATGTGATATTTAACATCAAGCCTCATGCTATTGATACATTAAATTCAACTTGATGAACACAACACATATTGTGGTTTGAATATTTAAATTCAAAGAACTTTGTTGAATAAGTAGAAGATCGGCTTATCTTTAAAGTTGTGCCCAGAGGGTCGTTCCCTATACCCAGGGGACGCTGTTCCTTTCATTTGTACCCCACACCCATTGACCGACCAGGTGATACCTCCGTGGCACACAACAAACTTTAATCTTCAAAAACAAACTAGCTTGTGCCCAGTCTAACACTAATTGTGAATCTGGGTCCCTAAAGTCGTCAGGATGATGGGGCTTATTAGATGGCTAAACTACTCTGTTCTGTACTGTGGGATATCAATTGGTCTAAAAGAAATGGTTTTCTTTAGATACATTTTCATATGTCAGGTGGCCCTTTGATAGAAACAATCACAAATCTCCAGACCATTGTGGATTGCACCCACCCCTTGCTAACAGCAGGGCAAACAACCCTGCATGAATTGAGTCCTCTTTAACCCTTTCGCTGCGGCGGCTATTCCGACGCTTATGACGGAACCGCTCCGTCATGGCCCTCGGGTGGGCTGTGCTCGTGACGGAGCGGTTCCGTCATGGCCCCGCCCGTTCTTTAGAACGTCAGCACAGGCGCAAAATCAGTGCCGCGCAGGCGCGGCGAGCGGGCCATGACGGAACCGCTCCGTCACCAGCACAGCCCACCCGAGGGCCATGACGGAGCGGTTCCGTCATAAGCGTGGGAGGGGTTAATGTAAATGGTGTCGGTCCATCAGACTACAGATCAGGTTTGCTGTTGTCCTTTTTCGGTCGAGCCTAGCGTAGCGCTCATGCACTGCTCTATGGGAGGCTTCATGTAATCACTCCAAACTTCTCTGTGTGGGTCAGACTCCTCCCACACATCTGATTGGCCTTTGCATGTGTCTTTCAGTAATGAAAGCACACAAATGGCCAGAGGCGTGCGCATGTCCCACCACTTCTTCAAATGTTCACTACCACAGCGTTTTGCTCTCAGGAGCGAGGAGCGGCAAGGAGGCTGGCAGCTGCATTCCTGTGCCTGCCCTCACCATTTCTCTTGAGCTGCTGTTTTTTTTATCCTCTTCATCGCTTTGATGTAATTGAAACGAGAGACGCACTTCTCTGTGACACTTCCATATCGGTAGATATCTGAGCTCGCAGATCTTTCGTCTCAAGTAGACGGGCATGCATAGCTCTGTTTCTTACATTCGAGGGGACAGGTTTTTAATTTTTATGTTGGTTTGAAGGTACGTGGATATTAACTGATTTACCCTTATTCACAGGATGGTGAACCTAGTACCTCTGTTGCAAAGTCAGCATTACCACATTGAGTCAGGCTTACTTGAAAATAGAACGATCTGCCGACTGTGCTTGGTTTTGAAAGGCCAGGAGGGCTGGGGCAATGAAGGTCATGATTTCCACATAGGCCAGTTTCCCACTGCTCCGGACAGACATCCATGCGTGGCCACTGTTTTTCACGGAACCTTCCAGTTGGCTAAAAGAATCCCGACTTGTCAGCTCTTAAAACACTTCAAATGGTAGATATCTGAGCTTGCAGATCTTTCGCCTCAAGTACACATGCATGCATAGCTCCATTTCTTACATTTGAGTGGACAGGTTTTTATGTTGTTTTAAAGGCAAGAGGAGATTAATTGATTTACCCATATTCACGGGATGGTGACTGACATTCACTCTCTCATTCACTCTCTCACTGACTGAATCTATGACTCTCTCTCTCTCACTGACTGACTCTCTCACTCTCTTACTGACTGACTCTCTCACTCTGTCTCACTGACTGACTAACTGACTGACTGACTCTCTCATTGACTTACTGGATCTCTCACTCTCTGACTGACTTACTGACTCTCACTGACTCTCTGAGTGGCTGACTTACACTCTCACTCACTGACTGACTGACTCTCACTGACTGCCTGACTCACTGACTGAATGACTGCCTCTCTCTCTCACTGACTGACTGACTCTCTCACTCTCTCTCTCACTGACTGACTCTCATTCTCTCTCTCACTGACTGACTTTCTCTCTCACTGACTGACTGACTCTCTCTCTCTCAATGACTGACTCTCTGACTTTCTCTCTCACTGAAGGACTATCTGACTCTGTTTCACTGACTGACTAACTGACTGACTCTCTCAATCTCTCTCTCACTGACTGACTGGCTGACTCTTTCACTCTCTCACTGACTGACTGACTCTCTGACTGACTGTCTCACTATCTCTCTCTGACTGACTGACTGACTCTTTCACTCTCTCACTGACTGACTGACTCTCTGACTGACTGTCTCACTATCTCTTTCTGACTGACTGACTGGCTGACTCTTTCACTGACTTACTGACTCACTGACTGACTGACTGACTTTCTGACTCACTGACTGACTCTCTCACTCTATCTCTCTGACTCTCTTACTGACATAATAATCCACATTTGTAAAGAAGCACAATCACCCGTAAGGGTCTCTAGGCGCTGGGGGCCGTCGGGAAGATTAAGCGAGCTATTGCCCAGAGTCACATGGTGCTGGGCTAACCTGCCGCCGGAGCCGGGGATCGAACCCTGATCCCCAGATTCCAGCGTCAGTCGCCCTGGCCGCGGCGCCACACTTCTCCCATGGACTGACTCTCTCAATCCCTCCCACAGACGGACTGACTGACTGACTACCTAAATCTCTGACTGACCGACTCTCTGACTCTCTCTCTCACTGACACTGACTGACTCTCTCAATCTCTCTTACTGACTGACTGAGTGATTCTCTCATTCTCTCACTGACTGACTTACTCTCCCACTGACTCTCTAAGTGACTGACTGACACTCTCACTGACTGACTGATTCTCTCACTGACTGACTGACTCACTGACTGACTAACTGACTCTCTCACTCTCTCTCTCACTGACTCACTGACTCTCTCACTCTCTCTCACTGACTGACTGACTGAATCTCTCACTGACTGACTGACTCTCTCTCTCACTGGCTGACTCTCTGACGCTCTCTCTCACTGACTGACTCTCTCACTCGCTCTCTTACTAACTCTCTCTCTCTCACTGACTGACTCTCTCACTGCCTGACACTCTCACTCTGTTTCACTGACTGATTAACTGACCTACTGACTGACTCACTCTCTCACTCTTTCTCTCACTGACTGACTCACTCTCTCAATCTCTCTCTCACTGTCTGACTGACTGACTCTCTCACTCTCTCACTGACTGACTGACTCTCTGACAGACTGATTGACTGACTGACTCACTCACTCTCTCTCTCTGACTGACTGACTGACTCTCCCACTGAAATACTGACTCACTGACTGACTCTATGACTGACTCTGTCACTCTCTCTCTCTGACTCTCTCACTGACAGTGACTGACTCTCTCAATCTCTCTCACTGACTGACTGATTCTCTCACTCTCTCTCTGACTGACTAACTGACTCTCTCTGACTGACTGACTCCCCCAATCTCTCTCTCACTGACTGACCGACTCTCTGACTGACTGACTCTCACTCTCTCTCACTGACTGACTGACTCTCTCACTCTCTCTCTCTCACTGACTGACTGACTCTCTCACTGATTGACTGACTGCCTCTCTCCCTCTCCTGCTCACTGACTGACTGACTGACTCTCTCACTGACTTACTGACTCTCTCACTGACTGACTAATTGACTGACTCTCTCACTGACTGACTGACTGACTATCTCACTCTCTCACTGACTGACTGACTGACTGACTCTCTGGCTGACTGACTCTCTCTCACTCTCTCTCTCACTGACTGACTAACCGACTGACTCTCACTGACTGGCTGACTCTCTCACTGACTGACTGATTGATTCTGTCACTCTCTCTCTCGCTCTCTCTCTCTCTCTCTCTTTCTCTCTCTCTCTCACTGCCTGACTGCCTGACTCTCTCACGGACTGACTGATTCTCTCACTGACTGACTGATTGACTCGCTGACTGACTTTCTCAGTCTCTCACTAACTGACAGACTGACTGACTAATTGACTGCCTCTATCACTCTCTCTCTCACTGACTGACTGACTCTCCCACTGGCTGACTGACTCTCTGAATCTCTTGCTCTCTCACTGACGATCTCTCTTTCACTGACTGCCTCTCTCACTGACTGACTCTTTCACTCTGTCTCATTGACTGACTAACTGACTGACTGACTGGCTCTTTCACTGACTGACTGATTCTCTCACTCTCTCTCACTGACTGACTCACTGTCTCAATCTCTCTCTCACTGACTGACTAACTGACTCTTTCACTCACTCTCTCACTGACTGAATGGCTGGATCTCTGACCGACTCTCCCACTTTCTCTCTCACTGACCGGTTGACTGACTCTCTCACTGACTTACTGACTCACTGACTAACTGTCTCTATATCTCTCTCACTGACTGACTGACCCTCTCACTGATTCACTGACTTTCTCACTATCTCTCTCATTGACTGACTGTCTGACTCTCTCTCCTACTGACTGACACACTCTCTCAATCTCTCTAACTGACTGACTGACTGACTCTCTCACTCACTCCCTCTCTCACTGACTGATTGACTGACTCTCTCACTGACTGACTGACTCTCTCTCTCTCTCTCTCTCTCTCTCTCACTGACTGACTCTCTCACTGACTTACTGACTGACTCTCTGACTCTCTCTCCCACTGACTGACTGACTGGCTCTCTCAATCTCTCTCTCACTGACTGTCTGACTCTCACTGACTCTGACTGACTGACTGACTCTCTCATTCTCTCTCACTGACTGACTCTCTCACTGACTCACTGGCTCTCTCACTCTCTCTCTCACTGACTGACTCTCACTGACTCTCTGACTGACTGACTCTCTCACACTCTTTATCACTGACTGATTGACTGACTCTCTCACTGACTGACTGATTAACTCTCACTCTCTCACTAACTGACTGACTGACTAACTGTCTGACTCTCTCACTCTCTCTTTCACTGACTGACTCACTGACTGGCTCTCTCACTGACTGACTGACTGGCTCTCTCACTGACTGACTCTCTCACTCTCTCTCTCACTGTCTGACTCTTTCACTCTGTCTCATTGACTGACTGGCTCTCTCACTGACTGACTGATTCTCTCACTCTCTCTCACTGACTGACTCACTCTCTCAATCTCTCTCTCACTGACTGACTGACTCTCTCTCACTCTCTCTCTCACTGACTGACTCACTGACTGGCTCTCTCACTGACTGACTGACTGGCTCTCTCACTGACTGACTCTTTCACTCACTCTCTCACTGACTGAATGGCTGGATCTCTGACCGACTCTCCCACTTTCTCTCTCACTGACCGGTTGACTGACTCTCTCACTGACTTACTGACTCACTGACTAACTGTCTCTATATCTCTCTCACTGACTGGCTGACCCTCTCACTGATTTTCTCACAATCTCTCTCATTGACTGACTGTCTGACTCTCTCTCCTACTGACTGACACACTTTCTCAATCTCTCTCACTGACTGACTGACTGACTCTCTCACTCACTCACTCACTCTCTCACTTACTGACTGACTGACTCTCTCACTGACTGACTGACTCTCTCTCTCTCTCTCTCTCTCTCACTGACTGACTCTCTCACTGACTTACTGACTGACTCTCTGACTCTCTCTCCCACTGACTGACTGACTGGCTCTCTCAATCTCTCTCTCACTGACTGTCTGGCTCTCACTGACTCTGACTGACTGACTGACTCTCTCATTCTCTCTCACTGACTGACTCTCTCACTGACTCACTGGCTCTCTCACTCTCTCTCTCACTGACTGACTCTCACTGACTCTCTGACTGACTGACTCTCTCACACTCTCTATCACTGACTCATTCACTGACTCTCTCACTGACTGACTGATTAACTCTCACTCTCTCACTAACTGACTGACTGCCTAACTGTCTGACTCTATCACTTTCTCTTTCACTGACTGACTGACTGACTGGCTCTCTCACTGACTGACTGACTGACTGGCTCTCTCACTGACTGACTCTCTCACTCTCTCTCTCTCACTGACTGACTCTCTCATTGTCTGATTCTCTCTCACTGACTGACTGACTCTCTCACTGACTGACTGACTGACTAATTGACTGACTCTCTCACTTACTGACTGACTGACTATCTCACTCTCTCACTGACTGACTGACTATCTCACTCTCTCACTGACTGACTGACTCTCTCTCACTCTCTCTCTCACTGACTGACTGACCGACTGACTCTCATTGACTGACTGACTCTCTCACTGACTGACTGATTGATTCTGTCACTCTCTCTCTCTTTCTCTCTCTCTCTCACTGACTGACTGCCTGACTCTCTCACTGACTGACTGATTCTCTCACTGACTGACTGATTGACTCGCTGACTGACTCTCTCAGTCTCTCACTAACTGACAGACTGACTGACTAATTGACTGCCTCTATCACGCTCTCTCTCACTGACTGACTGACTCTCCCACTGGCTGACTGACTCTCTGAATCTCTCTCTCTCATTGACTATCTCTCTTTCACTGACTGACTCTCTCACTGACTGACTCTTTCACTCTGTCTCATTGACTGACTAACTGACTGACTGACTGGTTCTCTCACTGACTGACTGATTCTCTCACTCTCTCTCTCACTGACTGACTCACTCTCTCAATCTCTCTCTCACTGACTGACTAACTGACTCTTTCACTCACTCTCTCACTGACTGAATGGCTGGATCTCTGACTGACTCTCCCACTTTCTCTCTCACTGACCGATTGACTGACTCTCTCACTGACTTACTGACTCACTGACTGTCTCTCTGTCTCTCTCACTGACTGACTGACTCTCTCACTGATTCAATGACTTTCTCACTATCTCTCTCATTGACTGACTGTCTGACTCTCTCTCCTACTGACTGACTCACTCTCTCAATCTCTCTCTCACTGACTGACTGGCTGACTCTCTCACTTACTCATTCTCTCACGGACTGACTGACTAACTCTCTCACTGACTGACTGACTCTCTCTCTCTCTCACTGTCTGACTGACTCTCACTCTCTCTCTCACTGACTGACTCTCTCACTGACTTACTGACTAGCTCTCTGACTCTCTCTCCCACTGACTGACTGACTGGCTCTCTCAATCTCTCTCTCACTGACTGTCTGACTCAGACTGACTCCGACTGACTGACTGACTCTCTCATTCTCTTTCACTGACTGACTCTCTCATTGACTCACTGGCTCTCTCACTCTCTCTCTCACTGACTGACTCTCACTGACTCTCTGACTGACTGACTCTCTCACACTCTCTATCACTGACTGATTGACTGACTCTCTCACTGACTGACTGACTGACTAACTCTCACTCTCTCACTAACTGACTGACTGACTAACTGTCGGACTCTCTCACTCTCTCTTTCACTGACTGACTGACTGGCTCTCTCACTGACTGACTGACTGACTGACTGACTCTCTCACTGACTGACTCTCTCACTCTCTCTCTCACTGACTGACTCTCTCACTGTCTGACTCTCTCTAACTGATTGACTCTCACTCTCTCACTGACTGACTCTCTCTCACTCACTGACTGACTCTCTCACCCTCTCTCACTGACTGACTCTCTCTGACTAACTCTCTCACTCTCTCTCTCACTGACTGACTGACACTCTCTTAATGACTGACTGACTGACTCTCTCACTCTCTCTCTCACGACTCTCTGACTGACTGACTGACTCTCTCATTGACTCTCTGACTGACTGACTCCCTCACTCTCTCTCACTAACTGACTAACTGACTCTCTCACTGACTGATTGACTAACTGACTGATTCTCTCACCGACTGTTATACAGATAATTTTCCCAACCTTCTCCCTCCTGTTATTTATGCCCCATCACAAAAAAAACCATAACAAGTAACCATTGGGACAGGCAGATAGACTTTGCCAGCATTGAAAGGACAAAAAAAACAACTCAAGACATTAGTTATTGTTAATACTTTTTTAATATGGTCGTTCAGTTGTACATAATGCTTTCTTGGTCATATATAAGGTAACAAAAAAATGCTTCTGACACTTCTTTATTATAACGTTTCAGCCTGCTGCAGACTTCTGTACAGCACAGCTTAAAGACATATGCAAAGTCAAGATCTCCGGCTAAACACTTATAAGGTCCCAAAGGCGAGACCTATTGGCTATGCCAATGCTTGTTAGACCTTGTTTACAAGTGGTCAGTAAATTCTGGAATTCTGAGTAAAGTAGTAAACACTCCACAACCCCCTACAACTGTCCCCATGTAAATTCTGACTTGTCAAATCTGCTGAAATATATGCATTCCATTCCAATACGAGTGTAATTTGGTTCAGGGAGTATTAGTTGGACATGTAATTCATTCTTTTCCAGAGGAAACCTCAGAATAGGAGGTTTTTACTGCACCAAATATATATTGAACCTCGGGTTGATGAATTTTGCTGGATGCAGTAAATACGTCACCTTTCCCCAGCCCACTTGTAATCAAGGCCTTAGTGTAATGAAGTGCATTAGCCATGATGCCATTGTCAGTGCTTTGTATACCCCATTTCTGAGCAGCGCAGTCTGTTCAACTCGAAGGTGGATGCTTCGGTCAAAGTGCAGGGCACTTCTTTGCTGCACGTTCCTACACTGGTCTATGGAATGGTCAAGAATTGAAGGCCTCTGCTCTGCATTAAAAGGGTTGTATTGATTTTGAATGCTTTACATCTTACAGTTGCATCGGTGTATGAGACCATATGGTAGTGCTTGACGCTAGCACCTAAAATATATTGCTATGTGTAAGCCAACAGAAATGGCAAAGATATTTACCGCATTCTCCATACAATGTATTGAAGTTAGAGTCTTTTTCTGGCCTTTGGGGTGTACCGTTTCCCCACCACTCTAAGTTGATTATAAGACCATCTATGGGGCTTTTGTGGGCACTATTGCAAGACAAGAGTGTTTCAGTCTCGTGCAATAAGTAAAGGGTTCCAAATTTTAACCAAACCCAGTTATCCCTGCCTATTAAGCTAAAAACAAAATGTTCTCCATAGTCAGCACTTGCCATAGTTTGCATAATCAGAGACCTATCTGCAGTGTTACCTTTGATTTCCAGTAGAGAGGGATCAGCATCTTTGTAGCACCTGTAGTGGATGTACACCACTAGCTCTGCTCATGACCTCCAGATGCAATGATCTAGCACCCAACAGGACCAAGACCAGGCCTTCCAGTATCAGGAATCTGAAACCCCAATAATATGTCCTAGTACTCCAGCCCAAAACATTTTGATATGCAAAGATTCCTACCAAATCTGCAAAAGAAGCCCATCTCAGTGTCACACCACCAGCACTTATTGGAAATGAATAGGATTATCCTATGTAAGCACCAGATGTACCAAGTGTACACGAGCTGACTACACCTAATTCAGCTTTGCTCACCCCAAAGGACCTGATTTAGCCTTAACTGAAGAGATTCAAAAGCATTGTATGTTCTTCTTTTCCCATTTTTTAAGGTTGATTGTTGAGTTCTGTGTTTTTGCCCCCATGCTACCTCTTTTGTAGGCAGAGCCATAGTAGAACATGCCCCAGGACACCAGAGACAAATGACTACCGCCACCACAGTTGGGACCGAGCAGCCCCTGTCTGCCCTATGGCCTGCCCTCTTCAGCTATCTCCTGAGAAGAAATGCAGACCGTACTTGATTTTGCTCCTCAAGGCAGGGACTGCTCTCAGGGATTTAAGGAACGCTGAGTAAGTGTTACTCCTTTAAGAACCCGTACCTACACTGGTGATCATTTGAGAGGGGTAAAAACCTGGATGAGTGCAGAGATAAAACAACAAGCATTTACTATGCAATAGGTCTTGCAATTGGGAGAGTTTGAGCTATTGGCATTATAAATGAAGGGTGTTCACCGCACCACTGGATTCAAGCTAGCCTGGCTGATGCCCTGAAACCGGTCCCAGGATGCTTGTTTCCAGTCCAGGGAGGACCTGGCTTGGCAGTTTGGGCTGGACTGTTCCCACAAGGAACTGGGTCAAGACTGATTTGCATATGGCTGGGTCCAAACTGGGGTGGTGTGGTGAGCAAAAGAATGATCGATTTAACCCAGATCCTTGCGACTGAGGGTGAATGTTTGCATTATCCAGAATTCCGTCCATCAATTGTGTCTTTTGATTATACATGACAATGCCATTTATTTATGTGTTTTGAAAACCTGCAAGTGGTGCGTAAACTCCTATCATCCTTGCTTATGAGAAGCGAGGTAAGCAGTAAAAGAGGTGCAGTTAAAGCCAGCCCTTCATCTCATAAGTAACAACTATAAGTTGAAAGAGCTTATTTATGCACCGCTTCCAGGTTTTCAAAATGCATAGATAAAAGGCATTGTCATTTACAATTCCAATAGCTCAAACTCTAGCAAATGCGAGACCTATTGCATTGCAAATGCTTGTTCAGCTCTAATGCAGAGGCAACATCAGCCATAGGAAGGCAGGGACTGTGAAGCCAGTTCATGAGTTTCAAAAGCAGGAGGGAGGAGGAGGCAGCTGCAGCCAAAACAGACCTCGGTGGTTGAATGCACAGCAAATTTGACAAGATAAGAGCAAGATTTACAGCCGTTTACAACAGACCTCTGTAAACCAGGACCACTGGTCTCGACTGCTCCAAATTAAAGAAAGAAATAGTGCTCACAAGCTCTGAAAACAACACATGTAGTAGGGACAGTCCTTGAAAATGGGCAGAGATTTTACAGCCCATATACCGACAACAGCATGTCTCACAGAGACAGCACAAGCGCTGTCTGAGCGAGACCGAAAAAATTAGGACGTGCATGTTTTTCACCTTGGGGGCGTTATTGCTGTCTCCAACTCCAACTACTTCGGCTTATTGGAGATATACGCCCACATGCATCAAGCGTTTTTGGAGTCGCAAACGGTGCGAATCGGAAAATTCGTCCGTTTGCAATTCCAAAATCACTTTTTGGGATGCATTAAAAAAAAAAAAAAATTCGCAATTTTTGGCGATTCCTAAAAATGCGATTGCATTTAAGGAATCGCATTTGTGCGATTCCTTAAATGCAATGCATGAATGTTTAAAAAAATGCGAATTTGCAAATAGGAGGAGCAAATTAACACGAGGTTGACCCTCGTGTTAATTTGCGAAATCTTTCGAAAATGCTCAAAAAAGCATTTTTGAAAGTGTCATGTTACACACACACATGTCCTTTGGACATGTGTGTGTAAAACTTGCACTTAAAAAAACATTTCAAGGGTGCAGGGGGGGGGGGTCATTTGGACCCCCCTCAGCACCCTTGAAATGCATCAACAAATTGTGATTCGCAAAAAAAAAATCGCAAAAAGTTAATGTCTTTCCATTGATTCCTATGGGCCTCTAGGCCCATAGGAATCAATGTAATGCCATTCCTTAATTGCGATTCGCAATTAAGGAATCGCAAATACAGAAAATTAAGAAATCGCAAAAACTTGTGAGATTTCTTGATGCATAGAATCTTGCAATTCCTAAATTGCGATTCCTTAATTTTCGCAATTTAGGAATCGCAAAATCCTACAATGATGCATGTGGCCGATAGTGTACTATGAGGAGTTGGCCTGGTATATGAAGTCCACTAATTAAAGTGGGCACTTTGCACCAGTCCAAACAACCCTTATGGTGATTTAAGAGGTCAAAGATAACCTTAGAAGCTATTCCAGTGGTAGCTGTGGAGAGCAGCCTTCAGGATTAGTCTCGAAGAAATGCTAGGCAGCTTGTTTTACCAGAATGCAACCTTAATGTAATGGTTAAATGAGAGGAGAACCACACAGTAGTTATAAAAAGATGTATTTATTATTATAACACACCTTAAATACCCCACCCTATCTGCTACATGCAGATAAACACAAAGCACACAATACTGTAGCACAGAAACAAACTAAGTATTACTACTACACAGTGGGATCCAGGAGGAGTCTAAACCATATAGTAAAATAGTGGTATAAGAGCCACAACTCGAGTCAAGACAGTGTCTAGAGGTTGTGGATTTGCTGGGACCCCAAGGAACCACCCAAGGTGAGTAAGTAGGGACCGAATGGAGGACTGTTGCAGTGTGAGAACACGACCAAGTGCTAAGTACAATTCTTTTTTTTTCTTTTTTTTGTGCTAAGTACAATTCAATCGGAGAGTTGCGGTTGCAGTTTTAGTGTTTAAGAACCTTCCCGGTGGATTACGAAGAAACCCTTTAGAACATAGAAGGTTGGAGAGCCACCCCACCCATGGATACTGAAGTACCAGAGTTGCCTATCCCAGGGAAGCCAGGTACATAGGGTCGAAGTAGCGTCAGACACCACAGTCGTTCTCAATGGGAGGCCTCAAAGTAATACCACTGCTGGAAAGGAGAAAAGTGTCCGGTGGAACCCACAGGTGGATTCTTGAAGGAAGGAACCTGAAAATAGAGGGGACAGAGTCTTGGTCACTCAGGAGTGACCAGGAGCTCGGTTGATGAATGCCCACCAATGTCAGGTGCTTCAGGTGCGAAGATGGAGACCATGACTCTGCTGCCATGGGGAGCAGGAGATGTCAAAGGTAACCAGTAGCCAGATACACACTTTCCCACAAAGTATGTTGAGTGCTGAGGGGTCAGTAGGCAGGAGCACCAACAAGCCTTGGCAGCGGCAACCCACGAAGAAGGTCAAGGAATGTCACGGTCTGGCCCAGCAAGGACCAGGAGACTCACCACAGCAAGGGGAGTCTGGGCAGGCCTGGAGAAACCAGGGGAGCCCAAGAAAACAGTGTTGTCCCTCAAATGGAACCACAGGCCGAAGGCACAGGAGTCCCAAGGGGACCTCTAGCAGTTTCACAAAGTCACAGCTTGCAGGGCACAGATTCTGAGGAGGCCAAAGTCCTTTGTACAAAATGTGCGCAGAGGTTGGGGCTATCAATGGCCCGATGCACTTAGTTGGGAAAAGCCAACAAGCATATTCAGTTGCAAAAGTATGCGGTGCACAGGGGTTCAGGTTATGCAGTGTCCACGAGGGATACTGGCCTCAAGCTTTGTGAGAGGGCAGTTCAACCTCAAGGAACATAGCAACCCACCTCCTGTGTTGCTGGAGCCTTCAGAGTCAGCAGGAACTCAGGATCAGTAGACTGGTCAGTTGCATTATAGTGCCTGCGAATGCAGGGGAGTGACTCCTTCACCCCAAGGGACATACTTTGGATGTCCTTAATGCTCCACAGGTCCTGCACAGAGCATATATGGTACACGGGCACACACAATGCTTTGGACGGAGGGGGAGATGAAGTCAGGTCCAGTCGAAGTCCAGCAAAGTCCAGAGTGTCCAGACGGTTGAAGTTCAGTGGTTTCTTGATCAGAATCTTGTCCACGTCGAATCTAGGGTCCAACAGCCAGGTAAGCCATTTGTACCCACAAGAGAGGGTTGGACAGAATGTGGGAGGTGGTCACACCCCTCTGTGTCAGGATGCCTATTGTCCTGCCTTCCCCTGCTTGAGATGGCAGAAATGTGTCTCTGGTCGACAACAACCATTTCGTGCTGTCGGGTAGAGAAGGCTGGTACCAGAAAGACCAGTGACCCCAAGAAGCTCACTTCAGAAGGGTGGTATAATTCCTCCCACACCGGTTAACGGTGTGGAGGTATGATTCCAAGGTGTTTGATACCAAACACGACATGTTCTGTTGCAGCCGTTTTCGAGATAGCATTTTATGCAAGCATATAATGCACCTCTACCTATATGTATGGCTGTGTCACCAAAAACCCAAGAGAATGGTCTTCGAAGGCAGCAGAGGGGCTCTGCTCATGCAGGGGCACCCTCGCACGTAAATCCCAGCACCCTGCCTTCAGGATTGCCAAGACCTGCTATAGGGGTGACATACATTTTAGGTGTAGTGACCTATCGATATAGGAAACCTATATCTAAAGTAAGTGGTGAATGCACCATCTTACCCAGGCTGCAATGGCAGGCCTGTAAATCAATTTTGCACGGCCTCTCATGGGTGGCATAATACATGCTTCTGCCCATGGGAGACCTCTGGGGTACCTATGCCCTGGGTACATGTGTTACAAAAGGGGGTGGTGCTGGACAGAGCATCTGAATCAATCAAACACTCACACCCAGTCAAAAGATCTGGGTTCAATCCATCACCGTTCTTTAGCCCACTCTGCCACCCCAGTTCAGACATGGCTATATGCAAATCAGTCTGACCCTGTGCCTCATGGGAACAGTCCAGCCCGAACTACGAAGCCATGTCTTCCCTGGACCGGAAACAAGCTTCCGAGGACCGGTTTCTGGCATTCCAGCCGTCTTCAGCCCGGCTTGCTTGAATCCAGTGGCAAAGTGAGCAAGGGACTCACGTCTGAGCATACCCTGTCACACTTATGCGGCCAAAAGCGGTACCAAAGGGGGTGGTGATGGACGGAGCATCTGAATCAATCAAACACTCACACCCGGTCAAAAGATCTGGGTTTAATCCATCACCGTTCTTTAGCCCACTCTGCCACCCCAGTTCAGACATGGCTATATGCAAATCAGTCTGACCCTGTGCCTCATGGGAACAGTCCAGCCCGAACTGCCAAGCCATGTCTTCCCTGGACCGGAAACAAGCTTCCGAGGACCGGTTTCTGGCATTCCAGCTGTCTTCAGCCCGGCTTGCTTGAATCCAGTGGCAAAGTGAGCAAGGGACCCACGTCTGAGCATACCCTGCCACACTTATGGCGGCCAAAAGCAGTACAAAAGGGGGTGGTGATGGACGGAGCATCTGAATCAATCAAACACTCACACCCAGTCAAAAGATCTGGGTTTAATCCATCACCGTTCTTTAGCCCACTCTGCCACACCAGTTCAGACATGGCTATATGCAAATCAGTCTGACCCTGTGCCTCATGGGAACAGTCCAGCCCGAACTACCAAGCCATGTCTTCCCTGGACCGGAAACAATCTTCCGAGGACCGGTTTCTGGCATTCCAGCCGTCTTCAGCCCGGCTTGCTTGAATCCAGTGGCAAAGTGAGCAAGGGACTCACGTCTGAGCATACCCTGCCACACTTATGCGGCCAAAAGCGGTAAAAAAGGGGGTGGTGATGGACGGAGCATCTGAATCAATCAAACACTCACACCCAGTCAAAAGATCTGGGTTTAATCCATCACCGTTCTTTAGCCCACTCTGCCACCCCAGTTCAGACATGGCTATATGCAAATCAGTCTGACCCTGTGCCTCATGGGAACAGTCCAGCCCGAACTGCCAAGCCATGTCTTCCCTGGACCGGAAACAAGCTTCCGAGGACCGGTTTCTGGCAATCCAGCCGTCTTCAGCCCGGCTTGCTTGAATCCAGTGGCAAAGTGAGCAAGGGACTCACGTCTGAGCATACCCTGCCACACTTATGGCGGCCAAAAGCGGTACAAAAGGGGGTGGTGATGGACGGAGCATCTGAATCAATCAAACACTCACACCCAGTCAAAAGATCTGGGTTTAATCCATCACCGTTCTTTAGCCCACTCTGCCACCCCAGTTCAGACATGGCTATATGCAAATCAGTCTGACCCTGTGCCTCATGGGAACAGTCCAGCCCGAACTGCCAAGCCATGTCTTCCCTGGACCGGAAACAAGCTTCAGAGGACCGGTTTCTGGCATTCCAGCCGTCTTCAGCCCGGCTTGCTTGAATCCAGTGGCAAAGTGAGCAAGGGACTCACGTCTGAGCATACCCTGCCACACTTATGGCGGCCAAAAGCGGTACAAAAGGGGGTGGTGATGGACAGAGCATCTGAATCAATCAAACACTCACACCCAGTCAAAAGATCTGGGTTTAATCCATCACCGTTCTTTAGCCCACTCTGCCACCCCAGTTCAGACATGGCTATATGCAAATCAGTCTGACCCTGTGCCTCATGGGAACAGTCCAGCCCGAACTGCCAAGCCTTGTCTTCCCTGTACCGGAAAGAAGCTTCCGAGGACCGGTTTCTGGCATTCCAGCCGCCTTCAGCCCGGCTTGCTTGAATCCAGTGGCAAAGTGAGCAAGGAACTCACGTCTGAGCATACCCTGCCACACTTATGGCGGCCAAAAGCGGTACAAAAGGGGGTGGTGATGGACGGAGCATCTGAATCAATCAAACACTCACACCCAGTCAAAAGATCTGGGTTTAATCCATCACCGTTCTTTATCCCATGTGTACCATATACTAGGGACTGACAAGGGTACCCCAGTATCCAATCTGGAGTGTACCTAAGTACATGTCATAACATTTTAGGGAGAAAACAGATAGACTGGGGTCCTGATTAGCAGGATCCCAGTCAGACTAGTCAAAAACCAGCAAAACACCAGGTAAAAAATGATGGTAACCATGCCCTCAGATCCTACCTTCCTACATGTACTGACCATAGTTCCAACAGGTATCTCCGGTGAAGGTACTGGGACACTAGGATCTTGGAGAGGGACAATGACCGATAAGACACTGGACACCATTTCCTGAAAGGGGTGGGAACAACTACGGGAAGGGTGGTGAACAAAGGGTCAGTGGGGAACAGGAAGGGCATGGACATACAAAAAAAGTATTTATTTATTTATGGATATATATTTGTGATTTAAAAAAAGCACAGACTTGGCCTGGAGGCATCAGAGCACTTTACAATAGAACCAAGACATATCAGTGACAAAGTGTATAACAGACAGATACAACCTAGGTGGAATGAAAAGCAGGCAATATGAGTAAATGGGAAGGATGCAGTACAAAGTGAAGTCTACCATTACCTCCGCCTCATCGCTCCTTGTCCCAGTTGTAATGGTTGAGGCAGTACCTCCCTTTCCAGTGGACTCACATGCCAAAATACACAGTTCTTTCACTATTTTTATTATTCCACAATAAAGCCCCTCCCTGCCCTCCAGCACTTCTTGCTTTCCTCCATGTTGATGTCCTTGCAGTCACTGTGGTGTAGTTTTGTTTAACTGAAAGTAAGCGTGATAGTTGATGTTATTGTAACTTGTATTCCACATATTTTTAATGAAACTTAAGCAGGGTGGGTTGAGCAGGCATCTCTTTTCCTCGAGTAATTGAGCACGTCACACTCCCTGATCATGTACTGGAGAGAGCTGTTAGGTCACAGCATCTACCGCAGGAGCCATATTATTGGAAGTTCTATGCACCTATCTTAGGGCAGTTCTTTTTTCAGCAAATTCTTAAGCATTGAGGCGGCATATGGCTAACATTATTCATTGTTCAGGTACTCTACATTTATGTCCTGGCCTACTGTTTCCATATGGGGATTTGTCTATTAATACTGGTTGCTACCAATTTGTTTGTCCTAATGATGACCCTCCTAAGCCATTCCTTATAGGGTTGAAACGCCGACAAATTAACTAGAAGACTGATATGATTTATCATGATGAACAGACTGTACTCTTATTTTGAGTTTTGAGTTGCCCTGAGAATCCTTGAGTTGGACAAATGAACTAATGAACTGATATGATTTATCATGATTAGGGCTGCCGGTTTTAAGGTATTTATTTTTTTAACAGTTCCGTCTGTATTTATCCATATTTATTTTTTGTTCATTTTATGTGTAATTATCCACATTTATTTTTATAGAGAGCAAATGAAGAGGCTGCAGCTAGTATTTTTCACATTTATTTAAATAGCCAATGCACGCTTGTAGTCGGTTGTTATAGATTTATAAGTGTGTTCAGCGCAGCTGCGGCGGCTGTGTTCATAGCCAGTGAGCAAGGGCGTGGTGCCCGAAACGCGTATGGCGCTGCATGGAGGAGTAAATGCGCTCTGTCTCAATCTGCAATAAAGAGAGACTTTTACCTTCACCTGAGTTGGCGTTTCCATAGTAAGGGCAACCTTTGGTTTTGGAATTTAATTGCGGCGAGCCTTCGTCGCGGGAACGCCCCGCCGCATAGCATGCGGACCACGGCTCTCTTACCTGAGGGCCATGTGGAGCTGGAGGACCATTATTGCAGGCTAAAACATTTGCGGGACATTGTTGCCTTCCTCCCTGTGACCCACTTGGGGATTATTTTATGCACACAGCATTGACTGCGGCTACCACTTGGAATATACATGAACTACTCAACCCATAATGCACTGTGAAGTCCCATCAGGGCGGGGAATGAGGTATATGTTCAGCGCAGCTGCGGCAGCTGTGTTCATAGCCAGTGAGCAAGGGCGTGGTGCCCGAAACGCGTACGGCGCTGCATGGAGGAGTAAATGCGCTCTGTCTCAATCTGCAATAAAGAGAGACTTTTACCTTCACCTGAGTTGGTGTTTCCATAGTAAGGGCAACCTTTGGTTTTGGAATGTAATTGCGGCGAGCCTTTGTCGCGGGAACGCCCCGCCGCACAGCATGCGGACCACGGCTCTCTTACCTGGGGGCCATGTGGAGCTGGAGGACCATTAATGCAGGCTAAAACATTTGCGGGACATTGTTGCCTTCCTCCCTGTGACCCACTTGGGGATTATTTTATGCACACAGCATTGACTGCGGCTACCACTTGGAATATACATGAACTACTCAACCCATAATGCACTGTGAAGTCCCATCAGGGCGGGGAATGAGGTAAATGTTCAGCGCAGCTGTGGCGGCTGTGTTCATAGCCAGTGAGCAAGGGCGTGGTGCCCGAAACGCGTATGGCGCTGCATGGAGGAGTAAATGCGCTCTGTCTCAATCTGCAATAAAGAGAGACTTTTACCTTCACCTGAGTTGGCGTTTCCATAGTAAGGGCAACCTTTGGTTTTGGAATTTAATTGCGGCGAGCCTTCGTCGCGGGAACGCCCCGCCGCACAGCATGCGGACCACGGCTCTCTTACCTGAGGGCCATGTGGAGCTGGAGGACCATTATTGCAGGCTAAAACATTTGCGGGACATTGTTGCCTTCCTCCCTGTGACCCACTTGGGGATTATTTTATGCACACAGCATTGACTGCGGCTACCACTTGGAATATACATGAACTACTCAACCCATAATGCACTGTGAAGTCCCATCAGGGCGGGGAATGAGGTAAATGTTCAGAGCAGCTGTGGCGGCTGTGTTCCTAGCCAGTGAGCAAGGGCGTGGTGCCCGAAACGCGTATGGCGCTGCATGGAGGAGTAAATGCGCTCTGTCTCAATCTGCAATAAAGAGAGACTTTTACCTTCACCTGAGTTGGCGTTTCCATAGTAAGGGCAACCATTGGTTTTGGAATTTAATTGCGGCGAGCCTTCATCGCGGGAACGCCCCGCCGCACAGCATGCGGACCACGGCTCTCTTACCTGGGGGCCATGTGGAGCTGGAGGACCATTATTGCAGGCTAAAACATTTGCGGGACATTGTTGCTTTCCTCCCTGTGACCCACTTGGGGATTATTTTATGCACACAGCATTGACTGCGGCTACCACTTGGAATATACATGAACTACTCAACCCATAATGCACTGTGAAGTCCCATCAGGGCGGGGAATGAGGTATATGTTCAGCGCAGCTGCGACGGCTGTGTTCATAGCCAGTGAGCAAGGGCGTGGTGCCCGAAACGCGTATGGCGCTGCATGGAGGAGTAAATGCGCTCTGTCTCAATCTGCAATAAAGAGAGACTTTTACCTTCACCTGAGTTGGCGTTTCCATAGTAAGGGCAACCTTTGGAATTTGATTGGAGCGAGCCTTCGTCGCGGGAACGCCCCACCGAACAGCATGCGGACCACGGCTCTCTTACCTGGGGGCCATGTGGAGCTGGAGGACCATTATTGCAGGCTAAAACATTTGCGGGACATTGTTGCCTTCCTCCCTGTGACCCACTTGGGGATTATTTTATGCACACAGCATTGACTGCGGCTACCACTTGGAATATACATGAACTACTCAACCCATAATGCACTGTGAAGTCCCATCAGGGCGGGGAATGAGGTATATGTTCAGCGCAGCTGCGGCAGCTGTGTTCATAGCCAGTGAGCAAGGGGGTGGTGCCCGAAACGCGTATGGCGCTGCATGGAGGAGTAAATGCGCTCTGTCTCAATCTGCAATAAAGAGAGACTTTTACCTTCACCTGAGTTGGCGTTTCCATAGTAAGGGCAACCTTTGGTTTTGGAATTTAATTGCGGCGAGCCTTTGTCGCGGGAACGCCCCGCCGCACAGCATGCGGACCACGGCTCTCTTACCTTGGGGCCATGTGGAGCTGGAGGACCATTATTGCAGGCTAAAACATTTGTGGGACATTGTTGCCTTCCTCCCTGTGACCCACTTGGGGATTTTTTTATGCACACAGCATTGACTGCGGCTACCACTTGGAATATACATGAACTACTCAACCCATAATGCACTGTGAAGTCCCATCAGGGCGGGGAATGAGGTATATGTTCAGCGCAGCTGCGGCGGCTGTGTTCATAGACAGTGAGCAAGGGCGTGGTGCCCGAAACGCGTATGGCGCTGCATGGAGGAGTAAATGCACTCTGTCTCAATTTGCAATAAAGAGAGACATTTACCTTCACCTGAGTTGGCGTTTCCATAGTAAGGGCAACCTTTGGTTTTGGAATTTAATTGCGGCGAGCCTTCGTCGCGGGAACGCCCCGCCGCACAGCATGCGGACCATGGCTCTCTTACCTGGGGGCCATGTGGAGCTGGAGGACCATTATTGCAGGCTAAAACATTTGCGGGACATTGTTGCCTTCCTCCCTGTTACCCACTTGCGGATTATTTTATGTACACAGCATTGACTGCGGCTACCACTTGGAATATACATGAACTACTCAACCCATAATGCACTGTGAAGTCCCATCAGGGCGGGGAATGAGGTATATGTTCAGCGCAGCTGCGGCGGCTGTGTTCATAGCCAGTGAGCAAGGGCATGGTGGCCGAAACGCGTATGGCGCTGCATGGAGGAGTAAATGCGCTCTGTCTCAATCTGCAATAAAGAGAGACTTTTACCTTCACCTGAGTTGGCGTTTCCATAGTAAGGGCAACCTTTGGTTTTTGTGTATATATATATATATATATATATATATATATATATATATATCTTCCAACAAACCTCCAAGCTTTTAGAAGCGCTACTCCACAAGGATTGGGTTCAACAGAGCCTTTATTTATGAAGCAGTTATGTGGCCGATGAATATGAGTTTTAAAGGTTTCATTATTGTTGATGATGCACCTACCTGTGAATATTGTTGGACATTAGATATGTTTGAGGCTTGTTTGCATTTGTTCGTTCTTGACTTTTTCCTGAGAATGTGGCAGCCATTTAGGCTGCCAGTGCCGATACACGGCAAGATTTTGCTAATAATTGAGAATTATTAATTTACGATACACGTATTTTTAGGGACGCTGTGGTATCATAGCGTTATTGTCTCAGGAAACTGGACCTCAAATGAACCATGTAATAGCGTTTCCGATAAATGAATTAGAATTGGAAACATCAATTCGCCTCACGTTTTGTGCCGATACACGGCATGAATTTTATAAACAGCCTCTTTGTAATCTGTAACGATGATTTGTTATGCTTAACACATTCAAAGATGGCGTGCAGCAATGTATACTTGTTGAAGTCCGTTGTTTGTTTTAATGACCCCAACAAACACAGATAAGGGTGTTGCATCGCGTTTTCAAATGTGAACACTGACGAAGGGACTTGGTCCCGAAACGCGTTTGTTCTTTAATAAAACCTTTTGCTGATTGCTGAAAACTCCGTGAGTGCTGTATTTTCTCCAGACCCGGCTGGGTATCACAGAGGAAATTGGAGCGTGCATTTGTTACGCGGGACACCACCGCGTCACAGCACCCGCTGTTCAGAGTGACCCGTACTACTGGTGTAAAGGAGCTTTGATATATATATATATATATATATATATATATGTATATATATATATATATATATATATATATATATATATATATATATATATATACCAAATTAAGTTTACCTATTACATTCATCTGAAAACTTTGCCCTTGTAGTACAAGCACATGTTCAAGCTCCTCGAGTCAGAGTGCTCGGAGGACCATATCAGCTGTTTCCCTTTGCAACCTGTCGCCAGTCGTGTAGCACTTTTCACGACGTGTGTAATTATTGGTATACAAAGCAGGATCGATGACATAGGACAAGTTGTGATCCGCGGTTATATGTGCTTCCTAGGTGCTCCTATACTTCGTTTTTAAAACGATCTTCAATACAACACTGAGGAGGATGTCATGTAATAGCTACAACGTGCAATGGTCCAAAACAATAAAGACAAAATAGACCACTGGTGTCTGTAAAAAGTTACAGGTTTCCTATCCTGGTCAGAGAAAAGCAACCAGCAGTAATTGTTCGCCACCCACTGCATGCCAGGAGTACATGCCGATCTCGCACCTCATTCTGTCCAGCTATTATTTTGTGCACTTCCCTCTACACACTCCCTCTACACACTCTGATTCTCCTCCTACCCCCTGTAGGTAAAAACCTCAAACTCGAAATAGTGCACTCTGATACCCTGGTCGTTTAGAATTAATGCGCTCTCATGCTTCTGAAAAGTCAGAAGATTAAACCTCAATAAACAGAGGACATAGCATGCAGCACGTAGAGGGGATCTACACTAGCCCCATCCAGCTGTAGTTTCTCCCTTAACACCAGTCAGCAATGAAACCACGACACCTGCACCAGATATAGCGCCCCAAACCTGAGTTTCAAGGTGGCGCAGAGAAGTGTGATTCAGGCGTGAAGGATCGCTGACCTTTCCACTTAAAGTGAGATTTACACTACTAAAGGCCATTCCCTCCCCCTTCGCTCCACGCTATTCAAATGATAAAACATAGATGAGCACCCTCCCTTTCACTTACAGCGTCGCGTGTGGGATACGAAAACCCTTTGAAGGGGACGCCCCGGTATTTTACGGGTTGGAACGTATCAGGGTTCAGTCCTCGAATACTTTTATTATTGCCTGTGACCAAAGCAGGGTCTAACTAACTGGAAAAAGTACTTCATTTACTAAATAGATTTATCAACGACCTAAATACGGATAGTGTGCACGGCAGGACCATCACTGGGACACGGAGTACTGGTGCCCAGGAGGATATTGGAAATTAGACATTCAAGAAGGTTGGAAATTTTGCAACCAAAAGCACAAAGAGATTATTGTCAATCAACGCATACCTTTATGAATGATCGTCTTTGCCAATTGCCTAGACAAAGTCTATGGAAAGACGAAACACTAGTTGGCACAATGGCAGTCTTGTTGCAATGGATGTTACAACCACCAGAAAATAAATTGACATCTAATAAGAATAACGACTCAGTGTGGCTCTGTTTCATTTGGTACAGTTTGGAATATTGACTAATCATCATGGAATGGTGATATTGCTGTGGGACGAACAATTAGGAGCGGTTGGAAACATATCCGATTCTTTGATCTTGAGACATTCTAGACAAACACATGGTGTGCGGTACAACAGGCTTATTTCTAATTTGAAGATATATAGGTGATGGCCCACATAAGGGGAATTTTGACCCTACAAGATAATCCTCAGCAGGGTGAAGAAGAGTTTTTGGCTCAGTATGTTGCTCCACAAGTGGATGCGCTGCCATTTGATGATGATGTAAAGTCGGTGTTCTTGAAGGAAAGGAAGGACTTGGACAAATCTCCTTTTCGGAGGTTTCTTTCTAAATGATACCATTTGGGACAGTTTGATACTTACTTTCCTCAAGTTCCTAAAGTGAATACAATCCTGGTGGGTAAGGCTCCAAACTCATTTTTGTCCTCTGAAGAAGTTTCTTTGGTGGAAGCAGTTGAGCGCAAACTGAAGAGCTTCTTTAAATGTAGTTATGCAGCTTCACATTTTGCTTTATAAACCAATACTTATGCAGCTTATGCTTCTCAAGCTATGTTAAAGAATTTTCAGTTGCTCTCAGAGTGTCTGGATGAGAATAGCGATCCCACCGAGATTTTGGGAACAATTGAATTACTGGCAACGTTTGTGTCTGATACAGTGTTTGATTCATTGTGGGAAGCTCCAATGGCCGCTGGAGAAGCCATTGGGCGTAGTAGACTCATGTGTCTAAAACTTTAGAAGGGGGTGTGGCCAAGATGGTGGGTGTTTGAGACGTGCTTCCAGGTCTCTGTCCCTCGCCACCGCAGGGGCTTCTCGCCTAGAGTCTCCCAGCCAGGGTCTATCAACCCAATCTGAGGAGGTCCAGCATTGGAAACTAACTGAGCTCTGCCGGGGTGGGTTTTCTCAGCTTCACAAGATGGCAGCTTGACTATGCCGGAGCTTACAGCAGACATGGCCCTGGCTCTGTGCCTGACTGAAACACAGAGTGAGCATGCGGTAATCCCTACTCGGGAAGTAGTGCTCCATCACAGACATCTGACAGCTCCACCACATAGCAGCCATATACAGGGCCTGCAGCCCCGCTGTTATAGGGTTATAGAAGCTGCAGAGGATGGTGCAGCTGAGCCAAGAAAAGGCCTAATCTTGCAGGGGCGGCCCTGAGCAGGCTTTGGTGCTGGATCTCAATTGCACTGTTGGGGCATCAGGCTTCAGGGGCTCCAGAACATCTGGCCGAGAACTGCTACAGACCCTTTATTTACTGGGTACCCCACCGGGCTGATGTGATAGACTGAGCAGGCTGTTCGAGTAGAGCCAAGACATGCTGAGACCCAAGATAGCAGTGGTAAGAGGTCCCGCCGGGTCCATGAGCACAAGACTAGTCGCTTTTCTTATAGCAGCCCCACAGCTGATGAAGTCATGAGGGGAGGATGGCTGTGAGACCCACTGACCTTTTGCTGCCTTGTGGAGCCTCCAAACCCCTTGGACCTCAGATAAGTGCCCTTATAATTCATTTTCACTCTGAATCATTGTTAGACATGGCACCATCGGCGTGGGTCTTACTTCCATTTTTTTTGCTGTTGCCTCCTGTGTTTTTGCTGGTCTAGATAGTTTGGGCACATTGCCACTGTTGTTCAGTGCCAAAGTGCAAGTGCTCCCTTTGTAAATTTTTGTTAAGGATTAGTGATTCCATGATTGGCTGTTTGATTTACTTGTAAGACCCAAGTACAGTGCACCATGTGTGCCCAGGATCTGCAAATCAAATGCTGCTGGTGGTCTTGCAGCACATACTGTGCCACCCACAGAAGCAGCTTATAAAATGTGGCTCAGCCCTGCCATTGCAGGGCCTGTGTGCAGTAGGGGACTGCCATGTCGTCTTGGCAAGCACACCCACTTGCCAGTCCCCAAACCTTCCCTTTTCTGCATGTTAGCCAACCCTAAGGTAGGCCCAAGGTATAGGGTGACCAGACGTCCCGGTTTTCCCCGGACGGTCCCCGCTTTTGGAGAAGTGTCCCGGTGTCTCGAAACTTTTCTCCAAATCAATAAAATGTCCGGGTTTTTAAAGAGTGTCCGGGGTAAACATAGAAATGTCCCGTTTTTTTATTGATGTTTCGGTTGAGCATACGCTCGCATGCTCTCTTTGCCTAATGTGACGTCACTTAGGTGAGCTGAGCGTTGTAGCAGGACGGGAAATCCTTTGAAGAGAGACACTTTCTCTCAGGATTTCCCTTCTCTTTGTACAACGCAGCGCCACCTACGGGTTAGAATTAAACTTGGTGATGGAAACTGCATATCCAACAAGGTATAAATTAATTTAAAAAGGGTTATATGCTTGCCCCAGCGCTGTTTAACATCTACATATGTAATGTCCCGGCCAAATTAGACATTGCAAACACTCATGTTCCGAAAATCAGGGGCAAGTCCTTAGCGAGCAGGACTACACAGCCATGGCTGCCAAGGTTTTATATTGCTATGTGTGACATTTTCATATTTTCAATGTAATTATCAGTGACATTTGAATGACTACGAGTGACACTTTTTAGCGAGCAAAATCAAGCAATGAAGAGAGGGAAATATATTACATAAAATTAAATTTGAGCAACAAAAAATGTTTCAGCTGCAGCAAAGCACCTTGAGGCGCAGAGAAGTCTCAGGTATAGCCAACCACTAGTGCGCTGCAGTGTTTACAATTTTACAAACGAGTCTCTCTCAACACTTAGACATTTGCTTCCAAGTTCTTCAAGGAATGGCCTGTTCAACTTGAGGCAGCTCAGTACAAATTATTTAATAAACAAAATAAACGTCCTGCTCTATTTTCCATCCACATGCTCCAATAATTAGTGTGTTTTAATGCACTTCAACGTCACTTCAGCTAGCAGTCATGTACCACAGGTATACATCTGGGTATCAGCCACCTTCACAAACATGAGCACTACCTTTGAGAGACACCTACAAGCCTCTTGTAAGCTCTTAATTTAATTTCCTATTATCATCCAAGTAAAGCACAGTTGGGCTGTCGGCGCGCCACAGTGAGTCAAGTGAAAACTGACTGGGGCAGACAAGAGCACGCCACCCCCCGTAGCATTTTGGGCAAGCCAGCCTCAGGCCCTGTGAAGCACACACTTACTTGGTCAGGTCCAGCGCGGCCGTCAGCCTTGAGCTACTAATAAGCAATTATGTGGGAGATGATAGATCATGTGTAGTGGCATTAGTAAGCAGTGTCAAGTGAGCATCTAGGCCAGCACAGCGAAATCATGTTACATCAGCCGGCCTGTGAAAGGTGCTGTGCCATGCATGTTGTGTGTACGTGTCCCTGATGGCAGCTATGTGCAAGCCTGTGTGTGTGTGTGTGGCCGAGAGGCAATACGATGGAGTCACTCATTCTGTACAGTCTTAAGCTCTACAGGCAGCCCTTCTGTTTGCCTCGCCACACCTCTCCTGCCCAAATTCAACTTGAGTTTGGCCTTGTAAGCCAGCAGAATGGGGATGTCCACATGACGGGCTCACTGCTTAGTACTAGAGTGCAGTGACATTATGCACTTCAAGCTGATTTGCACTTGGTCTTAACAGCGTCAGTACTTTGGGCATGATTCACAATGGTAACCTTAGACCAAAAGTCTAAGTTTATGAATTTTGGTAGTCACAAAGGGACTTGCAAGTAGTAATAAAAGACCTCTGATTTGTCGTCTGTAATGCTTCATCTCGGTCTGTGGAGGGAGCTGTAATTGCAATCCCTTTTCTATGTCTATGACAGCTGTCAAATAGTCCTAATTTTATGTCGATGGTTACTGCGAACTGTAGTCCTACATCTATGTCTATGACCTGTCCCTGTTTTTTGTTTTGAGAATCTGGTCACCCTACCAAGGTACCCCTGTGGGGAGGGTGCATTGTATGTGAAAGGTAAGACATGCCCTGGTGTGTGTGGCATGTCCTGATAGTGAAATACTGCCAATTTCATTTTTCACTATTGCAAGGCTATCTGTTCCCATAGGCCAGCATGGGGAGTTTATTTATAACATCTTATAAACATAACTGACCCTGGGAGCAAGATAGGAAAACAAAGTTTAGTGTGCCTGAGCTCAGAATGTTAAAGTGCATCTTTTAATGAGGGTGATTTTTAAATTCTGTGTTTGAAAATACCACTTTTAGAATGTGGGTATTTTCTTGCTTAAATATCCAGTGTGCCTCTGCTAGGTTTGTGTATTGCATGTCTGGCCTTTGGATGACAGGGGCTGGAGAAGGGCTGTGGCTCCAGAAGTCTGATGAGTCAGGGCTGGTCTGAATGGGCCTGGGTTGCATTTAGAGTAGGGGGAGGAGATTTCCTTTCACCTGCCTGGGCCTGTTCTGCCTTCAACAATGATGTCTACACCTCCTGCCAGGAGGCTTCACCAGTGAGTACAGAACTGGTTTTGGCTGGGTACAGACACTCTCTGCCTTCAGAGGACAAAGGATGTGTGTGTATAAAAAGTGGGGCCCAGACCCCAGCATTTTAGATCACTTCTGGGAAATCAAGAGGAAACCTTTGCCAAGGAGAAGAGCCGGAGAAGCTGAAGAGGAATACTTCCCCTGTGCTGTTTGCTGTCTGGGGTTGGCCTGCAGTGGCTGCTTGCTGCCAAGAAAAAGAGAAAAAAGACTTTGCTGTTTTGCTTTGTCACCTGCTTGAAGAAAAGATCTCCAAGGGCTTGAAACTGAGCTTGCCTCCTGTTCTCAAGTCTCAGGAACACAAAGACATCACCCCTTCTGTCTTGGTGCATCTGGAACTGCTGTTTCAGCTGCTACAGAAGGAAATTGCAACACTGACACCGGCGAGCGATGCCGCAACTTGCACCGAAGCCGTGACCGCTGCTCCAACTTGCGACGTAGGCCCAATACCTTCTGCCGTGCCCCATCGACTCCAAAGCGGCTTCATCATCGCTGAGCCGATCCTCGACATGGGTGATCCCTGAATCCATCAACATCACGCCATTTTAAGGAACAGTGGTTTCAGTGCCATCGTGACATCATCTCCCCGATGCAGTAAGGAACTTAAGGAACTGTCGTCTCGCCTCCCCTGCGCTGCAGTAAGAAACAGAGGCTTTACCTCCCCTGGTGTCGTAAGGAGCCGACGCCACGCAGCGCCTACGAAGCCGCACCTCCCTGACACCATGAACTGTCTTGGCTTTCATCAATTCCAATATACTGTTCTTTGTGGCTCTGTTTGACTCCGGGCCCGACACCGCGCACCTCACGGTCGGTGCTGTACTTTGGGATTTCCACCGGTCACGATGTCATTATAACTCCAAGTACAGTTATTTGTTGCTACAAGCTTTATTTTAGTGAATAACCTATTTTTGAGGATATCTTGATAACTGTACTGAGGATTTTTGTCATTTGGTCTTGTTTTGGTTTAGATAAAGAGTAATTCTTTTTCTAAACTGTTGTGGTGTCAACTTGTAGTGTTTTCACCGTGTTACTGTATGTGTTCGCAAATGCTTTACCAAAAAACACCAAATGTCTGCCCTCTGGAATCAATAGGATGGCTCAACTCAAGTCAAATATTTGTAACCTGCAGAGATGAGCTCACTGAGACAACCAACCACACAACAGAATCACAACATGTTTAGAAAAGTACAAAAGATTTTTTATTTATTATTTATTTTCTCCAATTTGAATATATCATTTCATAAGAACATATTTAAACAATGCATAAATACCCCACACAACCCAACATTCATTCATTCAAACTAGACAACTGACATACTGGTTCAACAAGCTCACAAGTATCATACTTTCAATCATACTCACACATTCATCAAATATTCACCACTCATCATTTTTCAAAGTTCAGATGTAGCACAATTAGTCTGTCCGGAAGCTTCTCCACACATACTGGAGGGAGGCACGATGGAATAGTGACAGGACAGACTCAAAAACGCCAACGCGCGTTTCGGTGCGATGACAGATCTACGGCCACACCTTCCTCAGGGCAATCACAGTAGGGGAGGGGGGTAGAAGTAAAACATCATACAGTCTGAAATAAGCAAAAAAACAAAATATACATTTTACATATATTTTCTTCATGTCAATATTATAATCATACACAATTACGGTGTATACAGAAAGTTTTCATAGACTGTTAATAATCTCGGAGAGAAGGTACAACCATCGGGTGATGAAGCAGTGAGCTCAAAATACTGCAGAATGAACATTACTGATATCAATTTCGTAGGAGTAGGTCATCTACTCAGGAATCCCAAAGGACTGAAAGACAACCAACGACTTCAAACGCATGCATTCATCTTCCATAAAAAATAAAGGGTAGAACAGAGAGAAGAAACAGGATTAAAAACTCACAGAGGGGGAAGGTGAAACATGTATATACCCTAAGGATTAGCACAAATCCAACCAACACATTTATCTCAAACCTATGTAAACTAATTACCAAAGCACTTCTGGGGTGGACTTAGCCTATACTTACTGTTATATGGCGTACAGGTCGCGGCTTCAGAGAACTCTATATATGGCAAGCAGACAGAGAGTGCCGGGGAGCATTCAGAAAACGGCGTGGATATGTCGCTCTCGTCCCCGCAGATTTGTCAGGCCAGCGATTCTAGGAATCAAAGCAAGATAGAGACACCATCCGAGTTTGTACCTCTCAGTTTTATTTTAAAAAATATAGTGCTGGCGAGATCCGAAAGAATCAGGGACCTGTCAAACGTCTCGATGACACTTACCTAAATCAACCAAGATAGTGCCCACAGATGGAATCAGGGGGATGCCAACGTCTACTGATAATAATAAGGCAGAGAAAACGCAGTGCAGGCTGCTCCAAAAGATGGTAATTAAAAGTCACCGGGTCATGCGTCTATAAGAAACGGGAAATAAGGTACAAATGTGGATACAGATCATGGAGCCGAGGGGTTGCGTCCAAGGGAGAGTGTGGGGATCGGAGAGGAAAATACAAAAGACCGAAAAGCGAATTAACAATCCCATCTCTATTTTATCTCCACCCTAAAGTAATCTCGGAATATAGGCAGCGGGAGCAGAACGGTTCCGGTGCGAAAGATAACCCCAATAGGTATATAGTAGCTTCTGTAAAGATAGAAAGAGACAGGACAAGGGATCTTTAGAGAAAACCTATACCGAGCTTCAAAGAATAGTTAAAGCCCGGTCCCTTTAAGAGCGCTATCGCCGTGGTACCCAGGAGGTAACCACCAGAGGTAACCACGGAACGGGTAATATATTCAGTAAAAGGGGACCGGCCATCACAAAAGATTCAACAAGGACATTTGTTGAAATGGGGTACCAAAGGGCCACTAGTGGTCGATAAAATAGTACCAGCCGCAGAACGCTCTAACCAAGTAGCTTTGCATATACGGCATTTAATATCAAACTCAAAGACCCAGCACGCACCATAACCCCTAGTCCGCGGCTCTGAGACGGGTTTTGCCAAGGAGACGGGGGAAGAATAGCAACAACCGATATCTAGGCGCGTATCGCCTGCATGTAATGCACCGTCACATACCTGAAGCTCCGTCGGGGCAATTTGGAGCAAAGATTCTCGATGTAAATGATGCGAATAAACCGGGGGGCTTCCTATAAAGGACCGGAAGTAGCCGGCACGAATGACCGCAGGATTTAAATATCCAGCACGGCGGTATTTAGTCCAATGGAGCGACAGAGCGGGAGGGGCCACTACTCAAAAGGGTCAATGAGAAGGAAAGAAAAGGCGATATGGAATTGCGTGTAAAAGAAAAGCATACACAAGATTGAAAAGAGGGGACATAACTCGACAAATAAATAACAAAGGGAAAGAGATATAATAGAGGAAAAAGATCAGTTTGCTACAAAACTAAAATGAAATAACGGGCCGGGTTCAATGCCAGGAATCAAATCAACCTAAAAAAACTGATGTTAGTCTTGGGGACTAAACCCTTAGTGACGGTCGCGGGAAGGGACAGATGGAAAATCGGGTGCAACTTACAACTAACCCGCCTACGGAGAACAATTAGTGCGGTTCAAGAAAAAAGAGGGAGCCTATCTCAACGAGATATTTTATAAAATGGCATTTTCCCATGGGCATTGGTCATTTAATCCCCGTCTCAACAACATTGAGGAGAAATATACAAAACAACTCCCTTTTCTTTTTCAGTGCTGTGCTGTCCTTGCCAGCTACGGTGCGGACTTTCTCTAGAATAGACCATTTGAGGTCCAGTTCCGAGTGTTTGGCATTGGTCCAGTGTTGAACAAGTGGGGCCCCACTTTTTCAATTTCTAATGCTGGATTTGTGTTCGCCAATCCAGTAGCGACATTCACGCCCTGTTTCGCCCACATAGGGCAACCCACATGGGCATAAGATTGCATATATCACATTGGACGAGTGACAATTGCTCATTCCACTCAGATTGATGGTGCGATTGAAAATAACCAAAGTCATGCTCACCAAGGCTTGGGGACAGGCTTGACAATTTCCGCACCGGTGATGGCCCTCAATGGGGGGAGACTTAGAATTCCTGTTTGTCTCATACCTCTGGGTGCCAACAAGGTACCACGTACTGAAGTACCAGGTTATTTAGAACCCAGCGGTGCCAGGGAACACACCCGAAGACTTCGGATTCTCCTGTCTCAGACTACAGAAACACAGAAACTTCTTGGTGATGTCAGAGATCAAGTTTATTGGCTGCAGCCAGTAACAGGTATCCTAGAAGTACAACACGGTGTATGTTCTCAGGAGACTGCTCAATTTTACAAGGCTAGTCATCCCTTTTTATACCAAATATTATGCTTCAGGCAAACATTCCTTATTTTACAGTTGGCCATTCACATGTTTTCATGAAAAAACGCAGAATCATGATGACAAGCCCATTTTTCAGTTCGTCCAGCCGACAATCAATTTGGTCAAACCCAACATTCTTCATCAGACAGGTCGATCGAACCCACCATAAAAACGGGCACATCCCCATCGTAAACAGACCATAAAGAAAGGAGCAGAGACAGGTGTGAGCAAGATAAGACATAGCTGTGTGTAATAAAAGGTTTGATGGTGTTCTTCATTCTGATCAGCAATCTTGATCAGCTACTGGGAAAGGAACTGGCTTAACAACTTTGGCTTCAGGCAAGAGGGTCGCTCGCTCAGGTCATTCAGAAGTCAGCTAAAGTGCACGTGTGCTTGGAGACTCGTTCGGCCACTGTCATCGGCCTGTGTGAGGGCAACCACAAAATGGCTGCCGTACACAAAATGGAACCCGAGGGTTCAGAACGGAAACTCTGATTTCACGGTGATTTCGTCACTCGAATATGACGAAAATACTTGTACACCTTACACTCGCCATTTTCGGTCTGATGCTACCAAAATCGTCATGATACGATGACTTTTATGAAACGGGTTCAGAATTTCAGTACCTCAGCCCCTCCTTTTGCCCTTACATAGGCAATAACCTAAACCCATGTTAATCTGAGTCCAGGTCTATACTCATCAGGTCATCAAGATGTTGCTGTAGCATCATCCTGTTACTTAGCACGTCTCTTGATACAGGTTTCCTTACACACGATGTAGCACAGAGGCCACATATAGTAGGACCACACTGGACGCACAGACAGAACAGGAAAAGAATGGCTAAGACCATCCCAATGACCATCAGAATCCTCCATCCCCACGTGGATAACAGTTCCCAGAACCATCCCATCAACGACCAATCTCCCTTATCCATATGTATAGATTCGGAGATCTTGTGCAGTCTGTAAATGGCCTGGTACACTGTCGGAGCATTATCTGGAATGAAAACACAGCAAATTGATTGGATCACTTTACATACCCCACCTCGATCTGCAAGTATGACATCTAACGCAACTCTGTTCTGGAGAGTCATAAGACGATCCGACTGGAGCTCAGTAGTCAAGTTATTAAGGGCACCGGCCGTTTCAACTACGGTGGACTCAACCACCCTCGTCAATTGCCGTATGTTCCTGCTGTTAACCATAGGTCCCCAAAACGGCAGAAAACCCTTCAAGAAATCTCCCAATTCTTGTCCTGCAGTATCTTCCTTACTGAAGACACCTCTAACTACCCTTGTCTTGTGGTAATCTGCCGCAGCTGTGTAGGTGGGAGGCAACAGGAACGAGACAAAACATGTGCCCGAGAAATCAGAGGCAACCATGTGTATGCTCTATAACAGATGAAATAGGTACCCTTAGCTGCTAGGAACGATGGGGAAGCCTGAGACGCAAAAACATACGTTTCAGTGCAGATACTTTTCCCTAACTGAGCTCTTGGATTCTTGCCATTACCTTGCAGACATAGATGGCCCTGGTGGGGTACAATCCAAATCGGAGAGGATCTTTTTGCTTGCTGGTTCTCGCTCAGACTCGCTCCATATCCAGTCACGTTCCATCCAATATATGCTAGTGTCTCATCCTTCGGGATAGCCTCATAGGAACTAGCTCCCTTTATCATGTCGACTATTCCCTTGACTAGAGCACTATTCTTTGGGTTGTCTTTCACAGAACGTAGGGGGTGGACTTCACGAGCATAAATGAACATCGTTCGGTATGCCCACACAGAACCATTATAGCTGAATGGCAGGACTAGGTAAGGAATACCTTTATCAGTAGTATGAGGCATAAGACCAGACACCCAACAGTTAGTTGTGTTCACTACTAATTGGTGTTGGTGCAGAAGCTGAAGAAGGAGTTATTGATAAACTCTAATCTTCTAATGGACTCGTGTTCAGGTAGAGGGTGAAAAGAATGCGAGGAGACAGTAGAAGGAGGTATGGGCTGTGTAGTGGGTGCAAACGTCACTCGAAAAGAGAATAAAACATATCCCATTAAAAACATCATTACGCTAAGCAACATGAAAATGCATAATATCAGAAAATGTTTTCTAGTCATTATTGTACACAGTTTGGCTCTAAAATTCATTTCTTTGGCAGGTCTCTCCATCTCGAAAAACTCCATCCTCTAACCTTGCTGCTCGCGGAGGTAGGGTGTTCCGTGCTAAGGAATGCGTCTGTCAGTCCAGGGAACTCCCACGGACAGACCAGAACCGTCGACCTTGTGTCTTCGGCTTGCACTCCAAAGACTTTGACGCCGCGACCCTACAGCTGAACCCGGATGGCGGTTCGAAAAACAAAAATCGGTCAAAACAGTTTCTCAGATGGGAGAGCTGAACTTTAAAAAAGTCAAAATAATTTTTTTATTTGTCCATGATTCTTGGTCTCAAGTTATAACAGCTTTTTCCAGGTAACGTCTGGTCTTGGAATAGGGGTTCAGGCCCGGTAGTGTCCACTTGAACTGACGGTGGCACGGCTTCTTGCAAAAGGTCGTCGCTTTCAAGCTCAGAACTTGTCCCAATTAAACGTGCATCGCTGAAAGGCAGAAAACGAGGCACAGTCTCAGTTTCAGAATCTGTAATACCCTCCAGGACCCAACGGTCATACGGCAGAGGCAAAGGGACCCTCTTACAGTGTACGCCGTTGATCCAGTTCTTTTTTCCTTGCACTCGCACTGCAGATCTCGTGTACAAAAGTACCAAGTATGGGCCGATCCAGCGGACCTGCTCGTTCTTTGTCTGCTGGAAGTTCTTGATCAATACCCAGGAACCAGGATCGATGACATGTCCTGGATCCTCAGAAGCCTGAGGCAAAGTATCGTGAACCTGTTGGTGTAAAACACGCAATTTAGCCGTCAAATCATGCAAGTAATCAAGCAGTACAAGGTGTTCAATCTCGCTGAATTTCGTCGGCCTCGGCACTCTCCATATGTTGGCCGGGCGACCAAACACAATTTCATAAGGACTAAGTCCTATTCGGGAATGTACAGTCATCCTAGTTGACAAAAGTGCTAATGGCAAAGCATCAGGCCATTGAAGGCCAGAGCTTGCTTGTATCTTGGCCAGTTTTAGTTTAAGAGTGCCATTATAGCACTCTACTAGTCCAGCTGATTGGTGGTGATTTGCAGCATGGAACTTCTGGCGGATTCCTAGCCCTTCACACACTCTCTTCATCACTTGACCCACAAATTCACTCCCATTATCACTCCAAACCATTCTCGGCAAACCAAACCTAGGGAAGAACTCTTTGAGAAGGGCTTTCGCTGTGGACAAGGCAGTATTATCTTTGAGGGGATATGCTTCTACCCATCTCGAAAAGGCACAAACAACAACGAGTACGTATTTCAAGTTGTTGCACCTCTCCATGTGGATGAAATCTAGCTGCAAAACCTCGAACGGATACGTTGGAGGCGCAAAATGACCAGCTGGAGTTGGAGTTCCCCTACCAGGATTGTATTTCAGACAAACCATACAATTTTTAACCACATTCTCTGCACACTTAGGAATTCCAGCATTTTGCCATACTGCAGCCAACAACTTACAGATCCCTTTCACACTGATGTGAGCCATTCCATGTGCCATCGTAACCACTGCAAGCACGTACGCATCGGGTAACAACCATCGCTGATGCTCTGACAACTCAACCCAACAACCATTCGCATCCAATTTACCCGTACTCTCTCTCCACACACTCAATTCTTTCTCTGTAGCTTCAGCTTGAATAGACTTCACACTCTCTATCGTATCTTCACACATTCCAACGTCACCAATCCATCTTGCAGGGCTCGCGACATACATTCGACCCATCACATCTTATGCTGTTTCTTTTGCAACTTCATCAGCAAACACATTACCCCGACCAACATCATCAGTAACCTTCTTATGTGCACTGCATTTCACAATCGCGACTTGCAACGGCAAAGTAAGTGACTCAAGAAGCTCATTCACCAACTGACCATGCTGTATCTTGGTTCCATGCGAAGTCAGAAACCCATGCTCTTTCCACAATCGTCCAAAACTATGAGCCACACCAAACGCATACTGGCTGTCAGTGTATATGGTCACTTTCATTCCTTTTGATAATACACACGCTCTTGTAAGTGCAATCACTTCTGCTGCTTGAGCTGAATTATGTGGGATACGTGCAGCTTCAACAATCGTATGCAGAGTCGTAACAGCATATGCCGCAGTCGTATCACCATTCGGAAGCTTGAAGCACGAACCATCCACCCATAAGGTACCATCGCACTTCACAAGAGGGGTGTCCCTAAGATCTACTCTCCCTTTCGTTTCTTCTTCTGTCCTGAGAAAACAATCATGCTGTTCAGAAACATCTGTCTTTGATACAATCGGCAACAACGTAGCTGAATTCAACATGTTGCATCTTTTTATGTGCACATGACTCGCTAAAAGTGTCAACTCATAACCTGACAACCGAGCACTAGCTAAGTGCTGTGCCTTGGTCCTGTTTAGCAAAGTGTCCACTGCATGTGGAACCATTACGATCAACGTATTGTTCATCACCAAACCAGCAGACTGCTGAATAGAAACAGCTGCTGCCGCTGTAGCTCTCAAACAACTCGGCAACGCCCTAGCTACCGGATCCAAAGTCGACGAGAAATACGCACATGGACGCTGCTTGTCCCCAAAAGATTGTGTCAACACTGACAACACACATCCTTCTTTCTCGTGGACATACAGTGTAAAGGGCTTACTGTAGTCGGGGGTACCCAACACAGGAGCCGAACACAATGCATCGTGCAATTCCGAAAAACTTTTCTGACAATCATCAGACCATGGGAGAGGATTTGGTGTATCTTTACAAGTTAATGCCACCAAACGTTTGGCCAGTAGGGAAAAATTCGGTATCCATTGTCTGCAATATGACGTGATACCCAAGAAAGCACGTACTTCTCTCTGTGTAACTGGCACACTCATTTTTGCAATTGCTTGAATTCGTTCTGGGGTCAATCTTCTTCCCTCCTTCGATAAGAAATGACCTAAGTAGGTCACTTCTTGTCGACAATACTGTAATTTCGAAAGAGACACTTTATGATGCAATTTAGACAAATGACGTAACAACAAGGTGGCTTCTTTACAAATCTCCTCAGTATCTGCAGCGATTAACAAATCGTCGACGTACTGAATAAGGGCAGCACCATCAGGTAAAACTATCATATCAAGTTGTGTTTTCAAAGCCTGACTATAGATTGACGGACTCTCACAATAGCCTTGAGGAGCGCACTTGAACCGGAAGCTTCGACCTCCTAGAGAGAATCCAAAACTATCTCTACTCTCCTCGGCAATTGGGATGCTGAAGAAGGCATTTTTCAAATCAATCACTGAGAACCAAGTGGCGGAAGCTGGAATCATAGTTAATAAGGCAGTGATATCAGAAACAACAGGAAATTGTGGCACAACGATTTTATTCACCTCTCTAAGATCGATCACAAACCTGTAAACGGGTGGCTGAGAAGAGTCAGTGCGTTTTAAGACAGGCAAAACAGGGCTATTGCAAACATTACCTCTTGTTTCTTCAATCACATCCTTTTCAATCAAATCATAAATGATCGCTAGCAGTGCCCTTTCACCTTCACTAGAGATCCTATATTGGGGAATACGTGGCATTTTAACATTCGCTTTCAACGTCACAACATATGGTGGTATTTCCAAAAGACCCACGTCATTAGGACCAGTAGCCCACAGAATATCAGGAAGAGATGACAATTCTGCCGGAGGTTTATCCTTCGACAAATACATCAGGGAGACCACTTTCTTACCCAATGTGAGTTGTACTCCCGAAGGAGAACAATACAATGTTGCATACAATCTTTTCAACAGATCCAATCCTAACAAGTTCTCACCACAACCTGTCGTCAGAATAAGGGGTGCTTCGAATTCACAAGGTCCAACAGAAAGAGACATAGGACTAGAAATCGGGTTCCTAACCGAGGCGCCAGAAAAACCTACTGAAATATTCGTCTCGCCAGACAAAGGTGCGCCAGGGAGTTTAGAGTGCATAATAGAACTCTTCGTAGCACCAGTATCCAACAGAAAAGACGCTGACACACCTGATGTAATCACCTCAACATAAGGTCTACTCTGATCTACTGGAACTGAAACAACTCCCTCTCTTTGTCTATGGCTGTCCTAGCAATCATCACCTTCCATATCCTCACCTTCTGCATAGTAGTCATCAGCATAGTACTGAGTCGTCCTACCAGACGCGTTATTCTGCTGATCAAAACTATTCATTACATTTTATGGAGGAAATGGACGCACGTTCTGGGGGAAACCTCCACGTCCTCTACCTCTAGGAGCTTGCTGAACACCTCGACCTCTCACACCAAAAACACCATTCGTGCGCTGTAACAAAACAGGGAAGCTACTCTTAAAATGACCCTCTTCTTTGCAATATGCACACTGATTAGGGCCTACAGGGAAATGCTGTTGAGGATACTCAAACCTTTGCGAGTTCCTCTGAAGCTGCTGAGGTGGCTGATAATCACGCTGGCTACTACGAGGCGGATACGCCTGCTGTAAAAGCACCTTCGTCTTCAACTCTTTAGTCTTCTTCTCTGCTCTTTCCTTCTCATCCTTATCTCTATTTTCATAATACTGTGCAGTAGCCAATATCTGTGCTGATGAGGAAACGGCCTAAGAACTCTCTGAATCCTTCAACTTCTTACACAACTCAGGAAGCAAGTTGTGCACAAACTTATCAACAAACAACCGTTGGCCACCTTCGGTGCTCATGTCTTGACCACTATAGTCAATAAATGTCTCTTCAAACCTGGTAAAGAAATCAGACACATTTTCGTCCTTTTTCTGCTTGCACGCAGACAATTTATCCCAATTTACTCGCATAGCCGGCATTAAAGTCTTCATATAAGTAACAATCTTACCAGGGAGTTCTGCTACTAAAGGCTCAGGTTTAGAACCACCAACTTGTAGCGCATCTGCAGCAGCAATATTAACCCAAGTATCACCTAGCTCTTGAGCATGATCAGTATGACGAATCAAACCCCACAAAGGCTGTGGGACCACATTTCCAAACAACATGTCTATATCAGCTAAATTCATAACACATGAGTCTGCAGTCTGTGATAATTCCTTATAATAACCTGCAGGATTTTTACGGGGGTCAGGTAAGGTCTGTTTAAGAGCCAAGACTTCAGCTCGCTTCCATGGAACATGTACCCAAACACGCTGAAAATGAGGCTGAACAGGTGGATTAGCGGTTAGATCCCCTTCTTTCCAAACTGGGGGGACTTCTCTCATTGGATATTGTCTCACCTTTCTCCTAACGGAAGGATCAGGCTCAAACAACGACTGAGAAGGATCCTCACTTCTAAACGACAACAATGTCGCAACCGCTTTCTCAACATCGGAACCCACTATAGTTCCCTTCGCAAACTCGGACTGTACACGGGACAACTCAGGCGGAGTCTGTCCCAAATCACCATCTTCCCATTCCTCAAGAAAGAAAGTACACATCCTATCAAAAACATATCTCTGCTTCGGTGCTTCCCATTGACGGAAGACATGCATGACAGAATCTACGTCATATCTTAAAGGGCGAGTAACCCATTTATGCGCCATATGACCCAATACCTCCCGCTCTCTAGAATCAGGCAGTTGACTATGCAACTGTTTACGCTCTGAAACAGGGGTCATACTTAATGACCCAAAGAAAGGAGATAAAAGACTGGTAACAGTATCAGTCATTCTCTGTCGAACAGAAGGAGAAGTCGACAGAACAGGAGATAAAGCAGATTGAGAAAAGGTTAATGTAGGAGCAGGAACAGAAGAAACAGCGAGAACAGGTGAAAAAGTCGTAGGAAGTAAAGGCGGAGCAGGTATCAAAGTCGGTGGCAGGCCTTGAGGAGGCTGCACCAAAGGAGTAGGAGCCAACTGAAGAGGAGCTAGCGGCTGTGGAATAACAGGAGGCATAACAACCGGAGGTTGTGCAACTAAATGTTGCGGAGGTGCTGTAGCACTCTGCATATAAGGAGGTGGCGAACTCAACAACTGTGACATTAAAGGATCTTTCTCAAGTTCCCTTGCTGCATCTTGCTGAAGAAGCGGCAAAGCTGGATAACACTTATCAATCACCAGTTTACGTTGCCTATGCAACTGCTCACTCGCTTGTTCCTCTTCGTTATCTTTAAATTGTATAGCAGCCTGCATTACCGAAATACCTTTTTCTCTTTTATTCTTCTTCGCTAATTTAATTTCTCTCTGTTTGGCTTCCTTTCGCCATAGGCGGAAAGAGTCAAACATTGCCGGCCGGGCTTTCTTCTTGAAGAGTCTAACTTCTAGATTATCTAAAATCTCAGTGTCGTAGCTACCATATTGGGGCCACTTTAAAACACCGTCCTTCCTAGTGTAGCGGATCCACACTTCATTATACGTGATAGGACCCACGCCATGTTTTACGTAGAGCTCATATGTTGGAGTTCCAATTGGAGGAACCAGACACGAGTCCTCCAATCGGGAATCCCTATTTCGACCACAACAAAACAAATTTCCAAGTCTGCTAAGACCAGGCATCTTCGCTCTCTAGTCTAGCTTCAAACTTCATGGGAATATCAAGAAACGATAGTCTCGTGAATACACAAGTCCCTCGGCTTTGGTACTTGCAAGTTCCAAATCAAAGATCCCAAGGGGATACCCAAAAACTAAGGACTGGGAGACGCTCCACTCATACTTAACTGAGGTATCGATGACGTCACCAGAAGACTCGTCTATCGTCTCGCTCTACAAATCATCAAAGGCTCCAAGACAGGGCGATAGTCAGGGCAGCAGTCCTTCGTAGCAGTCGGAAAGCGGGGAACCTCGCAGCAAAGACTTTCGGACCACGACGACATACAGGGGTCGATGAAGTGGTTGGCCTTCCTCCAGAATTTTCACACAAAGCTCCTCACGGACCTTAGGCTTGGACCGGTACCGCTGAAATCGCCCCACGTTGGGTGCCAAAATAAGTACCGGGTTATTTAGAACCCAGCGGTGCCAGGGAACACACCCGAAGACTTCGGATTCTCCTGTCTCAGACTACGAAACACAGAAACTTCTTGGTGATGTCAGAGATCAAGTTTGTTGGCTGCAGCCAGTAACAGGTATCCTAGAAGTACAACACGGTGTATGTTCTCAGGAGACTGCTCAATTTTACAAGGCTAGTCATCCCTTTTTATACCAAATATTATAATTCAGGCAAACATTCCTTATTTTACAGTTGGCCATTCACATGTTTTCACGAAAAAACGCAGAATCATGATGACAAGCCCATTTTTCAGTTCGTCCAGCCCACAATCAATTTGGTCAAACCCAACATTCTTCATCAGACAGGTCGATCGAACCCACCATAAAAACGGGCACATCCCCATCGTAAACAGACCATAAAGAAAGGAGCAGAGACAGGTGTGAGCAAGATAAGACATAGCTGTGTGTAATAAAAGGTTTGATGGTGTTCTTCATTCTGATCAGCAATCTTGATCAGCTACTGGGAAAGGAGCTGGCGTAACAACTTTGGCTTCAGGCAAGAGGGTCGCTCGCTCAGGTCATTCAGAAGTCAGCTAAAGTGTACATGTGCTTGGAGACTCGTTCGGCCACTGTCATCGGCATGTGTGAGGGCAACCACAAAATGGCTGCCGTACACAAAATGGAACCCAAGGGTTCAGAACGGAAACTCTGATTTCACGGTGATTTCGTCACTCGAATATGACGAAAATACTTGTACACCTTACACTCGCCATTTTCGGTCTGATGCTACCAAAATCGTCATGATACGATGACTTTTATGAAACGGGCTCAGAATTTCAGTACCTCAGTACCAGATGATTTCGTAGGTTTTTATTCCTACGGAAAGCAAACAGGGGTTTGGGTATCTGGGTTTCATGACCGCCAATGTTAAGGAGGTACCAAAGAGAGTTGACCACTTGTCTCAACTTGTTGTTCATAGTGGAGTGTTTGGTGATACACACCAATCGATCTTGTATTTCCAGATTGCGCTCTTGAAACATGCTGTCCCTGTTGAAATATCTTGCACGTTTGAACGAGTCTCGAATAAATCGGGGGCGGTATCCACGTTGGGCCAGTTTTATTTTAAGGATATCAGATTGTATCAGGAATTCCTTGGTTTCCGTGCAGTTCCTCCGCAAGCGGAGGAACTGACTAAAGGGGATAGAACCCCTTTGACACCGAGGGTGGAAACTCCCGTATTTTTTTTCAGAAATGCTTTACACACTGCCTGTCGGCTTGTACTAAGCTACCAAGGGAGTGAACAGGGTTTATTTTATGATGTGTATCCCCCTTACCCTGACTAGAAGCAAGGGCCCCTATTTGGACAAAGGTACCTGCCTCTGCCAACTAGAGAGTGAGACCCCCATTTCTAACAATCATCAAAAGCCTGAGATTTGTGCCATTATATTGACTGGGCCCCCCCACATCGATTGCTTTTTCTAAGACACTGTATGCTGGGTGGAGGGCTTGGGGGACAAAGCCTTTTGCTAAAGAGATCCAACCCCTTCAACTGGCCCAGAGCACTGAGGCACTACCGAGTGAAGCTGAATGGCCTGAATATGGGAGGCTCTTGGTATAGACTGTGCAGTCCCACAATTGGAGAGGTATAAGTGAGCACCTGAACAATGCCCTGCTTTGCACCCTAACAACGGTCTTATTTTGGCCATCACCTTTCCTATAGGGTCTGGGGAATCCTCCCCACCAGGCCACATATTTAAATGGCTACGGACTCTCCAAGTTATCTCTTTCAATGCTCCAGTTTATCTTTTGGGGATACACCAGGAAGGAACACTAAGGATTCCACTTCGCTTGTGGCTACAAGAACACAAAAAGTTAAAGACATCATGACCACTGAAAAGGGAAAAAAAGAATGCATGCTGAAGGACATACTCATTTAAACCCCAGACCTGAATTGGAAGGCGTCCCATCATCCTTGGGTACAGACCTTGCACCAGATTCTGGAGGACCTGATGCTCTGGTTATTCACTCCTTTATCGAGGCACTATTTATGTGTGATGACCTCCAAACTATAAAAAAAGATCTCTCGAATGATCTCAGGGAGGTCCATTGCGACATGGACAGTCTTGGCGACAGAGTTTCGCCACTTGAAGATTACGAATTAAACCGTGATGAAGAAATTGAACAACTTCAACAAGAAGTCCTTCATCTCCATGACCAACACTTAGACCTACAGGCCCACGCAGAAGATTTGGAGAATAGGTCATGGCGCAATAATATTTGCCTCAGGGGCATACCATCAGATGCTGAAGGATCAGATATTACATCATTCGTGACTGAGCTTTATAGCTCAATACTAGAAGCATCTCCAGGGACTGAAATCAAACTAGATCGCACCCATCGGGTAGGCCCTAAAAAGATCTACTTCAGCACCTCCAGCTGAAATCTTGATATGTGTTCATGAGTTCCAGCTGAAGGAATGCACTCTCCAAGCGGCTGGAGACAAATATCCGATACAGTTTCAGCGACACAATCTGATTCTTTATCAAGACTTCGCAGTATCTACCCTTCACAAATGCAGAGCCTTTTGCCCCGTTACTAGACACCTCAGATGAGCTGGCATATCATATCCATGGGCCCACCCCTTTAGAATAGTCCTTCGATATGATGGAAAACCTCACTAACTTCGTTTGGTGGAAGAGGCATGTTAACTACTAGACATTAAAGACACACATCCGTAGCAATCATGAATAGAACAGCACTATCAAGGAAGCCAGAGAGGTTTCAGAAGGCAGAACACATGATTTTCTCCTACAGAACTGCACCTAGACCATGAAACTTTGGCCGAATATTTACAGGCATTACTGTTGTCACTCTCCAGAGACTCAGCTGGTCCAGAGGCGACATGAAACCAGCGGCACCCTTCCTCCTCTTCTTCTCTTTTTCCGCTTACTCAGCAGGCAGCCCAGGCACGGGGGAGGGAGTACTGGTAACTATACATCCTTCTTTTCCTTCCCATAGGGTGCCCTGGACATTGACACTATTTAAAATGTTTCCAAAATGTTTGTTTGTTTACTTATTGTGTTGTTCATCCTTTTTTAAGGAAATCTACAATTTGTAATCTCATTTTCAAATGGCATCACTTTATGCATGGGCCCTTTCACGATAATCCATGCGCTTTATATATTTGGCCTAACGCTTTCAATAGAGGTGCCTCTGTACCAATTTCTATTCCCCCTACAGTTATGTCAAATGATTTGATGATTCTCAACTTCAATGTCAAGGGTCCAAATAATCCCATAAAAAGATGTGCTCTCCTCTCATACCTTGAACACTATGGGGCCCATATTTGTCTTTATAAAGAAATGCACCCCTCACTAGCGATACTCAAAGCCTTTACCCAACAATACTTTTCATCCAATGCCACTAGAACTGTAGGGGTGGCAATCCTGGTCTCTAACACCTTCTGAGGGAATTTAGGTCCAAAGCAGGCTGAAATTAGAGGTAGACTACTTGCCTACACAGTGACAGTGGGCTCTCATATACCTTTCCCTTAGGGACTATTTATATCCCTAATGAAGGACAAGAACCCTTCCTTCGACGTGCAGAGTAATCAGAGGTGCTCAATACCCCAGATCAATTGATTTTACTGGAAGTGGATTTGATTCTGGTTTTTGATAATGAGCTGGACAGATCGGCCTAGTACAACAGCCATTTTGGAGCCATCTCCCACGAGGTGGTCCTTTGGTTGGGAGACATAGGTCGAACCGACATCTGGTGAACCTTACTCCCACAAACACAGGAATACATATTTTATTCACATGCACACAAAATATCTGCTAGATTGGATTATTTTTTGGGTTCGCCCAAGATTACTTCTATAGCCTAGGCCTCTGAGTCAGAACCTCACTCCTTATCGGATCACGCTGAGGTGACGATTACACTGACCATTCGTTCCCCCATCACAATCCCTCCCCAAAACCTGGAGACTGCGGGAAACCCTGTTACAATGCCCGAGGTTGTTAGGCAAATTACTAAGGTGATAAAGGATATTTTAGCCGTCAATGACACACCAGAAATTTCCATCTTTACCTCATGGGAAACTCTGAAAACTGTAATTAGGGGTGAGCTGGTGGCAATCTCTTCGTCAGACAATAAGACACAAGGATAATTGGTAGTATTTATCCCATCAGGTCCAAGAGCTTGAGCGCATCCATAAACGCACAGGTGCCCCCCCGGATATGGAGACAGAGAGGAGTATACATTGCTTCATCTCCGCCACAATTTACTATATTGGTGGAGACAGATGTGGATGCCTCCTAGCTACTAGACTAAGGGTGAAACGCCAGGCGATGGGAGTCTGAGACAGTGATTGATTCTGGTGGTCAAGAATGGAAAGATGACCTGCACAGTGCAGAAACTTTCCTACGATTTTTATAAAGAACTCTGCCAAGAACAAAACTTGTCCACAGATGGGTCAGCTACATACCTCCAAGAAGCTCAAACTACAAAATTAACATCGAAACAAGCGGCTGGCCTCAACCACCCCATTTGAGTGGAGGAAGTCATATCAATTATAGCCTGACAAAAGCCACTCAAATCCCCAAGTCCAGACGGCTTTTCCACAGTTTTTACGACATTTTGCTTGATCTTAGCTCCCCGCCTCATTAGATTATTTCATGTAATTTGGGTGCCATCCTCAATTTCTTCTTCTACTTTAACGCCATCCATAGTCATTACCCTGAAGCCGGGTAAGGACATTTGCTAGTGTAGCATCCTATAGGCCAATACCCCTTTTGAATGTAGATCTTAAACTCTTTACCAGCATTCTGGCAGCCTGTTTCGGTCAATGTAAAAAACAATAGAGGAGTAACCCCTCGTGGGTAGAGAGAAATATCTCTCTAACAATGAGCCTAAATGCTCTGGTAGGCACATTTTGCCCCAACCTGTTGCTGGATAATGCATATCCTTATAGAAGACCCCTCACTCACCAACCTAGTTGGTGACATGCTTCATCATCGGGGTCCCACCCCATAGGCCGAGTGCCTATAGGGTGTGCTGCGACACCTGATTACAGTGTTCAAGACTATCAAAAACTGTGTTTAAAAAGGGCCAACACTACTCACTTCAAGTATTTTATTCTTGAGTGCTTGAACCCTCGTTAAAATTAAAGTGTGGCACCTTTGCCTAATTAGGTAGGCTTTGGTGTCAAAAGTAGTATTTAAAATATATAAAAATAGCCAAAGTGTGCTATGTGAATGTGAATATACAAAACTATTGTTTAAGAAGGTCTACATGTTTCAACCCATACATGGATTCAAGGGTTTTCGTCAGGACCGTGGTGATTTGAACTGGGTGGTCCGCCCACGCTAAGGAGCGTCCTGCCCTAGTTCAAGAAAGAGACCATAAATAGTGGTCTCGTGAAAAAAAGGTGCGTTTTTCTTTTTTGAAAAAACGCTTTGAAGCGGAACTGTCGCTTCATGGGCACCAGCGTTACCAAGATGACAAGATTCCGTCTCTTGTCGCTTCTGATCGTCAGACCGAAAAAACCTACTTGGTTCTTGCTCGGCGTGCCCCGTAGAGTAAGCCTGTTTAGGTCCCCCTGTTGCCTGGCCTCATCCCTCTTGACCAAGCAGGTTTTGTACCCAATTGTCAGTGTATTGACAATACAAAGAGAGTACTGGCCCTATTGATAAAGCCCAATGCTCACACCAGAAACAAATGCTGTTGGCAATAGACCCCGAAAAAGCATTTGATAGAGTTCACTGGCCGTACCAGGTGGCCACTCTTAAGCATTACAGCCTTGGTTACCGTTTTTGCAAATAGGTCCTCACCAACTATAGTCATCTGACTGCAGTGGTTAGGGTGAATGGGTGCTCCTCAGCTTCATTTTTGATTTGTAGAGGCAAGCGACGGGGGTGTCCACTTTCACCCCTGTTGTTTGCATCATATATGGAACTGATGGCCCAGAGAACATAGGATAATCCCATGATAAAGGGAATCCCCTTTGGGGGAGAGGAGCATGTCATCAGTCTACTTGCGGACGATGTTATAGCGACTTTGGAAGATTCCTCCATTTCGTTACCCACCTTCCTTAATGAACTAGAGACATTTGGATAGGCCGAAGGCATTAAAGTTAATGTACACAAATCCCAAGATCTTAATTTATCACATCAGACGACCAAACAGGAAATCCTACAACGTAACTATTCCATACAATGGATTACAACATCTATCCCCTATCTAGGGATACAACTCACCGACACGGCCCATACAACTGCAACTCTTAAATGTAAAAAAACCTGACCCACCAAGTGAAATTAGATCAATTAGATGGAGACCTTATTGTCTGTCTTGGCTGAGCCACAATACGGCTCTGAAGATGATGATTTTATCTAAGATTTTACTTTTTTTTACAGGTGCTCCAGTGGAGCCCCCTTCTGAAATGAAGTGAATTTTTGCTTCAGGGGTATTGCTTAATTTATATTCCAGAGTCTAGCTCACACTCAGCTTCCTGAGGTTCATGCTCACTCCCAGATTTAAAGGCTCCTGATTGCACCAATGACTCCTGCTCACCATGCATTACCCAAAGCTCCTCACTGTCATTTACTTGTCGCTCCTTTCCCTACTCAAGCACCCAGATGTTTCTTCTCTGGTATATTGATCATCAAAGCTCTGGCTAACCTTAATCCTCTGAAGTTCCTGCTGATCTCCACACCATTAAGACTCCTTCTCAATTCCACATTTCGTGCTTACCTTCTGAACACTGACTTTCTTGGTCTCTCTGAGGTCACCAAGGTTTCTGCCAATCCTTGGGTGGTTGCAAAACTCCCAGCTAAACTTCAAGCATTGATAGTTTTAAATATCTAAGGCGTTCATTTCCCCCCCCTCTTTTTGGTTGTCACACAGAGGCCTCTCAGCATGTGATATATATGGGGGTGTAAGACAGCTCAGTACTTGATGACTTCTATGTTGCGAGAAGAAACATGATTTGAATCTGCTTGACATGCTATAGGATATCACTCCAACTGGAGTCTTTAATTTCATTTTCTATATGTTATCTGTACCCTTGCTCACCTTTGCTGAACCACACACACAAACAGTCTTTCTCTTCTTTTGCTGGCACTCATCCCTCTCTCCCCTTTCTTTATTCCCTCATTTCACCTCCACTCTCCTATTCTCACCCAGTGCATCGATTGGATTTTCTGTTTTTCTCTGAATTGCCTGCTATAGTACCAACTTTTCATTCTGACTCTCTTCCTCAACCTTGCTCTAATTCATTTTACTCTCTCCCTTCACCACTCTCCCTTCGACTCTTCCCTCTCCCTCATTTTCAATCTTTTTTCTTGTCTTTCTCCCCTTCTTCTTTCCGTTCCCCATTTACCTCACCCCGATCTCGTCCCATCTTTCTTCTTCTGTCCATAAATCTACCCTCTCTCTCACGCCTCTGCTTGCCATGTACACCTTCTTTCATTCTTTTTCTAACTCAAATGTCTTTATTTCCCACCTCTCAGTATCTGTCTCCACTTTGAGTTTTATTTCAGTTCTATTTTCTATTTTGCAAATTACTCCTTTCTTCTGCTGTGCTGTTCTGTGTCACTTACACTCATTTTCATTCATACCTTGAACTCCAATGTGCCCTGTATTACACCTCTTGCCATTGTCTGTTGTGTTCTATTTATTGGATTGTTGCTGTCAGTAGCTAACTGTTTTAGCAAACCTCATTATTTGCAGAGCACCACCATTCTCCATAGAAATACAATGGATTTTGGTTCTTGTAAGTGCTTTGAGTTCTGCAGTCTTCCAAAGGTGATTCGGGAAGTGGCAGGACCTTGTGATAAACTCTGGTATTAGATAGACCCAGAGCCTTATTTCGAGTTGGGTGGTAATGGAAAAGCCACCTATTTCTGGAGGAGCATTAAACCCAGAGGAGAATCAACTGGTGTTTCCAATACCATACCATATTTTTTGAGGAAACACCATTGATGGGTTCTGCTGAAGATTCAGTACTCCCTATAGGTGTCCGCCAGATACTAAATCAAGCCATAGACTACTGAACCATTGGAGAACTAAGGAGTGTATGAGGCACCAATCCACCTGTTCCTTATTCATACTGACCAGGACATTTCGGACACCCTCATCTCAATCCATGCTTTGTTTCATCATCCACTGTTCACCCTTTCTCTCCCTTTGCCGCCTACTTTCTCTTCCCTTTTGTTTCCCATCCTTCACTCTCTCTTTATACCAGGCTATCAATCAATCCTGCTTTCCACCCAATCTTTCCTCTCCCCCTCTGTTTGTCCCTCTGTCCCTCTTCCTGTCTCTCATTTCCATTTGCCTCTTTCTCTCTCCCTCTCCCTCTCCATTTCTTTTTCCTCTTTCTCTCTCCCTCTCCCTTCCTTTTTCCTCTCTCCTTTCCCCCCAGGATGGAGGGTGGATGAGTTGTTTTATTATTACGATGACCCTGGCGAAAAAGGTGATATCTTTTTATTTGTTTCTATGTTGATTATTTTTTTTACATTGCAAAGTTATTTAAAACTTTTGTGATTGTTGGTGTTTTTTTCACTCATTCCATTGCCCAGTATTTGAATGAAACTCCCAAACTCAGTCAGAGAAAATTGGCAGCAGGCACCTGCAGCTTCTCTATCTGATTGGTGTGACCTGCCGTGGGGGACAAAGGCCTCGTCCCCACACAGAAGACTTGTTAATTGCACTTCTCAAAGACGCACTTCCCTCAAAGGCTCACTGACACCTTCTGAACCCCGGGTTTGAAGGAGGCGCACCACATGATGTGCCTCCTCGGGCCGCTCAATTGTCATTCTGCAAATAACAATTAATGGGCCTAATATGTTGCTTGCTCAGACTACCTCTCACCTGAAGATACAGCTCTATTGGAAAAATACCCCCAGGTATATGGAGTTGCTTGACCTACAGATGAAAAAAATCGGCCCACAATCTGGCTTCGGCCACAGGCCCCTCAGGCACCAACCGATTGCCCACCCTGCCAATCCGACCCTGTCAAAGGGGGTTCAGTTATTTCCCTATCTCGACAACTTGATTGATGGTTCTTCTTTTTTTGAAGGTGCAGTCCAATGTGAGGATGGTGTCCTCCTGTCTGAAAGATCTGGGAGTTATTGTGAACTATCAAAAGTCCAGTCTCCTTCCGTAACAAGTGAAAACTGTTATAGGGGCACTGAACGATATGCAGAAGGGTCAGGTGTTCATGCCAGAGAAGAGGGAGCAAACTCTCCAGAGCAAGCTGTTGTAGTTAATGTCACTACCTGATGCAACAGTCAGACAATGGCGGGTGGTTCAGGCACTACAACTGGGGTGCCTTGTGCTTGGCATCCTTTGACTAGTCATCCATCATCTTCTGGACAGCTGGATGCCAGTCTTTAAGCAGTTCAAGACTTTTATTCCAATGTCACTTGCAATGCTGGCCGGACACAAGAAACCTAGAAAAAGGATTCAATGTTCATATTCCAGACTCACAAGTATTTTCTTCTCAGATACAAACATGTGGATTTGGGGTGCTACCTTCGAAGGCCCCGTAGTAAAGAGACAATGGTCAGATGCAGAGAAGTTAATGAGTCAAGGTCCTCAACTGGAAAGAGAGAAACACAGTTTGTTGGAGTCTGCAAAGCTTTGCCCCTTGGTTGGAGAAGTCTACTGTGTTGGTGTGGCTAGACAATCAGATAGAAAAGGCTTATCTCAACAGGCAGCTGGCACAAAGAACAGTGATTTGGTGAGAGTGTCCATGGATATTTGATCCTGAGCAGATAGTCACCTTCTAGACCTATGGACAGTGCATCCTTCCGGGAGAGAGAATGGGTGGGTGGACAGGTTGAGCCGCAATATCCCTATTTCCATCTCTTACCACTTGAGTGTGGAGGCTTTTCAGGGGATAACCAATAGCTTCGTGAAACAGTGGTCGGATCTGTTTGCCTCCCGAAACTAAGCTCTTCTCCCTAGGCTTTGCTCAGATAGTTGGCATTTGGGGGTATGGGAAGTGAATGCAATTTTGGTGAGGTGGTCCGAGGACCTTTTGTTTGCATTTCCTCCAATTCAGTTGTTGACAAGAGTGTTGAAGAAGTTCGCAACAAACAAGTTCAATTGCTTCTAATAGCACCCTATTCTCCAAGAAGGACTTGGTTTACATAATTGAATCAGTTGGTTCCGGGTTAGTACTTTCATCTTCCCCTTCAACCTCTACTATAGCAGTCACTAATGGTATCTTGGGCACAGTTGTTGAGGGAAATTCTCATGGTTTGGAAGTTGAACAGTAGGTGGTACAAGCTTAATCTGTTCGAAGGAAGTAACAACTGGCATTCAGAAGTGTAGGAAGTCAACTACATTCGCCCTCTATGCAAGGCTGTTAGAAATTGGGTCTCTAGTTGGCAGAGATATGTACCCTGTCCAAGTAGTTACTGCAATTCTAGTCAGGGTAAGTCAGTCACACACTTAAATCAGTCCGTGCTCACTCTCTGGTAGCTTGGCACAGAGAAGTCAGGCTTAACATAAGAGGCAATGGGTAAAGTAGTTGTGCATACATGGATACTGTAACACAGTGAAACCACCACACAAAAGACTCCACAACGAGGTATGAAAATAGTATCTCTTTTACTCTTCAGAACAAGATAAAAACATTAAGAATCCAATTAAAGCATTCCAAGTACAAATACTTCAAGAATGTACAAATCCGAAAAAGCCTTTGCAATTTCACTAAGTTCTTTACTGTTACACTGGGGAAATGACAGAGATCCTTTGCAGTAGATTGGGAACAGACTTTCTCCTTGGTTCAGCACTTAGCAATTCTTCCAAAGTGATTACAGTTAAAATGCAATGTCATGTTTGCGGGAGACTGATCTACTCTCTCCATTCGGGGCCACCCGTGAGAGCACTGGAGGGCAGCAGGGACCCCGTAAGTCTCAGAGTGCAGAGTATCTTTCATGGGGCTTTGCAGCTGTGCCGTCGGCCTCGTAATCGGCACCTGTGCTGCTGGAGTCCCCCCTTGCAGGATTGGATGCTGTTATTGGAGTCACAGAGGGCAGACACCCATCTTTCCTTGATGTGTGCAGGGTGCCTTGGGTTACACTGGACTGCCTTCTGGCACTGTAGGCTCAGCAAAGCTGACAAACACCATGTTCTGCGCTCAAACGGGCAGACATGGCAGTTCTTTATCGGTGCACCGCACTGAAGCATGTGGATGTCCAAAAGCGGCTGCCAACACTCTGCAGGACATAGGACTGGTTGAGGGCAGGTCAGGCAGAGTCAGATTCTGGATTAGCAGAGCATAGCAGCGTTCTTTTGTGCTAATGAAATCTTTGATGCCCTGGGAATTCCTGAACAGGGGGCAAGTCAACAAGCCCACGGAGTTACTTAGGTTGCAAAAGGTTGTAGAGAACAGGTCTGGTCCTTCTCACTGCCCAGGTCAGAGGTAGTGGACCAGCAGTTGAGCAGGTAGCAAAGTGGCAGTCCCTCCCTTAGTCCAGCAATAAGAAGGCAGCAGGTCAACACAGCAAAACAGTTAGCAATGTGGCAGTCCCTCCTGCAGCACAGCTCCTCTTCTTGGCAGAGTCTCCTTAGGACCCCAAAGTGAACTAGTGAGAGGGGGGTCATAGACCCAATACTTTTACCCAAATGTGTCCTTGAAGTGGAGGTGAATGCAAAGCAAAGCCTTTGTGGTTCACAAGTCTCCTTTCAGCCCAGCTCAGTCTGCCAATCTATATGTGGGGGATAAAACAGTGTTTTGTGTGAGTCCAGGCCACTACTTATTCATGTGTGCATTTAAACTATTCCTCTTGCTCTCCCTCTTTCACAGGAGACCCATAAGTATGCAGATGCAGGTGAGTGTCCTGTACTTGTGGCTGTCTAGAGAGAATGGACAAAGTGTAGCTGTCACCCCACCCCAGACGTGTATTAGAGACAGGCTGCAAGGCACACAAGAGAGCTAAGAGGAGTGAAATGTTCTCTTTATAAAAGTGGCATTTCTAGAATAGTAATTCCAGATCCAACTTTACCACTAAAGAGGATTTGTCATTACCAATCCAATGATATCAAATATAAAGCAGCTACTCCTCTGTAATCAGGATTACTCTACAAAAAGATATTTATTGAATTCTCAGTGTTAACCTATGAGAGGAGCAGACATCACAAGTAGTGAAAATGAACTTGGGTGGTTGTCACTACCAGCACATGTAAAACAGAAAGGAACATGTCCTACCTTTTACTTGCCCTAAGTCCACCTAGGGCCTACCTAAGGGGGTGAATGATATATAATAAAAGAAGAGTTTAAAGCTTAGCAAGTGGTTGGAAATGCCAAGTTGAGGTGGCAGTAAAGAGAGCCCATAGGGCCTGCAGTGGAAGGCCAGAGCCAGCTTTGAAAGGCTACTTCTGTGGGTGGCACAATCAGTGCTTCAGGCCCATTGGTAGCATTTGATTTACACCCTGGGTATACAATCTACCAGTTAACTAGGGACTTATAAGTGAACACAATATACCAATGTTATGTTAAGCAAGGATTTATAGAGCGCACAGCTACTCAACAGAGTGTCCCGGGGCGAGAAGGACAGGAGAGACGGGAGACCTATAAAACTCCGGAGGGGTCCTGTTCATTAAGGTAATTGTTGGAACATCCAGGTTTTCAGATGTTTCCTGAAGGCCAGCAGGGTCATGGCCTGCCTGAGTGGTAATGGCAGGAAGTCCCACGCACGGGCAACTTGCACTTGAAATGAGCGACCACCACAACGGGCATCACAATCAGATGTTGTTGTGCTGATCTAAGTGATCTGCGCGGAGTATAATGTAGGACTCTTTTGCGGATGTAGTGGGCCCCCAGCCATGTAGTACCTTAAAAGCAAGAATTGGGGCTTTAAAGAGAATTCTGGACCGAACAGGCAGTCAGTGTAGTTTCTTCAGATGGTGAGAAATCCGTTCTCTCGGCCCTAGCTTAAGGAGTGCTTTGGCGGCGGAATTCTGAACAATTTGAATTCTGGTCAGTAAGAACTCTGGCAGGCCCAGATAAAGGACATTTACATAATCCAGTCTGGAAGTAACAAGGGCCTGTACCACCGTCTTCCTGTGTAGAGTCGACAACAGGTAGAGAAATTTTCTGAGCATTTTCAGAAGTTCAAAACACGTGCTAGCCACTGTCTGAACTTGAGTTTTCATGGATAGCATATCATCCATCTTTACTCCTAAGTTTTTGACAGTATTAACCGCCGTCTGGGGGGGCGACATTTTCTTGCCACCATTGTTTCCAGACGTCCAGAGGAGGGGTACCAAAGAAGATAATTTCTGACTTCTAGTTGTTGCATTTAAACTGGTTAAGTTGAAACCAAGCGAGCACTTCTGTCAGACAATTTCTGATCTTCTTTCCGTTACAATCTTCCCCTTCCTACAAGTAAACAACAACTGAGTGTCGTCCGCGTAGGATATAATCGTCGCCACCCCAGCTTCCGCTAGACTGGCCAGGGGGCACATGTGCAGATTGAATAGTACTGGGCTCAAGATGGAGCCCTGAGGAACTCCCACATTCAAGGGAGGGATACTAGCTGCGAAAGGAGGGGACCAGACCTCCTATTTTCTATCCTTTAAAAAGGAAGAAAACCATTTCAACACTGTGCCGCCTAAGCCGCACTCCTGCAATCTCTGCAGTAGGCGATTGTGGGGCACGGTGTCGAAAGCTGCAGAGAGGTCAAAAGAATCAATACAGCTTTTCCTCCATTATCAAGGGTCTCTGTGATGGTTTCAGAGACCTCAAGCAGGGCCGTCTCTATACTAAAGTTAGGACGAAAACCTGACTGGCTTGAATGAAGGAGGTTATTTACTTCAGCAAAGTTGGTGTTCACCATGTGTACATATTTTTATATCATTTTTGCAAAAAACATGAGAAGAGAAATAGGTCTATAGTTGGATAGGATTGTTTGATCGGCAGGAAGCTTTTTCAGCAAAGGAATTGCTTTCGCACTCTTCCAATTCGCGGGAAACTGGCAATTGCAGAGAGACTGGTTCAAGATACTATTGACTGTAGAGGGTTCGAAAATCGGTGAAGACCGGGGGGAGGAGCCAAGATGGCGGGCTGAGCACCGCCGAGTGAGGACGTGTATGTGTGGGGCTGCATCGGTATCTCATTACGCTTGCCTTAATGAGTAAAGTTTACGCTTTTTAACCTAAATCAAGACGAAGGAAAAGAAAGCTTAAGGCGCCCATGTACTCGCTGTAAAAATCGGCAAGCGACTGGCCGGAGATCAGTGCTTTCGGCGGGGGCTGATGCGCTCGGCGTTTGGAGGAAGGGAGAAAGCGAAAGAAACGAAGCGCTCGCATACCTGAACCCATCTAACGAGAGGAACGGCTGGAGTCCGGTTGAAGACCGGATCTTGACGGGGGCCGATGCTCTGGAAACTGTTGCAGCAGGGAGGCAGGAAATTGCTTTACTCCTGGATTCACGTAGCGAGCTTCACTCGCTTACCGCCGCTCTCTAACCTCACGGTCGGCTGGGCGTTCCCAGCCCCGACTCAGCAAAGTGCACACCTGAGGTCTTTCCTGGTAACACGGCCAAGGCAGCTGAAACTGACAGAAACAGTGGAAACAGTGGAAACGACTACGGCACAGGAACTAATCTCAATGCGCCAGACTAGATCCAAGAAGACTGCTCCGACAGTGAAAAAAGCACTCTCAGGTACTATGACTGCGGTGGCTGCAGGGGTAACGGTGGTGGGGGATAAAAATGAGATTAATAACTCTGTTAAATTCAAACAGCACCCAGAACATTTAAAACCTGTGGATACAAAGGGAGGTACTAGTGTCAGTAATGAAGTCAATGTGGATTCAGATGTAATAGAGTTACAATTGACAGACAAACAAAAGAGGAGTAGCAACGACAAAGGTGAAAAAAACAGGGATAAATCCAATGGGATATTGGTTGAAAAAGAACTTGCTGTACCTAGTGCGCCCACAGTGCTATATAACAAAAACGGAGAGACTCTGTCAGGAAAAACTATTCCACAGGCAATTAAAGATAATGGGCTTGCTACTGAGACACAAGGAGGCAAGAAAGGGTCAGATAAACTTCCCATGGATAAAGGGCCTACATGTTTAGCATTGAAGGGAGCCAGTGAGATAAAGCTGGTTAAGACAAATGAAAATGGTAAAAATATGGAGGTTGCAGCAGAGAGTGACTTAATAAATAGCCCACTGCACACAGTACAGGACCAAGCAGGAGGCTCTGTACACCTTAAGGTTAATAACATGGCACCAGCACTGACTGACAAGATCAACTCAAAGGAGAAAGAGAAAGAGAAGGTGAATGAGGGGGTGATTGAATCTGAGGCTAAATCAGATGAAGATTCAAATGTTGACTACGAGGAGTTAACAGAACCTGAAGAAGAAGGGCATAATGAGGCCTCCAAAGTAATAGTTAACAAAAAACTGCTATTGAGGAAAACCAAGAGAAAGGTCAAGACTAAACAAAAAATCCTCCTACTAAAAACAACAGGGAAAGAAATGGCAGAAAGCAAAAAAACTCGGTTAATAGACGACAGCCCTCTGAGAAGATGGATGGAGGCGAAAGGTGGGGTTAAGAACATGGCCCTAAGACTTTCAGGGGCAAGCCCTGATGAGTTGAAAAATCAACTTAGTAAAATACAAGAAGATAACCTAAGTAATGACTTAAGCTTAAAACTGAACAAGCCTATGGATCTATCAACTGACCCTAGCTCGAGTGCATTTCCCCTAAACCAAGAGGTATTTGGCAACATGGCTATAATCTCGGAGGAAGGAAATGGGGACTTAAGTACTGAGATTTACTCAGGGATTTCTAGAGCTTCACTTAATGTTATTTCAGATACCCTGCTGTCTCATACCATACTAAACGATGCTGAGAAATCCAGTGAGGAGCAAGACTCTGAACCCTCAATTCTGAATTCTGAAACGGTGAATGAAACTATAGTATCCAGTTTGAGGAAAACTCCAACTCAGCTAGAACATAACTTTAGTGCTAAACCAAGAGAAAATGCGGAACATGATTCTTTGGTTGATGTGTCCGACGAGACAAATTTTGGAGGAACAGTACCTGATCCATCTACTGCACAAACTAGTAAATCCGCGCTACAGAGCGCTTCTGACACTTCAGATCCTATACCTCCGAAAGCTATCTCAATGGAGGCAATTATGCAGATTCTGATAGAACAGAGAGTAGAGATGCAACAACAATACTCTCAACTAAGAGAAGACAATACTAAAATACAAGGAACTATGATGGAGATATGCCAGAATTTAGGAGGAGTAACAAAAGAAATAGAAGACATTAAATCACGAATAGTAGAGGTGGAGGAAGATGTGAACCAAACTACATCAATTGTCAGACAAAATACTTCAAGAGTGTCCCTTCTGGAAACCAAAGTGGAAGACTTGGAAAATAGGGCCCGGAGACAGAACCTTAGACTTTTTGGAATACCTGAAGGAATTGAGGGGTCAGATCCGAGAGCCTTTATGGTTAAACTTTTTCAAAGGGCCTTCCTCGACCTCGCGGATTGGGACTGGGACTCCCAACTCCAGAGAGTACATAGACTTCCGCTAGTCCAAAGAAACACTAATAGCAAATTTCCGCGACCCTTTTTGATTTATTTTGGTAACTTTCTTTTGAGACAAGCTGTAGCATTAAAAGCAAAACCTAATAACCCTGTTACTGTTGATAACTTCACTTTTTTTGTGAAGTCAGACTTAACTAAGGCCACTATGGATAAACGGTGGGAACTTCGGAAGCTGATCGATGCCTTTAAAAATGTAGGATGTTTGGCCTATCTTCAAGAGCCTGCTCGCCTTAAAGTTATTCGGGAAGGGCAAGTGGTCTTCCTCACCGATCCTCTATCTGCGGAACAATGTCTGGAAAAATTCTCCCGGGACAATGAAAGAAGAAACCAAAAAGAAAAAGAAAATTAGTGCTGCACTCGTTTGTAAAATTCTAAAGAGACAGGCTTATATATAGTGATATGTTTACATATGTTTATACTTTTTCTCCCGTTTTTTTTTTTTTTCACTTTTTCTCTCTTTTTTTTCTTTTTTTTTCTCTTTTTCTTCTTGATTTAGGTGGACTTTTTGGGTTTGAATTGAAATGAATATAGACACAATAAGATACAATTAGGCATGAATTAAATATGGTTAGAGCAGCCACTCATACATGTTTCTTCACTGCGCTGCCACGCTAGCGGCAGCAACGCTAGAGGGGAGCTCCCCCCCAAGAAACGGGTTGCAGCAAGGGAGGGGGTGGGGTTGCCACAAGGGCAGGGGTGGCAACGGGTGTCGTGGGTGGGGGGTGGGGATAAAAGTAAAAAATATGATTGTAAGATTTGATGATTTATTTGTGCTTAGGAAACGTAGAAACGAAAAGGTAACGAAGGCAAAACATATTGAGGAAAAGGAGAACAACATATTTATGATCAGTATCAAATAAATGCTTAAGCTAAGAATTCTATGTTGGAACGTAGCTGGCCTAAACAGTAAAAGCAAAAGAAAATTAGTACAGGAAGAGATCAAATTGTATAACCCTAATATAGTGCTGTTGACTGAAACTCATATAAAATATCAAGACAGAAAGGTGTTAACCCAACTAGGCTATGAATTGGTTGTTTGTACTTCTTTAAATGAGACCATAAGGGGGGTCGCTATTTTAAAACAAAAAACACTCCCATTAGAGATAATTAAAACTGCCTCTGATATTAGAGGCAGATGGGTAATAGCACAGATGCAAGGAGTGAAGGCTAAGCTGGTACTTTGTGTGGTATATGGCCCAAATATTGATAAGCCTAAAATTTATGAAGACCTAAGTTTAGAACTATTAGAGTGGGAAGGGGAAACTATGATTGCTGGAGATTTTAACTGTGTTATGAACTATAAAATAGACTCTACGGGGCCAATGAACTTTAAAAGAATGTATAAAGTAAGAGCTGCAATTTTAGAGCTTGCAAGATTAAACAACATTAGAGATTTATGGCGGTCCAAACACCCTAGGGTGCCCGGTTTTACTCACTATTCCGCCCCGCACAGGTCATGCTCTAGGATTGACATGGTATGGGCCTCGCAACAAATCTTAGAAAACTGTGCGATTGAAATCTGTCCCAAAGTCACATCGGATCATAACCCTCTTCTTTTGGATGTTAATATTGAAAATCAGAATGTAAAACTACGAAAGTTCACTTTTCCTAGACATTTACTAGTTGACCAAACATTCATTTCACTAATTAAAAAACACATACAAGAGTTTATTGAGTTAAATGTTGATACAGCTAGTATCAATACGTTATGGGATGCTTGTAAGTGTAGCATTAGAGGGTGTGTCCAGCAATATGTATACAGGCTCAATGCAGAAAATTATAAAAAGAATAAAGATATGACATCTAAATTGTTGGACCTGGAAGCACAATTGGCTGAAGCGACTTTGCAATCAAAAAGTGATATTGAGGTGCTTAGAGCACAATTCGTGGAAATGCAAGCTGGACTCAGAAAAGTGTTGAGAGAAAGATATGCAACTAGACTACATAAATACAAGTTAGATCAGTATGAAGGTGGGGACTGTATCGGAAAAATATTGGCTTTTAAAACTGCAGATAGAAAAGCAAAAACTAGAATAAAAGAAATAATTGGATCAGATTCAGTGATATATGGACAAGAGGATCAAATATTAAATCAATTTGTAAAATTTTATCAACATTTATATACCCCTGAGGAGCCATTGAATGAAGCAGAGGTTGTAAAATATTTAGCTCAATACTTAGGACCATCGCGAGCATTAAAACACGAAGTAATTCAGCAACTAAACACTGATATTACTACTGAGGAGATTAAATTGGCTATCGACCATTTACCATTAGGTAAGGCGGTTGGTGAGGATTGCTTACCAGGGGAACTTTATAAACTGTGTTATCAAGAGCTGGCTCCATTATTACAAAAAGTCATTAACTCAATTATTATCTCTAAACAATCACCATCTTCATGGAAACTTGCTAAAATCATATTTTTTCTGAAGAAGGGAAAACCGGAAAAAGAGTGTGGTTCATATCGGCCCATATCTCTACTCAACTCTGATGTGAAAATTTTTGCAAAAATTTTAGCTAATCGGTTAGCGCCCCATATGCCGGATATTGTCAATCCCCAGCAACATGGCTTTGTGATTGGTAGAGATACTACATTGCATGTTAATACTTCCATAACTGCTTTGGATGTAGCTGAAACTACTAACACCCCACTCGGTATGATAATGTTAGATGCTGAAAAAGCATTTGACCGAGTGGGGTGGGAATATCTGTGGACAGTATTAATTAAAATGGGCATAAATGGTTCTTATTTAGATTGGGTTAAATCTCTCTATGATGACCCACGGGCCGTGATCAGCTATGGAGGTATAGACTCTGACAACTTCAAGATTGCAAGAGGTACAAGACAGGGATGCCCTCTTTCCCCATTATTATTTGCTTTATCCCTAGAACCTTTTCTAAATGCTTTAAATGATCAAATCAATATAATTCCAGCTCAACATGGGGATATAACCCTTAAATTAACTGCCTTTGCGGATGATATCGCAATATATACACCGGATGTTTGTAAAGCTATGCCCGCAATTATAGAAGAAGCACATAAGTATGGGAAAATCTCCGGGTATAAATTAAATGTTAACAAAACCCAAATTATACTTAACTACACTCCGGTTACATGTAACTACAAAACCTGTAAAGAAGCCGTATACCTAGGTATTAAGCTTACTGCTAAAGTGGAGAAAATTGTGGAATTAAACTATGGGTTATTCCTCAAAGAAACGGCTGCGAGTTTTAAAAAATGGCACAAGATACCTTTGAGTTTGTTAGGGAGATTGAACTTGATAAAGATGAAAATCTTACCCAAATTACTTTATTTGTGCAGAGCTATACCGCTTCAACCAAATAAGCTTTTTTTTAGAAAATTAGATGGCATTTGTAGCAGCTTTATCTGGGGGTATAAAAAAGCTCGAAGGGCGGTAACATTTTTGACACTCCCAATCTCTAAAGGGGGTCTTACCTTACCGGATTTTAATCGTTATTTTTTAGCTACTTTTCTTTTACGCACTAGGAGCCTATTAAAAAATACTCCCTCTTTATTTTTTCATCAATACATGTTGGGGGCAGACGCTAACCAATTTCTACTACGGGTCCATGATCCAAATTACTTCAAAAGAGTAAAGTTCAAGACCGCAAAACATGCCATACGAATTTGGGATAAAATTCTGTACATTAGTAATAACTCATTTTACAATACTGAACTTAGATTATGGAACAATCCGGGTCTTCCCGACATATTTTCGGACGGTTTGGGTAATCGATGGATTAGACAGGATATAAGTACATTAGGAGATCTTTATTGCACCACTGGGTTGAGAGACTTCGAGAATTTAAAAATTACAAATGGGCTTACGGATGACATGCATTTTAAATACAGACAATTAAGAGATTATTTCTGTAATAAACTGAAAATAACGGAAGTTAAACAATCTGATATTATTGAAGGTATTTACTCAGAAAAAACTAAAGCATTAATCAGGTTGGGATATCAATGGCTTATTAAGGAGAAGGGCGAAAACACATCTCAAATCGCAGCCAAATGGTCTCGTAGATTAAATCAAAACATAAATTCAGCACAGATTGGAAATGCCCTAACTCATTTAAGTGAAATAGTTCACTCGTCTAAGTTGAAAATGCAGCTATATAGGACAATCACGGAATTGTATTACACGCCGCAAAGAATATCCAGATGGGCACATGGTAACTCGTTGACAGAGAAATCTAGGTGTGCTAAATGTAACACTGTTGCGGCAGGAATTGAGCACATGCTATTCTCATGTCCTGCACTCTCCAATTTCTGGAATCGCATATCCTACCATCTTCAATTTAATCAGATAAACTCATCGGATCTTACGGTACAAATGGTATTACTAGACATCCAAGACAAGAACTATCCCAATAAGGATCTCTTAACGATTTTGCTAGCATGTGCTAGATTAACAATAGCTAGAGTCTGGATTTCTAAAGAACCCCCTAATGTTGCAGATTGGTTAGCTTTGGTTTATGAAATTAGAACTATGGAATTTGCTTTAGCTAAACTTAGGGGCCCTAAAGCTCTTCTGAGAAAAGAAAAGATATGGAAGCACTACTTTGAAGGCCAAGATGCATGATTTAGTTTAGTTTTATTTATTCGCTCTAGTAGTTTATTATTGTAATAGTAGAGCTAATGTGAAATATAGGTTTATTTATTAATTATACGTTGTTGCTATTCCTCAAATTTTGCTGCTGCTCATACTAATTGTAGTTGTATGTTAAATATAGAACTGAATTGTAATGAATCATATCATTTCTTGCAATCAATAAAAATGTTTAAAAAAAAAAAAAAAAAGGATTAAGTATTTCTGCCATTGAGGTCAGAAATTTTGCGGGGCAAAGGTCCGAGGGGGAGCCCGACCTCAGGCCCTTCCTTATTATTAATTAATTTTCTAAGGAAATAGGGGGAAAACAAGAGAGGGAGGCATTTTCTGTCTGAATTTGACAGCAGAGCAGGGGAATCCTTGGTCTCTACCCCACCAGGTGTTCTAAAGGAGGATTGGATGGATATTATTTTCGTATAGAAAAAGTTTGCTAACTGTTTAATCCGATCTGAGGAGAAAGAAGGATGGTTAGACACAGCATTAGGTGAAGAGAAGCTTTTCACAATACTGAAAAGTTCTATACTTTTATTCTCAGAGGATTCAATTTTGTGTGCAAAGAATATTTTCTTTTCCTCCTGAATCCTCTTGTGGTAGGCTCTTATGGACTTTTTATACTTTCCTTTGTTTTCCTCACTAAAATCTTTCCTCCATGCTCTTTCCAAACGTTTGCAGTCCTTTAGAGGTGATGCCTTGCTTAACCCAATTTTCGAGGGATTCTGCATCCCTCTCTATGTTACCGCACAGCAAAATTGGGTGCCTGGCCAGTTCATTTTTAAAAGCTTCTGACGTGATTCTATGCAAAGTCCTATGTGTAAAAGTTGCCTGCCTCATCTGGGTGTTCTGGGATTTAAATAATTTCGGTAGCTTAAAATCAATTAAAAAATGGTCAGACCAAGGTAAAGGCAAGGGTGCATCAGTTTGAATAGAAATATTCGCAAAGATTTGATTGAGGGTATGGCCCTTGGTGTGCGTATGGGCAAGGACATACGGGAAAAGATTAAGGGCTTCCATGGATTCCAATAAAGAGATCGTATCGGCCATCTCCTGATTGTCCATGTGGATGTTAAAGTCCCCCAAAACAAGAAAATGTTTGAATCTGGGGGCCAGTGATGAGAAGGCATCACTGAAAGAATTCAAAAATGTCCCTGCATAGCCCGGGGGTCTATAAATTAGAACTCTGGCTAAACAACGATGGGGGGAGAGTGTACACTGGAAGCTGAGACACTCTGCCCCCTCAATATCTTCCATGAGAATGGAGGAAATAGGGAGGTCCGTCTTACTGTTAATTGTAATTCCACCCCCTTTGCCACCTACACAGTCTTTCCTCAGAATAGAGTAACCTGGGGGAATGGCCACAGCTATTGTCGAGTTAGAATTTTCGGTGAGGCACATTTCGATCAGAAACAACAAATCTGGCTCTTTCTCCAGTAACAAGTCATGGATATGTAAATCATGTTTGTTCAAGGAACGACAATTTAGTAGGAGGGCACTAACATTATCTTGTCTTTTTGTTGCCACATCCGGACTATAAGGAAGACTAGTAACTAATTCACCCTCCGAGCAACCATTAGAAGCACACCAGTTACAATATTTACAACTCGGAATAAAAACGTGTTTAAGTTGAACAATGGGATACCTGCAGTTTATTGTGTTCCTAATTTCCATGAGGCCTCTCTGCTGTAAGATAAAGTCTTCCTGAATGAACATGTAATACCGGCAGAATGGACTGTGCCTGGTGCCTCCGGGACGCTGACGGGCGCAGACGGGCTTGCCTTTGGCGCACCATTGGTGCACCACCAGCGCACCAGCTGCACGAGCCCGCTGCGTGGACGCCGCATCCAGTGCTTTGTAGAGGCAGGCCCAAAAAGACCAGAATGCTGACCAGAGAAGGCGGGTCCGCTCTAACAGGCGGGCACCGCGGCCATGCGTTACAAGTATTAAAAATTAGTTAAAAAGAACAATACATTATTAAAAACTAAAGTGCACTAGTTAAAAACGAAAAGTAATTAAACAACTCTTTTCTGAGGCTAAAGTGCAGGTGCAAAGTACTCAAAATTGCTGGCACACACGCTCCTGGCAGAGAGCTAGATATATAAACAATTGTCATCACAATTTAGATAAGAACACATACACTTTAGCACTGGTCAGCAGTGGCAAAGTGCACAGCGTCCTCAAGCCAGCAAAAACAAAGTCAAAAACAGGAGGTCAGAAAGCAAAAAGTCAAGGGAAACTACACCAAAAGATGCCAGGCCTAACAGAGCCATTGGAGTAATTTGCTAACTGTTGTCAGAAAAATAGACTTGATCCTATATCAATTCCTTATTTTGGATTTTTGGAGAGGTGGTTTTGTTTTGTGGGTATCTCCATCAACATTAGCTGCTCAATGGGCAGCAATTAAAGGCCAGCAGGTACTATTGCTCAGATTTTGCCTCTGGGGGCAAGTTGTTGAAGAAGTTTAGATTATAAAAGCCAGTGGTTTATTCTTCCTCGGAGACATTTGGAGGCAGCAAATAAGCTATCAGCTGAGGTACCCTTTTTACTAGCGATTCCTTCAGCCTGGAGGCTGGAGGAGCTGGGAGCATTAGTGATTCATTATCCAGGCTACCACCTGTCCCTCATCCCTGGTGGCCAGTGGTAGGCCGTAGGTTTGCTTTTGTGGCATTTTGTATTGTGCTCAATTTGCTCTGTGACCATTTTTATTGTAATGTATTTGCTTCTGTGACAGTTTTTTATTGTATTGTATCTTGCCTTTCTTTTTTCTGTTTACTCCTTCCTGCTATTTACTGCCCTTTTGCCTTCTTTTCCCTTCGCCGTCCCTTCCTTCCGCTTTTCCCGCCGCTGCGTCCACGCCCCCGCTCGCCCATTCGTCGTTCCCCCCTCCCAACTCCCACCTCCCCTTCTTATGGCGGGCGTTGGTGCGCGAAGGCGCGCCTAAGGCAAGCCTGCACCCTTCCGCGCCTGGACCCGCCCAGTACCAGAACCCCTGGCCTCTGCGAACACCACAATGCCTGACTCCGCTACGATGCAAGCACCCTCCACGCACTCATCCCCGGACGAGAACACACCTGCTATGGGGCCACCCCGAAGCACACCCAAGGACCCTTCACCTGCCAGAACTGCAGCTTCACCAGCACTCGGCCCTCCAAACCGCCAGCCAAAGAACCCAACTACCTCAGATGCGCCCGCAAATACGCCATTGAACTCTGGGACCTTCTCTACTCCACCTCCCCAGACTTCCTGACGGAAACCTGGCTGAACCCCACCTCAGCTCCCGACATCGCCATAGCCATCTCGGAAGGCTACAAGATCACCCGCAGGGACCGTACCAACGGTGCAGGAGGAGGAATCACCATCGTCCACAGGAACACCCTCAGAGTCTCAACCAACACCGACGACACCCTCAGCACCGCCGAACACAGGCACTTCCAGATCCACACCGATCCCAACACCACCCTCAGAGGAACCCTCGTCTACAGACCCCCCGGACCCCGACCACAGTTCAGCGACTCCATCACCGACTTCATCAGCACACACGCTCTCGCCTCCACGGACTACATCCTCCTCAGGGACCTGAACTTTCACCTCGAGAACAACAACGGCACCAACTCCACCACCCTGATTGACAACCTCGCCAACTTCGGACTCAGACAGCTCATGACAACACCCACCCACACCGCCGATCACACGCTCGACCCCATCTTCACCGCAAGCCCCCACGTCTCCTTCAACCACACCACTGAACTCCACTGGACCGACCACCACTGCATCCACTTCACCTTCAGAAAGCCCACCACGCACCACCGCACCCAACTTATGCCTTGATACTGCTGGAGCAAAGTCACCGAAGACCAGCTAACCATCACCCTTGCCTAGAGCCCACCCGCCGACTCCACCGACCCTGACACTGCCGCCCGCAACCTCAGACAATGGATCAACAACTGCACCAACACCCTCGCCCCACTCAAGACACCCTCCAACAGCCACACCAGCAAGAAAACCACCTGGTTCACCAAAGACCTTCAGGCCTACAAACGAACATGCCAAAAACTGGAGAAGTACTGGCTCCGCGAACGAACACCGGACAACTACACAGCCCACAAGAACGCCACCCGCAGACACCATCAACTCATCAGAGCCGCCAAGAGTGCCTCATTGAAAGACCGGCTAGATAACAACGCCCACAACAGCAAAGAGCTCTTCAACATCGTGAAGGAACGCTCCAACCCCAGCTCTAACACCAATAACATTCCGCCCTCGCAAGAACTGTGCGACTCGCTGGCTACCTTCTTCCACCGCATGATTGCTGACATCCACAACAGCTTCAACGCCACAACCGCCCCGACAACCACCGCCCCCACGACCACCACCTGCACCAACCACCTGCTCTCCTTGACCAGCATCAACAATGAGGACACCAGCGAGATCATGAAAACCATCCACTCCGGATCTCCGTTAGACCCATGCCCTCACCACATCTTCAACAAAGCCTGCACAGCCATCGCACCCCATCTCTGGAAAGTAATCATCATCTCCTTCGAGACAACAACCTTCCCGGAAAGCTGGAAGCACGCCGAGATCAACGCCTTACTCAAGAAACCCAAGGCGGACCCCAAGGACCTCATGAACTTCCAACCCATCTTCCTGCTCCCCTTCCCGGCAAAGGAGAAAATTCTCAACAAACAACTGACCCGCTACCTCGAGGAAAACAGCATCCTGGACCCGTCCTATTCCGGGTTCCGCAGCAACCACAGCACTGAAACCGTCCTCATTGCCGCCACCGATGACATCAGGACCCTGCTTGACAATGGAGAAACAGCGGCCCTCATCCTCCTGGACCTGTCAGCCGCTTTTGACGCGGTCTGCCACCACACTCTACGAACACGCCTACACGACGTCAGAATCCAAGAGAAGGCTCTGGACTGGACCACATCCTTCCTCTCCGGCAGAACTCAGAGCGTCCGCCTCCGCCCCTTCTGCTCCAATGCCACAGAAATCATCTGCGGCGTACCCCAGGGCTCTTCCCTCAGCCCTATGCTGTTTAACATCTACATGGCACCCATCTCCCACGTCGCCCGACAGCATGACCTCAATATCATCTCCTACGCCGACAACACCCAGCTGATCCTCTCCCTCACCAAAGACCCTCACACCGCCAAAACCAACCTCTACGAAGGAATGAATGCTGTCACCGAATGGATGAGGAACAGCCGACTGAAGCTGAACTCGGACAAGACAGAGGTCCTCTTCCTCGGCTCCATCCCTTCAGCCTGGGACAACTACTGGTAGCCGACAATACTAGGAACAGCCCCGACACCCACCGACCACGCACGCAACCTAGGGGTCATCTTCGATTCCACCCTCTCCATGACTAAGCAGGTCAACGCCGTCTCCTCATCCTGCTTCAACACCCTCCGAATGCTCCGCAGGATCTTCAAGTGGATCCCCACCGAAACGAGAAGAACAGTCACCCAGGCCCTCATCACCGGCAGGCTGGACTACGGAAATGCCCTCTACGCAGGAACGTCGGCCAAGCTCTTGAGACGACTGTAACGCATCCAGAACTCCTCGGCACGTCTGATCCTCGACATCCCCCGCTGCAGCCACATCTCACCCCACCTGAGAAACCTGCACTGGCTCCCCATCAACAAGATAATAACCTTCAAGCTCCTAATCCACGCACACAAAGCTCTCAACAACACCGGCCCAGCATACCTCAACAGATGACTCAGATTCTACACCCCCATCCACCAGCTCCGCTCCACCGGCCTCACCCTCACCACAGTCCCCCGCATCCAAAGAACGACCGCCGGCAGCAGATCTTTCTCCCACCTCACCGCCAAGACCTGGAACACCCTCCCCACCAACCTACGGCAGACCCAAGACCTACTGGCCTTCAGAAGACTCCTCAAGAACTGGCTCTTCGATCAGTAGCAGCATCCCCCCAGCACCTTGAGACCCTCACGGGAATGTAGTGCGCTCCTCAAGTGTATTGATTGATTGATTGATGGATTGATTGGGTATATAAAGAGCCTTGCTGGTGTATCTGGAAAAGGCAAAGGATTTCCATTCATTGAATGCCTTACTTGTGGCCCATGACACGGCAAACAAAGGTAGAAAGGTGTGAGAAGTAGGCCTGGCATATGATGTCCACTATTCTAGTGGGCACCTCGCACCAGTCCAAACGACCCTTATTGATGGTAGGTTTAGACAACTTTTATAGAAAGCTATCCTAGTGGTAGCTGTGGAGAGCAGCCTTCAGGCTAAGTCTTGAAGGAATGTAAAGCAGCTTGTTTTACCAGTCTATAATCTCATGAATGATCAAATGAAAGGAGAACCACGCCAGGTATATATATATATAAAGTATATGTATTTATTCTAAACACTCCCCTCTAGTCTCTTTAAGAGGCTAGAGGCAAAAGTACAATACAAGAACTTAAATAGCACACAGTAAATTAGCACAGTGTACGTTTTACCATAGGGGCCTCACAAACCTAATATACTAAGAAAGTGGTATAAGAAGCATGAGAGAGATAGAAGTTAGGCCCAGGGCCCGTAGAACCGCTGGGGCAACCAGGAACCACCCAAGGTAGGGACGCAGGAGACCCACGGGGGACGTGTGCAGTGTCTAAACACAGCCGCGAATTATCATTGACTTCTATGGCAAAAGTTAAAGTTACAAATTTAAAGAATAAGGACACTTGGGAGTGGACTACGGTAAAACCCCTTCAGTACTGAACACTTCGAGACTCAAGACCCATGGGAGCACCGAAGTACTTGTGTTACCTCACCCAGGGAAGCCAGGTGCATAGGTGTCTTTTCATGTCGGATTTCGTCATTGTTTCCAAAGGAGAGCTGCAAAGAAGTGGTGCAGGCGACCAGGTGAAAAGTGTTCGGATGGATCCAAGGGTGGATCAGAGATCTGAAGAACCTGAAAGCAGAGAGGACAGAGTCTGGGTCACTAGCCAGTGACCAGAAAGGCGACAAGACGCCAATGTCGAGTGCTTTATGGTGATGTAGGTGAAGCTTGACTCTGTAGCCACGAGGTCCAGGAGGCTTCGACGACAACCAGGAGCTGGATTCAAGCTGTGCCACCTCGGATTTCGAGTAATGCAGTGTTGGTATCTGGATTGGACAATATAAGCCTTGGCAACAGCAACCCACGCAGAATGGAAAGATTGGCTTCGTGCAGACCAGCAAGGTCTGAGGGACTCATCCTTTGAAGGGGAGTCAGGGCACGTCTGGAGCAACCAGGAAAGCCCAAGAAATAAAGGATTTACCTTTGAGGGGACCCACCAGTCAATGGACTAGGGATCGCGAAGGAACCTCGAGCAGAAATGCCAAAAGCGGGCCTACAGAACACTTGTGGAGTGTAGGCCCACAATCTTCAGTACAAAAGGTGCTCAGGGCTTGTACTACAAGTAGCCCAATGCACAACTTCGGGAAAGCTTGGGAAGTTAATGCACTAGGACATGTGCTGGATGTCCAGGAGTTCCGGTCCTATATCTCTCGTGATGGCTACAGGTCAGAACTTGGTTGGGGACTCAGGTCGGCCTCGGAGATGTCTGGCAGTCTGTGTCCTGTGTTGCAGATTCTGCGGGATCCGGCGGCAGCCTTGAAAATGCAGACTGGCAAGATGCTTCTTTGGTGCCTGTTTGAACAGGGGAGTCACTCCTTGACCCCAAGGGAGATTTCTTCCATCTTCCAGTCGAAATGGAATGTCAAAGTGTTGTAAATAAAACAACGGTATTATTAAGCATTAGCTGAAGCCATAATGCATCAGTCCAAATATCTAGTATAGGGATTCCATTTTGTATTTCGAGTCCGCCATTTTTCATGCCCTACATTGCCATGTGCTCAATGTTCTGATTGTCCTACCTCTCTGCCAGTTACACTGTGGATTCTACCTAGCAACAGTTATTATTAGTCCTTCTTGAGAGTGTAGCGCATGCTCAGCAGAAGTAACAGTTGTTCCTTATTAGCATAGCCCTCCCATGTTCTAGAAATACTGTTAGCTCCACCCACTGATATATTTGGAAATGTCCTTACGTGGTTGTAACCTCTGTCTAAGCTGTAAGCTGAACCCCTTCCACTGTGTATAAAAGGGGCCATGTGCTTGTATTCAGTGTGCTACTCTGTACAATACTGTAGAAGTGTTGTGGAGGTTGTATCACCACCTTTAAAGGTTTATTAAACTATGTTTTTGTATTTCCAGTTTCCTTGCCAACTTCATTTGTAAGTCTAAGGACTTTGTACACAGAAGGGCGAACCCTTTCGGTACCTTTGGGCCTTGCTGAGGCCTGAACTCATCAATTGGCGCCCGTCACGTGGGGCTCATCGGCGACTCGGAGGCTCGAAGGACTGGTCGTGACGAAGGAGTGGAACTCTGCCGGGGAAGTGATCACTGCCAGCGGCGTCTTTAGTCCTGGCATCCTGAGGTATTTCTTCCTTCCTTCCGATCTGACCATCTGGGTGGCGCCGGTCTTCGACTGAGACCTCTTCTGTCGGTTTGCTGTGGATAAGCTGTTTGAGCAAATTGTGGAACTTGGCAAGTGGAATCTGGACGCTCGTGCTTGGTAAGGACCAATGTATGGTAATTACTGTGAGTGTTTATGGTAGCCAGTGATTAGCAAGGCAGTTTTAGGATACGCTTGCTGTGGCTTATGGATATGGATATGGATATGGAGATGTTTGGATGATCGATCATATTATGATTATGAATATGGGTATATATGCGTTGCAACACATATAGGTAGGCAATGTGGAGATTTTTCTCCAACATATGGTTGTGAGCGGCGCAACGATTAAGTGCCATTTTTCTGTATAATATTGCGTATTTCGCACTATTTCTAGCATGTCTACTTTTAGCGCACTACGTAAGTGGTGCTGCTGTGGAAACCGGTTAAGTCTTGAAGAATCGCAGCCGGCTCCCCCAGAAGGGACGCCGAATAGGGATATGTACATTAAGTTTGGTCTTTCCCCTATAATGTACAGCACATTGTGGAGGAAGTATACCAAGAAGGATCCTGAGTTGAGATGGCCTTTGTATGGTTCGTTTGATGTGCGCAAAATTGAGTATGTGGAACAGTGCCTGTGTAAGCGCCGAGCGAGACAAGATATGTTTGAGAGTGTGCGAATGTGGGTGAAAGAAGTACGTGAGCGTGAGAAACGTGAACATGCGCTGATTGAGAAAGAGCAGAGGAAGAATGTGCGTGAGAAGGCGCAAGAAATGAGACAACGTGAACAAAAAGACGCGGAAGAAAAACGGGAAAAGGAACGTAGATTGCAGATATCTGGCCAATATCCCATTCGTCGGCCTCTTTATCCTGTCCTTAATAATGCTGATGATGATTTTTCATTACTAGATCGTTCTCCGCCTCCGTATGCTGGCCCGTCTGCTCCGAAAGGGGAAGATGAGGATTCTGGATCATTTAAAGATAAGGTAGACACGCGGTCTAAGCTAACATCTGATCGTATGGCGGAGCTCCGACAAATTTCTTATCGTATTCTTAAGGGTACAATTCCTCTTGCTGAAATATTGTTGTCTCTTGAAAAATGGCCGGACAGGGAAAAAATGTATTTTCTTGAAACCTTTTCTGATGAAGTAGTCGGGGCTTTTCGAAAATATTCTCCTGTTCTTGAACCTGATGACATAATACAAGATAAGAAAGAATTGCGTAAAGGTCTCTTTTCTCCTTCCCAGGCAGCTGATGCAGTTCGACGGTTATTCGTATTGCGGGATGAGGCGTCTCGGTTACGAGAAGAAAAGCGACAAAAGACGGTGGACGACAAAGAGACGGGTTTGAGTGGCGACGGGAAACAATCACCTATCTTTTCTTCAGATAAGGTCGATATTGTGCATGTTAAACCTATGCGAGAGGCAGCGCCTTTGTATGTTCCTCCTAAAGGAGCGGGTACTAGTTCAGATAAAGATTCAGCTGATGCCCGAGGGTATTTTATCTATAATTGGGTATATACACCTTGGAATAGAGCGGATGTTATGGCCTTAAAGAAAGCGTTACCTGACCCACGGAAAAATCCTGCTGCCTTTTATGAGGAAGTTGAGGGGGCTTTGAATTCCTGTACTATGACATTAGCTGACGTTGATTTATTCTTTGGTCTTATATTACCCCCTGACATGTGGAGATCAGTACGGAAAATTGATGATTTAGTGACGTTTAAAGCTAAATGGGAAGACATTGAGGAGGAGGACAGAGCTAGAAAACCTGCGCAGAAACCACCCCAGCTCATTCTAGACCTCTCTGCTGCTATTTTGATTAAATTAAAGACGATTATTCCCCCTAAAAAGATTGACTGGACTATGTTAGCATCTTGCAAGCAAAAGACAGATGAATCAGTTTCTGACTTCTTTACGCGATTTGAAGAAACTTTTCACGATTTCAGTGGTCAGTCTCTGACGGATGACACGGGTCGACATCTGTTTGTAGACAAATATGTTTCAAATTTATTACCGGGAGTAGCAGCTCGGTTGAAAGCGAGTGAAAGCTCCTGGACGACTTCGACTCCGGCATCCCTCCTGACTATGGCTCAGTATTACGAGCGTCAGGAATTAGAAGCAAAAAGTAATGAAGATAAGAAATCTAAGGATTTGAAAACAAAAGTTATGTTAGCACAAGTGTATGGACCACCCCAGAGAGGAAATAATAGAGGTGGTCGGGGTTTTTATGATTCTACATATAACCGCACAGACTTGGCTAAAGATCAATGTGCATATTGTAAGCAACGAGGCCACTGGGCCAATGAGTGTCCTTTAGCGCGAGAACACAGGGCTATGGGACGGGGTAGAGGTTTTGGGAGAAATCGTGGGGGTTTTTCTGGCCCACGAGGTAACCTAAATGATAGGGCTAGATTCGAATCTAGGGAGCAACAACAAGGAGGGTCTAATACCTTTGATAGACGAAATCAGTATCAGATGTCTGACTATGTGTACCCCGAAAGTCATGATTCCCAATATGCATAGGATTGCGTAGGATGGGGGGAGGAATCAGTTGAAGTACCAGTAGATCAGAGGGGTCCTTATGTTACAGCACATGTTTTGGGTTCTACTGATCAGTTTTTGGTTGATACAGGGGCTACTCGTAGCGCTTTGTCTAAACAATTGGTTCCGAGGGCTCCCCTGTCTGGCTTAACGATCACATCTGTAGGGTTCGATGGAACACCTTCTCTTAGCCCATTATCCCAACCCCTTGCATTTCATGTCGACAAATTTACAGCACCATGTCCATTCTTGCTTTCCTCAAACACGCCTGACAACATTGTGGGTCTAGACATGCTGAAACATTTTAGAGCCACAATCCGCTGCTCCCCTGAAGGAGTACGCGTGATTTTAAATGACAATTACCCTGCAAAAGAGAGAGTGTGTATGGTCGCTGAAAGTGCTGCATTAGCCTCTTTACCTCACACGTTGTGGGCTACTTCAGACACTGATGTGGGACAGATGGTCATTCCCCCGGTTCGCATTAGTGTAAAGGAGGGAGCTGTGTTGCCACGCCTGCCTCAATATAGGATTTCACAGGAGGGTGAGGAGGCGCTCATACAGATTGTGCAGGATCTCATCCGAGTGGGGGTGGTGGAAGAAGTCCCATACAATGTTTGTAACAGTCCTATTTTACCAATCTTGAAGAAAGACACTGATACTAGGGTATATCGATTTATTATTGATTTGCGGGAGGTGAACAAGATAGTGGTGCCCCAATACCCTGTTGTTTCTGACATCACGACACTCCTTACCTTGGTCCCACCAACAGCGACAACATTCTCGGTTGTCGACCTGAAGAACGCCTTCTTTTCGATCCCTATTCACCCTGATAGCCGTTACCTTTTCGGCTTCACTTTGAATAATCGATCGTATAGATTTTGTAGAATTCCACAGGGCTATACTGAGAGCCCTAGTATCTACAGTCAGGCGTTGAAAAGACAGTTGGATTCCTTTGTCTTGCTTGAGGGGGTAGTGCTTATTCAATATGTCGACGATATTTTGTTGGCTGCTGACACCCCTGAGCAATGTGAGACTTGTACGTTGTCCTTGCTTTCCTTTTTGGCTTCTCACAATCATAAGGTATCTATGAAGAAATTGCAATTCTGTAGACCTAAGGTGACCTACCTAGGCCACCTTTTGTCTAAGGAGGGGCGTGCACTTACATCAGATCGTATCCAAGCCATCCTGGACACACCAACACCTTCTACACAGAAAGATGTTCGAGCATTTTTGGGTCTTACGTCCTTTTGTAGGCAGTGGATACTGGGGTTTTCACATATAGTCAAACCACTGTTAGCGCTATTGACAAAAGACACTCCAATTCCCCTTCCTTGGACAGATGAATGTGAAAACGCTTTCCAACAGTTACGTCAGGCCCTTTGTTCAGCACCAGTGTTAGGCACTCCTGATTACACGAAACTTTTCACATTATATGTACATGAGAGAGATGGATGTGCGTCATCTGTGTTAGTACAGATGCACGGGGACAGGCAGCGTCCGTGTGCATATTTCTCGGCATTGCTCGATCCTGTCGCTCGGGCATTGCCGGGGTGTTTTCGTTCGGTCGCAGCGACAGCTGTGTCAATACGTCAGAGTGAGGGAATAGTGTTATCTCACAAGCTGTTAGTGTTGGTTCCCCATGCTGTTGACGCCCTTTTGAATCAAACAAAGACGCAGCATTTAACAAGTGCCCGTCTGACCGGATATGAACTAACGTTGCTGGCTCCCCATATCACATTGAGGAGATGTGCTACGTTAAATCCAGCAACATTGTTACCATTCCTGACGACTCAGCCTGAGGCACAAGAAGCACATGATTGTATTTTTGTGACTGAGGAACAGACAAAGGGTCGTATCGATCTCCAGGATACGCCTTTCTCAGATGTAGATGGAGAATTATGGGTGGATGGCTCCTGCCTGAAGCTACCGGATGGTACGACTTCGGCAGCATATGCCATCACTACTTTGTATACTATCGTGGAAACAGCACGCATTCCACAGAAATCAGCCCAGGCAGCGGAGTTGATAGCATTGACACGAGCATGTGAGCTTAGTGCAGAGTTGTGTGTGAATATTTATACAGATAGCCGCTATGCTTTCGGAGTAGCGCACGACTTTGGCCTGCTCTGGAAGGAAAGAGGTTTTCTGACATCACACGGAACACAAATTATGTATGGAGAACTGGTGCACAATCTTTTGACTGCCCTGACATTTCCTAAGAAGATAGCTATAGTGAAATGCAGTGCACATAAGAAAGTTATTGACAAAGTAGGGCAAGGAAATGCTTTCGCTGACCAAGTAGCACGAGAAACTGCAATGAGACCTGACTCCACTTCAATGTATGTTGTGAAGTCACAAGCAGAACGATGGCATGATGCTAGGAAAGAAGTGAGGGAAATACAGAGAGTTGCTTCTGATAAAGAACGAGAGCAATGGTCTGAAAATGGAGAACTGGATGATGAAGGTTGTTGGCGCAACAAACAAATGGATAGGTGGAAGTTGCCCACAGCTTTTGTCCAACCTATGGTTCAAATGGCACATGGGCTAGCACATGTTGGAGCTTCAGCGATTGTGAAATTGCTTGCGCAAGTTTGGGAGCATCCAGAGATTGCTAGCACGGCCAAGAGAGTGGTACAGACCTGTATGATCTGTCTTAAATACAACCCAGGGAAAGGAACACGGACTCCAGCAGGAGGATTTGAAATACCTACTGCACCTTTTGAAGTCCTGCAAATGGACTATATCCAACTTGAACGCTGTAATAATCTAAAGTACGTCTTGGTAGTGGTGTGTGCTTTCAGTAAATGGATTGAAGCCTACCCTACTAAGGACAATACTGCAATGACTACAGCAAAGGTGCTACTTAAGGAGTTTTTCCCTAGGTATGGTGTTTGTAGACTATTATGGAGTGATAACGGGCCTCATTTTATAGCAGACGTTATCAAGTACGTTCTGAGAGGTCTGGGGATAAAACAGAAGTTTCATGCAGTGTTCCATCCACAGTCGGCTGGCTTGGTGGAACGCTACAATGGAACACTGAAGCTTAAACTAGCAAAGATCCAGGCTTCCACTTCTCTGACTTGGCCCGACGCTTTGCCTTTGGCATTGTTGTCAATAAGATCAGTACCACACTCCCGAACCGGCCTTACACCGTATGAAGTGGTGTTTGGTCGTCCCATGAATATTTGGGGAGTGCCTAAACCAAGTTCCGTATATGATGTACCTTGTGTATTGATGAATGACTATCTGGCCCAATTAACTGATAACTTGGTTTCTATTCATCAACAGGTTCGAGAAGCACTCCCTGACCGGTCCACAGGTGAGGGTCATAGTCTCCGACCCGGTGACTTCGTCCTCATCAAGGCGTTCGAGAGGACGAGTGGCCTGGAGCCCCGATGGTGCGGTCCCGAGCAGGTTCTGCTCGCAACAAGAACGGCCGTCCGAGTGACCAACCGGAAGAACTGGATTCACTCCCTTCATTGTCGCAGAGTGCAACCCGGATTGGTGGAGCCTGCCGTGTTGACTGACCATCGAGAAATCCTGACTACAGAGAAAGGCCCTGCTGTGGTACCTGATGAGCAAGAGGAGTTCTTCCCGGACCCGACGACTTCTGGAGTAAGAAAATACAACCTTCGACCCAGGAAGAAGTTTTCTGCTGTTTAGACTGCTGTCAGAACGGCCTCTTGGTTGGTGCAACGGAGAGCCGATGAGGCAAGGGGGGGGGATCAGCCTTGCATTAGAGTAGTGACACCCGTCTTGGCCCGTTGGTGAAGAAAACAACAGCCGCCTTGGGGGAAGAGTTCTGACAGCCTTTTTTTTTTAGTTTCAGGAAGATTTGCGAGACATTTGTTCAACATGGAGAGAAAGAAAGTGATCTGCGCCTTCGGATTTATTGCTAGTGTGGCAGTTGTTGCCATTATCACGTGGTTTGTTGAGGATGTAATTCCTGCCCGTGATCTATATGTGGTTTCTACACCGGTGCCAGAGGAGCATTTCTTTTATACGCTCCCCTATCAGGAATCAAAACACCGCTTGTCCTTTGTAAATAACACCTTCATTCAGATGCTACATCATACCCACACTGCTACAAATGAAACAAATTGCTGGATATGTGGTATGATGCCAGCGCACCAGAAGAAGGGGGGAACACCGTTTATACCTCTCCCTTTCTCTCATAATGGTTCTTGTCGTGCCTGGTATACTCTTCTATTTGCCACAAGAAAGCCTGCTGTTGGAAGATTACTTTTTAGACTAAACAAAGAATGTCACCAGAATAAAGAAGGCTATCCACAAGCCAATGGAACAATATGGGAGTGGGAAGAATATCGACCGGACAATGAGTCTACTCCCTACATTTTTACGAACACTAGAGACACTGTCGAAAGTGAAAAATTTGTGATCTCAGTTGCACAAGCACAAGCGGACTTATGCGTACAAAGTGTTGGGAACATCCCTGTAGGTGTTAGTGATTGTATTAAAGTCTTAAATATAGATGGTCTGAATAATAGCACATTTTTAGCATCCCATAATACATATTTTGTATGCGGTAATAGAGGATATTATCGATTACCAGCTGGCTGGTCAGGAGTATGCTATGTATCGTTTTTATTACCACCAGTGTTTTTAGCACCTGCCACTTATCATAAAGACTTGAAATTGTTGAATAATGCCACTGTGAATAGATACAAACGTACTTTATCTATCGATGATGTGGACCAGACCGACACTAGTTTGCAGCAATATGTAGATTTTAACCTAGGGTTATTCTTTTTTGTTGGAGCTGCCCTAAACAGTAGAAAGATAAGAAGATTAACTAGAGTTGTAGAGGCAGTGACCAACCAAACTGCTGCAGCACTAGGAAACGTAACTGAAGAGTTGCAAATTACTAGAATTGTTGCCCTGCAAAACAGAATGGTGTTAGATGTCATATTAGCAGAAAAAGGAGGAGCTTGTAGACTTATTGGAAGTAGCTGTTGTGTCTTCATCCCAGACAACTCGCCTTCTGTTTATAATGCCATAAATAAACTGCATAAAATAGCTGCTGACATACATGTTGATAATGGTACATGGACCTTCTCTAGTTGGTTTTGGACCTTATTTACTACATGGGGTTGGAAGATCCTCACTGGCCTTTGTATAATAGTAGTAATTCTTTTTTCTTGCTGTATGTGTATTCAATGTGGTCCTATGATATGTTCCCTTTGCATTACCTCTTGTATACCCAATAAGAAAGCTGTTTCCGAAGCTGCTTATCAAAAGAGTCTAACTAAAGAGATTTCTAACATTATGAGCATTGATATTCAAGATGAGTTTGATGACTACCCTATGAAATGGAATGGCTTCAGCTAACGCTGAAAGGGTCGTCTGTTGTAAATAAAACAACGGTATTATTAAGCATTAGCTGAAGCCATAATGCATCAGTCCAAATATCTAGTATAGGGATTCCATTTTGTATTTCGAGTCCGCCATTTTTCATGCCCTACATTGCCATGTGCTCAATGTTCTGATTGTCCTACCTCTCTGCCAGTTACACTGTGGATTCTACCTAGCAACAGTTATTATTAGTCCTTCTTGAGAGTGTAGCGCATGCTCAGCAGAAGTAACAGTTGTTCCTTATTAGCATAGCCCTCCCATGTTCTAGAAATACTGTTAGCTCCACCCACTGATATATTTGGAAATGTCCTTACGTGGTTGTAACCTCTGTCTAAGCTGTAAGCTGAACCCCTTCCACTGTGTATAAAAGGGGCCATGTGCTTGTATTCAGTGTGCTACTCTGTACAATACTGTAGAAGTGTTGTGGAGGTTGTATCACCACCTTTAAAGGTTTATTAAACTATGTTTTTGTATTTCCAGTTTCCTTGCCAACTTCATTTGTAAGTCTAAGGACTTTGTACACAGAAGGGCGAACCCTTTCGGTACCTTTGGGCCTTGCTGAGGCCTGAACTCATCAAAAGGTCCAAGATTTCTGTTTCAGAGTTTCGTCCAGGGTAATCTAAAGTCCTGGGGACTGGGTTCCTATACTTATGCTAAGTTTAGGGTTGGACTAACTCTAGGTCCCACCTATGGGAGTACCTAGGTAGGGGGTGGTTACACCCCTTCCCCTTTGTCCATTTTCGCACCAGTGCTGGGGCTCGGAGCCCCAGCAATCGATTTGAACTGGGAAATGCACCGGGACACCTTGTGTGCCCCAGGCACTGTCTGGAAAGCAATCACTGAATGCAACCCACCCTGCCCCAATACACTAAAGTCTGTCTAGGGAGGTGCTGTCACCTCCTTGGACAGGAAACCTATTGTCCAAGCCTCCCCTTCCAGAGTTTCATCCAGCAGCAGGAGGTCAGACTTGTGTCTGTGACAGCAGAATCCATTTTGTGATGCTGGGGCTCTTTAAAACGATTACCGGGTAAGTAAGTGTGCACATGTCTTCTCCCTCTAGAGGGGTGGAATTCTACCCCCGCTGCCAGGACTGGTGGGGGGGGGGTAGGATTCCAAAGTGTTTGACATCAAACATGACATGTTTTGATGCAGCCATTACAAAGTTAGCATTTACCGTGAGGTTATAATGCACTTAAGAGTATATGGTCTGGCTGTATCATAGAACAGCTATAAGGAAGTATTCCGAAACCTGCAGAGTGGCTCAGCTCATGCTTGGGCACCCTCTCACACAAAACCAAGCACTCTGCCTTCAGGATTGTCATGGCCTGCCATAGGAGTGACTTTTAGGTTTATATGTGTCTATATATATATATAGGTAGATATAGGTATACTATATCTAAGTTAGGGGTACAAGTACCACCTTACCCAGGCTGCAGTGGCAGACCCGTGGTGCCATTTTGGAAGGCTCACCAGGGGTGGCATAATACATGCTTCAGCCCCTGGTAGGGCTCTGGGATACCTATGCCATTGGTACCTAAGTTACCATATACTAGGGACTCACAAGGATAACCCAGAAACCAATCTGGAATGTACCTAATGTACATGAAATCAATTTAGAGGAGAACAGCTAGGCTGGGGTCCTGGTTAGCAGGGCCACAGCCAGACTAAAGTTGATAAACCAGTGAAACACAGCAAAATGTGGGGGTAACCATAGTAAGCAGAGCCTACTCTCCTACAAAAGGTTGCTGCTGACACTTTAAGTAGATGGGTAAAGCAAGCTAATATTATTAAGATATTTCTGCTGAGTGTGACGTTCCTGAGAGCCTGCAAGGACTGTCTGCAAAGGTGGTGTCTTCATCCTGGGCCGAACAGACTGGAGTGTCATCATTACAGGAACTATGCAGGGCGCTACATGTGCTACACCTAATGCTTTTGTCACAATTGGGACAAGGAGCTCCTGATTCAGAGTTATGAAGACTACCGGAGGACATGTGTTCAGTACTTCGTGCAGAGCGAATTTACGATACAATTGGAGTTTGTTTTGCGTTGCCTCATTTTTTTGGGAGAGCTGACACTACCCAACTCCACAAACTCACCACCATGAAACTGCAGTGCTGGTCCTGAAAAAACTGGGCATATCACATCCACATTTATCCTTCTCTACAAAAAAAGAAATCAAGACAGATTCTGGTGATCAATTTGTAAAAAAAAAAAAAAAAAAAAAAAGCAATTGCTCAACATCTTTTTTATGAGCTGTTTTTTGATTCACACTTGCAGGTTCTCTTTCATCCCTTCGTTCTCCCCTTTTTACGGGCTCGGTGACGTCACCACTTCGTCAGAAGTGGGGAGGAGCTGCGAGCCGTATTGTAGCGGCTTTTTCGTTCATGCTGGATACATTTTTCTTTGCTCGTGCATTTTCAGTGCGCTATTTTATTATCTGAATGTTGATTGGTCGTCGCGGTGCTGTTTTTTTAGTAGTCTTGATGCGATAGGGCATATGTAATTTGGTCGGCCATTTTTAGCATTTTCTGTGCGGTTTCGCGCACGGCAGACCATTAATTTTAATTAGGAGCTGTCAGAGTGCCCTTGTAATGCAATCCAGATGGTGGGAGCGCGTTCACCATTCTGCATTGCATGTATAGGGCGCGCGTTCGTCTGCAGCGTTTTTGGGGCTGAGAAATGTGGACGTCTATTGTATTGAACTTTTATGTGATTTATTATTGCTCTGAAAAATGTGTGTTTGCAAGGAAGTGTTCCTGATTACAAGGACATGGTGTTCGCTTATTTCCTTTGAAGCGCTGTCTGATATGTATTTCTCTTTAATAGCAACACGTACTTTGGATACCACCACCAGTACTACCAGTACTATCACTACCAGTGCCACTACCACCACCAGTACTACCACCACCACCAGTACTACCACCAACAGTACCACCACCACCAGTACTACCACCACCAGTACTATGGCCAGCAGTACCACCACCACCAATGCTGCTGCTACCAGTACCACCACCACCAGTACTACCAGTACCACCACCACCACCAATACTACCAGTATCACCACCACCAGTACTACCACCACCAGTACTACCACTACCAGTACTACCACTACCAGTACCACCACCACCAGCACCACCAGTACTAACACTACCAGTACCACCACCACCACCAGTACTACCACCACCAGTACTTCCACCACCAGTACTACCACTACAAGTACTACCACCACCAGTACTACCATTGCCAGTACTACAGCCACCAGTACTACCAGTGCCACCACAACCAGTACCACCACCACCAGTGCTACCACCACCAGTACTATCACCACCAGTACTATCACTACCAGTACCACCACCTCCAGTACTACCACTACTACCACTACCAGTACCACCACCACCCGTACTACCAGTACCACCACCACCAGTACTACCACTACCAGTACCACCACCAGTACTACCAGTACTACCACCATCAGTACTACCAGTACTACCCCCACCAGTACTACCACTACTACAGCCACCAGTACTACCACTACTACAGCCACCAGTACTACCACCACCACTACCGCCACCACTAGTACTACCAGTACCACCACCACCAGTACTACCACTACCAGTACTACCACTACCAGTACTACCAGTACCACTACCACCACCACCAGTACCACCACCACCAGTACTACCAACACCAGTACTACCAGTACCACCACCACCACCAGTACTACCACTACCAGTACCACCACCACCACCAGTACTACCAGTACTGTGAGTAGTGAGTAGTGAGTAGTGAGTAGAGTAGTGAGTAGAGTAGTGAGTGCAGAGTAGTGAGTAGTGAGTAGAGTAGTGAGTAGTGAGTAGAGTAGTGAGTAGAGTAGTGAGTAGAGTAATGAGTGCAGAGTAGTGAGTGCAGAGTAGTGAGTGCAGAGTAGTAAGTGCAGAGTAGTGAGTAGTGAGTAGAGTAGTGAGTAGTGAGTGTAGAGTAGTGAGTAGAGTAGTGAGTAGAGAAGTGAGTAGAGTAGTGAGTAGAGTAGTGAGTAGAGTAGTGAGTAGTGAGTAGAGTAGTGAGTAGTGAGTGCAGAGTAGTGAGTAGTGAGTAGTGAGTAGTGAGTAGTGTAGTGAGTAGTGAGTAGAGTAGTGAGTAGTGAGTGCAGAGTAGTGAGTAGTGAGTAGAGTAGTGAGTAGTGAGTAGAGTAGTGAGTAGTGAGTAGAGTAGTGAGTAGAATAGTGAGTAGAGTAGTGAGTAGTGAGTAGTGAGTAGAGTAGTGAGTAGTGAGTGCAGAGTAGTGAGTAGTGAGTAGAGTAGTGAGTAGTGAGTAGAGTAGTGAGTAGTGAGTAGAATAGTGAGTAGAGTAGTGAGTAGTGAGTAGTGAGTAGAGTAGTGAGTAGTGAGTAGAGTAGTGAGTAGTGAGTAGAGTAGTGAGTAGAGAGTAGAGTAGTGAGTAGAGTAGTGAGTAGAGTAGTGATTAGTGAGTAGAGTAGTGATTAGTGAGTAGAGTAGTGAGTAGTGAGTGCAGAGTAGTGAGTAGTGAGTAGAGTAGTGAGTAGTGAGTGCAGAGTAGTGAGTAGAGTAGTGAGTAGTGAGTAGAGTAGTGAGTAGTGAGTAGAGTAGTGAGTAGAGTAGTGAGTGCAGAGTAGTGAGTAGTGAGTAGAGTAGTGAGTTGAGTAGTGAGTGTAGAGTAGTGAGTAGCGGACGAGCGCAGCGGGCGCGCCGGAAATGCGCTGAAGTTGCGCCAAAGTCAAGCCCGTCTGCGCCCGTCCGCGCCGGGCCAGCGCCTTGCGCCATGACCCCTGCCCAATCCTCGCCCCTTCGCTACTCAGCCAAAGAGTTATGTCTGCTTAATCGTACTAGTTGTAAAAATCCGGTCAGAGCTAACTGTTCAGACTTCCTCACAGTCCCTACATGCCTGACCTGTGGCTATCGACCTACCATCTGCAACCATCTGAGTCTGGAAGCCTCTCCTGTTGTCAGGAGAAGGACTCTAAAATGCATTCTATTGAATATTAGATCCATGCCAAAACATAAATGCGAAATTGAGGCGTTTATAACCGATCACGATACAGATGTAATGTTCCTTACTGAGACCTGGTCATCTGAGGCCTCTGGTCCAGATTGGAACATAGCAGTTCCGGAGGGATATTTTGTAGAGTACCTTAACCGACGTAGAAGAACAGGCGGGGGCATTGGTATCATCTACAAGTCCAATCTAAAAATATACTGCCTACCAGAGTTAAATATGGAGGCTGAAGCCTTGAACTTCAAAATCAAACGTAATAACCGTCTGATTTTCGTTGGCCTGCTGCTCTACAGACCCCCAGGGCCAAAAGCTCCCTTCATCACTGCTCTCCATACATATCTGGAATTCACCACGGACTCCGCCACTTTTACAATTCTAGGAGATTTTAATTTTCACCTCGAAGCTACTAATGATTCTGATTCCGCAACTCTCATTGACAACCTGCTTAGTTTTGATATGACCCAACTAGTGTGTAAGCCCACCCACATTGCAGGACATACTCTTGACGGCATCTTCACCAACAACAATAATTTTAAATTTTCTTCCACTTTCCCTGTCCCATGGTCTGATCACAGGGCTGTCTTCTTTAATCTAAAATGTAATGACTCTGCAAGACACAGAAGACGCTTCCTGCCCCCGGAAAGCAAGCGTTCATGGAAACACTTAGACTCGAATCTGCTAGCAGTGGCTCTTGCCAACGACCATTTGAGCAATGTAGCATCGACACTGGAGCCTCCAGATTTAACAGATGGATTGCTCAGGCTGCCGATGAGCTAGCTCCTCTGGTGTCCAGAGTGCCTAAGAAACGGCCGGCCACCGCCCAGTGGTATACAGCTGAGCTGAAAGTAATCAAACTCCAATGCCGTAAAGCTGAGCATATTTGGCGGTCCAACTACTGCGCTCTCAAAAAGGCCGAATACTCCAAAGCTCTGCAGGAGTACAAGGCAGCGATTTTTCAGGCCAAATCCACATTCTACACCACCAGAATCCAAGAAGCCCCCAACTCTGCCAGAGAGCTCTTTAAGACTGTTACCCTTCTGGCAAAAACCCCGCGAGACACTATATTTACACCGGACCAGATTTTTGTCGGGAATATCGCTGCTTTTTTCCAGAGCAAAGTACAGGCAGTTTATGACGGTCTTGGCACCGTAGCCACCAACTCCAATACCAGCCTTAACATCTCGGTCACTCCTATCCAGATCTCGGCAGTGGACACTGAGGAATTTTCACCTCCCATTTTCCCTGTCTTTTCTAGGTTCCCTATGCTAAAGGAATCAGAGGTCGGGGACCTTCTCCTACAGATGAAATCAGGATCTCCACTGGATTCTTGCCCTCCGCACATTCTGCATTCTATTCCATTAGCTATAACTGGAGTATTGACCTCTCTATTAAACAAGGCTATAGGCTCGAACTCCTTCCCCTCAATCTGAAAGAAGGCCTGTATCCGCCCGATTCTGAAAAAAGACTTACTCAATCCCTCCGAAACTAAAAACTATCGGCCCATCTCCTGTCTGCCTTTACCAGTTAAAATCCTCGAGAAAGCCATGAACTTAGAACTGATGACTTTCCTTACGAAGAATAATCTTCTTGACTCTACACAACATGGATTTCGAGCATGCCATTCAACAGAGTCAGCCCTTATCATGGCAACAGAAGATATTAGGAAGACCATGGACGACGGTGGAAGAACGGCCCTCATATTACTTGATTTAACCGCGGCGTTCGACACCGTCAATCATTCGGTCCTACTGAGTCGTCTGGAAAATCTGGGCATCTCCGATGCCGCTCTAGCCCTCTTAGCATCATTTCTGACAGGCAGAATCCAACAAGTCCACTGGGATGGACTCAAATCAGAGGTATTCACTCTTCCCGGAGGAGTCCCACAAGGGTCGGCATTATCACCAACCTTGTTCAATCTATATGTCACCCCCTTGGCGAAACTGATAAAATCCCATGGCTTGAGATTAGTGTCTTATGCAGACGACACACAAATCATAGTGTCGGTCTCCGATTCCATTGAAGCAACCGCAGGCCGCTTCAGGAATTGCCTTCTCAGTGTTAAAAACTGGATGAGCCAAAACTTTCTGAAATTAAATACTGAGAAGACTGAAATCATAGAATTCGGTCAAAAGCCCTCGATATGGAGTCAGCTATGGTGGCCCCCGGAAGCTGGCTGTTGTCCTATCCCAGGCGAGAAGGTCAGAAACCTCGGTTTCTTACTGGACAAAAATCTCTCCTGTACAGCGCAGGTGAACCAAGTCACTTCAGCTTGTTTTCATATGATGAAAGTACTTAGAAAGATCTTGCCCTTTATTCCACCCACCTTAAAAAAGACTGTCATTGCTGCCCTAGTAATGTCTCGGGTTGATTATTGCAACTCTCTCTATCTTGGTACGGGAGAGAAGCAATTGATCAAGCTGCAGGCTATCCAGAACGCGGCCGCCAGGGTTCTTCTGAACCTGCCAAAACGTCACCCCACCTCCCGGGCCATTCGAGAGCTGCACTGGCTGCCAATTAAGCGCAGAGTCCAGTTTAAAGCCCTCTGCTTGGCCCACAAAGCCGTTCACGGAAAAGGATCAGACGATCTGGCCAAACTTCTCCCGCGCTATGTGCCTAACCGAACTCTAAGATCGGCTAATCAAGACCTGGTCTGCGTGCCTAGAATCCGGAAAGTGCGTTGGGGTGGAAAATCATTTTCCAATCAGGCCTCCAAACTCTGGAACTCACTGCCTGTCGAAATTCGCTCACAAGCCTCCAAACTACTGAGTAGTGAGTAGAGTAGTGAGTAGTGAGTGCAGAGTAGTGAGTAGTGAGTGCAGAGTAGTGAGTAGTGAGTAGAGTAGTGAGTAGAGTAGTGAGTAGTGAGTAGAGTAGTGAGTAGTGAGTGTAGAGTAGTGAATAGAGTAGTGAGTAGTGAGTAGAGTAGTGAGTAGTGAGTAGAGTAGTAAGTAGTGAGTAGAGTAGTGAGTAGTGAGTGCAGAGTAGTGAGTAGTGAGTAGAGTAGTGAGTAGTGAGTGCAGAGTAGTGAGTAGAGTAGTGAGTAGTGAGTAGAGTAGTGAGTAGTGAGTAGAGTAGTGAGTAGAGTAGTGAGTAGTGAGTGCAGAGTAGTGAGTAGTGAGTAGAGTAGTGAGTAGTGAGTAGAGTAGTGGGTAGTGAGTAGTGAGTAGAGTAGTGAGTAGAGTAGTGAGTAGAGTAGTGAGTAAAGTAGTGAGTGCAGAGTAGTGAGTAGTGAGTAGAGTAGTGAGTGCAGAGTAGTAAGTAGTGAGTAGAGTAGTGAGTCATGAGTAGAGTAGTGAGTAGAGTAGTGAGTAGAGTAGTGAGTAGAGTAGTGAGTAGTGTAGTGAGTAGTGAGTAGTGAGTGCAGAGTAGTGAGTAGTGAGTAGAGTAGTTAGTAGTGAGTAGAGTAGTGAGTAGAGTAGAGTAGTGAGTAGTGAGTGCAGAGTAGTGAGTAGTGAGTAGAGTAGTGAGTAGAGTAGTGAGTAGTGAGTAGAGTAGTGAGTAGTGAGTAGAGTAGTGAGTAGAGTAGTGAGTAGAGTAGTGAGTAGTGAGTGCAGAGTAGTGAGTAGTGAGTAGTGAGTGCAGAGTAGTGAGTATAGTAGCGAGTAGAGTAGTGAGTAGTGAGTAGAGTAGTGAGTAGAGTAGTGAGTAGTGAGTGCAGAGTAGTGAGTAGAGTAGTGAGTAGAGTAGTGAGTAGTGAGTGCAGAGTAGTGAGTAGTGAGTGCAGAGTGAGTGTTCAGAGTAGTGAGTAGTGAGTGCAGAGTGAGTGTGCAGAGTAGTGAGTAGTGAGTGCAGAGTAGTGAGTAGTGAGTGCAGAGTAGTGAGTGCAGAGTAGTGAGTAGTGAGTGCAGAGTAGTGAGTAGTGAGTGCAGAGTAGTGAGTGCAGAGTAGTGAGTAGTGAGTAGAGTAGTGAGTAGATTAGTGAGTAGAGTAGTGAGTAGAGTAGTGAGTAGTGAGTAGAGTAGTGAGTAGAGTAGTGAGTAGAGTAGTGAGTAGTGAGTAGTGAGTGCAGAGTAGTGAGTAGTGAGTAGAGTAGTTAGTAGTGAGTAGAGTAGTGAGTAGAGTAGTGAGTAGTGAGTGCAGAGTAGTGAGTAGTGAGTAGAGTAGTGAGTAGAGTAGTGAGTAGTGAGTGCAGAGTAGTGAGTAGAGTAGTGAGTAGAGTAGTGAGTAGTGAGTAGAGTAGTGAGTAGAGTAGTGAGTAGAGTAGTGAGTAGTGAGTGCAGAGTAGTGAGTAGTGAGTAGAGTAGTGAGTAGTGAGTGCAGAGTAGTGAGTAGAGTAGTGAGTAGTGAGTAGAGTAGTGAGTAGTGAGTAGAGTAGTGAGTAGAGTAGTGAGTAGAGTAGTGAGTAGAGTAGTGAGTAGTGAGTAGAGTAGTGAGTAGAGTAGTGAGTAGAGTAGTGAGTAGAGTAGTTAGTAGTGAGTAGAGTAGTGAGTGCAGAGTAGTGAGCAGTGAGTAGAGTAGTGAGTAGTGAGTAGAGTAGTGAGTAGCGAGTAGAGTAGTGAGTAGAGTAGTGAGTAGTGAGTGTAGAGTAGTGAGTAGTGAGTAGAGTAGTGAGTAGTGAGTAGAGTAGTGAGTAGTGAGTGCAGAGTAGTGAGTAGTGAGTAGAGTAGTGAGTAGTGAGTAGAATAGTGAGTAGAGTAGTGAGTAGTGAGTAGAGTAGTGAGTATTGAGTAGTGAGTAGAGTAGTGAGTAGTGAGTGTAGAGTAGTGAGTAGTGAGTAGAGTAGTGAGTAGTGAGTAGAGTAGTGAGTAGAGTAGTGAGTAGTGAGTGCAGAGTAGTGAGTAGTGAGTAGAGTAGTGAGTAGTGAGTAGAGTAGTGAGTAGTGATTAGAGTAGTGAGTAGTGAGTAGTGAGTAGAGTAGTGAGTAGAGTAGTGAGTGCAGAGTAGTGAGTAGTGAGTAGAGTAGTGAGTAGTGAGTGCAGAGTAGTGAGTAGTGAGTAGAGTAGTGAGTAGTGAGTAGAGTAGTGAGTAGAGTAGTGAGTAGTGAGTAGTGAGTGCAGAGTAGTGAGTAGTGAGTAGAGTAGTTAGTAGTGAGTAGAGTAGTGAGTAGAGTAGTGAATAGTGAGTGCAGAGTAGTGAGTAGTGAGTAGAGTAGTGAGTAGTGAGTAGAGTAGTGAGTAGTGAGTAGAGTAGTGAGTAGAGTAGTGAGTAGTGAGTGCAGAGTAGTGAGTAGTGAGTAGAGTAGTGAATAGAGTAGTGAGTAGAGTAGTGAGTAGTGAGTAGAGTAGTGAGTAGACTAGTGAGTAGCGAGTGCAGAGTAGTGAGTAGTGAGTGCAGAGTGAGTGTGCAGAGTAGTGAGTAGTGAGTAGTGAGTGCAGAGTAGTGAGTAGAGTAGTGAGTAGAGTAGTGAGTAGAGTAGTGAGTAGTGAGTAGAGTAGTGAGTAGACTAGTGAGTAGCGAGTGCAGAGTAGTGAGTAGTGAGTGCAGAGTGAGTGTGCAGAGTAGTGAGTAGTGAGTGCAGAGTGAGTGTGCAGAGTAGTGAGTAGTGAGTGCAGAGCAGTGAGTGCAGAGTAGTGAGTGCAGAGTAGTGAGTAGTGAGTGCAGAGTAGTGAGTAGTGAGTGCAGAGTAGTGAGTGCAGAGTAGTGAGTGCAAAGTAGTGAGTGCAGAGATGTGAGTGCAGAGTAGTGAGTAGTGAGTAGAGTAGTGAATAGTGAGTAGAGTAGTGAGTAGAGTAGTGAGTAGTGAGTGCAGAGTAGTGAGTAGTGAGTAGTGAGTAGAGTAGTGAGTAGTGAGTGCAGAGTAGTGAGTAGAGTAGTGAGTAGTGAGTAGAGTAGTGAGTAGTGAGTAGAGTAGTGAGTAGAGTAGTGAGTAGAGTAGTGAGTAGTGAGTGCAGAGTAGTGAGTAGAATAGTGAGTAGAGTAGTGAGTAGAGTAGTGAGGTGAGTAGTGAGTAGTGAGTGCAGAGTAGTGAGTAGTGAGTAGAGTAGTGAGTAGAGTAGAGTAGTGAGTAGAGTAGTGAGTAGAGTAGAGAAGTGAGTAAAGTAGTGAGTGCAGAGTAGTGAGTAGAGTAGTGAGTAGTGAGTAGAGTAGTGAGTAGAAAGTAGTGAGTAGAGTAGTGAGTAGTGAATAGAGTAGTGAGTGGAGAGTAGTGAGTAGTGAGTAGAGTAGTGAGTAGTGAGCAGAGTAGTGAGTAGTGAGTGCAGAGTAGTGAGTAGTGAGTAGAGTAGTGAGTAGTGAGTGCAGAGTAGTGAGTAGTGAGTAGTGAGTAGAGTAGTTAGTGGTGAGTAGTGAGTAGAGTAGTGAGTAGAGTAGTGAGTGGTGAGTAGTGAGTGCAGAGTAGTGAGTAGTGAGTAGAGTAGTTAGTAGTGAGTAGAGTAGTGAGTAGTGAGTGCAGAGTAGTGAGTAGTGAGTAGAGAAGTGAGTAGTGAGTAGAGTAGTGAGTAGTGAGTAGAGTAGTGAGTAGTGAGTAGAGTAGTGAGTAGAGTAGTGAGTAGTGAGTGCAGAGTAGTGAGTAGTGAGTAGAGTAGTGAGTAGTGAGTGCTGAGTAGTGAGTAGTGAGTAGTGAGTGCAGAGTAGTGAGTAGAGTAGTGAGTAGAGTAGTGAGTAGAGTATTGAGTAGTGAGTAGAGTAGTGAGTAGAGTAGTGAGTAGTGAGTGCTGAGTAGTGAGTAGTGAGTAGAGTAGTGAGTAGAGTAGTGAGTAGTGAGTGCAGAGTAGTGAGTAGTGAGTAGTGAGTGCAGAGTAGTGAGTAGAGTAGTGAGTAGAGTAGTGAGTAGAGTATTGAGTAGTGAGTAGAGTAGTGAGTAGAGTAGTGAGTAGTGAGTGCTGAGTAGTGAGTAGTGAGTGCTGAGTAGTGAGTAGAGTAGTGAGTAGAGTAGTGAGTAGTGAGTGCAGAGTGAGTGTGCAGAGTAGTGAGTAGTGAGTGCAGAGTAGTGAGTGCAGAGTAGTGAGTAGTGAGTGCAGAGTAGTGAGTGCAGAGTAGTTAGTAGTGAGTGCAGAGTAGTGAGTGCAGAGTAGTGAGTGCAGAGTAGTGAGTGCAAAGTAGTGAGTGCAGAGATGTGAGTGCAGAGTAGTGAGTAGTGAGTAGAGTAGTGAGTGCAGAGTAGTGAGTAGTGAGTAGAGTAGTGAGTAGAGTAGTGAGTAGAGTAGTGAGTAGTGAGTAGAGTAGTGAGTAGTGAGTAGAGTAGTGAGTAGAGTAGTGAGTAGAGTAGTGAGTAGTGAGTAGTGAGTGCAGAGTAGTGAGTAGAGTAGTGAGTAGAGTAGTGAGTAGAGTAGTGAGTAGAGAGTAGTGAGTAGAGTAGTGAGTAGTGAGTGCAAAGTAGTGAGTAGAGTAGTGAGTAGAGTAGTGAGTAGTGAGTGCAGAGTAGTGAGTAGAGTAGTGAGTAGAGTAGTGAGTAGAGTAGTGAGTAGAGTAGTGAGTAGTGAGTGCAGAGTAGTGAGTAGAGTAGTGAGTAGTGAGTAGAGTAGTGAGTAGAGTAGTGAGTAGTGAGTGCAGAGTAGTGAGTAGTGAGTAGAGTAGTGAGTAGAGTAGTGAGTAGTGAGTAGAGTAGTGAGGTGAGTAGTGAGTGCAGAGTAGTGAGTAGTGAGTAGAGTAGTGAGTAGTGAGTAGAGTAGTGAGTAGAGTAGTGAGTAGAGTAGAGTAGTGAGTAAAGTAGTGAGTGCAGAGTAGTGAGTAGAGTAGTGAGTAGTGAGTAGAGTAGTGAGTAGAAAGTAGTGAGTAGAGTAGTGAGTAGTGAATAGAGTAGTGAGTGGAGTAGTGAGTAGTGAGCAGAGTAGTGAGTAGTGAGTGCAGAGTAGTGAGTAGAGTAGTGAGTAGTGAGTAGAGTAGTGAGTAGTGAGTAGAGTAGTGAGTAGTGAGTAGAGTAGTGAGTAGAGTAGTGAGTAGTGAGTAGAGTAGTGAGTAGTGAGTGCAGAGTAGTGAGTAGTGAGTAGAGTAGTGAGTAGTGAGTAGAGTAGTGAGTAGAGTAGTGAGTAGAGTAATTAGTAGTGAGTGCAGAGTAGTGAGTAGAGTAGTGAGTGGTGAGTAGAGTAGTGAGTAGAGTAGTGAGTGCAGAGTAGTGAGTAGAGTAGTGAGTAGAGTAGTGAGTAGGACATCACAGGCAGCAGCTGTGCAAGCTTCTTACACTCACAAGGAGACCACAGGCAGCTGAGGTGCAAGCTTCTCCCACTCACAAGAAGGACATCACAAGCAGCAGCGGTGCAAGCTTCTCACACTCACAAGAACGACATCACAGGCAGCAGCAGTGCAAGCTTCTTACACTCACAAGGAGACCACAGGCAGCAGAGGTGCAAGCTTCTCACACTCGCAAGAAGGACATCACAAGCAGCAGTGGTGCAAGCTTCCCTTACACACTCACAGCAGGTACTGTGCCAAGGCAGCAGCAGCAACAGAGCAAGAGTCCCTTACAAAGAACAGGAACAGCACAGAGATGCACAATGCAATCTTCTCATACTCACAGGCAGCAGCGGTGCAAGCTTCTCACACTCACAAGAAGGACATCACAGGAAGCAGCTGTGCAAGCTTCTTACACTCACAAGGAGACCACAGGCAGCTGAGGTGCAAGCTTCTCCCACTCACAAGAAGGACATCACAAGCAGCAGCGGTGCAAGCTTCTCACACTCACAAGAACGACATCACAGGCAGCAGCAGTGCTAGCTTCTTACACTCACAAGGAGACCACAGGCAGCAGAGGTGCAAGCTTCTCACACTCGCAAGAACTACATCACAAGCAGCAGTGGTGCAAGCTTCCCTTACACACTCACAGCAGGTACTGTGCCAAGGCAGCAGCAGCAACAGAGCAAGAGTCCCTTACAAAGAACAGGCACAGCACAGAGATGCACAATGCAATCTTCTCATACTCACAGGCAGCAGTGGTGCAAGCTTCTCACACTCACACGAAGGACATCACAGGCAGCAGCTGTGCAAGCTTCTTACACTCACAAGGAGACCACAGGCAGCTGAGGTGCAAGCTTCTCCCACTCACAAGAAGGACATCACAAGCAGCAGCGGTGCAAGCTTCTCACACTCACAAGAACGACATCACAGGCAGCAGCAGTGCAAGCTTCTTACACTCACAAGGAGACCACAGGCAGCAGAGGTGCAAGCTTCTCACACTCACAAGAAGGACATCACAGGCAGTAACGGTGCAATATTCTCACACTCACAAGGAGATCACCACATGAACACACTCCATAACACATAGCAACAATACTTTGGCATTTACAATGCCATTAGCTCAAACTCAAATAAATCCGAGCCTGATTGCATTTCTAATGCTTGTTTTGTTAGGTCGAGGCATGCAGTAGTCGAGTATGCTGTGGAAGACTTGCCTTCTTTCCGCCCATATTTTAGATTGGCTGATGTCATTGTCCTTGGTAAATGCTGGCTTCCGATTGATAATGAGGCTTGTTGGTCCCTCCTTGTTACCGCCCTGTTGCCATTTGTTACATCCCATGAGGACTGGATCTTTTACTTGTGGCGTTACACAGTCTCCTTCATAAGTCGGTAAGCACTATTTTTTTTTTATTTGTAGCGCGATCACTTTAGCGGCCTTGCTTGTGTATTTAATTAATTTGCTGCAATACACTAACCTAACAAGCATTTGCAATGCAATAGGTCTTGCATTTCCGCACTTTTGAACTATTGACATTGCAAATAACAACGCCTTTAATTTTAGTTTTCGTTTTTAAAACATATATAAAAGGCATTGTCATTTACAATGCCAATAGCCTAAACTCGCGTAAATGCGAGACCTATTGTATTGCAAATGCTTGTTTTACTGCCTTTCTCTTCCTCCTTTGTTCTCCATTTTCTGCCTTTATGTATCTGGAATAAATGTGAGAATCCAGCTGGTTTTCGAACTGAGCTTGATAATTGTATTGTTGTCCGTGTGAGGTGGTCGCTGTTTCGGCTCCAGCTGTCATGTGTTCGACACAGGGGGTTGTTTCAAGTGATCGAACCTCTGTCTGGCGGGAGGCACATGCGGGGGGGAGGGGGTGACTTCAAAGATTCTGTTACTTTTTCAACAGCACTTCGGAAATGTCATTAGTCCTGCAAGCACAAATATTTAAATGCAATCGACTTCCAAAGCCAATTTATTTACAACAACCGCATTTTCCAAAGAAGGACGAACATACAGGCCGATTAATGAGCAGGAGTTGAAGTTCCCAGACCCTGCAGATGATGGGCATGGGAAGTTCAAGATGGCTGCTGCCAGAGGAGCCGACCCGGCGGCGATGGAGAGTCGTGATAACGGAGGAATGTTAATAACTGGAGCCTTCGCACAGAGGCCGAGATCCAGATGTGCAGCCAGCTCTGTGCCCTACTAATGTAGCTAACACTAGGTTCACCATGTGGTTCTGCTACTCGCAACAAGGCCTGAGCCACCCTTATGGTCAGAGGGGCAACACTGAACTGAAGGTAACCCGGATACAGCTGTGTCCTAAGCACACTGGAGTCAAGTTCAGACTGGTACAGAATATAACCCCAGCCACCAAAATAAAAGAGCCCCCATTCGTGAATTAGATAGCTAGAAAATAGCCCATTTTTGCAAAGGTGCAATTGAACTCATAAAGATACTCTGTATATTTATTTTGCAAGGTATGGAAGAATGCGTGGATTTGACCTTGCTGAAAGCAAGATCTGCTTTAATACCAGGTGAATCAAGAGTGTCAAACTGGCCCAGCGTTTGTTAAGCCAGGCCCACAGGCAGCTGAAAATCCGACCCACACACTAACCCGCCACCGCCAGATCAGCCGGGTGGGCACTGCCCGATTGCCCTATAGGCTAGCCCAACACTAATTGAAGGTAAGTTTTCTAAGTGACTTTATTTCATGCCCTCCAAAAAAAGTGGAACATACTTGTTTATCCATGATCAGTAAATCTTATATCCAGGTAGGAGAGGACTAATATATGCAGCGATGTGGAACAAATTGTGCGGCCAAAAAAGGCTATTTAGGCGGCAAATTCTGTGGAAGCATTATTTCACTATTTGGTCCTTTCAACTAACATTAATACTGTCCTTGGAAAAAAAAATAACCTCCTTAGTACCAGTTTAATAGGAGTGAATCAGAAATCCTCAACTAAAATGTGACGACCTGTGGTGCATTTTTTTTACCAACTTTTAATCCATTTGAGCTTACATAAATTTTTTCATTGAAACTTGCAAATTGTGCAACAGAACGTGGATTCAATGGTAAGTGCGGTAAACAAACAGTTATGTGGGAAACACTGCGACTGTGAAATCGTATGAATTTGATGGACTTGTTTATACCATACGGCTCATACATTCTGATTTGGGAGGCGCCTGCTCATTGCACTAATCTTCACACTCCACACAAGCCAAGTGCCTGCCAGTAAGATCATCAGCCCTGAAGACCTTTCTCACTCTCCAAAAGAATGGTCCTCATCTTCAATGATTTCCTTATGTTCACACTCCAAAACCGCATCATACCCCACTCCTCTGAGACTCAAAATGTTCATAGGCATTTACAATCCTATGGTATAAACTTCCTTAGGATGAAAGGAATCCATTTGGGGGTGGCAATAGGTTTCTAGCAACTACATTTCATCCCGAGTCGTTTGCTCATATACTCTCACATCTGGGTCCCTATTACAGAAAGTGCCCTGGGGCGCAACAGGCATTTGCACCCGCTTTGCGCGCCTGCAGCACTTCGGTATTACAGAAGGGCCGCAGATGCTTGTGCTGCCCATTCTGTAATATCGATAGCGCAGGCACAAATGCAGGGCCAGCGCTATCTTCAGAGGGCATTCCCTCATTTGCATGGGGGATGTGAATCCCTTTACCTCTGCGCCTGCGTCCTATTACAGATGAGGGCGCAGAGGCAAAGAAGCTTTCAGGAGGCGCACTACGAGTGCGCCCCCTGATAGCAGGCCTTTGGAGGGAGTAAAGAGGGTCCCATGTACTCCCTAGACATCCCCTTGTAGGCAGGTGCAGTCACTGCCTGCACCTGTCTGCAAGGGGATCTCTAATCCCCTTTAAAAGTGTCGGCGAATTGCCATCTGCACTGTGAAAACACGAAACGGCTTTAAAGCAGCTGCCCCATTTTTCACATCAATGCGCTGCCACCAGAGCAGAGTATTCATCATAATGTGGGGCAATTTCTTGGATTGCGCTGTGCGCACCTTTTGAAATGTGCACCCAGCACAATCCAGGGAAATGTGCCTTATCTGTAATATGGTCCCAGATATACAGCACAGTGCTCCACAGCGATCCCTACAGCTAACTGGTAGGCGGTCCGGTCAGAGGTGTACTGCCATGCTAAATAAATAGACACTAGGAGATTTATTAGGATGGCGGTCTGAAAATCACCTGACCGCCATGGTAGCGGCAAAAGACCACCCGCAAGGACCGCGGCATAACTGCCAGTCCAATTAGGATGCTCCGCAGTCGAAATCCCACCGCGGCGGTCGGTTTCTGGCGATTAACATTGCGGCGCTCACTGCTGCCAGCAGCACCGCCGCGATGTTAAAAGGAGCATGTCCTGCATCTCCCTGCACTGCATGGCAGGGACTGCACAGTGCCTGACACCTGGCACAGGGCAATGTGTGCACCTACACCCCCCAACGAATTGGGGGCCCGCAATGAGCCCCCAGATCATGTTTCCGCCACCCTTTCCATGGCGTTCCAATGCAGTGGAAAGGCTGGCTACTGCCAGCATCATAATCATGCCGGCGGAGCTTGGCCCTGATCCACCACAATTGTAGCGGTCCAGCTCTGCCCGCTAGGCACATGGACGGACTGCGACCGGCGGATAAGTGGCGGGTGGAAAATCACACCGCCGCGGTCATGACCGCGATGCTAATCTGACCGGCGATTCTCTGGGTTTCGATCGCGGGCGGATGGCCGCCATCCTAATAGAACCCTAGGAGTCACTGTTGTACTAGTCGTCTATAATGTGTTGGCTCGAACACGCAGCCAAGAAAGTTTTGACTACCGCTGAAAGGGGGAACAGATATCCTGCCTTTCCTCTTCTCTTCCCACTATCCAGTTTTGGAATAATAGGTATTCAGGAGGTGTACACCCCCAGAAGGCCTGCTCGCCTCAAGGGTGGGCTACCTGGGCTGTATAGCTGAGGAAGACTTCTACATTTTTTAAAGTAGTAGAATAGTGGGATCTGGGTAGAGAAGATGACCTACAGCCCTTGATGGGGTCACCTCACGGGAGGATTATTCACTGGGGCCAGTAGCTCACTTGTGCCTAAACTCCTAATGCCCCAAACAATATGATTTAAGGGTTACCCCTGACTCCAGAACCTCAGTTCTGTACCAACCTACATTAAAGAGGAGACCCGAGTCTGCGACAACAGGACTTGCACAAACCAAAAGAGGAATACTCTGCACCTATGGCAACACAACTGAGACTGTAAGGCCGAGACTCATCCTAGGCTAAATATTGGTTCTCCCCAACAGAGGAAGTACTGTGAGAGCTAGAAGCAACCTCAGACCCCCCTGGGCTAGTGGCACTCATCCACTGTAAACTGAAGGTAAAACAAAGCTTTGGATCCAAAGTTTCTTATCTGCTGTGCTTACTGCTGCCAAGGCTTGTTGGTCGCCAGTCCGACATATGACCCCTTCACTCAACGTTGCATCTAGAGGGAACTCCATCCAACTTTTGTCCGCAGCAATCTCGTTGTTGAGAATTTACACCCTGTTCCTTTGCTGCACAGAGTAAGCGGTAAAAGCAGCTCTCTCTCTCTCTCTCTCTGGCTCCCGATAATCACCGGGGACAGCTAGGACAACTCTGCATCGGGCACTACAGGCCAGGTAAAATTGAATTGACTGTCCTGGCTTGGTCCTGGGATCTGCATTCCCTTTATCCTCCTTGGGTTCCACACAACTCGACCTGCAAATGACCGATTGTTACTACCACGTTTTCCTATTGACCGCAATGCAGAAGTTCTGCAGTATTGAATTGCTTTGATTTATCTTTTCTTCTAAAATCCATAACTCTGGTTATTTGATTCTGATCATGTATGTTGTCTTAATTAATAGAAAAATCTGCTTTATTTTTATAAATTGGTACCAGATTTCTTTCGAGTCATGTCAATTACTTATCATCCATGTTGGTACTTTGAAATGCTTAACCCATGTTCCTCTAGTAAAGCCTGACTGCTCTTTGCCACTCTACCAGGACTGCACTAAGGATTTATTATTGTGAATCCAAGGACCATCTTTGGGGTCTCTGAGAGTATTGCCTGGTGAAGCCTAACCATCATCACCACATAATACTCCACCTTCCTACATATACTTGCATCCTAACCCAGGAATCCCCGTAACATCCTCAGCTGAGGCACTATACCTGCTCTAAAGAGAGGGTAAAGCACAGGTTATTGTATTGTATTTTGGATTTGTAAAGCACACTGTGACCAAAATGGTATCCTGGCGCTAGTTAGACCACTATGTGAAGGTATCAACTGGGATAAGTCTGAGGAATTTAGCCTGACTGTTAGTGAGGGAAGAGCCAGGTTTTCAAAGACTTTCTGAACTTCAGCAGGTCAGTTTGAGATCGTAGTGTAAGCTGGCAGTTTGTTCCAATAATAATAATTCCTAATAAGAGGGAGTTACAGTAGTCAAACCTACTTAATATGACACCTCTAGAAATCAGGGATCTAGCTGGGAGATCAAGCAGTGGGTATAGTTTCCTGAGGGTGCGAATCAGTCCAAAGCAGGTCCCAGAAATTCCATTCACTTGCTTTTCCATAGAGAGGCCCTCATCTATAACTACCCCCAGGTTTCGTACTGCAGTAGAGTTGCCCAACTGGGTTTCTGTGGGCAAAGGCTAGAAATTAGGGAGTAAGGATGTAGAAATCTTGCTCGAAGGCAGCAAAGGAGCTCCGATTTACTTCCGTTCATCTTGAGTGAGTGAGTTTGCTTTCATCCATTTAAATATATCCAGGATACAGGCCTGAAAATTGCAATAAATGTCAGCCTGATCTTCAGTTAATGATAAAATCAGCTGGGTGTCATCTGCATAGTTGATAAGCTTCATCGTGTGGGACTTAATAAGGAAGATTAACGGTCTGATATAAATATGAATAAAATTGGGCTGAGAGGAGCCCTGGGGGGCGCCACTTGGAGTTATTCTGAAATTAGAAAGAAATGGGGGCACAGATACAGCATGACAGCGGTCAGTCAGATAGGATTTTAGCCTGTTTAACATTGGGCCCCCGACACCCACTGACGCAAGTCTGGACAGAAGAGTTTGTTGGTTAATCCTGTCAAACGCAGCAGACAAATCAAGGAGGACTAGTACCAAGGGTTGTCTATTCTCTGTTATCCTACCTATTTCATGAGTAACACAGATCAGTGCAGTCTTGGTTCCATGACCTGGATGGAAGCCAAACTGCTCTTCTTCCAGCCATGAGTAATCCTCTAGGTCACAATCAAGTAGCATATAAAGGCAAATTACTTTATCAAACAGCAAAATTCACTTAGCAGCAGTGGGGCATTTGTTATCTAAACTATTAACTTGTAGATTTAAATGTTGTAGAATGGGACTTCCCTTTCCAAAAAATGATATATAGGCCATTACATGCTCAGCAATCCATGTTGTTCTGAAACAAACGTTTGAGGGAGAGGGGGGCCTTGAGGATATGGATAACGTAGTAAGGTTAGCTTTTAGACCAGTGGGGACTTCCTTTTGGAAAAATTACCCCATTTTGCCTGATATACTCACGTAAATGCAGTATCAGATGTCCACAGTTCGTTTATTATTATTATTATTATTATTATTATTATTATTATTATTATTATTCAAACAGGAAACATGGCCAGGGTTACCAGATATCTTTCATTCTGATTTCAAATATAGCTGCTTTCAGTTCTTGCATTCAAATATATAACAACGGGGGACTGAGAATGCCACGCCTGAAGATGGCCGCTCACTGAGCGAGCTCCTTCGGCCGTTTGTTATAATCTTTTACTATCCTGCGTCATAAAGCCAGATCTATCAAACCACATAATTCATACAACATACCTGCAAGTAGGTTCCACCAGAGAGAGGCTCCCGGCCCGGAATGCTGGGCTCTCTGAGCTGATTGGATCGCCTGCAGCTGCAATGACGAGGAGAGGCCTAGTGAGCACAGGCGGTAAACTGAGACCTCTCCCTGAGTGCCGGCGGAGCCTGTTGCGAGCGAGAGAGGCAACCCCCACCGTGAAGACTCCTGCTTGCTGCTAGGGGTGCGTACCTCCCACATAATACTCCTCTTGCTGTGTCCCCCTGGAGAGGCACTGCGGAAGGGAAGATAATGCACGCAGAACAGATTGCCTGACGTCCGGTGAGCCCGAGCGCCTGCTGTCAGAGAGATCTACGACTGGGCGGAGGGCTGGGCTGACTCCAGAGGCCCCCTGTGCCCAGAACGATGTGAGCGGTGCAAACTGACATGGCGGAGGCTGACAAAATCGAGCAGCACAGAAGACAGCGAAGGGACTGACGCGGACACCCCGGAGACGCTTTGATTGCCGGAGTGGAGACGCAGACCTGAGCTGGAGGAGGTGAGCTCGGGGCGCTGCGCTGGGGTGTGTCGCCGCGGGGCGGCCTGGTCCCGACGAGATCCTTGACTGCGAGGCGGGGCAGCGGTGATAGAAATGTGCATAAAAAGCACTACCCCCGGTGAGTCAGTGGAGTGGGTGGGGACGCAGCCTTGCTGTAACCTGCTTGCGCTGCAGTACATGGGGAATTCCTCTCCCTGCGGGACACCGGGGCCCGGCCGAACAAGGAAAGAGCAGCAAGTATAAAGTCCCATGAGGTAATGGGCCTGCAATCCTGCTAGATACTAGAAAATATATAACCCTGCCCCCAAACTGATGCATAGACCTGGGTGACACTGTGACACAACATACCTCACAGCCACAAAAAGAGATTACTAGCTACGGATAAGAGAAACAGGGTGCACAACAAACAGTGGCTCTGGGAACAATGGACTACACAGCAATTGCTGAGAAGGAAATTGGAAAATAAAATAAGGAACATTTAAATTGAAGAACAATACTGAGCTCGGGACTAGGTGCCCCAGTGCCTCCGCACCATAAGTACATTTAACCCAGTAGGCAGCTGCCTAGACTAGCTTAAACCATGGGGAAGGCAGACAAACTGCAGTCTAAACTGCAATTTGAGCAAATGAAAATGATGGGGCTGCACTCAGAAGATCAGGAAACCGCAGACACAGCTACATCCACTCTGGATACAGAAATGAGCAGTGATCTAAATCAAATTTTAACGGCAATGCAAACCACCTTATCGAACATAGATGGCAAAATAGACGCACTATCATACCAGGTAGATCGCATGTTGGAGCGCCTGGATAAACACACCGAACATATCGATATGGTGGAGCGCAGAGTGTCCGACACAGAAGATACCCAACAGCAGTTAATTACAAATAAGAGAAAATGGAAAAAGCCCTGTCAGCCCTTCAAGCAAAGAAAGAAGATTTAGAAGCATGCTCCTGCCAAAATAACCTTAGAATAATGGGGATTGCGGAGTTGACAAATACTGGCAACATGGAACGATATATAGAAAACCTTTTAATGGACTTGTTGGGCAGGGAGACCTTCTCTGAAGTATTTATAGCAGGGACAGCGCACAGATCTCTGGTGCCCCCGCCTCCTTGGGCCAGACCATAGACCATCATAGCAAAGTTGCTTAATTATAGGGATCGGGACTCCACGCTGCGCTGCGCCCAGGAGCTACAGTCTTAGAGACATGAGGGTACAGAGGTATCCATCTACCCTGACTTCATACCCCAGGTCCAACGGAGAGGACACCAGGGCTCACGGCAGAAATCACCAAGAGGCGCAGCAGATGACCAAGACCAGACATCGGGCCCAGACGAGAATAATGACTTGATCAGAGACTCCAGTGGTGCCCGAGCCTGCAGTGGCATCAGATAAAAGAACTGAAAACCACAGATAAGCGTAATTATAGCTGATAACTGCATGAACATTGTGACAAGGTTAAATTCAATGACGTTAACTGGGAATCAAGAGTTTTTGTGCGAAATGGTGTTGATCACAGGGACAAAGATGATTCCTGATTCTAAATGTTGTTAGGCTAACGCAAATGCATACTAGAACAATGCGGTGCCCCTGGGTGCTCCATCACCGGGGTTCTCGGCCGGTCACTCCCACTCACATGTGTGAACCGCACCAAGTTTCTGTTGCTAAACGGGGAATGTTAGGGAGGTATGGGGGGAACCAGTTATTGGGGACTGTCTCCGCTGCAATTTGGGCAACGGAGTGGGTGGGAGGTAGGGGAGAAAGGTAAAAACAATGATCAGAGGCACGAACAAGGATGACATGGTCACTGGTATAATTAAGTCCTTTCAACAAAACACCCACACACTTCAACATCATGGCGAACAGATGGCACGATGACACACAGAACTAGACCCTTAACACTGCTGACATGGAATGTGCAAGGCCTTAACAACCCGCAGAAGACTCGGAAGGTACTGGCCTATCTTTACCGCCACTTGGTGGAGGTGTCTTGTCTCCAAGAAACCCATCTCACTCAATTCTCAGAAATAAGAGTGGGCGCTCGCTGGGCGTCCACCCGAATAGCATCCTCCTAGTCCACCTATGCTAGGGGGGTACTACTACTAGTCAAGCGCGACATCCCATTCAGAACTAAACTGCATCACAGACAATTAGGGATGATACATTATAGTCCAAGGGAATTTTGGAGGTACCATATTGACTTTATTTAATACGTATGGCTCGAACACTGATGACCCCGCTTTTTTGCACTAATCTGGCCAAAATTAGAGACATTGGAACCTGCAGAAATTCTCTGGGGAGGAGATTTCAATACATGTATGGACCCAACAGAAGATAGATCCACGTTTGACGATGAATATGGCAAACAAGCCGCTAAGGCGCTCAGAGAAGGTATGGAGGAGAGGGGGATGGTGGACCTATGGTACTGCAAAACCTGGGGCGTAGAGAGGGAACCTGTATTTCCACAATTTATAATACATGGTCTAGAATAGACTATTGGATAGCAACTCGCACAATTAATACATAGACAAACTCTGTGGATCATATGCCCTAGACTCTATCAGACCACACGCCTATTCGCCTGGTGATTGCGCTCACCACGCATACTCCTAGACAGTTCACAGGACGCCTACAGACATCCGTGATGTTGGACCAGGTGTTTCGAACAGAGCTGAGACAGACTACAGTAGAGTACTTCGCACACAACGCAGGAACAGTTGATAGTGCCCAAATACTATGGGAAGCTTTTAAAGTGACAATTTGGGGGGGTTTGTATAGGTAATCATGCAGGGATATTGAAAGACATACTGCAGCAACTAAACAAAGTAGAAAAGGATATAAAAATGTTAGAAAATAAGTATGCACAAACCCTGAACTACTAGCAGAAATTAGAAACAAATTGAACACTTATCACGAATTTGCCCACAGTGAGGTGGAATATATGTCACGCAGGTATACGGCGTGGAAATATGCGGAGGGAGGACGCCCAGGCCATGCGCTAGCAAGTAGGATTCAAGCATCATGCCCCCTCACATATTACACAAATCGTGGATACGCAAGGTACGCCGCATTATGATACACCCTCTATTATAGACTGCTTCTCAGAATATTATGCACGATTATACTCCACACAGGCATCCACCTCTGAGGAGGATACAAACGAGTACTTAGACAATATAGCCCTAGCATTGCTCTATGATGAGCACCGGGAATACTTCAGCCATCCTACAACCGAAGATGAACTAAAAGAGGCAATTAGATCCCTCACAAACAATGAAGCTCCAGGGACAGATGGCTTGCCGGGTGAATTTCATAAAGAATATAGTGACTTGCTTATACCCCGCCTCACAGCAATGTACTCGGAAGCATATGAGGATGAGGCCCTACCACCATCACTGCGGGAGGCACTGCTATTAACTTGGGTGCAATGATTATAGCACTACGGATGCAACCCTTAATGCAGATGTTGGTCCTGCCAGATCAGTCTGGATTTATTCCAGCACAGTCAACGACATATAACCTATGAACTATTTTCGCATTGTTTCACCAACTACACCCAGATGTACCAGCAGCTGCGGCCCTATTGTAAGCAGTGAAAGCATTCGATTCAATGGAGTGGCCATTCATGTTTTATGTATTGTGAAAGATAGGACTTCTGCACCAATTCCTGTGCTGGATAAAATTACAATACACAGAACCATGCACAAGACTCAAGATCAATGGCATTACGGCTGCTTCTATACACATTTACAGGGGAATGCGACAGGGGTGTCCACTCTCCTCACTATTGTTCACCCTGGCACTTGAACCCTTAGCATGCAAAAGCTGGCAAAAAACACAGAAACACAGCATTACCGTTTCAATTACGGCCTGTGAGTATATCGCTCTATGCGGACGAGATGGTATTATATCCAATTATATTATATCATCCAATTCCCAGTATCTATATATTCATGTCATTTGGATCTTGTTCACTGATACAAACTCCATTTGCATATCTCCAATAACTTAGAATTTGTTTTCTATTATTAAACATCACCTTTCTATTTGTGAGACTTACGAAGGTCTGGTCCCAGGTGTGTCTGTGAGATTGTTTATCATGTCCGCCCACTCCATGAGTTCTTCTTGATGTCCTTCATACGCCTTGCTTCTTTCATATGAATTACTTCCGCTACTGCCCAATCTATCGCATTGTTATCCATTTATTGTGTGGAGGAGAATGTGGGCTGGCCCGAGGTCTGCCTATTGGCTTGTACCTCAGCCAGGGATGCAAACTTCTGCCTCATTTGCGTGTTATTCTTCTTCATATGAATCAGTCTTAATAGGCATTGCTTAGGTATTACTTTAGTGTACCCCTGTGTGAGGTGCTGAAGAGTGAAGACGACTGCCCACCAAACATCTTTAATTTTAGGAAAGTGCCAGCACATGTGTAGGAAATTTGCTGCACTATCCAGACACCTTGGACAAGTTGGCAGACGCCCCAAGAAAATGTTGTTTAACTTACTTGGCGTAAAGTGGGTCATGTCTACATTTTACAAAGCTAACGCCTCTACTTTTACCTTTTGATGGTTTTTATTCAGGCATTAAACAATTGAGTATTTTGTTACTTCCCCGTTGCTTGCCTGAGGGAAGGACTTTTGGCCACAGCATGCAACAAAAACCCTGCATTTGTAAATGTAATTCAAGGAAGGTGCAAAGCAGGATTTTTTGGTTTGGCAATTTAATGGCTTCAGTAGTCATGTGAATTCACGTTTAAATCAGTGTTCTCAATGCAGCAGTTATTTCCAGAGAGAATCACACCACCTCTATTTTCAAGATTTGATATCTTGAATCCGAAAGTGTCTTCCAGCAAAACATGCACATAATCACCTGGAAATTTCTGTTACTGCTCTGCAGCACAGTTTCATGTTTGAAAGAGGTGTTTCAGAGGTCTTATAATTAGGCTTGGGTGGTTAAAACTTGGCCCATGAAACTAGTCAGTGTGAGAAGTTGGCCTGGTATATGATGCCCACTATTCTAGTGGGCACCTTGCACCAGTCCAAACAACCATTATGGTGATGGTTGTAAAATCAACCTTATAGACCAGCTATCCTAGTGGTAGCATGGACAAAGCAGTCTTAGGCTAATACTTCAGAGAGCATGTGAATCCAGCTGTTTTACCATATATAATCCCTTGAATACCAAATGAAAGGACACCACACAAGGTATATATCAAATATATATGTATTTATTACTAACACAACCCCTTTGCACTCTTTATGAGGTCAGAGTTCGAGATACAGCACAAGTTACTCAATAAGCATACTATAAGTTGCACAAATACAATTCTGCCCTAGGGGCCTCACTAACCATATACTAAAGAAGTGGTATAAGAACCACTTCAGGAAAGGTGAGTAGGCCTAGGGCCTAAGAAATCGCTGGGGCTACACTGAACAACCAAGGGATTGGGAGTAGGAGGCCCACGGAAAGCGTGTGCTGTGTCTAAACACACACGCGAGTTACCATAGAGTTTCAATGGGAACGTAAAAGTTACAAAGTAGTAGATTTTGGACACTTCCGGATGGACTACGGGAAAACCCTGTGAAACTAGGACACTTGGATAGTTGTTACCCACGGTAGCACCGGAGTACTCGAGTTACCTCACCCAGGGAAGCCGGGTGCATAGGTGTTCTTTTGTGTCGCGTTTTGTCGCTGTTTCCTATGGAGAGCTGCAAGAAAGTGCTGCAGGCAACCAGGAGAAATGTGTCCGTTTGGATTCAAGGGTGGATTGGAGTCAGGAAGAACCTGAAAGCAGAGGAGACAGAGTCTGGGTCACTAGCCAGTGACCAGGAAGGAACCAGGAAGGAACCAGGCGATGTTGAGATGCAATCAGGTGAAGAGGTGAAGCTTGTCTCTGCAGCCTCGAGGACCAGGAGGTGTCGACGACAACCAGGAGCTGGAGTCGAGCTCGCCCACAACGGATCTAGCTGTTGGTGGTGTCGGTATCTGGATTGGATCCAACAACCCTTGGCAAATGCAATCCACGCAGGATGGGAAGACTGGCTTCAGTTCAGACCAGCAAGGTATGGGGAGCTTCTCCTTCGCAGGGAAGCTGGAGGAAGACAGGAGCAACCAGGCAATAGGGGTAGTTTCCCAAAGATGTCTTCAGAGGGACAACTAGCTAACGGGCTAGCAACCACAAAGACGGGTTGAGCTGAAATGCAGGCGCAGGCCCCACGTGGCACTCGTGGAGTGTGGAGGGCTGAGCTTCAGTGCAAATCCTGCTCGGGTCTGGGGCTTCTCAAACCCCAATGCACAACTTGGAGGGTACCTCAGGAGCTGCACAGGTAGCAAAAAGCAGGTAGTCCAGGATGTCCGGTCCCACGTCGCTCGTGTCCGTCACAGGTCTCAGTTTTGCTGTGGATGTGGGTCGGAGTGAGAGAAGTCTGGGAGTCCAGTTTCTGTGTTGCTAAGTCTTTGGGTTCCGGCTGGAGCATCGACAAAGCAAACCGGCAAGTGACTGTTGGTGCCTGTTTGCACAGGGTGGTCACTCCTTGACCACAAGGGAGATGTCTTCAGTCTTACAGTCGATATGGAACGTCAAAGGTCCAAGAGTTTTGTTTCAGAGTTTCTTTCCAGGATAAATCTAAAGTCTCTAGACTCAGCTCCTAACTTTATACTAAACTAAGTGGCTGGATTACCTGCTAGGTCCCTCCTATAGGTGGAACCTGGGAAGGGGGTGGTTACACCCCTTTCCCTTTGTCCAGTTTTGCACCAGAGCTGGGGCTGGAGTGTCCAAGCAGCTGGTTTGAACTGGGCTAGGCGTGGAGCACCTTGTATGCCCCAGGCAGTGTCTCATTTCTCAGCCCTCCCTGCCCCAATGCACTAAAAGCCTGTCTGGGGAGGTGCTAGCAACTCCCAAGGCAGGAAACCTATTGTCCAGGCCTCTCCTGCCGGAGTTTCGTCCAGCAGCAGGAGGTCAGACTCGTGCCTGTGGCAGCAGTATCCATTTTGTGATGCTGCGGCTCTGTTTAACTTTAACTGGGTAAAGCAGTAACTACATGTCTTCTCCCTCTAGAAGGGTGGAATGCTACCCCCGCTGCCAGAACTGGCGGGGGATAGTATTCCAAAGTGTTTAACACCTTACACAACATGTTTTGATAAAGCCAAACCAAAGTTAGCATTAACCGCAAGGATTATAATGCACTTAAGAGTATATGGTATGGCTATATCATAGAACAGCTATAAGGACATGGTTCCGAAAGCTGCAGATGGGCTCAGCTCATGCTAGAACACCATCTCACAAAAAACCAAGCACTCTGCCTCCAGGATTGCTAAGGCCTCTCATAGGAGTGACTTACAGGTACATATGTGTCTATATATAAGGTTAGATATAGCTATACTATATCTAAGCAAGGGGTGATTACACCACCTTGCCCAAGATGAGTGATTAGCCTGTGGTGTCAGTTTGGATGACCAGCCAGGGGTGGCATAATGCACGATGCAGCCCCTGGTAGGCCTTGGATGCACCTATGCCCTGGGTACCTATGGTACACTGTACAGGGGCTCACAAGGTGACCCAATACCCAATTAGATATGTACCTAAAGTACATGGAGTCCATTTTACAGAGGGAGCAGATAGCATGGGGCCCTGAATAGCAGGATTCCAGGCCAACTAAGTAAAAAACCAGCTAAACACTAGGCAAAAAGTTGGGGTAACCATATAGTCAGATATCCACCTTCCTACAGTCAGAGTCAGGAAACGTCACACCTTTACAAAAGTAATGGCGAAAGTGGGCAGAATTTTCCTACTTTCCCCGAGAATAACTTGAGCATCACCCAGCCCCCGTAACCTACTGCTAGATGTGTCACCATAGATGGGCAAGATTTCGGGCCAAATAAATTGACTGGCCAGCAGGAGGAGTTTCTCCTGCACTAAGGGCTGCCTTTAGCCCTGAATGGCAACTTGGAAGAACAGCAATTGTCCTTCCTTGGCAGTTGTGAACTTTCCATGCCCATTTGCCCTTAATCTAGCCCGCTGACAGGTCTACGTGGAATGGCAACGTTTTCCTGCTGTTACACATGGCCAATACAATGGATTAAAATTCATTTGATTCAAAAGAAATTTATCAACCTTGGTTCTTTACAAACTTTGGAGGCAAGAATCGCCATTCAGTGTGCCCTAAGGGATGCTATCAGTTTCCAATTGATAGCACATTTTGCTTTGAATACTACTCGTCCACTGGGCAGAGGACGACACCTGGGAGCACCTACCCTACCATTGGAACATTTACTTTACATAAGAGTTGACCTTTAGCTGTGCACTTGTCCACCAAACTTTATTTATTATTCACTTGAATCTACCCAACGGCCAGGTGGCACGCCAGAAATTTCAAAATGAACTTTGAAGATATAGCCCGCTCTACGGAAGCCAGAGCAGATACTTTCGCCTTTGGCATTGAAGAAGCAAGTAAAATCTATGCTTTAATCCAGGACGACATCACACAGTCTTCAACGACAAGGAGTAAAGAACAGAACGCCAAACAATTGTTACTTATTTATTTTGTGGAAGAACACCAAAGAGAGCTTAGAAACAGCCCTTGAAACGTTAAATAACATCAATGACAGAATAAAATTTACATGGAACATTGAACCCAACTCGATCACTTTTTTGGATGTAAAAATCACACTCAAAGACAACCGGATAATCACAGACATTTTCAGAAAATCAATAGATCGTAATAATACCCTACATTACACTAGTTTTCACCAGCCATCCTTAAAAAGACACCTACCAAGATCACAATTACTCAGAGTCAAACGTATAACATCAGATCCCATTATGGCAGAAATACGCATCAATGAAATGACGGAAAGATTCCGTTCAAGAGGTTATCCAGATCAAGTTTTGGAATCTGCAAAAACGTCCATCCAACACATAAAGCGTGAAGAGTTTTTAAAAAAAAACGCACAAAAACCCAAAAGCGACCGGATGGTCGTAGTTTCTAAATTGTCTAATGTAAGCACTACTTATAAAAACATCATACTCAAATATTGGCCACTACTACAATTAGAGACTGATTTTAATGACATTTTCAAGTCGTTACCATTATTTGCCTACACCAGAGGCAAGAATTTAGGAGAAATCCTTAAGGAGACCAAAACATTAAATCTTCAATTCCGTGGTACCAGACCATGCAACAATTGTAACAATATAATAACTGGTACAAAAATCACACATCCTATGAAAGGTCATAAAATTCACTTACAAGTTACTGCTACCTGTGATACTAACAATTGTGTTTACCTCTTGAAGTGTCCATGCGGCAAAACTTATGTTGGCAAAACTGAGCGCAAAATTAAAACGCGTCGTAATGAACATAAGTCCAACATTCGTACTTTGAACCAAAAATCTACTGTAGCAACCCATTTCAATTAAATGAAACATTCTATTTCGCAACTGAAATATACCATCCTGGAAGTCATCAACAAAGAGGAGGGAAAAGACAATAATAAACAATTGCTCCAAAGAGAAAATTATTGGATTTATAGACTCCAATCAATGAAGCCATATGGGCTTAACCAACGTATCGAATTTTCATGTTACCTGTAAACTTTTTTGTAGATACCCCCAGGTTGGGGTATCAATTTCTGGACATTTCTCCTTGTTGTTATATTTAGGATCTTTTATATATTTTTCCTGTTTTATATATTGAATATCTATCATATCTGAACCTTTAATTTATTTAATTTATTATTATCATTTCACTTCTCTCGTCTTCACTATTTTTAATTTTTTGGTTTGACACCTCCTGGTGTAGATACGCCGCGTTATTTTCTGATAGTCTTTCGTTGAGTTCTAGTCCCCGATCACGTGACACTTGTATTCTATCACATTTACACTTCCGCATTAACCTTCCATCCATGGCGGAGTGTTTGGAACCTGCGCGCACAATGTTATCTTGATTTTTCACCCATGTAAGTTGTTAGAACTCTCGTTCTTATGGAGTATGTCAGTTGGAAGCTCTATCGTCTGGTACGCTGGGTTTAATCTTGGTAATGCTCGCATGCAGTTTCGTCACGATAACATGTTTACACTATTTCGGTGAACTTTTACTTTTACTTTAACTTTTGCACGTCTTTGAGCATCATAACATCACTTACTGTTCATTTATTTTAGTAACTGTTATAGTAATTGATTTCACGTTGATTTCACGCTCATAATTCTCTACCATGAGTCACTTCTCTCTATTTTTTCACTTGGTCACTGATTAGTTGTCACTTAATCTCGCTCGAGTACTTGGTTCCTTTAATTAATCACTGCACTGCACTGCATTTTTCACATTGAACCCATTAGGAATATATACATAGATCTTTTTTGCATGTCGTTCTTTTTTAGATGCTCCCCGATGAAGGACTATGTCCGAAATGCATTGGAGCAAGGAAAATCATGTTTGAATACAATATGTGGATTAACATGTTGAAATTACATACAATGGATTAAAATTCATTTGATTCAAAAGAAATGTATCAACCTTGGTTCTTTACAAACTTTGGAGGCAAGAATCGCCATTCAGTGTGCCCTAAGGGATGCTATCAGTTTCCAATTGATAGCACATTTTGCTTTGAATACTACTCGTCCACTGGGCAGAGGACGACACCTGGGCGCACCTACCCTACCATTGGAACATTTACTTTACATAAGAGTTGACCTTTAGCTGTGCACTTGTCCACCAAACTTTATTTATTATACACATGGCCACTATATCACTCCAATTTTTTTGGCTTTGCATTTTGTGGAGATGAAAAAAAATATTTTTGATGTGATTTTACATACCCTTTGACTTTGTGACTTTGCATACCCCTCCGGGCCGACACCATTGCACCTACTGCACTAATGGAAGCTACCTGCATTAAATGACCCCACATTGACATGAGCTCTTCTTCTGTATGTACATGTAAGCTCTGGCACACCCTCCCTATGAAAATAAGGTAAATTAGAAATCATGTCGAATTCAATAACAGCTTGCCTAGGCCATAAATCATGATTCAGCAGGTCTCAGGTTTCAAAACGCACATTATTATATGCAAATTGTGGTCGAATGTCTCACACCCTCTTGCACCTCACTTAATAATGTGCTGCTATATGCTTGCTGCAGTATTACCGGGGCACAGCTATTCACTTCATGGGAAGCCAAAACGTACTTGTCAACAGCTGCACCACAACCAACACTCTTCCAGCCATGGATAACCGAGAAGATATGTATTTGTTGTTATAAATATTTGTAACGCGCACTATCACCATTGAGGGAATCCTGAGGCTGAGCAAGTGTGTGTTCCTATACCTGGCTATGGTAGATTGGTTAATTGAAAGGCAAATCATCAGCTTTTTGCAGAATTCAAGAAGAGAGGAGGAATCTCCAATGTCTAGTGTGAGGCTGTTGCATGCTTTGGGAGTGATGTAAGAGAATGCCCGTCTGTGCTATACCGAAAGCGCGTTTCACTCCTGTAGGGAGGAAACCGCTAAATAAATGCTACCGTATAATACAAAGTGCAACACAGAAAGAGAAACCTAGTTAATTTTAATTTCTCTTTTTTTACTGCTTTTCCATTCCATCTTTTATCTTTCCTTCCCACTCGTTAATCCCTTCCTTCCCCCTCCGTACCTCCCATCTCTCTCCACCTCTTTCATCCTTTCTCTCCATTCATACTTTCATCTTCTCTTTACTTCTTTCTTGCTATAGTTTACCATGCCCCCCTTTCTAGGTCTCGCCTGCCAATGCTCTTGCGCATTGCTGGCGAGAATTATAGTAAGTGGAAAATAAAAGTCTATCAAAACAGCTGCGGATCCCAATCAGTTCATGTGAGATAGGCGTGTGCACGCCAGCCACATAACACACCACCATATGTCTGTGCCTCGCATCAGACTTCAAAGGCTGCTGCTCCCCCGCCCCCCCGCGTACACATCGCGCACCACCATATGTCTGTGCCTCGCATCAGACTTCAAAGGCTGCAGCTCCCCCCCGCCACAGCAATGCCAAGAGCTTGTTTCATATTGTGTGCGTGTTCCGCATTTTGGTCTCTGATTTCTGTCGTTTGCAGGACATGCGCCGCTTACATCACGTTCTAAAACTGTGCTGTCTTCCCTTCCACCTTGTCCCCAACCCCCTTTCTAGTTTATCCTTCACCCTTTTACATGTCTCCCCCCGTGGGGTGCCCTCCCTCCACCACCAGTTTGTCATTCATTGTAATATTGCTAGCAGCCAGTGTGTTAAGGTAACCATGTTGTTCCTGCTTACATTTGACATGCTTTACTTAATCTTGTTTTAATTGATGCTTTTTGCCGCTGCACACTGCCATGTCAGCCAACAGCAGGAGGCGCGCACCCTGTTTTCTTTATTAAACACGGTCCCCCGTTAATTTTTTTTTCAACTCTCATGCCTGGCTGCCCTTCTCATCTCAGCTCTGACCCCAAAGCTGGGCGTCTGCAACAAGGACTCAGGCCCTGCCCGCCCTCTCTTCCCTATCCTGTGTCATCTCTCCGGATCACCAGAGGCTGCATTAGGCTAAAACCCACCACCACTCACTCCAACTCCACCCTCCAACTCCAACTCCACCCTCCAACTCCACCCTCCAACTCCACCCTCCAACACCACCCTCCAACTCCACCCTCCAACTCCAACTCCACCCTCCAACTCCACTCTCCAACTCCAACTCCACTCTCCAAGTCCACCCACCAACTCCAACTCGTCCCTCCAACTCCAGCCTCCAACTCCACCCTCCAATTCCAACTCCACCCTCCAACTCCACCCACCAACTCCAACTCCACCCTCCAACTCCACCCTCCAACTCCACCCTCCAACTCCACCCTCTAACTCAAACTCCACCCTCCAACTCCACCCTCCAACTCCAACTCCACCCTCCAACTCCAACTCCCCCCTCCAACTCAAACACCCTCCAACTCCAACCCCACCCTCAAACTCCACCTCAAACTCCAACTCCACCCTCCAATTCCAACTCCACCCTCCAACTCCAACTCCAACCTCCAACTCCACCCTCCAACTCCACCCACCAACTCCACCCTCCAACTTCAACTCCACCCTACAACTCCAACTCCACCCTCCAACTCCACCTCCAACGCCACCCTCCAACTCAAACACCACCCTCCAACTCCACCCTCCATTTCCACCCTCCAACTCAAACTCCCCCTCCAACTCAAACACCCTCCAACTCCACCCTCCAACTCCACCCTCCAACTCCAACCACCAACTCCACCCTCCAACTCCGCCCACCAACTCCACCCTCCAACTCCACCCTCCAACTCCACCCTCCAAATCCACCCTCCAACTCCACCCTCCAACTCCACCCTCCATATCCAACTCCACCCACCAACTCCACCCTCCAACTCCACCCTCCAAATCCACCCTCCAACTCCACCCTCCATATCCAACTCCACCCTCAAACTCCACCCTCCAACTTCCAACTCCACCCTCCAACTCCACCCTCCAACTCCAACTCCACCCTCCAACTCCACCCTCCAACTCCAACTCCACCCTCCACCCTCCAACTCCACCCTCCAACTCCACCCTGCAACTCCACCCTCCAACTCCACCCTCCAACTCCAACCTCCAACTCCTACTCCCCCCTCCAACTCCACCCTCCAACTCCATCTCCACCCTCCAACTCCAATTCCACCCTCCAACTCCACCCTCTAACTACACCACCACCCTACAACTTAAACTCCACCCTCCACCCTCCAACTCCACCATCCAACTCCAACCTCTAACTCCACCCTCCAACTCCAACCTCCAACTCCACCTTCCAACTCTAACTTCACCCTCAAACCCTACCCTCCAACTCCACCCTCCAACTCTAACTCCACCCTCCAACTCCAACTCCCCCCTCAAACTCCAACTCCCCCTTCAACTCCAACTCCACCCTCCAACTCCACCCTCCAACCTCCAACTCCACCCTCCAACACTACCCTCCAACTCCACCCTCCAACTCTAACTCCACCCTCCAACTCCAACTCCCCCCTCAAACTCCAACTCCCCCTTCAACTCCAACTCCGGCCTCCAACTCCAGCCTCCAACTCCACCCTCCACCTCCACCCTCCAACTCCACCCTTCAACTCCACCCTCCAACTCAACCCTCCAACTCCAACTCCACCCTCCAACTCCACCCTCCAACTCCACTTCCACCCTCCAACTCCACCCTCCAACTCCAACTCCACCCTCCAACTCCACCCTCCATCACTCAGGGGCACCACCACATCACTCAGGGACACCACCACATCACTCAGGGACACCACCACATCACCTCAGGGACACCACCACTTCACTTGGGGAAAGCACCACATCACTCAGGGAAACCACCACATCACTGGGGGACACCACCACATCACTTAAGAACACCACCACATCATTCAGGAGCACCACCACATCACTCAAGGGCACCACCACATCACTCAGGGGCACCACCACATCACTCAGCCCAACCACATCATCACTCAGCACCACAACAGCACTGTCCTTGCTTGCTACCAACAAGCATTGCCATAGCCAATAGGACTCGCATTAGGAAAGTGTAAGCTATTGACTTTGTGAATAACAATGCTATTAATTTATACATTTTCAAAGTCAACACATATTTAAAAAATGTGTCATTTACAACACTAATAGCTCACACTTTCCTAATGCGAGACCTATTGCATTGCAAATGCTTGTTTTCTATTTTCTACCCTCCTTCTTTCGTTTTAGTCTATCATCAATCGTCATGTTTCCCTTATTACATTTGTTTTTCACATATTGCAGCTGTTTAACTTCGTCTCATTGTCTTCTATTCTCTTCTAGGCATATTTTTTACTACACGCCCAATCTCTCTCCATATTTGTCACTACTTCATAACTTTTTCGATTTCATACTCTTCTTTTCAGGACCCCCACTCGTGGCTGCACCCACGTAGTGCTCCCACACCTAGACCCCCAGTTAAAGGGACCCTTTCCTTATGTCACTCGTTTGCTCACACTTCGTTCTCTTCTACCTGCTCTTCTCTGATGCTGCTCATTTGCCCCATATCGTTAAAAGGTGCATTGCTTTCTACTTTATTTCCTTTGTAGCTTCCTCGTTTATTTGCGTTTTTTCTTTGTTTTCCTGCATTTCCTTGATTTTCGTTCCCATTCTTGTATCGATCTCTCTTCTTTACTTTTTCTGTCATTCTTTATAACTTGCTTCTTTCTGTCTGATATTTCCAGTTTTTCTTTTCTCTGCTTTTGTTGTTTCTCTGTATTTGCTTTTCCTGCTCCTTTCCACATTAACTTTACTCTTTCATTCTTCAATTCATTTCTTGTTTTCCCTTTCTTTTCCTTCTTTCTTATTCGTTCTGTAGATTTTGAGAATGTTTCTCTCTTTCTTTTCTCCATCCTTTCTGTTTCTCTTCCTTTCTTCTCTTTCACGTTCTCTTTTTCTTTCATTCTTTCTTTCTGCTTTTTACCTTGCCTTCTTTAGCTAGCTATTTCCTTAGACCCTTTCTTCTTTCGTGCTTCCTTCTCAAACAGTCCCTTAAATAGCCAACACCCCTTTAACTTTATCGTTTCCTCGCACCTTCCTATTCCTTTTCCTCACAATTTTCTTTTGTGTTTTCCTTTGTCTCGGATCAATCCTTTGTTCTTTCTCACCTCGTTTTGCCTTTCCCCTTATTTCATCCACTGCCCTCCCATTCAGTCTTACCACTCCTCCCATTTCTCTTTCACTTATAATTGCCTGAATACCGAATAGCAGAAATCTCTGGGGGTGAAGGACCAGAAATATGGCAGAATAACAAAACCTTGCCTTACAAGGTCAAAGGGGGGATGAGAACCAGCCGCACATGTGGGGAGCCGAGAGAGACGGAGAGAGAGACCCGCCCTCTGCCTCCTCCCTCTCCCTGTGGAGACGCAAGCGAGGGGGAAAATAATCTGTCCAAAAAATGTTCCCTTTTTTTAAAGAAAGGTTTCTTGCGCTGCTCGAGTCAGTGGAGGCTCGGGGGCCGGGAGGGAAGGACGCACGGAAAGATGGCTCTGTGGCTGCTCTTGGTTTTGGGAGTGCTCGGAAGGGCCCAGGAGCTCCGCGAGCAGGACGCCTCGTGCAGCGCCGAGGGCTGCTACGCCATCTACTTCCAGCGCAAAACCTTCTTGGAGTCCTGGCGCAGCTGCAGGGAGCGCGGGGGCACTCTGGCCACCCTCAGGCACCACGAGGAGGCGGCCCAGGTCGAAGAGCTTTTCCACGGGCTGGGCCTGGCAGAGGAACCGGCCACCATGCGTTTCTGGATCGGCCTACAGCGGCAACCGCGCCAGTGCTCGCCCACCCGCCCTCTGCGCGGCTTCACCTGGGTCACCGGGGACCAGGACACCTCGTTCACCAACTGGCTCCGGCCGGAGGGGCCGCCCGGCGGCACATGCGCAATACCGCGCTGCGTGGTGATGAGTTACGGCGCCTCGCGCGCAGCCCAGGCCGAGAACTTCAAGTGGCTCGACGGCTCGTGCACGCTGCCGGTCGATGGCTTCGTCTGCAAGTTCAACTACAAGGGGATGTGCCCTGCCATGGTGAGCGAAGGTGATCCGGTGATGTACACCACTCCCTTCCAGCTGGTCAGCAGGCTTTTGACCTACCTGCCTTTTGGCTCAGTGGCCAACGTCCCTTGTGGCGGCAGCGCCCCCGACCTCTCTGTTCTGTGCATGCTGAAAGAAGATGGCACCATTGGTTGGTCCAAGGACGGTCCTTACTGCCCTGCGGAACAGCAGCAGCACGAGCTGGGAATGCACCAGCTGGTTGGTGTGGGCTCGTGCGACATCAACAATGGTGGCTGCGAGCATATCTGTGTGGATGAGGGTGAGGACTACTTCTGTGAGTGCGATGAGGGCTTTGCCTTGATGGAGGATGGCCAGAATTGTGCACCGGCTGACCACTGTGAGAGCAACCCATGCGAATACGACTGCACGAGCCACGGGCACAGCTACCTCTGTAGCTGCCCTGAGGGGCACGAGCTGGGGCCTGATGGCCGCAGATGCCAGGACATTGACGAGTGTGCTGAGAGCTCCTGCGACCAGCTGTGTATAAACTTTGCTGGTGGCTACCAGTGTCAGTGCCAAGTGGGCTACCAAATGGAGGACGGACAGTGCCAGGACACTGATGAGTGTGCCACTCTGGCCCCCTGCGAACATTCATGTGAGAATACGGAGGGATCCTATGCCTGTCATTGTCACTTGGGGTACAGTCCAGCGGAGGAAGACCCCCATCACTGCGTTGACACAGATGAGTGCCGGATCGCTGACATGTGCCAGCAGATGTGTGTGAACTACATCGGAGGCTTCGAATGCTATTGTAATGATGGGTATGAGCTGGATTCGGATGGTATCAGCTGCCACCCCCTGCAGGAGGCAGAGGCAGCCATGGGAGAGCCCTACCCATTCCTGCACACCACCCTTGTACCACCCTCCCCAGACACCTGGCACTATGACTACTCAGAGGAGGAAACTTGGGAAGAGGGCCTGGCAGTGGCAACTACCTTAGAACCAGAAACAACCAGCCAGGAGAGGACCACAGTTCCAAGGTTGGCTACCACAACTCCAAATACCTTTACCAGTCCAGCTGTAGTAAAGACCACCAACGGGTTCAAAGAGTGGACCACCCATCTCGTTGCCACATCTGAGGCTATAACGACTGCTACCGAGCTGATTGTGGCCACCCCAAATGAACCAACGCCAGATGACCTGCTTGAGGAGGAGGTGGCTGATGAGCCATTGACTGAAAGTGACTCAGCTGGCAGTGAAGACCTGGTGCCCACAGCTTCTCCCACCAGTAGTCAGGACCCAGTGGGAACGAGTGCCCCCTCATCACCAGTGCAACCGCCGGTTCCCTCAGTGGAGTACGAGGTCCACCCCACCAGCCCTGTGGTTTCGCCAGTGGCCCCAGAGGTAGCCTCCAGTAGAGCCCCTCTGCCAGGCTCCGAGGGCTCCCAGAGGGCCGCTGAGAAGCGGGATAACCGGTGGCTCCTGGTGGCCCTCTTGGTTCCACTCTGCATCTTCCTGGTGATTATGCTGGCCCTGGGCATCGTCTACTGCACTCGTTGTGGCGCCAAAGCCAAGCCCAAGAGTGTCACGGAATGCTACCGCTGGATTACCAACAAGAACCCTGCCCCAGCCTCTGGGAAACCCGGGGTGTAGAGAGTGCGAGCGCGGGCCACCAGGCAAGGGCACCGCTAAGGCTCGAGAGAGCTGGGGGACTGACACGCAGGACACTTGGGGTTGCAGTCTGGCCTCACAACGGTGTTATGGGCCCAAATGCCAGCAATGGCCAGCACCACCCTTCCCCTCGGCAGGGTAGTAAAAGACAGACATAATTAGGATGCAGTGGACCCCGGTGGACTGCACCTGCTGCACTATTGGTAGCTTCTCCGCTGGGGACAGGCCGAGCCTACTCTGAGGGCAGTGCCAGCGAGTGGAACTCGGGTCTTCGTCCATCCCTTGGGCACCCTCTGAGATGGACACCAACGCAAGCCAAGCCAGGCCAACACGGAGGGGGGAAATGCTTTAAAATGTATGTTGTTTATGAAAATATGACATGGAACACTCAGGACTCATCCTCTCTCCCAGCGCTTTGTGGTTGGGATGTTCTTCAGACCGAGCAGGCCGTTGCAGCGGACTCTTGGCCGACCCTTGGACGTCGTTTGGGTTACACACTGTCTGCTGCCACCTAGCGTTGATAAGGCCTCCAAGAAACATGTCTGTTGTGTGTCATTAAGCCCCCCCTTTTAAAGTTGGTATAGTCAGCAGTCTAGCCCTCTGCATCCCGAAAAAGGACATCCGCACATCCCGAGTAGGGGATCCCATCGTCTTTAAGAAACTGCCTGTCAGTCCATTTAGATCCGTCAGAGACAATTACAGACGCATCTGGACTGATGTGGCGAAGAGCGGTTTGATCGGGGTGTGGGAGCCTCTCGTAGAGATTTGGGGGAGGGGAGGTTGACGTCAGACCATTGGATTCTGTTTGCAGCATTGCTTCTTTGTGGCATTAAAGGAAGCTTGTATTTACACCCTAGGTTGTCCCAGAAGCAGGGTCGCGCAGAGTACGTAAAGTGACGTTTGTTGGGGAGCAGGTCCACCTGGTGGGTTTAGCATTTCATCATGCTGTTCGGCCACACCCAATGTCACTTGATAAAAATTATAAACTTTAATGCTGGCTGCGACTGCTCTGTGATTTCTGTATGTGTCACTTTTCTTTGACTTTTTTTCTTTTTCACTGGTTGCCCTTAGATTCCCCTGCCCTAGACGCTTCTCAGAGCCTTTCCTTGTCTGCCTTCTATTTCATTCTTCCAGTGATTTAAATTGCCAGGTCCTCACAGGTACTCAGTTACTGCACTTCTTTAAATTGAAAGGGAAAGTACCTGCACTTCTTTGCAGGAGGCCATACTCTTAATAGGAGAGTACCTGCACTACTCAGAAGCAACAGGTGCTCTGGGTTACGGGTTACCTACACTTTCATATACCCATTTCGAGCACTGATTTCTCCGTGTGCCAGGGTGATCTGTCTCTCAGGGGGTTAATGTATGTCTGACTGTTCTGCGACCACATGCGGGTATGGCTGCTCTTTGATTTTCCTCTGGTTGGCCTCTCGGTGATTGCCTTTGTTTTTGTGTAAACCTTGTGACTCGAGCCTTGTGTTGTTCGTCTGCAAGTGTGTGTGGCTGCTGACAGATATGCATTGTCCTTGGTCTCAATGCGGGCCCCATTAAAGTGGGGGGGCCCTAAAAGCTTGGGGGCTGCCCTGTGCCGCAGGGGCCTGCCTTACGCCCCCGTGTGTGAGTGCCTAATGTGTCTTGTCTGTGAATATAAGTCAAGTTGTGCGGATTTTCTGTGGCTGCTCGTGTCAGTGGCTGATGTGTGATTGCATGTGTGTGCACTGCATTCACACTGTGACTTTGGGCTGTGTATATTTTTGCCCAGGTGCGAACGTGTGTGCGTGTGTATGACTACTCTGCGACTGTTGCAATTGTGTATCTGAGCAAATTGTTTCTGAGTAAATGTGATTTGTCTACATAGGCAGTTGTAAGACTGCTTGAGATTTGGCAGTAGTAATTGCAACTGTACTTGTGTCAGGGGCAGGGCACAATTCATTTATTTTTGCAGTTTGTGTAGCGCAAACTCTGCCCGAGGGCGTTAGAGCCTTTTATATGAACATCATTACACAAGGTCATATTCAGTGTTTTTTTAGGCATGGGCAGATGAAGTGCCCACAATCACAGGATGTTGAGTCAACATGGGGATGCGAACCTGGTAACCAGTCCCAAAATCGTCAGCTCTAGTGGTGGGTCACACCTCCTCCCTTTTTTCTGCCTAGCAGCTCTGGGCAGTCCATTGTTTGTGTGTTTGTCTGTGACTGCTTGTGTTTCGATCTAATGTATCAGTTTCTACGGGGCTGGTGCACTGTGATTGCTTTTGTGTGACTGTTCTGTAGCTGACCCTGTGTGCGGCAGTTCCGTGATTGCCTGTTTGCAGCTGCTCTGTGACTGTCTGTGGATGTATTGTGAACGACTGTGCATGAGGCTCCTCTAGTCTAATTTTGTGGAACTTCTCTGAGAATGCTTGTGGGGGTGGGTGTTCTGTGTCTGCGTGAGTGGATGGTTGTCTAGGGCTTCTCTGTGACTGTCCCATGTGTGTGGCTGCTCTAGAATTGCCTTGATTTATTGAGGCAGTGCTTGCCTTCCCTGTGTGGGTGACTGCTCTTTGACAACTTGTGTTTGAGACTGCTGTGGGAATGCATACCCGATGGTGTGGATTTTCTGTGTCGAACTCTTAGTGGCTTCTCTGTTGTTGGTTTTTCTGGGTGGGGCTGTTCTCTGCCTATAACTCTTCTGTGACTCGGTGTGCATGTGAGTTTGTGCAGCTGTTATACGACTGCATGTGTGTGCGACTGCTTGAGTCTCCACGTATGTGAATAATACTGTATGGGGCAGATGTGGGTGTTCTGCTGCTCTGATCGTTTTAATGTATGTGTCTCCTCTATTACTTTTTCCATTTGACTATATTTCCATTTCCATATGTATGACATCGTAGAACTCTCACAATCTGTGTGGATGTACATACCCTTTTTAGATTGACCAATCACACTACTCATGGTGGCCTGAAGTGTGTGTCTTTGGTCAGAGACGATCGATTTGCTCACTTGATTGTTTACAAGTGGTTCGTATTGGCTGATTGGAAACATACAGCTTGCTTTATTCATTTAGTGATGTTTGTGTATGTGTGATATAAGTTCCAGGGCATTGCACAAGGTTAAAGACAAGCATACAGTCGTGAGTGACTCAGGGCTATCTGAGTTCGGCGAGCAGAAGTGCGCTGTGCCAGCTTTAGCGCTGTTGGTGCCCGGTGCAAGAAACATTTTTGGCGCCCCCACATCCCATGACCGCCTCCTCCGATTCTCCCCCAACCACGGGCAAAAGTGTCCCTCATCTCTCCAGTCATAAGCTATTGCTAAACACAGCGCCCCCCCCTGAGGGCGGTTCCCCCTCCACAGGCCAGTGCCCAGTGTGGCCTCACCAGTCGCACTGCCTTAAAGCCGGCCCTGAGAAGTGGGCTGCTACTTTGTTGTGACGTAGTGTCTGTGACAGAGGCATTTCTTCAGCTCTTTCCTAAATTGGCCCAGGTATGTACTATTCCTGATGGATATGGGACTGTTTTATCAGAATCTGGGTGCATCGATTGAGGCCGCCTGCTGCATTGTTTATTCGGTGTTTGTACTTAGACTCATGGTTACATGTGGTATAGACTCCTGAATTTATTTTGTTCTATACGTGAAAAGATTTATCTATTATCAAGCTATTATCTGCCTTGAAGTGACTTCGATTGAGCTTCATTATTCTTAATGGGCATCACTGTGAAAATCTGATCAACTGTCTCCTTTTGCAACTGCTCTATGGATGCTTGTATGAGCAAATATTCTGTGACTTTTCTGTTTTTATTATTGTACTGTGGATGCAGTTTTCCTCATCTTTATATCTGTTGGGTATATCTGCTGTATGGGTGGGCTACTAGGCCTGGGTGAAGTTTGTGGAGTTCACCAAGTAGCGGAGTGCATTAGATCACGCAGTTCGCGCTGATTTTTAGCACTGTGTGTTTGTCCCGCACTGGAAAATCAGCATGAATATCACCGTGCGCAGGAAAAGAGGGTGCTGCTTCTTTCTGCTGCTAGAGTAGATATTCTACTCAAGCGGTAGCTTCCGCAACGAGAATGGAAGGTTTCTCAACGTGAGCGGTATCGGCCAACTGTGACCCCCCCACATTGGGAAATCTCGCCAGGAGGAGGTCTAATGTTGGCGAGCACGAGCTACGAAATAAATCGGAACTCTGCGCGATATGTGGAGCCCGCAGTGGGCCTAGGCCAAGTGGCGACCTAGTGACTGCATCTGGGTGACTGTTATGATATCTCCCTTTTTTGTGCCACTGCAGGTTTGAACTTTCTATGCATGGCAGTGTGCAAAGGTACTGTCTCTGAGATTGTGAATGGATTTATGACACCACCTCTCCTTAAAAAAGTGTGGGGAAGAAACAAGTGCAGAAAAGGGGTGTAGAGCAAAAAGAAGAAGGGGTGGCGAGAGAAGTACTAGTAGAAAAATAAAAGTAGGCGAGATCGAAAATGCAAGGGAAGATGAACATGGAGTAAGCAAGATAGATGAGGTAGAAAAAGGCAAATTGAGGGGAGCTTGGTTTGGTAGAAACAGGAGTGCAAAGTTTTTCTTAGGACCTCACTGCTGGTAATTCCAAATATCAAGGCTACCTAGACTTTATTTCACACCATGCCTCTTTTCTCCACCACCCTGCGCTCTCTTTCTCAGTCTTGCAGGTTGTTTTTAATCTCTGCTGCTTTCTCACTGTATTCCTCTCGTTTGCTTCTGCAGTTTATCATTTTCTGTCTTTCTCTCTTTTGCTCTGGGTGAAAGTCCAATGATTAAAAAAAGGGCTGATCCCCAAAACAAAACATCTGCCATTACCCACCACCAACAACCTCCTTCATACATTAAGCAACTGCATGTGGTGACTGATGGAGCTGAGATCTGAAGCTATTCCAAGTCAGGTGTGAGCAGCTCTACCAGTTCTGGATTTCCTTTGCATTCTGGTGCTTATAGATCTGTATTTCAAACTATAGATTCATAATTACTGGTGCCAGAATGCAAACGAAAGCAGTACTATATGAACTACCTGCATCTGATATTGTGCCACTTAAATTCTTTGATGGGTAGAGAACGTTTGAGGGTGTGATGGAAGACATGGGGACCTGGTGGTGGATATTAACGAGGAAGGGTAGAGATTTGAAAAGGAAGCAAAAGGCAGAGAATAATATACTAGAGTGAATGAGAGGAAGAGAAGGAAAAATGTGAAGAGAAAAAAGACAAGTGGATATAGAAGAGGGGATTGTGAGAGAGAAGGAAGAACTGAGATGGACAAAAAAGGAAACTGTGAAGGGCAGCGAAGATGCAAAGAGATAGGAGGGGAGAGGATGGAAGACAGTGGCAACAACAGCGATCTGCATTTGCTCCAAGTCTGGTGTGAGGTGCTCACCTAGGGCCCAATTTAATTGTTGGCATGCAGAGTAATCTGCATTGGCTTGGTGTAGGAGGTAACATCCGATAGGCCGGGACTACTCCGCCTGCCAAATTTAGAATTCACCGCCAAGCTGGTTGTCACTTTAAAGTATTGGCAGGAACTGCTCTCACTGCAGTTCCTATTAATGCTGTTTACATTTTGGTGCAGGGCTCCGTCATGTTGACGGAGCCCTGCACCAAACAGTTTTTTGTTGTTTTTTTTTTCAAAAAGAAAATCCTGAAGAAAACTTTGAAAATAAAAAAGAAAATGCCCCCCTCGCCATAGCAGTTATCTGCCACGCCTAGGGGAGCGTTTAGCGATTTTCACTGCCCCTTATCACTAGGGCTTTTATGGCAGTGACAGGCAGTGAAAGCTGACCTCTAATTCCACCCAGCTAAATTAGGTGGGTAGAATTAGAGGTCTGGCTCCAACAGCCCTTACTGTGTTCGGCCATCAGAGTCTCCGCCATGATTAAACCAAAGGTCCATCTGCATTTTAATCAGGCATGGGGACCATTACCGTGGCGATAAGCACACTCCATCGCCGTTGCGATGAAGTATGATTACTACCAAAAATTGAATTGGGCTCCTAGTCTGCTGTCTCATTTTCCCACTTTTCATTATGTTTTTCCTCTGTTTGTGATTCCCCCTCACTCCTTTATCTCTCTTCTTTGTTCTTTCTCTCTGTTCCCTTCCTCACTCTCTCCTCTCTTACCTGCTTCTTTAACATCTTTTGCTGTTTTGTTTTCCTTATTTTCTTCCTATTCCTCTTGTTTGCCCCTTTTTAATTTTTTCTTTTATTTGCTTTCCTCTTTTTTATCCTCCTTGATTTGCCTTCCTTTGCCTTGCCTTCCTATGCCTTGCCATAATGTGTCTTGCCATCCTATTTCTTCCTTTCCTTTCCTTTCTCCCCTTCCCCTTCCCTTTCTGTACCATACTCCTACCCGTACCCTGCCCGTACCTTCCCTTCCCGTACCCCTACCCATACCTTTCCTTCCCGTACCCCTACCCATACCTTTCCTTTCCTTCCCTTACATTCCCTTGTGGGCATTTTAGATATAATGGCTCCGATGAGCCATTGATGTCTGGTGAACTGGTGTGGATAGAATCTCACAGGGACTGCGGTTAGTGCATGCTTGGAGCCATGGCTAAACTATGCAGCTATTTTGTGGTTAGATGACTCCTGGTCATGTCAACTGCTTTTAAGGCAATCCCCTTGCTCTCAGACTCTTTTTTCTTTTCTTTCTTTTACGACGTCCAGTCCTGGCATAGATGTATAAAGTGGAGGTTAAGAGTGGGCAAAGGTTAAGAGTGTACTCCTGTGGTGTCCTCCTGTGGTGCCCTCCCTGGTAGGCACCTGGAGGGGCTAGGGACCAAACCCTTGGATCTTGACCATCTTCTCACGAGTATTCCCCCTTTACAACCCACTCTGTAATTCATCCATCCTACTACTCATATCTTTCCATGCAGTATCCTGATATCAACTCTATTTATCCACAGGAGCATTAAACCTGGTTATAATGCTACCGCCAGGTCGCATAAGGATTGCCTTCGTTGAGTACCCTGCCCGTCTCTATCCATCGCACCCTTATGGATTGCTTCTCTTTTGCCTGGGGGTGCTCTACAGGGTATTTCCATTGATGTGTCTTAAGCACAAGCCTGTGCGTTGCTTCCTTTACCCTCCCAGATGTGCCCTAAAGAGTGTTTATCCATGCTGCCCATAACCAGTAGACACTGCGGATTGGTCTTCTGTTACTTACAGGTGCACTCCAGCAAAAGCAAGTCTGAAATCTGTTTCAGGCTCCAAAATTCGGGGAGATAAAGTGCTAACGTTTTTACATGCACCGTGTATTAGGCCATTGCATCCTAATCTCTGCCATGCCACATTTGTTTGTCTAATTTTTTCTGGATTCTTCATGGGCCTGTATGCACCTGGGGACCTTGTCTGCATCTAATGCACGCCTGGAGAGCCCATGTATTGCATCTGGGTAGACTGTACATTGCATCAGCTAAGACTGCATTTCTCCTGTGCTTGCCTGTAATTCTTTATCATTCCTGAATGGACTCTTCAGATCATTTAAGATGGCTGCCCAGATCTAAGGCATGCCTTTGTGGTCTTGTCTTGAACTGCCCATGCCTGGAAACTGTCCTGTATTCCTTCTGGGTAGACTGTAAAGTGCATTAGCTAAGGCTGCTTGCTGGTGTGCTTGCTTGTTACGTCTTGTCGTTCCTGAATGGGCTCTTGAGGTCTTTTATGCTGGCAGCCTGGATCCATGGCATGCCATGGGTTCTTTGTTGCCACTCCTGAGTGGATCATACAGCGTGCTTAAGCTGACCTCCTGCATCCAGTGCATGCTGTAGGCTTCTCCTCTGTCACTCTTGGGTGCACTCATGGGGAATTTATCCTTGCTCTCTGTAATCAGTGCATGCTATTGGCCACTTCAGTCCATGTCTGCAGACTGTGCTCCCTGGTCAACCCTCTGAAGGCCCCACTGTCTGTAACCAGTGCCCTTCTATAGCTCTTCACTCCTTGATGGCCTGGAGGCTGTTTACAATGGTTGGCTGTACGGTGTGCATGCTTGTGGGTGACTGTCTGTATCCAGTGCATGGCTTTGGGTGCTCTTTAGCCACTCCTGTATGGATTCTATGGAGACTCACTCAATCCTTCACAACAATCAGTGTAAACTGCATAACGTATAAGCATTTTTGCCCTTATGCCGCGTTCCACCTTTACATGCCTAGGTGCAGCGAATGAAGAAATGATAACGGGTAAAACGTAGGGGAATGATTCAGTTTCGGATTAGACAGAGGCTGGAATCCTGATGCATGTACGAAAAACAAATTACCTCTGACACCATAGATCAAACAAGCATAATTCTTTCCCAAACGATTTTTTAATTATCTTTGTGATATATTCATTTGTGTTATCTTATTTTTTCCCATTTGATTTACAAAACATTCATGCCTGTCACTGGGCAAGCTAGACCAAGGCTTTCTTGCCTTCTCTTATCTGTATGTACACATGAATAAACAACACATTTTGTTTTACAAAAAACAATGTGCCCAACAGTTATATACAGTGCAAAAAAACTTAAACATACAGTGCATTATTCAATAGAAAATGTAATCAAACAGTGAATCTAAGGTTCATATAGCAAACTGAACATTACGTCAGTTAAAGAATAGTCCTACTAAATTCTGTCACCATGGACTGGGGCCAAGTGCAGGTTACTGCTTTTCCTGTCCTCAAGCTGTGGTACTTTTCTAGCCAAGGGAGAGGTCAGGGGGTGCTCAGAACTCAAGGGTAGAACCCTATGTCATGGGGTCTATGTAGTCAATTTTGGGACCTAGTTTGGGCTTGGTTCTGTGTGGAACCTCTCTCAGGTAGGGCCAACGCGTTTCGACCTTCTGGGTGGCACTTCTTTGTACGAAGGACTTCATCAGGGGATGTCTACTGAGAAATTACCGATCCGGGTAGGAGAAGGAGCCCTGTAGATGCGCTAACGAAGCGACAAAGCCTCTGCTTGCATCGAGACTCCACCATTGTGGCCCTGTTCCATTCATTGAAGCACGTGAAGGATGGCGTTCCATGAAGGTGAAAACACACCGTGGGACTGCGTACAGCCAAAGCTCATGCCATTGCTCAGGATCATAAGGACAATACAACCCAACCTCTTGGGTCCTCAAGAAATCCACACAGTACACAAGTCCTCTTTTGAAAATCCACCGCCCCTGACGAAGACCTTCGTACAAAGAAGTGCCACCCAGAAGGTCGAAACGCGTTGGCCCTACCTGAGAGAGGGTCCACACAGAACCAAGTCCAAACTAGGTCCCAAAATTGGACTAAGTAGACCTCATGACACAGGATCTATTCCCTTGACTTCTGAGCACCCCCTCCTGACGTCTCCCTTTGTTAGAAAAGTACCACAGCTTGAGGACAGGAATTGCAGTAACCTGCCCTTGCCCCAGTCCATGGTGACAGAATTTAGTAGGACTATTCTTTACCTGACGTAATGTTCAGTTTGCTATATGTACCTTAGAATCACTGTTTTGATACATTTTCTATTGAATAATGCACTGTATGTTTAAGTTTTTTTGCACTGTATATAACTGTTGGGCACATTGTTTTTTGTAAAAAAAAAATGTGTTGTTTATTGATGTGTACATACAGATAAGAGAAGACAAGAAAGCCTTTGTCTAGCTTGCCCAGTGACAGGGATGAATGCTTTGTAAATCAAATTGGAAAAAATAAGATCACACAAATGAATATATCCCAAAGATAATTAAAACATCTTTGGGAAAGAATTATGCTTGTTTGATCTATGGTGTCAGAGGTAATTTGAAGAAATTATAACAGCACCACTTTGGGTACTCACATATGACACTAATATGCTTCCCACTTAGGCCACAATGCAAAAGTCATCCGACCAAGCACTTCCTGAATACCATGCTACACACCTACTATTGTGCTTCAATGCCTCATCGGCTGTATTAAGCACTATAAAAGTGTAGGATCACCACAGTGTCATAAAACCATACCTTCCTTTTACGCAGTACTCCAGACCACACCTCTGCCAGTAACACGTACAATAGAAAACAGATGTAACAATTCTCAATGTAATGGTACTCAACGAGCCTAGCTTAGAAAGACCCTCTGCTGTGTTTCAAAGTTGTGATCTAATGGTCACTGCATCTATCTATCAGCTGTATGTTCACAGAGCTATCCTCCCAGTACTACAGAGAGGGAGATGTGGAAAGAGTTATAGAAAGTGAGTGAAGGGGAAAGTGAGAGGGGGCAGTGTGCAAGAGAGAAAGTGAGAGAGGGAATGAAAGAGAGAGCAATGGAGTGAAAGAAAGCCCCCTTAAATCCCATTCCACGCACAGTTTATCATTTACGTGAAATGCTGTTCCTCCTGCCACCTTCGGTAGTACCCATCTTCTAATTCTAGATAGTGGTGTCAATCCTACCCTTCCCTCAACCGGTCTCTGATTATCACCATGCAAGCATCAACCGGTTATATGATGTTACAACGCATACTTTTACAACGCACACCTTTACAACGCATTTTTTACAACGCAACATCCATTACAACGCATTTCATTACAATGCATGCCATTACAACGAATTTTTAAAAACTACCTTTACAACGCATTCCATTACAACGCATACTACCTTTACAACGCATACCATTACAAAGCATAACATTACATTGCATGTATGGTAAGTATTGGAGTATTCTAACTCCAGGGGGTGCAACAGTAGGGTAAGTGTTGGATAGTGTAGGGGTAAAAATTACTATTCTAATTCCAGGGGGTGCAACAGTAAGGTAAGTGTTGGATAGTGTAGGGGTAAAAATTACTATTCTAACTCCAGGGGGTGCAACAGTCGGGTAAGTGTTGGATGGTAATGGTATGCGTTGTAAAGGTATGCGTTGTAATGACTGCGTTGTAATGACATGCGTTGTAATGGTGTGCGTTGTAGTGTCATGTGTTGTAATGTTTGTGTTGTAATGGCATGCTATGTAATGGATGTTGCGTTGTAAAAGTTTTGTTGTAATGGTAGTGCGTTGTAAAAGTTGCGTTGTAAAGGTTGTTTCCCGCATCAACCCAACTTACAGTATTTCATTTCTACAAAAATAATGGGGTGATGAATTCCAGGACTGCACAACACCGAGGCTTCTAGTCTGGATTCCACCTCATGCCTCTTTCTTCAACCACCCTGCACTTACATCTTTTTCTCACTCCTGCAGGTTCTTTCACATCTCTTCTTTTTGCCTGTGTCACAATTTGTGTATCGTTCTTTTCTCCTTCTTTCTTCCATTTGTCCCTTTTCCAGTTTTTCTCCAAGTCAAAGCCTGATGACAAAGATTAAGCCCTGTTCACCAAAAATGAGTGCTGGTGCTCACCACTGTCAACCACTTTCACAAACTGAGCACTGTCTTTCATCCCCACTTATTGTCGCTCGAGGCCAGCCTCAATGTCTACTACATCCTCATGCCCAGGAATCCTTTATCAGACTCACTACATCACCACCATTGTCCTCTACCAACATCCATCCATTACCCTCATTCTCCACATCCTGTGATTCCAACCTCCACAGTGCTTGTTCCCTATTACCTCAACCGCCACGCCTTCCCCTGCTCATCCATTGTCAGCCTCCCATACATTGCTACCTCGTTCAGGATCAGCCATGTATCAAAGAGCATCCCACCTGACTTTTCGAAACCTTCATCCGCACTTTCACTTCTACCTATCCAGTGCCTTTTTCACAATGCTATGTATCATGTAATGTCACTTCTTGTGATGTCACTTCCTGCGACATCAAAAGTTCAGGCCCCCTTACGGTGACATCACTTGTGGTAACCGGCAATGTGTGAAGGCTGTCCGCTTCAGGGAAATTTGGAAGTTGCCATCTCTACAGTGTTCCACGAACTACTCTTTAAAGGGCCTTTTGTCTAGCCATAACCTGTGGTATGTTTTTGATTGTCATAAACAGTCCATCCTGTGTGTCAGTGTGTGTGTAGTAGGCCTGAGTGAAATGTAAATTTTCACAATTGAAATATACAAAAGTCACAAAGTTGCACTACATGAAATTTGTGAAATTTCTCAAAATTTCATGTAACATGATTTTGCATAATTTTCGCCCATGAGAAACTGGCTCTAGCAGAAATGTTTTTGCCATGAGAAATTTTCTGCTCTAGCTAGAACCCTGCAGGTATCTTGCTTGACTTGCGTGAGAAAAGTACACCCTTGCTTAAAAAATTACATTGGATATAGGCAAACCACATTCTTGCTAGGTTTGTCATTTTGTTAAATTTAGTAAAATACAAAATTTCACTAAAACAAATTTCACTATTTCGCACAGCCCATGACCGTCACCATGCCCATTCATAGTTATTATGCTTTTTTGTCTGTGCTCCAGTCTTCCTGCCTCAGACCATCTAAGTGGGATTGTCCTCTTACTGTGGCTGTGTTCAGTGCTTAATGTGTAAAAAATAAGTGCCAGGGCTCTCGTCAGGAGGCCACTGCAGCTTGCACCACACTTTGCCCCTGCTAGTCTGCCAATGATAGTAACAACACAAGTACTAACCATCACACTCCTAGATGTGTGACAATTCAGAATATTTCAGTCCCCCACAGCTAGGTAATACAGGGGCGGCTCTAAGCTCATGGTGAACCTGGGCAGGGAGCGAAAGTAGGGGGCCCCGGAAGAGGGGTCCTGGCAGGGTGGAGCCCCCTGGAGCTCAGGTCGGGGGGTCAGGGTGTTTGGAAGTGGAACAGAGCCGGAGGTCGCCAAATCCCTGCCAGGGGCCGCCACGCAAATATGTATCCATCCTCAGAGGATTATTATATTAAGGATATATATTGGCGTGGCGGCCCCTGGGGTTTGGCGGCCCTGTGCAGGGGCACAGCTTGCACATGCCTAAGGTCGCCCCTGGTAATAGTCTTTTTTATATATATCGATTTAATAACTAACTGTTGTTGTGGTCATCTCTATATTAGCCAGACAGCGCCACCTTGTGACAGTCCTTCACAAGCGTGGATGTTGCCAATTATGTGGGTGTGCTGAGCAGCGGAAACCATTGGCCAGGGCTTTAAGTGAGCCTGGTCTCACCGGGTCTGAAAACCGGCAGTTTTTCTAAGGGGGATACGAAACAGGTCTCTATCGGGCTCTGTTTTGTACCCTGGCACAGGCGGTTCCTGCAGTGACCACAGGCACATCGATGTGCTCGTGCTCTTACTGGAGTGGAGAAGTGACGGCATGACGTCGTGCCAGGTGAGCGTTGTAGGGGAAGGGAAATCCTTTAAAGAGAGTCATTTTCTCTCTGGATTTCGCTTCTCTTTTTGAAACTCAGGAGCAGCAACATCGTCGTGGTGTCAGCAGGGCTTTAAGTCGAAGCTTTTTCAATATTATATATAACAAGCCATTGCTGCTGCTTATTTATCTTATGCAACAAACAGCCATTGACAAAGCCAATAGTCCTGCCTTGTTGTAGGTCTGATGTTACTTGTAAAATATATCTAGATGTAATGACAGAAACAGCAAAATACAAGTTGGGCGGCACACTACGCTAAACACAGATTTTTAGATTATGTGTTTTAAGTCACACCCCCAATTACATTAGCCACTCCCCTTTGACAGACCCCCCCCCCCCCCAGTTTTTTCATCCCACTTAAAACCCTGCCATCGGCTCAAATTAAGCCCTGTTGTGTATATCTTTCAGTGTCTGGTTTGTGGGTGGCCACATTATGCCCTGTTCCGTGTTTTTACACGGCCTCTTGCTGACACTGTTGGCCACCTGCCAATGTTTCAAGAGTTCCTTGTGAATGCGGTTGGTCTGCCCCAGCTCTAACTGATCACGTGACTTTAATGACTTCCCAGGTCGCCATTGTCAAAACTAAACATCTTGTTCCTCCCCGGATTTAGTCTGCAGCCCGCAGTCTATAAAGTCCGAGACACCAATGGGAGCAGAGAATGGAAAGCTTCTGCACCAGACTGTCATGTTTTAGTTTCTCAGAACATTAAGCAACGATTTCTTGTAGTAAAATTCCAGTTTTCACGCATTTGTTTATTTCTTGCGCTGCATTTAGATTTCTTGGAGCAAGAGGGCTGTGCACATCCTGGCCAAATCCTAATGTGCTCCATCTTCTCCCTGGGTGCTGTCACACACGGCTCACTTTGTAAACAAAAAAAAGAGAAGAGGCCTAAAGTTTTCTGTTGAAGTACGCCACCAATGCAGCCAATTGACAGCGATGCCATGTTTGCTTAGTCTTTATTTCACCTCCTGCCTTTCTATTCCACCGCCCTACTCCAGGGGCGGCTGGTGACATTTGAAAGTGGTGGGCGTAAATACTGCACTGTGGCGAGCGAACGAGCCCGAACCACTTATGGGGGTTCCGAGGGTCTCCCCGAGAACATTTTGAAAACAGAGTGGGCAATTGTTGCATTCTCAAGCAAATTTGAAAATTGGCAAACACATCTCTGGGAGTAGCCAGACAAGTCTCTTTGCACTTGCACAGATACATCACTCTCCCTGCATTGACATAGGCACAGTCACCCTGCACTCATAGACCCATTACTCACCCTTCTCTGACAGATCACTAAGCCAGCATTCACCCATCCACATCACTCACGCTGGACTCACACAGGCACACTACTCATCTTCTACTCATAGACCCATTGCTCACCCTTCCCTGACACATCACTAAGACAGCATTCACCCATCCACATCACTCACCCTTGACTCACACAGGCACACTGCTCAACCTGCACTCACACAGACATCACTCACTCAGGCACACTGCTCAACCTGCACTCACACAGACATCACTCACCCTGGACCCACACAGGCACACTGCTCAACCTGCACTCACACAGACATCACATCACTCACCCTGGACTCACACAGGCTCAATATACATTTTCTTCTTTGTCTTTCATTCTTTTATTTTATTACAACACCAACTATTCTTTATCATTCTCCAATTATTCGCTCTTGATATGTTTATTACATACTCATTCCTGGATACTTTTATTGAACAAATACGTTCCTCTTTCAAGTAACTTCTCCTACCGGAAGTTTAGATCAAAATATATTTCCATGGTATAACATTTTGAAACTCGTTTTTAAAATTATAGCTGTACTTAATCTTTCTGACTCAAAATTCAAAAACACATTTGACTCAGTTTTGCTATTTCACACCAAAACCGTAGCAACGGCAGACAGTGTCTATCGTTTCCTCACATGCTGACTTTGGAAGGCCAAATCCTTCTAATCCCAGCTTCTCCGGGTGACTAAAATTGTGCGATTTTCTGCACATAATTTTAGCTCTTTATACCTTAACTTGTCTTCTAGTAGCTAGTGCGGGTGCGTCATTGTCCTTGCTTGCATTAGGGCCCCCTTGGCAATCTTTGATTCGGCACTGGCCAGTGTTAATATTGCGGCCACACTGGTATTAGCCCAACTAATCATTGTACTTGACCCTAGTTACATTCCGGGGCGCCCACGCCGAGGCGTCGCCCACGCTTTGCTCTCGTTCTTTTTTGGGGCCTTTGAGGGGATATTAATAGAAAGCATTAGGGCAGGGCAGACGTCTGCACTCCTCATAGCTTCTCTAAAGCAGGATTCTTTGCTGCAAAAATTAAGCGCCCGTCCGTCTGTAAACCCAGCCTCAATGTAATCGGGATTAACTCCTCAACACCCCACATTTGGACAGTTCATAGAGCGCCGTACACTTTCAGCCCAATGGGAAATCGCCGGAAGAGCACCACCCAACTGAGCTGCATGCTAACCACCGCTTTTTAAGTGTCCAAAAAACGGCCTCTCTCTGTACTGTGCACATACCATTTTCATCACCTTCAAAGATACGGATATTCTGTTTAAGGGGAACAAATTCCGCACTGCAAAAACATTTAACGCGTGCTCTCAATACGATATAAAAAGCGGAGGTAATAGAAAACAGCAGGAAGTATATTTTGCAGTGCACTCGTGTCATCTGAAAACTAGTGTCGCCCAAGATCTCGGTACATGGCTCTAATAAAAATGTGCTACTCAAGTTTGATCAATTATTTGAATCAGTATTTACCTGCAAATAAACCGTTTATCTTTCCTTTTCAATCCAATATCAATCGCTGTTTTCTCTGCAGGGGATGCAGCAGAAAGAGTTGTGTGCTTTCACTGACATAATCTGCACATGTCCAGTCACGGCTCGCGGGGGGAGGGAGGGGGGGTGTCGCGGCTCAGCTCACTGGGGGGAAGGGGTGTCATGGGTGGGGGGGAAGAAGACAGCAGGGAATTAAATATAACGCTGAAAACTTACCTTACCACCGGTCCGCGCCGCCAACGGCACTGGAGTGGACTGGCAGCCCCTCTCAGGGGTACAGGCTACCCTTCGCCCGCCGCACGCCCATTAGGAGTCCGAGGGGCCCCTAATGGGCATGCGCGAAGAGGTGAAAACACAAGTGCGCATGAGTGGGCATGGGCTAAAAGTTCGCCCTCCGACCCCACTCATGCGCACTTGTGTTGTGCTGCTGCCTGCCCCTGGTGGCGTCTGACAATCATGTCAGTCAACATGACGCCAGACCGCCCACCTCCTTCAGTCTCTGAAGGGGGTGGTCGGTCCGACGTCATACTGACTGACATGATTGTCAGTTCTCCCTCGGCGTCTTCTTAAGTTCAGAGACGCCGATGGAGCTACGGGCGGGGGGGCTACCCCCCCACGCCCCAATGGACGCACCGCACCTGCCCTACTCTTCCTGGCTCTTTACTTCATTTTTGCAGGCACTTTACATCCCAGCTTCCATTCATCATTGTTTCCTAGCTTTCTCTTCCTATTTTTTTCTCTCAGTTTTTTGCCTTTTTCTGCCTTGCTCAGTCAAAGTCTGAAAATAAAATTGTCTCAGCAAACACAAGGAAATAAGGGACGAAGCGCTGAAGCTATTCAGATACTCACCCAGTCACAGATCTGGGGGAATCCATCATTGTTCTTTAGCTCTGGATCTGAACAGGGGTGGTAAAACCCCTGTTCAGATTCAGCCATATACAATTGAGTCTTGACCCTGTTTCCCAAGGGAACAGTCCAGCCCGAACTGCCAAACAAGGTTTTCCCTGTACCCGAAAAAGCATCCTGGGATGGATTTCAGGGGAACACCCCTAATCAGCCAGGCTAGCATGAATCCAGCAGCAAAGTGAGCAAGGGACCCACGTCTGGGCATACCCTGCAAACTTAGGCCGAACAAAGCAAACACAAGGAGATGATGGATGGAGCACTGAAACTTTTCAGACACTCACCTCCAGAACATTGATGGATTCAACCCAGATCTGTGCCTGGGGGTGAGTGTCTGAAAAGTTTCAGTGCTCCGTCCATCATCTCCATGTGTTCGCTTGATACAATTATATCCACATTTCCAAAAATTAGTGTCAGAGCCCAGCACCTGGAACTACTGTCCCAAAGTAAGCTCTGCTTCCATGTCCAGTTATTCCATCTCCTGTCCAAATTCACCTTTAATGATCCTATATCCAATCGCCCAATTTCCTTATAATTTCCACCACTTCCGAGGGTTACAAATTCAACCTTCTACTATCCTCACATGTTCTGTTCTTGCATCTAATTTGATCTCATACAAAACTTCCAGCTACTATTACTACAAAAACCCCTTCAATACTTCCCTGCCTCCATCAGCTACTTTTTCTGTACTGTCGCTATTCTTTGTCAATAGCTCTTTGTTTGTTCGGGATATCAATGGATGTGGTCTTTCTCCAATAACACGTCTTATCTCCTGCATTGTATCTTGTTTATGCTCTGTGCTAGCCAGTTTTGTGTATGATTTGTTCTAGTTCATCTCTTATATGTGCTGTTTGTTACTTTTAGGTTTTGTCTGTGCTTTGGGCTTGTTGTAAATCTTGCTTATGCTCTGTGCAGCTTCCTTTTGATGTGTATAACATTTACTCTCTCCAGGTCTTGTGTATGCTGTGTATTAGCTCATGTCTTGTATGTATTCTAAGCTTCCATGTCATATATATGGTCTGTGCTAGCTCCAGGGCATGGATATGCTCTGTGCTACTTCCGGGTCATGGATATGCTCTGTGCTACTTCCAGGTCATGGTTACGCTCTGTGCTACTTCCAGGTCATTGATACACTCTGTGCTACTTCCAGGTCATGTATATGGTCTATGCTACCTCCAAGTCATGTATGTGTTCTGTGCTACCTCTGGGTCATGTTTATATTCTGTGCAACATCTATCTTTCTTATGTTTTGTGATAGCTCTATGCCTTATGTATGCTGTGCCTATATCTCGTCTTGTAAGTGCTCTATGCTATCTCCAGGTCTTGTATGTTCTATATGCTATCTCCCAGTCTTGTATGTTCTCTATGCTACCTCCAGGTCTTGTATATGATTTTTGCTACCTCCAGATCTTGTATGTGCTCTATGCTACTTCCAGGTCTTGTATGTGCTCTATGCTACCTCCAGGACTTGTATGTCCTCTATGCTACCTCCAGATCTTGTATGTGCTCTATGCTACCTCCAGGTCTTGTATGTGCTCTATGCTACCTCCAGGTCTTGTATGTGCTCTATGCTACCTCCAGATCTTGTATGTGCTCTATGCTACCTCCAGGTCTTGTATGTGCTCTATGCTACCTCCAGGTCGTGTATATGCTCTATGCTATCTCCAGGTCTTGTATGTGCTCTATGCTACCATCAGGTCTTTTATGTGCTGTATGCTACCTCCAGGTCTTGCATGTGCTCTATGCTAACTCCAGGGCATGCATATGCTTCACAATAACTCATTTCTTGTGCATTCTCTTTGCTAGCCTCAACTGTCATGTGTGCTTTGTGCTAGCTCAAGTCTTGTGTACACTCTGTGCTAGCCTCAAGTTTCGTATGTCTTCCTGTCATTATGAATCTATGGTTTTGTGGTGTTCCCTTCTTTGCTTGTTCTATTAGTGACTGTCTAGGACAGGAGGCTCATATGTACCTGGGCTGAGCTGTCGCTAACAATTTAGTTCCTAGTTGGGCTTACTGTTTTACCTTAGAGTAGCAGAAAGCATATAAGAGAATCAAATCTGACATAGCCGGATATGTTTGTCCAGAATGCAAATAGAAACAATAAATAGAATTGCTTGATTTTCATAACAAATAACTTATAGTTCTAAAAAGTACATACAGTTTAAGCATAGGAACATCAGAACACGTCAAATAACAATTCTGTCCTAATTGCACATAAGCAAATACGTCTTTATTTATGGAGCTCCATGAAAAGCAAGCACTATATTAATATGCGGGGCAAGAGAAAACAGCACACCACATATAGACAACTCAATACCAGATCCAGGCGACATTTAGAAAAAGAAGTTAACCATCACAGTGAAGCTTAATGGGTGTGGGAGATAAACTACCACAATATTGTCATTGCAAGTTTAGATGTACTTATCTTAACTCCACCTCTGTATAACTTAAGTATAAATATATCTTCAAGGTATGTAAGAATAGTGAATTTACACTTGCCCAATATATACTGCCATTAGGATATAGTAGTCCTGCATCTGATATTATTGCAGGGCGATAGTGTTGTCATACGATGTCGTGACACGTATTTGTCAATAAACAGAACCTGCCTATCAAACCAATAGTCACATACAAAACTTAATGCACCTTCTCATAGCTATATCATCCTAATATTTATTCATTATTTTCATCAATGATGTCACTGTGGAGTCTTGCTTTTGTCTGGAAACATGTTTACTTTTTAATAGACGAGAACACAACCTTTTAACAGAATTTACTGATCGCATTGTTGCCGGCAGAGCTGGCCTGTGCTAAGATAGCGCCCTGGGCGGACAGAAATGTGTCGCCCTTGCTGATGGGAGTGAATTAAATGAGGCAGCAGGGGGGCCCTTTTGTGTTCACTGGTCAGTAGCTGGAGCAGCAGGGACAGGCCACTGAACACAAACATCTGCGGTCTCCCCAGTGCAACTAAATCACTTAACTTAGCTGCTTTGCGCAAAAGATGGTTTTGGTGATGTGTGTCCCTTTTGTGTTCACTGGTCAGTACCTGGAGGAGCAGGGACAGGCCCCTGAACATAAACATCTGCGGTCTGCTCCAGTGCACCTAAATCACTGTTAGCTTAGCTGCCTCACGCAGATGATGGTTTTGGTGATGTGTGTCCCTTTTGTGTTCACTGGTCAGTACCTGGAGGAGCAGGGACAGGCCCCTGAACACAAACATCAGTGGACACCCCCAGCACACCTAAATCACTGATAGCTTAGCTGCCTCACGCAGATGATGGTTTTGGTGATGTATGTCCCTTTTGTGTTCACTGGTCAGTACTTGGAGAAGCAGGGACAAGTCCCTGAACACAAACATCTGCGGTCTGCCCCAGTGCACCTAAATCATCGATAGCATAGCTGCATCACGCAGATGATGGTTGTGGTGATGTGTGTCCCTTTTGTGTTTACTGGTCAGTACCTGGAGGAGCAGGGACAGGCCCCTGAACATAAACATCTGCGGTCTGCTCCAGTGCACCTAAATCACTGATAGCTTAGCTGCCTCGCGCAGATGATGGTTTTGGTGATGTGTGTCCCTTTTGTGTTCACTGGTCAGTACCTGGAGGAGCAGGGACAGGCCCCTGAACACACACATCTGCCGTCTGCCCCAGTGCACCTAAATCACTGATAGCTTAGCAGCATCACGCAGATGATGGTTGTGGTGACGTGTGTCCCTTTTGTGTTCACTGGTCAGTACCTGGAGGAGCAGGGACAGGCCCCTGAACACAAACATCTGCCATCTGCCCCAGTGCACCTAAATCACTGATAGCTTAGCTGCCTCACGCAGATGTTGGTTTTGGTGATGTGTGTCTCTTTTGTGTTCACTGGTCAGTACCTGGAGAAGCAGGGACAGGCCCCATAACATAAACATCTGTGGTCTGTCCCAGTGCACCTAAATCACTGATAGCTTAGCAGCATCACGCAGATGATGGTTGTGGTGACGTGTGTCCCTTTTGTGTTCACTGGTCAGTACCTGGAGGAGCAGGGACAGGCCCCTGAACACAAACATCTGCCATCTGCCCCAGTGCACCTAAATCACTGATAGCTTAGCTGCCTCACGCAGATGTTGGTTTTGGTGATGTGTGTCTCTTTTGTGTTCACTGGTCAGTACCTGGAGAAGCAGGGACAGGCCCCTGAACATAAACATCTGTGGTCTGTCCCAGTGCACCTAAATCACTCATAGCTTAGCTGCCTCGCGCAGATGATGGTTTTGGTGATGTGTGTCCCTTTTGTGCTCACTGGTCAGTACTTGGAGAAGCAGGGACAGGCCCCTGAACACAAACACCAGTGGACACCCCCAGCACACCTAAATCACTGATAGCTTAGCTGCCTCACGCAGATGATGGTTTTGGTGATGTGTGTCTCTTTTGTGTTCACTGGTCAGTACTTGGAGAAGCAGGGACAGGCCCCTGAACACAAACACCAGTGGACACCCCCAGCACACCTAAATCACTGTTAGCTTAGCTGCCTCACGCAGATGATGGTTTTGGTGATGTGTGTCCCTTTTGTGTTCACTGGTCAGTACTTGGAGAAGCAGGGACAAGTCCCCGAACACAAACATCTGCCGTCTGCCCCAGTGCACCTAAATCACTGATAGCTTAGCTGCCTCACGCAGATGATGGTTTTGGTGATGTGTGTCCCTTTTGTGTTCACTGGTCAGTACTTGGAGAAGCAGGGACAGGCCCATGAACATAAACATCTGCGGTCTGCCCCAGTGCACCTAAATCACTGATAGCTTAGCTGCCTCACGCAGATGATGGTTTCGGTGATGTATGTCCCTTTTGTGTTCACTGGTCAGTACTTGGAGAAGCAGGGACATGTCCTTGAACACACACATCTGCCGTCTGCCCCAGTGCACCTAAATCACTGATAGCTTAGCTGCCTCACGCAGATGATGGTTTTGGTGATGTGTGTCTCTTTTGTGTTCACTGGTCAGTACTTGGAGAAGCAGGGACAGGCCCCTGAAAATAAACATCTGTGGTCTGCCCCAGTGCACCTAAATCACTCATAGCTTAGCTGCCTCACGCAGATGATGGTTTTGGTGATGTGTGTCCCTTTTGTGCTCACTGGTCAGTACTTGGAGAAGCAGGGACAGGCCCCTGAACACAAACATCAGTGGACACCCCCAGCACACCTAAATCACTGATAGCTTAGTTGCCTCACGCAGATGATGGTTTTGGTGATGTGTGTCTCTTTTGTGTTCACTGGTCAGTACTTGGAGAAGCAGGGACAGGCCCCCGAACACAAACATCTGCGGTCTGCCCCAGTGCACCTAAATCACTGATAGCTTAGCTGCCTCACGCAGATGATGGTTTTGGTGATGTGTGTCCCTTTTGTGTTCACTGGTCAGTACTTGGAGAAGCAGGGACAAGTCCCTGCCCCAGTGCACCTAAATCACTGATAGCTTAGCTGCATCACGCAGATGATGGTTGTGGTGATGTGTGTCCCTTTTGTGTTAACTGGTCAGTACCTGGAGGAGCAGGGACAGGCCCCTGAACATAAACATCTGCGGTCTGCCCCAGTGCACCTAAATCACTCATAGCTTAGCTGCCTCACGCAGATGATGGTTTTGGTGATGTGTGTCCCTTTTGTGTTCACTGGTCAGTACTTGGAGAAGCAGGGACAAGTCCCTGCCCCAGTGCACCTAAATCACTGATAGCTTAGCTGCATCACGCAGATGATGGTTGTGGTGATGTGTGTCCCTTTTGTGTTAACTGGTCAGTACCTGGAGGAGCAGGGACAGGCCCCTGAACATAAACATCTGCGGTCTGCCCCAGTGCACCTAAATCACTCATAGCTTAGCTGCCTCACGCAGATGATGGTTTTGGTGATGTGTGTCCCTTTTGTGTTCACTGGTCAGTACTTGGAGAAGCAGGGACAAGTCCCTGCCCCAGTGCACCTAAATCACTGATAGCTTAGCTGCATCACGCAGATGATGGTTGTGGTGATGTGTGTCCCTTTTGTGTTAACTGGTCAGTACCTGGAGGAGCAGGGACAGGCCCCTGAACATAAACATCTGCGGTCTGCCCCAGTGCACCTAAATCACTCATAGCTTAGCTGCCTCACGCAGATGATGGTTTTGGTGATGTGTGTCCCTTTTGTGTTCACTGGTCAGTACTTGGAGAAGCAGGGACAGGCCCCTGATTATAAACATCTGTGGTCTGCCCCAGTGCACCTAAATCACTGATAGCTTAGCTGCCTCACGCAGATGATGGTTTTGGTGATGTGTGTCCCTTTTGTGCTCACTGGTCAGTACTTGGAGAAGCAGGGACAGGCCCCTCAACATAAACATCCACGGACACCTCCAGCTCACCTAAATCACTGATAGCTTAGCTGCCTCACGCAGATGATGGTTTTGGTGATGTGTGTCTCTTTTGTGTTCACTGGTCAGTACTTGGAGAAGCAGGGACAAGTCCCTGAACACAAACATCTGCCATCTGCCCCAGTGCACCTAAATCACTGATAGCTTAGCTGCCTCACGCAGATGATGGTTTTGGTGATGTGTGTCCCTTTTGTGTTCACTGGTCAGTACTTGGAGAAGCAGGGACAGGCCCCTGAACACAAACGAATATATGACGTTATCCCGCATACCATCAGTCCGCAAAAATAATCCTGCATGCACTATTAGGCCGCAAATTAAAAAAACGAAAACTTTTAGAACGAATATGCCTTTAGCACGCATGCATGTTAAAGGTATACTCGTTGTAAAAGTTGTTACGGTAAGTAAAAGTACACTACCCACACTACCCTACCCTACACTACCCTACACTCTAATGTAGTACCCCTGCACCACCCACCCTTGACACACAGTCCTTTTTCTACATTTACACTACCCAGCACGACCCCCCAACACTACCATAAAGCACTTTACTTCCCTACACAAACACTACAACAGTACCTTAATACACTACCCCCAGCATGACCCTACACAAACACTACAATACTACACTAAACCACTACACCCCCTAAACCCTAAAACACTACCCCCAGCCTGACCCTACACTACACAAATACTACAACACTACCCTAAACCCTAAAACACTACCCCCAGCATGACCCTACACTACGCAAACACTACAACACTACCCTAAACCCTAAAACACTACCCCCAGCATGACCCTACACTACGCAAACACTACAACACTACCCTAAACCCTAAAACACTACCCCCAGCATGACCCTACACTACGCAAACACTACAACACTACCCTAAACCCTAAAACACTACCCCCAGCATGACCCTACACTACGCAAACACTACAACACTACCCTAAACCCTAAAACACTACCCCCAGCATGACCCTACACTACACAAACACTGCAACACTACCCTAAACCCTAAAACACTACCCCCAGCATGACCCTACACAAACACTACAATACTACACTAAACCACTACACCCCCTAAACCCTAAAACACTACCCCCAGCATGACCCTACACTACACAAATACTACAACACTACCCTAAACCCTAAAACACTACCCCCAGCATGACCCTACACTACGCAAACACTACAACACTACCCTAAACCCTAAAACACTACCCCCAGCATGACTCTACACTACGCAAACACTACAACACTACCCTAAACCCTAAAACGCTACCCCCAGCATGACCCTACACTAAGCAAACACTACAACACTACCCTAAACCCTAAAACACTACCACCAGCATGACCCTACACTACGCAAACACTACAACACTACCCTAAACCCTAAAACACTACCTCAAGCATGACCCTACACTACACAAACACTACAACACTACCCTAAACCCTAAAACACTACCCCCCGCATGACCCTACACTACGCAAACACTACAACACTACCCTAAACCCTAAAACACTACCCCCAGCATGACCCTACATTACCCAAACACTACAACACTACCCTAAACTCTAAAACACTACCACCAGCATAACCTTACTCTACTCAAACACTACAACACTACCCTAAGCCCTAAAACACTACCCCCAGCATGACCCTACACTACACAAACACTACAACACTACCCTAAAACACTACCCCCAGCATGACCCTACACTACACAAACACTACAACACTACCCTAAACCCTAAAACACTACCCCCAGCATGACTCTACACTACGCAAACACTACAACACTACCCTAAACCCTAAAACGCTACCCCCAGCATGACCCTACACTAAGCAAACACTACAACACTACCCTAAACCCTAAAACACTACCACCAGCATGACCCTACACTACGCAAACACTACAACACTACCCTAAACCCTAAAACACTACCTCAAGCATGACCCTACACTACACAAACACTACAACACTACCCTAAACCCTAAAACACTACCCCCCGCATGACCCTACACTACGCAAACACTACAACACTACCCTAAACTCTAAAACACTACCACCAGCATAACCTTACTCTACTCAAACACTACAACACTACCCTAAGCCCTAAATCACTACCCCCAGCATGACCCTACACTACACAAACACTACAACACTACCCTAAACCCTAAAACACTACCCCCAGCATGACCCTACACTGCTCAAACACTACAACACTACCCTAAACCCTAAAACACTACCACCAGCATAACCCTACACTACGCAAACACTACAACACTACCCTAAACCTTAAAACACTACCTCAAGCATGACCCTACATTACGCAAACACTACAACACTACCCTAAACCCTAAAACACTACCCCCAGCATGACCCTACACTACACAAACACTACAACACTACCCTAAACCCTAAAACACTACCCCCAGCATGATCCTACACTACTCAAACACTACAACACTACCCTAAACCCTATAACACTTCCCCCAGCACAACCCTACACTAAACAACCACCACAACTCTACACTACACTAACACATCACTACACTACACAACACTACACTACACAATCACTAACCCACGAAAAAATTAACCCAAACCCTCTTACCTCTCTCGTCATCGTGGTTTTCAAAACGCAAATGCATTTACCATACATGCCTTTAAAACGTAATTCGTTGTAAAGGCATGCGTGATAAAGCACATGCGTTTTGAAAAAATGCTGGATAATGGTATGCGAGGTCAATGACCTTGCGGGATAATTGTATGCGGACTGAAAGTCCGCGGGATAAAAAATGCGGGATAATGGCTGCAAACCAACACAAACATCTGTCCCAGTCCACCTAAATCACATAACTTAGCTGTCTCACGCAGATGATGGTTTTGGTGATGTGTGTCCCTTTTGTGTTCACTGGTCAGTACTTGGAGAAGCAGGGACAGGCCCCTGAACATAAACATCTGTGGTCTGCCCCAGTGCACCTAAATCACTGATAGCTTAGCTGCCTCACGCAGATGATGGTTTTGGTGATGTGTGTCCCTTTTGTGTTCACTGGTCAGTACCTGGAGGAGCAGGGACAGGCCCCTCAACATAAACATCCACGGACACCTCCAGCTCACCTAAATCACTTAGGTTAGCTGCTTCACGCAGATTATGGTTTTACTGCAGTGTGTTAGCAGGGGTCAGAGAGTGAAAGGAGGCAAGGAAGGGGGTATTAAAAACAAAAAAGATCACCCGCTGTATAACAATGGCTGAAATCACTTAAAACTTGCTACGCACACAGAAAGGAATAGGCAGGAACAAGGACAAGGCCGGAGCAAGATGAGAAGGATGCTGCTATTGGCACAATCTTAAATAACAGAGCTCAGGACGCCCCACAGCATATTGGCGCCCTGGGCCACCTTGCAGAGAGAAGACCTTTGCCACGGGCTCTTCCAACCATGAATAAGGTTACCAGATGGCTCCCTGCCATCAGGTACAAATTGTTCCAGTTCTGGATTTTCTATTCACAATTGAATAATAAATTGCTTTCCAATATGTTACTTCAATTGATTTAGAAGACATGAAGCAAGTCTACAACTCACTGAATGCATTCGGCTAGGAAAGTCCAGGACTTCAACATGCTGTTACAGATGACAAAGAGTTATTTGGAATCTGTAGACATGTTTCAGGATGTAATGGGAGAGGAATTGGATGCTCGCAGCACGGAAGAGCATCAAATTTGGACAGGAGCACCTCTTGACTTGATGCTATCGTCGACCTCAGGTATGACCCACAAATGACTTGCGCGTGCAGGTGTGTTGAGTGAAGCTGGAGGGAAGTTATGAAGAAATAGGTTCCTGTAAACCTGACCAAGACTCTACCAGGACTTTCCTGCTAGGCCCATCCCACTTTTGTTACCTGCTACACTTGAAACGTTCACTCAAACCAATTAGACAAGGGTGTTAAAAAAGGCAAGAACTGAAGGAAACAGAGGTGATGTACTTTATATTAATTGACAATAACACCTCGATGGCATGACAGAATCTAAGACCTTGTCCTGTTTGGGTCACCACTGTCATTTCTTTTCATACACATTGTTTCTTGTCTGTTCACCCTGATAGTCCACTGGCTTTAGGTGGTATAGTACCATGTTGCAAGCTTTGGAGGACCTGTCTAACGTTTTCGCTCTTTTCAGAAAGCCAAAGTATGCGTTAGATTGGCAGATCTGCTGTCTCCGTAACATATTGAAAGTATATATGTATCCGGCATTGTAAACCTCTGAATCAGTGCAGGCTGTTTGCAGACATTCGCCAGTCACTTGCCCTCGCATGATTTTAATGCAGATTTTCATTAATGTTTGTTACTCTCCCGGGTTTAGTTTCACTCCCTTTCAATCCCGCTTTGAGGAAATTTGCCAGTGCTAGAGGGTTTGGTGTTTTTTCAGGTGTCTAGTTAAACAAACCAACTACAGGCCAACTCCTACCCTTGACCACAACGATTATGCTGATTTCTCCAACTGGTGGGATGTTGAAAGAAAGAATGTGACAAAGCTACTCCGTCGGCGGCATCTTCCCCAGTAAGGCTTCCTAGTGGATGGCTTAAAATTCGAAAGCTCTAGGCTTCCTGCCTTGATGCATCAAGTATAATCAGGGCCACTGGAGTTAGGCGACAAGGGAGGAAAATATTATGGGGCAGGGTTGAGAATATTAAGTGGCAAGAAAAGGCAAATTATGCGGCACATTTTGTGATAGTATTACTACATTATTTTGTCATTTTTAAGCTTAACACTCTCTGGGCATTAGTTGTAGCTCAATAGTACCCGTTTAACACCCAAACATAGCAATAAACTACAGAAAGGTGACCAGTCAACCTTTGCAAAGGGCCTTCCTTTGCGCAGCAACATGTGTCGCTGCATTTTTACTAAGCTTTAAATTGTTTGAAGTAGAAACAGCATTTTTGTTTTTGTTAAAATATGTAGATTATGTGGCCAATTATGGATTATGTGGTAAATGTGGCAAATCTACAATTATGCAAAAATCGCTGTGGCTGCGCTATTACATAATTCCAGTTGCCCTGAATGGAATGTAAGGGCAGGCCTGTGCTTAAAATATGTGGGTGGTAATCACCTGTGCTCATTTTTGCGGCCCTGTGATCTATTTTCAATTAGAACATTGGAATGTTGAGCGCTACATTGAAGACAATGAAGAGCTCTGGGCTTCTAATGGCTGGTAGAAGCCCAGAGCATCAATATTCCAATGTTTATTCACAGCTATTGCTGTGAACAAAGGCCTCGCGGAGCCCGAGGGATTGCAACCCCCTTGGGCTTCGTGAGGCCTTTGTTTTACAAATTAGAACATTTTGGCCTTCAGGGGAAGAATGTTCAAATAGCCTCAGAGCTCTCAGTAACAGCCCTGCAAGCCATTAAAGGCCTGCTTCCTTGTTAAAGGCCCTCGCCTTCGGCTCTGGCCTTTAACGCTGGAGCGGGCCTATAACGGCCAGTAGAGCGCCCTATGGCGGGCTCTACGGCTATGGAAGACTTTGACATAAATAAAGTGAGAGTAACAAAGAAAATGAAGAAAAATGAGGAAGAAAAAGCATTGAGGAAGTCATTACTTTTTAGGTCTCGCTTTGGACTGCAAAAATGTCACTAATTGCTTTTGTTATTTTATATGTTATACAATGGTTTGCTATTTGTTTAAAGAAGGGGAGATTTCACTTGCATTGAGAGTACTATGTTGCCAACAAATGACAGCAGCCTTGCTAGGAGTCTGCTTTTTGTTGTTTGGTCAGGGGTTGATTGCACTTGCTGTGAGCGTGGTAACTTCATAAAACAGTGAAGCTGATTTGGCAGTGATATTTGTGAACCGGAAACGGTTTGCAGAGATGATTATCTTAACATTATGTTAACAGCTTGAGGAATTCACCTTACTTCCAAATTCTACTGCCCATCAAAAAAGTAATATTTACAGAAAAATAAATCCTGCTATATTGTGGGCCACAACCATGGAAACACAAGGAGATGATGGACGGAGCACTGAAACTTTTCAGACACTCATCCCCAGTCACAGATCTGGGTTGAATCCATCATCATTCTTTAGCTCACTTTGCCACCCCAGTTCAGACCAGACCACACGCAAATCAGTCTTGACCCTGTGCCTCATGGGAACAGTCCAGCACAAACTGCCAAGCCTGGACTTCCCTGGACCAGAAACAAGCATCCTGGGACCGGTCTGGACTCTGATTGCTTCAGGGGAGTTACAAGAAGAAACACACTTGATGTTTAAAATTATGCAGGGAGTTAGCTGACTCTAAGTTGAAAAATATCATGTAGATTCTAGTGCCTGATTTATTTTATTTTTTTATGTTACGTTGGGGTTTTGTAAAATGCTTCATACCACTGTAAGGCAGTCTCTTAGCATTAGAAATGAGGAGTTGAAAGGAGGGAGCTAGAAATAAAAGAACGACAATGCCAACAATCTAAGGCCAGGACTAAGGAGATTTTCTGAGAGTGGTGAACGAGAGGAATGACTCTGCTTAGCAACCATCAGTAGTAATGTTGTGCTGATTTAGGGCCAGCATTTATTTGGGGAATGAAGGTTAGTTCATTGTCAAAGAGAACTTCGGGGGTACAGACGTTTGCCATGGGAGAAGGAGAAACCATGAGATGTGAAAGATAGTGTTGGATTTTTTTTTAGTCCAATGAACAAAATGTCAAATTTTGAAACCATTTACGCAAAGTCGCTTTTGAAAAGTCTAATGATGTGACAAGCAGTGTGCCATATTCTGAGGGTTCTCCGTTTTATTTTTCAATCCATCAATCAATAAAATATTTTCGTAGAGCGCGGCAATTCACCCATAAGGGCCTCGAGGCGCTGGATCTGCAGTCGCTGTGTTGGGGTTGTTTATTCAAATGACCAGGTCTTTAGCTCTCTTCTGAATTGTTTGAGTGACGGTGTGGTCCTGAGGTGCAAGGAGAAGTTGTTCCAAGCCTTGACTGCCAGGTACGAGAAGGAGCATCCTCCACTGTTGGTTCGACGGATCCGAGGGGTGTCTGCAATGGAGAGGGAAGTGGAACAGAGGTTTCTGGATGGTTGTTGGAAGGTTATGCGGCTGTTGATGTATGCTGGAACTTTGCTGTGCAGGGCTATGTATGCGTGGATCAGTTTTCTGTTTTCAGACAGATCTGAGTGACACCCATGACCAGCCTTCTGAGTGTCAGGGATGTGGACAAGCAGTGCCATGTACCAGTTGAAGAGCGAACAATAAAGCAGACCCTTGGGCTTTCCAGCATGTAATGTTGTTCATGTTTGGGAAATGGGTGATTCAGAACTAAGCATCTGTAGATCGATTTTTATAAGGTCATCCAGCTTCATAGACAATGCAAGTCTAGTAGGATAGTGTCAGCTGAAAGTGGTGTGGCCTAAATACTAGCCACCAGGCCCCAGTATGTCACCGTTTGTAATGCATGGCCCCTGTTAAATACATGCAGCTTGTTGCATCTATAAACTAGCAAACACATGCGCACCCGCTTATTCATTCTCACACATGCAAATACAGAACACACCAACAATCCTGATTTATGCAGGAGACTCCTGATTTTTAAAACACAAAAAGGCTTTATTTTAGATTGTTCCTGCTTAAAGTGTACTGGTCCTCAATTTAATTTGGAAAATAAATGTCCCAATTTTCAAAATATCCCTTTTGTTTATTGGCAATTGTTGGCATGTATGCATAGACATGCTCACTCATAGACACAAGCAGAACTATTGCAACATGGCTGCTGTCCACCCTCCTCCTCTCCATTGCTCACCTCCCGAATTCAGTGATCCACGTGGTCTTTGGGTCTGTGACTCACATCTCAGCAGAGGCCGGTGGTGAGAGGAGCGAGGTGTGGGCCATGAATAGTCTGCAGGCTGGGCACCACGGTGGCAAGATACTTGAGTGCCATGATTAGGCCTGGAGGCCAAGCTTTTTCACCCTGAGGGAGCTGCCGGCCATGGGAAAGCAATGGCGTAGGAAAGGGGGATGCGGTCTGTCCCGGTTAGCATGAGTTTTGGGGCGGCGGCCTTTCCCCCCTCACCTGTGGCCGACGCAGGAATATCCAGCAACCCCGCTCTTATCTGTGGCTGTCGCGAGGCAGCAAACGCTGGAATTGGTAACACAACCCGCTCCTTCATGCAGCCGCCACTGTGCAGCAAACACATGGGATGCCACGGGGTCGGCAAAAGGTTTAGCCGTGCCACTGTGAGCTGCCTGGCCTGGGGAGGGTGTAGACCGAGCACATGCACAGAGTGGGCAAGCCTACTGGGTGGAGCAGGGAGCGGAAGCAGGCTTTGAAGAGGATAGAGGCTGACACGCCTGGAGTTTTAAAACATCCCCACCTTGTATGCAGGGGGAAGGTAGGGGCATCACACAAGCCCCCGCAGCCCCTGGAGTGCAGGTGGTGTCCTACCCCTTCAGGCACCACAGTCCTTCTGGGCACCCCAATCATGCCAATGTCAATGAATGTCTATGAGATTTGGGAGACTCAGGCCCCCTTCACGTTCTGTGCATTGGGGCCCATTATTTTTGTTTTAAACCACTAAGGGGAGTCTGAGACCAAAGCATAGGGAAGGATAAAGAAGAGAGTAGCTTCCAGACTCCACCGTTTGGCACTGCAGGGAGCATAACCGCGTCTCCTGCTTTGGTCAATCCCCACAGCCGCTAGAAGAAGGCTGGGAGTGAAGCACTGCTTTGGGGCTCAGGTTGGCTGGCCTAAGTGGTACCCTATGTGAATCCCACATGTGCACAATAGGCCTTCTCTGCATCAATGTTGAAGGGCCATGCCACTCATAAGCAGCAGGGTCTGACAGCCCATTAGTGTTGAGTAAACAATTCAACGAGTTATTGTACTGCTTACTCCCACTTATTGACTGTCAAAAAGTGGCAGTCAGGAGCTGATCTCACAGGAAAAATCCAGTCTCGTGTACTGAGGTTCAGCCTTCATGTCCTCAAGTACAGCCATTAGATGCCAGTTGAAGCCTCCTGTGCCCAGGTACAGCCATCATATTCTCAGGCACAGCAATCATGCTCAGGTAGAGCCATTTATATGCCAAGTTGATGCCTCTGATGGTGATGTCAACTGCACGTTCCCAGTTAAAGCCTTCATGTATCAGGTGAAGCCTTATATTCCATCACAGGGTCTGTTGATGTGCCCTGGTACAAACGTGCCCCCGTCCAGCCTCACATGCCATGATACAATTTCACATTTACGTGTGGAGCCTTTCCATGCTTACCTGCTGCGTCTTGGGGGTCGGAAGAATGCCAGATGAAAAAATCAGATGAAGAATTTGATGGTTTTGGTTTGGGTTGGAGGTGCCTCCTTGGAGTTTATGCTACCTCTGGTATGGGATTTAATAGTGGTTGCAATCTGGCAGCCAATTCCAAGGAAAGAGGCATGGGTCCTGCTCCTACAAGGGCATACATTCCAGCTGGGGTTGTTTCTGTCCATGTCATGATGACCCCAGACAAAAATATCCACAAATATTTCCCTTCACATTGGACAAAAGCTACCTGTGTGTTTGAAATATTAGTGTTTTTGGTCACCCAAGACGGGGAACATCCTTTACTACGCGGTCTTTACACCGCACTACCATTACAACGCTGCTTTTACAACGCAAGTTGTTACCACGACTTGCGCTGGAGGGCGCTCTAGGCTAAGGATTAGTAGATTTACTATTCCAACACCTTCCCTACTGTACGTAGGCTGGTGTTCGAATAGTAAATCTTACTATTCCTAAGTCCAGCACCGTACAGCGCAAGTCGTGGTAACGACTTGCGTTGTAAAACCAGCGTTGTAATGGTAGTGCGGTGTAAAGACCGCGTTGTAACGTCATACATCCCTCAAGAGAGACCCTCGCTTTGGGGAAGAATGATGATGAGTCTGCGGGTCTGCCATGCTACCAATTTATGGCTGACTGATGGCTCACCAGCCATATATGTAACATTTATGTACTTCCATTGGTTTGTTATCATGTCATTCACATTATTGCTTCACCAACTACAACATACAGCCCATTTCAGCCTCTGGCTAACTTCACTGTGAATGATGACAGTATATCCTTTCACAAGGAGCACATCCAAACACAAGTTAGCTTCTTGAAGTGCCAGGGAGTACTGTGGCAAGGTGTGTATTTTGAGACAAAGTCTTTTTTTTGCATTTAGGCAATTTTTTTTAGGTTACTGAACACCTGGTAGTTTCCCCAACAATATTTTGAGAGCAATATGACAAAATAAACAAGCAATGAGAGTGCCTGATTAGCTTGTATTGATTCCTCCTATCTGGGGGGACCTGTTTTGGACGGGAAAAAGCATCAACACAGCACGCCAATCAGAGCTGGTCTGGAGGAACCCATCTAAAGAACTCCTAAACTTCGCACTCAGGCAGGGATTATTTTACTAGAGGAGATTCACTGCACCGCCAGCGAAACAACCATATGCACCGAACCATCAGGTACAATGGTGCATTTTTAGGTTGAGACCTACCAGACAGCGCAGCTGTCTGGTTTGCTAACAGCATCTTGGAGACATTCTGAAAGCTTCCCTAGGAATGTTTTCCACCCATTGTTTACCATGGTTTAGTGTTTTTCAACTCACATTTGCCTGCTTTGTTTGCTGGCATTATTTGATTTTGGCAGTCTGGCTTGAGTTTGCCCCTCCTGTGGAGCATAGCCTATTTACTGTAATCTTCCACCAGTGCTCACTTTTTGTAAAGAGGCCTTTAAATCTTGTTCTATCACATTTGCTTTGCATTCAAAGACAGAGGTCAAATGTTAGGTTCTGTCTTCCAAGGCAGCCTCTGGTGCTTACTTTTCTTTCTCTGACTTCAAGTGAAAGGATTTATGTGACAATCTTGGCTTTTTTTCTGGCACATAATAACATTTACCTGTCTGTAAATAAAACGGTGCATATCTTTTAGAATATAGCAGAATGGAAAAGCACAAATTAAGCAAATATTTTTGTAATTTTGAAGTGTGGTGGAAGAAATATTTAAAAAGATCAAAACAAATCAACACACTGGACAATGACGTTTCCACACATTATTGTTTATGTGCTATATACTTACACAGTAAAACACAATGTCTCTGCAAATGTAATGGTCATTTCAATTGAAAATGTGTTGTATGTAATGGCAGTGCTCCACTACACCATGCATACTCCACGCTACGCCACTCCACTCTATGCCACGCTACTCCACTCTATGCCCCTCCACTCAACCATAGTCTACACCACTCCACTCTATACCACTCTACTCCATTACACTCTCCACCACTCCACACCTCTCCACTCTACGCCACATTACTCTACACCACTCTACCCCACTCTATGCCACTCTACTCTACTCCTCTAAATTGAGCCCTACATTGCTCTATTCCATTCTATGCCAGTCTACTCCACTCCATTCTATGCCACTCCACTCCACATCATTCCACTGTATGACACTCAACTCTACTCCACTTTATGATACTCCAATCTACGACACTCTACTCCACTACACTCTATGACACTCTACTCCACACCTATCCATTCTACCCACTCTATGCCACTCTAATCCACTCTATGACACTTCACTCTGGAACATTTCACTCTACGACACTCCACTCTGTTCCACTCCATGGCACTCTATGACACTGTACTCCACTGTATGCCACTTCATTCACTTCACTCACTGCCATTCTATGCCACTCCACTCTATGCCACTCTACACCACTTCGCTGTAGGCTACTGTACTAAAATCTATGCCACTCCACTCTACGCTATGCCACTCTATGCTACTCTAGGACTCTCATTGCCATTCTGTGCCACTCCACTCTACTACACTCTATGCCACTTTACTCTACTCCATGACACTCCATGCTATGCCACTCCACTCCATTCCCCTCTACTCCACTCCAGTCTACTGCATTCCACTCTTTGCCACTCCACTCTATGACCCTTTACTCCACTCTATGACACTTTACTCCACACTACGCTACACCCCTTCACATCTTCCAACTCTACACCTCTCCAATCTACGTCACTCCACTACCACACTTTATTCCACTCTGTGCCACTCTACGCCCATCCACTCTACAACATCTACACCACTCCGCTCCATGTCACTCTACTCCACTCTACGCCACTTCACTCTATGCCATTCTTCTCCACTTTACACCACTCTACTCCACTCTACATCAGTCTACTCACTCTACATCTTGCAACTCTACACCTCACCAATCTAGGTCACTCTACTCTATGACTCTACTCCACTCCACAATACTCCACTCTACCACACTCTAATCCACTCTGTGCCACTCTACGCCCTCCACTCTACAACATCTATGCCACTCCACTCCATATCACTCTACTCTACTTTACGCCACTCCACTCTACGCCACTCTATTCTACTCTGCGCCACTGTACTCCACTCTATGTCAGTCTGCTCACTTCACTCTAGGCCACTCCACTTTATACCACTCCACTTTACACCACTCCACTCCACTCTACGATACTCCACTATAATCCACTCTATACCACTTCACTATATGACACTCTATTACATGCTGCTCCACTCTGTCATTCTGTGTCACTCTAGGCCACTCTACTCCACTCCACGACATTCCACTCTGCAACAATCCACTCTACTCCACGACACTGTATGATATTCTACTCTACTCTATGATACTCACCTCTACACCACTCCATGCGACTCCACTCTATTCAATACCACTTCACTCTACAGCACTCTATTCCATGACACTTCATTCTACTCTACCACACTCCAAATCTAATTCACCCTATGCCAGTTCACTTTAAGCCACTCTTCTCAACATCACTCTACTCTATGTCACTCTACTCCATTTTACGACACTCCACTCTACACCACTCTATGCCAGTTTATTCTGCGCCATTCTCCTCTATACAACTCTATACCTATCCACTCTACTACACTCCACAACGCTTCACTCTACTCTACAACACTCCATACTATGCTACTCCACTCCATGGAACTCCACTATACACCACTCTACTCCGCTTTATGACACTCTATGCCACTCTACGCCACTCTACTTTACTACACTCCATGGCACTTTACTCCACTCTACAAAACTCCATGCTACACCACTCCACTCTTCTTTCCCCTACTCAGCTCCATATTTCCACACTCCACTATATACCACTCTACCCCCTCTACTCCACTCTACGCCCTTCTGCTACACTTCACTCTCTTTCGCTTCATTCTACGACACTCCACTCTATGACACTTCACTCTACTCCACTCCAGTATAAGCCACTGTACAACACTCTCCTCCACTCTATACTACTTTTACTTCATGACACTTTACTTCATGACATGACACTTCACTCTACTCCACAACACTTCTTTCTACTTTACACTCTTCTCTACTCTATAACACTCCACTATATGACACTCGACTCTACTTCACTCCACTCTACGACACTATACTCCAGTCTATGATACTCTACTCCACTGTATTTCAGCCTACTGTACAACACTCTACACCACACTACACCATTCTATGCAACTTAACTCTAGGCCACACCACTCCACTCTATACCACTGCGCTCTACTCTACTCTACCCTTTACTCCACTTTGTGCCGTTCCAATCTAGGAAACTCTATTCCACTCTATGCCCCTCTCCTCTATGGCCCTCATGTTCTATGTCACTCTATGCCCCTCCACTCTAAGTCACTCCACCCCGCCTAATGCCTCTCCACTTTATGCCCCTCAATTATTTGCCATTCTACGCCACCCACAACACACTATGCCACTCTACTCTGCGCCACTCTACTCTATTTTATGCCACAATACTCTGCGCCACTCTATGCCATTCCACACCACTCTACGCAACTCTATGCCACTCCACTCCATGTCATTCTATGCCACTTTACTCTACTCCACTCTACGTCACTCTACTCTACTGTACTCCACTCTATGCCACACCATTCCACTCTATACCACTTTACTCCACTCGGCGCCACTTTACTCTAATCTATGCCACTTTACTCCACTCTGTGCCACTTCACTGTATGCCACCCCACTCCACTGTATTCTACGCCATGATACTCCACTCTACGATACTCCACTCTACCACACTGTAGTCCACTCAACTCTATAAAACTCCAGTCTATAACACTCTACGCTACACCACTCTATGTCACTTCACGTCACTCCAATCTCCTCTGTGACACAGTACTCTTCTCTACTCCGTTACTTCATTCTACATCACTCCACTCTGCACCACTCTATGCCATCCCACTCTATGACACTCTATGCCACTGCTCTCTACGACACTCTACTCCGCTCTACTACCCTTCACTTTACTCTACTCCACTCTATTCCACTCTACACCGCAACATTCCACTCTACTCCACAACACTCCACTCTACTCTACTCTACTCCACGACACTCCACTCCATGACACTTCACTCTTTGCCACTCCGCCACCCTCTAATACACTCTATGCCACTCCACTCCACACCACTCGGTGACACACTAAACCAGTCCATTCTAAGACTATCCACTTTACAACACTCCTCTCCACAACCCTCCACTCCACGCTACGCCACTCCGCATGACTCTGGGCCACTCCACTCTACTCAGCGGCACTCCTCTCTATATCACTAACTTTTAGCTATGCTGAACAGCAGCCACAATAAAGTACAACATGGCTAAAACACATTGGCAAAGCCTGCAGCTCTTCCGAGACCTATTGGCTTTGCCAGTGCTTGTTCTCTTGTGTCGTTACTGCCTTTTGGTTTTGCCTTGCCCATTTTTGTGTTCTTTGTTATTCACTGCATTACCTTCTGATTAAGATCTAAAGTTGTTTTCTATCACTCCTCTAAACGGACAGGGATATGATAACTCATGATGTGCCCTTTGTACGTATACAATCAATGACTAGGATTCCATTTTGAATGCCTACAGTTCTCTATCACCTTACATTCTTCTGCAGGGTTATAACCCCGCACTAAATCGATGCCGTTCACAATTTCTTCCTCCTCCACTCCTTTCGATCTCATTGCTATGATCTGTTTTTAACTGCAGACTCTGGGGCGCTCATAAGATGGAGCCTATGCTATGGGAACCATAGGAAGCCTGTTGGCTTGTCCATCATTTTTGTGTACTACTCGATGGCGACAAACACCCCAAAAATAAACTTTGCATCTGGTCAGAGTTCAGTTTAGGCATTTTTGCTCAGACCAAATTATTTAAAAATCATCCTCCGAATAGCATTTAAAAACACATTTTTTTTAAACATATTTTATTTGTCAAAATGGGCATACATCGCAGGGCTCTGCACACCAGAGACATCTGCAGAATCAAACCATATATAACCATGGGAGCAATCGACTTTTGTGAATGACATCAAAATGCATAACAAAAAATACAAAATAATATAGAACCCCCCCCCCACCACACACTCCCTCCCTCGCCCCTCCCCCTGAAATCGTATAAAGTCCTAAAAACACATTTGTGAGCCATTTAACAAATCGTCTGCTGCAAGTCGGTTGTGCAAACTGTAGGTTACAAACTAGAATCCCTTCTCTTTTGTCATCCTTATCGCTTCCTCCTTTAAATCCTGGCTCTCATTCCTCCTCCCCCCTCTCTGCGCCCTCTTCCTGTCCACAGTCTGTAATCCATTGTGGTGGCGTTGCCTTTGCAGAGCTTGATTTTCAGACTTTAATCTTAGGTTGGGCCTCCAGCCCACGGGCGCTTCCAGACCAAGACTAATTATGTACAAGCTGTTTGTTTTTCATCTCCCTTCCTGTGCCTGCGTCTGTCCCTATCCCGAGGCCTCTTCTTCAGGACTGGTCTGGGAAAACAAAGCAGCCCTGGAAAAAAATATCTCTAACTCTCTTTCCGTCCATCCTATCTCTCATCCCTCTTTTCCTTTTCTACCACTCTGACCGCTTTTATTGTATTTCCGAAGTGTGGTGGTAACAGATATTTGAATACGATTATAGCCCATCAATGCACTAGGTGATGCCAGTTCCACACATTATCATTTGTGTGCAGTAAAACTGCAGGTCTGTGCAAATGTAATGGTCATTTCATTGATAAAACATTCCACTCTACAAACCTCAACTCCATTCTATGCCCCTCCAATCTACGCCACACAACCCCATTCTACAACACTCCACTCCACCCTACAACATGCAATTCCACTTTACAACATGCCACTCCATTCCCCGTCACTCCACGTCTCTCCACTCCACTCTACGACACCCCACTCCCCTTCACTCTAAGACACTCTACGCCAAGCCACACCACTTCACTGTATGCCACTCCACTCCATGCCTTTCCACACCGCACCACTTACCCCACTCCACTCCAATTTGTCCCACCCCAATTTACTCCACTTCACTTCAATTTACCCAACTGCATTCCAATCCATGCTACCCCAATCACCCCACTCCAACCCACATAAACTGCCCACTCCTCTCCAACCCACCCAATCCACCGTATTCCAACCTACTCCACCACATTCTGATCTACCCCACTCCACCCCAATCTACCCCCCTCCAATCGATCTACCTCAATCTACCCACACCACTCTAGCCCAATCTACCCCACTCCACTCCAATCTATCCCATTCTACCCACCCCACTAAAATATACCCTAATCCAATACACTCCACTCCAGACTCCCCCACTCCACTACAATCTACACCATATACCCCACTACACTTCAATCTAGTCCACTCAAGTCTTCCCCACTCCACTCCATCCCACGCAACACCAATCTACTTCACTCCACTCATTCTATCCCACTCTCGCCACTCCAGTCCAATCTACCCCACTCCACTCTACTGCAATCTACCCCACTCCATTCTACCCACTCTGCTCCAGTCTAACCCAGTCGACTCCAATCCACTCCAATCTACCCCACTCCAATCTATCCCAGTCCACCTCATTCCACCCCAATCTACTGCACTCCACTTCACTGTACCCCAATCTGCCAGACTTCATTCCAATCCACCCGACTCCACTCCAATGTTATGTTATGTTATGTTAAAAGTTTGTGTAAGCGCGACAGCTGCCCCAGCAAAGGGGCGTCCCAGCGCTAATAGATCATGTGCAGTACCGAAGAGGCAGGCTAAGCTGGGAGGAGCAGCCCTAAGGGGGAGGAAACAGGAGGGTTATGACGGCTTTCCGGAAAGTAAACAAATTCTCCATACCATGGATGCCCAGCGGAAGGGATTTCCAAAGCTTGGCTCCCAGTACCCGGAAGGAGCGACCACCAATGCGGCATAATTTGGTACAAGGTACAGTCACTAGATGTTGTCCCAATGAGCGGAAACTCCGCTGGGGCACATATGGAGTAAGAAGCGGACATAGAAGGTCTGGGCACCTGGATTTAAGGATCTTGAATGCCATACAGAGAGCTTTGAACTGGATTCGGGAGTCAATAGGAAGCCAGTGCAGCTTTCTGATCGTGGCTCTGGCAGAGCATCTACGGGGGAGACCTACCAGGGTCCTAGCTGCCAAGTTCTGAACTCTCTGCAGACGTGATATCTCAGCTTTGTTAGCACCCAAAAGCAGCACACTGGCGTAGTCCAGACGTGAGAGGATGGTAGCTTGGACAATGAGCTGCCGTACTTTCGAGTAAAAATACTTCAGTATCGGATTAAGGCCCCTCAGTAGACCCACACAGGTGGCTGCCACTCTCTTGGTGTGGGTTTGGAAGCTGAGTGAGGAGTCCATCCAGACTCTCAAGTTTTTGACTAGTGATTTGGGTGCTGGCATGGTGCCCAGGGTGGACGGCCACCAATGTTGATTCCAGTGGGTGGTATTCTTCCCTACAAGCAGCACCTCTGTTTTGCCTGCATTAAGCTGCAAGCAATTGTCAGTCATCCATTGGGCCACTGCAGTCAACCCGTCCCTAAATTTCATGGCCGATGCAGATGGCCCCTCAGTAAGAGTGATGACCAGCTGAGTATCATCTGCGTATGATACCAGCGTGAGGTCCAACTCCTTAGCTACTGTCGCAAGCGGCTGAACATAGAGATTAAAAAGAGACGGGCTGAGTGCAGAGCCCTGAGGGACTCCCTGACCGATGTGATGGGACTGAGAAAGATACAGAGGTGCCGACACCCTGAAGTATCTGTCCTTTAAAAAAGAACAAAACCATTCCAGGGTGAGACCGGTAATTCCAACTGTCTCCAGACGATGTAGCAGAATGTCATGCGATACCGTGTCAAAGGCCGCGCTGAGGTCTAAAAAAATCAGCGCAGCACTCTGACCGGCATCGAGAATCGTCCGGAGATGTTCGGTCGTGGCCAGTAGGGCAGACTCGGTGCTATGGCCCGGCCTGAACCCATTTTGAGATGGGTCCAGAATGCCGTTCTGGTGCATAAATAGCGACAGCACATTGTTAACGTGGGCTTCAGCAAACTTAGCCACCCATGGGAGCAGGGAAATCTGTCTAAAGTTTTCCGGTTTAGAAGGATCCAGGGTGGGCTTTTTAATGATAGGGGTGACCCATGCCTGTTTCCAGGCAGTAGGAACACTGGCCATAGAGAAGGACAGGTTAAGTATAAAGCTCAAAGGCTCCTGAAAAAGCGTCAGAGACTCCATGAATTGTGCCGGCCTCATCGGGTCTGCCGGGGAACCAGATTTGACTTTCCTACAGAGCTTAACCAGCTCATCATTCGTTATTTCTGGTATGATAGTCAGGGCAGCACCACCAATATTGGTATTAGTGGAGGCCTGTAGCTCCAATGAGTGCTGCGGAAATGACCTGTATATCTTTTGCACCTTTTCTACAAAGAAAGTGGCAAGGTCCTCACACTGCTGTGTGGAAGTAATGTTAGCAGCAGGGGTTCTATTACTTTGAAGTTCCTGCACCAATTTAAAAATACATTTAGTAGGGTTAGAGCTTGCTTTAATTTCTTCCGCATAAAATGAAGCACGCATAGAGCAAATTGCTTCATGATAGAGTTTTAATTTAGCTAGGTATATCAGTTTGTTCCCATCTTTGTAGTCCCTTCTCCACGTTCGCTCAGCCCTCTTGCAATCTTTCCTCATGGATCTCAGGGCGTCATTATACCACAGGTTAGAGGGGGATCTGCGCCCCTTAGTCCATTTAGCCGGGATGAGGGCATCAGGTCCCCTCACGATCCAGTCATGGAAGGTGGTGTAAGCTGTGTCGGGGTCCGAGGTATCCCCACCAGGAAACATCCCTATGGAGGTATGGAGGTCATTAGTTTTAAGTTTATGCCATGGTCTCTTAAAGACCAGATTCAGCCCATCCCTTTTGCATGGCTCCATAACCTCTACAATGGCTTTGACCAGGTAGTGATCAGTCCAACTCATGGGTTTAGGCACATCTGTTTTAACCTCCGGGATGTTAGAGAACAGTGGGTCCAATGTATGCCCTGCCGAATGCGTGGCGACCTGAATTAGAGAGTCTAATTGTAGAGCCGCTAAATCCACCAGGAAACTTTTGATGGTAGGGTCGTGAACCTGGTCAAAATGGAGATTTAAGTCTCCTAAAATCGTAAAATTCACTGAACCCACCACCAGGGAGCTGGCCACCTCCAGTAAAGAATCAATAAACTTAGATGCAGGTCCTGGGGGTCGGTAAATATAAAGTCCAGACAGCGAAAAGCGCGGGCTAATGACTATGTTAAAACGGGCACTTTCACAGCCCCAAATATCTTCCTTGATAAAGGAGCAGGCGTATTGTTCTTTAAAAATAACTGCTATACCGCTGCCCCTAGTGTCTCTATTAACAAACCTAATCAGGTAGCCTTCCGGCAGCGTAAGACTGGGTAAACTAATCATATCATCGCGCAGCCAGGTTTCGCACAGAAAGAGAACATCCGGGGATTCCTCAGAGATGAGTGTCCATACCTCTAGATAGTGCTTGGCGAGTGATCTAACATTCAATTGAAGGACAGTGAGCGGAACGTGCATAGCAGAATCCAGTGTGAATCCCTGCTGTGCCACGAACTTGTAAAACTGGCTTAGTTTCGTCACGAATTTTAAACAATCACGAAAAACGTACTTAGTATTTTAATTGCGCCGTGCACTTGTACCTCTGAGCCCTCACATGATTTGAGCTCTTACTCCTGTATCCCCCGCATCTCGGGCCAGCCCTCAGACGATTTAGGTACTGAGGCGGCCGGTCGAGGGGTTCAATTTCGAGCGGCCATCTTGGGCTGGGAGGAAGACAGTCGGGCAGATGAGCTAGGAGCATAAAAGGGGCATTTCCGGCGGGGCTAATTCCTTGCTGCTTGTTTTCCCACCTCCTGAGGCGGAAGCCGGGAGGTTGCTATCTCACTCATTTTGCTTTTTTCTGTTTACTCTTCCCTGCTGTGCCACGAACTTGTAAAACTGGCTTAGTTTCGTCACGAATTTTAAACAATCACGAAAATCTTACTTAGTATTTTAATTGCGCCGTGCACTTGTACCTCTGAGCCCTCACATGATTTGAGCTCTTACTCCTGCAACCCCCGCATCTCGGGCCAACCCTCAGACGATTTAGGTACTGAGGCGGCCGGTCGAGGGGTTCAATTTCGAGCGGCCATCTTGGGCTGGGAGGAAAACAGTCGGGCAGGTGAGCTAGGAGCATAAAATAGGACCAGCATGCCTCCGCGCAGCGGACGCGATCAGCGGACGCGCCGGACCTGTGCCGGAGTCGTGCCAGAGTCCTGCCCGTCTGCGCTCGTCCGCGCTAAGGAGGCGCTGGAGGCCGGGACGGATGTTGGTACCGTTATACACGGCCAGGTTAGTTACTATTACGATTTCCACATGCTAACTGCACTAAAACCCCTCGCTAAGAGTTGTCATCATACGCTCACCCCGGAGCTGCTCCTTAATACTCCCTCGTGTCACTGCTATGAGAGAAATCCTATCTCATCCCTTCGTACGTCCCACTACAAGCGCTCTTGGGCTGAGAAACCCAAGCCCCCCTTGCCAGTCACTGAGGACGGGTTCCTTATTAACGCCAGATCACTAGTCAAAAACAACCTGACTTTTAGGGACTTTATCTATGAAAGAAACCCCGCATTGGTATTTGTCACCGAGACCTGGGCCTCTGAGTCATCTGGCCCTGAATTATTAAATGCTATCCCCGAGGGATGCTCCCTGGCTAGAATGGATAGGCAGGTCCGGAGAGGAGGGGGTCTTGGAATACTTCACAGAACTTCGATAAAATGTCACACCGAACATCTTTCTGTACTGCCTTTTCAGGCTATGTACTTTGTTCTTAGCCCCTTACCTACTATCTCCTTCACGGGCATCCTGATCTACAGGCCACCGGGACCAAGATCTAGTTTTGGCTATGATCTATCGCAAGTTCTGGAACCCTATATGGATAGGACTAACTTCACTATTCTAGGGGATTTTAATTTCCATCTGGAGGATGACACCTCCAGAGATACTATCCATCTGTTGGACTCTATGACTTCCTGTGTTTTAACACAAACTGTGATAGGGCCTACACATTCTGCGGGACACACATTGGATGGAGTCTTTTCGAATGACCCTAGAATAAAGATAGGGACTCTCCTTCCTTTGTTTTGGTCCGATCATCTAGCTGTCCCCTTTGCCTTCTCCTTTCTTCCTCCCAATGCTGTGCAGGGAGATCCTAGCAGATGGGAATTAAGGAGAAATTTTAAGGGGATAAATAACGATACTCTGGCCCCTTTTCTGCATAGTCCTACACCTCCTTTCATCATGGGAACTGACCCCTCGGCCCTTGCTCTCCATAATGCTATTTCCAAAGCCATTGATACTCTGGCCCCATTGAAACAGCACTATATTGCTAGGAAGCGCCCCACAGCACCCTGGTTCTCAGATGCTCTCAAAAGAGTGCTTAGGCAGGGCTGCAGAAAGCAGGAAAGGCTCTGGAGACTCCACCTTGATCCCCTTGAAAAAGACATCCACAAGAGATTGCTTAAGGAGTATAAATCTGCGGTGCTGGCAGAAAAGAAACTCCACTTCACCAGGATCACCTCCTCCCTTAACTCCCCTCGGGAGCTATTTAAGATTGTGGACTCTCTGTGTGCCCTTCAATCACCCGACTCTATTGAGACCTCACAGAACCTGTGTGATCAAATCTCTACTTATTTCCACGAGAAGATCTCAAACATTTATTCAGGCCTAGAAACTCTTAACCATGACTTAGGGCCCCTCTCTGACTCGGAGACTCTTCTACCAGCTGCAACCTTTATTGCACCACCGGGTGGTTATCTCTCTGACTTCCCTCTACTTACCCGAGAACAAATGAATCTGCTTCTGGACAACCTGAAGTCGGGATCCCCTCTTGACCCCTGCCCTCTTAAAATTCTTAAACAATGCAGGTATGCCCTACTCCCTCCTTTCCTAGAGGTGAATAATCAGGCTATCCTCGAGGGAGTATACCCGAAGCCCTGGAAATTGGCCATCATTAAGCCCCTCCTTAAGAAACCTACCTTAGACCCTGGGATTCTTAAAATTTTTCGCCCAATCTCCCTGCTTCCTGCCCCAGCGAAAATATTGGAGACACATTTAAATTTTCATCTTAGTGCTTTTTTAGATCACTCTAGCCTTCTTGACCCGTCCCAACACGGTTTTTGTAAGGCTCACAGCACCGAGTCCACCCTGACAGTTGTCGCTAATTCCATACGTGTGAAGGTCGACAGTGGCCAGACTACCTTGCTGGTCCTGCTCGACCTGACCGCCGCTTTCGACACTCTGTCTCCTGCCATTCTGGCTGGGCGTCTGCAGGAAATTGGAGTGGACGGACCAGCGCTTAGTCTCTTAACATCTTTTTTGACTCAGAACGAACAAAGGGTCAAGCTGGGTGACCATCTCTCCCCCGTTAAGCCTGTGCAGTCTGGGGTTCCCCAGGGCTCGTCCCTGAGCCCCACACTCTTCAATATATATGTAACACCGCTTGCCAGGCTTATCAGATCCTTTGGTCTGGAAGTCGTATCCTATGCTGACGACACTCAGATCATGGTCTCCATCTCACATGCCGCTGACATCACTGCCCTTAATTTCAAAGCCTGCATGAAGGCAATAGCGGAATGGATGGTAAGAAACTATCTCAAACTTAATGGGGAGAAAACGGAGGTGATCATCTTTGGAGGAAACCAGGAGATCTGGTCGGCTGACTGGTGGCCTCCTGCCCTCGGCACTTGCCCCACACCCACTCAGTCAGCTCGGAATCTGGGCATTATCTTTGATTCCTCGCTTTCCTTCGATAAACAAGTCAGCAGGACTGCCTCAACTTGCTGCGGGGTATTGCGAGTCCTGAAGAAAATTGTACATTACCTGTCAACTGAAGCCCGTAACCAGGTTACAGTAGCCCTCATAGCCTCTCGCCTGGACTATTGTAATGTACTTTATCAGGGAATCTCTAAACATCTTGTCCAGCGTCTCCATATCCGGCAAAATGCAGCCGCAAGGTTCGTTGTGGATGCTCCTAGGCGCTCATCAGGCTCAGCCATTAGGAAAGACCTGCACTGGCTTCCTATGCAAGCCAGGATTGACTTCAAGACCTTGTGCCTTACCCATCGTCCCCTTCATGGGCTTGGGGCAGAAGACATTAGGCCTCTTGTGTCTTACTATGTCCCTAGTAGGGTCCTCCGCTCGGCAAACAAAAACCTGCTCGCAGTTCCCAGAATTCTTAAGGCAAGATGGGGCGGGCGTGCTTTCTTCTTCCTTGCCCCGAGGATGTGGAACACCCTTCCTGCTGAACTTAGGGATCAGCCCTCTCTTTCTCTGTTCCGGAAGGCCTTGAAGACCTGGCTTTTCAGGGAAGCCTATCTTTAATTGGCATTTTTTCTTTTTCTCACATTCAGCTTTCTTCTATCACTAGCGCCTTGACGCCCTCGGGTAAAGTTGTGCTATACAAGGCTATAATCATCATCAGTCTCTGTCCGACCGAACAGGGCCTAGGTACAGAAAAATGGCAGGAGTTACATTGTAAACTAGTAAGCCCAAGCTGACCCTGCAGCTCACCGCAGGTATGAACTACGTTCAGTGCAAGTAAGGTTTCTTTACCGTAGTAACGGCCTTCCTGTGGATCTCGATCAGGCATCCCGGCGAGAGGCGATGTCCTTGCGATGACGGGCGCAGACGGGCTTGCCTTTGGTGCGCCTTCGGCGCGCCCGCTGCGCCCGCCCGCTGTGCCGTCGGGAGATGATGTTCATTGATAGGGGGAGAGGAGGGTGGGAGGCAGCTGCAACTAGAGCGCTACCCCTGCCTTCACCCAAGATGGCGTCCACCCCATACTCGACCCAGCACCTATCGGCTGTGCGGGGAGTGGAACTGAGGTAGGAACAGTGCAAAATATCCGCTTTTAAAATAAACAATGTACATACACTTTAAAAACTATTTAAAAGCGATCGTGTACAATGTTTTAAGGATTCAAATAAAACAAAGTGCTAAAGAGGCAAAAGCGACCTCCACGCTAAACAGCCCCCGGCTTCCGCCTCAGGGGTATACAACACAAGTAATCTGTGTGGCCGTGTTCTTAGCGAATTAAGTAGTCCGGGAGGGCAGGAGGCAGCCGCAACTAGAGCGCTACTCCTGCCTTCACCCAGGAAGGCGTCCACCCCACACTCGACCCAGCACCTGATCGGCTGTGCGGGGAGTGGAACTGAGGTAGGAACAGTGCAAAATATCAAGTTTTAAAATAAACAATGTACATACACTTTAAAAACAATTTAAAAGCGATCGTGTACAATGTTTTAAGGATTAAAATAAAACAAAGCGCTAAGGAGGGAAAAGCGACCTCCACGCTAAACAGCCCCCGGCTTCCGCCTCAGGGGTATACAACACAAGTACTCTGTGTGGCCGTGTTTTTAGCTAATTAAGTAGTCCGGGAGGGCGGGAGGCAGCCGCAACTAGAGCGCTACCCCTGCCTTCACCCAAGATGGCGTCCACCCCACACTCGACCCAGCACCTGATCGGCTGTGCGGGGAGTGGAACTGAGGTAGGAACAGTGCAAAATATCAGCTTTTAAAATAAACAATGTACATACACTTTAAAAACAATTTAAAAGCGATAGTGTACAATGTTTTAAGGAGTAAATTAAAACAAAGCGCTAAAGAGGGAAAAGCGACCTCCACGCTAAACAGCCCCCGGCTTCCGCCTAAGGGGCATACAACACAAGTAATCTGTAATCAATGTTCTCCACTCCACCTCAATCTACCCCACTTCACCCCACTCCACCCCAAACACCCTCACTCTACTGCAATATACCCCACTCCACTCCAATCTTTCACACTCTGCTCCAAGCTACTCCTCTCCACCCCACTCTACTTCAATCTACCACAATCTACCCCACTCCATTGTAGCATACCCCACTCCGCTCCAATCTCCACTCCATTCTATCCACTCCACGTCTGTCTACCCCACTCCACTCCAATCTACTTAACTCCAATTCTCCCCAATCTACTTCACTCTGATCTACCACAATCTAATCCACTCTAATCTACCACAATCTACCCCACTCCACTCACCACAATCTAACCCACTCCGATTTATCACAAACAACACCACTCCAATATACCAAAATCTACCCCTCTCCACTCTAATCTATCCCCCTCCACTTTACGCGATCACAATCTACCACACTCCACCACTGTACCCTATTCTACCCCACTCCACCCCACTCTACCCCAATCTAGATCACTCCACTCCAAAATGCCCTCCTCCACTCCAACATACCCCACTCCAATCTCCAATCTCCACTCCACTCTATCCCACTCTACTCCAATCTACCTCACTTCACTTTACTCCAATCTACCCCATTCTACTTCACTCCAATCTACTCCACTCCAAACCACCACAATCTATCCAACTCCGTCTACCACAATCTGCCTCAATCCACTCACCCCAATCTACCCCACTCCGATCCATCATAATCTACCCCACTCCAATCCTCCAATCCACCCCACTCCATGCCAATCTACCCCCTCCACTTCACTATATCCCAATCTACCACACTCCCCTCTACCCCAATCTATCCCACTCCACTTCACCCTAGCCCACTTCTCTTTACCTCAGCCCACTACAATCTATGCCACTCTGATCTATCCCACTTCAATCTACCCTACTCCACTGCAATCTATCCCACTCTACTCAAATCTTCCCTAATCTACCCCACTCCATCCAATCTACCCCACTTCACCCCAATCTACTCCACCCTAATCTACGGGACTCCACATTGAATTTACCCCACTCCACTTCAATCTACCCTACTGATATCTACTCCCCTCCACTCCAATCAACCCCACTCCAATCTACCCTACTCCACTCCAATATACCCCACTTCAAACTACCACTCCAATCTACCCCACTCCAATCCCCTCACTGTAGTCTACCCCTCACAACACCAATCCGTCCCACTCTACTCCACTCCAATCTACCCCATTCTACCCCACTCCAATCTGCCCCACTCTACTCCACTACAATTTACCCCACTTCACCCCACTCCAGCTCACGTTGCTAACTTTTAGCCATGCTAAACAGCAGCCATACTGGTGTACAACATGACAAAATACATTGTCAAAGCCAATAGCTCTCGCATTGGTAAGGTCTAATCTGGTTCCACAGGCTACAGTTTGGCTGACTTCCAACCAAGGATTGCTAAGAGCACGCCTCTTGAGATCCCCGCTTTCTTTCATTTATAATTCCTTACTGGCCCCTTACCCTCCCCATCTCCTTCGCCTTCCACCTCCACTCACTTCACCTCTCCACGTATCTCCCCCTCCACTCACCTCCCCCTTCCACTGCCCTCCCCCTCCCCTTTGATCACCCTCTCCAACTAGATCTACGCCTCTAGATCTCACTCTGTTATGTTATATTGGTTTGTAAAGCGTACTAATCACCCGAGTGGGTAACCAGGCACTTGGGCAGGTGTGTAGGTTTATGGTCCCCAATGTGCTTGTATGAATAGCCAGGTCTTCAGCTTCTTAAGGAACTCAAGAAGTAACGAGGATGCTCTGATGTGTTGTGGGGGGTCGCTCCATGCCTTGGGTGCAATGTAGGAAAATGAGCAATCTCCAGTTTTGCATTTACTGATGCGGGCAATGTTCTTAAGTGAGAGGGAGGAAGAACGTAGGTGTCTGATGGCTTTATGAAAGTGTATGCAGCTGTTCAGGTATTCTGTCCTGTATTGTGTAGGGCTTTGTATGTGTGTGTGAGAAATTTGAATTGGCTGCGCTGGTGAATAGGGAGTCAGTGAAGCTTTTTGAGGTGCGGTGTGATGTTGGTGCAGCAAGGGAGGATTAGTGTTCCAGCAGTGTTCAGAGTGGTCTGGAGTCTCTGTAGAATTTGTTTTGAAATTCTGACGTAGAGAGTGAGTGTTGCTGTAGGCAAGCCTGCTGGTGATGAATGCTTGCATGATGGTCTGTCTGTGTTCGGAGGTAACCATTTGAAGATCTTTCGTAGCATGTGTAGGCTGCAGACGCAGGGGGTGCAGACTGCATTGACTTGAGCCATCATGTTGAGCTTGTTGTCTAGGATGATATATATATTTCTTGTGTGCTCTGTTGTTGTTGGTCCTAGCTCCAACTGGCACCAGGTAGAGTCCCATGGGGAGTTGAGCTGCAGGGAGTTGGTTTGCATCCAGTTTGCTACCATGGTCATGCAGTTGGTAAAGTGTGTCCTGGTGGTGGTTGTCTTGTCCGTCAGGGAGAGAATAAATTGGTGTGATCGGTGTAGGAGATGAAAGTGATGCCTTGTGTTCAGATGATGTTGGCGAGCCGCTTCATGTATATGTTGAGGATGTATACATTACAACGCATGCTTTTACCACGCATGCTTTTACATCGCAAGTTTTACAATGCATGCCTTTACAACGCATAGTGCTTTGGGGCGCTGGATAGTGAATTATTTAATTTACTATTCCAACTCCAGTCCCCGTGGATAGTAGGGAAGGTGTTGGATAGTAAATTAAATATATTCCCTATCCTAAAGCGCCCCCCAGCGAAATGCGTTGTAATGGTTTGCGTTGTAAAAGTTGCGATGTAAAAGCATTGCGTGGTAAAAGTTGCGTTGAAAGTGATGTTTCCCATATGTTGAAAACGTGAGGCTGAGGGATGATCCCTGTTGGTCTCTGCATATCAGTCACTTGGTCCATGATGTGAAGGGTAGCAGCCTTATCCTTTGGTTTCTTCCTGTGTGGAAAGAACAGATTCAATGGAGAGCAGATCCTTGTATGACAATCTTGTAGAGATTTCTCATGAGAGCTTCAAAGGAGACTGTGTTGATGGCCGCGGAGAGGTCGAGCAGAATGAGGACTGTTGTTTCTCCTTGATCCCGGATGATTCGAATGTCCTTTGTGGCTGCAATGAGTACTGTTTCCGTGCTCTGGTTCTTTCTGAATCCTGATTGAGTGTTGTTAAGAAGATGGCGAAGTTCGAGATGGGTTGTGAGTTGCTTGTTGATGCCCTTCTCAATCACTTTGGCTGGATAGGGTAGCGGAGACATGTGTCAGAAGTTGCTCAATTGATTCAGGTAGACTGTGGGGAGCCTGAAGAGTGCATTGACTTCTGAAATTGTTTATTGATCCAGAAAAGTGGCGCATGTGATGGAGGCGTTAATGCTATGGGTTGCTGATTGATGAAGTTCCCAGGTAGAAGATGTAGTGGGTCCATTAGAGCCCCTGAGTGGATGGTCCGCATAATTGCAGCGGTTTTGTTTTTGGTGAGGGTAGTCCATTTGGTCAGGAGACCGTCTTTATTGGTGGTGGATAGGTTAGCAATGAGTTCTCTGGTGTTGGGTTGGTATGCAAAGTTGTTGTAGATGGTTGGGATTTTGCTGTGGAGGAAAGAAGTTGGATAGGTTGTTGCAGAGTTGTTGGGAGGCAGCAATGTTGATAGTGGCTAAGGGCAAGGTGAAATCCTAACAATCAAAACAATCTCTTTGCAGTTGTTGAAGCTTCCTTCAATGTGACCCACTAGTGCTTGATTGTTGGTGTCTCTTATTTGCTGGTGATAGTGTCTTAGAGAAATCTTGTAAGCAATTCTGTCTGCAGTGTCATGGTTGGCTCTCCATTTCCATGCTAGCTGTTTACTGTGTCATTTTGTGTCTCAGAGGTCTGTTGTGTACCAACTGGTCTGCTTATTAATCTACTATGCTTGTTTGATTTGATGGGAAGTGAGGGAGTCCATGCATCTCATGATCCAGTTGTTGAGGTTGTTACTGTGTTACTGTCCTTATTGAGGTTATCTGTGGGCATAGGTTTATCCATGCTGAGGGAACTGAGTCAGTCTGCTTTTGTGATCTTGCCCCAGCTGCAGCTTGGAATGCTGAAATTGGTAGGGGTGTTGACTTGAGGTTTATTGAGTTGGAAGAGGATGATGGAGTCCACATGAGTAAACGGAGTCCATGTGAGTGGTGTGATGGAGTTATGTTTGATGCTGTCGCTTGTGGGGAAGATGGGGTCTAGTGTGTGTCCTGTGGTGTGTGTTGGTTCTGGGACAAGCTGGGTGAGTCCAATGTTGCTCAAGCTTTCGAGGAGTGCAGTGGAGCAGAGGGTGTTTTGATCTTCCAGGTGAAAGTTGAGATGACCGAGAAGAATGTAGGCTCTGGAGTCGATTTTGAGTAGAGTGAGGATGTTTGTAAGGAGGTTGGTAAAAGTGGCTCGTGGTACAGGTAGTTGGTCAGTGAGGGTTCCTTTCAGGGTCAAGTATTCAGAGATTTGCAGCTTGAAGTGCAGCTGTTCCATGAATGGGGAGGCATTCTCTTTGGATGTTCTGCATTAGTCAGATTCCTTGCAGACGATAGCGAGTCCTACTCCTGACTTGTGGAGGCCGACCTGTTGCGGGATCTTGTAGCCCTCTCGGATTGCCGTGTCGATGTCGGAAGCCAATGAGGGGTTGAGCCAGGTCTCTTTGGCAAAAGAGGATGTCGGGAGCGTCGCTATTCAGCAGTTCCTATTTTTTGGTTGTGTGTTTGCTGAGTGATTGTGTGTTGAGAAGCATGTATGCGAGTGGGTGTTGGTGTGCAGGGTTGCTGTGTTGTAGGGTGAGGGTGTAGGCATTGTGGGTGCTTGTGTGCAGTGCTTGTTTGGCTCAGGTGTTGCAGGCATTAGTCTTTGCATGGGGGTGTGTGGGTGGCTGCTGGGGAACTGGCAGTGGGTGCAGGTGGAAGATCCAACTGTGGTGTGAAGTGTGGCACAACAGTGGTAGGGGTAGAGGTGTCCATGCTCTAGCAACCTAAGGAGTGCTGTGGTGTATCACTGGGTGGTGATCAGGCCTGGGATCCTGGTGCTGGGCGTGGTCCAGGCACAGACGGGCTCATCTTTTGCGCACTAGCAGAGCTCCCGCTGCACTTGTCCACTATGCATCCGTGTTGCAGCTGCCATTAGGAATGTACTGGGAGGTGGGCGGAGTGCAGGGTCTCATGGTGTAATTTCTGTGCTGATTGATGATGGGACTAAATCTCTTTGAATCTTGCTCTCCTTCTTCCCTAGTTGATCCCGAATCTCCATTCTACAACTATCTTCTCATTTGCTAAAGTTTCCATCATGACTCTCTTTATATCTCTCAATCCTCTCTGCTACTCTTTCTTGCTGCTCTACTTCCTTCCCGTCTCATCGTGAATTGACTGCACCGCGGATGCAGGCACTTTTCAACATTAACACCTGCAGGAGCATCTCATCTTCTCACACAACCCAATGAGAGAGAAATGTGGGTTACTAGATATATGTTGAAATGTTTTGCCAGGGCTGTCTGTGGTGTATCGATTACAGTGCTGTGTTTCGCTTTTGGCTATTAATGTGTAAGTAGCCATAAAAAATGAGCAATTCACCAAAATCAGATTCACTTTTATACATTCACGCAGTGACCTTCAAACGTTTTAATGCCTCTCTCCCTCTTGTGCAAAAAAAAAAAATGATTGGTGCCCCTAAGGATGGCATACATATTTTTTCATATTCTTTAAGAGGCAGCTATATTCAGATGTCACGTTTAAAAACGCAGTCAAATACATAACGGCCAATGTGCTATTGACAGCCTGGATTTCCTAAAAATGTAAAAACATCCAGAGTGTGATCTTTTATCAGAAACGAGGCAGCGACTGTCGAGTTATTTCGAGCCCTCCATCTCCAGCCTCCACCTTGACACCGACTTCCTTCCAGCAAGAAGTGACAAAAAACAATAATGATGGCCCATTAGAGAGTGATTCATTCATCCATTCATTCATTCATTCTCTAAAAACACAGCACTATTTTAAACATTATATTTGTCTCTATTACCTAGGACCTCTATTGAACAGTTGCATTGAGTCTCTGTAGTACTCCTGGGATGAATTCTGTCTCATCAGGCCTAGCAGTGAGGCTAGACCTGAGGCTAGCATAACGAGGAGAAATAACTTTATTTCTCCTCATTATTTCCTCTTTGAGTGTGTCTGCTTCCTGCAGCACACATATGAAGAAGAAATATCCTCAAAGCATAGTTTTTGTGCATGAAGATATCCCGTTGTGCACAAACACTATCCTGAGCACGACATGGGGACCCCTGCAAAATGAGCAAGAGTGCCTGCATTGGTGCTAGACAGAAACAAGTGCACCAGTTCTAGGAGAGAGCAGAACAGCGGAATGCGTTTGAAAATATGCTGCCACTCTTCTCTCTCTCTCTTTCACAGTGCAGTGCCGCACCTTCACGCGCTGCGCTGCGCTGCGTTGCATGAAATACTGTAAATTTACCTTTTTATGTTTGCAATGATTGACTTATTCGGCTTGTAACTTACCCCGACACAAATTCAGAGATGGCTGCCTGTTGTGGGAGATGTCGATAGTTCTATTTCATCCCGGAAATGTTACCCAAGCTTTAACACTTTTCATTACATTAAAATAAATTTGATTTGATTAAATACATTTCCCAGTTTTGTAGAGAATGTTAAGTGAGCATGCACATTAGTCAAAAGGTTGAGTATGGTTCCATTTCTACTTCCATTGTCTACAGAAGAGAATCACCTCTAAAATAGTCTTTGGTATTTTTTCACCTCATCCATGCAGCACTGCAGATTTTAAACTAAGGTGAAACCGCATTCAAGCAAACCTCTCAGCTAAGCTAAACCAGACATTCTTGTATAGCAAAACAGCCTGAAGGTGTATAAAGTTTACATATACGCACATTATTTTGCGCTCTTTTTTTCTGACAGCTTTAGCCATTGGATTGTATTTTTTTAATAATTATATAAAATCTGCAAAGGTGCCCTAAATTTTTGGGGTGATATCCCTAATGGGGAATGTATGTGTTTACTAGTACCTGTGCATTTGTAGCTTTCCAACAGCTTTTTAGACAAGGATGGCCAAGGTAATACCACAGGCCGTAGTTTACACAAGTTTGGTGATATAAAAAAGACAGAGGGCCTAGGCTAGGGTTTCCTCCAGGCAGGATGCTCAAACAGGAAGTACAGGTAGAGGGATAATGCGGAAAGAAGCTTCACTCATAGACAGGCAGAGAATTCCACCTGGCATTACAATGATACTTCACGTCCGAGGCACCTAAGACAGGGTAGGTCGTCCTGTGCAATGTAACTACAACTCTCACACTAAATCAGCATTGTCTCAGCCTATACTCGAGAACGCTAATGTACTACCCAAATTGGGTTGGTCTTATAGTCAATACTGCATAAAGGTATACCACATGTGGGGTATCTAGTGTTTCGATGATTCTTGATTCTAACCCAGGTTCCAGCCACTGTGTAGATTAGAATTCACTGATCCTGATTAATTGCCTTTTGATCATCAATGACTTCTTGGCAAGAAACATGTTGACCTTTGAACCCTTTTGGCTACCAGAGATCATTGCCTCTATTGGGAGCCACAACCTTCTTTAACCTGACAAGCATACTCACTGATTACATTTGACTTTGGGACAAAAGGTCTCTGGTATAGAACCCCCTAGTGGGACCATGTCGAGCATTGCAGCATCGGCCAGAGGAGGAGCATGTCTTACGATGAAGCATGACACCCACATCACTGTTTCAGTTCCTTTGATACTAATCTGATACCGTCTCCCCTCCTTAGGAAGTGCAAACTTTTGCTGTTGATAAAATGTATCTTTGGTAGCACATATGCTGGGACTACAAGCGCGCCTGGTCCCTCCTCTTCTTGTGACAGATTACAATGATACAATCATGTGTAAATTTTTGTCTGGTGTCACTCACACAATATTCTTGAATTAACTTTAACATAATTGTAGTATTTCTTCCACTCCCTTTGTGATTGTTCAATTAGTACATTAGAGCAATGAACAACACTGGTCCGCATTATCTAAGGCAAAGACTTCGAAAATACAGCAACAACAGAGCTCTCAGATCAAATGACCAGAATTTTCTGTTCATTCCACGATTTGCAAAGGCCAGGACCGGAGGCCGATCCTTTTCGGTTAAAACTACCACCCTGTGGAACACTATGCCGTAACATCTCAGGAAGATCAACTCTGAACAAATGTTCAGGAAAGCGTTAAAAACATGTCTCTTTGCTCTTCTCTAAGACTCTACTACCGGTTCCTATGCCCAGGTCAACTAGCACTACTAGCGCCGGGACACCTCCGTTGGAGGTAGCCGAGCGCTCTAGAAGCTATCTATTATTATTACATTATTCTTATGTGTGGGCATTGTGTGTGCAGGGGAGTTCTATGGAGAACTGAATTTGTAGTAATGTATGAAGTGACAAATCAGATGCCCTGTCAGATTGGTACCAATGGCCGAAGTGTACATGTGCAGCCAGTGATTTGAGAGGCTAATCCAACTTGCAGGTTTTTAGAAAACAGTTAAAACCCTGGCTTTTTGCTCTTCCACTGTAGTCGTGATCATGGTTGGTTAGAGTATCTGACAGTAGACGCTTAGTGCCAAGACGCCTTTAGGCATATGTGACGCTTAACATAAATAAATCAAATTTTCCTGTCATGGGCTCAGTACAGGGCATTCACCAAGGAACACTGCCAATTAAACTAGCCCTCTTTGATACCAGGCTATGTCAAGCAAGTCTCATTTCTATCTCAACTCTTCAAAATAGAAAGAGGTTTTGATGACCACAGCCTGGTCGCGCAAGAAATTACTCCACTGACACAGAGAAGTGCAACAACAGCAAGGTGATGGGAGGAATGCTGAATTCATCTCAGCCACTGATTTCAGGCAATCATTTTCAGCCCTCTGTTCCATTCTAGATTGAGACCAGCTTTATGAAAATCAGTCTTGTCCTGCTCCATTATGAACAGTCCAGCCTGAATTGCCAGGCAGAACCCCTCCAAATGGGAACACGAGCAACCCAGACTGGTTTCAACCAACTCTGGTCTCATCCCTGAACCCATTACTGGGCATATCCATCACACTTAGGGTGTCTAGTAGACAACAACAGTGTGATGGGTGGAATGCTAGAATTAACCTCAGCTACTGGCGATCGCACCAGACCACATACCAGACAATTGTTTTTCACTCACTGTGCCATTCAAGACAGAGACCCCCCTTATGCAAATCACTCTTGTCCAGCTCAAATAGGAATGGTCCAGCTGGGACTGCCAGTACAGGTCCTTTCCAGAGGGAACAAAAGCAACGGTGGGCCGTCTTATCAGTGAGGTATTGCTTGAGTCCTATGGCACAGTGATCATGGGACCTACATTTAGGTATAGCCGTCGCACTTAGGACATCTATTGCAAAAACAACAAGGTGATAGAAGGAATGCTTTAATTAATCTCAACCGCTGGCCGCATTCTAGACCATAGACTTTTGCCCACTGTACTATTCTAGACAGACACCCATCTTATGCAAATCACCCTTGGTCCTGTTTCAATATGAATGGCCCAGTTTGAACTGCCAAGGCCAGGTTCTCTCCAGATGAGAACACAAGCAATCCCGTACAGGTTTTGGCTTACTTTTTTCTCTACCGTGAGATATAGCTTGAGTCCTATGGCACAATGAGCATTTGTGTGTGTTGCTAAAACATTCCATAATTCTGCTCAAATATTCTGAGAATTTGCATGATGATCAATGTACCAAACATTTTGTTAATGTGACATCTTGATAAAGAAAATAGAAGCGGAGGCAAGATGGCGACCAACTGACATCGCCGCGAGGAGGCTTTGCTGAGTCTCCCTCTAATATGACGGCTTTTGAGATGCTTTGAGATATGGCTGAACACTTTTTAGGTAGCAGATAAACTCGGAGCCAAATGGTAAAAGTGAAAGCTATGAGAAAGCTATAAGGAAAGAATGTGGCAAAAACCCAAGATCGGACAAAACTTACCATTGCTTTTCATTGTCGCGATCTATCCCTGCCATGAGGACACTCGGAGTTCAAAGATTAAACTCGACCTGCCTGTACCTCCCCCGGCGCATCTGGGCAGTGGGAGGCTGCTTGGCGAGTGGCTCGATCTCAGCTTAGAGCAGAGAAGGCTCTCACGGAGGATACGCTGTATCCCCTGCAGGAGCAGAGAAGGCGACGGATTCAGGAGCGGGATGAGCGCGGAGATACATTGTTGCATTCAAAGCGTCTGCCGGCAATCTAACCAAGTAAGGATGACCGGCAAGGGGGCGAGAAGTGGCAAGGGTAAGCCCGCTCTGGTGCCCATACAGTCAAGCACAGCGTAACCAAACACTTCACTTGCACTCATGCGCTTGGGAAAAAAGCTGCACATTGCGAGTGCGAGAGGCAATGGTGGGGGTGAGAAGGGTGATGGCCTGAGCAAAAACCCACAGGAAAAGGGCTTAACTTCCAAACCCATGGGGAAAAGGAGCAACACCCGAGCACTTAAAGAAATTGACAGTGCACAACCTTTAATTTCCAGTAGTTTTGCGGCAGCAAGCGAGTCTGTGAGCAGTGAGCTGGTCGGAGCTCCTGGTAACATGAGTACAGGAGCTTTCTCAGGTTCAGATACTCGCACAGCGGATGGTGTAGGCAAAACCCTGCCATGGTAGCGACAACCCCAGTGGTAGATGACACTAATGCACAGATGGCAATTTGTCTAGTAGGCACATTAGTCCCAACACTCTGGCCAATGTCACAAATGAGCGGTCACAAAGGCATATTTTAAAATCTCTAGGATATCGGTCGATATGTGCCACATCACAAGGAGTCAGGGTAAGGGGGGTTGCTATTTTAGCCAAGGGAAGAGTGTTCACTTTTAGTCATTCTAAAGCTGACACATTTGGGCACTGGGCAATCACAGAGTGTCAGTATGGAAATGGCCAAAGGATGACTCTATGTACCATCTACGGTAGTAATTGTGATGAGGCTTCAGTTTTTGAAGAGATTTCAAATGAATTGATGCGTTGGCCTTTGCCTTTAATGGTATGTGGGGATCTCAACATCAATCTCTCCAGCAATGGGTCCTTAAAAGAGGGGTGGCACTATACAGGTCGTAAACCCAAAGTTTTTAATGCACTAAGACAAATGTGTTGTATTCATGTTCTAGTGGATGGCTGGCAGACCTTAAAACCTGATGATCGCGGGTTTACATATGTTTCCATCCCACATCTCACCCATGCTAGATTGGATTATTTTTAATCACTAATTCAATAAAACCCGAGTGCCAAATAATGAAACTCCCCCGGATTCTATCAGATCATAGTCCTCTCATTTGTACTCTAGAAATGGAGAATAGAAACAGTACTCCTAACTCATGGACTTTCGAGAAATCTTTGCTCTTAGACGAGAACTATTGTAGCCATATGAGGGAGTGGATCCCAAATTTTCTATCTGACAATGAGGTAATCTGGGACACGCTCAATGCTGGGATCCGTGGGGAGACTATGCAATACTCTCTAAAAACTAATAAACAAGCCAGGGAGGTTATGCAGGGGCTACAAGACAACTTGAGGAAGACTGAGGAAGGCTTAATAAGGGCTACAATGAACAATAGTCTGGTTAGGAAGGAAAAAGTCGAAAAAGTGCAGAACCAAGTGACAATTGCGAAAGCTCAGATAATGAATATCTTTACGGAAAAAGCAGTTAAAAAAGCAATAGCCCAGAAAGAGAGGGTTTACGAAGTTAATGAACAAATTGGACACCAGCTAGCAGTTCGCATGAGACAACAGGCCACCTCATATCTAGTTTGCGAAATTCTGGATTCCCAGAGTGCCCGTGTAGAGGACCCTAAACTCATAAGAGACGCTTTCTGGCGACTCTACCAAGATTTATACTCTGAAACTGGGGGAGGCGATCAGGCGAGGATCAAGGACTACCTGGATAAGTCCAGCCTTGTTAAATTTAAAGTTGAGGATGCAAATATTTTAGAAGAACTCCCCTCAGAGGAAGAAATTATAGGCATAGTTAAAGACTTACCAAGAGGGAAAGCTACGGGGCTAGACTACATCCCATCAGAATTCTATGCCTCTTTCTTAAGACAAAATAAAAACATCCTGGTTAATCTCATCACGCATATCTTTAGAGGAGGCAACCCCCCCGAAATCTTGGTCTCGGGCGAAAATAATCATCTTCCCTAAAAAGAATAAACCTCCGGAACAGCTTGGGTCATATCGCTCCATTACTCTCATCAACTCAGACTCTAAAATTTATGCGAAAGTCTTGGTAATAGAATTGCCTCCTTAATCCACAAGGTGATTGCTACGAGCCAACACGGTTTCATTTCTGGTAGATCTACCATCAATCATATCCACAGAGTCATTACGCTGTTCGATGGTATGGAAGTGTCAGGGGATCCTATGGCGCTGGTTCTGTTTGATGCGGAAAAAGCTTTCAATAGGGTCTCCTGGCACTTCCTCTGGGCTGCAATGTCTAGAATTGGGATCCAAGATGGGTTTATTCAGGCAGTGCAAAAACTGTACGTAAATCCAAGGGCCGTAGTGATAGTCAATGGTAGTCCAACAAAAGAGCTGATAATATCGCGTGGAACACAACAGGGCTGTCCGTGCAGTTTGCTGGTAAAAACTGAATACAGATATTTTTTTTAAAAAAGACAAAGAAAATAGAAGCTGACTAGAGAGTCTGTCTGGCAGAGTGATAGAATGGGGCAGGCTCAGGGCAGGGCAGACACCAATCTGGGTGTCAGGAGAATGAGATGGTCACTGTAGACTCAGCCTTATAGCAAACCAAAGAGTTCCAAAAGTGTGCATTAAGCAGTATTCTAAGGCTGAGAGTGGGGGTGGAGGCACTGAATACAGGGCAGTGGTACATTGATGAATGTTCCATCCCAAATAATCCCATCAGCAGACAATGTTGGCAGATCAAAACTATTGTTTAAAGGTAGTTTTAATATCAATTATAAAGTAATACAATGAAAGGCTCCAATAGGATCCAGCACTCTGTGCCTCTAGAACAAGAAATCCCGGGTTTATCATAATCTTTACCGTGGTGCTGACAGTAAGCAGGGGACGCCAGTAACTGCTCATGAAGTCAGTTCAGCCAGTAGATTGCCAGGCCTCAAGTGCTCGTTCGCCTGTGCAGATTTTAGTGTTTAAACCTCAAAGGATTTCCATGTTATGTCACATTTGATTTTAAAAATAAAAAAATGTTTAACTTAAATTCTGTTTCAGAACTTATTACTTTTAAAATATCCAGGAAGCAAAGAGTTCAAAAATATAAAATTCTATGCCAGCTTCACTTTCTGACATGTGTTTCGGTCATGGCAAGGGGCATCCTCAGGGTATTATTTTTTTTTGTAAACAAATTTTATTGCCTTTTACATGTCAAATCATATATCTTTTTCAGGATATCAGTGTACAAAATAACAATGTGTGCCTGGGCGAACATATCTGTTGGTGTCCTATGTTGGCCCCTCTGCGAGCGGTGGTTCTAATAGTCACATCTCATACTGATATCAGTCTAGTACACATTCAATGGCATCCCCCCTCCCCTCCTCCCAAACAGATAACTGGTCCCCCCTCCCCCACCCCCGCCTGCTGTCTCCCCTCTACCACTATTGAACTCAGTTAGTTGACTGCCTTTGCGCTCTGAGTGTCCGTGATGGGGCCACACCGGGGTCGTCCAGTGTAATATCATCCTCTCTCGTGTGCGTCAATGCCATGCAATGCACTCATCTCTCTGGCCCTCCTGGGTTATTCCGTCCTAGTCTGGTCCCTGGGGGTTCTCTACCTGTGAGGGTCGCACTGGGGTAGAGGCTGCTGATGTCTCTCCATCTCTTGTTAAGTCCGCCAGAAGCCCCTCCCACGCTTGAACTCGTCCAGCTTAACCACTCCGCACTGTGCATTCCTTAGCAGGATCCTGCCCTCACAACTCGCCCACTTCACCAGCTCTCATTTCCACCTGTGTACGTTGGGGCCCTCTGATTTCTTCCAGCTACTATTTATTTCACGTATCACCAGGATAAAGGCCAAGTCCTGAAACCTAGCTGTGGTCTTGGTTTTGGCAGTGTGTGGGAATAAGTGGAGCAGTATGTGTGCAGGCGTGCAAGGGACCACCCTCTCCGTCACCCTCGCTGTCACCTGTGTGACCTCCTGCCAGTATTGCGTTAAGGAGGCACAAACCATATGAATAAAAGTCACCCCCTGTGCTTGACACCTCGGGCAGGTAGCGTCAGCACCATCAAAGTAGCGGTTGATACGTTCAGGGGTTAGATGGGCTTGGTGGAGTATATAAATATTTATCAGGCTAAACTGGGCATTCCGAGATACTTTTGTGGTTCGTTCTAAAATACTGTCCCAGTCCTTGTCATCTAGTGGCCTGTCAAACACAGTCCAGGGCACACGTAATGAGAGTTAAAATTTAGTTCCATGCGAAATGGTGAGCTGAACAGGATGTTGCATCTACACCAGATAAGTCATTTCACATGTGTTTTAATCAACCAAACTGAGGGAGAAACCAGCCAACGCGTGTTTTGTCACATGTGGGAGTGATCCTGTGACTCTTCAGGGTTGAGATTGAGTAGTTTGGAAGCTGGTCATGTAGCCGGTGATAATTCCAACCCGGCTAGTGCATTTGCTCTTGGTACGGAGAAAAGAGGAGGACCACAATACAGCGGTCCTGAATGGGTCAGCGGAAATATAGAATTAGGGGGCACGGATCCACGCCGCTGATATCCAGATCGGGAGTGTTACAAAGAAGTATAGCGGCCGAGGTAGAGCCACCATTTTAAATAGTGAGATACGGCTCATCACCGATGGGGGAGTCCGCCCCAGAAAGCCATATTGTCTTTCAGCGAGCGCAACACCCTTCCCACATTGCCTTCCTTCACATCCTCCGTAGAGTGGAAGATGTGTACTCCCAAATAATGGAAGCAGCGGGGTTCCCAGTGCAGATCTCCCAAGTTCAGGGGGCCGTGCATCCTTCATCAACGGAATAATCTGGACTTCAGCCAGTTCACTCGTAGCCCCAACTGAGAGCCAAAGCGCTCTACATTAGCCTTTGCTACCGGTAGATCATCCTCTGCATTATTTAAGAATAGAAGGAGGTCATCTGCATACAGCGCTATTTGGTGCCGCAGCTCGCCCACCTGAATCCCCCGGTACGCCCTCCAGACCTTGCCACAAAGGCTAATGGCTCCACTGCCAGGGCGAAAAATAGTGGGGATAGGGGGCACCCCTGACCCATCCCCCTCTCTACCCAGTACTGCTCCGAAATTGTGTGACCAGTGCTGACCCTCGCCACTGGGTCAGTGTACAATAGCTTCACCCAATGTACAAATCCCAGCCCCAGGCCCATTTTGTTTAGCACTGTATGTAGGAATCCCCATTCAAGGCTATCGAATGCCTTTTCCATATCAATGGCAAACACCGCTCCTCTTTGTTCCGCTGACGTCCCTAGTTCAATGATAGACAGTAGTCGACGGATATTTAGGGTTGTATTCCGGCGAGGTATAAAGCCTGGCTGGTCTTGGTGCACCAGAGGTATCATGTAGGGGAGTAGTCGCGTCGCGAATATTTTGCTCAGGATTTTAAAATCGAGGTTGAGCATCGACAATAGCCTGTATGCTTCGCACTCCAAGGGAGACTTGTCCGGCTTCAACAGTGGTATTACCACCGCTTCTCTAGTTGTACCCAGCAGGTGGCCCATCTCCTTTGCCTCTACATACATCTCCGCTAACCTAGGGGACAGTTTGTCAGCATACGCCGCATAGAACTCCTTGGGTAGCCCGTCAGTGCCCGGTATTTTCCCCTTCGCCAGTGCCTTGATAGCCACCGAATTTCATGTTCCGAGATTTCTGCTCCTAAGAGCTCTGTGTCCTCATCTGACAGGACATGTATCGGGAGGTCCGTCAAGTAGTCCTTGATTTCCCCCTCCCAGTGGGGTCCAGCGCTCCTATAAAGTCCCTCGTAGTAGCCGCAGAATCTGTCGTTAATATCGTCCTATCATTATAAATCTCGCCCCCCTAGCCCTCTCAGCTCTAAGATTGTATTCTCCCTGCGGGTGAGATTAGCAAGCCATGCCAACAGTCTACCTGCCTTGTCTCTCTCACCGTGTGTTCTGTCCATATATGCCCGGTAGTCAAAGCATCTCAGTCTCTCCTACTGCACCGACACTTCCTCCTTTGCCACGAGTAGCTCCTGGCGGAGGTCCTGGTTGTCCGGGCATCTGTGTTCCACCTCCCTCAATGCTCGGTCTGCCCACTCTACATCCATTAGTAGTGTACGTCGTACCCCTGTAGACAGTGCCATGCAGGGCCCCCTAATCACCGCCTTAAAGGCCTCCCATTCTGTCACCCTGGAGTCTGGGTAGTGTGCATTGTATGTAAAGTATGTGATAATTTGCTCTTTCATCTCTTGGTGGAACTCCTGGTCTTCTAGAGCATCTGGCTTAAGGCGCCAAGTGGGGATGGGCTGTTGTTTACGTCCCCACTGTAGTCGAACTAAAAAGGGATTATGATCCAATACCGTTTGGGTAAGGTATTCTGCATTGTGGATTTGGGAGTGCATGTTGGGGGAGAATAGAAAGGTATCCAGTCAGACCTGTAGGTCATGTACGTGGGAAAGGTGAGAGTATTCCCTGTCCAGTGGGTGTGCCCGACGCCACGTATCCACCAACCCCCAATGGGTTTGCCATTCCCTAAACGCCTTAGCTGTCCTATGTACTGGGGCATCCCGTAGCGGTGGGTGTGAACGGTGCAGGGCCTGCTATACAGTTGAAGTCGCCCCCCATGATAATTGACCCCGTCATGTGTGGAGCCTGTACTCCCGGTAAATGCTCAAAGAATGTGGCTTGGTCCGTGTTCGGACCATAGATATTGATCAGTGTGATTTCCTGCCCGTTTAGCCGCCCAGTGACCCCCACATATCGACCCTCTGGGTCCACTTTGTGGCTAGTGTGTTGAAAGGGGACCCCTGCCCTGATCCAGATCAGGAACCCTCTGGCATATGCCGAGTATGTAGTGTAGTACGCCTGACCTCTCCACCTACGGTGTAATGCCACTCCCTCTGATGCCAATGTATGCGTTTCCTGCAGCATTGCTATGTGGACCCCCCTTCTATTTAGTTGTGAAAAGATTTTGTAGCGCTTGTGCATGGAGTGCATCCCCCATACATACGAGGAGATGACTTTATAGTCTGTCTGAGAGGGCATTGCAAATCAGTCTTTCGACCTCCGTCTGGCCTCCCCTGCCCCTCCCGACACCCGGCGCCCAATTTCTGTTAGTGATGGCCGCCCCGGAATGGCCTGTGGCCCCGCGTAGAGATAGACAGCAGTGCTAACCTACTTAAAACAACATATCCAATTCCAGTAAAACTCCCCTCAACCCCTTGAACTCCCGACCTCCCTCTCCCCAGGACAGGTACATTCGAACTAGCTCCCATCCAAACTAGTGCAACAAACAACTGTTCACGAAATGTGGTGACGCGTGTGCTAGCCCTACAGGACCCAGTCCTCAGGGTCTTATGTGGTCATATCTCACAGCGTATGTTCTGACCCTATCAGACCCTGAGGGCGGGCTGTTTGCCGCTTAGATATTTTAAATGGAACTCGTTGTGAATAAAGATTCAAGTTATTTTTATCACCTCTGACATTTTGTGGAACTGTTTGCAGTATACCATCTAATTTCTGTGCGGCGGGAGAATTTGAAACTGGAAATTTGCTGGCTTCATAAGCTTTTTATCTGTGGTTGATCCATTGAGGACAGCCAGGGCCCCTGGAAAAAACGCGACTATGTGGCTCTGACTTTTTGTACATGATTGTGAATCTGCTGCAGATCCTGAATAATTCAGCATCTGCTGCAAAATTTGCGATTTTAACAAAAAATGTGCTTGTAGCTCGAACGGATTGAAAGTTATTAAAATCTCTGTACATTTTGGTTCTGGATAGAGACACTTATCAAAAGTTAATGGGTCACCTTTCATTTGTTTAACTGCTGTAATCGGTCATTTAAATGGGAATTTAACTACGACAGTGTAAAGTATTTGCTAAAAATGTCCAAATTGTGACATAAGAACACGAAAGGTGTCTCATAATTCAACACAATTCGCCTATACATCCCGCGTAATTAGGCCATCCATGTTGTACAACTTAATCCTTCACTGCTGGATAATTTCAATATCCTCACAATAGTTCATATTGACACCTGCTTTGGCCTGCCTCAAGACGTTTCCCTTTCAATATTCCATATACATTTTATTTATTCCATCCCTGTATAGAATGAGGCACAGAATCAATTGCCCCTCATACCTATGCAAGGACGTAGGTCATTGTGTTTTTCATGAATAGAGGCTGAGAAAATCGGATTGTGGATCAGTGAATTGAGCACATGCCACGGAAAAATGTGCAACCTGCAAGGGTTGAGAGTCAGCTTCAGTGACCTCAGAGCAACTTGCAACTCATGGCTTCCAAGATAGCTTGATTTGCTACTGCACCTACTGCAGTCACGGCTTCCAAGACAGCTCGGTTTGATAATGCACATACTGCAGTCACAGCTTCCAAGATAGCTCACTTTGTTAATCCACCTACTGCAGTCACGGCTTCCAAGACAGCTCGATTTGATAATGCACCTACTGCAGTCACGGCTTCCAAGACTGCTCGATTTGCTAATGCACCTACTGCAGTCACAGCTTCAAAGACAGCTCAATTTGTCAATGCACCCTACTGCGGTCAAGGCTTCCAAGACAGCTCGATTTGTTAATGCGCCCTACTGCGGTCAAGGCTTCCAAGACAGCTCGATTTGTTAATGCACCTACTGCAGTCACGGCTTCCAAGACAGCTCGATGTGTTAATGCACCTACTGCAGTCACGGCTTCCAAGATGAGCTCTATTTGCTAATGCACCCACTGCAGTCACAGCTTCCAAGACAGCTCGATTTGCTAATCCACCTACTGCAGTCACAGCTTCCAAGACAGCTCAATTTGTTAATGCACCCTACTGCGGTCAAGGCTTCCAAGACAGCTTGATTTGTTAATGCACCTACTGCAGTCACGGCTTCAAAGATAGCTCGATTTGATAATGCACCTACTGCAGTCACGGCTTCCAAGACAGCTCGATTTGCTAATGCACCTACTGCAGTCACAGCTTCAAAGACAGCTCAATTTGTTAATGCACCCTACTGCGGTCAAGGCTTCCAAGACAGCTCGATTTGTTAATGCGCCCTACTGCGGTCAAGGCTTCCAAGACAGCTCGATTTGTTAATGCACCTACTGCAGTCACGGCTTCCAAGACAGCTCGATGTGTTAATGCACCTACTGCAGTCACGGCTTCCAAGATGAGCTCTATTTGCTAATGCACCCACTGCAGTCACAGCTTCCAAGACAGCTCGACTTGCTAATCCACCTACTGCAGTCACAGCTTCCAAGACAGCTCAATTTGTTAATGCACCCTACTGCGGTCAAGGCTTCCAAGACAGCTCGATTTTTTAATGCACCTACTGCAGTAACGGCTTCCAAGACAGCTTGATTTGCTAATGCGCCTACTGCAGTCACAGCTTCCAAGACAGCTTGATTTGTTAATCACCTACTGCAGTCACAGCTTCCAAGACAGCTCGATTTGATAATTCGCCTACTGCAGTCACGGCTTCCAAGACAGCTTGATTTGCTAATCCACCTACTGCAGTCACTGCTTCCAAGACAGGTCGATTTGTTAATCCACCTACTGCAGTCACAGCTTCCAAGACAGCTCGATTTGTTAATGCACCTACTGCAGTCACGGCTTCCAAGACAGCTCGATTTGCTAATGCACCTACTGCAGTCACGGCTTCCAAGACAGCTCGATTTGATGATGCACCTACTACAGTCACAGCTTCCAAGACAGCTAGATTTGCTAATCCACCTACTGCAGTCACAGCTTCCAAGACAGCTCAATTTGTTAATGCATCCTACTGCGGTCAAGGCTTCCAAGACAGCTCGATTTGTTAATGCACCTACTGCAGTGACGGCTTCCAAGACAGCTTGATTTGCTAATCCACCTACTGCAGTCACTGCTTCCAAGACAGCTCGATTTGTTAATCCACCTACTGCAGTCATAGCTTCCAAGACAGCTCGATTTGTTAATGCACCTACTGCAGTCACGGCTTCCAAGACAGCTCGATTTGCTAATGTACCTACTACAGTCACAGCTTCCAAGACAGCTCGATTTGATAATGCACCTACTACAGTCACAGCTTCCAAGACAGCTTGATTTGCTAATCCACCTACTGCAGTCACTGCTTCCAAGACAGCTCGATTTGTTAATCACCTACTGCAGTCACGGCTTCCAAGATAGCTTGATTTGTTAATGCACCTACTGCAGTCACGGCTTCCAAGATAGCTTGATTTGTTAATGCACCTACTGCAGTCACGGCTTCCAAGATAGCTCGATTTGTTAATGCACCTATTGCAGTCACGGCTTCCAAGATAGCTTGATTGGCTTATGCACCAACTGCAGTCATGGCTTCCACGACAGCTCGATTTGATAATCCACCTACTGCAGTCACAGCTTCCAAGACAGCTCGATTTGTTAATGCACCCTACAGCAGTCAAGGCTTCCAAGACAGCTCGATTTGTTAATGCACCTACTGCAGTCACGGCTTCCAAGACAGCTCGATTTGCTAATGCACCTACTGCAGTCATGGCTTCCAAGACAGCTCGATTTGTTAATGCACCTACTGCAGTCACGGCTTCCAAGATAGCTCAATTTGCTAATGCACCAACTGCAGTCACGGCTTCCAAGACTGCTCGATTTGATAATGCACCTACTGCAGTCACAGCTTCCAAGATAGCTTGATTTTCTAATGCACCTACTGCATTCACAGCTTCCAAGATAGCTCGCTTTGTTAATGACCCTACTGCAGGCATCGCATCCAAGAAAGCTCGATTTGATAATGCACCTACTGCAGGGACGGCTTCCAAGACAGCTCAATTTGTTAATGCACCTACTGCAGTCACATCTTCCAAGACAGCTCAATTTGTTAATGCACCTACTGCAGTCACAGCTTCCAAGACAGCTCGCTTTGCTAAAGCACCTACTGCATTCATGGCTTCCAAGACAGCTCTATTTGTTAATGCACATACTGCAGGCACAGCTTTCAAGAGAGCTATATGTGTTAATGCACCTAATACAGGCACAGCTTCCAAGACAGCTCGGTTTGCTGATTCAGCTACTGAGGCACGGCTTCCAAGACAGGTCGATGTGCTTATGCACCTTCTACAGAGGAGTGTGTGTGTGGGTGCATGTATGTGTGTGTGTGTGAGAGAGAGAGAGAGAGAGAGAGAGAGAGAGAGAGACTTAAGGGTACCCAGTGCTTTAAATGGGCCGGTACTCAGCGGTACTGAGTACCGGCACTTGTTCATTTTCTCACATCGAGTACCGGCACTTTTCCTTGAATAAGGAGAGTACCGGTACTCACGAGGGCCCAGCTTTGATGCAGGTGGCGCTCCTGTCATCAAACACCTCGTACCTCGGCAGCAGCTTCCACTCTTAATCACAGTGGAAGCCTGGGCCGGGCTCGTACAAGAGTGATCTGCATTGCTGCTCTGGAAGCCATCAGAGCAGAGGTGGGGCTGCAGGGAGGTTCGATTAGCCTTTGTTTTTACACAGCGGGGGCAGAGATGTGGCTATTAAATCTAATGGGCAAGGGTGTGAGAGTTCAGGGTAACATGGTGCTACAATGACGCTTCTGTAACAGAAAGCGCTATTTGTGAACTGCTACCATTAGACTTTTTAACACAAATTCTCCAGTACATATATCACAAGACAAGATGTTGAGCACTATGTAAAAGTCAAAGGCTTGATATTGTGCATCTTCAAAACACATACAAAATTTTTTTTCCAGCTACTGATGCCTGTGGTGGGTCGAGAATGAAAAGAGTGTCTGATAAATTGCTAGCCTTTTCTGCAGCTAAAGCATTTACTAATCATATGACACAGAAAGCCAGTGCCTTTCTCTCAAGTAAGTAAGAGTGGGGCACCATAAGTAGCAAGAAAGTGGATAACTCTGGTGGTTTAATGCACTCGCTAGAAAGATCTGTGTGCATTCTAATCTAAGGTTCAACTCACAATAAAATTGCAACGAGGGCCATTGTGCCTGCTGGAAAGCATAGTATGCAACATGTAGTTCAGAGATTTTTTTTAACATAGATAGCTCAGTAGGATACTGTTTTTGTTGCATAGACACTTGTCTTCCCTGTAGGTCACAAGTTAACATCCTTGGCATATATCTTAGTGAATTATGTCCCTGCAGCAAGGACATGCCTGCAAAAACAAGGAATATATATATATATATATATATATATATATATATATATATATATATATATATATATATATATATATATATATATATATATATTCACTGAAAAAACGATAGGTTATAGACCATATATAGTTAGGAATTAGCATTTACAAAACCTTGAAAATTCACTGAAAAAACCATAGGTTATAGACCATATATAGTTAGGAATTAGCATTTAAAAAAACCTTATTTTACTCACACAAAACCATTGAAATTCCATATATAGTTAGTTGCACTAACTATATATTGCGCACCCGCAATCCACTGCTGATGATGTCACATATTACATCATTCATGACATGGTCAGTGACATCACTGATGACATCACTGATGACATCTCAAATGACATCACTGATGACATCACTGATGACAACATCCAGTGACTATGTTTCTGTAAAGTTAAAATATGTCTTACATATTGAAGAATGAGTGGATGTATAAGTGTCTGGACGAAGGATTTAGTAGGTGCATGACTGAATGTATGAGTGAGTGATTAAATGTGTCTCACTGAGTGCATGGGTTAGTGACTAAACTGTCTTAATTTGTGCATCATTATGTCTGTTGTTCTGTAAACTGCTGCATGTGTTGATCAGTAGCTATATGAGTAACTATATGGGTTATTGATTGATTGCCCAAGTATTTGCATGGGAGACTGAGTGTGTGTGTGGCTGGATGGGAGGTGTGTGACTCTGTACAGATCAATGTGTACTTGTATCAATGATTGTATAAGAGAGTAAGTATGTGTTAGTATATGGTTGAAAACGTAAGGTGCTCTATGTTTAACTGTATAGAGTAGAAAATGGAAGTGTGATTGATTCTTTACAGGACTGACTAGGTGTGTGAGTAACTCCATGGATGAGTGGCAGAGTGTGAGTGTCTGTATAGGTGTATGAGTGCATATGATTGTGTTGTAAACATGAGTGATTGTATGTATGAATGATTGTATGGGTGAATGAGTGAATGTGTGTGTAGACGTAGGAATCAGTGAGTACGTATGTAGTAACTAGTATTGGTGTGTCAATGGTTTCAAAAATTATACTCTGTTTTTAACACTGGGTGAAACAGAGGTTATATTAAAATGTGAGGAGATGCATTGTATTGTCACATGAATGATATCATCAGTGATGTGATCATTGATGTCAAGTGAGATGTCATCAGTGATGTCATTTGAGATGTCATCAGTGATGTCATCAGTGATGTCACTGACCATGTCATGAATGATGTAATATGTGACATCATCAGCAGTGGATTGCGGGTGCGCAATATATAGTTAGTGCAACTAACTATATATGGAATTTCAATGGTTTTGTGTGAGTAAAATAAGGTTTTTTAAATGCTAATTCCTAACTATATATGGTCTATAACCTATGGTTTTTTCAGTGAATTTTCAAGGTTTTGTAAATGCTAATTCCTAACTATATATGGTCTATAACCTATGGTTTTTTCAGTGAATTTCAATGGTTTTTTAATAGCAAATATCATAAGCTGTCGAATGTCAAGTACGTGGTAAGAATTTTTTTTTTCGTGTTTATGCACACTGATCTGCTTTGATTGCTGCCCCCCACCCCTCATTTCTATTAGGAGTACTCTCTCTTTGCAGATAGTGAAGGGTAGTTAACGCAGCCCTTTCCCCCTTTGTAATCCGTCGTGCCTGCTTCTCTCTCCATTTGATTGATTGTTCTCTTTGGTTCATTCTCTATTTACAAACAAGCACAGAGTCGCAATACTCTGTTTAGTCTTTGCAGATAGCGAAAAATCGTGTAAAAAAACAAAAGGAATCGAGCAAAATCAGTAGGCCACTAATGGGATCTCTTTTGACCTCGCTAAAATAGAAACATTAGGAACAACCTGTTGAAAATAGCAATGCGTATGTATATAAGCGGCGTTCATTTGTGTTCACAGTACCCCTTGTTGATTGTTTCAATCGAGCATTGAATTGTTCGAAGTTAATTCTCTTAACGATCTTCTCTACCTGCAAACGAGGAAGAATAGGAATATTCTATCTCCCTTTGCAGATAGTGAAGGGTAGGTAACGCAAGCCTTTAACACGTCGTACCTATTTCATTCCTCATTGATTGATTGATTGTCCGAACATTGACTGTTTGGGAATTAGTTCTTTTTGGAGGTATTCCCTGTTTGCAAATAAACGTAGGAAAATCTTTGCAAGTAGTGAAAGGGTACGTAATGCGGACCGTTCTCCCCCGTTGTAATCTGTCATGCCTATCTACTCCCCACTGATTGATGCACCTTTTTCACCCGGACCATTTACTAGAGATACGTCATCTGGCCCGACCAGAGAGCACCCCTAGTGAAAAGGACATATGCAATAATAACGAAGTGATCACTGTATCCTGTTAACAGAAACTTTACCATGAAACAACCTGGAAAGAAAAAAATAGGAAAACGAAAATCAGTAGGCCACTGATGAACATGAACTTTTATTAAACAACGAACAAAGAAACAATAACATAACGTAATGATAAAACCTATTAATGTCCTAGAAACAAGAAAACGTTAAAATATGCCAGTGGTGAGAGACCAGAAAAACAGTAAGAGAAACCAAATCACCCCTCGCTGTCCCACCGCCTGCCACGCCAAAAAAATCGATAGACTAGGGAAAATGCAAGTCAGTAGAACATCCACCCCCACTCTGGAAACTTCCAAGGTGGGGCAGGGTTCCGGCTACGCCCAGCCGGGAGCAGCCCATATAAGGCAGGTCCTGCTGCCACGCCTCGGCCAGGAGATCCTAACGTAGGGTGTAGCCGGAGGAGAGGCCGAGACCAGCGGGACCCGGCCAGGGGATTGCCTTTACAACGCTGAACAGTTGCAGGGGGGGGGAATGTCTCCTCGACCCTCCCCTCTCTCTCCCAGTCCGGCCGCGGTGGCCCTTGAGAGTTGCAGGTAGTCCCGCCACATGCTCTTCCGGTCCGACCACCAACGGTCGGGGGGCCGAGGCCGACGGGATCCGGCTGCAGGCGATAAACCAAGAAACCCGTTCATGGGGCCAGAGCCAGGGGCGTCCGGCCGACATCCACCGGAAGCCCGGCCCGAAGACGGACGGGACACTTCTTTCTTTTATAATGGCTGCGACAACACTGGAGGGGGATGTCTTGCACATGCCTCCGACCCCCCCCTCGTCCTCATCGCCTGGTCCGGCCATAACAAATCTCAAGCGAGACGCCGTGGGGTGCACTGGGAGGGAGAGACGGTGCGAACAGGCCTCTCCCGCCTCCCCAGGTGGAGGCTTCCCAGCTGCACCCTCAGCGCTCCAGGCGGTGGCATCCTAACAACTACAGTGCTGCACAGTTTCGGAACGACCTAGATAACGGTTCTTCCACTGTGGCCATGCTGCAACGCCTCGCCCGGCAGGGTGGAGCCCGTCCGCTCATGTGACCCCGCGATCGCCGGTAGCTGCCGAACTCTCAAAATGGCGGTCGACCTGGCAAGAGCGGGCCCAACATAAAGAAATGGCCCGGTCACTGGTTGACTCCACCACCGTAGTCCTCCACGACCTTGAAGATTCTAGAGGAGCCGCGGGAGTCTCCGACCCCCGATGGGGAATGACTGCCATGATCGCCCGTGGAGTGACGAAACTGTATCCGCGGGACGTCGGCGCTCCCATGCTGGCGCCAGCCTCACTTTGAATTACTACAATCCTGCAGACCTCACTTCCGGTGAAAGCACAGTGTGACCCGGTAGGAAAAATTATTGCACCCCCTCCCCTTTTTGACTGATAGTTCAAACCACCGATCCTTTCCTTTGCCCTTTTAACGGAACTTTGGACTGCCTCCCCCTCTTTTACATTTTCTAGAGAAAACAAAACATTAACCACTACATTAGCATAGCAGTTGACACCAGAACTGTTTTCAAATTGAAACCAACAACATCTTCAACAGAATCCTTTTTGTTTCTGCTGTGACCCTGCTACAGCACAGGCATTGTCCCCAGCAGTAATTCTGCAATGCCGGTAAGAATAGCTGTGGTGCCTACTGGACTCACTCACCCCCGCGGCGCCCCACGCCGTTTTTTGCTGGGCGGCAACTTACTAGACATCACTTTCGTGCCATCTAGATTTCAGCGCGTTCTGCTGCCTTGGAACTATTCGCACAACAGACCGCTACTGACAAGAATATTTCATTATTGGTGCTGTCAATTTCAATAAATCTATTGGATAATTAAAAAGAAATTGCCACGGTCTCTTCGTTGTTTAAATGTTTTTACTGTTTTTGTTTTGTTGTATATATTTATATGTTATTAAAGTTTTATATTCCTACTACTTTGTTGGAGTGCTATATATTTTTAATGTGACACATAATTGTAAAAACTTTGATGTACAAAGAGTCATTCCTGGAATCTTCCGCTTCAGGCTCGGTCCCCTCCCCAATCACAATACAGGATGGTTTTCAGATAGTAGGAACGCGTGTGCTGTGACGGATCACATCGGGTGTGGGCCTTGATCTACTATAACTCCTTTGAAGAGGGGTGATTCTTTACAGCTGGGGCCATAAACTACATCTGCAGGGCTAGCTGATAGCCTAGGACCGGCCTGGACATTCGGACACAGAGGAAGAGGAGTGTCAGAGGGTGCGGTAGTGAATAGGGCGAAAGGGAGGTGTCGGGCGGGCACAGAGTGTGATTCTCAGGGAAGAGCAGCGCAGATGGGGGAAGGTTTATTGCCCATGCATAAGACAGAGAGCGGTGGTGACCAGTGCCTGGGGGAGATGCTTACGAGGGTGAGGAGCCATGCTACGAATCGACAGCGTGCAGAGAGTGGGTCTGGTCAAGACATCTAAAATGGCTGCCGTGCACGACAAAAGTGTGGCATTTAAAAAAAGGCAAGATGGCGCAGACAATGTTTTTCAACACTTCCTCATTTCCTTCGAATCGAACGTTAACAGACGTTGGGGCATATTACCAAAGTTAAGCGATATTTATCGCTAACGATGCTTACCAACCAATTTTTTACCACTAAGCATCGTCAGAAATTATCGAAGATAAACCTTACTATTATCAAGGTTTATCGCAAATGCGATAATAAACGGCCGCAATGCATGAATATCGCTAAAAACTCAGCGATATTCATGCATTACCGAGCTAATACTCTTAGCCATGTTATCCACCTCCCATTGGATAACATGGCTAAGAACTGCTCAGGGCAGGTGTTACTTTTTGGAGATATTCGCGCTTAGCGCGAATATCTCCAAAAGTTGGTAATAGGAGATAGATATCTTGCATGTTGTAATGCAAGTTATTGTGGTATATGGAACTCATACCATAATCTCTCAGGAAAGCAGAAACTGATCCTTTTGGGACCGCCTAAAAAGGCCTAGGGGGTGAGGAGTACTCTACTTTGCCCCCTTTTCACGTTCCGAACTATTTTATTTTACTCTCTTCTGTAATTACACAAAATACCAGCGATAAGATGCATCGGAGACACACAGTGAGAGAAAGGAGGCCGGAGATGAAGAAGACATGTCAAATACACATTGGAGATAATATAGTGGCAGAAGGGAAGTAAATATGAGTAAACTTACCATGTAACATAAAAATGTTGCACTCTATACTATAAGTCTCATTTTATACTACAATCACTTCGCTACAACCTCATAAATTAAAAATAAAAATGAATAATGTCTCAAACAATTTTTGATTTCTAAATATAAATTTATTCTTCAGAATTTTCTAAATTTGAAACAACTAGTAACATGTCCTCATCAGTAATTTCCTCTTCAATCATCTCATCTGGAATCTCCTCATTAAAAGTCTGCAATGATGATTCTTGTAACTCTATGGTCTCCAAACACTCGATAAATTCGCCATCAAGAGATTGATCAAAAAAATCATTCAAGTCATCTCCTCCTTCTGACAATATTTCATTATTGGTGCTGTCCATTTCAATCAATGTAGTGGAATCATTCAAGTCATCTCCTCGTGACAATATTTCATTATTGGTGCTCTCAATTTCAATCAATGTAGTGGAATCATTCAAGTCATCTCCTCCTTGTGACAATATTTCATTATTGGTGCTGTCCATTTCAATCAATCTAATGGAATCATACAAGCCATCTCCTCCTTGTGACAATATTTCATTATTGGTGCTCTCAATTTCAATCAATGTAGTGGAATCATTCAAGTCATCTCCTTGTGACAATATTTCATTCTTGGTGCTGTCCATTTCAATCAATCTAATGGAATCATACAAGTCATGTCCTCCTTGTGACAATATTTCATTATTGGTGCTCTCAATTTCAATCAATGTAGTGGACAATTCAAAAGAAATTGCCACGGTCTCTTCATTGTGAGCCATTTTATTTTGAAATTGCTTGCTGTAAATTGCAGAAAAAAATAATCACTTTCATTTATCGTTTTTAGTAATACATAATATAAAACTAACTTCATCAAGTATTTAGTATAACAGAAGGACTGCAAATAAATAACAGAAAACATTTTTCAAATTATCTTCAAGTGTACAACATAGTTCCCCTTACAAATTAACAACTCACCTTTTTAAAAGTAGCAGAAGTGTTAGTACTGTGTAAATCAAACACCAGAAATTCACCACCAAAAATTCCTCACAAATGTACCTCAGACAGTAGTATCACAAAATGGCTGTGGTTTCCTCTCATTTGACATATATACATAACCAATTAACTTTCATCACACACAAATACAAAACCAAAGTAACATTTTAATTGGTTCTAAATTTCAACACTTTCAAATGTGTTTTCCCCATGCAATTTTCCATAGGACATTTACATACGTCTACAGCCTGAATGGCTGAACGGAATTACACCAAACTTGGCAAAATGGTACATCAAACCTAAGAGGTCAGGAAGGATCTACTATGCCCCCTTATGGTCATTTCCCCCTTCGCTTTGGCCTCCTCTTGTCTCTCAATCCTACCGAGGGACAAGATGGCGGCCGCTACGGACTGTTTGGAATGTTGACAGACGCCGGAGAACCAATCAGCTTCGCAAAGCTCCGTAACGCGAAAAGTACGCGAAGCGGAGCGCTGTTACAGATATATATCTTTTTTTCAACGTTAATTTCTCAAAATCCACTGGAGCACATATATTGAGACCTAGCAAAGGCACATCGGGCTACCAGTCCCTAATATTTTGCCAAGTTTCGTGCAAATCCATTCAGCCGTTCGATTATTATTATTTTGTTTTTTTTTTGCCCCGCGGGGCCCTTTTAAAACCTCCACATCAAACCTAGGGGGTCAGCGAGGATCTACTATGCCCCCTTATAGTTATTTCCCCCTTTGTTTTGACCTCCTCTTGTCTCTCGATCCTACCGAGAGACAAGATGGCGGCCGCTACGGACTGTTTGGAATGTTGACAGACGCCGGAGAACCAATCAGCTTCGCTTCACAAAGCTCCGTTGCGCGAAAAGTCCGCGAACCAGACCGCTGCCTGGTCCGCGCTTACAGATATATATCTTTTTTTAAACGTTAATTTCTCAAAATCCACTGGAGCACATATATTGAGACCTACAAAAGGCACATCGGGCTACCAGTCCCTACAATTTTGCCAAGTTTCGTGCAAATCCATTCAGCCGTTCGGGCTAAAAGTGAGGCCAACCGCCCTATGGAAATTAACATGGGAAAAACGCGTTTTGGGACCCCCCTTTTTTCTCGGCCCCCCCTTGACGAACCCCCCCCAAATTTTCAAAGGCTGCTCAGAAACAAAATGTGCCATTTTCCTGAAAATTTCAGCCAATTCCGTCCACAAACGGCAAAGTTATTAGACATAGAATTTTCAAAAAACCCATAGAGAAAAAATCCTAACTATATATACCTACTGGCGACCGCCAGTAGGTAATATATATATATATATATATATTATATATATATCGTCAACTCCCTTTTAACCAAGGAAATGAGTCCGCACTCCCGGAGATAGTTATTTTCCAGTTTCTTTTTATTCGTCAAAGCTCCAAACTTTCCACCAGCACAACACCAACGCGTTTCACAACAACAGTTGCTTGTTCACGGTCAAAAGGGAGTTGACGATACATAACAAAAGCGGGGCTCTGCTTAGGAGTACCGCACCGGTGGAAAGAGCGCCAGGGGGTTACGAAACGAAGCCGATTTGGTGGATATATATATATATATGAAGGACGATTTCTGTGAAGAAATAAGAGGCCAGAGGGGGTTTCAAGGGAACAGCAGGCTTTAATTGGATTGCAGGCAGTGGCGGCGGTAAATGCATTTCGGCTCTCTGGCCTTCCTCAGTACCCATCACCATAGTCAGTTTCAAATAATAACTCAATCCTGTTTAAAATAGTCGTCTGCAGCTACATGCTCCTCCCCCTAATGTTGTAGACATACCTTGGTAGTTCGTATACTGTTCAGGGAACTACCTATCCCAGCATGCACTGTGTCGTAGATGCCGGGTCGGTGGCGTGGGCGAGCAGCTCCAAGACTGTAGGTCTGTGCAGGCATACAGGTGAGTGGAAACTCCTTCAACACAGCTCCCCAATGTTCACTAGCGTGCCCCTGGGCCCCCTCCAAAACTGCCAAGCTGTTTTACCTTCGGAATCAATGCAGGTTGGGGCTGCCAAATGCGAGGCATGTCGCCCAATCGAGATAAAATACCTCCATCATCCTGCTCACATCCGAGGGTCCAGGCGGTCACCAACTCTATTGATACCTCAATGTTTGCAAACGCTGCAGCAGCGAAAACGCCAGATTGGAGTTGGGACTCTTGATAGGCAGGGCCATCTTTACTGCGTCTCTGGCAGGCGCAGAATATATGAAGGACGATTTCTGTGAAGAAATAAGAGGCCAGAGGGGGTTTCAAGGGAACAGCAGGCTTTATATATATATATATATATACACACTCACAACCTTACTGTTTCTTTCTCGATCTTTTCATTTTTTAAGATTGCTAAAAAGGGGTTACTTTGGGTAGTAATAAACACTTAGTAAGTACTATATAAATGGTTATTAGTGTAAAAGGCTAATGGACAGATACATCTGATATTCTAACAATGCATGCATATTTATTGCATAAAAACCTTAGAAAGGTAAAAAATGTAGCCCCGCCCCTTGTTCTGCCTTTAGCACCACCTTTATGCCCGCCCCAAGCTTCACACCCAATCTCTCCCTCCTTTTGATGAGTATTTTTGTCCATTTAAAAACACTGAGGGTACCTTTTCATATTCTGGTACATTGCAGGTTAGGTCGTGCGTCTGCTGCAATTCACCTTGCAGTTCGGAGAGAATAAATATACTGCTATTGCTGCAGTTACGCTGAGAAAGCTTGGGAGGGGGGGGGCTGGGGGGACATCTGTCTTCCATTGCTGCAGTTCCATTGAGATGCCTTGCGTGGGTCGTCTGCCTATTGCAGACATATGTGAATGTGTAATCTCTAAGTCACATGCACTCCATCACTATAGGATAGTTTACTTTGTAAACATATCTTCTGGGAGATATGATTAATCCTGCAGGTCAATTGTTGCAAATCCAATGAAGGCGTTAGGGGGACAATGAATGGGCCTGCAGCATTAAGCAGCTTGAAGTTGTGAGAGTGGGTGGGACTCTTGAGTGTGTTTATTACTGCATACTAGGTCAGTGGCTTACCTTGAAGTAAACATCTAGATCACAGCTTGAATCACTGCAGTGCCAACTCCACTGTGCATCATTCTTTGGTGGATAAAATATATTAGTACGTTTCTAATATGGTAATTATTACCTGTGCATCGAACTGGGTGGTAGAGGGTTCAGTGGACCTTTGGCTGTTTGACAAGTCACCAGTTTCCCCCTTTCTTCAAATCTCAAACAACAGAAAATAGTGTCTTCCGAAATTAGACAGAAAGGGTTTAAAACGAGTAAAATATGCACAGATGTGCTAAATAGAGGCCTGAAAGTCATGGTTGTCTTTTCTTTGCCGGAGGCAGCGGGAAATTATGAACATAGAAAAGTAAATTATCTGAGCACATTCCCTATTTCCTTCAATAGGTCAGAAAAAAGGCTAATTGTGCATCATAACGAGAACCTTCCTTGTCAGCATTATTTTGATTATTTTCATTTTAACACAGGCTAAGGCTGTTGGGGCAAAGGGTCCACCTCATTAGTACCAGTTGTACACTTAAATGCAGCAAATCAGCAACAGGAAGGTGACCAGTTAACCTTTCCATGGAGTCCGCCACTGCGCGGCAAAGTTACTTTTGATCCCTTCGATCTAAAAGCACTTATTTTTGCTGAAATCTGCAAATTATGGAGCAGATGGCAGATTATGCAGAGCGTCTGGTAAATCCATAATCATGCAGGAAACACTGCGGGTCTAGATTTGCATAATTATCGTAGCTCTGTTCTAAATACATAAGAATACACAGAGCGCTGTCATGTGTATATTTTCATTCCTTATTCCCTGAATCGTAGGTAAAAAACATTGTCAAAGCCTTTCAAAAGTATTAGCCATGCTTTTGCCTTTGCCAATGCCCGTTGACGATACTGAAAAGCATCATTAAATAAAACTAAGTGCAGCCCCAGAGTGATGACGTATGTGGGCGCTTACATCTCCACACGTGAATGCATATATATCATAATGTGGCAAACATTTTTACTTTCGGCCCGTGTGATCCCGTATAAACTCAAATATATCCGCCATTTTGACTTTCTTTCCTTAATTTATCATTCCAAGATGTCAGACACCTAATTATTTTATTTTATTTATTTATTTATTTATTTATTTATTTATTTATTTATTCATTTATTTATAAAGCACCAGAATTGATCCCCGAAGGGGTATCTCTTATCTACATTGAAGGGATACATTACCTCTTCGTCCTGTCTTCCTCGCCACAGTAATTACCCATGAGCCTCCGGCTCCACACAGAACTCCAAGTCTAAAACAAGCATTTGCAATGCAATAGGTCTCGCATTAGGAAAGTGTGAGCTATTGGTATTGTAAATGCCAATTTTTTTTAATATGTGTTGGCTTTGAAAATATATAAATTAATAGCGTTGCTATTCACAAAGCCAATAGCTTACACTTTCCTAATGCGAGTCCTATTGGCTATGGCAATGCGTATTGGTAGCAAGCAAGGAGAGTGCTGTTGTGGTGCTGAGTGATGATGTGGTTGGGCTGAGTGCTGTGGTGGTGTATTAGAGTGATGTGGTGGTGTCCCAGACTGATGTGGTGGTGTCCCTGAGTCATGTGGTGGTGTCCCTGAGTCATGTGGTGGTGTCCCTGAGTGATGTGGTGGTGTCCCTGAGTGATGTGGTGGTGTTCCCGAGTGATGTGGTGGTGTTCCCGAGTGATGTGGTGGTGTCCCCGAGTGATGTGGTGGTGTCCCCTGAGTGATGTGGTGGTGTCCCCGAGTGATGTGGTGGTGTCCCCGAGTGATGTGGTGGTGTCCCCGAGTGATGTGGTGGTGTCCCCGAGTGATGTGATGGTGTCCGAGTGATGTGGTGGTGTCCTCGAGTGATGTGGTGGTGTCCCCGAGTGATGTGGTGGTGTCCCCGAGTGATGTGGTGGTGCCCCCGAGTGATGTGGTGGTGTCCCCGAGTGATGTGGTGGTGCCCCCGAGTGATGTGGTGGTGCCCCTGAGTGATGTGGTGGTGTCCCTGAGTGATGTGGTTGTGTCCCTGAGTGATGTGGTGGTGTTCCTGAGTAATGTGGTGGTGTCCCTGAGTGATGTGGTGGTGCCCCCGAGTGATGTGGTGGTGCCCCTGAGTGATGTGGTGGTGTCCCTGAGTGATGTGGTTGTGTCCCTGAGTGATGTGGTGGTGTTCCTGAGTAATGTGGTGGTGTCCCTGAGTGATGTGGTGGTGTCCCTGAGTGATGTGTTGGTGCCCCTGAGTGATGTGGTGGTGCCCCTGAGTGATGTGGTGGTGTCCCTGAGTGATGTGGTGGTGTTCTTGAGTGATGTGGTGGTGTCCCTGAGTGATGTGGTGGTGTCCCTGAGTGATGTGGTGGTGTCCATGAGTGATGTGGTGGTGTTCGAGGAGGCACTGAATGGGAGAACACGGAAAACACCCAGGGCCAAGGAAGGAAGATGCAAGCACACAAGCAAAACAAGCACTCGGCATTGCTGTGGCGGGGGGAAGGGGGGGCGGGGGAGCGGGAGCGCATTCCTTTGAAGTCTGATGCGGGGGGAGCGGCAGCCTTTGAAGTATGATGCGAGGCACAGACAAATGGCGGTGTGTGACGTGGCTGGTTTGTGCACGCGCATAGATCACATGAACTGTGTCTATTCCGCCGTTTTGGTAGACCGTTCTTTTCCCTTTACTATAGTCTCGCCGGAGCAATGCCCAAGCGCATTGGCTAAGGCGTGACCTAATAATGATACAGAACGAAGAGGAGGGATCAAGGCACTGGGCTTCAGTTTCAAACACATAATTCCCTCGTGCTAAATTCATACTTTGTGTGGGGAAGGTAGGGGTCGGTGTAAGTAAGATATTAGAAGGGAGTGGAAAGTAGGAAGCCTTGGAAGGCACCTACCGTAGATGAGCTAAAGAATGAAGATGCACCACTTACCATGGTCCACTTCACTTATCCCCTAGATGGTACAATCTCCAGCCAGAGGAAAAACACCCAACTCATGTACACAAAGTTCACAGACAGGAGGTCCAGCTGAAGATTGAGCCGGGACCTGTGTAGGTGCCATCCTTCCTACCACTGCTCTTTGTTTAATCCTGAAGACCACAAATGCCCTTTAGAGTGCCCTGTAGAGGATTGGCAACCACAGCAAAGTGACCTACAGATGCTCGCTCCAGCAGTCGAGTAACAGCAGATAATTGTTTGTTGGTGATGTCTGCTGGTGGCCTCCGTTGCCTGAAGAGATTGACCAGCCAGGGAATTCGAACAGAAACAAAAACATGAAGTTTACACAAAAACAGCAGGAACCATCTCCCAATTACTAGAATGATCTGACACACAGACACGACAAAAACACACTCAACCGCTATGACTCCGGTAGTGACAAAACATAGAATCCTGTTAGGTACCCACACACCCCTACTGCCATGAGCACTACAAAGCCTCACTGTGCAAATGCTGTTACTGTCAATTAAGAGACGCAAACACGGAGGTACAAGTTACATTTCAGTAGCTCTCTGCAGTAAAAAATAACGGAGATGACTACGAGGCTGCTTAATATTTTGGCTACTAGAATTGCCTCATAACATTCCTTTAAAATAGTACTTTCTAGAACAAATAATGCAAATGTATTATATTACAAAGATCAACACATTTATTATGCTGCATATCTCTGCCTTGTGCAAGAGTACTGCCCTTTTAAAGCTTAGTCCCATTATATAGATAGATACATATACAGATAGATAGAGAAAGAGAGAGAGAGGGAGAGAGAAAAAGAAAAAGAGCGATAAAGAGAGAGAGCGAGGGAGAGAGGGAGGGAGAGAAAGAAAGAGGGACAGAGAGCGAGAAAAAGAGAGAGTGAGAAGAAAATAATGAGAAAGAGAGAGAGAATTTTTCATACCCCATGTGAGGGCAAAAGCGCTATACCCAGAAAGCACATAGCCGCCATACTTATTTCCGGATAGTCAGAGAGACTTTCATTCCTCTCCAAGATAGGCATAAAGAGTGTTTTGTAGACTTGCTGCTGATCCTTGCAAAGAGGCCGCACACATAGTGCCTCGGATGTTTATGAACAGCCTTTTCAGGTGCTTATCACAGTCCTCAGAGTGACTGGCGCGCTCATGACAGCACTTCCATGTGCTTAGAAGATGGATGTGGGGGCAACGTACACAGAGGACTTCATGCAAGACGTGCATTGGATGCTCACAACTGCACTTTCTGTAAACACTGCACGAACAAGGGCGCATTTAACCAACACGCACTTTTGCTGCCATTTTTTGGGAGTGGGGAGAATTTACCGTGTATAATATAATCGGATTCACCTCGATGGTTGAGGATGTGAAGAACACCAAAATGTGTGTTATCTTCGTAGTGTCTGGCACATGGTTGGCATGGTGAGGAAAAGAAACAAGTAAAAACAAGTATCCTGAAACGCAGAGCATTTATAGTTGCACTTAAGTAATTTTTCAAAAAGAGCTAGCGTTGGCAATGGGAAAGCACAGGGACAATGGAGGGTGGGAGGAAGGCTTGGTGTTGGCAAATGGACAACGTAGGGTGGGCAGGAGGAATGCCTCGGGAAGCAAGCCAATAGGCGGGACGGGCCAATTGCGGACGGGCTGAAGAAAATGGTGATGGGAAGGCAACCTGATAACATATTGCTGGGGTAGCAGGCTGACAACAGAGGGCAGGCGGGTAGGACTGAAAAGCAAGCCACAATGGAGGGCAGGCGGTAGATATTCGGGAAGCAAGCTGACAACGGATACGGGCGAAGTAAGCTGACAGGATGGGCTGGGGCAGCATGCTGACAGCAGATGAAGGGGCGGTGTGCTAACAGAGGTCGGGCAAGAGGGACAGCAAGCTGAAATCCGAGGGTGGGGAGATAGAGAAACACATGGACAATGGAGGGTTGGTCGGGGCTGGGGAAGTAAATGGACAAGGAGGTGGTGGGGAAGCTTTAACTACTAGGGACCCGCAACGGGAAGGAGGCAAGAACAGCAACTGGGAGTGTGCGCGAAAGAACACGGTGTGGGAAGAAGTACATGAAGGAGGCAGCTGCAGAACACATGCACTCTCATCGAGTGCTACAACAAATAGAAGACAAGGTATTACCCTTGAAAGGAAACCCGGGGACCTACCTGTGGGCTTTATGTCTGCAGCCCGGATTAGAACGGAAGCCAGGCAACTTGTTTTGGGACGGGGGCGGGGCCGCAAACAGGAAGCGGACGGGAGCCTAACCCGCGCTCCTGTAGTCAGCCGGAAGATTTGCCTGTGAACTAGCGGAGCTCCCGTGGTCGTGGAGAGCCCCGCCTGTTGTCAAGACTGACCCGCAGGCTGCCGAGGGAGACAGGGACACACGAAAAGACCCCGGTAAGTGTGGGGGGAGGGGGTGCGCGCGCGTATGTGTATGTGCGTGTGTCTGTGTGCGTGTGTATGTGCGTGTGTCTGTCTGCGTGTGTGTGTCTGTCTGCGTGTGTCTGTCTGTCTATATGTGCGCGCGCCTGTATGTGTGTGCATGCAGAGGGGTGGGGGCTGGCTGTGTCTGTGTGTGTGTGTGCCATTAATGCATGCGAGCAGAGCGACGCGAAAGCAGGGGCTGAAAGTTCATCTGCGCAGGCGCGGCTCAGACGCGCGCTCCCGCGGTCAAAACTGAGACTGCAAAAGCGCGCGTCTGAGTCGTGTCCCACATTCCCAAAAACGGATCACAATAGTTGTCGAAGCACACTGCAATCAATGCTTACGCATTGAATGCAGGTCGTGCTTCAACCTAAAAAGCGCTCTAGTTTCCCTCTCCCTCCACCAAGATGGCCCCCAGTGGCTTCAGCCAATCCCATAAAGGGACACAGAACACACAGCACGACCTGTTCTTTTTTTCTGCACTACTCCGAGTGCTGTGTTACCTGCTGGTCAGGTGAGTGGGGCTGGGGTCCTGCTTGAGCGGTCCCCTTGTGTCCTTGGGTATCGAGTTGGGGGAAGTAGTTTTTGTGTATGTGTTTACTTCATGTTTTGCATGGTTTTTGTTTTGTAGGATTTAAAATTTGTTTTTTTCCCCTTCTTCTGCCTCCACGCCTCTTGTCCTGCTTCAGCGGACTTTCGTGGCGTTTCTTTTCGGCTGGGGTCGTTTTTATACCTCGTTATACAGGACGCCTGGAGTCCTGCTCTGCCGGTTGGATTATGATGCTTCCTGACCGTGCTTCCTGCTGTGCGGACGTAGCGCGGCCGGGTACGCTTGCTCTGGGGGCCTGAGGCTCCCGGTCGCTTTTCCGTCCCTGGTCCCGAGGCCGGGTGCGCTTGCGGTGGGGGCCGGAGGCTCCCGGTTGCTTAGTTACCTGCTGCCGATTCTGGGCATTCTATTGATGCGGTTGGAGCGCCTTCGGGTCTCCGTTCCTCCTGCCACCCACGACGGTCTATGGCTGTCTTTGCGCGTGCGCGCGGCTCTCCACGCGGCATTTATGTTATTTGGAGTCGGAAGTGGGTTGGTTTACATGGTTACCTGGCAACCTCGGGACCTTTTCATACCGGGCATGTTGTCATGTTCATTGCCTGTGTTTTTATGCTTGTTCCCTCGTGTGTGGCTGTGTTGGAACGTGGTTCTCCGGTGATTCCTGCTCCTGATGACTTGGTGGTGGCTTCTGGGTCAGGGGTGGCGATTTCTTCTCTGGAGTTTTTACAGCAGATGTTTGATTCTGCTGTGGTTGCAGCTTTGCGGGGTCAGGTGCCTGTTCATCTTGATCATAGGGCGAGGATTGATAACGCTGCTGATGCTGGTTCTGTCATTGTAGAGGACGTTGATGTCCGGGGTCGCTTTGTGCAAGGTTCCAACCTGAGGGAGGTGCTGGGTCACATTCGCAATTACTTGGTTTTCCTTTTGTTGTACCTCTGGCGGACGTTCTGTTTTCACAGTATCGGCGTCCTGAGCCTGATTCTTTGACTGTCCAGTCTTCTGTTTTATGGGAATTGGATATTGAATGGGATGTGTACAAGGGCTCTTTTCCGCGTTTTTGGTGTGAACGCTGTCCTCTGCTGACCTTTGCTGTAGAATTCCCGTCCTCGTTTGGGGTTGATTCCTTAATGGCCAGTTTGTCCTCTCAGGGGACTGTTGTTTCTGGGGATTCCTCTCCTACGGATCCTGTGGATCGTGAGGTGGATGGTGCGGTCAGGCGCCCTTTTGCGGCTGCTTCTTTTTCTATCAGGGATGCTGCCTATTCCTCTTACGCATTCCACTCCTTGCTTAAGTATTTTCAGTCTTTAGCTGGATTGATGGCCCGATGGGTGGATGTATCTGCTACTTTGTCGAGGATGGAGCAGCAGGTTCGTCTGCTTTCTGATGTCTCTTTTGGTTCATTGGGGGCGGCGGCCTCTGTGGCTGGGTCTTCGATTGCTGCGAGACGTCTATTGTGGCTCCGCTCCTGGAAGACTGATGCGGCACAGAAGGGTCTCCTGATGGTGATCCCATTTTCTGGGGTCTGGTTGTTTGGGTCCCCTTTGGGGGACATGGTGATGATGACGGCGGAAGACCATAAGCTCCTTGCTCCTGCACGTGCTGGTCGCTTCCGGGCCTTTGGTAACCAGAGGGATTTTTTTTTTGTCATTCTCGTGGGGGCCGTGCTGGTCAGCCCTTTCGTAGCCGGGGTGATCCTTCCTTTGTCTAATCCTGGTTCTCCGGTGCTTCTGCCTCCTCCGCTCCCGCTTCAGACTCCTGTCTGTTTCGCTCCTGGAGGGGGTCACCTCGCTTGCTTCCTGGTCTCTTGGCGCGAGACAGTGTCCGATCTGTGGCTGCTACAGGTGGTGTCTGGTGGTGTGCATCTTGGATTTACCCTGACTCCCCCTGTCTGTTTCTGGTCCACTCCTTGTCCCGGGACGCTCTGGGGCGGGTGTTTTTTTTGGAGGGTGTCATGTCCCTTGTTCTGTGGGCTGCCTTGATTCCCGTACCCGTGGATCTGTTGGGGTTGGGGGTTTCTTCCTTCCTCTTCCTGGTGACGCGACGCACTGAGGTTCTCAGTTCTCCTGGGGATTTTCTGGCCTCCATAGGCTTGAATGATGCTTTCTGCATATGCCTGTTCACCCGGATTCTCGGAGGTTTCTCCGTTTCTGCATCCTGGGTCGTCGATATCTGTTCCAGGTTTTGCCTTTTGGCATCTGCTCTTCGCCCAGAATTTTTACTGAGGTTCTGGCTCCTCTTATTGGACATTTACATGGGGAGGGCGTTGGTGTTTTTCCTTTTGTGGACGTTTTTTGCCTTTCTGCTTCTCTTCGGGCAAGTGTTGCATGTCCGGTGGGTGTGCCTTGTCCTGACGCATCACGGCTTCCTGGTGAATGTTCCAAATTCCTCCCTGGTTCCTGCGCGGGACTTGACTGTCATTGGGGCTCTGTTCGTGACTCCGTTGAGTATGGTGTTCCTGCCCCCTGCTCGGATTCTGTCACTGTTGTCTGCTGTGCAGTCCATGTTTTCGGGGCCTTCTCATCCTATGAGCATGTGGTTACGGGTTCAGGGGCTGATATCTGCTTCCTTGTTGGCCGTACCATGGGCTCGCCTTCTCATATGTCCGGTGGTGTCCCTCGATTTGTTGCTTGGGACCCCTGTTCCCTGGATGTGTGTGTTTTGATTCCTGTGTCCGCGGATGTTCGAGTGGTCCTGGATTGTTGATCGGGCGAGGGTCATCTGTCCAGGGGCAGCCCGTTTCTGGTTGTTCCCAACCCGGGTTCTCGCTACCGCTGCCGGCCTGCTGGGGTGGTGGCTACTCTGGGGGATTCAACAACTCAGGGGTTTGGCCTCGGTCTGTATTGTCTTGTTCTTCCTACTACAAGGGACTAATGGGCGTCCTTTTGGGTCTGTTGGACTTATCAGTTCTTCTTCTGGTTCGTCGTGTGCAAGTCCGGACGGACACTCAGGTGGTGTTGTCCTATGTCGGCCATCAAGGGGGGTGCAGGGTTCGTTCCCTCAGTTGCCTCGGCTGTCGGTTTTTGTTGTTGAGCGGGGTTGATCCTGGCATCCCTGTCTACGATTTCCCTGCCGGGTCCGGTGCACTCTGTGGCGGATTGTCTGAGCCGGGTGTTTCCTTCCATGGGGTCTTTGTCCCTCACACGATTGATGTTCGGGTGGTTACAGAGGATGTTTGGTTCTCTGATTGTGGACCTGTTCGCTTCCCGGTACAATGCCGAGTTCCGCTGCTTTTGCACGGTTATGCTTTGCCGGGATGCCTGGTGGGTGGACGTTTTGTCGTTCCTTTGGCCAGTGGGTCTGTTGAGTGCCTTTCCCCCTATTCCCTTGATTCCGAAGTCTTGCGGATGATCAGGAGGGTGGGGTCGTTTGTCCTTCTGATTGCTCCTGGTTGGATACGTCGCCCTTGGTGTCCCCTGTTGCTGGAATTGGTGGTATCTCCAGGCTGGACGTTACCGTTCGTGCCTTATCCTCTGTTGGGTCATCTTATACCTCTGCCTGTGTTCCGGTCCCTGGGTCAGCGGGCCTGGCTCTTGGGAGGGGATCATTGATGTGTGCAGGCTGTTCTTTGCGGTTGCTGGCATCATTCCGCGATCTCGATGGCCTTCTACTCTTACGTCCTACACTTCGCATTGGGATACCTTTGCCTCATGGTGTGTGTGTCACGAGCTGTCGTTGGATTCTTTGGTCCCTGCTCGTTTTTCTGGTATTTTTACATGATGTTTTCCTTTTGGGCTTGGCCGTTTCCTCTCTCGGGGCTCAATGGGCCGCCATTCGGGTATTTCATGTCCTGCCTTTGGTTCGTATTCTCCTTGGTGGCTCTTCTTTTTGAGTCGCTTTCTTGCAACGTCCCCGTCCTCTCTTATGTTCTCCTTGGGACCTTCCTCTGGTGTTGCGTTCCTTGCAGTCGGCTCCTTTCGAGCCTTTGGGGTCGGGGGCCTGCAGTTCTTGACGCTCAAAGTGGTGTTTCTTGTGCCTATTGCATCTGCCAGGCGTATTGGTGTGCTGGGTGCCTTCCTGCGGTCTGCTCCGATTTGGTCATTGTCTGATCGTGTGGTTTTGCGCCCTCATCCTATGTTTATTCCTGAGGTGGATTCTTCTTTTCACCGTTCTGCTGATGTGGTTCTTCCGATTCTTTGTCCTGATCCTTCCTCGGCTGAGGATTGCCTTCTCCACCTGTTGGATGTGCATCGTGCATTGTTGGTTTCTTTGTCACGCACTTCTTCCTTTTGTAAGGTTGACAATTTATTTGTCGATTTTGGTTTGTCTCGTCAGGGCCTGAAGCCCTCCCTGTCCACTGTCAGTCGTTGGATTAAGGAGACCATACTGTTGGCTTATGGTTCTGTTTCTGGACTTCCCCCTCTTCCTGTTCAGGGTCGGTCCCCCTGATCTGTTTCTGTATCGTGGGCCGCTTTTTAGGGGGTGTCCGTGGAGGATGTTTGCCGGGCTGCCACTTGGTCGTCCCCGCATTCTTTCATGTCCCATTATCGCCTTCAGTTTGGGGGTGGGGGCTCTGTTTTCCTGTGCCTCTTCTGTACTGTCGGCTGGGATTCCTTGAGGTGTATGTTTCTGTGGAGTTTTTGTGCCTCTTGTGATTCAAATATGTTTCTCTGCATGATTTCTGTGGAGTGTTTTCCTTGCATGAAGCTGATTGCTTTGGTATCGGCTCATGGGTAATTACTGTGGCGAGGAAGACAGGACGAGGAGGTAATACCCCGGTTACTTACCGGTAATCTTCATTACTCCGAGTCCATGTCTTCCTCGCCACAGTATAGTTTCCCTTCCCTCCCGGCCCTGATGGTGGCTTCATGTCTGCGGCTTGGTTTCTCAGGTCGTGCTGTGTGTTCTGTGTCCCTTTATGGGATTGGCTGAAGCCACTGGGGGCCATCTTGGTGGAGGGAGAGGGAGACTAGAGCGCTTTTTTTAGACTTGGAGTTCTGTGTGGAGCCGGAGGCTCATGGGTAATTACTGTGGCGAGGAAGACATGGACTCGGAGTAATGAAGATTACCGGTAAGTAACCGGGGCATTAAGCACACCCAGAGAAATGAGCAGCATGGTATCGAACCGCAGATGCTGAGCTTTTCTAGTAAGAATAATAAAACATAATTTAAAAAAAGGATTGAGATGTGAGATGTGTGGGAAGCAATAGCCTAGACAGCCGGTGGGAGAGAAACAGAGAGCTCAGGCGCATAGATATATATGAAGGAGGAGCAGCACACAGGGTAAAAACTGTAAGCAAAAGTAACTGAAAAAGTAGTCCCTTAATGTAAGCAGTAGAAGTATACAAGTCGCCCAATCAAATGATGAGAAATAAGCTACATTCAATGGGTAAGAACAAAACAAGGTGAGGAAGGGAAGTCGTCAAATAAGAAGCAAGCAAATGACATTGTCAAGAACGCCAACCAATGATAAACAAGGGGCTGACCCAAAGCCTAATCTAATTATTTGTAACGAACACAACAGGTCTTTGGACAACAGATAGCAGTGTATGCCAGACCTAAAAAAACACTCACAGAGGAGCTGCAGAAACCTTGGTTTTAGCAAGCCTCTTTCCTACCTATCACAGCAAAGATATTTTGACATCAACCCAAATGTTTCTGTGCAGTAGTTTTTAACTTAACTATCAGCAAGGGGCCGAAGGTGTGAAATGGAACGCGTGAGGTGGCTTGGAGTGCTGCTGACCCGAAGTGACCCCCTCCTAAATCTCCCAACACGGAGCCCCACGTCAGAATAAGAAGGGGAGGAATTCTATCCATCCCCTCCTGTAAAGATACGCCCCTGATCCTATAGCCGTCTACTTCAGCCCTCCGGCTGCTCAAACCTGGCGTTAAGGACCCTTTGCGGTAATTACTTGAGGTACATTTTCCCCACTTTGCAGATCACCCATTGTTAGGCACCAGAAGGAATGCGGAAAGGGAAACTTGGGTCAGGGAGGGTTAATGGAACGCAGAGTCTCGTGAAAAAAAGAGGAAAAAAAGGTGCAAAATGAAAGAGAGAGAGAGAGAAATGTTTTCTTGCGGGTCTTTAATGAACACCAGATGGGGAGGTAACTTTCATTGACTGGGCCAGCCAGCATCCATTCCTCTCAGCAAAATGATCGTAGACTTCTACATCACTCACACCCACAGCTTTCCCACCCAGAGTCTCCCACCCAGCAGCAGGCCCAGCTCATGTTTCTTCAGCGCTCACTGCACATGGCTTTTCCCAAAAGAACCCGTCAGCCTCGGGCAGGCCCCAGACCGTTGCATCTCTCACACCCACGGCATTAGCACCTAGAAACCCAAACCAAGGACCAGATCCAAACAGAGTTTCGACATCATTGTACTTTCCCGTCAGGGGTGTCACCCCAGGGTCAGAGTTTCACAGCACTCACAATGTAGTCTTCTCTGACCGAATATTGAGAAGCAGCTGACTCTGGGCAGGAAGATGGGTAGGTTACTTAAACGCTCACCGCTGATTTCAGCTGTGATACAGAAGTCACAATTTCTAACCTTAACAAGGCAGCACATACTATTGTAGGTATCCTGCCTTAGGTTTAGGACCATCCTAACGCTCCTTCAATTTAGAAAAAAAGGTGAAGACACAGGGGCATATTACCAACGATTAGCGATATTTATCGCTAACTAGGCTTAGCAACGAATTTTTTATCGCTCAGCATCGCCGGAAATTATCGCTGAGATAACTTGCTATTAGCAAAGTTTATCTCCAAAGCGATAATTTTTCCGGCGATAGCGTGAATATCGCTGAGAATACAGCGATATTCACGCAGTAGCGACAAAATGTTCTTAGCCATGTTATCCACCTCTCATTGGATAACATGGCTAAGAACTGGTCTGAGCAGGCATTAGTTTTTGGACATATTCGCGCTTAGCGTGAATATTTCCAACGCTACGCCTGCCTTGTTAATAGGCGATAGCGACGTTATCGACTGCTTTCAGTCGCTAACGGGTTGGGTACGCCCACTTTGCATGTCATTAGTGATAAACATCACTGACATGCAAAGCGGGCCCCAAACCGCTCGCTATCGCCTATAAGCTGTTGCTAATGGGGCGATAGAATTATCGCCGCTTAGCGGCCGAAAACGGCTGCTAAATCGGCGATAATTGTCTATCGACCCCCTTGGTAATATGCCCCACAGTTCCTTAAAGAACAGAACATCACAATGCACTAACAATCCATTAAACCTGCTATCTTATCATTTGTTGACAATGCGTGTCTTTGACCTTGTGCAGCGCACCTCTGCCTTTTGACTAGTGATAAAGTGGATTACTTAAAATGTTGACATTTTATTGCTTATAGAGTATGCAAATGTATGGTTCTTTAAACTCAGGGCAACTTAAGCAGCATCGTCCATCTTTCCCTGACACCATGACTTGAAGTAATGTTTATTCTGTGTTGTAATAAAGACTTGTCAATTTCACCAACTGAGAAAATGATTCCTTGTAGCTGTCGGAGCAGAATGTACCTTCTCAAGGACAGGGTCACTGTCCGAGATTGAATAACATACTATGTATCATTTCATGTACTGAGAAAAGATGCTGTGAACACTTTGTGTATTAGAATAGTGAGAACATCTTCAAAGGTATTTTAATGCAATCTGTTGCTGTTTTCTTAATCCCTCTTGGTTGTGAGCATGTGACCTATGTATTAATATAGGAAATGTGTGAGGCCTTTGCTTAACCCTGTTGGACCCGGCCTCATGGCGTGGTCCTACCCCACACGCGTGGCGGGCTCCGGACGACACCAGCCCTCCTCCGGACCTCGGGCGGCCCCTTCGGCCCGACCCCGCACGCCCCAACACCACCGATCCGGCTGCCATCCCGGATCCCCATCACCAGCCTGGCTCCTGCGTAGGCCTATCACGACCTAAGCACGAGGCCGTGCCCGACTCCATCTTGGGTCCCCCACGTCACGACCACGTGGCCTCGGCCCAGGCCCAGGCCCCAGCGAAGCCCCGACATCGAGGCACCAAGATCCTCCCAGGTGGTCGAGTGGCCACTCGACAGATCCCGGAGGGAGGGGAGTTTCGATGGCCCTCCAGCCGTCCCCGGACGCCTGGTATCGATCGCCCTCCGGCCTCCCTGGGCGCTGGCTCCACCCCCCTGCTGGGTGTCTGGACACCATCACCCCGGCCCCTCTGACCCCCAGGCGGGAGGGTCCGGACATCAAAGGACTTCCGTCCTATATCTGGGCCAGCCCCGGAGTAGGACGTCAGTTGTATCCTGGACTGGAAGCCCTACTGACGCTGTCACGGCCGACACCAGATGAACTCATCCTTCCTGTAACCCATCGTCCATCTGAGAGCCTGCTGGCGCTGCCGCGGCCTACCTTGCTGAACCATCTGAGAGCCTGCTGGCGCTGCCGCGGCCCACCTTGCTGAACTATCCGAGAGCCTGCTGGCGCTGCCGCGGCCTACCTTGCTGAACCATCCTGTAAGCCTGCTGGCACGGCCGCGGCTCGAACCTCTCGGAACCCCCCAGCTCGAGGATTGAGAGCTGTGCGCAGGGTATCCCTTCCTCCCCCCAGAAGCGAGACTGTCCCGCTACCTCGCCCCCCTTTTCGAGACTTTACGGATCCCTCGATCCGCCTGTATATACTGCCAAGAATCCACAACCCTTATTCCTTATAAAAGCTTGAGAACTTGACCTCCTGTGTGGTGTCCGTTTGTAGTGTTGTGATTACTCTGCTGTACGATCCTAGGAGAGGGCCCTCACCCAGGAGGCCTCTCGGTAACGCTCGGCTACGTCTCGACGGAGAGGTGGACCTAGGGGTGGTCAGTCAGACATCTTCTGCCTCCCCCGGGGTCGCCTTTCTAACATTGGTGGCAGCGGTGGGACCCGAGCCCACGTAGATCGTACAGAGAGTGATTCACTCGCTACCAAGAGAAACCCACTGCGACCATGAGCACAGAATTCCAGAAAGAGAAAATGGAAGACTACAGTCACAAGGAGCTAAAGCAATTCTGCAAAGACCTAGGCATCGCTACCTCTGGCTTAAGCACCAAAGAAGACTTTAAATCGGCCCTACAGGCCTGGGTGGACGCCGGCGAGGCGCCACCTCCGAGTGAAGATAACCCGGGCCCGAACGGACGCCCGGAGGCTGAGGTGAACCCAGCGGGAGGGAGACCCGCAACCCCAAACACGGGCCTCTCCCCCGAAGACGCCCGAGAACGAGAGAGGAACCGGCTCCACGAGTTGGATCTGGCTCGACTCCGACAAGAAGGAGAAATCCAACTGGCAGAAAGGAAGCTAGCCCTCGACGAAAAAAAACTCATGCTCGAGCACGAGCGCGTCCTCAAAGAAATAGAACTCAAAGCCAAGGCAAACGAGTCTGCCCTCGCCGGGAGTAAGACCTCACCCCCGCCGGTGGACACGAAGGTGCACATACCCAAGGATGTCGTCAAAGAGTACTATAAGAACGACGACATCCAACAGTGGTTCAAAGCCTACGAGGTCGCCATGGCCGCCCATCGAGTACCCCTCAAGGACTGGGGCGCCGGCCTGTGGGGGAAGTTTATCAACGAAGGGAGAGACGCCTTGCTGGAGCTCCCTGATACCGAGAGGACCTCGTACGAGCACATGAAGACCGCCCTCCTCACTCGCTACGGACTCACCCCCGAGATGTACCGGCAGCGATTCCGAGACTGCAAAAAAATCCCCGGTACCACGTGGGTGGAATACGTGACCTATTACAGTAGAGCCTTCGAGGGGTGGACTCGGGGCTGCCAGGTCACCACCTACCAGCAGTTGGTCGACCTCATTCTATGGGAACATCTGTCCAATAACTGTTTCATCGAACTTCGGCAGCACCTCCTCGACAGCAAATTGACGGAGCCACGAAAACTCGCTGTCGAGGCGGATCGATGGGCGAGCACCCGAGTGCCCCGGAGCACGATGGGAGACTACGGCCGGGGATCCCCGGGGAACCACCGACCACGAGGCGGCGGGATAGGCCAGAGCCGGGGTCGAGACATCCCCCAGGGGTCCTCCCCTACCTCCACGTCGCCCTCCCTGGGCCGGAGAGGGCCCCCCCCAGCCAGACCAGGGCCCCGCCCAAACGTTACGTGTCATAGGTGCCAGCGACAAGGTCATTATGCGAATGACCCCCTCTGCCCGATGAACCAGCGACCCGGCACCACCGGGCCCCCAGCCCGCCAGATCGCGGCGGCTGCCCTGGGTGCAGAAAGAAGTGAGGAAGAGGACGACGACCACGAACAGGCCGAGTGGGAGCCCGCCGCCATGACCTTGGCATGCCTGGGTACCCACAACCTGATCCCTCGAGGTCCGATCCCCGGCAACACCCAGAAATACCGCCAGTGGGTCACCATCAATGGTCGCCGGCCCGAAGCCCTCCGTGACACCGGAGCCAGCGTGACAGCGGTCCGCTGCCATCTGGTGACCCCAGAACAGATCCTTCCGAACGTCCTGTGCCCAGTCCGGTCCGCAGATAACTCAGAGACTTTGTGCCAGATGGCCCGCATCCCCTTCGAGTGGGGAGGAGTGTCGGGCATACTGAAAGTGACTGTCCGCGACGATGCCCCCGTGGACTGCCTCCTTGGGAACGACCTGGAAAGTTCCCCATGGGCTGGCGTCGAACGAAGAGAGCACCTGGGGATGCTAGGCCTTCCCGAGTGGGTCTGTGCGACCACCCGCTCCATGTCTGCCCGAGCCTCCACCCCCGCGGGGGGAGCTCCGACCGAGGAACCCGAGTGGCCCGCACCTCCACCACCCGTCGTCCCCGAGGACGCCGACCCCGAACACGGCCCCCAAGGGCCCGACCAAGAAGACCTCACCGAGCTCAACCACCTCCCAGAACTCGCTCAATGGCGCCAAGAAGGTGGCCCCACCCGCGAACAGTTCCGGCAGGAACAGAAAACCTGCCCCTCCCTCGAGGGGATTCGACAGCAAGCCGCTACTCAAGCCGCTGGAGACCCCGCGGGGTCCCACTGGGTCTATTGGGACAACGACCTCCTCTACAGTGAGCAGAAGATTGCTGAGCTAGGGGCCGGCCGGGTACTGGTCGTACCCCTCCGATTCAGAGACTTCCTCCTGAACTTAGCACATGATGTGCCCCTCGCCGGGCACCTGGGGCAGGACAAAACCTACAGCCGCCTGGTGACCCATTTCTACTGGCCAAGAATGCGCACCGATGTGCATAACCACTGCCGAACCTGCCCGACCTGTCAAGCCAGCGGGAAGAGCGGGGGGGAAAGTCAAAGCCCCGCTCCAGCCGTTCCCCGTGGTGACCACCCCCTTCGAGCGAGTAGGAATAGACATCGTAGGGCCCCTGGACCCTCGCACTTCGCAGGGACACCGCTTCATCCTAGTTCTGGTGGACCATGCCACCCGCTATCCTGAGGCCATCCCCCTCCGAACCATCACGGCCCCCGTGGTGGGCCGAGCCCTCATGAGCATCTTCTCCCGAGTCGGCTTCCCCCGAGAAGTCGTGAGTGATCGGGGCTCCAACTTTATCTCGAAGCATATGCGATCCCTATGGCAACAGTGCGGGGTCGCCTATAAGTTCACCACCCCGTATCATCCCCAAGGAAATGGACTAGTGGAACGATTTAACAGGACACTGAGGGAATGATCAAGGGCCTCGAAGAGCCCCTCCGGCGCAAATGGGATGTCCTGCTGCCCTGCCTCCTGTTCGCCTACCGAGAGGTACCCCAGAAATCTCTGGGGTTCAGCCCTTTTGAACTCTTGTACGGACACCCGGTTCGAGGCCCCCTCAGCCTGGTCAAGGAAGGCTGGGAGACAGCAGTTCGAGATGCCCCGCCGGATGTCTACCGGTACCTCCTGACCCTCCGCAATCAGACTCGGAAGTTCCGGGAACTTGCCGAGGCCAACCTGGAGGCCAGCCAGGAGGAGATGAAACGCTGGTATATCCAGAATGCCTCCTCCATCGAGTTCGAGCCGGGCCAGCAAGTCTGGGTCATGTCCCCGGTTGAACCGTGTGCCCTCCAGGACAAATGGACGGGGCCCTTCAAAGTGGTGGAGCGCAAGAGCCCCGTCACCTACCTGGTAGACATGGAGTCCCCCAGGAACCCCCTCCGGGTTCTACACGCTAACCGGCTCAAGCCGCACTTTGCCCGCACTGAACTGAGTCTGCTGCTGGCGACCGATGACGGAGCTGAAGACGACTCCGAGCCACTACCGGATCTCCTCAGCACCACCGAGAAAGACGGCTCCTTCGAAGGGGTCCGGCTCTCCTCTACCCTGACCCCCGAGCAGCAACAAGACTGCCGGAGGATGCTGGGGCAGTTTGCGGATCTGTTTTCCCTCACGCCGGGGGTCACCCGGTGGTGTGTCCACGATGTGGACACCGGAGACAGCCCACCTGTAAAACACCGAGCTTTTCGAGTGCCCGACCGGGTTCGGGCCTGCATCCAATCAGAAGTGGCCAAGATGTTGGCCCTGGGGGTAGTCGAACCCTCCAACAGTCCCTGGGCCAGTCCCGTTGTCCTGGTCCCTAAGGCCGCCTCCCCCGGAACAGCTCCAGAGCTCCGGTTCTGTGTTGACTACCGGGGACTGAATGCAGTCACCAGGACCGACGCCCATCCCATCCCCAGGGCGGATGAATTGATTGATCGCCTAGGGGCCGCCAAATACCTCAGCACCTTCGATCTCACGGCGGGGTATTGGCAGATCGGCCTTACGCCTGGTACACAAGAGCGATCGGCCTTCTCGACCCCTGATGGCCACTATCACTTCAAAGTGATGCCCTTCGGCATGAAAAATGCGCCGGCCACCTTCCAGAGACTAGTGAACCAGGTGCTGGCCGGACTAGAGGAATACAGCGCCGCTTATCTAGATGACATTGCGGTGTACAGCCTTCAGTGGGATGAGCATCTGACCCACCTCTGGGAGGTCCTGACGGCCCTCCGGCGGGCCGGACTAACCATCAAAGCCAGCAAATGCCAGATAGGCCAAGGGTCCGTCACCTATCTGGGACACCAAGTGGGGAGCGGCCAAGTAGCTCCCCTCCAACCAAAGATAGACGCCATCCGGGCCTGGGAGCCCCCGGTCACCCAAACCGCCATCCGAGCCTTCCTGGGGCTCACCGGATACTATCGGCGATTTATAAAAGACTACGGGAGCATTGTGGGGCCCCTCACAGAACTGACCTCCAAGAAATTACCCCAGAAGGTGCATTGGACCCCTGCGTGCCAAACAGCCTTTGAGACTTTAAAGACTGCCATGTGCACCGCCCCTGTGCTCCAGGCCCCCGACTACAGTAGAGAGTTTGTAGTCCAAACCGACGCCTCGGAGCACGGCATCGGGGCGGTCCTGTCCCAAGTTAACCCCGAAGGAATCGACCGGCCTGTGGCCTTCATCAGCCGACGCCTACTGGCAAGAAAACAGCGATGGAGCACCATCGAGAGGGAAGCCTTTGCCGTGGTGTGGGCACTCAAGAAGCTCCGGCCCTACCTCTTCGGCACCCACTTCCGAGTCCAGACCGACCACCAGCCCCTGCGGTGGTTAATGCAGATGCGGGGAGAGAACCCGAAACTGCTGCGCTGGTCCATTTCTCTGCAGGGGATGGACTTCACTGTGGAGCATCGTCCCGGCAACGACCACGCCAATGCTGACGGCCTGTCCAGATTCTTCCGCCTCGGCGAGGAGAATCCCCAAGAAGATGGGTGACTCTCCCCTGCCTTCAGCTGGGGGGGACGCGTGTTGGACCCGGCCTCATGGCGTGGTCCTACCCCTCCCGCGTGGCGGGCCCCGGACGACACCAGCCCTCCTCCGGACCTCGGGCGGCCCCTTCGGCCCGACCCCGCACGCCCCAACACCACCGATCCGGCTGCCATCCCGGATCCCCATCACCAGCCTGGCTCCTGCGTAGGCCTATCACGACCTAAGCACGAGGCCATGCCCGACTCCATCTTGGGTCCCCCACGTCACGACCACGTGGCCTCGGCCCAGGCCCAGGCCCCAGCGAAGCCCCGACATCGAGGCACCAAGATCCTCCCAGGTGGTCGAGTGGCCTCTCGACAGATCCCGGAGGGAGGGGAGTTTCAATGGCCCTCCAGCCGTCCCCGGACGCCTGGTATCGATCGCCCTCCGGCCTCCCTGGGCGCTGGCTCCACCCCCCTGCTGGGTGTCTGGACACTATCACCCCGGCCCCTCTGACCCCCAGGCGGGAGGGTCCGGACATCAAAGGACCTCCGTCCTATATCTGGGCCAGCCCCGGAGTAGGACGTCAGTTGTATCCTGGACTGGAAGCCCTACTGACGCTGTCACGGCCGACACCAGACGAACTCATCCTTCCTGTAACCCGTCGTCCATCTGAGAGCCTGCTGGCGCTGCCGCGGCCTACCTTGCTGAACCATCTGAGAGCCTGCTGGCGCTGCCGCGGCCCACCTTGCTGAACTATCGGAGAGCCTGCTGGCGCTGCCGCGGCCTACCTTGCTGAACCATCTGAGAGCCTGCTGGCGCTGCCGCGGCCCACCTTGCTGAACCATCCGAGAGCCTGCTGGCGCTGCCGCGGCCTACCTTGCTGAACCATCTGAGAGCCTGCTGTTAGCTCTGCCGCGGCCCACCTTGCTGAACCATCTGAGAGCCTGCTGGCGCTGCCGCGGCCTACCTTGCTGAACCATCTGAGAGCCTGCTGGCGCTGCCGCGGCCTACCTTGCTGAACCATCTGAGAGCCTGCTGGCGCTGCCGCGGCCTACCTTGCTGAACCATCCTGTAAGCCTGCTGGCACGGCCGCGGCTCGAACCTCTCGGAACCCCCCAGCTCGAGGATTGAGAGCTGTGCGCAGGGTATCCCTTCCTCCCCCCAGAAGCGAGACTGTCCCGCTACCTCGCCCCCCTTTTCGATACTTTACGGATCCCTCAATCCGCCTGTATATACTGCTAAGAATCCGCAACCCTTATTCCTTATAAAAGCTTGAGAACTTGACCTCCTGTGTGGTGTCCGTTTGTAGTGTTGTGATTACTCTGCTGTACGATCCTAGGAGAGGGCCCTCACCCAGGAGGCCTCTCGGTAACGCTCGGCTACGTCTCGACGGAGAGGTGGACCTAGGGGTGGTCAGTCAGACATCTTCTGCCTCCCCCGGGGTCGCCTTTCTAACAAACCCCCTTTAAAAAGGCGTGCTTTCTCCATGCTAGGAGGAGACCCATACCCCATTCCTAGAAGCCAAATCTATGCTAGATTTTCAGTATAGCTTTACTGAACTCTGGCTGTATTTTTTTAGATTCATATGCTTATTGACTTTAAATGCCCAGCCTGAGCATTTCTGTCTTTTAACCAATTGAGTACATCTTAAAACAGATTACTGTGTCTGCCCTTCTTTATCAGAAATGCTATATTCTTGCCTTCTGAATGTTCCCTGCCTAGATCAATAGGAGAGACAGGTCCAGCGGGGAGTAACACGTTCTGGCAGGGACTCCACCACTCCCGATCCGCCATCAGCCCGCATAGGAGGAAATATAATGTATTTGCTCGCACACTGACACTTGGTCTGTGCTGCAGAAATACCATATATAAAAACACACAATGGCATCCCAACAGTTAATAGAAAGTAAGAAGTCTCAAGTGAAAGCAAAAAAAGTTAGCTAATGCCCGTTTGTGTCAGGGGTTGGAACAATTCCCTCCCAATCTAAACATACACGCAGAAATCGTCTCTGGCAGGGGAGAATAATCTATAGGTAATGAGTCCCATGACTTATCTGTGAGGCATCATTTCTCATCTGTGCACCCTTTGTCTTGCCTTTGCCACACCACCCATTGCTTAATTGTAGATATTATGGCTCAGCTAGTGTGTGTGTGCGTGTGTGTGTGGGGAGGGGGTGGCAATGCACAGTCAGTTCAGTGCCTGAGAATTGTCAGTGAACAAGAGGTGACCTTTGACCAGAAGCAGCTCAGCATTTCTTGTTGCTTTGCCATGGCTGTCCTCTTGCCCCCATGCCTTTCTGCCATGCCTGAGGCTAACATGGGACCTGGTGGCTGGGACGAGCACAACAGTCTGATGCTCTCTAGGGATAAGGCCAGTGGAGAGTGTGACAGTGATGGGCCGTGGAGCCTGGTATGGATATGCTGCTGCACAGCGGGCCATCGGGCCCACACAGGTGAAGCACAGAGTATGGAAGATAGCTAACTGCTTTTCACCATAGTCGACCTGTTACTGACACATGACCTTACGGAAGGGGCCACCATCAAGAGGGTACTCAGCAACGTGCCACTGGTCTGATCAGACTTAGCATCTATGTGATGACAGGTGACTTTATTGTGGTGTACTGTGTCCACCCAGTACATATCGTCAACAGGAATATATTTGATACGTATGGCTCTCACAGAGAACCTCTATCATTTACTTCAGTTTCTAAATCTGATACCTTACTGCTGTGATGTAGTAACAGTTGATAACAAAACTCATTACCCACAGTGTTGCAATGTCATGAAGGCCTTCTAGGCCAGGCGCGGGGCTCTCAGAGAGCCTATCAGTGCAGTGCTGCTTGTCTGCTTTGAATGAAAGCAGAAAGCACAGCTGCAGAAGTGGGAACGAAGGCAGGGAAGGTGGTTGGGATTGATCGAGGATGGCAGGTAAGGTATTTTTTTATTTTATTTTTACCTTTGGGACAGGGATACATACCAGAGACCTTGGTATCTGTGGTTCCCTATTACTCCTCTGCCACTGAGTAGCAGTTATTAACAGAGGCAGATGATTTTTGGGGCCATACATAACATAAAATTATAGATGGATAAAAAGTGACTCACAGGGAGGTTTTTCACCACACTCTCGTTGTCTATTTGATGTCACTCATCTATAATTCTATATATAATATATGGGATTATGAAATACCCTTATAATAACGTCTCTATTTGAAAGTGATGCATCTAGTTGCCTATTATAAAGAAATGATGATGCTAATCAACTTTAATAACTTCTTACAGTTGAGTTCTGATGTCACAATGCCAAAGCCTGCAGCCAAGTGAAAGACAGGCCAGGTCACAGAACAGAATTAAACCAGCTGTTTAAAGAATACAAACAAAATTTTGCTTTTCTTTCTTCTGTTCTGTTTTTCCAGCTTTACACTGACAAGCAGAAAGTAGATATTTATGGCGACATGTTTTTTTTGCCCACTTAAGGTAATTGTAGAAAAGGAAGAATCTTTCTGCATGCTTCTACACATTGATTCTAATGTCTTTTTGCACCAATATAAAACATCTTTTTTGATATGTTTAATTTTCAACTATAGTTTCTATTTGTATTCTTTATATTTGCAAACATGTTGTCCTTTTTAAACGAAAGAGCTACACATCAAGGATTTAAGTGGCTTGTGGAATGGTGATGGTGTGACTATGTATTATAAGGCTTAAATTACCCCCATCTATACATGATAAGGATACCTCAAGTCACCTCGGAGTTCCATGAGCTTTTATAGAAACTTCATTTCACCTCATACCTCTATATGGTCATGGAACTCCTCTGTGACTTGCACTACCCCTATAATCTACGGCAGGGTGGTACTGTATCCCATATATTAGCAACATAATGGCTTATAAACCATTACAGTGAGGCCCTAACACTGGAGTTGTACATTGTGATGATACGCTACATACTCATATTGCAATTGCAATTGCACTTGTAAAACTGTACATTACATGACCAGTCCCAAGTAATCCAGTTGAATTGGGGCCATCAATACTAGGGCTCACTAACATGCTTCATGTCAGCTGTGAGTATCCCTCTCCAAGTAGTCAGAGTTCTCTGGAGTAGTCCTGATGATGAGTGTCAAACTCAAAGAAGTAAAGGTGAAATATACTGAAGAGGAGAATATAAGGTGTGGATACTGAGTAAAGGTATGATTTCAAAGATGAGGAGATCTTGGTAAAGCTGCAGTGCCACGAGCCAGACTGCATTGTTGCTTATAGGGCGAATGACTGGTAATTCCCCTCACATATACATTGTCTGCTTGATTCCTTTTCAGAGCCTATGGATTTTCAGACAATTTGCATGCAGTAAAATACTTCCCACCTCTTTCAGATTATCAGTGTCTACTGATTTAGCATATTTTGCATTTTTTGTGTGAAAACATATTGTTTATTGTTTTACATCTCGACAATCAAGTAATCTTCTATGCAATCAACAAATACCTACTGATTCCTTTACACATTTACCAGCTGACCTAATTACAATATCAATTAACTTGCTGGTTAGCGATCCCTCACAACATTCACTTTACAGTGAGTTAATCATTCTGTTCATCTTCGCAGTATACCTCTTGCTCAGCATCAAACTCACTAATCCTGCTCATAAACTATTCCTAACCTACTGAAAATGCGAACTCCCCCTAACCCCCCCCTTCATAGCGTTGTGTATCATGTATCTGCAAAAGTATATCGCATAGGACTTGTGTTGCCTGAAAGCCAGGATTCCCCTACTGGGTGTTTCAGTGGCCTCAGTGTGCCTGATCACTCATTCCCGGTTTTCACTGTTGGTCGGTCAGCGATTGAACCAGCTCCTCCCAAGCTCTCGCTGCGCCCAGCTCCTTCTCATTATTCATACGTCTCGCCTGTTGAAAGCGAATAGCACCCTCAATACTAGCCCATTTAACCAGCTCAGCCCTCCACCTCTTACTGCTGGGACCCTCCTTTGACTTACAGTGCATTGCTATTTACCTCTTTGCCAGCACCAGCCCCATATCTACAAACTTGCTTGTCACCTTCATCTTGGAGGTATGGGGGAACCAATGTAATATGCATGTGGCCATGTCAAAATCTAATTGGCGCTCTGTAACTGAATTCAATAGCTCTCCCACTTCACCCCAGTAGCTCCTCAAGTTCAGGCACTCCCATAGCATGTGCTCTAATTCCACTCCTACCCTAGTGCATCTAGGACATACCCCATTATCAACGTTAAAGTATTGAAGTGCTTGGGTCCAGGGCCTTGCTGGGGTAGTACGGTGGGTTTCCAGTTTGGCAAAGGGTGAACCAAGCACCTTAAGACATTTGATCCAAAAAGAACTTCTTGGAACCCTAAAAGAACACTCCTCAATTGTAAGGAATTTTAGACTGGCAGTTGTTCTCTTGAAATTAGATGAATCGACTCTTTTTTCTTTATCTGCTTACCAGTTAAAATTGACTCTAAAATCGGCCTCATGGAACCTAAGCTTTGAAATGGATAAGGAGGCCCTCACTGTAAAAAGAGGTCCCCTACCAGTTATTAATTCCTATCAAATTAAGATTGTTCAACCTTATGTTTCCTGGAATCTCCCCCATGGAGTACGTCGTTTTTTGTTTCTCCTTAGGCAGGATTTACTTCCTTTAAATAATCTATTGTCAAAATGGTATGGCTCATCAGTAATATGCAATTTTCGTAACAGCTTTAAACAGGATGCTAAACATGTGTTATTTGTATGTCCGGCTTTAAAACAACACCGCCTTAAATGGTTGAGACCTACTTGCTTAAGACTAAATATCTCCTCTGCCTCTGCTTTCTTAGATGCTATCTGTAATCCGCCAAATGAGAGGTTTTGTTGTACAATTTTTAACTTTTTTAAAAGTTTCTTGGACATATATTAGATTTGTTTTTTGTACTATTTTCTTTTCCTTTTTTTCGCTCCTTTTTCTTTTTCCTTTTCGATATAATTGTTGTAAATCGTATAAATATCATTGTTTGGTGATTTTATGTGGACCTCTGTCATGAGTTCCAAAACATAAATAAAAATAAACTAGTTGGCAAGTCTTACTGCTGGGACCCTCCTTTGACTTCCAGTGCATTGTTATTTACCTCTTTGCCAGCACCCGCCCCATATCTACAAACTTGCTTGTCACCTTCATCTTGGAGGTATGGGGGAACCAATGTAATATGCATGTGGCCATGTCAAAATCTAATTGGCGCTCTGTAACTGAATTCAATAGCTCTCCCACTTCACCCCAGTAGCTCCTCAAGTTCAGGCACTCCCATAGCATGTGCTCTAATTCCACTCCTACCCTAGTGCATCTAGGACATACCCCATTATCAACGTTAAAGTATTTCATGATCTTACCAGGGGTCAAATATGCTCTGTGTATTATAAATAAATGTACTGGTTAGAATTGTGCATTCCTGGTGCTTTTCCATTCCCTGTGCAGAATATGCCACCATACAGTTTCCGGTATGGGCTTTGCAATGCCCACCTCCCATTTTAGTCGTAGTGTATCAAGTGGCACTTATCCCTCGTTCAGCATTCTCGAATATAGGCATGGAACTGCTTAAAACGTTCCTGCTGCCATCACCACATATTGACATACCATTGTTGTTTTAGGTTCTATCAATCCCCCCTTTCAATGTTTCTGAATGGCACGCACCAGAGCGGCGTGCACCAGGAATCCTCCCCTAGGGAGATCGTATCTCTCTTGTAATACTTGATAAGGCAGTAGTTCTCCCTCCTCATACAAGTCCCCGAGTACTTGGATCCCTGCTTGCTCCCACTCCAATAGTGACGACCAGTCTTCATCATGGGGTAAAGCTGTTACCATCCCCAGTGAAATTTCAGGCGCATATGGGTGCAGCACCACTGACCTTCTCTGACTCCAATTCCAGCACAACCTCAGTGTTTTCTCTTCCAAGGTTAGATCTCTAAGGTCCAATCGTTGCTGCAATATGATAAAAGATAGGACATGCCTCGGTATCCCCCATCTCTTAAGGACTCAGGGCCCCGAAATTCTATTGCAACCGCCTGTGTAAGAACCTGTAGTTGTGCTGCTATATAGTAAAGTTCCAGGTCAGGAACCGCCAATCCGCCCTCTGCTTTCGGCCTCAGCAGTTTTTTTTGTGCCACCCAGCGCCTCCCAGACCCCCAGAGGAACCGCACGACCATGCACTTCAATTGGGCAAACACTGAGCACGGTATCCATATGGGTAATGTTCTGAAAAAGTACAGTAGCCTAGGAAGTGCCACCATCTTCAGCAAGGCTACCCTCCCCATCACTGATAACGGAAGGGTATTCCAAAATGCCATGCTCCCCTTCAGGGCTCGCACACATCTCCCTATGTTGCCTTCTAGGATAGCATTGGCCTCATGATAGATATGTACACCAAGGTATGCTAAACAAGACGGCTCCCACCGCATGGTCTGAGGCATCGTAGGTGCCGTCCTCCCTGGTTTCACTGGGAATAAACATGTTTTAGACCAATTAACCTTTAGCCCTGAGCCCTCGCCAAAGTCTGAGAGCAATCGTTCCGCCCCCGCCAGTGCACCCTCCGCATCCGCCAGAAACATCAACAAATCATCGGCATATAGCGAAATGTATTGCTGTTCCCCCCTGAACTCTAAGGCCTCGTACCACTGTCCCAATCGATCCGCTGCCAGAGGTTCTATTGCCAGAGCAAATAATAGTGGAGAGAGTGGACAAACCTGCCTCATCCCACGGGATACTTTATGGCAGGGGGAGATCATCTGCCCTACCTTTACTCTATCCACTGCCGAAGTATACAACACTGTCGTCCATCCCACAAATGCATCACCCAGCCCAAAGCACCCCATCGTTTTATACAGGTACGGCCATTCTAGGCTATCAAAGGCCTTTTCTAAATCCAACCATCTATCTTGGCCATGGGTGAGCCAACAAGGGCCTCTCGCAAAACCCTCATCAATCTCTTTATATTTGTGGTTGTACTCCTGGTTGGGATAAACCCAGCCTGATCATCATGTACCAAACTAGTCATATGCTGCAGCAGGCGCAACGCCAGGATCCGGCTTAAGATCTTATAATCCGTGGACAACATTGACAATGGACGGTAAGCTGCCGTATCTGTACTCTCTCGTCCTGGCTTTAGTAAGGGGATAATGAGTGCTTCTCGCATAGTCATCGGGAGCCGGCCCAATTCTTGCGCTTCGCTATAGACCTCTAGCAGCTTTGGTGCCAACAAATCTATATACTTCAGATAAAATTCTACCGGCAATCCGTCTACTCCCGGGGTCTTATTTCGCGCCATTTGTTTAATTGCTCTCCTGATTTCTTCGAGTGTTATGTCACAGCCTTACTGTTTCGCCTGCTCCTCTTCCAGCTGCGGAAGTGTCACGCTCTCTAAGAAGGACTCAATATCTGCCTCACCTGCCGCAGATGTACTCTCATATAACTTCTCATAATACTCCCGAAACCTAGTCATGATCGCACTCTGGGTGCATACCGTACTACCATCGCCTGCCCCTAGCGCCATGATCGGGGAGCCCCGCGATACGGGATTAGTCAGCCATGCTAACAGCGTTCCTGCTTTGTCTCCTTCCGCGTGAGCCCTCTCAACATACTTCTTGTAATCGAAGCATCTCAATCTCTCTATCTCCATGGCTACCGCTTCCTTAGCCTCTACAACTTCATCCTGTATTTCCGGACGTTCAGGCCTTGTTTGTTCCGCCGATCTTAACCTTTGTTCTGCTCTTTCAACGTCCCGCAACAGGACTTTCCATACTCCAGTATACTTGCTAATGCGTAGCCCTCGTACCACCACCTTAAAGGCGTCCCATTCCACTGCCCCAGTAGAAGCCGTCCCTGCATTCTCATTAAAATAATGCATTATCCCCTCTCCTACTTCTCTTTGGAACACTGGATCGTCCAGCGTCTCAGGGCGCAACCTCCAAGTAGGGATTTCAGCCTTTTCCCTTGTCCAATGCATGGTAACCAACAACGGGTTGTGGTCGGACAGAGTCCTAGTGAGGTTCTCAGAGTGGGTTATTGTAGGCACTACCAACTTGGAACATAATATTGCGCCCAGCCGAACATGGAGCTCGTGCAGTGCCGAGAAATAGGAATAATCACGGTCTTGCGGATGATGTGTCCTCCACACATCTACCAAATTCAATCTGGTTTGCCAATCTAGTCTATATTTAGATAGTCTGTGAACCGGGGAATCTGGCAAGGGGGGGTGTGACCTGTCCATGGAGGCATCCGCTACCGAATTAAAGTCCCCTCCCAACAGTATCGGGCCTGCAAAGTAATGTGCTAAGGCGCCAGACATCCGGTCCAGGAATCGCGCCTGTTCTACATTTGGTGCATAGATACTACATAATGCTACCTCCCTGTCATATAAGCGCCCTTCAACAGCAACAAATCGTCCCTCAGAGTCTATTGTCTGCTTAGTTACTTGAAATGGGACCCCTGCCCTGATCCAAATCAATGCCCCCCTCGCAAATGCCGAATAAGAGGTACTAAAAACCTTCCCCCTCCATCTACGCTGCAGTGCTAGGCCCTCTGATTTAGTGATGTGCGTTTCTTGGAGCAGTGCTATATGTACGCCTCTCCTGACCAAATACGCATGAACTTTATTGCGCCTTGTCATCGTGTGTAGCCCCCGTAAATTCCAAGTGATACAACACAAATCAGGTATTGCACCCATCATCACAGTTCAACCACTTCTCCCCTCCTTGTACAAAACTGAACACACCGGTGAACCCCATACCCCAACCATTCACTGAACCCCCCTCACCCCCACCCCACCAAGAACAGGTCCTAGAACAAAACTGCTAGTCCCCATTCAAACCTTTCCAACACATATCACACACCTAAGCCCACCAGTAGTCACTGCAGGCATGCCATAAGGGCAATGGGGGGCCTAGCGCCAACAGGTGACCGCCCGCATTCATACAATAACCCCGTCGCAATCCCCCAAGAAGACACAGCTCACTTCTCTCACCCGTGCACCCTTCCATAGTTCAACGAGTTACTATACACTGAGTTACTTTCCCACCCCGGTGTGGCCTCCCCTCCCCAAAAAAAACCCTCACAAGCCACCCCGCGCCACCAGCTCTCAACTGCAGTATAGCACATGGTCAAGTTTCATCCTTCCCGCCAACATTTCCACCACAGTCTTCTGTAGTGCAGCCCATCACTCATCCATGAGTCCATCTGCTGTGGCCGGAGTGACCTGCATTATCCAAACACTCCCCGCGTCCGAGGTCTCAGTGTCCGACTGTGCCTTTTCTTTCTCCGAGTCCGTGTTCCCCGGCGACTGTAGTACCTGGCTACCTGACAACGCCGTCACCGCTTCCAACACTTCCTGTCTTTCCAGCTTAGTGTGGGACTGCGATGGTTTCCGCATGCCCTGCCACCTGCGCCAAAGGCGCTGCGACTGGCGCTGGGAAGCTACTCAGAGAGCTCCCGAAGGCGACAGTCCTTTTGGTCTGTTCCAACCCTAAAGGTTTCCAACCACGCCCATGCGTCCTCTGGCGTATTATGGAAATGAGTGCCACCATCCAGCATTATTTTCAATTTCGCTGGGAATAACAATATTTTCAATTTCGCTAGGAATAACAACAAGTATTGAATGCCTTCCGATCTCAACTCTCTTTTAACTGCCCGGAACGACGCACGGCGGCGCTGGATCTCCAGTGTATAATCCGGGAAAATAATCACTTTGCCATTCCCGACTTGATACGGCCTATCTGTTCGCGCTTTCTGGAGCAAGAGGTCCCTGTCCCTATAATGTAGGAGCCGAGCCACCACCGGGCGGGGGGGTGGGGGGGGGGGGAGTCCCGGCCGTGCGGCTTAGCAGGCACTCAGTGCGCATGCTCCAATGTTTAGAAGGGCGACAAACCCTCCGCAGCCACTACCGTCCTCAACCAGTTCTCCAGGTATCGCACCATGTCTGACCCCTCCACTTTTTCAGGTAGGCCCACCACGCGAATGTTATTTCGCCTATTCCGGCTTTCTGCATCTTCCGCACGTTTCTCCAACGCTTGTATGCGGTCCAATACATCCGTCATTTTGTTCTCCAATACAGTTTGGGCCGGCGTTATTTCCTGCAGTGTTACTTCCACCTGTTTTACTATATCCACAAGCTTAGAGTGATCCGCCCTCAGCAGTCCCAGCCCTGTCGCTACTGCAATGTCTTGTTGCAGGGCTGTGCGTGAGTCAGCAATTGCCGCCAGTATGCGGTCAAACTGTTTTTGCAACTTAGGATCCTGGGCCGTCTCCTCTGTATCCAATTCAGCCTGGGATTGCATTTCACTGTCCGGCGGTTGGGTCATTCCCCTCTGCTTCCCTTTCGGTTCCCCCATGGTCTGGGCCTCCCGATTCCGGCCAGGCGTGAGTGGGCTCTATACAGTGCCCCAAACTCCCAGAGTATTACCAGTGTCCAATTCCTCCCCAAATGAGCTCAGGTGTCGTGCTTGTCAGGACGGGCCCCCTCTCATTAGCACCGATGCGCCAGTGTGCAGTTCAGCAGCCCCCCTTTACAGCCCAGATACAGGTGTCCCTGACCAGATCCAGTCTTCTCCAGTTCCCAGTCAACCGTATCTTGCCCTCGGCCCTATGAGTCACAGCGTCAGTAGAGAAGCCACGTATCAGACCGCCTTGGGAAACTAATGCGTCGCCGATCCACAGCTTGTGGGACCTCTCAGTGCGTGCCCCTCCTATAGTTCCAGGCCAAGTCCTCACCTCCTATTCCTGGGTATCACCACAGGGCAACTACTAGCAGCGTGTTTCACTCATCCCGGGCAGCACGGGAACATGCTCGGCCATACTCGCACCCTGTTCTGCTGTCCCACAGGCCCGAGCACTCGTCACTTGCCCTACTCCGTATCGTACTGCGCCCCTCTGCCTGTTAATTCCAAGCACTCGGAGCTGCCTCTCCTAGCTGCTCGCCTCTCAAAGGTAGTAGACTTGCGGGTCATCGGGCGGGCCCAAGCAGTCCTACACACGGGCCTCAGCTCTCCGCACGCTCACTCCTTTGTCCGCGGGGTGGCTTGCAGGCCGCAGCTGCCCCCCCGGCCCCGCGACCGCCTCCGCAGCCAAGGGCCGCAGATCAGGCCGCACCCCACTCGCCAAGGCAGGTTGTAAGGAACCGCTGCTCCACCGCTCGCCGCGCTACGATTCCTCTCCACCGCACCGCCTCCTATCCTCGGGGTTTAGTTACAGGGGATCCGAGCCACAGGGGGCTGACGCACTGTGTCCGCTCTTTCACTTTCCGCAGTCCGTCCCCATGCAGAGCTTCCACATCGTAGGGCACCACAGCTCACACCCCACTCATGCACAGCCACACTACGCCGGTCAACAGGTCCCTCGGCTCGGCACCAGTCCAGCCCCAGCTGCCCTCTGCACCCACAGCGGGTGACTCCGTGCCGCATCAGTCGTAGGCTCGTATGTTCTGTGCCAGCGCCTCCACCATTTTGAGGTTCACCACCACTGGCAGTCCCGGGCCAGTAAACTGCTCAAAACACTCGCACCACGCTTTGTTTTTCATTGGGCAGGCACCGGGGCAGGTCCGCTCCCCTTCTACTGCGCTCGGTGCCACCGGGTGATCCGAAGGGCTGCTTTAAATCAGGATTTTGTGGGGATCACTGCGGATCCCGGCACTCACGCAGCCAGCTCCATCGGCCTCCAAGCCACGCCCACATTCTTTTTGTTTATGTTTGCCAGATATCTTGGTTTCCTGAAGTGTGAAGAGGCAGCAGAACATTTAAATTGGTGAATTAAAAGTGAAAATATTCCTACCTGCACAAAATAGTACCTACAGAAATCAAACAAATGGCCTGAGAAAAGGAAGCGCACCAAAGGTTTTGGACAGTGTCTATGACAGCAGTGGCTGGCACAATTGGTGGAGCTTTGGGCATTCATGCCCTATGTTTTTCCACCAATTAAGTACTGCCCAGGACCTTATGAAAAGGGGTCCAAATTAAGAAATTACTTTTTTACCATACCAGTGGTAAAAAGTGCTATACTAATACCATTATAAAATACAGTCAGTTTCACACTTGTGCCCCGTGACTGCAACTTGTATAAAACACAAAAAAAAGCACGTGTAACAATCAGCCAGGGTTTCAAATTCGATGGTAATAGACAGTTCTCTGTCCAGAACACATACTTTCTTTTTTACAAAAAAATAGAAATTTGTGCTTTTCTTCTCCAAATAGAGTTGGCGTTACGATAGAGAGATCACTCTGGTATAGTGTCCAGGGTTTACACCCCTGGAACCAAATCATCTGTGGTGCCCAGCCCAACTACGAAAAAATCCCTGACCTTTATCTAGACTAATGAGAAAGGAGAGAGATGTAATGGTGCACTGACCATTGGTGAGGTTGACATGTAACAATACTCTCCACCCTTCTGAGACTTGTCCTCATGTCAAGAGGCACACATTAGCAGCCTATGGGCAATTGTCCCTTTTTTGGTGAAAAGCTTAGTGTGGTCACTCTTCTCTTAGTTGCTTGGCATCCATCTTGAGTCCTTGATCTGCGCACTGAGTGTACCCTAGCAGCTGTTTAGTCCACTTTAGCATTGCCTGCTACGCCAAACCTATTCACCAGTCCTACAACGGCCCTTCCACTTCCTGCTTCTTTTGAAATGCTTGTTGTACCTTCATGTTGAGTGCACGCGGTTCGTTACCTGTTACCAGTGGGACTGTTCCACCGTTTGTGTCAGCCTTTGTGCTCTCATTTGTCTGTTCCAGAGGAATGTATGACATTACAATGCATACATTTACAATGCATGCCTTTATGACGCAGTTTTTACATTGCAACATCCTATACAACCCATACATTTACATCGCATACCACTACAACGGATTTTTTAAACTACGTTTACAACGCACTCCATTACATCTCATCTGCTCATCTGCTCGCAGATCGGGTCACTCCCCACGCCGCTCGGCTCCTCCTGCCGCTACCGTGGTGAGTCTGCCTCTGGCGTGCCCCCTGTACTGCTGCCTGCTCTGTGTTGATTGATTGTTCTTTATTGTTTCACTCGGTGAGTGTCTGTTTTGCTCCTTTTGCCCTCTATTGTGCTTATTTTACAGGTCTTGTCTTGCGCTCCTTAGCACTCCTGCTTATCTGTGCCCTTCGCTCCTTGCCTCCCTCGCTCCCCGCTTTCCGCCGCTGCCCCCCTGCGGTCCGCCCACTTTTCTTCTGTTTCCCGCCGCTGCCTCCCTGTGGCCTCGCCCCCTTTTCCTCTGGTAGCCACCCGTTGGCCGCCTCGCTCCCGCCTCCCAGCTGCTCCTCCCTCCCACTTAGCCTTTTATGGAGGACGCCGCGCGGAAGCGCAGCGGACGCGTGCAGTGAGCGTGCCGCTGGCGCGCCAAAGGCAAGCCTGTCTGCGCCCGTCCGCGCCTGGACCGTGCCCAGCGCCAGGACCCCCGACCCCGCGCCCCTCGCAACGCCAGACTCCGGTACGACACCAACACCCTCAATACCGGCCCGACCACCACTGCTTCCAGGCTGCCCCGAAAGGCACCCACGGACCCTTCTCTTGCTGCACCTGCAGCTTCTCCTGCGACAGAACCACCAAGCCCCCAAGCACCTTATCCAACCACCTCTGCTGCATATTACTCAACACCCGCTCCGCACGCAAACACGCCGTCGAGGTCTGGGACCTACTCGACACAACAGCCCCGGACGTAGCCATCCTGACCGAGACCTGGTGGAACGACTCCTCGGCACCCGACATCGCCATAGCCATCCCAGACGGATACAAGTTATCCCGCAGGCACCGCACCCACGGACACGGAGGAGGAATAGCCATCGTCCACAAATCCACACTTCAGGTCCACACCCTTGCAGACGACCATCTCAACTCCACCGATCACCTCCACTTCCGGATCCACACCTACCCTAACACCACCCTCAGAGGAACACTCGTCTACAGACCCCCTGGACCCCGAGCCCAGTTCAGCGACTCCATCGCCGACCTCACCAGCACCCACGCACTCGCCTCCACAGACTACATCCTCCTCGGGGACCTGAACTACCACCTCGAGAACAACAACGACTCCAACTCCGCCACCCTGATCGCCAACCTCGCCAACCTCGGACTCCGACAACTCGTCACCGTACCCACCCATGCCGCCGGCCACACGCTCGACCCCATCTTCTCTACAAGCACCCACATCACCTTCAACCACATCACCGAACTTCACTGGACCGAACACCGATGCATCCACTTCACTTTCAAGAAGCCAACCACGCACCACCGCACCCAACAGCTGCCCCGCCGCTGCTGGGGCAAAGTCACAGAGGACCAGCTGACCTCCACCCTCGCCCTGAACCCTCCTGGTGACCCCACCGACCCAGAAACCGCCGCCGGAAACTCAGAAAATGGATCGAAGACTGCGCCAACACTCTTGCCCTGCTAAAGAAACCACCCATCAACCTTCCCAGCAAAAAGGCCGCCTGGTTCACTGAGGAACTCCGGACCTCCAAACACACATGTCGGTAGCTGGAAAAGATCTGGCTCCATGAGCACACGCCGGACAACCACACTGCCCTCAAGGACGCCACCCGCAGACATCACCAGCTCATCAGATTAACCAAAAAATCCTCCTTCACATACCGCCTGGACAATAACGCACACGACTGCAAGGAACTCTTCAGCATCGTAAAGGAACTCTCGAACCCCAGCGCCAACACCGACATCCCACCCTCGCAAGAACTATGCGACTCACTGGACACTTTCTTTCACCGCAAGATCATCGACATCCACGACAACTTCAAAGTTCCGACCACCCCAACCTCGACAGACCCCACTCTGAACAACACCAACCTTCTGACCTCATGGGCCCACGTAAGAAACACCGAAACACGCAAGATCATGAACGCCATCCACTCGGGATCACCAGCAGACCCCTGCCCACACCACGTGTTCAACAAAGCAGCCGCTACCATCGCACCCCAACTACGGAAAGTCATCAACATCTCCTTCGACTCAGCAACATTCCCGGAGAGCTGGAAGCACGCCAAAATCAACGCCCTCCTCAAGAAGCCCAAGGCGGACCCCAGAGACCTCAAGAACTTCCGGCCCATCTCCCTGCTCCCCTTCCCGGCAAAGGTCATCGAGAAGATCGCCAACATACAGCTGACCCGGCACCTTGAAGACAACAAGATCCTAGACCCATCGCAATCAGGATTCAGACGGAACCACAGCACAGAAACAGCCCTCATCGCCGCCACAGACAACATCCGACGCCAACTAGACAACTGGGAAACCTCTGCCCTTATCTTCCTGGACCTGTCTGCCGCCTTCGACACGGTTTGCCACCGCACGCTAAGATCACGCCTCCATGAAGCCGGAATCCGGGAGAAAGCCCTGGACTGGACATCCTCCTTCCTCACGGGCAGAACCCAGAGAGTCCGCCTCCCACCCTACAGAGCAGAAGCAACCGACCTCATCTGCGGCGTTCCCCAGGGCTCATCACTCAGCCCGACGCTGTTCAACATCTACATGGCCCCCCTCGCACAAGTGGCCCGCCACCACGACCTGAACATCATCTCCTAAGCCGACGACACCAAGCTCATCCTCTCCCTCACCAAGGACCCGCACACCACCAAAACCAACCTCCACGAGGGTATGAAGGCCGTCGCCGAGTGGATGAGGAACAGCCGCCTGAAGCTGAACTCGGAGAAGACAGAAGTCCTCATCCTCGGCCCATCTCCGTCTGCCTGGGACGACTCCTGGTGGCCGACTGCACCAGGAACAGCTCCGACACCCACGGACCACGCACGCAGCTTGGGATTCATCTTCGACTCCTCCCTCTCCATGTCCAAGCAGGTCGACGCCATCTCCTCCTCCTGCTTCAACACCCTCCGCATGCTCCGCAGGATCTACAAGTGGATCCCGATCGAAACCAGAACGGTGACCCAAGCCCTCGTCAGCAGCCGGCTGGACTACTGCAACGCACTCTTCGCCAGAATCCCCACCAAACACCTACAACGACTACAACGCATCCAGAACGCCTCGGCCCGCCTGATCCTCAACCTCAACCTCCCTCGCCGCAGCCGCATCACCCCTCACCTGAGAGACCTGCACTGGCTCCCCATCAAAAAGAGGATCACCTTCAAACTCCTCACCCACGCACACAAAGCGCTCCACAACTCTGGACCAACGTACCTGAACGGCAGACTCAACTTCTACATCCCCGCCCGCCAGCTCCGTTCTGCAAGCCTCACCCTCGCCGCCGTCCCCCGAATCCAATGAAGCACCTTCGGAGGCAGATCCTTCTCCTTCCTCGCGGCCAGGACCTGGAACACCCTCCCAACCCACCTACGGCAGACCCAGGACCTGCTCGCCTTCAGGAGGCTCCTCAAGATCTGGCTCTTCGAGCAGTAGCAGCAGCCCCCCCCCCCCACCTTTAGCGCCTTGAGACCCTCGCGGGTGTGTAGCACGCTCTATAAATACAGTGATTGATTGATTGATTGATTATACCTTTACAACGCATACCATTACAACGCATACCATTACATTGCTTTTAAGGTAAGTGTTGGATAGTGTAGGGGTAAAAATTACTATTCTAACTCCAGGGGGTGCAACAGTAGGGTGAGTGTTGGATAGTGTAGGGGTACCTTGCGTTGTAATGGTATGCTTTGTAATGACATGCGATGTAATGCCTGTATTGTAGTGACATGCGTTATAGTGTCATGTGTTGTAGTGACATGCAATGTAATGAATGCGTTGTAGTGACATGCGTTGTAAAGGATGTTGCGATGGAATGACTGCGTGTAAATGTAGTGCGATGTAATGACTGCGTTGTAAAGGTTGTTTCCCGTTCCAGAGTGTACATCAGATCTGTCGCCATTTCACATTAAAATTACAATAAGTGCGGAATCCACAAACCAATCCACTGTATGCGTTCAACAAAATGGAGGGACTACCTGCTTTCATTGGAAGATACTTGTGTGAACTTCCAGAGCTCTTTAAATCAGTTAACCCTAAATGAGGGTATCCATCTTTCCAGAAGCAAAAGCCAGGATGCACACACACATATAAGTAGAACTAAATATTGACACTAATCAAAGGCACCGAAAGACTACAATAGATCATCCACCAACATATGACTATACTACCATATCCTACAAAGATATAAAGAGGCTGTAAATAACAAAGTAAAAAACAAACCAGCATTTCAGGGGTTGTGGACTGTTCCATTCAACTAACTATGTTATGTTATGTTATGTTATGTTAATTCGACTTGATATCGCGAACAAATCACCCGAGGGTAACTCAGCGCTGCTGCGGAGCATGAAAAGAAAGGAGATCACAAGTCTTCTCACATCACTTATATGCAACTATTCAGTCCATGCTCCTTTGCATTCTGGGGCTCATAGTCATGCATTAAAAATGGTGAACCAAAACTACAAAAACCAGAGAGCAAATGAAAAAAACAGAAGGATGGGTAAGGCTCAGTTTGTGTTCCTACATGGAGGTATCATGGGGGAGGGAGAACAAAAGGTGGCAGAGAGGTGCCAAGGAATCTGTGATGGAATTGTTTTCATTTCACAATTGGAATCAGAATGAAAACATCTGTGGTCCTTTGTTCAAGCTGATAAATGGATTTGTGCTCACGTCTGTTAGAACAAATGCTTCCAAAAACACTTCCTCCCCCATGCTGTAATGAGCACCAGGCACAAGCTGCACTTTGACTGCTGGCATGGATGTCGATTCACCAAAATGCTAGAGGTAGTGGAAGTTAAGCCAAGTGCCCCTTGACCCCCCTCAGATGAAATCGCAGGCAGGAAGATCAAATAAGCGTTGGCACCAGTGAAATCAGGGGACATGATGTCACTTGACTTTTGACTCTTCGTTGAAATTACCAGAAAGTAGTTAATGAATTAACAATAAGTCATAGTGAAAAAAGATACTAAAGTAGATAAAAGAGCATTTTGGTTATCAACCATATTCCGAGTATGCTGCATTCATGCTTTGTCAAGTGTGCAACCATGAAAAGCCAGGAGCACAGCCATCGAAGACCAGGGAAAAGTATTCGTAGGTCAGCTACAGTCATCAGGGCCTAGATGGACCAAGCATTTTACCAGTTGCAAACGACTCATCGGGCCATTTGTGACTAGTAAAATACTTTTTGGCAGGTACCAACCCTATTTTTGAGTCGGTCACCTATCACCGAATCGCAAAATAGGGTTTGCGTGTCGCTAAGGGGTGTGTTAAGGGCGTCCATTCCTAATAGCAAGTCGCACTGGAATGTGGGAATGTTTTGTGACTGGGAATGCGGTCGTAAAACATTCACAGTTACCATCAACTTAACCATTCGCAAACGGGATAGCGGGCCCCCTTGCATATGTATGCGAAAACATTTAAGAGCAGGCAGTGATTCCATTGACCACTGCCTGCTCTTAAACAAGCATTTGCAATGCAATAGGTCTCGCAGTTGTTAGAGTTGAGCCATTGGCATTGTAAATGGCAATGTCTTTTATTTATGTGTTGGTTTTTAAAACATTAATTAAAAGGCATTGCCATTTACAATTATGATGTGGGGGGGGATGCCTCAGCTTTAGATCGCTCCCACTCCACTCTTAGTGGGGCCCTCCTTGTTGTCACCGGGCTCCACTGCTATGCCACCCCACTCCGCAGTCTGCTGGTCCACGGACCTCGACACCTGCCGCCTTGCGCCACTCCCTCAGACAAGCTGATCTCCAGGCTCCACAAAGGGCAGGAGGCCCTAGGATTACTCTCCCCGTCAGCGTCTAGTCAAGGCGAGGCACAGGCCAGAGTAAGGAAACGCCGCCTGTCGAAGCACGAGCCGAAGATGGAACCCCAGCTTCCCACAGCACCCCCAGGTCGTGGCCACGCGGCAAGGCCTACTTAATATCCACACTAGGGGATAACATCGCCGTCCATCGAAACACGGACTGAGCAGCTATCTCAAAGGACAGGTGTCCGCGCTTTGCTACCTGCCGCCCCCTTCCACACCCAAAGGGAAGCAGGCCCCCAGGCACCAGTCAGGGCAGCAGGCCCCAACAGCCCTCACCCGCAGGCTCGCAGGCGAAGCACAGCCCTGAAGAACCAAGCACCGCCCGCCGATACATGGGCCGAGGACAGGCCCCCCACAGCGCAGGTCACCGCAACCCCGGTCCTACAGCACAGGGCCCGATAGCACCCACACCGGGAGGAAGGGGCGCCCAGCACCGCTAAAGTTCCGTGAGCTCCACCACTGCGAGCAAAGCACTCCACGCGGGAACCTCTGTCAAGCCCGCTCACTCTACGGGGGGGCAATCTCACAGCCAGGCGGGGGAGGCATATAACCTCCGGGGCCACCACAGCCACTGGGAAGGAGATAGCAAGGCTTCACTCTCTCTCCTCCTGCAGGCCTCCCACGGTCTGCTGATATACGGACCTAGATCCCCGGTCCCTCTTCTGCCACCCACAACTCCTCGCCGGAAGGTGAGCCACAGTCTCCCAAGAGGGCTCAAGCAACCAGTGGCTGGGGAGGTCCACAACAGATACCGTTCCTCAGGCCCCTCTGTGCTAGACACACCATCGCCTGCTGCACCCTCTGACACAGCCACCAGACTCCCAGCGCTATGTCCAATCCAGTCGGGGGGGGCGTGGTGGAGATGGCACATGGGCCGACACAAGCAAGCAACAAGGCACTCAGGCGTACTAAGGCCCCGCTCCCCCTCTGTCTGTCAAGCCGCACACCGTCCGCCGAGGCGCGGACCGAAAGCAGGGATCCAGTGCCTCTCGCCCCTCCTCTCCTCACCTCGGGGCCCTTTGAGCCACAAGTACCACGGCACCTCTCAGCAGTAGCTCCGCACAGCGGAGCCCGATCATCGTTTACATCTGCTCCCCAGTGAGGCCTCTCTGGCAAGACAACTCCGGACTGCCCAGGCACAGCCGCCGTCCACACCTCTGAGATCCGCCGATCCGCGCCACATATCGGCGCCCGCGCCCCTCTGCGGTCACTGAAGTGTGAAAATTTAATCCGCCGTACCTCTCGCTGCGAGCTACTTTTAATAAAGCCTGCAGCCAGCCTGTTTATCAGCGCCGCGCGCCTCATGAACAGCGCCGCGCGCCCCTCTGCAGACTCCCCCTGCATTCCAAAGTCAGTCACGTGAACTCTTCCCGAGGCGCGCGACGTGATCCGATTCTTTCTGCCATGCTGAAAACAGCAGAAGTTCACGCGCGCAACGTTATCCTATTGCAAAGTGCTGCGCGTGGGCAGCTCTTTTCTCCACTTTCCACTCGTTGTCGGCTGAGCCAACAGCTATAGTTCTCTGGCGAGAACGCGCTTCGCGCATTTCTAGCCGAGACCTAAAAATGAAAAAAAGCTTTTAATTTTTCTTTTTGTAACACATCCCATTTTCCTATAAGGAAATAACAGACATATTGGGCTGATGACCTCAGCAGGCCACCATCCCTGTGAATTTTGTGATTCCTAGTGGGTCACAAATTGCGACCTACCTCATTAATATTCTTGAGGTAGGTCATTTGTAACCCACTGGGAATTGCAGAAAGTGTTCAACAAACTTTCATACATTCCGTTTTGTGATTTCCAAATTGCGAATCACAAGGATTCACAATTTGGGAATCTCAAAACTGTTTCTTAGTACATCCGGCCCCATATCCCTAAATATTGCTTCAAAAGACCAGTCACAGCTTTAAATGACCAGGCACATCCATATTTTGTTATATATAATTTATTATTTGCCTCGGCACAACCACAATATCCTTAGACATAACCTTCAATTCACACAGCTTCTAAAGCCCGGATGGAATCTTCACATGCAAAGACAAAACGAATACATGCCAAGGCATAACCCTATATCATCAATGCTATTTCAAAGGAGTGTTATCAATAAACGCAGGCTGACCTCGGACTAGAATACATGTGTATGCTCTCCTTATCATACCTGGGGCTGTATTACAGAAGGTGCACCGGGGGCACCCCTGAGGCACATTGGTATTATAGAAGGGGCACATACGCTTGTGCGTCCCTTTCTATAATACCGATACCACTGGCGCACTTAATGCAGCACTTAATGCGGCAGCACTATCAACAGAGGGCATTACCTCATTTGCAGAGGGGCATACCCTAGGCAAATGAGGGAATTCCTTTCACTCTGCGCCCGCGCCATATTATAGACGTGGGCGCAGCGTCAAAGTAGTCCTCAGGAGGCACACTGACAGTGCACCATTTAAAAGGTGGCGCACTGTCAGTGCGCCTCTGACAGCAGCTCTATGCAGGGGGTAAATGGGGTCCCCATGAACCCCCCAAACACCACCTTGCAGGCAGGAGCAGCCACTGACTGCACTCACCTGCAAGGGGATCTCTATTCCCATTTGAGGCAGGCAGGTGCCCTGGGGGCAGCGCATAGATCATAATAGGGTGCGTTGGCATTGCTTGCGCCTGGCGCAACTTTTTAAAGGTGCGCTGGGTGCAAACAATACCAATGCGTAATACGGCCCCTGGTCTGCACGCAGACTCTACAGCCTGGGGGCAAATATGCCCACCAAAAATGCAAATACTCATTTCAGATCCAATTTCCATTCCTTTGCCCTTCTAGTGTTACAACTGCCTGCAATCACAGGGTACGTGGATGACTATTCTGTGAAAAGTATGTTACATTTATTAACTGATTTGTCTGACATCCACCTAATCTATGAGTGCTATTAATTGTTTGTTTATATATACAATAGACCTGTCCAACGTAGGTGCAAGGGGGGCTGATCTATAGCATATGTTCAGCATAACCATTGACTCTGTAAAATGCTGCACTTGGATTAGTTCCATGCAAACTTGTTTTATGTAGCTATCTTAAAAAGTCTAATATGGATTCTGCCTGCCTGGACCTGTGTTGGACACCCATGTTAAATGTTAATATGGTTAGCCATGTATGGGAATAATGTCACAAAGTAAGTTGAGACTTTCTATTTCATTAATAGGTGTCATCCAATACCATACTTTTTAGAATTTGAAACCTATCTGCAGTGAGAGCTGGCATCTATGGGGAGGGGGCGGGCGCTTGTGCAAATAAAAAAATAAAAAATAAAATAATAAACACTTACTGAACTCAACAGGACCTTCTTGCTCTGGACATCCTTGTTGCGATTGCAGCCCCGCCAGCAGGATACTCCCTTGACCAATCTTGGCGCTGCTCACATCCAGCATGTGAGCAGGGCCTGATTGGAGAGAGAAGGCCTCACAGTGCTCTGGAGGCCTGTACTTGCTCTAACTGAGCTGTCTTAAGACAGCTGTGTTAGAGATGTTTAAATATGTGGCTAGCCGTCACAAATAAGGCTGGCCCAAGAGACATGCACGCTTTAAACAGTGCATAGATAGCCCACCCTCCTGCTGTCACTCAGCAGGCCGCGCCCCGTCCTGATGCTCTGTTTGGGATGGGCGGATGAAAAATTAAATGGTAGTGTATTACCATTTTATTTTTCATCTCAGGGGCATTTAAATGGGGCGACACTTCTCTGCTCCAACAGAGAAGCTGGCTCTCACACCTATATATACTTTTCTCTTATGTGCGCCTAGCTCTCTGGCACTTTCATTCACTAAGCCAATTGCCGTTGTGGTTTAGTGTGTCTGTGCAAACCCCTTCTCGTGAGTGTCCATAGGTAATACTCTCAGCTTGAAGGTGGGGGTGTAGAAGCTGAGTCGTCTGTTGAGGTACACTGGGCCGTTGTCTTGAAGGGCTTTGTGTGCGTGGATGAGGAGCTTGAAGGTTATCCTCTTGTTGACGGGGAGCCAGTGTAGGTCTCTCAGGTGGGGAGTGATGTGACTGCGGCGGGGGATGTTAAGGATCAGACAGGCCGAGGTGTTCTGGATGCGTTGCAGCCGTCTCAGGAGTTTGGCCAATGATCCTGCGTACAGGGCGTTACTGTAGTCCAGTCTGCTAGTGACGAGGGCCTGGGTGACTGTTCTTCTTGTTTCAGTAGGGTTCAACTTGAAGATCCTACGTAGCATTCGGAGGATGTTGAAGCAGGAGGAGGAGACGGTGTTGAACTGCTTAGTCAGAGTGAGGGTGGCGTCGAGGATGACCCCTAGGTTGCGTGCGTGGTCTGTGGGTGTCGGAGCAGTTCCCAGTGTGGTCGGCCACCAGGAGTCGTCCCAGGCCGAAGGGGTGGACCCAAGGATGAGGACCTCCGTCTTGTCAGAGTTCAGTTTCAGTCAGCTGTTCCTCATCCAGTCGGCGATGGCCTTCATTCCTTCGTGGACGTTGGTTTTGGCTGTGTGGGGGTCGTGGGTGAGGGAGATGATCAGCTGGGTTCTCATCGGCATAGGATATGATGTTGAGGTTGTGTTGGCGTGCGACGTGGGCGAGGGGTGCCATGTAGATATTGAACAGCATTGGGCTGAAGGACGAGCCCTGGGGTTCGCCGCAGATGATCTCAGTGGCCTTGGAGTGGAAGGGGGGAAGGCGGACACTTTTGCTGCCGGAGAGGAAGGATGTGGTCCAGTCCAGAGCCATCCCTCGGATTCCGGCGTCGTGTAGGCGTGTGCGTAGGGTGTGGTGGCAGACCGTGTCGAAGGTGGCTGACAGGTCCAGGAGAATGAGGGCTGCTGTTTCTCCATTGTCTAGTAGGGTCCTGATGTTATCTGTGGCGGCGATGAGGGCGGTCTCGGTGCTGTGGTTGCTGCGGAAACCGGAATGTGTCCAGAATGTTGTTGTCGTCGAGGTAGCGAGTCAGCTGTTTGTTGACGATTTTCTCGGTGACCTTAGCTGGAAATGGGAGCAGGGAGATGGGCCGGAAGTTCTTGAGGTCCTTGGGGTCCGCCTCTGGTTTTTTGAGTAAGGCGTTGATCTCAGCGTGTTTCCAGCTTTCCGGAAACGTTGCTGTCTCGAAGGAGATATTGATGGCCTTGCTGAGATGGGGTGCGATGGATGCGCTGGTTTTGTTGAAGATGTGGTGGGAGTATGGGTCTAGCGGTGAGCCGGAGTGGATGGTCTTCATGATCTCGCTGGTGTCCTTGTCGTTGACGCTTGTCCAGGAGAGTAGATGGTTGGTGCGTGTGGTGGTGGTGGGGGCGGTAGTCGTCAGTGCGGTCGTGGCTTTGAAGCTGTCGTGGATGTCGGTGATCTTGTGGTGGAAGAAGGTAGCCAGTGAGTCGCATAGGTCTTGTGAAGGTGGGATGTCGTTAGCGTTGGAGATGGGGTTGGAGAGTTCCTTCACGATGTTGAAGAGCTCCTTACTATTGTGTGCGTTGTTGTCAAGGCTGTCCTTGAACGAGGCCCGTTTTTGCGGCTCTGATGAGTTGGTGAAGGCTGCGGGTAGCATTCTTGTGGGCTGTGTAGCTGTCCGGTGATCGTTCGCAGAGCCAGTTCTTCTCCAGTTTTCGGCATATTCTTTTGGAGGCCTGGAGGTCTTTGGTGAATCAGGTGGCTTTCTTGCTGGTGTGGCTGTTGGAGGGTGTCTTGTGCGGGTGAGGGTGCTGGCGCAGTAGTTGATCCATTGTCTGAGGTTGCGGGCGGCGGTGTCGGAGTCGGTGGAGTCAGCGGGTGGGTTCTGGGCGAGGGTGGTGGTGAGCTGGTCCTCGGTGACTTTGCTCCAGCATCGCTGGGGCAGTAATTGGGTGCGGTGGTGCATAGTGGGCTTCCTAAGGTGAAGTGGATGCAGTGGTAGTCGGTGCAGTGGGGTTCGGTGGTGCGGTTGAAGGAGACATGGGGACTTGCGGTGAAGATAGGGTCGAGCGTATGGCCGGCGGTGTGGGTGGGTGTTGTCACGAGTTGTCTGAGTCTGAGGTTGGTGAGGTTGTCAAACAGGGCGGTGGAGTTGGTGTCGTTGCTGTTCTCGAGATGAAAATTTAGGTCTCCTAGGAGGATGTAGTCCATGGAGGCGAGGGCGTGCGTGCTGACGAAGTCGGCGATGGGGTCGCTGTACTGTGGTCGGCGACTGGGGGGTCTGTAGATGAGGGTTCCTCTGAGGGTGGTATTGGGATCGGTGTGGATCTGGAAGTGCATGTGTTCAGCGGTGCTGAGGGTGTTGTCGGTGTTGGTCGATACTCTGAGGGTGTTTCTGTGGACGATGGCGATTCCTCCTCCTGTTCCGTTGGTGCGGTCCCTGCCATGATCTTGTATCCTTCTGGGATAGCAATTGCGATGTCGGGTGTGGAGGCAGGGTTCAGCCAGGTCTCTGTCAGGAAGGCGACGTCAGGGGAGGTAGAGTCGAGGAGGTCTCAGAGCTCGATGGCGTGTTTGCAGGTGGAGCTGGTGTTGAGGAGAATGCATCTGAGGTAGTTGGGTTCTTTGGTGGGTGGTTTGGCTGGCCGGATGCTGGTGAAGTTGCAGATCCGGCAGGTGAAGGGGCCTTGGGTGCGCTTTGGGGTTGCCCGGTAGCAGGTGTGTTCTCGGCCGGGGTTGAGTGCGTGAAGGGTCCCTATGGCAATTATGCCCTAGTTGGTACACGGGAACAAGCAAGGGGCACAGAGCATTACCACCCTTAACTCAGAAGTCGAATGGTAACTGTCAATTCCTCGCCTAGAGTGGTATTGTTTTGTCAGTAGCATGGCTGCTCATATCAATGGGATCCATTGCCATACCCATGTAGCTCATTTCTTTTAATATATTCAGGGTTGGACAGGCCTTTTATTCCACTGGGCATTTCCCCTGTGGGCTGGAGACCTTGGAGGCAGCTTTGGAAGCCCAGGACCGCTCCCGTTGCCTCTGTAACTTTCCCAGTTCCCCCAGGTTATTTGTATCAGGCACAGAAGGCGTCAAGAGAGAGAAAGGGAGGGGACGAGGGATAAGGAAGAGAGAAGACGTTCAGAAAGGCAGAAGTGAGGAGAGAATGCATGGATGGCAGGAGAGAGGTTGCCTGAAGAGACAAAGGGGGTGTGGCTGGTTTGAGCATTTTTGTAAGGGCTGCTTATTTGGTTCTTCAGTCCAGCACTGAAAAATATGTTGAAGGACTGTCAAATTATTTTGTAATTTTACCTTCCAAACGGCACTGAAAAAATACAGAAATGTTGAACTTCACTGTGCTCAAACTTTCATCTAATTAATCTGAAATACGTAAATATCTCATGTTAAGAACTTAGAACAAGCATTTGCAATGCAATAGGTCTCGCATTTGCAAAAGTTTGAGCCATTGGCATTGTAAATGACAAACCCTTCACCCATGCGTTGGTTTTGAAAACAGATAAATAAATGGCATTGTCATTTACAATGTCAATAGCTTAAACTCTGGCATTGAAAATGACAATGCCTTTTATCCATGTTTTAAAAAAGGAAACATAAATAAAACGCATTGGCATTTACAATACCAATAGCTCAAACTTGTGTAAATACTCGTGTAAATACCAAAAATACTCGATCTCTGAACAGCAATTGATGCTTCCGCTTTTCAAACTTAAAAATATATGTTTTATTAGAAACACCTTAAACAAATGTAGTGCCAAAATGCCCCTTTTGAAAATGTCGTCCATACATAAATAGTATTTTATAGGATAAGCAATTAATGCACACATATATGCACGGTCTGTGCAGCACTAGATATAAAAGGGCTTCCAGTGCAGAGAAAAAAAAACACAGTCCTGTTTAGCCAGTCCGCAACCTCTAACAACCACCAACAACAGACATAGTAGAATTATTTTGTGACGTCTGCTGCGGCTTTGAACTGCTCAGTGAAAAATCTCACTGGATTAGGTAGGTCACTAAACCTACAACAAGTGCTCCTTTAAATGTCCTGTAATTTATATGCGTGGACACAGCTGAAATACACTGTCCCGTCCTACACAACCACTGCCCCTACAGCTGTGGCAAGTAGAATTTGTGCATTTTTATACAGCACCAACTTTAAATGGGCATGCATAAAAGATTATGAGTGACACTATCTTACATGCAAAATCAAGCAATATAGACAAGGGAAACATATATAAATCATAGAAATTACACCTATTTGAGCAACAAGAAACTCTAAGATATTAAAACTGCTGTAAGCAAGCACCAGAAATGCAAGGGCACTAACCTTGGCTGCTGCCTGGAGGCTGTGCGTCGCTGCAGCCACGCCCCACTGGATCTCACTGATGAATATTAAGCATGGCGCCTGTCTTGTTCCTAAAGCCGATAATTTTGCACGCGCCCCGGGGCGGGACGGCAACGAGGAGCAAGCTACAACACTGACTAATACAAGCATTTGCAATGCAATAGGTCTCGCATTTGCGAGAGTTTAAGCTACTGGCATTGTAAATGACAATGCCTTTTATTTATCTGTTTTGATAATTAACACACAAATGAAAAGGCACGGTCATTTACAATTGACAAAAAACAACCTAGGCAACCTATAGAATATAATCACAGACAAATGGCTACAAGAGGTTAAGAAAATGTATATTGCTTTATTCTCAGATTATATATTAAAAAAATGCATAACATATAGTACAATCGACAATGGACATGAATTAAAATTTACTCTCACATAAGTAAAGGTTGAACAAATTTATACATTAGTGGCAAAGAAATATATATACACGAATTCTTGGATTAAAAGGGAAAACATAGAAAAGTGGCCGATAGGATCTCTACGCGCGTTTCGGCGAACCAGCGCCTTCTTCTGGAGTAGCCACACAAAGCTCTAGAACAAAATATTTTTTAAAAACAGAACAACATTGCATTAATAATACATCTTTAAAACTGTATGTATAAAAACATGTAGCAATCTACATCTTAACACTGTAGCCAACAAGTCTTGTATCTAGATAATCTAATATATATCTTTTCATTTCCTAGTGTGAGTCATGAGTCCAATCAGACACAGGTCTTTATTTTAAGCACAATTGAAATGGATCAGTACATGGGTACAAAGATATTCATGGGATATAGTGCTTTCCTAATACTAGTTATTTCAAAAAGAGCTTAAAGCCAGAGGCTCAAATGGATATACATGGTATATAAACATATCAACTTTATTATCTTTGGACACATAGATTTAATGATTATTGGTGTTCCTATTCTATTTTTAACATCGCTCGTATAATTCAGATGTATAGCTCACTCTTTCAAGCGATGTTATGTACTAGATATTATATAAGGTGATCATAAAAAGTTGGTACTCACAAGTAGTTTTCAAGTTTTACATCACTGATTATTGAGACGTATAGCCAATGTTTTTTTTGGAAATTTTCAACCAATAGGTCTTTTTCTTGATGCTATTGTTAAAAAAAGGGGGGAGGACAAAGATAGCATTCTTTTTTAGTTTATTTTGTCCCTATCATTCAATTGGATGTATTCGAAAATTAAGAATAAAATTACCTTATTTCGGATATCAAAAGTTAAGTCCCGCCTGCCAGATATGTGTTAAAGATGTATTTCTAGTATCTGGTTTGTTTCAAATATCAAGTTAGTTAAAAGATCTCCCTGCCTATTGATTGTGAAACAAAAGGGGAGAATTTGAAAAAATTAGAGAGATAAGCCTGACTATATTTTTTAATCATAATCCTGTTACGTTAAAAATAAAAACTGAGGTTTCCCATCTTACCCGAGGTAATACGGCAGAGCTCCTTAAAATTGTAGATATATTTGTGTTTGAGATGAAATTCTTCCTGTCAAGATAGATCATTGTCCACTATAAATATTAAAGTTGTCTATTAGATTACCTATAACGCATTCTATTATTCTAATGTTTAAGTAGCTTACCTTATAAAGAGAATTCTTCCTGTATATTCTGGATTTTGATACACATCTTGGATAATGGGTGTTTTTTTGGTAATTTTATTCTTAATTTTCGAATACATCCAATTGAATGATAGGGACAAAATAAACTAAAAAAGAATGCTATCTTTGTCCTCCCCCCCTTTTTTTAACAATAGCATCAAGAAAAAGACCTATTGGTTGAAAATTTCCAAAAAAAACATTGGCTATACGTCTCAATAATCAGTGATGTAAAACTTGAAAACTACTTGTGAGTACCAACTTTTTATGATCACCTTATATAATATCTAGTACATAACATCGCTTGAAAGAGTGAGCTATACATCTGAATTATACGAGCGATGTTAAAAATAGAATAGGAACACCAATAATCATTAAATCTATGTGTCCAAAGATAATAAAGTTGATATGTTTATATACCATGTATATCCATTTGAGCCTCTGGCTTTAAGCTCTTTTTGAAATAACTAGTATTAGGAAAGCACTATATCCCATGAATATCTTTGTACCCATGTACTGATCCATTTCAATTGTGCTTAAAATAAAGACCTGTGTCTGATTGGACTCATGACTCACACTATGGGAAACCTCAGTTTTTATTTTTAACGTAACAGGATTATGATTAAAAAATATAGTCAGGCTTATCTCTCTAATTTTTTCAAATTCTCCCCTTTTGTTTCACAATCAATAGGCAGGGAGATCTTTTAACTAACTTGATATTTGAAACAAACCAGATACTAGAAATACATCTTTAACACATATCTGGCAGGCGGGACTTAACTTTTGATATCCGAAATAAGGTAATTTTATTCTTAATTTTCGAATACATCCAATTGAATGATAGGGACAAAATAAACTAAAAAAGAATGCTATCTTTGTCCTCCCCCCTTTTTTTAACAATAGCATCAAGAAAAAGACCTATTGGTTGAAAATTTCCAAAAAAAACATTGGCTATACGTCTCAATAATCAGTGATGTAAAACTTGAAAACTACTTGTGAGTACCAACTTTTTATGATCACCTTATATAATATCTAGTACATAACATCGCTTGAAAGAGTGAGCTATACATCTGAATTATACGAGCGATGTTAAAAATAGAATAGGAACACCAATAATCATTAAATCTATGTGTCCAAAGATAATAAAGTTGATATGTTTATATACCATGTATATCCATTTGAGCCTCTGGCTTTAAGCTCTTTTTGAAATAACTAGTATTAGGAAAGCACTATATCCCATGAATATCTTTGTACCCATGTACTGATCCATTTCAATTGTGCTTAAAATAAAGACCTGTGTCTGATTGGACTCATGACTCACACTAGGAAATGAAAAGATATATATTAGATTATCTAGATACAAGACTTGTTGGCTACAGTGTTAAGATGTAGATTGCTACATGTTTTTATACATACAGTTTTAAAGATGTATTATTAATGCAATGTTGTTCTGTTTTTAAAAAATATTTTGTTCTAGAGCTTTGTGTGGCTACTCCAGAAGAAGGCGCTGGTTCGCCGAAACGCGCGTAGAGATCCTATCGGCCACTTTTCTATGTTTTCCCTTTTAATCCAAGAATTCGTGTATATATATTTCTTTGCCACTAATGTATAAATTTGTTCAACCTTTACTTATGTGAGAGTAAATTTTAATTCATGTCCATTGTCGATTGTACTATATGTTATGCATTTTTTTAATATATAATCTGAGAATAAAGCAATATACATTTTCTTAACCTCTTGTAGCCATTTGTCTGTGATTATATTCTATAGGTTGCCTAGGTTGTTTTTTGTCAATTGGTTCTTTTTCCCTGGCCTAGGAACTTTGCTGTATCCGAATCCTCAGGGGGTCCTTGTTAAATATTCAAGACGGTCATTTACAATGCCAATAGCTCAAACTCTTGTAAATGCGAGACTTATTCAAAGAAGTGGGCGTCATTGACCCGGACTGCTTGGAAAGTGAAAGTGCGCATGGCGTGCTGAATGTTGCAGTAAAGCATGTGGTGCCTGCAGTAAGAGAAACTCATTAAAGAAAATAGTGCTTACAGATTAAATAAGACCTACTGTGTAACAACAGAAGTAAGAGGTTGAATCCTCATGGGAGGTTACAAATGAAGACAAGGCGGTACTAAGGAGGGACTGACAAGCCTATTCACGAATCAGAAACCAGCGTTTACAAAAGACAATGACACAAGCCAATGACAGATATGGGCTGAGAGTGAGCGGGGCTTCAACTCCATACATGGATACAGCAAGCCTTGCAGAGCAGCTCATGCGCTGCCCAGGCCGACTTAAAAACTGTGGAATGCCCCCACATCTGTTACCATAGCATGATAACTGCACCCCATAGAATGGGCCACAGTCCCTACAGTTAAAGCCACATTTTAGTTTGCGTTTGGATGCAACAAGTGCATCACTCACCAGGTATGGATATAGCCTCTTCTTGTGCTCTGGCATACTGTCCACAACGTTTTGCTAGTCCTCATAAAGCATGGATATAAAGGTCCTAAAGACAGGAAGCAGTAGCAGTGTGTAACAGCCAAGTTGCCAGAGGGAAAACTGTGTGAGCCAAAGTGTCAAGTTTCTTGGACTGTCTATAGAGGCTGTAGGAAAGGAATTTGTATTCTGCCTCAAAGACATCAAAACGCCCAGAATTTCAGGTGATGGATGGGAGGACTAAACCTATTTGCCACCAGGAGGTAAAGCTATAGCACCTGGCTATCAGCCTTTGGGCTGCTGGGCCTAAAAAGATTTCTCCTGTGCTACAATTATAGTGTCTTGGCATACCTTATTAAAAGAAAATAGGACTTCACAGAAACTGTAGAAGAGGCGGGCGGATCAACTTATGAATCATATTCATAATCCACCATGCGTCCATAGCCCTTCTTCTCCATTGCCCAGGTATCTGTATTTAAACCAATAATTTCCTCTAAATATCCTTGGCATAGGGGAGAGGTACACAGTGATTCATCACTGAAGTAAGCCTCGATTTCTTCCCTTGCCATATGGATGATAACTTTTTCACATCCATACATCAGCCAGCTCTGGGCTAGCTTTGTGGGCAGCGTCACAACCTACTTTTGGGTTGCCACAGAGGGATCACCTGAATTAATGGGGGCATAAGGACAAGACAGTACTTAGGTCAGTTATGACTACACTTCAAGCACTTTGGCTGAACTTGCAGAGAGAGCAGCCAGAGTGACACAGTGAAACCTTTTATCGAGAAAAAGACAAAAAACACAGGATCACATCTAGCCTTCTTTCTGTATTACGCAGTTATTGGCAGCTTTTTAAAAAGGAAAACTTTGATTTTCATATATATGTATGGCCTATATCATGCACACCCACCCCAAAATGGGTTTCAGAGCTCTGTACAATCATAGTGGAAGCAGCAGGGATGGGATATAAATAGGATCCACACATAAGCCAAATTTCCAATAAAAGGCAGCGGCTTCAAAGCGCTATACAGCTGCTTTATAGAATAACATTTAGAAGCACATTAACCTAGAGTGCAGGCAAGTTAGAAGGCGCTGAGCACTCGGGCTAGCAGTGAGCAGGTACGACCAGCTGCCGGAAAGGTACAGGATGAGCTAAGTAGAAACAAGCATACAATCTGCTGTCGAACATGTCATATAGGACGATTTCAAAATGTGTGCTATTTCATGAAGGTCCACATCAGTAACAACCATGAGTAAGTTTGCACGCTCTGGTCTCAACCGAGAGACACATTACACACAAATAGCTGGGTGTCGGGCTTGCTCCAGTTTCTCATAAAACACCATCATCAGAAACACCTGATTTCACCCAAGTTGTTTGGACAATGTTCAAGTGACACACAGCTTTGGAGCTGGCATCCAAGGATGGGTAAGCCTCATCAGTGCAGAAAAATTAAATGGACGTACAGGTCCATCTCCTGATGTAATAATTAAATCTCTGAGGCATTGTAACAAAAAGAAACCTTTAATTGGCACCGGAAACAGACAAAACCAGTGGTCACTTCACATAAGTCAATTTAAAGACCAAAATGCTCGGAGGAAAGGAGAAACTCTGGGGCAAGGACTGCGTGCCCCATCATACCGCGAACCTGAAGGCGGGTTGATTGATTGTAACACGGGGTAGATTATGGGCAGCTGTACAAAGTGTTCAAGGTGTCCTGTAGTGCGATCGTGCGTGGGCCGGGCCTGGGCATTCTGAAAGCACATTTTTTAGAGTTCTTTTATAACCGATTATGAAGGAAAATCATTTTTGGTGAATAAAAATGTTACCTAAAATCAGACAATTTACGAGGGGAAGCAGTGATTTATCCACGTGTTCTCGTTTCACTTTGTACCAAATAGCCAGCAAAGTGTAATCTATTTGTGTTCCCTTGGGCTAAGGCTTTGTTTGTTTCATGTGTACATTTCCTGATGCTTATGATGTCACATGAGAGGGAATACCGTATCTCTCCTGCAAGTTCATGCACTTTAAAGTCACCACATACCTAAGGTACACGCTATATTCTGTAGATATAAACAAAAAAATCATTGCGAGTTACACTTTACCCCTCCTCATCCATTCGCGTAGGACCATCGGTTGCAAATGCCGCACCCCCTGCTAACTTTCTCCTATTCCAATTTCAAAATCTATCCCTTTTTTCCAGGGCACTAGAAGCGCTCCAGCTGGGAAAGTGCAATGTTGCCTGGAACGCCGTACATGCTTCCATCGTTTCTGGAAGCATCTCTGACACTGGAGATCTCAGTATCTTAGAAAGAGTTTGAGTCATGCAGACAGCTGACAAGTGATATCCTTATGTTTTGCTGTTAGTCCTTGTAAATTAAGCGAGGTATTGGCACTGAAAGTGCGGCGGGAGCAACTGTAAAGCGTGCGCATATGTTTAAGTGCCAGGAGAGAGTGCGTGGCAGAGTGAAAGGAAGGGCAGGGAATAACACCAGGATAGGTGGCAGAATAAAGTGCATGGCACAGGAAGAGGCATGGGTAGACAAAAATATAAGGTTAAGTACCAGGACATGCTGACAGCACCTATTTTTCGTCCTAGTCCGACCCTGATGAAGAATCATAGCAGTAGAAAGCACTGTAGTAATGCTTACAGTTGCAGAACATATTCACTGTGGGATAGGCTAGAGCGGTGTCTTTTTCAGTTAACAGACGGCATGAGAATTCCCTTTTAAATAAACATCGAGCCACTGCTGTCTGCAGCGCTCTTGTGGATGAAGTGAATTAGCACAGAACAAACAGACAATACTGCCTTTTCATATAATGGGAATCAACAGGAGAAAACAATCACACAGTGGCATGTGCGCTCCGAATGACAGCGTCTCGGCTGCCGCTTCCGTGAAAAACAGTAATAATGGCAGAAGTAATTAAAGGGAATAGGAGGATGTTTCAGGAAGGCTGCAGCTGGGAGGGTTGGCGCTGATGAGGACAGAAGCCCCTCTTACCTCATTTCTCTTCACTTGTGTTTTTTGACGACTGTCCTGTTTTATCTTCCTTTCAGCTGAGCAGAAATCATGCACGCAGCGCTTCTCCTCCCGGTGCACGCCATCATCACCCTCACGCGAAGAGGGTTGTGAATGCTGGTATATTTTCTGAAGTTTAAAACCTGTCTATGTCACGTCATATTATGTGATGTTATCGGCATTACATAAAACATTTCAACAGGAGAGTGGGAGGTTAAAAAATGCGCTATGGCTCCGGCGGTGAATGCTTGCAAGAGGTAACAAGCCTTGAGCGTGCACTCTCCCGAACTTTCGGTTTCGGGATGTGCAAGCTCACGGCTGTCGTGGGGCGGGACTTCCGTCTTTGCGAGAAGCCCGCGCCCACGGAGTGGATGGCCCAGAGGACCGGTGGCAGCAGATGTCAGGAGCGGCGGCTGAGGCCGCTGATACGGTAAGTGGGGCTTGGGGGGCTTGGCACGTGTGTGTGTGTGTCTGCGCGTGTGTGTGTGTCTGTCTGCACGTGCGTGAGTGTAAGTGTGTGTGTGTGTCTGTGTCTGTGTGTGTGTGTATGGGCCTGCGTAAGCGCGTCCACAGAGCCTGGTCCGCTCGTGCACCTGTCTATCTCCCTTGAGGAGCAACTCAGCGACAATAGGTCGAGAGAGCTCGACCTAAAAATGCACAAATGATAGCGATGGAAAGGCATGAGGCTGCCCGAACAAACATGACAAGATTTGGGGTCAATGGTGGTGGGCGACGCCCGGGTGTGAAGAGGGGATATAACCACAGTATATGTATACTGATTGTTTCTTCCTTGTACGGGGTGTTGGAGGCCAACCAAGGAAGCTAATGTTTGTAAGTGATCCTTTTGAGGACCATGAATGTGACATGTTGTTTCGCAAATAAAACAATAAAAATTTGTTTATCAAAAAAAATAATAGCTATGGACACAAGCAGTTCTGGGAAAACTTGGATCAGTAAATATTAGAACTATTCAGCGGTTAATTTGTAAAAAAGATAAGTGCAGTGCTCTCGCCAGAAGGCAGCTTGCACCAGCCCATTTCTCCTGTTTGAGCTGCCTAAAACAGAATCAACTACTTACTAACTGATGGAAAGTGGATTATTAGTAGGAGCAAATGTATATCTGCCAGTGGTAATAAGGCCACTAACACAGTATAGGGCTCAGAATAGGTCTTAGAAAATTATTCCTATGCTCAACCCTTGGTAGCCTGGCTGTCAACAGACAGGCTTAAAGTCAAAGACAGGTATGTTAAGCATTTAAAAACACAATTTCAGGAAATAATTAAGACTCAACGCATAATAAAAATCCAACACCAATTTATATAATTAGGAAATATTTTCATCTTTAAAATGACATAAAAACAACAATAATCCAATGTAGGGAACCAGTGATATGAATTTCTAAAGAGTTAGCACTATATAGCACATAGAAACCAATAACGCCTTATTGGGACATCTGGTCGTGATACCGGGTCAAAGTCAAATTTCAGGCTGTCCATGATGAAGCCCTGGCCGGGTACCCCTTGCGGTAGGTCTCATCAAAGCATTTACCTTCTGACTTAGAAACTTTTCTGGAGCTTTTCTTCCTCGGGTCTCTCAAAGCTCTCAACCAGTCCAGATTTGGTGAGGGTTTGCCGGATTGCCTTACAACGAGCTCCTGGTCATACTTATGGAAGTCTGATGTTCGGAGCGTTCCAGCGGAGCAAACCACGGATCCAGGCCGACACGCGGTTGGAGGCTGGCGGCTTGGCTTTTGCGGTTGCTCCCGGTCACCTTTTCTTCATACAGAGCTTTTTCTCGAGGGGTCCCTTGATGCTCTTCACCAGGCCGGATTCAGTGAGTGTTCACGATCCTCGGATTTTGACTACTCTCGGTGAAACTCTGGAAGTAGGACCTACAGAGCTTTCCAGCGGGACAAACCGGCAGGCCAACTCGGGGTTGAAGGCAGGCTTGGCTGGTCAGGTTGAGTTAGTCCACTTAAGGAGCTTTTTTCCAAAGTTGCTCCAAAGTTCTTCAAACATCTGGAACTTCTTTCTGAAGTTCCCCAAAGGGTCCCAAAGTGTCTCAAACTCACTCCAAATGTCTGGAATCTCCAAGATGGTCCTTGAAAGTTGAGGACTTCAGTTCCCACAATCCTCTTGGACAAAACCCTTACAAATCCACTATTAGTTCTCCAGGTTGAGGATCCTTGGTGTTCTAGGTGAGCTCTGTTAACATGTAGCTTGGAGGGAGTTCAGTCTTTATTCCTTTTACAGCAAGGTAATCCCCAGGCTGTAGTTTCAGATAGTGCACAAGGTGCAGTCTTCAGAGTGCAGGCCTTAGGAAATGCACATCAAACTTCCAGCATGGCATGTCTTGCTTTCTTAAGTTCCAAGCAGCAAAAATGAGGGGCTCTGCCCTTCTCAGATGCTTATTCCAACTTCGCTGGGTCAAACAGGAGGTCACTCCTGTCCAATGTGCTGCAGGATACCACCCAAAGGTCTGACCACTTCCTGCAGAGTGTGGTACTATTTTGTCCCAGAGTGCACCAATTTATCCAAATTCATAATGGCTGATTTTCCAGCAGGGAGAGAAGAGCTGGCTAAACACATCCCTAGGATGGCTAATCTTAATAGTCTCTCCCCCTTGCATCTACTCATTCCTTCCTTGATCCTAGCATCTGGCTGGGGTCAAAAGAGTGGAGGTGTAAAGGAGACTGGTGCCTTCCCCTTCCCTTGAAATCCATTGTTTATGACTAGGGCTCCCGGTTTTATGGTATTTATTTTTTCACCATTTCCGTCTGTATTTATCCATATTTATTTTTTGGTTACTTTTTTTGTATTTATCCACATTTATTTTTGTCGCAAGTAAATGACGTTGCTGGAGCTAGTATTTTTTCACATTAATGCGACAAGGGGCTATGTAGAGATTGTAACGACTGCATACACTTAGAAGGTTACCAAACAAAATTGAAAACACTGGAAGACAGAACATTCTATTTTTAACAAAAAGTGTGCATTTATTGTACTGACATGTGAAGCAGATTACGCAGGTATTGCTCATTCTAAGAGGGAGTGATGTTGGATGCACCTCTCTTTTGGCAATGTTTGAAATAATTGTTATTCAGATCGCATCAAACATGCACTGTGGTACAAAATCTCTCCTGAAAGTTATCTGTTACCTGTTCTCACCCTTTGTGATGAGAGAGCCAGCGCAGCGTTAATGAGTAATATTAGAAATGGAATGAAGAATGTATGAAAGTATGGGAAATTACTTTTGCAAGGGCAACATCAAGAAAGGAAAGAGACTGTGATCCACACCTCTCGATGGAGATGGCAAATTGCATAGAATCAGCTGCCATTCCAAGTGTAAACATTTTTTTTTTTTAAATGGTGTGTTTTCTTTAAACGGGGTCTTTATACAGTTTGTACACTGGCAGTATGTTAATTTTTTTATTTTCCAAAGCCTGCCATTAGCTGTTGAGCACAAAACTACCTGCTAACAGTCCTCTCTGCCTTGCCCCCACTGATTGTATTCACAGGCTACCTTATTTGCGCTGACCCCAGCAGGCCCCGCCAGATGATGCCTAAAATTCTATCAGTGGGCCAGCCTCCTAATGCACCCATTAACACATCGTGCTCGGCTATAAGGCATTACTAGAATGGACATAGTGCTGCTTTAAAGGTTAAGTACTTGCATTCCTTACAGCGTCCCCCACCCCTTTAACATGCAACATCTGCTACCACCCGCTGCTTTGTGCTTCTACCTTAGCAGTTCTCTTAAAGGGGCCTAAGTGATGTAGATTAGTAAGAGGAGCGTGACAAGGTGACCCTCTGCAGGAGTGAGGCTGCGACGCACTGCACTGTTTTTCAGTATTTTCCAGTTTCTAAGTTATAAATACAGACAAAGGAAAAATAGTTTTCAGTCTGTATTTATATGTAAATATCCGTTTAAAACGGAAAACCGGGAGCCTTATTTATGACTCCTCCCTCTGCTCGGGCATTCCAACAGGCTGAATCTAGGCTTACAAACAAGAAAGACTTATAAGTTCTTGTATGTCCATTTTAGGAGAAATTCAACAATATCATATTGTTGAGTTTATTAATACAATTCTGGGAAGTCTTTGGATGGTTCTTTTAGCCTTCTCCTCAAGAGTTATTTGTTAATAACTTCCTACCATGTTAACCTATGTTGCAGGGGATTTGCAATGGGAAAAATGACTTGGGGCATTTTTCCAGCACCAGGGCATATAAAAACATATTTTTAGAAGTACTTCACATATATCTACAGGACCCACACCCCGGAACACCTAGTGCAGATGTTCTAAATATGTAAAAATATTGCAGATCCTCCCTCCACAGTGCTTCTACCACCAAAGTCGATTTTGGGCAGCACTTTATCACTATGTGGGGAGTGAAATGTGCAATTTCACTTAACCCTGGGCATATAAAACTAATTCTATAAGGATCCTCCTTATACATACTTAATCCCCCACTCCTGGGAAACCTAGGGGATACCCTGGGGGTCCCTAATATGCCCAAACATTGTAGGTTATCCATCTTCAAGGGCCCCAAACACCAAAGTCGAGTTTGGGCACAATTTACTTTTTAAAAGCAGTCCTGCAACACAGGGCTACTTTTAAATTGACCTCAGGCTCAGCTATGCACACATGCAAGTGCAGAAAGGGCTGCTGGCCTCTAAACTGCCATGCCCTATTTTATACTAGGCACTGAGAGGTAGTTTCAATCCCCCTTCTCTATTATGTACTAGGGCCTTGTAGGGTAGGCCAGGCCAATCAAAGGGTGTTTGGCATAATCCATTGTGATGTATTCCTATAGGTTCTGAATCGATCCCCCTATTCCTGACCCTATTCTGGTTAAACAAACCAACAAGTTAACTAGCAGTCAGCCCATGAAGCAGAAAACCCCCATGATGCAGATACCGTTATCTGACGCAGTCACACTACGGCACAGGAACGTGTTATCTGATTAGGTCATAACGCTTGCGATCTAATTAGACAAGCGATATTCCTCCAGCCCCTGATAAGGCATACGGAGTTCTCATAACAAATCAAACCTATGACAACCTGGGCAAAACCCTGCGGCCATTGTTTTGATTTCACCGAGAACTTCAGCAAAAGAATGTGCTAACGAGCAAGTCGTATGACATCCTTATTGACGTATCTATGTCCATCCTTACGTCAATCTCGGCACCTTAAAGGTATAAATATTACCGATATTGCCCTATGCAAACACACGCGGTGGTGACGAGACGGAGCAGCCATACTTGCCGAAGCCCAGAGCAGAGCAGACCCCGCTGGCACAGCCCCGCCTTCCTGACGCGCTGAGAACGAGACGCGCTGCTTTCTCCTGCCGAGAAATCCAGCACCGGCGCTTCCGGGTAGCCCTCGCAGGCAGCCTGGAATATCGAGACCAGAGAGAGAGATACCATCCCTCATTCATCCTTAATTCCAGGTACAGAACTGAATAACCCCTCGCAGAGAATTCTTTAGTTATTCACTTGGCAAAAACAAACTTAACTTAAACTGTAACTTTCTATTCCCGCCCACGTATTAGGCTTAGGTCAGGTACACGGGGTAGGCGTATTTAGAAACACCAGTTGAGTACGTTTAGTCAAATGTATATGTGTATATAATATATTTTATTCATTTTAAAACATCTTATGGCTTAGAAACCATATCAATGTTTTTACAGTATTATTTTATACTTCTGCTTTTAATGTATGCACTTTACTTAACTATAAGTATTGCAATAATATCGATCCATTTCTCTTGTATGAGAAAAGAGACTGATCAATAAATAACACCTTTTTATTGAACACGCCCGTCTCTTCCTTTTCTCTACATTCTGATGAGACTAAGAATGCACGTACTGACTGAGTAAAATAAATTGCCTTTTGTTCACACGACTCTCGAGATACACTCTTGATTAGGGGAGAGCAAAGTTGTCATGTTCTATGGTTGTCAGAAACTAAATCCCTTCTTGTCTAATCAGGGAAGTTAATTCCTTCCTGAACATTCGAGAAAGTTTCTAGTGAACTCTGAGCTAGCTGGCAAACCCAAAACTTTAAGTCTAATATCGTCAGTAGTAGACCTAGTTAACGTCTGGTCTAGGCCTTTACTATTGAAGGTATTATTCCAATGCGCAGAGCCTATTGGGATAATAGGAACTACACTACATGGCGCCCAACGCGTTTGGAAAGGGCGATAAAACTAACGTAAGACATTTAAAGTAACTCAGTCGTGCTTTCTCACCCCTTTCTCCCATAATACTCCAAAGACGTCCAAAGACGTCTGGAGTGGGTAGAAGGTTATATCCGCCAGACTTCGCAGGAGGGAACTCCTATGTATGGTTCTTGGTATAGTCAACGTTGAAGGATACACTGTTCCAAAATATTGTGCATCTAATCTTTGTTTCCATAAGAAACCTGATCTGCGAACAAACAAAATAACCATCCTGTCGGTAAAATGGGAGACAGTGATGAAGAAAGAGAGGCAGTTAGATTAGCAACTGAACTCGCAGCAGCTGATGCTACCATGCAGGAAGCAGACCAGGATATAATACTCATCCCGGTCATTAAAAGGAAATCTATAACCATAAAACTTATAGAAAATGGACTGACACCTAGAGGTGGTACAGTCATATTCGTAATTGAGGCACACGAATATCGGCAGACAGAGGTATACTATTCATGGATAAATTTTCCAGCAGCAAATCCTGTAACAAAGTACTTCCACTATTACAAAATAGAGGAACCTCCTGAAACGTACACTCCTTTCGAGGAGGTGGAAGTACCACTCAAATTTCAAGAGCATTTGCTCTTATTTGATGGCGCCCTAAAACATAATAATCACATCACCAGGCTCGGTCCTTTAGGTAGACCAGGAGCAACGTGGCCGGTCCTAGCCGGATACACACCACATCCAGACATCGACGGGATGTCTGCAGCCAACCTGTTAACACAGCTAAAACAATTAATAAAAATACATAGACAATTAGTCCATTATGTGATGCGGACTTCAACAATTCAGCCAGCGATTAAACTCCCACAGCTGACCCCTCACCAGGGGAACACAAATAAAATTACACCACAGAACATCCAGTCCTGCCTAGGTAAAGTACCGGCTAAACGGGAACAAATACCATTCTGGCTAACGCAGAAAATCACCCAAATAGAGGCGGTGTTTCCAGACACCACCCCGCTAGAAAAGCACAGGATTCTGACTATCTGTCTTCCAATGGGAATCGCACCACACATTGAGGACTGTGACACTTGGGGTACAGTCTTTGCTTCCATCTACACAAACACGCACGGTGTTCCATCCATTTCGGTAATACTAGATGTGCTAAAACAAATTCAAGACGAATACGGTCCAGAACCCGCTTTAACTCTTGGTATGAAATTACTAAAAGACTTCAAGCAGGTCTCGGCTATATTATTAGCCAACATAAAGGGAGAAGCAGCAAACGTGGCGATCCGCCAGAGGTTAAAGGAGACAGATATAGCAGACCAACCAGCTGAAATAGCCAGAATCATAGAAAAATCCTATGAGGAACTAGGTAGAGATAGTTTAGGTGGAATACCAGTAAAACCACAACTAATTGAAAGTACTGAAAAAATATTTTTTAATAATAATTCAACATCACAGAAAAAGAGCTGGGATGGAAACAAACAATCCAATCCCAAAGAAAAGAAATTCCAGGCCAGAGGAAGGTCTCCCAGGCGAAGAGAGAAATCTCCGAACCAAAGACACAGGTCACCGCAGAGTGACCCCTCTGGGAAAAGATATAACCTTAGAAATAGGGATAATATAAAAAAGCCTGATAGATATCAAGACATTGATACACGTCCCTCTCAATCTTTTCAGACTTCCTCGCAGAAATCGGAAAGAAGAGGACGATCAGAACAAAGAGAAGAGCACGCCAAGTCCAAAGACAAGGAACCTGCTCAGCTAAAAAAGAAATTACAATTTCCAAAGAAGAAGGTAGCCAGCATTAAAATAGTTAACAATGCCGAGAATTCTGAGGACACAACTGAAAAACGGGGAATGGGCTCAGACAATGCTAGACAGCGCAGCAGAAGTGAGCATAGCTCGCAAAGTCCTTATGAATCATCTGGAGACAGTGGACACGAATGAATATCTTCAAGTGGAAACTGCAGACACCAGAGTTAGCAAACCTAACAAAATATACGAAATAACATTACGTATAGAGGGAGATAAGACTAGAAAAATAAGGGGACTATTTTGGGAAAATCTCTCCAAGGGCTATGATATCCTTCTAGCTGAAAAAGACTGGCCACCAGAGTTTGTCAGGGATTGCCCTCATGGCGAAGAAGTAATTATGCCTGCCTTCTCAAATCATATCCCAATTCATAAAAAATACACACTTGCTAGAAAGTGGGCAGTGGCTCTAGCCCCTGCTTTATATAAAAATCACGTGGGATGGGATGAGGACTCTCCTCCTCACAAAATCCAGTTAAAATCACAACCTACTGCACAAAGGCAGTACCCAATTAAGCAAGAAGCTAAAAAACAGGTAAAAGAAATACTAGATTAGCTAGAATACCAGGGGGTGATTGAAACTTGCACCTCACAAATGAACAACCCTTTGTTTCCGGTCTCCAAACCAGACAATTGATATCGTCTAGTTTTGGATTACCGACACCATAACACATGTTGCAAAACTTTTGCAGTGCAAAATTCGCATAGTGCTGCACTAATGAATAACATAGTGCGCAAAAAATACAAAACAACATTAGACATCTCTAATGGATTCTTTTGTCAAAACATAGCACCAGAGAGCAGATATTTGTCTGCGTTCTCAATAAATGGCACTCAAAAACAATTCTGTCGGTTAGCCCAGGGGTACAAGAACAGCCCGGGAGTATTCTCAGCGAGAGTAACAGAATTACTACAAATATATGATGATGAAGCACTATCTTATGTCGACGACATTTACTTAACAGATGATGACTTGGAGACTCACTTGAAGAGAGTGAACACCATAATACTTGGGTTCGCAGCAGAGGGTTACAAATTCAAATTTGCCCATCTGACAGTCCTGTTCTTAGGATATGAATTATCAAGTGAAGGCAAAAGCCTGGCTGACAATTTCCTAGAGAAATGTGCCGTAATCCAAGCACCTAGAACACTAAAAAACCTACAGTCGATTCTAGGCTTCCTAAATTTCGGAAGAACATACATTGCAAATTACGCAGAAAGGGTCAAATCCCTTTATGATCTGATAAAACCAGATTTCAAAAGATCCAATTGGACTCAAATACACACAGAAATTTTGAGATCCCTACAAACAGACATGCTAATTAAAACAAAATTAGAAACACGTGATAACACACGCAATCTTGTGATTCGAGCCATCCCAGGGAGATGCGGATTCACATACCTGACCTCTAATGAGGGAGAAAAGGTACCAATTGCATTCAAATCACACTTGTACACAGAAACTGAACAGAAATTCAGCAACAAAGAAAAAATTGTTCGTGCAGTTCAAACCGCAATAGCTAGAGAAAAAGATCAAGCTGACGGTAGACATATCACAGTCAGAACAGCAAAATCAGCCTTTGAGGCACTAATAACACCGTGTAATTTACCAACAACAACATTGAATCCGGAATGGATACAATGGGTGAATTCAATCACAACGGACAAAGTATACTATTACTTTGATCCAGAACTAGAAGAATTAAAAAATCTGGAATATGAAAAAACATACCCTCTGCCAATCGACATTCTGCCTTTACGACATTACGCCTGTGTAATTTATACAGACGGACATGCTCAACCCCCAGTTTGGGGAGAACAGGCATACAACCCCACATGTGGGATTACAAAAGAAGTGTGGCGCGGAGGTAAACTAAAACCTCTATTAACAAAAACACACTCAGTAGAAACTAATTCAGAACAACAAACTGAAATACTAGCATTGAAAATGGCGCTAGATAATGCGGATCGCGAATTCCCGACACTTATAGTGTCAGATTCATATTACTGCGTCAAATCATATAACAAGGATTTGCAGACATGGATTCAAAACGGGTACAAAGATGACACAGATGCACCAATAAAGCAGAAACTGCTCTGGGAACAAATAGCTCTCTTACAAAAAGAGCTACCAAAGGCTCACGTGACACACTCACTGAGTCATCAGCGTGATGGCGTTCACGTTGCAGGGAATTCATTGGCTGAGACAGCCACAGCGGCAGTCACTAAATCGGCACCCGTAGTTCGAAAAAAGCGTACATTAAAATACATTGACGGTGAAACAGTGCTGGCGGTGAAAACGTCATCAAAAGGCGACTGCTCAGCGCTACCGATCAACTATCCACTCAATTATACATACATAATCGATGCAAACTCCGTCCCTTTTGCCCGAATCCCTGGAGTGGGGGATAGAGTGATTCCAAACATGGACAGGAGAAACTTGTTAAGCGCAGACGCACATATGGGCGAGGGTCTCAGACACCTCAAACTAAAAGATTCTCTGGAAGAATTACAATCACGGTACTGGTGGCCAGGCATGAGCCTGCGTCACACCATGTTTGTAAAAAACTGCCCAAACTGCAACAGAGATCGCAGTGGGGAGAGAAACAGTTTAATACCTTGCCGTTTTACTCCAGAAAAAATCAAGAGTAAAAAGGAAGGCTTGCGATTAACATATACAGGCTAGTTTCCACTTATAATGTAGATCACCAGCACTCGGCTGACGTCTGGACTGTTATACAAAGATTTGCGAGTCTAAATGACATATACGCTAAGAGCATGCTACGTTTGACCGTTGTTTTCACTCTAGCCCTCCAGCCTGATGGGAAACGTGGCCAAATGAGCATAGCACAGCGGGAATCTTCTCACTTCCTTCCTGAGGGATACGGGATGGTGTAAAGAAAAAACCAAGGCATAAAGCAATCTATAACGGAAAGGATATTAGGTTCGGGAGCTGGGTGGGTCAAGCATCTAATAAGTGTCCAACGTAGTCTAAATAACTTGCCAAGAAATTCTCTGAAGGGATTCAGTGCGTACGAATTATTATTTGGAACTAGGATGTTGATCTCTGACATTGATAGTCAGACTTCAGTGGTGAAAGAAAAAAGCTTTGATATCAAAGACCGTTTGGCTATTTTGCAGGACTTAAACAAAACAAGAAAAGACCTGAGCAACATAAAGTTGAAACAACAGCCAACAACCACTGAAGAACAACCACCTGTCCCAGCAAGACCTGTCTGGATTCCAAAAGTCGGGGATCTAGTCAGGGAAAAGATCGCGGTAAAGAAGGAATTTGGGCCTTCTTACAGGAAAGCAGTTCCTGTCTTGTCTATCAACGGGACAAGATCGTACTACCGCCACTTGCTGGTAAAAAGGAGAACCGAGTTGTATCCATCGACCTGGTAAAACCACAATCATGTGGCCGATAACAAACAGTAGGCCAAGTGGACTCCCAATAAGTAGCCGAACACCAAGGTTTGCTACCAGTACAGAGGTCCTAACGAAGAGGCTCATCACATTCGAAACGCCTACAGAAGAACAACAAGGACTATGCAACAATGCAATAGAACTCAGACCTCTGAAAACCCAAATTAAAACTTTTAGCAGAGACACACCAATCTATAATGAAGTACCAAGCGAAAATGCAGGAAACAGTAATCCTGAAGCAATTGGAACAATTGACAGAACTGCATCCGGCTACTTCATAAACTTCGATGATTCCTCTGAAGGCTTCAGTGAATCAAAGACACAGACATCATCAAAAACCTTTAAAGATAAAACTAAAGAACTTTTGAAACAACTGAAAGAAACATATCTGATTTCTCCATGGATAGAATTTTGGGTGGGTTTTGGTGCATTTATCCTCATACTTTGGCTCATCATGGTACTTACTTTGGGACGCTTCATTGAGGGTAAATATGCTAAAATGGACACAGCAAGTCAGAAAATCAACTTGATCCTCAAACCACACACATCGTCACACGTCGAGAAAAGAGAACTTTCTTCAGTCAACTTCACAGCCAATCCGATACCGGGTGGGGTAGCCTGGGACAACACTGACTATGAAATTTATGGTCCGGTCGAAATCCTGAAATATCCACACCAAATTAAGATCTCATTGAGTGACTTTGCAAAACCAAGCTCATTTACTGATGATTGGGACTTCGAAAGCATTAATAATATGATGTCTGACTTAGTAATGTCTGCTAAATTTACCAAACATGATTATTTGCAGGGTTCTACAAATTATGATAGTATGTACTGTTATAACCACTATGGTAACCATTTTCTACATAGATCTGCACAACCTAGAAATGTTTTAAATTATAATCAATGGGAACATTGTGCAACCCCTCCAAAAGGAAGCTCAAGAACCTTCTATGACAAATATTCATACTTTTCAGGTTTTAACACAAGTAATGCTGAAGCATTTTATTTCAAATTGTCAAATAAGACAGGGACAAAGACCATGATAACAAACACAAAATTGATATATTCGGACTCATTCTTTGAACAAATGAATACTTTTGGTTTTGATTATTGGGACAAAAATGTTGAATTGAAAAGTGTTTGGGGCACAAAAGAATGGCAAGTACAGGGTATAGAATCTTTGTTTAGAGCCTGCATGATCCCAGAACAAATGATATTTTTAAATGACACTGTTCAACAAACTACCTGTCTTGGCCTAGCCAAAATTAAAGACTTAAATAAACCGTCTAATCCGAAACCGACAATGTACAGCAATAGCTCTATAGATGAAGAGATAGACGTAAATTATGTATTAAACCTAAACAGAACACATCCTGATTGGAAACAGTGGTTGATCTGGCCCACAGATACTAATAACTGTCAAGACAGATTCCTGAACAAAACACAGGGGTTCAAAATGAGCAGGCCAGACCCTAGATATCCCCAAAGACATCACCCAGGGATAATAACCACCTACAGTGTGGGCAAATTATGCCTTCAGTGGCTACAAACTTCCACACTGGCAGAAATTAAGCAACACCTAACTTTACTTACTGATGGTGCTGACTTGCGTGATTTCATTTTGGGACCACGCAAACAGCGTCAGAAACGTTTCATAGCAGCCTCTGTATATGCAGCATACAATGAGGCCTGGAAGGTTACTCAAATTGAAACAGCAGAGAGAATACGGGAAATTGACTGTATTAATTTGGAAAAATCACTTTCTGTAGTGGACAATGGGTTAATGACTCTGTCCTCCAGAATTTTTTCTTTGGACAGCATTGTGTCTTCAGCAATCGACATAGTATCGCAAGACTTACTGTTATTACAACACGGTCAGTCTCAATTGCGTTCTATTGTACAGCTTGGCTGGACGTTACAAAATCTACGTTCAGGCTATGTGCCTTGGCGTTTAATCAACACAACGTCACTATTCCAAATCTTTAACCTTACTGATAGACAAATCAGTATGGCACAAAAGGGTGCTGATTATACAATCTTGAGCATGGAAAAACTCGAAAGATTACCAGTGACAATGTCAGAACGACCTGTCAGTGAATGGATAATACATGGGATAATAAATATTCCAATCTCAACCTTCAGGTTTCAATACAGCCAAAAATATATACAGGCTGGCATGTACGAGAAATTGGGAAAGGGGTACATTAAAACAACATGGAACCTGCCCTATTCACATGCATGTGTCAGTAATAAAGGACAGAAAGTGTTTCTTAGTGGCAATAATTGTGCAATGTCACTAAGCGGCACGCTTCTGTGTAACGGAATTAGTTTGCATGGAGCCTGTGAAGGGAATTCATACAACCTTTCATGTCACCAGCAAGGCGCACCTGCAACAGAGATTGAACCATTCTTTCAAAGACTCTACAATGGGAGTTACATTCTAATTGTAGATCGCAGATGTTGTAGTCTTATGCCCGGGACTCCTTATCTCGTAACTACGACTGCGAAGGTCAAGTGCTGTGGACGCTCATTGTTCCCCAGCTCCTTTCCAGACAGGGAGGCAAGGGCATGGCCCAACTTGAAAATTACTTCTATTAGAATAGATACTTTAAGCAGAATGAAAACAGTGCTTCTTCAGACGCCTACAAGGCTCACGTCATCAAAAGAAACGTATGATCTACAAGTCGCAAGGACGACTGCAGAGATACATTCATTGTTATCGACTAATTCCCCCTTACATTTCGCAGAAATCCTGAATGAAATCTTAAATATTTCTGATACCAATGGGGTCTCAAAGGTATTTAGGACAGTATTTTCGATGGCATTAACACCATTCAAAGCCATACTGGGTATTTTTCCAGATTTCGTCCATTCGATTTTTGGCGGACTTCCCCTGATCTTGGGACTAATTGCAGGAATCCTATTCTTGGTCCTTATTTTTCATTATGGCAACCCATGTCACAGACCAAACTCTAGCGACAAGGGAAGAAACAATCCTAGCCATTGGATACCGGGACCGGATATCAAAAATCCTGGGACTCTCCCGGCTTAGAGACCTGAACATGACTTGGTTTCTATCATTTCGACCAATGTGGCAAAGATGTGTTTTACCTGTATTGAGGTGTCTGCTATGCGGAGAAGAATGCGTGTTAGACACCTGTCTGACACTACAATCGGATGCGCCAATGGATGCAGAAACATTGTTGAGCCCGATCAAGGTTCACGCTTTGTGCTGCCCTCAAAGGCTACCAATCCTGATGACGGCATTCGTGGAAGCTTCACCACTACGATTAAGGGGTAGTGAAGTTCAAGATGAAAGCAGCATCGAACAGGTACGACCTTCTGTCAGCAATGCGAATCAGAATGTCAATGAAGAAAATCATGCGCACGAATGCATGGTTACACCTTTTTCCGAGTTAGTGGAACTTTCCCAGGAAGCTGTTGACAGCTTTTTCGAAAGCCTAAATGATATGATGTTCTCACCAGAGCAGAAATAGAGACTTTTGAGCAAGCTCGCACACGGCGTTCCCTGAATTCGGCCTTCAACTTTAAAAATAAAGTCACATGAACAATTTTACCTCCAGTTCACGGACAGCAATTTTTCAGCAGCCCCAAAATATTTTGCATATTTTTCGGGACACTATCTTCTGCTTAAAGTAAGAACTATTCTTAGAGAACTAAGGTTTCTAAAATTTAGATAGCTTATAGACATTAGCTGCCCGCTGGTATGTTCATAAATATTTTATTGTGTGATGGAATGGTCTCGAACTTTTTTTCTGTATTAAGAGCCATTTCATGTGTAGATTCTCATATACCATATAGCAATAATGTATACAAATGCGTGATTACTTTGGCATTATTCTACAGCTTGAGTGCATACAATACATATGATTGCAATTTTTTCCGTATATTTGAAAAATTTCAAGATGCATTTATGTATTTTGGGGTGGTAAGGTATACACTATACTCTATAGTTTGTTTTACTATGCATAGATTAGTAAATATGTCCATAGTTAGCGTGGAGTGGGTGTGATGTATTCCTATAGGTTCTGAATCGATCCCCCTATTCCTGACCCTATTCTGGTTAAACAAACCAACAAGTTAACTATCAGTCAGCCCATGAGGCAGAAAACCCCCATGATGCAGATACCTTTATCTGACGCAGTCACACTACGGCACAGGAACGTGTTATCTGATTAGGTCATAACGCTTGCGATCTAATTAGACAAGCGATATTCCTCCAGCCCCTGATAAGGCATACGGAGTTCTCATAACAAATCAAACCTATGACAACCTGGGCAAAACCCTGCGGCCATTGTTTTGATTTCACCGAGAACTTCAGCAAAAGAATGTGCTAACGAGCAAGTCGTATGACATCCTTATTGACGTATCTATGTCCATCCTTACGTCAATCTCGGCACCTTAAAGGTATAAATATTACCGATATTGCCCTATGCAAACACACGCGGTGGTGACGAGACGGAGCAGCCATACTTGCCGAAGCCCAGAGCAGAGCAGACCCCGCTGGCACAGCCCCGCCTTCCTGACGCGCTGAGAACGAGACGCGCTGCTTTCTCCTGCCGAGAAATTCAGCACCGGCGCTTCCGGGTAGCCCTCGCAGGCAGCCTGGAATATCGAGACCAGAGAGTGAGATACCATCCCTCATTCATCCTTAATTCCAGGTACAGAACTGAATAACCCCTCGCAGAGAATTCTTTAGTTATTCACTTGGCAAAAACAAACTTAACTTAAACTGTAACTTTCTATTCCCGCCCACGTATTAGGCTTAGGTCAGGTACACGGGGTAGGCGTATTTAGAAACACCAGTTGAGTACGTTTAGTCAAATGTATATGTGTATATAATATATTTTATTCATTTTAAAACATCTTATGGCTTAGAAACCATATCAATGTTTTTACAGTATTATTTTATACTTCTGCTTTTAATGTATGCACTTTACTTAACTATAAGTATTGCAATAATATCGATCCATTTCTCTTGTATGAGAAAAGAGACTGATCAATAAATAACACCTTTTTATTGAACACGCCCGTCTCTTCCTTTTCTCTACATTCTGATGAGACTAAGAATGCACGTACTGACTGAGTAAAATAAATTGCCTTTTGTTCACACGACTCTCGAGATACACTCTTGATTAGGGGAGAGCAAAGTTGTCATGTTCTATGGTTGTCAGAAACTAAATCCCTTCTTGTCTAATCAGGGAAGTTAATTCCTTCCTGAACATTCGAGAAAGTTTCTAGTGAACTCTGAGCTAGCTGGCAAACCCAAAACTTTAAGTCTAATATCGTCAGTAGTAGACCTAGTTAACGTCTGGTCTAGGCCTTTACTATTGAAGGTATTATTCCAATGCGCAGAGCCTATTGGGATAATAGGAACTACACTACACCATAGTGTACCCTAGTGTATGTAGGTGTTTTCACTGTATTCTAAATGTGTCTCTTTCAGCATACCACTGGCCCTGGTTAGGCGGAGCCTAGGGGCATTCAGAGTCAGTTACCATGACTACCAGTCAGCAAAAAGTTGGGGGGTGCCCAGGGCACAGGATGACTTTCCAACACTAACCTTGAAAGTGGGGTGAGGATATGGTTTGATGGCCAGAACTGCTGACTTTAGAGCTGGGGAATCAGGTTCGAGTCTCGGCGTGAGCTCAACATCCTGTGATTCTGGGCGAATCATTTAATCTCCCTGTGCCTGCCAAAAATGAATGTGTCCTTAACTGGTGCTCATGTAAAGTGCCGGTGCTGAGCACCGGAAACCACCTGCTCAAATTATGCACTGGATGTCCTTCGTTTTACGCTAGAACAGCATCAAATCCTGTTTTTATCTTTGCATTCTGTCACTTGTAGCTTTACTTCCACCATTTTAACTGCATAAGGAGAGGTATCCCAAAGCAAATATAACATCAGAATTATATGGATTACTCAAGCAAGTCATCTGACAACTCTGTTGTGCATTCACACCTCGTCTATGCCTACATGTAGGTTTTGATCATTCTAACAGTGCATTTATGGTAAGTTATCACCCCCCAATGCTTCACTGCCCAATACACCCCTGACAGATAGATACCTATTTACTCCTCATGTTTAATAGAAATGGTCCATAGCTTATTATCTTGAAACTCCACCCAAATCCAAAAGATCAAAAACCATCTCAGGTATCAACAAACAAAGAAATGAAAAAGGACAGCAGCTTTTTCAGCATTTAAGTAAACATCACTTTTTCAGGGGGTTTAGCAGGGCCTCCAAGAAAAATGATTGCGCACAAACACCCTTCAGACTCATGGGAACAGCATCTACCTGCCTCGGCTGATGTGGGTTCTTGAGTAAATAAATCAATTTAAGCCAGCTCCAGGCAAAGTGGCCCATACCTCCACCAACCCAAGGAAATAACGGCGAATTAGCGAGCGAAACAAACCAGCGCAACAGCCAAAACTGCAAGCACAGATGTCTGAATGTGAAGCGCACAGACTGAAGTACCCCACCACAGCCATAGAAAACCGTAAAGCCAAGAATCGGTCCTCAACACAAGACCAAGATAGACGCGAAGAGGAGCAGAAATGGCGTCCCTGCACCGGTGCTAACCAGAACATGAGAAGATCTAGCCCCGAGAAAAAGGAGAGTGAAAGGGTCCGAAACGGTGCACCCACCTGAACTACCAAGCCAGGTTAGTGCTAAGAGTTGGGCAAAAGAGAGCACTAAACCGCGAAACCGCTAAAAAGGGACTAATAAATAATCTGGAAAAAACGAATCTGAAGGTGCACACTGGCAGTGGCCATCTTGGCCAGCACACAACCGGAGGACGCAATAAAGTAGGCGAGAACGCGTAGAAAAAAACTCATAGGCGTGCCTGCTACACCGGAGGAACATCCTTAAGCACAGCCCTAGGAGCCGGTGAGCCCACGTACCTGAGAGTGCGAACAAGCAATACATATCGAAAGGCAACTAGCCAACGGGGTATACGAAACTGAAAGTGCACGCGGGAAGCGGCCATCTTTGCTACCCACCAAACATAAGAACAACCCTGGTTGATGGCGTGCTGGTGAACCAGCGAGTGCGGTCAAACACAACGAATCAAAGACAACAAGACAACGGTGAATACGAAATTCAAGGTGCAGACTACTAGCAACCGGCGTAGCCAAGATCAAGCCAAACGGCCACACGAAGCTGGTAGTGCCCGCATAATCAACCTACCATGCCCACACGGTCCTACCCAGTGCGGTAAAGTAAGCTAACAAGAATAGAAGGCTAACTGTCCGACCCAGGGCGCAGATTAAGGGGAAAACGGCGAGCACAGAGAAGACCACACGAGAAATACGAAACTGAAAGTGCACACTGGCAGCAGCCATCTTGGCCCCTACAAGCTCGGCGAACAAGCAGAAGGCAAAACGAGCGCCTGCACAGAGGGAGAAGCAGCTAACAGGCCGACCCAGGGGACGCAAAGCAAGAAAAAGACGGCGATTATAGCAGCAGCACCACAGGGCATACGAAACTGAAGGTGTACACTGGCAGCAGCCATCTTGGCCAGCACACACGTACCTAACGCTACAAACTCGGCGAACAAAGCAGAAGGCAAAACGAGCGCCTGCACAGAGCGGGAAGCAGCTAACAGGCTGACCCAGGGGGCGCAAAGTAAGAAAAAGACGGCGATTAAAGCAACAGCACCACAAGGCATACGAAACTGAAGGTGTACACTGGTATCAGACATCTTTGCCAGCACACCCTTACTCAACTCGACAAGCCCGGTGAACAAAGCAGAAAGCAAAAAGAGCGCCTGCACAAAAGGGGGAAGCAGCTAAACAGGCAGACCCATGGGGCGCAAAGTAAGGAAAAGAAGGCAAATTAAGCAACAGCGCCTCGGGACATACGAAACTGAAGGTGCACACTGGCAGCAGCCATCTAAGCCAGCACACACGTACTTAACACGCCAAGCTCGGCGACCAAACGGAAGGCAAAACGAGCATCTCACAAAGAGGGAGAGCAGCTAACAGGCCGTCCCAGGGGGAACAACCCGGAAATACGCAGACCAAAACAGTAAGGGTGCACGCTAAGAAGAACTGATCACCTCATCCAGCACCATCAAGCGGAACTGGCGGGAGCTAAAACAAGAACAAGGGCCATCCGAGAACCGAGCAGGTACAGACTAGACCGCCAGCACACAAGCAAAGCCACACAGGGTCCAAGAGGAGAGCAATCCAGCTCAGCCACACAACGCAAGGGAGACAGATTGGACAGCTACCTAGCCAGAAGGCGCCTTAGCGAGATGTCCAACCAAGAAGGGAAGGTAGCCAACGAAATAAAGAAATACAAAAACAATCCTGACTCGCCCTTGAAGCTCAAAACCGACACAAGGCTGGACACAATCCTCAAGAAAGTCAATGAAGGCAACGAGGTTTCCAGATCCACCAAACAAACTATCGACAACATGCAACTAGAGCTGGCAGCCATTAGAGCAGACCAACACAACACAAACACTAGGATTGACTCGGCGGAAGTGAGAACCAGCGATATCGAAGATGCCAACACGAAATCGAGCAGGGCCCTGTAGTCAATCTCCAAAGCCACCTACAGCCTACAGAAACAGCTGGCCGAACAAGACGACCGCACAAGAAGAGGCAAAATAAGACTTCTTGGCGTACCAGAAGGGAAAGAGGACAAACCCGGATCCTGCGCATCCCTCCTAGAGGAGCTCATCCCGCACATTACTGGTCTCAGCTTTGACAAACATTTCGAACTAGACAAGGCCTATCGAGTATCAGCGATGAAACTCCAAAGCGCACGTGGCCCCCGCCCGATTATCTGGTGACCCCTTAGATCGCAACAGACCGAGGCAATATTTGCAGTGGCCAGGAAGAACCAAACACTAAAGTGGAAAGACACCAAAATAATAATCACCCAAGACTTCTCGCGCCAAACTGTCGAAACAAGGAAAGGCTTCCTAGCTCTGCGGGACAAAATGAGGAAAGACAATATCACCTTCAGCTTTGCAGGCCCGGCAAGGCTGAGAATCGTGGACAAGGGGCACCCACTAAGTACAGACTAGGTATTCCTTTTTTCTTTCTTTCTCTACTTCTTTCATTCTCAACGGACACACATACACAGCCATCACGCATTGCAGACAGTCCAGACGGGGCACCAGAAGGGGGGCGGATAGGGCAAAATGCATAGGAGCCAACCATACAACACCAAGCATGGGCGATAACATACATTCACGATGACAACCCATAACGACCCCCAACTACTATCTGACCTGAAGATAACCTCACTTAACGTCAAAGGGCTCAACCACCCAATAAAAAGGAAGAAGATAATGAACTATCTAACCAAACTAAAAAGCGATGTATATGTCCTGCAGGAAACAAAACTTTCTGAAGAGGATGCACAGCGCCTAAAGGCGAGCTGGGTTGGACTAACCCTGTGCTCACCAGCCATACACAAAAAAAGAGGAGTAGTAACGATAATAAATAAGAAAGCCAGACTGACCTTACTCGAACACCAGGCGGACGAAGATGGAAGCCTGCTAATCACTAGCCTGAAGCGGGGGGAAGAAACGATACACATCGCCAACATCTACGGCCCCAACACGGAGGACGAGTCCTTCTGGGGAGCAGTGGGAGACAAACTCGGCAATCTACCCCAGGAGGAACTACTGATAGTAGCAGGGGACCATCAATCTGGTACTAGACCAAAATCTAGACAGACATCCACAAAGGACCAGCCACCAAACACAGCCCCAACACACACTTAGGAACCTTTGCGCGAAGCACCACCTCAGTGATCCATGGAGACTCCAGAACCCAGATGCCAGAGACTACACATTTTACTCTCACCCCCACAACTCGTACAGCAGGATTGACTACATCTTGATATCAGCCACTCACACTCACCTCATAGAACACACAGAGATTGCACCAAGAACAGTGTCCGACCACTCCCTCATTAGCCTAACACTTAGCGGTCGTCACAACGACCCAACCAGCTGTAGATGGAGATTCAATAGCGATGTCATTAAGGACCCGACCAATGCAGCAGCCATAGAGGAAGCCATTAAAGAATATCTAGAAATTAACGACAAGCCAAACATAGACAAGGGTGTACTCTGGGATGCTATGAAGGCCACAATAAGGGGGGAAATTATAAGCATCAAGGCCAAAATGAACAGGGACAGGAACAAAACAATAGCAGAACTAGAGAGACACATCAAAGACCTAGAGATGCACCACAGCGTCAACCTAGCAGATAGGAACACACTAACTAACCTGACTAGGAAAAAATACGAACTAAATAAGATACTAAGCGAGAGAGCGGGCACATGGATCAACAAGTACAAAGCCATAAATCTCTGTTCAGCAAACAAATCAGGGAAGGGCCTGGCCTCCGACCTTAACCCCTTCGACGCTGATGACGAGCTGAGCTCGTCGTGAGTTACGCCTCTCGTACGCTCATGACGAGCTCAGCTCGTCATGTAACGCGCGTTTTTAAAAACCGCCACGCATAGCGGGAAAAGCCGCCGCGCGCATGCGGTTAAAAGCAAGCAAAGACAACACGCCATAGCAGCCATGACCGACACCAACAAGAAATCTCAAACATCCAACAAAGAAATTCTCAGAGTGTTCAAAGAATTCTATGAGGTATTATACAAAGAGGACAAAAACCTCAACACCGGCGGGGGGGCAACCCTCCTAGGCGAACTTAGTCTACCCAAACTAACAGAGGCACAATGCGCATCACTAGAATCTGAAATAACAGGAGCAGAAATAGATCTGGCAGTAGCGGCCCTAAAAGACAATAAGGCACCCAGTCTGGACGGATACACGGCCAAATTTTACAAACACTTCCTCCCCCATATTAGAAACACACTGAAAGAGGTTTTCGCACACTGCATCAAAGCAGGGAAGATGACAAACTCAATGGCAGAGGCCAATATCATAGTCATCCCCAAAGAAGGCAAAGACACGCAATTTCCGCAGAACTATAGACCCATCTCTCTAATTAACGTAGACTGCAAAATATACGCAAAAATACTAGCGGGTAGACTCAACGCGCAATTCCCAAACCTCATACACAAAACGCAGGTGGGCTACCTTAAAAACAGACTATCCCAAGACAACACTAGACTCCTCTGCCACGTAATTAACTGTGCCTCCTCCAACACCAAACCAGCGGTGATGATCGCGCTAGACGCAGAAAAGACCTTTGACAGAGTTTCTTGGCCCTTCCTTGACCAGTGTATGCAGAAGTTCGGCCTAGGCGAGAAGTATAGGTCAATGGGCATGGCCCTGTACAAGGCACCCAAAGCCCAATTCGTGGTTAACGGTGGCACATCAGAGGCCCTATCCCTGGAAAGAGGAACCAGACAAGGTTGCCCACTATCGCCGGCTCTGTTCCTACGGACCCTAGAACCGCTTCTGACCATGATCAGGTACAATACCGAAATCAAGGGGGTGGAGGTCAACGGGAACACGGTCAAACTAGCAGCATATGCCGATGACATACTCATTGTGACAGAGAACCCCGAACCCTCAATAGGAGCACTAATGAACACCATCGAAGTGTATGCCAATACAGCCGGGTACAAGCTTAACAGAAGCAAGTCTGAATGCAAGCCTCTCAACGCTCACACCACCATGGAGGTGTTAGGAAACTCCGGCCTACTATGGCAGAAGAAGGCACTTAAATACCTAGGTATCTACTTTGACAGGGACCTCAGGTCAACACTGGAGCATAACGAAAAATCAATACTAAACAAAATAAAGGACAGACTTGACACGTGGTCCCCCAAGTACGTTAGTTGGTGGAGCAGAGTAGAAACCATTAAAATGATGCTAACTCCGATGGTCAACTACCTGCTGAGTATGCTGCCACTGATAGTCACGGATGAATTCCACAAAAAACTGAACACAATGATAAACTCGTTCCTCTGGAGGGGTAAACAAGCAAGGATTAGCCTCCAGAAATTCAGGCTCAGCAAGGACCAAGGGGGGCTTAACGTCACAAACTTTAAGACTTTCCAAACAGCCTGCCTGGCCAGGCAAGGCATATACTGGCTCACGCAGGAACAGGGTTACACACCAGCCTGGCTGGAACTAGAGATAGCTCTGATGGGAGGCATAAACCCGGCAGCCCTCCTCACGGCCAACAAACATCCGGCAGCCACTAACATAATCCTCAGAAACACCAAAAAGGCCCTCCTGCAAGTAGACAAAAGAATGGAGAAAAGTATAAAAACACAAAATACGAATCCATTTGGTTCAACACAAAAATTCAATACAAGAACAGAGTACTTAACATAACCCCCTGGCTCCGGCGTGGTATCCACACCCCATCCCAACTAGAGGAACGAGGGTCTGCTGCCACCTTCTCCAACCTACAAAAGGGGCACGACCTCCCAGGCATAGAACTATATAACTTCCTCAAAATCAAAGCGGCCATCACTAGAGCAAATCTAAGCAAAGAGGTGCCAACAATACACCAATACATGTCAAATCTCAATAAACTCGGACACCAAATATCACACCTCTACAAATTACTTAGGGCAAAAACAACAACTTTGAACAAGAAAGTCATGGATCACTGGGAGACACTAAACGAGGGGCGGTATAGCGAGAAAGAAAAGGCCCTCCTCTGGGCCTCGGCAAGCAGGCACAAAGTCACCTCAACACTAGCGCAAACGAAATTCTGGCTCCTACACAGGGCGCACTGGACCCTGGCGCGCCTAGCAGCGGTCGGTCTAACTGACAACGGCTTATGCTGGAACTGTCAGAAACAGAGAGGGGACCTAGAACACATAATAGTCCATTGCCCTAAAGTCAAAAACTTCTGGTGGAAAGTAACAGAGTCCATCCACAATGTAACTGGGTACACTCCAAAAATAGATCTCCTCAGATAGTGCACGCATTCACGGCACCGCAGAGCCAATCTGCCAATGACAGGAGCCTCATTGACCTGCTCCTCACGGCGGCAACCAAGACAATACTGTCTAACTGGAAAGATACAGGGAGGGCCACTTTCAAAGTGTGGTTCAACTGGGTCACCTTCCTAAGGGGAGCAGACAACATAACGAAAAACCAAACACCACAAGTTGGACGCAGAAGTGAGATGAGGCTCTCCCTGGACAAATACCTTGACTCACAAAAACCGTTGTGAATGCACCCCTCGGCCATACACAGACTCCAGCCACCCCCCCCCCCCCCTCCACCCCCCGCGCAGCGCAACCCGTCTGCAAAATCGCGCTGGCCATACAACCTCTATTCATCGCACCTGTGTCCGTCTTTTCCCTCACTCCCTCTCATCTCTGTCCTACTTACCTCTACACACGATCTTTTCCGACCGTAGGGGGCAACGCATTTGACCGGTATGTAAAGACAAGGACTCAAGCAGCCTATGTATAACCAGCTCACATGCGCCATAACAAGCCCTTATGTATTATTACCGATAAGTATGTTTACACTTTACAATGTTGCCTTCGATCGGCTTACTCTGTACTGTCTTTGTAAAAACTTCTAATAAAATCTTTTGAAATATAAAAAATAAATAAATAAAAAAAATAAAGACAAAATAAAATCCCCTACATGCTTACTTTGGGGGGTTCGTGCACCAAGTTCCATAAATAACTCAGAACGGGAATAAAATGCAGGTGCAGTTCATACTGTAAGAATATTGCCTCACTCGAATCTAGAGTTTTATTGCCACAAACACTATTGTCACTAGAATAAAACTGCAGGCCCGCCTGGCGCTCACCTTAGTCCTTTGTCACAGTTTGCTTTCTGCTGCCTCACTTGGGAAATTGAGGCAAGTGTTGCCGTGCTACAGAGCATGTACTGAAAAGGCAGGTGACTAAAAAATGAAAGTGGTGTAATGAGCTGGGGCCCTAGGCCCCCATGCACATGTAATGAAGACACTGACACTAGAATATACTTAGTAGAACTGACCCAGGACACGTGCGCCATGCCCCTTTTATTATCAGGGTCATATGTCCAGTGAAGCCTGTGTTGGATGAATGTGGGGTGGAGTGTAAGCCGGCCCTCGGGGAGTGGCTGGTACAGGGAAAGACCAGAACAGTGACCAGCAGGCGACTACAAGTGGCAGCATCAAACATTCAAAGAGATGCTATATCGTTTTAAGAGTTCTTACCAGTGATGCAACCCTGTGGGACACTGAAGCTGATATCTGGGTCCTCCTTTTACCTGACCTGGTCTTGGTGAAGCAGAGGGTCTCAAGCAACAAGCTGCAAGCTCGCAGATGGCTGATGGGCTCCAGTGACACTGATTCACTCACCCCTTGTTAAAAACGCCTGTGCTGAGTGAATGAGGTGAGGGAGGCAGCACAGCAGGCTATGTAAAGACCCTGGGGCATATGTACAATGAAAGGTTGGAGCGCGGAGCTATGCCAAATTTGGTAGCACAGCACTTTGACATTTCCAAAATGCAGAGATGCGCCGGATTCACAGAATACGGCGCACCCCTGTCTTTTCTCTAGCGTAGGTGCTAAAATTAGCTGCCTAGCGCCAATGCAGGCACCCTTGCACCATAGTGCAAGGAAGCCTACATTGCAGGGATGAATGTTTTTGTGCAGGAAGGGACACTTTCCTGTGCATAAACAATAATTCATGGTGTTTTGCCCTTTCTTTCTGTGCTGAATGCAGCACACATAGAAAAAGCAAAAACGAGGAGAAATACAAGTATTTTTACTCATTTTGCTCTTCTAATGCCTGTCTTTGTATGGTGTTCATTTTTGGGGCTGCCTCAGACTTACAGATCCTTGTAAATCTGGGGCAGCGTCAAAAAGCTATGGGTGTTGCGTTGGAACGCCCATTGCATGTCCCTTTCATGTAGATACCTGTGTGAAAGGGTATCATATTTACAAAGCGGCCTTAAACCACAAAAACTGGTTTAACACCACATTTTGTAAATATGAAGCAGGTCATAGTGCCACAGAAACGTCGTTAAAAGTGACGCTCCTGTCAGGAAATACACCACAGAGTCGAGGCAAGATGGCCGCTGACCGGCCGTAGCCAGAAGTCGCAGAATTCTCTCCCCCCTTTCTATCTTCCGATGGTGATGTAAAGAATTCTGCTGGTCCCTCTTCGGAAGAATCATCCCTTGGCTGTTCGGGCACAGGAATTTGATCTGTTGCGGTGGTTCCCGCACTCAGTTGCTCAACTGGTGGTCTTTGTGCAACATAATCTTGACCGAGTAGCCGGGCTGCTACAGTGGTGGAGAGCCAAGCGTAGGATGGTGCAGAGGGGTCCCAAACAACTCAAGGATCAGAAAGACACAAAAGATGAAAGCAGCACTAAAGAAACACTGTAGTACATGACGGCCCTGATCTCGTCTCTGCGTGGCGTGGAGCAGCTGCGCAGGGTGATCCCTAAAAAGCCGGACGAACAGTAGGGCAATGACGGAGTGCCGTGACTGGCGGTAACAAAGACTCTGCCAGTGCAGTTCGGAAAGCCACTACGGCAAAAACTGGTCAGGATGCGAGTAAATCTAAGGAAAGTACACTGCGGCAGCCTACCTTGATTGAGTCTTTCACTGTGAGGCCGGAGGAGACTGTGAAAGCTGGAGCCGCTGTGCTCGAGGACGCAGAAAGCTTGGTATCGGGCAATGCGAGGATACAATGTTGCATACACTTCCCGGGGTTGACTATAGTCAGAGGGAGCCGAGCGCTGAGCTCACGGAGCCAACAGACATTGCTCATGACACACAGACTATTGAGATAGGAAGCACCGCTCTAGGTGCCACGAATGATTTCGGGGGTGTTGAGCTGGAGTTTGCTGGTAGTGTGGCTGCGGGAGAGAAGGCCTTAAGAGTGATATCTTGAATAGCTAAGGACTGATCCCCTCAGTGAACTCCCCAGCACCCATAGATGTGGCAATTTCAAGGCAGTCACATGGGTTAACCCAGGATAAGGGGGTTACTGGCTCGCCTGATGGGTATTGTTTTTTTCCCTCGGATTCCTTTCTTTCAAGTGAAGGAAGCCTATCTAGTGATTCAGACTCTGTGGAGAGGTCATCTGTGCAGAAGGCCACTGTACCCCATTGGGGTTCTCAGCAGAAAAAGAGGGTTAAATCAAAAACTAAATTGCCAGATAGTCCCTCAAACACTGGGACCGTCAGGAAGCTCTTTTGGGATTACTCATCCACATCACAGCTATATCAAGATGATGGCGGCCAATACACAGGCGGGGCAGATTAATTCAAGCAGTCTACCTCAGGCTCCTTCAATGGATCTCCTCTACACTACCCTGAAACAAATGTAGGGAGAGGCTAGTACAGAGAGTCGGAGAGCAAAGCAGGCAACAAAGAAGATACAGGGCTCTCTGAGAAAGATGAACAAATGTATGAAGACATGGCAGACAGGGTCGCCCATGTGGAGGAAAGAGCAGGAAGATGATGTTAGTAGGTGGCAGACATTTAAAGAGGTACAAGAGAAGGCGGTCGAGGACGTTCAATGGAAGCTGGAGGATTTTGAGAACCGCCAGAGGCGGAATTACATAAGGCTGCTGAGGATGGCTGAAGGGGTTGAAAGCCAGGACGTCAGGTTGTTTGCCATCAATTTGTTGAAGGGTGCTTTTCCTGAGATGGTCTTTTGGAACTGGGAGAATGAGGTGCAGAGAGCTCACCGGTTTGAGGGGTTGGGGGAGGATGGGGGTTCATACGGTATAGCACAGCACGGCATCTGAGATAGTGGGTTTGGACACACGAGGCGTAGCAAGAATGGGGAAAGAAGAATTCAGAACGGGTGAAGAGGAATTTGGATATTGAGTCACTGGTTAAATGGTTGGGACAGGTATTTGATGTCTTTTAATGAGTGTGCGGATTGCTTCTGTCAATATCTGTGGGCTGAATGACCACCTTAAAAGGCAACGATTCACGGCCAATTTGAGATTAATGTGACTGGATTTTGTTTGTCTACAGGAGACACACGTAGAGAGGACAAGGGGCTATTTATTGGAGCAGCTGTTTTTTTTTGTGCTTACTCATACAAAACGGGGCCAAGACTAGAGGGGTTGCCATACTGTCTAAAATAAACAAGGTCATAGTTAAAATAAAGATGAAAGATCAATGGGGTTGATGGGTCCTCTTGGAATGCATAATCCTCTTGGAAGCAGTTACTATAGGATCGGTGTATGGATCTGCTGAGGATGATCCGGATATATTTGAGTTTTTGGACTTAGAGTTAGTGTCATGGCCTCAGCCGGTTATCCTATGCGGAGTTTTTAATATAAATGGTGTAGGGGGGCTGGGTACAGAAGTAGGGCACCGCAATGTCAGTCGTAAAAAAAAAAAACATGTCGTGTAATAGTTAATTTGGCTTGGCACAACTCTTTAACAGACGTGTGGGCACGTTTGAAACCTTTAGATACTGGTAGTACCTACTACTCAGCCCCGCACAAGGTTTGTCAGATTGGACTACTTTTTTATTTCTAACTCCTTGATGTCAAGAAGCCAGATTGAGAAACTGCCTCAGAATATTTCTGACCATAATCCGCTGGTGCTAACATTAAAACTTACAAAAGCAGTTAGGCGGGAGCGGATATGGACCTTTGAAAGAGGATTACTTAAAGATGGAAGCTATCTTAAACATATCAAGGATTGGAAAGTAACCTATTGGGAGATCAATAGAGGAAGCACTTCTACAGGGGTAATTTGGGATGCCTTTAATGCGGACATTCGCGGGGAGACGCTGAGTTTTAGCCTATATAAACAAAAGCAGGAGGAGTTAAGAGCAAAAAAAGTGGCTAAAGCAGTTACTGACGCAGAGGACAAATTGAATTTAGCAATTCTTTCTAGGACCCCCCTTGATCAGGCGCTCCTTAAAGTCATATGCGCAAAGGCGAAAGCAGTGGAGAGTATTGCTAGTAAGGTGGCTGCTAATTTATTGACAAAAAAGGAGCAACGTCATGAATTGAGTAAGCGTGTTGGGCATACTCTGGCAGTCCGTACAAGACAGAAAGCGGCCTCAGGTGAAGTCAAGAAGATTTTGGACGAATTTCGGATGAATTTCGTTGGGCACGCTGCATCGCCAAATGTGATGCAGCGCGTGCAACAAAATGTGTTTTATTTATTTTTTTCGTTCCGTTTCCCTCATTTTACAAACCCCCCACCCTGCCTCTCCCCCGCCCCACGTCACCGCCCGGTGGCACGCCCTACACGGGCCATCGCTGGGCAGATCTGGATAAGACTGTTGACAAAAATATTGAACCTATAATATTTAAAGCCAAAAAAGACCTTGATAGAATGCACAATCGCCAGTTTTCTTTAGTAGGGCGCTCCAACGTATTAAAAATTATTTTTTTACCCAAATTCCTTTATCTATTTAGGGCAATACCGTTGATATTTGAGGCTAAATGGTTTTTGGCGCACTGACCCTAGCTATTTTAAAAGAACCAGATTCAAGACATTGATGGCAGCCTATAAAATATGGGCATCTTCTTGTAAAAAATATGGGCTTGGTAGGTTCAACGCATATACTCTCTTGGTCAGGAATATATCCCTCCTGGGGGAAATATTTGCAGATTCTGTTATGGCTGAATGGGGACAACGGGGAATTCATAAATTGGGGTCTAATGGAGTTCATCAGTTCTCTGAGATACAGGGTGTTTATGGTATTGATAGAAAGAGCTTCTTTAAATATTTACAAGTCCGGAGCTTTTTAGGGAATAAACAGGGAGGCACCACGGGTTTAGTAAAAATAAGATATTGGACGTTATTGAGGGCTGTGCAGACTGTACTATTTGTAGGTTTTACTCTGAGCTCTCTGCAATCAAGGGTGATGACCTGGGAAAATATGGCAATAAGTGGGCAGATAAAGTTGGGTTAGATCAAGTCTGCATTCAAGATTCATTAGAATTGGGACGGTCCATTATTTGTTCTGCAGGGCTACAGGCCCAGCAATATAAGACGATCTACTCTTTCTATCACACACCCGCAAGGATAGCTCAGTGGGGGGAACCATAGGCATTAGGTGTCCCCGGTGTGATAGCTCAGAGGCAGAAATAATCCATATTTTTGCTTCCTGTCCTCAGCTACAGTCGCTACATAGAGCTATTGAATCCTTTCTGGATAGAACTTTAGGAATTAAGATCTCTCTCACACCGACTTGGATTATACTTGGGGTAAGCAGCGATTATGAGCACTGTCCACGCATTACTTTTTATTCTAGGCCATGTCGGTTTTACGAATGTGTATCGCAACAGCGTGGTTAGACAAAGTACCTCCAACCTTTCAACAGTGGCTTGCTAGGCTGCTCTCCGTGTATAATCTTGAGAAGGGGATCTATGCGAGGAAGGGCAAAAAGGGGAGAATACTTGGGAAACATATCTGGTAACCTATTTCGAGTTGGAAGGAAAATGTATAATGTGTTAAGTTACTTCCTTTTTATTATGCTGCTGTAGTAGTAATTTTTATGATTTATATGTACATCTCAGATGTGTGTTTGTCCTATGTATAAATTAGTTGGATTGTTGCTGTGCTAATAAAAAAAAAATTAAAACCCAATATATATATTTTTTTTTTTAAAGTGACGTTTCTGTGACGCAATGCCCTTGCAAATATGCCCCCCCTGACTGCTATCGAAGGTGTGATGATCAGCCGATAAAAATGTGAGCATTCACCAAAGTGTTTGGCCACCCGACTCTCTCTCAAAAACCGGGATTTTCTTTTTTTTTTAGTATTGGAGCGCTGGGACAGTCCTTCTAAAACCGGGATTGCCAATGAAATCTAAGGCATCTATTTGATCACAATACCCTGAATGTGTAATGTGTGATGAAGGTTCCTGTCCAACAACTGTACAAGCTCCTCTCAGTCAGCCTATAACTAAGGGTGTCCAAACATTTTTTTTAGCTTGCAAAGTTTTGTGAAGTTCCCTGAATTTCTTTTGCCCATTCAAAGTATTTTTCTGCATAGTGAGATCGTTTTAATTGTGCTGAGACATAAGTTTCATTCCAATAAAAAGTAGCATAGCTGGAGCCTGTGTACAGATGTGTTCTCTGCAAGAATGCTGTTTGTTTAGATTTTCTATAATTAACAATTTTTACTTCGTTATGGTGAAACAAAAAGAAAAATGTAAAAAACACAAAATTGCTAAGTTTTCCATGGGCCTTTGTGAATGTTTCAAAAAAATGCATCTTGTCCATACTCTGGCCTAGTCAGTATTAATATCCTGCATTCCCACATCAGACATCACACAAACAGAACAATGAGGCATGAAAACTCAGCTGAGACACAAAAGGTGCCTCGCCTAATTTTTCGGCCACATTGTTTTCCAGATAATTATGTATTCGGCACATTTGCCACATTGTCCATCATCTTCTGCATATTCTGCAGATTTTTAGAAAAAATTGTTGTTTCTAGGTCAAACGGATAAAAGTTACTAAAAACACAGCACCATATGTTGCCGCACAGTGGAAGTCTCAACGCAAAGGTTGACTGACTAGCTTTGTTGCTTATTGCTATATTTGAGTGTTAAACTGGTAATAATTGGGTACAACATATGCCAGAGAGTATTAAGAAATGTAAAAATGATAATATTAAGAAATAATACTGCCGATAACCGGATTACTCAACATAATTTGCCTTTTCTTGCCACAAAATTTAGTCAACCCTGCAGCATAATTTGGTACTGTCAACCCTGTCGCATAATCAGACATGCCAACCCTCCCGATTCAGGCGTGAGACTACCGATTTCAGGGCTAGTCTCCCGCCTCCCGATTCCTGCAAGCAAAAACCCGATTCCTCGGGGGTTTCAGCTGACAGAGCTTGGTATTGTGTAACGTGTTAATCTTCCAGCAAAAGTCAGAGTGGCGATGCAGGGGATAGAAGGGGTGAAAAATCAATTAAGCCTCATTAACAAGCGCATGGTCTTTTAAAGACCTGTGAAGTACTGGTGCAGCTGTGTGTGTGCCCAGGAAGCTGTTTCAAGGGGCGGGGGGGGGGGGGGGGGGGGCTGGGGGTTAATGCACTGCCAGCAACCTGCCAGGCCAGGCAGTGTTCAACACTTGCATCACCCTTTCTCTGCCTGCCATTGCGCTCGATGCTTCTGAAACGTAAGAAAAAGAACGTGCATTTGCGTTTCAAATGTCCGATCCTACAGCAGCCCACTTCCAAAGCCCATACATGCCTAAAACCCGATTAAAGGCCAAATTCTCCCGATTTAAAAAAAAAAAATCTCCCACTTAGCTGTTCTGAAATGTTGGCATGTATGCATAATGCCTTGCCTAAGAGCAAAAGGTTTCAGGGAGGGGGCGAGAGTCGGACCCTCAGCGACAGCCATGCAAAAGGAAACGTGGCTCTTCCATCAGAACAGATTAAAACTAGTACATACTGCCTTTAGGGACTAAACCGACTGGAAAATGTCTGCAATTGCGATTACTATGGCGCAGTTCCAGCATTTGGAAATGCACGTTGAAATATGTATTGTAAAACTCGTAATTCACGTAACAAATGGTGACAATATTCAACAACCTTTCATCGGGCTACTTCATTTCAACGCTTTCGTCACCCTCGAGAGCGGTAGGCCTCACCTTCAAAGCTGCACAACTAGCCTGACAGAAATTGTATGGAGATTCGTCATTCTCAGGAGCTTACCACAATGCATTGCTCTCTCTTTGCTGTAGGCGGCGCGTTGGAGCCATGGGACACGTTGCACTCCCCGAGGGTGAGGGGGGTACCAAAGCGTTGAAGGTGAGGGCTTTAACTCGCTTTCAGTTTTACAGACTGAAATATGCATTAACAGTCCCTCATTTATTTCAAGTTCATCCCCATATGACAGCCTCCCCACGTTTTTTTCATTGTTAATTTTCAAAGCAACACTGCCAGGTTTGGGCCTAACAATTCATTTTTATAAAAATGTTCCCATGGAATTCCCCTTTTGAGCCATAGAGGGAAAACATATGTTCTTTTTCTGATGGCTTTACCAGCCACGGGCGAGGCAGCGTGATTTCACGACAGATAGGTAGAGAGGGGAGTGAGAGGTGGAAAGATAGAGTGAGGGAGAAAAAGTGAGAGAGAGGGCGAGAGGGCTATTGTTGTAATATTCCTCCTGGTTTCTTCTTTCTCTGGTTCCCCCTCCCCTCTCCTCACCTTAGAACATTCCGTTTTCCCAGCTGCCAACCTAAACATTCCACTGAGGATTTGCACAGCTGACTCCAATTGTGGTGGTGCATGGCTTCATTCGATTCATGTTTATGACACTGGTGACGAGTGTCAAGCAATGTGTGGCAACAGCAGCACCATCAGCCCTGCAGAGAGCCACCCGGGCCCTCTAATACATTGTGTCCCTGTACGCACTCCTCGGGGCGGCGAGGAGATAAATAAACGGCGGAAAGACAGCACGGGGTCTTCCGGCCAAGCATGCAAGGACTGTGTGTGGTGCCCCTTATCTCATCATATGGGCACTCCTAGGCTTGTGCCCCTCACCCTGATCCAGGTCACCACATTGGTGACAAGGGCAGTAGTGGATCCGTGCCTTGCTTCATACCTGGGTTCAGTGCAGAGGCTCCCTGCGCTCATCTGCGCGCATGCATCGGCGCGCCGCTGGCCCTGGCATCTGGGTCCCCGATGCTCTGCGGCCCCTCCACCTGTCCTGAACCACGTTGCTGGCTTGTCTTCACATCAGTGCACTCCGGGTCGGAAGTCGCCAGCAGCGCCGTCGGTGGAGGCCCGCCCCCCACCTCCACGCTCCACAAACCGGTTGAGACAGCTTGTCAACCGGTTCGCCTCCCAACATTGCAGGTGACCGTCTTTACAGCTGTGGGGGAGGGCAGCACCGTGTGGCCAAGTCTCACCCCTGCATACGGTGAATTGGCAAGCACACTCCACAAGGAAGCACAGTTCCAACAACACTCGCCAGCATGAGTACGCCCCCACAGGAAATGTAAGCATAAACTCCCAAATGATCATATCAAAGGCCTTCTCAGCATCTATTGGCATGCCCACAGGTGAGGATTCAAACAAAGGGGCCATGCTAAGAACATTGAACAGTAAACAAGCATTATCAGTGATAAATCTATCATTAATAAATCCTGATTGTTCTTTTCCTTTTTTTTAATTTAATTTTTTATTAAAGAACCAGTATCAGCATAAGACGAAACATTTAACATACAATATTGAATAAAGTATATACATTAGGGATCAGTGAAATAATAATGATAATACCAATAACAGATATTATGTACAAAAGTTGGAAAACCGAAAAACAGAAGAACAAGTGCGTTGACGGGGATTAACAAAAGCTAAAAGCATAACTCGAGAAAGTCTCATTGATCTCAGCCAATTCCACTAGGAAATAAACCTTCTTTCCAAATAGAAATTGGACGCCAAAGTTCTTCACCACGAAGTTTTGTTTTTAATCCCCTTGTGGCGAATATTGCAGATTCGTAATTAAAGACAGCAAGAAAGCGAGCTAACCACATTTGAAAGCTAGGGGGGAGATCATCCTTCCAGCGAGCAGATAAAATTAATCTCAGTACAGGTGTGCCTATAAATATTAATCTTTGTTCAGTTTTAGTTAAGTTTAGCGAGCTATCATATCCCAGAACATAAAGGGTATCAGATTCAGGAAGTTTATGGTGAAAAGTTTTCTCCCAAAAAGAAGCAATCATACTTTTTATGAGAAGGAGTTCGGGGCAGCTACTAAACATATGAGCTAAAGTCGCTGGGCCGTGTGAGCAATGTGGGTATAAATCGGTCTCCCTTTTACCCCACGCAAATAGTTTGGCCGGGGTAAAATATAGATCATATATAGTTTTATACAATTGTGCCCTTAAATTGCTAGCCATAAACAAATTAATGCTCATATCAAGTACTTTATCTATATCAATATCGGGGTTATTTAATTTCACCGCCCATTTAGTTTCTGTTTTCTCGATGTCATCGTTAATATTTGTTAAAAGAATATCATAGAATGTTCCTATCCTAGTTTTTGAGGTAGCACATGCTTCAATTAGGTCATTCTTCTGGAGACTGATTAAGTCCCTTTTTGCTTTTAATTTCGCATGAAGCTGAGCAAATTTGAGAAAGTCCCCTTCAGAAAGACCAAATTTTATTTTTAAATCTTGAAATGTAGTATGTAGACCATTTAACCAAACATCTTTAACAGTTTTTATGCCCGATCTTTGCCATTTCTTAGCCGTATAATCAAAATCAAGTCCTGAGTGGATTGGAATAGAGGTGTGTATCGGTTTATTTTGCCTATCTGCATATGTTTGAGTATCTGATTCCAAATTAACCAGGCGCTTTTAATAATTTCACCCTTAAATCGTTTATAATAGGTATTTTCAGTCTTTCTTAATAAAAGGCCATTGGCTTCTTGGCCAAGTACATGTTCATAATTTGTAGGGATTGTAGTGTCAGTTGGTCCAAAAACAAACAGTGATTCATGAATCATTGGTTTTAGATGTTTTAAAAAAGCTGCCCAATGATACAGGATAATATTCGGTGCGGTAAGCCCACCTCTATTGAAAGGAATAGATAGATAGGAAAGTGACCGTCTGGTTTTCCCATGTTGCCAAACAAATTTAGATGCGAGCTTGTTAATTGACATAATTATCTTAGGATCTAAACTTAGAGGGATTGATCGAAAAAGATATAGGCATCTCGGTAAAATATTCATTTTCAAATAGTTCACCTTTACCAATAATGGAAAGATATAAGCCATTTACCCTGTCCAAATCTGTCTTAATCTTATCTATGAGTGGATCAAAATTATTTTTAACTAGAATCTTGGTATTAGTAGACATGATCACTCCAAGATACGTAGCAGTTTTGGCTCTTCTTGTGTCTGAGCATACAGTATTATCGGTGCACAATACAATGGTTTTTCCCCTATTCAAAGAGTAACCTGAGTAATTACCATATTGCAGGGAGAGCTGTTCGATTTCATGTAGCGCTTCTATCGGGTGAGATGTTAATACCGCGATGTCATCAGTATTTGCCAGAACTTTAGTTTCGTATTGATTACATAGAATTGGCTTGATGTTATTATTTTCTAACAATTTTAGGTTAAGGGGGTTAATATAAAGGGCGAAGAGTAGAGGTGAGCAGGGACACCCTTGTCTTGTACCTCTTGTAATGTTAATAAAGCCGGATTCTAAGCCTGACAAAGATATTCTTGCTTAAGGTTGATGATACATGGATTTTATAGATTTAAGAAATTTAGGGCCGAAATTGAGACGTGCCATGGCAACCCACAAAAAGTTCCATGAAACACGATCAAAGGCTTTCTCAGCGTCAAGCAGGATCATAGACATCTGGCCCCCCGTGACAGACATGGCATCAAATAGGGCAATAGCCCGGCGAGTATGATCGGTGGTCCCTTTTCCCGGAACGAAGCCATGCTGCCAAGGAGAGACCAGGTGCCCAATGATCCCACTGAGTCTGAGAGCCATCACCTTGGCATATAATTTGGAGTCCGAATTTATCAAAGATATTGGGCGATACGAAGTCAACTGCTCGGGCGATTTTCCTTTCTTGGGAAATACTATAATACATTAAAGCAATTAAAACGCTCCTATTCCCTCTCCCCTAATTCCCTCCCACCCTCTCCCGCTCTGACCAGGGTCTGTGGTTCTTAGCGCCGGGACGCCTCATCGCTGGGGCAGCTGTTTGCGCTCTACCAAAACAATACAATACAATACAATACAATACTAGCCTCATCCCAAGAACATGGGGGAATACCATTGTACTGAACACCCAAAAATAAATCCAATAGTAGGGGGCTTAATTGGAAACTAAGGGTTTTATAGATTTCAATTGGCAATTTGTCTGGGCCCGCTGCTTTACCAGAAGATAAAAGTGATAAAGCTACCTCAACTTCATCATATGAGATCTCGGCTTCAAGTTCTTCTCTAGCCGGGTCGTCCAATAAGCTGGTGGCTGCCGAATTATTAAGAAAGCCAGCCAGGAAGGTATCAATATCTTCTTCCGAATTGGTCAGTTATTCAGAATATAAGTTTTGAAAATATCGTTGGAATTGTAAAATAATATCTGTTGGCTGGACATAAGTCCGTCCGCCGTCTACTATTGTGGTAATATTATTAGAAACATTTTTTTGACGGGTTCGTAATGCCAATTGTTTACCTATTTTTTCCCCACTTTCGTAAACTTTCTTTCTATAGGCTCTATAAGTCTGAGTGGCTTTTTGACTAAGATCAGTATTAAGTTCAGCTTTTAAAACCGCAACCTGAAGCCATTGATTATTGGCTTCTTTGCCCTGTTCAATCAAAGAAGTGTTTTCAAGTTCAGCTTTAGCCAGTTCAGACAGCTTTGCTTCGTGATAGTTTCTTGTTTTGGTTCGTGCGGCATATTGAAAACTGGAGATCTCTCCTCTTAAGGCAGATTTATATGAGTCCCAAACTACATTTCTAGACACACTAAACCGATTTATATTAAAAAACTCCTCAGTCCATGTTTTAATATGTGAAATAAATTCAGTATTGGACAGTAATTTCCTGTCAAATGACCAAGATCGTTGTTGAGTAAGAAGAGGAGTGATTGTAACTGCAAGTATTAGTGCATTGTGATCTGAAACTATTCTTGGAATTTTTTTAATATTTGAATGGGGAATAAGTGCTCCAGTAGCAAACATGTAGTCGATTCGAACCTGTTTTTGATGCGGGTGAGAGAAGTAGGTAAATCCTTGATCGTGTGAATTGTTGTGTAACCACATATCAGTTAAACCAAGATTAACTATAAGCCTCCTAATAGCTTTATATACTCTGGGTTTACGTCCTCGATATTTTGTTTTGGAGGAGATATTAAATAATGGTGGTATTAATGAGATATTAAAATCCCCACACAAAACTAACGGGCCTTGCCAAGTGGCTAATTCGATCTCTAATTCTTCAAAGATTGTGGGGTCATCTTGGTTTGAACCATATACAGTACAAATAGTTATACCACAAGCGAGTTTAGCAATAGCCCATCTACCATGAGGATCTGAAAGGTGTCGTATCCCTGATCCAAGATTGTTTTTTGCTAAAATTGCAACCCCCCTTATATTCGAGGATTGTGTAGAAACAGCCAATAGTTTGTACCCATTCATATTTAACCACGATTTTTTAGTCCATGGCACATGGGTCTCTTGGAGACAAAGTACATCTACTGGGTTTAGTTTAAGCAGCTCAGCCAAACGTCTTCGCTTATCCCCTGTTAATAGCCCTCCAACATTCCAAGTTTGGATACTTAATCTACCCATTATTTATAGGAAATGGTTGTAGCATCGCCTCAAGTACATAGAACTTTATTATACAACAATTATCTAGATCTGTTACTGTTCTATTTGGTACCCTTTTAAGTGTTTCTTTAGCTGAAATACCTGGTTCTTTTTTTTCCTTTTGCGTTTTCACCCCCCTAGGTGACCCTCCCGTGTCCCCCCTTAACAACCCCCCCACCCTTCCCTTGAGCCCCCCCCCATTAAGTAGGCAATCAGACTCACACAGAGTCTGGGTGATGTAGTCACAGCATTGTATCTAGGCTTCCGCTTTATAAGGAATTTAAATCCTAGAATTACGAAAAGAAAAGCATAGAGAGAAGGATAGGAGTATAATATAAATGATACGTTAACAGTGATAGGCACCAGTGATAAAGCAAATATTAATACATATATAGCATCACCTAAGGATGTATTAAGCCATTAGTTAATTTATAACAAACAAGCGGCTTCTTTCATACAATTACTACATATTACAGAGAACAAGTAAGGTTTCTATTTCATTCCTATTCTAAAAATTTTAAGAAATCTGATCTAAATAAGCCTTTGCTTTAATTTCTGACTGAAAAAAATTTGTAAGGCCGCCATGTACAATTTTTAACTTTGCAGGGTTATTGTGATACGCTTGTGCGCCTTTATCTTGAAACGGTTTGATCAGAGATCGGAGCCGCCAGCGTCTTTCCACAGTAACGTGGCAGAAGTCTGGTCTAGAAAAATATGAAAAGTCATTATACTGTACTTTGTGGTCAGGCCTAGCTTTATCGGCAACAATCTGTCGTACCAAAAAATTCCCAAAATAAACCAAAATAGCTCTGGGATATACCCCTGGTTTCGTAGGGATATTAAATGGCATCCGGTGGGCTTGTTGAATCTCTGCATTCAAGTTCCAATCTTTGAGGGCTGGAAGGGACTCTTCTAGCAGTTTAACCACGAATGCTTGGGTATCGCCCCCCTCAAGTTTCTCCGGGATGCCTAAAATACGGAGGTTGTTCTGACGTTGCCGGTTTTCAAACTCCTCCAGCTTCCACTTAATATCAACAAGCTCGGCATCTTGGAGTTTGGCACGCTCAGCATTCAAGATAGTTTCCTTCTCATGTGTCACAACCCTGGCCTCCATCTCAGTGACTCTTTCACCTATCAAAGTACATGATTTGGAGAGTTTTCTAACCACTCCTTGCATTTTACGGAGTGCGGCTTGGGATCTCTTACTATCTTGGGCAGTCTCTACTCTATGAGCCGCGATAGCCTGCAAAATAGTCTCTACAGCTGATTGAGATACCTCCGGGTTTGCTGAGGGATTTAATGTTGCGGCTGATTGTGAGGGTAAGTTAGGAGCCATCCGATTATCATTAGAGCCCTTTTCCAATATCCTAGTGGTGGGTTTAGGTCTGGATCTGATTGTATTGATATTTGAGTCTTGCTCATCTGTGCTTTCACCATAGGAACTGGGCGGTGGTTCAGACTCAGATTCTATGTCTACTGAGCCCTCCAAAGAGTCAGTTTCATCCGAGCACTCCTCCTGAACATTTAGTCCATTTTCGTCAAAGAAAGAGTAGAATTCACTAGGCTCCTTCTCCTTCTCTTCAAGTAAATGAGTCTTTAAAGAAGAGCTCTCCCCTATTGCTATTTGAGATAATGGCTGGCTCCCCACCAGTAAATCTGCGTCCTCACAGTTGGCAGTCTGTTGTACAGGGGATGCGATCGAAAGTTCAGAAAGTGTTGTATGGAGCCTAATAGGAGAGAGTTGACTGGGTTGGGCAGTCCCTGGTGGGGTTGAATCTATTTGAACCCCCAAAACATTTTCCCCAGCCCCTGAAAAAGACATACAATGTCGCACTGGCTCTAAGACCTGATTTGGACTAATCGGGATCCCCAATATATCAGAGAGAGGAAATCTGAACTGTCTCTTCAGTGTTACTCACAGTTTCGTTGCCCGCTGAGGGTTGTTGTAGTTCAGGAGTTGCACAAGTTTCTGCGAGTGATGTTTCAGAAGACTGTCCCATTTCCACGGTGGTGATGATAGAAGATAAGATAGGGATTTCTTTTGTCATATTTTTCTTCTTGGAACCACTCAGAAGACCTTTCTTAAGAAACAGATCCAAAACCGTGCCACCAGTTGAATTTAGTTTCCTACGGGCAGCGTGGAGATCTTGTCTTGCTGTAAGATCTGATATAGCTTGCTGGCTTCGCGTCTTGGATTTCCCGGAGCTAGATGGTAAACGTGTTCCTTCATCATCGTCATGCAGCTCCTCGACTTGTTCATGCTGCTGGCGTTCGACTTCCTTGCGAAGAATCCTGGCTGCCTTAGCAACCCGTGCTCTAGTTGCTGCGGCAGATGCAGAAGTCTTTGGCGGCATATTTTTAGCCAAACCCGAGTGAATGTAGGATATTTTCTTCACCCTCCGCGGTTTTATTGTTTGTATCACGGGAGTCACGGGAGCCGCTCCACTAAATACCGCTATAGCTGGTTCAGAGTTGCATTCAGTAGAGGAGTCCGCTGCAACAATGTTTCCACAATCAGCGAAGTCGGGGCGAGGCCGATTCTGCAGCGGGATCGGAGACCGCAGGTGAGCCCCGCCCAGGAGCACCAAGCGCGAGAAGCAAGCCACAGCCGAGACCGGGAGCGTCAAAAAAAATGCTCGCGGCACCGCGGCGAAGCAGAGCAGGGCTCCCGGGACACTGGAGGGCTGGAGCCGCTCGCATGGGTCGTAAACTTCGAAGAGAAGCATAGAAATTCCTCCCGGCTCAAGCAATTCAAGGGCGGTAAGCTACCCAGTTAGCAGTCAGCAGTCAGCAGTCGGCAAAAAGTTATCGCAATCCTTCAATCGGTCAGTTTCATGCGGAGCATAGACACGGTGCTGCTTTCACGGTCTACGGACAGACCGCCATCTTGCCTCCCGAACACATCTCAGGCGTCAAAGCAAGAAGCACACACCAGGTACTCCAGGCTACACAGCCTAAGGACACAGGAGACATTGGGCCCAAGTCTCACTCCTGCATACGGTGAATTGGCAAGCACACTCCACAAGGAAGCACAGTTCCAACAACACTCGCCAGCATGAGTACTCCCCCACAGGAAATTTAAGCATAAACTCCCAAATGATCCTATCAAAGGCCTTCTCAGCATCTATTGGTATGCCCACAGATGAGGATTCAAACAAAGGGGCCATGCTAAGAACATTGAACAGTAAACAAACATTATCAGTGATAAATCTACCATTAATAAATCCTGATTGTTCTTTTCCAATGAGATACAAGAGAAAGGATTCTAAACAAAGAGCAAGCAATTTAGCAAAGATCTTAGAATCCGCATTTAACAATGAGATGAGTCTATCATTTTTACAAGCCCGGGGATTCTTACCCTCTTGATGAATTAAACATACAATAGCTTCCTGAAATACACCAGATGTGGAAGAAGAATCAACAAAATCACTAAACAGGTGAAATAAGTAAGGAAGAAGAATATTTGAGAAGTGAGGAAAATATTCCACTATACAACCATCAGACCCTGGGGTTTCCCCCAATTTTAACTTTCGCAATGCACAGGAAATGTCTACAGGTATAAGATCTTTCTCTAAGTTTTGGAAATCTAAATCTGGAGCAGTGGTATAGGAGACTTGAACCTAATAGTTTACAATAGTGGAGGCCTGAGCCGGTGCTTTCGGAGTATACAAGGATTTTTTTAGATTTAACAAACTCTTCTAAAATATCATTATGATTAGTAATAGATCTCTCTTGAGTATCGATCACTGAGTCAATAACTCGCCACTCTTTTTTAACTTTTAAATAATTTGCTAACAGCCAGCCTGCTTTGTTTTTCCCACCATAATAACGAGCATTCTGTCTAAGAAGAGTACAATTAGCCTCATTGGTAGAAATAGAGTTGAATGTTAGCTTTGCCTGAATTAAATTATGAAGATCTGAGTAAAGTTCAGAAGAAAACTTTTGTTGTAAAGCATGACTTCTCTTAGTACTAGAAACATAGCGCAATATAAAATCACTTGCTGATTCTTTAAACGTATCCCATGACGCGGGGGGAGCAACAGAAGCGGTATAATTAAACGCATAAAATGTTGAGGCAAAAGAACAAGAGAACTGAGCATCTCGTAAGAGACAGTTATTAAACCTCCACCAATGCGAAGAGAGATCAGTGGGAGCCAAATCCAAGTCGGCAATAACCATAGCATGGTCAGAGAGGACAATGGGGGAAATATATGATTGTGTGATATGCTGCGAAAGAGATTTGTATATTTTTTTTATCTAAACGTGAAAGTTTACCATGAGAGGGTGAGTGATAGGTATAGTCCCGCCAGTAGGATTAAAGATCCTCCATGAATCTACCAAAATACCTTGAGTAATGGGCAAATGAAATTGTTTATGCATTCTATGTGTTAAAAATTGGGAGCAAGAACATTTGTCTGAAAAGGGATCCATAACCTGATTGCAATCACCACCCAGAATAAAATATGAGATATGAGTCATGATATAGTGTACATTTCCTAGTAATAGAAGACCAAAAAAGTGAAATCCAGAATCGTAGGGGCATACAAATTTAACATCATAACAGGGATATTATCTGTAAGACAGGTAACAACAACCCATCTACCTGCATCATCTATTTCCTATGAAATAAGAGTGAAATTAAGAGATTTCCTACACAATATAACAACTCCATTATTTTTAATTAGCGATGGGGAGGCAAACACATTCCCCACCCAGTTACGTTTGAGTTTTAAAGCTTCCAATTCCGTGAGGTGGGTTTCGTTCAGAAAAAACAGATCTGGATTACATTTTCCAAAATGAGAAATTATCCTCTGCCTTTTAACTAGATTTATAGATCCTTTAATATTCCATGATATTAGACGGAATTATAATCAGTAAGGCAAAGGTAGCATTGCTTGAGAATATTAACCTGGAAAAGAAAAAACTCAGAAGAGCAAAAAGAAAGGAAAAAGGAGAAATGGATAGGAAAGAAAGAAAGAAGAATAATGAAAACTAGGGGAAACAAAAGGGAAGGGTAATAAGGAAGAAATGATATCCAAATGAAGTGACAGCACATATCCCACAGAGAAGACTGAAGTAACATACCTGAGGAAGTAAGGAAGGGAAAAGAAAAGGAGTGGTGACAACACACACAACTGTGACACACCCAAGGGGAGAGGATTCCAAGCCACGCCAGGACCATAAACACTTAAGAAGATGGACCAAACTAATACAAATACATACGTCAAATCTGCAAGGAAATAAAAAGGATGTTATAAGGCATTTCAGAAGGCATAAAAACAACACAAAATACAATTAAAATATATTAAGTCAAGCACAGCATTTCAAACCAGCTGAGGAGTCAATGAAGGAGAATACAATTAAGAAAAAAACAATAAAATCATCCATTAGAAGGACCAGCAGTATCCATGTTAACCAAATTATGTGGCTGTATACATTTTTGCTGGATCCTCAAACATCGTAGTATTATTCTGGAAAGTCTCTTTAAAAATGCAGGGGTGAAAAGGACCATATCTGGCTCCGCAAGAACTCAGGGGAGCTTGAACATTAAGAAATCCCTTTTGCCTTGCTGCAGTTACATTGGAGACATCTTGAGACAGGAAGACTCTCTGACCCAACCAAGTAACTTGATGATTTGCTTTAGCCACAGAAAGGACTGCCAGTAAGTCTGTAAATTAAAAAAAAAGGCTAAATACACCTCTGGGTTTTGCAGAAGATGCAGACAAAGAAGGACGAGGCCCAAGCCCATGAGCCCTATGGATGAAAATTGAGATTGAAGAAGGCATGCCTAACAATTTTGGGAGGAAGGAGGTAAAAAAGGAGACAGGACCATCACCTTCCAAAGCTTCTGGCAGGCCATAAATATGGAGGTTATTCTGCCTATTCCTGTTTTCCAAATCTTCTGTGTGTTGCTGGGGTATACGCACCTCCTGTTTCAAAGAATGAATTTTGTGAGTTTCATCATGCAAATCCAAAATCTGCTGTTCCATCGTACCTCCCTGATTTTCCATTAATGACCACTTGTCATCCAGATGTTGTATTATATTGTTAATCTCTACTATAAAAGGACATAATGCACTAATTTTCTCCAACAACATCGCTGCAGGACTAGGGGACACTGACTTATCAGGTGAAGGAGGATCCTGCTTCAACCTCTTATATGCAGAAGAGGGCGACGAAGACTTGGTTCCCGCAGAGTAACGAGAGGCACTGCAGAGAGTAGTGGAATTCACCATTTCCTCAGACGAAAGCGAATGGGCTTCTAACAGTGCTTTTGAAACAGGACCAACATATAAACCTTCAGGGGAGTGCCCTTTAGGGGTAAAGACATAGATTTCCCATAAACAATCTATGCAACTTGTCAGAAGTTTATGACATCTCTGGTGTTATTCTAACCAAGCCAGACAAGTGAAGAGCCACACAAAATCCCAAAAAAGCCTCAACTCTACATAGGCATCAGGAATCAAAATAAAAAACTAGCGTAAAATCTGCAGCCTATCTAGGGTATATCTTATTCTAAGAAATTTCCTCAGCTTGTTTTGGCATTTTGTTTAGGATGTTTGCCGGCTATGCTAGAAGCTTCTTACCAGTTCTCAGTGTTACTAATTAATAATAACTTCTGAAAACTCCTACACCTTCATCTCGCGATTGTCTCCTGGTTAGACAGCTTTTGTCCACTTGCATGCAGTTCCTGAGAAAGCCTTCCAGCATGTTTTAGCTACTGGCGCTCTTACCACAATTTGCACAGCACAAAAACACACTCCTCTTTGCTCCTATGTATCATGTTTCTTTCCCAGCTGAGTATGACAAGTGCAAAGTTTAAAATGTCTTTCAGGGAAATCAGTGCGCATTAATCCAAAATGAATAAGAAAAAAAGAAAGTAATGTCAAAGAAACCTTCTCAGCCTCTTAATGATAGAGCACAACTCCATTCTCTACTACCTAATATGAGTGCAGCTCTCACAATGGTGACCGCTGCTGAGGCGTCATCTGCAGCCAAGAAAAAAGACACAAATGCCTCATTACAAACTGCAGTGCATCAGGCCAGTTCATAACTCCTTTCGTTCCACCAAAAACTGTCCATCCTAATGGCGTGAAGAGACGCCAAAAAGCCGCAGTCGTCCTGTAGCGGGGCAGACCCTCCTCACCTGGCAGCCATCTTGGATGGTGTTCAAGCCACGCCATTGAGAAGTATTTTGGTTTTTTTTAAATGGTGATAGTGTGCAAACATGAATTTAGAAACATTTATGCTTCCCCACCACCCTGGTAACTATGCCAATAGTAAACTAAGAGACGAGTCAGTTGTCATGTGCACCCGTTGGGTGGCTGGGGTTGCTATCATACATTAATAACATTATAGTTTATGAAATGAAATAAAGAAAAAGTCTTTGTGCAGTGTACAATCTGAAGTCATGGATTTCGAGGTCCTATTACACGTGGAAATTAAGAAAAAGGAGGGAAAGTAAAATAAAACAATTGTTCAGGATCACCCAATTTGGTCACATGGGAAAACCGGAATTGTTAAATTCAGCTACTAGACGTACATGATTCGCTTCCCCTACATCCACCTACCCTTCTTCCCACCCAGCCGACCACCCCCTGCTGGTATTTGTGTGGCCCTTGGTCACACCAGAGACCACATTTTTGGGCCCCTGGGAAAATGTTTGCGAGGACTCATGGCCTAATGTGTGCTGGGCTGATTATGCTATTGAGCCAGACTCTGGCAACATGTATTTCCGAATCCCACTACTTCTTCTCAGTACACCTTCCTTCCTTCATTCAATTAAAAGGGGAATATCCATTTCTAATTAAGACACAGTACTGTCAGAAATGTTGCGTGTTGCATTATCAGCCCTGCGCAAATTGCCTAACTTCACACTCTCTGAACTGCACCTCAGCGCAGCTGCATATTCTCTTGGCGCTTTGTGCTCCCTCCCTCTTCCTCTGTGCTCTCCTACTGTTTCCCAATTAGACCTGCTTCTGTGTAAAAAGTGTCCTCTGGTGACAGATAACCGTGAATTCAGAGCGGAGGTCGAACAGAATAGGTAAGCTATTGAGAATAAACACTAGTAAGAGGTGGGAAAAGGCAAAGTGTAACTTGCGGTTAAATATCATTAAAAAACAAGCACAGGCAAATTCTACTGGGCTTGGAAAGTCAGTCGGATGGTTTATATTTTATTTTTTATTGCATGTTTGTGCCACATAAATGAAAAGAAGAAAACAAAAAAAGAACACACAAAGGGTACAAATGCTTGCAATAATAAGTTAAACTAATGAATAATTGTATTTTATATATTTTTAATAGAGCAGCATAGGTGCTATGTAGCTGGCAGCTGTACTTACAACTGGCCAAAAAATTGGAAAATGGTGTTGGTCCTAGGAGTGGGTGACACACGTCATAGTGATCTCCTGTGTAGAAGAAACAATTATTTACTCAAAGGTTACAGTGATCCCCGAGTAGTGTATGCACTCCCAAATAAGAGTGTTGTTGCTGGAACAGAGAGACCTGTAGCCTCTCCCTACAGAATGACCAGCAGCAGTGTCAACAGTGCGGGAAGAATGCAGTCACTGTCTGGTACAGATAAGTCCTCTGAGTAAGTACATGTTTCTTCTACCTTGGGGATCACTATCACCTGTCACCCGCTCCTTGGACCAACACCATTTTCTAATCTTTGGCTAGTGTTGATGTCCCCTCAATCCACTTGTCCTGATGAGACCTCTGTATCCCGCAGAGGATCAAAACTTTGACAACTAACTCACTGAGACACACTGCACCGATTTAATTCTAAGGAAAATATATCAATATTGATCATGTATTATTGTTTAGCATAAAGTTTGTTTGAATAAGAAGGTCTAGTCAGAAACTTTATTGGATTGTTTCGAATTGATTGCAGGCAGTCATCTTGGTTGATCATTGTAACAGGATTTAAATGGAGCAATGAATGAAGTGTTATTAAGAGAAAAACTTTCCTGGGAACCAAAGACCACTCCAAGCAGGACATCAAACCCTCTTGGTTCAACAAACAGCATAGAGAAGCTAAGTCTGCTCTTATATCATCTAATAAAATCAAAGAACGTGTGAAAATGAACTTGCTAGGATAAACCACAAACGCATTCAGGTGGCAGCTAGCTCAGAATAGGAGAATGAAATGTGACATGCTTTGACTGTAGTAGGAACAGATGAGGACAGTAAATTATTCTGGCATGTGGTAGCTCCCAACTTACATTAAAGGAGTACTTCCATATTCAACCTCCGGCATGGGTTGATCACTTTGAAGGATTATATTTGGAAACTATTAAGGAGAATAGTGCATTATTTCACACTGATTTACAAGTGATAAAAGGAACATCTAGTCCCTTAGTGATGCCACTAGAAGAGCCTTATGATTCCTTTTATGGGATAACCAATGGGAAGGCACCGGGGTAAGAAAAAATACTGGGCAACCTACATGTATGAAAACCCCATGTATGGGCGCCCAATCTTAATGAACAGCATGCTGGCTGAGCTAAGATACATAAATCTTGATGTGGGATAGAGATTGTACTGACTCATGAAAACAGCACCTGTGAAGATCCATGAAATTACAGGCCCATCAACCTAACTGGTTTTTGTTCCAGGACCGCAGAGACGAGATACCAGCTTTCTAAGAGAATCATGATCTCTACCTACGCCAACACCAGACTCTTGCCTTGAAAAATCCCACGGCCTATAGGCCACGGGGGCGAAACACATGTCGGCTGTCCTCTATCCACAGATGTAACATGAAATAAAAACTACACACATAAAACTTTCAAAGAACGTCTGCATTTCATTTTCGGATTACTGCTAACAAAACGTGAGGGCACAGTCCTCCACTTTTCCTCCATCAACCTAACCAATAGTTTACTGAAGCTTCTTTGCCATCACATACTGGGGAAACTCCTTGAGTTGGTAGATGAAAATAGGATTCTATTAGACCTATAAGAAGGCTTCTGTTTTAAAACCAGTACTACTGATCAATTTTTGGGACTATGCCCAACTTTCTGGAAAACTGTTACGTTAGGAAAATGACACCTTTATATGACATTTGCCGATCTTCAGTCAGCTTTTAATTGGATTCCTCGCCTTAAACTATGCATTATTCTGGCAGCATGAGGATTATTTCTTGCTTAAATTCCTTCATGCAATTGAAGCTAAAATGTTAAGTCAAGATAATTTTGAAAGGTGGTAAATCAAATTGAAAGTGGTGCCCTGATCCCAGATAATGCAAATACCTCAGAGTTAACATAGGCAGAAAATCTAAAAGTCTCATATCTGGAAAATAGGAGGACGTAGTGGGCATGGGACATCAGTTAAATATGTTATTTCAAACGCAAGAGGCCTACCATTAACTGAGATCAACAAAAGATGATTCATGAAACCCTCTGCTTTGGGCCGAACTGTCACACAGGAATGCCAACTCCCCTGCTCAATTGTATATAGAAAATGCCCTTACTAACCTAGGAGCACAAGAACTTTAGAATGCACCGGTCACTTTACAAGTTTTTAGTAAATATATTAGGAGTTTGAGAACACTGTCTCGTGCCACCAGGATCAATTGGTTCCAACTATCAGATCTCATGTTTGGATGATCATAAATAGTTACACAGCACTGTGCTTCTCAGCGGGATAATCAAGTCACAAATAACACCCCTTGTTCAATATCCTCTAGGCTATCTGCTGTCTTCTGGCCAAGCTTTGACGTGGGTTTAGGAGAGGGATAATACTTTGTGCAGGTTGTACAATATAGAAGATATTTCTTTAATCCATATAATCTACACTTGCCAGACCCTTTTAATAGAAAGACAAGATGGTTACGGCAACTGTTTAATCTAAGGTGCATACAAACATGCCGGCAAACTGTTATTCAAGCCTTAGATCGGAATAATCTTGTTCTAAACATGTGCCTGGTGAAATTCCTGATGCTGGCAGAAAATAAACTAGGAGGCAGATTTACTAGCCCTTTGCTCCTCCTTGCACTGCCATTGCGTCACTTTTTTTGACACAACAGCGGTGCAAACATTGCGGCCAATTTACAACATTACGCATCTAGGGAGATGCGTCATGTTGTAAAGCCCTGCTTTACATTATACCTAAGTCAGTTATAATGTATGCAGGGTGGGCGTTCCCACGCAGGAAAGCCTCGTAAAAGTGACGCAGCAAAATCTACAAGATTTCCCTGCGCCACTGCATCAAAATCTTACGCCTGCTTGAAGCAGTCATAAGGAGTGACGCAGTACAATGAGTAGAGGCCTCAACATTCATTGCTGGAGTTGTGTCATGCTTGCGACACAACTCCAGCAATGTGTGACTCGGGCCAACGGATGCACCAGAATTTTTGACGCATCTGTCAATCCTTGTGCCATGGTGTGCCGTATTGTAAATACAGCGCATCCATGGTGGCACAAGGGCATCGCAGGCTGGGGCAGGGAAACTGACACATCTTTACAGATGCGTTAGTTTCTTGTAAATCTGCCCCTAAATGCATGAATATCTGAGTGTGTAAATCCCCATCCCTGGGACACATGTTATTTGGTGCATGTGACAAACTAAACTGCTGTGGCATTTTAAGTATGTCATGTTCTTTAAGTTATGGGATTTTATTAGTTTTAAACCCATTCATTAAGAATTGTTCCACACTATTTTAATGCTTGTAGTGAAATCATGCAAATGTTTGAAGTAATTAAGCATGAATAAAGAACTTGAACTGATTCCCCTCCACAAAGCATGGACGTACCAGATACTATATTATCGATATTAATAAGGTTGCATAATATCAACTGTGTTCCAGTGAGGTGGGTAGCAAGGGCGAATTGATTAGTCATATTGCAATTGAGGGTGTCCAGTAGGGATGTGTCTTGGCCCAAAGCTTTTTTCACTATATATAAATGAAGTAGTGAAGCATCTAGATACCCCCTAAAATGATGAGCTAAATATGGAAGCAAAAAAAATGGCAGCAACGCTATTTGCGGATGACATGCCCTTAATTTCAAAAGCCCCTTTAAGATTACAGGCCTGAGTTAATTGGTTTATGATGTTTTGTGCAAAACAAGGGTTGGACTTAAACTAAAAAGTATTTGTAATGCATCGGTTTCGCTCATGTAATGAATAAAGAGCTATTTTCATCAATCATGCTCCAGGAGAAGGAAAGAGCTCTCTGACAGATAGCATGGGCGAGGAAAGGATGTGACGCTGCCACCAGAGGTGCTGACTCGAGAACTAGGGATCACGGTTCAAATCTCGGGATCACGGTTCAAATCTCGGCAGCACTGCAACACCCTGTGATTCACTTAATCTTTCTTGGTGATAAATTCTTATATATGTATGCTGCAATAGTAAAAGGCAAAACTTTATGAAAATATAGTTCCACCAAAGTGGATGTTAACTATTTCAGCGTCAGGAAAGTGATGGAAGACCCTTTTAAGTTTATATTAAAGGAAGCAGATTTCTCAAGCACAGTGCAAACGCTGTGCAGACGAAACCTAAATATGTATATGTCATTTAATCGGTATAAACAGCAAAATATCTCCATAAAAGTGGGAAAAGAAACAATAGGTCCTGTCACCCATTATTACTATGTTAGGGCTTGGCTGAATAGTAACCTACCCTGGATGTCACAGATTAATAAAAGCGCACTAAAGTTTCACCAGATTCAGAAATATGCCATAGAAAAGCTAAAGGAATGGTTTTATATGGGGCTGAGTTATAGGGCCATATTAAGGATTATAGGTTAACTGTGGTGGAAAATAGATTTTTTTAATTCTTAGTAAACTTGCTACCGAGTGTCCCCTATCTTCCACTGTATATTGGCTTTAGCCAGCATCCGATTGCCTACATTGTAAAATTAAGACAGCTTTTGCACTGGTGCAGAATGCAGCAAACAGAGGAGCCTTAGGTTAGCTCTTAAAGAAATATTGCAATACAATTATCACCTAATCTGCGAATCTGCCAGACCGGACGCTACATCATAAATATATACCCTTATTTGAGTCCATCCGTGATAATCTAGAGTGCCAAACGGCTAAGTAACAGTATGCCAAATTCAGATATGAGATTTTAGAAATATTGTGCAAATAATAGACGTCCAACATGCAAAACAGAGACCGAATCAATAGAATGTGTTTTTTGTTGTAGTTAGCAATGCATTTGTCGATCCAAGTTGGAAATGAATATTAACTGTCTGCTGTATGATAGGGAGAAGACAGCATATAGAGGCTTTGGAAATGTTAAGAACCAGTACAGATGAATTAATTGTTTTCTGTGTGTCCAACTTTTTAATTTCCATGTGCTTAATCATAAGGAAACTCTGTGTTATAGCTTTACGAAATTTGGATGGTGAACTCATAATTAATTGATTTTAGTATATATATATTTGCTAAAATTCTTCGTTTCACAAAAAAAATTACCGCAATCACAGGGGTGTTTGTGAACTTTTTTATTTTCAACAGCCTCTAAACAAACGCGTTTCGGCGTGAAGCCTTATTCGATGTTCATGACACATCGAGAATGGCATGTTAATAAAGGTTTGTTCATATACATAGAAGGGACAAGTACCCCATAGCTAGCATGAGCGCCATATTGGAGTTACTCACTGCATATTCATAAAGCACGCATAGAATTCATTAGTACAATACATAATCATGTGTGCGCAAATATGAGCATTCCATTAATCATTATGCTACATTTGACGTAATAAAGCCATTTATCGGCATAAACTTTGTCCAATGAAAAAGGGGTGAAAACTAGACAAAATCTCGCCGTGGATCGGCTGGTGTCCCTTCCTTATAAGCTTCCTTCCTGTAGTGTTTGCGAGGTCTAAATTCATACATTATTTAGAGATACAAATGTACAGCCAGTCACTTTTATCTAAAAACAATCATTCAATTGGTAGTCATTAAATTCATGTTTGCTTCAATAGAAGACAGTCAACTGATCTGAAACAAGAAAGGGCTACTAACCTATTTTCCCAGATGTACATTCAACTCCTCTCCACTGTTCAAACCCTTTGGGAATTTAGTGAGTAAGTCTAAAATGTATCTTGATTCTAAACGGCGTAACTTAAGTTGTCTGTCCCCCCCTCTGATGTTAATTGGAATATAATTCAAACCAAAATATTGCAGCTTACTCCTGTCGCTTTGATGAAATTCAACAAAAATGGCGTGCCACAGGGTAGGCAGCATCAGCTTTGTCTATTGCTCTGAGGTGTTCCAGAACTCTGATTTTTAGCTGATGAATGGTGCTGCCTATATAGCGAAGCCCAAACGGGCACTCTAGGCAGTATACTGCATACGGTGTACTACACGTGATAAATTTGGAGATTTCTTTGGATTTCCCTGTGTCTGGTAGATTATACGTAAGAACCCTCTTGCTGCCGGCGCACGCCTTGCACCTGCTGCAAGGGAAGAATCCCTTCATCTCTTTTAAGGTGCTTACTCTGGGTGTGACTTTTTCTAGGTGACTCCTCACCAGCATATCCTGTAAGGACCTAGCCTTCTTGAATGTAACCAGTGGATGTGCTGGTATATCATCTCTGATGACACTATCGTTCCTAAGAATGTGCCAGTTCTTTTTGACCATCTTCTTCAAATGGTTAGCTTCTGAAGAGTAAGGAGTGATCATACGAAATTTGCCTTTCTTATTAATGTCGTCCTCCTTTGGTTTATCCATTAGGAGTTTGTCCCTAGGGATCTTTCTGACTTTGCACAGAGTCTTATCTAGGGCACCCAGATCATAGCCTCTCACACTAAATCTTGCAATGCACTCCGTGGCAGCCACCTTGAAGTCCTGCTCTCTAGAACTGTTCCTCCTTAATCTTAGGAGTTCGTCATATGGTATGCTTTGAATCAACTTGGGTGGGTGATTACTGCTGGCAAACAAAGTAGAGTTGCCGGCAGTGGTTTTACGGAAAAGTGCTGTGTGTAACTCGCCATTGTCCACAAACACCCTCAGGTCCAAATAGTCCACTGCCACTGGACTTATTGTACCGGAGAAGTGCAGGTTGAAATCATTCTTGTTTAATACATCCATATATCGATGAGCCGTGTCCACTGTCCCTTGCCACACAATTAACAGGTCATCGATATACCAATGCCACTGCACTACTCTGTCCCTCATATAGCCTGGGCACCTGCTCCTCTCACCAGCCAAGAAACAAGTTTGTGTAACTGGGGGCAAAGCAGGTGCCCATAGCTATACCAGACACTTGCCTGAAGAATTGATCCTCAAACAAGAAAATAGTTTGTGAGACAGAATTCCACAAATTCAAGTAGCATTAGATTATGTTCCGCATAGCATAACTGTTGTTTCTCTAGGTAATGTTGAATAGCACTCAAACCGTGCTCTTGTTTGATACAAGTGTATAAACTCGTGATATCCAACACCATCAGCAGGTAAGTGGGATCCCAAGTAGGTTTGGCAATCTTATTCATAAAGTCTTTAGTGTCCTTAGTGTAAGATTCAAGTTGGGCTACAGAAGGAAATAAATAGTTGTCAATAAACATAGACACATGTTCTGTTAGCCTATTGACTGAAGACACAATAGGCCTCCCCGGTGGATGTTGGCTGTCTTTGTGTAGTGTAGGAAGACGGTAAAACGCGGGGACCACTGGATTATTGCTCCGAAGGAATAATTGCTCCTCTGTCCCCAACATGGATTTGTCATACCACTTCCGTATCAGTTCCTCATACAGTTTCACACTCTGTTTGTATGTATCACTATTAGATTTCTCAAAGTACTTATCATCCGATAATTGACGGAGTGCCTCTTTACGATATTGCTCCCTTGTTTGGAGGACCACATTTCCACCTTTGTCTGAAGGTTTTATTATGACTGTGGTGTCTTTCATTAGACCTTGTAGTGCCACTTTTTCCATAGGTGTAATGTAGCCTCTGTGCACGTGGTTGTTACCTTTGAGTCTAAATTTTAGAAGATCATTTATCATCACCTCGGAAAAAACATTGATTGCGTCCAGGGGCATCTTGGGATTGAACACCAATATTGGTTTGAATGAGCTCTTCTCCCTTTCTTGTACAATTCCCAGCATTTTTGCCCTCTCTGCCATGATCATTACATTTTCAAGAAGTACCATACCCGGTAAATCCTTACAGATTAAAATGTCAGTTGCTTTTAACCTTGATGGCACTACCTTAGGGTCCTTGGTATGAGGTCTTAATTTGAAGTACTTATGTAATTTAAGTTTGCGTATGAAACTGAAAAGGTCTATCCGAGTTTGGGTGTATTCTAGATGGCTGCTCGGGCAAAATGTCAATCCAAGGCTCAAGAGTTTAGTTTCGGTATCCGTGAGAGACTTGTCAGTGAGGTTGACTACTGTTAGAGTAGTAGTCTCCATTAGCGCTTGTTGGATCTATTCTTGTCTCTGTTTGCCCATGTCTGTGTTCTTCCTCTTCCTGCCCCCACCTGCTCTGCGGGTTTTTCTGCAGGTCCTTCTGGGGGTTTGTTTTTCCCTCCCCGCAACCAGGACTGGCGGATGATCTTGAACTTGTTGTGAAAAGGGAGAGCACTTCTTCCCCCTTCCACTCTCTGATGTATTTGTTCATCACTCGAGTCATTTTCTGTAACCTCGGACTCCGAGGTTTCCACACGTGGCATTGTCATCTATTGCCTTCTCTGGTGCAGTTCTTTTCTGGGGGCATCAAATTTCCAGGCAAACGTTAGGACCCGTCCTTGCAGGTAACCGTTTTCAACACTGTTAAACGTTTCTTGTTTCCTTGTTTTGATCTTCTGTTCATATATTAATAGTCTTGTTTTCATTTGCCCCTTAAGCTCTTCTACTCAGCTAGTGTCTTCCTCTTCACTCAGACCCTCTTCCAAATCCTTAATTTCTGCCAATGCCTTATCCCGGTCACTCCAGGCATATTTGACTAGGATTTTCAAAGTTCCTTCACAGTAATGAGCTGTATGCTCCGCCCAGTCCGTGAGGAGCTGTGGGTCAGGATTTTCATAAGAAGGGACCGTGTACACTCTTAATCCCCTTGGAACTCGATTTTTGTCTATGTAGCTCTGTAAGCTGATGGCCTCCCACCACTTACGAATTTCACACTCATAGAGTCTTTCGATCTTGATCAAAATATCATTGAGTTTATTGCCCTGTTGTTGTGTGGCTGGTGCAGTGGATTGTGCCGCTCCTCCCTGCTTTTTAAACATATCTTTCGCCGCTTCCCGTCGCGAGGTCTCGCAAAACATGCCTGTTGTGATAAACGTCTTAGGGCTTGAATTAAAAAAGTTCACTGGGCGCCCCTACATCTTGCCGCTGTAATTGCTGCTGTTAAATGCAATGGCTCACCGTTGGAGGTATCCTCGGACTCCTGCCACCATTTGCTGTCTCGGCAGTCCTCCGGTCCAACCCAAATGGTAACTCCTCCTTGCCCAGCAGTTGCCGTGGTGCTCCGTATTTTCATGTCATGCTCAGCTTCCACTTGATTACGGTGCACTCCCAGGCGGGTGCTGGTCGCGGTGGTCGCAAAACCTCTATATAAAGTTGCTCTAATTCTTCGTTTCACAAAAAGAATTACCGCACTCACAGGGGGCGTTCGTGGACATTTTTATTTTCAACAGCCTCTAAACAAACGCGTTTCGGCGTGAAGCCTTCTTCGGTGTTCATGACACATCGAGAACGGCATGTTAATAAAGGTTTGCTCACATACATAGAAGTAAAGAAGGGACACCTACCCCATAGCTAGCATGAGCGCCATATTGGAGTTACTCACTGCATATTCATAAAGCACGCATAGAATTCATTAGAACAATACATAATCATGTGTGCGCAAAAATGAGCATTCCATTAATCATTATGCTACATATACTATATTATATATATGTAGGGGTAAATAAGCACATGAATTTTCTCTTGTGGGAAGAGCCTCACTCGTGGACCACCTCTCCCTCCAAGGCCAGCAAGCAGGCAACATAGCTCATCAGAATGCATACAATTAATTTTGCCATACGCGTTTTGGGCTAGGACACCCATGTTCACTGGCAGCATGTGGCAACTCTAATTGATTAGTAGTCACGCCTTTATTCAAATCTTAGCCCCGTCCACTAGCCTCCAGGCATGCTGTTATATGCAGTGGAACTAACAATAACATTTAATCATTGGGTCAACTCTGATGCCCACTTGGGTTGATGAAAATAGCACTTTATTCATTACTAATCAATCAGAGTTGCCTTATGCTGCCAGTGAACAAGGGCGTCCTAGCCCAAAACGCATTTGGCGAAAGACAGAACCACTCTATGGTTATCAAGGGGGTGTAGGTTATTTTATTAAAAACACAAGGAGATGATGGACAGAGGGCTGAAACTATTCAGCCACTCACCCCCAGTCCCAGATCTGGGTTGCATCCAACATCGTTCTTTAGCTCACTTTCCACCCGAGTTCTGACTCAGTCATGTTCAAATCAGTCTTGACCCTATTCCTCATGGGAAAAGCCCAGCCCTAACTGCCAAGCCAGGTCTTCCATGGACTGGAAACAAGCATCCTGGGACTGGTTTCGGGATAACACCCCTCATCAGCCAGGCTAGCTTGAATCCAGGGGCAAAGTGAGGAAGGGACCGTCTGGGCATACCCCACCAATTTAGGGCGAACAAAGCAAACACAAGGGGATGATGGACGGAGCACTGAAACTTTTCCAACACTCACCCCCAGTCACAGATCTGGGTTGACTTCACCATTGTTCTTTAGCCCACTTCTCCACCATAGTTCCAACCCAGCCATATGCAAATCAGTCTTGACCTTGTTCCTCATGGGAACAGTCCATCCCGAACTGCCAAGCCAGGTCTTCCCTGGACCAGAAACAAGCATCCTGGATGGTTTCGGGGTAACACCCCTCATCATCCAGGCTAGCTTGAATCCAGGGGCAAAGTGAGCAAGGGGCCCACGTCTGGGCATACCCTGTCAACCTAGAGTGACCAAAACAAACACAAGGAGATGATGGACGGAGTGCTGAAACTTTTCAAACGCTCCCTCCCAGTTCTGGGTTAAATACAACATCATTCTTTAGCTCACTTCGTGTCTGAAAAGTTTCAGCACTCCTTCCATTATCTCCTTGTGTTTGCTTATTTTATTACACCATAACAAATCAGGAAACAAACCATTGTATTGCCAACTTTAAACTGAGCATGGTAACCTGGGTGTAGACAATCTACACATGCTAGACTTTAACTACTAATGAAAACATCTTTTTTGATGTTATATAACTTTTTTCCAACATCACTGGCAAATGGTAAACATTAAATCCAACCAGAAATTAATTACTTAACCGATGGCCTATCCAAGAACACACTGATTAAAATAAAAGTGAGTGTCTCCTGTGACTGAGCCCGATCACAACCTTCCTAGCAAATGAAGATACCATGGTGTAAATAGCCTCAGCTTGCAGAAATAAGATAAAGGCAGCCAGCAGCTCACATTTCACATAAAACCAGTCACAAGCGGACATCAAAGCAATTATTTTCAGATTTAATTTCACAGAATGTGCCATAAGTATATTTGTAATCCCTGGTATTCAGCCTTTCTGAACTATACAGTTGCAATCTACTAAATTAAAGGGACATGTGTGTGACAAATTGCCATTCTGCCTCATTGAGAGAGGGAGAGCAAATTTAAAGAGGACTTATTAGGATGATTGTTATATCTTGTTTATGTATTTATGTATCTGCCCTGTTACCTTGGGTCCCAGCTGATCAGTCAGTTTTAGGGTCCTGAGTGGAATATTGGTGTGGTGGCGATAAATGAAATGCTTCTGTGCCTCTGTGGTGAGTTGTGAAAATTGGAGTGTGGGCTGAGCAGTAGGCAGGCTGCTCCCGGTGGGGCTCCTCTACATGAACTTACCATGCCACACCTAATACTAAATAAATCATCTTAAGCTACCTGAACTTTATCATTACATTTTTGGGCAACAATTTGAGGAAAAGAAACCCTGTGTGGTACAGATGAAAAGAAAATTGAGGAAACTAAAATTAAAGCCTTTCTTCCCCACCAGTGACTTCTACATTGGTCGGCCCTAGCCACGGCATGCATCTATTTACATTGTTTGGATTAAAGTTTCAATGTACTGTCTGTCACCAGCCACGTTGTGTTCTATTTAGTGAGCCTGCTTAAACTGACAAGGAAAAGTAGCTTCCCAGCAGCGTTTGCACTGTGCTTGAGAAATCTGCTTCCTTTAATATAAACTTAAAAGGGTCTTCCATCACTTTCCTGACACTGAAATAGTTAACATCCACTTTGGTGGAACTATATTTTCATATAGTTTTGCCTTTTACTATTGCAGCATACATATATAAGAATTTATCACCAAGAAAGATTAAGTGAATCACAGGGTGTTGCAGTGCTGCCGAGATTTTAACCGTGATCCCGAGATTTGAACCGTGATCCCTAGTTCTCGAGTCAGCCCCTCTGGTGGCAGCGCCACATCTTTTCCTCGCCCATGCTATCTGTTTAACTTTAAATCGCACCGAAACAGCGGCGCGTGCTATGCACAAATGTTTCTTACTTTTGTATGCCCGCGTGGATGCTCTAAGTCATGGTGGAGTTCTGCCGCGTCGATGACGTGAGAAGACGCCTCTCCAGCTGTTCAGGAATGCACGTTGTGAGGCTACACGTGGAGCCACCCGGCAGATGTCATATCTGCATGCCGTCATCTTTGGAGCTGAGATAGTGCTCAAATTCCGTGGTTATGATGTTTGCTGGACTACATGGGATGTTTCTTTGCCTTTTCGGCTAGCCCGTCAGCAGTGTGGGTTAGGGAGTAAGGAGGTTCAAAACCGACCACACGTTGCAGTTTCCCAGGGTACAGCTGCTCGGCATTTCCTACTGAAGGAAAGGAATATCTGTGAGTGATCCACTTATCTTTGGTAATGTACTAGTGATCCAGTGGGTCACCAGCAACAGGTACTCCAATACCATATATTCACCTGGGCCCATAAACACACATACTCACCCAACCCGGCCGATAAACCGCTGGAGTCAATTGTTTATGATTTTCTACCAATTCAAGATTAGTCACCTCTTATTCTCAACTAATCTTTCACTGATCAAAAAGTTCTTTCCTCTGGTCAATGTACCATTAGTTGAACTAGTTGATGGTGAAATGACATGAATTATCTCTTTTCTAATGAAATAACCACAGACTCTGGAAATGTTTAAGTCTTTATCTAATTTAACTTCATGTAAACCACTTACAAAGTACTGTACAGACTCCGTCACTCATAGGAAGGGAAACTCAATTAATCAATCATCAAACACATACTTCATAGAATTGCAATGACTTATGTTCAGAAGGGAGAGGCTAGAGAGAAAAGAACATCTGCACATTCACAGATTAGATATTTACCTAGGATGGTGTGAAAACCAACCCCTGGCCAAGGAGCAGGGCAGGCTCCCCTGGGAAAGATCAGGCGACAAAGGCTTCAGAACAGGCATCAGGACAGGATAGATGACCTCTCTACCACCTACGATTGTGTAGCACCCCTCTCTGACACACTCTTCCTCCTCGAGATTCTTCGGCGATCTTCTTCTAAGTAAATTCATTTAAAATAAAGTGGCATCAGCATCTCGTCGCTCGGACGGCATCCCGGTCTCATGCTCTCCTCTGTCTCTGTGTCTCTCTAACTACAATATTTATGTACCTCCCATTAATGTTTCAATATCGTAAAATTACTTACTCTGATTGGTCAGGCAATGGGGAATGATCATCACACCATGCTTATTTTTCAATTTAGTCTTTCAATTCATTGTTCAAAGATCCCACCCCTTAATTTGTATTCATAAAACGTTATTCCTACCCGTATTCACATCTTATTAGTCACAAAAGTATATTTTTCATGTGTTCCCATTCATTTCTAGAGACTTCGGAGAGTATGTATCCTTTGCGACCTTGGACTGTGTTCAAGAGTCACATCACTTCTTCAGGCTCATTTACATCACGCATGCGCAGAGATCAGGTGGGTTATAGACTCCAGATTCACATGAAAGGCCCACATGTATACTAATGGGAAAGTCAGAAAGACAAATATGAATTACAAAATAAAATGGTTTCACTGTATACCACCTATCTCTACTCTAATCCCATTCATTTTTTTAATATGGTCCCCGCATTAGCATTAGTAAAATAGCTCCTGTTAGTTTCAGCAAAGCAGATGCTCAGAATGTGAGTTCTCAAGCAGCCATTTTAATAGTGTCTGCGCAAGCGCAATAAATTCCCTCCAAGCGACAGCTCGTCATACTGCGTAGATGCAGCTGACACATGCGCAATAAAGTTTTCCTGTTAACAGCCATTGTAGAAATTTCGCTCGAGTTACTTATTAGTAATACACGTAGGCAAGCTTCTCTTTCTTTTATGTTCAATGTTGAGTATATTAATTTACACAAAGCATGGTTAAGACAATATTAGAAGTAAAATGAGAGGATTGCTTCCGAGCAAGTCTCTTTTCTACGAGTCCTTGCTCCATCACTAGTATCTGGTGGCCCCCCATTTATCACTTTCCTATGTTTTTCCATGTTTTACATTGGATTTGCTAGTGGATATTCAGACAGCTCTGTGACACTCATTCGATGGGTATTGGCAAATACTGCTGGCTCTAAATCATGTGAGATTTGTCTAACGAATTAATTGCAACACCCAAGTTTGAAACATTTGTTTTATTTGGGAACATTCTGGTTTCCAGCTACTCAGTATTGAGATGTCTGCAGTACATTCTTGTTGGTGGTCACTACACTTGTTAGTGTGGTTTCTTTGCATTTCAGAACGGAACACGATGTGCAGTTCAGAGCAGAACACATGGTAAGATTGTGTCCAGTATGGCAGTACGTGGGTGAGAGGTCACTCCCCGGTGAAGTCTTTTGTTGTATTTAGTCATTGTTTTATTACCATGCCAAGTCTTGCATTATTGTACATTTTTATGTCCTGGGCATGCTCATGGGTTGTGTTTTTCTTGGTCTATCTCCGCGGTGACAAATTATTTACAAGTTATGTGTGTTAGTCCTATCGTGTGCATGTTTTCTTTCCGGTGTTTATAAAGTCATGTAGTGTTATTTAATTCCTTGTGGGGAATTTCTTTTCTTGTGTGCATGGTATTGTTTCACAACTTTTGTTCGGTCACATGCTACATTACATTTGTTTGTGGTCTTGCAACATATATATTGCTACATGTTCACATTTTAAGGTATGTTGTTATGCTGACAATATATTTTACATCTGGCGCTAGGTGGTACATTGTACATTACATATCCTATACATGGGATTGTTCTATGGGTGCAAATTGCCCATTTCTTTTGTTTGCCTACGTGCCCTTACGTGAGGGATAGCTAAATGGGTGGGAGTCACCCAGATTAGGTTAGACGTTACTTACCATTACACGACCGATGTCTATTTGGGTTATAGTTCAATTTCCACAATTTACATTACTGACCATTACATGAGGGATGTCTAATGGGTGCAAGTCCCATTTCTACAGTTTATGTTACAAACCCTTACAAGAGGGATGTCTTAACAGGTGCAAGTCCCATTTCTACAGTTTACATTTCATGCCCTTACATGCCTTTACATGAGGGACCTCTGAACAGGGTGCAATTCACTGTGTCTACATGTTTCACTTGTTCACCTTACATTAGGGATGGTGATTTGGGGGGGGGGGGGGTGTCACCTATGGCTACACGTTACATTATTTGCCCATTTCTCCTGCGTGTTCTCGTGTGATTCAGTTTCATTCTTGGAGTTTGTTTTTGTGAGTATTGCTCAGTCTGCTATCCAGTTGCATGTGGTGTGTGAGACAATATTGTTTCATTCTCTATATTTGTATCTGTTTTTATAGGGGGAGGATGGGTGATATTTCTTAAGTATTTATGTATGCATCCACTCTGCTTTTTTTATTGCTTAGTTCTTCAAGGGATGTTTTGTTCTATTTTGCATCCACGTGTATTGAACACATTTCTCTTTACTTGTTTATACATGTGAATAGTAGATTCCACCTAGTATCTTACATTTTAGTTTTTTTCTAAAGGGGAGGTTATGTTATATCTAGTTTATGTATTCATGCATCTCCCGTGCTACCTTGCGTCTGGCTGCTCAACCAGTGTGATTGTTCTGAAAGGAATGTTGGCGTGGTGATGATGAAAAGAATGCTTGGGTGCCTCTGTGGTGAGGTGTGAAAGTTGGAGTATGGGCTGAGCAGCAGGCAGGCTGCTCCTGGTGTGACTGCTGTACTTGGATACCATCCTGCAACTAAGACTAATAAATAATCTTCAAAACTACACTCGGCTACAACACTTTGATTACCTCAATGATATTAGCTTATAAACTCCATGCAGGCTCCGCCTAAACCCACTCCTCCGCCTGAGAATGCACAGGTACAAAACTCCTTCCTCTTTCAGGCCCAGCAAACCATTGGATAGGACCACAAACGCCATAAAACCAGTCCACACACTGACCTGTCAGGAAAGCACATTGGGCACTGCCTGATTGCCCTGCAAGCAAATACGACTCTGCACAAGAGACATAGAAAGTGTTGAGGGCATAGGCTTGTACCAAAAGAGACCCACAGAACCATTGTATTTAGGGGTCGATTAGGATCGCGGACGGACTTGAGTCCGTCCACGACCCCTGAGGAGGAGGGAACGTCCGCATGGGCTGCGGCGTTCCCTCCGATCTGATTAGGATGTGACCGCCAGGGTGGCGGTCACATCCTCTATCTCTAACATTGCGGCGGGTGCAGCTTCAAGCTGCACCCGCCCCAATGTAAAAAATGCATGCACAGCATTTGCGTGCACAAAGCGGCAGGCACCGCGCGGTGCCTGCTGCATTGTGCACGCAAATGCAGGGGGGTACCATAGGTACCCCCCATGTGCACCCCCCACCACCCCTTCACCCAGGGGGCCCGCAACGGGCCCCTGAAGTGAAGGTCCGTATGCTTTTTCACGGCGGAAAAGCCGCCGTGGAAAAGCATAGAATTGCAGACATCCTAATATGCCTGGCGGTGTCTGATAGATCCACGTCTGGCCATACCTTTGTCACTTAGGGGGATACATCAAACACACAACAGGTGATGGGCAGAATACTTGCAATAAGTCTACTCACTTACAACCACTTGGGGTAGCATTCCAACACATTGTTTTTTTGCCCAACATGCCACCTCATTGTGGATCCAGCCATATGCAAACACGTCATGACTCTAACCCAATAGTAATAGCCCAGCCCATACTGGCACACCAGGTCCACCATGAACCAGAGTAACCTAAGACCGTTTTCACCCTGACTGGGGTTTGTCAGTCAAGTACAGCTTTGTTGCAGTGTCATAGTGAGCACATGACCCACGTCTGGTTTGGTTGTGATTAAGTGAGTTTGTGAATTGATATAAGGAAAATAGTCTTGTATTACTTTTTCAGGGGTCTGGAGCCGCATGGTATACTTAGTTTACCATGGGTTGTGAGTTTGTAACCATGTATAAAAATACTACATATAAATGAAAGTGTATGTTTTTAAGGTCGTATATCAAAAACAATTTCAAGAAAATTATATGAATTTTGAGATAATTATTTTTGAACAATAAAATTATGATAAATAAACTTTATTATCAAAGTGTTGAATTGTGCAAATAATAAGGTGTAGCCCATACCAGATGTTATGCTAACAAGTTAATGAAATAGAGGTTGTGAGGGAGTTTGTTATTTATTTCTCAAAAGACACATGTCAAACAATCACATTGACAAATGCACACAAGGTCACTGAAGACACTTCCTTGTGGTCCATTATGGAGCTGTAGTGTACACTACACACTAGGAATTTGCCCAACAAGGTAGCAGTTGGTAACAAACGAGTAGAAAGTACTTCATTTAGCACGACATTTTGTGCAAAACTGTGCTCTCTTATAGAATAAATGGGTATGTGCGGTTCCTTTGTGGCTGAATCACTCACTCAGCTAATGACACACGCACACAGAAACTTAGACACCCAGTCACACACTCAGACACTGACACATCCACTCACAGATGTACTCAGTTACTCAGGAATTCACTCACATGCCCAAACACACTCACAGACCCCTTCAGACACTCATACATCTACTCGCAGACACACTCAGACACGTATACTCACTCACAGACCCACTCTCAAACACTCATGCACCCACTCACAGTCACATACAGCCACTGACACAGCCACTCACAGACCCACTCAGAGACCAACGCACCACTTACAGACCCACTCAGACACTGATGCACTGGTCTACAGAAAGCACTGAGTAGGAGGAGAGCACATCATGAAAAGAATATCAGAACAGTGTATATTTGTAAAAAAAAATCAGACTGACTCGTACACTCATGGAGGTACTCACAAACCTACTCAGATACTCTCACACCCACACACAGACCCACTGAGACACTCACTCAGACACTCATGCACCCTCTCCGAGACCCACTCAGACACTCACCCACCCACTCACACACCCAGTAAGACACTTATGGAGCTACTTACAGACCCACTCAGAACCTCACATACCCATTGCACACCCACTGAGACACTCACACACCCAACCTCAAGTTACATGTTACACTTAGGAAATAAAATTAAAGTACCTTAGAAATTCACTTTAAAACCAAAGGTTACAGAGACATTATATTTATGAAATTAAAAAAGCTGTTGAACTTCACTATAAAGAACTAAGGTTACAGGAATGTTGTAGTTAGGCTCACATATACTAGCACAAAACCAGATAAAGTCAGCAGTTATAAATACTTGAGCTAATTATAACTTATGCCCCTGCAATGCACTGCTTATGAACTCACATGTTACTTCATTCATGGCATGGCCAGTTACATCACTGATGACATCACTGATGATATCATCCAGTAATTGTGAGTGTTTGCTAAAAGTTATTGAGTGTTAAACATGTATACTAAGGTAAGTGGCTTTGGGAGTGCCTGTATGGGTGAGTGAGTGGGTGTGTAAGTGGTGTATAGAAGAGTGAGTGAGTATGTGAGAGACTGTTTACATGAGTGAGTGGGTGTGTGAGTTTTTATTTTGGTGAGCAAGTGGTTGAGTCAGTGAATGTATGAGTAAGTGAGTGGCTGTGTGAGTATCTGTATGCATGAGTGAGTGGGTGTATAAGTGGCTGTAATGGTGAATGAGAGGGTGAATGAGTAGCTGTATAAATAACTGCGTGGGCATGTCAGTGGCTGTAAATGGTGAATGAGAGGGTGCATGATTGTTTGGCGTATGGATGACTAAGCAGGTACATATGTGCAAGTATAGGTGAGTGAGAGGGTACAAGAGTGGATATGTGGGTGCATGAATGGGTGTGTAAGTGGATGTATGGGTGAATGAGTGGGTGTGAGAGTGGCTGTATGGGTGAGTGAATGTGAGAGAGTGTAAGTTATAGTTAGCTCAGGTAACTATAACTTTTGAATTTTTCTGGTTATGTATGTGCGAAATGTGAGCCTAACTATAACGCCCCTGTAACCTTTTGTTTTTTCAGTGAATTTCTAATATTTTTAAAATTGTATTTCCTAACTATAATTTCCCTATAACCTTTGTTTTTTTAAAGTTAATATATATAGGGGTTTCAGCTACCTTATAACACTTATCATAAGTGTTAACAGCATGGGTGGCAAAGGCATCTGCGTTGTTAAGTCTGCATGGAAAAGCCATGTGTGGTGAAGGCATATGTTTTATTGGCATACCACCCTCATGGAAACACATGGCTTACCCACAAAAGAGGACTTCACCACAAAGAACATCAAAAGATCAAATTATACTTGATACACTAGCACTTCGTTTCATCATTCCATACTTCTTCGTCAACAATCGTCAAAAGGATTGTAGTGTTGAATGTTGTTTAACAATTTCAAAGCACATTTAAAACATAACTTATGAGATTTGTTTATTATGTGTACACTGTAGCTCAGCAAAACATTTCAAATAAAACCTCTGCAAAAGTTCTAGGGGCATATTATCAAGGGGGTTTATCTCCGCTTTTTTGGCTTTAAAAGCCAAGAAAGCGGAGATAAAATTATCTCCCTATTACCAAGCTGTCGCTAACACCAGTTAGCGACAGCTAATAGGAGATAGCGACCATCTTGGGCCCCGCTTTGCATGTCAGTGATATTTATCACTAATGACATGCAAAGTGGGCGTGCCAAGATGTTAGCGACTGGAAACAGTCGCTAACATCGCTATCTCCTATTACCAACTTTTGGAGATATTCGCGCTAAGCGTGAATATCTCCAAAAGCTAACACCTGCCTTGAGCAGTTCTTAGCCATGTTATCCAATGGGAGGTGGATAACATGGCTAAGAGCATTTGCTCGATAATGCATGAATATCGCTGACTTTTCAGCGATATTCATGCATTGCGGCCGTTTTTTATCGCATTTGCGATAAACCTTGCTAATAGCAAGGTTTATCTGCGATAAAAATCGCCGATGTGCGGCGATAATTTTTGTCTCTAAATAAGTTAGAGACAAAAATTATCTCTATTGGTTGGTAATATGCCCCCTAGTTCTGACCATGACAATATAATATGTTATAGAGTTTCAATAAACGTGCCACACTAGCAAAATAGTAGTTTCACTATGATTTTCACTCTGGACCTTACTTTGTTTTATTCAAATTCTTATAAACGGAGCTCGAATAACAGGGTCTCTTAACTCAAGTAAATATTATGGCAATCTTAATCCTACCACAGTTGATCTGTAAACATTGCAATGCAAACCTATTTTTATTACATTGGAGTCCAATTAATAGGAAATCTCATCATCCTATTTGTTAATATTTTCCCAGCCGACTTTTCAAAACATGGCTGAAAATTTCATTACTAGCACGGCACACAGTGAATAAGCAAGTCTTTTGTTATTTTTAATTTAAAACAATTTACATCCAGATAAGATATACCATAATATAATGTGTACATATGAAATGCATTTTTCAAAATAGATATAAACATGATGATTATTTTTATAGCTCATTGGAGTGATTGTTTATGGACAAACAACCGCGAATCGCAGTCTGGTTAATAATATTCTAGCAGGTGAGACCCTTCACAAAGAGCCTAGCTTTAGCATCCAGTAAGATTGAAATACATTTTTTTTGTAAGCCTGTAATACTAATGCTACAGATAAGTAAGTCCCCATAATAATCATCAAGGGAAAATTTACTAACAAAGTGACACAAACCTTGGGCGGCATTATGTTGAGATTTACCTTCCAGGGCAAATCATGGTGGAAATATGCATGGAAAGTAGTGCAATGCACTACTTTGTGTCAATAGAGTGTTCAATGGGTGGTATATGGTTGTTCCCTTGCATTCTCCCATGGGGTTTGACACAAATCCCCATTCTCTAACATTTGTAAAGAGGGATTTGCATCAAAAAGTTATGCTTCCTCAAGGCAGGTGTAACGGTGGAGCAATATTAAAGAGTCTCTAAATTTTCCAATTGTTCATGTATGCTGCAGTGTACAGAGCACAGACACAGTAGTTAAAAGTATAAAACTTTGTTAAATATAGTCAAACAACATGAAAGGGGAGTTCCCAATGATACAAAAGGGAGAATTCTCCAATAATCTAAGAAACGCCCACAGAACAGCTGTGTAATATCAAATATTTCTTTTTATTCACAAAAAAACACACAATTTATTTGGTCTGAGTTATCAAAAATAGTTAGTGCAAAATATATTTGTTTCTCATATTTTTATATAAATTTTTCTCAAAGAAACATGCATAAAAAATATAGCATCAGCCGTAGGACACAAGCAACAATAAAAGATTGGCACACAGTTCACTCACTCATTCAATCAAACCAAAAGCATTCCCATACCGCTACACACATCCACATTCAAACATAAACATCCACAAAAGGCGCCTACTTTGTTTCAATAGAGTGTTCAATGGGTGGTATATGGGTGTTCCCATGCATTCGCCCATGGGGTTTGACACAAATCCCCATTCTGTAACATTTTTAAAGAGGGATTTGCATCAAAAAGTTATGCTCCCTCAAGGCAGGTGTAACGGTGGAGCAAAATTAAAGAGTCTCTAAATTTTCCAACTGTTCATGTATGCTGCAGTGTACAAAGCACAGACACAGTAGTTAAAAGTATAAAACTTTGTTAAAGCATTATATTTCATTGAAGAATTTTCTCCGTACAGTACAAGACATATGCTTGACAAAATGTACTCACCCTTTCACCGTGGTCCAAGGATGTGTACAATGGCGCGTGACAGCCTACAGTAAACCAGTGCAGGATAAGACAAAAACAGCGCCATATGTTAGTAGATATAGCAGTTTTATTTGCTGCCTTTAATACAGCATGCGTAGAAACTGTGGTTGTTGCTCTGCCTTACATCAAAATTAGCCACTATCCTCCTTCGTGTTTTTCAAATTCTGAGATATGTGCAATGTTCTACTGGCATACTTTCATTTCCAGGTCAAAATGGTAGTGCCTCATACTCTAAGATATTAACAACTTTTTCAGCGCTCAGTGGGCAACCTTACAAGAAGCCACCTAGACCAGAAATATAGCTTTATTGTTTTTTTGTCAAAAATACACCTTTCTGATCTTCTTTTCATGATGTGTTCTCCTCCCACTCGGTACTTGGTAAACAGCCATGACAACACAGGCTTTACCCCGCGCTGCCATTACGACGCTGCTATTACAACGCAAGTCGTTAGAACGACTTGCGCTGGAGGGCGCTGTTGGTAAATGAATAGTTAAATTTTCTATTCCAACACCTTCCCTACTGTAACGTGGGCTGGAGTTGGAATAGAAAATTAAACTATTCCACAATCCATCGATGACTTGCGATGTAAAGGATGGGTCGTAATGGCAGCGCGGGGTAAAGCCCGGGTTGTCATGACATACATCCCGGTACTTCCCTTAGATCAATTGTGGTGTTCTCAAAGGCAACAAATTGCCAGAGTAGATTAAGAAATGTATAGGTTACAATAATTATTGCATGTAAGGTGACCGAAGATAAAAGCAATACATTTACCTCTTTACATATTGGGGTAGATTTATGTTAACTGGCGCATCCCCAGGGATGCGCCAGTTAACATGCGCCACAGTGCGCCACTGCTCCGCCACCCATGGTGCGCCGCATTTATGATGCGGCGCACCATGGTGCAAGGCAGTGAAGATGCGTGACGCATCTCTCGGCGCACGGGCGGCGCATTGCAGGAGTCATGTCGCAAGTGCGACATGACTCCTGCAATGCACAGGGGCCACCTGTTCAATGTATGGTGCGTCACCCTTACGCCTGCTTCAAGCAGGCGTAAGGATTTGACGTAGAAAGTGACTGAGTGAAATCTCATAGATTTCACTCAGCCACTTTTAGGAGGCGTTCCTGCGCAGGAACGCCCCCCCCCCTGCGCAGGAACGCCTCCTCATGGCGCAGGGGTTTCTAACGTGACGCATCTCCTAGATACGTCACGTTGTAAATAGGGCGCATTGTTTGCGCCGCCGTTGCGTCACATTACGTGACGCAATTGCGGCGCAAGGAGGCGCAAGAGCCTCATAAATCTGCCCCATAGTTTGTAAAATGTTTGTGCAATGACACAGTGCTGTTTCATTTGCTCTTCTTTTGACTTCCTCCTGCAGTCAGACCCAAATTATTTTTATGCATTTTGACCTACATGTTGAAGTATTGTGTTCCCTTTCTTGCTACTGTCTAACATAACCATAATTCATGGGCTCAAATTGCACACTATAGTCTATGTATTCACAACATGTGGTTGTAATCTGGAATATTGAGAAGGCAATATTGTGACACCATAATATTATGACAAAAATTCAGAGGACCAACATATCAAGGATGTAAGCGCATATAGGTTTACTATTCTTAACACATCTATGTACCATGAAGTTATACGCATCAATGTGTCTATATACAAGTTAGGTATACACTATACATACTTTCCTGTCAATATTTTGGTTCCCAATATTTTGGCTACGATAATGAAGAACCTCGATATTGCCAACTCGATAATTTGTCTCCACATCAAAAATATACCTTTAAATCCGATTATGTGTGCTGTGGTCATACTCAAACTAAAAAACATCAATGCTCCCTTGCAGCACAGACTGTTCTTGTGAAAAGTATGGAAATGTAAGGCTGTAAGGCATAATTTCCCTGCTTCCATGAATCCTCGTATCGCTCCGACCAGATCACGGGTGGAGATGCCCAGGGCCTTCATAATGCATGACTGGGGCTTTTGACTTTTTAACATTGATGAGGAAGCCATGGGCGCACCGTGCCATTTCAGCTGCTGTTTGTCTGTTTCACGTTTCTGAATTTCCCTGCTCCTCACCAATAATCCCTCTGATGTCACAGCTGGCTTGCGACTTCCTCCATTGCAGAAGGGAGAAGCTGCACTGAGCTTGCACTGAACTTGCCTACTCCCACTTACCCTGGCTGTTCATAGGCCTGTGGGGCCCATTAAGCCTTATGAGGGAGCGGGCTGGTGCTTCTGGACACATTGAGTATGCAGACCTCAACAGCCTTGCTGTCACTACCACCATTGCTGAACTCACCACTCTTCCCCTCGGGAACCTGTATAGGGGCTGGTTGAGCATGCTGCAGGGCTATTGGAGATTGGTGGCATCTTTCCCACTCATTGAGCCAGTGATTAAGGTGGCAGGCTGTCTTCACAACTCTCTGCTTGCCAATCCGCAGCAGCCAAGAGCCACCTGAAGCTGAGCCTTTGCACTTCTCTCTGTGTCCGCCTGCTGCAACTAGTAGCCATCTGTAGCCATTAGCAGGCTCTGTTACACCAGGAGAAAACTTCTGGGCATATCTGGGAAAGATTTTCGGACAGAAAACTGCATAAAAAAACCAAGCACAGCCATTTTAATTGCCTCATTTAAGAGTACCATGGGTGGAGGCGGCCTCTGGATTATATTTTAGGCTGATCTTTTTGACCATATCTCTTTTTTTTCACTATTTTTCCTTCTATTCCTCAGGGGAGTTCCATTCCTGGCCACTGTAAGTGCAGTGATGCCATTAAGTGTATATGGTGCTGGGAGGTTGTCATTACGAACTCCACAGCACCATAATGGCTAAACTGAAGAATGACAAGTTTGGCACCAAACTTCTCAGCACATTAAACCTGCACTGATGCCAGTGTGGGATTTAATGTCAAATGCACCAGAGGGCATCTTAGAGCTGTCCCATGAAAACCTAACCTACATCCACGTCTAGTCTGAGTGGCTGCAGAGGCTGCCACACAGCAGACATGTTGCTGGAACCCTGAGTGGGGAGCCCCCCACTCTCCTGTGCCTGCAACAATGCACATCCTGGGCAAGGTGCTAGGTCTCCCCCCCCAGGATGGGCAGGGGGAAGCTTCAGGGGCATGCCGCCTCCGTGAGTTTTTCCAGACCATTTGCTGTACTCAGCAACTGGCCCCCACCAGTCCTGCCCCCCACTCTGGCGGAAAGACTGGCGGGAAACCCTACGTTAGAAAGGCGGGTGTGCCAGCCTGTGCCAACACCACCCCTCAGGTGGGAGAGGTGAGGTGAAGCACGATCCCGGGCTCCGGCCATCTTGAAGATGGGGAGCCCTGCCCAATCACAGCTAGGCTCCTGCCAACCCTCCCACAGGAGAGAAGCAGGCTAGGGGGTGTACCCACCCCAGGGCAGGGACCTATTGGTCCATGCCCTTGCCCTATCTGTAACGCCCCTAAATTTAGTATTTAGGGGCACCCTGAACCTTCCTTCCTCAGATCCCGATACGAAAAGTAGAAAGAAGATCAAGAGGAAGAAGACCCATCGTGCAGCTGCTAACAACAGGACGACCACAACTGACTTGGCCCCAGCCCTACCGGCCTTTCGATCCTGGAACCTGCTCCTGCCTAAACCCCGGAGACTCCAGCGGACAGCAACCTTGGGACACCCAGAGGATCTGCCTGCCTTGACCCTCTTAAAGACTGGGACTCCCATCAGCAGAGGCTCTGCTGCAACAACACCTCTGGTGCCAGCCAGGAAGCTCCAGACCAGCCCACTCTGCACCCGCCGAGCCCGGCCCGTGCCCATGTGATCCAAGACCACAAGGACGTCCCCCTGGCGCCTGGGACCCTAAGTCCAGTGCCCAAAGACCCTCCTCGACGAATCAGACGACGCCTGCAGACTCAGAACCAGGGGCCCCTCCAACCGCGACCAGCTGAGGATAAGCTTTCCCGACACCTAAAGACACCCCTGCACCCGGCACACTACAGCCCCCTGTGCCTTCCTTTGGGGTACCTACCTGTGCTCCAAGATCCCAACTTACCTCTTGAAGTGGTGGTCGCCCCTGAAGAATCTCCGTCCCCGAGCCTGCAGCCTTTGTTCGTTTGTTACCTTTCCCATTGAATAACATTGAGCGCCCGACGGCTCAAAAGCACCCTGCACCCAGCTGCCCGAGTGCCGCTGGCCATTCCACCTTTGCCCTATCCTACTTCCCCATTTGCCCTGAGCAAGTGACCAGGAGCCCCTCTCCCACAGCTGCGTGGCCTGCTAGCCAGCAGCCACCAACCGGAGGCCCCTGCCCCTCATTGGATAACATTGGGCCTAACTACCTCTGCACCCGGCCGCCCCGGTGCCGCTGAGGGTGAACCAACTATACCTATCTGACCCTGGGGGACCCCTGAGTCTATGCCCAGAACCTTATCTTCACCAGTCGAGTACTCACCTGGAAACCGGTAACTCATGTACCTGCCATTGGATAACATTGACTGACTTAACTCAAAAAATCTTCTAAGTGTGAAGTTTTGGAAACTTAAAATATTCATATAAAAGCAACCGTATTCCGAATTCCGAAGTACTCACCTGTGATCAGGGGAGAAGCCAGTACTGTACCTTGCAGCCCAGTACTGAACCGCAAAAGTAATCCTTACCGGGTTTACTAGCAACCTGAATTTTCTCCATAGGAATCCATCGTCTGCTTTTCTATGAAATTTCTTCTGTCTACTTTTGAAAACTTGAAATATTCTTTAAAAATCATACGAAATACTGAAATGCAATTACTTACCTGTTTTAATCCAGTACTGGATTACAAAAGTAACAAGATCGTACTTTACCTGCAACCTGAATTTTCTCCCATTGGATAACATTGCCAGATTACTGTTGAAAAGTTTCTAAGTGTGAACTTTTAAAATAGCTTTATATTCTTGAAAAATCACTGCAATAACTAAAACGTTTTTACTAAGTTATTTTTAGCTTAGACCCCAGGACTGAATCTAGGATCCAGTCCTGGAATCACCAAAGTAATCTACAAAGTAATCAACTGTGTTTATATAGGAAAACCCATTGAGCTCAATGCTAAATTGTGTGTAGAATTGTGTTGCCTACTGCAACCCCTGTACCTATTGTGTTTACAAAGCTTTTTGCCTTTCTGCAAAGTACTCATCTGAGACCTCTCATATTGAGAACATTATATCTTGATACCTGTTGGTTCTGATAATAAAATAACTATATCTTTGATATAAAAACAATTGGCCTGGAGTTCAGTCTTTGAGTGTGTGAAACCTTTTGCTGACTGAGTGGGTACAACAAATGCTTTACACTGTCCCCTGGTACTGCCTTACTGCTCGACCAAGCTACCACTTTAGAGAGTAAGGTCACACCTGGCTTTAACCTCTGTTATACCTCTGGGGGTTGGGGACTCTATACACACTGTACCTTATTTTGGTCCAGTATATATATAGCCACTTTCTCACACACTGTAAATATAGTTGGTCTACCTAAATGTTCAGTAACCTGCTTAATATATCAGATTCAATAGATCTTAACACCTTGCATGCTGATGACGAGCTCAGCTCGTCATGCAGCACGGTGGCCGTGTGCTGGTGACGAGCTGAGCTCGTCATGGCCTCCACGGAACGCTCACGCTGGGATAATTACCCAGCTGTGCTGGGCGTTCCATTGAGTGGGCGTGGCCATGACGAGCTCAGCTCGTCATCAGCACACGGCCACCGTGCTGCATGATGAGCCGAGCTCGTCATCAGCACCGCGGCGCCGCGCGCGGCCCCCCTCCCCGCACCGCGGGGGAATTAGCTCTGCGGCGATGGGTTTAAGTCCATTACCACAGTATATGCATTTTTCAATAATGTCTATATTAACAGCTATCATGGTATATTTGAAATATCCATGACTTCGTATGCCGGTGATACGCAGTTGGTTATTTCCCTGGACCCAAAAAACAGAAGGGATGGTGAGAGACTATCTTCCTGCCTGGTAAAAGTTAAAGAGTGGATGACGACAAGTTACTTAAAGTTAAATGGTGATAAAACGAAGCTACTACTCCTTGGAAACAAAGCAATATCCAGGCCCATCATAGACTGGCCTGCATGCCTAGGTAATCCACCCACTCCCGCAAAAAAAGTAAAAAACCTAGGATTCTGGCTAGAAACTGATCTCTCTATGGTGACACAGGCCAAGAAGGTCACAGCAACTTGTTTCGGACTTCTCAGAAGCCTGCGTAAAATCCTAGACAGAATTCCCATACAAATAAGGAAGACAGTGGTCCATTCACTAGTCACTTTGCAACTGAATTATGGAAATTCATTATTCTTATGGGCACCTAAGTATGTTACTCAGAGACTGCAGTTGGCATAGAATGCAGCCGCAAGGCTGCTGTGTAACATCCTGGTACAGGAGTAAGTAAAAAAGCATTTACTCAGACTCCACTGGCTCCCGGTAGAAGCGAGAATATAATTCAAGGCACTGGTTATTATTCATAGAGGACGGCACAATAGAGGCCCAAAAAAAGTTAGGAGGCTAGTCTCTCCCTACATCTCAAAGAGACAGTTGCGTTCTAGCACGGAGGAACGCCTAAAACAGACAAACGTTAGAAGGGAGAAATGGGGAGGAAGATCCTTCTCCCACCTAGCTCCCAAACTCTGGTACTCCTTGCCGTTGGAATACAGATAGACAGAGAACTACAGTTCCGCAAAGAGATCAAGACATGGTTGTTTATGCAATATCTTTAAGACATGGTTGGCCCACATTCATTACATGACCGCGCAGCGCTGGGAAGCCTTAGGGCAGCCATGCGCTTTACAAATCCCAATAATAATAATAATAATAATAATAATAAAGCAACTGCCTGTCAGACAATACATCATACACTATCTCAACCCTACCCACTAAGACATGTAATTCTGACTTATATTTAGTCTATAATCAGCCACAGCTTTTACAACAACAGAACAAGTCTTTTTGTTTATCAGTTCTGAAATGGAGATTCAAATAATCCCAATAGTAGGCCAGAAATGGAGATTCAAATAATCCCAATAGTAGGCCAGGACTCACAACAGATCAATGAGAGTATCGCTTACAGGATGCACAGACTGTCACCCACCGAAGTGGCATAGTTCATCCTGGGGTCGTGCTCCTTGTTGGGTGGGTGCTGCAATGCCAAAGTGCCACACACAGGGGGAATTATGCCTAAAATGTTCTTTCAGCTTGTAGCTAAAATAAATCTATTTTTATAGGTCTATTTTTCTTATGCCCAACCTTACCACTCAATCACAGATCAGGCTGGAATTTAATCTCCAGCAACTCTCGCTTAATCTAACATCCCACTCATTGGTCTGCTGTTACGCAATAAATACCACAGAAAACTCACTTAGAACTATTGCTGGGAAAGCTCAGTCATCATTCCATTATAGATATGATTATATGATCCTTGGAAAAAGTTTTAAAGCACTGCATGGAGCACTTGGCAGTTAATTAAAGTATGGGCTTCATCATCATCTCAAGGTCACTCAAAACCACAGGCTAAACAATCATTGGCAAAGCCAATAGGTTGCAGCTATGAGAGATCTATTGCTTTGCCAATGTTTTTAAGATATGTTGCAGAGCAGCATGAGCTTCTGTACAACATGGCTTAAAGTCAAGAAAAAAAGCGTAAGAAATGCTGCCGGCATTGACTGAGTCATTGTTTTAAAACCATGTTGCACAGCAGGCGGAACTGCTGTGCAATATTTTCTACAAAAGCAGGGGGAACTAAAGAAAAGCAAAGATTATCTTTGCGGGCGCTTTTCAGAAAAGAAATTGTTTAATTATCTTTCATCACCTATCTAAAGCGACTAGACATCATTTTATTTGTCTCCGATTTTTATGTGTCGCTGAAATGGAATTCAGGCACACTTAGTTGTTCAATGAAAGCCACTCTGCATGCTTCGATCTTTGCGAGTACCGAACTGAATCTTTAATCACATTGTTTGTGTTTGCCCAACGTTGTTATTGGAAGGGTGAAAATGACTAAAACCACTCTTTTTGCCGCTGGCCGCGCGACGCAAAGGGGAGCTGAGCGAGACAGCGTCTTAGTACCACATGCCGCGCGAGAGGAACTGCAGCGCGCCAGTCTATTGAGCCGCCATCCTCGCTAATGACCAATGGGAGGGCGCGACCAATGGGATGGCGCCCTCTGGCGGGGTGGGCGTTCCCAAGAGGTTTATAGAGAGCACAGCAACGCTGCTCGGTCTCTCCTGCCGCGCTCGTTCCCTGGGCTGCTCTGCGCTGTTTCGTCTCCTGCCTCGCCGCTTTCCTGTTTCCTACGGTCGTCGTGTGTTCAATGGCGGTGAGTCGTTCCCTCTCGTGGCAGGCAGGCCCCAGGTCTAGCGATGGTTCAGTTTAGGGCACTGTTACCACTTAGCGTGCGGTCACGCGATTGCGGTTTGTTAGTAAGGGGGCATTGCGGGCGTGGGTTCTTTGTGCAAAGCCCTTTGTTTTGGTGCACATAGTCTGGGGAGGCAGCGGCGCTGTGTAGAGGGAATTCCGCCGCTTGAGGTCTGTTGCCGGTGGGAGCGAAGAGATCAGGCCGGGACTCGGGTGTGAGATGCAAAAACGCTGCGGTTCCTTTGTACAGTAATCTCTCCGGTCAGGGTGGCTTCTGGTTCACCCTGGTTAGCCTAAAAACACTGACATTTCCCGAAAGTCTCTTGCTCATGGTGGGGTATTTGTAAGAAGCACTATAGCAAATGGCTTATTGGCGCTCAGGGCATTGATCGGTTTCCTGAATGTAAAGTCAGTAACGGTTTTCCTCGCATAGCCAGGGGCAGAATACTATAGGCCTTAGCTGCGGCACAGAGAGTTGCTGTTTATGAATTGTGAACTGTTATGAGGGCATACTGGGTGGAGTTGAGGGGGCCTGCCGGGCGTATACCATGAACAGTCCTTGGCCATAGAGGTCCGGTCTTGCGTCGATATGATGTGTCCGACGTTCTGCTGTTTGCTCTGCTTACGGTGAGTAGGGATGAGAAGCGTGTTGGCAAGTTTCTTTGTCCGGGTGTATGTGGGGTTATTGGTGCTGGCTCCGGCGGGTTACCTTCTTCTTCGCCAGTCACTCTCCTTGTCCCTCGGTGTCTGCGTTGGTGTCTCCCTCCACGGTCCTGTTGCCCTCAGCATCCCATAATCGTGAATACATTCTAGGCGCTTGTTGGTGAATACATTCTAGGCGCTTGTGGGTTCTCTCCTACCGGGTCCTTGCATACGTAGATGCTTGTGGTAAGGCGGGGCTTTGAGCGCGGTTTCCATCATGTTAGCCTGGCTTTGAGGGTTGATTAACGGGACAACACAGCACTGTATAGGCCTACTGTCGTGCGCGTGCATCTGCGTTTAGCCATTAAATATGCGGGGTGTCTGCTACCCCGAGCATAGCAGTGATCGGGGGGTTTATGTTTTGGGAGTAATGTGGCCGTTCTTGTAGGTCGATGTTTCCACGCTGGGTACGAGTGTCCATGGTGTTGGCAAGCGACTAGCCGAGTCGCATCGAAACCCCTGATCTCTAGCACCGAGTCCGGGGAAATTCGGTAGGCACTGTTGTCCGGTGTTGGACAGCGAGGGTGGAGGTCAGAACAATTGTGCCCCTGGAGGCGCCATTCCTCTTTGTCCAGCTTGTCATGCGTCTATTGCGGGGTCGCGGGGGCCGGAAAGGAGTTGTTTTCAGGACGAGGGAGCAGCACGGGCCAGGAGCGTGCAGATCTTAGGTGGGGTTTTGTGCGGCTCCTGGCTCCTGCGGAACTGTGGTTCCGCCCGGTCCTTTTTTGCGGCATGTCTGCTTGATGAGACCGGGGAGCAGCTCTCCCTGCAGCGTCGGGTTCCTGGGGGCCTACCGTCGCTTTGTCGCGTATGGAGAGGATGCATTCACTCGCCTATAGGGCAAACGGAGTGGTTACGAGCGCATCCACATTCCGTGATCCGTCATATCACTTTGGGCTCTTTCCACCAGCAGCACCGGTAGGAGGGGCTCGGGTTGTCATGCTGCGCAGGCAGGGAGATAAGTCAGGCGTTTTCATGGTTCTTTCCGTACTCGATTACGGGGTAACTTTGGTGGCCACTATGCGCCTAGGAGATGGTGGAGAACAGCTGGATTATTGGGCTGGACACTAATCAGGGCAGCCATTTTGAGTGTGTGGGTGTCTGTAAAGGGCTATGATGGGTCCTGTGAGGTGTCATGCCGAGTGCTTTCCATACGGATCTTTCTTCCCTCAAGCGTAGCAGGCCTGCACCTTTGTGCCGAGGGATTTAGGGCAGAGGATGCCGACAGCAGCCTGGCCTGCATCGAAGCACAAAGGGATGCGTGACCCTGCACTGGGAGCAGTGTTGCCAGATTTTTAGACCCGGTCCAAGCCCAAAGCCGCTCAAAAAGAAGCCCAAAAGAAGCCCAATCAGACCAGTTCCAGCCCAAAAACCAGCCCAAACTAGCAAGTCTGAAATCATGCACAAATTATCATCAAAGTTAAAGCAAGAACACCACACACGCAAGGTGGACATGGTGCAATGCCACTTGGTAAGCATACACCTTTTGGTGCAAGAGTTTTACATTCTTAAAATGTATTAGTTTGTGAGAGTAGTCCACTGTGCCTCGCAGCGCTTTGGACACCTTAGACTATGAACATGAAGCAGCTTTGGAAAAGTGCATTTTGCTTCTAGCCCCGAACTAGTTTATAATAAGTACCAGGCCAGTGCAATGCCCCCAATCAGCAGCGGATGCTGGTGAAAGGTAGTAGTGGGCATTCTTGGACCAGTGGTGCAGTGTGCAGCCTGCAGTGGAAGGTAACCACGAGTGCAGGCAAGTGAGTGTGCCCAGCACCTATCAGAGACTTTAATGCCTCTGGGCACATCCGGTAACTTGCCGTTATCGTGTGATCATAACCATGAGTTAGCCTCAGTAAGTGCTAAAGAAGTGCTCAGAAAACCCTTAATGACCAAAACGAAGCACCGTGCAAAACAAACTTGACAACCCTGGAGCTTTAACCTTCCTTATCTAACGAGGGTAGAAGACAGACACGACACGAACAGAATTCTGTCTGAGTCATCACACAAACCCATCTTCGACTAGGAGGAAGGCTGCGCGCCTTCAACAGAATCTCTCTTGATTTAGTGGCCTGGGATAGTTGGAGTTCATAGGTTGCTTTATCGGTAAAGTGGAAATGTCAAAATTAACTTTTTCCGCAGTTCAATCTCTTAAGCATCACACAAATCAATCCCTTTCACAATCCCGGCACAAATTAAGAACTGATAACATCGCATAAATAAATAAAAAAAATACGAGGCCCCCACATTGTAATTTACAGTGGCAAATGTCTCCAGGCCACAACGTTGCAACTGTAACCTAGCAACAAAGCTAGGTGGTGACCTGGGGGGGGGGGGGGGGGCGTCCAGGTACAGCGCGCATGTGCTGTGTGTGCACCGTGCAAATGAAATATACTGACAAGCAAGATAAGATAACACACGCAAGAATGTAGCAAGGCCTGAGCCAGGCCATTGATGGATGCCAGACCTCGCTCTATGGCTGCCTTCTGCTCGTGTGAGTTAGTGACTGTGTGCAAAGCGCGATGCGCTTTGAGAGTGTGTGTGTGATTGTGGGCGCCCGCCCAAGCCAGTTTTTCCCGCACAAGAACACAAAAGAAGCCCAAAAACTATCCCCCCGCCCGGCATGGGTTGTTCCCGCACACCTGGGAAAAAAGAAGCCCATTTGTGCGGGAAGTAGCCCAATCTGGCAACATTGACTGGGAGACAAAACCCCGCACTGCCTGGCTCCGCCTCTCTCTGGCACAGAGCCAATGAGTCACTAGCAACAGCAGAATAAACCCCCTTGCCACCGCTGCCTGTGCGTGTGCGCCTGTGTGTGCTGGTGTCTGCACGTGCGTTAGCGAGTGTGCGTACACCTGTGTGGGGGCATTATTCAGCGTGCGTTTCTTTATGCCCATGCATGTGTGCGCGCATCTGTGTGTTAATATGAGTGCATGATCTTACTGGTGTGCGTGTGTGTGTACTTGTGTTTGTGTCTGTCCGCGACTTAATTGTTTTGCATGTGTGCATTCACTCGCTTGTGCTGGACCATGTGCAAAGGATGAGTACATGATCTTACGTGTGTGCGTGTGTGTATTTGTGTCTGTCCGCGACTTTATTTGTTTTGCATGTGCCAGATGGCCCAGATTGCAAGAGTCGGCGCTCTGCTTGTGTTTGTCAAACAGGGCTGCCTCTCCTGAGACGGAGGCATGTGGCGGGTCCCAGTCCCAGATCACTTCAATCAAGGCATTATTTACCCTGGGAGGCACAGCACAAATGAGAGTAAATCCAAATAAAATTGCATGACTGCGGCATATAGCGCTGGAAGTAATCTGCTATCTCCGAGAGACGCACCTTTGCATCTGCACCATGCGCCATCTTAAAAAATGCAAAGCAGCATCTCCGGTTTACATAATTTTGTGACTAAACAGATCAGTTCAGGTGACATGATCAAAATGTCCCCTGGAACAAAAAATACACAGTAAATGAAAGAATAAGAGTAATAATCAGCGGCAATCTTAAAACATGCAGACACAAATCTGTAATATTTCGAAGTAGAAGTAGAGACCTTTCTCTTGACGCTGTATTTTGATCAAAATTTAGCGGTGCAGGAGTTACACAAAAGCTGTGAAGTAGGGGTGGGAGAACGACATCAGCGTGTCTCCAGAAGGAGGGCAACTAAACACCCCTTCCGGCAAATTTCACTATATGTATTGACCAAACTCCAAATGACATTTACCAAATTAAGGGGGTTAATGGAAGTGACATCATACATTCCTTGACCACTGATGACACCAAAGCGTTGATTACTGTTCCCGACCGTAGCCGGAGGACCGAGGGACTGATGCGTCAGGGACGGGGCGCAAGAAATTATTGGCCGTTCAGTGGTAATGGCAGAGGTGTTTTGCCACAGAACTTTGCATACCTGCTACCTTCCGGGTGGCTCCAATTTTACCATTGCTATGCGCGCCCAATCAGTTCAAACTGTAGGTCTTATTCCAGTCAGGCCGCGGCGTAGCTGAGCTAGATAGGCCGTTTTATGAAGGGTGCCAACTTAGTGCCGGGGCATAATGTGAGAAGGGAGTCCTAATAGCAGGCAAACTCCTACGGTCAGTGTTGAGGTCGCTGTATGGGTTTGACGTGCTCAGTACTACGTTTGCGTGTGTGCAATGCTTGGGTTTGGGTGTCCTCTACCCCCCCCCTCCTACGCGTTCGGGGATAGGATCATGTACCGGAAAGGAGAGCTACTTGTGAGGCCCGGCTTGTGGCTCGCCATTCTAGGCAGCGGTGCGAGGCACGATAGCCCGTTTCTACCTTTACGAAGTGCTGATGCCTATGGGGAGGTGGCGGCTGTCCGTGTAGAGGTTACAGTGCCTGCTGGCTAGGCCGCGAGTGGGGATCTGCTAGGTAGTTATTGGGTTGCTGGAAACGTGTGACTCAAGGAATTTTGAAATTGCAGAGGTCATGGCATTACAGCTAACTGTGGCTAGGTGGCAGTTGTACAGATTGCTGTTTATGGGCGTTGGCATGTCAATAAGCGTGGAGGCGGTTGGGGTGTCCGACTAGTTATGCAATCGTTCGTTGTCCGCAGTTGACGGCCAGCTTAACCGTTTTACTTTGTTTGGTTTCGCGCACGAACCTGCAGGGCATTGGGCAGGCTTATACGCAGTGCGTGGTTCGTATTCCAGTTTTCAAGGTTATTTAGTTATATATGTTACCATGGTTCTGGCTGGGTGCTCGAGGCCGACAATGTACACTGTTTCGCGTTTAATTAGGTCTGGGCTATGAATATTGCAGGTTGTTTTCAGGTTTGCGGGCGACATATCCCTGCCAGGGCAATGCGGTGTATTTGACCAATGAAGGGTATTTTGATTTAGGCGAAGGCAGGACAAACTGTTGGGCTGTTCGGAGGTTCTTTCAGCTTGATGTAGCATTCCTCAGTGGGTATCTACGTCAACAGATGGCGCTGCCCCCTATCCCTTCGTACAAATTCTTTTTAACTTGAACATACTGCACGTTTTAGCCAGGGTTCAGGGTCACTAAGCGGGTGAGTTAGCTCAGCTGGCCATCGCCCTGCTGCATTTGGGTGAGAACTAACAGGCGGAACACAGAAGGAATTTTAAACAGCTTCCGTTAATTTATATGCAGGGAGGGATGCCTGGAAGTCTTTTAAAGGCATTTAGTTGAGACCCTTCACCAGCACCTCCCTTCCAGCTACATGTTTAGCCAAAACAGGAACCCAGTAGCGTGTTAGGGGTGGGGGTCACAAAGAGGGCAACTATGTTAGTGTGCGGCTACGGCAGCAGCTAACATTGTAATGGGTCTCTTTCTTGTAAGAGCCTGTGTAGCGTTTCAGAAGGCATCAGAAATCATACACTTCCCCTGCCTCCAACCACGTTACCGTGTGCTTGTGTCTCGGAGGTGAAGTCGTAAACGGGTACAGCATGGGAATGTGATGAAATGACTGAGTCCAGACCCTGCATAGCCAGAATTCTTACCTCATAAGACAATTCACTATTGTGACCAGATTGTTGCCCCAATTATGGTGTTTCTAACATCTTAGTTCGCTCCACTGAGATTGTCGTGCTAATTGGTGTTAGGAAGGAAAACAAGGACCGATTGTAAGCATGAGCTAGAAAGGCAGATGTATCAACAGCAACAGATAGAACTCGGTCATCTATCAGGGGCTATGGTGGTCTCTCACGGTCGCCTGTCCATTAATTGCTGTAACTTGGTGAGTTACATGACGTTTAACACAGCAAACAAGCATAAGTACTTTCCCTTTCAAATATTAGAATCTTTACTTCCAAATCTCAATGTTTGTTCTCTGTACTGTGTGACGAATTCGTTGTTGTTCTCTTGACAAATATACATCATCAGAGATATTTCAGTTTCGAGTGACACTTGCTGGGAACGAAGTTGCCAATTTTCACCCAACGAATCTGTGCCTCGATCTGGCGACCTTTTCACATCTGCTGGGTTTCGAGGTCATGTAATATCGGTGGGGAGAGGCTACATTGGGCGGTTTTGAGCAGCCAGGTAGGCCGGGTTTCGGCGCGCCTACCTCGGAGCACTACCTACTTCAGGCTTTTCTGGTAGCTATAAAGCGCCAGCTGTAAAAGGTTTTCAGAGCGCTTCCATGCATATATCCCTTGCAAGCTCTACAGTCTATTGATAGATGCCTGAGCCCTGTTTTATCCCTGTGACGCCTCCCAGAAGCTGCTCGCGCTCTCTGTCTCTCCATTGCGCATGGCCATTTATGAATATGATATTCGTTACCACTGTCTCAGAGTAAGTGAGTAGTTAAGCTGCAATGGCAAAATGAACGTGGTCCATCTAAATTGCCTTCGTGGAGTGCGCATGGCCATGTATGAATATGATATTCGTTACCACTGTCTCAGAGTAAGTGAGTAGTAAAGCTGCAATGGCAGAATGAACGTGGTCCATCTAAATTGTAAAATAGTCAGACACATGTAGCACTGGTTGCAGAATTGCATTACTCTTTTCATAGCACTTAATGTAATAGAGGGAGAACCACTAGAAACAGATTGTTCAGTGGGTTAGCGCCATGGTGTACATCCTACATATGATTACAGGCACGGTAAGATTGCCAGATGTCAGGACATCTTCTCAATGGAAAGTAATTCAGTTCAGGTTGGGATAGAGTTGCAAGGCGGAGGCTACAGTAACCCTCTCAGCATTAAGGCAAATGCTAGTTGGTGCCCTAAACAATCTCAATAGCGATCTTGCAGTGATTTGCCAGGACATTCACTGTCACGATTAGTACAGCACTGTACATGACTTTCATAAGCCCTGGACATAAGACATTATTATGTCACCCGAATAGACAAATTCCTTCCAGCATATAATTTACTAAATTGTAGGCAGACACTCTCCCTGGTATGGAAGTGCTATCCAGGCTGTATTAAGCACACAAGCACTGTGTTACACCAGAGAATACTTCATGGATCCACAAGTTTGGGCGGGCGATAAGGGGTGCAGCATAAATAGGCATGCCAAGCTTGTTCGGCAAACACGCCACCCTGTGTGGGGCTCTACAGGTGGTACGCAATACATGCCTGACACCCAGGCACTAGAACAAACGTACAGAGGCAGCCATGACGCTTGTGCAAGTGCAAAGGTAAAACAACACGTGAAAAATAGCATACGGTGTGTTCAGAGAGAAGTGGGTGGCTGTCCCTAAGGGTAACAAACAAAGGTACAAGGAAAGCACCGCAATAATGGCAAACACTTACACTGAGAACTGGGAATGACATTGACGGTTACGGGCACCCGCTAGCCGGCCCTAACCAGTCGCAAATAATTGTCTTGCAGTGACCTGCCAGGACAATCACTGTCATGATTATTGATGCACCATGGCTCAGGTAACCAAGGGCGCGTCTTAAGACCCGTTTAAGAAATGTTCATAAGTGGTGTGGCCGATGTGATTGAGAGCATGAGAACTATAGCAAGAAACATTTATTGGCCGGTACCGATCGGTGAGAAATAAACTTTGATGAAGTGCACTAAACAGCAACGGAAAGTAGCTAGTTGGTGGGGGGCTCTGTCATCGACGGGGGCCTCCTCCAGAGCTGTGGCGGAGTACAGGGCGATCTGGAAGCAGATGGACAGTAGGGGTACCTCTGCGGCAGAAGGATACAGTCAAGACCTCTGCCTGGCACAGTAGGGGTGCCTGAGCCAAGAACCTGGAGCCAAGGGGGTTCCAGGAAACAGCGTCGGCGCCCCGTTAGTCCGTCGGGGGGCCTGAACCGACCGGGGGTGTGCCTCATCGCTCCGCCCTGACAGGGGGGGCGGGAGTAGATCGAAATAAAGTGATAATGTACTGCACCGTCAGAGCATCGACTCGCCGTGCAAGATGGCTCGTTAGGCATGCGGGTCAGCGAGGGGCTGCCGCATTGGATCGCCTGTAAGATGACCCACCTTATCTGCTACTTGTTGTGCGAAATAAACCTGCACCACTGCTTTCCCACAAATATGTCTCGTGAGTTTCCTTGGTATGTAAGTGTTATGATGCACAATGTGGAGCGAGCGCTGGCGGTGTGGGCACTATGCCGCTGGCCGCGCGACGCAAAGGGGAGCTGAGCGAGACAGCGTCTTAGTACCACATGCCGCGCGAGAGGAACTGCAGCGCGCCAGTCTATTGAGCCGCCATCCTCGCTAATGACCAATGGGAGGGCGCGACCAATGGGATGGCGCCCTCTGGCGGGGTGGGCGTTCCCAAGAGGTTAATAGAGAGCACAGCAACGCTGCTCGGTCTCTCCTGCCGCGCTCGTGCCCTGGGCTGCTCTGCGCTGTTCCCACCCTATCCCTGACCCAGCGGCAGAGCGGCAGGCGAAGTTGCGAACTGTTAATGGTCTTGTTTTATGTTGCAGGCGGAGTCACAGGGCGATCTGGAAGCAGATGGACAGTAGGGGTACCTCTGCGGCAGAAGGATACAGTCAAGACCTCTGCCTGGCACAGTAGGGGTGCCTGAGCCAAGAACCTGGAGCCAAGGGGGTTCCAGGAAACAGCGTCGGCGCCCCGTTAGTGCTTCGGGCGGTCGGGGGGCCTGAACCGACCGGGGGTGTGCCTCATCGCTCCGCCCTGACAGGGGGGGGCGGGAGTAGATCGAAATAAAGTGATAATGTACTGCACCGTCAGAGCATCGACTCGCCGTGCAAGATGGCTCGTTAGGCATGCGGGTCAGCGAGGGGCTGCCGCATTGGATCGCCTGTAAGATGACCCACCTTATCTGCTACTTGTTGTGCGAAATAAACCTGCACCACTGCTTTCCCACAAATATGTCTCGTGAGTTTCCTTGGTATGTAAGTGTTATGATGCACAATGTGGAGCGAGCGCTGGCGGTGTGGGCACTATAGGTCTCGCCTAGCGAATGCAGTGCAGCTGCTTCGCTTGGCGAGACTCTACTATCATCATTTTGGGGCGCGAAGGGAGACAAACCACGTGCGCACGGACATCCGATGTGCACGCGCATGGTGTCTCCTCTGCTTCACACGCTCCCACAGGCACGCCCGCATGGCGTCTCCTATATGAAGCTGGAATTCCTTTCAAGGTCACGTGGTCGTGCAGAAACTCTCCGGTTTCAAACTCTCCTCTCCAGGCCCACAGGGGCTGCTCATGGCCTTTTGTTGTTCCCTCCCTTCACCTACAGAGCACACCTTTGTACACATTCCTCAGCGTCTGAGGGAGCAGCCCAGAGATGAATAGCGATAATGAAAATGAAAAGCGAAGTACGTATCATGGAGAAAAAAAAACAGAGGAAGAGGCAGCCTTATTTCTCTTAATTTGTGTGCACTGTACTACCGGGTCTGACACCAGAAAGGACCCGCCCCACATACCCAAACTCATGCTTAGGCTTCAGACACTGGTCACATACTCGGGCTGTGAAAGGGGCGAAGACCTAGGTGCTGCCCGGGTTTCACTTGGCGACCTCCCTCGGCAGGTAGTCTCCTCGGGCAGCCACTCTCCGAAGGTGGGAGGGAACCCGTCGCACTGACAGTGGAGTGGTCGCAGCTGCAAAGAGCACCCTCAGGAAACCGGGGAGACCAGACTGCTGCGTAGTAAAGATAGGCTTATTTTACCTAGGTGACAGAGCTACTTACCAGCACTAATCCCATTCAACAGGGCTCTGAGACTGTGTTTCCCACCAGGGCTGGGCTCTTAGGCACGCATACAGACGAGGCTGGATAGGCAACGCCATTTCCGATATACATACTCCGTAAATACTCAGCTTCACTTGTTTTGTCCCTGTGAAGCCGCCCACTTAACGAGGGGCGGGCGTGCAGCCGCTAAATGCTGTGGCGGGTGAGTCAGTCTCTCGCGCGCGTTCAGAGCCAACACATGTTATGTACAAGAGGCGAGCTACGAGCGTGGCAATCGCGTACATGTAACTTCACACATTGGTGGTACACAGTGCCCTTAATGCCTTTGTGTACGGAGGATGCGAACATTAACGTCCGCTGGGCCGCTCTGGACTGTGAAATAAATAAGGAATACAGCCACGGTGTTTGAAAGAACTGTTTTTTTCTCCCTACACCTTACCCATTCAGCAGTTTCTTGTAGCCTTTCTGTGCCGATCGAGTCTGAGCCTGGAGTAGACATTAAATCTTTCTTACTGTAAGCCGGAACAATCAATTGTTGGTTCAGCGTATTCTCCCGGCTTACCTCCGCCCCAGCTTTCCGTGCCCACTTACTTTGTTGTGCAGCACTGTGGTCCATTGCTGTCCTCCCCTATCTTGCTGGCTTTTTATATGTTTTTTTATTTTAAGCATGTTGCCCCCTCAATAGTTACTCCTACGCTCCCTTCTCACGGATGCGCAGTGCATTTAGTTCCTCCAACCCAGCACCCGCTACTACAGTGCTCCCTCAACCCTGTTCTTAATTTTTTTTTCTCCACTTTTTAGAAGGTCCTGAAACCTGAAATTTTCTGCCTGGTTTCTTCTTCTCTGTAATGTCGCTTCATTAACTTTTTATTTTATAGTTTTGATTCACTGTTCCAAGATTCGCATCTGCACTCTTGGAATGGTATTATAATTTTTTTTTTTAAAACGACATGGCTTCTCAACACGAGACTCACCATACATAGCTCATGCCGCACAGGTGCACATGTGTGATGACACATGTTCACTTATACACCACACTCTTTTGTGTATTTATTTTTTGGCCAGTACTAAATAGCAATAGTTTCTGCTATAGGAAACGAGATTTGACGAAGACAATAGAACCCCACTTATTTTTTTACAAGGTTTTTAATAGGAGAGATTGATTGGCTTTGCCTGTGCATGTTTCACTTTGTGGATTTATACATGCATATAAATTCACCTTAGAGATTTTTTTGTATTCTTGGCTGTGGCAACACTGGTTAGCAGTCCTTTAGGGCGTGTTAACTATGTGTTCTGAGGTGCTTTTTGGATATACTTGGAACAGTACAATTCCAGAACAAATAAACGTTATGCAATTTCTGAATTTATTTTTAGTTTCCTCCAAGGAACGAGGACCCTAGTTTTCAGGTCCCGGCATAGTGACAGCTTTAGCTGGTTTGCCAGCCTCGAGTAACAACAAGCTTTGGCAAAGTCAAGAGGCCTGGGTTATTATACATGTGTATGCTCTTTGTTGCAATAACTGTTTGCGGCGGTATGAATGTGAGGCAGGGATGCTGTGAAAACGCCCAATTAAGGCTAAGAATTGGCGAGTGAGGTGGCAAGCAAATAAAGAGGACAGGGGGTTTTACGTATGAATATTCAAAATGTTCCTTTTTTTTCACAACGTATCTGTTTTGTTGACTTGCACAATACAAGGATCACATGAAGCACCCAAGGTATATAAGCAGGGCGACACATATGTAAGTCAATTTTTTAACAACAATATAGGATTCATTGCACCAATTTTTTTTTCCTATTATTGCTGTTTGATTTGCACACCAGCCTGTTGTGTTTGCTAGAAAGAGTGTGCAAAAGCTACCCCAATATCCAATTATGGGATTGTCCTCTGAGGGTGGAGTGGCATGGTACTTCCTCTTCCACAGCCTATCTTCAACACCCGTTTCCCCAGCAAGCATGCTTTTCATCGAGTAGAGGAGACGTCAGAGAGGAACCAGGAGCAATTGTTAAATGGAGGCAATCGGCATGGCCGTACATGTGTTATGACAAAAATCGAGGTATTAGGGAAATGGAGTCTGCAGTCTGTGTAATGTCTTTGCAAGTGTGTTGATCATTATAATGGTGAAGTCTAAACTCTGGAGAGTGATCACCCTCATGATGATGGTTTAAAAATGGTGAATGGTTAAAATAAATGTATCTGATCGCCATCATTTGTTATAAAGTGCCCGGATCATGTATATTTGTATAAATGCTGTAACTGCACATAATCACAAGCTTATCAGTAAGCATAATATATATCACCGCCCAATGGATCTGTGAACTATGGAATTATGTCCTTTAATCCAGAGACATCAGCGTGTAAACACTGTATCCAATGTTGTAGCTTCATTAAAAGGAAGTTAGATTTGTAATTTCTGAAGTTCCACCTACCTCCCAGTAACCTCCACTCACCTAGCCCTCGCACAGATACCACACATCGGCTGCTGTCACACCAGTGGGCACTCCTCGTCCCACCTCACTGCCAAGTACTGGAAGACCCTTCCCCTCCATCTCTGCACGTCACCCTCGTTGACTCACTTCAGGAAGGTACTCCAGACCTGACTCTTTGACTAAAACCCGCAGAACAGTCCCTGGATACCCTCTCAGGTGATACTCTGCGATATATAATAATCTCTTGATCGATTGTTTCGGTGGCCATCAAAGTTTAGTTGATCAATTTCAGTCTATCTAAGGTCGTCTTTTGAGTTTCCCTGCTTAATAAATGATTAGCCATTTTTATGGTAAGGCTCCTGGGTTCTGTAATCCTAATTTGATTTTTTTTTCTCATGGTCAAGCTGACATTGAAAGTGATCTTGTAGATTACACACTCCCTATTGCAGTTGGATAGGCAATGTGATTTTCACGGAGTTCTGAGGCTTTTATCTCAGTGCTATGTTCATTGAGGTTAGATATTGCAAAAATGTACTCTTGTAACTACAAGGGTACTGTCCCATCACTTTGGATAAGTCTCAGAGAGAGGTTAAGTAGCTGTCTTCTCATTTTTAGGGCATGTATGCACCAAGATGTCCAACTTGTGGCTTAGTCTAACAAGCATTTGCAATACAATAAGTCTCGCATTTACGGGAGTTTAAGCTATTTCCATTGTAAATGACAGTGCCTTTTATTTATGTTTTAAAAAACAAAATAAAAGGCATAGCCATTTAGAATGCAAATAGCTCAAACTTGCGTAACTGGGAGACCTATTGCATTGCAAAAGTTATATACAGCGTGAACTTGATCCCAAATGATTTCAGAGCGCTTTACAATTTAATGACAACAATAGTGTGTAGACTGAAGTAAATAGCTCTCTGACTATTTTGATCACTTGTATTTTCATACTTTTCTATTTCTTTCACACGCTCAGAAATGCCTTTCAAAGTTAGATTTCCTTTATACTATGTGCTCAGGCTTTTCTAATTTTTTAATCTTTTTTAGCAAAAAGTGTGAAGTTTTAGACAAGCGCAGAAGCGTTAGCATCATGACTACCTCCCACATATCGATCAATCATTCAGTAGATTTGTAGAGCGCTATTTATCTCAAATCAGGGTATCCTTGGGTTAAAAAGGGGTGCCGTCTGGCGTTGGCAGCTACAAGAAAGGGAAGGTCAGTATATGCCTGCAAACTTTGGGGTCAATTAGGATGGCGGACAGACAAAGTCCGTCCGCCATCCTGTCGGAAGACGGGACCGTCCGCTACAGGGGCGGATGTCCCGTGCCTCGAATTAGGATGCACCCGCGACAGTGGCGGGTGCATCCTGAGCACAACATGACAGGCACCGCGCAGTGCCTGCCATGTTGTATTCTGAAACGCAGGGGGGTACGATAGGTACCCCCCATGTGCACCCCCCACCCCCCCTTCACCCTGGGGGCCCGCAAGGGGCCCCCAAAGCAAGGACCGTATGCCTTTTTGTGGCGGCATTGCCGCCACGGAAAGGCTTTCCCCTCAGCCCATCCTAAAATGGCTGACACCGCCACCATATTAGACCTTTTCCGCCGCGGTCGCCTTGCGACCGTGGCGGAAAAGCGGCAGACGGTCTTCCCGTCCACCATGGTCTCCCCCGTCATTATAATATGGCGGGAGGGAAATAGGTGGCGGACGGGCAAGGATGGCGGACGGATTGCCACCGCGTGCATGGCGGTGGCGATCCGTCCACCATCATAATTGACCCCTTAGTTAAGGGTGTGGAATTCTTTCTCCTCTGACTCACCAGAACAAATGAGGGGTGTAATTAGCAAAGTGATTTCCTTCTATCCATCTCTCTCCAAAACCTTTCTGGTATTCAGTGGAAGCAGAGACGTGTTCCTTTTAATATCACAACTGACATATTTCTTGAAAGCTTATTTATAATGTTTAGATGTTCTTATATTTAAAATGTATTTCACAACCATTGTATGATTTTAACCATTCAGCAATAAATACTACTGAACTCAACAGCATGTATATTGTACTTGCAAAAATATTATCATTTCTGGGGATAGAAACGCTCCAGATTGCCAGACTGTCTGCATCTGAAATTGTGTGACCACATAAAGCCAACCTTGAAAGAGTGTCTCTCCAATTAAAGGCGATTATCAATTTTAAATAGTGCGTTGTACGCCGGGCAATTTAAATTAAACAGTTAACATATACAGATTCTTCACCCATGTCCCACCTAATGGTATAATTAATTACCCAAAGAGCATCCCGTCAGAAACAAATAAAGACGCTTGACCCTAGGAGCTCAGGGTTCAAGACTGTGGAATGCCTTGAAACCCAAAACTGAGAGCAGAGGCCATTTACATGCACCTCAGGAAGGGCCGACAACTTAAACGATTCCAGTGCTACAGTTGTGCCGGTGTTTGACGGTGCTGCCACCGACACTTAAGTTATTTATCAACATTGTCTCTTGTCTCAGACAGTCCATCACATTCTGTGTATTTCTTAACAGAGCACATAAGCAAATAGTAAAAAAAAATGAAATATAATTAAACATTAGGAATACCAATACCTCATCCAGGTTATTCTTTTGGTGACATTAAATAGTCCAAAATGTCACTTTATTGGAGTGTGATTGTTATTAGAATACTGTCTGTGGCAAAGCCATTTGACATCGCTAGGAGGATTTACAAGCTGCAGTAGCCTCCGGGGAAACACATTGGGCCCAGGCAGTTATTTTGTTTTAAATGTGCACTGGTTCAGAGTCAGACTCACATCGCACTGAGCCTCTTGTATGTGGGAACTATGGTGAAGAATATCAACGACGAGTAGCACTTTACAAAATCCTAAAAATACATATTACCTGCAAGCCCTTGGTTTGTAGCTAGGGCATACATATATCAATATATTCACAATCATGCTTTCTGATATCAAACAGAGCGCTCTACATATAATCTAAATTTAAAGGCAATTGTTCTGAATTTCTTTCTTTTCGAGGTAATGATCAAATTTAGCATTTCCACCCCATTTCTTTTTAAATACCCCCAACCCAGTTGAAAGTGCTCTTATTCCTTGATTTGTGCCATTCTGTATGGTGATACCATCACAGTGCCCTTGATTGTATTTACATAAGGGCCTGTGCTTAAATGTAAGGTCTATGTGCGCTCTGACACCTCTGGGTCTAGCCAGCGCTATATAACACTTTTCAAATAAATAAATAAATATGTTAGGACTCTGAGAAAGAAAGGAAGATGTAAAATAGAGTGTAAAAATCTAAAAATAAATTCAGCCTAATGGTATTACTAGCCTCATACCCCAGCTTCCCTGACCAACTCTGCCATCAGACCGAGTATGTGGACACATACGAGAATTTCGAGAAAACACTTGAAGTACAATCCAGTGTGGCACAGCATCACATGAAGGTGTACTTCATGCCTGGCACAGCATCACATGGAGGTGTACTTCATGCCTGGCACAGCATCACATGATGGTGTACTTCATGCCTGGCACAGCATCACATGGAGGTGTACTTCATGCCTGGCACAGCATCACATGAAGGAGTACTTCATGCCTGGCACAGCATCACATGGAGGTGTACTTCATGCCTAGCACAGCATCACATGAAGGTATACTTCATGCCTGGCACAGCATCACATGAAGGTGTACTTCATGCCTGGCACAGCATCACATGGAGGTGTACTTCATGCCTGGCACAGCATCACATGGAGGTGTACTTCATGCCTGGCACAGCATCACATGAAGGAGTACTTCATGCCTGGCACAGCATCACATGGAGGTGTACTTCATGCCTAGCACAGCATCACATGAAGGTATACTTCATGCCTGGCACAGCATCACATGGAGGTGTACTTCATGCCTGGCACAGCATCACATGAAGGTGTACTTCATGCCTGGCACAGCATCACATGAAGGTGTACTTCATGCCTGGCACAGCATCACATGGAGGTGTACTTCATGCCTGGCACAGCATCACATGAAGGTGTACTTCATGCCTGGCACAGCATCACATGAAGGTGTACTTCATGCCTGGCACAGCATCACATGAAGGTGTACTTCATGCCTGGGTGAAATGTAAATGTAATTTGTACTTGTAAAGTGCACTAATACCCATGGGTGTCCTGGCGCTGTAACGCATACCGCTGTGGAACCCTTCCTGGCTTTTCCCTGTGAAATGTCCACTCCTGGGCACCCCCAAGGTGAAGCCAGGCATCCCAGCGCTGTTGGGGCCGTTGTGGAGAGTAAGCAAGCTATTGCCCAGAGTTGCAGAGTGGGACCCATGATTAGAATAGGCACCGAGGCGAGAATTATCAGGTCCGAGGAAATTGAGCCTAAGACCCACCGAGGCGGGAATTGAACCCTGGTCCCGGGCCAGACCTCTGGATCAGGGTCTGCCGCTCTAACCATTGAGCCACACTTCTCCACCAAAGGTCGAGTTATAAAACAGGAACGGAAAAACACCTTGAACTACTGACATCCAGGTGCATTTCCTACTTATTGGGAACATGCGGTTACCCCCACAACCACTTTCCCTTCACAACGGGTCCTTTAGCCCGGTGCGGGGCCTTTATCAAATCCAATAAAAACCCTAAATACCTTCCAACTCATACTTTGAACCCGTGCAGTAACAGAGGTTAACACACAGGTAGGAATACACCAACCCAATTGTAATCAGGTCCTTCATCTTTCTGGCGCACTCTTTGGAGGCAGACTTTATGTAGGTCCTCTTGCTGAACTATACTTTGGTTCTGGATATTCCTTGGTTTAGCGATCAACGTATGTTAATCTTCTAGCACATTTTGATTCATATTGATTGACTTTTAAATGCTGAGTCCCCATAATTTAGCTAATGACTTTTTGCCTTTTGTAATAATCCTAATCTTGAATAAACCTTTATGGTTTTGAAATGAATCCTTGTCATTTAGGGCTTAGTCTTATGAAAAACACAACAGCCCTGATCCTAAGCTTTAACCCTGTCAATTGTTTCAATGAAAGCATCAACAAGGGCATCCTGCATACTGCATCACTGGGCTTTTGGTGCCTATGGGTTTGGACTATTTAGTGGTAATACTTTACCATCTCCTGATTAACTGTTCCACTCCACTGCTTCATCCCATATTTACATTGGATAGACTGGACAAACATATTCAGTGTGTCATTTATTGCTACTTTGTCTCACTCCTGTTTCTGGCTTGAAGCAGCAGAGCATAGATCTATAGCTCTCTTCTACATAGCGGTGTCTCCTAATCAAAGTCTCCTAAAATTGCAACTGAATGATTGCTGCCCTGCTTTCTAGGCATTTGCCCACTCAAGGCTATATGAAGAAAATAGCATCTCTTTAGCTCCATCTGTCTGTGTCATCTACAAGCTTCTCACTTTGCAACCCATTGACATCTGCCAATCTGATCACATGCATCACAATTATTTTTTCAGTTCATGGGCTGCCACTGTACTAAATGCTTGTCTTCAAAATCTCCTCTTCAACTTCCAAGATGCATTTTCTTGGACAGCAGTCATGTTTGGATGGTGTTTGTCTGGTGGTTCGAGAAGGAGACTGGCTGCACTGCATATGGACTTTCTTTAACCTGGACACTCCCAAATCCCTCAATGCCAAGCCCCGTTCTTAGCCTTCCTCTGCCACCCACAGACATATAGAACTCTCTGCCTCAATGTGACTGTCCTATACTCTTTATCTACTTCGTAAAGCTCTGTGTTTGCATTTGACTTCGCTAGGCATATCGTACTGTCCAAAGTCAGTAAAAAAGAGATGGAAAACAGGAAACTGGGTCTTTGTATAACAAACCCTAGCACATGCTTAGTGGGGCTTAGCTGGTTTACAGTCAGAACCCATGACATTTGCCGTTGGTCAAACCTAAAACACACAACCCAGCCCCGGATCCACTGTTCTCTCTTGGGAATCAACAGATCACCTCTCCCGACCACCTTGAAACGTAACTAATGGACTCGGCCCAACAACAGAACCGGAAGCCCAACACAAGGCTTCTTTGGAGCAGAGCATGCATCTTCTACCTAGAAACACATTGTGTCCACTCAGGAGGTCTGAGCCTGTCACTCCAGAATCCATGCTTGATCCTCCCATGGTGGGGAGAAAGATTGTTATGATGCAATCAGGCTGATGGCCTGGCAACCAAGGGCATAACACAAGTCCTTGCAACCCCTGTAGTGTGGGGGCCCTCAGCCCCTCAGAGCACCTTAACCTGTAAGGGAAACTTCTTTTTTCTTTTTGATTGAGCACTTGTTGCGAGTGCATGTGTTTTCCCTCTACCTTGTGCCCACCCGCCAAATGTCATCTGTGTTCCAGGTTTGTTTCTCATATACTTCTCCGTCATCCCCCTGCTCTTCTTGTTGTATTTACCCTCTTCTGCTTCTCCCCTGCTCTTCGTCCTGCTATCACCCTTGCATGCTGTTTGCTCTCATCAGCGCTTCCGCACCACCGCCAGACTACGTGCTCTCGCCTGCACCCCAACTCCATTGTGTGTATTTTACCACAGCCTCTGTGTTGCTCTCTTCCTTGTGCACTGCTTTTCCACTCCTCCCCTAACACCTGCTCACCCACCCACTCCCCTTTTGCCTCCAAACTCCCACAGTCCTATTTTGTTTTAAATGTTATGCTTTGACAAAGGACAATCTTCAATTGTTTATTCACCAAAGTGGTGCCCCCATCTTGGATCAGTAAAAATGTAACCAAGAATATGGCGCTGCGTCATTCTTATGCCACTCGGCACACATGTTGTGGTGCATGCAGATGCTATTAGGAATGACGCAACCAGTCGACATCATCGTGCCTTTCTATTTTAACTATGTCGCACATTATCGGAAAATTGCATATTTGTTTTTCTCCCTGATATTGGACAGCATTGCTAAAAGCCATTTTCAAAGCCAGTACGTCGCATATACCTATTGGCTTTGCCAGTGCTTGTTGATTTGAGTTACAGAGAGATTGCATAATTTGTACAGAACCACAGAATGTTGAGATCAGGTTGGGATTAAGAAACTGGCTCCCCAGGTCTGAAGGCAGCAGCCGTAGGCCACATCTCCACCCAGTGGGTAATCTGCAAATAAAACATGTTCTGGAGTACCTACAGACATTATGAGAGAATAATAATCTTAACAGCTGCTAAAATGAATGGTGTCAGCTTCCTAGAGCCACGCCATCTCCACCAGTCCCTCATCCACTCTGTCCACATTGTATTAGTACTGCTTTTCTGCTGCAAAGTCTATCTGTATCCCCAGGTGTCTAAAATATACCATCTCCCAGTGAAGGTCGATGTTTGTTCATCACCCAATACAGGCCCAGCCATTCTCCCCCAAAGAGAAGATAGTCTTCTTTTTACTGGTCCGCAGACCAGAAACTGTGCCAAGTACATCCAGTTCCGGTAGTAGAATTAGGATTGAGACCTGGGGTCATATGAGAGCCGAAACTGTACCATCTGAGTACATTTTCATTGTGTGACCCACCCCTGATGCCCCTATCTTGCAGCAAACTCCATGGTTCGATTGTCAAAGCTTCCACTGCAAGGCCAAATAGCAGCGGTTATGGCAGGCACCCCTTTATGGTACCCTTCTTAACCTGCTGTCCCTTGGTGACAGGCATCACAACTGTACCAAAGTCATTGGCTTGATGTGATGTAAGTACATCCAGCCTATGATGTTTGGACCAAAGCCCATGCTCTACAGCATTGACACCAGGTATTTCCAGTCTAGGGTGTTGACATCTTTCTCTATAGTCAAGTCAAGTCAAAGGATCTTTATTCGGATATATAGAAACATCCATAAAAGTACAAAATCATCACAACAATCCACACAATAAGCAGTTAAAACAGTATAAAACAATTTTAAAAAATATGCAATCAATTTGTGCGATGGTTGCCTGGCAATCTATATTAGGTGGGAACCATCAAATTATATCATTATAAATACATCACTTTATAGTCTAGGCTGGCACTCAATAAATGTAAACATTGTGTAAGCTAATTGGCTATGTACAAAAGTGTCTTAAATGTACTGTGCGGACTACTATAAAGTGCAGAAGTGCAATAAATAAATATTCAGACTCTTGAACAAAACCGCAATAATATGCAAGTGATTCAATTTATCAGGGCATATTCATAGTTGCTCGGGAACGTATCGCTGATTGGAGGAAGCAGCTTACTCTAAAAATTACTTCGTCGCAACTCAACAGTAATAATTCCTCAAATGCTAGATTAAAATCCACCACGGCATGCTCTTTAAAGTAGGGAATTAAATAAAGTTTTGTATATCTAGCATAGAAACCACAGAAGAACAAGAAGTGTAACAAAGTTTGCTTACACCCTAGATTACAGGGACATTGTAAAGTCTCCAGGTTTTTATTGAAGCCCAGTGGAAATGATAAGGAATATTTGATGCTTCCATCCCTAAGACGAAAGAGCAGACGTCTGTTCCACCTCCCCAAATTTTTTCTAAGGTATACCAGCGGCATGTTGTTAAGCCTGCTACCCTGTGCCAGGAGGGGAATATATCTTATGATGGCAGGTTTATGTTTCTCAGATGTTTCTCTCTCTTTCTGATATAAATTATACAATGCCCCTCTTACTAGCTTATGTTGTACTTGTTCAGTGGCTCGAAAGGAGAAGAATAAGTGCTCCATGCCCACACTTGCTAAGCTTCTTTTTACTGCCCCCAACCAAGGTATGTGATTTGCCCTGTCACACCTTAGGCAATCCATAATTATTTCTTGGGTCAAAGAAGCGGCAGGGTTCCGCCATATTTTTAACCAAAATAGTGCTGGTCTTGACCTGATGAAGTCCTCCACATAGAAAAGATTCAGCTCCCTGTGGCAAATATAGGTGGGTGCTGAAATAGACGCCCCCAGAACATTTCTACAGAATCTGTTCTCTTCGATCTGTATACTGGCGCTGTTAGAGTACCCCCATACCTCTGCACCATAGGTTGCCGTAGGTAGGCATTGGGTTCTGTAGATTTGCAATAATGGGTTTACTACCTCAGCACGTTTAGGTTGTCGAAGGCTGATTATAGAATGTATTGCCTTGCCCAGTTTGTTCCTCCCATGGGCCACATGGGGCTGCCAAGAACATGTTTTAGAGAACGTCAGGCCTAGATAGGGGAAAGTGCTAGTACTTTTTAGGGCGTCGCTCCCACACATGATATGCTGAATGTTATTTTTTTTGGCCCACACGACATTATGTACGATTTATTAAAATTAGTACACAGGCCAAGATCCGCCATATAGGAGACAAAGCCCGTTATTAAAGTGCGCAGTGCTTTGAGGGTGCGGCCCATAAGGACCGCATCGTCCGCGTATAAAAGACAGGGGAGTAAAGTTCCATTAATACTAGGGACATCACTTGTTTGTCTAGACAGTGAATTGCTTAATTCATTTATATACAAAATAAAAAGCAGAGGGGCCAAGATACAACCTTGTCTGACCCCCTGCCTATTAAAATGTCCTCTGAGACCTCCCCTTCGTTGTTTATTCTGACGCGGGCTTTCAAGTCACTGTGCAGGTGGGCCAAAAAATATACAAGAGCTTTGTCCAACCCATAATTTAAAAGAACCACCCATAATTGTGAGCAGTTAACAAAATCAAAAGCTGAACTTAAATCCATAAATCCTAAATACAAGGGGGCGTTTTTAGCTATGGTGTATTTGCCCATTATTAGGTTTAAATTCAGACATTGCTCCACAGTCCCCACGTTGCTTCTGAAGCCTAGCTGGCACGGATGTAAAATCTTATTATCCTCCCCCCAGGCCCTGATCTTATTACAAATGACTCTACCTAGAATCTTCAGGGTGTTGTCAATTAAAGATATAGGGCGATAACAGCTAGGATTGAGTCTGTCACCCTTCTTAAAGATGGGGACGATGATACTATTGGACAATGGCTCCGGGGCAGGGGTATGGGATAAGTTATTAAAAACATTGCACAATAGAGGTGACCAAAATTCAGGCTCTGATTTAATTTGATCGATGGATAATCCATCAGGACCAGGTGCCTTGTTGCCTGCGCTTTGATTTATGGCGTCTTCCACCTCCATTATCGTAAAGTTGAGTGCCATGACTGGGTAAATGATGTCAGCTAATGCACAAGGTGCAGCGTAAATATTTGTGAAATGATCTTCCCACATTTTACCTGATATATTGCAGTTAATAGGGGTAATATTTGATCCTATAGACCTCAGAGATTTAACCTCGCCCCAAAACCCGGCAACATCTTTAAGAGCGGCTGTGCGGGCAAGGGATTCCCACTTGTCCTGTAAAAGTTCTTCAGCCCGAGTTTTTGTGGCACGCTTGTAGCGTGCTCTCAATAGTCTTACCAGGGGCTGGTCTCGTGGTTCTCCTAAAAGAGCCTCCCGTAGTTCCCGGTTTGCTTTGGAACAGGAGCTATCAAACCACCTGGGATCTTTGTTAGAGCGTTTGACTGGTTTGGAGATCTCCTTTTTAAAAGCCACACATAGCCATACAAAGGCTGCAATAATGTCAGGACCTTGGTAATCAATGGATAAGCAGATATCAATCAATTGGGGGTGCTTATTAATAATGCATGCTAAAAGCCCCTTATTGTCTATCCCCTTCCAGATTACTCTGAGTTTATCAGTTGATGCCATCAGGTTAGTTGCCCCTATTTCCTGTCGCTTATCCAATCTTTTAATAGAATTAAAAATAGTCAGAATTGGATTGTGATCACTGTGTACAGTGCTAGGGACGTCAGCCTTTATTAAACAGTCCACAAGTAGAGAGGAAATAAATACGTAGTCAATTGTGGAAAAACAGCCGCGCCCTTTGTATGTAGCCAAGGGACCTTCGCCCGTGGTGCGACTGGCTATCTCCATGACATTGACTAAGTCACGAGTAGCTATGTGATTAAGTAATTCTTCCCCTCTTTTACAAGGTAGCACCCGACTGAAAGGGGCTGCTGGATTGGTGTTACCCTTGTGAATGTGGGCGTTAAAGTCACCTCCCAAGATGATCCCATCAAATTTACCGTAGGTATGCCCAGCCACAATTTTATCTATAAAATCAAATAGCCTTATAAAATTATTATTGGGTTGAGATGAAAAATCATTATTATAAAAGTTAATTAAACACAGCTTGATCCTACTGGAATAGATTAAAGCCTGAAAATTCTCATCATTAGTCGCCAGAGTTTGGGTTTTTCCACCTGCGGTGATCTTTACCCATAATGATAAACCTCCGCTGGGTCGTCCCGCCGCCGGGCGTGGTACAATGTGATTATAACAAGCATTACCTTCAAAAAACAGGCGGCTAGTGCACCATGTTTCCTGGAACATTAGGATATCAAAATTATTGATCCATTCAATCCAGTCAGTGGATTCCATTTTTGCTTTTAGACCAGCGATGTTCCAGCTTAGTATGGTTAACCTATCGGTAGGGGTAACGACTGGGGTAACAAGATTAGTTGTATTTAATTTCCCTGGTGGTATAACCTCCATACAAGACTTGGGAACAGTGATAATGGTACTTAGTTTGTTATTATGCTCGGGGGCATTATCGTAGGTCATGGGCCTTTCTATGACATCTAGGGAGTCCGTTGATGGTCAACCCTGGCTCTCTAGGTCGGATAGAGCACTTAGGGCCCGATGTAGGTCGGTCGGTAACAGCCGAAAATCTGTATTTTCGGCCGTTACCGATCGGTAAATAGGTGATTGGCATGTAGGGGGCTTTATTTTACTGAATCGGTAAAATTACCGATTCGGTAATTTTACCGATTCGGTAAAATAAAAAATCGGTAAATTTACCGAATCTGAGCCACCCATATGTAGGTGGGACTCTTCAGAGTCCCAGGAGCCTTACCAAATCGGTATTTTACCATCAAATACATTTGATGGTAAAATACCGATTCCGGTGTGCATGCACATGTGTGCATGCACACCTATGCCATGTGACAGGCAGACCTGCCCTTAGGGCATGTATGCCTGCCACATGGCACCCGAGCCTGTTTTGGGGGTGCCAGAGGGTGTCAAAGTTACACCCCCTGCACCCTTGTGGAAATCGGTATTTACCGATTCGGTAAATACCGAATCGGTAATGCCCATTCATTCCTATGGGCTTCATAGCCCATAGGAATGAATGGGCATTACCGATTCGGTATTTACCGAATCGGTAAATACCGAAATCATCCGATTCGGTATTCCAGCACATTTGGAATACCTACATGTCGACCCCATAGATTTACCGATTTTTAATTACCGAATCGGTAAAATTCGGTAATTTAAAATCGGTAAATCTATTTCACCTACATCTGGTCCTAAATCTGTTAAATAATGGATAGATTGGTATAACTGGGTTGAATGGTCTCGGTGGAGGTCTATAGAAATATCCCAGAGATAAAGGGGTCACAGCGGTTGATGGACTGAAATGGGTGTTATTGCTGTTTAATAAGTGTTTTACGGTTGAGGGATGCCTAAAGTTCATGACAATGCAGTCTCCATTGATATTCTTGGGCGAGGGACCAACCCAGTCTACCCGTCGTACTGTCAAGATTTTGCTAGAAATCTGCATCCCCACACCTTTATGCCTAGACAGCCAATCAATAGACTTATTTTTTAACTGAACCCAAGACTCTCTTTGATCCTCCTTCAAGGGGGGAACTCCTGCTAGAATTAAAAAATATGGGCAAGCTTCAGGGGGCAAATGGAGGACTTTCCCTGTTTGTTTTTTGGGCCGTGTGACATTGGTTGGCCCATTGTTGGAGACAACATTTCCTAGTTTCCCCGGTTTCCCAGAAGCAGGCCCCGTTGGGGCTCCCAGCACCCCGCCAATAGAACAGGGCTGCCTATCTGGTTCACGCGACCCGGTCTGAGGTGGTTTATCCGCAGTGGTACCCCTGTAGTGTAGCTCCTATTTTCCCAATAGGCTCTGCGCATTGGAATAGTACCTACAGCAGTAAAGACCTAGGCCAGACGTTAACTAGGTCTACTACTGTCGAAACTAGACTTAATTTTTGGGTTTGCCAGCTAAGCTCAGAGTTCGCTAGAAACTTTCTCGAATGTTCAAGGAAGGATGAACTCCCCTGATTAGACAAGAAGGGATTTAGTTTCTGACAACCATAGAACATGACAACTTTGCTCTCCCCTAATCAAGAGTCAATCTCAAGAGTCGTGTGAGCACAAGGCAATTATTTTACTCAGTCAGTACGTGCATTCTTAGTCTCATCAGAATGTAGAGAAAAGGAAGAGACGGGCGTGTTCAATAAAAGATGTTATTTATTGATCAGTCTCTTTTCTCGTACAAGAGAAATGGATCGATATTATTGCAATACTTATAGTTAAGTAAAGTGCATACATTAGAAGCAATAGTATAAAATAATACTGTAAAAACATTGATATGGTTTCTGAGCCATATGATGTTTAAAATGATTAAAATATATTTACATACACATATACATTTGACTAAACGTACTCAACTGGTGTTTCTAAATACGCCTACCCCGTGTACCTGACCTAAGTCTAATGCGTGGGCGGGAATAGAAAGTTACAGTTTAGTTTAAGTTTGTTTTTGCCAAGTGAATAACTAAAGAATTCTCTAGGAGGGGTTATTCAGTTCTGTACCTGGAATTTAGGATGAATGAGGAATGGTATCTCTTTCTCTGCTCTCGATATTCCAGGCTGCCTGCGAGGGCTGCCCAGAAGCGCCGGTGCTGGGTCTCTCGGCTTGAGATAGCAGCGCGTCTCTCAGCGCGTCAGGAAGGCGGGGCTGCTGCCTGCGGGGTCTGCTTCTGCTCTCGGCTTCGGCAAGTATGGCTGCTCCGTCTTGTCACCACGCGTGTGTTTGCATAGGGCAAGGTCGGCAATATTTATACCTTAAAGTTGCCGAGATTGACGTAAGGATGGACATAGGTACGTCAATAAAGATGTCATACGACTTGCTCGTTAGCACATTCTTTACTAAAGTTCTCTGTGAAATCAAAACAATGGCCGCACGGATTATCCAGGTTGTCATAGGTTTGATTTGTTATGAGAACGTCGTATGCCTTATCAGGGGCTGGAGGAATATTGCTTGTCTAATTAGATCTCAAGCGTTATGACCTAATCAGATAACACGTTCCTGTGCCGTAGTGTGACTGCGTCAGATAACGGTATCTGCATCATGGGGGATTTCTTGCCTCATGGGCTGACTGTTAGTTAACTAGCTAGTAAGTTTAACCAGAATAGGGTCAGGAATAGGGGGATCGAATCAGAACCTATAGAAATACACGACACCCACTCCACGCTAACTATGGTCATATCTACTAATCTATGCATAGTATAACATAGTACAACATACTATAGAGTATAGTGTATACCTTACCACCCCAAAATACATAAATGCATTTCGAAATTTTCAAATATACTGAAAAATTGCAGTCATATATATTGTATGCACTTAAGCTATGAATTAGATGCAAAAGTGAACACGCATTGTTATGCATTATTGATTGTTGGTATATGAGAAATACACATGAAATGGCTCTTAATATGGCTATACAGAAAAAAAGTAGAAACCATTTCATCACATAAAATCTATTGCGAACATACCAGCGGGCAGCTAAAGTCTATAAAGTCTATAAAGTATCTAAAATAGAAATCTTAGTTCTCTAGGAATAGTCTCTTACTTTAAGCAGAAAATCAGTGTCCCGGGAAAAAATATATAGAAAAATATTTTAGGGGCTTGCTGAAAAAAGTTGCTGTCCGTGAACTGGATTGTAATTGTTCATGTGACTTTATTTTTAAAGTTGAAGGCCGAATTCAGGGAACGCCGTGTGCGAGTTTACTCAAAAGTCTCTATTTCTGTTCCGGAGAGAACATCATATCATTCAGGCTTTCGAAAAAACTGTCAACAGCTTCATGGGAAAGTTCCTCTAAGTCGGAAATAGGGGTAACCATGCATTCATGCGCATGATTGTCTCCATTGACATTCTGATTTGCATTGCTGACAGAAGGTCGTACCTGTTCGATGCTGCTTTCATCTTGAACTTCACTACTCTTCAATCGCAGTGGTGAAGATTCCAGGAATGCCGTCATCAGAATTGGCAGCCTTTGAGGGCAGCACAGTGCGTGAACCTTGGTAGGAACCAACAGTGTATCTGCATCCACCGGCGCATCCGATTGTAGCGTCAGACAGGTGTCTAACACGCATTCTTCTCCGCATAGCAGACACCTTAGTACAGGTAAAACACACCTTTGCCACATCGGTCGAAATGATAGAAACCAAGTCATGTTTAGGTCTCTAAGCCGGGATAGTCCCAGGATTTTTGATATCCGGTCCCGGTATCCAATGGCTAGGATCGTATCTTCCATTGTCGCGAGAGTTTGATCTGTGACATGGGTTGCCATAACGAAAAATAAGGACTAGGAATAGGATTCCTGCAATTAGTCCTAGGATCAGGGGAAGTCCGCCAAAAATCGAATGGACGAAGTCTGGAAAAATACCCAGTATGGCTTTGAATGGTGTTAATGCCATCGAAAATACTGTCTTAAATACCTTTGAGACCCCTGTGGTATCAGAAATATTTAAGATTTCGCTCAGGATTTCCGCGAAATGTACGGGGGAATTAGGCGATAATAATGTATGTATCTCTGCAGTCGTCCTTGCGACTTGTAGATCATACGTTTCTTTAGATGACGTGAGCCTTGTAGGCGTCTGAAGAAGCACTGTTTTCATTCTGCTTAAAGTGTCTATTCGAATAGAAGTAATTTTCAAACTGGGCCATGCCCTCGCCTCCCTGTCTGGAAAGGAGCTGGGGAACAAAGAACGTCCACAGCACTTGACCTTCGCCGTCGTAGTGACGAGATAAGGAGTCCCGGGCATAAGACTACAGCATCTGCGGTCTACAATAAGAATGTAACTCCCATTATAGAGTCTTTGAAAGAATGGTTCTATTTCAGTTGCAGGTGCGCCTTGCTGGTGACATGAAAGGTTGTATGAATTCCCTTCACAGGCTCCGTGCAAACTAATACCGTTACACAGAAGCGTGCCGCTTAGTGACATAGCACAATTGATGCCACTAAGAAACACTTTCTGTCCTTTGTTACTGACACATGCATGTGAATAGGGCAGGTTCCATGTTGTTTTAACGTACCCCTTTCCCAATTTCTCGTACATGCCAGCCTGTATATATTTTTGGCAGTATTGAAACCTGAAGGTTGAGATTGGAATATTTATGATTCCGTGGATTATCCATTCACTGACAGGTCGTTCTGACATTGTCAACGGTAATCTTTCTAGTTTTTCAATGCTCAAGATTGTATAATCAGCACCCTTCTGCGCCATACCGATTTGTCTATCAGTAAGGTTAAAGATTTGAAATAGTGACGTTGTGTTGATTAAACGCCAAGGCACATAGCCTGAACGCAGATTTTGTAACGTCCAGCCAAGCTGTACAATAGAACGCAATTGTGACTGACCATGTTGTAATAACAGTAAGTCTTGCGATAATATATCGATTGCTGAAGACACAATGCTGTCCAATGAAAAAATTCTGGAGGACAGAGTCATTAACCCATTGTCCACTACAGAAAGTGATTTTTCCAAATTAATACGGTCAATTTCCCGTATTCTTTCTGCTGTCTCAATTTGAGTAACCTTCCAGGCCTCATTGTATGCTGCATATACAGAGGCTGCTATGAAACGCTTTTGACGCTGTTTGCGTGGTCCCATTATGAAATCACGCAAGTCAGCACCATCAGTAAGTAAAGTTAGGTGTTGCTTAATTTCAGGCAGTGTGGAAGTTTGTAGCCATTGAAGGCATAATTTGCCCTCACTGTAGGTTGTTATTATCCCTGGGTGATGTCTTTGGGGATATCTAGGGTCTGGCCTGTTCATTTTGAAACCCTGTGTTTTATTCAGGAATCTATCTTGACAGTTATTTGTATCTGTGGGCCAGATCAACCATTGTTTCCAATCAGGATGTGTTCTGTTTTGGTTAAGTATATGGTTTATGTCTATTTCTTCATCTGTTTCAGAGTTATTGCTAAACATTGTTGGCTTTGGAATAGACAGGTTATTTAAATCTTTGATTTTGGCTAAGCCAAGACAGGTGGTTTGTTGAACGGTGTCATTTAAAAATATCATTTGTTCTGGGATCATGCAGGCTCTAAACAAAGCTTCTATACCCTGTACTTGCCATTCTTTTGTACCCCAAACACTTTTCAAATCAACATGTTTGTCCCAATAATCAAATCCAAAAGTATTCATTTTTTCAAAGAAAGAATCTGAATATATCAATTTTGTGTTGGTTATCATGGTTTTCATCCCTGTCTTGTTTGACAATTTGTAATAAAATGTTTCAGCATTAGTTATGTTAAAACCTGAAAAATATGAATATTTGCCATACACGGTTCTAGAGCTCCCTTTTGGAGGTGTAGCACAATGTTCCCATTGATTAAAATTTAAAACATTTCTAGGTTGTGCAGATTTATGCAAGAAATGGTTACCATAATGGTTATAGCAGTACATGCTGTCATAATTTGTAGAACCCTGCAAATAATCATGTTTTGTAAATTTAGCAGACATTACTAAGTCAGACATCATATTGTTTATACTTTCAAAGTCCCAATCATCAGTAAATGAGTTTGGTTTTGCAAAGTCACTCAAGGAGATCTTGATTTGGTGTGGATATTTCAGGATCTCGACCGGACCATAAATTTCATAGTCAGTGTTGTCCCAGGCTACCCCACCAGATATTGGAATTGCTGTGAAGTTGGCTGAAGAAAGTTCTGAAGAAAGTTCTCTTTTCTCGACGTGTGAAGATGTGTGTGGTTTGAGGACCAAGTTGATGTTCTGACTTGCTGTGTCCATTTTAGCATATTTTCCCTCAATGAAGCGTCCCAAGGTAAATACCATGATGAACCAAAGTATGAGGATAAATGCACCAAAACCCACCCAAAATTCAATCCATGGAGAAACTAGATATGTTTCTTTCAGTTGTTTCAAAAGTTCCTTCGCTTTGTCTTTAAAGGATTTTGATGATGGCTGTGTCTTTTGTTCGCTGAAGCCTTCAGACGAATCATCGAAGTTGATGAAGTAACCGGATGCAGTTCTGTCAATTGTTCCAATTGGTTCAGGATTTTTGTTTCTTGCATTTTCACTTGGTACTTCTGTATAGATTGGTGTGTCTCTGCTAAATGTCTTTATTTGGGTTTTCAGAGGTCTAAGTTCTATTGCATTGTTGCATAGTCCTTGTTGTTCTTCTGTAGGCGTTTCGAATGTGATGAGCCTCTTTGATAGGACCTCTGTACTGGTAGCAAACCTTGGTGTTCTGCTACTTATTGGGAGTCCACTTGGCCTACTGTTGGTTATCGGCCACATGTTGTGGTTTTACCAGGTCGATGGATACAACTCGGTTCTCCTTTTTTCCAGCAAGTGGCGGTAGTACAACTGATCTTGTCCCGTTGACAGACAATACAGGAACTGCTTTTCTGTAAGAAGGCCCAAATTCCTTCTTTACCGCGATCTTCTCCCTGACTAGATCCCCGACTTTTGGAATCCAGACAGGTCTTGCTGGGACAGGTGGTGATTCTTCAGTGGTCGTTGGCTGTTCTTTCAACTGTATGTTGCTCAGGTCTTTTCTTGTTTTGTTTAAGTCCTGCAAAATAGCCAAACGGTCTTTGACATCAAAGCTTTTTTCTGTTACCACTGAAGTCTGACTATCAAGGTCAGAGATCAACATCCTAGTTCCGAATAATAATTCGTACGGACTGAATCCCTTCAGAGAATTTCTTGGCAAGTTATTTAGACTACGTTGGACACTTATTAGATGTTTGACCCACCCAGCTCCCGAACCTAATATCCTTTCTATTATAGATTGCTTTCTGTCTTGGTTTTTTCTTTACACCATCCCATACCCTCAGGAAGGAAGTGAGAAGATTCCCGCTGGGCTGTGCTCATTTGGCCATTCTTTCCCCCCCCCAGGCTGGATTGCCTGAGAAAAAGAAAAAAATGGTCGAACGTAGCATGCTCTTAGCGTATATGCCATTTAGACTCGCAAATCTTGTATAACAGTCCGGACGTCAGCCGAGTGCTGTGGATCTACATTATAAGTGGGAACTAGCCTGTATATGTTAATCGCAAGCCATTCTTTTTAGTGGTGATGTTATCTGCCTTGATACGACGAGGTATTAAACTGCTTCTCTCCCCACTGCGATCTCTGTTGCAGTTTGGGCAGTTTTTTACAAACATGGTGTAGTGCAGGCTCATGCCTGGCCACCAGTACCGTGATTGTAATTCTTCCAGAGAATCTTTTAATTTAAGGTGTCTGAGACCCTCGCCCATGTGTGCGTCTGCGATTAACAAGTTTCTCCTGTCCATGTTTGGAATCACTCTATCCCCCACTCCAGGGATTCGAGCAAAAGGAATGGAGTTTGCATCTATGATGTATGTGTAATTGAGTGGATAGTTGATCGGTAACGCCGAGCAGTCGCCTTTTGATGACGTTTTTACTGCCAGCACTGTTTCGCCGTCAATGTATTTTAATGTACGCTTTTTTCGATCTACGGGAGCCGGTTTACTGGCTGCCGCTGCGGCTGTTTCAGCCAATGAATTCCCTACAACGTGAACGCCATCACGCTGGTGACTCAGTGAGTGTGTCACGTGAGTCTTTGGTAGTTCTTTTTTCAAAAGAGCTACCTGTTCCCAGAGCAGTCTCTGCTTTATTGGTGCATCCGTGTCATCTTTGTAATCGTTCTGAATCCAGGTCTGCAAATCCTTGTTATATGCTTTGACGCAGAAATATGAATCTGACACTATAAGTGTCGGGAATTCGCGATCCGCATTATCTAGCGCCATTTTCAAAGCTAATATTTCAGTTTGTAGTTCTGAATTAGTTTCTACTGAGTGTGATTTTGTTAATAGAGGTCTTAGTTTACCTCCGTGCCACACTTCTTTTGTAATCTCACATGTGGGATTGTATGCATGTTCTCCCCAAACGGAGGGTTGAGCATGTCCGTCTGTATAGATTACACAGGCGTAATGTCGTAGAGGCAGAATGTCGATTGGCAGAGGATACGTTTTTTCATATTTTAGATTTTTTAATTCTTCTAGTTCTGGATCAAAGAAGTAATATACTTTGTCCGTTGTGATTGAATTTACCCATTGTAACCATTCTGGATCCAATGTTGTTATTGGTAAATTACACGGTGTTGTTAATGCCTCAAAGGCTGATTCTGCTGTTCTGACTGTGATATGTCTACCGTCAGCTATGTCTTTTTCTCTAGCTATTGCGGTTTGAACTGCTTGAACAATTTTTCCTTTGTTGTTGAATCTCTGTTCAGCTTTTGTGTACAAATGTGATTTGAATGCAATTGGTACCTTATCTCCCTCATTAGAGGTTAGGTATGTGAATCCGCATCTCCCTGGGATGACTCGGATCACAAGGTTGCGTGTATTATCACGGGTTTCTAATTTTGTTTTAATTAGCATGTCTGTTTGTAAGGATCTCAAAATTTCTGTGTGTGCTTGAGTCCAACTGGATCTTTTAAAGTCTGGTTTAATTAGATCGTAAAGGGGTTTGACCCTTTCTGCGTAATTTGCAATATATGTTCTTCCGAAGTTTAGGAAGCCTAGAATTGACTGTAGGTTTTTTAGTGTTTTAGGAGCTTGGATTACGGCACATTTCTCTAGGAAATTGTCTGCCAGGCTTTTGCCTTCACTTGATAACTCATATCCTAAGAATAGGACCGTCAGATGGGCAATTCTGGACTTTTTGAAGTTGAATTTGTAACCCTCTGCAGCGAAACCAAGTATTATGGTGTTCACTCTTTTCAAGTGAGTCTCCAAGTCATCATCTGTTAAGTAAATGTCATCGACGTAAGATAATGCTTCATCATCATATAGTTGTAGTAATTCTGTTACTCTCGCTGAGAATACCCCCGGGCTGTTCTTGTACCCCTGGGCTAACCGACAGAATTGTTTTTGAGTGCCATTTACTGAAAATGCAGTTAAATATCTGCTCTCTGGTGCTATGTTTTGACAAAAGAATCCATTGGAGATGTCCAAGGTTGTTTTGTATTTTTTGCGCACTATGTTATTCATTAGTGCAGCACTGTGTGAGTTTTGCACTGCAAAAGTTTTGCAACATGTGTTAAGGTGTCGGTAATCCAAAACTAGACGATATGAATTGTCTGGTTTGGAGACCGGAAACAAAGGATTGTTCATTTGTGAGGTGCAAGTTTCAATCACCCCTTGGTATTCTAGCTGATCTAGTATTTCATTTACTTGTTTTTTAGCTTCTTGCTTAATTGGGTACTGCCTTTGTGCAGTTGGTTGTGATTTTAACTGGACTTTGTGAGGAGGAGAATCCTCATCCCATCCTACGTGATTTTTATATAAAGCAGGTGCTAAGGCCACTGCCCACTTTCTAGCAAGTGTATATTTTTTATGAATCGGTATTTGATTCGAGAAGGCAGGCATAATTACTTCTTCGCCATGAGGGCACTCCCTGACAAACTCCGGTGGCCAGTCTTTTTCAGCTAGAAGGATGTCATAGCCCTTGGATAGGTTATCCCAAAATAGTCCCCTTATTTTCCTAGTCTTATCTCCCTCTATACGTAATGTTATCTCGTATATTTTGTGGGGCTTGCTAACTCTGGTATCTGCAGTTTCCACTTGAAGGTATTCATTCGTGTCCACTGTCTCCAGATGATTCATAAGGACTTTGCGAGCTATGCTCACTTCTGCTGCGCTGTCTAGCATTGTCTGAGCCCATTCTCCGTTTTTCAGTTGTGTCCTCAGTATTCTCGGCATTGTTAACTACCTTGATACTGGCTACCTTCTTTTTTGGAAATTGTGATTTCTTTTTCAGTTGAGCAGGTTCCTTGTCTTTGGACTTGGCGTGCTCTTCTGATCGTCCTCTTCTTTCCGATTTCTGCGAGGAATTCTGAAAAGATTGAGACGGACGTGTATCAATGTCTTGATATCTATCAGGTTTTTTAATATTATCCCTATTTCTAAGGTTATATCTATTCCCAGAGGGTTCACTCTGAGGTGACCTTTGTCTTGGGTTTGGAGATTTCTCTCTTCGCCTAGGAGACCTTCCTCTGGACTGGAATTTCTTTTCTTTAGGATTGGATTGTTTATTTCCATCCCAGTTCTTTTTTGGTGAATTATTATTAAAAAATATTTTTTCTGGACTTGTAGTCAGTTGCGGTTTTACTGGTATTCCACCTAGACTATCTCTGCCTAGTTCTTCATAGGATTTTTCTATGATTCTGGCAATTTCAGCTGGTTGGTCTGCTATATCTGTCTCTTTTAACCTCTGGCGGATCGCCACGTTTGCTGCTTCACCCTTTATGTTGGCTAGTAATATAGCCGAGACCTGCTTGAAGTCTTTCAGTAATTTCATACCAAGAGTTAAAGCAGGTTCTGGACCGTATTCATCTTGAATTTGTTTTAGCACATCTGGTATTACCGAAATGGATGGAACACCGTGCGTTTTTGTGTAGATTGAAGCAAAGACCGTACCCCAAGTGTCACAGTCCTCAATGTGTGGTGCGAATCCCATTGGGAGACATATAGTCAGAATCCTGTGCTTTTCTAATGGGGTGGTGTCAGGAAACACCGCCTCTATTTGGGTGATTTTCTGTGCCAACCAGAATGGTATCTGTTCCCGTTTAGCTGGAACTTTACCTAGGCAGGATTGGATGTTCTGTGGTGTGATTTTATTTGTGTTCCCCTGGTGAGGGGTCAGCTGTGGAATTTTAATCGCTGGCTGAATTGTTGAAGTCCGCATTACATACTGAACTAATTGTCTGTGAATTTTTAGTAGTTGTTTTAGCTGTATTAATAGCTCTGGTGCAGTCATCTCGTCGATGTCTGGATGTGGTGTGTATCCGGCTAAGACCGGCCACGTTGCTCCTGGTCTTCCTAAAGGACCGAGCCTTGTAATGTGATTATTATGTTTTAGGGCGCCATCAAATAAGAGCAAATGCTCTTGGAATTTGAGTGGTACTTCCACCTCCTCGAAAGGAGTGTACGTTTCAGGAGGTTCCTCTACTTTGTAATAGTGGAAGTACTTTGTTACAGCATTTGCTGCTGGAAAATGTATCCATGTATAGTATACCTCTGTCTGCCGATATTCGTGTGCCTCAATTACGAATATGACTGTGCCACCTCTAGGTGTCAGTCCATTTTCTATAAGTTTTAAGGTTATAGATCTCCTTTTGGCGACCTGGATGAGTATTATATCCGGGTCTGCTGTTTGCATGGTAGCATCAGCATCTGCTATTTCAGTAGCTAATCTAATTGCCTCTCTTTCTCCATCACTGTCTCCCATTTTACTGACTGGATGGTATTATTTTTATTTGCAGATCAGGTTTCTTTATGGAAACAGAGATTAGGTGCACAATATTTTGGAACTGTTTTATCCTTCAACGTTGACTAGACCAAGAACCGTACATAGGAGTTCCCTCCTGCGAGGTTTTGGAGGATATAATAACCTTTCACCCACTCCAGACGTCTTTGGAGTATTTGGGAAAAGGGGTCTGAGTGAGAAAGCACGACTGAGTTACTCTAAATGTCTTACGTTAGTTTTATCGCCCTTTCCAAACGCGTTGGGCGCCATGTAGTGTAGCTCCTATTTTCCCAATAGGCTCTGCGCATTGGAATAGTACCTACAGCAGTAAAGACCTAGGCCAGACGTTAACTAGGTCTACTACTGTCGAAACTAGACTTAATTTTTGGGTTTGCCAGCTAAGCTCAGAGTTCGCTAGAAACTTTCTCGAATGTTCAAGGAAGGATGAACTCCCCTGATTAGACAAGAAGGGATTTAGTTTCTGACAACCATAGAACATGACAACTTTGCTCTCCCCTAATCAAGAGTCAATCTCAAGAGTCGTGTGAGCACAAGGCAATTATTTTACTCAGTCAGTACGTGCATTCTTAGTCTCATCAGAATGTAGAGAAAAGGAAGAGACGGGCGTGTTCAATAAAAGATGTTATTTATTGATCAGTCTCTTTTCTCGTACAAGAGAAATGGATCGATATTATTGCAATACTTATAGTTAAGTAAAGTGCATACATTAGAAGCAATAGTATAAAATAATACTGTAAAAACATTGATATGGTTTCTGAGCCATATGATGTTTAAAATGATTAAAATATATTTACATACACATATACATTTGACTAAACGTACTCAACTGGTGTTTCTAAATACGCCTACCCCGTGTACCTGACCTAAGTCTAATGCGTGGGCGGGAATAGAAAGTTACAGTTTAGTTTAAGTTTGTTTTTGCCAAGTGAATAACTAAAGAATTCTCTAGGAGGGGTTATTCAGTTCTGTACCTGGAATTTAGGATGAATGAGGAATGGTATCTCTTTCTCTGCTCTCGATATTCCAGGCTGCCTGCGAGGGCTGCCCAGAAGCGCCGGTGCTGGGTCTCTCGGCTTGAGATAGCAGCGCGTCTCTCAGCGCGTCAGGAAGGCGGGGCTGCTGCCTGCGGGGTCTGCTTCTGCTCTCGGCTTCGGCAAGTATGGCTGCTCCGTCTTGTCACCACGCGTGTGTTTGCATAGGGCAAGGTCGGCAATATTTATACCTTAAAGGTGCCGAGATTGACGTAAGGATGGACATAGGTACGTCAATAAAGATGTCATACGACTTGCTCGTTAGCACATTCTTTACTAAAGTTCTCTGTGAAATCAAAACAATGGCCGCACGGATTATCCAGGTTGTCATAGGTTTGATTTGTTATGAGAACGTCGTATGCCTTATCAGGGGCTGGAGGAATATTGCTTGTCTAATTAGATCTCAAGCGTTATGACCTAATCAGATAACACGTTCCTGTGCCGTAGTGTGACTGCGTCAGATAACGGTATCTGCATCATGGGGGATTTCTTGCCTCATGGGCTGACTGTTAGTTAACTAGCTAGTAAGTTTAACCAGAATAGGGTCAGGAATAGGGGGATCGAATCAGAACCTATAGAAATACACGACACCCCGTGATGGCAAAAGCTGGTTACTCCCTGTGGGACTGTCCCTGGTTACACTCTTAGTGTCCAATGTACCACTGGTGGGGCTTTCCCGCATAATGCCCCTATTAACAATCTCCATATCTTTCAGGAATCGATCTCCCCATAACTTGTCAATATTAATAGTACCTTTCCTTTTTGCATATTCCCTTTTCACCAGGCTTTCTAATCTATCCAGTCTTTTAAAAATCATATTAAACTGTTTATCCATTTGACTTTTCATTTGATTAAAAATTGAGTCTACAATGGTTTCAATAAAATTCCCATTTAGTTTGTCCTGTGAAGCGTTTCCCATGGTTGGCTCGGTCTGTGTGCAGGCAGAGTTTTGCTCACAACTTGAAGAGGCAGTGACAATATTGGTGTCTACCAAGGGTGCAGTGTCTGTGTCAGGGCCCCTGCTGGATGTGGTTTTCCCACGAAACCACATACTCTGTGGGGTAGGTTGCCCTTTATTACGTACTTGTTGTTTCCTCTTGCTTGGTGTTTGTTTAGTGGGGCCTCTCTTCCTTTTCTCTCCAACTGTCTTATCGCTAGGAACCAAAGAGGGGATGACAGTAAGGTCCTTGGGATCCTGCTGTGAGTCAGTAATGGTAATGATGTTGCTATCCGCTGGTAAAACAGGGGGTAAAATTTCCTGCAAAACAGTTTTGGTAATTGTGACCACTGGGGAACGTGGCAAAGTGTTAGTCATACAAACTGGCTGGGTTTCTGGGAGTTCTAAGTATGAGCTTGACAGTCCCATAGACATTCTTCTTTCAGTATTAGCTATCTCAGTGGTGACTAGGTTAAAGGCATTTTCCAGCATACTTTCAATTGAGGCAGGTATAACAGAGGGAGCTTTAGTGAACTGGGTTGAGGTGGTATTGTTCCGTTTCCCCATGTTAATATATGAAAGGCTCACCTTCGTAGCGGCTTAGTGGGTCGGCCCGCCCGACCACTGTCGACCCCTGACGGCCACAGACGGGCCGCCCTTTGACCGGGCTTAGCCCAGCGCGTCCCGCGTGCGTTCTCGCGGGAAGAAGGAGCAGGCGAGTCTTCAGGCACCTCCTGGCGCGTGGGAAGTGCTCGTCCTGCCCCTGTGGCTCCTGGGGCTTGTAGGCGATGTTGACAGAAGCGTTGGACCGGCGGAGCCAAGCCCGGCCGGTCGATGAAGGCGGGGGGCGGAGCTAAGCCCGGTCGCGAAAAGGGAGGCAGCAAAGTCCAATGCCCAGCAAACACCCACGAACACCAAGGGACTCTGCAGCAGGCGAGTCTTTATGCGCCTCCTGGCGCGTGGGAAGTGCGCGTCCTGCCCCTGAAGCTCCTGGGGCTAAGCCAGGCCGCGAAAAGGGAGACAGCAAAGTCCAATGCCCAGCAAGCACCAACAAACACTTTCTCTATATTAAGGGTGACTAATCCACAATATTCTTCTGATTGGGTTGTGGTATATAATACATGACCAAGCCTGCTTAAATTCAGCACAGTGTTTCACTGATGTATGGAGCCAGTGCCACACACTTTGTACAAGGGGGCTTACCATTCTGAGGATTCAATTGGTCAGTACCTTGCTCAGTACTTTTGTGTCTGGATTCATCACTGACAATGGCCTTTTAGAGACTGGGTCCACCAAGTACTTATCTGATTTAAACATCATCATTGTAATGGCCTTCCTCATTCAGCCTGAAGCTTTCTACATGGTCTGGTTTCAATGTCTACGTCCTATAACTTCTCTGAGAGCTGATCTGTGTAAGTTAGTTAAAAGTCCTCTGGCATATGCTAACTTGCTTCAGTAAATTCTTCACTCTGGACACCCAAACAGTTTCCCACTGGTTTCCATGCGACCTGTTTTCAAGCATGTCAGGTATTTCGTGCCTCGTTTAAGTCAACTTACCTCATAAGGATCGCCTTCATTGCCTCCCATTCAATAATTGGTCTGTCAATCCCAAGTTGCTTGTAAAATATGTTGTCATTGTGGTGCATATATATGTTCTCTAGGAGCTTTCTGTTCTTCAATGTCTCTGGTTTCAAACTTCATGTAGGAAATTGGCCTGCCCCTCTGTAATGTCTATGAGCAGGGGGAAGTAGTCAGATAGGTAACCGGCAATGCCTATCCTCCCACAAAGGTCTTTCGATTTTAGGCTCAATCTAGCCTACTATATGTGCTGGGTAGTGGTGTAACAGGAGTATTCCCTGCTTACTGGGTGGACTGTTATACATTCATCAACATACCCTGTTCCGTACACCACACCATTAAGGGCAGCCACCATACTTGCCTCCGAGTTTTCCTTGGGGGTGGGTGTTGGCACCTATCCTTGTCTACATCCAGAATACATTTGAAATCGCCCACCCATATCATCGGGCAGGCTATCCGTTTGAATACCCTATTCCCGAAATGTCAGAAAAAGGAGTTATCATTTGTATTAGGTGCACACAAGTTTTACAATTATATCTCTATACTATTTAGTAGCACATAGGGACCTCGGTGACACCCAAGGAGAGATCCCCCTGGGACAGATATGATAAGTAGCCCAATGTAACTGTCCCATGTGGTTTTTCCTGACTTTAATCTCCACAGTGTCTGTGAGACCTTTGAAGAAATGCTATGCCTACCTTTTGATGCCTGAGGAAGGTGTGAACTCTATTTCGCTATGTCTACCCAACAAGGCCTCTCATACTCTATGCCAGCAACCTATAAGCTTTCACATCCATTGTGCTTTGTTGTTTTCTAGTACACCTCCTCAATTCCATGCACTAACAATGGCAAAGTCATATTTCTCCACTGAGCAACAAGCATGTTGCACTCCCTGTGTGTTCCTTTCGTGACATGTGTGGTATTTCTTGCATAACCAAAAAACAACGGAATCCCACCTATACTGGATAAATACCTTGAAAACTGAATAGTAGGTTGTAAGAGATTGGGTGGTTGGTTTATTGGGGTGTGAGCCCTTGACATGCAGCAACCACAATCCTTGGTAGGATGAGCCGCAAGCCACACGTAAATTCACCTGTGCTCAACCCAATAGGTAGCTTGGCAGAGAGCAGTCAGGCTTAATTTAGAAGCAATGTGTAAAATATTTGGGCAACATTTGAAACAGTGATAAAGTGCATATACTACACAAGAAGGATTCTGCACCAAGTTAGAAAGATAGATCTTTCTTTGATAAATACAACAAGACAACAATGGCAAGATTTCAATCCGTATAACCGCAGATATGCAATTTTAAATATTTCAGTAAAGAAAGCACCAAAAAACACAAATTGCCAACTGTGGATATCTGGTTACGCCTGACCAGGACAAAGTCACAAGCTCAGGCTGACTGCGATGGAGCACTGGCCAGCTATAGGGGCCCAGTCAGACCCACTGAACAAAGTACAGTAAATCCTAGTTTCAGGAGAGCTGTGAGCATCTATGTCAAAGATGTGTTGTGCAGCCATGGCGATGCGTTGGTACCGAGGTACGGCGAGGCTGCGGTACGAGGTCCTGTGTCATTGTAGAGGATCCTGTTGATAAGGGCTTGCGATACAAAATCTGGAGCCGAGAAGGCTTCTTGCAGAGTGGGCAATACATTGTTTCCAATGAGCTGCAATGCAGAGTCAGCATCAAGGCTGCCGTTAATAAGAGATGCAATGGCCTGCACCAAGTATATGTCATACATCGGCAGTTTCGAAGACCTTGCAAGCGGCGATGAAGGTCATTGCAATGGGTCCAATCCACCCAATAGCAGCGATGCGCTTGGGGTTAAACCGTGCAGCAGAGGAGCTGCAGTGGTTCTGCTGGATCCACACCGGCTGGAAGAGCACCTTAAATTGACTTCCAAGTGTCCAGGAATGGGGCAGCACCATTTGGCGGGGTCGACTCACAGATGGCAGAGTTCAGGTGCAGGTGTATGGTTGTTGGAAGGCTGTTGTGTCCCTGAGGTTTCAGATCAGGAGGCCAGCCAACTAGTCTTCGGAGCCACTCTAGGGTTCTGGGTTCAGTCCTTCACACCCAGGCAAGAGGACAGCAGGTCGGCAGTCCCTTCATAGCAGCAGTCCAGCAGTCCTTTCAGCAGCACAGCAGTCCTCCCTCCTGGCAGAGTATCCACAGGCCCAGAAGTGTACTGAAGAGTTGGTGTCTGAGGTCCAGTGTTTATACCCAGTTGTGTCTTTGAAGTAGGGAGAAGCTTCTAGAGGCAGGTCTTTTAAAGTGCACAGGTGTTCTGCTTTCCTGGCCCTGTTTCCAGACTAACTACAGGCCCTTTGTGTGGATGCAGGACACAGCCTATTCAAGTGTAAGTGGGGCTGTTGCCAGCTCCTCCCTCCCATCCTGCCAGTGATGGACTATCCTGGCACACCTAAGCTCACTATTGTGTATGGCTGTCTAGGACGAATACACAACTCCCATCTGTCAACTACATCCAGTCATGTGACCCAGGGACAGGCTGCAGGCTGCAGCTTAAACTAAATTATTTTGCCCTTTGGCAATCAATGGAGTAGTTGATGGTGATCGAATTTTTTGATGGATTACTGGAAAGCACTGTTATACTAAGTTGGAGAAGTCTAGAGGGGAAAATTATAAAGCCAGGTCTTAAGGGATTTTCTGACTTCCATAGATTGGGAAAAGATTTTATGAAGAAGGTAAGTTCATTCCAAGCAATGGCGGCAGTCCGCACAAAACTGCATCCACCCCAAGTAGCTAGCCTGAAGCTGGGCACATCAACTGTTATAGTAGTGGAGGATCATAAATACCTGGTGGGCGGGTACCACTTAAAACTGTTTTTAAGAAATAAGGGACCTTGGTCTTTCAGGCCTTTAAAGACAAGGCACAACTATTTATTTGAAAGTTACTCTTTGCCTAATCAGCAGACATGAGAGTTTCCTTAAATGTAAGGCCACCGAGTGATACTTAATTTCGGGAGGAGCTGAGCAGCCGCATTTTGTAGTGTTTACAACCTGGCCAGAACATGCTTATGGGCAGTTAGATACAGGCCATTGCAGGAGTCCAGTCGTGAGGGAGCGAGGGAGGTAACCAATGTCTTCTGAAGATGGGGAGGAATGAAAGGAAGGATCTTCTTCATGAATTTTAGAGTGTAGAAAACCTGAGAAGCGACTGCACTCACTTGATCTACTTGGGAAAGTTTGTGTTAATTATGATACCAAGATCGCAAACTTTGTTGGCAGGGAGCCCATATCGTGAGGCCATCGGGTGGGTGTCCAGAATGATTGGTCGGCACCAAAAAGTCGAACCTTCGTCTTGGCTGAGTTCAGTTGTAGGCAGTTATCTGACATCCAGTGGTTAACGGTGCATACACTTGTTAAAGTTGAGTCCAGCTTCTATTGTGTCATTGGCTAGGGGCACTGTGCTTTGAGTATCGTCGGTATAGGACATAAGGCTGAAGCCAAACAACGTGAACAGTTGCGCGAGAGAGGTAACATAAATGTTAAAAAGGGTAGGGCTGAGGGATGATCTCTGAGGAACACCACATGGGAGGGAAAAGGAGAGGGATACAAATGTTTCCAGTCTTACCATTTGTTCGCAGCCCTGCATATACGAACTGGGAATTTTCCAGGCCCTCTCAGCGAATTCTATTGGCTTCAGACGGTCCAGTAGTCTGCCATGATGTACAGTATTGAACTTCGCTGACAGATCTAGAAGTATCATGGCGGCCTTGCCGCTGTGATCTAAAGATATCCTTATTTCCTCAGTTACTTTAATTAAAGCTGTCTCTGTGCTATGCCCGGAGCGAAAGCCAAATTGAGTTAAATCCAAAAGATTGTTGTCCAGGATGAATTTCACTAGCTGACTAATTTTGATTGATTGACTATTCATTTCTTTCTCTATAAGCTTTTCCGGCAAGGGGAGACACGATATGGGGAGGTAGTTGTTTGGCTCTGTGGGATCATGATATGGCATTTTGGAATGCCCTGCCGCTTTCTTTGAGATCATCGGCCACATTAGCGGGATTCAAGAAAGGGTGAAAAACCCATCTTTTTAATCTCAGTATCTATTTTTTTCTTCTTTTTTCTTGGATTGGCTCTGTTTAATGTTACATATCGCGCCAGGATACTCTGTAGTAGCAGAGCGCGTAATAAAATATTTTATAACATAACATAACATTTTTAGCAAAGGTGGATGGGAAAATGGCCAAATAGAACATGTGATGGAAAATTCTTGTGAGGATAGAGGCTAATGTCTTTTCGATAGCGGTTGCTATCTTAGGTGGGCAGGGATCTCCTGGAGATCCCGATCTTGCTGATGTAATCAGTTTTGTGATGGTTTCAATGGATGGAGGAGAAAAGGATTCAAACTTGGGTTTATTAGATATAGCTTTGATACAGTTGTCAGAGATACAAGAAAGTGAGAACGTATTGTAGAGGTTAGATACATTTTGAAGAAAAAAGTTTTCTAAAGAGTTGCAAAACGATTGGTTAGCAATTAAGGGTGATCTAGTAGGTTCTGCTGTGAGCTTGGTCACTGTAAAAAAAAGTTCCCTGCAGGAATTAGAAGCTGCCTCAACTTTTGTTGAAAAGTACGTGTTTTTTGCAGAAAAAATCATGGCCTAAGAGGTGTTTAGGCAAGATTTATACTTAGGGCCAGATTACAATGGCGGCGGGACCACCACAGTCAGACCATCTGTGGTGGTCCCACTGCCATCATAATAGTGATTCCTGCATGCCACATTAGGATGGTGGGCGGATGATTGGCGGTCGGAGAGACCGACCACCACGCTCCTTGAGCCCGTCGGAGGGACTTGTATTCCCTGCAACAGTGGTAGTGCCTGTCAGGCATGCCATAGGAATTATGATGTTACGATGTCCCTTCCAGCCAGCCATTTCATGGCGGTTTACCCGCCATGAAAAGGCAGGCGGAAAAGGACATTGGTGGCCCATAGCCTTCCCCAGTCCCCCCTGGCATTCCAACATTTCCTGCACCATGTGGAAGGCACTGCATGATGCCTGCCACATAGTGCAGGGATCTTCAAAAAGTGTATTTTTTGTACTGCGGCATGCGCTGCAGCCCGCAGCACATGGCGCAATAAAAAACATACACTTTGCAACCGCAAGTCGTGCGGTCCCATCCCTGATATGATGGAGGTCGGAGAAAGGCTTAGAGAGGTCATTGTTTGACGAAGCAATGATGTGGCCTGGTCAGCTAAGGCCTCCATTGGAAGTAAAAATCCCCCAGCACAGTAAAGATGTTGAGGAGGATATCAGCTTCCAATAGGCTGCCAATGCCTTGAATAAAATTAGAGCGTGGCCCGGTAGGCGATATATCAGTGTCTCCTTGAAAGCTAGATAGAGATGGAAAATAGAAATGAAATGAAAGATCAATCAGTCAGAGAATTGTAAGTGCACTACTCAACCGTGAAGGTCTCAAGGCGCTGGAGGGAGGGGGAGGGGGGGCAGCAGTTCTGTTCAGGTGAACAGCCAGGTCTTGAGAGTCTTCCTGAAGGTGTTCAGGAAGGGGGCACATCTGATGTCGATCAGGAGTTCGTTCCAGGACTTTGCTGCGATGTAGGAGAAGGATCTTCCCCCTGCCTTGGCTCAGCGGATGCGTGGCGTTTTGCGAGTACGAGGTTGGCTGAGCGAAGGTTTCTTTTGGGTGCCTGGAGGGTGATTCTGTCATTGATGTATTGGGGGCCGGTGTTGTGTAGGCATTTGTAGGCATGGATGAGAATCTTGAAGGTGACTCTTTTCTCAACAGGGAGCTGGGTGCTGGCTGATGTGCTTGTGTCAGGGTATGCCGAGGATGAGTCTGGTGGCAGTGTTCTGTATCGTTTGAAGTTAGCGGAGACCTGTTTATGTCAAGGGCGTTTCCGTAGTCCAGCCTGCTAGTGATCAGTTCATGAGTGACAGTCTTCCTTGAGTCTGAGGGATCAAATGAAAGTCTTACAGAGGATACGGAGGGTGTTGAAGCAGCTGGAGGCGACGGCGTTGACCTGTTGATTCATGGAGAGGGAGGAGTCGAGTGTGATGCCAAGGTTTCGAGCATGGTCCGTGGGGGTTGGTGGGCTTCCGAGGGCGGTGGGTCACCAGGTGTTGTCCCATGCTGATGGGGTGGTTCTGAGGACTAGGACTTCTGTCTTTTTAGTGTTGAGCTTTAGGCAGCTGTTTGTTATCCAGGCTGCGACGTCCTGCATTCCTGCTTCCTGTAAAAATGTGACCAAGACATTATGAATTTCTTGAATTCGTGCAAGAGAAGCTTTAGGGATTCTGAGGTATATGGCATTGCTGTAATAAGACCTGGCATGAACATGTGCATTAGCTGCCTTCACTTTAGGCATGATTCTCTTCAAAAGCCTTATTTGGTAGAGGCATGTTTTGGTAACATTGAAAATCTGAGTAGCTGAACAAACTTTAGTATCCAGGGTAATACCCAGATGTCTAGCCTTCAGAACTGGAATGAGTTGGCCACCCACATTAGGAAGCCATAAAGAGTGGTCTCAGAAATTCATATTATGGAAGACATGCAGAATGTCTGATTTGACTGGGTTGATCTTAATGTAATTTTGTCCCATCCATTTGACTATGAAATTCATGGTAGCTTCAATTCCAATCAGACTGTCATGAGTACATCCTACAATCATATATCTTAATCAATGGGGAGGGAAGAAGAAGCTATGATCCATTCGGCTTCCAATGTTTAGTACAAAATCAGAGGGAAGGGGGAATGGATCACTTGTCCTGTGTAACCAGGGTCTTTGTTTATGTGGGAACCTTCATGAAAACCCTCATATACACAGGCATTGGGCGATATATCTTGGTTCTCTGCCTCAGTGTACTGTAGCAGCATCATCATCGGGTCTTTATCTTTGTGAATATGCTGTACCTCCACCTGGAGGAAGACCGACTGGCTTGTCAGTAGTGTCCAGAGATGATAGAAAAGAGAGCTTATAAGTGCTCTAGTACAGTGAGTTAATATTCCCTACATCACTTTATGACAAGTATTTAATGAAAAGAATTGTGATGTGGGAAATTAAAAAAGAGAAGTGGTGCGTGTGTGGAGCCAGTTACTAATCTACCGCACTGGTGTTGGTCAACATGTTTCAGCCTTGTGCTTAATTCTAGAGGCTTTCGTCAGGACCGGGGTGTGTGTGTAGGAGCGCTCTGTGGCTCCTAATTTAGTGGTGAACTTACCACTAATGCGTAGCGTGGTCAGACTAGTAGTATCTGTACCTCTTATTAGATGTACTTGTTCTCCTCGGGATGCCGTGGAGCAAATGGAAACCACATTCGGTTTGATCAAGTCACTTGCGTGTTCTAGCTCTGCATATGGTGACTTGATCAAACCGACAAGAGGTCAAGGGGATCCACAAAACTAGTAGTAATGGCCACCTCTTCTAGGTACTTTCAGTTCTCTTAGTGGTTGCTGACATGTGGTCACAATTTGTATGGGTGCCATGCAATCATAGGTACTGAATATTTATGGGGGACAGGAGACCACAATGATGTGATCCCCCTTGAGTACCAAGCTGTCAGAGACAGAGGCCACTTAGGGTTTATTCTGGGGTTAACAGGGTCCTTCTATCTCAACATCTCAGCAGCATTGTTCACTATCTCAGGCCTTAGGTTCTAGAAGTCATCCTTATCAGTCCACTATCTTCTTCATACAAGAGCTCTCCAGCACCCCTCCTTTGTAAGCAGGCATATGCTTACCTCAATTCCGGCCCCAGGCACCTCTTCTCCTGGCAGGTTGCAGAATTTTCCTGGTGGTGACAGGAATGTGGTAATAAGCGATCCCAACCTTAAAACATCAAACAGTTTCGCAGTCCCTGCTGGTGTGAATCCCTGGAATCTGAGAGTTCTGATAGAGATCTTGGCAAACTATGTGGTAGCTTTCTTCTTTATATTACATTTGCAGACAGGTTATGTGCATTTGAAGAGTCTAGCTCTGGGGGGAGTTCTGGCAGTTCTGGCCCTTTATGTATTTCACCCAGACTGATGCAGTCCCAATCTTGTCTTGTCAGCTGGAATGTGAGGATGAACTGGGAGTTTCCTATTTGTAGAAACCAAATAAAAGATGCGAACATTACCTCCTAAACTGTGCAAAGGGGAGAAGAAAGAGGGTAGCTTTGAGGAAACAATGGCAAGAGAACAGACAAGGGAATTTACATACACTTTAAAGGGGCTCTTTTTCCACCCTCTACATGCTATAGTCTGCATGAGGCACAGGGTCAAGGCGGATTTGCATATGGCCATGTCTGACCTGGGGTGGTGTGGAGGGCAAAAAAACGATGGATTTTGGCGCAGATCTCTGTACTGGGGTGAATGTATGACAATGTTCTGCATTCTGTCCATCACCTGTTGTTTTTGCCTTTGTCGCCCCGAGTGGGATGGGTATGTTCAGACGTGAGTCCCATGCTCTCCACACCACTGGAGTCAAGCTATCCAGGCTGATGACGGCTGATAGCCAGAAACCGGTCCTTGGATGCTTGATTCTGGTCCAGGAAAGACATGGCTTGGCAGTTCGGGCTGGACTGTTCCCATCAGGCACAGGGTCAAGGCTGATTTGCATATGGCCATGTCTGACCTGGGGTGGTGTGGAGTGCAAAAAAATGATGGATTTAGTCCCAGATCTCTGTACTGGGGTGAATGTATGACAATGTTCTGCATTCTGTCCATCACCTGTTGTTTTTGCCTTTGTCGCCCCGAGTGGGATGGGTATGCTCAGACGTGAGTCCCATGCTCTCCACACCACTGGAGTCAAGCTATCCAGGCTGATGACGGCTGATAGCCAGAAACCGGTCCTTGGATGCTTGATTCTGGTCCAGGAAAGACATGGCTTGGCAGTTCGGGCTGGACTGTTCCCATCAGGCACAGGGTCAAGGCTGATTTGCATATGGCCATGTCTGACCTGGGGTGGTGTGGAGTGCAAAAAAATGATGGATTTAGTCCCAGATCTCTGTACTGGGGTGAATGTATGACAATGTTCTGCATTCTGTCCATCACCTGTTGTTTTTGCCTTTGTCGCCCCGAGTGGGATGGGTATGCTCAGACGTGAGTCCCATGCTCTCCACACCACTGGAGTCAAGCTATCCAAGCTGATGACGGCTGATAGCCAGAAACCGGTCCTTGGATGGTTGATTCCGGTCCAGGAAAGAAATGGCTTGGCAATTGAGGCTGGACTGTTCCCATGAGGCACAGGGTCAAGGCTGATTTGCATATGGCCATGTCTGACCTGGGGTGGTGTGGAGTGCAAAAAAAACTATGGATTTAGGCCCAGATATCTGTACTGGGGTGAATGTCTGACAATGTTCTACATTCTGTCCATCACCTGTTGTTTTTGCCTTTGTCGCCCCGAGTGGGATGGGTATGCTCAGACGTGAGTCCCATGCTCTCCACACCACTGGAGTCAAGCTATCCAGGCTGATGACGGCTGATAGCCAGAAACCGATCCTTGGATGCTTGATTCCAGTCTAGGAAAGACATGGCTTGGCAGTTCGGGCTGGACTGTTCCCATGAGGCACAGGGTCAAGGCTGATTTGCATATGGCCATGTCTGACCTGGGGTGGTGTGGAGTGCAAAAAAATGATGGATTTAGGCCCAGATCTCTGTACTGGGGTGAATGTATGACAATGTTCTGCATTCCGTCCATCACCTGTTGTTTTTGCCTTTGTCGCCCCGAGTGGGATGGGTATGCTCAGACGTGAGTCCCATGCTCTCCACACCACTGGAGTCAAGCTATCCAGGCTGATGACGGCTGATAGCCAGAAACCGGTCCTTGAATGCTTGATTCCGGTCCAGGAAAGACATGGCTTGGCAGTTCGGGCTGGACTGTTCCCATGAGGCACAGGGTCAAGGCTGATTTGCATATGGCCATGTCTGACCTTGGGTGGTGTGGAGTGCAAAAAAACAATGGATTTAGGCCCAGATCTCTGTACTGGGGTGAATGTATGACAATGTTCTGCATTCTGTCTATCACCTGTTGTTTTTGCCTTTGTCGCCCCGAGTGGGATGGGTATGCTCAGACGTGAGTCCCATGCTCTCCACACCACTGGAGTCAATCTATCCAGGCTGATGGCGGCTGATAGCCAGAAACCGGTCCTTGGATGCTTGATTCCAGTCCAGGAAAGACATGGCTTGGCAGTTCTGGCTGGACTGTTCCCATGAGGCACAGGGTCAAGGCTGATTTGCATACGTCCATGTCTGACCTGGGGTGGTGTGGAGTGCAAAAAAACGATGGATTTAGGCCCAGATCTCTGTACTGGGGTGAATGTATGACAATGTTCTGCATTCTGTCCATCACCTGTTGTTTTTGCCTTTGTCGCCCCGAGTTGGATGGGTATGCTCAGACGTGAGTCCCATGCTCTCCATACCACTGGAGTCAAGCTATCCAGGCTGATGACGGCTGATAGCCAGAAACCGGTCCTTGGATGCTTGATTCCAGTCCAGGAAAGACATGGCTTGGCAGTTCGGGCTGGACTGTTCCCATGAGGCACAGGGTCAAGGCTGATTTGCATATGGCCATGTCTGACCTGGGATGGTGTGGAGTGCAAACAAACGATGGATTTAGGCCAGGATCTCTGTACTGGGGTGAATGTATGACAATGTTCTGCATTCTGTCCATCACCTGTTGTTTTTGCCTTTGTCGCCCCGAGCGGGATGGGTATGCTCAGACGTGAGTCCCATGCTCTCCACACCACTGGAGTCAAACTATCCAGGCTGATGACGGCTGATAGCCAGAAAACGGTCCGTGGATGCTTGATTCTGGTCCAGGAAAGACATGGCTTGGCAGTTCGGGCTGGACTGTTCCCATGAGGCACAGGGTCAAGGCTGATTTGCATATGGCCATGTCTGACCTGGGGTGGTGTGGAGTGCAAAAAACGATGGATTTAGGCCCAGATCTCTGTACTGGGGTGAATGTATGACAATGTTCTGCATTCTGTCCATCACCTGTTGTTTTTGCCTTTGTCGCCCCGAGTGAGATGGGTATGCTCAGACGTGAGTCCCATGCTCTCCACACCACTGGAGTCAAGCTATCCAGGCTGATGACGGCTGATAGCCAGAAACCGGTCCTTGGATGCTTGATTCCAGTCCAGGAAAGACATGGCTTGGCTGTTCGGGCTGGACTGTTCCCATGAGGCACAGGGTCAAGGCTGATTTGCATATGGCCATGTCTGACCTGGGGTGGTGTGGAGTGCAAAAAAACGATGGATTTAGGCCCAGATCTCTATACTGGGGTGAATGTATGACAATGTTCTGCATTCTGTCCATCACCTGTTGTTTTTGCCTTTGTCGCCCCGAGTGGGATGGGTATGCTCAGACGTGAGTCCCATGCTCTCCACACCACTGGAGTCAAGCTATCCAGGCTGATGACTGCTGATAGCCAGAAACCGGTACTTGGATGCTTGATTCTGGTCCAGGAAAGACATGGCTTGGCAGTTCGGGCTGGACTGTTCCCATGAGGCACAGGGTCAAGGCTGATTTGCATATGGCCATGTCTGACCTGGGGTGGTGTGGAGTGCAAAAAAACGATGGATTTAGGCCCAGATCTCTGTACTGGGGTGAATGTATGACAATGTTCTGCATTCTGTCCATCACCTGTTGTTTTTGCCTTTGTCGCCCCGAGTGGGATGGGTATGCTCAAACGTGAGTCCCATGCTCTCCACACCACTGGAGTCAAGCTATCCAGGCTGATGACAGCTGATAGCCAGAAACCGGTCCTTGGATGCTTGATTCCAGTCCAGGAAAGACATGGCTTGGCAGTTCGGGCTGGACTGTTCCCATGAGGCAGAGGGTCAAGGCTGATTTGCATATGGCCATGTCTGACCTGGGGTGGTGTCGAGTGCAAAAAAACGATGGATTTAGGCCCAGATCTCTGTACTGGGGTGAATGTATGACAATGTTCTGCATTCTGTCCATCACCTGTTGTATTTGCCTTTGTCGCCCCGAGTGGGATGGGTATGCTCAGACGTGAGTCCCATGCTCTCCATACCACTGGAGTCAAGCTATCCAGGCTGATGACGGCTGATAGCCAGAAACCGGTCCTTGGATGCTTGATTCCAGTCCAGGAAAGACATGGCTTGGCAGTTCTGGCTGGACTGTTCCCATGAGGCACAGGGTCAAGGCTGATTTGCATACGTCCATGTCTGACCTGGGGTGGTGTGGAGTGCAAAAAAAGATGGATTTAGGCCCAGATTTCTGTACTGGGGTGAATGTATGACAATGTTCTGCATTCTGTCCATCACCTGTTGTTTTTGCCTTTGTCGCCCCGAGTGGGATGGGTATGCTCAGACGTGAGTCCCATGCTCTCCACACCACTGGAGTCAAGCTATCCAGGCTGATGACAGCTGATAGCCAGACACCGGTCCTTGGATGCTTGATTCCAGTCCAGGAAAGACATGGCTTGGCAGTTCGGGCTGGACTGTTCCCATGAGGCAGAGGATCAAGGCTGATTTGCATATGGCCATGTCTGACCTGGGGTGGTGTGGAGTGCAAAAAAACGATGGATTTAGGCCCAGATCTCTGTACTGGGGTGAATGTATGACAATGTTCTGCATTCTGTCCATCACCTGTTGTTTTTGCCTTTGTCGCCCCGAGTGGGATGGGTATGCTCAGACGTGAGTCCCATGCTCTCCATACCACTGGAGTCAAGCTATCCAGGCTGATGACGGCTGATAGCCAGAAACCGGTCCTTGGATGCTTGATTCCAGTCTAGGAAAGACATGGCTTGGCAGTTCGGGCTGGACTGTTCCCATGAGGCACAGGGTCAAGGCTGATTTGCATACGTCCATGTCTGACCTGGGGTGGTGTGGAGTGCAAAAAAACGATGGATTTAGGCCCAGATCTCTGTACTGGGGTGAATGTATGACAATGTTCTGCATTCTGTCCATCACCTGTTGTTTTTGCCTTTGTCGCCCCGAGTAGGATGGGTATGCTCAGACGTGAGTCCCATGCTCTCTACACCACTGGAGTCAAACTATCCAGGCTGATGACGGCTGATAGCCAGAAACTGGTCCTTGGATGCTTGATTCCGATCCAGGAAAGACATGGCTTTGCAGTTCGGGCTGGACTGTTCCCATGAGGCACAGGGTCAAGGCTGATTTGCATATGGCCATATCTGACCTGGGGTGGTGTGGAGTGTAAAAAAAGCGATGGATTTAGGCCCAGATCTCTGTACTGGGGTGAATGTTTGACAATGTCCTGCATTCTGTCCATCACCTGTTGTTTTTGCCTTTGTCGCCCCGAGTGGGATGGGTATGCTCAGACGTGAGTCCCATGCTCTCCACACCACTGGAGTCAAGCTATCCAGGCTGATGACGGCTGATAGCCAGAAACCGGTCCTTGGATGCTTGATTCTGGTCCAGGAAACACATGGCTTGGCAGTTCGGGCTGGACTGTTCCCATGAGGCACAGGGTCAAGGCTGATTTGCATATGGCCATGTCTGACCTGGGGTGGTGTGGAGTGCAAAAAAACGATGGATTTAGGCCCAGATCTCTGTACTGGGGTGAATGTATGACAAGGTTCTGCATTCTGTCCATCACATGTTGTTTTTGCCTTTGTCGCCCCGAGTGGGATGGGTATGCTCAGACGTGAGTCCCATGCTCTCCACACCACTGGAGTCAAGCTATCCAGGCTGATGACGGCTGATAGCCAGAAACCGGTCCTTGGATGCTTGATTCCAGTCCAGGGAAGACATGGCTTGGCAGTTCGGGCTGGACTGTTCCCATGAGGCACAGGGTCAAGGCTGATTTGCATATGGCCATGTCTGACCTGGGGTGGTGTGGAGTGCATAAAAAGATGGATTTAGGCCCAGATCTCTGTACTGGGGTGAATGTATGACAATGTTCTGCATTCTGTCCATCACCTGTTGTTTTTGCCTTTGTCGCCCCGAGGGGGATGGGTATGCTCAGACGTGAGTCCCATGCTCTCCACACCACTGGAGTCAAGCTATCCAGGCTGATGACGGCTGATAGCCGGAAACCGGTCCTTGGATGCTTGATTCTGGTCCAGGAAAGACATGGCTTGGCAGTTCGGGCTGGACTGTTCCCATGAGGCACAGGGTCAAGGCTGATTTGCATATGGCCATGTCTGACCTGTGGTGGTGTGGAGTGCAAAAAAACGATGGATTTAGGCCAGGATCTCTGTACTGGGGTGAATGTATGACAATGTTCTGCATTCTGTCCATCACCTGTTGTTTTTGCCTTTGTCGCCCCGAGTGGGACGGGTATGCTCAGACGTGAGTCCCATGCTCTCCACACCACTGGAGTCAAGCTATCCAAGCTGATGACGGCTGATAGCCAGAAACCGGTCCTTGGATGGTTGATTCCGGTCCAGGAAAGAAATGGCTTGGCAATTGAGGCTGGACTGTTCCCATGAGGCACAGGGTCAAGGCTGATTTGCATATGGCCATGTCTGACCTGGGGTGGTGTGGAGTGCAAAAAAAACTATGGATTTAGGCCCAGATATCTGTACTGGGGTGAATGTATGACAATGTTCTGCATTCTGTCCATCACCTGTTGTTTTTGCCTTTGTCGCCCCGAGTGGGATGGGTATGCTCAGACGTGAGTCCCATGCTCTCCACACCACTGGAGTCAAGCTATCCAGCCTGATGACGGCTGATAGCCAGAAACCGGTCCTTGGATGCTTGATTCTGGTCCAGGAAAGACATGGCTTGGCAGTTCGGGCTGGACTGTTCCCATGAGGCACAGGGTCAAGGCTGATTTGCATATGGCCATGTCTGACCTGGGGTGGTGTGGAGTGCAAAAAAACGATGGATTTAGGCCCAGATCTCTGTACTGGGGTGAATGTATGACAAGGTTCTGCATTCTGTCCATCACATGTTGTTTTTGCCTTTGTCGCCCCGAGTGGGATGGGTATGCTCAGACGTGAGTCCCATGCTCTCCACACCACTGGAGTCAAGCTATCCAGGCTAATGACGGCTGATAGCCAGAAACCGGTCCTTGGATGCTTGATTCCAGTCCAGGAAAAACATGGCTTGGCAGTTCGGGCTGGACTGTTCCCATGAGGCACAGGGTCAAGGCTGATTTGCATATGGCCATGTCTGACCTGGGGAGGTGTGGAGTGCAAAAAAACGATGGATTTAGGCCCAGATCTCTGTACTTGGGTGAATGTATGACAATGTATTGCATTCTGTCCATCACCTGTTGTTTTTGCCTTTGTCGCCCCGAGTGGGATGGGTATGCTCAGACGTGAGTCCCATGCTCTCCACACCACTGGAGTCAAGCTATCCAGGCTGATGACGGCTGATAGCCAGAAACCGGTCGTTGGGTGCTTGATTGTGGTCCAGGAAAGACATGGCTTGGCAGTTCGGGCTGGACTGTTCCCATGAGGCACAGGGTCAAGGCTGATTTGCATATGGCCATGTCTGACCTGGGGTGGTGTGGAGTGCAAAAAAATGATTGATTTAGGCCCAGATCTCTGTACTGGGGTGAATGTAGGACAATGTTCTGCATTCTGTCCATCACCTGTTGTTTTTGCCTTTGTCGCCCCGAGTGGGATGGGTATGCTCAGACGTGAGTCCCATGCTCTCCACACCACTGGAGTCAAGCTATCCAGGCTGATGATGGCTGATAGCCAGAAACCGGTCCTTGGATGCTTGATTCCAGTCCAGGAAAGACATGGCTTGGCAGTTCGGGCTGGACTGTTCCCATGATGCACAGGGTCAAGGCTGATTTGCATATGGCCATGTCTGACCTGGGGTGGTGTGGAGTGCAAAAAAACGATGGATTTAGGCCCAGATCTCTGTACTGGGGTGAATGTATGACAATGTTCTGCATTCTGTCCATCACCTGTTGTTTTTGCCTTTGTCGCCCCGAGTGGGATGGGTATGCTCAGACGTGAGTCCCATGCTCTCCACACCACTGAAGTCAAGCTATCCAGGCTGATGACGGCTGATAGCCAGAAACCGGTCCTTGGATGCTTGATTCCATTCCAGGAAAGACATGGCTTGGCAGTTCGGGCTGGACTGTTCCCATGAGGCACAGGGTCAAGGCTGATTTGCATACGGCCATGTTCGACCTGGTGTGGTGTGGAGCGCAAAAAAACGATGGATATAGGCCCAGATCTCTGTACTGGGGTGAATGTATGACAATGTTCTGCATTCTGTCCATCACCTGTTGTTTTTGCGTTTGTCGCCCGAGTGGGACGGGTATGCTCAGACGTGAGTCCCATGCTCTCCACACCACTGGAGTCAAGCTATTCAGGCTGATGACGGCTGATAGCCAGAAACCGGTCCTTGGATGCTTGATTCTGGTCCAGGAAAGACATGGCTTGGCAGTTCGGGCTGTACTGTTCCCATGAGGCACAGGGTCAAGGCTGATTTGCATATGGCCATGTCTGACCTGGGGTGGTGTGGAGTGCAAAAAAACTATGGATTTAGGCCCAGATCTCTGTACTGGGGTGAATGTATGACAATGTTCTGCATTCTGTCCCTCACCTGTTGTTTTTGCCATAGTCTGGTTCATACCAAAGGACTTCAAGAATGTTCTGGAGAAGTCCTGCAATTCACATTGCTGTCTGCCGTTATGTCCAACCTCCACCATATGTACTTTGGTTCACAAATCAAAATAGATTCATGTGTAGCCACAGCTACCTGTAACAGACACTATCCAAAACATCTTCACATACAAGAGTTACACATGTATTTGTGGTACACATGTACATGTGGTATCCATGTACCAAATGGATGGACTGAAGGACCCATTTGTTGGGGACTGGCACACCAAGTTACAAGAGAGGCCAGTAGCTGACTCCCATGGTAGGTGGCAGGCAAAAGGCCTGCTTTGCCACTATAATTTATTGCTGCCATCACTAGCGGTCCTCACCATCCCGGTGAGTGTCATGCCTCAAGCCCCCTCCCAGTGCGCTAGCCCTTTAATTGTGCACTATTTAGGTTTCATTGACCCAGGGAGCGACGCTTCACGTTCTAGCGTCTAGCTCCGTTGGGTTCGTTTCTCTGCCTGACTTCCTGTGCCTGACTTCCGGTTTTTCTACGTCCTGGCGTTCTTCCGAATTGAGAGTGTCATCGGCTCTGTTGGTTCGATTGTGAGCCTCTGCAGCCCATCCCTCTCGTTTGCAAAGTGCCTCTCCACCGCGCTTGTGCAATTTGACACGTTCCGTGTCGTTTCCCGATTTAGCTGCCTTTCAGTGTTCTGGTGTCCCGCCCGGCGGCCGGGTTTGACTCCGCCATCCGGCGGGATTTCCTCTCCCTACCCTTTGCCTCAGTACTGCTCCGTTGGTCAGCCGGGCTTGTGCTCCGCTGACGAGCCGGGCATCCTCCCTCTGCTGTTGGCCTCATTTCCGCTCCGCTTGTCAGCCGGGTTTTGCTCCGCTGACGGGCCGGGCAAACCTTCACCCTTCCTTTTTTCCTACAACACCGGGTTGCTCCGCTGCCAGCCGGGTTCTGCTCCGCTGGCGGCCGGGTTGTTACCGGTGCTCTGACCTTAGTTAGTTAGGACCTTTCTTTACCCCTGCCCATCCCTTCTGACACCATTTTCCTTGGGGTTATTCAGCGCTGGTGATATACTTCACCTCTTTGGACTTGATATCTTGCGTGGACCAGTAAGGATTGGGCTACAGCTACATGTTCCAGAAACACGGTAACAGCGCATTCTTGCGCTGCACATTGTAATTGGTATCCGTAATACTGTATTGAAGTGTTTGATTCCCTGTTTTGTTTATTGTAGATGTTGTTCCCACTATCAAGGATATTGGCAACCGAATTCTTGTATTCAAATAAACCTTTGGGGTGTGCTTCGTGGCAGTTAAGACAGAAGATCAGAGTGAGCAGGATATATTGTTAGTCACTCAATACACAAGTATACATTGGGTCATTAGACTTATGAGGGTATTGTCTTCTTCACTGCAGCTCCAGTTATATCCCTTTCCAGAGGTTCTCCCATATCCATTCAGGGATATCAACATACAACCAGCTAGGTATGAAAGGTTATGTTGTGTAATTGGGAATGTGATTGTCCTCTTCAGATTTAAGAATATAACTCTTTGCATTACAGTCTCTCTTGATTGCCAAGCCCACAAGAAGGTTGAGACGACCAGTCTGAAGACCCTCAACACCCAATTGTTACCCCCAACCTTTCCTTGTTTTGTCTCCCTGTTTTCCCCTGGCTTGCCTCCTGTGCTCTAGTGCTTGATAGAGTCGGAAGGCTGCAGGGGAAGGCTGTGGATTATACTTCGGATTCCTGACGCTCCTGCAGAATCATCGTGTATCCTTTACAGAACGTGAAGCCCAAGAGGTTAGTTCTGCCTGAGCGTCATGGATCTCGAAGCGGTCACACTGGCGGATGTGGCAGGTATGTTAGGTAATCTGCAGGTTGAGACTCAGACATTGATGGCCAGAATGGACACCCTGCAGAGACAACAAGCTTCTGGTGCTACAGGAGGAGGGACATCGGTTGTGCAGGTGACCACTCCACATTCGATACCTCTGGCACCCCCTGAGCGTTTTGCAGGAGAAACAGCGCGATGTGCGGCTTTCCTTAGTCAATGCCAACTACACTTCTCTTGCAAGGCTCAATGTTTTCCCTCTGATCAGGCTAAGGTAGCTTTTGTAATATCTTACCTCAGTGGTTCTGCGGCTGATTGGGCTATTCCCTTAGTAGACAGAGATGACCCCCTGCTACATAATTATGCAGCATTTCGACGAGAATTCCGTAAACTCTTCGATCGACACATGTATACACATTCTGCCGATACAGAATTGTTAGAATTGAGACAGGGTACTCAGGATCTGGTGGCCTATATTACCAAATTCCGCCAGTTGGTTATTGAGTCTGACTGGCCGGAAGAAAAACGAAGTACCATGTTCTACAGGGGGTTGCGGGAGGAACTGAAAGACGCCTTGTCCCAGATAGTCGATCTTCCTACCTCCTGTAATGCTCGCATAGATCTGGTAGTGAAGATAGACCATCGATTGCATGAACGAAAGAAAGAGAAGGGGAAGCATGAGTATCGGTATGTTGCTCTGAAGGAGAAAAAGAGTGCCCCAGAAAAAGCCACGGAAGACAGTGAACCCATGCAGATAGGCATAGTCCGAGGCCCTCTGACTTCCGAGGAAAGACAGAGAAGAAGAACTCTTCGATTATGTTTGTATTGTGGGAAAGCGGGTCATTTCCTAAGAGAATGCCCAGTTAAACCCGCTCAGTCCAAGGTGTCGGGAAACTAGTCAGCCTGAGTTCTTGTGAGACGAGGAACTCAGGTAGGTCTGGACTAACAGTCTCTTCTTCCGATTATACATACGCTCCTACTAACCATTTGTACATATCAGCATATCTCACACAAGGCACTCTTGGTTTACACGTTTTGATAATGGTGGACTCTGGGGCTTCTGGAAACTACATGGACAGAGAATGGGCTAGGGAGAATATGATAACCGACACTGAAAAGGAGATTGCCAGTAATGTCACTACCATCGATGGCAGTCCCCTTCTTTCTGGTCCAGTTACACATCACACCAACCCGATGCACATGGTTATAGCACCTGATCATCATGAAGACTTAACGTTTGATTTAATTAGTTCTCCACAGTTCCCGGTGCTTCTGGGTATCCCATGGTTAAGAACGCAAAACCCTGTCATCAATTGGGAAACATCCACTATATCCTTTCCTCCGGTGGTTCTGGGGCCTGTGGTAGGGGTTACTAAAAGAGAGGCACACACAGCCGCGGAATGTACGGAGGTCTGTCCTGTTCTACCACCCTGCTACCACGAATTGCAAGCAGTCTTTGATGTACAGGAAGCGGAGGTTCTTCCGCCACACCGCGTCTACGACTGCCGTATTGATCTTGAGGCAGGAGCCAGAATACCCTGTAGTAGAGTGTATGCACTCACTGAAAAGGTGAATGTATATTTACGGGAATATCTCGACTCTATGCTTGAGAAGGGATTCATCAGACCATCGCGATCCCCAGCCTCTTCGTCATTGTTTTTTATTCCTAAACGGGAGGGGGGCCTGCGATGTTGTATCGATTACAGGAAGCTCAATGAAGTGACTATCAAAAACCGTTATCCTCTTCCTCTCATAGCCTCCCTCCTTGACAGAATTCGCAATGCCCAATACTTCACCAAGTTGGACTTGCGGGGCGCTTATCATCTGGTACGAGTCAAGGAGGGAGACGAGTGGAAGACGGCGTTCTGCACCAAGTATGGTCTCTTCAAGTACCTTGTAATGCCCTTTGGGCTCTGTAATGCCCCGGCGGCATTTCAATTCTTCATAAATGAAGTTTTGAAAGACATTCTTGATGATTATGTAATTGCCTACATTGATGACCTGCTGATATTTTCCTCTACTTTGGAGATACACCAACAGCATGTCCGTAACGTGTTGGAACGTTTACTAAACAATCGATTGTATTGTAAGTTGGACAAATGTACTTTTCACACGCAGGAGGTTCCTTTCTTGGGATACATCGTTTCCCCTAGAGGCCTGCGCATGGATCCCTCCAAGGTGGAGGCTGTTTTGGCATGGCCGGCTCTGCGTACAATCAAAGAAGTCCAGAGTTTTATAGGGCTGGCCAACTTCTATAGGAGATTCATTCGCAATTTCTCGGACTTGGTATCGCCCATTACATCATTGTTGAAAAAGGGGGTTCCTTTCGTCTGGTCCGGTGAGGCAGAGCGTTCATTCCAGATGCTAAAGAATGCTTTCACCAGTGCCCCGGTGCTACATCATCCCGACCCTGCTCTGCCCTTTGTGGTGGAGGTAGACGCCTCGCAAGTGGCAGTGGGAGGTGTTCTATCTCAGGCGGATGCAGTGTCCGGTGAGTGTCATCCAGTGGCCTATTACTCTCACAAACTCTCCTCTGCTGAATACAATTATGCGGTAGGGGACAAGGAACTTCTGGCTATCAAGAAGGCATTCGAAGAGTGGCGGCAGTATCTCCTAGGTGCTAGACATCCCACGGTGGTATACACCGATCATCGCAACCTCCAATATCTCAAGTCGGCAAAGGCACTTTCCATGAGGCAACTGCGTTGGGCTCAGTTCTTTAGTGAGTTCGACTTCACCGTCCAGTACAGACCAGGCAGACGTAATGGGAAAGCGGATGCACTTTCACGGTTGGGATTCGATACTCCTATAGATCCCATTGAGCCTACACCGATTATCCCTAGAATGAATATTGTAGGAGGAACTAGGTCAGAGGATGAATTCCTGGCACAGGTCAAGTGTAGTCAAGCGTCAGCAGACATGCAGGCTATAGTGGGTTCACAAGACACGTCCAAGAAGGGAGACCTTGTGTGTGTACAAGGGGGAGTGGTTATACCGACAAAGAACCTCCAGGAACAAGTCATGCAGTGGTATCATACACATCCCATAGCGGGTCATCCAGGGATTAAGAAAACCATTAGCACTGTGCGTGACCGTTACTGGTGGCCTACTATGTTGGCAGACATAGAACACTTTGTTAAGACATGCTATGTGTGTGCACAAACTAAGGTTTCTCGCCTCAACCCTGTAGGCCTTCTCATGCCATTACCTTCCCCTCCCGGTCCCTGGCATACGGTGTCCCTTGATTTTATAGTGGAACTACCGCTCACCAAGGCAAAGAACAATACGTTGCTGGTGGTGGTGGATATGTTCACCAAAATGGCTCATTTTGTACCGTTACAACGTCTACCCACAGCAGTTGAATTAGCCTCCATATATATGCAACACATAGTGCGACTTCATGGTTTCCCTTCTGCTTTGGTCTCCGACAGAGGAGCCCAATTTGTGTCAAGGTTCTGGAAGAGTTTGTGTTCTTTGCTCCAGATAGACGTCCGTCTGTCCTCAAGTCACCATCCACAGTCAGATGGACAGACGGAGAGAGTCAATCAGTGTTTTGAGCAATACATAAGGAATCAGGTGTTGCAGTCTCCAGTGGACTGGGATGAATTGGTTTGGGTAGCAGAAATCTCATATAACAACAGCACACACTCCTCTATCAAGGTCTCTCCATTCTTTTGCTTGTATGGTTATCACCCTAAGTTGCTGCCCTCTGGTTGTTCCTTAGATTGTCCAACCCCTGCTGCTGCAGATAGAGTAGAGATGTTACTTGAAATACAGAGGAAGGCATTAGAGAGTCTTGAGATGGCCAAGGTGAGATACACAGAGGGGGCAAATCTACACAGAAGATTAGAACCCATATACACACCAGGAGATGAGGTTTGGCTTTCCACCAAATACATTACTCTTGGGGGTCCACGCAAGTTCAATCCCAAATACATAGGTCCCTATAAGGTGGAAAAAATAATCAATCCTGTTGCCATAAGATTGCAGCTTCCGCCTTCATTCAGGATTCATCCGGTATTCCATGTTTCCCTAATAAAGCCGGTTGAGCCAGGGACTACACTGCCAGCAAAACCTACTCCGTTAGCTCTGCAGGACTCGGAGGAATACGAGGTCGAGAATATCCTAGATTCCCGTAGAGTGAGGGGTACGGTCCAGTATTTGGTTCATTGGAAGGGATACGGTGTGGAAGAGCGTACATGGGAACCCTTTTCCAATGTCCATGCTCCCAGGCTGTTAAGGGCGTTCCATAAAAGATACCCTGACAAGCCAAAACCAGGTGGGGGTTGTTGTGGGGGGAGTGTACTGTCATGCCTCAAGCCCCCTCCCAGTGCGCTAGCCCTTTAATTGTGCACTATTTAGGTTTCCTTGACCCAGGGAGCGACGCTTCACGTTCTAGCGTCTAGCTCCGTTGGGTTCGTTTCTCTGCCTGACTTCCTGTGCCTGACTTCCGGTTTTTCTACGTCCTGGCGTTCTTCCGAATTGAGAGTGTCATCGGCTCTGTTGGTTCGATTGTGAGCCTCTGCAGCCCATCCCTCTCGTTTGCAAAGTGCCTCTCCACCGCGCTTGTGCAATTTGACACGTTCCGTGTCGTTTCCCGATTTAGCTGCCTTTCAGTGTTCTGGTGTCCCGCCCGGCGGCCGGGTTTGACTCCGCCATCCGGCGGGATTTCCTCTCCCTACCCTTTGCCTCAGTACTGCTCCGTTGGTCAGCCGGGCTTGTGCTCCGCTGACGAGCCGGGCATCCTCCCTCTGCTGTTGGCCTCATTTCCGCTCCGCTTGTCAGCCGGGTTTTGCTCCGCTGACGGGCCGGGCAAACCTTCACCCTTCCTTTTTTCCTACAACACCGGGTTGCTCCGCTGCCAGCCGGGTTCTGCTCCGCTGGCGGCCGGGTTGTTACCGGTGCTCTGACCTTAGTTAGTTAGGACCTTTCTTTACCCCTGCCCATCCCTTCTGACACCATTTTCCTTGGGGTTATTCAGCGCTGGTGATATACTTCACCTCTTTGGACTTGATATCTTGCGTGGACCAGTAAGGATTGGGCTACAGCTACATGTTCCAGAAACACGGTAACAGCGCATTCTTGCGCTGCACATTGTAATTGGTATCCGTAATACTGTATTGAAGTGTTTGATTCCCTGTTTTGTTTATTGTAGATGTATATATTACGAACACCGGAATCTCCCAATCCTCGGGGTTTTCCTCAGTTGAGAGCACTCAAAGCCAGTACATCGTGGGTTTGCCAAGTAATTTATTAAAGATATTTCTCTGCAGATAAAGTCAGCTTACAAACGCGTTTCGGCGTTGTCGCCTTCGTCAGTGTAAGCTGGCGTTTGTTTTTCCACATTATTTAAACAAAAACATGGTGACCATCTGTCACGTGTTCCCAATCAACAACATAGAAGAAGGCACATATCATTTGCAATGTGATTATACGGCAGCCATCTTATAATGGTCAAAACATAATGTAAATCAATATTCACGCTGCATTAAATACAGGTATATAACACTAATACTTGGGTTAATTGAGAATTAAACTCATATTATTTACAAATTCAATCATTTAAGATTACCCAGTACTTTATAATGTACATGATTGTACAATCTCGTATATTGGCGCCTATAGTGCCTTCAAACTTGCGACTCATTCCACTCCATTCATGAGTCCTCAAGAAAGGTTCACAGTTAAAGTAATATATATACAGTCAATCTTCCTATACTGTTATCACGCCCTGAATGGGCAAAACGTTATTCCAATTCATTTCTCTTACTTTCGTTATATATTCAAAGTATAAGGAAAAAAGAGGCAAATATTTCAGAATATGCACATATGTTTCTTGTTCCAGGTTTCTATGAAAACAAAACACAGTCAGGTGGGATAATCATATGTGTGTCCCAAAAAAAAAATTATATATATATATATATATATATATATATATATATATATATATATTGCTTTCCAAAGGATTGGATTACTCAGGCCCACCCCGGGCTCGGAGGAAGATGGAGCGGTGAGGGGGTCATTGACTTCACGCTGGGCTGAATCGGACTGCCGTTTAAATCCCCGCTGTTTTGATTTCCAGACCTGGTAGTTGGTGCGGTGTGGGGACACAGGAGGACGCCCGGGTTCTTGCTGCATCACAGGTAGTTGGCTCTCTTCACACCACGCAGTGCCCTGCCAAAGCCTGAAAAATCACCTGGCATCGTCCGCTCCGGCACCACTTACCTGAAAACAACATGCTTTCTGGGACTGGTAGTTCATGAAGAACGCATGAGATACTGTTGGTTAGCTACGACTTTAAGGAGGAGACGTACCTTGCTCTACCTGCAAGGGGCGGGACACATATAAAGTGGCTGTTGAAAATGCCACCTGTTAATTATTTGGCACTGACGAAGGCCATAATGGCCGAAATACATTCGCCTGCAGAATTGAAATAAAGGTGTGCTCCAGTTCTCCCCCAACGCGGTCTCTGCTCTTTCTTGCAAGGAGGTTGTTTGTGATTTTATATATATATATATAAATATATATATATATATATATATATATATATATATATATATATATATATATATATATATATATATATATATACATATATATATATATATATATATATATATATATATATATATATATATATATATTTCCTCTTAATGACAAAAATAAACAAAGTGCACCAAATGGCACTAGCTTTATTTATTTATACTCACCATTCCAGAGTGATATGAAAGCAAATTGAAACAGGAAGGGTTTAGTTTCCCAGGAATACTATTCTCATCATTATGCCAGGTACTGTGCTTCCTCACACCCATTGTGGCAGCACCCTTTACAAGGCTATGCTACTGAGAGGAGATGTGCTTGCCACACCCACTCATTGCGATGAGAGAGGATCCACTGGGTGGGCTGAGCCTATCAAGCTGGACATCTTCCAAGAATGTACTCACTATGTAGGTGACCATTAAGGAACCGAACTTTCAATTCAGCTTCTTAAAATTGCGGTGTATAATGCTATGGTATAGGTAACATTGCAATGTTATTTATGTCTGTGGCACATATGTACTGCACATGTGTCTTTGTGGCTATACATTTATGTATCATGATGATTTCAACTTTCTCTAATTGTTATTTTTTTATTTTTATGAAGCAAGTTTAAAGAAAATGGAAAAAATAAATATTTTAGCTTGCAACACAGCTGAAAAGCACTTACAACAAACAGTAACTCAGTCAGTATAAACAGTGTTGCTAGACTATGTTGATTCTGGCACAGCTGCCCTTCTTGGCCCTAGTCAATTCTCTGTCCTTTCAGGTCCTTCTGCAAATGTTTTCTTTCCATGGAAGATTAGACAGATACACAAAACCTGTGTGGTCATATCTAAACTATACTAAGAGAGATGTGGGATCAGATTATGTCCGGGTGTTAGTAGTGTCCCAAAAGATGCATTGTAGGAAAGTGCCCAAAAGTCCAAAACACACTTGTTTACCTGCAAATGCTGGGACAAATTGCATGACTTATAGAGTCTGTGTTTGGGGGATGATGGAGGCAGGTAGAGAAAAATAGACAAAAAGAAACAGATAGACAAAAGTAGATAGTGATAGATAGATAGATAGATAGATAGATAGATAGATAGATAGATAGATAGATAGATAGATAGATAGATAGATAGATAGATAGATAGATAGATAGATAGATAGATAGATAGATAGATAGATAGATAGATAGATAGATAGGTAGATAGGTAGATAGATAAACATATGAACTCAGATGGACAGAGATATTTATTGGTAATTTTCCATAGAAACATTACACTTTCACAAGAATATATCTAATTGATAACATTCATTAATTGTGAATACAACACGTTGAATAACGCTTTGAAATATGTCTGTACATTAATCCTTACCAAAACAGGTCTTAAATATTGACGTTGGTAAGATATTAACCCAAGATAGAAACAAGAACATGCTGGCGATCTTGAATATTAGCACTGACAAACTGACAGCCCAGATGCTTGTTTCCATCTTTAGTGGGAATCCAAATATTTTCACCTATAGAAATATTTCTAGATTTAAAATTCACATAAAAGTGGGTCCCGGCGAAATTTCTGTAACACAGCATAATCTCGTGTAGTGCCAGTAATTTCATGTTACACTTGTTATGTAAAATTCTTGAAATTACTCTATTCTGTCATGCATCATAATTATATGTCATTCACGAAAAAATGTTTGTGTTGGCGCCATGGGAGGAACGGGAAGAGCATAAACGACCAGTGAGCTGCTGCTGTTTCCACCACTTGTGTTTTGGATATATATATATTTTTTTGCATGATAAGCGAAACTGACCAAAGCTACAGGAAAGTTGCGCTATACGGAATGGGGCTCCGCTACTAGGTTGCGCTACCAGCACGTACAACAGAGACTCACAAGTCCTACAGTACCCAACACCAGGTTAGGGGGTGGGGAGAGTGAAAACACGTGGGGTGAGTGTGAGCCAGTGAACCTGCGAAGTGCAGCACAGCGTGCCACCAGCGCGGAAAAACTGCTGATGGGAGCTGGGTGAGTGCCGACAGCCGATTAAAAGCCCAAAAGTAAAAGAGGCACCCATGACTGAAAAGCGGGCTCGCCTCACGCTACACCGCTCTAACACCAATGGCATGGTCTGACCACCATGCTGTATTCTTTACTACTGTGCTCCCCAACGCCCCCCACAGAAGGCGTCTTAGGCCCTCCACCAGGAAATACCGAGCTTGGAAGTCAGTTACAAGGTCTGACTTACTAGGCTCCCTTGAGGAAAGAGTAGTGGCCTGCCCAGATGCTAACCAGGGGTCCATGGCTCTTCAAGCCAGCCTTGTGAAGACTGCCAACTTGGCAGCACCGGAGAAAATACTTAGAGTGCGGCAAAAACGGGTATCTGCCCCTTGGTACTCACCAGAGTTGAAAACCGCTAAAATCAAATGCAGGCAGAAAGATCGGATTTGGAGACTGAACTATGATCCAGCACAGAGGATAAACTGCTGTGCTGCACTAGAGGAGTACAAGAATGTAATCATTCAGGCAAAATCCTCGTATTATTCCAGGAAGATCCAGGATGCCGCCCATTCCAGTAGAGAATTATTCTCCACAGTTAACACCTTACTGAGTTGCCCTCGGAACAACAGCTTTCGACCAGATGAGGCATTCACTGATAAAATGGCGACCTACTTCCAGAATAAGGTGCTAGCTGTTTACAATGATCTGTCTACAACAGCAGATAGGATACCCATAGAGCAAAGCGGGGGTGATGGTGTATGTAATGCACAAGGTGTTCTCTCATCGTTTTCCTTGCTGGATGTGAACAGGCTGGCTGACTTACTGCTGAACACCAAGTCAGGCTCTCCAATAGATCCCTGCCCACCTTTTGTGCTTCACTTGGCACCGACAGAAGTTAGTGCCCTACTACTGCCGGTTTTGAATCAGGTGCTGAGCTCGGGGGTTTTTCCACTAATATGGAAGAAGGCCTGCATTCGGCCTCTGTTAAAGAAGCCCAAGCTAGACCCTTCTGACGAGAAGAGCTACCGTCCCATCTCCTGCCTGCCGCTGCCAGCTAAGCTAGTGGAAAAAGCCATGAATGTGGAACTATCCTTCTATCTTGAGACATGGCACATTCTAGACAGCACTCAGCACGGCTTCCGGGCTAATCATTCCACTGAAACTGCCCTGTTGATGGCAGCAGAGGAAATCTGGAAGGGGATGGATGAGGGAGGCAGGGTCACGCTGATTATACTGGATCTCACGGCGGCCTTTGACACCGTAAACCATGAGGTACTTATCCAACGGTTGCAGGATATCGGTGTCAAGGGCCTAGCGTTAGATCTCCTCTCCTCCTTTCTGTCAGATAGGGACCAAGCCATCTCTTGTAACGGCCATCAGTCAGACAATTTTACCCTTCCTGGAGGAGTTCCCCAGGGTTCGGCGTTATCGCCTACCCTGTTTAACATCTATGTCTGCCCTTTGGCAAAGATAATAAAGAACCTGGGTTTTAAGCTGGTGTCATACGCTGATGACACCCAGCTGATCGTCTCTATGCCCCATTCTGCAGACTCGAAGTCAGCTGATTTTGCCTACTGTATGTCGGCAGTTATGCAGTGGATGAAATCGAACTTTCTGAAATTGAATACTGAAAAGACAGAAGTTCTAGAGTTTGGACAGAAAGCATCCATCTGGAACCACACCTGGTGGCCTACGTCTGCGGGAGCTTGTCCGGTCCCAGTGGTTAAAGCAAGGAACCTTGGGTTCCTTTTTGATAAAGATCTGGCTTGGAAGCCACAGGTGAACCAGGTAGTGTCTGCTTGCTTCTTTGTGCTTAAGGGGCTGAGAAAGATCTTGCCGTTTATTCCTTACCACCTCAGGAAAACGGTCATAATTGCCACTATCTTTTCTAGAATAGATTATGGCAATGCCCTTTATTTGAGAGCGGGGTGTGCACAACTGGCCAAACCGCAATCTATCCAGAACGCTTCTGACAGATTGCTACTCGGTCTGTCCAAATACCATTCCACCTCACAGGCCATCAGGAAGCTGCACTGGCTGCCAGTCCAGAGGCGGATTGATTTCAAGGTGCTGTGTCTAGTTCATAAAGCACTGGCGGGAATGGGGGCCTTCGATCTTCAACACCTATTCTCCAGGTACATGCCAACCCGCCCGCTGAGGTCTGCCTCTCACGGGCTGGCTTTGGTTTCTAAGATCAATAGACAACGTTGGGGAGGGAAGAGCTTCTCCCATTTGGCATCAAGGCTTTGGAACACATTACCTCAACAGCTCAGGCAAATCTCCAACCACTTGCAGTTCAGGAAGGCAATCAAAACGTGGCTTTTCACTAGTTAGGATAGTGGTCAGCACTCTCAGCTTGTTACCCTGCATAGCGCCAAGACGCCTCGGCATTAGTGCGCTTTATAAATACCATCACTCACTCACTCACTCACTCAAGAAAGCGTAACTGAAACGGGAGCGACCACCCCACCCACTCACCATACGTCGCTAGGGAGCTAAGGGTGACTAGGGTCACAATAACATTGAGCCCACTGGACATTCCTGACTTAGCGCCCTAGGCTCCAACACACCTCCGAGGAGCTGGACGCCGATAAATGAGGGAAAACCGCGCCGAGGGGGGAAGCGGCGTGGTGGGAAGTGAAAACAAGATGGCGCCACCAAAAAGGGAACCGCCCCGAGACCAGATGAGGTAGCGCTGAAAAGAGAAAGTACCAATACAGCAGAAGCTTATCTGTACTTGGGTCACGTCTTTTTACATCTCAAACAGTAGTACCATCCTGGATGCGCCATGATGCCCTTGGGCTAAGTTGCGCTATATAAATTCTTACTCACTCACTCACTCAGCGCACAACCTCCCCAAAGCCACAACACCAGAGAAGGGTGAGTGCACAGAAAGGGAAATGAGTGAGTGTGTGGTCATAATGACGACTGGTTGTTGCTTAAGGAAGCAAAGAAGTCACCCGAAATAAGGGAATCAACCAAAATAGAGAAACGTGGCTGACTGACCCCTAAAGACAAAATGAAACCCAAAAAGGGAGAAGCACGCACACACGGCGCAAGCAAGGGCGATCTAAGTCCACACCCAATACAACAAAGCGAGAAGGGAACTGCAGCGATTACATACCGAGCGCATGAGGGGGTAGCAAGCAGGCAGCACACAGCGGCTAGTGGAGGCAAGACACAAGAGAAAAAGGCTCTAGTGATCTGCAAGACCCGCCCCAAATCAAGATTGTGGCAAAAAACAGCAATAAACCTGTTACTAGAGGCTCAGGCTCAGGGCCATAAGCCCAAATGTGCCTAGACACAGCTACCAACACATCGCCCGAGCCAGACAGTACTAAAGACTGCGTGCTACACAACACAGTGGGCATCCAAAGCAAGGGAACTAGGCAAGCACCATCAACAGAGGGGACAGAGAGGTTCCGACAGCGCATGAAGGAAACAATAAGAGATCAAGGGGAGCTAGGTACTCTGTGACCGCTTGTTGACAAGAGGAGAGGCCACAACGCCAATGTAACTAATGGCCACAAGACATTGAGCAAGGATATAAGACCACCGTGGAAGCAAAAGCCACAAGGAATATCGTCCAAGCTCCCTCCCAGAGGCGGCCCAGGCAAAAATCGGGATCCAAACAAATGAACAACAAAAAGGAGCAACAAACCTCACATACAAAGAGGATGCCGCATTTCAAAACATCTGCACCAAATTCAACCTCAAAGATGCATGGAGACTACAACACCCTGATACTAGAAACTACACCTTTTACTCCAACCCACATAACTCGTACGCCAGGTTTGACTACATTTTACTCTCGGGACAAACACACACTTGATAGAAGACTCAGAGATTGCAGCAAGACTAGTCTCAGACCACTCAGCCATTATCGTAAACCTAAGCGACTGTCACAAGGAAGCGGTCCAAAAAAGATGGCGCTTTAACAGTGAAATTAGTTCAGACCCAGGAAACAAAAAAGAAATTGAGGAAGCGATAGTGGACTACCTAACACATAATGAGGCCCCAGAGACTAGCGCCGGCACACTGTGAGAGGCCTTAAAAGCAACGATCAGGGGTAAATTAATTGGAATTAATGCAAGAATAAACAGAAAGACCAACCTGAGAATAAACCAAGTGGAGGAAGAGATCAAAAAAGTTGGAACTCGACCACGTACAAGCCACAAATGATAACACACTCCTAACCAAACTAACACAGCACAATTATGAGTGCAATAAAATCTTGAGCGAAAGGGCAGGAATGTGGTTCAACAAATGCAAAGCACTTAACGTTTGCGAAGCCAACAGAGTGGGGAAACTACTGGCATTATACTTGAAACACAAACGCAACCAAGTTGCGATCTCATCAATCACAGACTCTAGCAACAAAACACACACAAGACACAAAGAAATCCTCGGTACATTCCAGGAGTTCTACTCAGAACTATACAAGACAGAGCAGACGCTTAACAGAGAAGAATGCACAAGATACCTAGACAGATTAGGGCTCCCAAAATTAGACGCTGCAGACACAGCAAGGCTAGTTCAGTAAGTCAATTGCATGGAAATGAAAATGGCAATCAAATCACAAAAAAAAAATAAGGCGGCCGGACGGGTACTCTGACGATTTCTATAAGACCTTTTAAACCCAGCTAACCCCAACCATGAAAAGGTTTTTTAACTAGGTGCAAATACAGGGGTGGTACCAAAATCCATGACAGAGGCGACTATAATAGTCATCCCAAAGGAGGGCAAAGACCACCAGTCTCCAAAAAATTATAGACCCATATCCCTCATCAATGTGGACTGTAAAATATACGCCAAAATCCTGTCAGACTAAATACGGTCCTACCCAATTTAATAAGTAACGCCCAAGTCGGTTTCATGCGAAATCGTATGTCTAGCAACAATACACGACTTTTCTGCCACATACTAGAACAAATCTAAAAAAAAACAGAACTGGCAGTAGCGATTGCACTGGAAGCAGAGAAGGCTTTCGATAAGGTCTCCTGGGCTTTCCTAGAGCAATGCATGCAGGCCTTTAACCTAGGGGAGGATTATATTCGGATGAGCATGGCCCTTTACAAGACCCCTTCAGCCTGCAATATGGTAAACGGCTCACTCTCGGAGCCCTTCAAACTCCAGCAAGGAACCAGACAAGGATGCCCACTCTCGCCAGCACTCTTCCTTCTGGCCCTCAAACCCCTCATCCAAGACATAAAACTAAACAACACCATAAAAGGAGTGGATATCAAAGGTCTGTAGTAAAACTGGCCGCTTACGCGGATGACATCCTGATAGTAACAGAGCAACCAAAGCCCTTGATAAAGGCTCTGATATCCACAATAGCGGAATACTTCAACTTATCAGGGTACAAACTTAATAATGAAAAATCAGAAGTTAAACCATTAAACATCTACTGCACGAGAGACACTCTAGGAGAGTCGGGGTTGACCTGGCAGACAGGATTCATCAAATACTTAGGAATACACTTTTGGTACCGACCTGATGAACACTCTACCTCACAATGAAAAATCCCTACTATAAAAAGTTAATAGTCTATTAGAGGCCTGGTCCCCGAAATTCATAACATGGTGGGGGCGAATTGAAACTTCTACAACAAAACATACACAAGACACAAAGAAATCCTCGGTACATTCCAGGAGTTCTACTCAGAACTATACAAGACAGAGCAGACGCTTAACAGAGAAGAATGCACAAGATACCTAGACAGATTAGGGCTCCCAAATTTAGATGCTGCAGACACAGCAAGGCTAGTTCAGTAAGTCAATTGCATGGAAATGAAACTGGCAATCAAATCACAAAAATAAAATAAGGCCCCCGGGCCGGACGGGTACCCTGCCGATTTCTATAAGACCTTTTAAACCCAGCTAACCCCAACCATGAAAAGGGTTTTTAACCAGGTGCCAATACAGGGGTGGTACCAAAATCCATGACAGAGGCGACTATAATAGTCATCCCAAAGAGGGCAAAGACCACCAGTCTCCAAAAAATTATAGACCCATATCCCTCATCAATGTGGACTGTAAAATATACGCCAAAATCCTGTCAGACTTAATACGGTTCTACCCAAATTAATAAGTAACGCCCAAGTCGGTTTCATGCGAAATCGTATGTCTAGCGACAATACATGACCACATACTAGAACAAATCTCCCAAAAAACAGAACTGGCAGTAGCGATTGCACTGGAAGCAGAGAAGGCCTTCGATAAGGTCTCCTGGGCTTTCCTAGAGCAATGCATGCAGGCCTTTAACCTAGGGTAGGATTATATTCGGATGAGCATGGCCCTTTACAAGACCCCTTCAGCCTGCATTACGGTATACGGCTCACTCTCGGAGCCCTTCAAACTCCAGCAAGGAACCAGACAAGGATGCCCACTCTCGCCAGCACTCTTCCTTCTGGCCCTCGAACCCCTCATCCAAGACATAAAACTAAACAACACCATAAAAGGAGTGGATATCAAGGGGTCCGTAGTAAAACTGCCCGCTTACGCGGATGATATCCTGATAGTAACAGAGCAACCAAAGCCCTCGATAAAGGCTCTGATATCCACAATAGCGGAATACTCCAACTTATCAGGGTACAAACTTAATAATGAACAAGCACTGGCGTTGCCAATAGGTCTCGCAGTAGGAAAGTTGGAGCTATTGGTTTTGTAAATGACATTTTATATTTATATATCGTTATTGGCATTGTCAATAACAATATATAAATATAAAAAGTCATTTACAACACCAATAGCTCCAACTTTCCAAATGCGAAACCTATTGGCAACGCCAGTGCTTGTTTTTACTTGTAATTGTAAAGCATGCTATTGGCACAGGCTGTAAATCTAAAAGATAGCGCTGCCATCGTATTAAAAGCACACACTCACTGACTCGTGAAGGAAGATTACATAGAGCTGTCTTGCCCGCAAGTGCTAACTATGATTTAAGAGTACACTGCTGGTCTTTGAAGAATGACGGTACTCCTCTGTTTTCTTGATTTCTAACTTTCACTCTGCCCTAGTGCTGAGAGCAGCGAGAGCCCGCCTTGTAAAAGTGTCACGCACTGACCCGTGAAGATAAGCTTGCCACAGTAATGCCCTAACATAAGACAGAGACAGCCCAGCCGTGCACCAACAGGAAGCAATACAGCCTTTCCAACATATGCATGCTGTTTTGGGAAGGTGTGAAAAACTTAACTGCGGCTCCAAGACGACTGGGATGTCTAAGCAACTACCCTGAAGCTCTTTGCATTGTTCTGCGATGTGAGGAAGAACTGTGAATGACGGGGGTGCGGCTTTAACACCAAGCTAAGATGCAACTTTAGTTAATATCAGCGTTTGCCGGATAAAAGCATACACTTAAAAGGAGACCACCGAAGTCGTTGTGTGCGGCTATTTATAAGCAAACGTGAAACCATAGTGATGCCCCTACATAACACTGAGACCGAGTAGACTTCCACTAACAGGCAACACTACAACCAAAAAGTTGTTTTAGTGTGCATAGGAAGCACACGATAAGAAGTACAACAAACCAGCGCAGCATGTGAAAGTGAAAGCGACCGCGTTTGTAGCAACAATACACACAATTTAATCAAATATGTATTGACGCAGGACAGTCTCCTAGGAATGCATGTTTTAACAAGCTAAAACCGGGAAAGCAAGAAAAAAAAAAGCAGAGGGGACAAGGAAAGCCGTAGGGGGGGGGGAGGGGGGAGAGGGGGGGGTCGGGAATGCGAACGAGGGGAGAAGTGTGGCAGGCAGATGGCTGCGCGGAGGGAAGCCGGATGGGGGCGGGAGAGCCTGGTGGGGGGGGGGCGCAAAGAGGAGAAAAGAAATGCGACACGGCGGGCAGGGGAGGGGGCGGAGCGGGTAAAAAAAAAAAACAAGACGGAGGGAAAGGCAGATAAGGGGAGGGGGGAGGAGAAATGCGACACGGCGGGCAGGGGAGGGGGCGGAGCGGGGAGAGGGGAGAGGGTGTGAAAACAGCAGGGGCCTGGAGTGCGGCTGAGGGAACTGATGTGCACGCGCTTTTAAGCTCAATGCACATGCGCATTGAGCTTAAAAGTCACGGGCACTGCAAGGAATCGCCACGATTCCTTGCAACTTGGTTAAAGACTGTTTAAGCCCCAATAGTCTCGCAAGCTCGATGCGCATGCGCATCGACAGGCGAGACCTAAAAATCAGAAGTTAAACCATTAAACATCTACTGCACGAGAGACACTCTAGGAGAGTCGGGTTGACCTGGCAGACAGGATTCATCAAATACTTAGGAATACACTTTTGGTACCGACCTGATGAACACTCTACGTCACAATGAAAAATCCCTACTATAAAAAGTTAATAGTCTATTAGTGGCCTGGTCCCCGAAATTCATAACATGGTGGGGGCGAATTGAAACTTTAAAAATGATGATCACACCACTGATAAACTACCTGATAAGCATGCTCCCAAGCCTTCTCACAGACAATTTCCACAGGAAAATCGATAACATGTTCACCAAATTCCTATGGCGCAGTAAGAAGGCTAGGATCAGTATAAAGAAACTGAGACTTACGGAATCCCAGGGAGGGGTGAACCTAGCTGACTTTAAGATTTTCCAACTAGCCTTCCTAGTTAAACAGGGAACGCAATGGGTTGCCCCAGTGCCCGACTACACACCAGTATCGTTACAGGTAGGGAAAGCCATTCTGAACAACCTGAGCCCGCTAGCCCTACTACAGGCAAACATATACTCACATACATCTAAACCGATCTTTAAAAACACTAAAATAGCACTCCTAAAAATCAAAAAGAAAATGGAGGTTAGCATCAAAGGGTCCAAGTCAGAATTGCTGTGGGCTAATAGCAGGATCAAATATAAGGGGAAAGGTCTCAACTACGAGACATGGATAGAAAAGGGTATATCCTATCCACACCAACTCGAGAAGGGGGCATCACCCATTACATTCTCTGTCCTGAAAGCAATCCACCAATTGTAAGACATAGACTTATACAGATTCCTAAAGATTAAAGCAGCCCTGTCAAAGACAAGCCTAGCCAGCGCCCAACCCTCGATCTTCCGCTATGTAGCCAACATCAACAAACTAGGTCATCAAGTCTCGCAAATATACAAGCTACTACGCCTGAAAACCACCAAACTTAACGCCAGAACAACGGAATACTGGGATAAACAGATACACCCCCGCTAAACGACCATGAGTAGAAAACCCTATGGGCCTCGGTCACATGAAATAAGACCACCCCAGTCTTAGCACAAAAAAAATTCTGGCTACTCCACAAGACTTTCTGGACCCCAGACCGCTTACACACACTAGGCGTCAGGGAAGACCCCCTCTGCTGGAACTGTAACATAGAGAAGGGAGACATAGCGCACCTCATCTTCCACTGCCCAACACTCAAGGTGTTCTGGTGAAGGGTATTTGATTTCATTGACAATGTGTTTAAATGCAAACTAACTAGAGATTTTGCCTCCCTCACCACAGCGTTTTTGCGAACTGACCTCTCCTCTGAGAGAGAGATGGAACTAATGGACCTACTACTAACAGCTGCCGTAAAACTTATAGTAACCAACTGGAAATACACTAGCAAAACTAGCTACAAAGGATGGATCACTTACCTCAGAGGAGCGGACCGCATGGCGCAGCAACACTCCACATGGAAAGCATCATCAAGGGGGCTGTGGGAAGCTCTGGACAGGTCCCTAGACCCCTACGAGCCTCCATGGAAAACCAACACTAACACCTGCTGTAACGACCAACGACCCAAAGACACAGCACAAGGTCGAACAGGGTGAACTTGAACATTAGCTCAATAATCTTGAAGTTGAGGTAGAACGAATTGCAGTTGATATATCGGACTCTAATGTTAAGCCAAGAATGTATACTTCTCTATTTGCTTGTCCTATCCTCTCTCTCTCTCGCATTTCTGACTTTACCGTCCTTTCCTCCTTATACCTACTTCTCTATCAAAATCTAACCAGCAAGGGGGTAACCGCATAAACAGCACTGTATTAATGATCTTTGCCAGCTGTGGTCAACCCTGCAGCAGTATCTGTGATAAAATACAATATATTAAAATAAATTAAAAAATAGGAAAAAAATGTATTTGTTGCATCTCCAGGCTGTCTTCATTTACAGTGTCTGAAGTGCATATAAAGTATGGGAACTGTGATCCTGGGTGCTGCGGGGGGTCAGGGGTCATTCAGGACCATTTGGGGTATCCAAAACCAACCCAGGCAGAGGAGCTCAACCCAGCCCCTACTCACCTCCTCTCATTGCTCTCTCTTCTTTCCCTCCATCTATTCTCTCTCTACCAGTGGTACTCCTCCACAATGGCGGAGGAGGGTCACCCCACAGCCTGGAGCAGAGCCAGCACACGAAAAATAAAACGATGCTCTAGCATTGTTTTATTTTTCGTTAGTCAGATTGTACATGGAGGGGCGGGCATGGGCGGGTAGAGGAGGTGTGCTTGTGCACTTCGTAAATGGTCATCTGTGTTTGGACGGCCATCTCAGGCCAACCAAAACACACATGCGCACTTAGGTTTCTCTAGCCTGGCTGTATTCAACAGCTGGGCAGGAGATACCCCCACAGACTCCCTGGTCTGAGCAGGGCGTCTTTTCAACCCACTCATACCAATCCATGCGCTGCTCTGCAGCACAGGGATTGGCTGGGAGTCTGTTCCAGGGGCTGCTGTGACCCAGGAAATGGCCAGCAGGAGCAACGCGATGTGGGATGCGGCTGGTGGCCGGAGGCATCAGGTAAGATTTTTAAATTATTATTAACCTGTCCCGTGTACCCCCGATGCTCACTCTCCCCCCACCCTCTCCCATGCTCCTTCCACCCGCCACAACACCCTTTGTTAGTGGCAACCGCCACGGCACTCTACCCTCTCCTCTCCTTACACTCTCTGATCTCTTTCTCTTCACCTCCTTCTCTTCTCATTTGTTCTCTCTCTCTTGAAGCCCCCCTCTGCTGAAATTAACCGCTAAGAAATTAGGAAAAGTGAAGAGGCAGTGACAGCAGCACTGAACATCAAAAACGGCTTCCAATTGCTCCAGTCAACAGGAAAATGCTTGATGGAATAGGAGCTAGTCTGGACATGGGGTCATGGAATGTGGTGTCAGATTCAAAGCCATGTCTAAAAACATCGAAATATTCTGTAGCTACATTTTTGTTCTTTCATTTTCAGATCACTGCCCACACACTTCAAATTTTAAAAAAATTAATGCAAGTTAAACTAATCAGATTATATTTATATAGCGCTTACAACCTCTGATGAGGCGTTTTACGGTGAGTAGAAAACTACTACAGAACCCAACGTTAGTGTTTAATCAACTGGTTACTGAGATTGCTTATGTGCCCTCAGTTAAAATTGCAAGTATTTATTCCAGTTACTTTGTGAAAGATTATATTAATACCTGTTAATTCAATCAATCAATCAGTACATTTGTTAAGCGCACTACTCAAGGCGCTGGGGGGGTGCTGCTACTGCTCGAATAGCCAGGGCTTGAGTAGCCTCCTGAAGGTTAATAGGTCCTGGGTCTGCCGTAGGAGGTTCGGAAGGGTGTTCCAGGTTTTGGTGGCGAGGTGAGAGAACGATCTGCTGCCGGTGGTCACTCTTCGGATGCGGGGCATGGTGGTGAGGGTGAGGTTGGCGGGGCGGAGCTGGCAGTTCAGGGTGTAGAAGGTGAGTCGTCTGTTGAGGTATGCCGGTCCGGTGTTGTGGAGTGCCTTGTGAGCGTGGTTGAGGAGCTTGAAGGTGATTCTCTTGTTGATGGGAAGCCAGTGCAGGTCTCTCAGGTGGGGTGTGATGTGGGTGTTGCGAGGGATGTAGAGGATCAGGCGTGCAGAGGCATTCTGTATGCGTTGAAGTCGTTTCAGGAGTTTGGCCGAGCTCCAGCATAGAGGGCATTTCCGTAGTCCAGCCTGCTGCTGATGAGGGCCTGGGTGACCGGTCTTCTTGTTCCGGTGGGGATCCACCTGTAGATCTTGCGAAGCATGCGGAGGGTGTTGAAGCAGGAGGATGAGACGGCGTTGACTTGCTTGGTCATGGAGAGAGTTGAGTCAAGGATAACCCCCAGATTGTGTGCGTGGTTAATTGTGATCATTAGTGGGGGCTATGTGGTTTCAGGTGAAGGATTGGTGAGATAGATAGGCTGGTGGAGATTAGGTAATGTTAGGTTACAGGAATAAGGTTTTAAAGTGGAGAGATTGTGATCTATGAAATGAGGTATCAACCAATTGCAGAATTACTATAAGAGAGATTAAGGCATCCAGGCATTAGACTGAGAGGAGACTATCCTCAGAAATAGAAGGCATGCAGAGGGTGGAAGGTAAGAAGAGGGTCACTCTGAAATGCAAAAATTGCTGGTGTCTGTGCCCATGACCAGAGAGTCACATCATTGAATCCTGGTTGATCCAATGAGGAAAAATAGCTTGAATATTTATAGTGCTACGAACTACCAGCCTGTGACAGAAAGAACTGTGTATAAGTAAGTCATTATATTTAAACTGTATTACACTCAGTATAAGGTAGGCTGTTGCACAATGATGTAGTTTTTAAGCTAATACAATTGCTTTTAAAGTCTATTTCTAAGCAAAAGGTACTCAGACTGCACCTAGGGCAAATATTTGTATAACTATCCATTCAAACAACGAACGACAAATTGCAGAACTGAGCTGATAACCGCTCTACATTACCTCTTAAAAAATGATAAATCTTTGTCACTGTGAAGCTTCAATGACTCATAAACTAAAGTGTATACAGGTTCCTAATCAGCATTTGCATTGGTTGGTTAATCAGTTGTACGTATTTATGTTTCTTTCAGGTAGCAGGCACTCTGGTGAGAAGCCTAATTTCTTTATTTCTGTGTCCCTCTCTCAGCTTCATAGCGCAGGAGACATGACACCCTCTTCATTTTCAACCAGGGGCAACCAAAGGTCTGCATTAACCATCCAGATAGGGTTGTTTTTAACAAAAACAGTCAGAACTGTTTTTGTAAAATAATATATTATGGGAAGCCCTCATAGATCCTACCCACTGCGACCTCTGATCATTTGCAGATGTCCTTTCAGGTGAGTGAAGGGGTGGCAGGGAGCAGGACTGTAGTAATGCAGTAGGGTAGCATTCAGATGCACAGCCCTGATAGTCTAGACCAGTGGAACCTCAAAGTAACAGACCTGCTAACTAAATAAAAGAATCACACTGGGTGAGAAGGGATGGTGCCTTAGAGGGAGTGGGGCCCTGTGATGAGAAGCACCTAAGGGGCACTTGTGCCCCCACCCTGCCCTCAAACCCTTTCCTCTGCAAAGTGCCCAAAAAACTCTGTTGCGCTACGCAAAACTCCATGAGCAGCGGAGTGCGTTAGATAAATGTCGCTCGCAGTGATTTTCAGTGCCAGGTGCTTGTCCACACTGTGCAATCATTGCGAACGGCACCATGCACAAAGCAAGTGGGCGCTGCTTCCTTTCTGCCGTTCGAGTAGATTTTTACTCGAGCTGCAGCTTTCTCAATGCAAATGGACAGTTTCCAATGTGAGCGGTCGCAAGCATACACGACTGCTCATAAGGAAAAATCTGACCGCTGCATTGAGAAATCTCCCCGGGAGGTTGATTTTCCACGGTCATGCGCGCCAACTTGATGTTGACGATCACGAACTAGGAAAAAACCTGGCGGGAGGTTGATTTTCCACACTCGCGCTCACCACCTTGACGAACGCGAGCGAGGAAAAAACTATGCTCCACTACGCAAAGCTGAGTTTTTCGGTACTCCGCATGCGCCGCGTAACGCGGAGTGCTGAAAACTCTGCAAACTACACGAGTGGAGCGGAGTTCACCACCCAGACTTAATATCGGCTCCTTACTAGGTGACCACGGGAAGGGAGTTGGCATCATGTGTCACACATGTGAGTTGGCAGGTCTGAGGTAATGGCCCGGGAAAAAGAGGAAAGGAGCAAGATCTTTGGATACCATCTAAGAGATGGTCCAGAGGAGGGGAGCACAATGTGGGAATTTCTTTTTTCATTTAGTATTACAATTAGTGTGGCAGGTGCTGAGGTACTGGGGCCAGGAGTGTTAGGGGCTAATGCACCCCACATATGACTGTTTTTCTACTAAAAAGGGAAATGGTGGCTGAATTTTTGCTAGCATTACAGCCCGGGTCACCGTTACAGAGCACGGAACAGGGCTCAAGCAACAGAGTTGAGATCTGGGGCAGAGGAGACAGGACCGAAGGTATCCTTGATGTTGAAGGTGCATTGGGGTGTAGTTGGCCAATCACACCACTGAGCCATGTAAACACCACAAAGTGGTGAGAGGGTCTATCTCACTCCTATTGTGGCTGTGTTACTTCTCTTTCTTGCTTCATTAGGGACCTGTGCACCTTTGCTGTACCAGTGTTGGTTGGGGTCTCAGGGCAATGGCCCAAGGGAGAGGAAAATTGAAGTAGACACCTTAGCTTGGATTCAGAGATGGTGGGAGGCCGGTGGGGCAGGATGGGGACATATGGTTTTAAAAAGGGCAGAGAGAGCCCACTTCGCGAGATAGTAGCTATTATTGGTGAAGCAGGTGCAGTGGCACCGGGGGTCAGGTGTGTGTTTTTAGACCCCCACATTACACTTGTGACAGCTTTACTTTACAAAAGGTGCATTGGAGCTCATTTTCCTTGCTAACATTAGGGCCACGTACGACCTTCCGCCCCACCTCAGACAGATAACATCGCTCCCCATCTTTGCAAGAAACCTCAAAACCTGGCTCTTCGACAGACCCCCTTCTTGATGGACTGGAACCTGTGAACCCCCCCCAGCCCCTTGAGACCCTTACGGATGAGTAGTAATGCTTAATAAACACCTGATTTGATTTGATCCTTGCTGCATGAAGGAGGAGAGATTGGCGGGAGGCAACATCTGGGAGCAAATTTTTTCTGAAAGAGACAGATAGCCTGTTTCAAGACTGTAATGGCAGAGCATGGATGGGAAAGAGACACAGTAGACAGCCCACTACTCAGGGTCACAGCTTTCAATAATGCACCAAGTGCAGTTGCATTGGGACCCAGACGTTTTAGGGGCTCATGTATACCCAATGATGGGCACCAGTTTCTGATTTTGTTTTATGCATTTGTTCTTTTATAAGTCTCACATTTAATATGGAATATGAGCTGTAGAGAAGCTACCCCTGAAATGATCTCATACGCCTCACCCCCTGTGCTCCGCCCTGCATCTTCAACTCCTTCAATCTTTCCTGTACATTTTTTTTTGAGAGGGGGTGGGTGACTTAAAAAAATGTTGCTTAGGGGGGCTCAGAGCAGACAAGTTTGAAGACCTCTGGGATAGATAGTCATATATAGACAGGCGGTTAGCGGTAGACAGATATAGATGGATAGTTTGATAGATAGATTGATAGATAGATAGATAAATAGATAGATAGATAGATAGATAGATAGATAGATAGATAGATAGATAGATAGATAGATAGATAGATAGATAGATTGATCAATGTCCCATCTCTTTTTTCTTTTTGTGTGTTTCTATTACTCATCCTTATAGAATCATATCCCACTCACTGCCCCTTCTCTGCTTCTCCAAGTCTTTCTGTCTTTATATTTTCCTAACTCTGTCCCTCTTCTTCTTCCTCCCTCTAACTCCCCTTCTTTCACGGCCAGTCTTACTCCGTCTCTCCCTGACTTTCTGCCTCTATCATCTTCTCTCTATCTCTATCTCGCTCTCCAACTCTTCCCCACTCTCCAACTCTTTCCTCTCAACCTCTTTTGATCTCTCCCTGACTTTCTTTGTCTCTCTAGGTCTTTTTCTTCCTCTTCCTCCCCCTCTCCCTGTATGTCTATATCTTGCCATTTTGTTATTTTTCCTTGTTTTACTCTGTCTTTCTGTCTCACTCTGTCTTTCATTTTTGCCTCTCTTCTAGTTTCTCTTCTCTGTCTCTCCCTATTTCTCTGTGTTTATGTCTGTCACTGTTTTCATTTCTCTTGTCTTTCTGTTGTTCTAGTTGTGTGCTCTTTCTCTTTTTCCGTTGCTCTCTTGCCCTACCTTTTCCCCTCTCTAAACTCCTCTGTCTCTCTCTTCCCTTCAGTACGAATGTGTTAGTACTTCCCAACTTGTGAACTAAAAAACTTCATCTCTGAAATGCTGTCAGGGACCTTGGCCTCAGAGCTGCAAATATGTATATGGTCAAAGCTTTATTTTCCTGTTACGTGCTGACCGAAACGCTCCTGAGCTCAGTGGCTGAGACTGGCCTACTTTGTGTGCAGCGACCGGGCGGATCTGCGGGGGCAGGAGTGTTTTGTTCGCTTTCTTTTCCCGCATCTCTAGGGACAGTAGACACTTCGTTCTTCCAAATCTGCATGTTCCAATTATTTCACATACGCACACAAGCGCACAGACCCACTTTAGGGAGGCATTACACGCCGGGTGTGTCCCTCCGTTGTGAAAAGGGAGTTTGTTTTGTGAATAATCATCTCGTGACCAGGGCAGAGATGCCAGATTTCAGCTGTGAAGTGTTCTGCGCCTTTGCCTAGTGCTGGGAAGAGTCAGTGCCCGGCTCATCTAGGGCTGCGCGTGCGCCTTTACGCACGCGCCTCTTATGAGACACGAGGACAAGGCTCGAGACACTAATGCGAGGTCATGGGCAGAGGCGGCACTGGTCACTCCCCAGACAGTGTTCCTGGGAGGAGAAACCACCAGCCCATTGTAAATAAGAATACGTATTGCAGCACCAGTACACGCTCACACTTACAGCTTGGATGTCCTAAAACTGTTTTTGTACTTTGAGACTGGTAGGATTTTTTTTTTTTTCATTTACGTTTCTCTCCGTCCCTCAGTTTAAGCGAGTGCTCAATTCGTCATCTTTAACCTGTCGACTGCAGCTATCAGGTTCAGGCTGGCCTACTGTAGAGCATTCTGGGAGTGCCAAGAACACTGGTCTGACAGGTCAGTGTGTGTGCCAGTTTTGGACTGCTTGTGGCTCTGTTTTATGGGCTCGTGTGTTGTTTACTTTTGATTCTCTGATATTTTCATGTATTTTTACTTTTGATTTCCCTGATATTATCACAAACATTGTCTGCAGCAAGCACAGATGCATTGTCTCCCATACATTGCAAAATACCTATACAGCGTGTCTTTACATGCTCAAAACTGGGCATATGTTGTAACCCTTCTACTGTCTCAGGCATAACCTTTTATGTCCTGATGATGATCCCTATACCTAGCCAAGGCATCAAATTGTCATTGACTATGATACCTTGACTCAAATGAACATATTGTTCATTACTATATGTAAGCATTAGTACTTACAGTTTATGACCTAACTATTGTGTTCTCATTCTAGTCGCATGATGTGACTGAGTTTGGAAGTGTTATGTGCCCTTGCTTTTGTTTGTTTTCCTGCTGCAATGTTTTTTTATCTCGCTTTAATAAATATAAAAGAGTATTCCAATAGGACATCATGCGTAGACTTCCTTGTAGCTCTATGTATAACTGATTTATGACATTCCTTACTTAAGGGACCCTTGTTTCTTTAGAAATATTTGTGAACTTGAAGCAAAAAAGGCTCAAGAGATAGGAACCCTAAGCATAAGAGACACGGTATCCAACCTGCCATGTAAGCGGTCACCTACAATTTGAAATAACAAACAAAGTACAGGAATACAGCGCTGTTGACGAAGCCTTTGAGGAGATGGGTGGAAACTCTAGTCAACCATTTTTTTTTAGTTAAGGCCTTCCACCGGTTTCGGAGCTCACCCGGTTTCTGAGCTGCTTTAGGGCTGTGCGACAGGTGCAGCGGCACTGGGCGCTTACCTGTGAAAGGTTCACTGACCTCAGGGGGGTGATGTGTTTAGCAATATCTTATAATTGGGGAAATGAGGGGCACATTTGCCCAGTGGCAGCAAGAGAATCCGAGGAGGCGCTCATGAGGCCACCAAAAATGATAGTCACATCGGGCGCCACTAGCACTAAAGACGGCCCTGCCCTAGCATTTCATTAATCAGCACCTTATTTATCTTTGTATCACCACAATGACTATTTACCCTCTCAGCTAATGATATAGAAAGTAGTCTCTCTATATATTTAGCTCCCCTACATTTAGCTTGGGATTAATGATTTGCTGTCATGCCAATGATTTTCAAAATGTTACCTGTCTCCTATGTTTCTGATACCTTTATGGACAATCTGTAGCTATCTGCTCTAAATCCAAGGGCCTTGTTTACAGTTGGCAGACGGGATATACATGACAAACGTAGTGGATGCCCTGTCCTCTGTATTACAAGTAGAGGGGGGCGAGCCAACAAATTAACAGGAAGAGCTGTTCCAGAGTGAGCCTATGGTCTGGTGTGAATCTTAGAGCCTGTTCACGAGCCGAGCCCTAAAAATATGTATTATATAAATCATACAAAAAACCACATAAAATAGGATAAAGTCTGTTAGACCTGACACCCTTGGCGTGGTTTTTCCCCCATCTTTTTGCCTCTGACTCATGTATTTTTGATGCTGTGCTGGATTTCGTTTTTGCTGGTTTAGATGTTTTGGACACTCTGCCACTGCTGATCAGTGCCAGAGTGTAAGTGCTCCCTCTGTAAATTGTCATATTGAGTGGGTATACCTAATTGGCATATTTGTTTCAACATGAAGTCCCTAGTAAAGTGCACTGTGTGTGCCAGGGCTGGTGATGACAGATGCTAATAGTGGGCCTGCAGCGCAGATTGCGCCACCCACATGAGTAGCCCTAAAATGGTGTCTCAGGCCTGCCAGCGCAGGGCCTGTGTGCAGTCAGTGGACTGCCCTGTCCCCCTAGCCAGGTTCTCCACTGGCTGGGCCTAACCCTTCCCTGTCTGTGCACATCAGTCACCCCTATGGAAGGCTCAGGGTACCCCGCTGGGCAGGGTGCAGTGTAGGGGGCAGGTAGAGCATGTACTAGTGCAGGTCACATGCTCTGGTAGTGGGCAGCAGCCATTTTGTGCGCTCACTGCTGTAAGGCTATCTTGCTCCATAGAATAACATGGGGGAGGCTGGTCCCAATGGATCCCAGCCTATCTTCTCATAGGAACAAGATGGGACATAAGTGAAAGATATCCCTGAACTCAGAATTTAATAACACATCTTTTAGTGAAGGTTGTTTTTAGATCCTGTGTTTGAGAATAGTACTTTTAGAAAGTGGCTGTTCTCTTGTCTAAACCTTTCTGTGTGCCTGGGCCTGTTTGTGGATTGACTGTCTGGTCTGGGTGTGACAGGGGCTGCAGAGCCCCCGGAGGGAGGGGGTCGGAGTCAACCCGTGGATGAAAGGCCACATCTGCTGCCAGGGAGGCGGGAGGAGATAGCGCCTGGTAGTGAAGGGCTGTGCCTGCCTGACCACCATGCTGGCTCCCCCTCCTGCCGGCCAACTGTCACCTCTGACCCTAAAGCTGTCAGGAAGAAGAAAATCAGAAACACCCAGCGCTCCGCAACCCCCAGAACTGGTTTAGACCGGGCTCAGGGCCGACTTGCACAAAGACTTCAAAGGACTTCAAAGACTTTGAGGGGTATAAGGGAAGGACCCCTGACTACAGAAGAGGAGATTCTAAGATTCTACAATCAAGAAGGAACCTCCGCTGGAAGAAGGACTGCTGGAGAACAAGAGGAAGATTGCCTTGCTGTGTGCTCTAAGGGCTGACCTGTTCTGCTGTTGCAACTGAAAGCTGAGGAGGAGGAAGGGACTTTGCTGTGTGCTGTGACCCTGCCTACTTGAAACTGCCAAGACTTTGCTGTGTGCTGTGTCTGCAAACTTGAATCTCCAAGGGCCTGAGAAGAGCTGGCCTCCTGTTCCTGGAACCCAGGGTTAAAAGGTTCCTAAAGAGACTCTTAGACGCTGTGAGATCGTCTTCATTGCCAGCCTGCGCTCTGCAAATCATCCGCCAGCCGTGGGAGAGAATCGGTGTGTTTATCGACACACAACCGACGCTGGCCGTGGGACTGCTTTGCTTCCCCCGTGAGCTGCTGGTGGCGTAGACTGACAACATTGAGGGCGGCCTCTATTCATCGTGTGCCTGTGGTGGAGACTGCTGTGCCCCGATTCGCCAGATCCGCGCATCACCGCCGCGACCCGGGACCCAGAACCGCTAAAGAGATACACCGCCAGCGGCCCGGGACCCGTGAGCAACCACGGAGCGGCCGCGCTGTGATTGGCTCGCTCAGGGAGGCTCGCCTGAGAAGGCCGCGCTGCCATTGGAGGACTGCCCGGGATTTCACGAAGGAGCCGCGCTCCTATTGGCTGAGGGCCGAGGAGGTGTGTGATGTCACGGAGGGCTCGGCAGAAGAGCCGCGACGGGATTGGCTGCCTTGGCTGAGGCGGCTGGAAGAGCCGAGGAATTGCCGCGATCACCGCCAGGACCGGGGAAGACTGACCCGACTCCGCCGAGGGAATCTGAAGCGTCCCGCACCCCTGGCCAGCCGTCCCCCACAAGGTGAGCAGCACCGCCTCCCCCGCCGCTCGTTGGATTGTCGAGAGCGGGCAGGAGAGGACAGGGGACCGGCCGGGGCGGGGACGCGTGCGATCTGCACGGCCCGGGGTGCCTGAGGCACAAGAAGGAGCGAGGCTGCACCTGGGGAAAGAAAGAGTCCCCGGGTCTCGCGGAGAAGCGCATTTGCAGCGCTTGAAGCCCCCAAGTAAGATTGCACGTGGGCAGTATTTTTAATGCTCGCTTTGAGGGCACATTTTTAAGAACAGTCGGTATTACTTGTTTTTAGTACTGACCCCCAAGAGACTTGAGACAATTGATAAAAGAGCTTCCGAACACAATAACAGCAACCATTAAGATTAAGTGCTACATTATTGACAAACTGATTATCATGCAACTGCCTTATTTACCTTGCTGAAACTAGATAAAGATATATATTTTTATAAAATATACTTACCTGTGTGGTCTCAGTATGTGGTGGATTGGGGATTACTGTGGTGTTAAGTGCCAATATTATTCACATTGCCTCTGGTTAGCCTAGACTGCTCGTGCCAAGCTACCTAGAGGGTGAGCAGGGGTTATCTCGGAGGGTTATTCCTTCACCCTGACTAGAAGCAAGGGTCCCTACTTGGTCTAAGGTACTTACCTCTGCCAACTAGAGACCCCCAGATCTAACATTGTTGGACAGCGGTGCGGATTTGGAACTAATATTTGCACTTGACCTACAGTGATTTCTTGTACATCACTAGTCTAGTTTAGCAGCACAGGTTGCGCAAGATTTTTTCTTTTTGGTGAAACCTTTTAGTTGAAAAGGTTAGGAAGCATCATGTCTCAGAAAGCGCCAAGCGTGAGTGTAGAAGTGGAAGTGGAATTTGAAATCCAGGAGTTGTTCATCTATAACAAGGAGCAACTGAGAAAATTCATTCTGCAAACAGCTTGAATGCCCAGTAAGGGGCAGCGCAAACAAGGAAGAGCTAAGGAAAGCTCTGAGGGCCTGGTGGGAGGCCAAACATGGTGATCCAGAAGCTACTACTGGAGAGGAAGGCGCACAGTAGAATGCTTTTTTGTCCAGTGAGTTGCCAGTGAGGAAGGCAGTGTCTAGGACTGGCAGCAACCACTCCAGTAGGATTATTTCTCCAGAGGAGGTGGAGGAGAATCAGAGAGCTAGGGCCCATGAGATTGAGCTTTTTAAGCTCAAAGCACAAGCAGATGAGAGGAGACTGTGCCTTGAAACTGAGAAAGAGGCGCAGGAGAGAAGAAATACTTTCGCTTTGGAGGAGAAGAAACTCCAATTGGCTCATGAGTTGAGCATGAGGGAGCTGGACATTAAAGCCAAAAAGGAGGAGTCCAGTTCTAATGGTGGCAGCGCACAACCAGTACAGGCGGGTAAGGTATACATACCAAAGGATCTGGTACAGAATTATCAGAGGGGTGAGGATATTTATGCGTGGTTCAGAGCGTATGAACTTGCCTTAAAGATGAATGAAGTGCCTGAGAAGAATTGGGGGGCAGGATTGTGGAAGCATTTTGAGGCCTCTGGGAGGGATGTTTTGGCACCCTTAGAAGCCGCAGGTACTTTATCCTACCCCGCTATGAAGGAGGCTTTGTGCCTCAGGTATGGGCTCACTTCAGAACAGTACCGCCAGAAGTTTAGGAACTTCAAGAAGCTTGATTCAAGTACTTGGGTGGAGTGTGTGAGTATGTACACGCGTGCACTGGAAGGTTGGATAAAGGGCAGCAAAGTTACTGATTATGTGGGGTTGTGTCACTTGATCAGTTGGGAGCACTTAAGTAGTTTATGTGTTCCAGAGCTGCGCCAGCATCTTTTAGATAGCAAGTTAACTGATCCCAGTGAGCTTGCTAAAGAGGCGGACCGCTGGACTAGCACCAGGGTCCACAAGGGGGTGGTAAGTACCCCAGCCAAATGTGGACAGGGTCCCCAGCAGAAGAGTGGGGGGACACGGGTAATCAAAAGGAGTCTTCTAAAGGGCCCCAAAATGGTTCCCAGGAGAAGGTGTCTCAACCCCCCAAGCCTAAGAAGTCCTGGCCCCATAAGGGCAAGCAGGACAACAGGTCCCCGCCTACTTGCTATGCATGTAGGGAGGTGGGGCACATTGCCCCTAAATGTCCAAAGAAGAACTCGGCACCCACTGGTGCTCCAGCTCCGGCGTTGGCCAGTGTAGCTTTGGGAGGGGATTTGATTTCTAGTGGGGAGGAGGGGTTAGCAGTGATGACCCTTGTCTCTTTAGGAGACCGAGAGATGGCCCAGGAAACCTTGCTGCCCCAAAACACTAAGAAATACGGGCAGAGGGTGACCATCAATGGAAAGGAGATAGAGGCTCTGAGAGACACAGGGGCCAGCGTGACATCTGTCAGGTGTCAGTGGGTATCTGAAGAGCAGATCATTCCCAAGGTACGCCGGCCTGTGGTGGCGTCTGACAATTCAGTGCGCCTCTGCAGGTTGGCAAATGTTTCATTTGACTGGGGAGGAGTCTCCGGTATTTTGGAAGTTGTTGTAAGTGATGCCTTGCCTGTAGATTGTCTATTAGGTAATGACCTGGAGAGCTCTCCATGGAAAGAGGTGGAGCACAGGACTCACTTGGAAATGTTGGGTTTGCCTGCGTGGATCTGTGTGTCCACCCGAACAATGACAGCCAGAGAGGGCGGATTAGCAGAGCTGGACCCTGGAACAATGGCCCAGGAACCTGCCAAGATAGGAAGGGGTAGAGGGTGCCAGAAACCAGCCCCCACTGTTCCCACGGTCCAGGAGGAAGCAGACCCTGAGGGGGATGCCCTGGAACCTACAGGGGAGCAGGTGGCCGAACTGGGGGAATTGCCTGAGCTGTCCCAGTGGCAGCAAGAGGGTGGTCCCTCCAGGGAGGAATTCTGCCAGGCTCAGAAGGAGTGCCCTTCTCTCATTGGTGTGCGGCAGCAGGCTGCAGACCAGGCAGCAGGCCTGGGGTCCAAGGAGCATTTGATCTACTGGGAGGATGACTTACTTTATAGTGAGCCTAAGTTAGCTGAGCCCGGTGCAGCCCGTGTGCTGGTAGTACCGGAGCGCTTCAGGAACTTCCTACTGGGTCTGGCTCATGACGTGCCTCTCGCAGGACATCTGGGGCAAGACAAGACCTATCACAGGCTTGTCACCCATTTCTACTGGCCCCAGATGAAGAAGCACGTCTCTGCCTTTTGTAAATCTTACCAGACTTGTCAGGCCAGTGGCAAGAGCGGAGGGAAGTGCGTGGCACCCCTCCAACCCTTTCCTGTGGTGAGCACCCCTTTTGAGCGGGTGGGCATTGACATCGTGGGGCCCCTGGACCCCAAGACAGCCCTAGGCAACAGGTTTATCCTGGTCTTGGTGGACCATGCCACTTGGTACCCGGAAGCCATCCCGCTCAGGACAGTCACAGCCCCAGTGGTGGGCCGTGCCCTGATGGGGATCTTTTCCCATGTGGGGTTCCCCAGGGAGGTGGTCTCAGACAGGGGGACAAACTTCATTTCTAGGTATATGAAGTCCCTGTGGGATGAGTGTGGGGTGACATACAAATTCACCACTCCTTACCACCCTCAAGGAAATGGGTTGGTTGAAAGATTCAACCGCACATTGAAGGGCATGATTATGGGCCTGGAAGTGCCCATGAGGCGGAAATGGGACGTCTTGTTACCATGCCTTTTGTTTGCCTACAGGGAGGTGCCTCAGAAATCCTTAGGGTTCAGTCCCTTTGAGTTGCTGTATGGCCACCCTGTCAGAGGGCCTCTCACTCTGGTGAAGGAGGGGTGGGAGAAATCCCGTGGGAAAACCCCTCAGGATGTGTTCAGCTATGTGCTGGCCATTCGCAACCAGACCAAGCGCTTCAGGAAGCTCGCTCAAGAGAACCTGGAGGCTAGCCAGGAGGAAATGAAGAGATGGTATGACCAGAACACTTCTCTGGTTGAATTCCACCCTGGTCAGAAAGTGTGGGTGATGGCGCCAGTGGAGCCTTGTGCGCTCCGTGACAAGTGGTCTGGGCCATATGAGGTGGTGGAGCGCAAGAGCGAAGTTACCTACTTGGTTAACCTGAAGACTCCCAGGCAGCCCCTGAGAGTGCTACATGTGAACCGCCTCAAACCCCACTTTGAGAGATCTGAAGTGACTATGCTCATGGCTACAGATGCTGGAGGGGAGGAGGATAGTGATCCTCTCCCTGACCTCCTGGCAGTCAAGGAGCAAGATGGGTCAGTGGATGGTGTGGTCCTCTCCCCCACCCTGACCCCAGAGCAGCAGGAGGACTGTCGCCAAGTCTTGGGTCAGTTCGCCCCCCTGTTCTCCCTGACCCCAGGTGTAACCAAATGGTGCGTCCACGATGTGGACACTGGAGACAGTCTACCTGTGAAACAGAAGTTTTACAGGGTGGCTGACAAGGTCAGAGCTAGCATCAAGGAAGAAGTTTCCAAGATGTTGGTGATAGGGGTTATTGAGCCCTCCAGCAGCCCCTGGGCTAGCCCAGTGGTCTTAGTGCCTAAGAAAGCTGCTACCCCAGGTGGCACCCCAGAACTCTGGTTCTGCGTGGACTACCGTGGGCTCAATGCGGTCACCAAGACTGACGCGCACCCCATCCCCAGAGCTGGTGGATCGGTTGGGAGCTGCCCAGTACCTGAGCACTTTTGATTTGACTTCAGGGTACTGGCAGATTGCCTTAACCGAGGGGGCCATGGAGAGGTCAGCATTTTCCACACCAGAGGGGCACTTCTAGTTCCATGTCATGCCCTTTGGGTTGAAAAATGCCCCTGCCACATTTCAGAGATTGGTCAACCAGGTACTGGCGGGGCTGGAGCAATTCAGCGCAGCCTACCTGGATGACATTGCTATGTTCAGTTCCACTTGGGAGGAACACCTGCAACACCTCTCTGAAGTGTTGAAGGCTCTGCAGAAGGCAGGCCTCACTATCAAGGCCAGTAAATGCCAGATAGGGCAGGGATCGGTGGTGTACTTGGGACACCAGGTAGGGAGCGGCCAGGTGGCGCCCCTACAGGCAAAGATTGATACCATTCTGGCTTGGGAGCCCCCCAAGACTCAGACTGAGGTGAGAGCCTTTCTAGGTCTCACCGGGTATTACAGACAGTTTGTCAAAGGTTATGGCACCATTGTGGCCTCTTTGACAGAGCTGACATCTAGAAATCAGCCCAGGAAAGTGAATTGGACTGAGGCCTGTCAAACTGCTTTTGACACCCTCAAAGCTGCCATGTGCACAGCACCGGTGCTTAAGGCACCTGACTTTACCAGTGAGTTTATTGTGCAAACTGACGCTTCAGAGCAAGGCGTGGGAGCAGTGCTCTCACAGATCAATGATGAGGGCGGAGCCCAACCAGTGGCTTTCATTAGCCGGAGGCTAATCCCCAGGGAACAGAAATGGAGTGCCATTGAAAGAGAAGCTTTCGCTGTGGTCTGGGCTCTGAAGAAGCTGAGGCCCTACCTGTTTGGGACTCACTTCCGTGTTCAGACCGACCACAGGCCCCTCAGATAGTTAATGCAGATGAGGGGTGAGAATCCAAAACTGTTGAGGTGGTCCATTTCCCTACAGGGGATGGACTTTACGGTGGAGCACCGCCCTGGTACAGAACACGCCAATGCTGATGGTCTGTCCAGATTCTTCCGCCTTAGTGATGAGGACTCCCAAGAGGTTGGGTAGTTCTCCCCACTTTCAGATGGAGGGGACACGTGTTAGACCTGACACCCTTGGCGTGGTTTTTCCCCCATCTTTTTGCCTCTGACTCATGTATTTTTGATGCTGTGCTGGATTTCGTTTTTGCTGGTTTAGATGTTTTGGACACTCTGCCACTGCTGATCAGTGCCAGAGTGTAAGTGCTCCCTCTGTAAATTGTCATATTGAGTGGGTATACCTGATTGGCATATTTGTTTCACCATGAAGTCCCTAGTAAAGTGCACTGTGTGTGCCAGGGCTGGTGATGACAGATGCTAATAGTGGGCCTGCAGCGCAGATTGCGCCACCCACATGAGTAGCCCTAAAATGGTGTCTCAGGCCTGCCAGCGCAGGGCCTGTGTGCAGTCAGTGGACTGCCCTGTCCCCCTAGCCAGTGTCTCCACTGGCTGGGCCTAACCCTTCCCTGTCAGTGCACATCAGTCACCCCAATGGAAGGCTCAGGGTACCCCCCTGGGCAGGGTGCAGTGTAGGGGGCAGGTAGAGCATGTACTAGTGCAGGTCACATGCTCTGGTAGTGGGCAGCAGCCATTTTGTGCGCTCACTGCTGTAAGGCTATCTTGCTCCATAGAATAACATAGGGGAGGCTGGTCCCAATGGATCCCAGCCTATCTTCTCATAGGAACAAGATGGGACATAAGTGAAAGATATCCCTGAACTCAGAATTTAATAACACATCTTTTAGTGAAGGTTGTTTTTAGATCCTGTGTTTGAGAATAGTACTTTTAGAAAGTGGCTGTTCTCTTGTCTAAACCTTTCTGTGTGCCTGGGCCTGTTTGTGGATTGACTGTCTGGTCTGGGTGTGACAGGGGCTGCAGAGCCCCCGGAGGGAGGGGGTCGGAGTCAACCCGTGGATGAAAGGCCACATCTGCTGCCAGGGAGGCGGGAGGAGATAGCGCCTGGTAGTGAAGGGCTGTGCCTGCCTGACCACCATGCTGGCTCCCCCTCCTGCCGGCCAACTGTCACCTCTGACCCTGAAGCTGTCAGGAAGAAGAAAACCAGAAACACCCAGCGCTCCGCAACCCCCAGAACTGGTTTAGACCGGGCTCAGGGCCCACTTGCACAAAGACTTCAAAGGACTTCAAAGACTTTGAGGGGTATAAGGGAAGGACCCCTGACTACAGAAGCGGAGATTCTAAGATTCTACAATCAAGAAGGAACCTCCGCTGGAAGAAGGACTGCTGGAGAACAAGAGGAAGATTGCCTTGCTGTGTGCTCTAAGGGCTGACCTGTTCTGCTGTTGCAACTGAAAGCTGAGGAGGAGGAAGGGACTTTGCTGTGTGCTGTGACCCTGCCTACTTGAAACTGCCAAGACTTTGCTGTGTGCTGTGTCTGCAAACTTGAATCTCCAAGGGCCTGAGAAGAGCTGGCCTCCTGTTCCTGGAACCCAGGGTTAAAAGGTTCCTAAAGAGACTCTTAGACGCTGTGAGATCGTCTTCATTGCCAGCCTGCGCTCTGCAAATCATCCGCCAGCCGTGGGAGAGAATCGGTGTGTTTATCGACACACAACCGACGCTGGCCGTGGGACTGCTTTGCTTCCCCCGTGAGCTGCTGGTGGCGTAGACTGACAACATTGAGGGCGGCCTCTATTCATCGTGTGCCTGTGGTGGAGACTGCTGTGCCCCGATTGGCCAGATCCGCGCATCACCGCCGCGACCCGGGACCCAGAACAGCTAAAGAGATACACCGCCAGCGGCCCGGGACCCGTGAGCAACCTCGGAGCGGCCGCGCTGTGATTGGCTCGCTCAGGGAGGCTCGCCTGAGAAGGCCGCGCTGCCATTGGAGGACTGCCCGGGATTTCACGAAGGAGCCGCGCTCCTATTGGCTGAGGGCCGAGGAGGTGTGTGACGTCACGGAGGGCTCGGCAGAAGAGCCGCGACGGGATTGGCTGCCTTGGCTGAGGCGGCTGGAAGAGCCGAGGAATTGCCGCGATCCCCGCCGGGACCGGGGAAGACTGACCCGACTCCGCCGAGGGAATCTGAAGCGTCCCGCACCCCTGGCCAGCCGTCCCCCACAAGGTGAGCAGCACCGCCTCCCCCGCCGCTCGTTGGATTGTCGAGAGCGGGCAGGAGAGGACAGGGGACCGGCCGGGGCGGGGACGCGTGCGATCTGCACGGCCCGGGGCGCCTGAGGCACAAGAAGGAGCGAGGCTGCACCTGGGGAAAGAAAGAGTCCCCGGGTCTCGCGGAGAAGCGCATTTGCAGCGCTTTAAGCCCCCAAGTAAGATTGCACGTGGGCAGTATTTTTAATGCTCGCTTTGAGGGCACATTTTTAAGAACAGTCGGTATTACTTGTTTTTAGTACTGACCCCCAAGAGACTTGAGAGAATTGATAAAAGAGCTTCCGAACACAATAACAGCAACCATTAAGATTAAGTGCTACATTATTGACAAACTGATTATCATGCAACTGCCTTATTTACCTTGCTGAAACTAGATAAAGATATATATTTTTATAAAATATACTTACCTGTGTGGTCTCAGTTTGTGGTGGATTGGGGATTACTGTGGTGTTAAGTGCCAATATTATTCACATTGCCTCTGGTTAGCCTAGACTGCTCGTGCCAAGCTACCTAGAGGGTGAGCAGGGGTTATCTCGGAGGGTTATTCCTTCACCCTGACTAGAAGCAAGGGTCCCTACTTGGTCTAAGGTACTTACCTCTGCCAACTAGAGACCCCCAGATCTAACATTGTTGGACAGCGGTGCAGATTTGGAACTAATATTTGCACTTGACCTACAGTGATTTCTTGTACATCACTAGTCTAGTTTAGCAGCACAGGTTGCACAAGATTTTTTCTTTTTGGTGAAACCTTTTAGTTGAAAAGGTTAGGAAGCATCATGTCTCAGAAAGCGCCAAGCGTGAGTGTAGAAGTGGAAGTGGAATTTGAAATCCAGGAGTTGTTCATCTATAACAAGGAGCAACTGAGAAAATTCTGCAAACAGCTTGAATGCCCAGTAAGGGGCAGCGCAAACAAGGAAGAGCTAAGGAAAGCTCTGAGGGCCTGGTGGGAGGCCAAACATGGTGATCCAGAAGCTACTACTGGAGAGGAAGGCGCACAGTAGAATGCTTTTTTGTCCAGTGAGTTGCCAGTGAGGAAGGCAGTGTCTAGGACTGGCAGCAACCACTCCAGTAGGATTATTTCTCCAGAGGAGGTGGAGGAGAATCAGAGAGCTAGGGCCCATGAGATTGAGCTTTTTAAGCTCAAAGCACAAGCAGATGAGAGGAGACTGCGCCTTGAAACTGAGAAAGAGGCGCAGGAGAGAAGAAATACTTTCGCTTTGGAGGAGAAGAAACTCCAATTGGCTCATGAGTTGAGCATGAGGGAGCTGGACATTAAAGCCAAAAAGGAGGAGTCCAGTTCTAATGGTGGCAGCGCACAACCAGTACAGGCGGGTAAGGTATACATACCAAAGGATCTGGTACAGAATTATCAGAGGGGTGAGGATATTTATGCGTGGTTCAGAGCGTATGAACTTGCCTTAAAGATGAATGAAGTGCCTGAGAAGAATTGGGGGGCAGGATTGTGGTAGCATTTTGAGGCCTCTGGGAGGGATGTTTTGGCACCCTTAGAAGCCGCAGGTACTTTATCCTACCCCGCTATGAAGGAGGCTTTGTGCCTCAGGTATGGGCTCACTTCAGAACAGTACCGCCAGAAGTTTAGGAACTTCAAGAAGCTTGATTCAAGTACTTGGGTGGAGTGTGTGAGTATGTATACGCGTGCACTGGAAGGTTGGATAAAGGGCAGCAAAGTTACTGATTATGTGGGGTTGTGTCACTTGATCAGTTGGGAGCACTTAAGTAGTTTATGTGTTCCAGAGCTGCGCCAGCATCTTTTAGATAGCAAGTTAACTGATCCCAGTGAGCTTGCTAAAGAGGTGGACCGCTGGACTAGCACCAGGGTCCACAAGGGGGTGGTAAGTACCCCAGCCAAAGGTGGACAGGGTCCCCAGCAGAAGAGTGGGGGGGACACGGGTAATCAAAAGGAGTCTTCTAAAGGGCCCCAAAATGGTTCCCAGGAGAAGGTGTCTCAACCCCCCAAGCCTAAGAAGTCCTGGCCCCATAAGGGCAAGCAGGACAACAGGTCCCCGCCTACTTGCTATGCATGTAGGGAGGTGGGGCACATTGCCCCTAAATGTCCAAAGAAGAACTCGGCACCCACTGGTGCTCCAGCTCCGGCGTTGGCCAGTGTAGCTTTGGGAGGAGATTTGATTTCTAGTGGGGAGGAGGGGTTAGCAGTGATGACCCTTGTCTCTTTAAGAGACCGAGAGATGGCCCAGGAAACCTTGCTGCCCCAAAACACTAAGAAATACGGGCAGAGGGTGACCATCAATGGAAAGGAGATAGAGGCTCTGAGAGACACAGGGGCCAGCGTGACATCTGTCAGGTGTCAGTGGGTATCTGAAGAGCAGATCATTCCCAAGGTACGCCGGCCTGTGGTGGCGTCTGACAATTCAGTGCGCCTCTGCAGGTTGGCAAATGTTTCATTTGACTGGGGAGGAGTCTCCGGTATTTTGGAAGTTGTTGTAAGTGATGCCTTGCCTGTAGATTGTCTATTAGGTAATGACCTGGAGAGCTCTCCATGGAAAGAGGTGGAGCACAGGACTCACTTGGAAATGTTGGGTTTGCCTGCGTGGATCTGTGTGTCCACCCGAACAATGACAGCCAGAGAGGGCGGATTAGCAGAGCTGGACCCTGGAACAATGGCCCAGGAACCTGCCAAGAGAGGAAGGGGTAGAGGGTGCAGGAAACCAGCCCCCACTGTTCCCACGGTCCAGGAGGAAGCAGACCCTGAGGGGGATGCCCTGGAACCTACAGGGGAGCAGGTGGCCGAACTGGGGGAATTGCCTGAGCTGTCCCAGTGGCAGCAAGAGGGTGGTCCCTCCAGGGAGGAATTCTGCCAGGCTCAGAAGGAGTGCCCTTCTCTCATTGGTGTGCGGCAGCAGGCTGCAGACCAGGCAGCAGGCCTGGGGTCCAAGGAGCATTTGATCTACTGGGAGGATGACTTACTTTATAGTGAGCCTAAGTTCGCTGAGCCCGGTGCAGCCCGTGTGCTGGTAGTACCGGAGCACTTCAGGAACTTCCTACTGGGTCTGGCTTATGACGTGCCTCTCGTAGGACATCTGGGGCAAGACAAGACCTATCACAGGCTTGTCACCCATTTCTACTGGCCCCAGATGAAGAAGCACGTCTCTGCCTTTTGTAAATCTTGCCAGACTTGTCAGGCCAGTGGCAAGAGCGGAGGGAAGTGCGTGGCACCCCTCCAACCCTTTGCTGTGGTGAGCACCCCTTTTGAGCGGGTGGGCATTGACATTGTGGGGACCCTGGACCCCAAGACAGCCCTAGGCAACAGGTTTATCCTGGTCTTGGTGGACCATGCCACTTGGTACCCGGAAGCCATCCCGCTCAGGACAGTCACAGCCCCAGTGGTGGGCCGTGCCCTGATGGGGATCTTTTCCCATGTGGGGTTCCCCAGGGAGGTGGTCTCAGACAGGGGGACAAACTTCATTTCTAGGTATATGAAGTCCCTGTGGGATGAGTGTGGGGTGACATACAAATTCACCACTCCTTACCACCCTCAAGGAAATGGGTTGTTTGAAAGATTCAACCGCACATTGAAGGGCATGATTATGGGCCTGGAAGTGCCCATGAGGCGGAAATGGGACGTCTTGTTACCATGCCTTTTGTTTGCCTACAGGGAGGTGCCTCAGAAATCCTTAGGGTTCAGTCCCTTTGAGTTGCTGTATGGCCACCCTGTCAGAGGGCCTCTCACTCTGGTGAAGGAGGGGTGGGAGAAATCCCGTGGGAAAACCCCTCAGGATGTGTTCAGCTATGTGCTGGCCATTCGCAACCAGACCAAGCGCTTCAGGAAGCTCGCTCAAGAGAACATGGAGGCTAGCCAGGAGGAAATGAAGAGATGGTATGACCAGAACACTTCTCTGGTTGAATTCCACCCTGGTCAGAAAGTGTGGGTGATGGCGCCAGTGGAGCCTTGTGCGCTCCGTGACAAGTGGTCTGGGCCATATGAGGTGGTGGAGCGCAAGAGCGAGGTTACCTACTTGGTTAACCTGAAGACTCCCAGGCAGCCCCTGAGAGTGCTACATGTGAACGACCTCAAACCCCACTTTGAGAGGTCTGAAGTGACTATGCTCATGGCTACAGATGCTGGAGGGGAGGAGGATAGTGATCCTCTCCCTGACCGCCTGGCAGTCAAGGAGCAAGATGGGTCAGTGGATGGTGTGGTCCTCTCCCCCACCCTGACCCCAGAGCAGCAGGAGGACTGTCGCCAAGTCTTGGGTCAGTTCGCCCCCCTGTTCTCCCTTACCCCAGGTGTCACCAAATGGTGCGTCCACGATGTGGACACTGGAGACAGTCTACCTGTGAAACAGAAGTTTTACAGGGTGGCTGACAAGGTCAGAGCTAGCATCAAGGAAGAAGTTTCCAAGATGTTGGTGCTAGGGGTTATTGAGCCCTCCAGCAGCCCCTGGCCTAGCCCAGTGGTCTTAGTGCCTAAGAAAGCTGCTACCCCAGGTGGCACCCCAGAACTCCGGTTCTTCGTGGACTACTGTGGGCTCAATGCGGTCACCAAGACTGACGCGCACCCCATCCCCAGAGCTGGTGGATCGGTTGGGAGCTGCCCAGTACCTGAGCACTTTTGATTTGACTTCAGGGTACTGGCAGATTGCCTTAACCGAGGGGGCCATGGAGAGGTTACCATTTTCCACACCAGAGGGGCACTTCCAGTTCCGTGTCATGCCCTTTGGGTTGAAAAATGCCCCTGCCACATTTCAGAGATTGGTCAACCAGGTACTGGCGGGGCTGGAGCAATTCAGCGCAGCCTACCTGGATGACATTGCTGTGTTCAGTTCCACTTGGGAGGAACACCTGCAACACCTCTCTGAAGTGTTGAAGGCTCTGCAGAAGGCAGGCCTCACTATCAAGGCCAGTAAATGCCAGATAGGGCAGGGATCGGTGGTGTACCTGGGACACCAGGTAGGGAGCGGCCAGGTGGCGCCCCTACAGGCAAATATTGATACCATTCTGGCTTGGGAGCCCCCCAAGACTCAGACTGAGGTGAGAGCCTTTCTAGGTCTCACCGGGTATTACAGACAGTTTGTCAAAGGTTATGGCACCATTGTGGCCTCTTTGACAGAGCTGACATCTAGAAATCAGCCCAGGAAAGTGAATTGGACTGAGGCCTGTCAAACTGCTTTTGACACCCTCAAAGCTGCCATGTGCACAGCACCGGTGCTTAAGGCACCTGACTTTACCAGTGAGTTTATTGTGCAAACTGACGCTTCAGAGCAAGGCGTGGGAGCAGTGCTCTCACAGATCAATGATGAGGGCGGAGACCAACCAGTGGCTTTCATTAGCCGGAGGCTAATCCCCAGGGAACAGAAATGGAGTGCCATTGAAAGAGAAGCTTTCGCTGTGGTCTGGGCTCTGAAGAAGCTGAGGCCCTACCTGTTTGGGACTCACTTCCGTGTTCAGACCGACCACAGGCCCCTCAGATGGTTAATGCAGATGAGGGGTGAGAATCCAAAACTGTTGAGGTGGTCCATTTCCCTACAGGGGATGGACTTTACGGTGGAGCACCGCCCTGGTACAGAACACGCCAATGCTGATGGTCTGTCCAGATTCTTCCGCCTTAGTGATGAGGACTCCCAAGAGGTTGGGTAGTTCTCCCCACTTTCAGATGGAGGGGACACGTGTTAGACCTGACACCCTTGGCGTGGTTTTTCCCCCATCTTTTTGCCTCTGACTCATGTATTTTTGATGCTGTGCTGGATTTCGTTTTTGCTGGTTTAGATGTTTTGGACACTCTGCCACTGCTGATCAGTGCCAGAGTGTAAGTGCTCCCTCTGTAAATTGTCATATTGAGTGGGTATACCTGATTGGCATATTTGTTTCACCATGAAGTCCCTAGTAAAGTGCACTGTGTGTGCCAGGGCTGGTGATGACAGATGCTACTAGTGGGCCTGCAGCGCAGATTGCGCCACCCACATGAGTAGCCCTAAAATGGTGTCTCAGGCCTGCCAGCGCAGGGCCTGTGTGGAGTCAGTGGACTGCCCTGTCCCCCTAGCCAGTGTCTCCACTGGCTGGGCCTAACTCTTCCCTGTCTGTGCACATCAGTCACCCCTATGGAAGGCTCAGGGCACCCCCCTGGGCAGGGTGCAGTGCAGGGGGCAGGTAGAGCATGTGATAGTGCAGGTCACATGCTCTGGTAGTGGGCAGCAGCCATTTTGTGCGCTCACTGCTGTAAGGCTATCTTGCTCCATAGAATAACATGGGGTAGGCTGGTCCCAATGGATCCCAGCCTATCTTCTCATAGGAACAAGATGGGACATAAGTGAAAGATATCCCTGAACTCAGAATTTAATAACACATCTTTTAGTGAAGGTTGTTTTTAGATCCTGTGTTTGAGAATAGTACTTTTAGAAAGTGGCTGTTCTCTTGTCTAAACCTTTCTGTGTGCCTGGGCCTGTTTGTGGATTGACTGTCTGGTCTGGGTGTGACAGGGGCTGCAGAGCCCCCGGAGGGAGGGGGTCGGAGTCAACCCGTGGATGAAAGGCCACATCTGCTGCCAGGGAGGCGGGAGGAGATAACGCCTGGTAGTGAAGGGCTGTGCCTGCTTGACCACCATGCTGGCTCCCCCTCCTGCCGGCCAACTGTCACCTCTGACCCTGAAGCTGTCAGGAAGAAGAAAACCAGAAACATCCAGCGCTCCGCAACCCCCAGAACTGGTTTAGACCGGGCTCAGGGCCCACTTGCACAAAGACTTCAAAGGACTTCAAAGACTTTGAGGGGTATAAGGGAAGGACCCCTGACTATAGAAGAGGAGATTCTAAGATTCTACAATCAAGAAGGAACCTCCGCTGGAAGAAGGACTGCTGGAGAACAAGAGGAAGATTGCCTTGCTGTGTGCTCTAAGGGCTGACCTGTTCTGCTGTTGCAACTGAAAGCTGAGGAGGAGGAAGGGACTTTGCTGTGTGCTGTGACCCTGCCTACTTGAAACTGCCAAGACTTTGCTGTGTGCTGTGTCTGCAAACTTGAATCTCCAAGGGCCTGAGAAGAGCTGGCCTCCTGTTCCTGGAACCCAGGGTTAAAAGGTTCCTAAAGAGACTCTTAGACGCTGTGAGATCGTCTTCATTGCCAGCCTGCGCTCTGCAAATCATCCGCCAGCCATGGGAGAGAATCGGTGTGTTTATCGACACACAACCGACGCTGGCCGTGGGACTGCTTTGCTTCCCCCGTGAGCTGCTGGTGGCGTAGACTGAGAACATTGAGGGCGGCCTCTATTCATCGTGTGCCTGTGGTGGGGACTGCTGTGCCCCGATTCCCCAGATCCGCGCATCACCGCCGCGAACCGGGACCCAGAACCGCTAAAGATATACACCGCCAGCGGCCCGGGACCCGTGAGCAACCTCGGAGCGGCGGCGCTGTGATTGGCTCGCTCAGGGAGGCTCACCTGAGAAGGCCGCGCTGCCATTGGAGGACTGCCCGGGATTTCACGAAGGAGCAGCGCTCCTATTGGCTGAGGGCCGAGGAGGTGTGTGACGTCACGGAGGGCTCGGCAGAAGAGCCGCGACAGGATTGGCTGCCTTGGCTGAGGCGGCTGGAAGAGCTGAGGAATTGCCGCGATCACCGCCGGGACCGGGGAAGACTGACCGACCCCGCCGAGAGAATCTGAAGCGTACGCACCCCTGGCCAGCCGTCCCCCACAAGGTGAGCAGCACAACCTCCCCCGCCGCTCGTTGAATTAAGCGGGCGGGAGAGGACAGGGGACCGGCCGGGGCGGGGACGCGTGCGATCTGCACGGCCCGGGGCGCCTGAGGCACAAGAAGGAGCGAGGCTGCACCTGGGGAAAGAAAGAGCCCCCGGGTCTCGCGGAGAAGCGCATTTGCAGCGCTTGAAGCCCCCAAGTAAGATTGCACGTGGGCAGTATTTTTAATGCTCGCTTTGAGGGCACATTTTTAAGAACAGTCGGTATTGCTTGTTTTTAGTACTGATCCCCAAGAGACTTGAGACAATTGATATAAGAGCTTCCGAACACATTAACGGCAACCATTAAGATTAAGTGCTACATTATTGACAAAGTGATTATCATGCAACTGCCTTATTTACCTTGCTGAAACTAGATAAAGATATATATTTTTATAAAATATACTTACCTGTGTGGTCTCAGTTTGTGGTGGATTGGGGATTATTGTGGTGTTAAGTGCAAATATTACACACATTGCCTCTGGTTAGCCTAGACTGCTCGTGCCAAGCTACCTAGAGGGTGAGCAGGGGTTATCTCGGAGGGTTATTCCTTCACCCTGACTAGAAGCAAGGGTCCCTACTTGGTCTAAGGTACTTACCTCTGCCAACTAGAGACCCCCAGATCTAACAAAGTCTCTTAAAAGTTAAAAAAATATATTTTTTAAAATGTAGAATCTTTCACATTAATAAGGTACATTATGGCACTGCACTAAGAAGTATCTACTAAAAGTGGTAGTTTTGTACAACTGGTAGTCTGAAATCACATATTCGAAAGTGCTTTCATACGCTATTGAAGAAAAAAGCGTTTTGATGAAATAAAATGTTTTCCTAATATCACCCAATTTAAGCGGGGAAGCTGCAATTTATCCAGTTTTTCTGCATTTCATTTTGTACAAATCAGCCAGTATATGGGTACCTATTTGTCTCTCATTCTGTTGAGGCTTTGTAGTTTACCTCTTAGTGCATTCTTCTGCAGTTTTTAATATTTAGCGCAACCTTGACCCAAAGGTATTGGAGCGCTTCACAAGAACACCACTTACAACACATACGGTCACATGCATTGTTTATAGGCATGGGTAGATTAAGTGATTTGCCCAGAATCACATGATGCTGAACTCACGCCGAGACTCAAACCTAGTTCCAGAGTTCCCTAGTCGGCAGCTCTAACTGTAACACCACATCCTGGGTAGAGAAAGGGAGGCAGAAGACACATGAAAGCTCAGCTCTTTTTGAGTTCGAGGTTCCAACAGGACCCAGAGCTGAGCAAGAGCCATGACAAACACTCAAGACTGGAGCCAGATTTCACAGGCTTGCATACCACTAATTGCAATAGGATGTATTTCGTTACTACGTATGCATTTACAACGCATGCCTTTACAACGCAACTTTTACAACGCAAGTCGTTACAACGACTTGCGTTGGGGGGCGCTGGATAGTGAATAGTTTAATTTACTATTCCAACTCCAGTCCCCGTGGATAGTAGGGAAGGAGTTGGATAGTGAATTAATCTATTCCCTATCCTGGAGCGCCCCCCAGCGCAAGTCGTTGTAACGACTTGCGTTGTAAAAGTTGCGTCGAAAAGGCACAGCGTTGTAAAAGTTGCGTAGTAAACACTGTTCCCAATTGCAATACGTTATAGATATGTTCCTAGTAATATGGAGGAAAAAATATCCGTTGCCTCTTGATGAAGTATCCCATCTGCCAAATTCCAAAGTCACTAAATGTTCAAAAATCTTGATCTGTCCCACCTTTGTAAAACTCTTTGACATCTACCTGGACTATGTTTGTGCTATATAAACATTGAAATGAATAACTAGATCGGAATTTGCCAAAGGCGTGACTTGTGAGGAGCTCAGCTTGACTGCCATTGCCTCTAATCTGCAATGCTCCATATACAGATGTGACTAATTACACGCTTTCCAACAGCCTCCGAGGAAAAAGAAAAGGCTTTTTTTAGTGCAAAAAACTCAGCATCCCCTACGTGGAGCCGTCAGAAACTGTAGAAACCTAGCGCTCCTAAATATGTTTGTGCACGTCACAGGACGAGAATAGGCAGAGCACATAAAATGGCGGCGCCCTGGACACTGTCTGAAAAATGGCGCTTTTGTAATATCTGGCCGATTGAGACCTATCAATTTCTTATGCCAGTTAAGTATGTTCCTTTGTATGGTCGCGCTACATACTTAATCAAGCAGCTGCACATGGGATATTGGCAGTGGTCAAAGAGGGCGGGTTCGGCAGGGCACGGCGTGCCTCCACTTCTTTAATTCTGAGGAATCTATCCCCCTACTTTTTAGGTCTCACTGAGCCAGCGCGGATGTGCTGTCACTGAGACATTTAGTAGCTGCTTAGTTCTTCGTGGACTACTGTGGGCTCAATGCGGTCACCAAGACTGACGCGCACCCCATCCCCAGAGCTGGTGGATCGGTTGGGAGCTGCCCAGTACCTGAGCACTTTTGATTTGACTTCAGGGTACTGGCAGATTGCCTTAACCGAGGGGGCCATGGAGAGGTTAGCATTTTCCACACCAGAGGGGCACTTCCAGTTCCGTGTCATGCCCTTTGGGTTGAAAAATGCCCCTGCCACATTTCAGAGATTGGTCAACCAGGTACTGGCGGGGCTGGAGCAATTCAGCGCAGCCTACCTGGATGACATTGCTGTGTTCAGTTCCACTTGGGAGGAACACCTGCAACACCTCTCTGAAGTGTTGAAGGCTCTGCAGAAGGCAGGCCTCACTATCAAGGCCAGTAAATGCCAGATAGGGCAGGGATCGGTGGTGTACCTGGGACACCAGGTAGGGAGCGGCCAGGTGGCGCCCCTACAGGCAAAGATTGATACCATTCTGGCTTGGGAGCCCCCCAAGACTCAGACTGAGGTGAGAGCCTTTCTAGGTCTCACCGGGTATTACAGACAGTTTGTCAAAGGTTATGGCACCATTGTGGCCTCTTTGACAGAGCTGACATCTAGAAATCAGCCCAGGAAAGTGAATTGGACTGAGGCCTGTCAAACTGCTTTTGACACCCTCAAAGCTGCCATGTGCACAGCACCGGTGCTTAAGGCACCTGACTTTACCAGTGAGTTTATTGTGCAAACTGACGCTTCAGAGCAAGGCGTGGGAGCAGTGCTCTCACAGATCAATGATGAGGGCGGAGACCAACCAGTGGCTTTCATTAGCCGGAGGCTAATCCCCAGGGAACAGAAATGGAGTGCCATTGAAAGAGAAGCTTTCGCTGTGGTCTGGGCTCTGAAGAAGCTGAGGCCCTACCTGTTTGGGACTCACTTCCGTGTTCAGACCGACCACAGGCCCCTCAGATGGTTAATGCAGATGAGGGGTGAGAATCCAAAACTGTTGAGGTGGTCCATTTCCCTACAGGGGATGGACTTTACGGTGGAGCACCGCCCTGGTACAGAACACGCCAATGCTGATGGTCTGTCCAGATTCTTCCGCCTTAGTGATGAGGACTCCCAAGAGGTTGGGTAGTTCTCCCCACTTTCAGATGGAGGGGACACGTGTTAGACCTGACACCCTTGGCGTGGTTTTTCCCCCATCTTTTTGCCTCTGACTCATGTATTTTTGATGCTGTGCTGGATTTCGTTTTTGCTGGTTTAGATGTTTTGGACACTCTGCCACTGCTGATCAGTGCCAGAGTGTAAGTGCTCCCTCTGTAAATTGTCATATTGAGTGGGTATACCTGATTGGCATATTTGTTTCACCATGAAGTCCCTAGTAAAGTGCACTGTGTGTGCCAGGGCTGGTGATGACAGATGCTACTAGTGGGCCTGCAGCGCAGATTGCGCCACCCACATGAGTAGCCCTAAAATGGTGTCTCAGGCCTGCCAGCGCAGGGCCTGTGTGGAGTCAGTGGACTGCCCTGTCCCCCTAGCCAGTGTCTCCACTGGCTGGGCCTAACTCTTCCCTGTCTGTGCACATCAGTCACCCCTATGGAAGGCTCAGGGCACCCCCCTGGGCAGGGTGCAGTGCAGGGGGCAGGTAGAGCATGTAATAGTGCAGGTCACATGCTCTGGTAGTGGGCAGCAGCCATTTTGTGCGCTCACTGCTGTAAGGCTATCTTGCTCCATAGAATAACATGGGGTAGGCTGGTCCCAATGGATCCCAGCCTATCTTCTCATAGGAACAAGATGGGACATAAGTGAAAGATATCCCTGAACTCAGAATTTAATAACACATCTTTTAGTGAAGGTTGTTTTTAGATCCTGTGTTTGAGAATAGTACTTTTAGAAAGTGACTGTTCTCTTGTCTAAACCTTTCTGTGTGCCTGGGCCTGTTTGTGGATTGACTGTCTGGTCTGGGTGTGACAGGGGCTGCAGAGCCCCCGGAGGGAGGGGGTCGGAGTCAACCCGTGGATGAAAGGCCACATCTGCTGCCAGGGAGGCGGGAGGAGATAACGCCTGGTAGTGAAGGGCTGTGCCTGCTTGACCACCATGCTGGCTCCCCCTCCTGCCGGCCAACTGTCACCTCTGACCCTGAAGCTGTCAGGAAGAAGAAAACCAGAAACATCCAGCGCTCCGCAACCCCCAGAACTGGTTTAGACCGGGCTCAGGGCCCACTTGCACAAAGACTTCAAAGGACTTCAAAGACTTTGAGGGGTATAAGGGAAGGACCCCTGACTATAGAAGAGGAGATTCTAAGATTCTACAATCAAGAAGGAAACTCCGCTGGAAGAAGGACTGCTGGAGAACATGAGGAAGATTGCCTTGCTGTGTGCTCTAAGGGCTGACCTGTTCTGCTGTTGCAACTGAAAGCTGAGGAGGAGGAAGGGACTTTGCTGTGTGCTGTGACCCTGCCTACTTGAAACTGCCAAGACTTTGCTGTGTGCTGTGTCTGCAAACTTGAATCTCCAAGGGCCTGAGAAGAGCTGGCCTCCTGTTCCTGGAACCCAGGGTTAAAAGGTTCCTAAAGAGACTCTTAGACGCTGTGAGATCGTCTTCATTGCCAGCCTGCGCTCTGCAAATCATCCGCCAGCCATGGGAGAGAATCGGTGTGTTTATCGACACACAACCGACGCTGGCCGTGGGACTGCTTTGCTTCCCCCGTGAGCTGCTGGTGGCGTAGACTGAGAAAATTGAGGGCGGCCTCTATTCATCGTGTGCCTGTGGTGGGGACTGCTGTGCCCCGATTCCCCAGATCCGCGCATCACCGCCGCGAACCGGGACCCAGAACCGCTAAAGATATACACCGCCAGCGGCCCGGGACCCGTGAGCAACCTCGGAGCGGCGGCGCTGTGATTGGCTCGCTCAGGGAGGCTCGCCTGAGAAGGCCGCGCTGCCATTGGAGGACTGCCCGGGATTTCACGAAGGAGCAGCGCTCCTATTGGCTGAGGGCCGAGGAGGTGTGTGACGTCACGGAGGGCTCGGCAGAAGAGCCGCGACAGGATTGGCTGCCTTGGCTGAGGCGGCTGGAAGAGCTGAGGAATTGCCGCGATCACCGCCGGGACCGGGGAAGACTGACCGACCCCGCCGAGAGAATCTGAAGCGTCCCGCACCCCTGGCCAGCCGTCCCCCACAAGGTGAGCAGCACCACCTCCCCCGCCGCTCGTTGAATTAAGCGGGCGGGAGAGGACAGGGGACCGGCCGGGGCGGGGACGCGTGCGATCTGCACGGCCCGGGGCGCCTGAGGCACAAGAAGGAGCGAGGCTGCACCTGGGGAAAGAAAGAGCCCCCGGGTCTCGCGGAGAAGCGCATTTGCAGCGCTTGAAGCCCCCAAGTAAGATTGCACGTGGGCAGTATTTTTAATGCTCGCTTTGAGGGCACATTTTTAAGAACAGTCGGTATTGCTTGTTTTTAGTACTGATCCCCAAGAGACTTGAGACAATTGATATAAGAGCTTCCGAACACATTAACGGCAACCATTAAGATTAAGTGCTACATTATTGACAAAGTGATTATCATGCAACTGCCTTATTTACCTTGCTGAAACTAGATAAAGATATATATTTTTATAAAATATACTTACCTGTGTGGTCTCAGTTTGTGGTGGATTGGGGATTATTGTGGTGTTAAGTGCAAATATTACACACATTGCCTCTGGTTAGCCTAGACTGCTCGTGCCAAGCTACCTAGAGGGTGAGCAGGGGTTATCTCGGAGGGTTATTCCTTCACCCTGACTAGAAGCAAGGGTCCCTACTTGGTCTAAGGTACTTACCTCTGCCAACTAGAGACCCCCAGATCTAACAAAGTCTCTTAAAAGTTAAAAAAATATATTTTTTAAAATGTAGAATCTTTCACATTAATAAGGTACATTATGGCACTGCACTAAGAAGTATCTACTAAAAGTGGTAGTTTTGTACAACTGGTAGTCTGAAATCACATATTCGAAAGTGCTTTCATACGCTATTGAAGAAAAAAGCGTTTTGATGAAATAAAATGTTTTCCTAATATCACCCAATTTAAGCGGGGAAGCTGCAATTTATCCAGTTTTTCTGCATTTCATTTTGTACAAATCAGCCAGTATATGGGTACCTATTTGTCTCTCATTCTGTTGAGGCTTTGTAGTTTACCTCTTAGTGCATTCTTCTGCAGTTTTTAATATTTAGCGCAACCTTGACCCAAAGGTATTGGAGCGCTTCACAAGAACACCACTTACAACACATACGGTCACATGCATTGTTTATAGGCATGGGTAGATTAAGTGATTTGCCCAGAATCACATGATGCTGAACTCACGCCGAGACTCAAACCTAGTTCCAGAGTTCCCTAGTCGGCAGCTCTAACTGTAACACCACATCCTGGGTAGAGAAAGGGAGGCAGAAGACACATGAAAGCTCAGCTCTTTTTGAGTTCGAGGTTCCAACAGGACCCAGAGCTGAGCAAGAGCCATGACAAACACTCAAGACTGGAGCCAGATTTCACAGGCTTGCATACCACTAATTGCAATAGGATGTATTTCGTTACTACGTATGCATTTACAACGCATGCCTTTACAACGCAACTTTTACAACGCAAGTCGTTACAACGACTTGCGTTGGGGGGCGCTGGATAGTGAATAGTTTAATTTACTATTCCAACTCCAGTCCCCGTGGATAGTAGGGAAGGAGTTGGATAGTGAATTAATCTATTCCCTATCCTGGAGCGCCCCCCAGCGCAAGTCGTTGTAACGACTTGCGTTGTAAAAGTTGCGTCGAAAAGGCACAGCGTTGTAAAAGTTGCGTAGTAAACGCTGTTCCCAATTGCAATACGTTATAGATATGTTCCTAGTAATATGGAGGAAAAAATATCCGTTGCCTCTTGATGAAGTATCCCATCTGCCAAATTCCAAAGTCACTAAATGTTCAAAAATCTTGATCTGTCCCACCTTTGTAAAACTCTTTGACATCTACCTGGACTATGTTTGTGCTATATAAACATTGAAATGAATAACTAGATCGGAATTTGCCAAAGGCGTGACTTGTGAGGAGCTCAGCTTGACTGCCATTGCCTCTAATCTGCAATGCTCCATATACAGATGTGACTAATTACACGCTTTCCAACAGCCTCCGAGGAAAAAGAAAAGGCTTTTTTTAGTGCAAAAAACTCAGCATCCCCTACGTGGAGCCGTCAGAAACTGTAGAAACCTAGCGCTCCTAAATATGTTTGTGCACGTCACAGGACGAGAATAGGCAGAGCACATAAAATGGCGGCGCCCTGGACACTGTCTGAAAAATGGCGCTTTTGTAATATCTGGCCGATTGAGACCTATCAATTTCTTATGCCAGTTAAGTATGTTCCTTTGTATGGTCGCGCTACATACTTAATCAAGCAGCTGCACATGGGATATTGGCAGTGGTCAAAGAGGGCGGGTTCGGCAGGGCACGGCGTGCCTCCACTTCTTTAATTCTGAGGAATCTATCCCCCTACTTTTTAGGTCTCACTGAGCCAGCGCGGATGTGCTGTCACTGAGACATTTAGTAGCTGCTTAGAAAAGTGCTACTTTGCCGGCCACCAGCTTGCTATCACGCGCACAAGCGCGCACGTGACGTGCACAGCTGTCATCGTGTACAGCTGCTATTTGGCTTCTTTCATTGCGTGTGTGAAGGCCCTCCTCCTCCAGCTATGCTGCAAAAATGGCCTTGTAACAAAAACGGCCCCCAGGGGCCCAAAACCGGTCCCCACCCTTGCGGCGCACCGTAGGATTGCCCGGTGCCCGCAATGGCCAGTACGGGCCTGGCGCTAACTTGTAGCCATTTCGCTCTCATTATTTGCACTCCCTCCTTGTCTTTGTCAGCTTCCTGCCTATTGTATGGCGCGCGATAACTTGTAGCCGTTTCACTTTCATTATTTGTTTGCAAACTATGTTTAAGCGTACACAACACCTGACCTTGCCCCCTCCCTTCTATCACTCCCTCCTTGTCAGCTTCCTGCCTTTGTATGGCGCGCCCTAACCAGGGCCGGACTGGGAACCAAAACCGGCCCTGGCAAAGTGCTCGCCCGGCCCCCGAGGGACTGGGTGTGCCGCCGAGCTCTTTGCCGGGGCCGGTTTTCGGCCGATTTTGTTACAGGACCGATTTTGCAGCTATGCTGCAAAAACGGCCCCCAGGGGCCCAAAACCGGCCCCCACCCTTGCGGCGCACCGGGGGATTGCCCGGTGCCCGCAACGGCCAGTCCGGGCCTGGCGCTAACTTGTAGCCGTTTCACTTTCATTATTTGCACTCCCTCCTTGTCTTTGTAAGCTTCCTGCCTATTGTATGGCGCGCGATAACTTGTAGCCGTTTCACTTTCATTATTTGTTTGCAAACTATGTTTAAGCGTACACAACACCCGGCCTTGCACTCCCACCCCTCCTCACCCCTCTCTATACTGCACCACTTGCCGACAATGCTTGTTGTGTTAAGTGGTTCTTCGCCGCTTGCTGTGCCGGAGTCTCCGTTCCCAGTGTGTGTGCCTATGTAGGAGGCCAGACTGCGCATACCTTCTTAAATGGTTGGACGCACTGGGACTGGGCTGAAAGACCAACGGGGATAAACACTGTATATTAACATTGCCAGACTGCCACAAACTACATACTACCCTTTGCACGCGAAAACGCATGCATTTATTTTGCATCTGTTTTGTACTGAGGTACTGGGTTTTTCAGAACCGGTACTTAACCGGTAACCCAGCGGTGTCAGGGAATACACACCCAAAGACCTCGAGTCCTTTTCCTGATTCAGACCACAGAAACTCAGAGTCTTCTAGGTGAAGTCAAAGATTAGTTTATTGGCTGCAACCAAGGTAACAAGTGTCCTAGAAGTACAACACGGGGAAGTATATTCTCAAGAGACTGCTCGAATTTACAAAGTCAGGCTTCTCTCTTTATACAGAATTTTCAGCTTCAGGCAAACATTCTTCGAATTTGTGGTATGTCATTTACAGTTATTGGTTTACAAAAGAAAAGCAGAGTCATGATGACATATACATATTTCACGTCGTGCTGCCCATAACAAATCACCCGGCAAAGCCCAACATTTCATCAGATATCAGTGGACCCCCAATAAAACAGGCACCTCCCCATCATAAAGTAAGTGAAGAAAAAGAGTAAAGACAGATATGAGCAAGATACGGCAGGTGTGTGCGCAATGAGGAGGTTTATGGCCGGCTGAGCCCTGATGCTATCTTGCTTGGCCACTGGAGAGGAACTGACCTAACAGGTCCGGCCTGGGGCAATGGTTCCAACTGGCATAGGTCAAGGAAAAGTCGATCAAGGTGTACGTGTCCTTCTGGGGTCGAATCCAGCTGGTTTATAAGCCTATGTAAAGGGCAACTCACAAAATGGCTGCCATACACAAAATGGAAGCCGAGGGTTCTGAACGAGAGTGACGATTTCAAAGTGAAATCGTCACTTGAATATGCTGAAAATACCTGTACAGGACGTACTCGTCATTCTCGGTCTTCTGGCACTAAATTCGTCCATTTACGATGAAGTTTTATTCTCGAGTGCAGACACATTACACGAGTCCAGAATTTTCAGTACTACAATCCCTCCTTTTGCCCTTACATAGGCAATTAATCTATCCTCATGTTAGTCTGAGTCCAGATCTATATCCCTAAAGTCATTGAGATGTTGCTGTAACATCATTCTAGTACTTAGTTCATCTCTTGACACAGGTTTCCTTACACATGATGTAACACAGAGGCCACATATTGCAGGAGCACACTGTATGCATAGACAGAACAGGAAAAGAATGGCTAAGACCATCCCAATGACCATTAGAATTTTCCATCCCCAGGCGGATATCAGTTCCCAGACCCATCCCATCAATGACCAATCTCCTTTATCCACATGAATAGATTCGGAAATCTTATGTAGTTTGGAGATGGCCTGGTACACTGTTGGAGCATTATCTGGGATAAAAATGCAACAACTTGATTGGATCAATTTGCATACTCCACCTCGGTCTGCAAGGATGACATCGAAGGCGACCCTGTTCTGAAGGGTCATAAGACGATCCGACTGGAGCTCAGCAGTCAAGTTACTAAGGGCACCAGCAGTTTCAGTCATGGTGGACTCAACTACCCTTGTCAATTGTCTTATGTTCCTACTGTTAGCCATGGATCCCCAGAACGGCAGAAAACCCTTTGCAAAGTCCCCAAATTCTTGACCTGCAGTGTCCTCTTTACTCAAGACACCTCTAACTACCCTTGTCCTGTGGTAATCCGCCGCTGCTGTGTAGGTGGGAGGTAACAGGAATGAAACAAAACATGAGCCCGAAAAGTCAGGGGGCAACCATGTGTAGGCTCTATCATGACAGATAAAATAAGAACCCTTAGCTGCTAAAAACGCTGGGGAAGTCTGAGATCCAAAGACATATGTTTCTGTACAGACACTCTTCCCTAACTGAGCTCTGGGATTCCTGCCAATACCTTGCAGACACAGGTGACCCTGAAGGGGTACGATCCATATTGGGGATGATCCTTTAGCTTGCTGTCTCTCACTGAGAGTGGCTTCATATCCGGTCACGTTCCAATTTACATATGCAAGTATCTCATCATCAGGAGTATCTCCATAAGAAATTACTTCCTTAATCATGTCAACTATGCCTTTTACTAGGGCGCTAGTCTTGAGGTTGTCTTTTACAGAACATAGGGGTTGGATTTCACGTGCATATATGAACATCGTTCTGTACGCCCATACAGAGCCATTACGACTGAAAGGCAAAACTAGATAAGGGATACCTTTATCCGTAGTGTGAGGCATAAGGCCACAAACCCAACAGTCAGTTGTGTTCATCACTAGCTGGTGCTGGTGCAATAGCTGAATGAAGGAGTTATTAATGAACTCTAATCTTCTATTGTATTCATGGCCAGGAAGGGGGTGGAAAGAATGAGAGGAAACAGTAGTAGGAGGTATGGGTGATGCAGTGGGTGTAAATGTTACACGAAAGGAGAATAAAGCGTAACCTATCAAAATTATCATCATACTGAATAACATACAAATGCACATTGTGAAAAAACTTTTCTTTGTCATCGCATTGCATAACATGTTTTTACAGTTCGCTCGTTTGGCAGGTTTTTCCACATCAGGAAACTCCATCCTCTAGATTGCTGCCCGCGGTGGTAGGTTGATTCTGCTAAAGGATGCTTCTGTCAGTCCAGGGCAACTGCCTTAGACCAACCAGAACTACCGACCTAACGTCGTTAGCTGCACCCAAAAGACTTTTTAGGCAACCGCGGCCCTAGCAGCGGAACCCGGATGGCGGTTCGAAAAACTAAAATAAGCAAGTTACCTAGATGGGAGATCTGCACTTTCAAAAATAGTACTTGGGGGAAAAAGAAGTATCTTTTTTATTTGTCCATGGATCTTAGTCTCAAATTGCAAAAGGAATGACTTTATTAGTTCGTTTTTCTCGGTCTCAAATTATACCGTTGCTTCCCAGGTATTGTCTGATCTGGGAACAAAAGGTCAGGCTCTGTAATGTTCACTTGCTTGGATGGTGGCACAGCCTTGTGCAAAATGTCTTCGTTTTCTTGTTCAGAGTCAGTTCCTTTTACATGTGAATCATTAAAAGGGACGGTATTTGGCACGGCATCAGGTTCTTTACTCTGGTCATAGGGCAGAGGTAAGGGTACCCTTTTACAGTGGACCCCGTGGATCCAGGCCTTCTTCCCTTCCACTCGAACTGCCGATTTGGTAGAGAGAAGGACGAGGTATGGTCCCATCCACCTGGGCTGGTCGTTTTTAGTCCTTTGGAAGTTCCTTATCAACACCCAGGATCCAGGGTTTATGGGGTGTCCTGGAGTATCAGAAGCCGGAGGCAGGGAGTCATGTACCTGTTGATGCAAAACACGCAATTTAGCCGTCAATTCATACAGGTAATCAAGCAAAATAGGGTGTTCTAGCTCGCTGAACTTCGTGGGCCTAGGCACTCCCCATATGTTGGCTGGCCGGCCAAAGACAATTTCATAGGGGCTGAGTTTCACTCGCGAATGCACAGTCATTCTGGTGGATAGGAGTGCTAAGGGTAGAGCGTCAGGCCATTTAAGACCTGTGCTCGCTTGGATTTTGGCCAATTTAAGTTTTAAAGTGCCATTGTAACATTCTACTAATCCAGCTGATTGGGGGTGATTTGCAGCGTGAAACTTCTGCCTAATGCCTAGCCCTTCACACACTTTCTTCATCACGCGACCCACAAATTCACTCCCATTATCAGACCAGACCATTCTAGGCATTCCGAATCTAGGGAAGTACTCTTTCACAAGGGCTTTCGCTGTGGACAAGGCAGTATTGTCCTTTAGGGGATAGGCTTCTATCCATTTTGAGAAAGCACAAACAACAACGAGCACGTATTTTAAGTTGTTGCACCTTTCCATGTGGATGAAATCTAGCTGCAAAACCTCGAACGGATACGTAGGAGGTGCAAAATGACCAGCTGGAGTTGGGGTTCCCCTACCAGGATTGTGTTGCAGACACACCATGCAATTCTTGACAACATTCTCTGCACACTTGGGAATTCCTGAATTTTTCCACACTGGGGCCAACAACTCGCAAATCCCTTTCACGCTGATATGAGCCATTCCATGAGCCATTGTAACTACTGCAAGCACATATGCATCGGGTAACAACCATCTCTGATGTTCTGTCGATTCAATCCAACAACCGTTTGCATCCATTCTACCTGTACTCTCTCTCCACGTGCTCAACTCTTTCTCTGTGGCCTCAGCTTGGATGGATTTCACACTTTCTATCGTGTCCTCACATATTCCAACATCACCAGTCCATCTTTCAGGGCCTGCAACATACATTCGGCTCATCACATTCCTTGCGGTTTCTTTCGCGGTTTCATCAGCAAATGCGTTTCCATGACCAACGTCATCAGTCACCTTCTTGTGAGCACTACATTTTAAAATCGCCACTTGTAAAGGCAAAGTCAGTGATTCTAGAAGCTCATTTACCAACTGACCATGCTTAATTTTAGCTCCATGCGAAGTCAGGAACCCACGTTCTCTCCACAATCGTCCAAAACTGTGAGCCACACCAAACGCGTACTGGCTGTCGGTGTAGACAGTCACTTTCATTCCTTTCGACAACACACATGCTCTCGTGAGTGCAATTAGCTCCGCTGCCTGAGCTGAATTATGTGGGATGCGTGTAGCTTCAACAATCGTGTGCAAAGTCGTGACAGCATATGCTGCAGTCGTATCGCCATTCGGAAGCTTGAAACATGAACCATCCACCCACAATGTACCATCACATTCAGCAAGAGGAGTGTCGAAGAGGTCTACTCTTCCTTTCGTCTCTTCTTCTGTTCTATAAAGACAATCATGCTGTTCTGAAGCATCTGATTCTTCTATGAATGGTAATAATGTGGCTGGGTTAAGGGTGTTGCACTTTTGAATGTGCACATGACTTGCTAGCAAAGTCAGTTCGTACCCTGACAATCGAGCACTGGTTAAGTGCTGTGTCTTGGTTCTATTTAACAATGTGTCTACTGCATGTGGGACCATCACGACTAGTGTATTATTCATGACCAGGCCAGCAGACTGTCGAATAGAAACAGCTGCTGCCGCTGTGGCTCTTAGACAACTTGGCAATGCTCTAGCTACCGGGTCCAAAGTCGACGAAAAATACGCGCATGGACGTTGTTTGTCCTCAAATGACTGAGTCAGTACTGATAATGCGCAACCTTCCTTCTCGTGGACGTACAATGTAAAAGGCTTACTGTAGTTGGGGTTACCTAACACCGGAGCCGAACATAATGCTGTGCGTATTATTTATTTATTTATTTATTTATTATAAAGTTTTGTATAGCGCGAACAAGACCCGTGGGTATCAGAGCGCTTAACATGAAATAAGAAAAGGAAAAAGGTTAACATATGTATAAGCAGTTAACAAGCAACCGCAGTGAGGTAGATGACATAAATATTCGTAACACATGTGACGTTAGTGTAAGTAAATAAGCTATGATTAATTAATAACAAAACATGTATATATAACAGATATGAGGTAGCACGGTATAGGTTCGTGAAAGATGCTGTTCTCCTGTTCAATCAAATCTCCATTCCTATTAGCCTTTGGGTTGTTCTCATATCATAGGATACGTATTCCATTATAGTATTGTCTGTGCCTCCCATTTTAATGGCGTACATGATCTGTACTAAGGCAGTAGTATAGCAGATCCATGATCAATGAACTTCACTAAGTAATGTATCTATTCATCAGCAGGCTCTTCACTTCCCGTTTGAATGTTACCAGATTCTGGATCTTCCTGATGTTTGGAGGGAGTGAGTTCCATATTCTGGGGGCCGCTCCTGAGAACGCTCTGTCAAAGGTTTTTTTCTTTCGGAAGAAGGCTGGTCGTAGTAGCAGCTCCTCAGCACTCCTAGATGGTCGGTTGCCACCGGACAACTGAATTTTCTTTGCTAGATATCTTGGGGTGTTGTCGTGTAATGCTTTATGTGTCATACATGCTATCTTCATTTGGATTCTTGCTTCATATGGTAGCCAGTTTAATGCTTTCAGGTGCGGGGATATATGGTCATATTTCCTAGTTCCGGTGATAAGTCTTGCTGCAGCGTTAAGACAGGCTTTCAATGGTGCTGTGGACATTTTTGGTAATCCAGCCAAGGTGGTGCACCCATATTCAATCCTCGAGATAACTAAGGATTGGATTGCCAATTTGAGGTCTGACTCTGTGATGAATGGTTTCAATTTTCTTAGGTAGTTCAAGTGAAAGCGGGCACTTTTCGCCATTGAGTTAATGTGGGCTTTCATGTCTAGATTCTCATCTAAGATGATTCCTAGAGATTTGGCTGAGTTGACAAGGGTTGGGGTGCAGTTTAGCGCAGTCACGACTTTCATCCATTCCTTTATTTCTGTATTGCTCCTTGGTGGAGAGATTAGTAGGAACTCTGTTTTATGTGCATTCAGCTTCAGGTGGTTTGCCGTTAACCATTGAAGTGCCATTTTTAGTGTCTCATTCATTAATTCCAATTCTTTTATGGATCCGATCTTTACGTAAATTTGTGTGTCGTCAGCATACATGTGATAGGATATTTGAGATTTTTGGAGAATTTCTGTGAGTGGTTCGACGTATAGGTTGAACAGATCTGGGGATAGTGTCGATCCTTGAGGGACTCCAATTGCGATAGGGCAAGGAAGTGAGATTGATTGGTTAACCAGGAAGCGCTGTGTTCTGTTCTGTAAAAAGGACTCGAACCATTTCAGCACTATTCCCGATATTCCCATCCTGTCCCGTAGCCTGGTCAGTAATGCTTCATGATTTACCGTATCAAATGCCGATGACAAGTCTAGGAGAATCAGTAAGCATGCTTGATTTTGATCAAGGGCCTGTAATGCGTCATCAGTAATGTGGAGAATCGCTGTTTCAGTACTGTGCCCTGCTCTGAAACCTGATTGGCATTCATCTAGCAAGGAGAATTTAGTGATGTGTTGGCTCAGTTGGTTCTGCACACATTTCTCAGTCAACTTGGCCAGTAAAGGGATGTTGGTCACTGGGCGAAAGTTATTTGGATCTGATGTATCTGCTGTGGGTTTTTTGATTATGGGAACGACTTGACTTGTTTTTAGGCAGTCGGGAAGGATCCCTTGTGACAGTGACGCATTTATTATTTCGGTCCATATTGGAATCAGGATGTGATTGATTTCTTTTACGCATTTTGCAGGCAGAGGGTCTTGGTAGTGGTTATTAGGTTTGATTCCTGAGAGCGTCTTGGCAATCCTGTGTTGGTCATACAGTTCGAATGTTTCCCAGCTCGCCTTGTTTTTTGCCATAGTGCAATCCGTTGTAGAGTTGGCATCGTTAGTAGACCGAGGTTCGTTGGGAAGGTTCAACGCCGAGTTTTTAAGCTCTATTTCGAGAGCTTTGGCCTTTTCCGTGAAAAATGTGGAGAAATCATCACAGCTTAGAGGTGTTTTTGAATTTTCTTGCACTGTTTTGGCTAGTTTGTTTGATTGCTCCTTTAGGATTTCAAATAGTTTTCGTGGTCTGTTTTTGGCATTGTCCAGTTCTGCTCTTATAAATTCCTTTTTTGAGTTGATGATCTTTTTATTATATTGTTTCCTTGTTTTTCTGAGGGCTTCCAGTTCCGGAGATGATGGGTGTTGCCTCCATTTCCTTTCGGCCATTCTCAATTTGCGTCTATCTTCATTTAGTGCTTCGTTGAACCACGGGTTTTTAGTCTTTTCTGAGATTCGTTTCAATTTTAATGGCATGGTGTTATTAACGATATTTTCGACGGTTGCTATGTAGTGTTCCGTCAGCTCGTTAACCTTTTCCAGGTTGTTGGGTGGCTTTAAGTCTCTTTCACAGCTTTCGACCAGTAGTTCCATATTTGCTTCTTTTGTGTCTCGAGTCCATTTTTTGGTCTTGAAAGGTTGCCTGGTCCTACCTTTTCTCGTTGTGGGTATCTTGAATGTTATGGCGTGATGGTCAGACCAGTCACATGGTGTTATGGAGTGGATTGTTACAACTTTGTTTCTTGAGATTATCCAGTCTAACGTCGCTCCTTTAGAATGTGTGGGCAGTGTGCACGCTTGAGTGAGGTTTAGTTCAGTGAGGAAACCTTTAAGCATGTTGACCAGTTTGTCATTGCATTTCTCCCAGTGCAGGTTGAAGTCGCCTAGAAATATGTTATTGGCAGCGTCGTTAGAGTTGGCTGTTATGATCTCCATTAACTCTGCTATAAACTTTGTGTTATCTCCTGGTGGGTGGTAGAAAGTATGCAGGTTGCACCGTTGAGTGTTAGTTGATCTTATGTTAAGACCAAGATACTCACAGGATTCAAGTGGGTCGGCCTGAATTTGTCTAACCTCTATGTCAGATCGATGAATACAGGCTATCCCTCCCCCTAGCTTTCCGTGTCTATCCAGTCTAAAAACGTTGAATTGCGGTGGTATCAACAGATCCATGGTTGGGGATGAGGATTCCGTAAGCCAAGTTTCTGTAAGGATTGCCAGGTCAATGTCCTTGTTGAGGATGAGGTCCGCTATGTCCGATGCATGTTTGGTTGCTGATCGGCAGTTGAGTAGTAGACAGGATAGATGTTTTTCTTTTTTACTAGCGTTCGCATTTTCGGCTTCGTTTGGTGTTAGCTGTATGTGCTGTAAATTGTGGGGGTTGGATGTTCTATCGTTTTTTCTCGCTGTTCTGTTAGCGTCTAATGGGACTGTTTTGATTCTCTCTTCTTCCTTGTGGTCCGATAGGTCATATGTTCGGATTAAGGCCAGCGTTTCCTCTTTAGATAATGATTTTGTCCTGTCTGGTCGGTTGTCTCTCTGTTTTAAACGCATGTCCGCCTCGTTGCTCTTTCTATGTGAGGAATGTACAAGATTTTGGATATCCGTAACTTTGGCGTGAATGTTTCCCGTCATCTCTTCGATTTTTTCTATCGCCTGTACGGTATTCATAGTGGCTTGTGCTAGCTTGCTCACTAGTTTCTGAAGCTTATTAAAGTCCTTCTTGTTCTGGTGAGATTTCTTTGGGGCGGCCGATCTGTACATCCGCTCAACTCTTCTCCTTTTTGGAACGGTTCTTAGTTGCGCTGCCATTTTCTTTATCTTCTCTTTTTGATTTTCTATTCCATCTCTATTAGGTGTGTCGTTGGTGCTGGATATGTTCTGAGTTGGTAGGATCATGTGTGAGGGTGAGGGTCTGTAAGCCGCTGGTGTTGTATTAGCTTGAGTTGTAGGGAGGTTGATGGAGTTAGATAAGTCCTGTGTTGTTGGGAGTTCATTTGTTGGTGGAGGTGTGTACGAAGTTGGTATAGTGCTGGCGAGGGTTTGGGATGTAGGAAGGCTGATATCTTCTGTCTCTTCCAATTCCTGGTTGTTAGGTGGTACTACCCTTACTGCCAGTGTATGATCTACTTGAGGGGCCTCATGGTTCGGGAGTAGGGACGATTCTTCTCTTAGGCGCTGATAATGTTCTTTGTTTGTTTGATAGGTAGACCTCTCAGTTCTTCTAGTCGTGTTCTCTGGTAATGGCCTTACTAGACCAGTTAACTTTACCTGGGTAGTCGCTGGTGTTGACGCTGGCGCCTGATGGCTCCTGGTTCTAATTGCGCCTCTGATGGTGACATCGTGAATGTCTAGAGTGTCTACTGGTGGGGTTAGGAGAAGTTGATTACTCGAGTCGTCCATTGAGTCTTTTATCGATAGGAAAGTCTTGGCAAATCTCTCTAGATCTCGATTTGCTGCTTGTATCAGCACTATTCCAGATTTATATATCGTGATGCTCAGTTCGGCTCTGCATCTTTGTGACGGTGCGGTTGACATTTTTAAGCCGTGAGGAATGTTTTTCGTAGTTTTTATGGTAAGCATCCTAGTGAAGGCATTGCGCCATTTAGCTGCTCTGAATGTATAGAATATGAGGTCATTCATTTTCGTCCCATTAGTTGCATTAAAGTATAGGTCTGCGAATAGTATGTCCGGGTTTTTCCTCAGGTAATCATGTTTAAACTTCTTAGCTGCATTTTTAGTTAAATTATTGGGGTATTTTATACTCTGGGCACTCAAGCCAGTAGATTCTGGGTATCTTTCGCTCATTTTAGCTCCGTTCTGCGTGTATTATGGTGTTTTTTTTCCGTTTTATTCCAGGTAGCTGGTATTGCTGCTTTTAATCCCAGCTCTAGAATTGTGCATTTATAGTTTCACTGAGTAGTACTGGATATGGCTTCTTTTTTCCATAGTTATTCCTCATTTACCTCTAGTAGTTGTAATTTCATAGTGCTTATTAATTATTCGCCGGCTGACATTTGTTCTGCACTATGTTGGGTGTAAAAACAATCCTTGTAAGATGGCTGCCGTTATGTTTGTTTTTATACAGGCAGGGAGTCCTTTCTCACTTTCCACTTCTTTCTCTGGTCCAGCTTCCCTTGTTGATTGGTCCAATTTTCCTGGCTTTCCTTTAGTTAGTTAGATTGATTGCTGTTGCAAGTAAACTAGCAGAGATTCCGCTTTACTGTTGGTTGCACCAATCTAGCCGAGTTCCGCTATTCACACAAGTGTGTGGATACTTGTGTCAGATCCTCTGCGTTATATGTTCAATGTTTATTGTTAATTGTCCGCATTGGCCGCCATTTTAAGGTCAGGCGGGGCGGACTGCAGACTTTTCTCAGTTTCCCGGTCTATCCTGCAGTGTGGCGGCGGGGGGGGGGGGCGAGGACTGGGCATTGTGGAGCTGCGCTGCAGCAGCGCGAGTGCCTGTACCTCCTCGCTGCTGTGCTCGGTCTTCGATCCCCGCCCTGGGTCCCGGCGAAGCCGCCTCGTCCCTCTCAAGGATCGGACCTCGCTCGCATCGCCTCGCGAGTCCTCCGCTCTCTGCCCGCTCCGCCAGCAGTCTCCAAGGTGTCAGCCGATGTCTTCCCCGCCCGGGCGCCTCCGAGTCCCCTCTCGGCCTGGATGATGCAGGGCTGCTACTTCTCCTATGGAGGTAATCTCATTATCTTCCTTTTCGTTCTGTTTCCGTGTCCTAGGTCGACGATCTTGGCGGTCTTGGGCTGTAGAGTCGGGATATTCAGGGATTTATGCCAGGATTGGCGATCCCAAATCCCGGAGCCCTTGCCTAGGACTCCTGGTCAGCGGCCATCTTCATCTCTAAAATCGTAATTCGGAAAAACTCGTTTGACACTCTTCAGACCAAGGGACGGGATTGGGTGTATCTTTACACGTTAACGCCACCAAAGGTTTGGCCACTAATGAAAAATTAGGGATCCATTGTCTACAATATGATGTAATGCCCAAGAAAGCACGCACTTCTCTCTGTGTTCTTGGCACACTCAATTTCGCTATTGCCTGAATTCTTTCTGGGGTCAGTTTCCTTCCCTCCTTCGATAAGAGATGACCTAAGTAGGTCACCTCTTGTCGGCAGTATTGAAGCTTGGAAAGTGACACCTTGTGATGGAAATCGCACAGATGGCGTAACAATGACATTGTTGCTTTCTTGCAAATTTCCTCAGTATCTGCAGCTATAAGCAAATCGTCAACATACTGTACAAGAGTAGCACCTTTTGGCAAAACAATCGTATCAAGCTGTGTTTTTAGAGCTTGACTGTATATTGACGGACTTTCACAGTAGCCCTGAGGAGCGTGTTTAAAACGGAAGCTTCGACCTCCTAAACTGAAGGAAAAAATATCCCTGCTCTCCTCGGCGATCGGGATGCTGAAGAAAGCATTCTTCAGGTCAATCACCGAAAACCAAGTGGCAGAAGCTGGAATCATAGTCAATAATGTAGTAATGTCTGGGACAACTGGAAATTGTGACACCACGATCTTATTCACCTCTCTGAGATCGATCACAAATCTGTACACCGGTGGCTGAGATGGGTCAGTTCGTTTTAAAACAGGTAGAACAGGACTATTGCAAACATTTCCTCTTGTCTCTTCAATCACATCCTTTTCAATTAACTCGTGAACGATCGCTAGCAAAGCTTTCTCGCCTTCACTAGAAATTCTATATTGGGGAATTCGTGGCATTTGAACATTGGTTTTCAATGTTACAACACATGGTGGAATTTCTAAAAGACCGACATCGTTAGGGCCAGTAGCCCAAAGAATGTCCGGAAGAAACGACAACTCTGTTGGAAGTTTGTCTTTCGACAAATACATGGCAGAAACCACTTTCTTACCTAAAGTGAGTTGTACTCCCAAAGGAGAACAGTACAAAGTCGCATACAATCTTTTTAACAGATCCAATCCCAACAAATTTTCACCACAACCTGTTGTCAGAATAAGGGGTGCTTCGAATTCACAAGGACCAACAGAAAGAGACAAAGGGTCAGAAATCGGATTTCTAACCGGGGCGCCAGAAAAACCTACTGATACATGCGTTTCGCCAGACAAAGGTGCGCCAGGGAGTTTTGAGTGCTTAATGGAACTCTTCGTAGCACCAGTATCCAACAGAAAAGTTTCTGACACACCTGATGTAATCACCTCAACGTATGGTCCGCTCTGATCTACTGGAACTGAAACAACTCCCTCTCTTTGTCTATGGCTGTCCTAGCAATCATTACTCTCCCAATTCTCACTTTCTGTATAGTAATCATTTGTATAGTACTGAGCTGTCCTACCAGATGTGTTATTCTGCTGATCAAACTTGTTCATGGAATTTTGAGGTGGAAGGGGACGTTCGTTCCGGTGGGCATTCCCGTGTCCTCTTCCTCTAGGCGCTTGCTGAGCACCTCGACCTCTTACACCAGAAGCGCCATTCGCGCGCTGTAGTAGGATAGGGCAACTATATTTAAAATGACCTTCCTCCTTGCAATACGAACATTGGTTGGGACCTATACTGTGCTGTAGCTAATATCTGTGCCGAAGACGAGACTGCCCAAGAACTTTCCGAGTCCTTTAACTTTTTGCACAACTCAGGAAGCAAATTGTGCACGAATTTATCGACGAACAGTCTCTGACCACCTTCTGTGCTCATATCTTGACCACTGTGGTCGACAAAAGTTTCTTCAAATCTGGTGAAGAAATCAGACACCGTTTCATCTTTCTTCTGTTTACATGCAGATAGTTTATCCCAATTCACACGTATTTCAGGCATTATCTTTTTCATATAATCAATTATTTTACCAGGCAGTTCTGCTATCAAAGGTTCAGGCTTAGCACCACCTACTTGTAGGGCATCTGTCGCAGTAATGTTAGCCCATGGGTCACCTAATTCCTGATCATGATCCGTGTGACGAATCTTTCCCCATAAAGGCTGTGGAACAACGTTCCCAAATAACATATCGATATCGGCTAAATTCATTACACATGACCCAGCAGTCTGCGACAACTCTTTGTAATATCCTGCAGGATTTTTACGCGGATCAGGTAATGTCTGTTTAAGTGCTAAAACTTCAGCTCGCTTCCATGGGACATGTACCCACACACGCTGAAAGTGTGGCAGAATAGGTGGATTAGCCATTGCGTCACCCTCTCTCCATTGAGGGGGATCTTCTCTCATGGGATACTGTCGCGCCTTTTTCCTAGGTGTATCGCGCTCAGATTGCGAACCAGAAGTGTTCCCTTTACTCCGATAAGACAACAATATCTCAACCGCTTTTTGGACATCTGGACCTACGATCATTCCTTCCCCAAACTTGAACCGTACACGACACAACTCCTGCGGGTTGCATTCTAAATCATTGTCTTCCAAATCCTCACAGAGGAAAACACACATTTGTTCAAAAACATATCTCTGTGTCGGTGCTTCCCACTGAAGGAAAACTTTCATGACAGATTCAACGTCATATTTTACAGTATCCATAATCCATTTATGAGCTAAACGATTCAATACATCTCTCTCTTGGTAGTCAGGCAGTTGACTTCGCAACTGTCTTCGTTCCGTGTTAGGGGTCGTAGTAGGCAACCCGAAAAGAGGTGAGAAAATATTAGTTACAGTGCTGGCCATTCTCTGTCGAACGGAAGGAGAAACTGAAGGGAGAACGGGTGGAAAAACAGGGTGAGATAAGGCTGAAGTAGAGGCAATAGCAGAGGGAGCATTATGAGAAATCGAAGGTGCACTAGGCAAAGTCGTAGGAGGCATAAGCGAAGTAGATGTAGTCGGTGTGCCTTGAGGAGGCTGCACAGGAGGAGCGGAAGCCAGCTGAAGAGCAGCTGGTGGGTGCTGTAGAGGAGCAGGCATAACAACCATGGGCGGCACAACTAAGGGTTGCGGAGGCGCCGTGGCTGTTTGTGCATAGGGGGGTGGTGAACTTAACAAATGGCCCATTAACGGGTCTTCCTTAAGGTCTTTTGCTGCATCCTTCTTGGGACGCGGCAAAACTGGATAGCATTTATCTATCGCCATTTTACATTGCCTGTGCAACTGCTCACTCATCTGTTCTTCTTCATTGTCTTTAAACTGCATAGCAGCTTTCATTACTGAGATATTCCCTTCTCTCCTATTTTTCTTCTCTAATTTAATTTCTTTTTGTCTGGCCTCTTTACGCCATAAGCGGAAAGAGTCAAACATCGCCGGCCGGGCTTTCTTTTTAAAGAGTTTAACTTCAAGGTTGTCTAAGATTTCGGAATCAAAACTACCATATTGGGGCCATTTTAGAACACCAACTTTCCTGGTGTATTTAATCCATACTTCGTTGTAGGTAATGGGGCCTACCCCATGTTTCACATATAACTCGTAGGTTGGACTTCCAACCGGAGGAACCGGACATGAGTCCTTCAATCGGGTGTCCCTATTATTATAACCAAGACAAAACAAATTTCCAAGTCTAAGACCAGGCATCTTCGCTCTCTAGTCTAGTTCCAAACTTCAAAGGTTTATCGATTACAATATTTCTCGTGAATACACGAGTCCTTCGGTTTTGGTGCTTGCAAGTACCAACACAAAACTTTTTATCCCAAGGATACCAAAACTAAGATCAACTAAGGACTGGGAGACGCTCCACTTATACTTAACTGAGATATCGATGACGTCACCAGAAGACTCATCTCAGTGTTTCGCTCTACCAAACTTCAAGGGTCTAAATCAGGGCGATAGCCAGGGCAGCAGACCTTCGTAGCCGTCGGGAAGCGGGGAACCTCGCAGCAAAGACTTTCGGACCACGTCGACATGCAGGGGTCGATGAAGTGGCAGGCCTTCCTCCAGAATTTTCACACGAAGCTCCTCACGAACCTCTGGCTGGACCGGTACCGCTGGAATCGCCCCAAACGTTGGGCGCCAACTGAGGTACTGGGTTTTTCAGAACCGGTACTTAACCGGTAACCCAGCGGTGTCAGGGAATACACACCCAAAGACCTCGAGTCCTTTTCCTGATTCAGACCACAGAAACTCAGAGTCTTCTAGGTGAAGTCAAAGATTAGTTTATTGGCTGCAACCAAGGTAACAAGTGTCCTAGAAGTACAACACGGGGAAGTATATTCTCAGGAGACTGCTCGAATTTACAAAGTCAGGCTTCTCTCTTTATACAGAATATTCAGCTTCAGGCAAACATTCTTCGAATTTGTGGTATGCCATTTACAGTTATTGGTTTACAAAAGAAAAGCAGAGTCATGATGACATATACATATTTCACGTCGTGCTGCCCATAACAAATCACCCGGCAAGGCCCAACCTTTCATCAGATATCAGTGGACCCCCAATAAAACAGGCACCTCCCCATCATAAAGTAAGTGAAGAAAAAGAGTAAAGACAGATGTGAGCAAGATACGGCAGGTGTGTGTGCAATGAGGAGGTTTATGGCCGGCTGAGCCCTGATGCTATCTTGCTTGGCCACTGGAGAGGAACTGACCTAACAGGTCCGGCCTGGGGCAATGGTTCCAACTGGCATAGGTCAAGGAAAAGTCGATCAAGGTGTACGTGTCCTTCTGGGGTCGAATCCAGCTGGTTTATAAGCCTATGTAAAGGGCAACTCACAAAATGGCTGCCATACACAAAATGGAAGCCGAGGGTTCTGAACGAGAGTGACGATTTCAAAGTGAAATCGTCACTTGAATATGCTGAAAATACCTGTACAGGACGTACTCGTCATTCTCGGTCTTCTGGCACTAAATTCGTCCATTTACGATGAAGTTTTATTCTCGAGTGCAGACACATTACACGAGTCCAGAATTGTCAGTACTACAGTACGCCTTTCATTGGCGATAGTGTGGTGATCCGGCTGCATTTATTTAGAACAAGCGGGAAACAACGTTTTTTGGGTTTTTTGCAATATAAAGAAATAACTATCACAGGGGGATCAACGCCTCATTAAGTGAGTCACACAGTCATCGAGTCTTAGCAACACATGCCTCTTCAGACTCTTGTACACGTGGAGTGAAGTCACTTTCTGAAATCTGTTGGGCGTACTAGCCCGTAGCTCTGTTCAAAACTTTCTACTAACTTTTCCGACATGGAGTATGCAGACCCGCCCTGACATGGTCTTGTGCTGTGAAGTTTCTTTACAGCAACACAGGGAGGTGCTTCAAGGAATAAATAAATACATGTATAAATAACATGTTTCTGTTTCCTTCAATGACTGAGTTAGAATGTAAGTACTTGAAAGAAGATAGCAAGCAGGACCACAGGGATTAAACCTTTTTGTATTGACATTAATCTGGTGGGCTTTTCCATAGGGGTTAGTTAATCATGAGGGTATGCTTTGGTGTTGTGCTCTTTATGAAAGGACGTCTCTCCTCTTTTTAAGACATCATTTCACAATTCAGCTAATTTGTCTTCTCTGGATTTCAAATGATTCCTGCACTCCCCACATGGGAAATAGGCAGGCTGTCCCAATAATATATGCATGCTTCATAGCTAATCTGGGTGAGGCATTGTCAACATCTGCACACTTACCGTCCCACTGTAATATGCTTCCTTTGAACTGTATTGCTTCCTGCTTTTGGTCTCCATTGTCCGACATGTCATTTTATTCACCCACTTCCCACTCTCTGGGAAGAGAATGCTCCCTGCGCCGCATACATGGATCTGGACCCAGTAGAATTTCTGCAGTCTGACGGGGAAGGCGCTGTCAGGATTCTCCATTTATTTATTTATTTATTTATTTATTGACAATCTTTTATAAGGTGAGACAGACTCGTAGAGCATCAGAATACTTAATATAGGAGCATGCACAATTGAATAGTGAGTTGCACAATGTAAAACATGATTTTATTAAATGGCTAAAAATATACAACATATGATGTACAGAGAGTATGTGGGGAAAAACAGCCAAAAGAACGGTCAGTGAAATCATGTAACCTGCATTGGCCCTACAATAATTGGGAGTGGTGCTTGCTTTCTTTGTGGTTGTTAACGTAAAGAAAAATGAGGTTCTGTATAAGGAGCATGTCTTATCCCATCTCAGCATTCTGCAAATCAACCGTATAATGACAGAGGATGTGCTCAAATGGCATAAATACTTCAGCACCACGCAGGTCAGCGTCAGGGGTCAAGTTGAGAAAAAAAATATGAAATGTAAACTTCCTAGAGAGAGATCAGAATTTTGTCTAGTGGAAGTTTTGACTCATGGAAAGGTAGCTCAGAGGGTTAATGTGCCTGCTGCAAAGAACATGTACCATGCAGATCGCAAAGTGCACATAATGTAAATAGGTCAGTGGGCTAATGCTTTTGTCAGAGAGATCCTTTTGTTATTTGCTGTTTATAAGTTAAAATCCTAACATAGAACGTTATGTTATGTTATGTTAAATTTAGCTTATAAAGCGCGCGTACGCCCGTAGGCTTCATGGCGCTGTAGGAAGTTTTCAGAGCATAACACAACAACAGGAGGACAACTTAGAACGTCTAAGGATAAGCTTCTCTAAAAAGCCAGGTCTTAAAGGCTAGTCTAAAGGCTAGAATATCCTCGTGTGACCTTAAAGAAGCTGGCAAGGAGTTCCAGAGGGAGGCAGCAAGAAAATGAAAAGAGCTGCCGCCCTGACGTTGTTTCCTAACAACCGGCACCATGAGCAAGTTTTTGTGACCAGAGCGGAGGTTGCGGGAGGGGGTGTATCTGGCAAGCAGATTGATGATAAATTTGGGGCCTTTACTTTGTAATGCCCTAAAGATAATGCAGCCGGTTTTAAAAGCCACCCTCTGGGCTACCGGCAGCCAGTGCAGGTCTGCCAGGCCTGGCCTGATGGACTGCCATTTAGGAAGCCCACAGATCAGCCTGGCCGCCTGATTTTGAACCAGCTGCAGCCTCTTGAGCTGCCCGGCTGGAAGGCCCAAATATAAACTATTCGAGTAGTCCAGCCTAGACAGCACAAGGGCGATGGTCACCTGTATCAGGGCAGAATGGGTTAGGAAATGGGCAATCTTTCTGATCTTACACAGCTGAAAGAAGCAAGCGGAAACCACTGACCCTACCTGACTTTTCAGGGAGAGGTCTTCACTAAAGGTGACTCCAAGGCTCTTAACTGTGCGGGATTTGGAGGGGGGGTTTCCCATCTCCGGAGGCCAAAATTGAGGTCCCCAGCTGAGTTCGCTCTTCCCAGACAAGATCAATTCAGTCTTGCCTGGGTTAAGTTTTAGGTGGTTAAGGCCCATCCATCTCTGGATATGAGCCATGACCTCCCTAAACTCAGTGACAGCATCCGGCGACCCCAGGGGGAAAACCAATTGCAGATCATCTGCGTAGTTAAAGATCCACACTTTGAATTTCCTCAAGGAGTACAAAAGGGGACGCAAGTATAAATTAAATAAAAGGGGGGACAGGGATGAGCCTTGAGGGACCCCGCAATCGTTCTTAATTCTAGGGGCTGTGAAGGTGCCCAATCTCACTGCTTGAGTCCGGTCGGACAAAAATGATTCCACCCAGCTCAGGGCAGCACCTCTGAGGCCTGCCTGCTCGACACGGCCGACCAAAATAGTGTGGTCGACCGTGTCGAATGCAGCAGACAGGTCAAGAAGCACCAGTGCCTGGTGGACATCCCTGTCTGCGTTACACCGAAGTGTATTCTGGACTGCCAGGGTTACCGTCTCGGTCGAATGGCCTGGACGGAACCCAGCTTGATTTGGCTCCAGAAATCCAGTGGTTTCCACAAAGTTGGAAAGGCAATTGGAGACGTGAGCCTCCAATATCTTGGATAGGAACGGCAGCAGGGATATAGGACGATAATTTGATGAGTCCTGAGGGTCCAGACCTGGTTTTTTAATTAGAGGGATTAGCAGAGCGTGTTTAAAGCCTGTAGGTACCCTGCCCTGGGTCAGTGATTTATTTAGTAGGGGTAGAATACCCTGAGGGATAGTCTGACCGATTTCCGAGAAGATGTGGGGGGGGCAGATGTCGTTAGGGGATCCGGACTTTACCCTCGTCAAAAGTGAAGAAAAGGTTTTACCATCAATGACCGGGAAGGTATCTAATACAGAGGGATTGTAAAAGACGTCATCCAAAGGAAGTGACATTGAGGAACTAGCAATGCTCGCTTTGATAGTGACAATTTTTTCTCTGAAAAAATTATTCAGGGAATCACATAGCTTCTGCGTAGGAGCTATTGAAGGGGCTGTCCTGTCGTTGTCACAGAGTTCATTAACTATATTAAAAATATCTTTGGACTTGTTAGATGACGATAAAATTTTTGAGGAGAAGAAATTAAGTTTGTGTTGTTTTAAATTTTTTTGATAATTTTTCCTAGTAACGCAGAAGGTTTCCCTATCCTGTGAAGAGTAGGTGGCTCTCCACTGTCTTTCTTTCTGTCGTACCCCTAATTTAAGTGCTCTAAGTTCTTGAGTAAACCATTTGTGGGCATCATTACCTCTAATGTTAGGTAGATATACAGAGGGTGCGAACAGATCTGCTGCATGGAGAAGCCAGGAGGACAGTGCCCTCTCGTCAACCTCCAGATCTTCGTCTAATGGGGGAAGGGTGTTGTTCAACGTGTCCATGAACCCAGAGCGGTCCATGGATTTCCATTTGCGGAACTCTTTACCCATGGGAGGTTTGGCCTTGTGCTGCCCTTGAATTTCTAGCGGGAACTGGATAAGATAATGGTCTGACCAGATGCAAGGGCTTATAATAGGAGAAAATGGTGGTACATTGTATGTCCAGATTTGGTCCAAGCTGTGACCCTTCTGGTGAGTGGGAGAGTGAATGTGTTGGACCAGGTTTAGATCTGTAAGCAGATCCCTCAGTTCTCCAGCTTGGGTGTCTGTGTCTGTTCTATCGAACCAATAACGGTGAGCTATTAACTGTTATCTAAGAGCTGCATACAAACTGCAAGGTATAAATTAGTGCTTTACGTTTTCCCCCTAGTCTTTGATTATCCTAATGTTGCAAAAAGTGTTCTTTTGGACAGATATCAATTCTGATTATTAAAGAGAACCCAAAACCATGGTATTATGTTTTAAATTCGGAGTTTGCGTTTCTCCAGACCAATTACTATTAAACTATAATGCCTACTAGTATGGTTGTCATGTGACTCCTACACCTTGTAGTCTTTAGTCTTATGTAAAATTTTCTATACCGTGATTTACACACATATTGGTTTTCTGTGTAATGTGTGTGATGTAAAGTGCTCTGCCACCCTACAATGGTATGAGTGGCGCTGTGAATCAAATTAAATGCATCTGAGAGAGTGTGGTTATAGAGACTTGAGGGGCACTGTTAAAGGGTGGTAGTGAGGGAATCCATGGAAGAGGTGGTCAGTGGGGGGCAATAACAAACATTAATGCACAGGGCACCACCAGTGCTAAGACCGGCCCTGCCCTTGAGGCCAGTCTGCCTCACCCATAGGTACCTCCATTGGCCTTGTTTCAGCAGTAGTAGCTGCAACTCACCAGGGTTTAGCAATGCAGGATTTGCACACACCAAACTAAGTTTGCAAACTTCAGTCTCTCTGCTTTATTCACAAGCCCTTTTAACATGTGCTGCCTGCTGTGGGGCCTCTGGAATTGATTATGCAGCAAAGGAGGACAGAATTATGCCGCAGTGTTGACTAAATTATGCATAAAAAAAGGGCTGCAGCTTAATGCAGTATATTGTCTGATATTTTATTATTTTGACATGTGCACACATGCTAAGAGTCTCTGGAAAGATGTTGCCCTATTAGTACCAGTGTAACATACAAATGCAGCAATGAGAAAGGTGATCAGTCAAGCTTTGCAATAGGCCATCCACTCCGCAGCAACACGTCACATTTTTTATTAACTTTTGATGCGTTTGAGCTACAAACAATTTATTAGTTTAAATGGTCAGATCATGCAGCAGATCTTGCATTAGGAAGCAAATATGGCAGAGCCATAATTATATAGAAAACATTTGCAAACTAGGATATTTTGCCATTCATGTTTGAACTGCTGTTGTGGAAAAAGGGAGAAGTGCTGATGACAAACTCCATGGCTCGGAGACAAATGTCTTGTGCTTCCACATTTTATCGTATTTTGTACATTCTGTGAATAGAAGCATATCCCACACTGTGATTGTATTTTAATTTCAATAAATCATTATAACCTTAAATAATCATGTGTATCCATTGATTGATCAAACTGGGCAGTGAAAGGCCAAACAGATACTAAAAATTGAGATGTTTGCGCATTCTGGCCACACCTCTGGCTCCGCCCACTGATCCTCCACCCACAGTTCCCCTACTTTTTTCCCCCCACTTCGACCACTGGATTTTGGTCGAGAGGGTTGGAGAGGAGACCCCGAGCCCTGGCTGACATAAATAAGGGCACAACAGCTGTCTGCAGCGAGTGTGGGGCCAGAAAGAAAAGAAGGAGAAAGTAATGGCCCCTTGCCCTACATCAATCTTTCTTATCCGCGTTCCCCGAGGATGCCTCAAAGGTTGTGCCTGGTGGGAGATGAGAAAGTCAAGCCGGTGGTGAGTCAGCCAGCCTCTGGGACAGGCACACCTCCTTCCCACACCCAAGCCGAGCTGGACGAAGCTCAGCTCTGGGCTCACATATTGTTCTTTTGCATTATTTTGTAAAAAAAATATCTGGCAGCGCGCTCAGCACAGCCATGCCAATAAAAGGAAGGAAAAGGCAGAGAGAAGTGGGAGGAGGTTCAGAGGGACAGGGAGAGAGAGAGGACACAGAGGAGATGGGGTATTGTCCAAAACACTATAAAAAATTCAAGGGCAAGATTAATAAAAACCTATGTAATTATTTAGAAAAATTGCTTTCAAATATTTCATAGTAATAGCATATACCCATGGACAAATGATTAAATATGAGGAATTGGTTCCATGTCCATTTTCCAAAGTCTACAACATTTAAGTGTGTTTGTGATGATTAACCTTGGTGATCAAATTCTAATCAGAGTTTGCTGAAGCGAAATCTCATATATGCTTCCCGAGCATGAGATGTTAAGAGAGCAGCTGTATACCGCTGGGGAGTGAGATTTCAGAACGACTATATAAATCCGATGTGGCTTTCAGCTCTGATAATAATTGAGTGTCTTTGGCACAGCTTAAAGTAGAGCTCATATTTTCTTTGTCAGCACAGTAAATTCTGTTAAAAATACGTATCATTTTAAAGCGTGTGCTGCAAAACGAACTTTCCTTTGAAATTCAATTGTTTTAATAAGAGAACAGTCTGCACCTTTTCATTTAAACCATTAAAATATAGATGATTTTGCAGGCGTCCCATTAAGAGCTGTTCTACCGAGCTCTAATTTCAATAACTGTTTTTGTCTTCCCAGCCTGGGTACCTGCCAGTAACCACTCCACACACATAGGTTATTATTACACTTCTTTATTCTGCTGCGTTTAACTATGAACACCCACATTCTTAAACACACTTTCATGGCATTGCACTCTGACACCTACGTCACAGCTCTATGGAGTCCATTAAGAGCCAAAAGGGTCCGTTCTAAAATATCGCAAGACATCAACCCCTTTGTTCAATACATTTTTTTTTTTTTTACAAATCACCAAATATTTACAAATACAATCACATTTCTTTAATCAACCTTCTTGGCGCTTTAATTACTCAGCCTGATCTGGTTACCTGAAGCTGGGACCTGTCATCTTCACTGTCAGAGATCTTCGAAGATGGTGAAGAAGTAATAGCAGTGGCTGGGTACTCAGGTTCAGTCTTTTTTTCACCATCTGGAGCAGAAGACCAATTAATCAATTGTCAAAAGTGAGAAGAGTTCTGATAACAGACTTCCCAGGGCACTGCACAGTCACCATATTTCTCCTGGTAGACACAATGTGGAAAGGTGTAGGATGATATGGAGCATCATGTTTTTTCCTTTGCAGTTGGCGGGCGATCACTAGATACACTGTCTTAAATTAAATGTTCTTTGCATGTCGCCTCTTGTCAGCATAGGCTTTCATCATCTCTTTAGCAACCAAGTCCCTCATTCGAGCTTTATTATAATTTCCTTCTCTTTTGTTGGACCATTGAGTTAACTTGGTTGCCATTGTTCTTCTGAACATCAAGGTTGCAGGACTTTTGCTCGTGGTCGGGTGAGGTGTTGAACGATAGCCTCTTAGGGTGGAATTCAGCACAGTTTGCAAATTGAGCCTTTCAAGAGTTGCAAACAGTTTTTTTAGCATACTATAAAACGCTCAATGAGACCATTGGCCTGTGGCCACAAAGGTGTACTCTTCTAATGTTTTACATTTAGATGCTCCAGAAAAACGTTGAATTCTCTACTGTTGACCAGCAGATCATTATCGGACTTCAAAATCTCTAGAATGCCCCATGATGCAAAAATGCTGCCAAGTATCTCAATGACTCACTCATGAGTTGTGGATGAGAGATCTTCTATTAATGGATATTGAGAGTATTCATCCACAATTACCATCAATGGCTATTCTCTCCCATGCACGCTTAGCTAGTTCTGACATGGCAAACGTATGTTGAGTAATGTTCGTAGGAAGGCAATTACATAGATTACAGGCCTTGAGTTCCTTGTCAACCCTTTTATCTAAATATGAAAACCAGACTCGATCTCAGAGAGTTCTTTTGGTGGCAACAATACCACAATGTTCATTGTGATCCGCTTCGATTATCTTCTGTCTGGAATTCAAATTCAGTATAACTCCGTCCTGAGTTAAAGACAGTTCATCTTTAACTTTTTTGTACTTTTGGTATTCACCATCACTAAGAAGAGGTCGAGCATGTTGGTTCCACAACTGAAGTGAAATTATATCTTTCAACTTCAGCATGTCAATATCGTGGCTCATGGCTTTAATTGTCTGGGTTAACGATATGGCAGCTGACAACTTTTTTGTACTTTTGGTATTCACCATCACTGGGAAGAGGTCGAGCATGTTGGTTCCACAACTGAAGTGCAATTATATCTTTCAACTTCAGCATGTCAATATCGTGGCTCATGGCTTTAATTGTCTGGGTTAACGATATGGCAGCTGACATATTTGACTTTACAATTAAATTAATGTAGGCTTCATCTGTCTTGGATGGAGTACCTTAACCTTGTATAGGCACTCTGGAAAAGTAGTCATCAGGGTTTTGATCCTTCCCTGGATGATATACAATGGTGTAATCATACTCTTGTAATTGGAGTTTCCACCATTCAATGCGAGGAGGCATCTTGGCTTTTAGATTGCCAAAGATAGTCAATAAAGCGTGATGATCAGTTTGCAGCTTAAAAGGCTTTCCATATAGGAATACATGGAAATGTTCACAATCCCATACTACGGTCAAACCTTCTTTCTCGTGTTGAGAGTAAATACGTTTTGCTTGGGCCAAATTTCTACTGGCATATGCCAGAATTAGGCCTGGGCATAAAACTCCGCTCTGCTTGCAGAATTCGCGGAAGTCAGCATCTCGGCATTCCGGGAAGAATTCGGAGTTACTGATAAACTCTGCACTTAGCTATGAAGGGGCATTTTTTTCTGTTGGCGAGCTTGCCACCTCATAACAGGCGCCCTGGGAGAGAGACGAGAATAGTTGGGCGTTTATGAGCGCCAACAGGATTTGCTAGCCGTCCGCGTGGACCCCCGAGATTTTGCAGCTAGTGACGTGGCTTTAGGCAGCACCAGCAACTTCTAGCACTTCTTTTGTGACATAGGCGAGCACCAGCAGTTGCAACTTAGAGAAGATTCCCTCCTCGAGAAGCAGTTAATGATCCTCAAAAAGACAATTTGGAGTTAATAAACGTATCAAATGGACTGTTCGCATTGGTTTTTTGTGCAAGGAGACCTTTTTTTGTTTACTTTTTTTCAACAAGGAGGAAGTGCCCCAAAAACTCCAACTTCCTGTTCCTTCTAGCAGACTCCTCCCAGTGCTTTGTCTATTACTTGGCCACTTTTCGTTTGGATTTTGAGATAGAAGGATCACTCTATTTTTCTGCTGCATATAAACCAGTAGATTTGAGGACTTTGTTTTTGTGATATCACAATTATGCTCAAAAACTGTAAGGGTGTTGTTTATGTGATAGAGAGGATGCACCAGGTTTTAGTTGTACTTTTATTCAGTTTTCAAAATTGACTGTGGTGGGTGGTCTGCCATTTCTTAGGGGCCTAAATATTGATTTTTGCGTGTATGTTTTATTCTTTATAAAGGAAAAATGTTGCACAGTTCAGTACATTTTCTCAAATTTTTTAAATAAATGTCCAATTTTTATTTAATTCACTATGTGGTCTATTCTACCAATGGGCCTTCCAGCCAATAGGCCCAGTACTAGTCATGGGTGCATGAAACAACTGTTTCTGTGGTGTCTGTTGAATTGAAACATCATTTAGGCCATGGTTAGCATTGGATTAAATTACACAATGTGTTTTCATGGTATTTCACGATTTTTTTCTGCAAACAGTGTACAAGTGGGGTAATATATCTGATGCCTTTGGAGGATGTATGTTGTTGTAAACCTTTTTAGCCCAGTTAAGTTTTGTTTTTGGCATTGCTGAACTACTGCTGTTTTCTCTTGTGTTACCATTCCTCCTTTGTCTGGCCGGTGTCTGAGTGTGTTTGCCATAGGCCACCATTTGTCTTTGTTCCCCATGCCGTTTGGTCAGGGGCCATTTTGTATAGTCAGTTTCCATAGACCTGCATGTGTTATTTGTTTTCCATGCCTCCTGCTTGTTGTTTGACCATGTGGCTGGCAGCTTTTTTGTGTAGACTAGGCAGCCAATGTGCTTTTTTGCCATAGGCCTGCATGTCTTCTTTGTTGTGTCCATGTCTCCTTGCTTGTTGCTGTGCTTTGAACATGTGGCTCGCAGCCATTTTGTTTAGTCAGCCAGTGTGCTTTTGCAATAGGCCTGCATGTGTTCTTTGTTGTGGCCATGCCTCCTTGCTGGCTGTTGCACCATGTGGCTGGTGGCCATTTTGTGTAGCCAGCCAATGTGCTTTTGCCCCAGGCCTGCCTGTGTTCTTTGTTGTGGCCATACCTCCTTGCTGGGTGTCGTTGCTTGACCATGTGGCTGGAAGCCATTTTGTTTAGCCTGTCAGTGTGAATTTGCCATCGGCCTGCATGTGTTGTGGCCATGCCTCTTTCCTGGTCGTGGTTGTTGGCCATGTGGCAAGCAGCCATTTTTGTGTAGCGAGCTGGTGTGCTTTTGCCATAGGCCTGCATGTGTTCATTGTTTTCCATGCCTCCTGCCTGTTGTTTGACCATGTGGCTGGCGGCCATTTTGTGTAGCCAGCCAGTGAGCTTTTGCCATGGGCCTGCATGTGTTATTTGTTGTGGCCATGTCTCCTTGCTGGTTGTTGTTGTTTGACCATGTGTTCGGTGGCCGTTCTGTTTTCCAGCCAGAGTGCTTTTACCATAGGCATGCATGTGTTCTTTGTTTTCCATGCCTACTTGCTTGTTGTTTGACCATGCGGCCATTTTGTTCAACCATCATTTTTTTAGTTTTCAAAGCTATCCTGCATGAACTCCTTTTGTTTGTGCTCATTTTTTAAAACTTTTTCCTGATATCAGTTTAATAATAATATGCTTGAGGCCTAGTAACTCAATGCTCATACTAGTCTAAATGTCCTGTCTGAACAGTGTTTTATATTATTATAGACTTTTTTTGCATTTTTCACCTGCACCCCTCCGTGCCTCCCAAATACCAATGGGTTTCTCATGGTACTCCCCTAGTACATCAGAATTATATTTTTTAAATGTTTATTATTTTGATAATTTTTTCAATTTTTTTTATTTAATGCATTTTTTATTACATTTTAATTTTTTGTAAAATTTGTGTTATTTTTGTAATTTGTTTAATAAAAAAAGATTGTAAAATGTCACATTTTTTAAACATTTTTATTTTCAGATTTACATTTTCCCAGCATCCATCAACCCCCTGTATTCCATAGGCGCACAGCCACACAACAGCATTCATTTTCTAAGGATTATTCCATTATCACCTGCACCTCCATCCAAACTTGATGGACATAAAGCAAACAGTTACATCTGTATGATGTTGCTCTTTCTTACACTCCCTTATTGTAAACAAAAGTTTATGTTGGTGTGGTTTTACATTGGAACGGATACACTGTATTGTTGTTACTTATTTATATCTTAAGTAGCCACACTAAATGATATTGTTTGTACAACTGATTCAAACTGCAACAATGGCAAGTTTCACTGATGTTCTCCTGGCTTGTTTGCTTTTAGGTGTACAAGAGAAGAGACATCACTCAGAGTACTGCCAGACAAAAGGCCTGTGCATGTAACTCATGACTACACAACACAGGCATCTCTTTAGCTTGTGAAGCTAAGTGCCACTGCCAACTGACAGCTTCAACATGGCCACAAAGAAAGGTGCTACCAAGAAAGTGTCCAGTGAGAAGAAGGAGCTTGACACCACTGGCCCTGACCTTTTTCGGGCCACCTTATGTGCCTGCCGCCCTTTTCCGCCAGACAGCAATCTGGGAGCAGCACTCCAGCATCAATGGCCCCCACCTCAAACTAGGCACAAGTCCATGTCTGTCACAGAGGCAGCCACTGTAAGAATGGCAATGCCAATGAGCAGTGACATTAAACTGGAGTTGTCGCTTTCCCAAAGTAGTATCCAATCGTTGCCGGAAACTCAGCTAAGTGGATAACAACAGCCACAGCCAGCAAAAGTAGTTCATCCCAAATTAGAAGCACTTCGGGACATTTAAGTTTTTATTGAGGAATTAGAGGAAGCCCCTCTTTCAGAAGATGCATTGTCTTCCAGATCTCCATCAAGAAAATAACAGGTACTCCACCATCTTCTTCTCCGCGCCCCCTTCTGATGATCAAGACCCCACTTGGATGCCGCCTCAATCTGAGATGCACCAGGAGAGGCTAGGGAAAAGGAACGTTCATGAAAGCTTTAGAGTTATGGATGAAGAAGAGGAGGATGACGACGACCCAGTAATCAGGGATGTTAGCCCGGCCCCAGAAGAGACCGACGTTACCCCCATCTCAACCAGCTCTGAGGGATGTGGCATAGATACCACTACCACCAGCTTGCATATTTGCAAGGCCCCTGCGACCTACATCCACAACCACCTCAGTAGAAGTAGGCACTGCAGAGGCAAATGCCGAAACACTACCTACAGCCACTTCTTTCAACATTGGCAGTGGCACCAGTGTCAGAGGGTTGACCTACCCAGTTTGGGACTTCTTTACGGTTAGCAAACGGGAGGCGAACATGCCATATGCTCCATTTGCAAAGAAAGTCCTAAGGTAAGTTTGGTACAAACAATGGTAAAGGAGGCCAAACAACCCATTTGAGAAAACACCACGCAATCCACTGGGCGGCACACCTTAGCCAAAAAACTGCAAGGGGTGTTGGTGAAGGTGGTGAGAGCAGGGAATCTGATCACATCACGGTGGAAGAAGAATGTGAAGAAGATTGTGGCACTTTCGTTGCACAAATTAATCCTGTCCTCAGCAGTGCAGTGATATCACCAACATTCTTTTTTAGAGTAACTTTATTGTCATATACAGATATCACATAGACAACGCATACCATAAGGATCTATAGGTGTCCATCCTCCCTCCCTCTCTATCATGTATATATAAATAATCCATATCATAATACTTATTCAGAAACAACAGAAGTATCCAGGGAGGAGAAAAAGAAAGGACGACATCCATGCAATTCTTTCACATATAAAGTCCAGAGCAGACATCCATAGTCAGAAGAGCATATATCCGATTTCAACTAAAGTCTAGTCATACAGGACAGAAAACATTTTACATTATCTCTTGAACGCCATGCCGATAACAATGTAATCCCCCCCACCCTGCTTTCTTGTTAGATTAGCTCATCAAAGAAAGGAATTAAATATTATAAGCGATTCCTGGTTATTCTCAGGCTTTCATAGCCATCTCCCACATCTTTCTGTCCTGCATTTAAACCTCCGGGGTGAGGGGCGATAACCCTTCAGTTGCACCCTTGGATGCTGCCAGTGCCTGAGGCTCCCGCAACTCAGACAGCATAGACGACCAGGCTATCAGGTCATCTTTAAGTTTTTCATCTCTTGATACATGTTGCATCCCCACCTCCACCGCAGTCGCCCATTCACAGATATCCCGCAGCCCACCTTATAGGTGGGGGGGGAGGCATACACAAGGCCTAAAATGACAAATTTCCAGCATAATTTCTTTTTTGTTGGGGATGGAAGTAATCCGAGCAATACCTGTTGGATCTCCGTGGGGACATCACACCTCAAAGCCTCATTTAGTTGAGTAAGTATATCCTGTTAGCATGAAGTCAGGAATGGACAAGTCCACACTATGTGAATAAAATCTGCCCCTGGGGCCCTGCAGCATGGACAATCCTCTGGGCTGGTATGATAGATAACATGTAGCATCTGCGGTGTAAGGAAAGTCTGATGTACAAAGTTATATTGCAGGAGTTTGAAGTGCTCATTAGAGCTAACCGTGCGGACTCTCTCATGGACCCTCATCCACTCCCCAGCTAACAATAGCTCCCCTAACAATGCATCCCATTTCACTTGCATAGGAAGCGCTGATCCTAGCAGATCATCATAGAGCCTGCTAGAGATGGGCTATCAATTGACGCCCCTGGGCCATAAACAGCCTGACCATCAAAGCATTAGTCTTAGGAGGCTCCTCAGGAAAGGGCGGCCACACCTCCCACACTAGAAATTTTCAAGTATTGGAGATATTTCCCAGCATCCAAATCAAAGGAAGACATTGCCTCATCTTGCATAATAAAGTGCCAATCAATGTATAGGTGTCCCATTAGATTAAAATCTCAATCCCACTAGCGCTGCACCAGCATGGACTCAACAATGCAGGAGAAGGGTCGTACCGCCCAGAGAAGCATATCTGGTTCATAAGGAGGCCATCGGAAAACACGCTTGACAACACCCTCCCAGATGGTCACCACATGCTGTATAATGTAAGGTGACTCCGGAGCCGAGCATCAAAAGGGTCGGTAAAGGTCGTCCACAATGAGTGCCCTCTAAAAGCCGCTTTTCACAGTTATCATCATCATTCGTCCAATGAACCACATTTTACAGCTGAGCAGCCATGTAGTAAAACTCCAGGCGGGGAACCTCACGTCCTCCCTGACTCTTCCTTCTCCGTCAGGTGGTGAGTCCCACTCTTTGGACCCATCTGTCATAGTAAAACCTGCTGACAAGGGTGGAGCCATTGTGCTCCAAGGTGCCACAACTTTCTATAAACACCTTTCCAACAGTCAGTACTACTGTCTGATTGACACAGACCCAAAAGAAAGGTTAACAATTAAGATCAAACACTTGGTCAGTTAAGCAGAGCCAGTAAGATAGATATCTAAAAATTAGGCCGACTTCCTGGTCAACCCCAAACCTAAATTCTTATATTTCTACATATTATCAAAGATCCATAAGGGGATCCAACCACCACCTGGAAGGCCTATTGTATCGGGCATTGATGCTCTTGAGCCCCTGAGCAAGTTCTGTGATTACTTCCTCAGACCAATTGTAATGAAAACACCTATTTATCTGAAAGACACCATAGATGTACTCAGCTTTCTACAGAACCTCACCCCGAACAACGATATTGATCTTCTAATCACAGTAGATGTTGCAGCACAGACATACCACAAGATGCCACTATTGAAATGATGGACACGGCCTTCCTGGCAGAAACGCTCTGGGAATCAAGGACACCCATTGGGTTTAATGTGGAATGTGCTTCCATAGCTCTGAAGGAAAACTTTTTCTAATTTAAGGATCAACTATGCCATCAAATACAAAGCACTTCAATGGGAAGCACATTTGAAATGATCATAGCCTGTCTCTATATGGGCGGCTTTTGAAGGAGAACATATTTTCACGGATAGGAACCCATATAGGACTAACATCATTACATGGCATTGGGTTTATAGATGACATTCTTATCCTGTGGCATGGGGATATGTCTACGTATGCAGATTTCTGCACATGGATGAATACTCTCAACCCATTTCTGAAATTTACCAGCACAGTGTCGGAGCATGTAGTACCATTTCTGGACCTATGGATCTTCAGAGAAGGCCGAAAACAGTAAACGACAAACTACAAGAAGCTGACAAATCAGAACAGTCTCCTGCTCTATGACAGCTACCACCTTAAAGCCTTACGAGATAACCTTCCCTTGGGACAATTTCTCCTCTTACTGCAGAAATGCAACACCCTCAAGGAATAAGATGTTCAAGCAAGGGATCTGAGTACGAACCTGACCGCATGTGAGAAACTATCACCATGGATCCCTCCTGGCAACAAAAATGAAGGAAACTGTTGACAATCTCACCTATGTGGCGACCTTGAGTCCCTCTTTCAACCAAGTTCAAAAAATCATAAAGAAATACTGGCCTATTCTCAAAACAGGCACCTTAGATGTTGTTGACCCCTTGTTTGCGTACAAACGCCCACACTCCCGACTCCACCAAAGAAGTCCCAATGGACATCGTGGAAACTACTACAGTAGTGGGTCATTATCCGTGTGGAGCATGTTCTGTATATGCTTTCACACGAACAACCAAGACACTTGACCTGGGGGAAGCCTGTACATGGGAACAAAGGAGCCACACAAATTGCAACATAAAGAACTGGATCTACCTTATCACCTGCCCCTGTACACTTCGCTATGTAGGGATGACCACCAAGATGATTAAAACCGGGATTACTGAACATCGGAGCAGCATCCGCTGCAAAAAGGCTACGACGAAAATGTCATCTCATTTTTTAGATTTAAATCACATAGCAGACACTTTCAAGTGGACAATTTTTGAGGCCAATGATAGATGGGATGCCGAATTACTGTTCAACAGAGAACAACAATGGATCTTTTGTCTCACGACACACACCCATGGTTTTAATGATGACATACCCTGGACTGAGTGCACTAGGTAATTACCAGCCCATCATATGAGAACATCTGCTCATTTCAAACTGTTTGTATTCCATAACACTCTTGGATTAGTCTTGACATCCTGAGCATGTCCTTTTACACTTAAAATGTCCTCATAATCTGCCTATCATTGTGTCTCATGACACAGCACTTCTATGTTTCAAGCTACATAATTGGATTCCCTTTCATCCTAGAATGATAAAGCGAAGAACCATGTCCAAATATAGGAACCCATGCTCTCAAGATACATGCACATTTGTGCTCCTCTCTTAAATCTAACAGGAGAAAATAACCCTAGGACAGCTGATCTGTGCCTTCCTCAACTACGTAAATCTAAGTAGGGCACTATGAACACATATTATCTCCTTGTATAATTGTAAATCTTCAGGGAGATACCACCAGCCATCAACTAGCTCTTAATACCACGTAATGCCACGTTACCAGCACAATGGGAATACACTTACATCTAACTGCGAAGGCTGGGTGATGGAAAGATGGTAACACAAGAGATAAACAAAGGTGAGAGGATCCGCTAAAAATGCCTAGAGAACATAGAATATACTTAACTAATGTACCAAAACTAGATAAGCGAAGTAGAGAAGGTGAGGAGACTCTCAAAAATTAAGTAAGCCATTGGATTAGGTATGATGGACAGTACTTATTGGTCATAAGACCAGATCTAATGACTGCACCTTCCTTACCCGACACAGGTTTCATAGGGTCTGGCATTCTGGTTTTACATGGGGCTTCCGGGGTGTGGCCAGACTGATTCGCAGAGGTCTCCCCTTCACTTTGATTCAAGTAGAGTCGGACACTCAGGGGAGTTATTTGGCCCTAACTGGTAGGGTCGAGGGATACCTTATTAACCTTCTCTGTGCATACATTCCCCCCGCTACAATGCCCTCTGCCCTCCGACACCTCACACTACGGATCTCGACTTTCCCTCAGGGTTTGACGGTTATTGGGGGCGACTTCAACGCTGTTATGCATCCTACCTGAAACACGGCAGGTGCCCCCTCTGCATGCTGCCTTGCCCCTGCCAAGCGCCTATCTGACTGGTCCTCTGCCCTAGGTCTCTGCGATGCCTGTAGGGTATGGAACCCCGCCGAGAACAATACACTCATATTTCGGAAGCCCATCACACCCATTCCCGTATTGACTTGCTCCTGGTACCGGACACCGATTGTTATATGGTTTCTGGGGTGACTATCCTTCCCTGGTGTATCTCCGACCACTCCCCTGTCTCCCTTCAGCTCGAGCGTCCTCCCAACGGGGTCCGCACGATTTGGCGGATGAACGCCTGGTTCCTGCAGGATGCTGAATTCCTCGAGACCCTCGGACAAGAACTGAAGCAATATTTTCTGGCCAACAAGGATTTGGTTCCCTCCCAGGGTATAAGAAACAACAATTAGAAGAGGGTCTCAGGGCATATTTAGAGACCATATCATAGACACAGCCCCCGATTCGCAAATCATGTAACAACACACTAAATGTCTATAGAGATATTTTTTCTGGGAAGCCTGATACTGTGTGATCAAGTTACAAGGAGGAAAAGGAATTATACCTGTGTGTATTGTAAGCACAACATGGTATCACCAGGGTGTGAAAAGTACCCATCAGTGCTCGTTCTGTACCGCCCTTGTCATCACATGGGTTCTCCCTACACCAGGGAGAGCATGTTGGCAATCAATGGAAATACTCAGTGTTCAATGCCAATCTTTCAATGGAGACAGTGTACGATAACTAGGGGTGGCACCGTTTGATAGGGTAGCTAGTGTGCAGTGCGTGAATGAAAGAAGAGAGTGCATATATAAAATTGGAGAGTGGGGAGAAAGTATTTTATTAAGTGCCTCCCAAACTTCCAAATTTAAAAACAGTGCAAAATGGAATAAAGCAGGTTTAACAAATAGCTGCTTTTCAGGGATTGGTCAACATGTTTCGACTCATGTGGAATTTTCCACAGCTTTCGTCAGGACCATTCGCTACTGCAATAAGTGAAAAACAATTAGAAATAATAACCATATCACCTGGTTCAGGTCATGGAAAGTCCTCCTCATAGAAGTTGCTTCTATTGAGGTAGGAGGACGGGCATCACCTCACCTGGCTGCAGCTCAGGTAGTAGGATCACCGCACTGTCCGTCGGTAAACCTGGCTTCCATCAGAGCTGTCTGGGAAGGTCACTTGACCACACAGTAGCAGGCTTCCCAGGAAAAATATCTCTATAGACCCATAGACATTTAGGGGTCGATTCCGATCCGGTAAAATTCCCGTCCGTACGATTCGCATCCGGAGCCGTTTCCGTATGACTCGTACACACACCATACGACTCGCCGAGTACGATCCGGACTGGGGTATCAGGACGCGATTCGTACGGTCCACGTCAGGTAAGGGCGATTCGTACGGAAAAGCGCACATTCACATACACACCGAATGGTGCGTACCCCTCCATGATCGCAGGGGTACGCCTGTACCCCTTCGATCATGGGGGGTATGCACCGTACACCCAGCGTACATGGGGTACGCACCGTACACCCAGCAGACATGGGCTACGGTGCGTACACCACAAGTACGCGGGGTACGGTGCGTACACCCAGTGATCGCAGGGGTACGGGGCATACCCCTGCGATCATGAGGGTACGCACCGTACCTGTTTTGGGGCCGTTCCGTACCTGTTTTGGGGCGAACTCTGCTTTTACGGCTGTTTCCAGCTCCCGTAGAAAAAGGGTCGTACGGTGCGTACCCAACACGAATCGTACTTGCCGGTTCGGAAAAAGCAGCCGCGAACCGTACAGATGTCACGTACAGCGGGTTCCGGGGCAGATTCGTACGGGGATTTCATTCGTACGGTCCCTGTACGATTCATACGGAGTCCAGCTCCCGGTACGGATCGTACTTCGTCGTACGTACGGGGGACGTTGCAGGGTACGATTCGTACGGGAAAAACGCTCCGAACGGCAATTCGGAACGCTTTTTACCGGATCGGAATTGACCCCTTAGTGTGTTGTTACATCCCTCCCAGGGTACCCTGTGGGAGGCTGGCAAGGCCACTGTACTGGGGGTGGCAAGAGGCTTGGTCCATGCAAAGCGGCCCGGACCGCCCATCTGCTGCAGCTCGAGGCCCAAGCAACACAGCTGGAATCGGCCCAAGCTTCCGCCAGTAACGCTGACTCCACCCATCAGCTTCCACTGCTCTGTGAGGAGATCTGTCAGATCTCTCTAGAGTCAGCTAAGATGCTATGGCGCTCCTCGGTGGTGCGGGTGTACGGCTGGGGTGACAAAAACGGGAAGTTACTCCACAATCTCATCTCTTATCTCAAAGCCAACCGCATCAACCCTGAAATCTGCGATGTGGCCGGCGCTCACCATTCCACCTCACAAGCCATTGCCCAAGCCTTTGCCGGCTATTATGCTCCACTCTATGCGGTCCGGCCTCCTGAGGCCTCCCTGGCCACCCTAATGTTGGAGGCCCCGACTCAGCTGCCCCGGTTTCCCCAAGAAGTCTCGGAGGCTCTGGATCTCCCCCTCACCCCGGAAGAGATACATGGGGCCAATTCACTCTTCCACTCTGGTAAGACGCCGGGGCCGGACGGATACCCCCAAGAATATTACGCAACCTACCGCGACTTGTTGGTTCCGCATCTGGTAGCTCTGTTCCAACACGTGGTTGACGCGGGGTCCTTCCCCCCCTAGACCGATGTGGCCACTATTGTGGTTCTTTCGAAGACACAACCGCTTTCCCTTTCCTGCACGGACTACCACCCTATTTCCCTCATCAACACTGAGGTGAAATTCTTTGCAACTGCCTTAGCTCAACGCCTTCGCCCCCTCTTGCATGACTTGGTCCATCCCGACCAATGTGGCTTCATGCCTGCGCGTGGTACCTGGCACAGTATACGCCATCTTCCCCTCGCCCTCGCACATCGCCATCGGCTCACCCTGTAATTGGCCTTGCTTTTTATTGATTTTAAGAAATCATTCAACACAGTTGATTGGAGCTATCTGGAAGATGTGCTGGAGGCGATGGGCTTTGGTCTCCCATTCAGGCATTTTATCCGAGTTCTGTACTCTAGTCCTACAGCTAGGGTCCTAATTAATGGCATACTCTCGGAGGCATTCCCTATTCAGAGGAGCACCCGCCAAGGCTGTCCCCTCTTACCGCTTTTATTTGCGCTAGCAATGGAGCCCTTAGCCTCTCTGGTGCGCAATGACCCCCTCATCCAGGGGTGGGCCTGGGACCTGCAACAGGTTGACAAGGTCGCCCTTTACGCCAACAATGTCCCCCTTTTCCTGGTGGATCCTGAGGACTCTGGCCCACGATGCCTGGAAGTCCTCCTCGCCTTTGAACGAGTCTCTGGCCTGCGGCTCAACCTGGCGAAGTCCACTTTGGTTCCTCTCCACCCCTCACGTGTATGTTGCGATTGGCAAACTACCATTCCCTTGTGCAGGAAATCCTTCAAATACTTAGGAGTCTGGGTCACCTTCCTCCCGGACCTGGAATGGGCCCTCAATCTTACGTCTCTGGTTAACAAGGCCAAGGTAGACCTCAAGCGATGGCAGTCCCTCCCTCTAAATCCCCTTGCCAGAAGTGCCCTTTTTAAAATGATGGTCCTCCCCCGCTTTTGATATATTCTTCAAAATGTAACTTTTCACCTCCCAGGGAGTTGGTTCAGCGAAATTGATGGTCTCCTCACCCGGTTCTTATGGAGAGGCGGAAGACCGCGTATGTCCCTGGCTCACTGTTGAATATCTCCTTACGATGGTGGCATGGGTGTGACCAATCTTCACCTTTACTAACTGGCCACAAGGCTTATCGTGGTTCACAACTGGTTCGCTGGAGGCTGGTCCGACCCGGCGTACCGGGTTGAGCTGCAGTCTATGGACTTTCAACAGCTCCAAGCCTACCTATATGGGGCCCCCATACCACAAGTCCTTCCCCTGTCTCTAAGACAGTCCTACTGGCTTGGCGCACTGCCCTGCACCACACGAAATGGGATGGGAAGCTTACCCGACAAACACCCCAGTGAAATGGTACTTGGCTGCGTTAGACTTCAACTCTCCGAGACTTTCGTCAATGGGACCGCATCAGGATCTCGCTCCTCGGGGATGTATGGTTGGGGGACCACATCAGGGCCTTCGCAGATCTGCAGCAGCGCTATTACCTCCACGCCTCCCAGTTTTATAACTACCTGCAGCTTCGGCATTCCCTCCATGCACATATTACATCTCCCAACTCCCTCCCGAATTCAGTCCCCTCAATGCTCAGGTGAGGATGGGGAATCTAGGTAAGGGAGAGGTGTCGCGGATCTACCATTCCCTAGTAAATATTGGCCCCGTGACCCTAGAATCACTGTGTGCACGATGGAAGATTTGGATGGGCCCATTGGAGGACGCAGACTGGCGAGACGCTCCCAACTGCACCTAATTCAACTCTACTACTTACATATGGCTTATTCAACCTCTGCACATGTGTATAGAGCCCGACTGAGGCCTTCTCTGGCTTGCACACGATGCAATCACACTGCAGCTGACTTTTACCACATGGTCTGGCAATTCCCCGTCATTGCGTCATTCTGGGCGTGGGTGGAACTGGAACTCACACAGACCCTGGGGTAGGTGGTCCCTCACGATCTAATACGTCTAATTCTAGGTGTGTTTGATGGCCTGGATGGCTCTCGGGCCGAGAAGCGCTTTCTTGGGACGGCAGTGGCGGTGGCGAAACAGGACATTGCAGCACTTTGGTCTCAGGCCAAGCCCCCTACTGTGCGAAGGTGGAGACGGGGGGTGGACTGGTGTGGGACCCAAGAAGAACCCCTCTTCGAGGCCTGTGGCTGCCCCGAGCTATTTGAAAGGATTTGGGGCAAATGGTTCAATCTAATGTCTTGCTTGGTGAGTGTGTTCATCTGTACTATGTTAATCTTGCACGGTCATTTATTTTGAAGCCTGATACACAGGTCTCTGTCACCATCCTAACTGTAGTCTTTCATCGAGATAATGTGCTTGTTTTTGCTGCCAATGTCACTTCATGGTTTCTTCCAAATATCAATAAATTTGATTATCAAAAAAAGATCAGATCTAATGAGGGCAGAACGGTTACAGGCCAGGGGAAAAGCCATGCCACTGTTGCTTTTATAGTATTGGACAAACAAATTGTGGATGGACTGATTGTTATGGACCTGAGAATAGAACATGCTGCTAAATCAGCATTAAGGGTTTAAGCTCCATAGGCCTTCCATCGACAGCACTGTGAGTACCCAAAATCTTGATGAAGTAGATTGATTGATTTTGATTACAAGATCCGAAACAATGTGCTTAAAGCCACAGCTTAAGCATGGCCAGGCTACAGGTTTGGAGGGCAAAGGAATAGAGATGGAGAAAACTATGAAGAGAGATACCTATAAAAATATAAAAGAAGAAAGCAAGGGAATAGCGAATATCCCTAGCACTCCCACCATCAATAGAACTGCAAACATTGGTAATGTAGCATTGATTTTATGGAATATAGCAGGATTAAAAAACAGGTTATTAGACCCAGACTGGCATCAGTATATAGAACAATTGATCACTGCCTTTTCCAAGAGACATGGTTATTAGAACCCCACACAATCAAGGATACAAAACCTTTTTTAAAATGCACTCCCCTCGCGGCATGGGAGACTATTGTGAGGACTGGCCATATGGATAAAACTACACATGCCCACAACATCGACTTGCAGGATATACTTGGAGTTAGTATATCTAAGAGCACAGCACATAGGCGTCCAGCATCTCTTATTGTTCAGTAGTACAATATGCGTGGTAGTACATGTCTCAACCTGTCAGTTCACCCCGGTCAATTGCTATCATCTGATTCCCGCTCTGTTGGGGGAGGTTCACAAATGTCGCCCCAAAATCGATTCCATTTTCCCCATATATGCGTCCATTTTTGGGGGCAGCCTCAGTGAACATACACTGATTTCTTTGTCACCATCATGTGGTCCATATCCCGGCACCATTGCTGATATGAAGGGGACAGTCCCGAACCCCATAGTTGTGCTATATTACGTTTGGCTAAAGTTGTTCCTAGTGTTACCCAGTCTTGGTCTGTGTGATTCAGATCCGTGGGCTCCCAGATGTTAAGTAAACATCGTTTTGGGTTAAGCAAAATCTTTACTCTGGTATCTTGTGACATTGCGCGTAGGATGGCCTCCCAGAAGCGGGTTACTATCGGGCAGCCCCAGACTGTGTGCCAGAAGGTGCCTTCGGCACCGCATTGCCGGAGGCAGAGAGGAGTATCCACTTTGCCTAATTTGTGTAGCAGGGTTCTCGTATAGTAAATGCAATGCAGGATTTTTAGTTGCAGTAACTTTAGTGTAAAGGGTATTGCAACTTCCCTCGGGGACTCCAGGGCTACCTGCCAGTCCTCTTCATCTAGGTTCCCCAGGTCCGCCTCCATCTCTCTTTCAGCGCCCCGTTGGGACTTTCTGGTTATTCATTATTTTCTTATATGTAAGGGAAATGGCTTTTTTCTGGAGGTGGTCTGTGAGGAGTCTGTCCTCCAATGGGGAGGCCTCTGGTAATTGTGTGGCTGCCGGAATCACTGCTATAAGTGCATGGCGGATCTGCGCGTACCTGAAGGTCTCAGTCTGCGCCAATTTGTAGGTAGCTTGCAATTGAGTAAAGGGAACGACCTCGCCCTTCTTCCATAGGTCCCCCACCCTGGAGATACCTATCAGATCCCATTGTCGGAATCCCTTGGTGTTTCTTAGTCTCCCTAATTTGTGGGTGTCCCAAAGTGGTGTCATCTGCGTGAGGGTACCCTCCCAGCCCAGTGCTCGCTGTGCAGCATGCCAAATTTGTAGTGTGTGGGCCTTTTGGCCCGTGTAATGTGATTTCTTGGATCTATTGTAGAGTGCCCCCATTACCCCCTCCGGATCGAGGAGATGCCGGTCCATACGGAATGCCGGATCTTCCTGTGGTGCATGAAGCCATTGGTTTATTACAGTCAGTTGTGACACCCAGTAATATGTTTCGTTTGTATGTGCGGGAGGGCGATTCCTCCGTCGTACCAGCCCTTTTTCCAGTTTTTTCATGGCAATACGGGTTGACCCTTCATCCCAGAGGAGTTTAGTTACTTCAGTGTTTATCAGTGTAAAAAAGGAGTAGTGGTCTGAAAGGGGGTGTTTTGAAGGATGTATAAAAATCTGGGTAGCGCCATCATTTTGAAGAGGGCTGCTCTTCCCAACAGGGTAAGCGGTAGCGAACGCCAGTGTTTCACATCACGGCGAAATCGGGCCAAGGGCTTCATTAGATTTTCTTCAGTGAAATGCGATACTTGAGGGGTGATATATATGCCGAGGTACTTGAAACCTCAGTCGCAATCTGGAATTCACAGTTGGACGGCAATCTGAGCAAAGGGCCGTGAAGAATGTAAAGCAGTGACTTTGACCAATTTATAGTGTAGCCTGAAGCTTTGCCATAGGCCGCAAAAATGTCTAATAGACAGTTAATGAATCGCGATGGGGATGACATGTAGAGTAGCACATCCTCTGCATATAGTGATATGCGATCTTCCTATCCCATAGCCCATCTGATGCCCCTTAATAACCGGATCTTGGCGTATCCAATCCGCCCGTGGTTCCAGAATGATACCAAACAAGAGTGGGGAAAGTGGGCATCCCTGTCTCGTTCCTTTACCAAGGGGGGGAGTCCCTTGAAGTTCGGTGTTCGCTACAACGTGCGCCAACTGTTTACTATATAGTAGGTGTACTCAGTCACAGAATTTGGGCCCAAATCCCATACGTTATAGAACTGCAAAGAGGAAGGGCCATTTGACCATTTCAAACGCCATATGCGCATCCAACGAAAGAATAAATGCATCTTCTGCAATAGTAGACTTTCACGCTATGACACCCTGAAGCCTCTGGAGATTCAGGGCAGTATTGCGATTGGGCATGAAGCCAGATTGATCCGGGTGATCAGTGTGGTCAGATATGGCTGAAGTCATGTTGCTAGTGCCTTGGCCAATATTTTCGCTTCAGCGTTTATTAGGGAGATCGGTCGGTAGGACGGGCATTCATGTGGTGGTTTGTCCGCCTTGTGGATTGTGACTATGGTCGCCACGTGTTGGTCCCTGGGGAGCTCACCCACATCCAGGCTGGTTTATACATATTAAGGAGGTGTGGTGTGAGTTGGGTCGCCATTTTTTATAGAGTTCTACGAGGATGCCATTTGGTCCCAGGGGGCTAAATTTAATGCATGTGTTGTGTCTTCTGTGATATCGCGTGCATGGTCTGCCTCCGCTGCGGCCACACCCTGTTCTAGGTCTTCCAACTGTTGCCTCTGTGACTTCTTGTGCCCAGCTATTAGTGAGATTGCATGACTGCCCAGTACAGTTTTATAGGTTTCCCAAAGTATTAAAGGGGAGGACACTGAGTATTCATTCTCAGCGAAATAGTGCTTTGTGGCCGTGCATAGTCCCTTGCTTATCTTGCAGTTTTTGAGATACCCTGGATGTATTAGGAATATCTGTCGTCGTGTCCTGGTATGAGATGCGTACGTCATGTACAAAGGCGAATGATCTGATATTCCCCGGGGCAGGTATTGAATCTCTATAACCCGATCTAACCCAGTCGCTATCGGGAAGATGTAATCAATTTTGGAAAGGCTATTGTGCATCCCTGAATGGTAGGTGTATTGTCTATCTTGTGGGTGTTTGGTCCTCCAGATGTCAATTAGACCAATGGCGTCAATGAAGTCCATTAGTTGTACTGCTGGGGCCCCTGGGTGGGTGTTTATCGATAGAGGCGTCTATTACTGCATTGAAGTCTCCCCCCATAATAATTTCTCCTTGTGGCAGAGACGGTAAAAAGGCACCTAGTGCCGGGAAGGTCACTTGGTGTCGTGCCGTGGTACATATACTGAGACCAAATTATATGGCCACCCTTCCCATTGGTATGTCAGTGCTGCAAAGCGCCCTTAATCATCTGTTGCGGAACAGGTGAGTATCACCGGGAAGCATTTGTGGACCAGAATTCCCACCCCACGGGAGCCGGAGGTGAACTCTGAGTGCACTGCCATACTGTAACCCCATCTGTCTAGGGCTTTGGTAACTGATCCTGTTAGATGTGTTTCCTGTATGAGTGCTATCGCACAACCTTTACGCTTTATGTATTGGAGGACCAGACACCTTTTAATCTTGTCTCCCAGTCCGTTCACATTCCACGACAGCACCGTAAAAGGAGGGGGAGGTCCCTCGGGGCTCTGGGAGAAGTTGCCCGTGGTGTCTATTATTGGGCTAGTGTGTGCCATGTACGCTTTTAATCGTATAGAAGTGCGGAGCTGTTTGCGGTGACCACCGTAGGTGGAGATTTTGATTGAACCTCTTATGGGACAGGAAGCAATCAATGAGGAAGAGGATCTAGTGAGGGGAATCCTTCTAATAGAGGCAAATAACCATGTACTATGTACAACTGCAACCATGCAATTGGCCCACTTTACAATAGAACACGGGCTACGAGCATGTAATGACAGGATCAAGGATGGTAATACAGATAGAACTCCTTAAAATACATTTAAAAGGGGAACAGCCCGCTCAAGAATTGATTATATCCCACACAGTATAACAACATGGAAAAAAATGGACAGTTTTAAAATAGATAGTGAAAGAGTAGACAGTGACTACTACCCCTTGTGTCTGGAATGGAAAGGAAACAAGAGCAGTGAACAAGTGGTCGGTATTGACTCCCTGATCAATCAACTAACAATAGAGAATAACTGTAGAGCACTAAAATGGGCTGGTGTCGTGAATGATACAGATACTATGACTAATATTTACTATATATTTTCTGAGGTACATGAGGAACTACACCAGCCTTGGTTATCACTACTCACCAAACTCTTATCACAGTGCTAAGACCATTTCTTACAAAAGCCTTCATTGTAAAAATACATCCAGAACCAAGGAGAATTGATCCATCTAATCCATGATACTTAGATAAATGTAAAGAAGCCAATAAACTTCGCCTTTATAGTCTAAAGAGTGGGAAGGCTTTCTAGGTAAGAGAAGCAAGGGCTTAATGTGAAAAAAGTATTACTGAATGCACAAAAAATCTTGGAGGACCTAAACTGGCCTGACCTATTACAAGCAGCTAAATCGAGGGATTCCGCTTTATTATGGGAAATAGTAGCTCATGAAAATAAAGACCTTGTCTCCCACATGGAGCACTATGTGGTCCCAGTCACCTGGAACAGCCACTTTACTAATCTTTATGCAGCCCTCACTCTCCTGGAGGCCATAAAACCAGGCAAAGTGCTTTGGCTGGATAACATTCCGGGGGATCTGTTGAAGCGTGAAAAAACATAGTATGGATCCCCTATGTAAATATGCTATGCAACGCAGTTCCATCTGGGGCACTCATCCCTCTATTGTGGATTGGGGCCGAGATGGTACCAATCCACAAAAAAGGCAATAAGTGTGGCCCTTAAGCCTTGTAGATGTAATGCAAAAAATCTATGCCAGCCAAATACTGGACATATGGAATGATTGGATTCATGAAAATAACATACTTTCACCGTTCCAATCAGGATTCAGGTCTCGCACTAGTACCATCGACTAGGCGTTTAGATTATTGTGCTTTCTATAGAGGTATAAAAATCTTAAGGAGGGACAAATATACACATAGCATTCATTGACCTAAAGGCGGCGTTTGACTACTTCCCAAAAGAAGTACTGTGGACAACATTAAAGATCCAGGGTATCCCAGAAGAAATTCTAAACCAGATAACCAGGTTACACCAGAATACCTTTACCAGGGTGCACTGGGGCCAACAAGGCAATCTTACAAAGCAGATATCTATAACCAGAGGAGTGAGACAGGGTTGTGTAATGGCACCCACCCTGTGCTCACTCTATATTAACAATGTTGTTGATCATCTGAAACAATTTGTGCATGATTAACCTAAGATCTGTGGAAATCCAGTTTCTGTTTTACTTTTTGCAGATGATTTCATTCTGATTTCCCAGACATCAAAGGACTTCAAAATCTACTTGACAGTTTCCACATTTATTGAAGGAAAAAGGGATTTGAAATCAGCACAAGTTAGAAAAATACATAACCATCAAACCACACAGGTCTTTTAAGAATTTGTTTACAGTAGGGGAACAAAACTCGGAGCATGTCAATAATTTTAAATATCTGGTCATTACTTTAAATTCCAGATTATCATGGGAACCCCAAATAAACCAGGCTATGGTGGCCCTCATACACAATTCTAGACCAATATTAACCGATCTGTTACCAAGGCAGTAACACCATCCTTGGAAATCTACATCACAAGGCTCAGGCTGCTGCATTATATGGAGCTGAAGTATGGGGTATAGACAAAGTGAAATCTCTTGCTATAACAGAAAACAAGCTTATGAAAAGCATCCTAGGATTGCTAGCTGGAGCACCACTGATCCCAATGTACCTAGATCTAATATTTAAACAGGTAGAACATATCGCACCACTAAGATCTGTCCTCTATTGGATAAGAATATGGACCACAGAAGAGCAGGGACATTTTTGAGACGGTCGAAAGGAAATATTGGAGCTAGATTGGACTCAAACTCTCCCGTGGTTGCAATATGGAAAAGCGTGGTTTATAAAATGTGAATGTATGACATTGTTCTGCATTCTGTCCATCAATTGTTCTTTTTGCATTTGTCACCCCGAGTGGGACGGGTATGCCCAGAATGGGTCCCGTGCTCTATATGCCACTGGAGTCAAGCTATCCTTGCAGATGAGGGCTGAAAGCCCAAAACTGGTCCTAGGAGGCTTGTTTCCAGTCCAGGGAAGACCTGGCCTGACAGTTCGGACTGGACTGTTCCCATTGGGTGCAGGGTCAAGACTGATTTGCATATGGCTGGATCTAAACTGGAATGGCATGGTGAGCAAAAAAAGCGATGGATTTAGGCACAGATCTCTGTATGGGGTGAAGGTATGACATTGTTCTGCATTCTGTCCATCAATTGTTCTTTTTGCATTTGTCACCCCGAATGGGACGGGTATGCCTAGGCGTTGGTCCTGTGCTCTCCATGCCACTGGAGTCAAGCTATCCTGGCTGATGAGGGCTGAAGGCCAGAACCGGTCCTAGGATGCTTGTTTCCTGTCCAGGGACGGCCTGGCCTGGCAGTTTGGGCTGGACTGTTCCCATTGGATGCAGGGTCAAGACTGATTTGCATATGGCTGGGTCCAAACTGGAATGGCATGGTGAGCAAAAAAAACGATGGATTTAGGCCCAGATCTCTGTACTGGGGTGAATGTATGACATTGTTCTGCATTCTGTCCATCAATTGTTCTTTTTGCATTTGTCACCCTGAGTTGGACAGGTATGCCCAGACGTGGGTCCTGTGCTCTCCATGCCACTGGGGTCAAACTATCCTGGCTGATGAGGGCTGCAATTCTGAAAATGGTCCTAGGATGGTTGTTTCCAATCCAGGGAGGACCTGGCCTGCCAGTTTAGGCTGGACTGTTCCCATTCGGCGCAGGGTCAAGAATGATTTGCATATGGCTGGGTCCAAACTGGATGGCATGGTGAGCAAAAAAACGATGGAGTTAGGCCCAGATCTCTGTACTGAGGTGAATGTGTGACATTGTTCTGCATTCTGTCCATCAATTGTTTTTTTGCATCCATCACAGAAGATGCCTGAGGCCCAAATCACAGAGGTTGATGAAGATCTGGTTAATGCGTATGATACCTTCTCCTGTGCCTTGCTTATCAGCAACATCGATGATGGCTTTGACCTTGGTGCCATCCCCCAAGATGTCCTTGATGCTCCCACTGCTAAACTGACTGCCAACAACCTCTCCACTTCCAAATCCTTCATTCAGGATATACTTGGGACCTAACTGAGCTAACACACCGTAGCTCTCAATGTAGCTCCTCCTCTCCTCACGTTACCTACTTTGTCTGTTTCTTGTTCTCTGTTGTGCTAGAGAACTGGGCTACAAGCATCCTCTGCTCTGAAAGCCCTCGCCCATTGAGGCCTATATCAAGGAAGATGATGCTGATAAGGAAACCCCTCTGCAGAAACTGACTCTTTTAGCAATAACTGGAGATGTCCTTTTTTATTTTTTATTTAGACACATTTACATGCTTTTTTATTCCAAATCTCCCTCTTCTACCTAGTCTCTTTTCACATCCTAAATCACCAAGGACAAAACCGATACTTGACCAATTACTCCAAGACATTCTAACGACCGTGGCTGGGTACCTTCTCCTCACACTATGGCCAACACTACCCATGGCTCGGAGTACCCTCACCGTCCTTCTCTAGATAAATCAGCATTAGCCAGCCCCCTTTTTTTCTACCCTTTTGACAACAGTCAATACAGGTGTCTGCTAAGATATTGATCATGCATTAAAACATGGCTAGGTCTGGACCTACGATGTCTCAGGCCCACTCACCACTGATGCTATATGAGGAGATCAGATTGTCCTAGTGTATTTGGATGATTTTCATACTCACTCATGGGCTAGTGGGTGTAAGGAAAGAGCCTGGTGACTGCTTTCACATCTTCAGCCAGTTCATTCCAAATGTGTCCTCCAAGGTATGTCCCCATCTTGAATATCATTGATGCCTTTATTTTTCAGGCTGGTCTTACGATGTCCCTCATTCTGAATAGAGCCCCCAGGACCACATGGGTAAATAAGCTAGATAAGGGGCTCATTATGATGGCTGGTGGACATCAGTCCGCCTGCCATCATAACTGTGATGGGACCGCCAGACATGTGGCGGTCCCACCAGCCCAATTAGGATGCACCCGCCAGTCCTGGCCTTTTACCATTGCGGACAGTGCTGCTGGCTGCAGCATTGTCCGCAATAGTAAAAGGGCATGCACAGGATTTCCCTGCACCACGTGGCAAGCACCACGCGGTGCCTGCCACTTGGTGCAGGGAACTGCAGGGGGTACCATGGGTACCCCCCCAGTGCACCCCCTCATCCCCCCCACAGAGGGGGCCAGCAATGGGCCTCCTAAGCCAATCCACTCCGGCAGGCAATCGTAACGATTGCCGCCAGCGGAAAAGCGGCAGATGATCTTGGCATCCGCAGCGATACCCACCACCATCCTAATATGGCAGTGGGTAATTATCAGTACAATGGCGTAACAATCGCCACCACCGGCCCGTCTGTGACGATCGTTACGCCATCGTAATGAGCCCCTAAGTTCTTTGTGTGCATTGAACTTGCATATGTTGCCAACTTATTATCTTCCATAAAAATGGGGATTTTCCTAGCTTTATTGCAGAGAAACTTCACATTTTAGTAAATACAATTAGGCGATTATAATATTGCTCCGGCCCTCTCGGCGGGTTATTGAGATACTTGATACTCGAAAAATGCCTGTAGTTTCCTCTCACTTTTCCCTCAGTTTCTACTTTCTTCTTATGTTGATCTTTTCTTACATGTCTCACACCTTGAGCCTGACACAAGGGTCCTGCTCCTTTTGTGCCACTGCATCATTTGTCAACCCATTATCTGTTGTGTTGTGCTATCTGCAATGACTGCACAGTGGCTGGTCATACAGCTTTAAATAGGTGGACTATACTCTCCTTTCTTTATAGGTTTTTCCTTCTACTTTTCAGCTGGGAGCCATTGGTCTGGTCCTTTTACTCTACCTACATGGCCTTGGTACAACAATATTCAACCACCATAACATGCGTTTCCCTATAGTGCTTAACTGTGCTATTCCACAATAGTTGCTCTTCTTCCAATGAACTGCTATGTTTCTCTCTATTAATTGCCTCCATGCTCCTCATCATGAGGTTTGTCCACCCTACATCAATCATAATGTTTTCTTGTAAATGTTTTTGGTGACTCTCTCTGTCATTTTTTCTTTAAGCTTAGTACTCTTTGCCGCTCCTTAGACTCCATTTTGAAGGAGCATTAAAAAACTCATAGAGCATTGCTTACTCATTCTCATTTGTTGGTTGCCTTCTAAATATTATTTGCCGAATTGATCATGTTTTATCAATGCCAGCAACCTTTCTGTTTTGGCTCCTCTCAAAAACTTCTCTTGCAGATTCCTCAAGATTATCTTTTAGGCTCGTTCAGCTCAGTTATCTTCTTTGCAGATGTTTTCCTCGTATCCTATCCAACCTTCCTTGGCTGCCCATGTATGATGCTCTCTGGCCTGGAAACCTTTCAGCATGACGTCACTGCTACTGAATAGCTTTCGGCTAATGTTCCCTGGATTGCCTAATGTCACAGGCTGTATCCATGACTGGATGCTGATTTAGTGTTGCTGGCTATTCTTTGCATATTCAGATGCCATTCTTCTGATTAAAAAATGTTTTTAGGTGCTACAGAGTTGTGCTAAATTGGTCCTAAGCCTCTTGACAGCTTCTTCTCCAAATAGACTGTCTCCTCGTCCTCTCTTTGGGCTCAGCCTGTTGAATTTTTTCTTGTTCATGGATGCCTCTTTTATGGACTTGATACTTCTCCATGGGGCCACATGTATCAACATTTGTAATAGCGATTACCTAATTGCGATTTTCTGCGAATCCCAGTTAGGTCATCGCTATTACAAATGTATGAAACTCATAGAGTTTCATTTAGCTATTCCCTGGGGGTCACAAATTGACCTACCTCATTAACATTACTTGGAATCGCTAAAATCACGGGGATGGTGGCTTGCTGGGGTCAGCAGACCACCATGTCTGTGATTGCTTTTTGAATAAAGCAATCTCTTTTTTAAGCAGCTTGTTTGCTGAAAAGGAAAACAGGTTGCATTTAAGAAAACAAAAACAAAAGTTTTCTTTTCATTTTTTAAGCGTAGGCAGTGATCCATGGGACCACTGCCTGCTCTTTAAAAACATTTTTACAACCATTCCCAAAAGGGAAGGGGTCCCTTAGGGACCTGTCCCATTTGCGAATGGGTTACCACCAACTTGAAGTTTGCATTCACGGTCACAAAACATTCACACATACCGATGCGATTCCTTATTTAGAAGGAAAGCCCCTTCCAGATACCAAATCACAAACCCATTCCATGATTCGGTAAAAGATTACCGAATCACAAAAAAGGGTATGATACATGTGAAATGCCCTTTTATTGCGTTTGCAAATGGGCCAATTCTGCGAATCGGCCCATTTGTGAACGCAAAATTGGTTGATACACGTGGCCCCATGTTTTTGCCAATTTTCCTGCAATGAGAAAAGAGGTTTCTGAATGTGGCTACCTCTTATAGCTATACCATGGTGTTAGACTTGGCATCTTTTGGCATGTTTGCTCTGAGTTTTTGCTTTTTGACCTCCCGGTTTTGCTGTCGAAGTGTTTCTGCGCACTTTTCTCACTGCTGATCATTGGTAAAGTGCAAGTGCTCCTGTGGTAAATTGTGTTATGGATTGGTGTTTCCATGATTGGATCTTTGATTTATATGATAATCCCTAGTAAAGTGCCCTGAGTGTGCCAGGGCCTGTGAATCTAATGGTACTAGTGAGCCTGCAGCACTTATTGTGCCACCCATGTGAGTAGCCCTGAAAAGGTTACTCAGACCCACCATTGCGGAGTCTGAGCGCAGTTTGTAACTGCCATGTCGACCTGGCCAGTGCACACACTTGCCAGTCCCTCACCTTTTCTTTTCTTACATGTCAGCCACCCCTAAGGTATGCCCAAGGTACCCCTGTGGGCCAGGTGCAGTGTATGTGAACGTTAGGACATCCCCTGGTGTGTATGGCATGTCCTGATGGTGAATTACAGCCAATTTCGTTTTTCGCTATTGCAAGGCTCTCTGTTCCCCATAGGACCGAATGGGGAGTTTGTTCATAACATCTTATAAACATAACTGGCCTGGTGAATTAGGTAGGAAAATAAAGTTTAGAATGCCTGAACTCCGAATCTAAAGATGCATTTTTTAGTGAAGGTGATTTTTACATTCTGTGTTTGAAAATACCACTTTTAAAAAAATAGGTATTTTCTTGCTCAGTCATCCCGTGTACCTCTGCTGGAATGTGGATTGCCTGTCTGGGTTATGGATAACAGAAGGCTGGGGAGCAGGAGTGGCTCCAGATAGTCTAGGTGGGTGAGGAAAGGGCTGAATAGAGCTGGGTTGCAATTGGGGAAGGGGCAGGAGATTTGCTTGCACCTCAAAGGACTGTTCTGTCTCTGACCATGCCGCCTCCACCAGGAAGTCACACCAGAGAAGGCAGAACGGGTTCTGGCTGGGTACAGACACTCTCTGCCTAAGAGATCAAAGGATTTTGGGATAAAATATCGGGGCCCAGACCCTTGAACTTTAGAACTCTTTTGGACCAAGAAGACTGATAAGAAGAAGAGCTGGTGAAGCTGTGAGGAGGTACTACCACATTGCTGTGTGCTTTACTGTGTTTGCCTGCAGTGGCTGCTTTTCTCTTGGGCAGTGAAAGGACTGGACTGAACTTTCTGCAATCTAATTTTGTGAATTTCTCCAAGGGCTTGAGGTAGAGCTTGTTCCCTGTTCATGAAGTCTCAGGCACAGCAAAGACTTCGAGCTCTTCTGCCCTCAAGACTGGGGACTGAGCGTTGTGTGCTATAACAGAAGAAGAAGCAACCCGACGCCTTCTATGTTACTGCGGCTGACTCCGTGTCCTGAAGTCACCTCAGAGGGCACCCCCTCAATGCCGCACCATGACCCTGGTTTCACCGACGACGCCTACTGATGCCGCCACCGAGCCGCTGCTTGCACCGCGACCTGTGAGCCCCGAGCTCCGCACACCACACTTCACGTTGACGCCTTGGTATCCCCGACGCCTCTCAATGCACTTCTGAACAGACCTCCGGAACCAACGCCGTGCTTTCGGAAGCTCAACAAGAGGTCGCCGACGCCCTGCATTTTTAAAAGGTACTGTTTGCGGGTCTCGTCGACACCGTAGCTGGCCCACGACACTGCGGTCAGACAGAACTGTTTGGATATGTTTGCTCACGACGCCGTGATAGCCCTGGACGGAGCTATCCACATCAGGGAACTGTTTTTCATGCATATTTTAATAACTGAAGATTTTTAAGTACTGTATTGTGGATTTATATTGTATTTGGTCTTTTCTTAAGTATGTAAAAATATTGGATATTTTTATAAACTGTTGTGGTGTCCTTTTGTAGTGCTTACACTGTATTACTGTTGGTTATGTGCCAATGCTTTACACACTGCCTCTAAGATTAGCCTGACTGCTCGTGCCAAAGTGCCAAGGGGGTGAGCAAGGGTTATTTTAGGAGTGTAATTCCCTTATCCTGACTAGAGTGGTGGTTTCTGCCTGGCTTTGGCACATGCCCTAGCCTACCAAAAATCACTTTTACAACACATGGGATCATAATATATTGTTTATTTTTTAACTTTCTATTGCTGCTGATGGGATCAGTGACAAAGGGATTTGCATGTTATACTTGGCTTATTGTCTTCAATAAAATCTTAGATTTTCCCTGAACTAAAGCTAGGAAAATCTCCATTGTGTTCAATACTGGGTCACATACCTGAGGTCTCAATCAAACTCTACTTACACAGCATAATTTCAAAGCCTAATAAAGGTAAGATTTGTCCTAAATTTTCAGTTTTGGAAATGGTGCCGGCAAGGCACCGAGTAGCCCTTCACTGGATTGAATCTCAAGGCCCAATTTAGGGCCTGATTAAGATCTTGACAGATCTGCTCCTGCTGTCACTTTTCTGGTGTTGTCCCCGTACACCTACTTGGTGGTCTGCCCACTCTATTTAGATGCTGGCCGGTCTATGAACGATAGTCTGAATGCCACCACCTCCCTGCCACAATTTCCCTCTCGCGTCGATGCCGTCATAGGCAAAAGTGGCTTTCTGAGGGAGTCTAGCCAAGATTACTGCTGGGCCAATCACGATATACCCGTCCATTGAGGAAACTGTGGCAGGGACACCTGCAACTTTGAGTTGGTGGAATCGAAGGATATGAGGTAGAAACATACCTTTTGTTCCATTTTCAACCTCAATTAACATCTTGTACCCCATTGTCCAGGACCTTCCGTTGCACTACTGCTTGGCCATGATTCTAATCAACTTTGTTGTCGCCCGGATCTAAGGTAAGCTTCTTTTTTACTTATTTTACTTTAAATCATGCATTAACATTTGCTTTGGTCTAATGTATTTTTACATTGCTCTTACATGCAATTTATTTTGTCTGTGTAGTCCAGTGGTGTTCACATTTCAACTTATCAAGGTAAAATTAACCCACCTGTATTGACACTTAAATGAATATGTTTTTTGTGGTGGTTGTTGTGCTGTGGTGCCTGTGGTTGTACACTCAATAGTATGTGTATGTTGTTTGTGTGTTATGCTATATGTAACAAAATTGGCATAACACATTACATATATATATATATATATATATATATATATATATATATATATATATGTATATATATATATATAGAGAGAGAGAGAGCGCCGAATACTGCCCGAACTCGGACCAAACCCAGATGTATGCGAAAGCTTAAAGGGCAGTCGAGCAGCCTCCAAAGACCAAACTTTGGAAATGGTTCCCTACAACCTGAAAGTGGTGTGCGGGGATTTCGTAAAAATTACTTGCAGTATGAAAAACACGATATGAACTACTCTGTGAAGGCAACAGTGAACTACTGATACCAGCACACCTTGAGGGAGAGTCAGCCCTGCGAGGCGTCCACCAGAGGGCAGTTACCCTCATAAATAACGAGTGTGCTGACGGAGGTAACTGCTGTACTTGAACTGATCGTGGCATCCTTTGATAAAGGTCACAGTGGTGACCGAAATGCATTAGGAAATCTAACAACTGCAAGCTGCAAATAAATGCTTTTAATAACGGAAGGTGAGCGACTCAACTTTTTCTCCTGGAGAGGAACCTGGTGCATATATTTTTTTTTTTAATTCACCAATCATTTTATAGCACAAATTGTGGGAGCACTTTATACCATCACTGTTTTGAAGTAAATTGCGTATTTTGCACATGTATAATACCTACTATCGGCCCGTAAGATCACCAGCCCACTTGGGCACTATTGCACACAATTAGGAGTTCATGACAAACGGAACCTTAATTTAAATTTTGCTTTGGATAGAGTTTTGGCGAGTTTTAATGGTTATATTTTAGACGTATATGACTATTTATTGGCTTTTAGCTTTTATATCATTTTAAAAGTTAGATATAGCCGTTGCCATGTTGACTCTTGTAAATAGTTGCCTATTGTATATAGATGGTATTTGGGATGTTTGACAAACTGTATTTAACAGATATTATTCCTCATGTGCAATCAATCCTTCTAATACATGTGCATTTCTGACATTTATGTCGCAATGTAAGAATTTAAACTCATTGGAAACTGTAATAGTATTTTCTTTGTTTCCATTACACGTGATGGCACTTTGCACTTTAAATAGGTGAACAGCCCTCTTGACGCTTGTCATGTGATCAAGGCTATCTTTAGCCGAAACGCGTCACGGCGGACTGGTGCTGGGCTAGTACTCAATAAAATATTTTGCACCATCTCTGGGTCTCGCTGCTCCTGTTTTCCTGTTCGACAGTGACTGCTGTTGCTGAGTATTTCGACGTGGGAGCACTACGTACCTCATATATATATATATATATATATATATATATATATATATATATATATATTTTTTTTAAAGCCAACACAACATATATATGTAGTGACACATTACTAAGTAGTACCTACCAGTCTCCACTCCACCAGGTACTCACTTTGTCAAGAACCTGCTGGTAGGACAACACCAGCACAACAGCAAAATCTAAAAACACTGGGCCCAAACCCGCCGGCCTGACAGTGACGGAGTACTTTAGGCCAGCAGAGGAGTCAGCCGTGTGGATGGCGGTGCACCACTTCTGCGGCAGTAAACAGTTTGTTGATGCACATGGTGGTTCGACCAGTCCACAACTAAATACGGCAGGCAACACTCCATCACTCATCGGAGTACTTATAACTAGGGCTGGGCGTAGTTTGCGAAGTAGTGCTACGCGAAGCTACGCAAAGTGCACTTCGCACTACGCGAGCTACACGTAGCACTACGCGAACTGCGTAATACCCTGTTCGCACTGTGCAAGATGCCGTTTTCAATGATTGCACAGTGCGGACAAGCATCCGGCACTATGCAATCATTGAAAACGGCATCTTGCACAGTGCGAGCTTTAGTTTTCTACCGCTCGAGTAGATTTTTCGTCGAGCTGCAGCTTTCTCAATGCAGACTGGTAGTTTCTCATCGCGAGCGGTCGCGAGCATATGCAACCATTCGCAATGAGAAACCTGACCTCCCCATGTTGAGAATCTCGCCCGGAGGTTTATTTTCCACGCTCGTGATCGGCAACTTGATGTTGCTGATCGCGAACGAGGAAAAAGTCTCACCAGGATGTAATTTTGCTGGCTCGCGGTCGCCAACTTGACGTTGAGGACTGCGAGCAAGCAACAAATGACCGCTGCACTACGCTACACGTATTTGCACTGTTATGTGCAGTTCGCGTAGTGCGAAGTAGCGCAAACTACGCGAGCGTAGCGTAGTGCTTTGCCCAGGGTTACTTATAACTGCCACCAGGGAGGGACGATGGGCGTTACACCAAGATCTAAATTGGGTCCTTAGTCAGCATGGAAACAAGATGTAGTAGAGTGGATCTTGGCAGAGAAATTGTGCATAAAGGTCACTAGGTGAGACGATAAAGCATTGCAAGAAATTGCAGACGCAGGAAAGATGATAAAATTATGAGAATCTTACTTGTGGCAGAACCGGCCCCAAACGCTATATGAGAACAGAAACGGCAACTCATAAAAGTTGAAAGGGAATAGGAAAGACCCACACAGAATCTCATCTCTGATTACAAGTCAAGGACAGGGGCATGAACACATGGATTTAAGTGGGCAGGTCCCTCTGGGTCTCAGACCTGATAGTACTTAAAAACAGACATTGAAACGGGTCACAAACATCCCGACATCCATGTGCTTAACTTTCATGGCAAACACTTATCCATTTATGAACTACGACTGTAAAAAACTTTAAAGTATTTCATGTCAGTTTCTATTTATATTTCACCTTTTACATAATTTTGCATTCCCTAGGACTGTTAGCTATTTCAAGGATGTTATGTTTCTTAATTTTTGATGTAGCATATTATTCTTGTATAAGGCACACTTCAAACTGAATCATCTCCAGATGTGTATAACAGGCCATGATGGAGCGCTCTCAAATGGAGGCTGAAGGCAGTGCAAGTTTCTCACAGTGCTTGTCAGTGAGTCAGAAAGATGTTCAGAGCACATGGTCATCCAATCACTGGCCTCTCTGCAGAGTGCAGAGCAATGACCCCAGTTGCAGTTGTGATGCTGTAGGAATAAGTACCTAGGGCCAGATGTAGGTAGGCTTTTACCGGTCGGTAACGGCCGATTTCGGCCATTACCGACCGGTAAATGGATTTTGAGATGTAGGGGGCATATTCTTACAGAATCAGTCAATTTACCGATCGGTAAATTTACCGATTCTGTAAATTACCGAATCGGTATTTTTACCGATTCGGTAAATTTGAGATGTAGGTGGGACTCTTCTGAGTCCCACAAGCCTTACCGAATCGGTATTTTACCATCAAATCCAATTTGATGGTAAAATACCGATTCCAGTGTGCATGCACATGTGTGCATGCACACCTCTGCCATGTGACAGGCAGACCTGCCCTTGGGGCATGTATGCCTGCCACATGGCACCCATGCCTGTTTTGGGGGGGGCCAGAGGGTGTCAAAGTGACACCCCCTGCACCCTTGTGAAATTCGGTATTTACCGATTCGGTAAATACCGAATCGGTAATGCCCATTCATTCCTATGGGCTTCAAAGCCCATAGGAATGAATGGGCATTACCGGTCGGTATTTACCGAATCGGTAAATACCGATTTTACCGATTCGGAAAAAAAACATCTGGATTGTCCTACATCTCCCCCCTTCATATTTACCGACTCTTAAATACCAAATCGGTAAAATTCGGTATTTAAGAGTCGGTAAATATTATTTACCTACATCTAGTCCTTAGTTGTCAAAATATTGGCAAGGTGACAGTAAAAGAAAATGCAGGGCTTACAGATAGGAGGTGAGTGCTCCTTGTGTTTACGGAGGAGGAATAGAGGAGCGCTGAAGAGGAAAGAGATGAGGGTACATGTTGAACATAGAGTGAACATAACAGGATGTGATTGAGACACTCTGAAGACCACTAACCCTTCCACAGGCCTCCATAAAGTTTAATCTAGCAATTTCAGAACCGAAAAAGTTTCAGTTGTTAATTATTTAGAACTAAATTATTTTGTGTTACCCATTCAACTTAGACCGCTATCAACCATTGACAAAACCAACAGCCCTCAGTAGTTTTAGGTGTATGTCAGTTCTTGTGTTATTCATCTGAATCCAATAACAGAAAGCTCAGAGAGGAACCAAAATGCCAGTTGGGTGGCACACTATAGTAATCAAATAAATATAACTTGCGTGTTAAAGCCACATCACTAATAACGTAGTCCATGTCCTTTTTAGAGCCCCCCCACACCTTTTTCATCCCACTTAAATACCTGCATGAGAGGAGCCTAACAGGGGTGGTATAAAAGTCCTGAGAATGGGCTGTGCTTTTCCAAATAAATAGCACTGTTTCCTTAAAGTATGTCGTTTCCACTAGAATTCTCCTCCTTAGAATTAATGGATGCTCCACTGTCTTAATGTTAATACAAAATGCATACCACAATGTTGTGGGAATTTGTAATGAATATTCCCTCTTATATAAAATGATAAAATAAGATCTTACAAAAACACTTGAATGTTTCAGAGTATTGAAATGGAAGAGTCCAAGGCTTCTCAGTCAGGCGGTGTGAGTTAGAGGCTCTTGCCTCATTAGAACCAGTGCTCCTAATTGAAAAGAAAAAGTATGTTATTCACCGTCCTGCACCAAATCATACACATGGAATGCAAAGGGTAAAATATTGCACACAGTTATGAATGGGGATCACTGGGGCTCAGAAGAAGCAACAGCCACTCTCAGGCCGTTCCCAGTCTCTTTCATTGCAAGATACTTTGTTGTCCAATTTGTATGAAATGCGTAGGATTAGAGAGGTGCTTGAGGGACACAGTTTACTTTCATTTGATCAGGTCCCAAATAACAACAGCAAGGCTGTTTTCAGACCTGTCATCAGTGGCGGCTCCTCCGCTAAGGCGGAGGAGCACCTCCCCACAAGAAAAATAAAATGATAATAACGCCATGTTATCATCATTTAATATTTCCCTAGCGGATCTCAAGGTGCTGGCGGGGTTGGGCTGGGCTGCATTGCCCAAAGAGTAGGGGAGGAGTGGTAGGCACTCCTCAAGTGCTGATAACTGCTGAGCAGGCCGTCCAAACATTCATGCACACTGTGCATGTTCCTCACAAGGCTGCAATGCACTTCCTGGTGAGGAAAATGTCCCGGACCCCAGTCCCAATCTGAGTACCAATCCACGCCAATCAGATCAACCAGGATGCTGCTATCAGCAGCGTCCTGATTGGCTAGAGGACTCTGGAAGCCTGAGTGCTTCCTGTTCCTGCATTCATGGAAGAAGAAAGGAAGAGAGGTGGCCGCCAGCAAGGTAAGTTTATTTGTTTTATTTTCTCCTTTTTTCTTTTTGAACCACCCCACTCCTGCCCCACCTCTGATGCGCTGTAGTAGCAGCCGCTGCTGCCGGTCAGTGGTTCAAGGTATCTTCCTCTAGCCGGATGAAGCTCCTCCAGGCTCTAATTCCCGAGCATCGCAAAGGCAAGTTGGTGGTTTGGGACCCCAAATATGAAGCCACAAAATCTGTCTTGGTCTCCACTGCTGTTGAACTCCTGGCAGGAGGAAATGAGAAATTAAGTTGTGGGACTTTAACTGGGGGAAACAACCATCACAGCACAGTCATTACAACGCCCTACCTTTACAACACAGCTGTTACAACGTAACTGCCTTTAGATCGCATGCCATTACAACGCATGCCATTACAAAGCATGTCACTGCAACGCATGCCATTACAACTCATACCATTACAACGCATGCCATTACAACGCATTATCTAGTAAGTAATGGGCATTTTTTAGTTTTAGGATGGGTATGTGTTTTGTGGTACATGGGGGTAGTATTTTTACCGCTGCACTATCCAAAACTTACCCTACTGTTGCGTTCACTGGAGTGGGAATAGTAATTTTTACTCCTACACTATCCAGCCCTTACCCTACTGTTGCACTCACTGGAGTGGGAATAGTAATTTTTACCCCTACACTATCTAACACTTACCCCACTGTTGCCCCAAAGGTAGCATGCATTGTAATGGTATGCGTTGTAATGGTATGTGTTGTAATAGTAGTTTCTAAAAATGCGTTGTAATGGCATGCGTTGGGAAAATCATGCGTTGTAATGGTAGTTGCAATTTAAAAACCACGTTGTAAAGGCATGCGTTGTAATTGTTTGTGTTGTAACATCATATATTCTGACTGGGGGGTTCTACTACGTACAAAGGCCTACTGCATCCTAGGCTATGCATCCTAGGCTATGCAGTAGGCCTTTCCATTCCAGCACTATCTGTCTTCTTAAAGTAAGAAATGTATTACTTTCTTACCAGTCTTAATACTGACATTATAATCAGGTCCGTAGGGCTTCCTTCCAGCTTTTGTGGTCAGGAGGACTGACAAACAGCCTTCGTGCTCTGGATGAATGGACTGAAAACACCATTGTGGGAAGGAATACTCACCAACCTGCAGGGATTTAACACTGCACAAAAAAACTACAAATGCAGTAAACATTTTGCACAAGCAGAGCTTTCATAAGTTATGAAACAATAGTCATCCCAATAATAAGAACGGTGTGAACTGTCCTAATCATGCCCTTTATTGGGGTGCATTCTGATACATTTTCTAGTTTAAAAAAACAAATACGTCATGCTCCGTGAATTTAATTACCAAACCATTCACAATTTTTTACAAGTTTAGTAAAACGAATTTCCTAAGCCTCGTTTCTACAACCCTGGCCTGGCATTCAACTGCAGCCATTACTTTGCATTGCCATTACGTCAACAGTATAGAGTTACCTCACAAAATTCCAGTGCCAACCACTTTTGATGCTACAGCTAAGAGGTACTGACTGCATGATTAGTTGTGTAACTGGTTGAAATTTGAAGCTAGCGTTGCTCAGGCTGTTTCAGAACTGATAGTTTCAATTCAGACCTTTCCAAACTCCACGCTTTGAACTATTAGACCCATCCGGTCTGCACCTCAGAGCAGGCCGGGAAGCCTGGAGCAGCCAAGCAATGACGTTCATCAACTTCCCTTGCACACTGTGGGCATGGCCTAAGTAAAAGTGTACAAGACATTAGACCGAGTAGGTTAATGGCAGTCCACCCACTTCCTTTTTGATCATTGCGCACGTGGGAAATCAACTCATGTATTCTGCACACTACCATATGCTGATGAACGGTAACCTACCCACACCAGTTTGATTACTGAGTAATAATAAAGTTTGAGAAGCAGGAGAATGAAATAGCGCCATCTAGAGGCTGGTCGGCAGAAGCGCAGTCAGAGTAAGCACCGTTCCTGAAAGCATATAGAAGTTCTGTATGTTTGTATCCAGAAACATTTGAAATTCACATTTTTTGCAAGGGTAACCCAGGGTCGGACTGGCCTGTGGGTAATCAGGCAGTTCTGGAAGGGCTGCTCTGTCAGGTCAGTGTGTTCTTTTTTAGATGTTTGCGGACCTGTTTTATGGCTCGCTGGGCCAGTATTTTACTGTATATTCTTGATTTATCTGATATTAAAAAAAACATTGCCTGACACAAGCTCAAATCAATGCGGTGTTCCATACCTTGCAAAACACGTAGGGGCATATGTATAAGGAGTTATCACCACCTCAGCGTCAATTTTTTGATGCTGCTGCAGCTTTTGTTTGGCGCCATATTTAGAGGCCTTTAGCGTCACTTTTTCACCTCCAGCGCCTATTTTTATTTTTGCGCCAGATCCATTTGTGGCAGTTATCGCTAATGATATGCAAGGTAGGTGTTTCCCTGAAAAAGTCTCGCAAAACTGACACAGCCTTATTTACAAAGATTTTAGGAAACAGTGCTACTTTGGACAAACAGGCAGTGGCAGATTTTTACTGCTACGAAAAAGCAGGCGTACAAATGACATATGGACACTGGTATAAAAGCAGAACATACCTAAATCACCCTGGCAAGATTTAGGGCACCAAGGACGTACTCCTACTGCAGCTCAGAGCACCAAGACCACCACCATCACCACCTCCACCAACACCATCTCGACCATCACCATGGAGGCAGCTCAGGAGAAGGGAGCGGATATACCGCCTGAGGATTACACTCATTGACCTCAGGGAGGAGTACTTCTTTGCCCATTACAGGCTCAGGAGGGCTGCACCAGATTGTACCAAGGCTGCAGACAACATCGCAGAGCTGCACCAACACCCCTCTACAGGCCAAGCTACTGGCTGTACCACACATGCTGGCATCTGGAACTTTCTAACCCACTACAGCCAGCGTGGCAGGAGTATCCCAGGCATCATCGCCAAACTGCTGGAAAAATGCGCACAACTACAATTGTCTAAACACATTGAACAATTTGATCTCCTCAACCCGCACCAGTCAGGCTTCCGAGCAGGGCACAGTACAGAAACGGCTATGACTCACATAATTGACGACGCACTTCAAATGCTAGACCAAAACGACACCTGCCTCCTCATCCTCCTTGATCTCTCCTCAGCATTTGATACCGTTAAACATGAGAATCTACTTGAGCTCCTAAACACAAGAATGGGCTTATCTGGAACTGTTCTCAAGTGGTTCACCTCCTTTCTTCACAACAGGTCGCAGAAATTCAAGAGCAACAACCTGATGTCTTCGCCAATACCCGTAACGCTAGGTGTCCCCCAAGGATCCTCTCTATCCCCAACTCTGTTCAACCTAGTCATGGAACCACTCACCACCTTGCTACAAGCATCCAATGTACACTTTCACATGTATGCAGATGATACCCAACTTTATCTCAAATTACAGTCCCCCAAGGACATCTTGCTCCTGAACTCAACGATCAGATGCACCCAATCCTGGCTGGCAGATAATCATCTCAAACTCAATGCCCTGAAAACAGAGTTCCTTCTGATCTCACCTCCAGCGAAGGTCTACACCACTCAAATTTGGCTTAAAGACCTAACCGCACTCAATGTCCAACCCACCATCGTGGACTCAGCAAAATCCCTAGGCATAACACTCGACACCAATTTGAACATGCAGCAACATATCAGCAAGGCAACAAAGGGAGCAAACTTCCAGATCAACACTCTGAGGAAACTTAAACCCTACCTCCCAGCCAAAGACTTCCAAACCGCAGTACAAGCACTAGTCATCCCTCGAATTGAATACGGCAGCATCGTCCTCTGTGGACTCCCCCTAACTACAACCGCACCCCTAAGAGCTTCTCTAAACGCTGCAGCGAGACTCATCACTGGGTCAAAAAAACACTCCCATATTACCCCTGACTTGAAATCCCTGAACTGGCTGCCATTTGAAGCTAGAATACATCTGAAAATCGCCTGCATGACACACAAGGCGGTACATCTAAACTCACCCGGATACCTCGCTCAGAAACTGACAATCTCTGGAGGAGCTAGAAACACCAGAGGCACAAACAATCTTCTGTTGAAACCTCGAAGATTCCGGAAGGAAAAAACGTATAAGCGCTCCCTCTCGGGAATGGCGCCTAGGATCTGGAACTCTCTCCCGCCCGAAACCAGGCTTATCTCTTCCACCTCACTCTTTAAAAATGAAGTAAAAGCTATCCTCATGGCTAAATACACCTGAACTATTATCTTGACCACTGTTAGTACTCTGCACCGATCTATACTACATGTTTGACCCTTTTGATTATTTGTATGAACTGTCTTATTACTCACATGTTTGGCTTTGTAGCCACCTATTTGTACCATTTTGTACTCATGTCATGTTGGGCTTAGCTGCCACCTATTTCTATTAATTGGCCTATTGATTTATCTGTTAACCATGCTCCCTCATGTACTTCTCTTTGTAAAGCGCTCTGATATCTGCAAGGATCTTGTCCGCGCTATATAAAACTTTCAAAATAAATAAATAAAAATCCTTCTCTAGGTTCCTCACCTCCATCCTGGGCGCCATCATAAGCCTCACACCCCAGTGCCTTTTCTTCTCCAACATAAAGCAGAGCCAACAAGAAAACAAGCAAGGCTTTTATGCCATTGCAGGATTTCCACATGTGTTGGGGGCAATGGACTGCACCCATGTGCAACTTGTGCTTCCAGTGGCTACATCACACCTGTACCGCAATAGGAAACACACCCATTCCATGAACGTGCAGGCAATTGTGGATCACCTGGGCCTCTTCATCAATGTCCTCGTGAAGTTCCCAGGCAGTGCTCTGGATTCCTTCATTATCCGGCATTCCACCATCAATGAACACTTCCAGAATGGGACAGATGAGAATGGCCTACTGGTTGGTAAGTATTTCTCAAGCACACAACAGACCACATGACAGTCAACTGGGGAGAGGCGTTGGCCTAATGGCTAGGGCGGTCGACCTTGAATCTGGGAAACTGGGGTTGAGTCTCGGCAACGACGCTGAACATCCTGTCATTCTGGGCAAATCACTTAATCTCCCCGTGCCTAACAAAAATTAATGTGTCCTCATGTAATGCAACTGGTGGCATGTAAAGTGCTCTGATACCCGATTTGGGTCAAGTTTGTGCTATATAAAACTATGTAAAATAAATAAAAATAAAATCTATGTTGGAATACATGGTCATATTAGTGTTGGGCTGAATAACGCAGTGCAGATGCATTAGTGGTGGGCTTACATACTTGCATAGAGGCCCACATGCCTTTGAATTCATAGCAAATCCCACATGCAGCCTTTGCATGGCCCCATGAAGGTGCTTTAAAGGCCAGAGCCACTGGAGCTGTCCTTACATATGAGACTCTCATTTTACATGCCTCTTGTATGAGAGGGCCGATAGATATTAACGAGGAGGACGTATTGTCAGTCTACGGCTGCAGCCCAAGAGTACAACGTGAAAGAGGAGGACTCCAAAGCCCTTCGATATTGTGAGAATATTCCACTTGGGAGCACTGCTTACATCGAGAATACAATAACAAGGTGCAACGAAACAATAGCTTGTATTATATGAGTTAAAATTTAAATATTGACTTAAAGAAATGAGGTATTTTTGACCCGGTTGAGACAAATACTCTCAACAAAGCAAGCGATAGGTTGCAGCCCTGAATAGAAATAAACTCAGAGGACTGGGGTATTCGATATCATATAATTTTAAAGTTTGAGCTCAGTTTCTCCATATATAAGGATATTGAAAACAGGGATCATTACAGAGAAAATCAAAACTACTGTCTTCATAAAGATGGAATAAGAATTAAAACCATTGAAACGCATCAACACAAATTTAGTTATAAAGTCCTAGGAGGAGTCCGGTTCCGAGATTGCAAAATTAGGAGTGCATCCAGGCCGGGTCCTTGTAATTGTTTCATAAGATATGTTCTCTAAATGACAGAGGATAGTGTTTAAAACTTTTTTCTCTCTTTCATGTTGGGGTGTTGTGTGATTTACTTCCTGTGTAATGCTGTGATTTTTGTATAAATTGTCTTTATGAAGTGTATGAAATGTATTTTTGAGGTTTTATTTGTTAAATGAGAAATCAAGTTTTATTCTGTGATAACGGTGTTTTAAATAAAACATATTTTGTAGTTTTTCAAATATATGAGTTAGCATTTGATTTTATATCTGTCTGGTTTGAGCTGGAAACAGCATTAGTGTGGGTAAGGATAAGAAATAGATAACTTCTAATCTAGCATATGTCTAGGTGGGATTGTATTTTCTTCCTGAGGGAAATTTGTTTGTTTCACTTGTGAAGAGTACCCTATTCCCTTGGTTTGAACAAGGGGTCTCTCTCTGTTTACTACATAGGGTCCAATCTATGTCAGAGGGGAGCTCGCTCACATGGTACTGTATCCAAGGGTATGACATCCTGTATCTGACATGCCTCTACATATCCAATATGGGTTATTGTTAAATTTTGTAGCAAACTTAGGGATGCATGAAACATGTCTCAACAATATCTGGTACTCTGTAGCACTGACACTCATCTAACTTAATGAACAAGTATGCATGATATGTGATTTATGTGGCATATGCATTTCCTGCTGTAAGAGGGCATTAGTATTGCTATACCTTGCTGAGTATGTATGTGAATTATGTAGGTACTGAGACTCATCAAAGTCAGCTACCATAGTAAGATATAATACTGATGAGGTTGATGAACTAGTTCTGCCTATTAGCCAATAGGTGCATATTTTGGCTCATAGGAATGTACACTTCAGCCTGCCTAACTGATATGCATCATTCAGGCATGTCAACTATGCCATTTGATTACTGACAACGCGAAGGGTTACATAGCCAACGGCTATGCATATGTACTGTGCTTCTGTTGCATATATGTGTTCAAAGTTTATCAATGTGTTTGACATATTATATCTTGTAGCTGGACCCCCAGCATACACAGTGGGTGAGATGGATGGTTTCAAGGACCCTAACTTCACCGATGAGTACCTTCATCAATGCTAATTGTGTAGTGCATGGATTGAGTGTGATGTCAGATGCTGTGTGACTTGCCAGATTCAATGTCACTATCACAAATAAACTATTTGTATGATCATTAATACGTCAGGAAAAGGGGATTGTAAGTGTTGCATGTCTAGTAGCCACTGACTATTGTCAAGGAGAATACATTGCCAATCTGGGATGGACCACATGAAAGAGGCTTGACTGGGAGTCATGATCACAGTAGCAGACTATGTGACTATATGTGGTAGTGGATACACATCTGAACCTGGCAGCTGTTCTGAAGAATTCCGAATGCATGTCAGTTGCACGTGCTATGATATTGGGAGCATGTAATAAGCCTGCAGTTTTCAATCACTGACAACAGAGTGCCAGTGCCTGATTCTGTGGTTTGCAGTGATGAGTATCAGTGGTCCATGGTGTACCAAGTACCGAAGCACCAGTACCAGCCTGTTATTCTGCTGAAGTAGCACATCATCATGAATTGCCACTTTCATGTACTGTCTCATTGTTTAGGCTGGGCTTCCTGCTATGTTTCAATTTTTGGGAATTGCCCTGCGTTACTGTGGAACGCTTTTCATCCACTTCATGAATCAACATGACTGCATTTCCTGACTCTATCCCACACATACTTTGCACTGTGCAATGTGCGTCCACCATCTTTCTTTGGTTTCAACTCCTCATCACAACATGATGTGACTGTGTCAAGTGAGCTGTTACGCATGTTACTACATGAGTATTATATCATCAAAAAGGATACACTGTTCCCCAGGGGAAGAAGAATAAATGAACCGATGCTACGTGAAGTAAAGAGGGGGTCAAGGGGAACCCCCCTTTTGGAACTAAAACCCTCACACAGTGTTGGAACCGCCGTCCTCACATGATTAATCTGATGATGCGGCAGCAACGACCTCGGCCAGTATCGCCCCAATTTGTAACAGACAATACTCGCTCTGTATTGTCATACATCCAGTGTGGTACCAAATAGTTTGTTAATACTGCTGGATGCGGGCTTTACTATTGATTTAAATGATATCCTGCACCTTGTAAAATGGCCGCCCGGTTGGAGCAGCCTTCTCCATATGTTTCTAGCGCGGCTATGCGGCAGTCCCGAGTTTCCAACCACGCATGCGCCTCATCTTGGGGACCAGCGGCACGTGACAGGGGTCAACACGATTAAGGTTGGTTGCAGAGTTTATAAGTGGCAATGGCGGCGTCCTTGCTGCTCCGGCTTTTCAAGTCCTCCCAACTCCGTGTGGGTAGGTCTCCGGTTGGCGTCCGCATTGCGGACAGGTGAGTGATCTCAGCGGCTCCTAATTTCCTTGCTACAGCATTCCTTCATGTAATTTATGGTTGGACAAAAGCCCCCCACCGCCTACCCTTTAGAATGAACCCATGTGCCGGCGGGTCTCACTGGATCACCATTCTTGCCCCTTGCCTCCTTGCCCTGCTGTGATCATGGTGTGGGGCACGTGTGGCACCGGAGGCAGCGTTTTGAGCTCGCGGTGACACTGGGAACATGTTGTATGCGGCCCGGGGGTAGCTTTCTGAGCCACCGGTAACGCCGGGACCCTGCTGTTTGAGGGCCCCTCGTTTCAGCCAGGCGCGCCGCCCTGCCCCGCATTCAGCCCCTTATGGCGTCCTCGGGTCACCTGTGCTCATACTCGTGCATACAGTGACGCTGGTAGGAGCCTGAGAGCGGGTTTCTAAGTTGATCACACCTGACCCCTGCAGATGTTGGTTTTCCTTTGGGTCGTGCAGTACCATTGGCCCTCATTTTACATTGCGTTATGATATCATCGACCCACGTCTGTTGTGTGTCTCTCCCCCCCTCTTTCCTCTCTCGCTTAGGGTACAGAACAACTAGGTGCCCGTAAACGGGAGAAGACTGCTGACATAACTGATAACTCCTAATAGGGTGAGACTGAAAAATCCTTTAACTTGATTTACTAGCTGAGCTGTACTATTTCCCTCATGTCTTTTTACTAAGCTCACTATGTGGAATATGACTGCTTTTCAATACTGTAACTTCGTCACAGTAACCCCATTATTGTCATGTATGTATATAGTCCTGATACACCAAGCCTACGCTGTGTGTTCCTAACACAACCCCCCCCTTTTTTCATAATTTTTAATTTTTATTCCCCTTGACACTGTTGCCATAATCTGGCATGTTTTGTATGAAAAATGAACCATATACCACGGTCTAGGAACTCGGTGTTGCCATTAACTGGGGTATTATCCCTATTTCTTGTCTCCCTTTCTAGATCCCATTAGGAATGAGCAGGACCCTTGGGCCTGCACTGTAGTTTCCTGTGGAAGGTAACATCCTGTCCTACCACAGCGTGTAGCACTGTTATATTTTGCGGTACAAAAGGGGGTGGTGATGGACGGAGCATCTGAACCAATCAAACACTCACACCCAGTCAAAAGATCTGGGTTTGATCCATCACCGTTCTTTAGCCCACTCTGCCACCCCACTTCAGACATGGCTACATGAAAATCAGTCTGACCCTGTGCCTCATGGGAACAGACCAGCCCGAACTGCCAAGCCATGCCTTTCCTGGACTGGAAACAAGCTTCCGAGGACCGGTTTCCGGCATTACAGCCGTCTTCAGCCCCGCTTGCTTGAATCCAGTGGCAAAGTGAGCAAGGGACTCACGTTTGAGCATACCCTGCCACACTTATGGCGGCCAAAGCGGTACAAAAGGGGGTGGTGATGGACGGAGCATCTGAACCAATCAAACACTCACACCCAGTCAAAAGATCTGGATTTGATCCATCACCGTTCTTTAGCCCACTCTGCCACCCCAGTTCAGACATGGCTACATGCAAATCAGTCTGACCCTGTGCCTCATGGGAACAGACCAGCCCGAACTGCCAAGCCATGCCTTTCCTGGACCGGAAACAAGCTTCCGAGGACCGGTTTCTGGCATTACAGCCGTCTTCAGCCCGACTTGCTTGAATCCAGTGGCAAAGTGAGCAAGGGACTCACGTCTGAGCATACCCTGCCACACTTATGGCGGCCAAAGCGGTACAAAAGGGGGTGGTGATGGACGGAGCATCTGAACCAATCAAACACTCACACCCAGTCAAAAGATCTGGGTTTGATCCATCACCGTTCTTTAGCCCACTCTGCCACCCCAGTTCAGACATGGCTACATGCAAATCAGTCTGACCCTGTGCCTCATGGGAACAGACCAGCCCGAACTGCCGAGCATAGCCTTTCCTGGACCGGAAACAAGCTTCCGAGGACCGGTTTCTGGCATTACAGCCGTCTTCAGCCCGGCTTGCTTGAATCCAGTGGCAAAGTGAGCAAGGGACTCACTGACTGGGTGTGAGTGTTTGATTGATTCAGATGCTCCGTCCATCACCACCCCCTTTTGTACCGCTTTTGGCCGCCATATGTGTGGCAGGGTATGCTCAGACGTGAGTCCCTTGCTCACTTTGCCACTGGATTCAAGCAAGCCTGGCTGAAGACGGCTGGAATGCCAGAAACCGGTCCTCGGAAGCTTGTTTCCGGTCCAGGGAAGGCATGGCTTGGCAGTTCGGGCTGGACTGTTCCCATGAGGCACAGGGTCAGACTGATTTGCATATAGCCATGTCTGAACTGGGGTGGCAGAGTGGGCTAAAGAACGGTGATGGATTAAACCCATATCTTTTGACTGGGTGTGAGTGTTTGATTGATTCAGATGCTCCGTCCATCACCACCCCCTTTTGTACCACTTTTGGCCGCCATAAGTGTGGCAGGGTATGCTCAGACGTGAGTCCCTTGCTCACTTTGCCACTGGATTCAAGCAAGCCGGGCTGAAGACGACTGGAATGCCAGAAACCGGTCCTTGGAAGCTTGTTTCTGGTCCAGGGAAGACATGGCTTGGCAGTTCGGGCTGGACTGTTCCCATGAGGCACAGGGTCAGACTGATTTGCATATAGCCATGTCCTAACTGGGGTGGCAGAGTGGGCTAAGGAACGGTGATGGATTAAACCCAGATCTTTTGACTGGGTGTGAGTGTTTGATTGATTCAGATGCTCCGTCCATCACCACCCCCTTTTATACTGCTTTTGGCCGCCATAAGTGTGGCAGGGTATGCTCAGACGTGAGTCCCTTGCTCACTTTGCCACTGGATTCAAGCAAGCCGGGCTGAAGACGGCTGGAATGCCAGAAACCGGTCCTCGGAAGCTTGTTTCCGGTCCAGGGAAGACATGGCTTGGCAGTTCGGGCTGGACTGTTCCCATGAGGCAAGGGTCAGACTGATTTGCATATAGCCATGTCTGAACTGGGGTGGCAGAGTGGGCTGAAGAACGGTGATGGATTAAACCCAGATCTTTTGACTGGGTGTGAGTGTTTGATTGATTCAGATGCTCCTTCCATCACCACCCCCTTTTGTACCGCTTTTGACCGCCATAAGTGTGGCAGGGTATGCTCAGACGTGAGTCCCTTGCCCACCTTGCCACTGGATTCAAGCAAGCCGGGCTGAAGACGGCTGGAATGCCAGAAACCGGTCCTCGGAAGCTTGTTTCCGGTCCAGGGAAGACATGGCTTGGCAGTTCGGGCTGGACTGTTCCCATGAGGCACAGGGTCAGACTGATTTTCATATAGCCATGTCTGAACTGGGGTGGCTGAGTGGGCTGAAGAACGGTGATGGATTAAACCCAGATCTTTTGACTGGGTGTGAGTGTTTGATTGATTCAGATGCTCCGTCCATCACCACCCCCTTTTGTACCACTGTTATATTTTGACTTGGTCCTGACGAATTGCTAATAGAGCATGAAACATGTTGACCATTAGGTAGAACCTACACTGCTGGATCATTGTACCAGAGTGTATTTTCACCGAACTGTTTTTATCAAGGTAGTTAACCACCCCATTAAAAAGATTTAGTGGATTAATTAACCTTTTTTAAGTTCACCCACTTATCACGTCTACACTCCCAATAGAGCCCTCACACCCACATGCACCAACTGGCAGGAACAAAAGATCTCCGGTAAAGAGCCCCTTCATGGGAGCCCGTCAGACATTGCAGCGCCAGTCTGACGAGGAGCAAAACCCAGATGATGAAGCATGACACCTAGCTTGCTGGGTGTGTGAGGGTTTTAGTTCCGAAAGGGGGATTCCCCTCAACCCCCTCTTCACTTCACGTAGCATCGGTTCATTTATTCTTATTCCCCTTGGGAACACTGTATCCTTTTTGATGATATAGCTCCAGGGCCTATACACCGGACCCCGTTATAAATAGCCCTCTTGGTTCCTCCCTTTTGTTGAATAACACTACATGAGTACCATCATGTTGTTGGATTGGGCACTATCTGGTGATGCACACACTGTGCTACCAGGACACTATTGATATTGAAATTAATAGCTATTTCCAGCTTTTATCTCCGCTTGTGTTCAGTGATTCGCACAGCTTGTGCGCACACTGAAGTCATGAACAACTGAAATTTACCTTCACTATTTTCAGTGACTTGCGCACTTTGTGCACACACTGAAGTCATGAACAACTGAAATTTACCTTCACTATTTTCAGTGACTTGTGCACCTTGTGCACACACTGAACTATACACTGTTTCATAGGTGAATCAACCATGAACAAAGTGACTTCAGGCAAGACGGTGCATGCCAAAAAATGCATCACAGCAGTGTATGAGCAAAAGACCGCTATAATGAAGCAGGTGCACATCACAATATCAATACAATACCCTGGCCATCGCCTTACAGGCCATCAATGCTTCACTAACAGGTTTTGAACAATACATCCCCCTCCACTAAGGACCACAGGTGAACAATTCTAACAACTCAAGCAACTCTCCAACAATTACCCCCAGCCTTGCTTCATAACTCCTCTGACTTGGTCCAACAACTCCTTTTTTATAATTTGTGAAGTTTTAACAAACTCCCAGCCCCTCACCCCAACCCCCAAAGCTCTTCCTCCTGCCCAGCAGTATAACCAACCTTAGTGTGGCCTATAAACCATCACCATACCTGCCACTCCGAAAGACCCACGCTTGCAGGTAATTTTCTGCCCCCCCAAAAAAAACACTCATCTCCACCAAGGTTTCTCCCCAAACAAACCAGACAACATCAACTCCTTCTGATATAACTCCATCCCTATAAAAGAGATATGTACACTGTTGTCTCTAAATAAGTGCTTACCTTCAAATATGATGCCTGAATGCTTCAGTTTCCAAAGGCCCTCGCACTACGAAAGTTTGACATCTCCCTATGGAGCTTCCTGCGCACCCTGTCAACAGTGGCTGAGGCCCTGTTCTCTCTCCAAATCCTTTGTGCAACTAAACAAACACTGTCCCATTCATCAACCTCTTCAGCTCTTTCAAATCCCTCTCTATGATCTTTATGAGAGCCAACACCTTCAATTGGATCAAGAGTATATACAGACAACCCCGACCACTACTTAGTTCTGCCAACCGCGGCAACAATGACTTCCACCTGCCCAATGCTTTCATTTGATGCTCCACCCTCCACTTGCCTCTGTGGCTACGCCTATCTCAAAGGAAAGCGCGCCAAAGTCCTTCTGCAGGAAGCCCAATCTCTGCAGCGCCTATGGCACGACAATAAGTAAGTGTAAGTATCCCCCTCTCATGCTCATACACCCACTCTTCTCCTACTAAACCCCTTCTGACAAATTCTTCCCACCATCCATCCGGGCATACATCCCTCTAGACAATGACTTCCAAAGCGGTCACCTTCTCTTTGCCCCTTTGGGGACAGCAGTCACCTACCATAGTAGTGAATGTTGCCCTGTGGGCAGAAGGCATCAAGGATGATAATGGTTGCAGCCCTGGGGGCTGCACTCGCCAGCCTTAGTACTAAATGCTGCCCTGAGGGCAGCAGGCATAATCCATGGTGATGGTTACTGCCCTAGAGCCAGCACTCACCGGACACAGTAGTGAATGCTGCCCTGGGGGAAGCAGTCACCAGCCTTGGTACTGAATGCTGCCCACTGGACAGCAGGCATCACCAGCAGGCATTAGCCATGGTGATGGTTGCTACCCTGGGGCAGCACTCGCCAGCTATGATTGAGGTAGCTGGGCGGAGGCAGCAGCCACCAGCAGTATAAATATTGGCTATCCAGGTGTAGTATTTTCAGACATAGGAGTGGGTGTTGCTTTGTGTTCAACAGTCACCAGCTATTACACTATGTTATGATCATAACAAGAAGGGCTGAGGTTGGGTCTGGTGGCTCAGTAGACTAATGCGCCAACTGTAGTGGGCCTATGTTTGACCTCATGGTCACAGGTTTTAATCCCGGTGGGTTCACTCAATCTCTCATCCTTCTGAGGTCGATAAAATGAGTACCATTAAGCTGGGTAACAATAAACAGCTGTTATTCAGCGCCAAGATCCCCATCTGGGTGAATGCGCACTTTACAAATACACTTTATGTTATGAAACAGGGTAGCAATAACAACGCATAGCCGAAAGAACTTATTGTCCTGTGGCAGCAATAAACCACTTTAAATGTGTCTGCTTTCATAGGGGTAGCTATATTAAAGCATAGTCAGGTGTGCTACATAGTGGGAAGAGGCACGAGCAATGTCAGTGTCTATATTACTGGGGGAGCGGTAGTAAACATCCATTAGTGGTGTGCTTCCTGGGGCCACTATGACCATTCGTTCCAATCTACCCTGTGCATGTTGGTCAACTCCCATAACAGCGAATGGTGCTGAAGAAAGCATTCAAGCTTCAAGACACACAAACCAGGCATCAGTGCAAAATACTTGAGTTTGCAGCCAATAAAGTGAACCCACAGGAAAAAAAGTCACCTCGCACTTCTTAATCCATCAGTCTGCACTCTAGTCCCACAAGCTAGCACTCAGAACCCACCTAGGCCTATCATTTACCCTCATAACCAATTTTAAAAAAAGGCACACAACGCACACAGTTACACACCAGGATCTTTCCAGGGAGAACACTGCCTGAATTCCTCCTCTGTATTCACTGCATCCACCCACATCCACACAACACTTTCACCCAATGTGCTGCTCATGCAGTTTGCACATGAGTTATACTCTGATGCCTTTTAAATCCCAGTTCTATTGTGTATCCGTGGCCATATGTAGTGGTTTAAAACTTAGATCACAAAATACAAGGTCAGCAACTCAGGCCTTCCAGACACAACTGCTTTGATCTTATATAGTGCTTTATACTACACTTATAACGTGCTTTTGAAAAGACGTTTCTAATGAGCAAATTAATAATACTCAGTTTATCAACCTTTGGAAAATGGAAGGCTGACTGTGCACTGCATGATTTGAATTTGCCATTCATCCAGCTCACTGTTGTAATTATTAGTATATATTTATTATATATTATATTTATAAAGCATAACATATTTTTATATTTAATTATACGTTATTATTCTAAGGAACAAAAACACTAAGCTTCTCGTGCCAACATTTTAAATAATACTTTAAACCTTGGGATTCATTAAAACAAACATTTGCCTTTCACTGCTGCAAATGTCCCTTTACAAAAAAGTCAACCTGTACTTACATTACTATTCACATTTGTAAAGCGCACAATCACCCGTAAGGGTCTCTAGGTGCTGGGGGCCATCTGGAAGATTAAGCAAGCTATTGCCCAGAGTCACATGGTGCTGGGCGCCGGTGCCGGGGATCGAACCGTGATCCCCAGATGCCGGAGTCAGTCGCCCTAGCCGCGGCGAACTATGCTTCTTATGTGATTGCAGACTGGAAAATTGAGTTTAAAGGACAGCTTACTTGAATATTAGTATGTACAATGTTACAGAATATGAATTTATTTAAACATATTGCTTGAACAGTTTATATCTGTGTCGCTTCACACATTCTATAACATCTCTTTCTGGCAATGTTGCCACAACTTTAGAACACTCTCTAGCCCAAAGTCAAACTAAAACTAGCCCAAATATAGCCCAATAGTGCGACTCTAAGGAGCGAGGGCCCTGGGCACCCTTATGCAGGCAGTAGATAACGTTTTATTGCTCGGCCATCTTACAGAGATGGTGTGCAAACAATGCCTGCCCCTGCTAACTGCTTCTTTTATCTCTAGTGAGCCCTCGCAGCAGCCATGTCAGGTTTCCAAGGACCGTGTGTGAAATCCCGCCCCAGTCCACATTTTTTTCTTTGAATTCTGGGACTTGTAGTCTAGTTTAGTCCATTATAAAATAAATTCAAGGGAAAGAAACAAACTTGAGCAGCACATTACAAATGGAGCTGGGAAACGAGGCAGTTATGTAGCAGGGAGGGTCAGACAATGGAGTAGTACCCAGTAGTGTATGGTATAAGAATTGGAACTAGCCCCTTTGAGTGTTGGGGTAGTTCAATGCAACAATTATCAATTTGTCCTTCAAGATTTGGGTCACGGTGCCCCTGCACTTGCTGCACCAGTCGCAGCTGTGGCCCTGGCAGTAGCCACTTTCTTATCTGCACTACTAAGTCATAATCAGGGGTGCAACAGGGCATCTCTCATTCCATAAAATTGTACTTTTCCTCCGGTTTTAAGCAGGGCACAAGTCGGGGGTAAACGCGGGTAGAGGGTGCCCAATCACTATTTTCACAGGGTGGACGTCGTTCATCCTGCAAGAAGTGGGCCCAAATGAAAGATGCTGAACTTCTCCCGGTGTAGATTTCAGACACCCGGACACATTCAGCAGTTCCTGTAAGTTGTCTGCTTTCCATTCCCGACAGCAATGTGTAGGTAGAAAGGAGGCTTTCATATTTAAGACTCCAGGTGGACCCATAACAAACACCGAGTTTAACTGCCCATTGGGCATCTTTTTGTTCAAGTATCCTGCCTGGAAGCTATCTGGAGCCTCACAGCAAGATGAAAAAGCAAGAGAGGGGAAACAAAGACACACACTTTGTTAGAACGTCACACCTACTTAAGAGAGGTATACTTCTTACTTTGTTCAATCTTGTATAGAACAGATACGCATGCACTGTGAGATGTGTTGGTCTGTCCCAGTATTTACACATAACAATTTAAATGTAATTTTTTGTTTTATTTCTTTTATGGTGCCACTCATCATAATGCAGAGTGCCAAAGCAATTTACATCACACACACACATTATATGGTGGCACTGAATCATTTAAATGTGTAAATAAATGTACAGGATGTCTAACCTAAGATAGTGAGGGTTACAAGGTGTAGGAAGTCACATGTTCTTCAGAGCTCCCTGTGCTATAGTGGAAGCAAAAAATGTTTTAAAAAAGCAACTTACCTAGATACATAAAATAAAAATCGGTAAACTGAGTTTTACATGTGCTTTTCAGGAATCACAAGTTGCAGTGCCAACAAAATTGAAGATTTTAAAATGGGTCACAGCGTCATGCACTATCTACAACTATATGAAATATTTAACAAAATTAAATTCAGATCATTTATTCAAGTGTCTGAAAATGCAGATGAATAATGGAGGTGGGATAGCTGAAAAGAGTCTTTAGTACTGTGCGTGACAAAGCTAATCTTGTAAGTTCTTCAATCAAATTTTTTCTTTGCTGTTTTACGTAGCGGGAACTCGATCCGAAGGTATTGGAGCGCTTTACATGAGCACCAGTTATGTTACACAAGGACACATTCATTAGGTTGAACATTTGAGACCTCTCTTTTATATACTTTAGTATATACTTACATGTGTATGTACTTTGTCGGCTCTGGAGATCAGCCCTAGGACTTGTCTGCTTCCGCTTAGGGACATTTTTTTCTGATCAGCTGCCTCTATTGAACTTTTTTGATAGAAAACGATCAGTGGAGGTCAGTAAAATAGCAGACTTGCTTTCTGCTTGTTCAACTGCTTCGATAGAAAACGACCAGTAGAGGTTAGTAAAATACCAGAATTGCTTTCTGCTGAGGGACTTTGGGGCATATTATCAAGGGATTTATCTCCGCTTTTTTGGCTTTAAAAGCCAAGAAAGCGGAGATAAAATTATCTCCCTATCAGCAACAGGGTGCTAACACGCAAATTCGCATGTTAGCACCCTTTTTCTCTACGCTTCCCCTTGCATCTTTAATGAGATGCAAAGGGGGGCGTTCCAGAGAAAAATAATAGGAGAAATGTTGTTAAGCGACATTTCTCCTATTATCAAGGATTTCGCTAACCCCGTTAGTGATAAAAAAAGCAGCGCTAACCGCGGTTATCACTGCTTTTTTTACACCTGGTATTTTCCTGACTTAGCCATGCTATCCTATGGAAGGTGGATATTATGGCTAAGTTTGTGAGCCCCTATCATCAAGCTAACGCCAAACTTCTAGAGATTATCGTTGGTTTTCCAGCGATAATCTCTCATTTGGCAGTTAGCTCGAGAATTTTTATCACTTCTGAGATAAACCTTGCTAATAGCAAGTTATCCCTGCGATAATTTCCGGCGATGCTTAGCGTTAAAAAATGTGTTGCTAAGCATCATTAGCGATTAATATCGCTAATAGTTGGTAATATGCCCCTTTATTTTTTATTTTTTATGGCAACTGTCTCTATTTACCTTGCTTGATAGAAAACAACCAGCAGAGGTCAGTAAAATACCAGAATCAATTTAGCATTCTCTATAATCCAGTCCATAGAAACTGTCTTCCTCGAGTACCCGTAGACAATAATATTTTTTTCAAATCTTGTATTTTCAGTGATATGACCACCGAAGGCCCTGATTTTATATTAAAAACAGAGCATTGGACTATACCATTTTTCAGCTGAAAGGCAATATTTCTCTCCATGTATTCCCATACCTGGCGTATCAAGCAGTTTGATGCTTACTTTCCCTCCATGTTAAAGAACTGTAGATGTTTCAGCACCCAGGCTAATGTGCTGCATAGCTAAATACATATAAGGTCCCAAAGGCGAGACCGATTGCATTGCAAATGCTTGTTTTTGGTAGGCACAGGGAGATTAAGTGATTTGCCCAGAATCACAGTGTTAAGTATTACTTTTATTTGATTTCGTTAAAAATCATAAAAGCATGGAAAAAAACACATATTACATAATAATTATCAAAGATAAAAGTCTATAAAATGCAAACAAGTAAAACATTATCTTATCATAAGCTTTGGGCGCAAACGACAATTAAAACAGAAATATTGTAATCTATACAAATTGTAAGAAGTTCATCGCAGTTCAATATGAAAAGAGCGATATTTAATGTCAGTGCAGAAAGGGAGTGACCAGACAGTCATATATCATTGCCCTGTGGACTATTATTTTTTTTGTCCAATTCTTTGGCTGCTATTTTCCAAAAGGTGATGGCTTGACATGACAACTGACAGGATGTTGAGCCGACGCTGAGGCTCGAACCTGGTTTCCCAGCTCCAAAGTCGGCAGCTCTTGGCCAGCGCAGGCATAGTGGATAAAGGAGCAAAGACTAAGCTTGTTACCACCCCAAATTTTTACCCCAATATGTAAAAAATAGCACAAAAGTAATTTTTAAAATAGCCCAAAATTTAATCGTATTTTCCAGAATAACCAGGAAAAAAATAGCCTAATTGTGTATGATTAAGTCCAAAAATTAACCCAATTGTGTGATCCAGCCCAATCGCGCAACACTGCTTTCAGGGAGGCACAGACATATGCAGAGGCACACCTGTATAGTCAGCAACAATATTTCTAAGCTTCCCGCCTACTGCAGGGAGGCATAGACAGATGGGGGAGCGCTGCACCCCCTACTTGCCTGAAAGCAACACCGTAGCCTCATTGCCCTCTACAATACTTGCCCCACTGTGCAGCCAGCCGAATTCTTCACAGCAAAGGGTCTCACTACTAGCAAGCTACTACTGCTCCCCCCAAAGGGCCTCCTAATCTCCAGAACGCCTGGCTCAAGAAAACAGTGGCATTCCTGCCATCGCTCCAGGCTGCTACACACGCCAGTGCCTGCTGTGACAAAGCGCTCTGGCGCCTCTTCACGCCCAGGAAGACCGGCTTCCACTGGTGCACCCTGTGGCTGTTACTACTTTACTCTTGCTGCACTCTTGGGAAAGCCAGCCCGTGAAGTTCAGCCTGCTCCACATATACCCAGTAAGTAATTTGGCACTGCCAATGATACTAACAACACAACTAAAAACCATCATACTCCGACAAGTGTGATAATTCAGACTATATCTGGGCCCCAAAGATATTAGAATGGCTTGGGCAACAGATAATAGTCATTAATAATGTATTTTGAATAAAAAGTCAACTGTTGTTGTGGTCCCAGCTGCTCCTTCCTCCCGCTTCCCCTCATATGGAGGGCGCGCAGCGGCCGCGCACAGTGGGCGCGCCCGCGCCTGGACCGTGCCCAGCACCAGAACCCCTGGACCCTGCACCCCCCGCAACGCCAGACTGCATTACGACTTCAGCACCCTCCGCACTCAACACCGGACTAGACCACCCCTGCTACCGGGCTGCCCCGAAGTGCACCCAAGGGCCCTTCGCCTGCCGGAACTGCAGATTCACCAGCATCCAGCCCACCAAACCACCAACCAGAGAACCCAACCACCTCCGCTGCATCCTCCTCAACACTCGCTGCTCTCGCAAACACACCATCGAACTCTGGGACCTCCTGGACTCTACCATCCCAGACGTCGCCTTCCTGACGGAGACCTGGCTGAACGCCACCTCGGCACCAGACATCGCCATAGCTATCCCACAGGGCTACAAGATCTCCCGCAGAGACCGCACCAACGGAGTGGGAGGGGGAATCGCCATCATCCACAAGGACACCCTCAGAGTCTCGACCAACACTGACGACACCCTCACCACCGCCGAGCACATGCACTTCCAGATCCACACCGACCCCAACACCACCCTCAGAGGAACACTCATCTACAGACCACCCGGACCACGACCACAATTCAGCGACACCATTGCCGACCTCGTCCGCACCCACGGCCTCGCCTCCACGGACTACATCCTCCTCGGGGACTTGAACTTCCACCTCAAGAACAACAACGACGGCAACTCCACCGCCCTGATCGCCAACCTCGCCAACCTCGGACTCAAACAGCTTGTGACGACACCCACCCACACCGCTGGGCACACGCTGGACCCCATCTTCTCCACAAGCCCCCACGTCTCCTACAACCACACCACCGAACCCCACTGGACTGACCACAGATGCGTCCACTTCACCTTCAGGAAACCCACCACACACCACCGCACCCAACAGCTGCCACGCCGCTGCTGGGGCAAGGTCACCAAGGACCTACTAACGACCACCCTCACAACACCAAAGAGCTCTTCAGCATCGTGAAAGAACTCTCCAAACCCCAGCTCCAACACCAACGACATCCCACCATCACAAGACATGTGCGACTCCCTGGCCACCTTCTTCCACCGCAAGATCACCGACATCCACGACAGCTTCAACTCCGACAACCCCGCACCCACCACCGAGCCCACCACCCCTGCGACCACCACCCGCACCAGTCGCCTGACTGCCCGGTCCAACATCAGCGACAAAGACAAACCATGAACTCCATACACTCCGGATCCCCATACAACCCCTGCCCTCACCACGTCTTCAACAAAGCCAGCACTACCATTGTGCCCCACCTCTGGAAAACAATCGACAGGTCCTTCGAGACAGCAACCTTCCCGGAAAGCTGGAAGCACGCCGAGATCAACGCCCTTCTGAAGAAGCCCAAGGCAGACCCCAAGGACCTCAAGAACTTCCGGCCCATCTCCCTGCTCCCGTTCCCGGCAAAAGGGACAGAGAAGATTGTCAACAAACAGCTTACCCGCTACCTCGAAGACAACAACATCCTGGACCCCTCCCAATCCGGTTTCTGCAGCAACCACAGCACCAAGACCGCCCTCATCGCCCCCACTGACGACATCAGGATCCTGACGGACAAAGGAGAAACAGCCGCCCTCATCCTCTTGGACCTATCAGCAGCCTTTGACACAGTCTGCCACCGCACCCGATCAGCTCGCCTCCATGACGCCGGAATCCAAGAGAAGGCCCTGGCCTGGACCACCTCCTTCCTCTACGGCAGAACCCAGAGCGTCCACCTCCCGCCCTTCCGCTCGAAAACCACCGAGATCATCTGCAGCGTACCACAGGGATCCTCCCTCAGCCCAACGCTGTTCAATATCTACATGCAAAAAACAACAAGTGATGGACTGAATGTGGATCAATGTCACACACTCCCCCAGTCAAAAGATCTGGGCCCAAATCCATCGTTTTTTTGCACTACACACCACCCTGGGTCAGATAATGGCTTTATGCAAATCAGCTCTGACCCTGTTGCCCCATGGGAACAGTCCAGTCCGAACTACAACAGCCATATCTTTCCCAGACCGGAATCAAGCATCCGAGGACCGGACCGGTTTCGAGGTAACACCTCTCTTCAGCCCGGCTAGCTTGACTCCAAGTGGTGTGGAGTGCCTGGGACCCACGTCTGGGCATCCCCAGCGCACTTAGGGCAGCAATTGCAAAAAACAACAAGTGATGGACTGAATGTGGATCAATGTCACACACTCCCCCAGTCAAAAGATCTGGGCCCAAATCCATCGTTTTTTTGCACTACACACCACCCTGGGTCAGATAATGGCTTTATGCAAATCAGCTCTGACCCTGTTGCCCCATGGGAACAGTCCAGTCCGAACTACAACAGCCATATCTTTCCCAGACCGGAATCAAGCATCCGAGGACCGGACCGGTTTCGAGGTAACACCTCTCTTCAGCCCGGCTAGCTTGACTCCAAGTGGTGTGGAGTGCCTGGGACCCACGTCTGGGCATCCCCAGCGCACTTAGGGCAGCAATTGCAAAAAACAACAAGTGATGGACTGAATGTGGATCAATGTCACACACTCCCCCAGTCAAAAGATCTGGGCCCAAATCCATCGTTTTTTTGCACTACACACCACCCTGGGTCAGATAATGGCTTTATGCAAATCAGCTCTGACCCTGTTGCCCCATGGGAACAGTCCAGTCCGAACTACAACAGCCATATCTTTCCCAGACCGGAATCAAGCATCCGAGGACCGGACCGGTTTCGAGGTAACACCTCTCTTCAGCCCGGCTAGCTTGACTCCAAGTGGTGTGGAGTGCCTTGGACCCACGTCTGGGCATCCCCAGCGCACTTAGGGCAGCAATTGCAAAAAACAACAAGTGATGGACTGAATGTGGATCAATGTCACACACTCCCCCAGTCAAAAGATCTGGGCCCAAATCCATCGTTTTTTTGCACTACACACCACCCTGGGTCAGATAATGGCTTTATGCAAATCAGCTCTGACCCTGTTGCCCCATGGGAACAGTCCAGTCCGAACTACAACAGCCATATCTTTCCCAGACCGGAATCAAGCATCCGAGGACCGGACCGGTTTCGAGGTAACACCTCTCTTCAGCCCGGCTAGCTTGACTCCAAGTGGTGTGGAGTGCCTGGGACCCACGTCTGGGCATCCCCAGCGCACTTAGGGCAGCAATTGCAAAAAACAACAAGTGATGGACTGAATGTGGATCAATGTCACACACTCCCCCAGTCAAAAGATCTGGGCCCAAATCCATCGTTTTTTTGCACTAGACACCACCCTGGGTCAGATAATGGCTTTATGCAAATCAGCTCTGACCCTGTTGCCCCATGGGAACAGTCCAGTCCGAACTACAACAGCCATATCTTTCCCAGACCGGAATCAAGCATCCGAGGACCGGACCGGTTTCGAGGTAACACCTCTCTTCAGCCCGGCTAGCTTGACTCCAAGTGGTGTGGAGTGCCTGGGACCCACGTCTGGGCATCCCCAGCGCACTTAGGGCAGCAATTGCAAAAAACAACAAGTGATGGACTGAATGTGGATCAATGTCACACACTCCCCCAGTCAAAAGATCTGGGCCCAACTCCATCGTTTTTTTGCACTACACACCACCCTGGGTCAGATAATGGCTTTATGCAAATCAGCTCTGACCCTGTTGCCCCATGGGAACAGTCCAGTCCGAACTACAACAGCCATATCTTTCCCAGACCGGAATCAAGCATCCGAGGACCGGACCGGTTTCGAGGTAACACCTCTCTTCAGCCCGGCTAGCTTGACTCCAAGTGGTGTGGAGTGCCTGGGACCCACGTCTGGGCATCCCCAGCGCACTTAGGGCAGCAATTGTTACCTCGAAACCGGGCCGGTCCTCGGATGCTTGTTTCCGTTCTGGGAAAGACATGGCTTTTGTAGTTCGGACTGGACTGTTCCCATGGGGCACAGGGTCAGCGCTGATTTGCATATCGCCATTGTCTAACCCAGGGTGGTGTGGAGTGGAAAAACGATGGATTTGGGCCCAGATCTTTGGACTGGGGTGAATGTGTGACATTGATCCACATTCTGTCCATCATTGTTGTGTTTGCAGTTACCGCTCTAAGTGTACTGGGGATGCTCAGACGTGAGTCCCAGGCACTCCACACCACTGGAATCAAGCTAGCCGGGCTGAAGAGAGGTGTTACCTCGAAACCGGGCCGGTCCTCGGATGCTTGTTTCCGTTCTGGGAAAGACATGGCTTTTGTAGTTCGGACTGGACCGTTCCCATGGGGCACAGGGTCAGCGCTGATTTGCATATCGCCATTGTCTAACCCAGGGTGGTGTGGAAAAACGATGGATTTGGGCCCAGATCTTTGGACTGGGGTGAATGTGTGACATTGATCCACATTCTGTCCATCATTGTTGTGTTTGCAGTTACCGCTCTAAGTGTACTGGGGATGCTCAGACGTGAGTCCCAGGCACTCCACACCACTGGAATCAAGCTAGCCGGGCTGAAGAGAGGTGTTACCTCGAAACCGGGCCGGTCCTCGGATGCTTGTTTCCGTTCTGGGAAAGACATGGCTTTTGTAGTTCGGACTGGACTGTTCCCATGGGGCACAGGGTCAGCGCTGATTTGCATATCGCCATTGTCTAACCCAGGGTGGTGTGGAGTGCAAAAACGATGGATTTGGGCCCAGATCTTTGGAATGGGGTGAATGTGTGACATTGATCCACATTCTGTCCATCATTGTTGTGTTTGCAGTTACCGCTCTAAGTGTACTGGGGATGCTCAGACGTGAGTCCCAGGCACTCCACACCACTGGAATCAAGCTAGCCGGGCTGAAGAGAGGTGTTACCTCGAAACCGGGCCGGTCCTCGGATGCTTGTTTCCGTTCTGGGAAAGACATGGCTTTTGTAGTTCGGACTGGACTGTTCCCATGGGGCACAGGGTCAGCGCTGATTTGCATATCGCCATTGTCTAACCCAGGGTGGTGTGGAGTGGAAAAACGATGGATTTGGGCCCAGATCTTTGGACTGGGGTGAATGTGTGACATTGATCCACATTCTGTCCATCATTGTTGTGTTTGCAGTTACCGCTCTAAGTGTACTGGGGATGCTCAGACGTGAGTCCCAGGCACTCCACACCACTGGAATCAAGCTAGCCGGGCTGAAGAGAGGTGTTACCTCGAAACCGGGCCGGTCCTCGGATGCTTGTTTCCGTTCTGGGAAAGACATGGCTTTTGTAGTTCGGACTGGACTGTTCCCATGGGGCACAGGGTCAGCGCTGATTTGCATATCGCCATTGTCTAACCCAGGGTGGTGTGGAGTGGAAAAACGATGGATTTGGGCCCAGATCTTTGGACTGGGGTGAATGTGTGACATTGATCCACATTCTGTCCATCATTGTTGTGTTTGCAGTTACCGCTCTAAGTGTACTGGGGATGCTCAGACGTGAGTCCCAGGCACTCCACACCACTGGAATCAAGCTAGCCGGGCTGAAGAGAGGTGTTACCTCGAAACCGGGCCGGTCCTCGGATGCTTGTTTCCGTTCTGGGAAAGACATGGCTTTTGTAGTTCGGACTGGACTGTTCCCATGGGGCACAGGGTCAGCGCTGATTTGCATATCGCCATTGTCTAACCCAGGGTGGTGTGGAGTGGAAAAACGATGGATTTGGGCCCAGATCTTTGGACTGGGGTGAATGTGTGACATTGATCCACATTCTGTCCATCATTGTTGTGTTTGCAGTTACCGCTCTAAGTGTACTGGGGATGCTCAGACGTGAGTCCCAGGCACTCCACACCACTGGAATCAAGCTAGCCGGGCTGAAGAGAGGTGTTACCTCGAAACTGGGCCGGTCCTCGGATGCTTGTTTCCGTTCTGGGAAAGACATGGCTTTTGTAGTTCGGACTGGACTGTTCCCATGGGGCACAGGGTCAGCGCTGATTTGCATATCGCCATTGTCTAACCCAGGGTGGTGTGGAGTGGAAAAACGATGGATTTGGGCCCAGATCTTTGGACTGGGGTGAATGTGTGACATTGATCCACATTCTGTCCATCATTGTTGTGTTTGCAGTTACCGCTCTAAGTGTACTGGGGATGCTCAGACGTGAGTCCCAGGCACTCCACACCACTGGAATCAAGCTAGCCGGGCTGAAGAGAGGTGTTACCTCGAAACCGGGCCGGTCCTCGGATGCTTGTTTCCGTTCTGGGAAAGACATGGCTTTTGTAGTTCGGACTGGACTGTTCCCATGGGGCACAGGGTCAGCGCTGATTTGCATATCGCCATTGTCTAACCCAGGGTGGTGTGGAGTGGAAAAACGATGGATTTGGGCCCAGATCTTTGGACTGGGGTGAATGTGTGACATTGATCCACATTCTGTCCATCATTGTTGTGTTTGCAGTTACCGCTCTAAGTGTACTGGGGATGCTCAGACGTGAGTCCCAGGCACTCCACACCACTGGAATCAAGCTAGCCGGGCTGAAGAGAGGTGTTACCTCGAAACTGGGCCGGTCCTCGGATGCTTGTTTCCGTTCTGGGAAAGACATGGCTTTTGTAGTTCGGACTGGACTGTTCCCATGGGGCACAGGGTCAGCGCTGATTTGCATATCGCCATTGTCTAACCCAGGGTGGTGTGGAGTGCAAAAACGATGGATTTGGGCCCAGATCTTTGGACTGGGGTGAATGTGTGACATTGATCCACATTCTGTCCATCATTGTTGTGTTTGCAGTTACCGCTCTAAGTGTACTGGGGATGCTCAGACGTGAGTCCCAGGCACTCCACACCACTGGAATCAAGCTAGCCGGGCTGAAGAGAGGTGTTACCTCGAAACCGGGCCGGTCCTCGGATGCTTGTTTCCGTTCTGGGAAAGACATGGCTTTTGTAGTTCGGACTGGACTGTTCCCATGGGGCACAGGGTCAGCGCTGATTTGCATATCGCCATTGTCTAACCCAGGGTGGTGTGGAGTGGAAAAACGATGGATTTGGGCCCAGATCTTTGGACTGGGGTGAATGTGTGACATTGATCCACATTCTGTCCATCATTGTTGTGTTTGCAGTTACCGCTCTAAGTGTACTGGGGATGCTCAGACGTGAGTCCCAGGCACTCCACACCACTGGAATCAAGCTAGCCGGGCTGAAGAGAGGTGTTACCTCGAAACCGGGCCGGTCCTCGGATGCTTGTTTCCGTTCTGGGAAAGACATGGCTTTTGTAGTTCGGACTGGACTGTTCCCATGGGGCACAGGGTCAGCGCTGATTTGCATATCGCCATTGTCTAACCCAGGGTGGTGTGGAGTGGAAAAACGATGGATTTGGGCCCAGATCTTTGGACTGGGGTGAATGTGTGACATTGATCCACATTCTGTCCATCATTGTTGTGTTTGCAGTTACCGCTCTAAGTGTACTGGGGATGCTCAGACGTGAGTCCCAGGCACTCCACACCACTGGAATCAAGCTAGCCGGGCTGAAGAGAGGTGTTACCTCGAAACCGGGCCGGTCCTCGGATGCTTGTTTCCGTTCTGGGAAAGACATGGCTTTTGTAGTTCGGACTGGACTGTTCCCATGGGGCACAGGGTCAGCGCTGATTTGCATATCGCCATTGTCTAACCCAGGGTGGTGTGGAGTGGAAAAACGATGGATTTGGGCCCAGATCTTTGGACTGGGGTGAATGTGTGACATTGATCCACATTCTGTCCATCATTGTTGTGTTTGCAGTTCAATATCTACATGGCACCGCTCGCCCACGTCGCACGACAACATAACCTCAACATCATGTCCTACGCCGATGACACCCAGACGATCATATCGCACACCGAAGACCCCCACACCGCCAAAGCCAACCTCCACAGAGGAATGAAGGCCGTAGCCAACTGGATGAAGGACAGCAGACTGAAGCTGAATTCGGACAAGACGGAGGTCCTCATCCTCGGACCCACCCCATCAGCCTGGGACAACTCTTGGTAGCCCACATCGCTAGGCACAGCCTCGGAACCCACAGACCACGCACGCAACCTGGGGGTCATCCTCGACTCCACCCTCTCCATGACCAGACAAGTCAACGCCGTCTCCGCATCCTGCTTCTACACCCTCCGAATGCTCTGCAGGATCTTCAAATGGATCCCTCGCGACACATGAAAAACCGTCACCCGGGCCCTCATTACCAGCAGACTCGACTACGGGAACGCCCTCTACTCAGGAACAACAACCAAGCTCCTGAGATGACTACAACGAATCCAGAACGCCTCGGCACGACTGATCCTCGACGTCCCCCGACGCAGCCACATCACACCCCACCTGAGAGGCCTACACTGGCTCCCCGTCAACAACAGGATCACCTTCAAGCTCCTCATCCACGCACACAAAGCACTACACAACACCGGACCTACATACCTCAACAACTGTCTCAGCTTCCACCCCCCTACCCGAAGCCTCCGCTCAGCCAACCTCGCCCTCGCCACTGTTCCTCGTATCCGGAAAACCACCGCCCGCGGCAGATCCTTATCCTACCTCGCCGCCAAGACCTGCAACGCTCTCCCTACCAGCCTACGATAGACCCAGGACCTGCTGGGCTTCAGAAGACTTCTCAAGACCTGGCTCTTCGATCAGTAGCAGCCCCACCCCCCCAGCGCCTTGAGACCCTCACGGGTGTGTAGCGCGCTTTAGAAATGCAGTGATTGATTGATTGATTGATTGAGTACCCTTGCCTTGCCTGTGCCATTACCCCACCCACAACCCTAGTGCCTGGACTAACAACCACTGGGCCTATTAAACTTCCCCATGTAAACAATTATTGGAATACTAAACTAAGAAGTAAAGGGTGATATATAAGCGGCCGTCAAAGAAAGAAAGGGATTGACCACACTCCCGATGTTGTGGGCCTTATCTACTCCTTAGCTGGCAGCTTCTCACTGAAGTCAGAGCGTGGATCACCCCCTTCAAAAAATCCCCCCACCGTAATCTATTCTGTGTAAGTTGATACATAACGCGCGCAGTAAAAAACAAACCAAAAAAAACATATCCTCAATGAATATAGAGTAGGTGGTTTCTGGTGACTTTGCTGTGTTCCACTCCATCATTCTCTAGAGTCTGGGGTCACTGGACTGCCATGTAGGCTAACAATAGAGCCCCTGGGAAGCAACCAATGACTCTCAGTTGCTTGTCTGTTCTGTTTTTAGCTGTGACCACTGCTGGGCTATGTGCGCTTGCGTGGTTAGTCGTTTTCATACGACATGTTCCGAGGTCATCCCTTCTTTGTTTTGTCAGTGGGGCAGTCATGGTGTCATCCTGTGTGGATAAGGGGTCATTAGAATTACTTGACTTCCCTGAAGATTCGGAGTCTGGTGGTCCCTCTGTTGATGCCAGTGTTGCTGCAAGTTCAACCATCATCCTGCTCTGGGAGGAGCGTCCATCCCTCTTGTTCTTCTTTCCGGTTCACCAGAGCATGTTAGTCCTTGGTCTTTCCTCGTTCTCTTCTCTTCCTGCAAATGTAAACCTCAGAGAAAACGTGAGTACAACCATGGACATCTTAGGGATTTTGGGGACAGTTGGCCAAATGTATTTTTGGGGCCCCTGTTTGAAACAGATTTAAATTTATGATCCAGATAAAAGTCTATAAAATGCAAACAAGTAAAAACATTATCCTATCATAGGCTTTGGTCGCAAACGACAATTAAAACAAAAATATTGTAATCTATACAAATTGTAAAAAGTTCATCGCAGTTCAATATGAAAAGAGCGATATTTAATGTCAGTGCAGAAAGGGAGTGACCAGACAGTCATATATCTTTGCCATGTGGACTATTATTTTTTTTGTCCAATTTTTTGGCTGCTATTTCCCTAAAGGTTATGGCTCGTCATGACAACTGTCAGGATGTTGAGCCGATGCTGAGGTTCGAACCTGGTTTTCCAGCTCCAAAGTCGGCAGCACTTGGCCAGCGCAGGCATAGTGGATAAAGGAGCAAAGACTAAGCTTGTTACCACCACAAATTTTTACCCCAATATGTAAAAAAATAGCTCCAAAGTAATTTTTAAAATAGCCCAATATTTAATCATATTTTCCAGAATAACCAGGAAAAAAATAGCCTAATTGTGTATGATTAAGTCAAAAAATTAACCCAATTGTGTGTGATCCAGCCCAATCGCGCAACAGTGATATTTCATGCCCTCTGAGGCCAGGTCACTGACAGTGCAAAGGCACACTAGTCCAAATTCTAAATGTGTTAATCTCTTATATTCAGGAAGAGTGACTGGTGTTTTCAATATTGTACCACAGCAGTAGCTAATTAATGTCACTGCATATAATCTCTGTGACCCTCCTTTCACATATGTGAGGTCCTGTTTTGATGTGAAAGAAACTTTTATGGATGTTGCATAAAACATAAAGAGAACATTTCTCTACAAAATGCCTGTAGGAGATTCTCACACATCACCCAATTTAAGAATAAATTAAAGGAAAACGGTATTTCAAACTGTCTGTTCAAGGTCATTGGTGCATGACTCTGTGACTCTGTAGAACAGAGGCTGGGGCCCTGGGGCCCTGGGGCTGGAGGCCACTTTTCCATGCCTCAAAATATCTCTGAGTAGGACCTCTGTGAAACATTTTCAATGTGGCTGGAAATAAAAGCATTTAGTGAATTTGTGCTTCACAAAGTTTTTTCTTCACTTTTAAGATTGCTTCTGAGACTGCACTAATCAAGTATGATCTGTGATCAGGTAAACCTTGGCAATGTCCATTTTAGAGGACCATACGAGTGGGCATTCTGCAGCATGATGTCTCGGTCGCTGTAGTGTAGCAGTTTCATGATCACTGGTTCGAGGTGTGCTCCCTGTGGTGGTGGCGAGACCAGCACCTTCTGCCGTGCCCTCTCAGATCCAAAGAATTTGGTGAGACCATGTGGAGCAACCAAAATAGAAAACCAGTTCTCAGGGTATGCGGCTACAGTCTGTCCTTCTATGCTCTCTGGTAGACCTACGATGTTCCTGTCAGCCTGGCACCTTGCACCTTCTGCCTTCAATTTCAGGTAGCACACCCATTCCAGAAGTTCTATTGTGTCCTTGTGGAGTTCTAGCTCTACAGGCATCAGGTTGGAGAGTTCCCCCTCTGCAGCTCCAAAATAGCTAGGCAATCTGCATTGCAAAATTGCCAGAACTAGTAGTTCCCAGTGGCGGACACAATTTACCAGGGGTGGTGAGGCAGGGGGAGGAGGAGGTAGCAGGTTGTAAATTAGAATAATAAATAATAATTAAAAAAAACACTTACCTTAAGGTCGGCCACCCGGCCGGCCGCCACCTCTCAGTCCGCTGGCCGCCACCACTTTCTCCTCTGAAGCAGGAACCAGGAAGCACCCAGGCTCCTGACTCCCCTAGCCAATTGCAGCATTGTGATTGGTCTGAGCGCCATGGTTGGGCATGTTCTGGACCCAGGCTGTAATGCATCCAGAATGCAGAACATGCAAAGTGCACATGACTGTTATGGTCGGCCCAAGAGGGCCGGCCAAAGAGTTATGCACATTTTAGAGTGGAGCAACCACTCCTCCTCCTGGCCCCTGCTCAGGCAGTCCAGCCCCACCCCACACCAGCAAACGGAAAACTAAATTGATAACTCTGGTTATTATCATTTTAGTTTTCATTTTTATTACACTGCATAAAGCAGTGGGGTGACGCTCCTCCGCCTCAGCAGAGGAGCTGCCACTGGTGGTGGTCCCAGTAATTACCAATGCGGGATTGCTGTCAAACATTCCAAGAATACCCATTGGGATTTTCACCCAAAAAATGCATTTGGAATTTCTAACCTGCTGCATGATATCTCCCAATCAAAAATTAAGATTAGGGAACATAAAGCAGCAGGCGTTGAGGGGAGAATTTGCCTGGGAATATATGTGGTTAGAACAGTACTTTCCTTGAGGGCAGAATGTCTACAAATCAGCAGTACATATATCTCTAATACACGTACTGCTGATTTCTCGACATTTTATTATGCAACGAGGCAAAAAAAAAATGGAATAATTAAGAAATATCTGTATATACCAGGAAGTGGATGTGGGTGACTGATAGTAATTGCCATCCCCATTGGTATTTTGTATTTGATTTTTATAAAGTGTCTACTTTGAACTGCAGTGGGACAAATTGATTTTGACAAGGTATGTATTGCTATGTTTCTTTACCTTACCTATCAATAAGATTTTTATTCATATAATTTTTTTTAAATAAATGCACACATAAATGTTCACACTTAATTGTGTTCTACCACAATACTATGGGAATGATTCGCAAAATCATTTGATTTGATTCCGATTTTAGATATTTTAGGACTAATACATAAAAGTCTGTAAGAGTATTAAAAGTATTAAAAGAGTTCTGCAGGAGTAATACTTCATGTACTCCAAATTTCCTTAATCAATGGGCCCCTCAGTTTTTGAATATTGTCCTGCAACAATACTGAGTGGGGAACACCGACTTGTGCTAAGGGCCTCATTATAAGTTAGCCACTATTAGGTCCAATAGTTGCTGAATCAGGTAACAAACTGCACTGAGGTGTTTAGTACATTCTACAAAGCGTTTTTGTGGAATAACGTGGATATTAGTGCTCATAGCACCAACATCTACATGTTACACTAAATAGCTGTCATTTTCCCCCTAGTACATATTGCAGGTTTGACCTGCATATATCTGTCACAAAAATCACAACTCCGGTATGTGCTATATCCTGTGGCGGCTCCTCTGCTATGGCGAATAAGCTTAGCCCCACCGATTAAAGGCAGAAAATGAAAAATAAAATGATAATAAAACACTTTTATTATCATTTCATTTTTCATTGACTCAGCCGAGTTTGATGAATCCACCAAGTCTGCGGTGGGGGGAGGGGCCAGGTCATGGGATCACCAGCAAGGGCAGTAGTGGGCACTGAAAGTGTGCATGCTAGTTTGGCCCTACGTCCACGGACAGCCAACCCAACATGCGCACTTTGATATCTCCAGGCTATTCCTTGGAGATATCTTCAGGGCTCAGGAGCACAGGTTCCCAGTCCCCGCTGAAGTGTGAAACCAGCCCACTCCACCCAATCCTAGCACTTCTCTCATGGTGGGAGTAATAGCATGAGAGAAGCTCTAGGATTGCGTGGTGAGCTGGGAGCCTGTGCTCATGAGAACTGCAGTGCCAGGAGCTGAGGAGCAGTGAGGTGCAGTGCGGGAGCAGAATGTAAGTGTATATTTGGGGGGCATATTATCAAGAAACGGCATTAAAATTATTGCCGCTTTAGCGCAGGTACTACTGCTAAAGCGGCGATAATGGACTTGATAATATGCCCTTGTGAATTCCCATAAAAGCCCATGTTCTGGTGTCAACATGGGCTTCTATGGTAATTCTCAAGGGCATATTATCAAGACCGTTATCGCCGCTTTAGCGGCAATTTCCTGCCGCTAAAGCGGCGATAATTTTAACACCGTTCTTGATAATATGCCCCTTTTTTTAACATTTATTTTTCCTTCGCTGTCACCGCACTGCCCCTGCCCTGCCCCACAACGTAGAATGGGCAGCTGCCGCGACCGGCTGTAACGAAATTTATTAGTCCACTTAAAATGACGGCATTAATGTTAATGGTGACTATATGCAGGTAAGTATAGATTTACTATTCTTAATTTCACAGCTCTGTAACTTGCGAATATACTTATCTTAAAGCTACCTGCATGTAGTTTTAAGAATAGTAAATCTACATTTACTTTTTAACACTTATCTTGAATGTGCAGTGGTAGTCGATATCCTGCACTCAAAACTGCTGCAGGACCATATTTAGCCACTTGATATTGTGTATAGATCCCACTTCAGGTGCATTGATAGATTTGGTATGCAGGATATTGTTTCACAGGGTGTCCTAGTTGCTTGTGACAGAGGATGCAGAAGTTTATGCAATGAAATCACTCTGAAGGGATTTAGATACATTGAGTGGGTTGAGTGGAATATTTGATGGCACCTACATGCACTGCGCCTGACAATAGTCTCAGCTGTCTCCTCAAAAGATGTCTGCTATGACTGTGATGTCATTACCCAGCCGCAGGCGCTCCTGAAACACACTTAGTGTAACCTGCATCTGTCGGATCCTTTCAGGAATATGCTTTCCGCAGTTCTATGCAACACTTTTTTGTTGATTCTAAACTAGCTCAAAGGAGGGATAAGTGCCTTTACTTGTGCTGTGTGTGCTTTACTCTATGGCATGAAGGATGTTCCCCACGGCAATACTGAATAATTTAAGAGGTCATCAGTTTCTGCACTATCCACTTTTTGTGCTTGGTAGCTGGTTTCAGAGGAAATTCCTGTAGGAGTAACGTTCTCATCTAGGAAGGTGGTGACAGTAAAAGGCCTGTAATACTTGTGCAGTTTTATGATCAGTGGTTTGAGACTAAAGGCCGAATCTGGGGGCATATTATCAAGAACGGCGATAAAATTATCGCCGCTTTAGCGCCAGGAAACTGCAGCTAAAACGGCGATAATGGGCTTGATAATATGTCCTTGCGAATTCCCATAGCAGCCCAGGTTCTGGTGTTAACCTGGGCTGCTATGGGAATTCACAAGGGCATATTATCAAGCCCATTATCGCCGTTTTAGCGGCAGTTTCCTGCCGCTAAAGCGGCGATAATTTTATCGAAGTTCTTGATAATATGCCCCTAGAGTTTGGTGGACGGACTGGTGGTCCCCAGTCGTGGCAGAACTAACCCATCCATTTTTTTTGTTCAGTATTATATAGCGCGAACATGAGCACCAGTTACGTTACAGATGGACACATTCATTTTTGTTAGGCACAGAGAGATTAAGTGATATGCCCAGAATCACAGAATGTTGAGCGTCCCTGCCAAGACTCGAACCTGGATCCCCAGCTTCGAGGTTGACCGATCTAGCCGTTAGGTCACATCCTCTCCCAAATCCATTGGGTTGGTGGTTATCTGCCCTCCGCATTTAGGTTTTGGCCTGATGGTCCGGTAACCGTCACGACAGAGGAAGGACTGTCCACTGTCCTTCCGCCCTCCGATGTCGGTAACCCTCCTAAATTATCAGGCAGCACTCCATCAACGTTGGTATGGAGGTCATCCATCTGACATGTTTGGAGATGACGCCTGGCAGAGTTGGACCGCAGGCAGCAATGGCAATTGCAGAAGGAGTTATTGAAAGCAGAAGCATTCATCAACAATAATGGATGCTTCCAAAACCTGCAGCTCCCCCTATAAAAGACACTCCTTAAACTATACAAAACACTTACTACTCACAAGACAAAGTACAAGCATCAGTGCTCCCTCAAAAATATTGCTTAAGATGTCTAAAAGAAGATAACTCCAATCATCAGAAAAGGAGTTAGCGCCGATGGTGAATGAGATAATTAGGGTTGAGCTCCAGTTTTTTGTAACATAGGTCCAGACAACAACCATGAGCAAGAGATGGAAAATATGGGCTACAATTGTGGATGAGGTGAATGCTATGTCCAACACTTGACGCTCACAAGAGCTGATCCACAAAAGGTGGCACAACTTGTGTGGGAGAGTCCATAACTTCGCTCGAACGGCACACCGAGAGGCCCTGGCAACTTGTGGTTGGTCTCCCAGGCCCTTCAACATCATGCTGTGGGAAGGGTGGGGCTTGACCTGCACTGTATATCTTACTAACAGACTCATCTCTACAAAAGGGTGTAAGTTGAGTTACAGGGAATAAGCAACCCTATATGTCTTTCCTTTAGACAGATTACCTATCAGAAAATGTGAGTCGTTTTTGTGATTTTGAATGATAACTATTGAACATAATTTATTTTTAAATCAAAATGCATCGTTTTGAAGTTTAATTTTTGTAATGCACACTAACCTCTACGTTGAGCATTGAGTACAATCTATGCCCACATTAATCTCCCTAACAAGCTAGAAACATTACTAATACTGACAGTCAACTTTGTGAGGGTTCAACTTTGTACAAAGGTATAGAAGGATAGACTCCGGGACAGAGAGCCACACAAACCTCACTTCTATGACTGAGGTCCACTAGCACGCCCCTGCTCTGTGGAACCGCAAATCATGTCTATTTACTCTGTTTCAAGATATCACTCAATATCTTTTAGGTGCATAGCTTAAAAACTAAATCAGGCCCCTAAATTCCAACAGTAGGGTGAGCACAATTAGTGACAAGCTGTCTTTCATGATAAACGTCAATAAAAAGGTAAGTCATTTGGTTGATGGTTTACTGGGGTGTGAGCAAGAAGAAAGCACTTTAGCACTGGCTAGCAGTAGTAAAGTATGCAGAGTCCTATAGCCAGCAAAAATAAAGTCAGCAACAGAAGGGCTGAAGACAAAAAGTTAGGGGGTATTCCATGCCAAGATGCCAGGTCTAACACCTGTTCCCCGTACTACTACCCCGTTGCAAGTGGGGAGAAGTCCCCAACATCTTGGGAGTTTTCTTCACTAAGGTGGAAAAACCCAGAGAGACCATTGGCATGGTCTTTTCCTGAACAGTGTTCCATTTCCTATAGGGATATAGACAACCTCAACAGCTTAGGTTTCTCTTCCCTCATTTGCATTAGCCTTCTGAGGGGTCTGTGATCTGTCTGAACCTGGAAGTGAGCATCAGATAGGTATGGTCTCAGCTTCTTCAGTGCCAAGACCACGTCAAAGGCCCCCCTCTCTATTGCAAACCACCTCTGTTCCAGGGGCAGTAACCTCCTACTGATGAAGCTTAGAGGTTGATCCAGGCCCTAATTGATCAGCTGTGAGAGCACGACCCCTATGCCATGCTCTGAGGCATCTGTCTGTATAATAAACTAATTGGAGAAGTCCAGGGCCTTGAGCACAGGTGCAGTGCAAATATCCTCCTTAAGAGTGTCAAAAGCATTCCGCCATGCCTCTGTCCAGAACACCTGTCTGAGCTGCTTCTTAAAAGTCAGCTCTGTCAAGGGAGCAACAATGGTGCCATACCCCTCGATGAATCTCATGTAGTAGCCATGAGGCCTAGGAGGGCTCTAACCTCTGTTTGGCTCCTAGGGGGTCCCCAGGCCAGAATAGTTGAAATCTTGACCTGGTGGGGCTGCATCTTGCATCCTCCTACTTAGTGTCTCAAGTAGACCACTGAACCCTGTCCTATCTAGCACTTATTGGCCTTCAAAATCAGCAGTGTCCTCTGCAGAGCCTGAAGCACTACCATGAGGTGGTTCAAATGGCCATCCTAGCTGGAACTGAAGACTTCAATGTTATCTAGGTAGGCAGCACTGAACTTCTTCAACCCAGCCAAGACCTGATTGGAAAATCTCTGGAAGGTGGCCGGGGTGTTCTTCAACCCAATTGCCTGCCCTTCGGGGTTAGAGAATGCAGACCTCTCTTTGGTCCCCTCGGTTAAAGCAACCTGCCAGTACCCAGACGTTCAATCAAGCATGCTGAGGAACTTGGGAGCTCCTAAATAATCTATGAGCTCATCAGCTCAGCGATAGGATTTGGGTCAGTCTTGGTGACCGCATTGAGCCCACATGAATCCATGCAGATCCTGAATTCTGGGGTGGCACCTAGAAGAGTAACTTTGGGAAACAACACCACTGGGCTGAACAAAGGACTCTTTGAGGGCTCAATACCCCTAACTCCAGCCTTTAGGCGACCTCCTCCTTTATGCTGGCTCTCACTTTGTCAGACAGCCTGTAGGTTGTACTCTTCACAGGCATGCTGTCCACAGTTACAATATCAAGGGCACATGATGTAGTGAGTCCTGAGGTTAGGGAGAAGAGAGAGAGAATTGCCTAAACAACTGGCACCAGGCTCTCTGCTGTTCTAGAGTCAGGGTTGGAGAGAGACTGACACTTCCCACTGACCCCTCCTGCTCCTTGTAAGAGAGGAGCTCAGGGAGAGGTTCACTATCCTTCTCCAGCACCATCATCCATGACTAGAAGTATGGTTACCCTGGACGACTTTAAGTGGGTTTGAGGTGATTGAGGTACAACACCCTTAAAGGGTTGCTAGTAGTCTTGAGGTCCAGTAGGTAAGTGGACCTCAAGATAAGGCAATCTTGCGCTACTTCACCCCATAGGGGCCCAGACAAGCGGTCTTGCAGGACACTGGGGTTCACAGGCTCCGTGACCCACACGTTTTGGCCAGGCTGAAAATGGACCAGAGCGGTCTTCTCATCATACCAACTTTTCAGGTCCTCCTGGCAGGCTTCTATATTCTCGTTGGCTTTCTTCCAGAAGCACTTCATCTGGGTATGAAGTGCCAGCATGTAGCTGACCACATCATAGGGGAGCCTTCCAGGGAGCATGCTCCCAGCCCACCTTCTTTAGACTGAGAGGTCCTCTCACAGGGCGCCGTACAGAAGGCCAATGGGGCTGAAGCCAACCCCCTTCTCTAGTACCTCCCTGTAGGAAAACAAAAGGCATGGCAAGAGGACATCCCACTTGCCCTGCAAAGGCTCAGATAGGCCCATGATCATGCCTTTGAGGATCCTGTTAAACCTCTCAACAAGCCTGTTAGTTTGGGATAGTAAGAAGTAGAGAACGTATAGGTTACCCCACACTCCTTCCACTTGGACTTCATGTATGCAGACATGAAGTTGGTACCTCAGTTAGATACGACCTCCTTGGGTAACCCCATGTGGGTAAAGATCCTCATCAGTGCACTTTTCACTGCGGATGCAGTCAATGATCTCAGAGGTATAGCCTCCGGGCACCCGGTGGCATGGTCCATCAAGACAAGGATTGACCTGTTACCATGGGCTGTTTTGGGGTCCTGAGGGTCAACAATGTAAATTTCCACATGTTCAAATGGAGTGCCAATGGCAGGGTATGGCTGCGGGAGAGGCTTGCACTTCACTTCCATCCTGACCTGACAGGTACAGTATGACCTGCAGAATGCATCTGAGGCCATCCTCATCCATGGCCAATAGAAGTGGTTGGCAAGCCTTTCAAAGGTCTTGTCCTGCCCTGGATAACCTGCCATGGGCATTTCATGAGCGAGCTCCACAAAGAAGGCCCAGTAGTTTTGAAGGACCACCAACACACAGGTTGCACCAGACTCAGGAACCTCAGGCTCGCTATACAGAGATCCTTCTCCCAGTAAATCAGGGGATCCCCAGAGGTGTCACCAGCTGTCTGGGACTCCGCCTGCCGATTTAGGTCCTCAAAAGTAAGGCACTCCATCAATGCCTTGCAGAACTGCTCCCTGGTGGGACCCCTTCCTTCTGCCAGTTGGTCTGCTCAGGTAGGTTCCCCAGGGCAGCAATGTTCTCCCCTGTAGGTTCAGGGGCATCGCCCTTGGCTGGGACTGTGAGAATTTGAGGAGTGGGTTTTCCACACCCCATGCCCTTCTTTTTGACAGGCCAATCTTCCAGGCTCCATGTCCTCCTGACTACCCTCTTGGGTAGCCATAGACTGTGTTATCAGGCCCATCCACTCAGGCAACCCCTACATCTCCAAGTGCGACCTCAGCTCCACCGAGCAGACAATCCACAGGAGTGGATGGACCCACAGCTACCCTCAAGGAACCTGAGACCTCCGCCCTCCACTCAAAAGGAGTCACTGAGTAGTGACTCTCATGGTTGTCAGCTGCAACAACTTGGTGGAATGCATTAGGTACTACTTGCTCTATGGTCTCCAGATGATATATGACAGTTTTAATGCTGGCTTCAGTGTTTCTCAGAACCTCCACCCTCAGCCCATTGATGGTGAACCACTGCCTGAATATCCAAGTGCTACTAAGCATGTGAGTACTCTGCACCATCACTCTATCACCCAGAGACACTAGTGTAACCTTCACGCTGCCCCCACGCTATGTGGGGCAATCACCTCCCCAAGTACTACACTAACCAACGCTGGTGTCTGCCCACCAGTGGGAGATGTGCCCACTGTAAACACTTGGCATCTCCCTTTTAGTACCAACGCTGCTGACACTCATAGCTCTTAGAGGGTGCCTTCCCTGAGGCCTTACTATTAGGGAACCATTTCTTTTTCTGTTAACGTGGTAATTGGGATTCCTGACTCTTGGAACTAGTTTGGGGACCTTTAGAGAACTTCCTCTTTTTATGTTTGTGTCTTCCTCTTTCTTCTGTTGGGTATCCTGCCCACCCTTATGATGATCCTCCTCAGATATCTTCTTATGAAACCTGATGCTGAGCCGGTGCCCCGCCTCCTAGGCAGGGTCCCTGAGATGAGTGTGCTTGTTATGAATAGGGTGTTAGCACAGATATGCAAACCAAAGACTGAACATGTGCTATCTCAAAATCAATTTGTATAACCCTTGATAATCTTTCACTTCACTGCCCTTCACCGAACCACTCAGTGCCTTGCAAAAGGAGTGCACCCAATCCACTCAGGACTGCTGGTCTTGCCCACGGCTGTCCCTAAACTTCTGCCTATACTTCTCAGGGGTGAGGCCATACTTTCGGACAAGAATGTCCTTCATGAGGGGGATTCCTCATCATGTACCCCTTGTCAAGGGCCAGTAGGGCATCCCTCCCCTCACTAGGGATATGCTTACAGAGGCTACCCCCTCTATCTTCTTCAGGGAGCTTGTGCATCTGTAAAGCCACCTCATAAGCTTCAAATCATTTGTTTACGTTGCCCCCCACAACAACGTCAGGCACCAGACCTTTGAGAATATGGACCCTCTTGCCTCCAGAGGACACTGTATGTATGCTGGCAGCATCAGTGCAGGCCCCTGCCTGTCTGGCCTTGATGTCCAGGAACTTCCAGCTCAGTTCACAAGCCAATAACATTTTCTTCTCCTCTAAGGCTCTCTCAGCCTCCATGGCCATGTTCCTCTGCTTCCATGGTCTGTTTCTTCTCCTATATTTTCAACTGGGTCATCTACAGCCTAAATTATGTCTCCCTCTTCCTTTCAGTATTAGAACAATGGTCCTTAAAAAGAACAGTATGGTCATAGAGGATAAATATAGACTCCAATCAGGGCTATATTAACAGTGTCCAGCCGGGGGGCAAGATGGCGGCCATAAGGGGCAAGATGGCGGCCAGAAGGGCAAGATGGCGGCCAGAACGCTGGCCGAGTCAGCTGGTCTCAGTAAACGCTCCTCTGGGATGAACCGCCAGCCTTGAGTTATCCAGCACGGGACTGTGCAGCAACCCGGGATACTTTGCTATTTCTTCAGCACGTAAAGAGGGATGCTTTGGCGGCTCCATATCTGTCAAAACAACTTGCCGACCTGGTTCTTACTAACGCGGCGCTTGTCCGGATTCAGCGCGTCAGTTACCCGTCAGCAGTTCCAGCTCTATCAACGCTTTCAGCGCTGTCACAGTGAAGATGCAATGCCCCCGAAAAATCAAAACCCGCCGTGAAACTCCTCTAGGGGTATGGCAAAACAGCAAAAGCCTCGACAGCGGCCACGGTATCACCGCAATCAGAGCCTTTAAAGAAATTGCATACTGACGCTACCGGTAAGCCTGCGAAGAGTGCGAAGGCTGTTCTGCCCCCGGTACCAGCCATGTTTAAAACTCACGGAGGCTCTGTAGCTAAAGGTCAACAGAGTCCTGCATCACTTGATTCCGCAGGCACCCCCACAGCTCCGCTGTTAGATGTCACCGCGCCTGTATCCGGTAGGACTAAAACTTCTTTAATTACATCATCTGATGCTGTCACCCCCAAAAATATCATTGGGGGGGCTACAAGCTTACAGGTGCAGGCTGAAGAAGAGGGGGCGCCTACAGGTGCTGGGGGGCAAGCGGCATCTTTCGACTCCACCCCGGTCTCCAGTTTACATCTTAGCTGGATTGTGGGAGATGTAGTCCCTGTTCCATCAAACACTCTTCTTGATTTAGAAGCTGACAACTTTTTCTCTCTCTCTGAGCACACGGGGTCCTCCGCCGATGAAATTGGGCTCGACAAAGATTGGTCAGATGAGGAAGGCAGTGAGCTGGATGATTGGCGCACAAATGAGGTCTTAAACACTCGGGGGCTCCCTACTGTTCGTAAGCTACCTCATGATGCTGTTGATTGTTTAAACGCCGGACCCCTTGCTTGGGATTATTCATTTTCTACTCATGCTGGAGTACAAAATAACTCTTCTTTCCCGGCCGTAAACACTCAGGATCCTATTGCGAGTCTCCCCCAGGTGGGATGACATTAGGTGTATCATATCAAACGATAATGGCCCATCAGGAGGATACAAGGCAGGAGAGCGCCCATGCACAGGGATCATGTCGCAGAATACAAAATTCACTGCGCAGAGTGATAAAGACATGCACGGACATTGCAACGAGGATTACAGAGGAAAAAACTCGGATTTCTAATTTAGAAGACGATGTAGTTGCTCAAAAATCAACAATTGACGATATTCAGTCCCAGAGGCTTGACATCCAAATGAAACAGATTGACATGGAAAATCGCGCACGGCGAAATAATCTAAGGGTGTTGGGGGTGCCTGAGGGTACGGAAGGGTCGGACATCCGGCAATTTGTTGTCGATCTCTTTACAGAGGCATTCCCGGAAGTTAAGGATTGGGACTGGCAGTTGGAGATTCAATGTGCCCATCGTTTTCCTTTTAAAAGTAAACCACGGTCAGGTCAAACTACTAACAAACCCCGCGCTTTGTTTTCAAAATTTCTTAGCCAGAGAAAGAATTTATGACCTGGCCAGGCCAGATAAACAAAGATCAGGGAAGGGCTGCCAATTTTTTGTTATGCCAGATTTTTGTCCGGCTACGGTCGAACGGAGGTAGCAGCTCCGTCAGCTTATTGCCCCTTTCCAGTTAAAGGGGGCACAGGCTTTTTTGCTCTTCCCATCTAAACTTAAGATCATACATCAAGGCCAGACCAGGGTTTTTAAATCTGAAATCCAGGCTAAACTCTTTCTGGACTCACTGTGAATTGCTATGAGTATTATTGTACATTATAATCTTTTCTTTCTCTCTCTTTTTGAAGGATGGTGCTTCTGTAGGGGAAATCATTGAAATTGTGATTTTGTACTGTTATCTTTCTGTACCTCTAAGGGGGATATCCCACCTTTTTTTGAAAACAAAAATGTTCTTTTTGTCTTGGGTTGGCGGCGACCTTGAGGAGGGCTTTTGCTCATACCAGCTTCTCCATAAACCGAACTTCGGTCCTGTTGCCTAGATTGGGGGGTGGAGGCGGGGGTCGGGGGGGTGGTGGGTAGAGTGTAGGGCTGGGGGGGTCTGTTAGGGGTTGGGGGGAGGGGCGGGGGCGCATTCAAAAAATCAGCTTGAAAAATTTCTTTTTTGTTATGGCAACCATGAATCAAAACACCTAATTAGTCTAATTGTGATGCCCATCTATATGTACTCTAATGGCGTCAGGTAAAATAAATATATCTTCTTGGAATGTCTGTGGCCTTAATAATGGCAAGAAGCGGGCTTTGCTTTCTCAAATTATTCAGGGGCTTCGGTTGGAGGTGGTGTGCCTGCAAGAAACGCACGTACCGTGGAATAATCATAGTTGTTTAAATATGCCCGGCTTTGATTTAGTAGCATGTTCTCAAAAGTCTTCCATGGTAAGAGGGCTAGCCATATTGTTAAAAAGTGGAGTTGGCACATTAATAAGATCTAAACAGGATATTGCGGGGAGAGGGGCACTGGCAGAGCTTTTGGTTAATGGCACAAACTTTACGATATGTACAGTATATAGCTCAAATTCTGACAACCCCTCTGTTTTTGATTATTTAAATGTAGAGTTGGCGCTATGGGCTCATCCAGTGTATCTTTGTGGCGACTTCAATATTAAATATGTGGGTTTGAAACCTAGGGTCTATCGGGCCTTGCAAGCTCTGGTACAAGAACACTCAATGATAGACCTCTGGTTTCATCATTTTAAAAACATAGATGGTTCAACATATTTTTCAGCTCCCCATAAAAAATGGTTTGCCTAGATTATTTTTTTGTGCCAGATCAAATCGTAGAAACCACTTTAATTTCGATTATGCCCAGGATCATTTCAGATCAAAATTTATTAACTATCAGTTGTACTTTAAAAGATCTAGTTAGAACTCCAAGATCATGGACGTTCAAGCGAAAATTATTATTGGATGAAATTTACACTGATCATATGAGATCCTGGATAACCAAATTTTTGGATATTAATAGAGGCTCAGTCTCCAGCGAGGTCCTGTGGGATTCATTTAAGGCTGCAATTTGCGGCGAGACTAAAAGCCTCTCATTCTATCGCCAGAAGCTAGTTCAAATACAGACCAATGAGCGTATTGAAGAACTACGTCGTGCAGATATTCAGCTTACCAGTGCAATTAGGGATGGTTACAACATAGAGTCTATTCAGGCGCAGGTTGCTTGTATTAAGTCCTCTCTTCTTGAATTCCTTGGCCAGGGCCTTGCTGCTAAATATTTACAGTTCCGCTCGACAATGTACGAGTTCGGTGAAAGATCAGGCAGGGTCCTCGCCAAGCGTCTCCAGCAGCGGGGGTTGGCTAATCGAATTGTTAAGATTCAAGTACTCAGGGGCAGATTCATGATACCCCGGAAGTCATTCTAACTGTCTTTTCGGAATTCTATCAGTCTTTGTACACCGAGGAAGTTAATGACCTTACTATAGATCAGGAATTTGATGCCTTTGTGGCTGATCTTAATACGCGTAAAATTTCTGACTCTCAGAATGCTCTTTTGCCCGCCCCTATAGGGTGGGATGAGGTGGAAGCAGCACTGAATTCTCTCGCCAAAGGCAAAGCAGCTGGGCCCAATTTTATTCCGTTCGAATTTTATTCCACATTCCGGGCGGAGATTCGTGAAGATCTCTTAACAATTCTTAAGAATGCTCTGTTTGGGGTTACTCCGGACTCTTGGCATTTGACAACCATCATTTTGATTAAAAAAAAAAGTTATAACTCTGCTGGACTGGGCTCAAGTTACAGAATGTCCCTTAGGGCTAATCCTATTGGACGCCGAAAAGGCGTTCCATAGGGTTGCCCGGGAGTTTCTATGGAGGGTTCTTCAATGGAAGGGTTTTTGCCCAAGTTTTATACATGCTATACAATCATTGTATATTTCTCCCCGTGCAATGCTATCTATATCAGATCTTTTCTCAAGTTCTTTTGGTATTGGCAGGGGCACTAGACAGGGGTGCCCTTGTTCACCCCTCCTATTTGCTTTATACATTGATCCGTTTATTAATAAAATAGAGTCCTCCCTAAACATAGTTCTCGTTAAGGTTAGTGTACACAAGTTCAAAGTCTTGGCCTACGCCGACAACATTGCTGTTTTAACCACCAATGTGTCATCTGCGTTTACAGCTTTACAGAGGTTGGCAAATTCTTATGATCATCTTTCGGGTTATAAGTTAAACGTCCAGAAAACACAGGTGATACAAACTAGTAATATGGGTACATTGGCACGCCAGTAGTACAAAGCGCCAAATACTTGGGGTTTGCAATCATAGCAGCAGTGGAATGTCTACCGGAAATAAATATTTTGCCAATTATTCAAACAGTTAACGCTACTCTGAGTAGACTGGACAAGTTACATCTTTATTTATTTGGTAGGAGGAACATTTTAAAAATGCTTGTTTTACCTAAGTTCTTATATATGTTTAGGACAATCCCTTTGGAGTTTGTTCAGACCAGCTTAACTCGAGCAGAAAGCTAATGCAACAGGTTTCTCTGGGGGTACCACTCCCCTTGGATGGCGGCCAAGTGGAAGCATCTACCATTGAATAGGGGGGGTGGTCAGTCCCCGATTTGCTTCTGTATAATTTGTCAACCCTGTTGCAACATTTGGCGGTTCCTTTGTTTGGGGCAAGAGCCCCAACTTTACCAGCCTGCTCCCCCTCTATTTTTGAGATAGGCCTGGGTGATGACGCCAAAGGGATTCTTCTTTCGGTGCTGGAACCCAGCTACTACAAGAAAACTAAGTTTAAGGTAATTCAAACAATGTACTCAGTTTGGAGGACAGTACGACGGAAATGGGCAATTTCTAATCATAATTTTTATACACCTTTGGCTGCTGCTAGGTTATTACCCTCCATCTTTCAAGATGTTGTCACTATTAGGTGGAGGGCACATGGTATTTGCACTTTGGGTGATTTAGCGGATGATGGTAATATGGCTTCTATTTCTTTTTCAAAAGAAAAATATGGATTAGGCACACATGAATTTTTTTAATATCTTCAGTTACGCAGCTACATTGATAAACTTCTGTTGAGCAGCCCCACTGTATTTGTCAAAAACTCACTTATGGAACTTATTTTGAGAAAAGTGCGTATTGGGGCCCTGTTTCAGAATTTACTAATGGGTTTACCAGATGATCTCTCTTCTCAAAATATTAGACTGGATCTCAAGTTCGGCAGGAGCGGTATTGATATTCCATCGGTACTGGACTGGGCGAACTCAGTATTAATCTCTGGGAGCCTACGTTCTCAAAGTTATATGGCCCTCTTTGATCTTTATTTCACTCCGGCTAAGATGTCCAAATGGGGAGGCTCCGGGGGACATGGATGCCCTAGATGTGGTCAATTAACTGCTAATGACGTACATATGTTTTTTACTTGTCCTAAATTGGGTTTGTTTTTCGTGATGTACAATCTTTTATTACCAGTGCTCTTAAGATTCCTGTGTTTATTTCAGCTGAGCTAGTTATAACAGGGTGCGAATATGATTGTTCGCTTACTAGATCAGCTCATGAAAATGCCTTTCTTTGTATTGCTATGTCTGTAATTCGTTTAACTATAACCTCTGAATGGATTAATCCCGTTCCCCCAACGTTTATCAATTGGAGAGCAAGGATTCTTGCTCTCCATAACTTGGAATCAGCAGTGTTTCAAAGAGGGGGGAAGAGGAGGTGAGAGAGGGGGGTGAAAATATGGGCCCCTTTTACACACTGGCTGCATAACTGAAAGCCACAACATTGTTGCTTTTTTCTTTTGTTTCTTTTTACATATGTATATTCTTTATTGTAAATAAGTGTACTCTTTGCCTCGTTCGAGGTTTGCCATAATATACTATGTGCTGTATGTTATGCTAACAAATGTTGTTGTCAAGCTGAACAATAAAAAAAAAAAGAGTGTCCAGCCGGACAGTCAATTTAATCATTCAAAAATTTCAAAACCAAAAGTATAAACACATCAATACAGTGGCACACAATCCTGCATCCTACATAAAATCATGACAAGTACACTTTAGGACCGGAACATATCAGGCAAGAAAAGGTAGCTTGTGGAATATTGAACACAATTTTAACAAGCTTGAGGAAACAGTAAATACACTTTTTATTATCTGATTTGATTAATGTGCAAACTGTTTACATTAATCGACGACGTTTCGATCCTATTAAAAAAAAATAGTACAATCATCATCATGACAGTAAGGGTACAAGCCTGAATAATTAGAGATTGCCTCAATTAGGCTTGTGGAAGGTTAAGCCGCATACGCATTTGTTGGCGGTAGCCAAATTATTAGAAATTTCTGAGGATGAATAACCTGGCGTTTAAACTGTGAAAATAACGAGTTCCAAAGCAGCAAGTGGCAATGCACATTATGTTCTTTGATCCAAGTCTTGATGGGAGGGATCCCTCTTCCTTTCAGCCAGCTCCTATGGAAATATGCCTAAAAAATATACACTGCTTTCTGCTCTGGCAGAAAGTTCAAACTTTGGGTTCAGGTCATCCCCCTCAACTGAAGGCTGTACCTCAAGCAGTTCCTCTCTTTCTCTTTCCATCCCATCAACCCCTTCTGTGGCTGCATCCAGTGTCTGGTGGGCTCCCATCCAGGCCCTCAGTGCCTTTTGTAATACCACCTTCCTGGTGGTGCTCTTTGCTGGAAGTCCTCTTTCCTTAGAGAACGTTTTGAGCTGGGCCAGAGTGTAGACATCCCTGTTGCCCATCTCAAACTCTATCCTTGCAGGTGTAGTTCCAGGTGCAAGAGTCAGACAGAAAATTTTGAAAACAAAAAGGCCATGCAAGTAGAATTTAAACTCCAATTGGTCTAAGATATGAGTTGGTAGTGTAACACAAAACTACTGTATGGCATTGCACAAACACAAATCTAAAACACACTGCTACCACCTATGTAAGAAATCGAGCTGTTGGTTGACTGGGGTGTGAGCCTTGGTCAAGCAGAAACCACAATCTTTGTAAAAGTGAGGCACAAGTCAACCCCAAATTATATTGTGCTCAACCCTCTGGTAGCTTGTCACAGAGATGCCAGGTTTATCTTAGAAGCAACTTTAAAGAGTAATAAAGTGTATACACCAAACAAAAAGAATCCCACACAAGATTGGAAAAAGAGACCAAAAGTACAAAAATCTACTCAGTAGAACCAGATATATGCAATGTTAAACATTTTAATGAAAATAGCTCAAAAAAGCACAAAGCACCAATTGTGGATATCTGGTTGCAACGGACTGGGACATGGTCACAAGTTCAGGCCGCCTGCAATGGAGCATGGGCCAGTTACAGAGACCCAGCAGGGCCCCCTAAACAAAGTAGCCTAAATCCTGGTTTGCTAAGAGTTGCGAGGGTTTGCGTCGAAGATGCGTCACACAGCCGAAGCAATGCATTGTTTCCAAGATGTGTTGGAGAAGGGATGTGAGGGCTGTGTTATCACTGAGGATCCTGTTGATGAAGGCTTGCGATGCAAAGACCTGCATCGAGAATACATCGAACAAGTCGGTGCAATGGATTGGTTTGGAGGAGCTGTCAAGCTGCAATGCAGAGTTTGTCGTCGTCATCTAGGCTGCCGTTGACAAGGGATGTGGGGCCTGCACCAAGTATGCCCCACCCAGCGGCAGCTCCGAAGAGGCAATGCGGGTCTTTGAAAGGGGAGATCTACGCAACAGCCATGATGCAGCAGTTCTGCTCGAGGACGCACCGTGCAGCAGATAAGATGCATCCGTTCTTCTGGACCCAGAGACACTGGCAGAGCATCTTAGGTCCATTTGCAAGAGTCTAGGCCTGGGGTGGCACCACTTGGCAGGGTAGACTCACAGATGGCAGAGTCCAGGTGCTGGGGTTGAGGTTGTTGAAGATTTATGTCCCTGAGGCTCAGAAAGGAGGCCAACCAACTAGCCTTTGCAGACACTCTGGGGTCCTGGGTTCAACTGATGCAGATCCAGTACTTCTCACCCAGGTAAGAGGACAGTAGGACTGCAGATTTCAGTGCAGCAGTCCAGCAGAGTGGCAGTCCTTTCAGCAGCACAGCAGTGCTTCCTGGTAAAATATTTATAGGTCCAGAAGTGTACTGAAGAGTAAGGGTGGGCAGTAAACTCCTCTCTGCAGGCAGAGCTCACAGAGTTTTTGCCCATCCGCATGGGACTCGGAGTTCGGCAAAAACTCTGACATCCGCCACTTAGCGGAGAAAAACAGCACCTACCCACAGAAGCTGTGTATCCCAGGCTTGTTTAAAGCAGGCCAGCATTGCGGGAGTTATTGGAGCCGGGAAGGACCAGTGAGTGGCAGCAAGCGGGGAGGGGCAGGCTGCATGCCAGATCACTGAGACGGGGACCAGTGAGGCTGGAGCTTGTCAGTCTTTGCATCAGTATCGCGGCCAGGGGAATGAGAGGAAGGCGAGCATGCAGGAAGAAGCAGACAGGCACAGGCGACCTGCTGAGACCATGCTTATTGGGCGCTGGATGGCAGATAATATCCCTTGCTGGGCGCCTGGCAGGAAGCTGCTGGATCTCCGAGGCAGAGCAGGTAGAAGGGTCAGCACTTGGCACTAGGGGCTGTACCTGCATCCCTTCCACAGGTGCAAGGCAAGCCAGGAGCAGGAAACAGGCACGTGCCCACTGCCTAACACTGCGGGGAGTGGCTGGGGCAACAGCTAAGAAGAGGGCTTTGAAGCAGTGACTCCAGGCTGTTCGATCAGCTCCCATCGGTGAGAGCATTAGCTGCTACACTGTGCAGGAGCAGCCGCCAGCCAATTCCAGGTAAAAGAAACTGGATGAAGCAGAGCTAGATTTGGAGTATTTAGGTCTCACGTCGGAGGTTGTCCAGAAGCGCCACCACATTGTCTTGTCACATGCATGTGCACATCCAGGTGTATTATTCGGCCCTAACATTCTCCCAGCAGGGACTGTTCTATAGTCATTATTTAGACTTGTCACTTTTGATGCCAAGCCTACCGCAATTTAAGTCTGCGCATTTTATTATCCATTTTGTTACGTGTTGACAATGCATGCGCTCAGATGGACCTTAGTATGCGCGTCCTCCCTTGAGATGTACACAAAGAGTTGCTCTGCCCACTTTTGAAACTCCGTGAAGTAAAGCAGTGTTTTTCAGGTGTTTTGGGGAGTTCCACGTAGCAGAACTCCGCCAACTCCACCCAGGCCTGCTGAAGAGTTGGTGTCTGATGTCAAATATTTATACCTGGTGCCCTGCCTATGGAAGGTGGTAGTAGCTTCTAGAAATTCCCTTTGAAGTCCCCAGGCTCCTGCCTTCTCTACCCTAACTAAAGGGAGTATGTTGCCCTTTTGTTTGGAGGCAGGACACAGCCTATTTAAGTGTAAGTAGGGATGCGCCGAGGTCTGACCTCACATACTACCTGTGATGGCCTATCCACAAACACCTACGCTCTCCATTGTGTGTGGCTGTCTAGGAGAAATACACAAAGACCGACTGCCAAATGGCGCTAGTTATGTAACTCAGAGACAGGCTGCAGGCACCAAATGGCTAAAACAAGAAAATGACAACTTTCTAAAAGTGATAATGTGCAATTGCCTTCAAGGGATTTATTCAAGTATTATAGTTAGAATTATTAATATACTTAGGGGCTCATTAGGATGACGGGCGGACTTTGCCCGCCCGCCATCCTCGTGGAAAACGGGACCGCCCACCACAGGAGCGGCGGTCTCGCCTTGAGCATTAGGATGTGCCTGCCACACAGGCGGGCGCATCCTGTATTTTTACCATTGCGGCGGGCGGGCGGTGCAGAAAGCGCCGCCCGCCGCAATGGTAAAAATGCATGTTGTGCAGTTCAAAGCACAAAATGACAGGCACCGCGCGGTGCCTGCCATGTTGCACTTTGAAATGCGGGGGGGGGGTACCCCCTCATGTGCACCCTCCACCCCCCGGACTCCCAGGGGACCCGCAACGGGTCCCGCATGGAGTCTCCGCATGCCTTTCCGTGGCGACATTGCCGCCACGGAAAAGCATGTCAGGAAGGGCATCCTAATATGGCTGGCGGTGTCTGATAGAAACCGCCACCATATTATTCCTTTTCCGCCTCGGACGCAAGGCGACCGGGGCGGAAAAGCGGCGGGTGGTCTTTCCGTCCGCCGAGGTCCCCCCCGCCCTCATAATATGGCGGGGGGTCTTTAGTGCAACGATGTCGTGCGGATTGCCCCCGCCAGGCTGGCGGTGGCTACCGCCAGCCTGGCGGGGCAATCCGCACGACATTGTAATGGGCCCTAAGTTTATAAGGTCAAGTGAATGAATACCTTGGGTGGTGGTTAATTCCAGCTGTTTGATACCTTAATTAAGTAGTGTTAGCAAATCACAAGGTCTAAAACTTTTTTTTTAAATATGATCCAAATCATCAATGTAGAAATATACAGAGCAAATACAAACAAAATCAAAGAGTGGGTGTATGTAGAACAATATTACATTTTATCTTATTCAAAAAAGGGTACTTATGTAAAAAATATACAAAAAATGTGACTGAGAGGTAACAAAGTCAATTAAGAGCCTTCACTGTGACATTTATAGACACCTTTCTTCTAACTAACAATAACAACAAATTATAGAAGAAAAGGTTTTGGTCGACGTTTCTGTCTCTACACGAGACCATCTTCAGGACAATAGTCTTTATTAATGTTGACCCCTATTACAATGTTGTCACGTAGCCGGGCTTCCTGACCTGGACGAGCTCCCTGACGCTGTCGGACGGGGTGTGTCTGCTAACGTCTCTTCCTTTCCACCCCGTCCGCAGGATCCCTGTGACGTCTCATGGGCTTCCCCGGCCCTGCCTCCAGCTCGTCAGCTTCAGTATTCAGCCTCCGTGACGCTGGGGGCGTTCCCGCCGACTTCTTCTGCAACCGACCAATCCGGCGCCTGGACGTCATCCTCTGATGGCCAATCAGGGGAACTCAGGCCGTTTAAGGAAACCCCGTTTGTCTACTGCAGCGCGGACCCTTCGGAAACGGAGCGAGTAGAGGAGGAAGACGCCGCCAAGGAAGAAGAAGGAGGAACCGTCGTCGAACCGCTGTTGAGCCCCCTGGAGCCGAGAGTCGACAAGCCAGGAGGCCACCGTTTCTATGAGCCGCCCCGCCACACTTCCAAGGGAGAAGTGTGGCTACACAAGGTACGAGGGCGTTTCCAAGGGTTGTTTTCCTCACGGGGTGGGACCGGGTAGCCTGAGGGTGGACACTCTTGCCGTACCCTGTCATCCTGCGCCTAGAAACAGCTACAGATGGTGGTAGAACCCTGGTGTTCCCTCACTACCCTACCCCCCTCTCATACTTTGTATATATCGGATCCTGGCCCTAACGTGGCTCTTTTCTGTTTTGTTTTCTCTTTCGAGTAACCATCCCTGGAGCAAGCCGGCCTTCTCTCTCCTCGAGGCACAGACTGGAGATGATGACCTCGACAGTTCGCCGCTAAAGGGACTCACGACCTGTGTTCATTATACTAAAACCTTGTTTTGCTTTAAATCCAACCGGTGGTAGAGAAACTCTTAATAAAACCCGGTTAAAGACACCTCTATATTTGTGGCGGCTCTCCTTCCCCCGACCCCCATTCCCACAAGTGGTGCCGTGACTCGGATCCCTCAGTGAACCCCCCATTCGAAACAGAATGGAGACTCTGTTGACCCAAATGGAGGCTGACAGAGCCGCATTTACTCAAGCTATTCAGACCCAGTCCGACAACCTTATGAAACTAGCGGAAGGACAAACACAATTGATGACTGTGATAGGACAGGGAAGGACTTCAGCTCCCCCTCCAGGCACTGTTGTACCACTACAAAAATTCAGTCCAGGCGAGGACCCACTGGCTTTCTTTTTGAACTTTGAAAGAGCGGCAAGAGCCAGTGCCTGGCCTGGGGATAGGTGGCCCTTCTACTTGGCGCCCTTGTTGATTGGCGAAGCCCAGGCGGCTTATCAAACTGTAAACCGTGATGGAACAACGGCTTATGCTGTCGTGAAACAGTATATCCTCGACAGGTTGGGGGTGGACGAAGAAACCCATAGACTCAGGTTCCGTCACGAAAAGGGTACACCCGGGGATTTACCCAAAACTCTGTTTTTTAAACTAAAAGAATCAGCTGACTTATGGCTCAAACCCCAGGAAGGAAACGTTGATGCCATAATGAACAAGATCTATCTTGAACAGTTCATTGAGTCCCTTCCCTATAGCACCCAGAGGTGGCTTAAACAACATGCCGGTTTAACCCTAGATCACGCTATAGAAATGGCGACTTGTTATGCAAGAGCCCAAGGAAGGCCATATACGAGGGAACCAGAGAAGAACACCAAGCTGTTACCTCCCATCAAACCTGAAAAAAAGACATTCCAAAAACCCATTCCTGAACCTGTGAAAACACGGTTCCAACGACCTGAACTGCCTAACACCGGCCCTCAATGTTATGAATGCGGTGAATGGGGCCATATCGCTCGCTTTTGTAGGAAGAAAAAAGAAAGAGAAGAAGAACCTATGGACGTGAGCTATGCCCCCAGGTCCATCCTGTACGCACAAGAAACCGGAACCACTTTTTACGTACGTGTTTTATTGAACGGTGCCAAAGTAAGAGCGTTGTTGGATTCCGGCTGCAAACAATCAGTTATACGAAAGGAGTTGGTAGAACAGGCCTCTCTCCTTCCTGGGAGAAGGGTCAGTATCCGTTGTGTCCATGGGGACGTCAAGGAGTATCCTGTGGCAAAGGTCACGTTGACAACGCCCTCAGGGACACCAATGGACGTAGTGGTGGGGGTTATGTCTAGTGTACCCGAACCTGTAATCATAGGGACGGATAACCCCACCTTTAGTACTCTGTTGTTAGAGGCTCTTCACCACCTCTCCCTTCCTAGCGAAGCCTTGTTAGCCGTAGAGCCATGGGCCATGGACACTCATTTTAGAACAGCCCAGTTAAATGACGCCAGCCTTAGTAATGCATGGCAGGTTGCCCAAAACAGACAAGATCCGACCACCCGGAGTTATCCCACCTTTGTTGAGAAAAATGGTCTACTATATAGACTCGCTAAGGCGGACGCCGATCCCCAATTGTTGGTCCCGCATAGCTTTCGTGATCAAATCCTGTTCTTTGGTCATGCGCATCTGTTAGCTGGCCACTCAGGGGCGGAAAAAACTGGTCAGTCCATCTTACGCCATTTTTTTTGGCCAGGCATTTATGCCCAAGTCCAGAAATATTGCCAGGAGTGCAGGATTTGTCAGAAACGTAATCCGTACACTCCTCCACCTGTCCCTCTGATGCCCATGCCTATTATAGGTGTTCCCTTCGACCGAATAGGGATGGATCTGATCGGCCCTTTGCCGAAATCCTCCCGAGGACATCAGTACGCCTTAGTCCTAGTGGATTACGCCACGAGATATCCCGAGGCATTCCCGCTTAAGGCTGCTACGACCACCACAATAGCCCAGAGGTTGGTTGAGGTCTTCTCTCGTATGGGTTTTCCGAAGGAGATCGTTACCGATCAGGGCACTCCGTTTGTTTCACGGTTAATGCAACAGGTGTGCAAACAGTTAAACATCAAACACATCAAAACGTCTGTGTATCACCCACAAACAGACGGGTTGGTTGAGCGCTATAACGGCTCCCTTAAGTTGACATTAAAAAAACTGTTGTCAGGTGACGGGAAGAACTGGGACCAATTGTTGCCTCTGGCTCTCTTTGTCCTTCGCAGCCAGAAACAATCCAGTTTAGGGACTTCACCGTTTGAACTACTGTTCGGGAGACCCCCCAGAACTCTTCTGGAAATCACTAAAGACAGCTGGGAGTCTGTGGGAGCACAGGAAGCCGAGGCCCTGTTAGATTACACTAGGCAGTTACAGAGCAGGCTCCATAAACTACGGACCCTGGCTCACGACCACTTAGCAGTGGCACAAACCAAACAGAAAACCTTCTATGATCGGGGTACAAAGTGGAGAGTATTGGACGTAGGCGATTGGGTGTTAATCCTCTTGCCTTCCTCTACCCACAAAATGAGGAAGGAGTGGCAGGGACCCTTTAAGGTTTTGAGAAAAATAGGACGCACAACATACTTAGTACAAACGGGAAGAGGTAAAACCCAGATGTATCACATCAATTTATTAAAAAAATGGTTAGGTACACCTCCTCAGGATGTCCATGTGTCGTCTCCCGTTTCCATTACAAGTCACACCGTTGGTGATACTCCTATCAACCCTGAGTTATCCACTACCCAACAAGAAGAAGTGACCGCCTTGCTCATGTCTCATGCAGCGGTCTTCTCTGATCAGCCGGGCCATACACACTTGGCAGAACACTGTATACCTACTCTTCCCAATGTGGTGGTAAAACAAAAGCCCTACCGCATCCCCGAGGCGAGACGCAAAGCGTTCCAAGAGGAGGTTGACAGCATGCTGAAATCCGGGATCATAGTGCCTTCCCACAGCAATTGGTGCTCTCCGGTGGTCCTGGTGCCAAAGCCTGACGGCAGTATCAGATTTTGCATCGACTTTAGGGCAGTTAATCGGGTGTCTAAACAAGATGCCTACCCTTTGCCTAGAGTCGATGAGCTGCTAGAACGCCTTGGTGAGGCTCGGTATATAACCACCATCGATCTCACCAAGGGGTATTGGCAAATACCTCTCGCTCCTCAGGATAGGGAGAAAACGGCGTTCTCCACCCCTTCTGGTCACTTTCATTTCACGGTACTCCCCTTTGGGCTGCATGGAGCGCCGGCAACATTTCAGAGGGCCATGGATACACTGCTGGGCCCTCACTTACAATATGCGTCAGCCTACCTGGACGATATTGTGGTGTTCAGTAAGACATGGGAGGACCACTTACAACATCTTGGGCTCATATTAACCGGTCTGAAGGAGGCCAATCTCCATATTAACGCAAAGAAGTCCCGATTTGCTTTCCAGCAGGTCAAGTATCTCGGGTATCTCTTGGGGGATGGAAAGATTAAACCTCAGACCGAGAAACTGGAAGCGATCAGAGCAATACCCTATCCCTCTACGAAGAAAGAACTCAGGGCCTTTTTGGGGTTGGTGGGTTACTACCGTCGCTTCATTGCCCAGTTCGCAGGACTGGCAGGACCCCTCACTGATCTGCTTGGGAAGACTACTAAATCCGCTACACTCCCCTCTCCTTCTATCGCGCAGTCTTCGGCCTTCCAGGCTTTGAAGGACGCCTTGACTTCCTCCTCTGTTCTGGTGTCTCCTGATTTCCTCAAACCGTTCATACTCCAGACGGATGCCTCTGGAGTGGGTATTGGTGCAGTACTGTCCCAGGAGGATGCGAACGGAGACGAGCGGCCTGTGCTCTTTATCAGTCGCAAACTATTTCCTAGAGAGCAAGCTTATTCCACTATCGAGAAGGAATGCCTGGCTGTCCGCTGGGGTGTGGAAAAATTGAGGTACTATCTCGAGGGGAGGCCCTTTGTGTTATATACTGATCATGCTCCCTTGACTTGGCTCCAACGCAACCGTGGGAACAATGACCGCATCCTGCGTTGGTTCCTGGCCCTACAGCCTTACCAGATTGAGGTCCGACACAGGAAAGGTTCCCTGCAGGGCAATGTGGACTTTCTCTCCCGGTATCCGATTCCCCCCGATCGGGTCAATCCTGGGGGTGGGATATGTGCACCCTCCACCCCCCGGACTCCCAGGGGACCCGCAACGGGTCCCGCATGGAGTCTCCGCATGCCTTTCCGTGGCGACATTGCCGCCACGGAAAAGCATGTCAGGAAGGGCATCCTAATATGGCTGGCGGTGTCTGATAGAAACCGCCACCATATTATTCCTTTTCCGCCTCGGACGCAAGGCGACCGGGGCGGAAAAGCGGCGGGTGGTCTTTCCGTCCGCCGAGGTCCCCCCCGCCCTCATAATATGGCGGGGGGTCTTTAGTGCAACGATGTCGTGCGGATTGCCCCCGCCAGGCTGGCGGTGGCTACCGCCAGCCTGGCGGGGCAATCCGCACGACATTGTAATGGGCCCTAAGTTTATAAGGTCAAGTGAATGAATACCTTGGGTGGTGGTTAATTCCAGCTGTTTGATACCTTAATTAAGTAGTGTTAGCAAATCACAAGGTCTAAAACTTTTTTTTTAAATATGATCCAAATCATCAATGTAGAAATATACAGAGCAAATACAAACAAAATCAAAGAGTGGGTGTATGTAGAACAATATTACATTTTATCTTATTCAAAAAAGGGTACTTATGTAAAAAATATACAAAAAATGTGACTGAGAGGTAACAAAGTCAATTAAGAGCCTTCACTGTGACATTTATAGACACCTTTCTTCTAACTAACAATAACAACAAATTATAGAAGAAAAGGTTTTGGTCGACGTTTCTGTCTCTACACGAGACCATCTTCAGGACAATAGTCTTTATTAATGTTGACCCCTATTACAATGTTGTCACGTAGCCGGGCTTCCTGACCTGGACGAGCTCCCTGACGCTGTCGGACGGGGTGTGTCTGCTAACGTCTCTTCCTTTCCACCCCGTCCGCAGGATCCCTGTGACGTCTCATGGGCTTCCCCGGCCCTGCCTCCAGCTCGTCAGCTTCAGTATTCAGCCTCCGTGACGCTGGGGGCGTTCCCGCCGACTTCTTCTGCAACCGACCAATCCGGCGCCTGGACGTCATCCTCCGATGGCCAATCAGGGGAACTCAGGCCGTTTAAGGAAACCCCGTTTGTCTACTGCAGCGCGGACCCTTCGGAAACGGAGCGAGTAGAGGAGGAAGACGCCGCCAAGGAAGAAGAAGGAGGAACCGTCGTCGAACCGCTGTTGAGCCCCCTGGAGCCGAGAGTCGACAAGCCAGGAGGCCACCGTTTCTATGAGCCGCCCCGCCACACTTCCAAGGGAGAAGTGTGGCTACACAAGGTACGAGGGCGTTTCCAAGGGTTGTTTTCCTCACGGGGTGGGACCGGGTAGCCTGAGGGTGGACACTCTTGCCGTACCCTGTCATCCTGCGCCTAGAAACAGCTACAGATGGTGGTAGAACCCTGGTGTTCCCTCACTACCCTACCCCCCTCTCATACTTTGTATATATCGGATCCTGGCCCTAACGTGGCTCTTTTCTGTTTTGTTTTCTCTTTCGAGTAACCATCCCTGGAGCAAGCCGGCCTTCTCTCTCCTCGAGGCACAGACTGGAGATGATGACCTCGACAGTTCGCCGCTAAAGGGACTCACGACCTGTGTTCATTATACTAAAACCTTGTTTTGCTTTAAATCCAACCGGTGGTAGAGAAACTCTTAATAAAACCCGGTTAAAGACACCTCTATATTTGTGGCGGCTCTCCTTCCCCCGACCCCCATTCCCACAAATGTAGAACAAAAGTAGTTACTTTTTATTAAAAAAATATCAAACTCATTACAATATAATAACAATATATCACCTGTCTCTAATATAAAACACAAAATGAAAACATTTCACGGCTCTGATTGAAAGTAAAACTAATGAAAGTGAACAATCACTTTAACTGTATTCAGAAAGGGACCTTTAATCGAATATTAAAACATATTCTGGACACTAATTTCTAAGTTTCGATTAATAATATGTATTATATTTATCAATTGATCATTTATAGCAATAGGAAAGGCTTGGCCCTATGCTACTCTTTGGCAAATAGATCAATGAGCTAAACTACAGTCACAGGATCTAATTGGTCATGTAAATATGCTGTAGGTTTTCTAGGCATTTACCTGTTGCTAAGATGTTATTTAGGTAAAAAATGTAAGGGGTTCGCATTAGATAAGAAATGTAAGGGGTTCGCATTATTAAATCAAAACTCCTCTTCGATAATTATCAAACCTAGATATTGAGGTATAAAAGATAACATACTCTATTATGCGTCAGACTGATTTTGGTTTGTACGAGGAAAAAATGAAATTATTCTATGAGCGCTTCTTTTGAATCATAAACATTTTAAATGCATTTTACCTTAATAAGGCAGCAGAAAAGCATTTGTAATTTAAGCTTTCTGAACGGTGTTGCAACAACTTCAATGAAGCAATAAAGTGGCGCTGTCTAAAGGATGTTTCACAATCTGTTAAATCAATTAAACAGAAAATAACCAACTCTGATCTTTACAATGCTATCTTGAATTCAGCGAAATAGTAAAAGCTCAAGAGGGTTGTCTACACGGCCACAGTCATTACTCATGAATCTCTAGTGTACCATTTTGACAAAGGCGACATGGAAAATTACTCCTTTCGCCAACGTGGTTATTATCAGATCTATTTATTTGAGGTATTCATATCTTCTATCGCTATACACAATGTATAATCACGGCTTGTATTTATTAGCAATAGAGCAGGTTGTGTATAAGTTATAAACCATAGCAATAAAGGAGGGTTTTTTAAGGTTCAACTGATGGTAAATTACATCTTTATTACCTTATAGGTGTTAGGACGTTTTGAGGCGCTTTAACCCAGCCGGGTTATGTCACAGAAAGACCAACGTTGCTCAAGCCGAATCAAAGTAATGTAGTCAAGCTGCCGGCTATGATGAATATAAGAAAAATACTGATAGAAATTCTGTGAACTTTTTCTAAGATGTTATAACTATAGACAATTTTGCATTTAAGTAACCTTGTTTGTGGCCAGTGTTTCATATGCGTGGTAAGTAGCGTAGCGACTGAACAGTGAGCCTTTCAATTTTGTGGCTCGTTCTTAAAATTATGTTGAATGTAGTATCTGAAAAGAATCAAGATAGTACATATTTTAGAGTGGAATTTGTTATTAAACTAAGTTAGAGGCTTCCTACGCTAGGGACATGACCACATACCTTGTCGTTCTTTAAACCATCAAGAGTCCATGCAGCATAGAAGTTTGCATACGGTCGCAAGGGCGAATTGTGTCGACCTTTTAAAGGTGTTTGGAGTAGGAAAGAGGACTACCAGATCCATGGCGGCCACCTTGGAAATCTTTCAGAATTGTCTGCCATTTCTCAATGTACTTAGTTGTACTTATGTTCTAGTAAACAAATAGCCGGTAACTTATTTACTAGTCAGTTATATTAACTTCACTGAGTGGTTAATATCAAAAGAAGGCTGAAATTATATATATTTTTTGTAACTCTCGATTTGATGCCTATTGGAGCTTTTGAAGGTGTTTGGAGTACGAAAGAGGACTAGCAGATCCATGGCGGCCATCTTGGAGATCTTTCAGAATTGTTGGCCATTTCTAAATGTAGTTAGTTGTACTTATGTTCTATTAAACAGATAGCCGGTAACTTATTTACTTGTCAGTTATATTAACTTCGCTAGGTGATTAATATCGAAAGTAGGCTGAAATTATCTATATTTTTTATAACTCGCGATTTGGTGCCCATTAGTATTTATATGAACACCGATAGTGGCAGGGTAACTCATCCGGATTTGTTCACAAAGATGGCAAACAAACATTGTAATATCTTCATTCTATCTCCTTTGTGTAAGAAACGTTGATACTGGGTGTACACAGTTACTTTGTTAAATTATTTTGTATGTCAATATAGATAGATATTCATTCACAGTACACAATTAAATTAATATCAGCGCCAGATGAAGCACATCAAAAATAACTTATTATGATGTCAATTATATCGACACTCCATTAACATAATTGTATTGTATCATCATTTCAGTACATCGATGTTGATGACTTATGTTCATCCTAACTGTAAACATATATTGATATAAATAAACATGGATCCTCTTTTACACTATTTCATTATGGTCCTAGGTTAAATTTTCAATAACAACCAACAATAATGTTGGGACCTAACAATCAACAAATCTGTCAGAAAATTATGATGTCAACAAAGCTTATGATTGATTGCATTTCCGTAACGTCTTTGGTCTACATATTTTGCGTTCTGATCTATACATTAGAGAATTCACTAAAAACCTTCATGCATGTAAAGGAGAACATATAATCCACCTCTAAACATAATGTTAAAATGCAGTCATGGTAATAGTACATTATGTCATCATACATTGTGGTCAGATTTAAAGAGATACTGGAAGGTTCTAAACATACTAAGTGGTATCAGTCATCTTGGACACTCTTTTAAGGTACAATATCCCCTGGTACCAAAAAACTCAAATCATATATATATTCACTGAAAAAACCATAGGTTATAGACCATATATAGTTAGGAATTAGCATTTACAAAACCTTGAAAATTCACTGAAAAAACCATAGGTTATAGACCATATATAGTTAGGAATTAGCATTTAAAAAACCTTATTTTACTCACACAAAACCATTGAAATTCCATATATAGTTAGTTGCACTAACTATATATTGCGCACCCGCAATCCACTGCTGATGATGTCACATATTACATCATTCATGACATGGTCAGTGACATCACTGATGACAACATCCAGTGACTATGTTTCTGTAAAGTTAAAATATGTCTTACATATTGAAGAATGAGTGGATGTATAAGTGTCTGGACGAAGGATTTAGTAGGTGCATGACTGAATGTATGAGTGAGTGATTAAATGTGTCTCACTGAGTGCATGGGTTAGTGACTAAACTGTCTTAATTTGTGCATCATTATGTCTGTTGTTCTGTAAACTGCTGCATGTGTTGATCAGTAGCTATATGAGTAACTATATGGGTTATTGATTGATTGCCCAAGTATTTGCATGGGAGACTGAGTGTGTGTGTGGCTGGATGGGAGGTGTGTGACTCTGTACAGATCAATGTGTACTTGTATCAATGATTGTATAAGAGAGTAAGTATGTGTTAGTATATGGTTGAAAACGTAAGGTGCTCTATGTTTAACTGTATAGAGTAGAAAATGGAAGTGTGATTGATTCTTTACAGGACTGACTAGGTGTGTGAGTAACTCCATGGATGAGTGGCAGAGTGTGAGTGTCTGTATAGGTGTATGAGTGCATATGATTGTGTTGTAAACATGAGTGATTGTATGTATGAATGATTGTATGGGTGAATGAGTGAATGTGTGTGTAGACGTAGGAATCAGTGAGTACGTATGTAGTAACTAGTATTGGTGTGTCAATGGTTTCAAAAATTATACTCTGTTTTTAACACTGGGTGAAACAGAGGTTATATTAAAATGTGAGGAGATGCATTGTATTGTCACATGAATGATATCATCAGTGATGTGGTCATTGATGTCAAATGAGATGTCATCAGTGATGTCATTTGAGATGTCATCAGTGATGTCATCAGTGATGTCACTGACCATGTCATGAATGATGTAATATGTGACATCATCAGCAGTGGATTGCGGGTGCGCAATATATAGTTAGTGCAACTAACTATATATGGAATTTCAATGGTTTTGTGTGAGTAAAATAAGGTTTTTTAAATGCTAATTCCTAACTATATATGGTCTATAACCTATGGTTTTTTCAGTGAATTTTCAAGGTTTTGTAAATGCTAATTCCTAACTATATATGGTCTATAACCTATGGTTTTTTCAGTGAATTTCAATGGTTTTTTAATAGCAAATATCATAAGCTGTCGAATGTCAAGTACGTGGTAAGAATTTTTTTTTTCGTGTTTATGCACACTGATCTGCTTTGATTGCTGCCCCCCACCCCTCATTTCTATTAGGAGTACTCTCTCTTTGCAGATAGTGAAGGGTAGTTAACGCAGCCCTTTCCCCCTTTGTAATCCGTCGTGCCTGCTTCTCTCTCCATTTGATTGATTGTTCTCTTTGGTTCATTCTCTATTTACAAACAAGCACAGAGTCGCAATACTCTGTTTAGTCTTTGCAGATAGCGAAAAATCGTGTAAAAAAACAAAAGGAATCGAGCAAAATCAGTAGGCCACTAATGGGATCTCTTTTTGACCTCGCTAAAATAGAAACATTAGGAACAACCTGTTGAAAATAGCAATGCGTATGTACATAAGCGGCGTTCATTTGTGTTCACAGTACCCCTTGTTGATTGTTTCAATCGAGCATTGAATTGTTCGATGTTAATTCTCTTAAGGATCTTCTCTACCTGCAAACGAGGAAGAATAGGAATATTCTCTCTCCCTTTGCAGATAGTGAAGGGTAGGTAACGCAAGCCTTTAACACGTCGTACCTATTTCATTCCTCATTGATTGATTGATTGTCCGAACATTGACTGTTTGGGAATTAGTTCTTTTTGGAGGTATTCCCTGTTTGCAAATAAACGTAGGAAAATCTTTGCAAGTAGTGAAAGGGTACGTAATGCGGACCTTTCTCCCCCGTTGTAATCTGTCATGCCTATCTACTCCCCACTGATTGATGCACCTGTTTCACCCGGACCATTTACTAGACATACGTCATCTGGCCCGACCAGAGAGCACCCCTAGTGAAAAGGACATATGCAATAATAACGAAGTGATCACTGTATCCTGTTAACAGAAACTTTAGCATGAAACAACCTGGAAAGAAAAGAATAGGAAAACGAAAATCAGTAGGCCACTGATGAACATGAACTTTTATTAAACAACGAACAAAGAAACGATAACATAACGTAATGATAAAACCTATTAATGTCCTAGAAACAAGAAAACGTTAAAATATGCCAGTGGTGAGAGACCAGAAAAACAGTAAGAGAAACCAAATCACCCCTCGCTGTCCCACCGCCTGCCACGCCAAAAAAATCGATAGACTAGGGAAAATGCAAGTCAGTAGAACATCCGCCCCCACTCTGGAAACTTCCAAGGTGGGGCAGGGTTCCGGCTACGCCCAGCCGGGAGCAGCCCATATAAGGCAGGTCCTGCTGCCACGCCTCGGCCAGGAGATCCTAACGTAGGGTGTAGCCGGAGGAGAGGCCGAGACCAACGGGACCCGGCCAGGGGATTGCCTTTACAACGCTGAACAGTTGCAGGGGGGGGGAATGTCTCCTCGACCCTCCCCTCTCTCTCCCAGTCCGGCCGCGGTGGCCCTTGAGAGTTGCAGGTAGTCCCGCCACATGCTCTTCCGGTCCGGCCACCAACGGTCGGGGGGCCGAGGCCGACGGAATCCGGCTGCAGCCGATAAACCAAGAAACCCGTTCATGGGGCCAGAGCCAGGGGCGTCCGGCCGACATCCACCGGAAGCCCGGCCCGAAGACGGACGGGACACTTCTTTCTTTTATAATGGCTGCGACAACACTGGGGGGGGATGTCTTGCACATGCCTCCGACCCCCCCCTCGTCCTCATCGCCTGGTCCGGCCATAACAAATCTCAAGCGAGACGCCGTGGGGTGCACTGGGAGGGAGAGACGGTGCGAACAGGCCTCTCCCGCCTCCCCAGTGGAGGCTTCCCAGCTGCACCCTCAGCGGTCCAGGCGCCCGGAAAAGAGTTCTTCCACTGTGGCCATGCTGCAACGTCTCGCCCGGCAGGGTGGAGCCCGTCCGCTCATTTGACCCCGCGATCGCCAGTAGCTACCGAACTCTCAAAATGGCGGTCGACCTGGCAAGAGCGGGCCCAGCATAAAGAAATGGCCCGGTCACTGGTTGACTCCACCACCGTAGTCCTCCACGACCTTGAAGATTCTAGAGGAGCCGCGGGAGTCTCCCACCCCCGATGGGGAATGACTGCCATGATCACCCGTGGAGTGACGAAACTGTATCCGCGGGACGTCGGCGCCAGCCTCACTTTGAATTACTAGAATCCTGCAGACCTCACTTCCGGTGAAAGCACAGTGTGACCCGGTAGGAAAAATTGTTGCACCCCCTCCCCTTTTTGACTGATAGTTCAAACCACCGATCCTTTCCTTTGCCCTTTTAACGGAACTTTGGACTGCCTCCCCCTCTTTTACATTTTCTAGAGAAAACAAAACATTAACCACTACATTAGCATAGCAGTTGACACCAGAACTGTTTTCAAATTGAAAACCAACAACATCTTCAACAGAATCCTTTTTGTTTCTGCTGTGACCCTGCTCCAGCACAGGCATTGTCCCCAGCAGTAATTCTGCAATGCCGGTAAGAATAGCTGTGGTGCCTACTGGACTCACTCACCCCCGCGGCGCCCCACGCCGTTATTTGCTGGGCGGCAACTTGCTAGACATCACCTTCGTGACATCCAGATTTCAGCGCGTTCTGCTGCCTTGGAACTATTCGCACAACAGACCGCTACTGACAAGAATATTTCATTATTGGTGCTGTCAATTTCAATAAATCTATTGGATAATTCAAAAGAAATTGCCACGGTCTCTTCGTTGTTTAAATGTTTTTACTGTTTTTGTTTTGTTGTATATATTTATATGTTATTAAAGTTTTATATTCCTACTACTTTGTTGGAGTGCTATATATTTTTTATGTGACACATAATTGTAAAAACTTTGATGTACAAAGAGTCATTCCTGGAATCTTCCGCTTCAGGCTCGGTCCCCTCCCCAATCACAATACAGGATAGTTTTCAGATAGTAGGAACACGTGTGGTGTGACGGATCTCATCGGGTGTGGGCCTTGATCTACTATAACTCCTTTGAAGAGGGGTGATTCTTTACAGCTGGGGCCATAAACTACATCTGCAGGGCTAGCTGATAGCCTGGACAATCGGACACAGAGGAAGAGGAGTGTCACAGGGTGCGGTAGTGAATAGGGCGAAAGGGAGGTGTCGGGCGGGCACAGTGTGATTCTCAGGGAAGAGCAGCGCAGATGGGGGGAGGTTTATTGCCCATGCATAAGACAGAGAGCGGGGGTGACCAGTGCCTGGGGAAGATGCTTGCGAGGGTGAGGAGCCATGCTACGAATCGACAGCGTGCAGAGAGTGGGTCTGGTCAAGACATCTAAAATGGCTGCCGTGCACGACAAAAGTGTGGCATTTCAAAAAAGGCAAGATGGCGCAGACAATGTTTTTCAACACTTCCTCATTTCCTTCGAATCGAACGTTAACAGACGTTGGGGCATATTACCAAAGTTAAGCGATATTTATCGCTAACGATGCTTACCAACCAATTTTTTACCACTAAGCATCGTCAGAAATTATCGAAGATAAACCTTACTATTATCAAGGTTTATCGCAAATGCGATAATAAACGGCCGCAATGCATGAATATCGCTAAAAACTCAGCGATATTCATGCATTACCGAGCTAATACTCTTAGCCATGTTATCCACCTCCCATTGGATAACATGGCTAAGAACTGCTCAGGGCAGGTGTTACTTTTTGGAGATATTCGCGCTTAGCGCGAATATCTCCAAAAGTTGGTAATAGGAGATAGATATCTTGCATGTTGTAATGCAAGTTATTGTGGTATATGGAACTCATACCATAATCTCTCAGGAAAGCAGAAACTGATCCTTTTGGGACCGCCTAAAAAGGCCTAGGGGGTGAGGAGTACTCTACTTTGCCCCCTTTTCACGTTCCGAACTATTTTATTTTACTCTCTTCTGTAATTACACAAAATACCAGCGATAAGATGCATCGGAGACACACAGTGAGAGAAAGGAGGCCGGAGATGAAGAAGACATGTCAAATACACATTGGAGATAATATAGTGGCAGAAGGGAAGTAAATATGAGTAAACTTACCATGTAACATAAAAATGTTGCACTCTATACTATAAGTCTCATTTTATACTACAATCACTTCGCTACAACCTCATAAATTAAAAATAAAAATAAATAATGTCTCAAACAATTTTTGATTTCTAAATATAAATTTATTCTTCAGAATTTTCTAAATTTGAAACAACTAGTAACATGTCCTCATCAGTAATTTCCTCTTCAATCATCTCATCTGGAATCTCCTCATTAAAAGTCTGCAATGATGATTCTTGTAACTCTATGGTCTCCAAACACTCGATAAATTCGCCATCAAGAGATTGATCAAAAAAATCATTCAAGTCATCTCCTCCTTCTGACAATATTTCATTATTGGTGCTGTCCATTTCAATCAATGTAGTGGAATCATTCAAGTCATCTCCTCGTGACAATATTTCATTATTGGTGCTCTCAATTTCAATCAATGTAGTGGAATCATTCAAGTCATCTCCTCCTTGTGACAATATTTCATTATTGGTCCTGTCCATTTCAATCAATCTAATGGAATCATACAAGCCATCTCCTCCTTGTGACAATATTTCATTATTGGTGCTCTCAATTTCAATCAATGTTGTGGAATCATTCAAGTCATCTCCTTGTGACAATATTTCATTCTTGGTGCTGTCCATTTCAATCAATCTAATGGAATCATACAAGTCATGTCCTCCTTGTGACAATATTTCATTATTGGTGCTCTCAATTTCAATCAATGTAGTGGACAATTCAAAAGAAATTGCCACGGTCTCTTCATTGTGAGCCATTTTATTTTGAAATTGCTTGCTGTAAATTGCAGAAAAAAATAATCACTTTCATTTATCGTTTTTAGTAATACATAATATAAAACTAACTTCATCAAGTATTTAGTATAACAGAAGGACTGCAAATAAATAACAGAAAACATTTTTCAAATTATCTTCAAGTGTACAACATAGTTCCCCTTACAAATTAACAACTCACCTTTTTAAAAGTAGCAGAAGTGTTAGTACTGTGTAAATCAAACACCAGAAATTCACCACCAAAAATTCCTCACAAATGTACCTCAGACAGTAGTATCACAAAATGGCTGTGGTTTCCTCTCATTTGACATATATACATAACCAATTAACTTTCATCACACACAAATACAAAACCAAAGTAACATTTTAATTGGTTCTAAATTTCAACACTTTCAAATGTGTTTTCCCCATGCAATTTTCCATAGGACATTTACATACGTCTACAGCCTGAATGGCTGAACGGAATTACACCAAACTTGGCAAAATGGTACATCAAACCTAAGAGGTCAGGAAGGATCTACTATGCCCCCTTATGGTCATTTCCCCCTTCGCTTTGGCCTCCTCTTGTCTCTCAATCCTACCGAGAGACAAGATGGCGGCCGCTACGGACTGTTTGGAATGTTGACAGACGCCGGAGAACCAATCAGCTTCGCAAAGCTCCGTAACGCGAAAAGTACGCGAAGCGGAGCGCTGTTACAGATATATATCTTTTTTTGAACGTTAATTTCTCAAAATCCACTGGAGCACATATATTGAGACCTAGCAAAGGCACATCGGGCTACCAGTCCCTAATATTTTTCCAAGTTTCGTGCAAATCCATTCAGCCGTTCGATTATTATTATTATTATTTTTTTTTGCCCCGCGGGGCCCTTTTAAAACCTCCACATCAAACCTAGGGGGTCAGCGAGGATCTACTATTCCCCCTTATGGTCATTTGCCCCTTCGCTTTCGCCTCCTCTTGTCTCTCGATCCTACCGAGAGACAAGATGGCGGCCGCTACGGACTGTTTGGAATGTTGACAGACGCCGGAGAACCAATCAGCTTCGCTTCACAAAGCTCCGTTGCGCGAAAAGTACGCGTCCTGGGACGCTGCCCGGTCCGCTGTTACAGATATATATCTTTTTTTAAACGTTAATTTCTCAAAATCCACTGGAGCACATATATTGAGACCTACAAAAGGCACATCGGGCTACCAGTCCCTACAATTTTGCCAAGTTTCGTGCAAATCCATTCAGCCGTTCGGGCTAAAAGTGAGGCCAACCGCCCTATGGAAAACTCAATGTTAAAAACACGTTTTGGGACCCCCCTTTTTTCTCGGCCCCCCCTTGACGAACCCCCCCCAAATTTTCAAGGGCTGCTCAGAAACAAAATGTGCCATTTTCCTGAAAATTTCAGCCAATTCCGTCCACAAACGCCAAAGTTATTAGACATAGAATTTTCAAAAAACCCATAGAGAAAAAATCCTAACTATATATACCTACTGGCGACCGCCAGTAGGTAATATATATATATATATATATATATATATATATATATATATATATATATATATATATATATATATATATATATATATATATATATATATATATATATATATAAGTATATATATATATATATATATATATATATATATATATATATATATATATATATATATATATATATATATATATATATATATATATATATATATATATATATATATGCACCTTTAAGGTATTTAATATGTTCTTGAACCTGGGATTTAACCAAATTTCACCATATAAAATGAATTATGTCATACAAGCTAAGGCATGCCATTCTGTAGCAAAGTTGAGCCCTCGATTTACAGTATCCGCAATGCAAATCAATTTTCCCTCCCTGATCGTGAGAATTTTGTCGACATTGTTCTGTCTTTTTGTGGGTTTGATTACATCAAGTACCCACCAGAGCATATCAATTTCAGTGTGGCCAAGTCGCTGGTAATGGACACTAGAGGGGCATTTTCTTTCAGACATCTAGTGCGCGAGTAAGTTACAGGGGAGTTGTATACAATACACCACATTTGAGGTGTTACAGTTTGAGAAAGATTTTATGGTCAAATTCAGATCATTGATTCTGCATGCTTTAACCGTATTTGTTGCATCACATGCCCGGCACATGTTGCATTTATGATATCCAGTTAGCGGCACTAACTGTCTTATATTGTCTATTACATCTTTAGGTGTGTTGTCCTCATATGCATGTACCAATCGGTCTTGGCAATTGGTTCCTCTCTTAACCACTTGGATGCTAAGGCATGTCAGGGATTTATGCTAGATTTCCATTGAAATGAATGGGCACTCCATGACGAGCTGAGCTCGTCATGAGCGTCCAAGTGTTTAAAGGCAAACATTGGTTTCTGCGTGAACTCAGGGAACCAATGTTTGCCCCTCAAGAGAGAAACCAATCTCCAAGTCCGATTGGTACATGCATTAGTGCCGCTAACTGGACATCATAAATGCAACATGTGCCGGGCATGTGATACAACACATACAGTTAAAGCATGCAGAATCAGTTATCTGAATTTGACCATAAAATCTTTCTCAAACTGTAACACCTCAAATGTGGTGTATTATATACAATGCCCCTGTAACTTACACTACATTGGTAAATCTATTCAACCAGTGAAAAAGCGCATCCTTCAACACCAATCGCGCATTAGATGTCTGAAAGAAAATGCCTCTGTAGTGGATCATTACCAGCGACTTGGCCACACTGAAATTGATATGCTCTGGCAGGTACTTGATGTAATCAAACCCACAAAAAGACAGAACAATGTCGACAAAATTCTCACGATCAGGGAGGGAAAATTGATTTGCATTGCGGATACTGTAAATCGAGGGCTCAACTCTGCTACAGAATGGCATGCCTTAGCTTGTATGCCGTAATTCATTTTATATGGTGAAATTTGATTGATTCCCAGGTTCAATAACATATTTTATAAATTTAAAGGTACATATATATATATATGATTTGAGGTTTTTTTATACCAGGGGATATTGTACCTTAAAAGAGTGTCCAAGATGACTGAGACAACTTAGTATGTTTAGAACCTTTCAGTATCTCTTTAAATTCTGACAACAATGTATGATGACAGAATGTACTATTACCATGACTGTATTTTAACATTATGTGTAGAGGTGGATTATATGTTTTCCTTGACATGTATGAAGGTTTTTAGTGAATTCTCTTATGTATAGATCAGATAGCCACGGCTGACCCAGGACCACCTCGCCTTCAGAAGACAACTCAAGACCTGGCTGTTCGAGCAGTAGCGGCCCCCTTCCCCCAAGCGCCTTGAGACCCTTCCGGGTGAGTAGCGCGCTATAAAAGTGATATGATTGATTGATTGATTGATTGATAGCAAAATATATAGACCAACGTCATATGGAAATGCAATCAATCATAAGCTTTGTTGACATCATCATTTTCTGACAGATTTGTTGATTGCTAGGTCCCAACATTGTTTGTTGGTTGTTATGGAAATGTAACCTAGGACCATAATGAAATAGTGTAAAAGAGGATCCATGTTTATTGATATCAACATATGTTTACAGTTAGGATGAACATAAGTCATAGCCGACTTAAGTTCATCCTAACTGTAAACATATGTACTGAAATGATGATACAATACAATTATGTTAATGGAGTGTCGATATAATTTACATCATAATAAGTTATTTTTGATGTGCTTCATCTGCCACTGATATTAATTTAATTGTGTACTGTGAATGAATATCTATCTATATTGACATACAAAATAATTTAACAAAGTAACTGTGTACACCCAGTATCAACGTTTCTTACACAAAGGAGATAGATTGAAGATATCTCAATGTTTGTTTGCCATCTTTGTGAACAAATTCGGATGAGTTACCCTGCCACTATCGGTGTTTATATAAATACTAATGGGCACCAAATTGCGAGTTATAAAAAATATATATAATTTCAGCCTACTTTCGATATTAATCACCTAGCGAAGTTAATATAACTGACCAGTAAATAAGTTACCGGTTATCTGTTTAAAAGAACATAAGTACAACTAACTACATTTAGAAATGGCCGACAATTCTGAAAGATCTCCAAGATGGCCGCCATGGATCTGCTAGTCCTCTTTCGTACTCCAAACACCTTTAAAAGCTCCAATAGGCATCAAATCGTGAGTTACAAAAAATATATATAATTTCAGCCTACTTTTGATATTAACCACCCAGAGAAGTTAATATAACTGACTAGTAAATAAATTACTGGCTATTTGTTTAATAGAACATAAGTACAACTAACTACATTTAGAAATGGCCAACAATTCTGTAAGATTTCCAAGATGGCCACCATGGATCTGTTAGTACTCTTCCTACTCCAAACACTTTTAAAAGCTCGACACAATCGCCCTCGCGACCGTATGCAAACTTCTCTGCTGCACGGACTCTTGATGGTTTAAAGAACGGCAAGGTATGTGGTCATGTCCCTAGCGTAGAAAGCCTGTAACTTAGTTTAATAACAAATTCCACTCTAAAATATGTACTATCTTGATTCTTTTCAGATACTACATTCAACAGAATTTTAAGAACGAGCCACAAAATTGAAAGGCTCACTGTTCAGTCGCTACGCTACTTACTACACGTATGAAACACTGGCCACAAACAAGGTGACTTAAATGCAAAATTGTCTATAGTTATGACATCTTAGAAAAAGTTCAAAGAATTTCAATTAGTATTTTTCTTATATTCATTATAGCCGGCAGCTTGACTGCATTACCTTGATTCGGCTTGAGCAACGTTGGTCTTTCTGTGAAATAACCCGGCTGGGTTAAAACGCCTCAAAACGTCCTAACACTGATAAGGTAATAAAGATGTAGTTTACCATCGGTTGAACCTTAAAAAACCCTCCTTTATTGCTATAGTTTATAACTTATACACAACCTGCTCTATTGCTAATAAATACAAGCCGTGTTTATACATTGTGTATAGCGATAGAAGATATGAATACCTCAAATAAATAGATCTGATAATAACCACATTGGCGAAAGGAGTCATTTTCAATGTCGCCTTTGTCAACATGGTACACTACAGATTCATGAGTAATGACTGTGGCCATGTAGACAACACTCTTGAGCTTTTACTATTTCGCTGAATTGAAGATAGCATTGTAAAGATCAGTGTTGGTTATTTTCTGTTTAATTGAATTAACAGATTGTGAAACATCCTTTAGATAGTGCCACTTTATTGCTTCATTGAAGTTGTTGCAACACCGCTCAGAAAGCTTAAATCACAAGAGCTTTTCTGCTGCCTTATTAAGGTAAAATGCATTTAAAATGTTTATGACTGAAAAGAAGCGCTCATGGAATAATTTCATTTTTCCCTTGTACAAACCAAAACCAGTCTGACCCATAATAGAGTATGTTATCTTTTATACCTCAATATGTAGGTTTGACAATTATCGAAGAGTAGTTTCGATTTAATAATGCAAACCCCTTACATTTCTTACCTAATGCAAACCCCTTACATTTTTTACCTAAATAACATCTTAGCATCAGGTAAATGCGAGAAAACCCACAGCATATTTACATGACCAATTAGATCCTGTGACTGTCGTTTAGCTCATTGATCCATTTGCCAAAGAGTAGCATAGGGCCAAGCCTTTCCTATTGCTGTAAATGATCAATTGATAAATATAATACCTCTGATTAATTGAAACCTAAAAATTAGTGCCCAGAATATGTTTCAATATTTGATTAAAGGTCCCTTTCTGAATACAGTAAAAGTGATTGTTCACTTTTATTAGTTTTACTTTCAATCAGAGCTGTGAAATGTTTTCATTTTGTGTTTTGTATTAGAGACGGGTGATATATTGTTATTATATTGTAATGAGTTTGATTTATAAGCACAGGTGCACCATATTTTGAGTTTGTGAGAAAAGCATAAACTTGTTATAAAGACACTGGAAATGTTGTCCAAGTTTTTTGAAAAATCCTTTTTATTATTCCAATTGAAAGAAGAACAGCCAACGCGTTTCGTCCCTCATGGGACTTCTTCATGGCTGTATCGTAATAAGAAAACATATAAACATACAATTAAAATCATCATCTATTGAACTGCTCAGCTGAACAGTAATAGTCACAAGTTAAACCAAGCATGACACCTTGCTGTCGGTGTTATAATATTCAATACAAAATGAATGTACATAAGATGCCAAGGTAGTAGACCAAAGTTCATGGTCTCCCCAATATAAGGTACCTAGTCAGCTTTATGAGAACATGCAATTACAAATGATTCCTCCCCATTCTTAAATCAAAGTATGAGCACCATTATCAGGGTGGGAGGAATTTGTATACGCTTTATCCAATGAATGCAAACGGAGAACAAAGGACTGGTTGTAGGAATATTCGACTGACCCAAAGAATGTGTCATAAACAAATACTAGGACGCAAAACTGAAAACATGGCAATATCACAGACAAAGAAAGGTTAAAGTAAGCACAGGAAAACCTACCAGGAAATTATGGTAGAACATCAATGGTATGGTCGGACGTGTGGTAAGGGTAAGTTGTCCTAGTCACTGCTGTAGTGAGCACCGTGGAAGCAAATCTATTAAAATCATAAAAAACCATAGTCTTTGATCCATGGGGCAGCATGGTGTAAAGCCCTACGTGAGTATAGTTGTTATCATCTCATATTCCAAAATAGAAGGAGCGGCAAAAACCCCAGGAGAAGCAAGGGAGGACAACACACTTTTATATAAGGATCAATGGAGGTCTTCTTATTACTACTGACTTCCAAGTTGATGGAGTCCCGAATCAAGATTTCAGAGAAAATGGGCTTGAATGATACTCTGAAAAGAGATGTTAAGGAGATATGTAAAAAAAAAAAGAAGAAACAACCTAAAGAAAAAGAAAGATCAAGGTAGGGTTGCTAGGGCAAGAGAAGGATCCTACCTAAAAAGTAACAAGTGCTACATCATTGGGGGTAAGAACCTTCCAATGGTGGTTAAGATGGCCGGCCACTCATCCTATATTGTAATGAGTTTGATATTTTTTTAATAAAAAATAACTACTTTTGTTCTACATTGTAATAGGGGTCAACATTAACAAATCCTATAGTCCTGAAGATGGTCTCGTGAATGGCAACGTAGAGACCGAAAGGTCGACCAAGACCTTTTTTTCTATAATTTGTTGTTATTATTAGTAAGAAGAAAGGTGTCTATAAATGTCACAGTGAAGGCTCTTAATTGACTTTGTTACCTCTCTGTCTCAATTTTTGTATAATGTTTTCAAAAGTACCCTTTTTTGAATAAGATAAAATTGAATATTTTTCTACATACACCCGCTCTTTGTTGTTATTTGTATTTGCTCTGTATATTTCTAAATTTTTGATTTGGATCATATTTAAAAAAAAGTTTTTGACCTTGTGATTTGCTAACTCTACTTAATTAAGGTATCAAACAGCTGGAATTTACCACCACCTAAGGTATTCATTCACTTGACCGTATAACCTTAGTATACTAATAATTCTAACTATAATACTTGAATAAATCCCTTGAAGGCATTTGCACCCTATCATTTACTTTGCCCAAGTCCTCAAGGGTTGTTTGGGTTGGCTATTACGTTTTGCAACTTTCTAAAAGAAGCATTTTCAAAACTGTAATTAAAGACCTGATCACTATAAGCTAGGATTTTTCACTACAATTCCAAAGACACCAACCATGAACTGGTTACCTGTTCCAATTTGTAAATCACAGCTTCTTAAATGTAATAAGGTAACTCCAATCCTATCCCATGGGAGAGGTAGGTTTTGCAGTGGTGAACAAGTGAAGAGTTTTTAACTACCAGGACATGTAAAACTAAAAATCACATGGTTAAGTCTATTGCACCCTGCCCTCTGGGAAGTTCAGGGCCTATCCTTGGGGTGACTTACATTTATTAAAAAGGAAAGTCTGGACCTGGCAAAAATCTTACTTTGCCAGTTCGCCTTGGCAGTTTTAAAAGTGCACACACAGACTGAAATGGCAGGCCTGAGACATGTTTAACATGCTACTTAAGTGGGTGGCACACTCCGTGCTGCAGGCCCACTAGTAGCATTTAATTTACAGGCCCAGTGCACCTATAGCGCCACTCTACTAGGGACGTACAAATAAATTAAATATGCCACTTTGGTGTAAGACAATTCTACCATGTTTTTAAGCAAGCGCACAAGTATTTTGGCACTGGTTAGCAGTGGTAAAGTGGACAGATTCCTAAAGCCAGCAAAAGGAAAGTCAACAAACAGGAGGGTTGAAGGCAAAAAGTTAAAGAGTAAACAGTGGCATGGATGCCAGGTCTAACAAAAAGGAAAATATTCAATAGCATTTCCTAGCAATTTATATCATAGCAACTATCATTTCCAAAAAGTAATAATATTTAAATCTAATATTTTGTTACTGGTCGTGCAGTAAAATCTAATTCATCAACTTAGTCTGTGTTGATCCTGTGCTTGCGTTGCAACATCCTAAGCCTTCAGTGGAAGCAGCACTCCGTCGAGGATGATCTTGAAAACCTGTCTGACCCATTATGTTTGTATAGCCAGTCTTCTAGGCCTGTCTCTCTCCCTGAAGAAACCAAATCAAGAATATACTTAAGAAGTCTGTGCCTACTACCTACATCAGTGCCATAATAAGACCCCTGCATCCCAACACCACTAACAACTGTGACCACACCAATCCTGGCTCCTGTGTCAACCACAACCACAAAATCTGCTAAGCTGCCAGGTCATGCAATACCTGTCACCACCCATTCAACGTCACAGGGTAGTTTAGAAAGGCTGGGCATGGTCTGCGGCAGGCAGGAAACCTTAGGTTGCAGTCACCAATGTGGTCATCATGAGTAGAGACCTAATAGATTCAGCTACACAGAAGGATAATCATCTGGCCAGATAATTGACCTCCCAAGGGTCCAGAATAATCTCCTGAGGATCCAGAATAATATCAACAAGGCCCAGAATGATCCTCTTGTACGTCATATACGTATCCTAACTGTACCTTCTGGGTTGGTGTAGGTAGGCTTCAGAACATTGACTGCAACAGTGCCTGATTTAACTGCTGCTTTCTGTGATCAAATACCATCTGCTGCCAGCTTGGTCCCAGCCATAGAAAGTGGAACACTGCTGCCCACTGAGCTACCTGTCACCACTCCTGTGTCGACACTCAGGTCGCTTCAGTGTCGTCTATTAGGGGTCATTATTCTGGTCTGGTTAAGGATGACATTATAAAACCAACCTACAATATAGGAAACGGATGATCTTCTAAAGTGAGCGTATGAGCTATTCTACTTACCCACCTTATAACCACGCATATACCTTCAGCTAACGGACAGTTGTCTGGAAAGGACTCCACAACTTCAGGTTTATCGTAATTTTCTCATCCAACATATGGGTTAACTTATCTTTTGAGTTCTAAATTTGTGCACATTAATTGTATTCATATTTTTAATATATAAATAAATAAACGTCCAGGTCTGTTTGCACAACATCCACACCTGGAGATCCATTGCTTACCTGAAGTTCAACCCAACAAAGACAGATTACCTAATAATTGTCAAGAACAACAAACAAAAGACAGTAAAAACTTGCTCAGTGCCACGAAACTTGAAGCCCTTTAAGTCTTTAAACCGACATTCTCACCGCATTCCAAGTCACATGGATTCACTCTTGGCACCAACATCTCCCTCAAGGAACATATTGCAAAAAACAAAGATAGCCTGGCACCAGCCGTCTCTTCTACAGAAAGTCAAACAGTGTCTTCCAGAAAGCAACTTTAGAACTACTCTTCAACCCTTGTACACTTGCATCTTGGTGTTGGTAATAACCTATTCTATGGTCTGACAGCCTCAACACTGAAACCCCTAAGGGGCATCCACAGGGCATATCACATCTCTTCAGGGGTGTGAAGAAATATGACCACCTTACCTCCACCCACCCTGATAGAACTCAATTGTCTCTCCTTGCCAGCCCACTTCATCTTCAAAACCAGCTGTATCATTTCAAAAGCCATCACAAGCATTGACGTTCTGCTTTTACAACCTTTGAACAAATCTATCCTTCAAATCTCTATCCCCAAATGTTTTAATAGTGACAGGGTGATTCCTTTTCTAAAAAATACACAAGGGGTCAATCCTAAGATATTACAAAAACCTCCTGCAACATTTCTCTTCTTCCCTACTCTGCAAATGTGTTGGATGCACACGTGGCTCAGAAACGACAATTTACAAAAGTCACATTATTTTATGCCACAGTAAGCATATTTTTGTCTTGGCCATAGTACAGAATTGGTCATAATGGCCGTAATGTATGTGTGTTCTTAGGCTTGATGGGGATAATGGTCAGTTACCTGCATTGGTATTGTTGAATCTGCTTTTCATACTGTTGACCATAAGGGTCTTGTTGACGGTTTGGAGGCAGCAGGGATTAAGGATATCATGCATGAACTGCTTCCTTCAGGATCATACTCAGGCAGTGATGATAGGACCATTCATTGCTACATATACCCAAATTATATGTGGAATTCCTGAAGGGTCTTTCCTTTCTCGTCATTTATTTAATTTGTATGCTGGACCCCGAATTAAAGAATTTGTGTTAGGAGTTGTAGAGTGTACAACTATGCAGATGATTTGCAGCTTCTTACCTGCTTAGATAACACCTTGGATTCGCAGCTCGTATTTCAAAACATCATCAGATGCATTTGGTGTTGGATGGGAAACAACCAGCTCAAGGTAAATACAGACAAAACAGAACTCATGATTTTCAACAATAAAAATCGATATCCGAAATAACCTTCACTGGCCAGTGGGATAGGTGAATCTCCGCAGCCTGACTTTGGTTAATAGTTTGGGGGTATTGCTAAATAGTGGACTAACAAAGACACCTCAAGTTGGTGCAGTTGTATCTAAATGCATTTTCACATTGAGCTAGCAAGAACATTCCCAGTATTCTCTCTATGGAAGCCCTGAAAAGGCTAATCATGGCCGCAGTTATACACTAGTTAGACTAAGGCAACTCTAATTATCTATCTTCTTCAAAAGACACAATCCATAGGCTCGTTTATCTAAAAAGAAGCAGCCTACCCCATATTCCGGCCCCCAACCCACTACTGTGTAACTTCCACCCTCCCTAAAAAAAAACTAAAGTGGTTACCTGCTAAGCAAAGGCTTCAGTTTGCTGCACAACATTTAAGGATAATCAAGGTTCGGCCAACACTCTTTAGTAGAGAGACTTAGCAAATACTCTCCTTTATGCAGATTTAGATCTTCCAGCTCCAACATTATCTAGGTGCCGAGATTTAAGACGGAACGAATGGGAGGTTGTCGTTTCTTAGTCTATGCTCCATCTTTGTGGAACTCCTTACCAGACTGTTTGAGGCTAGAAAGCAGCTATTTAATCTTCAGGAAAACTCTTAAAACCTGTCCATACAGACAGGATGACAAGTGCAAGCAATATGTTTAGGTTTCCCTGTGCTCCCTCAAATTATTTGGTACAAAAGGGGGTAGAAAAGGGGGTGGTGATGGATGGAGCATCTGAACCAATCAAACACTCACACCCAGTCAACAGATCTGGGTTTAATCCATCACCGTTCATTAGCTCACTCTGCCACCCCAGTTCAGACATGGCCATGTGCAAATCAGTCTGACCCTGTGCCTCATGGGAACAGTCCAGACCGAACTGCCAAGCCATGCCTTCACTGGACCGGAAATAAGCTTCCGAGGACCGGTTTCTGGCATTTCAGCCGTCTTCAGCCCGGCTTGCTTGAATCCAGTGGCAAAGTGAGCAAGAGACTCACGTCTCAGCATACCCTGCCAACTTATGGAGAACAAAGTGGTACAAAAGGGGGTGGTGATGGACGAAGCATCTGAACCAACCAAACACTCACACCCAGTCAACAGATCTGGTTTTAATCCATCACCGTTCTTTAGCTCACTCTGCCACCCCAGGTCAGACATGGCCATATGAAAATCAGTCTGACCCTGTGCCTCATGGGAACAGTCCAGCCCGAACTGCCAAGCCATGCCTTCCCTAGACCGGAAACAAGCTTCCGAGGACCGGTTTCTGGCATTTCAGCCGCCTTCAGCCCGGCTTGCTTGAATCCAGTGGCAAAGTGAGTAAGGGACTCACGTCTGAGCATACCCTGCCAACTTATGGCGAACAAAGTGGTACAAAAGGGGGTGGTGATGGACGGAGCATCTGAACCAATCAAACACTCACACCCAGTCAACAGATCTGGGTTTAATCCATCACCGTTCTCTAGCTCACTCCTCAAATTATAGCGCCAGAAAAACCATCGTTGAACATGCATTTTAGCAAGCCTTAGTAGCAGAGTATATCATAACAACCAGCACCCCCTCTTATCTTGCAGACATGCTCACCATTTCTTGGCACCTCCACAGCCAGGATACCATCAGACTGCAGACTAAGAAGGGTAAAAAAGAAAAAATAAGACAACAGTCCTTTTCCATCAATGCAATTCTGTTCCTAGCGGTTTACCTGAGTGTTTGTTTGGGCCACAATTCTACCGTATATGGTAACTTCCACTTAACTGTGACCTCCATCTTGGCTTTGCACTGATATGATTCAACAATTTCCTGTTTGACCAAGTTAATTGCATCTCCAACTCTATTTTCACAATTTAAGACACATTGATACAAAATAGATCATAACACTATGATAAACACAAAGGTCTCTTATGAAAGAAAAGTACATAAATGTACCAAATCCTACTGAAAATGTTAATCACCAGTAATGATTTTGTCGGACTTGAACCATTTTATGAACACTGGGGGCCTCATTTATGAGGCCTTGCGTGAGTTTTGCGCTTCCGATGCCTCACTTTTTGTGACGCATCGGCGGCGTAAAACTTGCCTCCTGATGTGCACTATTTACAAAGTGACGCATCTAAGCAGATGCGTCACTTTGTAAACCCCTGCGCTACATTATACCTGCGTCAGGTATAATGTATGCAAAGGGGGCGTTCACACGCAAAAAGCCTCGTAATAGTGACGCAGTGAAATCTATGAGATTTCACTGCGTCACTTTTAGGACGCTGTTGCGTCAAAATCTTGCGCCTGCCTCACAGCAGGCGTACGACTGACGCAAGCCCTTTCACATGGGGCTTTCCCCATGTGAAAGGACGCATTGCTGGAGTTGCGTCACTTTTGTGACTCACCCCAGCAATGCGTGACTTTTGCGCTTACAGATACGTCAGAAATACTGACGTATCTGTAACTCCTTGCGACATGATGCGTCATATTATAAATATGACGCATCAATCATGTCGCAGGGAGAGCGCAGTGAAAAGTGACGCATCGCTGTTTTCACGCAGCGATGCGTCACTTTTCATAAATAAGGCCCTGAGTATTTTGGGGCCGATTACGGTATCGGTCGAAAAGCCTCAGACCACTAGTCAGAAGCTTTCCGAGGATGGTCGGAGGCTTTCTGACCAACACAGCCAGTTTGCAGTCCAACCACACGATCGCCATGTGGGCTGTCGGAATGTAAACCGACTGGTCATTCCAACGTGGTTCCGACCAGCTCTCGGAGTCTTCTGGACAGTCAGAACCACACCGTAATCCCCTAAGGATGGCGTTCCGCCGTCTGGATTACGATGACAGTTTCCAACAGACTTTCCTATGTTACCCCCCTGTAAAACTCTACACTGTGTGGCAGGCACCATGGGGTCCCTGCCACAGGGTGCAGGGTTTTACAAACACCCCCATTTCTCTATAGGAGCCTGTATTCTGGCTGGTTTATGGCAAAACACAAGCTCCCATAGGGAAAAGCGAGTATGTGACCGAACAGTGTTCAGTTGCATTGTCATCAGATGGTCGGAGCCGCCGTCCGGAGGTCTGAGATCGAGAGGCAACTCCGACCGACATCGTAATAATCCTCTTTGTGTAAGTCATAAAGGGGTGTATTTACTTACATTGAACTTGTCTGAAGCAACACAATTTTAGGATAAAATAAATGCTTGACTGTGAAAGGTGGGGTTTGAACTCATCACGGTTCATATCATTGAGCCAGGTTTGCACTGTATTTTGTTGATTGTTCTTGGCAAGCAGTCTTTCATACCCATCGCAAGGATCTGAAAAGAATAACTGTTAGTATGTGTTGTAATAATTTTTTTATGTAAAATAAGAAGAAGTGTATTTAAAGGTTTATTGTATTTTTAAATATGTATTTTGATGATATGTGATCTAAGGGATATATTTTTTAGAAGAAACTTCTTCTGAATTTCATTGTTTCAAACAGTATATGTCATTATATAATTGTTTTACTACAGAAGTATTATTTGTAATACACAGTGGACAAAATCAAAGTAACGGAAATAATTATTTTTGTAAGGTCTTTTCGAAGTTGAAGGGATACAGGTTTTTTTCTTGCCTGGTATTTGAAACCCTCCAACCCCAGTGGTGTAGAGAGGTTACTCTTTTTCTGTAGTTTCTTTTGCATATCAAAGAAGAGCAGACTTTGCAAATTATTGATGTCTTACTGCGGACAACTCAAGCCCAGCCCATTTTGTGTTGTCTGTTTGGTCTGAAGATTGTGTAATTGTCAATTACTAGGAAGTCTGGAATGGCACTGGATTGTTCATTCAATCATGATTTTGTGATGATTGCATCAAGATTATTGTCTGAAATTAGCTTGAATATTTCATTACAATGAGCGTTTCCTCACCTAGCATTTAGAAACATGCATAAAAAAACATTCTTGGTTGTTCCTGTGTTGGGCAGCCCACAGTCGAGTACTAGATAGCACTGGATACAGGCTCTCTAAAGATTCCACACTAGAGCAGGGGACACACAGTTGGGTTTCTGTGAAGGCACGCTGCTGAATTATATATAGCAGATTTAACTAAAGGCATAGATTGGAAATAGTGAAGCAGGTGCAGTGGTTCAGGGTGTGAGTGGCCCATTTTTGTCTTTTATGACATCCTGGGTGCAGGGGCTTTCTTTACTTGCCTGAGGGCCCATGGTACACTTGGTACATCACCTCATTGGACAGCCTTTACCATGGGAATACGGAGGGTCTATGTGGCCTCAAGGATATGGGTCAATCCCTAGCCTGGATGGATGTTAAAATAATAGTATACTAAAATGACTTGTCATTTAACACAGTTTTCATCTATATCATTATGTTAATTTTTTTGTATAAAGCAAACACAAGGAGATGATGGACGGAGCGCTGAAACTTTTTAGACACTCACCCCCAGCACACAGATCTGGGTTGAATCCATCATCATTGTCCTTACTTCGCCACCCCAGTTCAGACCCAGCTATATGCAAATCAGTGTTGACCCTGTGCCTCATGGGAACAGTTCAGTCCGAACTACCAAGCCAGGGCTTCCCTGGACCGGAAACAAGCATCCTCGGACTGGCTTGGGAGTAACATCCCTCATCAGCAAGGCTAGCTTGAGTCCAGTTGCAAAGTGAGCAAGGGACCCACGTCTGGGCATACCCTACCAACTTAGGGCAAACAAAGCAAACACAAGGAGATGATGGACAGAGCGCTGAAACTTTTCAGACACTTACCCCCAATTTTTTTGTGTATTCAAATTCATATATTTTTTCTTTATGTTTTAACAGTATTTCAATTATTTTTAGATTAGATTTTATTTTTAGAGTTGTAGGCTGATTATATGAGTTTGTTTGGATAATGTTTTGGAGGTAAAAAAATTTAATTTAACAATGTATATACTTTTTTATTGTTTCATTGAAGATTTTTCATTAATTATGTATTTCAATATGTGCTGTTTTGGGTAAGCTTTTTTTTGTTTGAGATATTTTGAATTGAGCATTCAATGCTATTTGATGAATGGTCTTTTTTGGGGGAGTGGGTGTTAAGTAAATTATTTCAAAGTTATTCTCACTATTCAGAAATTGTTATTTATTTTAATTTATCCATTAAAATACCTTTCAAAATGTAAAATTGAGGTGTAGATTTTTATTTTAAATATTTTGTTTTTATTTTCCCAATGAGTTTATTGGAGATGGGGTAGGTAGTGTTTTTTATTGAAAATATTTATTTAAATACTATTTTGTGATAAAGTACTATGAATTTGTGCCAGTAGTTTGTTAAAATATATCAAAGTTTTAAATTAATATAACCAACTTAAAATTAAATATTAATATGTAATGTGGTGTCGGAAATTTGAATTATCTGTATGTGTATGTATTTCATTTATTTTGTTTTATATTCCATTATAATAACAATGTTTATAAACTTCATTATAAAATTAAAAAGAATTTGCTTTTATATAATATATTTATGTTTTAAAAATAGACAAAAAATGGATTTTGTTCTGTAAATTAATATTTGATTTGCCATAACGGAATATTGGTGTGGTCTAAGTTTGTGGGATCTGGGTGATGCCTGCTGCCCCCAGGGCAGCATTAAATACTATGGCTGCTGACTGCTGCCACCAGGGGTGCACCCATCGCCATGGTTGATGCCTTCTATCCCAAGAGCATCATTCAGTACTATGGCCAGTGAGTGCTGCCGCCAGGGCAACAATCATCACCATGGCTGATGCCTGGTGCCCGTAGGGCAGCATTCAGTACCACTGCTGGCGAGTGCTGCCCTCACGGCAGCAACGATCACCATGGCTCATGCCTGCTGCCCCTAGGGCAGCATTAACTATTATGGCTGGCAAGTTCTGCCCCAGGGCTACATTCAGTACCCACAGGGCAGCATTTAATACTAAGGCTGGCAGCAACCATTACCATTGATTATGCCTGCTGCCCCCAAGGCAGCATTTGATACAATTCCTGCCGACTGCTGCCCCCAGGGCATCATTCAGCACTTAGGCTGGTGAGTGCTGTCCCTGGACAACATCAGTATTATGACTGGCAAGTGCTGCCCCCAGGGCAGCAACCATTATCATGGTTGATGCTTCCTGCACCCTGGACAACATTTACTACTATGGAAGGCGATTCTTGTCCCCACAGGGGCAAAGAGAAGGTGACCGCTTTGAAAGTCCTTGTCTTGAGGGATGTATGCCCGGATGGATGGTGCGAAGAATTTGTCAGAAGGGGTTTAGAAGGAGAAGAGTGGGTGTATGAGCATGATAGGGGGATAAGGTCCAGAGAACTCACTTACTTATTGTCGTGCCATAGGCGCTGCAGAGATTGGGCTTCCTGCAGAAGGACTTTGGCGCGCTTTCCTTTGAGATAGGCGTAGCCACATAGGCAAGTGGAGGGTGGAGCATCAAATGAAAGCATTGGTCAGGGGGAAGTCAGGCACTTACAATTTTATGTGCGACTGGAGTTGGTTTTACTATAGCACATTTGCTTATTCTGTTTTGTGTTATTTTGTTGCAGGGTGCGTTGCTAATCCAGCACGGCAGTACATATTTGTGTGGATCTGCATGCATTCGTTCATTATGTGGCTGGCTTTCAGGCAGAGGGAAGATCTTTTGGCAGATATCTCGGTTTTGAGGACATTCGGTTTCAATTTAAGTTGTGGAGAAAAGGGGGATGGGGTCATTGTTGCCGCGGTTGGCAGAACTGAGTAATTGTCGGGGTTGTCTGTATATACTCTTGATCCAATTGAAGGTTTTGGCTCTTATAAAGATCATAGAGAGGGATTTGAAAGAACTGAAGAGGTTGTGGAATGGGACAGTGTTTGTTTAGTTGCACAAAGGATTTGGAGAGAGAACAGGGGATCAGCCACTGCTGACAGGGTGCGCAGGAAGCTCCATAGGGAGATGTCAAACTTTTGTCATGCTGAGGATATTTGGAAACTGGAGCATTCAGACAACAGATTTGAAAGTAAGCACTTATTTAGAGACAACAGTGCACATCTCACTTTTATAAGGATGGAGTTATATCAGAAGTAGTTGATGTTGGCTGGTTTATTAGGGGAGAAACCTTGGTGGAGATGAGTGTTTGTTTTACGGGGGATGGGGGGCTGAAAAATGCCTGAAAGTGCAGGATTTTCACGGCAGACTAGCTTTGTTTTGGGGGAGTTTTAAATAGCGCAAACTAGATTTTGCGTGACAGTTAAAACCCCTTGCGCCACCATGGATGCGCAGCATTTACAATGCGGCACACCGTGGCACAATGATAGAGAGATGTGTGATGCATCTGATGGCGTAAAGGTGACGCAGTGCTGGAGTTAAGTCGCAAGTACGACGCAACTCCAGCACTGCTCAGTGGTGCCCTATACTTGCTGTGCTGCGTCACTCCTTACGCCTGCTACAAGCAGGCATAAGGGTATGATGCAGTGGGGACATAAAAGCGACTCAGTGAAATCCTGTAGATTTCACTGCGTCATGTTTACGGGGCTCCCTTGCGACAAAACGCTGCATACATTATACCTGATGCAGGTATAATGTAGCGCAGGGCTTTACAAAGCGATGCATCTCACTAGATACATCACGTTGTAAAGATGTTGCATAGTGGCGCATTGTTTACGCCACCGCTGCGTCACAAAAGTGATGCAACAGCGGCATAAAAGTGTTGCAAGGGGCTTGTAAATCTGCCCCGGGGAGATTAAGTGATTTGCCCAGAATCACAGGATGTTGAGCGTCGTTGCCGAGACTGGTACCCAGTTACCCAGCTTCAACGTCGACCGCTCTAATCGTAAGCCTACATCCTCTCCGGGGCTGGTAGTTTGTTAACACTTCAGAATTTATAAAAAAGGAGTTTTTGCACCAAGTCGGAGGAATTATGAAGAAAGGTTGCAGGGAATCATTGGGGGAGTTGCTTGAGCTGTTAGAATTGTTCAACTGTAGTCCTTACTGGAGGGGATGTATTGTTCAGTTTAAAATATGCTAGTGAGGTATTGATAGCCTGTAAGGAGATTGCCAGGATGTTGTATTGATATTGTGATGGCATCTCATTAAAGCGGTCTTTTGCACTACACTGGTCTGATGCACTTTTTGGGATACACCGTCTTGCCTGAAGTCACTTTGTTCATGGTTCATTCACCTATGGAACAGTGTATAGTTCAGTGTGTGCACAAGGTGCGCAAGTCACTAAAAATAGTGAAGGTAAATTTCAGTTGTTCATGACTTCAGTGTGCGTACAAGCTGTGCGAATCACTGAACACAAGTAGAGATAAAAGCTGGAAATAGCTGTTAATTGCAATATCAATAGTGTCTCCAAAGTCCTGGTAGCGCAGTGTGTGAATCACCAGATAGTGCCCAATCCAATATGGTGGTACTCACGTAGTAACATGCTTAACAGCTCACTTGACACAGTCACATCATGTTGTGATGAAGAGTTGAAACCAAAGAAAGATGGTTGACGCACATTGCACAGTGCAAAGTACGTGTGGGACAGTGTCAGGATATGCAGTCATGTTGATTAATGAAGTGGAATGAAATACTTACCACAGTAATGCAGGGTAATTCCAAAAGCCTCAGCAATGACTGAGACAGTAGATGGAAGCGGCAATTCATGATGAGCTACCAGCAGAATAGTCAGTCATTCAAAACACTTTATTCGATTATTTAAAATCATAAAAGACAAGGTTACAAACATTTCATATATATAAAATCAACAATAACAATCAGTATACAATAAATACCCATAGTTTCATTCAATAAACAATAAAATCAGACAGGATTGTTAAGGATGGCTAATCTTTTAGTTTTGCTCCGAACAGCAGCCACCAGAAAACTGGCAACACAAAAAATGTTGCGCGTGCTACTTAACATCTGTAAATAAGTGAGAGCAGGCCTAACTTGTAGAAAACCTGCCTCTCTTAATATTGGTATTAAAAAAAATTCCGAATGTCAGAGTAGAACTCACAAAACATAATAAAGTGCAAAGTGTCCTTGGTTGAAAAATTATCACAATGACATGGATTAGAGTTTTCAGGTTTACCCCAGGTAGGAAAAAAACCTAAAGTTAAATGAATTAAATTGAATCAAAATCTAATCAGAAGCTGGTGATGAGAAGGTGTAGTTACAATTTTTAAATACGGCTCAAGTGAGGGAGTAGTTAATAACACATAATTAGCCTTTACAAAAGGTTTCTTTAGCTCCTGCTCCTCACGTTAGCAGAATAGCAGGGTGGTACCGGTGCTTCTGTAATTGTTACACCATGGACCGCTGATACTGATGACTGCAAACCACAGAATCAGGCACTGGCACTCTTTCGTCAGTGATGAAAAACTGCAGGCTACCCAGAGGCGGCTGGTGTTAATGGGCGCAATGTGTGTTGCCCTACCACCCTCAGGGAGAGGCAAGGACAGGGTGAAAAGACACAGAGCAGCTGAAAATAAGTTACTACTCCGAGACAGTGCGGCCATTCTCTTGGAAGAACTGCAATTAACTTCAAGGATGTCTGATCTGCAAGCACACGCTACATCAGTGACATCATATGAGAGGGAGTGTTGAATTAGAATGCCATTGATCTGGTTGCTTGTGAGGTGCATAAACAGTGGGCCTGGGAGGAGTTAGCAAAACTCCATTCTCTCCGATGGCTGAGGGTGGGGCAGGCTGATGAGGACCAGGAGGTAGTGGGTGGACAAAAATGTATTGGTTATCACAGAAGAGCAGGCTGTAGGAGGCAGATCGTAGGAGGGGTGCAGGGGACAGGTTGTAGGAGGGGTGTGGGAGGCTGCTCTCCATACAGTAGCACACATTTAGTATTGCATTTGGTTTCACTTTGAAAATAAAACATTATGGAGCTGAGCCAGTGCCTGTTCCTTCAGAGTGCTCCTTATCTGGACTTAGACTAAGAAGTAAGTATGCAGTTTAGCTTCTCCGTTTGCTGTTAAAAGAGACATTCTTGGAGAGGAAAAGTGGAGAAGCATTTAATGCCTCTGCTAAAAGTTGTCATAAGCGCTAACCTGTGCACTATGGGGCTGCACGATGCAGGATGATTTAGAGGCCCTCTCTTCACAAGCATACCAATTCCTATCCCTGTAGAGAAAGAGAGGTATGGAAAATAGGAAGTGGCTGACTGGCTGGCCTTCCACCCTAGAACTGGAACTGAGTACATTTATTCAGAGATCTGACAGGACACCACAAAACAAGGTAAAGACAATGCCCTCTGTCAGGCACTGCCATGGGTGTGTGTTGAGTTTCTCACAGCCAAGAGCCTTATCTCCACCCTTGTTCTATGTTGCCTTTGCTAACACTCTTTCCTCTTTCTTTGACTCTTTCTCACCCCTGCAGTCTACTTTTAATTATTCATTAGTCTTTTCCTGGCAGGCGCTCCCATTTCTGTATCTCATTCTTCTGTCTCCTGGCTTCTATTATGTTCATTGTCCCTTTTTGTTTTCTTTATATTACTTAACATTTTTCAGAAGTCCAGGCAAAATCCGTCTTTATCATTTGAGCGCTCCCCACTCGTGTAACTTCACTCACTTTTTCTTTCTGTCCTTCTCAGGCCTTGCCCATAAGCAGCCCACTCCTCTCGGTCTGATTTGCATCTTCTTTACATTTCTTTGCCTCCTTCTAGCAAGTTGGGGCACGGCTATGATGCAGCGCTACTCCAGAAATAATTTCTAAAAGCATATCACCTTTCCCTGAATCACCAAATCATGCATTTACTCATCAGTGGGGCTCATAACACTGTGAGCTACTCACAAAATACTTCCATCTTACTTCATGGATCGGTGAGATTCAAATGTGAGCTGCTGTATCATAGCTGAGTGTCTAAATTAAAACTAACTATTTATACTATTTACACCTGCAGTTTAACGAGTTTTACCATGGTTTTTATTAACAAAACAATTTATTTAGACACACCACCATTTTGGTCAATAGATTTGCTAGTAAAAAATTAGGCGTAGGAAAATACAAGACCAGCTTAATTCTCCATTTATCTAATTTTTATTAAAAGCAAAATATAGCATGTCTAACAGTTTATTCGCTTTATTTATTTCTTTATTCGAAAGATGACTTTTAAAAAGTAAAAGTTTTATCTCAATCAGTTATATTCATTTTTATTTCAGAGGTTCGAAAATAGACATTATTATAAGGATTTCAGAACACAAGTATTAGCAAAAGACAGATACTTCCCAAAATTCATTTGCTCCTAACTTCCCTAACTAACAACCTCAACTAAAGTTCATTTTCTCTTTCAAAGAAAAATAGAAAATTATTCAAAGCCTTACATCTCAGGAAAAATCAGCATAATGTCAGCATCACAGGAGGAAATTGGAAGAGAGTTTTTTCTTAAGTAAAATCAGCACTATTTATACCTTTTTCACAAACTTTATCTATCTACAAAAGTAACTATAAGCATAAACTCGAGTTCTGATTGGACAATTTGGGGGTGGATGAGCATCACCTCATCATTCTAATATTCAATTTCCTTTGTGTCAGCCAAATTTTAAAGAGTCCTTTGTTTAAGAAAGACTTTGGCCTAGTCACATCCTCAACTAGCAACTCCATGGACTTTTCCCACGTTCAGTAACTCATACATCCATTCTTTTTGGCAGTCATCAGGACTTCCAGGGCATGTTGTCCTTGAACTGGTTTTCGTTCATGCACAAGCTGCTCGCATTCAAAACTCAGACTTGGGCTGCGCATGCTAGTTCGTCTTCTATTCACAGTTAATAAAGCACCCATATTTTCACTAGGCCTCACAGGCCAGAATAGGAACTATCATAGAAACAAACACAAATAAATGTTAATTATTGAAATATAGCCCTTCTGTTTACCTCCCCCCATACTAAGGTTTCCCTATTAGTTGTTACCTAGCAAAATAAGCAACACATATGCGATTTATACTCACTTATCCTTCGGTTCCTGCCACAAATACATGCACAAAAGGCACATTTATGCCGCTTTCAATTATTCCGAAGCTTTTGCATTATTTCACATCACGACTACAACATTAAATAGTTAGTTATATGTTTTGCCATACAAGCAGATTAGTATTCCCACGTATATTTGTGTGTGCATTCTATACTATGTTGCTTAATATTTTTGCACATCACGCAATTAATAAAGGTTATAGTTATGAGGAAATTACTTCGTGAGGGGTGTACAAAAATCTGTTTCTCCACCTCGCTCCATCAGCTACCATTGGTACAGTAGGTGCAGTGACAGCAGTGAAGCTTGACAATTGCTGTATTTTACTACTGCAACAGCAGTCAAAAGGGCCATTCTTTACATTGCACCAAGGGCCATGGCATTGCTGCTACATTGCTGCTAACAAGCACCTACTCGCTTCTGATTCGCATTCATAATATTCCTGATGCAGTTTTCTTTTACCTCTTCTTTTTGTATCATATCTTACAATGGTCAGTGCTTTCACGCCAGCGCTCTAGAAAGTTGATGCACTATTTTGTGCTGCAATATAATTTTGTGTTGCAATACTTTTTGTAAATATTCCACTGTTCTGACATAAATCACTCTAGAATGTCACTCGTGTGATGGTCAAAAAGGAAATAAATCAATCGCTGGTCTCATTCACCAGATACAAAAGAACAAGGATGTTGGTAATACAACCAGTGTCAGTATCCAAGCTATAAAACAAGAAAAAATAATACAAAGCAAGAAACATGCAAAAGAATGATGGTGAGTTAGGTGTGGTAAAGAGCCTTCACACGTGTGAATCACAAATGTGAATTTGAGCCTATTCTATCATTGAAAATTGCACCATCCTCCATTTACTGCAAATCCTCATGCTCACTCGCTTGCAGGCAAGGCTCAGCAGGTGATGGCAGTTCCAGGGAAGCTCAGTCAATCCCCGCAAATGGGTCAGTGCTAGTATATTGTGGTATCCACGAGGTGTCATGAAACTTGGCCATCCTAGCTGCTCTTTTGAAGGTCATTTGTTGTTGCCCGGTGGACTGCAGAGAGATCAAGCTGATGCACTCTCTCTCCTGTAGTAGACTCTTTGCTGGGCACAATATATTGGCAATCAAGCATCCCCTGTTTTCTATATCCAGCAGTCGAATCTCTTCAGTATCTCTGGTGTGTAGACAAAGACTGCCCTGTGATGTATGATCTCCTTGCTTGAACCTCAAGGGGGCGCCCAAAGCACATCCCTCATAGTGGTGAAAGGCTACTGCCTCAACAGGAGTTAAGTAGCATGAGTGCAGTGGTGGTAGCATACTGCAAAGTGATCTGTAGAATTGAACCAGTGAGGTGAGGAGTGAGGTCTAGGGTTGTCGCTCGAGTGCCCATTCAAGTCTGTGACTCCGTAGGCCAGAGCAAGCCAACAAGAAGTTAGCCATGGTTGGCATCCAAGCCATTCCAGTTGGGTTGTAGCCCTTGTGTGGAGTCAAGTCGGCAATCCCGTATGCCAGAGGGTCCATCGCAAAGAGGACGTTACTGCATGCCAATTGAGCCGTCTCCCATGTGTGAAGCATGGTCGGTGACCCCACGTTCCAGATGGGGCTGCCGTGAAGAACAGGGAGTGTTGTCAGGTTCGACCTATCAAGAGGAACGGACACTGTGGTAATCTGTGGGTGCCGAGCCCCGACTGAGGATCGGAACCTGAAAGATCGTTCCCCTAACTATAAGAAGAATCAGAGGAAATTACTGTCTCACCGAAGCGCTCGGTATGCCCAGTCACTGTTTGTGCAGAGCAACGTGTACTACTCACCTTCAGCAGCCGGTGTAGCCCTTCGGCAATATCCAAGAGTGAAATGCTCCCGAAGACTACAGTAGAGCAACCCTAAGTAAGGGTAAGTCCGATCGAGAGACCAGAAGAACCAAGTAGAAATCGACAGACAAACCCTCTTACTGAGATACTTTTAAAAGGGTGCTGAGAGTCACAAATATACTAAACCAGTCCTCAAATACTGGCCTTCCCAATTATAATGCAGAATACATTGTATGATGCAAATATCACATTTATTTATATTGTTTTATAAAAGTTGTAGAAAGACATAATAAGAATATCAGAAAAAGCTAGGCGCATCCTGAATCCAACACCCAAATCATTCAAACCAAACCAACAAAGCACATACCCACACATCCCACCTACATCATGATTAATTAGATATCAATGCACATTCTTGGACAATATCAACAGTCCTTCCGCAAATAGGGAGAAGACACATAAAATTTAGTGATACAAGGCAAATACATTATATAACAATATGTTTCAGGTGATCACTTCCTCAGTCAGTGATGCAGTTCATAATCCAGTTTCTTCTTGGGAGATGAGGGTGCTGATTTTCAGCACCCTTTAAAAGTATCTCAGGCAGAGGGTTTGTCTGTCGATTTCTACTTGGTTCTTCCCCTGTCCTCTCTGCCTGTTACCAGCTTCAGGGGCCCCCTTCCATATGAGTGGTCGCGAGACCAGAAGAACCTGGGGGAACTTGTACTGCCTCATAGCGCTTCAGTGCTGGAACACGTATGACTTCTACAGAGAGTTAGAGTGTGATTCCTGAGACTACTAATGGGGCTTTACCGGAATGCTGCCTATAGTAAATGGGGAATAACCACTACTATTAGCGAAAGGGAAGAGTGACTCAAGGACCTGCCTTTGGAACACTAGAGCCCTGACTTCAGGGGACAGCGTGTATTGTTTGTGTATGCCATACTTTACTTTGTGTTTACATATAAATACTCTTTTTTTTATAAAACAAGTATTTGACTGGACAATCATGTATTGCTGCTGCTGAATGTACTTTCAGTTGCGAGCCTGTGTTCACCCTCTGCCTTTGCCTCTCTCCCAGAAACCTTGGACTGCTCGACCGAGGCTACTACTAAGAGTCAAGGGCTGAAGGGGTACTTGGACCATTTGCTCAGGATCTTTAGTAAGCCGGGCACTGGGACATCAGGAATAAAAGGCCTCAATCCCCATAGTTGTACCCAGTAGCTCTTGCTTGCTCCGTTGCCCCCTGAATGGGGTTCTGACAGAGTGAGTTTCATTAAATACGTTTAACGTTAAGAACCAGACCTGCAAAATATCAGTGATGTCAGGATGATGCACAGAATACAAGCAATGTACCGTTATGCAGTCAGAACTATTACTTTAAAAATAAATTGGTGTTTCATTCTCAGACAGCTCAAGTTGGTCAGTTAAGATTAAGTGCACCAAAAATACTTGAATGTCCTAGTCTATTTTTTAGCCTAGTTCTGACCCCATAAAGGTTTTTAGCCCTTATGACTCTTGACTAATTGTGATAGAAATTATTCTGGAAATGAAATTGGAATTTCCACCAATCATAATCAGTCAGGGCCTACTGTTGTTCTGTATTCTATCACAGGGACTCTGCCATGGAGATCGATTAATAGTCAGTCAACTGCAAATGATCTATCTTGCAAGTATATAGCTGCAAATCTGCCTCAATCATTCCTGCAACCCTAGGTTCAAGCAATATTGAAGAATAAATCTGATCCAGTGCATCCCAAATTGTTCTTAAAAACCTGAGCATTAATCCACCAAAATTCAAGGGGTTGCAGAAGTGACATCACACAACCACACTTTGACTCAATTACATCACGGGAAGTGAAATCATTTGATCTTTGGGACTGCTTCCTCTGAAGAAGTGATATAATAGTTCACATTCCTAACACGGATACATTTTCATCTAATATGCCATCTCAACTACATTTTAAATAGGGTGCTCAAACGATACAAAACTACACATTTCTCTTTTTTATTGTGTGAAGAAAAATGTGTTTGTTGGATAAGATTGTTGCAAATTACATCAGGGCCCGCTCTGAGTCTCCATTCTAGTTTCACGTTCAGCTTGACATCTTTTTCTAATGGTCACTTTTTACATGTTTTACACCTACACGATAAAGTACATGCAGTTAATTTCTTAGTAAGTATTACTATCATGTTATTTGTACACTCTGTCCAAGGCTAGGTCCCTAGAATTCAATGCCCATGTATTTGATTGTCTGGTTGTAATGTAATGTAAGGGGTTATTTATAGAGCGCACTGTGACCAAAAATGGTATCCTAGCGCTAAGACCACTATGTAAGTTGCAGCAGAAGAAAGAGCTGAGAAGCTGGCAGCTAATGTGGAAATAACCAGGTCTTCAGTGCCTGCTTCCTGAATTTTCAGATTGAGATCGTAAGGAATCTGGAAGTGTATTCCATAACCGGGCCATGTTGACCGTAAAGGTGCGTCGTCCTTGTCTGACTTTTTTGTATCTGAGCTCTTGGACATAGTTACCAGTAGTGGAACAGAGGTTTCTACCGGAGGTATATTTCTTTTGTTTGTTTTGGAGAGGTTTTGGCCCTTTGTTTTGTAGGGCTTATGAACAATAGAGAGGGATTTAAAGGTTATTCTCTGCTTGATGGGTAGCCAATGAAGCTGCTTCAAGGCATCTGTGGCAGATGAATATTGATGTCTGTTCAGTGTCAGTTTAGCGGTGATAGCCTGAATATGATCTAAATTTTATAGCAGGTAAGTAGGGGCTCCTAGCAACAGAGCGTTGCAGTAGTCCAACCTATTTAATATTACCCCTCTGGAGATCAATGATCTAGCTGGTAGATCAAGCAGAGGGTTTAGCTTCCTAAGAACCCAGATCAAAGTGAAACAGGTCCCGGTAAGTCTGTTCACTTGTTTTTCCAGATATAATCCTTGGTTAATGATCCCACCCAAGTTTTGCACAGCCACAGGATTGCCCAAAGGCTTTTCCATGGGTAACGGACAGAAGTTCGGTGATAAGGATACCAAGATTTTGTTGGAAGAGCAGCAGAGGAGTTCGGTTTTATTTCCGTTCATTTTCAGTGAATTAGAATTCATCCAGTCAAAGATGTCAAGAGGGCATGCCTGGAAGTTTCCAATGGTATCCTCCTGATTATTGTTTAGTGACAGAATCAATTGGGTATCATCTGCATAGTTGATTAATTTAATATTGTAGGTTTTTATGAGTGAGATCAGGGGTTTAATGTAAACATTAAATACGATAGGGCTAAGGGAGGAGCCCTGGGGGACACCATGGGGTCGATTCCGATTCGGGGAAAAAAAACGTCTGTACGATTTGTATCCGGAGCCCTCTCCGTTTGAATCGTACCCGTCCATCCGAGTCGCGTAGTACGGTCCGTATTCCGTGAATCCGTCCGAATCGTCGCGATCTGTACCTATTGCAAGGCTGAAACCGTGAACCGTACGACTCGTACACATGCCGTACGACTCGTACACATGCCGTACGACCCGATGAATACGATCCGGATCGGGCTATGAGGACGCGATTCGTACGGTCCACGTCAGGTAAGGGCGAGTCGTACGGAAAAGCACACAAACACATACACACCATACGGTCCATACACCCCATGATCGCAGGGGTACGCACCGTACCCCTGCGATCATGGGGTGTACGCACCGTACCCCATGTACGATGGGTGTACGCACCATAGCCCATGTACGATGGGTGTACGCACCGTACCCATCGTACATGGGGTACGGTGCGTACACCCATCGTACATGGGGTACGGTGCGTACACCCATCGTACATGGGGTACGGTGCTTACACCCATCGTACATGGGGTACGGTGCGTACACCCATCGTACATGGGGTACGGTGCGTACACCCATCGTACATGGGGTACGGTGCATACACCCCATGATCGCAGGGGTACGTACCGTACCCCTGCGATCATGGGGGGTACGCACCGTACCCGGGGGGGGGCGTTCCGTACCTGTTTCGGCACGAACTCTGCTTTTACGGCTGTTTTCAGCTCCCGTAGTAAAAGGGTCGTACGGTGCATACCTGACACGTATCGTACTTGCTGGGTCGTAAAAACCAGCCGCAAACCGCACAGATGTCGCGTACAGCGGGTTCCGAGGGAGAATCGTACGGAGATTAGAGTCGTACGGTCTCTGTACGACTCGTATGGAGTATGGCTCCTGGTACGAATCGTACTTCGTCGTACGTACAGGGGACGTTGCAGGGTACGATTCGTACGGGAAAAACGCTCCGAACGGCTATTCGGAGTGGTTTTTCCCGAATCAGAATCGGCCCCCATGTGTTGTCTTTCTAAATTTGGAAAGCAATGGGGGAAGCAATACGGCCTGATAACAATTGGACAGGTATGATTTTAACCAGGTTAACATTGTTCCCTTCACACCCGCTGCCGTAAGCCTGAATATGAGAGTGATGATTCACCATGTCTAATGCACCCAATAAATCTAGGAGGACAAGGACAAGTGATTGTCTATTATCACTAGTCCTCCGTAGTTCATCGGCAGTGCAGATAAGGGCGGTCTTTATTTAGCAGTAGCTTGACTATGGCTTTCTTCCAATAGTCGGGTACCTCCTCGGTGTCGAGAGAGTGATTGAGGAGTTGTCAAAGGGGGCCTGCCAGCTCTTCTTCCCATATTAGCCACTAGCAGCCCGTCCCGACGTTGTCCGGGTATGAAATAGAATGTGTGTAATGTGTGTATTTGGCAAGGGCAATTTATTTTAAAATCTCGCGGTAGACAAAAAAAATTTTCCCATTAGAATAGGGATGGAGAAGGCCCAGCTGCAGCCCTGGTTGAGGTTATCAGGTGCGTGTAATTAGTGTACTGATCCGCCTCCTGAGCCCCGCTAGAGCCCTGGTTGATGGTAGCAGGCGCGTGTAAGTTCGTTGAATGAGAGAGTTCAGTAACAGCGCGCAGGAGAGGCTGCAGTAATGTTACTTACCAGGCCTCCAGGTGAATGCGTTTGTCACGCCCCCAGCACACGGCCACAGAAGACGATCTTCTGATTAATGTACGACCCACATGGCATGAAGGGCGGAACGTAGCACACGTCCCCGGCGTTTCTCATGCCCCCGGCGTTTCTCACGCCCCCAGCGTGCACCTTGATGCGGCGCAATTGCGTTCACATGGCATGAAGGCCGGACACACGCCCCCAGCATTTCTCAAGCCCCCAGCGTGCCCCTTGATGCTGTGCAGTAACGTAATTGGCGCTTGTATGTACGACTCACATGGCATGAAGGGCGGACACACGCCCCCAGCGTTTGTCACGCCCCCAGCACACGCCCACAGCCCACGATGTGATGGCCGTACCACACGCCCCCAGCGTTAGTCACGCCCCCAGCCCACGCCCACAGCACAACGCAGACACGCCCACAAGGGACTACTTTGCTGGCACGGTTCTTTTACCTTTTAAATGTATAGAGGAGTTGGCCTAACGGCTAAGGCGCTCGACCTGAGGATCTGGGTTCGAGTCTTGGTAACGACGCCAAACATCCTGTGATTCTGGGCAAATCACTTAATCTCCCCGTGCCTAACAAAAATGAATGTGTGTCCTCATGTAACGTGACTGATGCTATGTAATTACTCTGATACCTGATTCAGTTTGGGTCAAATTCGCGCTATATAAAATTCTGCAAAAAAAATATATATATATGGTGGCCGTCTGCATAGCCTATGTCCTGCTGCAACTGCCCTTTCCAACGCTGTATTGGTTGTTGTGATTGGTGCTGTGGTTACTGAGATTACCCGCCTCAAAGGTTTGGGCTCTCTCTTTATAATATTAGTATGGACTGCTTTGGGGTCATAGGGTCCAACGGGGATCCTGATTTTATAGCCCTATACAGGGTTTTAAAGACCTCGCTAGAGATAGGATCCAGCTTAGCGAGTGTCAAAGGAGACGACTCTGCAGGGAAGAGTTCTGAGGGGGGGCCGGAAACAGTTTTGATTGAGCGGGGCTGTGGGGGTGTGCACTAGAGTGTTTGACTGTGGTAGATTTGTTGATACCTTCGAGAATAGATGAGATTTTAATGTCGAAATATTCCGACATCTGTGATGGTTTGATCTCTTGCTTAAAGCGAGATGGATCAGTGAATTCTTTAAGGATTCCCAAAGTTTTACTCACTTTATTAGGAGCCGCAGTGATCTGCTCATAAAAATAGTATGCTCTCACCTTCCTTAACTTGTTTTTGTACTCACTCAGCGCATTCTATAGAATGAGCTTATCTTCCTCAAGGTAGTGAAGCCTCCATTTCCTTTCCAATTGGCTACATTTAAGCTTGGCATTTTTCAGCGTGAGGACATACCAAGGGGCTGATAACTTTTTTCAATTCTTTCTGGTGGCCAGGGGTATGGTTTCATCTAAACTTTTTATAATTTCCCTTTGGGATCTATTATAGTTCACCTCGGCCGAGTCTGCTGGTGAAAAATATAAGTTCTTGATAGGGGGTTTAGTTTTAATTTTGAGGAGCTTATTCCCTGCTCTCCCTTCTACTGAGTCTGCTACTGGCTCGGCGAGGGAACAGCTTTTAGCCAGTTGCAGATGAAAAGTAATCAGTGAGTGTTCAGTCCAGCAGAGCGGAGTTATTTCCTCTACCAAGGTAAGATTTTCTGGGGAGAATATAAGGTCCTGGGTGCGGCCCGCCAGGTCTGTGGGGCCAAAGACCTGCTGTTTAAGGCTGATTGTTTTGCAGGTACTGTTCAGTTCCTTATATGCTGCTGACAGGCTTTCTTCTGCCCAGAAGTTGAAATCACCCAACAGAAAAAAGCCATGATGCGTAATCCAAAGGTTGGAGATATTGCCTAAGGAAGAGAGAAGGGAAGAAGTTACAGCCCTGGGTGGCCTGTACATGAGAACTCCTGTGGCAAAATTTTCTTTTTGAGCCTTTAGCTGAAATGGGAAACAACCTTTACAACGCAGTCATCACATCGCACTACACTTACAATGCAGTAATTACATCGCAACATCCATTACAATGCATGTTACTACAACGCATACCATTACAACGCATAGTACCCCTATACTATCCAACACTTACCCTACTGTTGCACTCCCTGGAGTTAGAATAGTAATTTTTAACCCCTACACTATCCAACACTTACCCTACTGTTGCACCCCCTGGAGTTAGAATAGTAATTTTTACCCCTATACTATCCAATACTTACCTTACATGCAATGTAATGGTATGCGTTGTAAAGGTAGTATGCAATGGAATGGAATGCGTTGTAAAGGTAGTTTTTAAAAATGCGATGTAGAGTCATGCGATGTAATGGAATGCATTGTAGTGGATGTTGCAATGTAAAAACTGCATTGCAAGTGCATGCATTGTAAATGTATGCGTTGTAACGTCATACATTCGCTGAAAGCCAAGCATTTCTATTCCCTCTACTTCATCTATGGTAGAGGTCTTTAAACTTTTTGATGCCGAGACCCCCCTGTCAAAATGTTTTAGGCGAAAGGACCCCCTCCTGACAAAATTTCTAGAACCTGGTACTCCTCATCCTCAACAACTATAAACGTCCCCAATTCCGACGGCAAACCATTTTTATGGTGGGGAAACAATATGAAACAGTGTTTAGCAAATGTTTGTGGTGGACTGTTTTGGTTTCAGAGGCTTACTACACAGTTCAAACAAAAAGTCTCCAAAAAGAATTACCCAAAAATTCACAATGATCATTTTTTCCCAATAAAATATAATTTAGCAAAAAGTATTTGGATGATAACACCTTTCTGAACAAATTTATTTATTTATTTATTTATTTATTTAAAGTTTTCTATAGCGTGAACAAGACCCTTAGGTATCAGAGCGCTTTACATTACGTGAGGTAGTTACAGACAAGAGTTTGTAAATTCGTTCAATGTAAAGAGGTAGGTACATATAAAAGCAATAGATAGACATTACACATTAGACGTTATACATGAAGTATATACATGGTATGTCATATTCCGATGTTTACATTAATACTTATATATGTAATATATAATAGATATTATATATGTTTGAATATGGCTAAAATGAATGGTCTAGAATCACTGATTCCCAAATGCTTATTGTTTGTGTAGCTTTTGTTTTCACTCCTTTATCAAATGTTCTTTTGACCTCGGTCCGACCTATGGAAGGAACTTGTTTATTAGGAAGCTTTTCGTTTCCCTCTTGAAGGATTTAGTGTCTGTAATTTTTCTTATGCTTGGCGGAAGTGAATTCCAGATCCTTGGTGCTGCTCCTGAGAATGCTCTGTCGTACGATTTCTTCTTCTTGAAGATGGCTGGTCTCAGTAGCAGCTCCTCTGCACTCCTGGCCGGTCTGCTTCCTCCGGAGATTTTAATTTTCTGAGCCAGGTACTTAGGTGTGTTGTGGTGTAGCGCTTTGTGGGTTATGCATGCCATTTTTAGCTGGATTCTGGCTTCGTAAGGTAGCCAGTTTAATGCTTTCAGGTGTGGTGATATGTGGTCAAATTTTCTCGATCCGGTTATCAGTCTTGCAGCTGCATTGAGACATGCCTTTAGTGGTGCTGTTGAAATTTTTGGGAGCCCTGCTAGCGTTGTACATCCATATTCAATCCTTGAAATGACTAGTGATTGTACTGCCATTTTAAGATCCGTCGTGGATATGAATGGTTTCATTTTTCTGATGTAGTTCAGGTGATAGCGTGCGCTTTTTGCCATAGCTTTGATGTGGCCTTTCATGTTTAGGTTCTCATCAAGTGTGATTCCTAATGATTTTGCTGATTTAACTAGTGTAGGGGTGCAGTTTAACGCTGTGATCATATTGCACCATTCTTTCCCTTCTGTGTGTTTATTCGGTGGTGTGATTAATAGAAATTCAGTTTTTTGTGCATTTAGCTTCAAATGATTATCTGCTAGCCATTGTAACGATATTTTTAAGGCTTCATTCATTCTCTTGACGTCCTCCATGGATGTTATCTTGATGTAAATCTGCGTATCATCCGCATACATGTGATAGGATATCTTTGAATTTCGAAGGATTTCTGTGAGAGGTTCAATGTATAGGTTAAATAGTGATGGAGATAGCGTAGAGCCTTGCGGGACTCCAATTGAATTAGGGCTTGATGTTGAGAGTGACTGATTGACCAGGAATCTTTGTGTTCTATTCTGAAGGAAAGATTCAAACCATTTTAGCACATTTCTTGCCAATCCCATCCTGTTATGAAGCCTGTTCAATAATTTTTCATGATTTACCGTATAAAAAATGCTGATGATAGGTCTAGGAGGATAGTGGAGAAGTGTGGCTCACTGGTTAGAGGAGGCAGACCTGGAAGCAGAGGTCAGCCCGGGACCAGGGTTCAATTCCCGGCTCGGCGGGGTCTTGAGTCCTAAAATGTCCATGGACTCGACAAATCTCGCTCCGGTGCCTACTCGATTCACGGGTTCACACTCTGCGACTCTGGGCAATAGCTTGCTTAATCTCCACAACGGCCCCTCGCAGCGGGATGCCTGGCTTTCACCTTGCGGATACCCTGCCGGGGTTATCTCACAGGGGAATACCAGGACGGGTTCCCTAAGCAAGCGCTTAGAAACCGCTCGGTGATTTGCGCTATATAAATTCCTGTACATTTATATTTACATTTACAAGACATGTCTGATTAAGGTCTAACGCCTGTAGTGCATCATCGACAATATGTAAGATCGCTGTCTCTGTGCTATGTCCTGTCCGGAATCCTGACTGACAATCGTCTATTAGTGAGAAGTTCGTGATGTGTTGGCTTAATTGGTTTTGAACACATTTTTCAATTAGTTTGGCAAGAATAGGGATGTTGGTCACAGGGCGAAAGTTATTTGGATCTGCTGGGTCCGCTGTGGGTTTTTTGATGATGGGAACGACTTGACCCGTTTTTAGGCAATCTGGCAGGGTTCCTTGGGATAGGGAGGCGTTTATTATTTTCGTCCATATGGGAATCACAATATGATTTATTTCTTCGACGCACTTTGATGGGAGTGGATCGTTATAGTGGTTGTTGGGTTTGATGTCCGATAGTGTTTTGGCGATGGTGTTTTGGTCCAGTATCTTGAAGTTATCCCACTGCGCCATGTTTTTTGTGATACGGGTGATTTCCGATGTGATAATAACTGTTTGCGGTGTACGGTTGTCTGTATTATCAATATTGTCAGCTTCATTTTTCCTAAGCTCTCTTTCCAGAGTATTAGCCTTGTTAGTAAAGAAAGATGCGAACTCTTCACAACTTAGTTGGGTTTTTGTCGTTTCTTGGGCAGTTTTGGCCACTTTATTAGATTGCTGTTTTAAAATCTCGAATAGTTTCCGCTGCCTATTTTTGGCATTATCTAGTTCCGATCTAATAAAATCCTTTTTTGAGTTTAGGACCTTTTTATTGTACCCGCTCCGGATTCTCCTAAGGGTATTCAGTTCGTGCGTTGATGGGTGTTGTCTCCATTTTCTTTCCGCCTGTCTCAGTTTCCGCCTTTCTTCATTCAGTGTTCCACTAAACCATGGATTTTTGATCTTCTCTGTTGTTCTTTTCAGCTTTAGTGGCATTGTGGTATTGACTATGTTCGATACTGTTGTAGTATAATGATTCGTAAGATCCTCTACTGTCAGCATCTTGTTTGGTGGGTTTAGGTTCTTCTCACAGCTTTCTCTTAGTAATTTCATATTCAGCTCTTTGGTATCTTGCATCCATTTCTTGTGTCTGGTAGGTTGACTGGTTCTGGTATTCTTCATAGTGTTTATCAGGAAGGTTATGACATGGTGATCTGACCAGTCGCATGGCTCAATTGCTGTAATTGAGGTATTGTTCGTCTTTGAAATTATCCAGTCTAACGTGGCTCCCTTCTCGTGTGTCGGTTGTGTGCATGCTTGGTTAAGGTTTAGCTCCGCTAGAAGATCTTTAAGAGCATTGACCTGTTTGTCATCACTATCGTTCCAGTGTAAATTAAAGTCTCCTAGAACAATGTTGTTAGCTTCGGGATTGAAGTTGGTAGTGATGATTTCCATTAGCTGATCTTTGAAGGATGTATTATTGCCTGGAGGGTGGTAGATCGCATGCAGGTTGCATCTTTGATTCTCTGCTGATCTAATTTTGAGATTTAGGTGTTCACAACATCCGAGTGGTTCTGTTAGTTCTTGGATGACCTCTAACTCCGATCTATAGATGCATGCAATCCCACCGCCTTTCTTTTTTGGTCTATCCAGTCTCACTATATTGTACTGCGGGGGTACAAGTAGGTCCATACAAGGTGATGATGATTCCGTTAGCCACGTTTCTGTCAGGATTGTTACATCAATTTCCTTGTTCATGATGAGGTCAGCTATATCTGATGCATGTTTTTTTGCGGCCGGCAATTGAGAAGTAGGCATTTCAAAGGTTTCCCTGATTTCCTTACTTCAGTGTTCTGTGTGTCATCGATTAGTTGGATTTGCTGTAAGTTGTTAAGATTAGTTCTCCTTTCACTTATCTTTGCTGTTCTATTCACATCAATCTGAACTGTTTTAATATCTTCCCCTCTTTTAAGGTCAGAGGTTTCATAATCCCTTAGTAAGGATATCGTTTCTTCCTCCGATAGGTCTTTAAGGTATCTCTTAGGTCGGTTTTGCCTGTACGGAAATGGCATTGCCCTCATGTTTCCCTTTCTTTGAGAGATGATAATAGCATCTCGGAGTTGATCGATTTTGGTGTGAGAGCTTACGTTGAGTTCCAGCATCTTTTTCATTGCTTGAACTGTGTTTAGAATATTGACTACTTGGATTTGAAGTTCTTTGATTTCTCTCATCGTTCGGGATGAGTTATTAGTCTCGTGTGTTCTCTTCCTTCTTTGACCTTGTTTTGCTTTTCCGAGTTTACCTTTTTTTCTCCTCATATGACCCTTCTTCATGTCATTATCTCTGTTGTCGGCTCTGCATCTGTTCGAATCATCCTCTTTGCTTGGTGTTCTCCCAACCATGTTCTTGGGGTATCTTCTTTGTGCTTTTCTAGAAGATCTTTGTGTAGTGTTGGAGTGTGGTGAGTGATTCGTGCTGTCTTCCATACCAGTAGTTGCAGTGGTTTCCTTGTCGCCATTTTCCGTGTTGAAGGGTGTTGTCTCTTCCTTCTCCGTTTGTTCCTGGCTGTTATTCTTATATTGTTCTCTCAGATCAGCTCTAGCCGACTTTTGTGTAGTATTGGTATGGGGTGAGGGAGTCGTGTTTTCTTCTCCACCAGTAGTTACGTTCATTTCCTTGTTGCCACCTTCCTTATCTAAAATTGTCATTTCTTCCTTCTGCGGTTGTTTCTGGCTGTTGTTCTCCTTTTGTGCTCTCAGTTCATCTCTATCTATATCCTTTCTGATGTTATGTTGCAGCGTTGGATCTTCTATCTGTGCCATTTCCCGGGTTAAATTTGTATATTGTGTTAGCAATTCTGTTCTTGACGAGACATTCCCTGACTGTGTTCCTCCTGTTCCCAGTAAGACTCCTGAGTGTGTTGGATGTGGTGGGTCCTGATGGTTTATGTTTGTTATGTCGTCAATGTGGTTAGTATGGTTCTGGACCGTCGCGTCTTCTCGTGGTGTCAAGTTTAGTTTCTGGTGTTGTTTCCAGTTGCCGTTTCCATCTCGAGCTTTCATTCCCCTACTGTCAGAGTCCTTCCTAATATTAGGAGGCAGCAATGGGTCTTCTATCAGACCTTCCTGTGTGGTGATTGTATATTGTGTGCTCACCCCGGTTCTTCCTGAGATATTCCCGGATTGAATTCTTCCTGTTCTTGGTATGATTCCTTGGCGTGTTGGTTGTAGTGGATCTTGAAGGTTTATGTTTGGTAAGCCATCAGTATTGGAAGAACTGTTCGGGACTATATTGACTTCTCGTTGGGTTCGAGGTGGCTGGGATCTTGTGTTTTCTGCTTCTATTTTTAAGGTTGAGAATACTTTGTCAAATTTTACTAACTCTCTGTCAGCTGCTTGGATGAGTACAATTCCGTTTTTGTATATAGTTATGTTTAGGACAGCTCTGCACCATGTTGATGGTTTGCTCCTAATTTTTGTGCCGTGTGGGATGTTGGTTATATTTTCAATATTTAGCCTTTTTGTCACGACATTACGCCAGGTCGCCGTTCTTCTAGTGAAGAATATCAGGTCATTTATGATAATGCCCCTATCTGAGTTAAACGAGGGGTCCAAGAACAGTTGTTCAGGGTTTTTCTTCAATAAGTTGTGTTTGACCTTTTTGGCCGCGTTCTTGGAAATCTTGGGGGGGTATGTTATGACTTGCGCGTTCATGCCTTCACGCTCTGTGTACATGACCGACATAATGGTTCTTTAGTTCGTGTAGATCTTTAAGTGTTTCTCGTTTCTATCCTTCCAGGTTTCACTATGACCAGCTTATTATCTTTCTTAATTTATAGCTGTGATCTCTTTACTCTTTCTACTGTCTTGCCTGTCCTCTTTTTATTTCTCTTCGTATGCTGCTACTATCTTAGCCCCTTTTCTTTCTAACCACGCTTTGTCCTCTTTTTCTTTCCTTGTTTGCAGGTGTATCTTGTGTGAAGATATTTTGTTATTGACAAAGTTGCTCCCAGTTACAAGATGGCCGTTTGTTTCTCTGTCTGAGTGAGAGCTGAAGTCCCTTCTCCCTTTCACTTGCTTGAAAGTCCTCTCTCAATTGTCTTTCTTTTGTCTTTCTTTTGTTGTTGTTGCAATCCAAGTCCCTTTTCACTTTCACCTTTTTGTGCTCTTATGTTTTCCTTATGCCTGATGTGCTGATTTGGGTGCAGTCTTTGTTCCAGGACTGACGATGTCAGTAACGGGCGCCATTTTAAGGTCAGGCAAGCCGGACCTTACTTCCCTCCGTTTAACTAACCGGTGAATCTTTACTTATTTAGAGCATCCAATCTTGCGCTGCTTGGCTGGGGCTGGTAGAACCTAGTCCCTCGTGCCGATTCCGTGATTGCGGTCTATATAAAGTTTATTTGTCCGCTTTCGCCGCCATTGTTAGATCAGGCGGGGCGGATCGGATCAGTCTTTCTCTATCTCCTGTTTACCTATGCTCTCCTCATCGGATGATCCAAAGGAGGGGGGGGTAACGCTGGAGGGGTAAGGATGCCCGTACCTTTACTCGCGTAACCCCGCTCTTCCTGCCTCGATCTGCCCTCCACGTCTGCAGTGCCAGACCATGCCCGTAGTCCTCACGATGCTCCCGACGCTGTTTCCAGCTCCTCCTGTAGCGGGCCGGACCAGCGCAGCTCAAGGTGACAAGAGCTGTACTGCTGGTGCTGCCGATGTCTCTCTCGTGTCCACCATTGTGAGCGCTGGCTGTGGACTCTTCGTGTCCAGCTCCCGTCCACCATATATCTCTGCCCTGCAGTCCGTCGTGGAGACCCAGCCGTCTGTATATGGTCCCGGTATGTTGTATTTCGTATTTTCTTTTCTTCTCCCTTTTTGTACTGTTCACGCTAGGTTCCAGGTCGCAGAGAGGGTTTTTGCAGGGATTATTACCAGATTTGGTGATCCCTAATCCCGGAGTTCTTTTCTAGAGCTCCTGTTCGGCGACCATCTTGAAATATATGCAAATGTGATGGGTGTGCCTGTTTTTCTCCAGAAAGAGTGTCAATCTGTGATTGCACCTCATAAATACCAGTTTAACACCCAAATATAGCAATAAGCAACATAACGGTGACCAGTCCAGCTTTGCAAAGGGCCTTCTTCTGTGCAGCAACACGTGTCGCTGCTTTTTGGTAACTAGTGAACCGATTGAGCTATAAACACATTTTTTTGTTAAAATCAGCAGCTTATGTGGCAGATGATGACTATGTGGCAAATCTATAATCGTGCGAAATTTGCTGCAGTTGCACAATCTCATAATCCTAGTGACCCTGGGTATAATGGCTGTTATGCATGGGCTCCAACTTGAATGCGCAGCATTCGAGAAGAACCATAATGAATTTCATGGGATGCTGATGGCTTGGCGTTTACAGCTGCATGGAACTGGAGGTTGCTAAACAATATTCTTCATAGTTAAAACATACCATTTACAGTCATTAATGATGAACTGTAAAGGTCTAAGTAGGATGCTTTCTTTAATTCCAGGGCAGGAAGTGGTCTCTTAATCTTCTTTCCCACAGTTTTTCTAAAAAGGTTTTATTTTTAACATTATGAAAACAGACGCTTCTATTTTAGTAAAAACTGATTGATTATATTAGTTTGCTTCTGTTGTTGACTTCAGTCATGTTTGGGGGGCAGCTGGAGGTCTTTGAGAGTATGAGCGCTTTGGCGGGTCAAAGGTGTGGCTAAAAACTAAATATTCTGTAAGTTTAGGTCCTTCGCTGTCAGGTAACTACATATAAAATAAGGGTCCGCTTCAATTAAAAATGAATTTTAAAAAGTACTACTCAATGGGTAATGCAATATAGTACATTATTAAACCTCCATTAATTGATCCACTTTAAATGGTCTGTGTGTAACTAGAAAGCCACAGAATTAAATCTTGGTTGGTACAGTGGAGAATAGTGATTAGTGTATTTTTAGTACTACAAAGTCACGGCCTGTTACAGAAAGCACTTTGCATATGTAAGTCATTATTATACTTGCATTACACAGAGTATGAGTTAAACTGCTACAAAATCCACAAAACATTTTATGATGAAATGGTGCTTCCAAAATATAGATTTTAGTAATACCCAGACAATACGCAATGCAATTTCTTTACAGAACTGTCCCTTCAACGCCTCCTCGGGGATTGTAAGCGCTGTGCAAATATAATTACAATTAAAAGCATTCACTTCAGTGCTCAGTAGCCCGTTCAGAAACACCTTTTCTAGTAAGGTCTTTCAGAATATTGATACTTTTTCAGAAAATGTATTTGAATATGAAACTGAAGTACCCCACCATTTTAACTAATTGTCAGCTCCCATACAATGCATCAGGGCTACTCATCTGCTAATAAGAAGTCAGGTACAGGAAAGTCAGAACATAAATTTGCAATGTGCCTGTCAGGTAAGTGACAGTTTACAGCAGCAAGATGTAAAGCAGATTACCCGGTGTTTGGCCACTTCTTCGGGTATAAAAGACTCCCATTCTTCCAACACATTTCACCACAATTTCTTTTCTAGCTAGCCCACCCTACCACGGCTTTCCCTTTTTTCTTGCTCCTTACTGGCCTTCAACACCTCGTATGGGATAGTATGCGCTATGTAACTTAATTACAATTAGAAGCATACACTTCTGCTCATCATAAAGCTTCCAGTGATTTGATCAATGAAAGCCAGTACCGGTTACCAAGCATCCTTTACAGTTGCAAATTACTCTTCACATTTTCAAAATAACTCGTAGAGCATATTTCCATTCCTTTCAGGCAAGCAGGCACCCTGGAAGGAAACCTAGTTTAGCTGTCTGATCAGCTCCGGTTTCATAGCACAAGAGAAATCTCCCTGAATGGCACTGCTACTTGAAGTATTTGAACTTTTATAATGAACTGTCCAGGGACGGTTTTCTTTTCCGAGATTCCAGGCAGAAGTGAGGACGGGGAATGCGCGACCCCCTTCCTGTGACCGACGGCCCCTTTGTGAGTCGCGCCCCAAAGATTGAAGACCTCTGATCTATGGGGAAGATGTTGAAGTCCAAGTTATCTCTGTGGTTTGAGACAACTCTAAGGTTCCAGACAAACCATGGAATCAGCTCTGCTACCTTAGACACAGTGCAATTGGAACAGTGTTTTTATTAAATAAACAGCCTCTGTGCTACATTTGGCAGAGGAGCACTTCTGCTGGGATTGTCCTGAATCATGGTGTACTATGACTGCGATGCAGCCCTGCTGACTCTAACCTTTATCCTGCAAAGGACGATAGCCAGCTATACATCACATCATTTTCCTTGTACATCATACCTAGGTATGGGGATGTTATGTTATCCCAATAGAACTGGCAGAGGGTACTCCCACTCTGCTCCCGATACTATAGATAGTATTAGATAGGAATATAATCATATAATAATGTTATAATTGTTGAATTGTTTATCTTTTTCACCATTCATGTATTAATGGTTACAATGCTTTGTTTCATCTGCCTAAATAATTGCAACTCTCACTTTCTATACAAGATTACGATTGTATCAATAAATGTTTGAAAAAGCCATATTGGTAGCTATCATGGGTTTACCTTGGGCAAGCATAAGTACCAACAAAAGGGTAGATCTGTGTCTTTGATTCTCTTGGAGAACATGAGTGGTCATGTTGAGGTTGCTGATATCATTAAGAGGAATGGAAAGGGCTGATGTCACTGAGAATGTGTGACAGGAACTGGAATGTAGATACATTGGAAGAGTGGAGCAGAGGATCTGGGAGGATGTTTGTCATGCTGTCGCCCCAGTGCCTGTGCTTGGGTTGTTATGTACAATAAACTCCTTACTAACTCATCTCTGAGTGGAATCATCTTTACAATTTTGGCGACGACCAGACTGACCCTGGCTTTGAACCCTAGCATCAGCCGCTTCCATTGTTGGACTTAGTGAACAACGCCACGCTGTACTAGGCAAATTGCACTCAAAAAGATATGGGCGGAAAGCACCAGTAATCACCTATTACTGCTGTCTCTACTCATCGGTGAAAGCCAAAGGCAGAGACTCTGGATTTATAATCCCATTCCCTGCAACACCTGTGTTTTACTCTAGCTGGCACTACTGGGGGCAGAATAATTGACTGTCCGCACACTTGTCTCAGGCACACGGCAATTTGACACAGATCAGGATATCAGTTTTGCCATTTTTATTGGTATTTAAATAATGGCCATTAACTCTGTGCGCTATGCCCCAAGCATTTTAAGTAGGAAGATGCTCAAGTGCGCTCTACCCTCACGTTGCTTTCGAATGACAGTCAGGAGTATGACTTGCTACACCTATGTCAGGTGACATGTCACCACAAGCATTTCTAGGGCAACAGAGTGTTTTGGAGGCTGCTCCAAACGACACGCACGGCCATCTGATGTGCGCCCCTCGAGCTCTACTCACGTTGGGCAGCGCATCCCCATGGACATTTCCATGGTAGATGAGTGTTTCTTTGACTGCTGCAGCAACGTGTTCACCCCACTGACATGATTTTTGCATGTCAAGCAATGCTAAGGACATCCGCTGTCACTGTTCAGCCATCTATGCTCCATCTACAAGAACTTTATTGCGTGATTAAAAAACCATTGCAAGTACAAAAATTTTAAAATGTATCAGAAATTCATTTAAAAAGGGGAGTAAAGTAAGTCCAAAATGGGTTGGGATGACGGGTGGAGCTTGCCAAGACGTTATGCCAATGGAGGATCTCAGACTGTAGGCCCCTCACAAAGTTTTTTTGCTGCGTGATCCATGAACCTTACTAGGGCACAGTTTAATTTAGTGTTCCTAGGGTCAAAGCAGGCCAGGACTGCTGCTCTACACGTTCTGATCATTTTAGTGTTCCAGAGATGTTTAAGGAGGGCCCGTCTTTCCGTCACCAGTTTTGGACAAAGACATATGATGTGTATTATGTCTTTGTATTTCCCACAAAGTCGACATAGATCTCGTCCATGCTCTCTGTTCCATTTTGGCAAGTGAACCAACAAGTTAATAACTCCCAATCTCAATTTTAAAAAGCTTAGTTTTGTTTGTGCGGTAAAGGGTACGGTTAGATACTGCTGTGGGATCAGCAAAGCATAGGATTGCAGGGTCAACCACCCATCACTTCTTTTTGCTAGGCGAGCCTTGTCTTCCATTGAAAATTGTTTTGGGCTTATTTTCGCTAGCCGTTTGAATTCCTTCTGACTTACGTGCATACTCCAAAGATCCTTTAGGCATAGGGTTGTCAAACCTTTTACCCAGTAGTTGTGTCCAGCTCGCCATGAGTTCGTATCGAGACTGGCCCACAGGCGGTGTCCTAGGCTGCCTTCCTTCGATGACCTCAATTTGTGACAGCACACAAGAAAAGTCATGGCTCTGGCTAGTGGTTGATGGCAGATTCCCAGTTCCAACCTGATTTGAGCCGGTGATGTTACAGTTGGTAGCTTAAACACTGATCTGTAGATCTTTGTGATGATTTTATCTAATTGGCCGCTGTCCAGACCTTTTAGGACTTCGCTACCGTAAGTTAGGGTGGGAATGATTTTTGCCTGAGCAACCTGATTTGTTGGTGCGAAGGTTGGACCTTGTAGTTTCTTTTGGATTGATCCAAATGCAAAAGCAAGTGCAGCACCCTTCCTTTTTTGTTCTTCTAAGTGGCATTTGTATTTGTCATTGTTGTTGAAAATAACTCCCAGGTACTTATGACAGTTGGTTTCAGCAATCCTTTCCTTGTTCATAGTCCAAGACAAATTCTTAGCTTTCCCTGGACGGACCGCCAAGATTTTAGTTTTCTTGTTATTGATCTGAAGCTTGTTCTTATTTGAGTATTCCGAGGTCGCGTCCAGGAGCCTTTGCATCCCGATCTTTGTTTTGCTAAGGAGGACCACGTCGTCAGCATATAGAAGGTTTGACAGCAACAGACCCGTTACTTTGGGAGCGTGGGAATTAACCTTATTTAAGGCTTCAGGGAGGTCAGATAAAAATAAGTTAAAAAGTATCGGGGCCAGGACACAGCCCAGTTTAAGACCCTTTGTCGTTGAAATTGGGCGTGATAGTCTTGAGCCGTCCCCGATCTTAATCCTAACCCATGTATCTTGATGGAGGAGTTGTATGGCTCTTAGGAGGTCGGCTGGAATGTTGAGTCTAGACAGCTTCCGCCAGAGCTTTGCTCTATTTACGTTGTCAAAGGCCGCTTGGAAGTCGATGAATCCCATGTAGAGTGGGCAGGAGCTGAACTTCGCTTGATCGATCAGGCAGGAGAGGGTCATCAGATTAACTGAGGTGCCAGTGTTGCTTGTGAAGCCAGTTTGATTCGGAGGAATAACTGAGTTGTCATCCGCCCATGCCCTAAGTGAGTTAAGCAACACTCCCGCAAAGTACTTTGCTTCATTGTCGATGAGGGCAATGAGGCGGTAATTTCCCGGGGATTTTTTGTCTCCGCCTTTGAAGATTGGTGCGAGGATTGATCCCTGCCAAGAGGGCGGTATTGTGTTATGCTGCAGGGTTGAATTAAATAAAGTGCATAGCTTCTCAGCCCAGAAAGTTACGTCTTCCTTGTACAAGGCTTGAGGAATTCCACCTGGACCTGGGGCCCCCTCCTTCCGACCCTTTTTAATCAGGTTTTCAATTTCTGCCTTCTAAATAGTAGTAAATTCATTACTGCTGTGAGTGGAGGGACACTCATTTGATAATTCAATTTTTTCATCATCATTAAGGCGTTCCTTCATTGGTGTATTTATGATGTTTGGATCAGGCGCCCGATCAACCACTATTTGTGCCATATTGTCTTTGGAGGGAAAAATCTGATCCAAGATATTTGCTTTCCGATCGTTGAAGTGAAGATGAAGGAAGTCAACCCACTCCGACTCCAGTATGCATGAGGAGGCGACTTTAGATGCGCGCCCAGATGCGCTATTGATTGTACGCCAGAACCTAGGGGAGTTATTTGTTTTGATGTCTTGCTGTAATTTGGCCCAGAACGAGTTCCATTGATTTCTGCGTAACTCACTTTTCACTTTCTTGAGGTGGCTGCCGGCCTCTCTCAGTTTTGTTATTTTTATAGGATCTACTGGATCAGTTTTTAACGCCCGCCATGTACGATTCATGGTTCTTGTTGCGGATTTTATCACAAGATTCGAGCAGGGCGTCTGCTCTTGCCCGGTCTGGGTTGTATACTTTATTGGTTTCGCATGTTTGTCGATGAGTTCAATTACAAGTAATGACCAGTTGGTGATTATGTCGTTCGGGCTCCTACTGTGGCGCTCGATTATTTGTTTGGCCTCTGTTGCTACTTGTTGGAAGTTGCTGAAGGAGCATTTAATTCATTTTAGATTGATTGTGTGGCTCTCGGATGGCAATGCCCTTTCTTCTTCGTGCTGAATGAGACTGGTCCTTAGTGTTATTTCTTGTGGACAATGGTCACTTTCTGTTCTGCGCCCTTGTTATTTGGTGGAGAAATGAAAGGCTGACAAAGGTGTAGTCAATTAATGAAGTACCTTTTTTCGATAGGTAGGAGAACCGGGAGGATTGTCTAAGGGAAAATGGCCATTGAGGGCTCTGAGGCCTAAGTTTTCAAGGTTGCCTTGTAGTGAACGTCCCTTTGGGTCATCCTTGTGCCATCCTGGCTGGTCCTGCGGTGGTATCTCCCAGGTGCTGTTGTGTGATTTGGTTATCTCATTTTTTTGTAAGTCTGACATTAACCACATGTTGAAGTCGCCAGTTAGTAAAATTTCTGAATTGGGAGGTCCCGTTTTCACTCTCACTACTGTCGCAGTAGCTTCTTCTATGAAGGATTGCCTTGATGCTGTGTTTGGACGGGCGTACGCATTCATTAAAAACAAGGTCCAACGTTGCCCTATACTAAGAGTGTAAGAAATTCCCACACACTGGAGACTGTGTGATGAGCCCAAAATGTCCCAGGAGGCGACTGCAATTTTTGTTGATATATAGATTGCTAGGCCACCGCTCCCTCGTCCTGAATGATTCAGTTTACGAGCTGGAATGTGATGCGTTTTGAAGCCTTCAATATGCTGCGGTTCAAAGAGCCATGTCTCTTGTAATAACAGTATCTCAAATTCCCGAAAGTAAGATATTGTTGCATTGTCCTCCAGTTTACTTCTTAGGCCGTTGATATTCCATGAACAGATCTTTAGGGGAGGGGTTTCGTGTCGATGTTCCTTATTGGACTATCATCGTAAGAGTCGAGTTGTATTCAGTGTGCCTGCCAGCCATGACCATGAACCAGCCTCTTCCCAATCCCTGCTTGGTGTAGGCCTGTCTTCTCTTGATTTCCTCTTTTTGTGGTCAAGGGTAGGAGTTTTGTTGCATGCACCCCTAAGGACTGTGCACCCCTAAGGACTCAGCCATCTATGCTGTTGTCAATCTCCAGGACAGCATCAACAGGGTAATTACTATTTGTGGTATCCTGCAAGGGGTACATTTTTGGATTCTATAGTATTCTACTATGATATTCAACATGGCATCCAATAACATGTTCAATTAAGCTCCTCCTGAAGCTATTACTTGTGCTGCGGATGATTCTTCTCTTAAGTGGCAGCAATGGCATGAATATTTCTGAATTATGTAGCTACCTTCGATGATGATGAGGATTTTACCACTGAAAAGAAAAAAAAAGCATTGTCTAGGGCCATCTGGATTAAAAGCTTAGAATCGTATAGAAACAAAGTCTAGGCAACCAGATCAAGGTGATGTTTTTACCAATGTACTTCAGGATTTAGAGAAATATTTCGCACTTACAGTCTGTGTTGGTATTGATAGGTACAAATTCTACCACCGGAAACAGTCTAAACAAGAGTCTATTGAGGATTATGCATTGACATTAAAGAATCTAGCATTGACTTACTGTTTTTTGGTGGATTACATGATGAACTTATACAAGACCAGATTGCATTGCATGCTGCAAATCTTACCATACAGGATAGTATCTGGGCTAAAGAGGAAGCTCCATTACAAAAAGTAATGTACATTGTTAAACACACAGAGTTGGTAATGAGGTCCATAAAATCTGTCCGAGAGATTGGAAAAAGAACCAACAGCACACAGAACTAAAACATTGACAATAAGGGGGTCATCAGGATGGCAGGTGGACTTAGTCCGCCCGCCATCCCATCGGCGAATGGGACCGCCCGCCATAAGGGTGCGGGGGTCCCGTGGGGGGCATTAGGTTGCGCTCGCCACTGTGGCAGGGGCATCCTGCAAGTTTAGCATTGTGGCGGGCGGTGCACTCAGGCCCGCCCGCCACAATGCTAAACATGCTTGTGACGCATTTGCATAAACAAAGCGGCAGGCACCGTGCGGTGCCTGCCGCTTTGTTTATGCAAATGCAGGGGGGTACCACAGGTACCCCCCCGTGTGCACCCCCCACCCCTCCTTCACTTTGGGGGCCCGCAGGGGGCCCCCAAAGTGAAGACCACATGACCAGGACAGAAAGGCATCTGTCCTGGCCCATCTTAACCCGTTGGCTGCTTCCGCTGTTTTGCGGCAGTGCGGGCGTTTTAAAAAACGGGCGCGGTCGCGTCGGCCATTGGCCGACGGCAGCACCAGCGAGGTAGTGCTGCCGTTGGCCAATGGCCGACGGCAGTAGCCAACGGATTAATATGGCTGGCGGTGTCTAATAGACACCGCCACCATATTAAACCTTTTCCGCCACGGCTGCAAGGCGACCGGGGTGGAAAAGCGGCGGACGGTCTTTCCGTCCACCGCGGTCCCCCCGCAATACTAATATGGCGGGGGGCATTCAGGAGAGTATGTCGGGCGGATTGCCCCCGCCAGGCCGGCGGTGGTACCGCCAGCCTGGTGGGGGCAATCCGCCCGACATCCTAAAGGGCCCCCAAGTGTGTTTTGAACAAATATTACAGATATGGATTTTCTGGTCATTGTGCTAAAGACAGAAAATGCACTGATTGCAATTAATGTTTCTCAGGGTGTGGTATTATAGGCCATTTCAAGAAATTATGCAGGAAAATGAAAGACAGGGCTATAACAGTTTTGGAAGAGGATTCAAGTCATGATTCATAGGACAGTGAGAATTATGAAGACACAAATATGTGCGTTTTAGTACAGATACATGCTTAAATGTAGATGACATGCCTAACTCTAGAAAGAAAAAACCCAAGTGCGAGTAATGTGTAAGTGGCATTAATATAATGGTGCAGAGCAGGAATATCGACGTATAAATATATAGGGACATAAATATCACCGCAAAAATATTGTGGGGAAGAAATATCGACAACAAAAATATCGTGGACAAGAATATCGACTGAAAGGTAAATAATATTGATTTCAAAAACATCGATGTATTAAATATCGTTTACAGAAATATAGTTGACAAAAATATCGAATTATTAATAATGTTATGTATTTTAGTGTTTTTAATGAGAATTGTTTGTCATTTTATTATATGTTTTCAAAATTTTGCCTAGGTTGAATCTGCAGTACTCTGTATCCTGTGACATACTATCCTCTCTCTCTTTGTTCTCCCCTTTCTCCTTTCTTCCCACTGGTCTTTTTTCTGTCTTTTTCTACCTTATATTACTCACCTAAGAGTATACCAGTCCTCTGCAAGTGTTTTATACGATTGTTTTGTACCCCCCGTAAAATTCCAATAAAAATAAAAAAATTAAAATGTTACTAGTTATTAATTTATTTTAAGTTTCATTTTGTGTTTCTAGTTCCGTAGCGGGTTGTGGGTTTATAGCCGAATAGGGTGGGAAGTAATTTAATTATATAGATTTATATAATAATTTATAGTAGTTAAAAAAAAATATTTGAATTTTGCTTTTTTTGTTCCATAGCGGGTTGTGGGTTTCTAAGGGAATAATTAGTTGTTAATAAATTTCAATTACTCAATTAATAATTAAATATGTTAATTGTGTAATTAATTTTAGGTGTGTGGTGTGGTGTTTATATGTGTAAATGGTGTGAAGGGTGGTAAGGAATTCATTTTTTATTGATTTGATTTGAGTGCTTCTTTGCAACTGCGTTTTACCCTGTTGTAGCCACGTCTTGCCACGCCTTGCCTAGCCTGGCCGAGCCGGATCATCGTTGGAGGAGAGAGGAGAGACATACGCAGTCGTACGCAGCCCTGGTAATCGAACATGGTGTATGGAAACTGCACCAAACACCGTGGACGGAGCAACTGGGAAAGAGGAACTTTGAGAGACAAAACGCCGCGGAGATGCCGCGGACGGTGTGTACCGTGAAGGAGCGCAGAGAGACAATAACCATGGACCGTTTGAGCCGCGAAGCAGGAGCGGCACGGAGGAGTTGCGGGTGAGTGGATTTAACTCCCACCCTCAGCCCCTGCGTCCCCTGCGTCTCCCATTCGAGCTAAGTCCGGATAGCCAGCAAAGGTCCATCAAGCGCCCCAGGTCGCAGGGACTCGGGGATTGAGAGGGGTGTGGCGTAACTGCCTGACAAGACCCCAGGTGGACGACGAGGAGCTGGAGACAGATTGCCCCTGTAGAGGTCACCCCTGACCAGGGATAGAAAGACAGAAAAAGGTTGTAAGTGGAGGAAGGAGAATCCCACTCAACCATCGGTAAGGCAGGCTGGCGCCAGTGGCACAAAGGAGGGAAGTGAGCAGGAGTGAGCAGGATTGTATGTAAAAAACTGGAGCAGATCAGCAATATCTGTTTATTTTATTTGGTCTTATTGAAAAGAAAGAAGAAACCAGGAAGCCCATTAGGGATAAGCCAAGAACCCCCCCCCCCCCAGTATAATCCAAAGAAAGGACATGGGCCCTAAACTTAGGCAGAAATCACGGAAGGAAGAGCAAGAAAATAGCCTGGAGATTAGTGAGGTATTGGCAGTATCCAGGTCATGGGAAGAGAGTCAAGAAAGTCAGATTTCCCGTGAGGAAATTTTCGAGGGGCGACGTAAGAAAGGGAAATGTAAAAAAGGATCTAAAAAGGCCCTGCAAGCAAAAAAATGGTGCATCTCAATATCTACAAAAAAAAAGATCATTGCGCCCTCTAATCCCGTAAAGGACTTTGTAGGCAAACATTACAAAGTCCAAAACCCAACTGCAATAAACGTGGATTCTGAAGAGGAGCCTTGCCCCGAGAGTATAATAAATACAGAAACAGAAGAAACGCCCTGTGCGGAACAAAGTAAAAGGGGGGCGCCAGAAAAAGTATTGGAGGATGAGATAGAGGACCCTTTGCTAATAAACTTATCTCTCCACAGCCAAAGCTCAAAATTGATGGCACCTCGGCTCTCTTCATCCCCAAAACTGTTTTTCCTTCAAACGCCGGGGAATGAAGGGCAATTGAGAAGGGAAAGCCTCGAATCTAGCTTCATCTGGGGGGCACCCTCAAACCAAGTGCAACAGAGCCACGAGGGGAGAAACAACTCAAAACAGCAGGCCCCGGAAGGACTGGAAGTCAAGTAAACTCAGAGAGGAACAGCCCACAAGACCCCGATCTCTCAGCAGCACCTACCTCTTCAATAATGGACTTATTACTAATGCTACAGAAAACTTTTCAGGGTATCCTTGAAGTATCATTGTTGAACAATGGGATATTGAATGCTCAAAAGCAATTTCTAAAAAAGATAGAAGACGAGCTGTCCGGAATCAAAGGACAAATGACTACTTTGCTAAGACCAGTAGGGACCACTCAAACCATTGTTCAAAGTATAGGAAGTGAATTGGAAGAGCCTTTAGATAATGTGTATATATCTAGGCGCCCAATGTTGATAAGAAGGAGGTGTGAACATGTAAGAGCCCGCACCAAAGGCAGGGTAGGAAAAAAACAGGTCCCACGGGTAGTGACAAAGGAAAAAAAGAAGAAAAAGGAAGTTGGGGGTACTCTAAATGTCTCAGCCCGGTCCTTTATACCTACCGGACCCTCTGCAATAGAAGCCATAAGAAAGGTACAAAATACACAAAAGAAGAGCCAAAGTAGCAAGGACATAAAAGAGAGAGTAGCAAAAGCCAAACCTATAAAACAGAGAATAACCCCATCATTAAAAAGCCCAATGCAGACCCCCCTGAGGCATTGTAACCTGGAGGTAACTCCACAGATACATGAGCTAGAAGTGGGGACTACAGGGAGGGAAGAGTTCAGACAGATAACTACAGTGGCCCCAGAGAAAGGATATGAGTGTGGGGATAATAAATGGGTCTATTTAGAACCAGCTGAAGAAGGCCAAAGGGGCAAGAAATCAAGGAAAATAAAGCCCCTAAATAGAACACAAGTTCTGTCAATCTTCTCCAAATGCATTAGCCTGAGTGGAATTGGCACAAAAGATTTGAAACAGGTGGGTTTCATAGAAAGTACGTCAGGTAGGGAAGTAACAAAAGTACTATTATATTCGGACCTGGTAAAAAGGGCAATCATGAGAGCAGCCAGTGAGATACTCCAAGGGGGAGTAAGAGTGATCACTGAAAAAGATCTAAGGGGCAAATTACCTCCAGGAAGGCATTTCCTAAAGTGCCACGCAGGTTTGAGGAAGAGACAGGTGAGGCTACAAAAGGTTAATGAAGAAGGGGGTAGCCGCCTGAAGGTAGTGATAAACAACACCGTAAAAGAGGATTCGTGGGGTAACTGGAGTCAAGGCAGTTACCTAGAAGATTCCTCTGAGAGTGACTTGGATGAGGAATAGGAGAGAGGGGTGCCGCATACTCTAAAGCTCTTATCGTGGAACGTAAATGGGCTAGGCAATGAACTAAAAAAAGAACACATAAAGAACCAAGTAAATGAAGTAGCAATTGCCTGCCTACAAGAGACATGGGCATGCGGCGAAACCCCTAACTTTGAGGGCTACTACCAGCTAAATAGACTGGCCAGGAGGCAAAGATTTGGTCGCCCCTCGGGGGGAAATATGACACTTATCTCGACAAGAATTCTAAGTAAAGTAGTATCGTTAAAAGTAAAGTGTAAATGGCTACTGGCTTGTAGGATAAATCATCTGTACCTGGACAAGACGTGAAAAGATAATTGTCATAAATGTTTATATGCTGTGGGAAAATGTGGGTGAATATGCAATTGAGATGGGGAATTTCAAACAGGATATAGATGATATTCTTGAAATGTATGCCTCAGATATAGTGTTAATTTTAGGAGATTTTAACGATAAGTTACATCCAATGAAGGCAGATTGCTGGTACACAGAATTACTGGACACCTATGGAATTAATTATGCTAGCTTCCCAGCATATGCTCCCTCGAAACTGGATTGGGATTTAGTCAACTATTTAGGGGAAAAGGGCCTCTTTTGCTTAAATGGCAGGTTTAAAACAGACTGCCCGGCTGAGAAAACCTTTAAAAAAGGTTTACAAAACTCCCCAATTGACTACGTTTTCATGCTAGCTTGGAACTTCCCCTTAGTGCAAGAATTCAAGGTACATCATAGCGAGGGTAGTGACCATAACCAGCTCTCACTGAGGTTAAATGGGGGAAGGGTGGAACAAAGAGAAAAGGTGATCCCACAAGAGATGGAATACCCAAAACGGGCGACAACAAGATTAACAGACGAGTACCAGGAAAAGTTCAAATCATTTCAACAAAAGCTAGAATTAGTAAACCACGAGAGGGAAAACCTGGAATGGTATGTAGAGAAAATAGCCCAAGTAGTCCAGTGCCTCAGGATAGAATTAAAAAAGGATAAAAGAAAAGGTACAATAAACTGGATCAGTTGCCTGAAATGGTTTTCAATGGACTGTCAAAGTAAAAAAAGGGAGATAAGGGCAGAAGCTAGAAAGCAAAGGAAAGAATTCAATCAAGAGAGAAAAAATCACATTATCAAACTGAAAACTGAACTTAAAAAGATGGTCTTCGACGCAAAAAGGGACTATAAAGAGAAATGCTGGGGTCAGTTGCTAGAATCAATTGAGGATAAGAACTTAAGACAATTTTGGAAATAGATAAAATCTGCATCGTCCCCCCCAGCCGGAGAAATGATCTGCGCCGTAAGTGAGGCAGCCTTGGATAAATACCTAAGGGAACTGTATGGGGGTAGATTAGTATCAGGAGTTACAGTACCCCCTGGCTGGCAGGAAATCTCAGAAGAATTTAAATTAGACTTTACGGAAGACCATGTAGAAGAAACAATCAAGAAGCTGAACCTAACGAGGGCCGCAGGGCCGGATAATCTCCCAGCGATAATACTAAAGTCCCAGACAAAATGGTGGGCAAGATTTCTTTCGCATCTTTTCCAAGTAATTTTAACAGAAGGAAAAATGCCATTAAATTGGAAGGGCGCAATAATTAGACCCATCCACAAAAAGGGAGGTTTAGAAAGGGACACTCCACAATAGACCACTGTTTCTCTCTATGGGCAATGGCGAGGACGTCAACGGAGCAGAACGGAAAACTCTGTTGCTGCTTCGTGGACTTCCGAGCCGCATTTGACTCTGTGGATAGGGGCTGTCTCTGGTAAACATTAATTAATAAAAATATCCCAAGAGACCTGTTGACGATATTAAAAGAATTACACCACGCCAACTGGGCTCAAGTAATTAAGGACACCGAGGGGTCACTGACGCCAAAAATACCAATCAAAAACGGATTGAGACAAGGCTGTGTACTGGCCCCCCAGCTATTCTCCATATTCCTATCAGAACTACCGGAGTGGCTTGAAGTGAAGGGGAGTGCCAGCCCAAGAATGAATGGCAAAAAGGTGGTGTGTCTTTTATATGTTGATGACCTCGTAATAGTAGATCAAACAGAAATTGGCCTTCAAAGGAAGTTGAACTCCTTTAACGAATTTTGTATAAAGAAATTTTTTACGATAAATTTAGACAAGACGAAAATCCTGTGTTTTGGGAAAAAAGAGGTTACATTTAGTTGGTTTTTAGGGGATCTTAAATTAGAATCGGTTAACGAATACTGCTACCTGGGCATGTGGTTTGATAAAAGACTAAACTGGCAAACACACCTAGAAGCCCAAAAAGCGAAGGCACAAACTTCAATCGCTGGTTTAAAAATGTTCAACCGTGACTATGGAGATAAGTCACATCGACCACTGTTAAAAGCTTTCAATGCAATGATACCACCACAAGTACTCTATGGAGCAGAAATCCTCTATTTGAGCGGTAAGGGAGACTGGGACCTAGAGGAAGGAAAATGCTTGAAAAACCTTTTATCCTTGCCCCCATCAGCAATGATACAAGCAATAAGAACAGAACTGAAGACAACAGCCTGGGGGGTACAGTCACAAGCTGCAGTGATTAGATTTTGGAAACGCCTCGAAAATGAACAAAAAGTTGCACAATGGTGTCGGAAAGAGATACAACTAAGTAATTTAAATTGGGCAAAAATATGCAGGAAGAGAATGGTAAAGGCTTGCGAAAATATGAAGGTGGATATATGCCGTGATTCCCTAATAGTAGAGTGTTCAAAAAAGGAGCTAAAATTCAATGGACAAGCTGTTACTGGAAGTATGGATAGGGAATACCTTAGCAAGAAAACATCGGTTGAATTTATGATGAACGCATGGGCAAAGGAAAATTGGTTCCCCTACCTGGATTTCCTGCCAAACCCGTGGTTTAGGCAAGAGATCCTAAGGTTACGTATTGGGATCAACCCATGGTTATTAAATAAAGAATTTAAAACCAAAATGTTGGACCCTAAAGGGCGCTGTAAATGCAAGCTGGGTACAAAAGGGGATTCCGTGCACTTTTTGCTGGACTGCATAAACATCTTAGATCAGCGTAAACTTTGGCTGCGCCCAATATTTGTAAAATATGGTGTAAGAACTAGGGGACAAGCAATTGAACTGATCACAGAATTACCAAGTATTGACATCGCAATTGCCCTAGGGAAATTTATAAACGTAGTACAGAGTTTTATATTAAGTCAGAAATAGATTTTAGAGTTTTAATCTGCATCTTGTCTAGAGACAGCTGGTTTTAAAATTTTTAAAAGGATATTAACCAAACGGAGGAATCAATTGTATGAGCACTCAATGTTAAATGTCATATGTCCAGGGGACGATTATTTTATAATCGTTTTATAATCGAAGGAATAAGATTTTAATTTACAAATCTGCATGAGTGATTGTTGGGAAATATTTTAACTTAATTAATTGTTATGTATTGGTTTAAAGATTACGGTCTAAATAAACATACTTTTTTAGTTGACTAATAAATATTTTTAAATTAATTTCGATTAATTAATAAGTAATTATTATTTGTAATTGTGTAATTAATGTTGGGTGTGTGTAGTGGTGTTTATATGTGTAAATGGTGTGAAGGGTGGTAAGTACTTAATTTTTTATTGATTAATTATTACATATTTTAAAATTAATTTCCATTATTTAATTAGTAATTATTAATTGTAATTGTGTAATTCCTTTTAGGTATGTGTAGTGATGTTTATATGTGTAAATGGTGTGAAGGGTGGTAAGTAATTAATTTGTTATTGATTAATTATTAAATATTTTAATTAGTAATTATTGTAATTCATTTTAGGTATGTGTTGTGGATATTATAGCGTTAATTAATGTGCAATTAATGATTTTCATTATCTTTGTAAATAATAATATATTTAAATTTATATATTAATTATGTTAATATTGGAAATTAAATTTAATAAAAATGCTGATGTTTTTGTTTTTCATTGTGTGGGGTCCAGCACTTTCCCTACTATTGCACTCACTGGAGTGGGAATAGTAATTTTTATCCCTCCGCTATCCAGTGCTTTCCCTACTGTTGGACTCCCTGGAGTTGGAACAGAAATTTTTACGCCTCCGCTATTCAGCGCTTTCCCTACTGTTGCACTCACTGGAGTGGGAATAGTAATTTTTACCCCTCCGCTATCCAGCACTTTCCCTACTGTTGCACTCACTGGAGTGGGAATCGTCATTTTTAACCCTCCACTATCCAGCGCTTTCCCTACAGTTGCACTTAAGGGAGTGGAAATAGTAATTTTTACCCCTCCACTATCCAGCGCTTTCTCTACTGTTGCACTCATGGAGTGGGAAAAGTAATGTTTACCCCTATGCTATCCAACGCTTTCCCTACTGTTGCACTCACTGGAGTGGGAATAGTAATGTTAACCCCAATGCTATCCAGAGCTTTACCTACTGTTGCACTCACTGGAGTGGGAATAGTAATTTTTACCCCTCCGCTATCCAACGCCTTCCCTACTGTTGCACTCACTGGAGTGGGAATAGTAATGTATACCCCTCCGCTATCCTGCGTGTTCCCTACTGTTGCACTCACTGGAATGGGAATAGTAATTTTTACCCCTCCGCTATCCAACGCTTTCCCTACTGTTGCACTCACTGGAGTGGGAATAGTAATTTTTACCCCTACGCTATCCAACGCTTTCCCTACTGTTGCACTCACTGGAGTGGAAATAGTAATTTTAACCCCTATGCTATCCAGCGCTTTCCCTATTGTTGCACTCACTGGAGTGGGAATAGTAATTCTCACCCCTCCGCTATCCAGCACGTTCCCTACTGTTGCACTCATTGGAGTGGGAATAGTAATTTGTACCCCTCCGCTATCCAACGTTTCCCTACTTTTGCACGTACTGGAGTGGGAATAGTAATTTTTACCTCTACGCTATCCTGCACTTTCCCTACTGTTGCACTCACTGGAGTGGGAATAGTAATTTTTATCCCTCCGCTATCCAGTGCTTTCTCTACTGTTGCAAGCACTGGAGTGGGAACAGAAATTTTTACTCCTACACTATCCAGCGCTTTGCCTACTGTTGCACTCACTGGAGTGGGAACAGAAATCTTTACGGCTCGCTATCCAGCGCTTTCCCTACTGTTGCACTCACTGGAATGGGAATAGTAATTTTTTCCTCTCTGATATCCAGCGTTTTACCTACTGTTGCACTCACTGGAGTGGAAATAGTAGTTTTTGCCACTCAAATATCAAAAGCTTTCCCTTCTGTTGCGCTCACTGGAGTGGGAACAGTAATTTGTACCCCTCCGCTATCCGGTGCTTTCACTACGGTTGCACTCACTGGAGTGGGAATAGTAATTTTTACCCCTACGCTATCCAACGCTTTCCCTACTGTTGCACACACTGGAGTGGCAATAGTAATTTTAACCCTACGCTATCCAGCTCTTTCCCTACTGTTGCACTCACTGGAGTTAGAATAGTAATTTTAACCCCTACGCTATCCAGCGCTTTCCCTATTGTTGCACTCACTGGAGTGGGAATAGCAATTTTCACCCCTCCACTATCCAGCGCTTTCCCTACTGTTGCACTCACTCGAGTGCGAATAGTAATTTTTACCACTCCGCTATCCAACGCCTTCCCTACTGCTGCACTCACTGGAGTGGGAATAGTAATTGTTACCCCTACGCTATCGAACGCTTTCCCTACTGTTGCACTCACTGGAGTTGGAATAGTAATTTTAACCCCTACGCTATCCAGCGCTTTCCCTATTGTTGCACTCACTGGAGTGGGAATAGCAATTTTCACCCCTCCGCTATCCAGCGCTTTCCCTACTGTTGCACTCACTGGAGTGGGAATTGTAATTTTTACCCCTCCGCTATCCAACACTTTCCCTACTGTTACACTCACTAGAGTGGGAATAGTAATTTTTACCTCTATGCTATCCAGCGCTTTCCCTACTGTTGCACTCACTGGAGTTGGAATACTAATTTTTACCCCCTCGCTATCTAACGTTTCTCCTACTCATTGGGGTTGATTCCGATTCGGTAAAATGCCCCCCGAACAGCCTTACGGAGCTTTTTTTACCATACGAATTGTATGCAGAACCGTAACCGTACGTACGATGTAGTACTGTGTGTACCCAAAGTGGTTCTCCGTACGATTCGTACCGAAGACCGTACAACTCACTTTCCGTACAAAACGCATTCGGAACACGCAGTACGCAAAGTCCCTACGGATCGAAGCTGCATTTTCCGACCCAGCAAGTACGAATCGTATCGTCAAAACTCCATACGACTCTTTTTCTACAGGAGCTTAAAACGTCCGTAAAAGCTGATTTTGACTCAAAATGCGCACAAAACGGACCACCCCCCACCCGGGTACAGAGTGGGAATACTAATTTTAACCCCTACGCTATCCAGCGCTTTCCCTACTGTTGCACTCACTGGAGTGGGAATAGTAATTTTTACCATTCCACTATCCAGTGCTTTCCCTACTGTTGCACTCACTGGAGTGGGAATAGTAATTTTTACCCCTCCGCTATCCAGCGCTTTCCCTACAGTTGCACTTACTGGAGTGGGAACAGTAATTTGTACCCCTCCGCTATCCAGCGCTTTCCCTACAGTTGCACTCACTGGAGTGGGTATAGTAATGTTAACCCCTACGCTATCCAGCGCTTTCCTTACTGTTGCACTCACTGCAGTGGGAATAGTAATTTTTACCACTCCGCTATCCAGCACTTTCCCTCCTGTTGCACTCACTGGACTGGGAATAGTAATATTTTCCCCTCCGCTATCCAACGCTTTCCCTGCTGTTGCACTCACTGGAGTGGGAATAGTAATGTTTACCAGTCCGCTATCCAGCGCTTTCCCTACTGTTGCACTCACTGAAGTGGGAATAGTAATTTTTCCCCTACGCTATTCAGCGCTTTCCCTACTGTTGCACTCACTGGAGTGGGAATAGTAATTTTTACCCCTACGCTATCCAACGCTTTCCCTACTGTTGCACTCACTGGAGTGGGAATAGTAATTTTTACCCCTCCGCTATCCAGCGCTTTCCCTACTGTTGCACTCACTTCAGTGGGAATAGTAATTTTTTCCCCTACGCTATCCAGCGCTTTCCCTACTGTTGCACTCACTGGAGTGGGAATAGTAATTTTTACCCCTCCGCTATCCAACGCTTTCCCTGCTGTTGCACTCACGTTATGTTATGTTATGTTAAAAAAATGTATATAGCGCAACTAACACCTGAAGGTTTCTTGGCGCTTGTGCTGAGGGAGCGGAGAAAAAGTGAGGGGACAAGACTAATTATAGGCCTCAGTAAACAAAAAGGTTTTAAGGAGGGATCTGAACCTAGTGTAAGGGGAAGACAGCCTTAGAGGGAGGGGAAGGGCATTCCAGAAAGAAGGAGCTAAAAATGAGAACCTAAGGCCACCGTGTTTCTTCCTCTTAAATCTTGGGACTGACAGTAAAGCCAGCTGAGATGAGCGAAGGCTACGTGAGGGGACATAAGGGTGAAGGAGAGAAGAAATGAAAGAAGGGCCTCCGCCTGCAAGGGATTTGAAGATTATACAACCTAATTTAAACTTGCAGCGCGCGGTGACCGGAAGCCAATGAAGACTTTTTAAAAGAGGGCGAACATGTTGATGTCTGGGTTGGCGGAAAATAAGGCGGGCGGCTTGATTTTGGATCTGCTGGAGTCTTTTGGCTTGGTAGTCAGGGATACCTACGTAGAGCGCGTTTGCGTAGTCAATTCTTGAGATGACTAGCGCTAACAGAGCCAGGGTGAGGGCCTCGGTGGTAAGGAGAGGGGAGATTTTACGGATCTTCCTGAGCTGAAAGTGGCTAGAAGAGACTACCGCGCTAATCTGGGGTTTCATTGAAAGGTCGCTGCTAATGATAACCCCCAAACTTTTAGCTGAATTCACTGGGCAAGGGGGACTGCCCAGACTTGCCGGCCAGAAAGAGGGTTGCCAGAGGTTAGAGGGTCCCCGACAAGAACCAGCTCGGTCTTGTCGGGGTTGAGCTTAAGATGATTTGAGCTCATCCAGTCACTAATGAAACAGAGGGTAGTTTGAAAAGTAGAGATTGATTGATCCGAGGGGTCGATGGTGAAGACCAGTTGAATGTCATCCGCGTAATTAAACGCATTGACATTCAACCTACGGAGGGAGCGGATCAAGGGAGCCAAGTATAAGTTGAAAAGGAGTGGGGACAGAGAGGAACCCTGCGGGACACCGCAAGTCAGCCCAACCTGGTCTGCTGAGAACTGGGACAGTCTGACTGCTTGTTGGCGGTTAGACAGGAAAGAGTGAACCCAGTCAAGAGCGGTGCCCTGGATGCCGGCCTCTCTGACACGGTCGACAAGGATGCCATGGTCGACCGTGTCAAAGGCGGCCGACAAATCCAGAAGCACCAGGGCCTGACAGATGTTAGTGTCAGCCCCTCTACGCAGTTCCTCCATAACAGAGAGTATGACTGCCTCTGTGGAGTGCGCAGGTCTGAACCCAGCTTGCTGGGAGTCCAGAAAACAAGATTTCTCAATAAAAGAGCTGAGGGTGTTGGTAACATGTGACTCCAGTACCTTACTGAGAAAAGGAAGGAGAGATATGGGGCGAAAGTTGCTCATGATCGAAGGGTCTGCCGATGGTTTCTTTAGAATGGCCACCACCTCTGCCTGCTTAAAAGAGCAAGGGACCTCACCCATGGCAAGAGAGTTGTTCAAAAGGGCCAGGGGGGGTTCGGGGAAGGCAGTGAAGGCTTCGCGGAGAACTGTAGGGGGGCAACAGTCGCTGGGTGAACCAGAGGAGACTTTGCGTAGGAGGGCAAGAAAGCCTTCCTTCGAGATGATGGGAATCTGGGTTAAGGTGTGGGAATCTGGTAAGGGACAATGAACAACAGGTTGAGGGAGGGTAAGGGAGGCTTGAGTGGGGATACTGTTTTTAATCTTAATTATTTTGTCGATGAAGAATTGGTTGAGAGAGTCACAAAGTGACTGGGAAGGGAGAGGTGCAATAGTAACTCTTTCAGGGTTGGATAGCTCCTCGACTATTGAGAAGATGTCCTTAGATTTATTGTCTGAGTCCAGGATTTTATTGGAGAAGTACAGAGTCTTGGCTGAGGAGATGGCTAGCTTATACTCTTTGAGCAGGGTGGAGAATGTCAATGTGGTATCAGGAGAGTAGCCCCGGCGCCAACGCCTTTCGGCCTGTCGGAGCCCGAGTTTCAAAGCTTTGAGATCCTCAGTAAACCACCTTTGGGCGTCATGGCGGCGCCTGGCTCTGACCAGTTTTAGAGGTGCCACGGAGTCGGAGGCAGAAGTGAGCCAGCAAGTCAAGCCCTGGGCTTGAGAGTCAATAGATCCAGTGCTGGGGGGGACAGATGTGCTAAGAAGGGAGGTGAATTTGCTCAGGTCCGCCCTGTTCCAGTTGCGAGCGGAAAAATTGGTTTCTAAGACATTAATAACAGGGGGAGGCATAGCTAGAGTGAAAGTGATCATGGAATGGTCTGACCAAAGACAAGGAAGGATAAGGGGGGTAGAAATGTCCAGACAAGAGGTCCAAACCTGGTCCAGGATATGGCCCTTAATGTGGGTGGGTGAATGTATGTGCTGAGAACAGTTCAGACCCAACATGAGATCAGAAAAGGCAAAAGAACATGGGGTTTCATGAGCGTCGGAGGGCCAATAGTTAAAGTCGCCTAGGACCAAGATGTTGGTGTTATTAATGGCTAGTTGGGAAATAAGGTCACCAAACTGGGCCGAGAAGCTGGGCATAGGCTGGGGAGGGCGATAAACCAGAACACATATAAGGGACGAGCCTGGCTGCTCCAACCTAAGCACCAAGCAGTCGGTCATGGGAATACTGGTGGTGACAACTGGGGAAAATCGAATCGGGTGCCTAATGATGGCTGCAACTCCACCGCCTGACTTGCCGGAAGGGCGATTTGCCTGAAGTATGTAATAGCCCGGCGGGATTGCAGCCAGAATGTCGGGGGATGAGTCTTCAGTGAGCCAGGTCTCGGTAAGAAATAAAATATCAGGTTGCTCAGATCCCAGGAGATGGAATATATCCAGCTGATGACTGACCAGGGAGCAGGTGTTAAGATAGATCACTGATAGTTTGGGTTTGCGGGCCCTTACAGATGGAGGAGAGCTAGACCTGGAAACCAGACCAACCGGTCTAGAGGCACCCGAGAGAGGTGCAGTCTCGGGAAAGACCTTTCTAGCCGTAAGCAAACCCAACGAAGCAAGTCTAAATGAGGACTCAGGGGGGGGGGGAAGCGCGAGATCATGGAGATGGATAAGTGCAGAGCGGGTGTATGTGAGGGGACGGGCAAAATGACAGGCCCCGGGCCCCGGTCGGCCGCGGATGGGCGCAGACGGGCTTAACTCAGGTGCAACTCCGGCGCGCCTTCGTCGCGCCCGCTGCGCTCGTCCGCTGCGCTGACACATGAGGTCCGTTTAAGTAGGGGAGGATCTCGGGGGTGTGGCGATGATGTCACTCGCCTGACCAACCCAACCCAAGATGGCGCCCCCGGCCGCTGAGAGCCCGCCGAGACGATCAGCACCCAGCCGGCCGCCGGTGCTCTCTGGAAATGGAAAGCAGGTTAGTGTCCTGTTAAACTTTGAAGTACAGGGAAATTGGTCAGGGCAGAAGAAAATGTTCCCAATGTTAAAACGCGCCTCTGCTATTACTTCAGCAAAGCGCAAGTAAAACTATCCAGAAGGTGAAATTGTCGAAGGCAAAGTCAAAGTAGTAACATCCGCTTCTTCAGCAACAGGCATGGACCCACTGCCACCGGGTCACCCGCCTGCAATCACTGGAAAGCGGGGAGGACACTCCTGAGTAGGGGAGGATCTCGGGGGGTGTGGCGATGATGTCACTCGCCTGACCAACCCAACCCAAGATGGCGCCCCCGGCCGCTGAGAGCCCGCCGAGACGATCAGCACCCAGCCGGCCGCCGGTGCTCTCTGGAAATGGAAAGCAGGTTAGTGTCCTGTTAAACTTTGAAGTACAGGGAAATTGGTCAGGGCAGAAGAAAATGTTCCCAATGTTAAAACGCGCCTCTGCTATTACTTCAGCAAAGCGCAAGTAAAACTATCCAGAAGGTGAAATTGTCGAAGGCAAAGTCAAAGTAGTAACATCCGCTTCCTCAGCAACAGGCATGGACCCACTGCCACCGGGTCACCCGCCTGCAATCACTTGAAAGCGGGGAGGACACTCCTAAGTAGGGGAGGATCTCGGGGGGTGTGGAGATGATGTCACTCGCCTGACCAACCCAACCCAAGATGGCGCCCCCGGCCGCTGAGAGCCCGCCGAGACGATCAGCACCCAGCCGGCCGCCGGTGCTCTCTGGAAATGGAAAGCAGGTTAGTGTCCTGTTAAACTTTGAAGTACAGGGAAATTGGTCAGGGCAGAAGAAAATGTTCCCAATGTTAAAACGCGCCTCTGCTATTACTTCAGCAAAGCGCAAGTAAAACTATCCAGAAGGTGAAATTGTCGAAGGCAAAGTCAAAGTAGTAACATCCGCTTCTTTAGCAACAGGCATGGACCCACTGCCACCGGGTCACCCGCCTGCAATCACTGGAAAGCGGGGAGGACACTCCTAAGTAGGGGAGGATCTCGGGGGGTGTGGCGATGATGTCACTCGCCTGACCAACCCAACCCAAGATGGCGCCCCCGGCCGCTGAGAGCCCGCCGAGACGATCAGCACCCAGCCGGCCGCCGCTGCTCTCTGGAAATGGAAAGCAGGTTAGTGTCCTGTTAAACTTTGAAGTACAGGGAAATTGGTCAGGGCAGAAGAAAATGTTCCCAATGTTAAAACGCGCCTCTGCTATTACTTCAGCAAAGCGCAAGTAAAACTATCCAGAAGGTGAAATTGTCGAAGGCAAAGTCAAAGTAGTAACATCCGCTTCTTCAGCAACAGGCATGGACCCACTGCCACCGGGTCACCCGCCTGCAATCACTGGAAAGCAGGGAGGACACTCCTAAGTAGGGGAGGATCTCGGGGGGTGTGGCGATGATGTCACTCGCCTGACCAACCCAACCCAAGATGGCGCCCCCGGACGCTGAGAGCCCGCCGAGACGATCAGCACCCAGCCGGCCGCCGGTGCTCTCTGGAAATGGAAAGCAGGTTAGTGTCCTGTTAAACTTTGAAGTACAGGGAAATTGGTCAGGGCAGAAGAAAATGTTCCCAATGTTAAAACGCGCCTCTGCTATTACTTCAGCAAAGCGCAAGTAAAACTATCCAGAAGGTGAAATTGTCGAAGGCAAAGTTAAAGTAGTAACAGCCGCTTCTTCAGCAACAGGCATGGACCCACTGCCACCGGGTCACCCGCCTGCAATCACTTGAAAGCGGGGAGGACACTCCTAAGTAGGGGAGGATCTCGGGGGGTGTGGAGATGATGTCACTCGCCTGACCAACCCAACCCAAGATGGCGCCCCCGGCCGCTGAGAGCCCGCCGAGACGATCAGCACCCAGCCGGCCGCCGGTGCTCTCTGGAAATGGAAAGCAGGTTAGTGTCCTGTTAAACTTTGAAGTACAGGGAAATTGGTCAGGGCAGAAGTAAATGTTCCCAATGTTAAAACGCGCCTCTGCTATTACTTCAGCAAAGCGCAAGTAAAACTATCCAGAAGGTGGACTCACTGGAGTGGGAATAGTAATTTTTACCTCTACCCTATCCAGCGCTTTCCCTACTGTTTCACTCACTAGAGTTGGAAAAGTAATGTTTACCCCCTCGCTATCTAACGTTTCTCCTACTCTTTGGGGTCGATTCCGATTTGATAAAATGCCCTCCGAACAGCCGTACGGAGCTTTTTTCCCATACGAATTGTATGCAGAACAGTAACCGTACGTACGATGTAGTACGATGTGTACCCAAAGTGGTTCTCCGTACGATTCGTATCGAAGACCATACAACTCACTTATCTGTACGAATCGCATTCGGAACGGGCAGTACGCGATGTCTGTACGGATTGAAGCTGCGTTTTCCGACCCGATTCAGAAAAGGGGGTGGTGATGGACAGAGCATCTGAATTAAGCAGAAAACTCATACCCAGTCAAAAGATCAGGGCTTGATCCATCACCGTTTTTTAGCTCACTGCACCATCCCAGTTCAGAACCTGGCTACATGCAAATTAGTCTGTCCCTGGCCCAGTGCATCATGGGAACAGGGCAGACCAAACTACCAAGCCAATTCTTTACTGGAAAGGAAACAAGCTTCCGGGGACCGGTTTCTGGCATTGCAGCCGTCTTCGGCCCGGCTTGCTTGAATCCTGATGGTGCAGTGAGCAAGGGACTCATGTCTGAGCATACCCTTCCACTCCTATAGTGGCCAAAACGATTCAGAAAAGGGGGTGGTGATGGACAGAGCATCTGAATTAAGCAGAACACTCATACCCAGTCAAAAGATCAGGGCTTGATCCATCACCGTTTTTTAGCTCACTGCACCATCCCAGTTCAGAACCTGGCTACATGCAAATTAGTCTGTCCCTGGCCCAGTGCATCATGGGAACAGGGCAGACCAAACTACCAAGCCAATTCTTTACTGGAAAGGAAACAAGCTTCCGGGGACCGGTTTCTGGCATTGCAGCCGTCTTCGGCTTCCCATGATGCAATTAATGATTTTCATTATCTTTGTAAATAATAATATATTTGAATTTATATATTAATTATGTTAATATTGGAAATTAAATTTAATAAAAATGCTGATGTTTTTGTTTTTCATTGTGTGGGGTCCAGCACTTTCCCTACTATTGCACTCACTGGAGTGGGAATAGTAATTTTTACCCCTCCGCTATCCAGCACTTTCCCTACTGTTGCACTCACTGGAGTGGGAATCGTAATTTTTAACCCTCCACTATCCAACGCTTTCCCTACAGTTGCACCTAAGGGAGTGGAAATAGTAATTTTTACCCCTCCACTATCCAGCGCGTTCTCTACTGTTGCACTCATGGAGTGGGAAAAGTAATGTTTACCCCTATGCTATCCAACGCTTTCCCTACTGTTGCACTCACTGGAGTGGGAATAGTAATGTTAACCCCAATGCTATCCAGCGCTTTCCCTACTGTTGCACTCACTGGAGTGGGAATAGTAATTTTTACCCCTCCGCTATCCAACGCCTTCCCTACTGTTGCACTCACTGGAGTGGGAATAGTAATGTATACCCCTCCGCTATCCTGCGTGTTCCCTACTGTTGCACTCACTGGAGTGGGAATAGTAATTTTTACCCCTCCGCTATCCAACGCTTTCCCTACTGTTGCACTCACTGGAGTGGGAATAGTAATTTTTACCCCTACGCTATCCAACGCTTTCCCTACTGTTGCACTCACTGGAGTGGAAATAGTAATTTTAACCCCTATGCTATCCAGCGCTTTCCCTATTGTTGCACTCACTGGAGTGGGAATAGTAATTCTCACCCCTCCGCTATCCAGCACGTTCCCTACTGTTGCACTCACTGGAGTGAGAATAGTAATTTGTACCCCTCCGCTATCCAACGTTTCCCTACTTTTGCACTTACTGGAGTGGGAATAGTAATTTTTACCTCTACGCTATCCTGCACTTTCCCTACTGTTGCACTCACTGGAGTGGGAAAAGTAATTTTTATCCCTCCGCTATCTAGTGCTTTCTCTACTGTTGCAAGCACTTGAGTGGGAACAGAAATTTTTACTCCTACGCTATCCAGCGCTTTGCCTACTGTTGCACTCACTGGAGTGGGAACAGGAATCTTTACGCCTCGCTATCCAGCGCTTTCCCTACTGTTGCACTCACTAGAGTGGGAATAGTCATTTTAACCCCTCCGCTATCCAGCACTTTCCCTACTGCTGCACTCACTGGAATGGGAATAGTAATTTTTTCCTCTCTGATATCCAGCGTTTTACCTACTGTTGCACTCACTGGAGTGGAAATAGTAGTTTTTGCCACTCAAATATTAAAAGCTTTCCCTTCTGTTGCGCTCACTGGAGTGGGAATAGTAATTTTTACCCCTCCGCTATCCAGCGCTTTCCCTACAGTTGCACTTACTGGAGTGAGAACAGTAATTTGTACCCCTCCGCTATCCGGTGCTTTCACTACGGTTGCACTCACTGGAGTGGGAATAGTAATTTTTACCCCTACGCTATCCAACGCTTTCCCTACTGTTGCACACACTGGAGTGGCAATAGTAATTTTAACCCTACGCTATCCAGCTCTTTCCCTACTGTTGCACTCACTGGAGTTGGAATAGTAATTTTAACCCCTACGCTATCCAGCGCTTTCCCTATTGTTGCACTCACTGGAGTGGGAATAGCAATTTTCACCCCTCCGCTATCCAGCGCTTTCCCTACTGTTGCACTCACTCGAGAGGGAATAGTCATTTTTACCACTCCGCTATCCAACGCTTTCCCTACTGTTGCACTCACTGGAGTGGGAATAGTAATGTTTACCCTACCGCTATCCAGCGTGTTCCCTACTGCTGCACTCACTGGAGTGGGAATAGTAATTTTTACCCCTCCGCTATCCAACGCTTTCCCTACTGTTGCACTCACTGGAGTGGGAATCGTAATTTTTAACCCTCCACTATCCAACGCTTTCCCTACAGTTGCACCTAAGGGAGTGGAAATAGTAATTTTTACCCCTCCACTATCCAGCGCGTTCTCTACTGTTGCACTCATGGAGTGGGAAAAGTAATGTTTACCCCTATGCTATCCAACGCTTTCCCTACTGTTGCACTCACTGGAGTGGGAATAGTAATGTTAACCCCAATGCTATCCAGCGCTTTCCCTACTGTTGCACTCACTGGAGTGGGAATAGTAATTTTTACCCCTCCGCTATCCAACGCCTTCCCTACTGTTGCACTCACTGGAGTGGGAATAGTAATGTATACCCCTCCGCTATCCTGCGTGTTCCCTACTGTTGCACTCACTGGAGTGGGAATAGTAATTTTTACCCCTCCGCTATCCAACGCTTTCCCTACTGTTGCACTCACTGGAGTGGGAATAGTAATTTTTACCCCTACGCTATCCAGCGCTTTCCCTACTGTTGCACTCACTGGAGTGGAAATAGTAATTTTAACCCCTATGCTATCCAGCGCTTTCCCTATTGTTGCACTCACTGGAGTGGGAATAGTAATTCTCACCCCTCCGCTATCCAGCACGTTCCCTACTGTTGCACTCACTGGAGTGGGAATAGTAATTTGTACCCCTCCGCTATCCAACGTTTCCCTACTTTTGCACTTACTGGAGTGGGAATAGTAATTTTTACCTCTACGCTATCCTGCACTTTCCCTACTGTTGCACTCACTGGAGTGGGAAAAGTAATTTTTATCCCTCCGCTATCCAGTGCTTTCTCTACTGTTGCAAGCACTTGAGTGGGAACAGACATTTTTACTCCTACGCTATCCAGCGCTTTGCCTACTGTTGCACTCACTGGAGTGGGAACAGGAATCTTTACGCCTCGCTATCCAGCGCTTTCCCTACTGTTGCACTCACTAGAGTGGGAATAGTCATTTTAACCCCTCCGCTATCCAGCACTTTCCCTACTGCTGCACTCACTGGAATGGGAATAGTAATTTTTTCCTCTCTGATATCCAGCGTTTTACCTACTGTTGCACTCACTGGAGTGGAAATAGTAGTTTTTGCCACTCAAATATTAAAAGCTTTCCCTTCTGTTGCGCTCACTGGAGTGGGAATAGTAATTTTTACCCCTCCGCTATCCAGCGCTTTCCCTACAGTTGCACTTACTGGAGTGAGAACAGTAATTTGTACCCCTCCGCTATCCGGTGCTTTCACTACGGTTGCACTCACTGGAGTGGGAATAGTAATTTTTACCCCTACGCTATCCAACGCTTTCCCTACTGTTGCACACACTGGAGTGGCAATAGTAATTTTAACCCTACGCTATCCAGCTCTTTCCCTACTGTTGCACTCACTGGAGTTGGAATAGTAATTTTAACCCCTACGCTATCCAGCGCTTTCCCTATTGTTGCACTCACTGGAGTGGGAATAGCAATTTTCTCCCCTCCGCTATCCAGCGCTTTCCCTACTGTTGCACTCACTCGAGTGGGAATAGTCATTTTTACCACTCCGCTATCCAACGCTTTCCCTACTGTTGCACTCACTGGAGTGGGAATAGTAATGTTTACCCTACCGCTATCCAGCGTGTTCCCTACTGCTGCACTCACTGGAGTGGGAATAGTAATTTTTACCCCTCCGCTATCCAACGCTTTCCCTACTGTTGCACTGACTGGAGTGGGAATAGAAATGTTTCCACCTACGCTGTCCAGCGCTTTCCCTACTGTTGCACTCACTGGAGTTGGAATAGCAATTTTGACCTCTATGCTATCCAGCGCTTCCCCTACTGTTGCACTCACTGGAGTTGGAATAGCAATTTTGACCCCCTCACTATCTAACGTTTCTCCTACTCATTGGGGTTGATTCCGATTCGGTAAAATGCCCCCCGAACAGCCTTACAGAGCTTTTTTTACCATACGAATCGTATGCAGAACCATAACCGTACGTACGATGTAGTACTGTGTGTACCCAAAGTGGTTCTCCGTACGATTCGTACCGAAGACCGTACAACTCACTTATCCGTACAAAACGCATTCGGAACACGCAGTACGCAAAGTCCCTACGGATCGAAGCTGCATTTTCCGACCCAGCAAGTACGAATCGTATCGTCAAAACTCCATAAGACTCTTTTTCTACAGGAGCTTAAAACGTCCGTAAAAGCTGATTTTGACTCAAAATGCGCACAAAACGGACCACCCCCCACCCGGGTACAGAGTGGGAATACTAATTTTAACCTCTACGCTATCCAGCGCGTTCCCTACTGTTGCACTCACTGGAGTGGGAATAGTAATGTTTACCACTCCACTATCCAGCGCTTTCCCTACTGTTGCACTCACTGGAGTGGGAATAGTAATTTTTGCCACTCAAATATCAAAAGCTTTCCCTTCTGTTGCGCTCACTGGAGTGGGAATAGTAATTTTTACCCCTCCGCTATCCAGCACTTTTCCTACAGTTGCACTTACTGGAGTGGGAACAGTAATTTGTACCCCTCCGCTATCGGGAGCTTTCACTACGGTTGCACTCACTGGAGTGGGAATAGTAATTTTTACCCCTACGCTATCCAACGCTTTCCCTACTGTTGAACTCACTGGAGTTGGAATAGTAAATTTAACCCCTACGCTATCCAGCGCTTTCCCTATTGTTGCACTCACTGGAGTGGGAATAGCAATTTTCACCCCTCCGCTATCCAGCGCTTTCCCTACTGTTGCACTCACTCAAGTGCGAATAGTAATTTTTACCACTCCGCTATCCAACGCTTTCCCTACTGTTGCACTCACTGGAGTGGGAATAGTAATGTTTACCCTACCGCCATCCAGCGTGTTCCCTACTGCTGCACTCACTGGAGTGGGAATAGTAATTTTTACCCCTCCGCTATCCAACGCTTTCCCTACTGTTGCACTGACTGGAGTGGGAATAGAAATGTTTCCCCCTACGCTGTCCAGCGCTTTCCCTACTGTTGCACTCACTGGAGTGGGAATAGTAATTGTTACCCCTACGCTATCCAACGCTTTCCCTACTGTTGCACTCACTGGAGTTGGAATAGTAATTTTAACCCCTACGCTATCCAGCGCTTTCCCTATTGTTGCACTCACTGGAGTGGGAATAGCAATTTTCACCCCTCCGCTATCCAGCGCTTTCCCTACTGTTGCACTCACTGGAGTGGGAATAGTAATTTTTACCCCTCCGCTATCCAACACTTTCCCTACTGTTACACTCACTAGAGTGGGAATAGTAATTTTTACCTCTATGCTATCCAGCGCTTTCCCTACTGTTGCACTCACTGGAGTTGGAATAGTAATTTTTACCCCCTCGCTATCTAACAATTCTCCTACTCATTGGGGTTGATTCCGATTCGGTAAAATGCCCCCCGAACAGCCTTACGGAGCTTTTTTTACCATACGAATCGTATGCAGAACCGTAACCGTACGTACGATGTAGTACTGTGTGTACCCAAAGTGGTTTTCCGTACGATTCGTACCGAAGACCGTACAACTCACTTATCCGTACAAAATGCATTCGGAACACGCAGTACGCAAAGTCCCTACGGATCGAAGCTGCATTTTCCGACCCAGCAAGTACGAATCGTATTGTCAAAACTCCATACGACTCTTTTTCTACAGGAGCTTAAAACGTCCGTAAAAGCTGATTTTGACTCAAAATGCGCACAAAACGGACCACCCCCCACCCGGGTACAGAGTGGGAATACTAATTTTAACCCCTACGCTATCCAGCGCTTTCCCTACTGTTGCACTCACTGGAGTGGGAATAGTAATTTTTACCACTCCACTATCCAGCGCTTTCCCTACTGTTGCACTCACTGGAGTGGGAATAGTAATTTTTACCCCTCCGCTATCCAGCGCTTTCCCTACAGTTGCACTTACTGGAGTGGGAACAGTAATTTGTACCCCTCCGCTATCCAGCGCTTTCCCTACAGTTGCACTCACTGGAGTGGGAATAGTAATGTTAACCCCTACGCTATCCAGCGCTTTCCTTACTGCTGCACTCACTGCAGTGGGAATAGTAATTTTTACCACCGCTATCCAGCACTTTCCCTACTGTTGCACTCACTGGACTGGGAATAGTAATATTTTCCCCTCCGCTATCCAACGCTTTCCCTGCTGTTGCACTCACTGGAGTGGGAATAGTAATGTTTACCCCTCCGCTATCCAGCGCTTTCCCTACTGTTGCACTCACTGAAGTGGGAATAGTAATTTTTCCCCTATGCTATTCAGCGCTTTCCCTACTGTTGCACTCACTGGAGTGGGAATAGTAATTTTTACCCCTACGCTATCCAACGCTTTCCCTACTGTTGCACTCACTGGAGTGGGAATAGTAATTTTTACCCCTCCGCTATCCAGCGCTTTCCCTACTGTTGCACTCACTTCAGTGGGAATAGTAATTTTTTCCCCTACGCTATCCAGCACTTTCCCTACTGTTGCACTCACTGGAGTGGGAATAGTAATTTTTACCCCTCCGCTATCCAACGCTTTCCCTGCTGTTGCACTCACTGGAGTGGGAATAGTAATTTTTACCTCTACCCTATGCAGCGCTTTCCCTACTGTTGCACTCACTAGAGTTGGAATAGTAATGTTTACCCCCTCGCTATCTAACGTTTCTCCTACTCTTTGGGGTCGATTCCGATTTGGTAAAATGCCCTCCGAACAGCCGTACGGAGCTTTTTTCCCATACGAATCGTATGCAGAACAGTAACCGTACGTACGATGTAGTACGATGTGTACCCAAAGTGGTTCTCCGTACGATTCGTATCGAAGACCGTACAACTCACTTATCTGTACGAATCGCATTCGGAACGCGCAGTACGCGATGTCCGTATGGATTGAAGCTGCGTTTTCCGACCCGATTCAGAAAAGGGGGTGGTGATGGACAGAGCATCTGAATTAAGCAGAAAACTCATACCCAGTCAAAAGATCAGGGCTTGATCCATCGCCGTTTTTTAGCTCACTGCACCATCCCAGTTCAGAACCTGGCTACATGCAAATTAGTCTGTCTCTGGCCCAGTGCATCATGGGAACAGGGCAGACCAAACTACCAAGCCAATTCTTTACTGGAAAAGAAACAAGCTTCCTGGGACCGGTTTCTGGCATTGCAGCCGTCTTCGGCCCGGCTTGCTTGAATCCTGATGGTGCAGTGAGCAAGGGACTCATGTCTGAGCATACCCTTCCACTCCTATAGTGGCCAAAACGATTCAGAAAAGGGAGTGGTGATGGACAGAGCATCTGAATTAAGCAGAACACTCATACCCAGTCAAAAGATCAGGGCTTGATCCATCATCGTTTTTTAGCTCACTGCACCATCCCAGTTCAGAACCTGGCTACATGCAAATTAGTCTGTCCCTGGCCCAGTGCATCATGGGAACAGGGCAGACCAAACTACCAAGCCAATTCTTTACTGGAAAGGAAACAAGCTTCCGGGGACCGGTTTCTGGCATTGCAGCCGTCTTCGGCCCGGCTTGCTTGAATCCTGATGGTGCAGTGAGCAAGGGACTCATGTCTGAGCATACCCTTCCAATCCTATAGTGGCCAAAACGATTCAGAAAAGGGGGTGGTGATGGACAGAGCATCTGAATTAAGCAGAACACTCATACCCAGTCAAAAGATCAGGGCTTGATCCATCACCGTTTTTTAGCTCACTGCACCATCCCAGTTCAGAACCTGGCTACATGCAAATTAGTCTGTCCCTGGCCCAGTGCATCATGGGAACAGGGCAGACCAAACTACCAAGCCAATTCTTTACTGGAAAGGAAACAAGCTTCCGGGGACCGGTTTCTGGCATTGCAGCCGTCTTCGGCTTCCCATGATGCACTGGGCCAGGGACAGACTAATTTGCATGTAGCCAGGTTCTGAACTGGGATGGTGCAGTGAGCTAAAAAACGGTGATGGATCAAGCCCTGATCTTTTGACTGGTTATGAGTGTTCTGTTTAATTCAGATGCTCTGTCCATCACCACCCCCTTTTCTGAATCGTTTTGGCCACTATAGGAGTGGCAGGGTATGCTCAGATGTGAGTCCCTTGCTCACTGCACCATCAGGATTCAAGCAAGCCGGGCCGAAGACGGCTGCAATGCCAGAAACCGGTCCCCGGAAGCTTGTTTCCTTTCCAGTAAAGAATTGGCTTGGTAGTTTGGTCTGCCCTGTTCCCATGATGCACTGGGCCAGGGACAGACTAATGTGCATGTAGCCAGGTTCTGAACTGGGATGGTGCAGTGAGCTAAAAAACGGTGATGGATCAAGCCCTGATCTTTTGACTGGGTATGAGTGTTCTGTTTAATTCAGATGCTCTGTCCATCACCACCCCCTTTTCTGAATCGTTTTGGCCACTATAGGAGTGGCAGGGTATGCTCAGATGTGAGTCCCTTGCTCACTGCACCATCAGGATTCAAGCAAGCCGGGCCGAAGACCGCTGCAATGCCAGAAACCGGTCCCCGGAAGCTTGTTTCCTTTCCAGTAAAGAATTGGCTTGGTAGTTTGGTCTGCCCTGTTCCCATGATGCACTGGGCCAGGGAAAGACTAATTTGCATGTAGCCAGGTTTTGAACTGGGATGGTGCAGTGAGCTAAAAAACGGTGATGGATCAAGCCCTGATCTTTTGACTAGGTATGAGTATTCTGTTTAATTCAGATGCTCTGTCCATCACCACCCCCTTTTCTGAATCGTTTTGGCCACTATAGGAGTGGAAGGGTATGCTCAGATGTGAGTCCCTTGCTCACTGCACCATCAGGATTCAAGCAAGTCGGGCCGAAGACAGCTGCAATGCCAGAAACCGGTCCCCGGAAGCTTGTTTCCTTTCCAGTAAGGAATTGGCTTGGTAGTTTGGTCTGCCCTGTTCCCATGATGCACTGGGCCAGGGACAGACTAATTTGCATGTAGCCAGGTTCTGAACTGGGATGGTGCAGTGAGCTAAAAAACGGTGATGGATCAAGCCCTGATCTTTTGACTGGGTATGAGTGTTCTGTTTAATTCAGATGCTCTGTCCATCACCACTCCTTTTCTGAATCGTTTTGGCAACTATAGGAGTGACAGGGTATGCTCAGATGTGAGTCCTTTGCTCACTGCACCATCAGGATTCAAGCAAGCCGGGCCGAAGACGGCTGCAATGCCAGAAACCGGTCCCCGGAAGCTTGTTTCCTTTCCAGTAAAGAATTGGCTTGGTAGTTTGGTCTGCCCTGTTCCCATGATGCACTGGGCCAGGGACAGACTAATTTGCATGTAGCCAGGTTCTGAACTGGGATGGTGCAGTGAGCTAAAAAACGGTGATGGATCAAGCCCTGATCTTTTGACTGGGTATGAGTGTTCTGTTTAATTCAGATACTCTGTCCATCACCACCCCCTTTTCTGAAGCGTTTTCCGACCCAGCAAGTACGAATCGTATCGACAACACTCCGTAAAAGCTGATTTCGCCTCGAAATGCGTACAAAACTGACCCCCCCCCTGGTACGGTGCATACACCCCGTGCGTACGCCCCATGATCGTAGGTGTACGGACCGTAGGGGTACAGTTCGTACACCCTAAGGTTGTAGGTGTACTGTGCGTTCACCCCGTGCGTACACCCCTTGATTTTAGGGGTACGGTGCGTATATGATAGTGTTGCCCTTTGTACGAATTTCTCATACGCAACGTTTTCCGTACGAATCGCGTACTCATTCCCCGGGCCGGATCGTACTTGGCGGGTCGTTCGGCATTTTTACGAATCGTACGGTTCACTGTGCAGGTCGAAGTCGTACGGATTTACCCTTAATTTTCGTATGGTTGGCAATGATTCGGATGTATTTTCTCGCAACGGATCGTACTACGAGAATCGGACAGATTCGTACGATTTGTACAGAAACGGCTATCAATACAAATCATCGTACAGATTCTTTTCCCGAATCGGAACCCCTTTGTGTTTATTTTGTTATTAAATGTATGTTTTATTCATTTTTCAAGAGATTAATGTGTTAATTAAATATAGAATATTTTATTTAATTTTAAATTATTTATATATATGTATATTTTATTTTTATATAGTGTATAAATTAAATAAAGATAATAGTTAATAAAATGTATATAAGTAAATATAGGTATATCTACACTTTTTTGTGTTTATATTTATTAAATTAAGTTTATTAGTTATAATTAGTTAAAATATATATTAAATTTAATTTATTGTGTTAATAATATTAATATTATTTAATTAATTTTATTTAAGTTATGTAATCTTTTTAAGTCAATATTTTTGTCTCGATATTATTGTACTTACCTGTTAATGTATAGGGAGTCGATATTTTTGTTACCGATATTTTCACATCAATATTCTTTTCATTGATATTTTTAATATCGATGTTTTAACATGGAACCTGTATAATTATAGCAGCTGATTCTGGCTCCCCTTATACCATTGTTAATGAAAGTGTGTGGGTGAGAAAGTTCACATCTAAGCTTGGGGATACATTAGAACCACCTGATGTATCTCCAAAAAAGATTCACAGGCGGTTTCATTAATCTTTTTCGTTATAGGGATTTACCTGTTGTGTTTAAAAATAGAGTGGAATTATACAAACGACATGACTCAAAAACCGGGCCATCTGTTCTGGGTTGGTGGGACCAGGGGGATTTGGGCATTAGGGTACAGATGGGGCACTGTAAGCTAGCTAGGAATTGGGCTAACATTTTTTGATGGTATGCTAGTACTGAATTCCCATATTCTGAATTTTCTGTTACCCAGATTCACAGTCCAACTTAATTTGTAGGAACTATAAACCATGGCGCCACCAACTTTCTAGGGCAGCTACTTATTTGATGGGTCTCAGGAGTAGCTCTTGCATGTGCCCAAGATCTCCTTTTCACCTTATACCAAGACGTCTGTGGTGTTACAAATTAATCCTCCTCAGCTTAATAGGAAACTCCTATTTTTGTCTGAAGGTTGTTTAAGCTTGAACCTTTAAAAGGGTTACCCCACTATAGTATTTTCCTTTCTCTGGATTCTGTTATTTAAATATGGTGCTAGCAGCTATCATTCTTGTTAATTGCTGAAATGCTGTTATAGCACTATTACTACAACAATGGCTCCCTCTTGGGGGTGGAGATATACCTTTGTGGTTGAGTCCCACGCAGTATAGAAAAACAGAGGCATTTTATTCCTGGGTTCACTTTCCTGCAGTCAATGGCACTTCAAAGATATAGCACACATACACTTCTGCTGTATTACCAGATCCATATTGAGTTTATGAAGATTTAGTAATACCATTAACATATCAGGAGCATCAGAATTGGTTCCAAGGAGCCCTACAACATTTACTAAATAATGTAAAACTGGGTCCCCTCAGCAATGAGGGGGCAACCTGGCCAGTCCTAGCCGGCTATACCCAAACGTAGCACCATTAATTGTTACTGATTTCCATGCTCTCTGCACGTGTCAGTGTAGGATATATAGGTGTCGGACGCAGTTTGTTATGCATACAATAACACTTACCCTGGCAAGGGAAGTTTAAGCTAAGCAACTACAGTTAGCCGTGCCTGCAATTATTCTAGTAACTCTATACGTGATTATATATAAAGTTACCTTCAGAAGGGAGCAAATTCCATCCTGGATTGCACAACAAACAAACCAGCCTAAAGCAGTGTTTCCCCATACGGAACCCAACACAAACACAGAATTCTCAAAATGTGCCTACCACTTGGTATGGCTCTCCCAGTAGAGGATTTTGCAACTTGGGGCACAGTTGTTCCTGCCATACATACCATAACACATCTCATCCACATCTCATCAGAGGCGCGGCCGGGAGTCGGGCTCCGGTGGAATGTATTTTGCTCTCTCGGGAGCGTCTGCGCTGGCCTTACTCTGTTGCGACTTCTCCGGGAAGAAAATCCAGCGAGGGCTAAGATGGCGGCCGGAGTCCACCTTCGATGAGAGACGGCTCGACCCCTCTGAACATCGTGGCCTCCACAGACGCTATGAACACACCGGCACCTTGAGGAACGCAGCGGTGAGCCCCGCAAAGTGTGCTCGGGGTTTCTGGAGGCAGTGGAGTCTGCGGCGAGGGCATCCTCAATGCCTGACCTCAACAATCCAGCGAGGGACAAGATGGCGGCCGGAGCCCGCCCGTGATGAGAGACAGCCCGACCCCTCTGACAAACATCGCGGCTACTGACACTCCGAAACCTTAAGGATCACAGAGGTGAGCCCCGCGAAGCGCGATCGGGGTTCCTGGAGGCGGTGGAGTCTGCGCTTTACATCCTTATTGCCTGACTTTAACATGGTGGCCGAAATCGCCCTCAAATGCACCTGGAGCTGAAGCTCCGTGTCGACCCTGCTCTCCAGGCTACAGAAGGGATTTTTGCAGCACCACACTCCGAAATAGAGAGCGTGTTCCAGTGCCGGAATTTGGTTGGAGGTGCATGGGCATAACATCAATACCCTAACTTGTGTAGCTGGCCCAGAAATTGGAGTTTTTGGTTGCAAACACCGGTGAGCAAGATAGCGACTGCCCCCAAACTGTCTGGTTGCGGATCACCCTAAATTTCAATTTGTGACTTTGCCAGCGGCTGGTTGCTGAACCTTTTTCAAGCCCCCTTACAAGCAGGCATCAGGCCGGACAGGGCACTCCTATAAGACTTGGAGAATCATTTGACCAATGTGATCAATTGGAGAATCGTATGACCACTACTACAGCTCCCGGTACGGGAATCTCCTGAGGCTTTGTAATTGTGGACCACAGTCTCTCATGGACTTCTTTACTTTTCCCTTTGTCCTGCCCGCCATTTTGCAGCTGTTCTCGGCAGTTTCTTCCCTGGTCCCCGACCCGTCAACTTGTCCATTCCCTCGTCTTTTTACCCTTTTCCCTCTTTTCCCCCTTGAGGATCCTCAAATGTTTCTTCCCCTCTCTGTTTTGCCTTTTCTCCATACCCTCGAATCCCTCCCACCCTCCCTTGGTGTTGTGACTACGTCCCCCCTCCTACCCCACTTAATGGAACTCTGCCTGAGGAAATCTACTATGTTTGTATATTTATGTATATGGGGATAACTCTAATCACTAGTATAGGCAGTAGACCTGTGTACCATCTACCATTCCTATGTGACTCTTAGAGTATATCCATTCATATCCCTTCCCTATGTATATAGAGATAACTCTAATCACTAGTATATGCAGTAGACCTTTGTACCCTACTATTCCTATGTGACTCTTAGAGTATATCCAGTCATATCCCTTCCCTATGTATATAGCGATAACTCTAATCACTAGTATATGCAGTAGACCTTTGTACCATCTACCATTCCTATGTGACTCTTAGAGTATATCCAGTCATATCCCGTCCCTATGTATATAGAGATAACTCTAATCACTAGTATATGCAGTAGACCGCTGTGTCTCTACCCTTCCTATGTGACCCTTAGAGTATATCCAGTCATATCCCTTCCCTATGTATATAGAGATAACTCTAATCACTAGTATATGCAGTCGACCATTGTGCTCTCTACCTTTCCTATGTGACTCTTAGAGTATATCCATGTGTATCCCTTCCGTATGTATATAGAGATAACTCTAATCACTAGTATATGCGGTTGACCTTTGTACTATCTACCATTCCTATGTGACTCTTAGAGTATATCCATTTGTATCTCCTCCTTGTGTGACTTTACATCTTGTACATTTGCAATTTTTTCTGTTTGGATCCTTTATGTAACGCATGTAATCCTAAGTCCTTATGTTTCTCAACTGGTTCTTATGTAAAGCGCTCTGACACCTTTGTGTAAAGTTTGCGCTATATAAAATTGCATAAATAAAATAAAATAAAATAATAAAGTACATCATCCATTCCTGTTTTGCCGGAGGTGCTAAAACAGATTAAAAATGAATCCAGGGCTGTCCCTGAATTTGGGAATGAAATTAATCGGCAACTTTGCCACAGTTTCCTTAATTATTTTAAGTAATATTTAAGGGGAGGCAGCAGCACACGCCTCACACACATTCCTGTTGTCGACCAATAGCGACATGATACCTAAAATTATTGCTGAAATCTATACGTCTATAGGCCAAGATAATTTAGGAGGCAGACCTATTAAGCCACAGCCTAAAGAAATTTTGACAAAGATAATAACAAGCAGGCACCTTAGTCTTTTAAAAAACACTGAGACAAGCAGAAAAAGAAACAATGAAACTAAACACAGGGTGAATCTCAGCAACCGGAGCCCACTGAAAAACATTATAATTCACCGCAACCATGATGCACTTAAACAGCCTGAAAGGTATCAGTACACTAATACTTGTCCTTCTCATTCCTCTCATGACTGTCCCGACAAACGCTGGGAGCGAGGGGGATGACTGGAATGTAGGCATGAAGAGGATGTGAAACCGAGAAAGGACTCACAGCACTCGTCCGACATCATCATAAAAAAGGAAAAGAAACTTCCATAATAAAATCCTCAATTCAAAAGGAAGAAAGTGGCTGGTATTTTTACCGACTATGCCACACATATTAAGAACACTTCTTCAGAAAAAGACATTGGCACTGCTAGACAGCGCAGCAGAGGTAGCAATAGTTTGCTGGAATCTTCAAGAGTTTCTGGTTTCGAAAGCAACTAATGAATTTATTCAAGGTGAAACACCAAATGAGCGGGTTAGCACTCCCAACAGAATTTATGATTTGGACATCCAAATTGAGGGTGCCATACCGCATAAAATTAAAGTAATTGTGTGGAAAAAGTTAACAACCATATCTGGTATTTTCTAGACTAAAATAGATTGGCAGCCTGAGTATGTTAGGAAAGTCTCACAAGGGGAAGATCTAATTATACCTTCCTACTCTGGTTCCTGTAGTTGTTAAACAAGCATTTGCAGAGGAATGGGCTTTTGCACAAGCCCAGGCATTATACCACAATCATGTGGGCTGGGATAAGGACTCACCTTATCAGGTTATACACATAAGGTCCAGCCAGCAAATGTAATCAGAATATCCAATTAAACATGAAGCAAAATGCCTAGTTAGGGAAATTCTATTACAGAGTATCAAGGCATAACTGAGCCTTGTATTTCAGCAATGAACAATCTATTATTTCTGGTAGTTAAACTGGATCATTCCTATTGCTTAGTCTTAAACTACAGACATTTAAACAGCCATATACATACCTTTGCTATTCAAAATTCACATAGTGCAGCACTAATGAACAACATGGTTCACAAAAAATATAAAACCACTTTGTACATTTCCAATGGCTTTTTCTGATAAAATATAGAACCTGAAAGCAGAGACTTCAAGGCGCTTCAAGAGCCCAGAGAAAATTCTGCAGACTTCCTCAAGGGTTTATGGACAGTCCAGGTTTGTTTGCTGCCTGAGTAACGTCAATTCTAGAAGAAATTGACCTAGAAGCTTTGTCCTAGGTTGATGACGTATACTTCATGGACGATGAATTAAACACACACTTAGCCAAAGTAGATCGCATAGTTTTGGGATTTGCTGAACATGGCTATAAATTAAGGACCTCACTTATGAGGCCCCTTGTGCCTTCCATAGAGCAGGAGCCTGCTCCATATTTATGAGGCAGCACTAAGCCACTTTTTTAGCTTAATGCTGCCTCATAAATATTGTCCCTTTTAACACTGTTTTCTGCGTTAAAGGGGCGTGCAATGGGTGTTGCTGGGGGCATTCCCAGCAACATCCATGGCATTTTGACACTGCCTCACATTTACGAGAATTCGTAAATCTGAGGCAGCACTAAAAACGTACATCTCCAGGCGAGGCGTGAGGGAGGCACAACGAGGAGAAATATCTTTATTTCTCCACATTTTTCCTTTTTCTATGTATGTGTCATTCTGCAGCACACATGTCTGCCCTTTTCTTTTGCTGTAAGGCAGCGCAGCAGGAAGGCTTGCTGTGCTGCCTTACGGCAAAAACACATAAATGGGGTCTTACATTTTCAAAAAACAAAAATTGCTTTTCTCAATATCCTATTTTTTAGATTCAAGTCATCGAATAAAGGCAAAAGCCTTGCACCACATTTTTTTGAGAAATGTGCCCTCTTGCAACCACCAAATATCATTAAAAATGTTACAATCACTGTTAGGCTTTCCCAAATTTGGTAGAACATACATACCAGACTAGGCACAACGGGTTAAGCCATTGTATGAATTAATTTATCCTGATTTCTCAAACACAATATTGGACATCAGGATACACACAGATTTCAAGGACACTGCAAACTGACATGCTTGTATCCTGACACTTACACACTTGTGTCAACACAACTAACTTGGTGATCTGCATAATTCTGGGATCTGCTGGCTATACATACGTCACCTTTAACAAGGGTGATACTGTACTGAATATAAATCACATTTATGCTCCAATGCTGAAATGGGTTTTGCAACGAAAGAAAAAATACTGCAGTGCAGATAGCTGATATAAAGAAATACTGTTGGTTCAGGGGAGACGCATAATAGTAGTTACTCCGATTTTAGCCTTAGAAGCTGTGACAAAGGCAAGCATTCCTAATGCAAAAGCTTTACATCCAAGATGGATCAGTGGGCCGCCTCGTTAACAGCTACTGATGTTGACTATGTCTTTGACCCTACCTTGCAAACACAAGAATAGTTCCAACATGAACAAAAATACCCTGTGCCCAGTGACATTTTCCCTCTTGATCAGTATGATTAGATAATATTTAATGATGGTTCAGCTGAGCCCACAATTGGCACTAAACAATGATACTCAGCTGCATGTGCATCAGTGCCCTGTGCCATGAAATATGAATAATCCCATCAACAAAAAACATTTACACAATCCTTAGGGGATTGTCCCACTGTGCCCGGTGAATTGAAAGCTTTAATTCTGGCACTAGAGAATTATATTTCTGAATTCCCCACACTCATAGAATGTGATTCTTTTAATTAAAACTTACATTATTGGGGCTTGAATTAATTCAGAGATTCTAAAGGAAACACTAACAAGCATAAATTGCTTTGGGGAAATGTGGCAAATCATATAGATTGCTTGCCACAGACTCATGTTATTCATACATTGACTCAGCATGTCGGAAAACACTTTGCAGGGATTTAACTGACTGATGAAGCCATCAAAGCTGCAGTTCAGACTGTTGTAGTAGCTGCAATTAGTCATTCACACATGAGGGTGGATGATGACATCATAGTTGCTGTCACTGCTTGACACGGGTGGCACTCCAATATCTGGAAAATATCCAGCAAAATACTCCTATCTATTGAGTTCCTAAAACATTCCTTTTGTTTGCATTCCGGGGGTGGGTGATCAAGTGATACCCAGCCAGGACTACAGGCTAGAATTAATCATAGATTCTCATGAAGGATTAGTGTTTGCCCATGCAGGTGTGGCGGCTACCGTTTCTTTACTACCGAAATGCTGTTGGTGGCATTGTCTGCACAAGCAAACGAAACAATTTGTCGTAAACTGTAACATTTGTCAGCAAATTAAAAGTTACATCATAGCTTGCGCACCACAGACACCTTTTTGGTTTCAAACAAACCCCTAGCATGTTTCTATTTGGATCACTGTGAACCTCTGCACTCAGGTGGTACATTTAAATGTATTCTATTGGCCGTAGATTCATTTTCTAGATTTCTCTGGGTGTGGTCATGGCAATCGGCTGACGCTTGAACTGTTATTAAAGATTTGCAGGTTTTTAACTTGCACAGAAAATTCATGACCTTTTGATAAACTAATGTACTCTGCTGAAGGAAACAGCTTCTAATGCAACACAATGCATAGCTTGCTCAAAGACATCACCCATGACTTGCAATTGAATGCTAGCCCAGCAACAAGGCACCGGTACTCTCTAAAAGCACACCATATTTGGATAAGATGAACGGTCCACCTTGGATTGGCTATCGCATTGCTTAGGCTTGGAAATACTCTATTGTCACAATCTGGACACGTGAGGATGCACCACCCTGTGTCATGCAGGTAGCACGGATTATTATATTAGCTTCATCTGATTGGATCTGTATCTAATAATTGTGTAACCTGGACTGTGTGCTTTTGGACATGTGATGTATTCGTCTACAGTTGCTGAGAAATTCACTTGTACTTAAGATTTAATTGGACATGTAATTAAAAGCCTTTTTGTGGTTTGCAGGAAGAAAAGATTGTGCTGAACTTCTGCAATTTGGATACTTGGTAACAATGGCAATTCTCTCCATGTCATGTTAATACAATATTCTTTCTTCATTTGTGCTGGGGAGGCATTAGAATGTGACACATTCCCAGGTTAATGAAACCATGTAAATCTAGGAATACGTCAGAATCCATGGGTGTTGCTGGGAACACCCACAGCAACACCCATGGAAGGCCCCTTTCACTTAGAATAATGCGTGAAAGGAGGGCATATTTACAAGGCCAGGAAAAGTCACACAGGGTGGCTTTGCTTGGCCTTTTAAATAAACCTCAGCAGTGTGTGCCACCGGAGCATCAAAAAAAGTGACTCTCCCGTGGCGCAGGGGCCCTGTCTATGTTTGCTCCCTGGAATTTGCTCTTCAGGACACCATGGATATATTGTCTGCGGATGTGGGTTCCTTCCTGAGTACCACTGACTCTCTGAACTTGGGAAACAATTTGGGGGCCTCTTAGGTTTTTTATTTGGCCTCTTGTTTTAAACCTAAATGTACTTTTATTTGTTTTTTAATTAATTGTGTGCTGTTAATTGCTATTTTTATGGCTTTTATCTGTTTTGATTATCAAAATATATTTCATAATATTTTAGTTGGAAATTTTAGACCAACTTTTATGCTTTTAGTTTTGAGTTGAGTCTCCCTCTGGCCAAGGATAGGGTGTTTTAAAGTACATCAGGACCCGCTCTGAGTCTCCATTTTAGTATCACGTTTAGCTTGACATCTTTTTCTAATGGTGACTTTTTACATGTTTTACACTTACACAATAATGTACTGAGAAGCTATTATACATGCAGTTACATAGTATTACTATCATGTTATGGGTACACTCTTTCCAGGGCTAGGCACATAAAACGTGATGCCCATGAATTTGGTTATTCGGTTGAAGACAGCTGTAAGGCTCCAGACAAACCATCGCACCAGCTCTGCACCTTTGACACAGTGTGACTGGAACACTGATTTTATTACATGAACAGCCTTTGTGATACATTCAGCAGCAGTTCACTTCTGCTTTGGATTGTCTGTGCACTGCGCCTGGGATGCAGCCCTGCTGACTCTAACGTTTATCCTGCAAAGGGAGATAGCCTGCCCTACATCAGATTGGCATCCTCGCACATCATACCTGGGGTATGGGGATATAGGCTATCCCAAAGGATCTGGCAGAGGGTACTCCCACTCTGCTCTAGATAGTGTAGGTAGTATTAGATCGGGTTATAATCATATAGTAATGTTGTAATGGTTAAATTGCTCATCTTTTTCACCATTCCTATGAAGCTGGTTCATCTGTCTAATAATTGCAACTTAATCCTTTCTATACAAGGATATCATTGTTTCAATAAATGTTTGAAAAAGCCATATGTGTATCTTTGTTGTGTTTACCTTGGACATGCAAAAGTAACAACGAAAGGGTAGATCTGTTTCCTTGGTTTCCTTGGGGAATTAGAGTGGTCAGGTTCATGGTTGCTTATACTATCTGGTAACCTGGTAAGTTTAGGGGTTCAGACAGGGCACTCTGAGCTGTCTAGAAATTGGACTAATATTGTTTGATGATATGTTTGAACTGAGTTTCCATTTTCTGAAGTTTATGTTATCCAAACACGCAGTCTAATTCATAAGAACCATATAATAAGATGAATATAGTGCCACAAAAACACAAAACAACACTGGGAAGCCAAATAAATGTACCTCAACGTGCCATGATTTAATGTATTTTCTGAAGTATAACCCAAGCATAAAGTGTATCAGTAAAATACAGAAAAATATATATATATATATATATTTAAAAAACAATAGTGATTTGTTTCAGCTATACTTCTTTTTTTAACAACTCTATTTTCAGGTTTCAAGCAAAGAAAAGAAAAAAACACAGTACATAAACATAAACTATATGTGTCCCACCAGGAGTGAAAGGAGGGGAGACAGGGAACTCCAACAAACACATTAACTGCTGACATTAATACATCCTTGGTACAACCACACCACACCCAAATCCTGACCAGAATCAATCCAATTCAATTCCACCCCATCCCGGCCTACAAGGTCTGCAATGGCCACCAGACCCCGAGGGAGATCATGCATCTGGGCTGTTGGACTACCCTTCACAAAGGTCAGGAAGGGTGTCCATATTCTGTCAAAGGGCTATTTTGCATCCCTCACAGTTGCCGCCAGGCTCTCGATGGCGCAAATTTCCAAAAATGTGCCCACCTCATTTGCATCATAGGAAGTTCAGGGCTCTACCAGCGAAAAACAATCACCAAGATTACTGCCACCAAACCATGTTTGCTTAATTCCCCTTACAGTAACAAGTTACTGTAAGGGGAATTAAGCGAATATGGTCCATCCTCATATGGAGCCCCTAGTAGCGTTTGGAGGGGGCAGTGGGCCAATTATGACCTGTAAGATTTCAGAGGTCTGATAAAACAAATGTGTACAGACTTCTGTGATCACTGGACATTCCCACCACATGTGAAGATATGGGCCATGAGCCTCGACTTTTCCCTTCCCCCCCCCAACATCCATCACTCGTTCCCATCATATGGGACAATTAGGCTGGGGTAATTTACAAGCACATGAGTACCTAGTAGATGTGACCAAGGCAGGCTATATTATACAATAGGCGACAGACCTGGGCATTGAGATAAATAAAGGGGACTGGGGCGCCATTTGGTAGAGGACGGCTAAGTCCTCAACGTGCATTCAATACAGGGAAAGTTCCTTAAAGAAATGGATGCAAATATGCCGATCCTGTGGCATCTTCCTATCAGGGCTTAAACTCTGGACTGAATATTTGCGGCTAAAGCCCAGCCGCGGAAGCAATGCCTGCCGCTTTGAGGCGGACCGTGCGAGGGGGTTCACATGGCTCCATCGTGGTGCGGGGGACCGACCATCCGGGACAGCAGAGTGAGCAATAACTGGACAGTACAGTACTTCATTCACCAGCCCACTGGGGTGAATTTAATTTTGTTTATTAAACCGTGTGATTGATGAACTCACTTGAGATGTATTTTTTCGTGCACTCCAAGAACCAGCATGCCGCTTCGCGCCCACGCCCACTGGAGAGGGTTCTTTTGAAATAGAGTACACGTCATTCATCATGACCAACGGTTGTCATTGAGAAAGGGATCACTATCCTGAAACCGGTCTGGCAGTAACTCACCTGGTGAACTGGCGTCTGCACCTCCGGTTGACTGCTGTTCCTTAAAGAAATGGATGCAAATATGCCGATCCTGTGGCATCTTCCTATCAGGGCTTAAACTCTGGACTGAATATTTGCGGCTAAAGCCCAGCCGCGGAAGCAATGCCTGCCGCTTTGAGGCGGACCGTGCGAGGGGGTTCACATGGCTCCATCGTGGTGCGGGGGACCGACCATCCGGGACAGCAGAGTGAGCAATAACTGGACAGTACAGTACTTCATTCACCAGCCCACTGGGGTGAATTTAATTTTGTTTATTAAACCGTGTGATTGATGAACTCACTTGAGATGTATTTTTTCGTGCACTCCAAGAACCAGCATGCCGCTTCGCGGCCACGCCCACTGGAGAGGGTTCTTTTGAAATAGAGTACACGTCATTCATCATGACCAACGGTTGCCATTGAGAAAGGGATCACTATCCTGAAACCGGTCTGGCAGTAACTCACCTGGTGAACTGGCGTCTGCACCTCCGGTTGACTGCTGTTCCTTAAAGAAATGGATGCAAATATGCCGATCCTGTGGCATCTTCCTATCAGGGCTTAAACTCTGGACTGAATATTTGCGGCTAAAGCCCAGCCGCGGAAGCAATGCCTGCCGCTTTGAGGCGGACCGTGCGAGGGGGTTCACATGGCTCCATCGTGGTGCGGGGGACCGACCATCCGGGACAGCAGAGTGAGCAATAACTGGACAGTACATTACTTCATTCACCAGCCCACTGGGGTGAATTTAATTTTGTTTATTAAACCGTGTGATTGATGAACTCACTTGAGATGTATTTTTTCGTGCACTCCAAGAACCAGCATGCCGCTTCGCGGCCACGCCCACTGGAGAGGGTTCTTTTGAAATAGAGTACACGTCATTCATCATGACCAACGGTTGCCATTGAGAAAGGGATCACTATCCTGAAACCGGTCTGGCAGTAACTCACCTGGTGAACTGGCGTCTGCACCTCCGGTTGACTGCTGTTCCTTAAAGAAATGGATGCAAATATGCCGATCCTGTGGCATCTTCCTATCAGGGCTTAAACTCTGGACTGAATATTTGCGGCTAAAGCCCAGCCGCGGAAGCAATGCCTGCCGCTTTGAGGCGGACCGTGCGAGGGGGTTCACATGGCTCCATCGTGGTGCGGGGGACCGACCATCCGGGACAGCAGAGTGAGCAATAACTGGACAGTACAGTACTTCATTCACCAGCCCACTGGGGTGAATTTAATTTTGTTTATTAAACCGTGTGATTGATGAACTCACTTGAGATGTATTTTTTCGTGCACTCCAAGAACCAGCATGCCGCTTCGCGGCCACGCCCACTGGAGAGGGTTCTTTTGAAATAGAGTACACGTCATTCATCATGACCAACGGTTGCCATTGAGAAAGGGATCACTATCCTGAAACCGGTCTGGCAGTAACTCACCTGGTGAACTGGCGTCTGCACCTCCGGTTGACTGCTGTTCCTTAAAGAAATGGATGCAAATGTGCCGATCCTGTGGCATCTTCCTATCAGGGCTTAAACTCTGGACTGAATATTTGCGGCTAAAGCCCAGCCGCGGAAGCAATGCCTGCCGCTTTGAGGCGGACCGTGCGAGGGGGTTCACATGGCTCCATCGTGGTGCGGGGGACCGACCATCCGGGACAGCAGAGTGAGCAATAACTGGACAGTACAGTACTTCATTCACCAGCCCACTGGGGTGAATTTAATTTTGTTTATTAAACCGTGTGATTGATGAACTCACTTGAGATGTATTTTTTCGTGCACTCCAAGAACCAGCATGCCGCTTCGCGGCCACGCCCACTGGAGAGGGTTCTTTTGAAATAGAGTACACGTCATTCATCATGACCAACGGTTGCCATTGAGAAAGGGATCACTATCCTGAAACCGGTCTGGCAGTAACTCACCTGGTGAACTGGCGTCTGCACCTCCGGTTGACTACTGTTCCTTAAAGAAATGGATGCAAATATGCCGATCCTGTGGCATCTTCCTATCAGGGCTTAAACTCTGGACTGAATATTTGCGGCTAAAGCCCAGCCGCGGAAGCAATGCCTGCCGCTTTGAGGCGGACCGTGCGAGGGGGTTCACATGGCTCCATCGTGGTGCGGGGGACCGACCATCCGGGACAGCAGAGTGAGCAATAACTGGACAGTACATTACTTCATTCACCAGCCCACTGGGGTGAATTTAATTTTGTTTATTAAACCGTGTGATTGATGAACTCACTTGAGATGTATTTTTTCGTGCACTCCAAGAACCAGCATGCCGCTTCGCGGCCACGCCCACTGGAGAGGGTTCTTTTGAAATAGAGTACACATCATTCATCATGACCAACGGTTGCCATTGAGAAAGGGATCACTATCCTGAAACCGGTCTGGCAGTAACTCACCTGGTGAACGGGCGTCTGCACCTCCGGTTGACTGCTGTTCCTCAAAGAAATGGATGCAAATATGCCGATCCTGTGGCATCTTCCTATCAGGGCTTAAACTCTGGACTGAATATTTGCGGCTAAAGCCCAGCCGCGGAAGCAATGCCTGCCGCTTTGAGGCGGACCGTGCGAGGGGGTTCACATGGCTCCATCGTGGTGCGGGGGACCGACCATCCGGGACAGCAGAGTGAGCAATAACTCGACAGTACAGTACTTCATTCACCAGCCCACTGGGGTGAATTTAATTTTGTTTATTAAACCGTGTGATTGATGAACTCACTTGAGATGTATTTTTTCGTGCACTCCAAGAACCAGCATGCCGCTTCGCGGCCACGCCCACTGGAGAGGGTTCTTTTGAAATAGAGTACACGTCATTCATCATGACCAACGGTTGCCATTGAGAAAGGGATCACTATCCTGAAACCGGTCTGGCAGTAACTCACCTGGTGAACTGGCGTCTGCACCTCCGGTTGACTGCTGTTCCTTAAAGAAATGGATGCAAATATGCCGATCCTGTGGCATCTTCCTATCAGGGCTTAAACTCTGGACTGAATATTTGCGGCTAAAGCCCAGCCGCGGAAGCAATGCCTGCCGCTTTGAGGCGGACCGTGCGAGGGGGTTCACATGGCTCCATCGTGGTGCGGGGGACCGACCATCCGGGACAGCAGAGTGAGCAATAACTGGACAGTACAGTACTTCATTCACCAGCCCACTGGGGTGAATTTAATTTTGTTTATTAAACCGTGTGATTGATGAACTCACTTGAGATGTATTTTTTCGTGCACTCCAAGAACCAGCATGCCGCTTCGCGGCCACGCCCACTGGAGAGGGTTCTTTTGAAATAGAGTACACGTCATTCATCATGACCAACGGTTGTCATTGAGAAAGGGATCACTATCCTGAAACCGGTCTGGCAGTAACTCACCTGGTGAACTGGCGTCTGCACCTCCGGTTGACTGCTGTTCCTTAAAGAAATGGATGCAAATATGCCGATCCTGTGGCATCTTCCTATCAGGGCTTAAACTCTGGACTGAATATTTGCGGCTAAAGCCCAGCCGCGGAAGCAATGCCTGCCGCTTTGAGGCGGACCGTGCGAGGGGGTTCACATGGCTCCATCGTGGTGCGGGGGACCGACCATCCGGGACAGCAGAGTGAGCAATAACTGGACAGTACAGTACTTCATTCACCAGCCCACTGGGGTGAATTTAATTTTGTTTATTAAACCGTGTGATTGATGAACTCACTTGAGATGTATTTTTTCGTGCACTCCAAGAACCAGCATGCCGCTTCGCGGCCACGCCCACTGGAGAGGGTTCTTTTGAAATAGAGTACACGTCATTCATCATGACCAACGGTTGCCATTGAGAAAGGGATCACTATCCTGAAACCGGTCTGGCAGTAACTCACCTGGTGAACTGGCGTCTGCACCTCCGGTTGACTGCTGTTCCTTAAAGAAATGGATGCAAATATGCCGATCCTGTGGCATCTTCCTATCAGGGCTTAAACTCTGGACTGAATATTTGCGGCTAAAGCCCAGCCGCGGAAGCAATGCCTGCCGCTTTGAGGCGGACCGTGCGAGGGGGTTCACATGGCTCCATCGTGGTGCGGGGGACCGACCATCCGGGACAGCAGAGTGAGCAATAACTGGACAGTACAGTACTTCATTCACCAGCCCACTGGGGTGAATTTAATTTTGTTTATTAAACCGTGTGATTGATGAACTTACTTGAGATGTATTTTTTCGTGCACTCCAAGAACCAGCATGCCGCTTCGCGGCCACGCCCACTGGAGAGGGTTCTTTTGAAATAGAGTACACGTCATTCATCATGACCAACGGTTGCCATTGAGAAAGGGATCACTATCCTGAAACCGGTCTGGCAGTAACTCACCTGGTGAACTGGCGTCTGCACCTCCGGTTTACTGCTGTTCCTTAAAGAAATGGATGCAAATATGCCGATCCTGTGGCATCTTCCTATCAGGGCTTAAACTCTGGACTGAATATTTGCGGCTCAAGCCCAGCCGCGGAAGCAATGCCTGCCGCTTTGAGGCGGACCGTGCGAGGGGGTTCACATGGCTCCATCGTGGTGCGGGGGACCGACCATCCGGGACAGCAGAGTGAGCAATAACTGGACAGTACAGTACTTCATTCACCAGCCCACTGGGGTGAATTTAATTTTGTTTAATTAAACCGTGTGATTGATGAACTCACTTGAGATGTATTTTTCGTGCACTCCAAGAACCAGCATGCCGCTTCGCGGCCACGCCCACTGGAGAGGGTTCTTTTGAAATAGAGTACACGTCATTCATCATGACCAACGGTTGCCATTGAGAAAGGGATCACTATCCTGAAACCGGTCTGGCAGTAACTCACCTGGTGAACTGGCGTCTGCACCTCCGGTTTACTGCTGTTCCTTAAAGAAATGGATGCAAATATGCCGATCCTGTGGCATCTTCCTATCAGGGCTTAAACTCTGGACTGAATATATATATATATATATATATATATATATATATATATATATATATATATATATATATATATATATATATATATATATATAAAAAAAAAACCTGCATTAGTGGGGGAGCAGATTACTATACCCACATATGTAAAGGAGAGGGATGGGAAGAAAAAGAGGAAGAAGAAGGCATAAATAGTCAGTGTTCAGGAAGAGCACACTACACCAGTGTGACAAGCCAATATTGTCCTGCGATGTTAATTTGCAAAGTAATGTTCATATTTTGTCATGATGCTCTCGCTGGCACTTCTGCGATCTCCAGGAATGTTGTGTCCACCACCCAGAATGTGCCAGATTCCAGAATGCCCATGAAGTTTCCCTCCACAGATGATACTCCCAGCAGCTGCAGGGCCTCATCAACAGAGGTGAACGCCATGGGTTTGTCCTGATAGCAGAAAAGGATTTTGAAGGGGAACCCCAACAGTAGAAGCTGTCAAGACTGTGAAGATGGTCCATGACAGGCTTAAACAACCTACATTTCATCAAGGTGTATATTGATAAGTCTTGGTAGAGATGTAACATTGAACCCTGGTAGACAAGTGGCTCTTTGCCCGAGCTACTGTTAAGATGTCATCTTTGATGCGAAAGTAGTGAACCTGGACCAAAACATCAGGAGTGTGTTTATTACAATCTTTGGAGGCGTTGGTAACTCTATGGACCTGGTCAAGTGAAATCAATTGATCTTCTGGAATAGTTAACAGAGTCTGAAACTGGCCCAATACATAGTCATGTAACTCCGAGACATAGGTGGATTTCGGTATACCACGAATGCAAACGTTACTACTGCGAGAACGGTTTTCATCCTCTTTGAGTTTGTCCTGGTGGAGCTCGCAACGCTGTTCAAGCTCGTGAACTCTGGTGTTAAGAACATCCGATTTCTGCTTCTTAGCAACCATCCCATTTTCAAGGCCATCCTCCTTATTGTCAATCTTTTGGAGGTTCTGGTCTAGTTTAGTAACTGCATTGTGAAACTCTTTTTTGCTATCCTCCAAATCCCTACGGAATTCCATCATCATTTTGCTGGTGTCAGCTTTGGTCTCCAAAGCCTCCTCATCGGTCTCAGTCAATTGTGAGGGAGCAGGCATTCCCATCGCCTCAGAGTATTAAGCACTGGGCTTCGAAGAATGTTGGAAGAGTTCGACAATGCTCACGCCTTTAGGTAATTTCACCTTCTTAGCAGGCATCAGGGTGCATATCCAGCAGAGATGAGAAAAGATGGGAAGAGAGGTGGGAGGGTTCTTGCGGAGTCAATTGTAATTGATATGGAGCATTCAAAAGAGATGAATCCACAGCTAAGGCTCTACTTGGAATCTAGATGTGATAGAGACACCACTTCGGAGGTCCAGGGTCTGCAGTTTGCACCTCCCAGCCATAGGATAACGTGACCAATAATGTAATAACCCGCAACTGCACCATGTAGTTCCATCAATGAGGCCCATTGAGGTCCTGGTGATGCTATGAGCTCAAAATAGAAGTTCGCCCTCCTGGTCCCCTCCTCGTAAGATTACATCAGTGCCTCTCTTCCTTCAGGGAAACAATGCTCTTCACACAGGGGGGTGTTACTTAGAAACCGTGGCAATAACTGTAAAAGGGAGAAGCCTTCCTAAGCCCCATGAATAGTTGATACTGAATTGTGTTCTGAAATTACAAAACTCGGCACATGTTGCTTCAAATAAACAGTGTTATTTATCACACTCAGTATATACCATTACCCCGGGTGAGGGGGGGAGGGCAGGTTGAATACTAAATGTGATCAATACATCTCCATACTCAGAGTTTGTCAGGGAACCTGAAACAATGTGGAATCTGTGTTTGCCTTTATGGTTACCTGAAGAAATCTGGGAGGGGGAAACTGCGAGCATGCAGTAATTATCGCACGTGGTAATACACCACATGGAATTTGCAGCACAACTCAGAAATTATCTCTTAAATAGTAATCTGGCCAAAACAGTCACTCACAACTCCTCCACCCTCATGAAAAGGCCCTCCAAAAAAAAGTAAAACACAAAAGACTTCTCCCTTCCACTCCCTGGAACCACCACTTCTAAGAGAACATACATTGAACCCCACACAAGATAACTCAGTCCTCCAAACACCACTAAGCTTTTGTCAATCAGAACACAGCATTTGTTACCCTACCAAGCTCTGAAATTTCCGCCCCAAAAGAAAAAGGACTCAATAACGCGCATATGCAGAACCCACTCATCACGCATCAATGAAATATCAAATACGTACTGATGAATCCATAGCAGCCCCCCAAAAAAGGAACCAAAAACCCCATTGCTCGTAGAGCTTAATATAACCCCCACACAATACCAGACGCTGCTTCGAAGGAGCACTTGGACGCACTTCCACCTTCTAGCCTAAAACAAAGCATACAACCCCAAAGAAGCACAACACATTTTCAAAGCATTATTTAACCTCACCTCAAGCAGTACAAAAGTCCCCTAACTTAACGAACACAAACATTGACTCTCCCTACCCCAAGGATGAGACCCACTCCTTAAACAGAACTTACAACCGGCACCTTACTGAAAGGAGCATAAGACCCACAAGTATACACACACACACACACACACTCTCACACACACACTGCCACGCTCCGCATTCTTTGCGAAACACATAACACCATCCCCCGATGCTGCACTCACTAGTTCGAACTCTTCCAGAAGTTCCCGGCCATGGAAGAATCGCTGGGGCTTTGCCAGCCAGAGGCTGTGGTTAACGGGGTAAGGCAGCGCTTCTAGCACCCCGCGGAAGTAGAACACCGGTTCTGGTGCTAACGGGAGGAAGGGAACGAAGATTTCCAATCTCACAGGCACGGAACAACGTAACATACAGTCAGGATATGGATGACGAGGAAGTTGTAACCAGGGTGGGAGTTACACCGGACTTGGGAAAGATTGTGGTTGCCCAGGACACCGGCCTCGTTGTCGGGGAAGTATGGGTAGCTCAATCCAGTGGGGAGGAGTGCTCTAACCAGTCTCGTTGGGAGAGGGGAGGATTTGCTTAGTTCTTTAAAAGGATACCTCCGTTACATGTGGGGAATAATGCAGACTGTCCGGTTCTTCCTCCCCACAGAGAAAGCTCACTCACAACGCGATCTGCCATAACGTATAGTTAGTTGTGAATTAGGGAAGTTGAACACTTCGTTGGACGTGTTTACTTTCTCTACAGAGTGGTGACCAGATCTTCCATCAGCCTGCAGTAACCGTGTTCCAGTGGACAGAAAAAGCCACGCCCTCAAAAGGCCCCAACAAATCACTGACTGTATGAACTGGCGACGGAGAAATCCATTGACATTTTAGCACACGTACATACAAACAGACATTTTAGAACAGGAAAGTGGGACATTGAAAAAATTGATTTCTATTTATACAGCTACAGTTTCAGGCGGGAGATAATTCAAAGCCGTTTTTAGCCACAACAAAATTAATAATCAGGAGTTTCCCGTCAGAATCGGGTCGATTGGCTTATACGATAGAGTGGAACTTTTTGGTTGTGATTAACAAAAAATGCTCCTTTCTTTAAAAAACAAGCGCTTACCATGACACAGCCCCGTCCCTTTCAGACTGACTCCCTGCTGACATAAAACGTTCCTTATCTTCTTTATGGGGCCATGTGGACCCATAAAGAAGATAAGAAAGCTTTTACGCCAGCCGTTAGTCAAGGAACCCAGTCTGAAAGGGACGGGGCTAAAAGAGAAAGAAGAACGTCACTAGGACCTTTTCTCCAATGGCTGGCCACCGTTTAGCATGAACAGTGACGCTAGCCAATTGAAAAGAGGGGCAGGGCTTAACCTCGCTAGTGAAAATACCTCTATGTCATTAAGTCTCGCCAGCGAGACTGCGCATGTGTGCAGTCTTACGCTAGCCGAGACTTAAAAAAGGGGGGACAAGATCCCAGGGCACCTATGAAGTAGCCTATGGGATCTTCAGCTGCATGAAAAAAGCATATCCTGTGGGTGCAGTGGACACAGCAAGGAAAACATCCAAACAATATGGTCAAATGGAGCAGTGCGGGCCGCAATTAATTCCTGTGGCTGAACTCCTTTGTCTCATAAACAAACCCCATTCTCAGAGGGACAGAGGAGGAGGAGAGAATTGTGGATTCAGTGTGATCGGAAACAGGCCCATCAAGTGCATTCTCAAAGGCAAAATTCTGTCTCAGCCACTCTCGCACTCACTGAAAACTTGTTCTAGCCAAGATGTAAGGGGGGCTCCACATCGAATGGTCTCCACTCCATTGAAATTGCATGCCTTGTGCCGCAATCCATCTTATCCTCTACTTGGCTCTGCCCCTGGGCTTGCACTGACTGGTGGCATCTTAAGGAAAGGCGCAGCAACCCCGAGTCATTGAAAACGCCTTGATGCACAAGATATGCAAGTGTGTCCCCGTAATCCAGTCTGCTGGGTTTGAGGGACTGGGTGACGGTCCATCTGGTGTTGACTTGGAGCCACCTGAAGATCTTGCGGAGCATGCCTAGGGTGTGGAAACAGGCAGATACTGTGTTGACCTGTTTCTTCATAGACAGCTTGCTGTTTAGTATGATGCCAATATTTCTGGTGTGCGCTGTCGGGTGGAGGGTGGTCCGAGTTCTGTGGGACACTGTGTGTCATTCCAGTGCGAGGTGTAGTTTCTGAATATAAGGACTTCCGTCTCGTCCATGTTGAGTTAGACACAGTTGTCCTTATTCCAAGTTAGTGGAGTAGGTTTGGGTGGTGGAGGGGTCTTCTGACAGTGAGAGGATGAGCTGAATGTTGTTGGCATAGGAGATGATGTTGAGTCCGTGTGATCTGACGTTGCTGGCCAGGGAGGCCATGTAGGTGTTGAAGAGGGTGGAGTTGAGGGATGATCCTTGGGGGACACCGCAGATGACCTTTTTTGGCTGTGGTGTGAAAGATGGTAGTCAGGTTCTTTGAGGTCTTCTGGTGAGATAAGAAGTGATCCATTTGAGGGCATCTCCCTGGATACCGTTGTGGTGAAGTCTGTTGAGCAGGATGTGGTGGGAAACAGTGTCAAAGGCGACTGATAGATCCAGTAGGATGAGGGCTGCGGTCTTTCCACAGTGCAGGAGGGCTCTAATGTAATTGGTGGATGCAATCACGGCTGTCTGTGTTCTGGGGTTGGCTCAAAAACCAGATTGAAGGGGTCCAAGAGGTTGCCGTGTTTCAGGTGTTCGATGAGTTGCTGGGTGATTGCTTTGTCAAGGACTTTTGCTAGAAAGGGGAGCAACGAGATGGCCGGTATTTTTTTTTATTCTGCTGGATTGCCTTGCAGGTTCTTCATCAGAGGCCTCACTTGAGCGTGTTTGCAGTGCTCTGGGAAGGAGGCTGAGGTGATGGAGGAGTTCAGCACTTTCATGAGCTCTTCACCAATTGACTTGCTTCTGAGGTTGAAAACGTGGTGGGGACAGGGGTCATTGGGTGCTCCTAAGTGTACTGAGTTCATGATGGCGATTGTGTCCTGGGGGTGGTGACAGGGTCCCAGTGGGTGAGTTGGTATTCGGTGTTTGGGTTCTTGGGTGTGAGTAGGTTGGCAGCAGGGGGGGGTTGGGGTTCAAAGTTTTAATAGCTGGCTGAGAACTTGTAATGGAAGAAGTCTGCCAGGGTGTTACATAGTTCTTGTGAGGATGAAATGTTGTTCTCTGAAGCTCTGGGATTGGAGAATTTCCTTAGGAAGGCGTAGAGTTCTTAGCTGTGGTTTGTGCTGACTTCAATGCGGTATGCTAGGGCGCTTTTCTCTGTTTCCTTCATGAGGTGGTGGTATTGGTTGAGTGCTGTTTTAAAGGTGGTGCAGTCCTCAGTCTTCTTGCTGGTGTGCCACTTCCTCTTGAGCTGACGACAATTGCACTTGGTCAATTTTAACTCCTCTGTGTGCCAAATGGCTTGCTGGGCGGCTTTTTGGATTTTGCTTGCTTTGCGGGGACGATTCTGACAGCGCGTTCTGTTATCGATAGAGAGAAATTTTTTGCTGCCAGCTCTGGGTCGGATTGGAACTGAGAGCGTTGTTCCTTTGGTCTACTGTTATTCTCTTCCAGTTTCTGCATTTGGCTCTGGGGGCACTGTGCCATAATTGGTCGCTGATGTGTTTGGGCCAAGTGAGTTGTGTGTTGTTGATGTACTTGACTCTGTTGCTGGAGACATAAAGATGGGGTCAAGCGTGTATCCTTCGATGTGGGTGGGGTCAGTGACTAGCTGCTCATGGCCAATGTGTTCATGCTTTACAAGAGGTCAGTTGTGTTGGTGTCGCTAGGGTGGTTGAGGTGGAAGTTGAGGTCTTGTAGGAAGATGCAGTGTTCAGAGTCGATGGTGATCGGGGAGATGAAGCCTGCGATTGCATTTCAGAAGCTGCGGCTTGGTCCTAGTGTCTGTAGGCGATGGTGCCTCTGTTTTTACAGTCTGTGCATAATTGGGTTGGATCTCCTGGGGAAGTCGTGCAGGGATGGTGTCCTTTGTAGACAATGGTGATTCCGTCTCTGTGCTTGTTGGTTCTGTCTCAGTGTGTGATCTTGTAGCCCTTGGAGGTGACGATGGCGATGTTAGGTCTCTGTAAGAAAGATGACATACGGTGCAAGGGGTGAGATCATGTCCCAGATCTCCGTGGCGTGCTTTCTGAGTGATTGAATATTGAGGAGAATGCACTGGAGTTCAGTTGTGGTGGTTTCAGCTGGTGTGGTGGGCGTGATTGCATTGGTGATGTCTCTGGCACCGTTGGTTGCTTTGGTGCTCCATGTGAATTGGCAGTGTCTCATAGTGCATGGGGATGCGTGGCAGCAGTGGTTGACGTGTGCAAGGCACAGAGGTCAGTGGTGATATATCTGTGCGGGGTGGGAGATCCAGGGCACAGGCGCTGGGCACGGTCCAGTCGCGGACAGATGCAGATGGGCTTGCCTTTGGTGCTCCAGCAGTGCAGCACCACAGCTACCTTGATATGTAGTTGTAGGAGGTGGGAGGGGCTGACAATTACAAAGGGAACGCTGATATTGACGGACAGCATGACAGCGCTTACTTTAACAACAAGCAGGATGGAGCACGCCACGGTGTGCATAAGAGAAAGGCGGCGCATGCTTTATGCTGATAGCGCAAGCCCGGGAGTTGTAAAATTTTAAAGAAACACGCGACTGGCGATCAAGTTGTATGCGCGCGCGCGCAAAAAGGAACTTTTAAAAAAATTACGTGAGTGGTGAGCTCACTGCAGCACCGGGCTCTAAAAGCTGACGCCTGCCAATCTAATTAACAACAAGGGGTGGTGATGGACAGAGTCTCTGAATTAAGCAGAAAACTCTCACCCAGTCAAGAGATCAGGGCTGGATCCAACACCGTTTTTTAGCTCACTGCATCATCCCAGTTTCAGAACCTGGCTGTATGCAAATTAGTCTGTTCCTGTCCCAGTGCATGATGGGAACAGGGCAAACCAAACTACAAAGCCAATTCTTACACTGGAAAGGAAACAAGCTACCGGGGACCGGTTTCTGGCATTTCAGCCTCTTCGGCCCGGCTTGCTTGAATCCTGATGGTGCAGTGAGCAAGGGACTCATGTCTGAGCATACCCTTCCACGCTTAGGGTGGACAAAATAATTAACAACAAGGGGTGGTGATGGACAGAGTCTCTGAATTAAGCAGAAAACTCTCACCCAGTCAAGAGATCAGGGCTGGATCCAACACCGTTTTTTAGCTCACTGCATCATCCCAGTTTCAGAACCTGGCTGTATGCAAATTAGTCTGTTCCTGTCCCAGTGCATGATGGGAACAGGGCAAACCAAACTACAAAGCCAATTCTTACACTGGAAAGGAAACAAGCTACCGGGGACCGGTTTCTGGCATTTCAGCCTCTTCGGCCCGGCTTGCTTGAATCCTGATGGTGCAGTGAGCAAGGGACTCATGTCTGAGCATACCCTTCCACGCTTAGGGTGGACAAAATAATTAACAACAAGGGGTGGTGATGGACAGAGTCTCTGAATTAAGCAGAAAACTCTCACCCAGTCAAGAGATCAGGGCTGGATCCAACACCGTTTTTTAGCTCACTGCATCATCCCAGTTTCAGAACCTGGCTGTATGCAAATTAGTCTGTTCCTGTCCCAGTGCATGATGGGAACAGGGCAAACCAAACTACAAAGCCAATTCTTACACTGGAAAGGAAACAAGCTACCGGGGACCGGTTTCTGGCATTTCAGCCTCTTCGGCCCGGCTTGCTTGAATCCTGATGGTGCAGTGAGCAAGGGACTCATGTCTGAGCATACCCTTCCACGCTTAGGGTGGACAAAATAATTAACAACAAGGGGTGGTGATGGACAGAGTCTCTGAATTAAGCAGAAAACTCTCACCCAGTCAAGAGATCAGGGCTGGATCCAACACCGTTTTTTAGCTCACTGCATCATCCCAGTTTCAGAACCTGGCTGTATGCAAATTAGTCTGTTCCTGTCCCAGTGCATGATGGGAACAGGGCAAACCAAACTACAAAGCCAATTCTTACACTGGAAAGGAAACAAGCTACCGGGGACCGGTTTCTGGCATTTCAGCCTCTTCGGCCCGGCTTGCTTGAATCCTGATGGTGCAGTGAGCAAGGGACTCATGTCTGAGCATACCCTTCCACGCTTAGGGTGGACAAAATAATTAACAACAAGGGGTGGTGATGGACAGAGTCTCTGAATTAAGCAGAAAACTCTCACCCAGTCAAGAGATCAGGGCTGGATCCAACACCGTTTTTTAGCTCACTGCATCATCCCAGTTTCAGAACCTGGCTGTATGCAAATTAGTCTGTTCCTGTCCCAGTGCATGATGGGAACAGGGCAAACCAAACTACAAAGCCAATTCTTACACTGGAAAGGAAACAAGCTACCGGGGACCGGTTTCTGGCATTTCAGCCTCTTCGGCCCGGCTTGCTTGAATCCTGATGGTGCAGTGAGCAAGGGACTCATGTCTGAGCATACCCTTCCACGCTTAGGGTGGACAAAATAATTAACAACAAGGGGTGGTGATGGACAGAGTCTCTGAATTAAGCAGAAAACTCTCACCCAGTCAAGAGATCAGGGCTGGATCCAACACCGTTTTTTAGCTCACTGCATCATCCCAGTTTCAGAACCTGGCTGTATGCAAATTAGTATGTTCCTGTCCCAGTGCATGATGGGAACAGGGCAAACCAAACTACAAAGCCAATTCTTACACTGGAAAGGAAACAAGCTACCGGGGACCGGTTTCTGGCATTTCAGCCTCTTCGGCCCGGCTTGCTTGAATCCTGATGGTGCAGTGAGCAAGGGACTCATGTCTGAGCATACCCTTCCACGCTTAGGGTGGACAAAATAATTAACAACAAGGGGTGGTGATGGACAGAGTCTCTGAATTAAGCAGAAAACTCTCACCCAGTCAAGAGATCAGGGCTGGATCCAACACCGTTTTTTAGCTCACTGCATCATCCCAGTTTCAGAACCTGGCTGTATGCAAATTAGTCTGTTCCTGTCCCAGTGCATGATGGGAACAGGGCAAACCAAACTACAAAGCCAATTCTTACACTGGAAAGGAAACAAGCTACCGGGGACCGGTTTCTGGCATTTCAGCCTCTTCGGCCCGGCTTGCTTGAATCCTGATGGTGCCTGCCAATCTAAGTCTGTGAGAAAGACACCGAAAACAAGCGCTGTCAGAAAAAGGCCTACTTTTCATTGCAAACGCAATTGTAAACTCATAGAGGACTCCTGCTGACATAATAACAAACCAGAAAAAATAAGTCGCTAACAAGTGCTGCACGCACCACCCGAGGACAGCGACTGCGTGCCGAGGGATTTGAAGGCAGCCTTGAAGCAAAAAACACACCCCGCAGAGACCAGAGGCATGAGGTTAAATCCAGGGAAAGTGTTTGAGCACAAGAGGACAGGCGTGGGCAGTTAAGAAGGGAAAAACTCAAAATGAAATACGAAGCAGTTGACCGCATGTATAATAAAAAAAAGTATGGCACGATCGGATAGTTGTTTGTTTTGTATTTATTAGAAAAATATAAAAATAAGCAGATTTGTAATTGTTATAGGTGGCACTCTATGCCTCATAAATAAGATGTTGTTGATCTTAAAAAATATGTAAACAAGACAAGCAATGGCCACGTGGCCGTGAAAGTGAAAGTAATGGCCAGCTATGCGGAGGAAGAAATAAGAAAGGCAGATGGCGGCCACACGTGTGCGAGCGTGCACACAAGCCTGAGGCCAGGAAAAGCTTGTGGGAGCATTTTGAAAACCCCCTTACTTACATGCGCTGCTCTAAGGTCGACCTAAAAACCAACTCCTGATGTTTTCAGTCGACCCTCTCTAAAAACCAGGACAGGAACTACATTCCCTGAAATCTGCCAGGACAGCTGGTGAAAAAACGGAACCCTCCGGGCAAATCTGGGACGCCTGGTCACCCTAGCAAAACAGCATAATGCAAATCAGACAATATTTGACAGCATTCTAAAAAACAAAATTAAGAAACCAAATGAGAGGAAAAGCAAAGGAAATCAGTAAACTAAAGCAAAAAACACAGTGGGGTACAAGGGTAACTTCAGGTGCACAATTGGGAGAATGAGTTGTTACAGGGCAGCGTGTTTAACCTCGGGCACACGAGGGCTGAGTCCGAGTCTCAGAGCACTTGAGCAGGCACAGAAGCAGTGGGGGAGCGGAGTGCTAGGGGTCTTGCACTTGCTCCAATATTTTTATTATATTTAAATAAAGGGGCTTGCAGCCATCTCTCTTCATCCCTGGGTCTGTTCTTGTGTCATTCACATTTTGCTTCCACCCCCATACACCAAATAGCATGGGGCAATGGGTCAGCCTACTTCAGTCACTGGCTAACTTCACTTTGAGTGACTGCATTTAGCGCTTGCACAATGAGCAAATCTACACATAAGGTAGTTCCCTTCAGTGCCAGTGTTTTTGTATTTTCTTTGTCACTACTTTAGTGTTGCCTTTGTTTGTAGAGCCTTGTTGCCTTTGTTTGTAGAGCCTGATGTGATAGCAGAACACTTCCTACCAGAGGAGAGCACAAGGCACATTCCATTATCATCTCGTGTCTCCTGCAAATTCTGTTGTAAATTTCTTTTGAAATGGCCTTTGTCAATCTGACTGCTGCGTTTTCACACCATACCAGCAATTCGCATGAACTCTGAATATATGCTCATGAGTGTGATCCCTGCCTGTCTGTTACTTTCTTTCTTTCTTTTCTTTCCAACTTTCTTTCCAACTTTCTTTCTTTCTTTACAACTTTCTTTCATTCTTTCCAACTTTCTTTTGTCTTTCTCTCTTCTTTCTTTCCTGCCTAGCTTATTTCTTTCCTTTTTCCTTCTTTCCTTTCTTTGTTTCTTTGTTTCTTTGTGTGGCTTTCTTTCTTTCACTAATCTTTTGCTCCTTTCTTCCCTTCTTTCTTCCTTTGTTTCTTTCATTCCTTCTCCTCTTCTTTCATATTTCTTCCTTATTTCTTTCCTTCCTACTTTCTTCCATCTTACTTTCTTCCTTTTTATATCTTTTGTCCCTTGTTTCTTCTCTCTTCCCTCTTCTATTCTGCTTTCTTTCTTTTTTCATACTTTCTGGCCTTCTGGCCTTCTTTCCCAAAGGCAAGAGGCTGGCTGCCAGTGCCCGACCAATTGTTTTTTTTAAGTGTGTGTTATCCCAGACCTATTGACTTTTTAATAAAATGATGTGCATAACATATTTACCTGTAACACTTTTCAGCCAGACTTCGTCCATTCGTCTGTGGTTCTGTCATTCACGTTTTTCTCCCACCCACTCCAACATACATCAAGGGGCAATGTGTCACTCCAATGCACCACTGGCTGATTTAAATCGGAATTACAGCTTGCTGCCCTTTCATAAGGAGCCCATCAACACACAAAGTAGTTCCCTAGAGTGCCAGGGAGTAGTGTGCCAAAGTGCGCTTTTGTTAGACTAAACATCGTTTTTGCATTTAGCCTATGTTTTGTTTAGATTGATGACTGCCCAGAAGCTTCCTGAGTAATAAAGTTTTGCAAAACACATGGCAAACCAAGAATTGCTAAAAGGCTGGTGCCCAACGCCAAAAGTGTTGGCTTTTCCAATGCTTGTTACCCTCTGGTCTTGGCATTGCCTATGTCACCCCAGAGGCCAAGGGACACAAAGGCAGTGGCAGGGGTTGCAAGGAGCAAGCCAGGGGTCGCAGCTGCGACCCCTGGCGACCCCTAAATCACGTCCATGCTTAAAACTAAATAGTCTCCCATCCAAAGGTTATCTGCAGCCCAGCCTCTGCTTGCAGTGATGCCAAAGGTTTGGTAAAACAATAAACGAGGCAACGTCTCAGGTTTTTGCATGTTCAATTAACATAACCACTGAGTATTCGATTGTGGGTGAGGTGAAGAACCACACATATTTGAGGGTGGCTCACATGGTCTAAATGTCAAATGTTTCAGGTGCCGCTGGTGCTGGGAAAGTATTATTTCAGAATATTATGGACTGAAATATCACATGACAAGAATATTATGTCCTAAATATTGTTTACAAAAGTATCATCCCATTGGGTGTAGATTTCATATTATCAACTCCAATCAGGTGGCATTTCTCCAAACAATATCTAGGGCGCAATATGTATTTCAAATGATATTTTAAACAGGATATTCAGTGCCATACTACTGGGAAGCAGCTAGAACCCACACTAGTCTCCCGGTCCCACTATTCAATACATCTGGCTGTGGCTGAATTTTCCCAGCGCGCAAGGGCTCAGATTCTAAGCACATGTTGAAGGGTCTGTGTAAACGGTACCGTAGGACACCTAGAACTCTGGATCGTGACAAAATGGCGCATTTGGGGGCAGATTTACAAGCCCCTTGCGCCACATTTACGCCGCTGTTGCGTCACGCCAGGCGGCGTAAACGTGGCGCATCCCTACGAGGCATTTACAACGTGACGCATCTATGGAGATGCGTCACGGTGTAAGGCCCTGCGCCACATGAAACCTGCGTCAGGTTTCATGTAGGCATTCCGGTGCGTGGGGGCGGGGGCGTTCCGTCGCAGGAACGCCCCTGAAAAGTGACTCAGTGAAATCTACAAGATTTCACTGAGTCACTTTCCCAACGTTGATGCGTCAAAACCCTGCGCCTGCTTGAAGCAGGCGTAAGGCTTGACGCACCACGTTAAAGATAGGGCAAGTTGGAAAAGTGCACGCAACACAACTTCAGCACTGCGTCAACTTTACGCCCAAGATGCGACACGCATCTGTTCATTCCTGCGCCATGGTGCGCCGCATTGTAAATGCGGCGCATCATGGGTGGCGCAAGGATGAACTTGCGTGCCGTATCTTTCCTGGCGCATCTCTGCCGATTTGCAGAGATGCGTCAGGCAACGTAAATCTGCCTCATGGTTCCTGGCGAGACTCGCCAAAAGGAACAAATTCATGATTGCCTCACGGTGTTCTTAACTGTAGGGTTTTAAAGCCGACAACATATATTTTACATTGTTCATCAAATTAAAACACGTTCATAAAAGAATTCAATGTTACAAAATGTGCAACATAAATTATGTGAACCTCATACATGATATCAAGTCTGTTCTTTATGTTTCTGTTAAGAGATATGTGGTGATGGGGCCCTAGGCCCACATGGTGAAGTAAAGGACGACACAGGACACCAGTTGGGGAGTGGAACTCTGGCCCTGAGCACGGGCGCTCGGGTTCTTTTATTTAACAGAGTCACCTGACCCAGTGACGTCTGTGGTGGGTGGGTGTTCAGTGTAGGGTTACACTTGCAGACAACTAGACTGTGTCCTGGCAGGACCCTACATCCCTCCCAAAGTTCAGGGAAAAAGAAAACAAAATGTCCAACCTGCAAGAAAACAGGATAATAACAATTTACAGCACCAACAGGTTTTCTTCAGACGATCGGCTGGGGGAACGTTGAAAACAGTTCCTGGATTACAAAGTCAGTCAGATGAGCTTCACCTCGGGGGCGTACTTCAGATCATCCTTGTCTTGCTGTGTTGACGCTTATATACAGTGTTCATCACTTGGAGCATTGGGAGCAGATGGATGTGACCCTTGAGGGGTCTCACAGGTGTTCCTAGTCCAGTGGATGACAACGCTTGCTGGTTGTTGGAGACGACTATGGCACGAGAGGTCTTTCCTTGGATTTGCGGATCTTGATGCCTTCACATCTCCGTCCGGCCAAGTAATTTCCGACTTGCCTTTCTTGCCAGACTCCTCTCTCACTGGATCCTCGAAGACTGGCCTCTCCTGCTTGGACTCTTCTCTCACTAGAGACACTGGGAGGACACTCTTGCCGGACACGATGGGACCGGGTGGACCGTGCGGGGCTGCACATGAGCCGCGCAAAAGCGTCGCTGAGGAACTGCTAACGGACTCACCGCCAAGTCTCTCATGATGTCCTCGGGGGTGTTGATGTCATCCGCCAGGATGGTCTTGCCGTTAGGACATGGGTTCAGTGTCTTCACCAGACCGTTTCTCGGTGCCAGGTGTTCACCTGGGGCCTTCGTGCTTCCTGTTGCCTGTCGTGGAGCTGCCGCTGCTGCACCTCTCCCATCCGGATTCCTCTCTCACAGGACATGCGGACGAGGCCCTTGTCCCCTGGACTGCCACTTGATCGCGTGGGCTGTGCGGGTCGCTGCGGAACTTCGGACATGGCCACAGTCGAGTCTTGTGTAGTCCACAAGGGTGGATTGTCTAGTGCTCGGGTATGCTCTGCTTTGGCAAGCTTCAGGTTCACGGGGCACCCATACGGTTCTTCAGTGGTTGGTCTCCTCGAATGCAGGTTGTAGGGATTACTGGGATCCACACGGATGTTGCGATGTTCCTTGGACAGCACCGATGTTCCTGTGTGCTGACTGTTACGATGCTCCTTGGACAGCACCGATGTTCCTGTGTGCTGTGGTTCTCTCTCTTCCTCTGTGGAGTGATGTTGTGATACTCCATTCTTCCTCTACGTTCTCTTCCTCGACGCGGTCCGGTCTTCTTTCTTGCTTACTCATGCTAACCAGGCTTCTCCATTTAGCGGGCCCTCTACATGTCGTCGCCTTGGTCTTGTCCATGTGGTAGGACACTGTCTTCCCATGGCTTGTTGACTAGACCTGTCGTCGTATCTTCCTGTTACTTGATCACTTCTGTTCCCTTCAATCAGGATACCCTTCTTTGGTCAATTCCATCGTGACCCTCCTGTCTCGTCGGGTTCCTTTGGCTCTACTGTTCCTCCTTCCTTTTCTTTATGGCATCGCGCCCTTCCTTTCCATGTTCCTTCTTGTGAAGTGGTCTGGTCCTCTTGCTGTCGTTGGCCTTCCCGACCAGTCTTCCCCAGGCGGCGTGCACTCCACCTGTTTCTTTCTGGTCTGGGCATAGCTCTCCAGCATGGTGTTCTTCTTTTCTCTGACTGGACCGTTTGTCGCGATCTTCTCTGTTGCTGCTTTTCTTTCATTGGTGACCAGACTGGGTGGTCGGCTTTCATCTTGGGCATGAGTTGTCATGCTGTGCTATTTTCTTTGTGGTCGCTATTCACCGTCACGGTGTTTTGGCGTTGGCGCGCTTTGTCTGCGCGGAGGAGGGTTGTGTCACCGCTCCTGGTGCAACTCGGGTGCATACCACCATGCGTGCTGACGATGGCGCTCTGGTTGCTGCAAGACGTCGCTGTCTCTCTTGGGGACCTTTGTGCGCGGTCCCGTGGCGGTGGCGTGTCGCTGTGCAGCGTCACTCTGGCGCTCTTGATACCTGGCGCTCCTGGCACATTCCGGCGCAGTGCTGCGCGGTCCTGTTTTGCGGGTGTGGAGTTCTGGCACTCCTGTCGCGTTCTTGCGCTTGGTGGTACGGTTCCTGCGTTTTCTGGCGCATTCCTGCGCTGTCTCTTTTTGTCCTCAGGAGGTTGCATATTGACGTGGCGTCATTCGGGCATGGCTGTGTCCTTGTGCTTGGACAGATTCTCCTTGTGCTGTTGCGCAGTTACTTTGTGCTTCTGTTTTCTTGGTGCACTGCTGTGCTTCTACTTTCCTTCGCGCACTGTCGTGCTTGTGTAGAGGTGTCTTGGTTTTCTTGATGTGGGTCACAGCAGCTTGGGACTGTCTCTGCCTGATTGTTTCTGAGTGCTTTATTTTCTTGTTCCCAGCCTCAGTTCTTTGGTGGCTTCCTTCACTTTAGGGGCACAGTTGAGCGAGTTGGCCACCAGATGGCAGTGGAGCGTCTCTTCAGACACCGGTAGTCCTCTCCTCAGTGTGTTCCCTCTCTCTCTGACCGGTGCTAGGTTTCGCTGCCGCTGGGGGAGAGAGGTGCAAGCTCCATGGACTACAGGTAAGGTCCTTATTTGGCTGGGGCTTTGTGAGGAAGGGGTTGCTTTGTGAGGAAGGAGTTGTGGGGGGAAACCTCGTTCCCTCGGTGCCCCTCGCAGCTGGCCTCAGTCTTCCCGGGCTGCTCAGGGGGTTTGGTGCTGCAGCATGCCACTCTGTCTCCTTTGCGGTGAGTTTCTCCTTCCTCCCCCCCAGCAGCCTCGCATTCCACACGGGGCCCGGTGGGGGAGGAGCGTCGGCCTTGCAGTGTCGGCCTTGTAGTGCTGCGTGTCCTGGCTGCTTCTGCTGCTCTCCTTCGAGCGCTGTCCCTGGAGTCACTGCCCCTCTAAGGTGCCCCACCTTACTCGCGCTGCGGAGGGGGGCAGGAGTCGGTGCTGCAGTGCGGGTGACAGGATGTGCTGATGGCAGGCCGCGGGTGGGCTCCGTGAGTCTTGCCTCAAATGTTCATTCACCCTCGCCGTACTTCATACACACGGCGGGGACACGGCAGGCAGGCCGCGGGTGGGCTCCGCTGGCCTTGCCTTATTCTGAGTTTATTTTCGGCCGCGATGCACGCAGGCCATGTGGGTGGGTACCGCTTTCAATTGTTCTCCCGCCGCCTCCATTCACACACGCGGCGGGGACAGGGGACGCTCCGGACAGGCCGCAGGTAGGCTCCGCCGGTCCTGCATCATATGAAGGTCATTTTTGGCTGCATTGCGCCCGTCACGGCGCCCTGGTCATGCGGGTGGGCTCCGCTAAGGCTATTAAGCGCCTGGCAGCTCCCCTCACGCTGCGGGCGCTCTTCGGCACAGTCTTTCACCCCTCCGCCGCACTTCACACACGCGGCGGGGGAGGGGGCGCTGCAGGCAGGTCGCGGGTGGGCTCTGCTGGTCCTGCTTACTTATGGGGCACAGTACATGTTGGTAGCGGGTAGGCTCCGCTCTGTGTTTAGCTGGCGGTGCTAGCTGGCAACCGCCATTGGTGCCGTTGTGTGCGTTGCGGGTGGGCTCCGCTTACGATCACCGTCCCAAGGGGGGGTCGCTTCAGGTTTGCGCGGCCCCCCAGGCAGTTGATATCGCCCGGGCTCACCTCTGGCCGACGGGCCTTCCTCCTCCACGCGGGTGGGCTCCGCGGAGGTTTCGCCGAGCGGTGGCGGCCGACGCAGGTGGGCTCTGCGCGGCTTTCTCTCTTCACCCCAGGCAGGGGCGCAGTCGCGGCCGACGCGGGTGGGCTCCGGTCAGTCCGCTCTTCTTTCCCCTCACGCCGGGGGGCTCGCGCTGGGCATGGAGGTGCGGGGTGGACTCCCGGTCACCTCCTCATGGATTTTCAGGCCCGGGGCACAGCACACGCCCCGCGGGCCTCTCGGTGGCCGGCGCCGGCGCCGCTTCCCCAGAGGTGTGCCCTGCACATGGGCACTTCCCTCCTTCTTTCCGGGGATTTCAGCTGCGGCACGCGTGGCATTGCGTTACCGCTTCGTCGCCAATGTGGTGATGGGGCCCTAGGCCCACATGGTGAAGTAATGGACGACACAGGACACCAGTTGGGGAGTGGAACTCTGGCCCTGAGCACGTGCGCTCGGGTTCTTTTATTTAACAGAGTCACCTGACCCAGTGACGTCTGTGGTGTGGGTGTTCGGAGAAGGGTTACACTTGCAGACAACTAGACTGTGTCCTGGCAGGACACTACAATATAGACGTTTTTCGTAAATAAAACCGTCGATAATGAATACATAAACATGTCATGAATAACATCTTCTAGGTCGTATCCGCAGTACGGTAACGCTTGCGTTTATTTAAAGGCATTCCATTGGACTAACCGAGTTTATTTTTAAGTGAAGGCCCCAGCTTTACTGATAATAAAGAAACGCTGAACCTTTGGCGCCTGCAGCATTTCCAAGTACTGTGACATCCTGGCTTCCTGTGCTAATAAACAACCTGGGTTTAAACGATCAATATTTTGGCAGTGAAGTAAGTTATAACTGACGTTAAATTGTTCTGTACCTTTTATTTATTTATTTATTTATTTATGTGCTACTTGCATTTCCGACCTTGAATTCCACTACCAAAAAGATCACACGTTAAGTGAAAGGAAGACCCAGGATTGCAAACATTATTTTTAAACTCATACCTACTCTGAAACCTTTCTGTATGTTCCGAGTAAAGAGCAGCGCGTCCAATTGAATCATGAGCTTGCCTTCCGGCCTGAATTCTGAGCAGTTTCCGCTTGCCACTTTGCCTTAACACGATCCCCTAGAGAGGTTCTTGACAAACCCTCCTCGTTTGTGCCCAGATCTTTTTTACATGCCCTCATCACTGCTAGGTTTAATTATGCCAACTCCCTTTATCTAGGGCTTCCCACTTACCTGATGAAAAGGTCTTCTGGTAGTCCAAAATGCTGCCACCAGACTTTTTTTTAACATCCCTCGGAACTCCTTTGCCTACCTGTTCACCGATGAACTCAAGTCAAATCCCTTCTGAGTACTCATAGGGGCATATGTATGAATGGAATTTTTACTCGCAAACGCTGCGAATCGCAAAAAAAGCAGCGTTTGCGACTAAAAATTCGCAAAACGGGATGTAGTAGGAAAATCACATCGCAAAATTAAGGATTCGCAAAATTTGCAATTCTTGAATTTTGCGTAAGCATTTAAGGAATCGCAAATTGCGATTCCTTAAATGCTATGCAGCAAGCACTCAAGTTTTGCGATTCTCCTTAAGAAATCGCAAATTACCACCAACTTCAAGTTGGTGGTAATTTGCAATTTCTTTCACAAATGCACTTTTTGGCATTTGTGAAGGTGCCATGTGGCGCACATACATGCCCGTGCGCCATATGCGCACACATGTTCATTTAAGGGGAGCATCAGGGTGTCCTTATGACACCCTTGCACCCTTGAAATTATTCTCAATTTGCGATTGCCAAGACGCTAGAGCCCCTGGGGAAGGGCAAAATCTCATATATCTATATATATCGCCTTTTAGCCCTCCCCAGGTCAATTGGCTGCACTCTGACATAAGTGGTAGGAGGATCTGGGACGATGGGCGATCACGAATGAAGGGAAGCTAAGAAAGCCTATACAAACAAATACTACATCCCTGACAGATAATGGCAAATGGGTCTTGGACCAGGACCCCCTATGCCATTGCCGTTCAGTGGAGAAGGGCTCCCTTCTTCACATGACTTGCTCATGTCCCGGGACACAACGCTTTTGGGCCAGGTTGGAGGGGACATTGTCTGCTGCAATGGGAAGGCCACTGGGGCCTTATACTAAGAAGGCCCTGCTGGGCTTGTTGGGAGGGCGACCAAAGTGGTGGCCGATTGTTGGTGGGAATGGCCTTCATCCTCACCAAGGAGGAAAGCCTGCAGAAGGGGCAACAGCACCCCACCATCCTTGAGTGGAAGGAAAGCTCGAATCAATCGCTGTATCATTACAGAGGGGGAGGTGCATAGGGTCAAGGGTTTCGCTTTCACGCATGACAGAATATGGGGACCTTTGTAGGACTACTCCTTGCCATTAGGGCAAAGTCATTTGACATCAGCTATTTCTCATAAGCATACCACGTCACAGCCGTTCAGACCACTGCAGCACACTACATGCAACATACAGGCCAACAGGGGAGGGTTATAAATTGGTAATGACCTGACTAAGCTAGGTCTTTTCTGCTTTCTTCCCATTTCTTGCTTTGCCTCATGATGCTATTTCTGACCAGCTGCAAAATGTGTTGGTATATTGGCACTTGACACGGCTGAGTCTTGCTCTATGGCAAATATCCCCCTTCTCCCTGGCACTCCACTCCCTCGACTGTCTCGGTTTCAGCGCTGGGATGCTTCTGGGTTACTATGCGCTCTACAAAACCCTAATAATAATACTAATAATATCACATTCATGAGATATGCCTTATTGTTTGTATGAAAATCAATAAAATGTTCTTTAAAAAAAATAGAAACGCCCTATTTAGCTTCACAGCTTTTTCTCAGCCCTACCTCTCTCTCGTATTCTGAAACCTGCTGCGTACAATCCTATTTAGGTCCCTCGCTATAATCGTGCCAGAAAAGGCAGTCGTGCTTTCGCCTTTCTAACCTCCGATCTCTGGAACAGAAAAAATCCTTCAAAATTACACCATGACCATTCTGAGTCTATCTTCCAGCACATCCCTAAATCCTGGCAATTACACTCAGTTTGACCGTCGATCCCTAGCTCAACTGTTGGCTGTTCGCTATAAAATCCACTGGACAGCCTTTCTGGCCAGCTGCTGGCACTTTACACTTTTTCACCTGTTCATTGATTAGTTAATTCACTCATCCATCCATCTATTCATTCATTCATTCATTCATTCATAGTTCTTTGAGGAGCAACAGGTAGCCTGAATCATTTTTCTGCAAAGACAGCCCAGAGTCTACTACTTAGACGTGTTAGGTAGACATCAAGACCTACATCTCTAATCAAGTTCAGACAGATTACCTTTCCCTTTTGTTTCTGAAGTCCCAACTGTTTTCTTTTCTCTGGATTCACCCGCGGCTTCAGCAACATAATTCCATGACTCCCTTACATTCTCTCTCTTGATGTAACTCTGTCAATGCACTCCACAGAGAATCTTCTTGCTGTCTGTTAAACTTATTTTTATAAAAATTACTTTTTTTTTCACAGACAGCCTGCTTTTCCTTATTCTTCTGTGGACAACTATTAACAAGTTACTTTTGAATCAATTTATTTATAATTTTTCATTTTTTTAAGTACATTTTTTGTCTAACCTAGGCAACCATAACTGCGTCCTCCCTTATGGCTTTGATTATGTTTATACTTAGACTCGACAGCTTGCTTTTCAATTGACCACACCGGACTAGTGATTTCTTTGATTTTACTCGATGAGTTCTCCTTAACCCCTTCGGCGCTGATGATCATCAGTTGCGCCGCTCGCACGCTGATGACGAGCTGAGCTCGTCATGTAACGCGGCTTTTTGAAAAAAGCCGCGTAGCGCGAAAATCGCCGCAGCGCGCATGCGGTTAAGTGACGGAACACATTGCATGCTTTCCAGGGACCATTGATTTTTGCCATTAGTTTCCTTTGTGGACTTGGATCTGAAGAGACCAACCCCATGTTAGGGAGTGGCCCAATCAAAAGATTCTGTGCAAAAGTTAGTTGTCCCTGAGGGGTTTGGACTTTACTTCTAGATGTTTGACTTGGGAGTTTGATTCATATATAGAAAGATTAGGACCTGATTTCAACTTTGATGGGCGGCGGGCCGCCCATCAGGGCAGTGGAGGTCTTTCCTTGCCGACCCTGCAAAGAATTCTGAGCCTTCAGTAAAACCGTCGCCATGATGGGTCCTGTAAAAACAGAGAAAGCTTGGTGAGGAGCTGCTCATTAAACTTTGTTGTTTTCCAAAAATTAACCCCGTTTGGCCATGGTAATTATGGTGGTCCACTCAACTCTAAATAGGGTGGCAAACAGCCAGTTTGGCAGACCGCCATTCCACAATTTTTGCGGCAGAGTTCATTGTCTGCCGAAGTCTAAATCGGGCTTATTCTAATTTCTCCATTTTGATTCACAATTTGGGTCAATTCTCTTAAGAGCGTGAGTAATGTCTCCTTTGGATCTAACATTCAAAATTCATTACTTTATCTACAATAGTTCCTTAAAACCATAATCCTATGCTCGCTGCCATTTTATTATGTGTTGTTGTTTTCCATATTGACCAATGATATTCCCACAATCGGTCTACAGGCTGTTGTGACTGTGGAAGTTTGAGCACTGAAGCCAGCAACAGTAACCACGTCACAGTCAGTATTGGTCTCCATTGGGCACAGGAATATTCATAACACAAGCAGTTTGGATCAGGCTCAGTCCCGGGTGGAACGTAGATGCTAAACAGCAAAGGAGTCTTTATTTGTATTTAATTATTTAACCCCCAACGGTATTAGGATGGTTCCGTTTTAAGCTTAGAAAATTGCAATCCACTCTTTTATGTCATAAAACTTCAAAGCTTCCTTTCATGGAGCCATGTAATGATTCTCTTGCTGGCTGAGCTAATACAAAATATTCAGACATTTCAAAATCTTGTCAGTGATCAATGGATCTTGAAAACATAAACTAGACATATCAAATAGAGGAAAGATATCGAGCTGAAATAAAGTGTTTTTCAAACCGACTACATTAACACTAGTTAGCCTAACACTATCATTAAAATTGCTTTATCAGCCTTTTTTTCTTTGAATAAGCTCGAAGTTCTGCTGGTAGCCACATCACCACCATTTTTTAATATCTCTACTATTTGATGAAAGTACCCAATTTTGGGCCAGTCTTGCCAAATTCTGCTGAAGTACATAGTCACCTTATGGATGCAAATCCCTCTGTGGAGGTGCTGAGCCCAGTGTATGCTAGAGGTGAACACTTCACAAATGATAAATGTTCAGGTATTTTCCTATACTTTAATGCACTATTGTAAGAAATTGGATTATTAGTTAAGAGGGGCAGGACCCCACTCAATAAAAACAATTGTGGTCAGGGTGAACCAGAAAGGTCACTAAATAAACTGTGCTTAACCTTCTGGTAGCTTGGCACAAAAGCACTCAGGCATAACTTAGATGCAATGTGTAAATTATTTATGCAGCACTTCAAACAGTAATAAAGTGAAAACATGACACAAGAATAAATGAAATGACACCAAATGGTAAAAATTCAATAAGTAGAGCCAGAGTTATGAGTATTTAAAGTGTTATGTGAAAATAGCACCAAAAAGCCACTTGTAGGTATATGATCATGCTGGACCGGGTCAAAGTCACAAGTACAGGCCCACCTCAATGGAACGTGGGAGGTGTATAGGGACCAGGTTCATCCTGGTGAAGAGTTTATTTTCTCTGAGTCCAAGTCCCATACAAGGACCCTCAGCTGGAGCTTCAAGTTGGTGGGGGCTGCTAGGAGATCATCGTTGCTGTGTGGAGTAGGTTGTCACTGGAGCTTTGTGTTGGCAGGAGACATGGTTGATCACTGTTTAGCAAGAAGAGGAGGTTGCTGTCAGACCTTCTCATTGGCAGGCGATGTGGAGATCGATGCTGATGGGAGGAGCCCGCTCATGATCGTGAAAAGCCCCAAATGTCTTGCTTTTCACTAGTGGCTCAGTTGTGAATCAGGAGTATTACTTCATGGTAGCAAAGGGTCTAGGACCTGCGGGGCACCTCTTGGGATCAGGAATTACTCCAGCAGAGGTCAGCAACAGGGATCATCCAGATCCAGGTGTTGCGGGTCAGCTGAGCAGTTGCAGAGAAGGCCTCTGGAAGTTTATTGTGTCCCTGTAGCTCAACCAGAATGTCAGCAAGCTTATTCTTGGAGTCATTTCTGGGCATTCTGGGTTCAAGACAACAGGTCAAGTATTCCTTGTTCGGGCAGCAGGGCAATCCTTCTTCTTAATCTTACACAGGTCCAGGAGTGTTCTGATAGGAGGTTCTGAGGATGCCATTGTTCCACCCAGTGCAAGCCAGTGGGTGGGGGGTCCCTTTTGTTTAATCTCCCCCCTGTCCTGGCTTTGGCTCTAATCTATTCAGGAGGACAAATACAGGCCAGCCTAGGTGTGAGCTGCATTTGTCAGTGGCAGGGTAGGTAACCATAGAAGTCAGGAAGGGGTTGGGCACAGCCCTCAGGCTTCCAATTGAAGCTCAGGAAGGGCTGAGCACAACCCACCAGGCTATCTTCCTCATGAGAGGAACACCCTGCCGCACATCCAATGCTAATTTGTCCTCAAGTCTGAAGGAATACACAACACACAACAGAACAGCCATTCACAGCCATGTGACCCTTGATACTGGCAGAAAGGTACATTTGGTTGAGGCAGAAAAATCTAACTTTAATATCAAAGAAGATTTAAAATACTATTCAAATGAGTGGAAGGAGTATTTAGCTGTTCTCAAACTGAACTTATCAGTTATAGAAGTTTATTAAACTAACCCAGGTAAGCCTGGCAAAATATTTATTTTTCCAGGTTGAAATGGAAGTTTAAAACTGCCTATAGGCTGCAGTGGCAGCATTGGCATAGCCTAGGGGTCATGGTCCTAATGCAAGCAATGAAACTTGGCCCACCAGTCAGTATTAACATTCTGCTATAAATGAGGTGCGCCCATTGTATCACTGGACATCAGTGTCACTGATCCTTCTATTCTGGGTCTCAAACTTCCTTGTTCTATTCGTCTTTCCTCCCCTTCTCCCTATCTCCGCCCCACTCTCCTCTCATCTCCTTCTACCAAGCGGAAAACTCTCTGCAACTTGCGCTGACTCTCCCATGTGTACCATGCTCCATACCTTTTGGACGATGCCTACGCCTTGGCATTCCTAGATGTGGAACAAGCATTCGACTCAGTGGCCTGGAGGTACCATTGGTTAGTCCTCAACAGAGTGGGAATTGATGGAATATTCATACAATGGGTGAAACTCCTCTACACAGATCCATATGTGAGGGTGCGGACTGGGGGAATGATATCAGAGAGATTCACCCTCTGGAGAGGCAGTCATTACTGTTCACCCCTGGCCATATGGCCAATGGCTTGTGTGCTCTGATGTACGCTGGGCCATGGGTGATTAAGGTGGGGAGATGCAGCATGTGGTGTTCCTCTACGCTGATGAGGCACTGGTCTATATTAGACAACCCGAGTACCCCGTGCCCAACCTAATGAAGAAAACACAAGAGTTTGGGGAAATCTCTGAATTCCTGGTCAGTAGCACTAAGTCTAAACATTCCCCCCTTGGGGCATTATCACTGGTCCGGCAGGACATGCTACCTGTGACCAGTCTGCCCTGGGAGATGAAATCTGTGAGGTATCTACGAATCCAATTTATGCCCACGGAACAGGATAATACAAACCTCAACATAGCGCGGGTGAGGCCAATGTTCAGGCTCTGGAAAACCCTTCCACTGTCATTGCTGGGTACAGTCGCACTGGTCAAAATGGTACTGCTTCTGTGCTCCTTCTATACCATACAGGGCACAATGTATGAGATCCTGCCCGTTACTTTACTGCAATTGACAAGCTTATAGTGAGACTTCTCTGTGCAGATTATAGAATGCGGAATGGCTTTCTATGCTTAAACAGCCCTGGCACCTGAGGGGTGGAGATGCCTCATATGGAATTGTATTTCATGGTGACCCACTTAAAACATGCACTACACTGGCTGGACCCTGACAATAACTGGGAAAAAAGACTTCTCAAAAACTCATATAGTACAGTGCCACTGCCAGTACTGCTTATGAAAGGTGCGGGAGTGCCACCAGACACACCATATGTTCTGAAACAAGCCTGCAGTCTCTGGGAACGTGCTGTGATGCAGTTCAACTACATACATCAACCATACCTCACTCCTAAACCCCTATACATTATCTGTACATAGGATCTGTGCACACGTTCATTCCATTGACAGTATGAGTGCTGTATGTGATTTAGCAAAATAACACAATGACAGATGTTGATAGATGTATTCTTTCAGTTAGGTTTATTCCAGGTGCCCAGCCAACATGTGTTTCGTCAGGGAGTTACCCAAGACTTCTTCAGGGCTATAGGACAGCTATAAAAGCGTTGATAAATACTCTCCGCCGGTTTTACTTCTGTCCCGGCTGTGGCTAAATTCGAGCAATGTTGCCAGAAAGGACTATGTCAAAGACTGGTTAGTGCCAGACCAAAAGGAGCGCTCATAAGCTCCACTCCTAATTTACAGCAGCAAGTCCGCCGCCGCCATTGCGTATCCCATGTGTGCCAGCACGAGCGGCGAGATGTTCCCGCTGTGGGTAAGACGAGGCTGACTTTGTTCAAGTGGCTTGGAACTGTTGGGCCATAAAACCGTTCTGGCAGGAGGTAATGGAGGGACTCAATGGGGCCTCTGTGTGGGCAACTCAGCAGGACATTAACCTCTTCAGTGCTGCGTGAATTTCGCTGCAGTGCTGAAGGGTCATAAATCATATTGACTCATGACGGAAATGTTCCGTCATCAGCACCGGAGCACCGACGCTGATGACGGAACCGTTCCGTCATGAGCATGGAAGGAGTTAAGCAGGTGCTGCTGGGGCTGCCCCTGACGCCAAAGGAGAACTTCCCTCCAAGGTTTATGTTCCTACGGCTGGTGCTGGCTCAAATCGCGATCCGGTGGTTAGTGTTGTGTTCTAGCTTGCGCACGCCTGTGACGCAACAGGCGTGCTGCGTTAGGTCATGTGACCTGGTTGAATAAAGAGGGGCCACGCACGCACATACGCCAGTTGGCGAGAGTGTGGAGAGCCATGAACATCCTCTAGTGCCCATGTTATTTATTTAATACCGCCACGTGTCAGGCCTAGTACATCCCAGGTGCCCCCACAGTGTAGGTCCCCCAGCTCATGCCCCCAGGGTTCACCTTTCCCCCACAACACAACAACTGGCGACGAGGGTGGTCGTGCCCTCGCCGAGTGTGTGGTGCGCCCGCCTCCTCTCACGGCGGCCGCAAGCTTGTGCCCCTGCTCGCGGTGCTCATGCCCCGCGGCCCCACACACTGTGCCGGCACGGTTGCTGTATGCGGAGGTCATCCAGGCCTGCAGGTGAGCCGTTCCCTGCCCCTGTGCCCCGCCCGCTGGACCGCTGCCTTCTTCCCCGCCCACGCCGGGCGTGCCGCTGCCTCAGTCCTTCGGCCCACTGGCTCCCCAGCTGTGCCTCGCCGCTCCGGGACAGCGCCGCACCCAGGCTCGCCGCCGGTGCGTGAAGCGCGCTACCGGGCGCATCCCCGCGTCTGGATTCTGCAGCCCGGGCCGTGCCCCTGCGGTATATCACGCATCGCGCGGACGCGGTGCGCTGGGCTCCCGCCGGCGGCTGCTCTCGCATACGGAGGACAAGCGCGCTGGATGCTGAGGACACCGCTGCACGCCAGGGGGGAACCTGCAACTTGCCCTCATACGTCCCGCTGCCCACACGAAGCAGGGAGTGCTCCCTTTGCAGGGGTGAGAAACAAGCAGCGGCAGAACCAAGCAGTGGCAAAACAAAACCACTCCCACACTGCTGACGTCCGCACTCTGGGGAGCAGATCACAGTTCACCCAACGCACGGTGCCCCGCACCCCAACGGTCCAGCCATGGCCACGATACCACCCATTGAACCCTTTGTGGTGGAAGGCTCACTGTCGTCACTAGCCCCTAAATGGAAAGACTGGGTGGACAGGCTGCTGGTCTTCTTCGAGGCCACCAAAGTTCACAAAGAACAGAAGAGAGCCATGGTACTCCACCTAGGGGGCAAGGATGTGCACACCATCGCCGAAACGCTAACAGAGGCAACCCCCAAGACTCATCACTCACTCATCAACGCCTTGAATGCATACTTCGAACCCATGGCCAATCAGGACTATGAAAGGTTCATCTTCAGGCAATCCCGGCAACTGCCGGAGAAATCGCTGGACACGTATCACGCCAGGTTAAAGCGACTGGCGTTGTCTTGCGGGTTCACAGACACCACAGAAGAAATAAGGGGTCAGATAATCCAAGGCTGCGCCTCAGCCAAATTGAGAGAGCGTATCCTGGAAGAATCAGGAAAACCGCTAGCCGACATCCTGACCCTTGGCCGCACGAAAGAACTGTCCAAAGCCCGAGCTGCTCATATGGAAGCAGCCCTCCAAGCGCCGGTCAAAGCTGAACCAGTCAACAAAATACAAGTCAAGTCCCCGACCAAGTAGAACAAGAAACCCTCGGGAACATCGGCAGGTGCAACAGGGAAATCCTGTGGATACTGTGGTGGCCCAAGCCACCCAGCACCGGAATGCCCAGCGCGAGGGAAGAGATGCTCTTGGTGTGGCAGATTCAACCACTTTGAAAAAGTATGCCGCTCGAAGAAGTTCCGCAAACCACGGCAGGTGGTGAACGCAGTATCAGAAGGAGACCCGAGCCAGAGCGATATGGATGATGATGAAGAAGAGGAAAAGACGGTGCACAAAGTACACATGATTGGTACAGCCACTCTACGAGCCAGGAAACTCCCACAGTGCTGCATAAGAGTGGCAGAGCAAGAAATCAGGGCCGTGGTCGACACAGGCGCAACCATCAACCTTATGAGTGCAGCCCTATACAGGACAATGGATCGGCCCCCCACCCTAAGTCCTTCGCCCATCACTGTATTTGCATACGGTCAGGACACCCCTCTCAAAATCAGAGGAAAGTTCCGGACGGTGATCAACCATGGCAACAGCACCGTCACCACGAATGTCTTTGTGTCGGAAGATGGGCAGGGCATGCTGCTCGGATGTCGAGCCGCGGAAGAACTTGGAGTTGTCACATTCGCGTTCGGAGTTCACCAAGAGTCGGTACAGCAAATTGTAACGGACTTCTCAGACATCTTCAAGGGCATCGGAAAATTCAAAGGTCGCGAAATACACCTACACATTGACCAGGCTGTTCAACCGGTGGCGTTGAGACATCGCAGCGTCGCTTTCCACCTCAGACCCCTGGTAGAAGAAGAACTCAAAAAGCTCGAAGCAGCGGGCATCATTGAAAAAGTGACAGGCCCCACCCCGTGGGTATCGCCCATTGTGGTAACCCGGAAGCCAAAACAACCGGGAGCCGTCAGGATCTGCGTAGATATGCGCCTTCCCAATGCTGCCATCAAAAGGGAACGCCACATCACGCCCACCATTGACGACCTGATCGGAGAGATGGCGGGGGCATGCTGGTTTTCAAAACTGGACCTCCGGGCCGGATACCACCAACTGGTGCTCGATGAAGAGTCACGGAACATAACGACGTTCTCGACCCACATGGGGCTTCGGAGGTACACTCGACTCAGCTTCGGCGTATCCAGCACGGCGGAAGTCTTTCAGAATGTGATTCAAGAACTAATTACTGACATACCGGGCGTAATCAATGTCAGCGATGACATTATGATACACGCCCGTACCCTACAAGAACACAACCAACGACTAGCGCAGGTGTTTCGAAGGCTGAGAGAAGCGGGTCTCACTCTGCACCGGGAAAAGTGTGAATTCCTGAAGCAGAAGATAGGGTTCTTCAGATACACGTTCTCTGCTGATGGAGTCAACCCTGACCCCGAGAAGGTGAAAGACATCAAGGAAGCCAAATCTCCCACTACCGTCACCGAAGTCCGCAGCTTCCTAGGAATGATCAACTACTGCGGAAGATTTATCCGAGACCTCGCCAACCTCACACTCCCCTTGAGAGAACTCACAAAAGACTCCACGCCTTGGACATGGGGACCGGAGCAAGAGACCGCCTTTGAGAGCATCAAAGCAGCACTTTCAGATACCACAACCTTGGCATTCTTTGACCCCCGGAAGCTTACCCTAGTGGCTGTAGATGCCGGTCCAGCTGGGCTAGGTGCAGTACTCATGCAAAAACAACGGGATGAAATGGATTGGGCCCCGGTAGCATTTGCTAGTCGTTCACTCACGGACACTGAACAACGCTACTCACAGATTGAAAAAGAGGCAATAGCCATTCACTGGGGGTGTAGACATTTTCATCTTTATCTGTATGGAAAACCGTTCACAGTAATCACGGATCATAAACCACTGGTTGCACTATTTTCAGGGACCTCGACTAAACCACCACCCCGCATAGAAAAATGGATGCTACAGCTCCAAGACTACAATTGCCAGGTAGAATACCAACCAGGGTCACGCAATCCAGCAGACTATCTCTCACGGCATCCACGAGCGGCCACACCAGAGGAAATGGAGGACGCTAAAGACACGGAAGCCTATGTCAAGTGTGTCACTGCACGATCATGTCCACGGCCCATATCCATGAGCGACATTGCCGAAGCCACGGAAAAGGACGACTGTCTACAAAGGGCACGGGAAGCCTTTCGGAGAGGAAACTGGAATCGCGCCAAGGAGAGCTGGAAGATACTAACACCGGAAGCCCAACGCATCATGGAAAGCTTGCACCATGTGAGAGGAGAACTGAACGAAGACAACACAGGATGCCTGCTACGGGGCCACCGACTAGTAATACCCTCTGCCTTGACAGACCAGGTAGTGCAACTGGCCCATGTCGGCCACCAAGGAATGGTCAAAACAAAGGCCCGACTAAGGACCAAAGTGTGGTTCCCACTCATGGATGATCTAGTTGAAAGGACTGTACGATCCTGCGCAGCCTGCCAAGTCACGGGGGACGTCCCGAGAGAAGCACCAGTCCTAGTTGAACCTCGACCTCGACAACCGTGGGAGTGTGTCAGCATGGATTTTGGAAGCCTACCTGATGGGCGACACACCATGGTCGTAATAGATGACCACTCCAAATATCCAGAAGTAGAAATCATAGCCACCACCAGCGCCGCTGAAGTACTACCCAAACTGGAAAAGACCATAGCCGCCCACGGAGTGATGCGTGAATTGCGGACAGATAACGGCCCCCGTTCCAAAGTCAGGAATTAGCCAACTACTTGAATGCCCTAGGAACCCGGCACCGCTGCATCACCCCTCGGTGGCCACAGGCCAATGGTGAAGCTGAACGTTTCATGCGAACTCTCAACAAAGTAATTCGGATCGCGCATGACAAAGGACAGTCAGTGGAAATGGCCATATTTACATTCCTGCGGAGCTACCGACAAACACCCCACACCACCACAGGGGTGGCTCCGGCCCATGTTCTCATGGGACGCGTGGTGGCAGACTCAATTCCGCATCATCCCCGATGGACACCGAAGGTGGCAGACGAAAGCCGAATCGCAAGGAAGCGACAGAAGTCCTATGCCCAAGTCAGCCAGAGAAGGAGAGCAGTGGCAGACAGGATCAGCCGAGGAGACCTGGTACTGCTAAAGAATAGAATAACCAGCAGCAAATTCAGACTAACCTACGAACAGGAACCATGGAGAGTTGTTAGTGTGAAAGGCACCCGCATAATAGCCTCCAGAGGGAGAGAATCAGTGACCAGGAATGTGTCACATTTCAAACTGTTTCACCCTGAACCGGAGCAGAGGCTCACTTCAGAACCATCAGCAAACCAGGCGGCTGCCAGTCCAGCCGTCTTGGACACAACGGAGGTCCAAGAAGGCCAGTTGAGAAACACCCCTCCGGAAGAAAACAGCGACAGTCCTGATGATGCCGAGAACCCCAGTGTGGGACAGGACGTTCCTGAGTCCGTGACCACGAGCCCCCGACTCACAACCCGGACCAGCGATGACATCACCCAGAGGCGAGGGAGGTCACAACACCGGCTGAGGAATAATCCAGAACCGTCCTGTCGCCTTCGTGATCATCTCATGTTAGACTGTTCTGATATAAGTTAGATGTGTTTTTGCTAATTGTCAGGAATCTTGATTGTGTATTTCGATCTGATGTGCCTTGAGTCCAGAGACTGCCACTGTGGGACTCCACGTTGAACATTTAGATTTGCATCTTCTTCTTTCATGTTTTAGGAGGAATGTTGTGTTCTAGCTTGCGCACGCCTGTGACGCAACAGGCGTGCTGCGTTAGGTCATGTGACCTGGTTGAATAAAGAGGGGCCACGCACGCACGTACGCCAGTTGGCGAGAGTGCGGAGAGCCATGAACATCCTCTAGTGCCCGTGTTATTTATTTAATACCGCCACGTGTCAGGCCTAGTACATCACAGGTGCCCCCACAGTGTAGGGCCCCCAGCTCATGCCCCCAGGGTTCACCTTTCCCCCACAACACAACAGTTAGCACCCGAACCCTCGGGCTTCAAGGATTGGCTGAGAGACATCTCAGATTGGCAATAGCCAAGGAAATTCGCCTGACACAGACTAGAAGGGACGACAGGGTGAGAGATGATTTCTGTGCATGGGCAGCTGTGTTGACAGCAGTGAGAGACCCTCGGACGCTCGACCACGTCGAGCATACTGGCAGGGTGACTGTGGAATACTCCTCTTGAGCTAAGATAGGAATGCTTTGAATCAGTTTTTCGTAAAAAATTAAAGGCATGGTTTTTTAGACAAATATTTAGTTAGTGCTTTAAATGAGTCGGTACTGCTTGGTACGGAGCACTTGCAATTTTTTATTTTGAGTGGGAGAGTGCCGGCACTTCTCAAGAGAGACGTAATACTTTTCATTGGGGAGTACTTCCACTTGTCAGAAACAAGCAGGTACTCTGGCACAGAGTACCTGAACTTCTATGTTTCCATTTCAAGGTCCTAAAGAATGGTCCGTGGGGCTGTTTAGTATTAAACTGCTCCTGGTCATGGTCGGAGTGTGAGGAATGGATAGCACCAAGTGCGATCTTTATGGCGTGATGGAGTGAGAATGGAGCAGAAGAAGGGGTGGGAGGAGTTGGAACTGTTTCTGCCTTTACTATGCTATTGTTTGCTGTCCTTCAAGAACCATTATATGGTGCACATATTGTGCTAAATTTGAAATGTATGTTATGAAAAATCCAATAAAGAATATTGTTAGAATTGGGGGTCTCTGGTTGGCGCAAGTATGCACTTGTGACAAGCAGGGACCCTCTCCTCTAAGTCAGGGCGAAGGATGACCCCTTTAGAATGACCCTTACTCACCCTCTAGGTGCGTGGCGTGAGCAGACAAGGCTATTCTCCAGGCGTTGTTTAGTTAAGCATTTGCAATCACACACACAGTAAAATACACCAATCCCCCCACAAATGGACACCAGGCTGTGAATATATAAAAAATACGCTTCTTTATGTAAAAATAGATATATATCTTAGATCAGGCTTATTCACAAGACCAATAACGTTTTTGTTGCACCACAGATTGTAAATAGGCGAGCTTCTCTTTCAAATGTTCCACCAACAGTTCTTTGTTGTAGGTTAAATTGCACTTTCAGTCTTTAAAACGGATGTTTCTGTTAAACTTCCTTCTTGGCAAGTTTCTCTGTCCCAAATTACTTTGCTCTCGCTTCCTGGGCCGGTTCCAGGGACCTTAGGCCAGTCTTAGGCCCTCTGTGCGCTTCGCAGCGCTTCTGTGCACTCTACACGCGAGAAATCACGGCACCCTACCAAGTCTCACGCATCTGGCGTGGGGCGCGATCGGCCCGGCCGGGTCTCGTGGAGCGGATGGCCCCCCCTGGTCTGCGGGACCCACACGGGGGGACACACCGCCCTCAGAGCTGTCCAGGAGGAGGGAAGGCCCAAGAACCCAGCGCAGCCCCAGTCACTCGGGCAGGGGCTCAGATTGCAGCCTCGGCTTCCCGACAGTTAAAGGATTCCAGCGGGAGGGGCTGGAGCGCTCTCGCAGCGCGGAGCTGCAGGCAGGCACACAGAGAGCGGTGCGAGTCAGCTGGAAAGGGCGGCTCGCACCACAGCTGATTCCAGGGCCTGGGGCACTCGCAGGCAGGGACGGCCAAAGGGGAAAACAAACGTTGCGGGCCCCTAGCCCGGGGGGACTTCAAAAGCACACGATCACTTCTTCTTTGATGGGGTTGGGCCGAGTCGGCACAGGCAGCGCGACTCGGTCCGGTTAGCACTTTGGGATCCCGTCTGACAGCGGAGGATCTCCGGGGGTGACACGCAGCACAGGGGGCCCTCAGTACCGACGGTACAGCGAGGGGGCTCCCTTCTCAGTGCAGCGCGGCCTCTCCTGGGGGCAGAGCACAGCGGGGCGGCCGGGTGCAAAGGCAATGCACGGGCGGCCGTCCAGGCTACAGATGGCTCACGTCCTCAGGATTCCGGCGGGAGGGGTCAAAATCACGCTCAGGCGCTCCGTTAAGACAGGCAGGGGTAGAGGAGCGGCCGGCCTTAGCCCTGGGGCAGAGAGCGACTCCGGTCGGAGCGAGGCTCTCAAGGGCAAGAGGGCAGGCTGGCTCCCGAGTACCACGGCCCTAGGAGGGGGCGAGAGGGGGCAGATTTCACCTCCGGCGGGAGGAAATACTCGGCCTCAGGCAGGGGACGAGCCAAAGCACAGGAGAACCCACTGGTCCTGGGGTTCAGTTCAGGGGGCAAGCTCAATCAAGCCCTTGGAGAATGTTTAGAGCACAAAGCAGCAAAGTCTTTAAAGCAAGTCTTCTTCCTCTCCTTTCTCAGCAAGGCAAGCAGCAGGCCAGTCCTTCCAGCGTCTCTTCTCCTTCTAGTCGGGCAGAGGTCCTTTGTGGTAAAACAGGATTCTCACTTACAAGGAGCAGGGCTCCTACTTTTATACACAGTTTCTTTTGTTCTTACAGGCCAGGGGGGCCTTTGCATAACTGCTCCAGTCTCTGAGCACTTGTTGTGGGTACTTCTGGCTTCTGCATGCAGTGTGAGGGCAGGCACATCAGCCGCTCCCCAGGGGGGCGGAGCCGGCATTGTGAAGACAGGGGCAGCTTGAGCACTTTGTTGACAAGCTTCAGTCCTTCCTGGGCCAGGTGCAGGCTGAGTCATCAGTCGCTCCCCAGGAGGGCGGAGCCAGCATTGTGGAGGCAGAGCACAGCCTGATGCATCATTCAGGGGAAACTCCCACCACCCACTAAGGTGTCATCCTGCTATTCACAACCTGTCAACTCCCAGCCCTGTCACTCACCCACTCAGACAGTCAGATACACACAAAAGCAGAGGCGGGCTGAAATGGTTAGACAAGCAAATGCTAGCTTTCTAAAAGTAGCATTTGCAAACACAGGATATTAAAATAAACTTTACTAAAAGAAGTATTTTATTATTCTGAGTTCAGGCATACTAAACATTAATTTCTACCATGTTCCCTGAGCCTGCTGGGATTATAGAGTGTAATAATTCCAGCAGCCCCTCTGGCCTAGAAGGGAACGGGTAGCCTTACAATAGTGAAAAACGAATTTGGCAGTAATTCACTATTAGAACATGCCACACACATCAGGGCATGTCCTACCTTACACTTACAATGCACCCTGCCCTCAGGCCTACCATAGGGGTGACTAATATGAAGTTAAGGGAAGGTTTAGGGGCTGGCAAGTGTGTGCACTTGCCCAGTCAGCATGACAGTACCAGACTGCACGCAGGTTCTGCAATGGCAGACCCTAGACACATTTTAAGGCTGCTTCTGTGGGTGGCGCAACCAGCGCTGCAGGCCCACTAGCAGTATTGGTATTTACAAGCCCTGGCACTCCTGGTGCACTTTACTGGGGACTAACAGTAAATCCAATGAACCAATCATGAACATCAATCACAGTTACACTTTATACAGGGAGAGCATATGCACTTTAGCACAGGTCAGCAGTGGCAAAGTGCCCAGAGTCATTAAACCAACAAAAACAGGTCAGAGAGAGTATTGGAGGAAGGCAAAAAGTTTAGGGATGACCCTGCCAAGAGGCCCAGGTCCAACAAATATATATAGTAAAAAAATCTTGTAACGAGGGCGGTATAATCACATTTTCAGGATTTGGGAAAGGCTTCAAGGGATTCTCTATAGAGTTTTTGGGAGTGAAAATATTTCCCCATCTTTATATCCAACAATTGTGGAGTCTTTTCAAGAAGGAACGGTTTCAGGAAGAGCAAGTAACATTTTCGACTTCTTTATGTTCTGTGCTTTTTGGACCACAGGTTGTCCAAGAACGCACCTTGAGAAGCATCATTTTTTTCATCATAATACTTATATAAAATGTAAACTAAAAATGGTTACATTGGAATTGCTTTAGGTTATCTGAATTTCAGGACAATGAAGGTGTACGATCTTATTGGTTTAACATACACTTGATTTCATAGGCAGATACCTGATTCTTATTAAGAAAATTCCTGTTAGTGTTAAGGCTTAACCCAAACGCCCACATACCGGTGGTTTGGGGCAGCTTGGGTGGGGCCCTGATTAGATGGAAGCCTTCATTTGTCGCTGCAGCCAGTGTGAAATAGCAGACACAGTAATTGAGAGCAGAACCCGCCTATCTGCATGAAGCCTACTTCCAGCACATAGTCTTCCACGAGTAGTAAGTTAAATAATTGTTGCAAGCAGACAGGGAGCCCGGTGAAAAGACGCCTCTGTGTCACTGAGTACGTGAGTAGAGAGGAAAATACTAGGCCGGTTGGAAAACGTAATTCCGCTTGTGGAATTGGTAAAATTTGGTAACCCCGAGTTACTTTTGAAATGTGGGGTTCTAGACAAATTCCGCCAATCACTGCATAGTGGAATGTCATCTCTTGCGGTGTTCTAGAAATGCGAGCTGGTGTCCTCTAGTGTGATTGTCTGGTCGCTAGGAGGAGTTCCAGCAGTCAGAAAGCTGCTTCTTGGGTAGATTTTCTACTTGATTGGCAGCAAAATCCACTCAAATAGCCGCACATTCTTGCGCACCAAAGTGGTGCCGTTCACACAGATATTTTTAGCAGCGCAACATGCATATTACCGTCCGTTGGTGGAACACCGCAGATTCACACGCAGTTTTTATGTAACTACGTGAAATTCCGTGGAGTGAAATTCCTCGAGTTCTGCCCAACCTTAGAAAGTACTTCAGAGGCAGTGAGAGGAGAAAGGACGGAGTACGGTAAAAGGATTAAAAAGAAACAGGAGTGAGAGGGAGAGAGAGGTCTGGGGATGAGTGAGCGAGGTGAGAGACCACTGTAAGAGAGATCAGAGACAGGTGTGAGAAATAGAGAATGATGAGGCTGATCAGAGAGCACAGGGCAACAGAGAGATGTTTGGAAATGAGACTCGTGTTAAATGGACAGATTTGAGAGAAAAAGGGGCCAACAGCTGTGAGAGTGAGGGTGTGTGAGTCCAATCAGAAAGGAGTGATGCAGACACAGCTGATTGAGAAGGCTGAGGGAATGTGAAGGGCAGACAGATGAGAGAGATGAAGACATACAACTGGGAAGGCAAGTGAAAGAGATTGAGTGGAATTACAAAGAGACAAACGTGTTAGAAAGGGACATAACAGTGTGAGGACAAGACAGATGACAAAAAGGTGACAAAGAAACAGAAAAATATCTCAGAGGAAACATGACATGTGAGAAAGATACGAAAATCTGCAGGTGAAAGATAGCTGAGAGAGAAAACGGGACACAGATGGAAGATTATAAAGAGACAGTTAATAAAGAGATAGGCGAGAAAGAGTGCAGAGTGATTGGGGATGTGGAGACATTAGAGATAGGTGAGATATAGCAGAGGAAGGGTGGGACACATGAGAAAAAGGCACAAAAGGGACAGACAGGTGATAAAGTGACAGATAGAGGGAGAAACGTGCAAGAGGTGATAATGATGCAGACAAGTGGGCACAAGACACAGCGGAGAAGGACAGTGGGGAGACAGAAGAAAGAGATGGCTGAAAAGAGTGAGTGATAGAAGGCAGGAGAGAAATGGGTCATAAACAGTTTAGTGAGCGATCTACGATGGTCAGCTGAGAGAAAGTGAGGAGATAAAGAGATACAGAGAGGAGAGAATGCCTGGAGAGTGAATAGATGAGAGATCATGGTTAAAGCGGTGAGAAAAATTCAGCTGAGAAAGGGGGCAAGTGAGAAAGAAACACTCTAGAGAGAGAGAGAGAGAGAGAGACGTGAGAGGAAAGCTGACAGATACAGACAATTGATGAAAAAAACACAACAGCTAGGAAACAAGTGGCAAAGATACAAGAGATATAGAAAAGTTAGAGAAGAAAAGTCAAATAGATGAAAAAGACAGACGAGAATGGAGAGAACAAAGGACAGGAGGGAGAGGAGGAAGAATACATAAGGTAACAACGCAAACATTTAAGACACATTCTTTTACAGCGCGGTTTTTACATCGCAACTACCATTACATTGCATAATTTTACAAAGCATGCCTTTACAAAAAAATTTTTAAACTACCATTCCATTACAACGCATATCATTACAACGCATACAATACAACGCATAATACTTTTAAGGCAACAGTAGGGTAAGTGTTGGATAGTGTAGGGGTAAAAAATACTATTCCCACTCCAGTGAGTGCAACAGTAGGGTAAGTGTTGGATAGTGTAGTGGTAAAAATTACTATTCCAGCTCCAGTAAGTGCAACAGTAGAGAAAATGTTTGATAGTGTAGGGGTAAAAATTACTATTCCCATCTACTCCAAAACCCATACCTAACCTAAAACTAAAAAAATCTTCATTACTTACCTTGTGTTGTAATGGTATGCATTGTATTGACATGCGTTGTAGTGACATGCGTTGTAATGGCATGCGATGTAAAGGCAGTTGCGTTGTAACAGTTGCGTTTTAAAAACAGTGCGATGTAATGACTGCGTTGTAATGGATGTTTCCCGAGGAGAAAAGGTGGAAGGTGAGTGGGGTAAGAGGTGAGAGAAATTTTGGGAGAAGAATGAGACAAGATAGATAGGTAGGATATAAGAGACAGCACAGAAAGTTGACAAAGGAGGAAAGTGAGATGGGATGGCTGAAGTACAGGGAGAAGAATTGAGGTACAGGAGAGAGACAAGGGAGAAATAAGTAAGCTTGCTCTCTTCCAAATATATATCCATAATATGACAGAGCCTTAAGGTCCTTCTGTCATGCAGAATTTGAATAGGTGCATATGCAGGGCATGCGTGATTTCAAAATGTGGAGCAAAACACTGTGAGTTCTCACCAGTATATTTGTAACAACCCTTAATCACATGACCAAACAAAGCAATAGGTTTACTCCATATTTACAATGTGGTTTTAAGCCACTTTGGGTGGATTAATGTTGCTTTGTAAATATGGTACCCTTTTACGTAGGTATATGCGTGAAAGGGACTTGCAATGGGTGTTGCTGTGGGTGTTCCATCGCAACACCCATTGCATTTTAGCCCTTCCCCAGATTACAAGGATGTTCAAATCTGAGGCAGTGCCCAAAAACGAATTCCATGCAAAAGCAGGCGTTAGATTGATGAAACAAGGAGAAATACTTTTATTTCTCCTTTGACACAGAGAGTCCGCCTCCCCCCGTTCACATCAGAAGCCACCGAAGTCATCTGCGGCGTTCCTCAAGGCTCCTCGCTCAGCCCAACCCTCTTCAACGTTTACATGAGCCCCCTCGCAGCCATCGCACGCCAACACAACCTCAACATCATCTCCTACGCCGACGACACCCAGCTGATCCTCTCCCTCACCAACAACCCCGCCACCGCCAGAGCCAACCTACACGAAGGGATGAAAGACGTAGCCGAATGGATGACGACCAGCCGCCTGAAACTGAACTCAGACAAGACGGAAGTTCTCATCCTGGGATCCTCACCCTCCACCTGGGACGACTCCTGGTGGCCCCCCGCCCTAGGCAGCGCACCCAAACCAACAGACCACGCACGCAACCTGGGCTTCATCCTGGACTCCTCCCTCTCCATGACCAGAGAAGTCAACGCCGTCTCCTCGTCATGCTTCAACATCCTGCGCATGCTACGTAAGATCTTCCGATGGATCCCCACCGAGACCAGGAAGACGGTCACCCAGGCCCTCGTCACCAGCCGCCTGGACTACGGCAACTCCCTCTACGCCGGAACCACCGCCAAACTCCAGAAGAGACTCCAGCAGATCCAGAACGCCTCAGCACGACTCATCCTGGACATCCCCCGTCGCAGTCACATCTCCGGACACCTGAAAGATCTGCACTGGCTACCGGTCAACAAGAGAATCACCTTCCGCCTCCTCACCCACGCACACAAGGCCCTACACAACCAAGGCCCAGGATACCTCAACAGCCGCCTCAACTTCTACGCTCCCACACGCCAACTTCGCTCGACCGGCCACGCCCTCGCCGCCGTCCCCCGCATCCGAAGAGCCACCACAGGAGGAAGGTCCTTCTCCTACCTGGCCGCCAAGACCTGGAACTCCCTCCCGAACCACCTCCGACTGACCCACGACCACCTCGCCTTCAGGAAACAGCTCAAGACCTGGCTGTTCGAACAGTAGCGGACCTCCCCTCCCCCAGCGCCTTGAGACCCACCGGGTGAGTAGTGCGCTTTATAAATGCTGTGATTGATTGATTGATTGATTGATTGTTTTCGCTCTTTTTATGTGTTCTGCATTCTGCAGCACCCATAAAAAGAGCAAGACACCTTTAAAGATTGGTTATGCACAGGAAGGTGTCCCTTCCTGTACAAACAAAATCATCCCTGCAACATAGGTGCCCTTGCACCATGGTGCAAGGGTGCCTGCGCTACCTCTAGGTAGCATTTTTAGTGCCGAACCAAGGGAAAACACGGGGGTGCTGTTTACTTGTAAATACGGCGCATCCCTGCGTTTTTTCAAATGACACTGCTTGGCACAGCTATATTGCTTGCAGCGACACTCTGTGCCATTTTGTTGTGAATATGTCTCCTCGTGTGCTATTCTTCCGACGTTGCAGAGTTTGTGTACTGAGACCCTTAGAAGGGAGAGGAGAAGAGGCGAACGGTGTGAGAAAAATAAATCCAGTTGGAATGAGATTGTGTATTATGGCTCATAATAACATGAATCAAAACACCAGTTGAAATGTGACTATTGATCATCACCATCTGGGATATCAGAGGTGGGGGCATGGGGAGCAGAAACATGGCTAGGAGGCAGAGTTTCAAATATGGGTTTCCTAGTGCCCTGCTGATTTTGGGGTAATCCAGCACAGGTCACTCATTGATCTAAGTGATATGTGAGCAGTCGTGGAAAAGCAGCAGCGTAACCTAATAAAGATCTCTGCTGTCAAAGAGCACCGACATTTACATTGATGTAACTTGAGAGCTATCTCTGCTCTGTGAAATCTGTACCTTCTGTTTCATCTGGCAAATAGCTTACTAGCCTGAATCCAAAGCAGGTGGGCCTGTGTACCCTGTGGGATAGGTCTATTCTTTGAATCCTCTGGAAGGTGGGAAGGAAGAATGGCATGGAGCTGTGACCCCCCCCCTCCCCTTCACATACCTTGAAAGGAGGCCCCCTACGTTTTCACTAGGTCGCCTGCATTCAGTTAGGAATGAGTCACCAGCTTAAGCACCTCCTTCAAGATATAGAAATATTTTACTTTACCCACAAATGTAGACGCTGGTGGGCAGTAAGCTGGGTGTAATAGGGAGCGTTTTTACCTGTTCATGGTCCACAAACAAGTTATACCTAATTGCAGTGCGCAGGGAAAGCAACCTTTGAGAACATCCAAATAAAATACAATATGCTATAATGAGCAAGCTGTAGGAAAACCTCATAGGAGAAAGGCATCTTTGAAGGGCTCCAAGGAAAATAGAACTTTGAATTAATTTTGCTCCAGAAAGCTTTCAGGATGTTGCCAATGAGGCCATGTAGATGTTAACCGAAGGTGTTTATATTGGCCTCAGTGAAGATGTTTGCCTTTCTCTCTCCCTCCCTAAATCAGTGGCAATGGGTAGTGGTCTGCAAGCGTTGCTCCTGTGCCCAGAGTAGGCCAACATGTCTTGATAGTGTACGGATGAACAAATGTAGCTGGCAGAGAAGAGACTGCAGATTCTGACGTGATGGAACACATCATCCTGGTAGAGGGCAGAGGGCAGAGTCTGGGAGCTTGGCCAGTGCTTATCCTCAAAGTTAGGCCAGCTTCTCTCTGTTATCTTGAGGGGGTCAGTGACTTGCTTCCAGGGCACATGTAAGCTGGTCTGCCGAATGAGTTGTCACCAACGATTTATTTGTCTATGGTTTTGGATCATTACAGATTAAGGGTTGACCCAATGGTACTGGGACCTGGGTATTCAGTGTTACACAGATAAGGGTCGCAGACTACGTGCTTCTTGGTGCATACAGAGATACTAGAAACATATGTATATATAACTAATAACACAGCTTTAATGAGTAATGTTATTTATTCACATCCTCATTCACCTACATTTTAGGTATATACATAGTCAGTTTAAATAAACATTTGTGCTCGAAGTGAGGCGAGAAAAAAGTTTTTAAAAAAAGGGGGGAGTGAGTTGTGAGGATCAAGGTTGTGTTAGGCAGATATAGTAGTCAGATGTGGTCACACAAAGATTCAACTGGTTGACATCACATGGGCATATTTGTTATAGCCCCATATATTTTTAACATTCATGAAATCCTGTCCCATATAGTAAGACACAGTAGTATTGATCTGTTGTAGATGGGTAGGCGTAGTAAGAGACAGTCGACGTTTCGACCCCTAGTTAGTGTAGGTCAAGTTGCACCTTACTGTGGGGTCTTCTTCAGGACTAGAATGTGATGTGGGGGAGAGTGTAGGGCACCTAGAGTTAAAGAAAATTGGAGGTAAGCTTAAAGAAGAATCACCTATTGAAGAAGTCCAAATGAATTGAAGGTATAATTACCAAAATGCCACCCGCCAAGTAGGGTAGTGTTGATAGTAGGGATTGGGCCCGCAGGCTCCTATTCACCAGAGAGCGTGCTACAACCTAAAATAAGGATTGTGAATACGTAAGTGGGTATTTCATCATATTATTCCCACATTTATCACAGCCATGCGCAACAAATGCATTGGGCAATAAACAATTTTAATTGTAACCAGTACCCAGCCGGGTTACGAAATAAAAAGCATCCATACACTAAAAAAATTACATACAGAGGATATAACAATCGATATCCATGTTAGCGCAGGGGCGCTTAATCCAATAGACACGGGAAATAAAGAGGCACTACTGTGTACTTATGTCAAAAATGTGTCCAAATACGTGAGTTGGGTTGCTCAACACAGCAACAAACGTTTTCACTATTCACGGAGTGCCAGGAGCGCGTTTAAACACATGATTAAAACCACTAGCAAGAACCCGTCTGGAAATTAAAGTAGAACAGAGCGGACTCGACCTAGTCCAGGCCAGCATATCGTGAAATTATCGGGTCTACGATCAAGTTATTACAAACAGCTAAATGATCGCTCAGTACATACTAATGGTTAGACTTTCTGAAGTGTAATACATAGTAACTGTTGTTTCTATACCTGTTGGTCCGTGCAGTGTAATATAACTCTAATGCTTCAATTCCAATAAAAGAATAAGGCAACCCGTGCATAAATCTATAAAACAAGAAAGGACAAAGGCCTTTGTAGTCCCGCAATTCTAGCACTCTCCAACAAAGTATTCTTAACAGTTTCAAAGTCCCTCCAGTTGTCAGTTTACCACGGAGAAAGCCTTCCTGCTCCAATGCGTGAATCATCAAAAGTGGTTAAACTGGATTGCTAATCTAAGGGTGTGCCGACAACATTGTGCTCCAGAATTCACCCTGGAAATCTCGAATTAGAGATATATGGCTCTCTCTTGACATATACTTTGACACTCACCGACCACCTTGACTCCTCCACGGGCCCGACGGAGGGGGTATACATAATGATGTTGCTAGCATTAATCAGTATAATAGCTGTCTGATGTAAAAATGCACTACCACCATTTCTTCTCCACTACAGGTTCTGCAATCGCCAATTACTCTGTACTTAAATAATTTTTAACTAAAACAACACATATTTAGTTTCTAAGACACACGGTATTTGTTTAATTTGCTTTATTTACTTTATTCATTACATCTGATTTTTGTCTCTTTTGATTTATTTGATTATTATATGATGTATGTAACACTATGTCTTTCCATTATACATTCCACCATTTACGCCACAGATGTTGCATTCAGACTATGCTTCGCTCTGTTTTTACATTTTAGGTTTCTGATGTATCTGTATGATGTATGGTAGGTGGAATAGTACTGTATTTTATCATCCTTTTTTTTTCTTTTCCTTTGAACGACCAATACAAATTTATTGAACTCAAAAAAGAGTGCCGGTGCGGTAGTGTGTCTCCCTTAAATTCAACCGCAGCGCGTGCACTCGCAGCAGCTTGATGCTGACCGTGGACGGTGGAAGGACCGTATCACAGAAACGGAAAACAGACTTAAATGCCGGTAGGCAGAAGCGGCACCTAATTTTATGCATAGTGATTACTCAAAATTAAAAGGCCCTATCTAATCAACAGTAAAAAGTGCTTTAAAAAAAATAGGGTGAATAGATAATCTGCCTTATTGCATATACCGACCTGAATACAATTACAGTAGTGATTCCAGTATGGGTAACTCAGGCTGTCATGAAGCCTTGGTTGGTGCATAGCCTCATAAGGATTGGTGAGACTGGCATTACTTAGGGGGATTACAGGGCTCTGACAAAGTCGCAGTAGTAATGATTAAATGAAGATGAGCCATCTCACAGGAGTAGGTGGAGTTAGAATAGGTTAGAGGTATCATTGGGTAAATATATGTCCCTGGATTTTCAAAGGACATGGAGTCACATAAATAACAATTGAGTATATGTATACCTTTTTGTGGTTACATCCACATAGTATTACGAAAAGAGAAACATACATAGTATATCATCATTTTAGTATGTGTTCATCTGTGGTCGACCTGATGGGGAATAGAGAATAAAAACACTACGTATATATTCTCCTTACAGTGCGATTACTCTTTGTGGACATTTTTTAACAAAGACAAGCTAACTGTGCATTGCTAGCGTCATGTTCATTCAAACCATCCTGGATGGTATCAAAACAAGTCATCCATTTGCTTTCTCACAGGTTAAGGATTAGAGCAATATTGCCTCCCCTTGGACCCAGGGATACCTTCTCAAGGACCACCCACTTTAAATCATCAGGTGTGTGGTTGGCTGTTTTGCAGTGTTCCACCAGTGGTGCGCCCTGGATGTCACACCTTATTCTACTGTAGTGTTGTAAGATGCGTGCTTTTATCTTTTGTTATGTTTGTCCTATGTAAACTAACCCACACGGACATGTGATGAAGTAGATTACGCAACTAGTATTGCAATTGGTGAATGATCTAAGATCTATTCTATGGTGTCAGTATGCAAATTCTTTGGTTTGTGTGGTAGTTTCGCAGGCCTTACACTGTCCGCATCTGTAATGGCCCACGGTCACAGGTAGGTTCCACATTGTTTTTAGGGTTGGTGGTTCTGGGGTGTCCAGGAAGGAGCAGACCACATAGTCTCTAATGCTTTTGGCCTTTTTAAAGGCATGCATTGGGGGATCATGTTGGTTAATCTCATCAGCACAAAGAACCAAAAAAGTGGTGGAGGGTCCAAGGGGAGATGTTTTTATAGACCCACTAGTACCTAGTCCCCCAACTAACCAGTAAAACACACGAAAGGTACTACAAGTCTGAAGAAAGAAAGAAAGAGATGTCTATATATATCCCCTCTCAGGAACCTAATAGTGTCCCATTTTGTACCAAGACCACACAGTTGATCTAGAGAGTTAACATTGTTATACCCAAAGACATAAAAGATAGAGAAGATACAGAGTCTGAGGAAAAAGTACCCATCAGCCCACTCATAAGTGGAATCTCGTCATCTGGGTATGTTTGTGTTGGCAAATGGTGTCCTGTAGGCTCTTCCTCGGAAACGGATTTCGAGGCTGCCTAATGACGGACCCAAAACATTCCACCAACAGATGGCAGTGTATGAGCGGGAGGGGCTAGAAGTTTGCAGTGCTCAAAAGAAGAAAAGAAAGGAAAAGGATCCAAGTGATTTTAAAAATACCTACAGTGATGTTATGTTATGTTATGTTATGTTATGTGGTTTTTATTAGGCGCACAAATGCTCCAGCTAAGGAGCGTCTTGGCGCCCGACAAGGCAGCTACACAACACAACTAAATAAAACAGCACAGAACACACTAACTAAGGAAATAAAAATGTTTTCAAGGCACGACGAAAAGAGAGCAAATCGCTCCTAGCGCGAATTGCCGGGGGTAAGGAGTTCCACAGAGCGGCGGCCCGCACTCGGAATGAGCGCCCACCGGCCCTGCTTCGCTTAAAGCGCGGTACCACGGCCAATTCGAGATCTGACGATCTTAAGGGACGTGCCGGAATATAGTTAGCCATGAGGGTCGTAAGGATCATTGCCGGGGACCCCTTCAAGATCTTATGGGCGACGCAGAGTACCTTAAACTGAATCCGCTGCGCCACCGGGAGCCAGTGCAGTGCTCGAATGGTGCTGGAGGTGGGGCAGAATCTTGGAAGGCCCACCACCGCTCTTGCTGCTGCATTCTGGATCCGCTGCAGGCGCCCTATCTCAGCTACATTCAGACCGGCCAACAAAGAACTAGCATAATCCAATCTGGAGATGACGGTCGCTTGGATCATGAGTTGCCGGGTGGGGGCATCGAAGAACTTTAGCACAGGACGAAGCCCACGCAAGATGCCGAAGCAGCAAGCAGCCGTGCGTTTAGTGTGGCATGCAAACGTAAGGGAAGGGTCCAGCCAGACCCCGAGGTTTTTAAGCTCGGTGACTGGGATGGGAGCGGAACCCAGCTCCTCCGGCCACCATCTCTCTCCCCACAGTTCCGGTCGCCTACCAAATACCATCACCTCGGTCTTACTAGCGTTTAGCTGGAGACAATTAAGCGTCATCCATCTAGCGACCGCCCTCAGTCCTTGTTGAAACCTAGGAGCGTCGACCTCCGCATCCCCGCTGATCGTGACCGCTAGCTGGGTGTCATCGGCATATGACACCATGGTCATACCCCATTGTTTGACAACCTCAGCTAGCGGCCTTACGTACAGATTGAACAGCGTAGGACTCAGCGAGGAGCCTTGGGGGACGCCCAGGTTCAACGGATGGAATTTTGACTGAAAGGGTGGGACGGTCACGCTAAAGGCCCGGTTTGATAAGAACGACCGGAACCAGTCGAGCGCAATGCCGGAAACACCAGCATCCTCTAAACGCTGCAGAAGGATAGGGTGCGAGACGGTGTCAAAGGCAGCGCTTAGATCTAATAGCACCAGCGCTGCCGTTTGTCCCGCGTCAAGCACGGAGCGGAGGTGCTCCACCATATAAAGCAGAGCCGTCTCCGTGCTATGACCTGCCCTAAACCCATTCTGCGTAGCGTCGAGTATATCAGCTCGACGGAGATGTTCCGAGAGAGCGGCATTTACGTGTGCCTCCATCACCTTAGCCGGCCACGGCAAGAGTGAAATAGGCCGATAGCTCTCCGGCTTGCTTCCATCCAGGCTAGGTTTCTTCAGGATCGGACGTACCATGGCTCGCTTCCACTTAAGTGGAACAACGCCAGATGTCAGAGACGCATTGACCAAGGAACAAAGCGGAGAGATGTCATGTACCGCCAGGTCCTTGAACACCTCAGGGCAAAGTGGATCCTCAGGGGACCCAGATTTCACTTTGCGAGCCAAAATGCCTAGGCTATCTAGATTTAACAAAGGTAGAGAACACAGCCCCTCGGATGGTGGAGGCTTAGATGATATCATCACTGAGGGAACGACCACGGGGAAGGCTCGATAAATAGCATTCACCTTCTCCAGAAAAAACTCTGCCAACTTTTCACAGTGCTCCAGAGAGCTCTGGTGTGATGTTATAACTTTTTTGGCAGTGAGGTCTTTCAATACCTTAAAGATAGCCTTTGCAGGGTTCGAACTATTCCTGAATTGTGTCGCATAAAAAGCGGCACGGGTTCTACACACCACCCGATGGTACACCTTCACTGTAGCCTGATATAAGACTTTTTTAGAGCTGGAGTAGGCTTTGCGCCATGCCCGCTCTGCGCGTCTGCAAGACACCTTCAGGGCTCGTAGAGAGTCATCGTACCAGGGGCTGGCCTTGCCAGGACCAGTTTTACGGGTCACCAAGGGGATGAGGGTGTCCAAGGCCCTGGAGACCCAATCGGTGAACCTGTCGTACAACTGATCCGGAGGGCCTGAGACGTCAAGCGGGTCAGCTGATAAGAGATGAAAGAACTCATCTAGCTTAAGTTTGTTCCAGCGTCTTCTTGGAACAGAACACACCATTGGCTTAGATGGACTAGCCACGATAGGGCAGTGGAACTGTATCAAATAATGATCAGTCCACGCCAAAGGTGTGTAGCTGGTGACACAGACTTCCGTCAGATTGGTAAAAAACGGGTCAAGGGTGTGACCCCCTGAGTGTGTGGGCTGCGTCACCAACTGAGTAAGCTGTAACGCCTCAAGGTCGGCCAGGAAACTGGCGACTGAGGGGCTGCTGGAGTTGTTAAAGTGCAGATTTAGATCTCCAATGATGGTGAAATTGGAGCACCCCGTAGCCAGATTACTAACAGCCTCGGGTAACGCTGCTCTGAAGGTTACTTCACTCCCCGGGGGCCGATAAATTACCAGTCCCGACAGGGTGAAGTTGGATGAGATAGCAGCCTTAAACAAAGCGCTTTCGCACCCCGAGATCTTTTGCCCATGCCATGTGGTAGGGTAACAGGACTTGACGGCAAGCGCAATACCCCCGCCTCTTGAGGTCCTATTCAAGGTGAATACCGAGTATTCCGGCGGGAAGGCCAGATTGACAATGGCCGTGTCAGCATCCTGCAGCCAGGTCTCTGTTACACATGTCATAGAAAACTTTATTGGGTCTGACCATCAAAGTGGTATGGTTAAAAAACAGTATAATGATAGCATGCAAGGAATTGCTACCCACCAGATATGTTATTCGGTCAACATGTTTCAGCCTAGAAACGGCTTTCGTCAGGACCTCTACGGTGCTACTGCAACACTTACTTTAGTGATGTGATGTGTGATCTACACCCGCTTTCCAAAATAAAAATGGTGTATCTTCTCCTGTATATACAATGTGAAAAAAACACAAGAAACAAAAAACAACAAACAGAACAGGATTATAAGTATACACTTTGTGTATCTCTTATCTCTGTAATGTAACTATATTCATTCATTAGTAGGACACTCAACCTAATTGCAGGGAGAGAAAACCTCACCTCACCTGGCCACTGCTCAGGATAAAAGGAGGCCACGCACTGGAAATAAACAGGTGAATTTTAAAGTTAAATCCAGAAGCAGTCAAAAAAGGGAAAAAGGTTTAAAACATCTGTATTGGTGATACACATGGGAGAGCAAAATGGCAAGAGCAGATTTGCATTGCATCAGGAAAAAACGCCTAATTAGAAACTGACTTCGCTGGCATGCGCTGTCCTGCATAGTAAATAGAGCAGCTAAATAACCAGAATGTCAGAGACCAAAGACGCCTGCTCCTATGCTATCAAATGGTACTTTCAACAAGCAGAGTACCTACAGCATCTATCTGAGTGGACCGCAATCACTAACCTCTCCGTCGTTGCCGAGGGGTAGAAACTGAGCCGAGGGAGAGGCGGTGATTAGAGGTTGTCAGCGGTTTAAGTATGCATAGTGGCGGTCCTGAAAGGAAGCTGTCGCCACAAACGGATGCGATTGGTTTACAGCCTCCTCGGGGTCATAGCCAATGGCAGCCGACCTCGCATCGAGCCAAATCATCAACACGAGCGGACCAATCGGGGCATACAGCTCAAGCGGCAGTGGTGTTTGACAGCGCGTGAGAAGCTGCCAAGTATACAACGAGCAGATCTCGAAGTAAAACTATTCGCATGGAAACATTCAGCTTGACAGAAGGTTCTGTGACGATTCTAATAACCATGATTGAACTTATGATTTCAAAAAAAGGGCATACTCAGAAAATGTCGGCGGCGGACCTTGTAGAGAACTCATGTAAGGGACGTCACTATTGGCCCACGCATTAGTTGCGGATAAGCCAATCAGCAGCCTCCATTAGTTTCCCAACAAATGTCCGCTTTTGGAGAAAAACGAGTGTTATATAAGTCGCTAATGTGGCCCAAGTAACAGCTCGTATTGGACTCAAATGTTGAAACAGAGTCTGTCTTGGCGCACAAACACTGAAATGTTTTTGGCAATTACGAGTTAACAAAATCTGCACCTTGACCGAATGGTTGAAGGATAGTGCAGACTCGTGCCGAAATGTCACGATGTGGTAATATAATATGTGGTAATATAATATGATCATACAGAATAAGTACCACGGGTTCTGTGACGATTCTAATAACCATGATTGAACTTCTGATTTCAAGAAAGCAAACTCAGAAAGTGTCGGCGGCGGACCTTGGAGAGAACTCATGTCAGGGACGTCACTATTGGCCCACGCATTAGTTGCGGATAAGCCAATCAGCAGCCTCCATTAGTTTCCCAACAATTGTCCGCTTTTGGAGAAAAACGAGTGTTGTAAGTCGCTAAAGTGGCCCAAGTAACAGCTCGTATTGGACTCAAATGTTGAAACAGAGTCTGTCTTAGCGCACAAACACTAAAATGTTTTTGGCAATTACGAGTCTAGCTAATCTGCACCATGACCCATTGGTTGAAGGATAGTGCAGACTCGTGCCAAAATGTCACGATGTGGTAATATAATATGTGGTAATATAATATGATCATACAGAATAAGTACCACAGGCTCTGATGTAACAGAGCCTCCAAAATACACAATTGGTCTCCTAGTTATGGGCCTAATGTGGGGACCAAGGCAGGTGTATGGTTAACCCGCATGGCTAAATATTGCGGATGTCCGTGACGCCCGCTGGACTAAAAAAGCACACACATGACCATTGGTCAGAAAAAATGTGTAGAAAAGAGGCCAGAGAGAAAACTTTTTCTATTCATTCTTAATTCTCTCATTGGTTAGACAACGTAAGGAGAGAATATTTCACCAATTCAGGCTATTCTGTTGACATTATTGATGAAAAAGTGGTTGAGCCTCTTACGGATAGCATGAAATCAGATGTAGTAAAGTGTATACACATGGGTATACTCAGGTATACATTCACAGCTGCATCCATGGGATGTCATCGTTCAATCCCTCCGTGTCACTGCAGAGTTTGTAGACCCATCTTTGCTCTTTTCTTAATAGAAACAGTGAAACATCAGTGACGTGACTTGGTATATACGGTTGTTCCAAGACCAACCACCTGAGGTCGCCAGGATTGTGTCTTTTGTCAAGAAAGTGCGTGGTGAGTCGTGTTGCCTGTTTTTTGCGCCTCATAGTGCTCATATGTTCCTGAATGCGCAGTTTCACTTTTCTTGTGGTCATTCCTATATACCTTAAACCACAAGGGCAGGTAATCTGGTAAATCACTCTCTCACTATTGCAGTTGGTGTGGCGTTTTAGTTGCCATGGTCGAGTAGTGCCAATGTCTACTGCGAGAGTCTTAGTGGTTAGTGGACACACTGAGCAATTTCCGCAAGGATGATGTCCTTGCACTGGTGGTAAATTCCAGAGGGTGGGTATTGATTCCCCCACTTCTTGTCGAGGTCTTGTGTGGACCAGGGAGTCTCTCAAGTTATTCCCTCTTTTGAATGAGAAGAGTGGAATGGGAATGTTCTCACCCGAACTATTCAGGATGCGCCACCTCTTTCTGATCATCTTCTGAATTTTGGAAGATGATGTATTGTACGTGGTCACACATACCAGCCTGTCCAAGGGTGGTTTTTTGACTGGGGGTTCCAACAAAGCTTCACGATGGTTGTTCGCAGCGCGTTTCAAAGAAGTGCGGACTAGAGTGTTCGGATAGCGCCGCATTCTCAGCTTAGTGGAGAGATCTTTCGCTTTGAGACGGAAATCTGTTGTATTAGAACAATTCCTCCGGACCCTCAGGAACTGCCCAAAAGGGAGGTTCTCTCGGAGGGAGCGGGGGTGATGACTGTCAAATCTCAGCAATGAGTTTCGAGCCATAGGTTTGCGATAGAGAAAACTTGCCAGATGCCCCTCTTGTGGGAAAATGACAAGATCCAAAAAGGGGAGCTCTGTCCTGCTGTATTCTAGAGTGAACCTTAGGTAGGCATTCTGACCATTCAACCACTCCTGAAAAAGCAAAAGGGATGGTACATCACCGCGCCAGATGACAAGGATATCGTCAATGTACCTCTTCCACATCATCAATTGATGATGATGTGGGTTGTTGTTGCTCAGTACATGATGGGTTTCAAAGTGGTGGACATACAAATTCGCCAAACTAGGCGCAAATTTGCTGCCCATCGATGTCCCCGATATTTGCAAATACAGGGATTCCTCAAATGCAAAGAAATTCTCGGTCATGGCAATCCGAGCCAGTTCCATGACAAAATGAATGGGTGTTGCCAAATCTGAAGGAAAGTTCTCCAGTAGTTCTTGTACAGTTTGTAATGTTTCAGTTTGAGGTATACAGGTGTACAATGATTCGACATCAAAGCTCGCTAGAATGTCAGTATTGATGTCGAAGAGAACCTCAGGTAATGTACGTAGAACGTCTTTTGTGTCCTGAAGGTATGTTGGCATTGTTTTGACAATGGGACTCAGAAAGACATCGACAAAAGTGGACAAGGGTTCGAGCAAAGATCCAATACCCGAAATGATCGGACGACCCGGCGGTGGTCTGGTCGGTTTATGAATCTTTGGGAGTATGTAAAAATAAGGAGTGATAGGACACTTGGTGACTAAAAAGGTTGTTGGGAAACTAATGGAGGCTGCTGATTGGCTTATCCGCAACTAATGCGTGGGCCAATAGTGACGTCCCTGACATGAGTTCTCTCCAAGGTCCGCCGCCGACACTTTCTGAGTTTGCTTTCTTGAAATCAGAAGTTCAATCATGGTTATTAGAATCGTCACAGAACCCGTGGTACTTATTCTGTATGATCATATTATATTACCACATATTATATTACCACATCGTGACATTTCGGCACGAGTCTGCACTATCCTTCAACCATTCGGTCACGGTGCAGATTTTGTTAACTCGTAATTGCCAAAAACATTTCAGTGTTTGTGCGCCAAGACAGACTCTGTTTCAACATTTGAGTCCAATACGAGCTGTTACTTGGGCCACATTAGCGACTTATACAACACTCGTTTTTCTCCAAAAGCGGACATTTGTTGGGAAACTAATGGAGGCTGCTGATTGGCTTATCCGCAACTAATGCGTGGGCCAATAGTGACGTCCCTTACATGAGTTCTCTCCAAGGTCCGCCGCCGACATTTTCTGTGTATGCCCTTTTTTTGAAATCATAAGTTCAATCATGGTTATTAGAATCGTCACAGAACCTTCTGTCAAGCTGAATGTTTCCATGCGAATAGTTTTACTTCGAGATCTGCTCGTTGTATACTTGGCAGCTTCTCACGCGCTGTCAAACACAACTGCCGCTTGAGCTGTATGCCCCGATTGGTCCGCTCGTGTTGATGATTTGGCTCGATGCGAGGTCGGCTGCCATTGGCTATGACCCCGAGGAGGCTGTAAACCAATCGCATCCGTTTGTGGCGACAGCTTCCTTTCAGGTCCGCCACTATGCATACTTAAACCGCTGACAACCTCTAATCACCGCCTCCCCCTCGGCTCAGTTTCTACCCCGAGGCAACGACGGAGAGGTTAGTGATTGCGGTCCACTCAGATAGATGCTGTAGGTACTCTGCTTGTTGAAAGTACCATTTGATAGCATAGGAGCAGGCGTCTTTGGTCTCTGACATTCTGGTTATTTAGCTGCTCTATTTACTATGCAGGACAGCGCATGCCAGCGAAGTCAGTTTCTAATTAGGCGTTTTTTCCTGATGCAATGCAAATCTGCTCTTGCCATTTTGCTCTCCCATGTGTATCACCAATACAGATGTTTTAAACCTTTTTCCCTTTTTTGACTGCTTCTGGATTTAACTTTAAAATTCACCTGTTTATTTCCAGTGCGTGGCCTCCTTTTATCCTGAGCAGTGGCCAGGTGAGGTGAGGTTTTCTCTCCCTGCAATTAGGGTGAGTGTCCTACTAATGAATGAATATAGTTACATTACAGAGATAAGAGATACACAAAGTGTATACTTATAATCTTGTTCTGTTTGTTGTTTTTTGTTTCTTGTGTTTTTTTCACATTGTATATACAGGAGAAGATACACCATTTTTATTTTGGAAAGCGGGTGTAGATCACACATCACATCACTAAAGTAAGTGTTGCAGTAGCACCGTAGAGGTCCTGACGAAAGCCGTTTCTAGGCTGAAACATGTTGACCGAATAACATATCTGGTGGGTAGCAATTCCTTGCATGCTATCATTATACTGTTTTTTAACCATACCACTTTGATGGTCAGACCCAATAAAGTTTTCTATGACATCACTGTAGGTATTTTTAAAATCACTTGGATCCTTTTCCTTTCTTTTCTTCTTTTGAGCACTGCAAACTTCTAGCCCCTCCCGCTCATACACTGCCATCTGTTGGTGGAATGTTTTGGGTCCGTCATTAGGCAGCCTCGAAATCCGTTTCCGAGGAAGAGCCTACAGGACACCATTTGCCAACACAAACATACCCAGATGACGAGATTCCACTTATGAGTGGGCTGATGGGTACTTTTTCCTCAGACTCTGTATCTTCTCTATCTTTTATGTCTTTGGGTATAACAATGTTAACTCTCTAGATCAACTGTGTGGTCTTGGTACAAAATGGGACACTATTAGGTTCCTGAGAGGGGGATATATATAGACATCTCTTTCTTTCTTTCTTCAGACTTGTAGTACCTTTCGTGTGTTTTACTAATCTCATCAGCAATCAATGCCCAATGTTTATTGATGATTTTGAGGATTGCGTTACTCTGTGTGCAATAGGTCGTTACACAAATCATCCTCTCTTGGCTCACGCCATTCTTTTCTTGTGTTGTGAGGAGTGCTTCACGCAGGCTATACCATGCCCGCTTCTGCGCTTTCTTAATATGTCTGCGTGGATAGCCTCTTTCAAGGAGTCTTGCGCTCAGATCTTCAGATTCTTTAAAGTAGTCACCTCTCCTTGTGCAATTACGGCGTACTCCTAAGAATTGGCCTACAGGTAGGTTGTCCCTTAAGCGCCGGGGATAGTGGCTATTGTATTGTAGTAGAGATTTACGTTTGGCTGGTTTTCGGTCTAGGGTAGTGGAAAGTTTGTTGTCCTCATGGAAGATGGTTATGTCCAGGAAATCCACTTTGTTGTTGTTTTGGATCAACAGCCTGTCCAAAACAGCCTTGTACTCTGCTGTCAGATGTGCACTGAATCCTTGAAGTGTAACAGAGCATTCCTGAATTGGGCAAAGGACGCTTCTTTCCTAGCAAGACAAGGATTTCTGACTCGGTTGGAAGACATGAGCTAGTAATTGCCCATGTCTGCCAGAAAAGAGGATGATTAGGTTACTGGAAGGACGTGCAAACAAAGACCTGTAGCTTTTCACGATAGAGGTTCTAACAAGCTGTTTTCAGTGGGAAGGGAGCATCAGAAATGGATGGTGCAAGAAACACAAGATAGAGGGGACAGAAAAAAAATAGTGGTGAGAAATACAATGCCTGAAATACTTGGAGGTCTAATTACAGACCCCTCCCAAAGATCTGACAGATACTTTAGAGGTACCATGATGATTGAAGACGACCACTACGCTCAGGATTTACGTGAGGGGAATATTTCAGTGCACCAATGCCATGGAGAGATAATGTCAAAAGTCAGCCCAAAATCCAGTAAATTAGGAGGCAGATATAGGTCAAGGTTATCTACATTGAAAACCAGGAAAACAGGTGATGTTTCAGTAGGGGTTCAGCAGACAAGAATCAAACGGAGATAACGTCTGGAGAGTTATGGAGCCCTGAAGGTATGGAAAGAGCTTAAACTATGGAGCTAGTTAGGTCACTTCCTGAACAAAAAGTATTCCTGTGTGTCCTGGTAATGTAAATTACTGCCTATATAGGTAACCAGGTGAGCATGTTATACATTGTGATAGAGTCTTGAAGCACACATTCCTTTTAGTAAGGCCCTAAAGACTTGGTTTTTTACTCTATAACAGATGGTCTTGGGGTCTGAGATCATGGAACTTTTCTGCCCCCCCCCCTTCAGAAGACTAATCGCTATCAGCTCCTTGACACCTTTGGACATTTGTTTGTGCTCTATAAGTCTTTTCAATTTAATTTCAAGTGACTACTAGGACCTGACGAATGTATGTAATTATCCCGCTGTATTTCTCCCCTCTGGTAATCAAAACGCGGTCGTTACAACAACCGCGTTGTGATTCCGCACACCATTACTCCGCAAGTCGGAACAACGACTTGCGGAGGGGGGGGCGCTAGATGTTGGAATTGTATAATTTACTATTCCAACTCCAGTCTGTGCGGACAATAGGGAAGGTGTTGGATTTTAAATCCAACACCTTCCCCCACCCTCCGCAAGTCATTGTTCCGACTTGCGGAATAATGATATGCGGAATCACAACGCGGTTGTTGTAAACGACTGCTTTGTGTTTCCCAGAGGGGAGAAAGATTTGTGGTAAACGTTGTTTACTGGACCTGACACGAGCTAGCCCCACCCCTCAAGATATGAGCAACCTAAGCAGACAAAAGGGATTAAGAGGTGAGAAAAACCAGGGCCGGCTTTAACGCTGGTGGCACCTGGTGCAACAATCACTTTTGGCGCCCTCCACGCCCCATGACTGCCTCCTCAGATTTTCTCACTACCACAGGGCAAAAGTGTCCCTCATCTCTCCAATCATAAGATGTTGCTAAACACAGGACCCCCCTGAGGTCAGCGCCTAGTGTGGCCACACCGGTCACACTGCCCTAAAGTCAGCCCTGGCAGCCCTAAGACAGGACCAAATGTTCCTGTGAGGATTCATCCTTTTACATGTGCAGTCAAGCTCAGCGTCTCTGGTAGAGAACTCACCAGGTCCTGTTCAATGTCTTATAATGAACAAGTTCAAAAGGTTATGACTTTTTTGAGTCACAATATTTTTTCACTTATTCTTCCTCTATCTTTTCCAGTGAACGAAATGCTTGCAACAGTTTAGAAAAACCCTCATGTTTTCCTAAGAGGGGTCTCAACTATGGACATCAATCAACAATAGGCAGGAGTGCATCTGCCAATACCTGTCTTTCTCTTTGGTACCCCTTGTTGGGAAGTGAATGTCCCCTGAATGGTATCCGAGTGTGTAAGGCTGTCCTAAGTGACCCAACTGCATTTGAGCATGGTTTTCTAATTAGTACATGCCAATTATCAGGCTAATCCAGTGTGTTTGCTGAGGTCTAAACCTATCATTGGTAATTCAAAGTACAGGAATGGTTCTGTGACCTAGAGGGGCATATCAAGTGTGCCCTCTTTTAATGACATGGGGCCACTGTCCATGGCCTGGGTTGCTGACATGAAGCAACGGTGGCAGCATAGCAAATCTTTATGAATTAATAGTCCTGGCCAGACCATTTTTTCTGTGTCAGAAAGGAGGGGTGCATATTATCCCCATTCAATTAATGGTTCTCCTTCATAATAGCACCTAGATTGGTATGCTGACATGCAGTCTGTGTGTTCAATGTATGCGTATCATGTGTGTGTTGCACATGCATGATAATGTGGCTGTGTGCTCTGTAATATGGATATATTTGTTGGAACAAGTGAGATCCATTTTAGATGCCCACTGGTTTAGCATGGCACAAGATGTAGGACTTGGATCAGTATCTAAATATCGAGGGACCGAATATCGACTTACCAAAATATCGACTCCAAAATATCGAGGGACAGAATATAGAATGCCTATCTACAAACAGGTAAGTACTAAAATATCGATTCCAAAATATAAAAAGTTAAAATATAGTCAACTAAAATATCGAATTTTTTAAATGTATTAAAAATAAACACAAATAAATAAAACATAATTAAAATAATGTAAAAAAGCTTAAAATGTAAAAATAACAAATGAAATGTAATTTTTTTGAAAATATATATTTACTTAATAATATTATAAAATAATTATTTATCTTAATTATAAAATATTTAGAACATTATTACAAATATATTGACATATATATAAATAAACATTATTTAAATATAAAAATAAACAATATATAATAATTAAAATAATTAAAGTAATAATTTTTATGGTAATTAATAATCAGTGCAACAGTAGTGAAAGTGTTGGATAGCATAGGGGTAAAAAGTACTATTCCCACTCCAGTGAGTGCAACAGTAGGGAAAGCTTTGGATAGTGTAGGGGTAAAATTTACTATTCCCACTCCAATGAGTGCAACAGTAGGGAAAGCGTTGGATAGCGGGAGGGTAAAAAATACTATTCCCACTCCAGAGAGTGCAACAGTAGGGAAAGCGTTGGATAGCGTAGGGGTTAAAATGACTGTTCCCACTCCAGAGAGTGCAACAGTAGGGAAAGCATTGGATAGCGGGAGGGTAAAAATCACTATTCCCTCTCCAGAGAATGCAACAGTAGGAAAAGTGTTGGATAGCGGGAGGGTAAAAATTACTATTCCCACTCCAGAGAGTGCAACAGTAGGGCAAGTGTTGGATAGCAAGAGGGTAAAAATGACTATTCCCACTCCAGAGAGTGCAACAGTAGGGAAAGCGTTGGATAGCGGGAGGGTAAAAATGACTATTCCCACTCCAGAGAGTGCAACAGTAGGGAAAGCGTTGGATAGCGGGAGGGTAAAAATGATTATTCCCACTCCAGAGAGTGCAACAGGAGGGAAAGCGGATACCGTAGGGGTAAAAATTACTATTCCCACTCCAGAGAGTGCAACAGTAGGGAAAGCGTTGGATAGCGGTAGGGTAAAAATGAATATTCCCACTCCAGAGAGTGCAACAGTAGGGAAAGTAGTGATTTAATATTTAAATAAGAATACATTAATTAGCAATACCAAGTTAAAATTAATTGAAATTAATTACCAATTACAAAATATTTTATAATTAATTAATTATAAATACCAATACATGTTATTTATTAACAATTAATTACCTATCAATAATTAATTAACAACTAATTACTTTTCAATACCAAAAATGTAATAAGATAAAAATACCAATTATTAAAAATTATTAATTCATTAACAATTAATTAATCATGTATCAATACATAAAAACAAAAATACATATTTACTTCATTACAATTAAATTACTTCCCACCCTATTCCCCTATAAACCCACAACCCGCTACAGAACAAAAACACAAAGTTAAATTAAAAATAAATATTAATTCATAAAAACCAAAAAATTAATTTACTATAATTAAATTACTTCCCACCGTATTCCCCTATAAACCCACAACCCGCAACAGAATTAAATTACACAAATGTTAAATAACAAAACAATCATTATTTAAAAAAAATATATACATTACAAATCCATACTACTATTATAAAGAGAGAACACAAACCTTCGAGCCAGGTAAACTCGGGAACCACAGCGCCAATCCACACACCCGATACATCGTTGAAATTGTCAGGGTGTGCAGATTGTCATAGGCTATATAAAATAAAAATTAAACGTAAATTTAAAAATTTTACTTAAAAAAAAGTAGTCCCCTGGAAGTAGCACCGGTCGCGACGTAGCGCTGGCCGCGACTTGCGTGATGACTAGGAGGAGCGGCGGACATGAGCGCGGGGAGGAGTGGCGGACAGGCGGCGAGGAGCAGCGGACAGGCAGGGAGGAGCGGTGATGAGCGGCGAGGAGCGGTGGTGAAGTCAGGAGTGCTGGGAGGAGCGGCGGCTCAGGTAAGGCAAAGGGACACGTAAAATATCGGGGCGGGAGGGGCCCGGGGCGGGAGGGGGAGGAGGGCGGGAGGTTGGCCCTGAAGAACGGCGGCTTCAAACACAAGTGAATAGGCATGTGGGACGACTGAGGCGTGCACTGCAGTCCCGACTCGCCATTCCAGGACACTGCGTCAGAGCGACCCGCGAGCTGCGCGTGCTTTTTTCCCCGCTTTATCCTGTTGGCTTAGATTTGCTGCATACAGTGGCATTGTTTTTTCCTAGCTGTGCTCTTTGAAGTCAATGATAGAGCTCAGTGGCATTAGTACCGGCTAGGGCGGGGGCCGGGGCGGGCGGGGGCCTGGGCGGCCGGATGGCCCAGAAGCCTCATTGCCCCCGGACAACGTCGGGGCGGGCTGCTAGTATAATATATATTTTTAACACATATACTATCATACATGACACTAATTTCTTTTCTCGATATTATGGACAACGATATTTTAAATTCGATATTATGAGAATCGATATTTCTTACCTTAATTTCGATATTCTAAGCAACTATATTTTGGTAATTCGATATTCTGTCCATTCTTTACTTTTTATTCGATATTCTGGGCAGTCGATATTTCTGAATCGATATTTAGGGTGTTCACCATAGGACTGATCTAGTTTCCCCAACCAGTGGATGTGTATTGCTTTCACTCCTGGAGTCTGACGGTGGAGACCCAGACACTCAATGGAGGTAGGATGGAGACAGGGCTTCCCTTATAAAGTGTAAGTGTAGCAAGTGGTTGCAGAGCAAAGTCATTTTTGATAGACAGCGGGGGCAAGTGGTGATCCTGCATATCATAGGGCTTATTTACAAGCTTATTGCGCCTCCGGTACGTCACTTTTATTGGTGTACCGGCAGCGCAATGGGCTTCCCCATATTTTCAAGGTCATGTAATGTCACCCTGTGTGACTTTTCATGGCCTTGTAAATATGTTTCCCTTCCAGTCATAACTTTGCTTGTAAGGGACGTTACATTGGTGTTGCTGTGAGTGTTCCCAAGCAACATCCATGGAACTTGACGCATTCCCAGATTTACATTTTGTAAACCTGGGAGTGCCTCAGAATCCTACACATCCTCAGGGGATGCGTAAGGAGGCACAACAAGGAAAAATACTTACATTTCTGCAGCAAACAGAAAGAGGAAAATGACTTTAATGATTGTTTATGTGCAGGAAGGTGTCCCTTCCTGCACAAAAACAATCATCCCCTCAGCACAGGCAGCCTTGTAAAATTGTGCAAGGGTGTCTGCTCTGGCGCATGGCTGCTGTTTGTGCCCTCGCACAGGGGAGAAGATACAGTGCATTCCTGTCTTTTTATTTTGACTCATGCAGCGCAGCAGGAAGGCTTACTGTTCTGCCATGCGCCAACACATTGTAAATGAGACCTTCTGTTTTTAAAGGTGTGGAAGTTATTGTGTGAGGGCCTGCCATTTTGTCTGTCACTGATTGCTACTTTTGGAAGGCTCATGACTGCCTTGTACTAAGTCTTCACACATCACTGTGCCCATGTTTATAATACTCCTGCTGGAACCAGCATCATCACTACCAGCTGTGGGAGCCATCACCTAGAACAAAGGCTGTGTCTGTACTGAAGCCAACCCTAATGAGCGCCAGCTGCAACCATGAACCAGCATAAAAGCACTCTGGCTCCACACAACAGCAACCACAGTGCTCCTGACCGGACCATAGGTTTGCAGCGGTACCGAAGACATTGCCAAGTAAGTAAACATAATTGGGTCACGCTCGTGGTACCGCCACCAGTAGTGCTGCCTTTGGCCCGCTACTGTGTGCGCAGGTTATTACCGCTCGTAGCAAGAACCCGTTTATAATGCCGTTTTCACCCTCTCTTGTAATCTAAGTGCGCACAGGTCTCGGACCCCCGGCAGAGACCCTTGGAACTTTGTCCCCTGTAGTTAGGAGTAAGCATTAATCATGTATTTATACAAATTTCCTTTCTCATTACCACAGCAATTAGCCAGCGCCTCCAGGTATTAGCACCTCTTACCGCGTAAATACCTCATTCCGGCTAATGCCAGAATTCGCCACTACCGCCTGAGCACTGAAGGCATTACCGTTTTACACTTTAGGCACCTGACGCTGCCTCACACATCACGTGCCTAAATACCTACGTGTTCTCAACCACATGTGACTATGTTTGTCCTGTCCCATTTTTTTACTTACAGGTACAAACGGAGAGGAATCACCTCTCACAATTACAGCACTGTAGCGTGTGCTACAAATACAGGGTACAGACAGCACATTAGACCCCTGTACCACCCCCACACATATAAAGGTCCTGAACAAAGCCAATTTAGAAAAAAGGCCTGGCTGAAACTAGTAGACCACACTGGACGTTGGAGACCATAAGTCTATCCCTACACGTCCTAAAGCCTTTTTTTTTTAACCCTGCCAGGGGCCCACCAATAAAGTAAATGTTTGGGACCCCTTGGACAGAATTTTAAAACCTTACTCAATGCACCAGCACCCACACTCTCGTAACAAAACCCGGTCCGCTGTAGTCAGACGTCGTAGCACACCTGAGGTACACTCGGTACCTCGGGTGGGGCCCGATGATGAAGCATGCCACCAACTAGGTTGGTGGGTGAGGGCCTTTATAAAAAAACAATTGTTTTTTACTTTGCAGACACTACACGTACATTGTCGAAGTAGCTAGTTTTTCTTGTTTTCTCATCACGTTTAAAGAGACATCACTGAAGATGCAAATCAGTGTCCGCCGAAATGTATTCCAACCAGCGCTTGCCATATTGAGTCCTTCTCTGAACAGGGAAAAGTGAGGCATGTCTTCCAGAGACTGAGAGAATGTAAACACAATCAAAGTTAAACCTGAATAACCTTATCAGTAAGGCTCTTTTCAGCAAACAAACTGATGAATTGATATACCTGTTGCCCAGTGTAAACCACTTAATGAAACCTCCACCTGTGCCTAATTTCATGTCACCTTGACTTACGGGACAGGACCAGCCTAAATAATGATGAGAACAACCTAGAGTGGGGAAGAGCAGCCTGAGTGGGAGCAGTATTCCAGTATAATTTTATGATAATTTAGCGGAACTAAAGGTTGATGGTGCTTGGGAGAAACTTTGGTGAGGGGTTCTCTTCTATAGGTAATTGTTTTTCAACATTTACTAACAGCTTCTTAGGGAGAATACTAACACCCATAGTTGCTGATGCTACTGGCTTACTAATGGCATTTTTACTTTATAAACGTTGCAAGAATAAAACGAAAGATGTTAAACGAATAGCAAGAAAAAGGACAAGAGAAGAAATAGAAATGGAGGATCGAAAAGGTGTTTATTATAGTGTAATGAAAACTTTAGAGGGTGTTAGGCTAAAGCAGATGCGAACACTGGTCTCTGCATTCTAAAATTATGTTATTAGATAGTAGTCTGATAAGGGAAATTGTAATGGTTAGGGATACCATCAGATGGGGGATTGATGGAGCCCGATTTTTGTGAACAAAATCTGCTCAATGGAATTCATCCTAATGCATGCTTTTAATAATATGTACGGAATTACTAACATAACACGAGAGTGTACAACACGTGAAATGTGCATAAGGCACGACAGTTTGATTTTCATGGTAAAAATACTGAATGTTATTCTGTTTTTCTAACTGCAGAAAAATAAACGACAAAAGAAAAAGCTTTATTCTTCGTGAAAGTATAGTGCAGGTTTTTAGAAATTATTCTCTGTTTTGCTAAAATAATTTAGGCCTTAGAATTGTTAGAGGATGTGCTTTTCCATGCTCCTGTCCTTCAAATGTTGCAAATGCTTCCTTAGAGTACAGATATTTAGCCTATGTTTTAGAATTCTTTCCTATCTAGGCCAGGGTTGTAGATGACATGAATGTAACTATTTCAATGTTTAAAAAGATTTGTAACCAGGTTATTTTCCTCTTTCTCTCTTGGAAATTATACAAAATTTAGACAGAGAGGCATATTTACAAGCCCCTTGCGCCAACTTTACGCCGGCGTTGCACCACTTTTGTGGCACAGCGTCGTCGTACACAATGCGCCATAATACGACTTCTTTACAACGTGGCTCATCTAGGGAGATGCGTCACGTTGTAAAGCCCTGCGCTACATTATACCTGCGTCGGGTATAATGTAAGCAGGGTGGGTGTTCCGTCGCAAGGAAGCCTAGTAAAAGTGACTCCCTGAAATCTACAAGATTTCACTGAGTGACTTTTACAACGCTCCTGCGTCAAAACCTTGTGCCTGCTTGAAGCAGGCGTAAGGAGTGATGCAATATGGTCGGAATAGGCATTCCTGACCATTTCTGGAGTTGTGTGGTGCTTACGACAATGCTTTAGCAATGCGCTGCCTTTTCGACAAAAGATGCATCACACATCTGTCAGTCCTTCCCCCTCGGTGTGCCGCATTGTAAATGCTGTGAATCCATGATGGTGCAAGGCTATTTTTCTGTCACTCAATTGAACTGGCGCATCTCTGCAAATATGCAGAGATGCGCCAGTCCTTTTACTTCTGCCCCAGAGTGGTTAGAAAATAGTATAAAGTCACTGTCAGTAGACTGTCACATCATCGTGAATAACCAATAGAGAGGCTTGCTGAAGAGAGGGAATGCAACATATTAACAGAAGACAGGAAGTAGCGTACTATAAAGATTCCTGTGGGAAAGTGTTCCTCAGCTTGTTCACAAGATTGGTGACCTGTCCCTGCGTTCGTGATATGCTGGATGCTGTGCTGATTCCTGATTTTCTGGCTGGTGAAACCTGCTAATCCTAAGAGACTTTTCCTAGAGACTTTGCACATCATCGGCTGGTGATGATGCTTTTGCTATACCCTAACGGCCGTGGGTTTAGCTTTCCAGACTAATTGCACGCTGTGCATTAGTATTTCCTTTCGTAAGTGAACTGTTGTTTTGCTGATGTTTTTCTCTCTTTCTCACTCCTCTATACCTGATGATTCTGATGTTTTTATGAATTAACTGTTATGATAATTGTGAATCTATTCTGTATTTTTATGAACCACATAATGACATTTTAATTTGTATTGGTGCTTAACCATTCATCCATTCATAATATGAAATAACAAGAAAAACTAATAGAAAAATAGTGTTTGTCTTTATTACGGAGTTATTTGGATATGTTTATAATGACCAATTAGATCCTCGTGGAGAAATAAAATTCTGTCTTTCATTATTTAGTCCCTTTTAGCTCTACCAAAGATTCATTGGAGGGCCTTTGATATTGCTAATTGAGTGATTACCCCCCCCTACGGTTGTTCCTATCGTATGGTCAGATCATGCAGCGGTGGTTTTTTATGTCCTTGTTAGAAAACACAAAAATCAACATGTGGCAAAAGAACCACTTAGGACATGCAGGGATTGGAAAAATATAGATGTCAAAATATTATCAGAAAAACTAGAAAATAACAAACCATCCAAGGTGTTAGACTCCCAATCAGCAGCTAATAACTACAACCAATGGCTCACAGACACCTTTAATCAAGCAGCGCCTATAAAGAAAGTGCGTCCAAATCGTGTAATACCGTCAGCCCCTTGGTTCTCTGAACCTTTAAGGTTAGAAAGACAGAAATGCCGTAATTTAGAAAGGCGCTGGCGAGTTAAATATGATAACAACGATAAAGATAGATACAAAAATGCACTGTCAGGTTACAGGAAGCTGTTAAGACTGGAAAAGAGCAAATATTTCTGTGAACAGATAGAAAAAGCACACAATTCCAGCAAACAATTATATCAGGTAGTGGCAACATTAACAACCTTACCTACAGCTAATAATTCAGACATTACCCAAGATTTCTGTAATCAAATGGCTGACTTTTTTAGGGCCAAAGTCACAGAAATCTTTGACAAATTCAACATCAATACGACAGGAGAATCATCAGAAAGCCTTAAGAACGCACAGCTCACATCCTCTTTGAACGAATTCCTCCCTCCATCACTGTCAGAAATAAAGGATCTCATCAAAGCTACAATGTCGGGTTCCCCTTTGGATCCCTGTCCACCGACAGTTATCAAATCAATATCTGACGTGGTAGCACCAATCCTGGAGAACATCTGCAGAACTATCTGCGAATCAGGAAATTTTCCTCAAATATGGAAGACAGCTATAATAAAACCACTCCTAAAGAAACCTACCCTTAACGTCTTGGAAGTGAAAAGTTATCGCCCTATAGCAGCCCTCCCATTCCCGTCGAAAATACTTGAAAAAGTTATAAACAAACAGCTGGCCGGCTACATTGAACATAACAACCTGCTAGACAGTACTCAGTTCGGGTTTAGAAGAGGCCACGGAACGGAGACAGCGCTCATAAAGGCGTCAGAGGAAATCAGACAGATCATGGACCAGGGTGGCACGGCAGTCCTGATCTTGCTGGATCTCTCAGCGGCTTTTGACACGGTCGATCATAAGACTCTGATCGACCGTGTCATAGCGATGGGCATACAGGGCAAAGCTGTGGAGCTTCTGGCTTCCTTTCTGTATAACAGAGAACAGTCAGTAAAGATGGGGAATTATTATTCACCAACGTTCTCGCTGCCTTGCGGAGTCCCCCAGGGATCCTCGCTAAGTCCGACACTCTTTAACATCTATGTGTCGGACTTGGCGAGGGTCATTAAAACCCATGGAATGGGAGTGACTTCGTACGCCGACGACACTCAGTTGGTGTTAGCAGTGCATAAAAACGGGAGTGAGGTGGCAGCCAACTTTCAGACAGGCATGAGAGCCATTAGCCATTGGATGGACAGTAACTGTCTAAAACTGAACACCGATAAGACCGAGGTAATGGTGTTCGGAGACCTAAAACCAGCTTGGTCCCCGGTCTGGTGGCCGCCAGAAATGGGGAATCCACCCACCCCAGTCGAAAAAGTCAAAAATCTAGGAGTGATGTTCGATAATAAACTAAGCTTCATTAATCATGCCAATGCAGTAGTTTCCTCCTCATTTTTTATGCTACGAAGAGTGAAAAAGTTGCTACCTTTCCTTCCCCTGTCTGCCGGGAAAACCCTTATGTCCTCCTTGGTGTTATCCAAGGTGGATTACTGTAATGGGCTTCTGCTGAATGCCCAGGAGCAGGTTTTTAAAAAATTACAAATGGTGCAAAATGCTGCAGCGCGAATTCTGACCAAAACCCCCAAGTTCTCATCCATCTCTCCCATCGTTTATCAACTACACTGGCTTCCAGTAAAAAAGAGAACTAAATTTAAGGCTTTATGTATCATCTACAAGGCTTTGAACAGCCTAGGACCTGTTTTTTTTAGGGAATCACTGCCGATGTATGCCCCAAACAGAGCTTTAAGATCTGCCTCATCCGCATCTTTATGCATTCAACGGGTGAGAACAGTCACATGGGGAGACAGACGCTTCTTGGTGGCCGCCTCGAAGCTTTGGAACACCTTGCCCCTCTATATAAAAAACAGCTCATCACTGATGATTTTCAGAAAGCAAGTAAAAACTTGGCTATTTATCCAATAATGCTTAAGAGGTGCCCCTCTGTCTGCTCTGTCTGCTTAGCGCCGAGACACCACTCGTGGTATTTGTTGCACTCTATAAGTTTAAAAATAAATAAATAAATAATGACTTATGGGCCCGTCATTAGATTTACTTTACCGATTATTATATAGTGGTTGGTGTGGATAAGTGATCTGACAAAAATCCCCCAACGCTTCCACTGCATCATAGCATGGTCACACGGACAATTAACCAAATTTGTTGACCAATCATTCATTTTTGGCAAGCTGGTTAATCAATTAAATATGTCCAGTCTTAAGCAGGTCAAAACAAACCTATGCCCCGCATTTAGTACAGCTTTAAGATAAGGTTGCATATTAGAAGTGGTTAAGATCAGTTGTTTTTTTTAAAACACTAGACTTAGGATCTTCAGTTATTAATCTGAGATTATCCAGGTGTTTCATGCCTTCATTTTTCAGAGTACTTCTTCTAATAAGATCTAATTTTTCAGGCTTTCCCAAAGTATTCGGGTGGCCCATATTGCAAAACAAAATCGGACATAGGCCAGCCACGACATATGCAAGTATGAGCTTGACTTGAGACAGTCCCCGATTATAGCTCCATTTAGGCTGCAAGTTCTGAAGTTCAAACTTAATAACACAGTAAAATTGGCTGCAGCTTTATTAGGTCTGTAAGAAATGGGGCTCCCGTTTGGCGTGGCATATATATACTGAGTTGCTTTTAGGGGTAGCAAGAAGATACCCAAGGAACTAATTTTGTACCAGTTGTATGTCATATACTTTTTTGTGCCCTCAGATGCCCACCTCATAAAGTGCTATACTGAGACATTTAGCTTTGTAAATTGTCATCATCTCCTTGGGTGGATTAGAACCCAGTCGTCTTGCAAAGCTTCTAAGAGTCATGCAAGCTTTGCTAAATTGTTGCTTCTTATTGGCAATAGCCTTGTTCCAAAAACCATCTTTATCAAATAACATCCCCAGATAGGAAAAAGTATTTGTAAAGCCAATATTGGTGCTGTTTTTTTATATCTCTGCATGGCATGGTTTTCCTCCCACATTTTATAATAAACGTTTTGTTTGATTAACTAAAAGGCCATGGTCCTGCATATATTCAACAAAATTTGAAAGCAAGGTCTGAAGGACCTGTGGCATAAGAGCCATAAGAACGGCATCATCAGCATAGAGGAGGTCCGGGATAGGGCACATTCCTACTTGTGGGAGGTTTTTAGAGGACTTTTTTATTCAGAAGGGGGGAGGAGGAATAGGTGTCTAGTCTGTTCCTCAGGGTAGATACTTTAATCAAACGTGGACTAAGACACTTGTAACTACGTTACACATAGTTGTATAGATAACCCTCATAAACGCTATGTTTTTTGTGCGGTTTATCTTGGTTCTCCGCCCCACATAGACGTTGTGGCATTTATCATTGGGTGATCTATTGTGCTACATGCCAGCCTCAAGCCTGAGGTCAACTCTGGAGTAGCGTAGTATTGTCCAGAGAAAGGTGCCGCCACATGGGAAGGTTTAGCTTAAAAAACGTACCAACATCCAAAATCATTTATTCTAAAACGGATGTGGTCTGTTATTAAAAGAAACATTTGGGTATACAGATGGATCGTGTAACTGGGTCCTTGTATATCACTAGGAACAAACTGTCAACATGTTTCTGCTCCCTTTGGCCCAGCCGGGTCTGTGGAGCATTCGTCAGGACAAAAACAGATTTAAAATTGATACTCACACCCTTTGTGCAGTATATCAGGGGTTATAATTGCCCCCCGAACGGTCCGGGGGCAGCGCCAGCACCAGACGCGGAACACGCCTTCCTTAGCGGCCTGGGACCCACGTGTCCGTTACCCCCCGGGGACACGGAATCCGTTACTCGTAAAGGTTAATTGAGCCTTCAAAACAAACCACAGTGGGGGCAATTATAACCCCTGATATACTGCACAAAGGGTGTGAGTATCAATTTTAAATCTGTTTTTGTCCTGACGAATGCTCCACAGTCCCGGCTGGGCCAAAGGGAGCAGAAACATGTTGACAGTTTGTTCCAAGTGATATACAAGGACCCAGTTACACAATCCATCTGTATCCCCAAATGTTTCTTTTATTAACAGACCACATCCGTTTTAGAATAAAGTGATTTTGGATGTTGGTACGTTTTTTAAGCTAAACCTTCCCATGTGGCGGCACCTTTCTCTGGACACTACTACGCTACTCCAGAGTTGACCTCAGGCTTGAGGCTGGCATGTAGCACAATAGATCACCCAATGATAAATGCCACAACGTCTATGTGGGGCGGAGAACCAAGATAAACTGCACAAAAAACATAGCGTTTATGAGGGTTATCTATACAACTATGTGTAACGTAGTTACAAGTGTCTTAGTCCACGTTTGATTAAGGTTTTTAGAGGACGCCACAAGTGCCTCACCCACACTGTTTACATTTAGAATGAGAACAGGAAAAGGGCCAGGATGCACCCCTGTGTCACCCCCCTCTCTACCCTAAAGGCTTCAGTGCTATATCCCTAAGAACCGTATCTGACTCTGGCTTCACAACCAGAGTACAAGTCCCTCAGAAGGCTGATAATTGGTGCTTCCACCCCCATGTATTTCATTTTTTACCATAATTTAGCATGTATAATGCAATCAAAGGCTGAAGAGAGATCGACAAATGCTAAATAGATGTCCCCTTTTTAATGTTGACATATTTTCCAATTAGCATGTTGAAATTAAAACCCTGCTCAATTGTCCCAATCCCAGGGCGGAAACCGTATTGTAGTTCTGATATAACATCGTGTGATTCATCCAATCTTGTAGTCTATTCAGGATTATGCGACCCGCTATCTTGACTAAAGAATCGAGCAGGGAAATCGGCCTATAGTATGCTGGGTTTAGGCGGTCTCTTTTTTTATAAATAGGTACAATAATTGATTCCCCCATAATGGCAAGAACCCAGCTATACAGCATGCCCTCAATACTAAAATCAAGAGGGGCTCCCAAAAAACGATGGTATCTTTGTTTAAATCTAAAGGGATTATATCTGCTGCTGGGGCTTTCAGCCTTTATTTGTCTGTATTGCATTATTAACTTCCTCCAGTCTAAAAGGGGCAATGGAGGCAGTTTGAGACGAGTCAATGTTTTTTTTGTATGACTATATCATGTTCTAATGCTAATACTGTGGTAGGCAGAGAATCAATACTAGCAAAATGTGTTATCCATTCTTCCTCCAATATAGCCAACTCAATCCTAGGGACCTCATTTATTCTCAGTGGTGAAAAGTTAATTACCCAACAAAAGGCTCTGTTGTCATTACTGATGCTCAATTCATGTGGGGATTCCCAGGCCATATCGCTTAGCTATAATGTTCTTAGCTTCACAGAATGCTGATAATCATCTCTACAGGAACACACTTCAATGGTGCACCTAGGAGTTTTATGTAGTACCTCCTTTAGATGTCTACGGGCCTTTGTACATGGCGTATCAAACCAGCCTTTCTCCTCTTGTTTTACTTTCTGACTGGAAACAAAAATGCTCTTATTTACGCCCTGTGTAATAGACAAGAAAGCCTTAATAATATCATTAGGGGTGGTGGTGACATCTAGACACGTCTCAAAGGCTTCTCTTTTACTTTCTATCAATCGTCTGACGAACCCCTCCGGGACAATCTGCGTCCAACACAGGGAATAACCATTAAGACTTTCTAACTCAATTTCTTCTGCCTGTAGGGTTGTTTTACTATGTCGCTGTTCAGGGAATAGTACTGGTGATAATTGTAAACTCAAAGGAAAATGATCACTTAATGAAATCGAGTGTGTGTGAAAATTAAATACACGGGCAGCGCATCTGTTGGATAATAAAACATGATCAATAATGCTATGGCATTTCTCCCATTGAAAGTGTTCTTATGTAGGGCGTAAGAGGAAGAAATGTCATCAGCAAATGTGAGATCAAATTAAAATATTAATTAGTTGATCTTTTCCCCATATGGATTATGGTTAAAATGAGATTAACAAACGTATTCTGTGTTTAACATTCCACATATTTTACCCATCAATGTATTGCATAGACGTGTGTTAACCCCCCATAAAAATATCATATACTTCCTGCCGTCTGTGATAATGTGCTCCAAATCATCATTAAATGTCTGCAGAGTAACTGTTATTTCTCTCAGGGTGGCATTATTATAAAAATTCATTTTTGCTAACCTAGCAGGACCCGTCGAGTCACATACTATTAATTGATAATAAGAGTTATGTGTCACTATGGCGATGTTGATGAATTGTAAACTATTAGATATATAAGAGCATCAGCCCCCCTTTAATCTGCCATGAGTCGGCGGAGTGGTGAAAGTAAAGTATGTTCTATACCCATTCCAGTGGTAAACTCTAGACATTCTGAGTTATCTCTTTTACTCCGCAAACCTGCTACATTCCAAAATGTAAATCCCAGTAGTTCAGAAATGACGAGTGAAATTATGTGAATAATTATTAATCGAGGCAGCTGGCCTGTTACAAATAGCCGGTTGGAGAGCTGTTTCATGGGTCAGTGTAATTCCCTCTCTCAATAACTGGGAGGTGTTTCCTTTATCAGTGTGTTCTGCAAAGGAAGTTGTTATAGTGTCTTACTTGCTGTCTATACAAGCCTCCCCATTAAGTCAATCAAGCCGATCCAGATTTGACAGGCAATGGAAGTGATTATAATTTGGTACCAGATAGTCTAAATTCGCCATTGGTCTCAGATCGAGTCTAGTCTGCGGTCTATTATCATTGATTAAATTTGCGAGTTGATAAAAGTAACCCAGGGGGAGGGAAGAAGTAGTGCTTGTCAAGACATTGGTGGCCCCAGTCCTGCTCAAAACAGTCACCACCAGCTGTGGCATTTTAAAAGACAGTACTATACAATCACCATTCCGGGTTTTTTGCCTTTCCCTACCCATTTGATTTTCCTTGCCATCTTTAAAGTCATTAAATAGATGTTCAGTTAAACCTGTTCTTACGCCCAACCAATGTAGGGACTTTTTTCTTAATGAAATCCAGTTCTCCATAGTATTAGTAGATAAGGGGTAACATTAGGCAAGGCTATCACATATGTGGTGGCAGCCGGTGGGAGATCAACATGATCAGTTATATGTTCCATAGATTCTCTGAGATAGTCATCAGTAGCAGGAGTGGCTGCATCAAATCCAGGGTGACTGCCGCCACTCACCCCGAAGCAAGGCATACCTGATTTCAAACTCTCTCCACCCCTCATTCTACCATTTTGGTGCATGCATAGCTAAGGGGATACACCTTTGATCCTACCTATGTAATGTAAAAGATGTGCAGCCTGCACATCTTTTACCACCCCCCAGGCATGAATGACACCTTTGCTGTCTACCTCATGGAAGTCATCGATAGCCAAGGATTCCTCCAACTCTAAAGACATTTTCCTTGGTGACTTCAATCTGCACTGGAACGACACCAAGGATCCTCAGGTTAATGCCATCAAAGACCTCCTGGTCGACCAAGCCCTTACCCAAGACTGCTCACTCACCAACACACTCAAAAGGTTCCATTCTAGACTGGATCATCACTAAGGGATCAGCAGTCAAGCTTGTCTCTATACACCCATTTGACTGGTCTGACCACCATGCTATCACTTTCCTATTACCTGGTACCCACAAGACAAGGGCATCGCAACCGGTGATTCCTAAACGTTGGGTCAGAAACACCAAGAACCTTGATCACGGGGAATAGGCGGCTGGCTGCAAGTCTGACCCCTCCTCATATCACAATGGTCAATGACCTCAACAATCATTACTCCACGACTATAACTAACATTCTTCATGATCTTGCTCCACCTAAATTAAAAAGAACCCAAATCAAACACAGAAACCCCTGGTTCAACGGGTCCCTCAACAGCGAGAGGAGATCCCTCCGGCAGACAGAAAGAAACTGGAGACAGCACCCTTCAGCCGCACATTTAAAACTTCTCCGCCAGTCCAGAAATGCCTATAATAGGAACATCCTCAACTCAAAAAGAGAATTCTTCCGATCGGAACTGGGGAACGCCAAGAACAGACCTCGCAAGCTTTTTGAAATGGTCAAACATCAATCTAACAAACTGGCCAAAACCTCTAAAGAAACTCCCAAATCCCTAACATTATCGGAGGAATTCTCCTCCTTCTTTTCCGACAAAATCACTGCCATAGGAAACTAACTTAGATCCGCCACCTACTCCCAACACCTTCCGGATCTGTCCCCTCCCTCCGTGCTGCACCCCCAGGCGTCACCCAAAAACCAAGCGCACTGGGCCAACTTCAAAGTGTATGACGAACACTGCGTCTCAAAAATTCTATCCTCCTTAAACCTGAACAACCACTTTTATGACCCACCCCATTCTAACTGCCTAGCTGCCGCCGCTCAATCCATCATTCCTAGTTGGACTGCAATAATCAATACCTGACTCTCTGAAAGCCGGCCAAGTCCTCCCCATCCTAAAAAAAACATTGCTGGATCCTGCTTCCCCTTACAACTTTAGACCTATATCTAATATCCCACTCTTAGCGAAAGTTGTGGAGAAATGTGCACAACAGCAGCTGTGTCAACACATCACCAACTTCCACCTACTAGGTGACTTCCAATCCGGATTCAGGCCAGGACACAGCACTGAAACCACCATTCTCGGCATCGTGGATGATGCCCTCCAAACCCTTGACCAAGGCAAAACCTGTCTCCTAATCCTCCTAGATCTATCCTCGGCTTTCGATACGGTCAACGATAAAAAACTACCTGAACGCCTCATACTCAGTATGGGACTGGATGACCCTGTCATTGAATGGCTTAGGTCCTTCCTCCAAAGTCACAAAGATTCCTAATCAACGCTAACCTGTCCGCTCCCTCTCCGATCATGGTTGGAGTCCCTCAAGGATCAACCCTGTCCCCAACCCTCTTCAACCTTTACCTTGAACTGCTAGCCGAAGTACTACGCACTGCAAATATCTCCTACCACATGTATGCAGATGACACCCAGATCTACATCAAAATCTCTTCTCCTGAGGAGATTCTCTCCCTGAATCAGGCCTTGAAATTGACTGTCCAATGGCTCACCTCTAACCAGCTCAAACTCAACACAAAAAAACTGAATTTCTCCTAATATCCCCACCCAAAACCAACCCTGACATTCAGGAATGGATTAAGACAATCACAGCTTTAAACTGCCAACCGACCATAGTGGACTCTGCCAAATCCCTTGGAATAACCCTTGACTGCAGCCTGAACATGCGTGACCACATCAACTCAATGGCCAAATCAGCCAGATTTCATCTGAGGTACCTTAGGAAACTGAAGCCTTTCCTCGACACTCACGACCTAAAAATGGCTGTCCAGGCACTAGTTATCTCTAGATTGGCATATGGTTGCTCTACCCTCTCGGGTTTACCCAAGACCTCCCTGGCCCCATTAAAAGCCTGCCTCAACGCGGCCGCCAGACTTCTACCAGGCTCAAATAAATTCTACCACATTTCACCGCACCTGAAAGCTCTGAACGGGCTTCCTACTGAGGCCACAATCCAACTTAAATTGGCATGTATCACACACAAGGCTCTATAATCAAACTCCCCTGCATTTCTTGCCCAGAAACTCATGGTATCCGGAGGAGCCAGAAACTCCAGTTCCGCCAGAGACCTTTTGCTTAAAACAGCACGCTTGCAGGGAAAAAAGTACAAGTCGTGTTATGTAGTCCATTTGGGATTTGTCTATTTACAATAGTATTCAAAAGGACCAGACAGGAATTAGTTCTTGGTTCTACTTTCATTAATCATGTATATATAGACCCCAGTGTGTGTTTCATGTGCTGATCAAGAAGCCTAAGTGCCTCAGTTAAAACATCTAGGGCCAGATGTAGGACGGCGAATACCGGTCGGTAACGGCCGATTTCGGCTGTTACCGACCGGTAATTGGGAATTGACATGTAGGGGGCATATTATTTACAGAATCGGTATATTTACAGATTCGGTAAATTTACAGAATCGGTAAAATACCGAATCGGTAAATATACCGATTCTGTAAATCAATATGTAGGTGGCACTGTAATCAGTGCCACAGGCCCTTACCGAATCGTTATTTACCATGGAATACTATTCCATGGTAAATAACGAATTACAGTGTACATGCACATCTGTGCATGTACACCTGTGCCATGTGGCACACAGACATGCCCTAAGGGCATGTCTGTGTGTCACATGGCACACAAGCCCGAAACAGGGGTGCAACAGGGTGTCAAAGTGACACCCTGTCCCCCTTGTAAAATCGGTAATTTTACCGATTCGGTAATTACCGAATCGGTATTTGCTATTGAATCCTATGGGCTTCAAGGCCCATAGGAATCAATGGCAAATACCGATTCGGTAATTACCGAATCGGTAATTACCGAATCTTACAGATTCGGTATTTTTACCGAATAATTTACCTACATAGCATTTACCGAATTGTAAATACTAAATCGGTAAAATTCGGTATTTACCATTCGGTAAATTGCTATTACCTACATCTGGGCCCTAGTTTGCTATTAATTATATAGTTAGGGTCCAAGTTAGTTTTTGTCTGGGTTATTACTATTTGATGAAGGCCCTGGTTTTGACTATTTACTCACTTCTTCCGAGTCGTCCCCTTATTAAGGCAGGTACCTACAGGATGATTTTGGGGTTTTCTGACACGTTTAGGTGGTAGCAAGTTAGATGGGGAAATAGATTTGGAGAAATATTGAATACAACCGTTATCCCCGGTAGCCCCATTCTTATCATTGTCCTTTCTTAAGGCCCTGCCTTCACTGATACATGCGAGGTTCTCTGGGCCATTGATAAGGGCATGGGCCACATTTGCCAAAGTCCTTACAGAATCACCGCTAGTTAGCAGTGATTCTTCGACAGATGATATTTGCTTATCAATAGCCCCCATGGCTCCCGTAATGTACTTTAGTAGGGATAGTTGGGATTTATCTGGAGACTGAGACTGGGACTTTCCGGCAATGGTGGGATGCTTCCTCGAACCCATTCTCGAAGGAATGTTCTTGGGGAGAAGGAAAATGATACCAATCACACGAGATAAGTCAATACAGTAAAGTAAGGAGGCACTACAAGGTTATTACAGAAGTAGTTACCAAGTATTTTTGTCACCCTACCTCTATAATCTCGTCCAAATTCCACAAACCCCTGTTATCAGTAAACAATAATGATCAGTGTTCAAGATATATATAAATATTCCTCCCTTGGATGGTCAAAAAGTCAGAACATCACGTAAATAGGCAACAGTTCTCGAAGACTCCTTCCTCAGGGTATCCTTTCCTCTGTCCTTTGTTCTGGCAAAATATTGCAGCTGTAAGGATAAAGGTGCTTGTCCATTGATAAGTGCCCCACTAGTAGGCCCAAAAACCATGGCAAAAAAAGTCACAGAGGAAAATCAGGAAAAGATGAGAAGGATGGAAAAAGTACCATGCTCTTGATGGGGCTGGTACCGGTGGAATGAATCGACTAGGCCTCATCCAGACTTGGCTAACACAAACCGATAGACCACCCCTCTACCGGCTGCAATGTTTGCTGCACATTCGGCAGAGAGCTCTCTTCCCCCACTGTCAGATGCCCCCCCCGCCGATCTAAAAGGCCAGCTAGAGGCTAGTCTGCAGTGGGTGCCTGTTTTCACCACCAAGGGGGTGACCCCTCCTCCTGTCGCTGATGTTTACAGGACGGGCCCGCCCTAGGCCGGGGCAAGTCCCACGCCGTGTGAGTAGGCGAGTGCTTAAATGCACACAGTGGCAGCGGGATTGAAGTTGGCCCCTCCTCCTCAGGGCAATGACGTCTGGGACTTTGAGTCCCCAACAAGGCAAGTCTAGTTGCACTCGCCATGTACCTAATACTCCTTTCTCTAGCTAATGAAGCCTTACGACTTCACCTGCAGAGGAGATAACATGCAGTATAAGCAGAAAAATGCATGTCAAGATCCTTGCCTGCTATGGTCAAGTTAAACCAAACCAAAGTGCACTTAAGTTATACGAGTATAGATGCACATGCTATTTCAAAGTAAATGTTACATGAATACTAAAATCACTATTACACATAGCACTTTTCATTTGCGTGCAATATAACTTGAAACCTAAGTATACAAACTAAATTTCTTCACAATTAGGCTAAACATTAATATGCACACATTTATGAATCTCTAGCTTCTACAGTGTGAGCACTTCAGTTTTACATTTGAGTGCCCCACTTTACATTAATAGCATTCGAACACACAAAGTATATGGTGTTAAGAGCACGTATATAGTGTGTAGTTGTGACGTATAATGGTGGAGCTAAAATACATGTAATCCATAGCAGATTATAACACTGCTGACCATACCCTAGGAGTTTATGAATGAAATCATTTATCATACTTATATTGGCCATATTGATGTCCACCATTGTTATGCACTAAAATGAGTTTTTATCACTGTGTGTTTCACTTGAGCACCAAGCACTTCTGTCACTAATATTTAATGAGAGTCTTGATTGTTTAAGATTATAATCTATCTTCTTAACAAAAACCTTCTACATAAACATGTATACAGTTTAGGTACCACTGTGTTCTACCTTAGCCCGCAGCAATAAAATAAAGCTTTTGAGGGCAGATATCTGGACAAGGGTTATACCTGCGATGTAAACTGGGATGTCAAAGGGTCCATGACATAACTTTTGTTTCCACCTAACTTTTTTGTCAATCAGTGTCCATGGTCTTCTCTTCTTTTCTTTGATTAGAGCCAATGTAAATATACAGGCTCCTCAAGCCTGCAGCCTGTCTCATGCATTCACTTACAGACTTTCTGTCAAAGAGCCTTTTTTCTCACTACAGAGATTCCTCTCCCTAGCAACACACTGAGGATTCATTAGAGGGCTCAGCATGCAGTCCCATTTCGTTTCCTCGGAACACCATCAATTATTTAAGTTGTAATGAGAATGCAGCTTTATTAGGATCACACAGTCCCTCCACTTCCTGAAATGTCTGAAGCCATGATGCCAGTTTTCAAGTCAGACAACTGGTGTATCAAACCCTCACAAGAGCATGTGACATTGCCCTGAAGCTTGCTGCACCTCTCTAGCCAGCATTCTAGGTACTTTGTCATCCATCATTCCTTTGGGACTCACTCCCTTGAATCAGCCACAACCCAAGATGGCGGAGACTGACACAGTCAATTAAGAGGATGTCTCCTCTGGGGAATAAGGAGAAGATTCAGTTAACCATGGTAATAAACACCATAGAGGTGCTTTGGCAAAAGCAATGAAGGTTCTTAATCTCACTCCCAGATAATGTCTAGTCTTTCCAGATAATTTCTCGTCTCTCTATGAAAATAGAAGCAAATGATTTGTATGTCTGTTTTCTATCATGAAGCTGACAATTGGGAAATACCTTATTTGGATCCTGCAATTTCTTTTTTCTAGACTCTACATGCAAATGTCCTATAGAGAAAGACCTATTGTGGGGGAAAGGAAATTTCAGGTTATCCACAATAATAGCTGCTGCCAGGGATAAGCATAAAGTATAATAAAAAAAACACTCTCAATGGAGTTATTTTAAAAAACCAATATAATATCGTAAGTAACTTTGTGACTCAGAGAAATCATGGAGTTGATTCATAATCAGTTCACAACATTTGTATTACAAGCGGGTGTAGATATACAATTAAGCTAAACATATATCATGTTAAAATGCAAAAACATTTTGATGCATGTTTTATTTATTTATTTATTTATTTAATGGTTTTATAAAGCGCGTAGTAACTCAGAGAGCATCCCAGCGCTGACCTAATTCTCCGAGGGTTTCAGCTGTCTGAAAAGCTTATGTTTGCGGGAAAAGGAGGGTCTTTAAGGTTTTTCTGAACTGGAGGTAGTTCGGTTCTATCCTAAGTTTCCGTGGTAACTGGTTCCAGTGTTTTGCCGTGTGAACCGAAAAGCGACGGCCACCGGTCTTGGCCTTTCTGACTCTCGGGACTACGATAAGATTTTCTGCTCCGGACCGGAGGTCTCTCTCCGCTTTGTATGGGATTAGGAGTTCTTTAAGGAGGGGGGGGCCGTTATTATTGATGGTTTTGTGGGCTAGGCAGAGGGCCTTGAAGACGACCCTTTCTCTGACTGGAAGCCAGTGAAGGGATTTAAGGGCCGGCCTGGCGGAAGATCTTCCTGGAGTGCTCGTGAGTAGGCGGGCTGCGGCGTTTTGGGCTTTTTGTAGTGAGTTCAAGGTGGCTTCGGGGGCTCCCAGGTAAATGGAATTACAGTAGTCTAACCTTGCCAGGATTAGGCCCTGAATGAGGAGCCTCCTTGCCGTCTCCGGGAGCAGGGGGAAGACCTTCCTGCAGGCCCTGAGTAGCCCAAAACATGTCCCTGCTGTTTTTTTAGCCTGGGTTTTGAAGCTCATATCCTTCTCAATCCACACACCAAGGCTTTTGACCTCTTCCTTAGGTGTCGGAGGGTCACCTAGGCAACTAGGCCAGAGATGAGATGGTAAAGAGAGCCCCTTGTGGCCCATCAAGAGGATCTCGGTCTTGGACCCATTCAGCTTAAGTGAGGAGAGGTTCATCCATCGGTGGACCTCGGAGAGGCAGCTGTGGAGATCCGATGGGGCGTGGTGGGGGTGTGAGAGGGTTACGACCAATTGAGTATCGTCGGCGTAGTTGATAATTGATACGCCAAACGAACTGACCCTCTTCTCCAGTGGGGCCATGTATACGTTAAACAGCGTAGGGCTCAAAGATGAGCCCTGTGGTACTCCGCACCGGAGGGGGAAGGTGGAAGAGCAGCTGTCATTTTCCCGCACCTGAAAGGATCGTCCTGATAAAAAGGATTCTAACCATTTCAGGGCTGTACCCTTTAGTCCGATCTTTCCCAGTCGATGGATTAGGGTTGGGTGATCTACAGTGTCGAAGGCCGCACTGAGGTCCAGGAGGATCACTGCCACTGATCCTCCTGTGTCCAGAATGCTTCTGGCCTTCTCTACCGCTGCCAGGAGGGCGATGTCCGTGCCCTGACCTGGACGGAACCCTGTCTGGGAGACCGCTAAGAGGTTGTTGCTTTCTAGGTAAGATGACAATTGTTTGTTTACCAGCTTCTCTGCGATCTTGCTGTTTCCAGGAAGGAGGGATATGGGCCTGTAGTTGGTGAGGTCCAGCGGGTCTAAGGAAGGTTTTTTTAATAGACCTTTGACAGCTGCCATTTTCCAGCTGGAGGGGACTATGCCCTCCGTGAAAGAGGAGTTGATCAAGGCCGTAAGGGTGGGGATGATGGTGCTCGACACTTTTTTTAGGAAACGGAAGGGTGCAGGGTCGAGAGGGGAACCACTTTTGATTGAAGCCAATGTTGCTCCTACTTCTTCCGTTGTTACGGGGCCAAAGGCATCCAGGAAGGGTTGGGGGTGATCTAGTGACAGAGGATGATGGGTAGCGGTGGTAGTGAGATCCTGCTCTGTGTGGGTTTGATCGGGGGGAGGTATGGTGAGAAGAATTTTTTGAATCTTTTCGTCAAAGAAGGTGGCTAAGTTGTTGCATTTAGTTTCAGCTTCTTTGGGGTCAAGGTATTTGAGTGGGGGGTCAGGGGCGTGGATGAGTTCTTTAAGAACCGAATAAGTTTCATGGGCCGAGCAAGCGGCGTTTTTAATTCTGTTCTCATAGAAACTAGTTTTGGTGTTACGGAGCTCTTTTTTATAAGTTTTTATAGAGGAACGGAATGACTCTTTTTGCTCCATGGTTTTTTCCTTCCTCCAGATACGTTCATTCCTTTTGCAAGTCTTGCGAAGAAGGTTGAGTTCCGGGGTGTACCAGGGTGAGGGATTGATTCTCTTGATGTATTTCAGAGAGTGAGTTTTGGGCAGAATGTTTTGATAAAAGTGATTATTTTTTACCGTTTAAAAGGACAAAGGGCCCGATGTAGGTAAATTAGATTTACCGATTTTTAATTACCGAATCATACCGATTCGGTAATTAAAAATCGGTAAATCTAAGGGGTGGAGATGTAGGAACATCCAGATGTTCCTTTTACCGAATCGGTAAATATCTGTATTTACCGAATCGGTAAATACCGACCGGTAATGCCCCATTCATTCCTATGGGCTTTGAAGCCCATAGGAATGAATGGGGCATTACCGGTCGGTATTTACCGAATCGGTAAATACAGATTGTGACAAGGGTGCAGGGGGTGTCACTTTGACACCCTCTAGCACCCCCAAAAAAGATTCGGGGGCCATGTGGCAGGCATACCTGCCCTAAGGGCAGGTCTGCCTGTCATATGGCACAGGTGTGCATGCACACATGTGCATGCACACCTGAATCGGTATTTTACCATCAAATATATTTGATGGTAAAATACCGAATCGGTAAGGGTTGTGGGACTCAGAAGAGTCCCACCTACATAGCAAAAATACCGAATAGGTATGAATACCGAATCGGTATTTTACAGATTCGGTAAATTTACCGATCGGTAAATTTACCGAATCTGTAAAATTCTGGGCCCTACATACCAAATCTTATTTACCGGTCGGTAACGGCCGAAAATACCGATTTTCGGCCGTTACCGACCGACCTACATCTGGCCCAAAGAGAGCTGAGTAACATTATAGACAGACCCTCAGTAACACAAATTAATTACATTAATTTAAAATAACATAACATACAGTACATAGTGTGTTAAAATGCTTTCTACAATAGGGGTCTTTTCATATAAAATACTTCTATTCTCTTTGGGCCATATGTATCCAGCCAATTTTCATTCGCAAACGCTGCGAATCGCAAAAAACAGCATTTGCGAATGAAAATTCGCTATTTCGAATGTATGAAGCAAAAGTGCCTCGCAAAATGAGAAATCGCAAAAAATGCGATTCCTTAATTTGCAAGCATGGAAATTCTATGAATTTTCTAGCGATTTTTTTTTGCGATTTCTCAGTGTGCGAAATTCGCAAACGGGAAATCGGAAATCAAGAAATCGCAATGGAATGTATGATAAAATCACAAATTGCGAATTCCGGAAATTCGCAATTTACAGAATCGCAATTACCACCAAGTAGGAGCAGGTGGTAACCAGGTGCAAACTATTTAAGGAGTACCAGAATGCAACAGACTTTTTTCCACAATGGCTGGGCTTTACGTGATACTGGATTGGAATGAAACTCACCCGTGGTTGCGATATGGAAAAGCGTGGTTTATAAAATGTGAATGTATGACATTGTTCTGCATTCTGTCCATCAATTGTTCTTTTTGCATTTGTCACCCCGAGTGGGACGGGTATGCTCAGACCTGAGTCCCGTGCTCTCCATGCCACTGGAATCAAGGGATCCAGGCTGATGAGGGCTGAAAGCCCGAAACCGGTCCTTGGATGCTTGTTTCCAGTCCAGGGAGTACCTGGCTTGGCAGTTTGGGCTGGACTGTCCGCATGGGGAACAGGATCAAGGCTGATTTGCATATGGCTGGGTTCAAACTGGAATGGCATGGTGAGCAAAAAAACGATGGATTTAGGCGCAGATCTCTCTACTGGGGTGAATGTATGACATTGTTCTGCATTCTGTCCATCACCTGTTGTTTTTGCTTAACGTGATAGCCAGGAGGATGCGACTCAGAGCTGCTGCACAGAGGAGGATATGCCAGGAGAGGATATTCTGTGCGCGCATTACCATCTACCAGCGCACTGAAGAGGACATCTACACCCACTACAGACTGGATGAAAACAGTATCCATGATTTAATTGAGGAAGTCAAACCCTTCCTTGAACACCCCACACGCAGGACACATTCCATCCCCACTCACATCCAGGTCCTGTGCTCACTACACCTCTTGGCCTCAGGTAGTTTTCAGGGGGTGATAGCCACAGCAGGAGGGGTATCACAAGGAGCACTTTCGCACTTTTTCCAAGCGTTCCTTGATGCCATGGTACAGAGGATGCAACACCACATTTACTTCCCCAGCAACCCACAGGCACAAGACCAGACCAAGCAGGACTTTTACCAAATAGCCCAATTCCCCCACGTGATACGATGCACAGATGGGACACATGTTGCAATATCCCCTCCTTCCCACAATGAGTACGTGTTCAGGAACCGCAAATGCTACCATTCACTGAACATACAGGTGGTGTGTGATGTCAAACACATCATCACAGACATTGTCGCAAAATATCCAGGCAGCACTCATGACGCTTTCATCTTCCGTCACAGTGGGATATACCGTAGACTCACAAGTGGGGAGTTTGGCGAGGGATATCTACTACGTAAATGCATTTAAACATAGGCCACATTTGTTCAGACTACCATGTACAGTACAGTGACTATAACACACAAAAAAAAGAGTAGAACAGGTCTGAGGGTGGTGTGTTGCTGTACAAGCGACTGAGAACAAGTTGGATCTATGCGTAGGTGAAAGAAGACTGTTAAGTCACTAGGGTTTGGATGTATCCCATCAGCCCACCCATATGGCGTTATCTCATCATATGGGACAGGATAAAAATCCAAAACCTAGCCGGTCCTCTAGTACCGGGATAAAATCATTACTATATACAAATAGTTCCTCAACATAGTAGTGTTCTTAATGTGCAGTGCTCAAGTGATAGTGTGGGTTAAAATGACTACTAGGACTAAGAATGTTTTCAGAAAAAAAGTCAAAGTGTCAACAGTATAGAAGCACGCAGGGTAGTGAAAGTTAATACTACCCCGCTAGGCAAGATGGTCGACATGTTTCAGCTTAATGGGGAACTACCCCAGCTTTCTTCAGGACCTTTCATATTCAGTTGCTACTGCAGGTAACTGTGATTAGTGATGTGAGGAACAACAGTGTATGTGCTTGTAAGTCACATATCTACCATGAACCTTGTTTGGCAATGTTTGCTGGAGGAAGACAGGCAAGACTTCTTCCTAAGGAGACAAAAAAGATGACACAACAAAACAGAATCAGGTCACCCTCATACACCCGCATGAATACACAGTCAAAGTACAGCTAGACACACCTGCGTAAACAGATTCTGTTCCGCATTATCAAGCCTAATAGCTACATCACACAGAGGCATTTCCTCATGGTGATACTCACCCAGCTTTGTGTGGGTGACGACCCCACCTCACCCGGCAACCGCTCGGGAGAATGAGGCCCCGCTCTACAGTGTAGAAAAAAGGACATGGTAAGTGCGCATCCTCTACCATGCCCAGCCAAATAGCTCTACACATAACCCAACAAACGTGTAATGGAAACCCAAATATCAGGCCACTCGATTGTTTTAATAGAGGTTAACAAAAAAACAACCAGGTACTCCAAGTGTCTTATTGTACACTTATATTTCCAATCGCCATCGAGGCACTGGAAAGTTTGTTTAAATAGCTCCTAATCTACAACCACTGAAGATACTCGATATATAATACTAATTTATGTGATGGGAAAACGATACTACTCACAAAAGCATCAAATTGATGACAAAAAATAAAATAAATTATATTAGGTGTAGAAACGAGCTCAGCTGGAAAAACCTAGTCTTAAAGCAAAATCTGGACAATACCAATACACCGTCCATTTGAAAGGACCTAATCAGTGCCCCTTTGTTAAAAACATACTGTCTATGATAAGAGGGCAAATCAGGCTGGTTACAAACATGGTGACTGTCAACTGGAGCCCCGTAACCGTGGCTAAGAAACCCTGCAAGTTACCTGTCCGTCGGTGCCCCTTGTGTGAATCGAGCGGAAATGGAGGTGTTTCTCATTGTGTCCACCTTCTTTTTATAGAGGAGCGACGATAGGTTAATTGGTCACATGGGACTCCTCTCATAATACCCTTCATAATCAAGAGCTGTAACTATCCATATTTCTTTCTTTTAGGCAGTTACTAATACGAGGGCATAACATGCGGAGAATTTAAAATATGCGCCGCTACGCTTAAACAAGAAGCCGAAGTCGAGTCCTGGCTTATCTGCGCATGCGCACATCGTGAGTCGCCGTACCTTTGCGCATGCGTAGTGATAATATGGCTATAATGCCGAGAGCACTGTATTCTTTCACAGAGCCCTTATTTTAAAGAACCACGTTGTGCTCAAAATGATAAGGAAGGAGTAATTCTAGCAGGGAAAATAGGTCTATGTAAATGCGTGCATCTAAAATAAGATATTTACTGGTCTCGTGGGTAACATTATCATTATGCACGCATGTCTAGTTTGTGAACACTATTCCCTGTATAGTTATCCATTGGCAGTTCACAGTGCTTGTGTATTGGGAAGACTGCGTATCGAGTATACTACCACTGACCCTGTCTCAAGAGCAGAGCCCAGTTCCTAGAATTGCATATGTCAGGATCACTCTCTATTCGAATCCTAGTTGGGACTAATGTCTTTTTATTTATTATAAAGGGATTAACATGGTCTGTTTATAGTAACCATCACAATTAGGTTGGGTGAGCTTAACTAAAATAAATTTACATAATCATGACCCGCAACTAAAAAGCTGCTCTAAATACTTAACAAACACAGGTGTGGAGGGTCAAGGGGAATATTTTAAAGACCTGACTACTCACTCCCCATATTCCAGATATATAACACAAAAAAAGAGTAGAACAGGTCTGAGGGTGGTGTGTTGCTGTGACTAACCATATCCATCCCACCCCACAGGTGACAGTGCATATGCTGTCCGGGATTTCTTTCTGACGCCCTAACTGAATCCTGCCAAGGCTGAGGAGCGGCGATACAACAGAGCACACATAGGGACCAGAGGCATCATTGAGCGCACATTTGGGATACTGAAGAGCAGATTCAGAAGCCTACACAATCCAGCCCCAGACCTGTTGCAAGATAGTGGTAGCATGTGCCATGCTGCACAACATCGCCACCGGGAAAGGCACACCAGTGGAGGTCAGTGAATCGGATTCCTCAGACGTGGAGGGGCCTGTCCCAGGACGTATGCCGGCTGGTGTCGCTGGTGCAGCAGCTGGGCGCCAGAGGCGAGATGAGATTACACGCAACTATTTCTAGGTAAGAAAAAATGACACAATGCCAGATCTCATGTGTACAACTGTGTTTAATTCCTTGACTGCAGGATCAATTATGTCACACAGCCTAAATGCCACCCAGTCACACTCCATTTTTCCTGCACATGTTATAGTCACAGTACAAGCCTGTAAACTGGAGGTAGTGTACAAGTGAAGTCGGTAGCTGCCCTCTTCCAGTGGTCACAAACTTTGCACCTCACATGCGGCGCTGGCGAGCTGAATCCCCTGTTGGTGGTTGCAGTGTTCTCCTCATTAGGCATGGTAGGCCGACTGTTTCGGCCACTAAGGCGCCTCTCCATGGTGGGTGGTGGGGTGGTGCTGCTCCGTCCTGACAGCGTGTCCTCTTCAGTGGGAGTTAGGACTCCTGGTCCAGTAGTACGACCTGCCGTGCTCCATAAATCATTTCTAATCATTACTCAGGATTACCCTGAAACCTTTAAACACACAACCATTCGTCAGTGGGGCCCGTAACACTGCACGTTTACTCTTGTACACTTACACTTGGCTTCAAGGCTTTTGGTGAATCACACTGGAGAAATGCTGTAACATTTGGTGGAGTGTCTAAAACCTATTTAAATCAGTTATTATTTACACCTATAGATTATTACACTTTCCCATGGTTTTATTCAAACATTTAATTATTCAGACACACCACCATAGTGGCAATGGATCTGCTAGAAAGAAAATTAGGCGTAGGAAAATCACAAGACCAGCTTTTAAAATTCCATTTTCCCAATTTTATTAAAAGCAAAACTTTATCATGTCTGACATTTATGCATTAATAGATTCTTTATTCAGTAAAATCTTAAATCTTTATTTCAAAATGATCATTTTATTTAGAGCTCAGGAAAAATCGCTTATTTTAGAAATCAGTTAAAGTTTAGCAAAGAACAGATAGTTCCAAATTCATTCTTTCCTAACATCCCTAACTAACACCCTCATCTTATCCTTCAATCCTGCAAAGCAAACAAATAAAATCATAAGAGTTTTACATCCAGGAATCGACCCCCTCTAGACAAACCCAGGGGGTTTTATACCTCAATTCCCTAACTTAATCTATCTAAAAAGTAACTATCACTACTTATTCGAACTCTGATTGGACATATTCGGGGTGGGTGAGCATCATCTCACCATTACAACATCATTTTCTCGTTGGTTCCAGTAGAAAAATAAAGGGTCTTTGTTTTAGGACAGTGTAGGACTTGGCCCTTTTCACAGACATTTTTCGCTTTTTATTCCCTTAATTTAGGATGTCCCCCATTGTAACAAAAGTGAATAGGCCTTGTGTAGTGGAGATGCCCTGCGTAATGTTAAAGTAATGTTAAGGTGCAGGTGCCCACTTCCCCTAACATGGCTGCCACTGACCCCTGCTACTGCAGCACGGTGTTTGTGGACGCATTCTAGTGGCCAGGGGCTGGCTGGAACCTTCAAACAATGTATCAATACTAGCCTGCCAGCCTGCCCATAGCCAGAATGGTGGAACCTCCTAGAACCTCCTGGAACCTTCTGGAACAGGTGAGGTGGCACCAACTGCCACTGCCAACTGTCAACTGGCACTATAAAAGGAAAGGGAGGGAAACTTTCCTGTCAGACTGAGGGAGCACAGACCTGGGGGAGAACCTACGCAGGAGTTTTAGGCAGTGGGGCCTAGACAGGGACCTATGACACTGGTAGTGACAGGGCCTAGGTGCTGCCTACCAAGTGTTGAGGGACCCTGAACTTGCCCCCTGACCTGGCCCGGCGGAAGGGGAACCCCGGGACCACTTGAAGGGAACTGGCTGAGGAGACTTGATTTCAGCCATCAACTCCAACATTCCCCCCTTCAAGGAACCCAGAGACTGCAATTTACAAGGGCGCAAGAAATATAAAGCACCAAGAAGAAACAAATCACCACAGGACTTTTGAGAAATCAACCAGGTATTGGCGCTGAATCACTCCCCGCACTCCCTGACGCCACCTGGGATCCCTTTTTCTGGTTTGCCACTGTTGTGTGACCTGTCCTGTGGAACCTGCTGCGTAGCGCTAGCCTCCTGAACTGCTAGCCTAATTGAATTGCCTGAGGCTCAAGCACTGTAACTGCCTGCAGAAGCGCTTGAACCCTGAAGCTCTATATCTGCCTGAATTGCTAACCTGCATCATCTGAACTGCCTAATTTACATCAGCTTGCTAAACTGGACAGAGCGCTGTGTCCCAGGCGCTATTCCTCCGATCACCTGCTGAAGAGCTGTGCCTCCTTGAGAAGCGCTTATGTCCTGCAGACTGTTGGGCCCTGTAGCGCTATACTCTTAAAGCGCCACGAAGCTCCTGGGCACTATTCCTGCCTGAAGCGCTTTTGTCCTGATGAGCGCTGACTCTGCTTGAGACGGCTGTTGTGCCTTCAAGCGCTGTAGCCCCCTGTGAAGCGCTGGAATCCCGAGGCGCTATCCTAATTGTCCCCCTCAAGCGCTCACCTGCCCCATCTGGTGAAGTGCTGAGATTAGCCCCCAGGCGGCCCCCGGTGCCTGGAGAGGGCCGGCGCCATATCTGGAGGAGTGGGCAGGAGAAGACACCGGATTCAGGCGTGCCCCGAGGCCGTTGTCACCGCCGCCGCCCAGCCAGAGAGTGGGAAATTCCCGCGGCGGCCACCGGAGCCTGAGGTAGGCCGCCGCGTTTGATTGAAGGCCGCGCTAGGCCTGAAGCCGTCCCTCGCGCCATGTGACGGGGGATGCAACGTTACTGGCCGCGCCTCCACCTATCGCGGCGCAACCATTGGCTGCTGTCGCTACACTCCCGGGTCCCGCCTCCTGATTGGTTTCCGGGCTGTGGCATCCACGGAAGACCCGGGAACAGTCTTGCGACATCTGGGAGGGCTCCGAGTGAGTCCGAGCCCCCCCATCTGCCACTGCAAGCCCCGGGCGGGCCGAAGACCAACAGGGAGCCCTCACCTGCCGGCGACAGCCTAGAGAGGGCCCTGACTGGCCCCCACACTGCCGGAGGGCTCCTAGAAGAGCACAAGCCTTCCCCCCAACCAATCAAATCTCCGCAAGGGCCTTGGAAAGGCCGAAGAGAGAAGGTAACCCCGGGGAGGAGGGCGGGAGGCCGGAGAAGGTCTACAAGTTCGCCCCTCGCCGGGAGTAAGTTGAAGTTGGGCCCTGCTGGCCCTGTGAGACTGAGAAAGCTGTTGTTGGGCACCGTTGGCCCTAATTATTCAAAGAAGGCACCCTTCTGACAGGGGCAGTAGCCCTTATTGACTGGGTAGGAATCCACAAATTCCTAATTAGTGACTGGTCTGAGGAGGAAGTAGTCCCTAGCTGTGGGATTATTTTAGCCAGATTGCTTCTTAGCTGGGGCTGAGTTTCACAGGGGGAAATCCCCTGCGGATTCAATGTTTTATCCATGTCTAGAGAGATGTTGATGCATTGCCTACCAGTGTAAAATGAAATGCTGATTAGGAAGAAATGAAAGGCTATGCCTTTATTGTATGTGTTGCACTGGTGAATTGCTCCCTTTACTCTAACCCAATGGGATGTTTACCTAAGGGGATGCCTATTCTTGCTCAGGATATGTTGTGCCTTTTTATGGGGTACTTACCTGATAGAATGTTGTTTAACAACTAAAATGGAAATGTTTAGTCAAGTTAATGACCTGTTTATTCCTGATTAAGAAAATGGTTACTTTTGCTAATTGAATGTTCTAACCTTTATTGAAACAAGTCATTGCTATTGAGAATATGAATAGCTCTACATGAAATGTTGTTCTTACCTGCAAACAGGATAATTCCTAATGAAAGGTCCCTTCTAGATTAAGGGGATGTTTACCCTGGTATTGGACTGTTTTAGAGGTCCCAAGGCCCACAGTTTATAGGCCGCAATTCATAAAAGGTTAACCCCTGATTAGGAGCTGTAATAGAATGCCTACAGTACCAGGATGAAGAGTATTAGCGAGGGCTAGGCCCAAACCTTGGGATTATCCATATTCCGCCTAGTGTCCTGTTCAGCCTAGGCCTTATGAAAGGTTTACCTGTTAGTAAATGTTTACTCCTGCTCAGAAAAGTGGTTACTAGCATAATGAGATGCTCACCCTTGCTGGGTGCCTTGTTTTAGAATGCTTAAGGAGATGGTTAATCCTGCACAAGGGGTTGTTTAACCTTAATGACATGTTTTCTCACCTTTAGTGCCGCATTTACGGGAAGCCTACTGTTATTTATTTACATGTTCTTTGCCGTGGAATGCTCACTCTTGTTTGGTGAGAAGTGGGTAATATGCCTACAGAACTCATATGATGCAATGTCATTTGGTTGCTTTTGTAATGTATTTCTTACAGGTGCTGATAAGAAGCAAAGCTAAGGTCAGGCCTGTGGTTATCTATATTTAATATCATCTAATATTCAATATTTATCTGATATTTAATATTTATTCATCTGATTATTTATTACAAAATGTTGAAACCTATGTATTCTGAAGGAGAACTAATGAGATATTGATACTGCAATTCTTGATTTCCCTGAATCTGCTCTTTATAAGAGTTATCTAATTTTTATACAAACTAACTGGAGTGGCGTCACTCATTGCGTGCCCATTTTCACTGTCTCAGTGGTTGCGTGTGCTGTATGGTCACTTTACACATAAGCTTTCGGATGCCTACCTGCTTGTGCCATGCTACCCTCGGGGAACTGGTGACCCCAGTTCCAACAGACAGTCCATAGCTTAGCTATTTCCTTTAGTTGAAACATCGCCTCCCATTCCCACAATCACAACATTCAAGCATCCATGTCTGGTACCCATCCTAGGTTCTGGGCCAAGGCAGCCTTGAACCTCCTCGAGCACAGGCAGTTCACTCTGACTTGCAGGTTTTGGCACGCCTGCGCTGTTCAGCTCTTGCTCACTGCTTACCTGAGCGTCCATCTTTTATTTAGGCCTCAGAGGCCACTTTTGGAACTATCATAGAAACAAACACAAATTCATGTTAATTACTGAAGTAAAGCCCATTCTGTTTATCTCCCACCATACTAATGTTTCCCATTAGTTGTTACCTAGCAAATAAGCCACACAAATGCGTTTTATACTTACACAATCGACCACTTCTTAGCACAAAAAAAGTATACAATAAGCACATTTAGTCTGCGTTTGTATATATTTAAGCTGCGCATTAATTTACAACACAATAACAATACATATTAATTAATTATATGGCAACATGCAAGCAAAATTAGTACTCCCGTGTATAATAAAATGTGTGCATCTTATTCTATAGTTGATTAATTTCACAAAACATACCTTTAGTAAATGTTAACATTATGGGACATTGACTTCAAGAGGGGTACACAAAATTTTGCGTTTTTGCCACCTCGCTCCATCAATGCCCTCATCTGGTGATTTTATCACCAAATAACTCTCACATTTTTGGAAAATTTAGCAGAACATGTTTCAATTTCTTTTGTTAATATCATCTATACTTTTGTTTCTTTCTCTTTTGAATCTTTGAAAAACTTTTCTTTTATTTCTTCCATTTCTATTTCATTCTTTTCTCTCATTCTTGCCTGTTGTTCCTCATTCCTTTTCCTTATTGACTTTCTAAAATCTCTTCTGCCTTTGTATATACAGCATAACCTTATCATAAAAATTACTATCACTAAGATTGTTATCGGTATTAGTATTTTACCTATAATTGAACTACCTATTTCTTGAAACCAATGCTTAATTGCTGAGAAACGTTTACCCAGCCTTTCAAGGATACCTTTAACCTCCAGTGGTTCAATTTCTCTATGCAAATCTGTAATATTTATAGTATACTTTTCAATATTCTGACTTTTATCTGGAATATAAGTGCAACAATGTTGAACTTTCAAAATTCCACAGACTCCTCCCTCTTTTGCTAAAATTATATCAAGGGCAAGTCGATTTTGCATAACCATGGCTCTCATAGCAACCATTTCAGTGTTTACCATCAGGAATCCTCCTGCTGTATCTGTTGATAATCGATCAACTATTGTAGACAATTTTCTGATTCTATTTGCATTAAATGAAATTCGCACTGCTGGTATCATGCTCCAAATACATCACCTATTATTTCTAACACACTTTCTCTTCTTTTTCGACTTAGAACTTTACCTATCTCATGATTTCCATTTGTACCTCTATCTACATGAAAATTTTTAGGAAAGACCAAACCCACATAACATGTCCCATACCAATGGTCTGGTAATCTATAATAGGCTCGATTCCCACAAATGAAATACATTCCAGGAAATACAGGATCATCTCCTCCTTTAAATCCCCAACCCCCTATAATTCTATAGGTGTCTTGACATTGACTTGCACCCACAAAATAATTGTCATACATTGAATTGTCTCTTCTAATACAAAATGTTCCCAACATTGGAGCATCTATGTTAATGGCTACATTCACATTCTTATCCTCAATATTTTCATCATTAGGGGAGGAGCCAAGATGGCGATCGGGATGGTTGCATAAACGCTCGGCTCCGTGCACCCTCCCACCCCGCACGTATATCCTGGTGCTTATCCTGAGCAGCGTCTGCTAATTTGAGTAGGTGAAGGGAAGCATTCACTTACCGTCTGCTTCTGAGGCTCCTCCGTGCAGTAGACCCAAAGAACTGTCCCCGAATGTTTGGCGGCCTTCGAGGTGTCGAGACCGGGATCTCGAGTGACGAGAGTGCCCGGCCGGAAACGAACCGCCAACGGCCTCTGGTTACGCTGGGAAGCCGGTCGGAGAGATCCTGAGATCCGCGAGCCGAAAGAGATGAGATCAACCTACTCCCCATAGTGGGTTGCCCAGCGGAAGGTGTGATATAGCTGGGCCGGAGAGAAATTCGTGATGCCCAGCTCCCCTTCAGTGAGATACCCGGTCATGTCCATGGCCCACCCCGGGAGCCTGTGGGTGGCTCCCGAGGAGCTACGGGGGCTGGTTTAGCCTTTTGGTGCCTCTCCTTTCTGTCGCCTGCCCCGACTATTGGGATCCCGCTGTGAATCCTGCAGTGTCCGGGTGTCGGGCCCGTTCCCGCGGTGAGGTGGAGGGCAGAGAAACCGAAACGGCTGAGATGGCGGATGATGCCCTCCTGCGTGCCCCTCACCCGGGCAGGGAAGCCAGTGCATGAGAGACTCCCGGGGTTTGGCAACATGAGAAAACACCCACTTCCAGAGATGTCCTGGCTGCATTAACAACTCTGCAGACTACCCTGATCCGGGAGGCCCGAGACTTGGGGAAAAGGATGGCCGCCATTGTTGTTCCGCCATTTTGTGACGGCACGGATCGCTCTCATGGAGGCGCCGCTGTGTCTGCCTTTGATACATTGACGTGTTCCCCGGATGAATCTGCACTCGTGGAGACGAGGATAGCTTTGGTTCATGAGCTGGCTGCGGCTACACCGGTTACGTATGTGATTGACTCCTTGGGGCCTATCTCTAAACTGCGAGTGGGGGAACGGCGACGGTCCATGGTTTGGACGGCCCCGGCGTGGTTTCAGCGCTTCCCGCTTCGTGTGCTTCCCTTTTCTAGTATGGCGGGACTGTATTCTGACTTGAGACTGTTGGCGAGGTTGATATTGTTGTGGTCCGTCTCCCGCCGTGCAACATTGGCGAGACTCCGGTGGCTTGTGTCCTATGGAACGACGGCACTGCCGGGTCCTCCCGGTGCACTCGGACCTTTTGTGCTATTTTGTATCCTGCCTGAGGACTGGTTCAACGTTGGTACTATCGACAGAAGAGGCCAGGGGTGACTTTGTTTGGGACATGGAGGGACTCATAGATGGTTTATGGTGATTTAAGGGGCGCTTCGCAGAGCTGTAATTGCTTGCGGTATACATGACTGCTGTTATTTGTATTTTTCAACCGATGCTGTTTAGATGTTTTTTGCACGCGGAGGTGGGAGGGGCCGGGACACTAGTTTGAGGGCCCTCCTCCTGCATATTTTCTCTTTCTTTTTCTCTTTTTCTTCTCTGTATTTCGGGTCTCTTATTTAGGGCGACAGGCACGCTGCTGGGTGGGGGTAGGCCGTAGCCTTCTGCAGGGGTGCAGGGTTGGGGATTGGGGGATGGGTGTGTTGTTTTGTTCTCCTTTTTTGTCTCTATGGCCCTTTGCCCTTTCCTTTTTCGATGTCGTCGTCCTCATGTCTCCCATAGTGTGTTTTGCCTTGAGGGGTGGGACTAGTTCACCATGATTGCTTAGTGCTTATTGCGTCTCTCCTTACCCTGATGCCCCTTCCCCGTCATTCTCAATCTATGTATATCGCTGGCGTAATTTCTTGCTTTTAATTAGCTGTGCTGGGGATGTGTATGATTGTGCGACATTGATTCTACTTTCTTTTTTGTTATTGCAAAATTAACCGTCTCTGATCCTTGTTATTGCGTGGTAATTTCAATGTATGACATATCCTGGATGTTAATCAGCCTTCGACCCCCGGACCACTGTATCTTGTATGTTATATTGCCCTTTTTCCTGATTTGCGTAGCGGGCGGCCGCATTGGTTGTAGGCCTGTGGTCGTATTTCTATGCTGAAATAATAAAGGTTCTTAAAAAAAATATATATATTTTCATCATTAAATGTAAAGTATTTAGATTTTGCATTTTTCACTTTCTCATTTCGTTTGTAAGCAATTCTCCTTTCCTCAACCATGTTCGAAAATACTTTCTCTTCAATTCTCATTTTGAAAGTCAAATTATTATTAAAAGCGTATTCATGTGTTAACTCGTCTACTTCTAGGAAATACTCTCCCATTTCCTTTGCAGGTTTCTTTTTATTTAACGTACCATCAATTAATTTTTTTGGTGCTCTTTGGATCCTGTTGATGTATGCTGGTATTTCTTTTTTTTTTAATATAATATTTTATTGGAAGAAAAGCAGAGTCAATAAATCAGTCACAATTAAAACGACACAATTGAATCAAGGTACAAATCAGACAGGTAAATGAATTAGCATACATTTTGTCATATGGGTGCAGCTCGGGCCATGGCTAATTCAATTGTCAGAGATTCACAGAGTTCACCTCCATATTTGTTCCAATGTCCCCATTTCTTGTCCCACTTCGTGGGGCAACCTCTGATTTTGTACACTGGTTTTTCGGCCAGCATGCAGTGGTCCTTCTCAGCCATCCAGCCCACCACCAGCGGCCTCTCAGGAGAGCCCCACCTCATAGCTATGGAGCGCTTAGCAAGCAGGAAACCCAACGCCGCCCATTGTAATTCCAGTTCGTTCAGGTCCGTGGCCCCCATATATTAAGGACACACTCTTTTGGCGACGGTGGGATTGGCTTACCCAGGGAGTTGCCCATCTTACGAATCGTTCCCCCCCCAGAAGTGTTGCACCACCGGGCAGTCCCATAGGAAGTGATAGAAGGTGCCAGGTAAGCCGCAGCCCCTTAGACACAACGCGTCGGGCGTCTGCCAATTTTGGCCAGTGTGGGGGCGGACATGTATGCTCTATGTATAATCTTCAATTGGATTAGTCAGAACCAATGTCAGATAGCTGTTTCTCTAGGGTACATTAGGGCCGCCTGCCATTCTTCATCATCTAAGATACCCAGGTCTCCCTCCCATTTGTTCCGCAGGGGCTGGAGGGAGTCAGGGAGATTGTTACAGAGCTTGCGGTAAGTGTAGGAGATGGCCTTTGCTGGGAGAGGTTCCGATAGTAGTCTATCCTCCAGGGGGGAAATCTCAGGTATGGATGTGAGGTCGGGGATGGCGGTGAGGATGGCGTGTTTGATTTGAAGATAGCGGAAAGATTCTGTCAGTGCAAGGGAATGTTTGGGCTGAAGATCCGCGAATGTCAGTAGCTTGCCCCTATGTACTAGGTCACCCACTGTCGAAATCCCTATCGTGTCCCATTTGTCGAATCCCTGAAGGAAGCAAAGGGAACCCAGTTGTTGCGACGACCATAAGGGTGTTGCCTCGGTAAGTTTATCTGACCACCCCATGCACTTGTTGGCTCTGTGCCATATTGCGACCGTGTGTGCCATGGGTCCAACATATCTATTCCTGACCGGTTTGCTGTAGAGGGCCCCCAGGTAGCCCTCCCGCCCGGTCTGACATCTGTCAAGGAGGAAGGCCGGATTCATGGGTGAACCATGTATCCAGTGATTGACGGCACCAATTGCGATGCCCAATAGTAGAGGCGCAGGTTAGGCAAGGCAATGCCTCCATCGTACCAGCCTTGGGAGAGTTTATGGAGGGCGATGCGGGCTGCCCCACCGTTCCATAACAGAAGGCGGATGTCACTCTCCACAGCGCTAAAATAGGAGTCAGGGATTGGAAAGGGACAATTTTGCAAAGCATACAAGAAACGCGGGAGCGCCAGCATTTTAAATAAGGCCGCCCTGCCAGGGAGGGAGAGTGGGAGAGACCACCTGTGGGCCACAACACTGTGTAACCTTCTTAGGGGGCCCAATAGGTTTCGGTCATGGAACACTTTAGGATCAGATGTAACTGTACCATCAATTTTTAATTTTGCAAATATCTCATCTACATTGGAATAATGATATTCCAATTTCCCAGTCTTGTAAAACAAACTTGCAATTACACTATATGTTACTCCATATGTAAGAGGAAGGTGGTGATATGTCACCCCTTCTGACACTGATGCTGGTAATTTTACACAAACATAACAGTCATCAACATTCATAGTTTTAATGTACTCAAGCAATACCTTTGAAAAAGTATTTTTGGTATAGTCACATATAGATCTATCTTGATGTAACTCTGGCTTGTACACATGTGTTTCATGCACCTTTTCTTTCTCGACTGGCTTACTCGAACTCACATTCGGTTTTAATTTTGTTAAATTACTTTGGAAAGGGATCACAATAGCTAAAATTATCCACAATATAATCAACAACCCCATGCATATTGTAAAGCATCTACAACATTTTCTAAAAAAAGGACCTTTCGTTTTGTGATTATTCATTGCCATGTTCCCTAACACCGTTTCTTTGACCTTATATCACTTACAAGTTGCACACCTCACTCAACACACTAACAATTTTTCTTCGACCTTGTGTCACTTACTATTCTAAATTATACTATAATTAGATTTTTCTAACAAGTTTTCTTCGACCTTTTGTCAACTCCGACCTCTCCTATATTTACAATATCCGTCTCACAGGACTTCAGGCTTTTTACTTTAGTATCATATACTTTAGGCACCTATCTTTTCTTTCTTAGTTGACTTCTTTACTCACTTTTCCCAATTGGCTTTGGGTTGTACAGGTTTTCTTGACTACTATTAACCTCCTCAATTGGTGGCAGGACAATATATGTCCACTCAGGTGATTTGTACCTCTGATTTGGACGTCTTACTCTTTTTGGCCTTTGAATAGTCTCTATTTCTTTCCCAATGTTTCTTTCTGGCTGGCGATCTCATTTACTTGGTCTTCTTGCTCTTTTGTTTTGTTCACTATTTTGAATCTCAATCAACCAGCTTCTTAAGGCCAATTTTCTCCTTTACAGACTTTCTTAGTCTTTGGCTCTATTGTGTTATGCTCCACTCGCCAATCTCTTTTTCTTGTACTTTTTCTTAATGGAGTTTCGTCTGCACTGTCATCAGTTTCACTTTCAGTGTCTTCTGCTGTATCATTGATTATGATCTTCACAATGTCTTTGTCTTCATCAGATTTAGTTTTCTCTACTGTTACTCTGTTAGGAACACCTTCATAACTGGTACTTGGAATCTCATCCTTATCATGAGTTACTTTCTCTTCCCCAGTCTCAGGATTTCCGTTCCTGCTTTCAGAGTCTTCAGATTGCTTTTCAGTTTCCTTCTTTTCACCAACTTTCTTTTTACTTTCTTTTGCGTCTCTACTGGTGCTTGTCTTTTCCGATTCTCGATCTTCAAGTTGATCTTCTGAATCTGGTATTTCAACAATCTCCCTTTCACCTTCACCTTCAGACACAGAACTGGCTTCTGATACTTCCAGATGTCGGCGTTCCTGTCAATCTTCAATATCTGGATTCTTTTCTGGTTCACCTTCAGAATCAGAGTCAGTTATACTTTCACCGTCGTATGGGTATTCAGGTTCAGGCACACGGATGTTGGACTAGCATTAACCCACCTTTTCAGTCTAGCACACTTAACTGCAGTAGTACTGACCAAGATAACTTGACGTGGTCTTTGCCACCTTGGTACCAAACAATTCCTTCTGCGATGGACTTTCACTCATACCCAGTCCCCAGGGACTAGATCATGAGCTGGATTTTTCTCTTTGGAATTTGATTCAGTTCCCACCTGGTGGAGCACAGAAGTTACCACATCAGACAGATTTTTGCAGTAATCCAGTATGATGTCATCATTAATTGTCAACAACTTATCAACTGGTACATAGGCCTGTCTCATCACCCTGCCCATCAAGATCTCATGTGGACTTAATCCAGTTTTTCTGTCAGGTATGCTTCTCAGTGTCATTAAAACAAGTGGCAAAGCATCAGGCCACTTCATTCCTGTTGCCAAACACATTTTTGCAATTCTGTTTTTAATTGTTCCATTCACCTGTTCAACTACTCCTGAAGCCTCAGGTCTATATGCACAATTCAGCTTCTGGTGAATGTCCGGAGCTTCGCAGATCATCTGCATAAGTTCATTTTGAAAATGCGGGCCTCTGTCCGACTCAATGGTCACCGGAAACCCGAAGCGTGGTATTATCTCACGCAAGAACAGTTTAGCAACAGTTAACCCATCATTCCTCCGTGTGGGGAAAGCTTCTACCCATCGAGAGAACAAACAGATTATCACAAGAACACATCTGAGTCTGTTGCATGGAGGTAGCTCAACAATATCCATCTGAACTCTTGTGAATGGGCCACCCTCCCGTCCTATGGCTCCAAAGCTTACAACAGTTTTTCTTTTTGGATTAAATTGTTGACAGATCAAGCATCTTTGACACAGACTTTCAGCAATCATTCTGAATTTTGGATTATGCCAAGTCTGTCTAATGAGACGAATCATAGCATCTCTACCAATGTGGGCCTGACCATGGTACATTCGGGGCATATCTGAAATCATGCTATCGGGCATTACTGGTTTTTCATCTTTGTAAACCCAAATTTCATCTTCCTCCCTTTGTCTGCAGCCTGATTTTAACCAAATATCTTTTTCCTCTGCTCCTGCCTCTTCCTGCATCTGTTTCACTTCCTGCCAAGTCTCAACTACAGTGGTTAGCATTAAAGGACTTGAAACATGTTCTTCAGTTTTTTCTCGATTGATTAAAATTTGATTCTTTGCACAATGTTTTGCAATTGCATCAGCGTAACTGTTTCCTCTTGTGATATAATCCTCACCCTTTTTATGAGCAGAACATTTTACCACAGCCAATTTTTCAGGTAACTGTATCACGTCTATCAGTGTCCTCACAAACTCAGCATTCCGTATAGGTGTTCCTGCAGAGGTCAAATAACCTCTTTGGGACCAAAGCTGTCCATAATCATGAACAACTCCATAACCATATTGACTATCAGTCACTATGGTTACTTTCACCTCTTTACCCAATTCACATGCTCGTATCAAAGCAATCAACTCTGCTATTTGAGCAGAATGAATTCCTTTCAGACAAAATGCTTCCAACACTTCTGCTACTGTACAAACAGCATATGCAGCACTTAGAACACCACTCTCTGTTCTCAAGCATGATCCATCCACAAACATTACAAAATCTGATTCAAGTAGAGGTTGATCTTTAATGTCTAGACGAGGCTTTGTACAATACTCCAAAACATCCATACATTTGTGATTAAGCTCACCCTTCACTTCTGCTTCAATGGTGTTTGGTAACAATGTTGATGGGTTGACATTCACACATCTTGCAACTGTCACATTTTCAGCTCCCAAAATTATTTTCTCATAACGTGTCATTCTGCTGTTAGTCATGTACCGGGTCTTTGCTCTAGTAAGGAGAATCTCCACTGAATGAGGTACATACGCCCTCACAGGAAATCCCATTACAATTCCTTCACTTTGTTCCAGACTTACACTTGTTGCTGCTACTGCTTTTAAAGAACCTGGCAAAGCTTTTGCAACAGGATCCAAAACAGCTGAGAAATACGCAATTGGTTTTCTCATTCTTCCATATCTTTGAATTAATACTGACAAAGCACATCCTTCTCGCATTACTGCTGTACAGTTCAAATTCTTTTTCATAGTCAGGCATTCCCAAAGATGGTGCTTCACACAACTTAGTTTTTAGCTGTTCAAATGCTTCCATCTCTGTTTTGGTCAAAACAATAGGGTCTGTGATATCTGCCTTTGTCAATCTCTGCAATGGTTTTGCAATCAATGAAAATCCACTTATCCACTGTCTGCAATAACCTACCATTCCTGGAATATTCTTTCCTGTCTTTGAGTTTTAGGTGGCTGCATTCCTTGTATCATTTTAATTCTCTCAATTGTGACTTGTCTGATTCCTTTAGCAATCTTATGACCTACGTACTGTACTTCTTTCTGACAAAACTGTAATTTTGATGGAGACACTTTATGTCCCTGCTCAGCCAAATGATTCAACAATGTCACTGTATCAGTTATACAGGCATCCTTTGTTTTTGATGCAACCAAAAGATCATCAATATACTGACTAACACAGATTCTCCAGGCATGCTCAAATTTTCTAATGATTTCTTTAGCAGCTGATTAAAAATTGATGGACTCTCAGTGTACCCTTGGGGAATTCTACACCATGCTAGGATACGATTTTGGAAACGAAACGCAAAAATTGGTTGGCTTTCTGGATGCAATGGAACAGTAAAGAACGCATTGCACAAATCAATCACCGTATACCATTCTGCATCATGAGGAATTTGGTACAATATCACTGCTGGATTCGGAACAATTGGACAATATGGGACAACAATTGTATTAACCTTTCTCAGGTCCTGCACAGTTCTAAATGTTCCATTTGGCTTTTTCAATCCCATAATTGGTGAATTACAAGGACTGCTCTCTATTTCTCTTAAAATTCCCTGCTCAATCATTTTGTCAATTACTGGAGTAATTCCTTCAATTACCTCTGCAGTCATTTTATATTGAGGGATATTTGAGTAGCTTGCACCTCCTTTTATAGACACTTTCACAGGATCAACCCCTTTCATCAATCCTATATCTTTTCCAGTGAAATCCAGCACGCTTTCTTTCACTGCCTCTTTCAGTTCAACAGAATTTTCTCTTTATCAAAAACAGGAAACAGTTTATCTTGTTCTGCCTCAATCATGAGCATTGTCAATTTATACAAACTATCTTCATCTGGAGTTTGTAATTCTATGCCATCTGGTGAGCAATATATGGCACAGTTCATTTTACACAGTATATCTCTACCTAGCAAATTAACAGGACTGCTGTCACAAACCACAAACCGATGCATATCTTTGTATGTCCCAATCTCTATTTCAACTGGTTTTGTCAAAGGAGTATTTATTTGTCTATAAGCTACACCTACAACCTGGATTGTCTCACCCGAAAGAGGAAGATTTTGAATTTCCACTGATCTAACAGTAGAACGGGTAGCACCAGTGTCCACTAGGAAAGTTATTTCCACATCATTCACCTTTCCACTCACAAATGGACCTGACTGATCTACCTCAATAGTGGCTCCAAGCATACACTCTTCTTCCTCCCTCAGGCACAGTCAGAAACTTTCATCCGGCTCACTGCTATTCTCTTCTTGCAACCAATATTGAGGACACGCATTTATTCTTTGCGGTCTTTTTACCTGCTCACCTCTGCTGAATCCTGTGTCTGCACTGTATCTCTGCTGATTCCCACTGTATGGCAGTGACGGTTGCAGCACCTGACTTTGCTGATTTGCTATCTGCTGTTGTTGCGTTTGCTGCTGATTTACCTCAAACTGCACCTGCGGATTCAATGATGTATGTTCCCCATTAACTCTAGGCGGACATTTACACTCTCGTTTCCAATGCCCAACCTTGCCGCAATTGAAACATGGCATTTTCTTTTTCAATTCATCAATATTCCCTACCAATTTAGTTTTGCCTATAAACCCACCTTGATCCCCTGTATTCTTATTCTCCATCTGTGCAACTTGTTGTTCTGCTACTTTTACTTGTGCCCACATGGCTTTTTCTTTCAACTTTTTCTGTTTTGCATCAATTTCTTCACTGCAATACTTTGCCTGTCTCAGTACCTTATCTACTGAGCTCGACTGCCAATCCATCATGCTATGTCTAATCATGTCTGAAATTTCCGGTCTTAATCCATATACAAACCTATACACAAAGTGGCTCATATCTTTTTCATTTAATTCCTCATAACCACTATATTGTTTGAAAACCAACAACAACCTTTCATAAAATGAATGCACAGTTTCTTTCGGCTCCTGGGTGGTCCTGCCTATTTTTACCCAATCAGTTTCTTTTAGAGGTATTTTATTTTTCAACCACACTATCACTTTTTCATATTTTCTCATCACGTCTGGTGATGGAGCTCCTGTTTTCTCATCTCTGGGATACTCCTCCCTTGGCCTGTCCACAGATATTTTACATTCTGTCCATAAATCTGTTGGCACCACTATGTCAAACAATCCATCCAAATCAATCCACAATACCTTTGACACCTTTACAAATCTGTCAACTTGTCGAGACCACTCTACTGGCTTTTCTCTCAATCTGGGGAAATCATTCGTAAATAACAATATATCTTGTCTGCTCCAAGGAACATGTACATATCCTCCTCCAGGAATTTCTCTCATAGGGAATTCAGTTGCCACTGGTCCCTTTTCTCTAATAGGGAAAGCTAATGTAGATTTATCACTATTCTCATCTTTCTTCTTTGCCCACTTGACTCTCCATTTTTCTACATCACCCCATTTGCGCAACAATCCAATCAAATCTTTTATCTGAACTAGTCTTCCTGCAGTGTTCATGTTTTCAATGTTTCTTTCTGCAAAATCTACTCAATAAGTTTTCTGCAATGATTTTATTTTGGAAAATTCCATTCCACATTCACTTGCCACCTCTTCTAATTGATCGTACATTGTCTTAGCTCTCCATGTTATGCTTTTGCATAAAAACATGAGCTCATCATCCTGGTAAGTTTTTAATCTGTCTGTCCCAATTGTACCAATTATTAATTCTTCCACATCTACTTTTAATTTAGCCACATCCAACACTTTTGATTCCTGCTCTTTTAATTTTAACGTTTTTATCCATTCACTCAACTCTCTTTCTGATGGTCCCATAGGTGTTTGCGTTCAATCTATTTTGTCTGCACTTCTCTCTGGAGTGGCAGAGTCAGATTCTGCTCCTGTCGGGTATCCGCATGACAAATTTTGATTAAAAGTTAACTCTGGTGGATTTACATTTATATTTTGTCTTATTTCCGATAAATCAGGATTAGTACTCCCTTTTGCTCTCTGTAGACTTTGTTGTAATGGAATAGTTAATCTTGGCTCTTTTATTTTCTGATCTTCAAATACTGGTATCACAGGTCCTATTGTTACGGGGACAGTTACAGCTTCCATATTTTTAGTAAGGGTTTGAATCAATTCATGTGCAGATCGCTCATAATCAAACATATTTGGTTGTTCATCATTATGTCTTTCCGCACTTAGCACAATTCTGTGTGATTCATTACTTTGTACAGGTGTACCCGTAATTCTAGCTTCTCATATCGGTGTACTCGGGACATATCTTGTTTCGACTCTCTCACGGAAATCTCTAAAATTTGATGGTTGTCTTGGTGTTTCATTAACTCTTTCTTCTGCCATCGGGGTATTTGGGGTAGTCCATAAAGAACTTGGTTGATATGGGGGCGGTCTCCTATTTAATATTTCTTCTAAAACAGCATCCTCTGATTCACTTTCACCATAACTTTGATTTCCTAATTCAGTATTCTTTTTCCTCTCTGTACTTTTTCGTCCCTCATATTCTTCTACCAATCTGACTGGATACATATCATCATACATATTTCCATTCCTCCATCTTCGTATTCTAGTCTCATGTGTTTCTCCCCACAAATCTCTACCTCTACCTCTTGGTCTAAGATGCCTACTTAACCTCTCACTCTCCATTTGATGCACCTCATCTTCCCACTCAACCAATGCTTCAAATTGAGTTGGTCTGGGTCTCGATTCAAGTTTCATCATTTTGTCTCTCAAATTCCTCAAAATAGCCAAATCAAATGATCCTCCTTCTGAAAAGGCTAATACACCATCATCCTTAGTATACTGTACCCAATTTTCCAACCAAACACACGTATGATAACCATATTTCGATAACATATAGGAAGAAGGTGTTTTCGGTGAAGGAATTATTTTTCCCTCTCTCGTAACTACCTCTTTGTCTTTTACAAACATGTTTTTCAGCCTTTTAAACCACGAAGGTTTCTTCTTTTCATCATCATAATAGTAGTATGACATTTTCTGTAAACTTTCCTGCTTTTAAATGATCGCGTACTATTCTGTTGCTGATTCCGTAACACCAATCTATCACAGCGCGGTTCGCACTAATGCACCAGTTAGAACACGATACGTCACTTTAGTGCTTAACCAATAGCCTTTGCTGCTTTCTGTGACGAACCAATCAGCTCCTACTCTGACTTGGTCACGAGGACCAATGCCTTCGCAACACTTTTGACGTCACCAGCGATCCGGCTTCTGCAGCGCCAACTGACCCCTCCTTTACAGGGTTTTTTCAAGAAGCCGTATTTACAAGATATTTTACAAAATCAGTTAGTAACTTACACAAAACAATTCCACTAATCTGTTTCACTAATAAAGTGATAGAAATTTCAATCGCACAAGTATTCTGTAACCGGAGTAGACGACGCTTATCTCCTCAGAATCTTTTAGAATCGTCGATAAAGCAACACTACTAGCCTTACCGTTCTATCAGGCAATAACAAACTCGTTTCTCCAGGAAAGCACATACAGAGATCTTTTTCACCTCCTTAGAGACAATCCCAGAGTTTCACCAGAATGCGTATTGCAATTTCATTTACACACGTTCATACGGAAAACCCTATTCATATACACATGAACTCTGTGTTACCAGTAGACAGCTCGTCCAACTAACCTACCACAGAATTCCTCTATCGTTAGTAAAGTAGACGCCGCTCCTTTACCCTTCTTTCAAGCTCGGATTCAGTCCTACTACTCTCCCAGCAGTAAGTTTTAATCAGGATACGCAATGATCCCTGTGCTTGAAGGCTGAAATTTCATAGACTGTCCTCACTATACATTTATCCTTTCACACCTAATGTCCCTAAACAGTGATATGCGGCGATACCACCGCAGTATTCGGCGATACTCCTTTTTTGAAACAGACTAATGCACTGTGCGACTTTATCTTGCCACACTTCCTCCGCCTGCAAACAGAGGCACTGGCTTCACGCAACACTTGGAAGCCTTTTTAAAACTACATGTAACGTAATACAAACTCAACAGATGTTAGTCATAAATCTATGCATCAAATTGTATATAGTACTTTATACATAACCCTAGCTAATTTCCTTAGCAACCACTACTCTACTACCAACATAGAACTGCTACAGCGCGGCTCCAGAAATTATTTCTAATCATTACTCATCATTACCCTGAAACCTTTAAACACACAACCATTCGTCAGTGGGGCTCATAACACTGCACGTTTACTCTTGTACACTTACACTTGGCTTCAAGGCTTTTGGTGAATCACACTGGAGAAATGCTGTAACATTTGGTGGAGTGTCTAAAACCTATTTAAATCAGTTATTATTTACACCTATAGATTATTACACTTTACCATGGTTGTATTCAAACATTTAATTATTCAGACGCACCACCATAGTAGCAATGATTCTGCTAGAAAGAAAATTAGGCGTAGGAAAATCACAAGACCAGCTTTTAAAATTCCATTTTACTAATTTTATTAAAAGCAAAACTTTATTATGTCGGACATTTATGCATTAATAAATTCTTTATTCAGTAAAATCTTAATCTTTATTTCAAAATGATCATTTTATTTAGAGCTCAGGAAAAAGAGCTTATTTTAGAAATCAGTTAAAGTTTAGCAAAGAACAAATAGTTCCAAATTCATTCTCTCCTAACATCCCTAACTAACACCCTCATCTTATCCTTCAATCCTGCAAAGCAAACAAATAAAATTATAAGAGTCTTACATCCAGGAATCGGTCATCAGTCGGGCAGCCCTTCCAGTAGAAATCGAAATAGCGACCCCCTCTAGACAAACCCAGGGGGTTTTATACCTCAATTCCCTAACTTAATCTATCTAAAAAGTAACTATCACTACTTATTCGAACTCTGATTGGACATATTCGGGGTGGGTGATCATCATCTCACCATTACAACATCATTTTCTCGTTGGTTCTGAGGTTCCGTGGTTTTCGGGACCGGACTCCATTTTGTTTAAGTTGTTTGTGACGCCATTTTGTGTTGCCCTCACCTAGGCCTATGGAGGTAAACGAACGAACAAAGTTGCATGGGCTTCGTTGTTCATGTATGCATTAACAGGCCCTTTTCGACTTCTGAGTGAACTGCAAGATGCTGACCCGTCACCTTAAACTGACCCTTTCACGAAGCCAATTTTCCTAACTGATTGTTGTCTGAGATTACCAATCAATGTTCAGGATATCGTTAACTTTTAGTTTCTTGCACATATCTTATCCTACTCAACATCTGAATTGTTTCTTTCCTTACGACTTTTCATTACATGGGTAGTGCTTTCAATTAGGGGTTTGTCCGGCTTGTGGAAATTTAATTTGGGACAGTCCTAATAATTAACTTGTGGGTTGGTACAGTGTAAAGTGAGCTTTTTGGAATGTAATAATGTATGTGAAAATGCATTCCATTGGTCAGAATTTGCAGCAGTGGGTGTGCATTTGTAATTAATCGAAAACAGCATAAAAGGTGATGTCTTGCTCTATGAAAATTGAGCAGTTTCCTGAGTTGTACACCGTGTTGTATTGCTTGGTTTACTGTTACTAGCTGCAGCTAATAAATTTGATCTTTGACGCCATCCAGAAGTACTCCGTGTCTCTGTATTCCAAGACAGGAGAATCCGAAGACTTCGGGTGTGTCCCTGGCACCGCTGGGTTCTAAGAAAACCCGGTTCTTCAGTTGGCGCCCAACTGGGGCGACTTCAGCGGTACCGGTCCAAGCCCGAGGATTGTGAGGAGCCACGTGAGGAAATTCTGGAGGAAGGCCGCCACTTCATCGACCCCTGCATGTCGACGTGGACCGAAGGTGTTTTCTGCGAGGCTTCCCGCTTTCCGACGGCTACGAAGGACTGCTGCCCTGACTGTCACCCTGTCTTGGACCCTTGATTGATCCTTTGTTAAAGCGAGACGATAGACGGTCTTCTGGTGGCGTGACAGACATTTTGGTTAAGTATAAGTGGGTCGCTCCCACGACTTTGTTTTGGTTCTTAGTTTTGATTCGGATATTGCAATAGCCGAAGCCGAGGGGCTCGTATATTTACGAGTGTATCGATAGTTGATAACCCCTTGAAGTTTGAAGCTAGATTAGTGAGCTATAAGATGCCTGGTCTTAGCAAAATTAGGAAATGGTTTAGTTTTGGTTGCAACAGGGATTCCCGATTGGAGGATTCGTGTCCGATACCTCCGGTTGGAACTCCGACTTATGAGCTCTATTCAAAACACAGAGTGGGTCCTATCACTTATAATGAAGTGTGGGTTCGCTATATGAAGAAAGATGGTGTTTTACGATGGCCCCAATAAGGTAGTTTCGAATTAAATATTTTAGATAATCTGGAAGTTGCGCTATTTAAGAAGAAAGCCCGGCCGGCAATGTTTGACTCTTTCCGCCTCTGGCGCAAGGAAGCCAAACAGCGAGAAATTAAGCAAGCAAAGAGAGATAGGAAAGATAAGAATATGTCAGTACTACAAGCTGCTAGGCAGTTTAAGGAAGATGGAGAAGAGCGTGCAAGTGAAGTCTCAGATAGACAGCGTTGTATGGCCATTGATAAATGTTATCTGGCTTTGCCGTCTTCTCCTCCAAAAGTAATTGAAGATCTTGAAAAAGATCCTTTGATCTATCATTTACTGAGATTGCCACCCCTTATGTGCAGGGTGCTACTGCACCTCCATATCCCCTCGGTTGTTCCACCCTTTGTTGTTCAACCTCCTGCTGTTGTTCAGCCACCCGGTGCTCCACAGATGGTTTTGCCTCCTACTGTGAAACCCACTCTAGGGTCGCCAGCTTTGCTACCAGCTTTGCCTCAAACTCCTTTGCCTTCTACTTCTGCATCTTTGACTTCTACTGTTCTTGTTCCTACACCTCTTTTGCCTCAAAATACTTATTCTCCTGTTCTTATGTCTGCTTCTTCTCCTTCTGTTCGAAACCGAATGACCGAGACTGTTGCTAATCTGTTGTCTCCATTGTTTGGGTCACTGAATATGACCCCTGTTTCGGAACGTAAGCAGAGCCGTAGTCAACTTCCTAGTTCCGAGGAACGGGCAGTGTTGGATTTGTTGGCTCGTAGATGGATTTTAAATGCTTCCAGGTATAATTTGCCAGCGGTTATGGATGTTTACTTTCAGTGGGAGCCGCCTAAGCAAAGGTATGTTTTTGATGCAATGTGCACTTTTCTCCGTCAGGAATGGGAAGATAATGAGTTGGGTCCGATTCCGCAGGAAGTGCTTGATGTTCAGTCCGAATTTGCTAAAGGGACGATAGTGGAATCTGATGTTACAGATGCCGTGGAGACAATACTTGTTTTTAGGTCTAGATTACCGCATCAGACATTGTACGAACCTGATTCCTCTGTTAGGAGGAAAGTGAAGCAGTATCCCATGAGAGAGGTTCCCCCCTGTATGGAGAGAGGAAGTTGTTCATCAGGGTATTCAGGTTGTACGGGCACATTTTCAGCGAGTATGGGTACATGTCCCTTGGAAAAGAGCAGAGGTCTTGGCTCTTAAGCAGACCTTGCCTGATCCCCGTAAAAATCCTGCTGGTTATTACAAGGAGTTGTCTCAGACAGTTGAAGCGTGTATTATGAATGTAGCTGACATAGATATGTTAATGGGTAATGTAGTTCCTCAACCTTTGTGGGCGAAGATTCGTCATGAGAATCATGCACAAGAATTAGGAGATACGTGGGCTAATATTGTTGCTGCAGATGGTCGGCAGGTAGGAGGTGCCAAACCTGAGCCCTTAGTTGCAGAATTACCTGGTAGGATTATTAATTTAATGAAAACTATGATGCCTCATTTGCGAGTGAATTGGGATAAGTTAGCAGCATGCAAACAAAAGAAAGATGAGAGTGTGTCTGATTTCTTTACGAGGTTTGAAGAAACGTTTATTGATCATAGTGGTCAGGACATGAATACGGAAGGTGGTCAAAGGTTGTTCGTGGACAAATTTGTCTTTAATTTTGTTGGGACGGGAAGTCTCCTGCATGTCTCTGGAGAGAGTGCTTCCCCTGGCTTATGCTAATCTCCAGGCAAGTCACTCAAAAGCTACTGTATAGTTTCTAGATCCCTACCTCAGTGAGCATGACAATCATACATGTCCACTGAGGGTCTCCCTGTCTACATGGATTGAGGCGCTAGAGCTTGGCTCTGAGGTCGAGGGGGCATGCCTAGTGCACCCCTATTTTTCAGAGAGTGGCTACTGCCCTCTCTATTATGGCTGTGGTAGACTGACAGTGGTGGCAGCAATAAATCTATAGTCAGGCGGGGTGAGTCCCTAGGCACCCTCCTGACCAAGTCTGTGCAGTTTGCCATGCCTGTGGGCCTGTTGCCTTTGTCTGGCTGATGTGTGTTTGAGAGCCCGTGGGTGTACAGGGGAAGAATGGTGATTTAAGCCAGTGTGAGGAATGCGAGCTGTCCTGCTGGACATCCCAGCTCCCCCGTCCCCCTCCCTATTTCCTTGGAAAGGCCTGGTGGGCTGGGGGAGACCCTCAGCTCTTATCTGGGTTTAGCTGCACTAACTGTGTGGATAGGACCCTCCCTCACTTGTCAGGGCCTCCTGGGCTGGAGTTAATTAAAATTCCTCTCTAGAGGGTGGCGCAGCCTGATACCAGAACACGACCTGCTACATGCTTTACCCATGCATTGAACACGCGGTGAATGGTCTGTGATTGGAGGAGTAAAAAGTAGCAGACCCTCTGATTGAATGAGCCTATCAATCAGAGGTGATAAAAGTCTGGCTTGAGTGGGCAGCTGTTGTTCAAAGACTGGGCTATGACAGAGAAGATAGCCAGGCACGGACCCCGCTGGTGTGAAGACAGAAGATAAGACTCTGTTCACTGCGGTCTGGAAGGAAGGTCATTAAGGACCAGCTGTTTGTGAGGCTTGGATGAGCGTTCGCTTTGGACCAAGGAAACTACAGACAGCTGCCCAGTGTGGGAAGGAAGCTTGCGGCACATCACCAAAGGTGTGGGAAGGAAGCTTACAGCACATCACAGAGGCTGGTGGAAAGAAGCTTGCAGCACAGGACGAGAGCCAGAGAGAGGAGGATGCTTGATTCTAGTCTTGGAAGGTGAGATCAAATCCCCTCTAGGCTCCTCCCTTGCGCTGTGGGAGCCTGTACAAGCAGTAACTGGGAAGAGAGGCCAGTGAAGCAGACCCCACCTTTCTTTTTGAGATCTCTGAGGGTATCAGGGTGAACTGGCACTCTGCCCAGCCACTACCCTTCTTCAGCTAGCCAGTGGCTACTGGACTAGTGGGACTCCAGTAAACTGTGCCAAGACATCCGGCACCTTTGATCAGATCCCTGACACCACTAGAGCGGTGTCCTCACTCACAATGGGAGGGCACTTCTGTTGCTTTGGGTGGGGGGTTATGGGGCTGACCACGAACATTTGACTTCACATCATATACTGAAACTATATCCTTTCAATACAAAGTTTGGTATCCAGGCTCTAGTGAATGAGAGCAGCCCTGTGTAACATGATCGGTAATATGCTATGCTTACTGTGTGTTTTCATGTTAACTGTGTTTTTATAGTGCTTGGCGTCTAGGCGCTATAATACTGTTTGGGGTCAGAACTCTGCCCCAGAGGGTTGTAGAGACTTCTGGTTTTCACTGTTTATCCTAGTTTTATGTGTAGAATAATTATCTTATGTGTATTAAAGTACTTTTCTTTTATAAAACGTAAAGCACTGACTGGACATTGAGTTTATCAGCTGGTGGTACGGTTTACACTGTATTCTGAATGTCTAACCCCACCTCACCTCCTTGAGTAAGCCTTGGACTGCTCTGTCTCGCCACCCTGAGAGAGTCAAGTGCTGGAGAGGAGTACTTGGTTATCCAGTTTTGGGTCCCTTAGTACTGAGGCCCCAGGACACCAGTGAGGGAACACTCCAGTTGATGCGATTGGAGCGCAGTTACCCCTGAGTGCCCTGTCGCCCAGGAAGCTGGGTCTAACAAATTTGCTTCCCGAACTTTCTAATAAGTTAAAGGACTCTGAGAGTTCATGGGCTGTTTCTTCGTCAGCCCAGATATTGGCTACTGCACAATATTACGAGAATAGGGATAAAGATGAGAAGGATAAAGCAGAGAAGAAAACGAAAGATCTAAAGACGAAAATTCTTTTGCAGCAAGCTTATCCGCCTCGTCAGAATCAGCCTCAGTTTCAGCAACCTCCACAGTTTCAGAGATTGTTACAGAAGCCTGAGCCTTATGCTCCGCGATTCTTTCCTGGTCCTAATCAGTGTGCTTATTGCAGAGAGGAAGGTCATTTCAAGTATAGTTGCCCGGCTTTGTTACAGCGTGCGAATGGTGTATCTGGTCAAAGAGGTCGTGGTGGTTTCCAGCAAGCTCCTAGGGGTAGATGAGGTGGTGTGTTACCCCAGAATGAGCGTTTCTCTTCCCTTCAGAATTCTGCGAATTATTTTGACAGACAGAATGTTCCGACTGTTCAGTCTGCCCAGTACTACGTTAAGGATTATTATGTCGAGAGTGAGAGTGCTGGTTATAATGATATTTAGGACAGCCATGGGAAAAGAGAGGGAGTAGTGTCAGTTCCAGTAGACCAGAGTGGACCTTATGTTGAAGTGATTACATCAGGTTTGGCAGAACCTTTTCTTTTGGATACTGGTGCGACAAAGAGCTCTATTATGCACTCTAAACTTCCTGGCGCACCTTTGTCTGGCTTGACCAATGTAGGATTTTCAGGTGCCCCAGTTTGTAACCTGGTTTCTAGTCCTTTGTCCCTTTCTATTGGTCCTTGTGAATTGGAAGCTCCCCTTATTCTAACGACTGGTTGTGGTGAGAATCTGTTGGGTTTGGACTTGCTGAAAAGACTGCATGCGACATTATATTGCTCTCCTTCGGCAGTACATCTTACCTTGGGTAAGAAAGTGATTTCTCCGATGTATTTGTCTAAAGATTGTCTTCCACTGGAATTGCGTTCTCTTCCTGATACACTTTGGGCCACAGGTCCCAATGATGTTGGTCTCTTGCAGATTCCACCCTATGTTGTCACTCTTAAGTCGAATGCTAGGCTACCTCGTATTCCCCAATATAAAATATCTAGCGATGGTGAGAGAGCTCTCCTAGCGATTGTTTATGATTTGGTTGAGAAGGGTGTAGTTGAAGAAACGAGAGGTAATGTGTGTAACAGTCCTGTTCTGCCTGTCCTTAAGCGTACTGATGCTTCTCAGCCACCTGTGTATCGGTTTGTGATCGATCTTAGAGAAGTGAATACAATTGTTGTGCCACAGTTTCCTGTTGTCCCTGATATCACTGCTTTATTGACTCTGATTCCTGCTTCAGCAGTCTTGTTTTCTGTTATCGACTTGAAGAATGCTTTCTTCAGTATTCCAATTGCCGAGGAAAGTAGAGATATTTTCGGCTTCTCTTTAGGAGGCCGAAGCTTCCGGTTTAAGAGAGCTCCTCAAGGTTATTGTGAAAGTCCCTCCATCTATAGTCAGGCGTTGAAAACTCAGCTTGATGATTTTGTGTTGCCTACATGTGCTACTCTTATTCAGTATGTTGATGATTTGCTGGTTACTGCTGATGATGAAGAGATTTGTAAAAAAGGCTACTCTTTCTTTGTTATGACATTTGTCTGACCTTCATCATGAAGTGTCACCTTCCAAGTTACAGTATTACCCACACGAAGTAACCTACTTAGGTCATCTCTTGTCGAAGGAGGGAAGAAGGTTGACCCCAGAACGAATTCAAGCGATTGCCCAAATGACTGTGCCATCGACACAGAGAGAAGTACGTGCTTTTCTAGGTATCACCTCGTATTGTAGGCAGTGGATCCCCAACTTTTCCCTGCTAGCAAAACCTCTGTTGGCACTAACTCTTAAAGATACTCCGTATCCTCTCCCTTGGTCTGATGATTGTTAGAAAAGTTTTTCTGAATTACGTGATGCATTGTGTTCGGCTCCGGTGTTGGGTACTCCTGACTACAGTAAACCTTTCACGTTGTATGTTCACGAGAGAGAAGGTTGTGCATTGTCAGTGTTGACGCAACAATTTGGAGACAAGCAGCGTCCATGTGCGTATTTTTCAGCTACGTTAGATCCGGTAGCTAAAGCGTTGCGGAGCTGTTATAGAGCTGCAGCGGCTGTTTCTATCCGACAGTCTGCTAGTTTGGTATTGGATAATACGTTGATTGTGATGGTCCCACATGCAGTGGATACCTTATTGAATAGGACTAAGACTCAGCACCTTACTAGTGCATGTCTGTCAGGTTATGAGCTGACTCTTTTGGCTAGCCATGTTCACATTAAGAGATGTAATGTGTTGAATCCAGCTATGTTGTTGCCGATTTCTGTAGAGACAGATGCTCAAGAACAGCATGATTGCTTTCTTCGGACAGAGGAAGAAACGAAGGCTAGAGTTGATTTGAAAGATACTCCTCTTAAGAATGTTGATGGTACCTTATGGGTAGATGGTTCATGTTTCAAGCTTCCGAATGGTGAGACAACTGCGGTATATGCCGTCACAACTTTACATACAGTTGTTGAGACAGCACGCATAGCACAGAATTCTGCGCAAGCAGCAGAGTTGATTGCATTGACTAGAGCGTGTGTATTGTCAGAGGGAAAGCGAGTGAATGTTTATACTGATAGCCAATATGCGTTTGGTGTTGCCCACAGTTTTGGGCATTGTGGAGAGAGAGAGGATTTCTTACTTCTCATGGTACAAAAATACAGTATGGGCAGTTAGTGAATGAACTTCTGGAATCACTTACTCTCCCAAAGCAGATTGCAATTGTGAAGTGCAGTGCGCATAAGAAGGTTGTGGATGATGTAGGTCGAGGGAATGCGTTTGCAGATGAAGTTGCGAAGGAAACGGCGAAAGACATGATGAGCCGTATGTATGTTGCAGGCCGTGCTAATTGGGTTATGACTGGTGGAATGTGTGAAGACACAATAGAAAGTGTGAAGTTGATTCAGGCTGAAGCTATGGAAAAGGAAGTGAGCATGTGGAGAGAAAGTACGGGTATGTTGGATTCGACGGGTTGTTGGGTTGAGTTGTCGGAACACCAGCGATGGTTGTTGCCTGATGCGTATGTGTTCCCAGTGGTTACTATGGCTCATGGAATGGCTCACATTAGTTCGAAAGGGATATGCAAGTTGTTGGCTCCAGTATGGCAGAATGCTGAAATTCCTAAATGTGCTGAGAATGTGGTGAAACATTCTATGATTTGTTTGAAGTACAATCCTGGAAAGAGAACTCCAACTCCAGCTGGTCATTTTGCTCCTCCGACATATCCGTTTGAAGTGATACAGTTAGATTATATTCACATGGAGAGATGCAATAATTTGAAGTATGTCCTTGTGGTTGTTTGCGCCTTTTCCAGATTGATAAAGGCTTACCCCCTAAAGGGTAATACTGCCTTGTCTACAGCCAAAGTTTTGCTCAAAGAGTATTTCACTAGATATCGTTTGCCGAGAATTGTATGGAGCGACAATGGGAGTGAATTTGTGGGTCAGATCATGAAGAAAGTGTGTGCTGGTTTGGGTATCAATCAGAAATTCCATGCTGCGAATCACCCCCAGTCAGCTGGTCTTGTCGAGTGCTATAATGGCACCTTGAAGCAGAAATTGGCTAAAATACAAGCAAGCACTGGTCTTACATGGCCAGATGCCTTGCCGTTGGCTCTTTTGTCAACAAGGACGACAGTGCATTCTCGTGTGGGACTTAGCCCATACGAAATAGTTTTTGGTCATCCAGCGAATGTTTGGGGTGGGCCTCGTCCTAAAAAATTTAGTGAAATTGAGTACCCTATGTTGGTGGATTACTTACATGACTTGACTGCTAAATTACGTGTTCTCCACCAACAGGCCTATGACAGTTTGCCGACAGCTTCTGCAGATCCAGGCCATACTATTCAACCTGGCGATTTTGTCTTGACGAAGAATTTTCAACGTACCAAGAACTTGGAACCCAGATGGACTGGACCACATTTGGTCCTTTTGGCCACTAGAACTGCTGTTAGGGTAGCTGGTAAAAAAAATTGGGTGCATGCCACCCATTGTAAAAAGGTTCCTTTGCCCTTACCGTTTGATAAGTGGGTGAGGGATGGTATAGCCGACTCTGAATGTGAAATAATTCCTAGATTTGTACCTTTTAGTGATGCACATTTGACATGGACTCAGTCAGAACGCGAGGATGACGACATTTTGCATGCTGCTGTGCCTTCCCATTTGAGACTTGACACAACGAATCCAGAGGTCCTTTTTCGAGAACAAACTGTGCCTGGTAAAGAGCGCTACAATTTAAGTCCAAGAAAGACTGAACCTATGGACAAATAAAGATTGAATTTTTTATGTAGTGAATTACACCTTGTCAGATCAAGAGACTTTTTTTTTCTTTTTCTTTTTCGAGTCACCATCCGGACTCAGCTGCAGGGTCGCGGTACAGCCTTAAGGGGTGAGCCGCGTATTGACATAAGGTCTGTAGTTCATGGTCGTTAGTACGATCTTGTTGCACACTTAAGTGAAGAAGGTAATAGCCGTGAGCAGCACGTTAGAGGATGGAGTCTCTTGAGTCTGATAAGGGTTTTAAGAGAATCAATTTTAAAATGAGAATGTGTACATTGATCCGTAGCAAATGTTTTTTAATACTGTGTTTTCTAATGCTTTTGAATAATACGTTGGCTTGCGTGGGTTGGATTGTTTATGTTATACAACAGACGCTTGCATCTACCTCCCAATCTACTCTTCCTTTTTCTACTGTTTCCCCACATGAGTTTCACACGTTGCCTGAACATGAACAGACACGAAGATCAGAATTTGTGAACAATTCGTTTATACAGATGTTGCATCAGCATCAGCTAGTCGTAAATACCACGAATTGTTGGGTGTGTGGTCTTATGCCACATACGACAGACAAGGGAATGCCATATTTGGTTTTGCCTTTTTCGCCTAAGGGGTCAGTATGGGCACTCCAAGCAATGTTTATCTATGCGAATGAAGCATCTCCTGTACGTTCCGTCAAAGATAATGCGCGTAATAATGCCTTGACACAGGGAATAGTAGATATGATCAGAGATATTGATGCGTATAATGCTATCCCTAAAGATGAGGTACGAGCATATGTTGGTTGAAACAAGACTGCATATAGTATTAGTCTGACAGAGAAGGAGAGACGAAAAAGGTCTCCCCTATTTGGATTGTACCCCACCGAGGTCATTTTTGTCTGCAAGGTAATGGTCAGAATCCGAGAGCTCAGCTTGGTAAGAGTGTGTGTGTTCACACCTATGACTATACGTCCCAGAAATCTCCACCGTTCGTACCAGCTAAAGGCACGTATTTTGTTTGTTACGACAGAGCATATACATGGTTGCCTTCTGATTTTTCAGGCACATGTTATGTGGCATTTTTGCATCCCCCTCCGTATACAGCTGCTTTCAATTACCATAAGACAAGATATGGTAGAGGTGTTATTGATGCAAAAGATACTGTCACACAAGAAGTTGGGGACTTCTTTAAGGGTTTTCTGCCCTTTTGGGGTCCTATGGCTAATAGTGGGAATATTCGTCAGCTTACGAGAGTGGTCGAGGCCACTGTAAATGAGACTGCAGGTGCCTTTAGCAATATTACAGCTGAGCTTCAAGCGGATCGCCTTATGACATTACAGAACCGCTTTGTTTTAGATATTATACTTGCAGATAGAGGTGGGGTATGTAAATTGATCGGGTCTAGTTGCTGCGTTTTCATACCAGATAACGCTCCGACAGTGTACCAAGCCATCTTGAAGTTACATAAGTTTGCTGAGTCTATACATGTAGACGAAGGGAACTGGTCATTGATAGAATGGTTTTGGGAACTACTGTCCAAATGGGGATGGAAGATTCTGATGTTCCTTGGTATGGCTTTAGCTATCCTTTTCTCGTGTTGTTTATGCATCCAGTGTGGTCCCGCCATTTGTGGCCTTTGTGCTACAATCTGTGTGAGAACAACCGTCCCGAGAGAAGCGAAGGATAATAAGATGATGTTACAGCAACACCTTGATGACCTGATGAGAATAGATATAGACCTAGATTCAGATTGACGTGAGTTTAGGTCATTGCCTACGTAATGGCAAAAGGAGGGTCTGAGGTTCCGTGGTTTTCGGGACCGGACTCCATTTTGTTTAAGTTGTTTGTGACGCCATTTTGTGTTGCCCTCACGTAGGCCTATGGAGGTAAACGAACTAACAAAGTTGCATGGGCTTCGTTGTTCATGTATGCATTAACAGGCCCTTTTCGACTTGTGAGTGAACTGCAAGATGCTGACCCCGCCACCTCAAACTGACCCTTTCACGAAGCCAATTTTCCTAACTGATTGTTGTCTGAGATTACCAATCAATGTTCAGGATATCGTTAACTTTTAGTTTCTTGCACATATCTTATCCTACTCAACATCTGAATTGTTTCTTTCCTTACGACTTTTCATTACATGGGTAGTGCTTTCAATTATGGGTTTGTCCGGCTTGTGGAAATTGAATTTGGGACAGTCCTAATAATTAACTTGCTGGTTGGTACAATGTAAAGTGAGCTTTTTGGAATGTAATAATGTATTTGAAAATGTATTCTATTGGTCAGAATTTGCCGCAGTGGGTGTGCATTTGTAATTAATCGAAAACAGCATAAAGGGTGATGTCTTGCTCTATGAAAATTGAGCAGTTTCCTGAGTTGTACACCGTGTTGTATTGCTTGGTTTACTGTTACTAGCTGCAGCTAATAAATTTGATCTTTGACGCCATCCAGAAGTACTTTGTGTCTCTGTATTCCAAGACAGGAGAATCCGAAGACTTTGGGTGTGTCCCTGGCACCGCTGGGTTCTAAGAAAACCCGGTTCTTCAGTTCAGCAGAAAAATAAAGATTCTTTGTTTTAGGACAGTCCATAGCTTAGCTATTTCCTTTAGTTAAAACATCGCCTCCCATCAACGATCACAACATTCAAGCATCCATGTCTGGCACCCATCCTAGGTTCCGGGCCAAGGCAGCCTTGAACCTCCTCGAGCACAGGCAGTTCACTCTGACTTGCAGGTTTTGGCGCACCTGCGCTGTTCAGCTCTTGCTCACTGCTTACCCGAGTGTCCATCTTTTATTTAGGCCTCAGAGGCCACTTTTGGAACTATCATAGAAACAAACACAAATTCATGTTAATTGTTGAAGTAAAACCCATTCTGTTTACCTCCCACCATACTAATGTTTCCCATTAGTTGTTACCTAGCAAATAAGCCACACAAATGCTTTTTATACTTACATAATCGACCACTTCTTAGCACAAAAAAAATATACAATAAGCACATTTAGTCTGCGTTTGTTTATATTTAAGCTGCACATTAATTCACAACAGAATAACAATACATATTAATTAATTATATGGCAACATGCAAGCAAAATTAGTACTCCCGTTTATAATAAAATGTGTGCATCTTATTCTATAGTTGATTAATTTCACTAAACATACCTTTAGTAAATGTTAATATTATGGAACATTGACTTCAAGAGGGGTACACAAAATTTTGCGTTTTTGCCACCTTGCTCCATCACCCGCAGCTCGTCTACAGCAGCTGTTACCTGCACCAGTGCCCTAGCTACCGTGTGCCATCTCGCGCTGCACGTGTATGCTGCACCTGCAGAGGATATTGGTGGCAGAGGCCAGGTGGTTCATGGCCCGTGTGTTGAGGTCCAGGTGCTGCAGCTAGCGGCGCCTAGCAGCACGGTCTGCTCTTAGTTCTTCACAGAGTGCCTGCAAGCACCCGTCAGTTCACCCGTCATGCCCCTGAAGCCTGGCCTCACTTCTCTCTGTAAAGATTTTATGTTTTTTGCTTGCAGGCTCTGCACCTGCAACATATGCATCTCCAGGCCAGCAAAGACTATTCCCTCCCCTGGATCTGCAGCTCTGCTGGTTGTGCGAGGCCTGCGTCTGGTTGTGCCTTGTGGGATTTGGTGAGCACGTGCACGGACTTGTTGCTGTGGCTGTGTTGGCTCAGGGTGCTCATTGACATCGCTGTCCTCTGCCTCGCCCTCCAATGGGGGTAGTGGTCTGACTACATGTCTCCTGCGTTGTTTCGGAGGGATGACAGTGCTGTCCTCCCCATCTGTGTTTTCCTCATGCCCTGTGTCTCCTAAATTTGGACTTTCGGCCAGTGTTCCACTGCCTGTAGGCTGTGTTGCAGATGGTGCTGTGGATGTAAATGCAAACATTTATTAACTGTTCTCACTTGCACTTGGCAATTAATACATTTCACAGTTTGGGGTTACATGTGTCATGTACTTTCCTTTCCTGACGTGCACATGCTATTGGGGACTGGCTGGGTGAAAATGCACCACTTTACTGTTCATGTGACTACGTCTCCCATAATGCATTGCTGTGATGCCTGTGTACCTGCTCTGGACAACACATTTTTTTCCTGGCCCTAGGTCGCTGCTGGGGGGTGTTTGGGGGGTGTCAGGGGTGTGATGGCAATTTTCTTACCTGGTCCTGGTACTGGTTGCTCGGAGCTATTGAGATCAGCCACGCCCATAACACTTTCTGGTTGCAGTGTCCCGTCACCAGTTCCTCCAGAGGTATTGAGTCAGAGAATGTTGAGGTCCCCCCACGGGTGGTCCTGGACTGCTCCATCCTGGCAGCCAACTTCTCCTTCGAGCTCTGGTGCAGATCATACCATCGCTTTCTAAGTTCATCGACACTCCTGTGTGTCACCCCCAATGCATTTACTTTCTGCTGAATTTCAGCCCAAATGCGCCTTTTGCGTGTCTCTGGCACCCTCAAAGATTTTTTTCCAAACAGTAGCTCATGGCTGAGCACCATTTCCTGGATTAATGCCTCCAACTCAGCCTCTGAGAATTTCTGTTTTCTCTTCCTTGAACCTTCACCCTGCTGCTGCTGCTGTGTTTCCTGGCTGGCCATGTCTCCACTTTCAGCCATACTGTAGAAAACTGCAGTGTTCCCTCTCCACCACTCCTTCACTCTGACTGTGACTCAGCAACTCAGGTGCAGCATGGGTAGTCACACTCCCTGGTTGTGATGTCATCAAGCTGCACCTGAGTTTCCGATTAGCAGATTTGCGAAATTCACAAAGTTGCGATTTTTTTCCCTTAAGAAATCGCAAAATTGCGATTTCTTTGGTTAAGAAATCGCTTTTGGGAATCTCGCCAATAAATAGCGATTTTTTCCGAATCGCTATTTAATTGCGAATTATTACATACATACCAATTTGCGATTCTGATTCTGCGATTCGCTAAAAATCGCTGATTCAGAATCGCAAATGGGTACCTTGATACATAAGGCCCTTTGTTCGCAATAATGAGAAATAATCCTGGGCAAAGATTTGTTATTACATTGAAATGTTGGTTAATCAGAAATTTTTCTGACATTTTGCATTATGAGATTTCAGGTAATCTGCGACAATGGAAACTGATGGCACAAAAAAGTGTTGACAATGTCATTTTCTGCTCAAACAACCGTCCCTCCAGTGTCTTGTGTGATATTTTAAAAGCAGGGTCACCACGTGTGTGAAATGGATCACTGACATAATATCGACGTCACAAATATCGAGATACACAAATATCGAGTGAAAAATATCGAGTGACAAAATATCGACTCCCTATCTACAATCAGGTAAGTACCAAAATATCGACTCCAAAATATCGACCTACAAAAATATAGACTGTCAAAATATCGATTTTTTTAAATGTCTTAAAATTAAGTTAAAACTAATATAGTAATATATATATTTAATATAAACTTAGAAATAATTATTTTAAAAATTTAATTTTATAAAAAATTATATCACCAAAAATAATACATATATATATATATATATATATATATATATATATATATATATATATATATATATATATATATATATATATATATATATAAAAACATATTATTAAATAAACATATATAACATTTTTAGCGTAGCATAGAAAATGGTTAAAATTTATTGTAACAACTATAGTGAGTTCAACATTAGCAAAAGTGTTGGATAGCGTAGAGGTAAAATTTACTATTCCCACTCCAGTGGGTGCAACAGTAGGGAAAGCGCTGGATAGCGTAGGGGTTAAAATTACTATTCCCACTCCAGGGAAGTATGACGTTACAACGCATACTTTTACAACACCTACCATTACATCAAAACTTTTACAACACAAAAACTTTTACAACTCATACATTTACATCGCAAGATTTTACAACGCATATACCTTTACAACGCATACCATTACAACATAAGTATTGGTAAGTATATAATATTATTTTTAATATAAATTAATTTAAAATATTATAATATAATTTAATTTTATTTAATTGTATTTAATTAATGTAATTTAAATGTAATTTTACTTTATTTTTACAAAGTACCCCTGTACCCCAAAAACCCTAAACTGACCCTGAACCCTAAAAATACCCCTTTACCCAAAAACTGAAAACTGACCCTGAACCCTAAAAATACCCCTTTACCCAAAAACTGAAAACTGACCCTGAACCCTAAAAATACCCCTTTACCCCAGAAACTGAAAACTGACCCTGAACCCTAAAAATACCCCTTTACCCAAAAACTGAAAACTGACCATGAACCCTAAATATACCCCTTTACCCCAAAAACTGAAAACTGACCCTGAACCCTAAAAATACCCCTTTACCCAAAAACTGAACACTTACCCTGAACCCTACAAATACCCCTTTACCCAAAAACTGAAAACTGACCCTGAACCCTAAAAATACCCCTTTACCCCAGAAACTGAAAACTGACCCTGAACCCTAAAAATACCCCTTTACCCAAAAACTGAAAACTGACCCTGAACCCTAAATATACCCCTTTACCCCAGAAACTGAAAACTGACCCTGAACCCTAAAAATACCCCTTTACCCAAAAACTGAAAACTGACCCTGAACCCTAAATATACCCCTTTACCCAAAAACTGAAAACTGACCCAGAACCCTAAAAATACCCCTTTACCCAAAAACTGAAAACTGACCCTGAACCCTAAAAATACCCCTTTACCCCAAAACTGAAAACTGACCCTGAACCCTAAAAATACCCCTTTACCCCAGAAACTGAAAACTGACCCTGAACCCTAAAAATACCCCTTTACCCAAAAACTGAAAACTGACCATGAACTCTAAAAATACCCCTTTACCCAAAAACTGAAAACTGACCCTGAACCCTAAAAATACCCCTTTACCCAAAAACTGAAAACTGACCCTGAACCCTAAAAATACCCCTTTACCCAAAAACCCAAACATATAACATTTTAAAAATAATTATATACTTAGCAATACTTACGTTGTAATGGTATGCGTTGTAAAGGTATCTGCGTTGTAAAAACATGCTTTGTAAATGTATGCGTTGTAAAAGTTTTTGCGTTGTAAAAGTTTCGTTGTAATGGTAGTGCATAGTAAAAGTTGCGTTGTAAACGTTGCATACCCACTCCAGTGGGTGCAACAGTAGGGAAAGTGTTGTATAGCGTAGGGGTTAAAATTACTATTCCAACTTCAGAGAGTGCAATAATAGGGAAAGTAAATACTTCACAAATAGATATAAATAACATAAATAGTAATACCAATTACAAATAAATAAAATATTTTACTTGTGTATAAAAAATATTAAATATTTATTTATAAATACAAAATAAAATTATTTAATTATAAAAATTGCCTACTCATACTAATTAATTACCTATTAACAATAAATTAATTTACAATTTCAAAATTAATAAATTTATTTTAATTACCAATTATATTTTAATTAATTACCTATTAAAAATTAATTAACAATTAATTAACAATAAATACCAATAATTTAAATGACATATTTAATTAATTATAATTAAATTACTTCCCACCCTATTCCCCTTAAACCCACAACCCGCTACAGAAAATAAATTTCTCAAATTAAAATATTTATCAATTAATCAATTATAATTAATTACCAAATATATTTTAATTAATTACCAATTAATAATTAATTAACAAATAATTCTAAATAAATATCAATAAATAAATTAACATATTTAATTAATTATAATTAAATTACTTCCCACCTTATTCCCCTATAAACCCACAACCCGCTACAAAAAATAAATTACTAAAATTAAAATATTTATCAATTAATCAATTATAATTAATTACCAATTATATTTTAATTAATTACCAATTAATAATTAATTAACAATTAATTCTAAATAAATATCAATAAATAAATTAACATATTTAATTAATTATAATTAAATTACTTCCCACCCTATTCCCCTATAAACCCACAACCCGCTACAGAAAATAAATTACTAAAATTAAAATATTTATCAATTAATCAATTATAATTAATTACCAATTATATTTTAATTAATTACCAATTAATAAGTAATTAACAATTAATTCTAAATAAATATCAATAAATAAATTAACATATTTAATTAATTATAATTAAATTACTTGCCACCCTATTCCCCTATAAACCCACAACCCGCTACAGACTTATATTACACAAAAAATAAAAATTATTATTAACTTACCTTAAATTCAATATTTTTGTTGGCTATATTATGTCTAGTCGATATTATGTCCATTCTATATTTTTGAATCGATATTATGTCCATTCTATTCGATATTAATTTTCTCTAGTCGATATTTTTGTTGTCTATATTATGTCTAGTCGATATTATGTCCATTCTATATTTTTTACTCGATATTCTGTCCAGTCGAAATAAAAGACTCGATATTATGACTCTTTACCGTGTGAAATTTGTACTCCGGACAGTTGCAAACCACATTTTATGTTATTTCATATTATTTTCCTGAACATTCTTGAAAAATGACACTGGTTGGTAAAAAAAATTGTATTGTCATGTTTCCATCCTTCAAATACCTTTCCAGTGCAGAATCGTCATGAGGATGCTACAGCTTACTCAGACCTTCAAATCCCCACAGCTATTAAGTCTCAATGAAGAAAGTAGACAAGTGGACCATATAAATACCCTAAGTGGCTATTGAATAATGAGATCTTGTTTTACCACTGGATAATAAACAAGCATCATCATCAACTGGTTAGGCTCGAGCTTATTCTGAATGACGCAGTGACTAAGTAGCAGTCGCAACAATTCCATTGCCCCGTGCAACATTTAAAAGAAGACTTCTGAGAAACAACTTTCCATTCAAGCAAATCCTACAATCTGTTGAGTAGAAGATAAAAGCAAAAGAGATTCACTAGGCTGCAGCAAATGCAAGCATGCACCCAAAAGCATTCGATCAGCTATCAAATCGGTGACTAAACCCTCTTCTGTATCCACTTACCCAGTACACGTTCCAACTTCCAACAGCAAAGTAACTCATCAATTTCTGGCCTTTCCTTCAAAACATATCAGATATATTAGTATGACTCTTATCTGCTATGATGCTGAAGCTTGGAAGATACCTTATTTCGAACCTGGAAATGTGTGGTTTTGAGACTCTAAATGCAAAACCCTTAGGGAGACACAATTGTGGTGGAAGGTCAGTTCCAGTGATTGAGAGAATGGCTTCTGCCTTTGGTTATAAACCTTTAATATGTTTGAGCTACAAAATAAATGGGGGTTAGGACTACCTTTTGACTCGACTGGTAAAACTATCAGAACCAAGTATGCTCGCTTATGATTCCTGTTATCGCCACTTGCAGAGTTTAGAGAAGCTTTCAGTGGCAGCTCTTCCGCTAAGGCGGAGGATCGTCGCCCCACTGCTTTGCAGCAGTCAAGTAAAGGAAACATAAAAGGATAATAACTTGTGTTATTATAATTTTATGTTTCCTTCAGCTGCAGCTTTGCATTTGGGGTGGGCTGCTTCGATGACAGAGGAGCAGGGGAGAAGTGGTTTGCCCAATCCTAAGTGCACATGACTGTTTGTCCAACCCTCTTGAGCCGCCCAAACATTCATACGCACTTTGCATCTTCTCCAAGCAGGCTGCATTACAGCCTGCTTGGAGAACATGGTCAGGCCCCCATTCCCTGGCTGAGCACCGGTTCACGGCACTCAGACCATACACAACGCTGCATTGCAATGTTGTGATTCGGCTATCTGGAGGCTGGGAGCCAGGTGCTTTCTACTACTTCCTGCATCCTTCTGTAGGACCGGAGTCAGGAAGAAGAGGACGAAGGAGAGGCAGTAGCTGGCCGGCCATCACAGGTAAGCGTTTTTTTAATTTTACTTTTTTTGTCCCAAACCCACCACCTGGGTCCGGTAGCAGCCGCTACAGGCAACTTTGATTAAAAACTCATCTTAATTTCAGGGGTGACACGGTTGTGGTTAGAAGACAGAGGCAATTACCCTTATTTTATGTTTGTGTCCTCGCTTTCTTTGCAGCCTTTAAAAGATGGAATCAAGGGGCGCATGTACATGCACAGAGGTTGTTCACCATTGCTTTGTTGTGAAATATCTGCGGCTGCTTCCCTCTATGAACACATGTTTGGATGAGGTAGATAGAGGACGCACTCCAGATGTAGTATGACTATAATGGATAGAGGGGTGACCTTCTTTATTAAGATAACGGAGCTTGGCACCCTTCTCATTGTGTACAGGTATGAAAGTGTAAAACATCAATCTGTATTTTGCTTAGACCATTCCTGTACATCGATGCGAGGTATTTATTGAATCCTTGCTTCATCATGACTAGGGTTTTGTTCCACCGGTTTTAAGGTATTTTAGTTTGAATGTTCTTAATTGAACAATAAAGTGACTCGGAATCTGAAAAGGATAAGAGTTTTGCTGCTCCTACACCCTTAATATAGGACAAGGAATGTAAGGCCGGGCCTAAAACGAGTGGTGGTCTCTCCACAGTTACCAGCTGACTGTCTGCTTGGAAATGACCTGGAAATTGCAGACTGGGCTGAAGTTGAGCAAATAACCCATGCAGCCTTGCTGGGTATTCCTAGACTGGTGTGTGTGCAAACCCGAGCACAGAGCAAAAAGAAGGGTGAACTAGTAGGTTTGGAGCCTGAAAGTATGCCCAACCAACCAAGAGAAAAAGCAAGATGACTGGGGGACCAGCTTACACACAGCGAGCCTCTCATGACCCCTCTCCAGAGGACTTGGAAACCCTAGAGGGAACTGAGCCCATGGAGCTTGAGTCTTACCAGGTTGGACTTCTGGGCCCAGGGGGCCCACTAGGAAAGAGCTGTGCCAGGGTCAGCAATACTGTCCCACTCTTGAAAGCCTGAGGCAGCAAGCTGTTTCAGAAGCACAGGGAGATGTCAGTGGTACCCACAAGGATTATTGGGAAGAGGGATTACTGTATGCTGAGGCAAGAAACCCCACTCCTGAAGCCACCAGGAGAGTGGTAGTGCCACAGAAGTACAGGGAGTTCCTCCTAACTTTGGCTCATGACATCCCCCTAACTGGACATCTGGGGCAAAAACAAAACATGGGAAAGGCTAGTCAGTCACTTCTACTGGCCCCAGATGCACCAAAAGGTGAAGGAGTTTATGAGCTCCTGTGTTACCTGTCAGGCCAGTGGCAAGACAGGTGGCCACCCAAAGGCCCCTCTGATACCACTGCCACTGGTGGGGGTCCCCTTTGAAAGGGTAGGGGTAGACATTGTGGGTCCACTGCAACCTCCCATGGCCTCAGGGAACAAGTTCATTCTGGTAGCAGTGGATCATGCTACTAGGTACCCTGAAGCAATTCCCCTTAGGGTTACTACAGCCCCTGCAGTAGCCAAGGCCCTCCTGGGTGTCTTCACCAGGGTAGGGTTTCCTAAGGAGGTGGTTTCAGACAGAGGCACCAACTTCATGTCTGCTTACCTGAAACACATGTGGAAGGAGTGTGGTGTGCAGTACAGGTTTACTACCTGTAAGAAGGTGTCCGGGCGGGAGGAGGAGGTGCCACCCTCAAATGACTGGTGGGTTGTTGACTCTGCTTCTTCCCCCACTCTTCAATTACCCCAGAACGACTGGTGTTCAGACCAACATCCCCTTTTCGCATCACCAGAAGAGGACACGGGAGACGGCTCCTTTAACTGGGCATATGTGGAGGATGAAGCCCCCGTCTGACGTAGGAACCACGGGATTGGCCAAAAGAGCAGAAGAACAGCGTTGAGCGTGTGACGACACCCAGGAGGGAGACGGAGTTGGAAAGTTGGAGAAAGACGAAGGAGGCTGTTATCGGAACGAGGGAAGAAGACGGCACTCCCTGAGGGAGCAGAGAAGCCAGGAGGCCACCGTCCCCTCGAAGTGCCGTGCCACACTCCCGAGGGAGGAGTGTGGCGGAAGCAGGTACGGAGCCGGTCTGCAAGCTGGGTAGGGAGGCGGAGAGACTTCCCTCCTCAGTAACGCTAACGTCTGGCTCGCTGTTTTGTCTATAGTATAAATACAAAACACAAACAAAGCAGACCCGGTCTGGAAGTGGTGTGTGACCATATCAGTATCCGTGACACAATAGGATGCAGGTGTGTACACAGAAGCTGTAGAAAACAAGGTTCAAAACACAATGTTGTTGAACATAAGGGCTAGGTAAGTTCCCATCAGCCCCCCCTCATGGTGGAGTTCACATCATGTGGGAATTGTTAGTCATACCTTACCGCATCCGACCAAATAGTGCCGGTGCTGGGAAGGATGTCAATAATCTAGCCATGATGTTCATCCTAGATTAATAAAGAATAAAGTGCAGTGCTCAAGTGATAGTGACAAATAAAATTGACTACTTAGATTCTGAAAGGACATGAAAACAGAAAACTATGTGTCAAGAGTTAAAAAACACGCCTGGTAGTAAGACTACGTCATGGCGCTCAGCAGGACGGTCGACATGTTTCAGCCTACGGGACTGTGCCCAGGCTTTCTTCAGGACCTTAGGCATATATTAGCTACTGCAGTTACCCATTAAGTGATAAATAAAGAAATAACAGTCAATAAACTTCAAAAGAGTTACATAGCTACCAGGGCCAATTGAACATTTACATGCCCACTGGAGGGAGAAGCATTTCTTCTTCCCAGCTTTGTGTGGGTGAAGACCTCACCTCACCCGGCGACCGCTCGGGAGTTTGAGGCCCCGCTCTGTCCGTCGGTACCTCCAGTTTCTACCCAAGCGGAGCCGCTTGGGTAGAAACTGGAGGTACCGACGGATGTACCATACGGATGGTACCAAACTGGAGGTACCATACGGATACTGATATGGTCACACACCACTTCCAGACCGGGTCTGCTTTGTTTGTGTTTTGTATCTATGGACAGGGGATTTAGCAGACAGGTCGTAAAATATTCCCCTTGACCCTCCCCAAATTTTGTTTTCCTATAGTATAAATACTCCTTCCTTACCCGTTTTTTCCGTTTCCCTCCCCTCACCCTTTCCTCACAACTACACCCTCACCCGCCCTTGTATAGATCCCTTGACAAAGCACGTGTGCAGCGGTGACCCTAAACACCCATGGTTCCCCTTGGGCATTTGGACCAAAAAGCAGTGTCCTGATAGCCTATTCTCTGTGTTCCTTTCCTGTATGGCTGGTGGTGAGAGGGGAAACAACATTTACAACGCAACTTTTACAACGAACTACCATTACAACGAAACTTTTACAACGCAAAAACTTTTACAACGCATACCATTACAACGCAGGATTTTACAACGCAAGTACCTTTACAACGCATACCATTACAACGTAAGTATTGGTAAGTATATAATTATTTTTAAAATATTATATGTTTGGGTTTTTGGGTAAACGGGTATTTTTAGGGTTCAGGGTCAGTTTTCAGTTTTTTGGTAAAGGGGTATTTTTAGGGTTCAGGGTCAGTTTTCAGTTTTTGGGTAAAGGGGTATTTTTAGGGTTCAGGGTCAGTTTTCAGTTTTTGGATAAAGGGATATTTTTAGGGTTCAGGGTCAGTTTTCAGTTTTTGGGTAAAGGGGTATTTTTAGGGTTCAGGGTCAGTTTTCAGTTTTTGGGTAAAGGGGTATTTTTAGAGTTCAGGGTCAGTTTTCAGTTTTTGGGTAAAGGGGTATTTTTAGGGTTCAGGGTCAGTTTTCAGTTTTTGGGTAAAGGGGTATTTTTAGGGTTCAGGGTCAGTTTTCAGTTTTTGGGTAAAGGGGTATTTTTAGGGTTCAGGGTCAGTTTTCAGTTTTTGGGTAAAGGGGTATTTTTAGAGTTCAGGGTCAGTTTTCAGTTTTTGGGGTACAGGGTTAATTTGTAAAAATAAAATAAAATTATATTTAAATTAAATTAATTAAATGTAATTAAATAAAAATTATTTATATTTTAATAATTTAAATTAAAAAAAATATTTTTAGGGTTCAGGGTCAGTTTTGGGTTTTTGGGGTACATGGTTAATTTGTAAAAATAAATAAAAATTATATTTAAATTAAATTAATTAAATAAACCCCTCCTAAAAAAACCGTCCTTAGATCCTACTGCTGTCGCAAGTTATAGACCTATTGCGTGCCTGCCCTTTCCTGCCAAAGTATGCGAATATCTGATGAATCGGCAGCTCTCAGAGTTCGTCGAGACTCACCAACTTCTCGACGAAACGCAGTTTGGATTCAGGAGAGGGCATGGAACAGAGACTGCCTTAATAAAGGCCTCTGATGAGATCAGGACGATTATGGATCAGGGAGGGGCGGCTGTCCTTATCCTTCTGGATTTGTCAGCAGCTTTTGACACGGTCGACCATGTCACTCTTGTCGACCGTGTCACAACCCTGGGTATAAATGGTCGGGCTAAGGATCTTATTTCATCCTTCCTGGCAAACCGTACCCAGACAGTAAGGCTTGGAGATTATTACTCTCCCATCTCTGCACTCCCTTGTGGAGTCCCACAAGGCTCCTCGCTAAGCCCCATGCTCTTTAACATCTATGTAGCGGACTTAGCGAGGATAATAAAAGCCTATGGGATACAGTTAACATCGTATGCAGATGATACCCAGCTGGTGCTGGGTATCCATAAGGATGGCCTTACTGTAGCAGCCAACTTCCAGAAAGCTATGCTCGAGGTCAGTACCTGGATGGCCTTGAACTGCCTCAGGCTTAACTCGGACAAGACCGAGATCATGACCTTCGGAAAACTCTCCCCTGAATGGTCTCTCGGTTGGTGGCCAGATAAGCTCGGCCATCCACCTGTCCCAGTGGAAAAAGCCAGAAACCTGGGAGTGACTTTTGACAACAAGCTGGTCTTTGACCACCATGTTAATAAGGTTGTGTCATCTTCATTTTACATCTTGAAAAAGATTAAGAAGCTGCTGCCTTATCTCCCTCCGTCAGCTGGGAAGACTCTGGTCTCTACCTTAGTCTTCTCAAAAATAGACTACGGGAACGCTCTCTTCCTCCACACTCAGAAGCGTGTCATCTTGAAGCTGCAATCTATTCAGAACGCGGCTGCCAGGATGCTTCTTAATATCCCTCGCCGCAAATCTACCACCTCTGCTATTCGCCAGCTTCACTGGCTGAGAGTTGAGAGCCGTGTCAAATTTAAGGCCCTCTGTATTGCCTATAAGGCCATACATGGCACAGGACCCAGATTCTTGATCGAAGCCTTTCAGCTCTATACCCCCAGAAGGCACCTTAGATCGGCCAATACCAGTCTTCTGCCGGTGCCACGTACAAGATCAGTTACCTGGGGTGATAGGCGCTTTCTTGTGGCCACTCCAAAACTTTGGAACCTTCTGCCAACTGCCATAAAAGCCGCTCCGAATCTGATTAGCTTCCGTAGGCTTCTGAAAACATGGTTGTTTAACCAGTGAGAAGACGGTAGGATGATGAACTCTTGTTGCTCCACAGCGCCGAGACACCTTCGGGTATTTGCTGCGCTATAAAAGTTGCGTAAATAAATAAATAAATAAATAAAATTACATAAAATTTAATTATATTTTAATAATTTTAAATAATATATATTAAAAAAAATATTATATACTTACCAATATTTACGTTGTAATGGTATGCGTTGTAAAGGTACTTGCGTTGTAAAATCTTGCGTTGTAATGGTATGCGTTGTAAAAGTTTTTGCGTTGTAAAAAATTTGTTGTAATGGTAGTCGTTGTAAAAGTATGCGTTGTAACGTCATACATCCGGTGAGAGCAATCCAGGCCCATGACGAGGGGAGTGAAAGCAGGAAGAACAAGGCCACTGAACCTTTACCCTGTAGGAGGGATACCGCAAACACGGATCCAGGAGACTTTTCAAGAGAGAGACTCACATCACGTTCTAAAAGAACTTTCATAAAAATAAAACCCTACTTGCCCAGAACAAGCTTCCGTGAAAGAGGGTTGGGAGAGGCCTCTCCAAGAACTTGAACAAAACATTGTGGACTATGTGCTTGGCCTAAGGTCCAGCATGGCTGAGTATATGGAAAAGGCATCCAAGAATCTTGAGGCCAGCTTCAGAAGCACTGGTATGACCAAAAAGCTGCACTGGTTGAATTTCAACCTGGGCAACAGGTATGGGTTTTGGAGCCAGTGGCACCAAGGGCTCTCCGGGACAAATGGAGTGGCCCTTACCCTATCCTGGAGGAAAAGAGTGAGGTCACCTACTTAGTGGACCTGGGCACCAGCAGGACCCCCAAAAGGGTTATCCATGTGAACCGCCTTAAGCTCTATCATGACAGGGCTGACATCACCATGCTGATGGTGACTGATGAGGAACAGGAAACAGAGCGTGAACCTCTCCCTGACCTCCTCTCTTGCAGCCCAAAAGACGGGTCAGTGGATGGAGTAGTCTTTTCAGACACCCTCTCTGCCCGACAGCAGACTGACTGCAAACAAGTTTTGCAACAGTATGCTAGTCTCTTTTCCGTGACCCCTTGTCTGACCAACTGGTGTACCCACGATGTAGACAGTGGTGACAGCACCCCTGTCAAAACCAAAATCTATTGACACTCAGACCAACTCAAGTGAAGCATCAGAGCTGAAGTCAGCAAGATGCTGGAGTTAGGGGTAATTGAACCCTCTGAGGGCCCCTGGGCTAGCCCAGTGGTTCTGGTCCCCAAACCTCATCCCCGTGGAGGAAAGAGAGAGATGAGGTTCTGTGTGGACTATTGAGGGCTTAACTCTGTCACCAAGACAGATGCTCGCCCCATTCCAAGAGCAGATGAGTTGATAGATAAGTTGGGGCAGCCAAATTTCACAGTACTTTTGACTTGACTGCAGGGTACTGGCAGATTGGCATGGCCCCAGGAGCAAAAGAGAAAACAGCATTCTCCACCCCTGATAGGCACTATCAGTTTACTGTAATGCCTTTTGGGTTAAAGAATGCCCCTGCCACCTTCCAGAGGTTGGTGAACCAAGTCCTGACTGGTTTAGAGTCCTTTAGTGCAGCGTATCTTGATGCTATTCCTGTCTTTAGCTCCACCTGGCAGGATCACCTGATCCATCTTGGGAAGGTTCTACAAGCCCTGCAATCTGCAGGACTGACTATAAAAGCATCCAAATGCCAGATAGGGCAGGGCACTATGGTGTACTTGGGCCACCTTGTTGGTGGAGGCCAGGTCCAACCCTTACAGTCCAAGATCCAGAGTATCATGGACTGGGCAGCTCCAACAACTCAGACCCAAGTCAGGGCATCCCTTGGCTTGACTGAGTACTACAGGAGGTTTGTGAAGGGTTATGGGTCTATTGTGACTCCCCTCACAGAACTCACCTCCAAGAAAATGCCCAAGAAAGTAAACTGGACTGTTAGCTGCCAAAAAGCATTTGACACCCTGAAAGAAGCAATGTGCTCAGCACCAATTCTAAAAGCACCAGACTACTCCAAGCAGTTCATAGTGCAGACTGATGCCTCTGAGCTGGAGATAGGAGCGGTCCTATCCCAGATCAATGAGGAAGGCCAAGACCAACCTGTTGCTTTTATAATTAGGAGGCTACTCCCCAGAGAGCAGCGTTGGAGTGCCATTGAGAGGGAGGCCTTTGCTGTGGTTTGGTCCCTGAAGAGGTTGAGACCCTACTTGTTTGAAACTCACTTCCTGGTTCAAACTGACCACAGACCTCTCAGATGGCTAATGCAAATGAAAGGGGAAAATCCCAAACTACTAAGATGGTCCATCTCCCTACAGGGAATGGACTTTGAAGTGGTACGCCGACCGGGGACTGCCCATGCCAATGCAGATGGACTTTCCAGGTTCTTCCACTTAGACAATGAAGACTCCCTAGGGCAAGGTTAGTCTCATCACCTTTCGTTTGGGGGGGTTGTGTGAGAAAGTGCCATCTTTCTTGCCTTGTTATGCCCCACTTTTTGCTGAACTGCTGATGTGCGTTGACTGAGTGTGCCCTGCGCTCCGGCTAACCAGGTGCCCAGGGCCTGTGTTCCTTCCCTAAAAACTGTACTCAAGCCTAAACCCAATTGGCATCTCTGGCCACATGTCAGCCCCTAGTAAATGGTACCCTAGGTACCCAGGGCATTGTGACCAGAGAAGACCCCTAAGGGCTGCAGCACCTATTGTGCCACCGTAAGGGGCCTGTACCCTGACACACACACACTGCCTTGGCAGGCTGAGTGTCCTGGTGCAGAACTAAACAAAGAGACATGGCACACATCCCTGTGTGCCTTGCCCACAAACCCACTGCCCTGGCATACATCAGCCACCCCTCTAGCTGGGAGCACTATGCCAGCGGTGTGGGCACAGGTGCATGACCCCTGTGCCCCTACAGTACCCGGGTCCATTCCTGGGCACTGTAAGTGCAGTGATGCCATTAAGAGTATATGGTGCTGGGGGGTTGTCATTACGAACTCCACAGCACCATAATGGCAACACTGAAGGTTGACAAGTTTGATATCAAACTTCTCAGGACATTAAACCCACACTGATGCCAGTGTGGGGTTTAATGTAAAATGCACTACAGAGGGCATTTTAGGGATGCCCCCTGAAACCTAACCTGCAATCCACGTCTTGTCTAAGAGGCTGCCTAGGCTGCCACAAAGCAGACATGTTGCTGGACCCCTGGGTGGAGAGCCCCCGCTCTCTTGGGCCTGCAACTATGCACATCCTGTGACCAGGTGCCCTGCCCAATCACAGCTAGGCTCCTGCCCCCCTCCCACAGGAGAGGAGCAGGCTAGGGGGTGTACCCATCCCGACAGGGACCAATTGATCCCTGCCCTTGGCCTACCTGTAACGCCCCTAAATGTAGTATTTAGGGGCACCCTGAACCTTCCTTCCACAGCTCCAGATTCCGAAAAAAGAAAGAAGAACAAGGAACAAGAAGATCTGCCGCGCAGCTACTAAAAAGAGGAAGACACCAACTGATTTGGCCCCAGCCCTTACGGCCTGTCTACCCTCGAACCTGCTCCTGCTAAACCCCAGCATCTCCAGTGGTCAGCAACCTCAAAAACCCCAAATGACCTGACTGCCTTGTGACTCTGACTACCTGGGTCTCCCACGAGCAGTGGTACTGCTCAAAGCCAGTAACAAGCCCTGGCATCAGCCCGGAACCGCGAACCCTGCCCACTCTGCAACCGCCAAGCCTGGCCTGTGCTGGAGTGAATTAAGACCCTGAGGCGTCCCCCCAGCGATTCTGACTTGGAATCCAGTGCCCAAGGACCCTCCTCGACGACCCCGGCGATGCCTGCAGCCCTGGGACAAAGGACCCCTCTGACCGAGACCAGCAGGGGGTAAGATTTCCCGACCTCAAAGACACTCCAGCACCCGGCGCCCCACGGCCCCCTGTGCCCAACTCCTGGGTGCCTACCTATCCTTCAAGATCCCAACTTACCCCTCAAAGTGGTGGTTGCTCCAGAAGATCCTCCGTCCCCGAGCCTGAAGCCTTTGTTCCCTTTTCAAGATCGTCATTGAATAACATTGAGCGCCCGACGGCTCAAAAGCACCCTGCACCCAGCCGCCCGAGTGCCCCTGGCAGTGCAACCTCTACCCTATCCTACTTCCCCATTGGCACTGAGCAAGTGACCAGGAGCCCAGCTCTCACAGCCGCCTGGCCTGCTAGCCAGCAGCCACCAACTGAAGGCCTCCTGCCTCTCATTGGATAACATTGGGCCTAACTACCTCTGCACCCGGCCGCCCCTGTGCCGCTGCGGGTGTACCAACTGTACCTACCTGACCCTGGGGGACCCCTGAGTCTATGCCCAGAACCTTAACTTCACCAGTCAAGTATTCACCTGAAAACCGATGACTCACTTTCCTGCCATAGGATAACATTGACTGGTTTGACTCGAAAAATCTTTTAAGTGTGAAGTTTTGAAACTTAAAAATATTCATCTAAAATCAGCTGAATAACGAATTCCAAAGTACTCACCTGTGAATAGGAGAGAAGCCAGTACTGTACCTTTTAGCCAAGTACTGAACCGCAAAAGTAATCATAACCGTGTTTACTAGTAATCTAAATTTCTTCCATAGGAATCCATTGTCTGTTTTTCTATGAAATCGTACCAACTACTGAAACGTAATTACTTACCTGTCTTAAGTAGAGATCCCAGTGCTGGACCTAGGAGCCCAGTACTGGATTATAAAAGTAATGAGAACATACTGTACCTGTAACCTAAATTTTCTCCCATTGGATAACATTGCTAGATTTTCACTGAAAAGTTTCTAAGTGTGAACTTTTAAAATACCTTTTTATTCTTTAAAAATCATTGCAATAACTGAAATAACGGCTAGAACACTCGACCTCGGACCTGGGAATCTGGGTTCGAGTCTCGGTAACAATGCCAAACATCCTGTGATTCTGGGCAAATCACTTAATCTCCCCTTGCCTAACAATAATTAATGTGTGTTCTCATGTAATGTAACTGGTGCTATGTAAAGCACTCTGATACCCGATTCGGGTCAAGTTCAGGCTATATAAAACTCTGCAAAAAAAAAAAAGCTGCACTATGGTCCGTAGTAAAACTATAAAATAAGACTAAATTGATACATTTTCAAAAATACCCTGTCGAGATCTAAATGAAGAATTTCAATGTGTGCTGTTTACAGGAAATGAAGCAGTTCTTAAACAGCTTCATATTATTAAGTATGGGTGATTGAATAGTTTTGACACAATGCAAAATGGGTGGAACTTGTTTTCTGTGCAATCTGCGTGCAGTACAGGATTTAAGTTAGCACTTTGACCAACTCTGGTTGGTCGAAGGGTGACCAATGAGACAGTCTTGAGGGTCAGATTGTCTAGCTATTCTGACTGATTCTGACTGACTCCTTTTTGACAAATTAGAATTGACTACTGTGGTCAGGCCCTTCTGATTTGCTAGAGCAACGACTGGCTGAGGCACCCTTCATCTTCCTGGATCATCTTAACGTCAATGAACTGTGGCATTTGGAAGTGCGTCTGGGAAGTACTGAATTCCACAGTGGGGTACAATTTGCAGCTGGACTCCGCCTGTGATTTGCTTGTCATTTTCAAATCCGCCAATATAAAGGAAGGGAGATTGTGAATGCATCCTGTGATGCACATTTAGTACACTGAGAGGGAAATCATTCTCACCAGTCTTAGTAAGGTAATGGTGTTCAAAGGCAAATTTTATCTGGAGTATGCATTCACAGTCATCCGAAACCTTGAGCTGCTACACTGAATAAGATTCTCAAGATATGTGTTGAACCTGGCTTTTGATGTCAAACCTCTTGGTCCAATCACAGATCAGGCACTATTACAATACAAGATGGGTGTAGTCACAGAAAAGTATCTCCTATAATTGCTATTACCTCTACTTCAGCTAGTTCTTCCTGTTTTTTCCTGTTCTCTCTGGCTCTCAAAGCATTCAAGGCTGGACAATATTGCAGTTGAATAGTACTTGCCATTTAAGAAAGCACTGTTTTCTCCCATACAAAAGCCAACACCATCCACCATGAGCCATGTATTCTCCAATATGTTAGCCTGATATTTAGGCTAAGGGCCTAATTGCGAATTTGACTGTGCAGGAGTGGGGTGGTTCACCAACGCCCAGCATTGCTAAACCCGAACACTGCCCACCCACCGAATTACGAACGTTGTCTGGCGGGCGGACAGCATGGTGGTCCTGCGGGGGTACAGTAAAAAGGCTTGATGAGCCTTTAATACTGCCCTGCTGTGGGGCCACCATAGGCGTTCCAGCATGGCATGGACTGTAAAGTCCATGGCGTGCTGGAACTGGAGGGGTGTATGCACACAGGTGGGCACAACATGTTTTTCTAAAGTTAGATATTATTTGAGCTGCAGAGTTTTTTGTAGATGTTCAAGAGCTATTTCTATCTGCGGCTATTTCTCTCTGTTTTTCTGCCCAAGAAATTTCAATACATTCTCTAGATAAATTCTAGATACATACAATTTGAATCAAATTCTTATCCTGAAACCCTTCCAACGGTTTGCTTTTTCTGGATATTGACAGCAAAACAATCTCCTGATTGGATGTGTTCTGTAAATCTATAGCGCTCACATAATCACATCCCAAAAAACAAACCATAAGAAATATCTTGGATTTGTAATCTCAGGAAATCATTACCGGTATGAATGTGGTGCACCACGCAGGTGTGGCGGTGCTGCAGGAGGACCACCAAATTCGTAATTAGGCCCTGTGGGGTATATTACCAAGGGCCTTATCGCCGCTTTAGCGGGAATTTTTCCCGCTAATGCGGCGATAAAACTATCGCGCTATGACCAAGCGGCCGCTAACTACTGTTAGCGACTGTTACCATGCGTTAGCAACCAAAAAAATTATCGCGAAACACGGAAGCGAAAAATATCGCTAATGATATGCAAGGTAGGCGTACCCTCACTAAATGACACCTAAATTCCCGCTAAAACGATATCGCACTAATAACAACTAACGCATGGGCTTGCTTAGAGGGGAAAAAATCCCCGCTAATGCCCTTACGCAGGAGATAAATAAGAACTGCTAAAAGCAGTTCTAAAACATCAAAACTGGAGATAAAAAATTCCATAAAAGGAGACATAGGCCAGCCCAGACCCACCACAAAGCTGAGGACCTGCAGACGTCATGGAAGCAGTAATCATACAGGTGAGGAAAATTGAATTTTGCCTTGTTATGTGTCCCTACGTGTTCCCCATTATATGTTATATGTGCATGATCGATATGCATATGTTCCCCCTTGACGAATAAAGACGCAATTATGGTTGTGTCCAACGTTAGTATGCCAGTTTCCAGTCCTCGTGAAAGCAACGAGTATTAGGCCTATGTTGCCCACGTTTTACATTGTGCACGTTCATTCATCGAGTTGTCCCCGTTTCTAGGCCTCAAAGGGCCTGGACACCAGATTCAAGCTCCAGTCTCCTGAAACCACTCCAAGGAGCGATGCAGCCCCTCCCGCATCCCTGACCCTTCGCTTACTTCCTGCCAAGCAGCGCGGTGCCCGGCCTGGCCTGCCTGCCTGTCTGCCAAGAATATGTTATGCCTCTAGTTATCAGTTCAGCTCCCCGGCTTCACATTCCTAAGCTAACGAACCGCATAAACATCTTCAGCTATAGTCTAGTCTTCCTGTCTCCATGTAAGAGAATTACTGAAATAATAACCATAGAAGATTCATAGCACACGCAATACATGTAGAATATATGCATGCACCAGTCTTTGTGTCAAGTAGCCTTTGCTCTGATGACTTTTTGATTCTATCAACATGTACTCCAAACACAAGATACCAGATATGCTATAGGTACATGTCGTCCTGACATCCCAGACTTTAGTCTCCTCTTTTAGTGCAGAAGTCAGAGACCCCAGCTCTCCCTAGTTACACGTCATGGCCCGTTTGCGCGCACCAGGAGGTTAAAGGTTCCAGCTGCCTAGGTACCCCCCTCCATGTATCCACCCATTTATGACACTTCTGTGACATTTTCATCACATGTCTACGTGCACGCCCTGTGCACGCCTTCTTTGTACGCCCATATGTTCTTATCTTACGTTTGTCACTTGTTACGCCTACTGTATGCAATGCAATTGTACTGTTTTCCTATATATACTATGTAATGTTAATGAGACGTTGCAGCTGCCATTCCATTTCATTGCATGCCACTTCATGGTCTTTAGGCTCGAGCCATCCGATTAAAGCCATTCTGACTCAGATATCACGGATCCTGCCTCTTATTTATTGAGCTATCTGTTTTAGTTAATGTATAGAAAAATAGTACCGGTAATTAATTATTTATTTACCACACAGGTTGGAGTCCGACAAAGGCCACAGCCCCCACCACCACCACCACCGCCTCCTCCTGGACCACCACCAAGGCAGCGGCAAAGACGACGGCGGCCAATGCGCACACGACTTGTCCTTGGAGATCTACAACCCCAGGATATCATAGCCCACTACAGGCTCAAACGGACATCTATTGATTATATACTTAACCACATTGGCCACCGGCTCACACCAGCAACCCAGCGGATAACCAATATTCCACCGCAAACAAAGCTACTCGCTGTGCTGCATTTCCTGGCCTCAGGGACATTTCAACCCACAACATCCAGAGTGGGTGGAGTCTCACAGGCAGCCTTTTCAAGATTCCTCCCAATTGTGTTGGATGGCATAATCAGCCTGATACCTCAGGAACTACACTTCCCCAATACTGTGCGTGCACAGCTCCTGGTCAAGCAGGGTTTCTATGCCATAGCTGGAATCCCACAAGTACTGGGTGCAATAGACTGCACACATATCCGATTAGTGCCACCTGCGGACAGGGCACACATATATAGAAACCGAAAGCACACTCACTCAATGAATGTGCATGCAATAGTGGACCACCGTGGAATGTTCACAAATGTCATTGCCAAGTTCCCAGGGAGTGTGCATGATTCATATATTTTCCAGCAGTCAGTCATCAACCAGCGCTTCCAGGATGGACAATATGGGAATGCAGTCCTAGTTGGTAAGTAGTAATCCAACATACCACTTCCATCTACAGCACATAGATGCATTACAGAAATGTAACAATTACAATGTCACCATATCACATACAAGGGGGCACATTTACAATTACTGGCGCATTCCTGTTAATCTGCAGGGATGCGTCAGTTACTGTGCGCCACAGCCCCAACATCATGGATGTGCCTCATTTACAAAGCTGTGCACCGTGGTGCAAAAACAGCACAGATGTGTGACGCAACGGTGCCGTCAAAGTGATGCATAGCTGGAATAGCGTCACAAGCACCACGCAGCTCCTGCAATGCTCTGTGGGCCCCATCTAGTTAATGCTGCCTCAATCCTTATACCTGCTTCAGCCAGGCACAGGGTTGTGACGCAGCATGGGCCTAAAAGTGACTGAGTGAAATCTTTAGGATTTCACTCCGCCACTTTTAGGAGGTGTCCCAGCCGCAGAAGGCCCCCCCTGCACAGGAACGCCTAGTTCAAGTTCTGAAATTTGTATAGCGCACTACTCACCCAGAGGGTCTCAAGGCGCTTGAGGGACGGAGGTGAATTTACTAATCGAATATCCAGGTATTTAGTTGCTTTCTGAAAGAGAGGTGGTTCAGAGTGAGGCGGAGGTGGGTGGGGAGAGAATTCCAGGTTTCAGCAGCTAAGTAGGAGAAGGATCTTCCCCCACATGGTGGATCTGTGGATGCGCGGGTTAGCGGCGAAGGCTTGATTGACGATCGTAGTTGGCGGGAGGGGGTGTAGAAGGATAGACGCGTATTGAGGCATTTGGGTCCTAGGTTGTAGAGGGCATTGTGTGCGTGGGTGAGGAGAGGGAACGTTATTCTCTTGTTGACAGGGAGCCAATGGAGGTCTTTCAGGTGGTCGGAAATGTGAGCTTGCCGAGGGATGTCTAAAATGAGCCTGGCTGAGGCGTTATGGATGTGTTGGAGCTAATCCTGTAGTTTGGCTGTGGTTCCGGCGTAGAGGGTGTTGCTGTAATCCAATCGGCTTGTGACCAGTGCCTGGGTGATTGTCTTTCTTGTTTTGGTGGGTATCCAACGGAAGAATCTTTTTTACCATTCGTAGGATATTGAAGCTAGATGACGAGATGGCGTTGCCTTGTCTGCTCATCGAGAGGGAGTAGTCTAGGATGAAGCCCAGGTTACGTGCGTGGTCCGTAGGTATGGGTGCGGTTCCGAGGGCTGGTGCCCACCATGAGCTGTCCCAGGCAGAGGGGGATGGTCATAAGAGGAGGACTTCTGTTTTGTCCAAGTTTAGTTTTAAACGGCTGTTCTTCATCCATTCGGCTACTTCTTTCATTCCTTCGTGTAGGTTGATTGTGGCGGTGTTTGGGTCTTTTGTGAGGGAGAGGATCAGCTGGGTGTCGACTGCGTAGGAGATGATGTTGAGGTTGTGTAGGCGCGCGATGGATACGAGGGGACTCATGTATATGTTGAAGAGGGTGGGACTGAGTGAGGATCCTTGTGGTACACTGCAGAAGACTTCGGTGGCCTCTGATTTGAAAGGGGGGAGGCGGACTCTCTGGGTTCTTCTGGTGAGGAACGATATGATCCAGTCCAATGCCTTTCCTTGTACTCCGATGTTGCTGAGGCGTTGTATGAGGGTGCTATGACAGACTGTGTCAAAGGCTGCGGAGAGGTCAAGTAAGATGAGAGCAACTGTTTCTCCATTGTCCAGTAGTGTAAGGATGTCATCTGTTGCAGCGATGAGGGCGGTTGCGGTGCTGTGTTTGGCTCGGAAGCCTGATTGAGAGGAGTCGAGGGATTTGTTGGATTCTAGGAAGGCAGTGAGCTGACTGTTGACGGCTCACTCGATGACTTTGGCCTACATGTGGTGCAGGGCATTACAATGTTACGCATCTCCCAGATGCCTCAGGTTGTAAGTACTCCTGCACAAAAGTGATGCAACGATGTTGCAAATGAGACGCAAGGGGTGTTTAAATCAGCCCCAAGATGTCAAAAAACAACAGCCCACACCAGACACATTGACACCATGAACTGTGGTCATTGTTGCCAGATACATAGACCAAAATCACTGCAAGTTGTACATCCCTGTCCCCCTCCCCAAAGTTGCAAGATGTGTGAAACATGCATGTGTGACGGAGAAACATCACTCACAAGCAAACTTGCAACACAACTCTCACTGTGCATGTCCTGTGCTGGACAGGCATGATGAATACCACAGGAGAGACTGACATGTTGCCATTTAGTGTGCTAGTGTAGTACTGCTGCATGTCACTTACCGTCCGTGACCCAGTAGCACACTACAATGTGTGCATATTTGCCAAGGCTGTATGGAGTACGCCGACACATGTGAGGCAGATGCAGACTACCTGGTACACCTCTAGGTATATGGAGACTGAGCCTCAAATATGGATCTGATACAGGACTGTTGCCTCATTAAATAGTCAATTTACTTATTTACAACATAACACAGTAATACTGCACTCTACGGCAGTACATACTTGAAAAACAAGAGACGTCAGTGGATAATATAGCACGGGCATGCACAAAAACATAAGGTTCATACCTCATATTATTGCTTGCCTGATGATATAGGTGACGCATCAACCACTGTTGACTATTAACTATGGAAAGTATGACTCGTGGAAGAATGAATGGTGACACTTACAGGTGATGGAGGAGAAAGGCAACTCTGCAGTTGACCCCAGTTGTACTTGGGTTCTGACGTCCTTGCCAGTTCTACAGCATAAGTTGACAGGGTCCCTACAGTAATCCAAGTCTTCCAGCCAGCACTCCATACCTGCCTACGCCCTACCATCCCATGTCAATAGGATGTGGCGTAGATCCAGTCTGAGAGCAAATCTGACCAACCTGGCCACTGTCCCTTAATGTGCTGAGTATGATGAAGTAGTCAAACAGAGGTGTACACGGAAACTGCTAAGCCATCGTGGTTCTCAAGTATCTCAATACTACCTCCCAGCATAGGTGACCATGAATACAGACCCAGGACAAAATAATAAACACTGCCCCGGATTGTTCACAGCACTTGCAATGATCATTTCCCCTGAGAACCAATCTATGGAGCCCCACGGGTGGGTGGCATGTTTGGTGCCCAGTTTGTAAAGTAATGATCAGAAAGTTGACATTGGGGGTGAGGCAGCTTGTCCGATGGCACACTTTGGCGGTGCTAGCGCCTCCGGGGTTGTCATTCCCCATGCTGCCACCCGTGCCACACAGCACCCTGGATGCCATTGGCTGACCTTGGCTCACGCCTCACGCCTCCCAGCTGACCCCTCCTCCCTTCATCCCCTTATTTCGCATCTGCTGCGCAGTGGTGACAGCGACCCTTGACCCTTGGATAGGTCGGTTACCCACTGCTGCAGCTCTGTCTGCCCTGTCCGCACTTCCAGCTTTGACCCTTCCTCAGATCGACGCTGATTCACCTGTGTCATTGCTGCATGGCCCCCCTTGAGTGCCTGTGCCCCTTGCCTTCTGGGTCCCTGTGTGCCTGCTCTCATCCCTTCTCATTTTGTACCTCGTGTGAGTGTTGAGTGGTATTATTCATCATACACTATTGCTCCATTGCTGTTGTGCAGCGGACGCACTGCTGTTGTGCCGAAGGGGCAACAAAGGTAGCCTGTCTGTGCCCGTCTGCGCATGGATGGTGCCCAGCGCCAGGACCCCTTGCCCTCAACAACACCAGGCCACCGGTCTGAACAACGATGCCACCACCCTCCATACACTCAACGCCAACTTGAACAACACCTGCCACCAAGCCAGCCCAAAATGCACACACGGACCCTTCACCTGGCAACCCAGCAAGTTCACCTGCCTCTGGACCAGCACCGCACCCGCCTGGCCAGGCCACAGAAACAACCACCTCAAGTGCATCCTGCTCAACACCCGCTCTGTCCACAGGCACACTGTTGAACTCTGGAACCTCCTGGACACAATATCACCAGATGTTGCCACGCTCACATTAAAATGGATGAATGCCTCCTCTGCCCCCCACATCGCCATACACATTCTGGATGGCCCCAACACCACCCTAAGAGGCACTCTCATCTACAGACCCCTGTGACCACGCACACAATTCTGCAAACCCATCGCAGACTTTGTCAGCTCGCTGGGCCAAACACCCTCAGAGTACAACCTCCTTGGGTACATCAACTTCCACCTGGTGAACAACAATGCCAAAAACACCACCACCACCCTGCTGGCCAACCTCGCCAACCCCAGACTCAAGCAACTGGTGAACACCCCCAACCACTATGCGGGCCACACGATTGACCCCTTCTTCTCCTCCAACAAGCACATCCCCTTCAACCACTCCACCGTACTACATTGGACAGATCACAGATGCTTCCACTCTACTTCAGGAGAACCACGACTCACCACCACCTGCAACAGGTACCCCATAGAAGCCAGAGCAAGATCACTTCTGACCAGCTCACCAGCTCCCTTAGCTAGAACCCTCCCACCAACACGACGGACACCAAATAATCTGACCCAAACCTCACACAGTGGATCAACAACTTAGCAAATGAGCTTGCACAGATGAAGTATCCTCCCAGCAGACCTGGCAGTAACAAATCCTCATTGTACTACAAAATCTGATTCCAAAGATAACCTGCAGCCCCCTCAAGAAAGCCTTGCGCCATGACCAGTCAACAGGAAACAAGTCAATGACAGCCCTCAAGAACGCCGCCCGCAAACAACACCAGCTTATCACAAACACCAAAAGGACAAGAGTCAGAGAACTACTAGACAACAACAACCACACCAGCAGGGAACTCTTCAGCATCGTCAAAGAGGTCTCATACCATTACGCCTGCAACAATGACATCACACACTCGCAAGACCTCAGCGCCTCACTTGCCTCGTTCTTCCACCACAAGATTGCCGACATACACAACAGCATCAGCACACAGACAACACAGCAAACCACAAAACCTGCCCCACCCCCACCACCCTCTGCACCTGGACCTCGGTCAGCTCAGAAGACACCACCCGCATGATTTACACCATCCACTCCGGCTCGGCAACGGACCCCTGTCCACAACACATCTTCAACAAAGCCTACTCCATCATGGCACCCCAACTCCGGGACATCATTAACAGCTCCCTCGCATCCGCCACCTTCCCGGAGACTGAGGGTGAATAATAAGCTTTATCACTTATAGCATACTTGTCCAGTCTTAACTTGGAAAGCGTATGGCCTTAATTCATAAAGGCCCTTAGTTTTGTTTAGTATGGTGTTAAGATTAACTAAAAGTCTTATTAGTAAAAGATCAGAAACATAAGAGATGTGACATAGCAACATTGATAATGTCTGTTGAGCACTCATGTCATTTGGTTTTGAGTCCAGGACAGGAAGGAGCACACAGTACAGGTAGTGGATGGTGTAGCACATGCTGGAGTTGATGTTGTTGTTGAACCTAACAAGGGCCCAATGGTCCATGCATGTAACGGGTAGCTGCCTGGTGATTTGTTTCAGACCATGACGGTTCAGACCATGATGTTCTACAGCACGATTGCTGTATGCTGCCGCACAGTAGGTCAAGTGTGTGTTGTGTGTAATCTTGCCACCTATACAGCTACGGTAAATTACAGTGCAGTAGGTGGATCACTGTCTGTTGCAGATGGGAAAAGAGCCACACATGCAACTCATCTGCACACTAAAATGATGTTGGATGGAGTCACAGCAGTGAGCCTTGATCACATGCTAACATGCACTACAGAATCCAGCTTAAACAGATGGGCAACTTGATATACAACTTGACATACATCCCAACACACAAATCCATGCTCATCAACAACACATCCAGCACAACCAAATACTAATTCCGCTTTCCCTTGTATGTCACAGGGGACCAGGGATATGCACTGGGAGCATGGATGATGACACCAGTACGAAACCCCACCACCCCTGGCCAGAGGCAGTACAATGCGGCACAGATACGCACACGGTCCATTGTAGAGCGGACATTTGGTGTCTTGAAGTCCAGGTTCCGGTGCTTGGATATCACAGGTGGCAGCCTGCGGTACAGTCCCGAAATGGTGAACAAAATTATCATGGCATGTTGTGTGTTGCACAACATATGTGTCCGTACCAAAGCACCATGGATCCAAGTGCCAGACCCACCTGATGAGGATGAGGAAGAAGAAGAGGCTGGTGCTGTACACCCCACACCAAATGCTGCAGGACTTGCACGGAGGAACCGCATCATCAACAATTATTTTGTCTGAGTCTGTCACGTGGTGTCTGTAAAATAAAATAGTCAAATAAATAACATGTTCATGTGTAAGTGTCTGGCATGGGCACTGTACCCACTAAACAGTTACGTGTCCCAATGAGTGGTCAGATGAGACTAATTTCAAAAGAGTTTGGGAATGTGTACGCAGTACAGTTATGCCCTGCACTGTGTCTAATGTATCACACTCTACTTGTGAAGGTACTACGTAGGCTACACTATGTCATATGGTTGTGTCACATGCTTCAAATACTAGCAAACCAGGGTGCTGTGTGTGATGAGAATTTCATTCCTATTCAGAGTCCATTTCCCCAATCCATGTATGATGGATTGGGCATGTTGTGTCAATCACACAAATTTGGAGTGTGTGAAATGGTGTACAGGATGCCAATAGTCATAGCAACATCCCAATACACAATGGTGCCAATCATCAAGACACATGTCCAAACCATGTCCGTCGTAGCAGCCGTAAATTGACCCTTGAGATGTGAACTATGTTCCGGATTACCAGCAAATTTCTTTTCCCATTGTAGCAGCCACAAGAAGTGCCGTATAAATAACCAGGGCCCGTAGAACTTACATATCCAGAATATTACCAAGCTCATTGTTGATGTATAATGTCAAGTACATATCTGCACAGATGGCCATACTGTCAATGAGGTTCATGAACATATGCCTCAAAGATCCATGTGTGGAATGTGATAAGACCTGCTATAAGGTCATGTAATGGCCAGAAATGTAGCTATGGCCGGTGAAAAGTGGCGCCATATGAACAGGGGAAAGGGACTATGAATTAGACCACTTTAAAAGTAATGGGACAAATTAGAGTAACAAGTTGATTTTGCGTCTCATGTGGGTACAACATTAGGTTGTCTGTCACAAGACCTCAGCCTGGAAACAACTACCAGCTACAGATCCACAAGGCCATACATCACTATGCTGACCAGATACTTTGCAGAATCGATGGACCATAACCATCACCATGACATGCATAACTGCAACATCCAAAATATTTTACATGGCTTGGTGAAGACACCTCCTACAGCTGGACAGACTAGTATATGTGTATACACACCGGGGCATATAATCAACACAGGCGATAAAATTATCGCTGCTTTTATCGGCAGAAAACTGCAGCAAAAGCGGCTTTAGCGGCAGTTTTCTGCCGATAAAGCGGCTTTAGCGGCAGTTTTCTGCCGATAAAAGCAGCGATAATTTTATCGCCTGTGTTGATTATATGCCCCACAGACCCCTGGGTCATTCATAGATACCAGTTCGACACTTCTGTAATTGCATTTCAACCACTACGTGACATCGTAACATCAACATCTGACATTACACATGCAGGTGCACACACCACAATGTTTAATGGAAGTGATGACCCTATGTCACGTGTCCACCATGGGGGAGTAGCACATGTTAGACGAGGCTATCATCACTCATGGAGCACTTGTGAGCAATGGCAACATGACGTGGCATGTGTGGTGGCTAAGTGTACAAATAGTACTGACGTGCTTGGGGCTGCCTGGAGCTACCTTTCTAATTGTACCTACACCTGTAGGATGCAGAGCTGCTGCCCATGTTGGTAAGTTGTGGCCCAACTACACACCTGCTGCAACCCTTCCAAAATTTGATGTTGATGAAAGGCATGCTCATTGCACCTAAGGGCCACAGACTCATGATTCACAGACTACACACAGAACAGTGTGACGGCAGGGAATACTCAGTGTATGCAGGAGAGGAACTAATATTCTTTCAGACAGTGTGTATCCTTTCTAATGTATGATGCCAATATGGAGGTCAACCAGTGGTATGTAGCAGTGCATGGCAAACAAGACATGAGGACAGTAGTACTTGCCTTGCTGCATCCAAACATGGGCCAGGGGGCGTTCTCCTATCACAATTATCAAATGTATGTTCACTGGCATGTCCCAATAGATGACCTTACCTGATGGCCCATTTACATTGTGACAATGTCATAGCATAGCATTGGTGCAATGTTGGCTCCACATGTTTACACATCTCAACATTAGTTTCCACCCTCTCAGGATCTGTATCAACATGTACACAGCTCGTATTGACATTGTTGTACATTCCTAAGGTATCAGTCTCTTGACCCTAAAAAGCTAGTTAAATCCTTAGCAACATATGACCAAAACACGTATTAAAGAGAAAATATATATTTATTTACAGTATTTACACATGGTGAGCACATAGGGCTAGTGCAGAGGGTGGCCGTTGGATGGCCAGACAGAGACACTTGGTGTTATCAGGTCCAAGGGAAGAGGCATAGTTCACTCCACAGGCTGGTTGAAGTGGCAAGGAATGGGTTCATATGGCAGTCCATGGGGGGGGGTCCAAGGATGTTCCGGGGGACAGTGAAAGTGAGTGAAAGAAGTACATGGGTGGCACGAATCCGAGTGCAGCAAAACATAAGAAACTGGGGCTTTGGCACAGAGGGATACTACCGCTTTCTCCTCAGCAGAAATCCGCTGTCATCCTCATCTCCATCATCATCGGTGTCATGTGCCTCACAGGTGTCAGTGGGTGTTGTGGCAGCAGCCATGTGAGGCACTGACACACCTGGTGTTGGAGCTGAGGATGTGGAGGCTGCAGCAGCATCCATCTGCGCCAAACCCTGTGGCAGTAAGGAGGCAACAAGAAGGTGCAGGGCAGTGTAGATCCCAGTAACCTGGCACATGTGTTCAGCCCTGGCAGCCAGATGTTGGGCCTGCAGCTGCCCCATGGTCTCCAGGGTCTTCTTGATGTCGTGAATATCCTTGCTGACACTGCTGGTATCACCCTGAGCAGACAAAGCCTGCTGCCTCTGGATCATGACTCCAGCAATGTCAGCCATGGACTGGTGGAGACCATGGAGGGGGCCGTGGGTGTCAGTAAGCCACCCACGTAGGCCTGCAACTTCAGCTACCAATTGCTCCACCCTATCCCCCAACCGTTCCTGGAGCTCTATGATCCGCAGTTGGAATGGATCTGGCCCCAGGGTGGTGGGTGGGGTGGTGGATGCCTGCTGCTCGTTGGTGTGAGCAGGGTGTGGGCTCTGCGGAGGGCTACTGGGTTGCCCTGCACTGGAGGCTGGGGAGGCAATTACATTGAACAGGAGTTGCAGGTCGTCAATGTTGATGGTAGGATAGGCGTCTGTGTCATCAGTGGGTGCCAAGCCAGGTTGCTCTTCAGGAGGTGCTGTCTCGACCTCTGCAATGTGACATGGGAGAGGAATTACATCACTGTTTGTCACATACAATCATGCATTTGTTCATTACACCTTGATACAGCATGACATTGTCTGATCATACTTGTCTAGAGGTAAGGACTTGTGTTTGACAAATGGCAAATGATCGGAGAAGATGTCACATGAGAAGTAGTAGTGGTACATGGTGGTCTCACAGTGCCCTATTTTCAATGGGACATACAAAAATGTCTCTGCCTTTGCACTAGGAAGAAGCCTAATGAGTGTGGAGTGTATGTTAACACAGTGCTTGATTAGTTGGACTGTGATGCATATATACACTGGCTATCGGGCAGCCCTTGTGGGACTTCATCTCATATGCTCATCATTCCACACAATACTGTCACTGACATCACCTCCCCCTTAGTGGGTGGCTCATCTTAGTTCTGCTTTTGGTTCATGCTGTATGTCATTTGGATAAAAGATACCTATCTCGACGCATCAGACACATCCTTAGTGTGGACAGAGTAATGGAAGGCTGATACATGTCCTGGTGTGATAATGAATTACTGCAAACCTACCACCCATTCTAAAATCAGTATTCCAATAGGGGAGTTGCTATGTGTCCAGCTAGCCACAATGGCCAAGCCATGCTTGGCTGCATAACGTTATGGCGTACCACATGTCGCCTATGTCCCACAGTGTCCGACAATGAGGTCCAGAATTCCAAAACCTGTTGGCTCCCTGCATGTCTGCAGGGATGCCACAGTAATTGGGCAGAACACAACATCCAGCATGGATGTGATGCGTATTTAATGTCCTGCAGCCTGGTCCGTAAAATAACAGTATGTGTGAGCCATCTATGCCGTAAATGTGTGGCATTGCTGGAGTGTGTTTGCAAGTGCAAGTCAGCCAGGTACAGATGCAAGTGGTAGTACGTGCAGGGTGTTGACATATGCAGGTTGGGGAGTAGTATTGTCGGTGACTCTATGCAAATGAACATTACTCGGAGTCATAGCCCTCCACGTACCAGTCCTTACAATTGTGCAGATAGCTAAACAAGATTTTGATTGACACATTAGCAAAACAGACAGAAGCAGTACAAGCAGCAAGTTACGCAAGCATTAAACAACACAGCGTTCCCAAAGCCAGGAAACACACTCCCACACATCACCCTATGTCCACATGACATTTGAGTGTGCTGAGAACACCCAACGGCATCCATGCACAACCTGCCCAGGGAATCCCTCCAGAAGCAAGCACAATGATCTGCCACACCCAACGCAAGCAACCTCCACATGGCCCATGTGCCAACACACCACAAGGCCAAACACAGGCCCCACAGCCAACACAGCCACTGATGGAGAGTAGGCACAGAATACCACAGTTAATGACCAGCCAGGCCAAAGGGAACCAAAAGGGATAACCACCCTACAACAAAGGCACAGCATGAATGAGGCACACCTCCAGAGGGTGCACAAACGCCAAACTGAGCACCTGCACATACACATCAGTAAGCAGTACACGACAGACCAATATTACAACCATATACTCTGACAATGTGCAAAGGAAGTAAAATCCTGCCCCAGGAGGAATTTACTCAAGGTCCATCGGGACAACAAGGGGCTCACATACTCAACCCACAAACCGGCAAAGGGCCATCCGGCCACACACAGAGCTTGCAGGGAGGACAGAGCCCAACCCTAGTTGAAGCCAAACACCACGTAATCCTACACACATCCCGGATTCTAATGCGGACACACCCTGTGTCGGACAGCACTCCAGGTAAAATGACCACACGACTGGCATGGGACCCGAGGGGCCAAGGGCTACCAAACCCAGGTCCTAACTCACCCATAGTAGGAGGACAGGCTAATGCAAGGAGGTCCAGACACACCACAGCCACCCCACAAGCAGAGCAGACACCCCGAGATGTGAAACAACAAGGGACCTCCGGCAAGCCGCTGCAAGCAGGGCCAGACTGGGAACCAAAACTGGGCCAGGCAAAGTGCTTGGCTGCCCCACTTGGGGAGGTTGGGGGTGCAACAGAGCTCCTTTCCAGGGCCGGTATTCGTCCAAAATCCTTACAGGGAGGAGTGTGCAGCTATGCTGCATCAACAGCCCTGTAGCTAAAACCGACCCCAGGGGCTCTAAACCGGCCACTACCCTAGCGGCGCACTGGGGGATTGGCCGGTGCCCACAACGGTCAGTCCGGGCCTGGCAGCAAGGCCCCACTGCCAAACACAATGTAGGGAGTCAGACCCGCCCCAAACAAACTCGATGCCTCCCCACGTAGCAGGCTCGAGCCAGTCCAACCTGCAGCAAGATCCACAAAACATGTGCAATTTGTGGGAACGCACACATATGGCATTTCACACCACCATCACACAGTGTGACCGGAACATCAACATCCTCAGGAGGTACAAAGGCAGTAAGAGCCCAGAGCAAACTAAGCAACCATGGGATATACATGAGGCCTCGGCTACAATCACACACTAGACCACTGCGAGCCTGCGCCACCAGAGGCCCAAGACATGTACATTACCACACGGATATCAATGACTGCACCATGTGACCCCACAACCGCCCTGCATGAAGCATCACGCATGCTGAAAGCAAGTGCAGGGATAGGACGCAGCATTGGTCCAAGAGTGAGTGGCTGGTATCATTCTATATTACATTAGCCAATGGAATGACGCATAGCAACGCCAGTACACTACCTCCTGTGCATTTGTGCCACCCCCGGTGGCATCCATTAGTGATGTCACATCTCTTTATGAGGCAAGACCTTGAGGATTTGCCGCAGCATTGGGTATCATTTGCACCACATATGCCGCACATGGATTGCGCCACAGCAGCTGCACTAAAAGTTACTCTGATGCTAACTTTCAGGGGTGCAAGGAACTAGTAACTCTGCACCATGATGTATGGTTTGTGGTGTGCTGATCTCCCCTATTGTGTGTTGACTTTCTACGTCTGCATGATGGCATTTCACTTATCACGCAATGCATGACATGTAGAGGCAAAAAAAAGATTTGGACCATTCCCGTCTATTTAAATGCATTTTGACGTGAATCATTGAACGTCCTGCCATAGTTTTCCACAGAACCATGATGAAACAGTATTGTAGCATTATTTGTTAATATTTTGCCTGTAGGAAATCTGTGCATGATCACGTTCCCTGACCCCTATATCTTGTGTATATTTATTTTTCTAATTTATTAAATATTCTCATTTGTGGTCACACCTATTAATCATACAAAAAATTTTGGTTGTGTTAAAAATAATGTCAATTTTTTTCCTATGTTTTCTGCAATTTATTTATATATTTAGCATGAAATCCATGACTTTTATAATTGCAGATTTCCAATATTATTATTTTGTTGCTTAGCGACATTTAGCGAGTATATTTTCGTCGCTATTCAAAAAAACGACTCGCATTTCGATGGATTTTGTATATAAATACCATAGCGATGTTTAATGTCACGCTATTCGTCGCTAACGCGATTAATTCTGTCGCTAAGGCGGGATTTTTTGTAGCAAACACAGGAAGTGGTGTATTACTGCTTCCTGTCACATGGGTGTGGTTTTTGCTTTCACTTTCTCTTTTCAGCACATTGCTGGTGCATGGGCTGAGTGAAGGAGGTGTATGGTAGTTGGTGTGTTGAAAGTTGGTTTTAGAGAGTGGTGCTGTGTGCTGTGTCCTGTCAGAAGTGTCTTTTAATAGTTGTCGTTGTATTTTATACTGTTTGTGTGTCTACTGTCCTCTGTTTTGTCTGCAGTGTCTGTTAGTAGTTTTTGTTGTATTTTACCCAGTTTGAGTGTCTAGTGTCCTGTGTTTTGTAGAGTTTATTTAGGGGTTAGTTTGTATTTTTCTATAGTTAGTTAGTTAATTGGGGTTTTATGTTTTACTTTTAAGTGGGTTACGGGGCTCAGGGAGATGCCTGCTGTTGGGAGGTCAGGGAGGATGAGTGAGGAGGCATTGGGGGGGTTTTTATGGCTGATAAAATTTTATCTGCCAAATATGTTGGAGGCGGGGGGGCGGATCCTGCAGGGGTATGCTGTGGGGGCACGGAATGTGCACTGGGAGCGTGTGAGGCTCCAAATGGAGCACTACTTTGAAATTGTACGCTCCGTGCACCAGTGGAAGCACCGCTGGCAGGACATGACTGCGCGGGAGGCCGACCTCCTGGATTACACCGGAGTGATGGCAGGCATCCAGGGTGGTAAGTCTCAAAGCCATTATTTCACTTTAATATTCAAATGTAATGTAAGTTACGTGTGTGACATGTGAGTATGGCATGTACATGCTGACTCTTTACTGTGATACTGTAACTAAGTGTTGATGACAATGCCATTTCCCTATGGGCCATGTGATTGAAGCCAAAATGTGTTCGGTAACGCAGACATTCGCTGATTTCCGGCGTCAGCGAACACTTTTTCGCTAAATGGTATTTATGAGACATTTATGGTGCAAAGTAAGGCTTCACTACTTTTTACTTTCCTTATTTAACAATAGCATTTGAGGAATGGCTACTTTAGCAATTCCTTACATGCAATGTATCAAGGCTAATAACATTCCTAATAGCCATTAAGGTTTCACAAATTTCCACCTACTTCTAGTTGGTGGTAATTAGCAAAATATTAGAATGTAGGTTTTTTGTAATCATCAAAAGGTGCCATGTGACGCTCATACATGCCCTTAGGGCATGTATGTGCGCCATATACGCACACATGTAATTTTCACTGGTGCAGCAGGGTGTTCTTATGACACACCTGCAGCCTAGAAAATATTCACAAATAGCAAATAGCAATTTGCTATTCGCTAATTTTCCATTAATTCCTATGGGCCTCCTGCCACATAGAAATGATTGCGAAGTTTGAGATTAGCAATTTGCTAATCGCAATTATGGAATATTAATGGATCCCTAACAAACAGCTTTTTCCTACATACTTTGCATTTAGCTTTTGCAAATTAGCAAATCCTTCTAAATCGCTATTTAGTAATCGCTAAACGGAATGTTGATACATTGGTCCCAATGTGATTTGCACATGATTCGCTTCAGTTAAGATTAATTTGGGCTCCCACTTCCAGGCACATTTTAGCAGATTTACAAGCCACTTGGGGTTATGTTGCGGCGCAGTTGCATTACTTATGTGTCAAAGCGTCAGTGCAGGTTTTGCGCCATGGTGCAGGGTATGTACAATATCACTATTCTGGGAGAATCCTCACATTGTTAAGCTCTGCACCTTTAGGGTGTGTTCTGGCGCAGGGGAGGGCATTCATGCACAGGAACACCTCTGTAATGTGACAGAGTGAAATATATCAAGTTTCTGTCATTCACTGTCATGGCAATGCTGCGTCTTCACTCTTGCCCTGCCTGAAGCAGGCATGAGGATTGACGCAACATTGCCAAGATAGGGCCAACAGGAGCATTGCTGGAGCTGCGCCGCACATGCGTCGCAACTCCTGCATTGCATTGCATTTACAGCACAGATGCCTGAAGCATAAGTGCCATTTTTGCCGCATGGTGCACAGCATGGGAAATGCAGCTCATCATGTGAGTTGGCCCATGGTGCACTTTTACTCTTGCTAAACAAGGGACCACTGTAACTTAATCCAGAGGTCCTGGGGGATATGAGAGGGTATATGGAGTACATCCTCCCAGCGAATAGGTTACTACTAAAAATACTCCAAAGGAAACCTACAGAGAGAACTGATAGTTCAGTGTAGGTAGCGCACATAGATAAATGACCTATGTGTAGTGTGGGATTAAACACTTAGGGCCAGATGTAGGTAAAAAAAATTTTACCACCTCTTAAATACCGCATCATACCGACTCGGTATTTCAGAAGTGGTAAAATAAAAGTACCGAGATGTAGGTAAATACAGATGTGCATTTACCGAATCGGAAACAGTCGGTATTTACCGATGCGGTAAATACCGAGCCGGTAAATGCCCATTCATTCCTATGGGCTTTGAAGCCCATAGGATTGATTGGGCATTTACCGGTCGGTATTTACCGCTTCGGAAAATACCGACTGTCACAAGGGTGCAGGGGGTGTCACTTTGACACCCTCTGGCACCCCCAAAAGAGGCTCGGGTGCCATGTGGCAGGCATACCTGCCCTAAGGGCAGGTCTGCCTGTCATATGGCATAGGTGTGCATGCACACATGTGCATGCACACCAGAATCGGTATTTTACCATCAAATAGTATTTGATGGTAAAATACCGATTTTGTCCTGCTTGTGGGACTCAGAAGAGTCCCACCTACATAACAATTTTCAGGAATCCGTAATAATACCGACTCGGTATTTTACATAATCGGTAAATTTACCTACCTACATCTGGCCCTAACACACTAGGGATGTGTTTGAGATGCTTACCATGTCTATGTGTATGGGGGGGGCAACACTTGTTGTTTTTAGTTACCCTCACACACCCTAGTAGTGTAATGCTTCATCATTGGTTCCCCCCAACTCATATAGGTCGGGGTGGCCTCAACCACAGTGTTGGGAAGCTCTTATGATAGTGAAGGCAAAGGGGTATATATGAGAAACCTCAATCGGACCCCTGGTATTCCTTTATTCATGGGTGTGGTTGGGTTGTAAATGAAGGAGTGAAAAAAGTGGTCAATTAGGATTTTTATGGTCCTATTACCCTAGTGAAGTGCCAACATGTTTCAGTCCTTGTATGGCCATAAAGCTCCCAGACTTTCTTCATGGCAAGATTCAGTGACCCCCTTATGTGTGGGGATGCTAAAGAGGGGGAGTTCCCTACTCTATCAATATGTCGAGGGAAGAGTAGCTTCTCCTCGTGTATGTGTGGTAATATTGGTGAGAAATGCCAGGCTCCATAAAAATTATGTTGGGCGCAGGCACCTCAGTAAGCGGGACGCTGGGCATACTCTGTTATTTGGAGGACGCTCACTACCAGAATTAACAGTCTCGCTTCCCGGATTGTGGCTGCTTTGCCTTCACTATCATGAGAGCTTCCCAACACTGTGGTTGAGCCCACCCCGACCTGTAGGAGTCGGGGGCGACCCAATGATGAAGCATGACACCACTAGGGTGTGTGAGGTTAACTAAAAACAAATAGTGTTGCCCCCCCCCATACACATAGATATGGTTAGCATGTCGAACACATCCCTAGTGTGTTAGTGTTTAATCCCACCCTACGCATAGGTATTTTTTCCAATGTGCACATTTACTCTTGCCTCCATGCTTTTTTTGTGGGATGCACCATTACCTGTAATACTGTCCCTGGGTGTGCTACAGTACAGTAGGTGTGTGAGTAGTCAATGCTAATGCGCCGGTTTGTATAGCTCCATGATTTGACAGTTGGAGTGAGTAGTCACATTATCATTGAGGTGTGAATACATATTAGCTGTATGCAGACCAGATGTGGGAACGAGGTTTTCTGTGTGTCACTTTCATTCACATTACTATGTGATGGTGAATGACCACATGGCAGTAAGGGTGGCAAGGCACAGAGGATGTTTGCATTTAGGAGACCATCACGGCTGTAGTCAGTCAGAGATGTGAGCAGTGACTGTGTGCAGGATGATGTGTGTGTGGCCAGTATGTGTAACTGTACATATCTGAGCAGCGCCTGTGTGTGTGTGACCTATGTGCAGGACAGTACACAGTATGACAGATGCTCAAATCCATGAGCAGCAGGACTGTATCTACACGGTCCTTGTACATGGGTCATGTGTAGATATATCCTTGCCAGGTGATTATGCAATGTGTGAGTTTGCCAGCTGCACAGTGTTTTACATCGCAATGGACTGTGTATCTGCCTCTTACTAAATGCATAGTTACCCTCATACGCAGGACTACTTCTACATGATGCCTGTGTGGACATGGGTCTTAGAAATGGCATAATCCAAATGTTATGTGCATGTATGTCCGCGCTAATGTTATGTTTGCCCACCACTGCATTAGCTAGCCCATGTGTGCATGCCAATCAAAGTGCACAGAGTCATTAGTTCAATGTGTGAATCCCCTACAAAGTGATGTAGCTTTTCCTGAGACAGAAAAGTTGTTCATCATGTGTATGTAACGTTTCTGGATGCCATGCAATGACACATATTTTATTTGCCTTCAGCTGCAGATGGTCGGCGACCCCTCACACAGGGTGACGTGGATCGATTCAGGGACCCAAATGCCACTGGTGAGTAATTATTATGTAAATTGCCATGTGTGATGTAAAGGATGTCATTAACTAATGCAACACACGCTCGTTTTGCAATGCTGGTGTGTTTGGCCTGTCACGGGGCCACAAGGTGCAGAGTATTGTTCGGTTATCATTCAGAAAATATGTATAAGAGTGTGGTTAGACGCTTATCTATCTAAGTAGTGACTTTGTCCATGAAGGGACAATGCAACAGCTCTGATTTCCTGTGCATGACATCCAGCACTGATTATAGCTAAATAGGCAATGAGCCAGGGATCATTACAGGATTCTCACACATGGCTACATATTATCAATACCAGCCAGAAGAGGTATCCACGCTTCATCTGCAGTACACTGGCAGTGAAGCGGACATAGAGGTTTACTAATATGCCCTGGACATTCCCATATCATGCCAGGTTAAGGTCATGTCATGTGTAAGGTATAAATCTATCACATATCATCCACACAAGGTTTGAAGGTCCTTTAGCAGTGTAAATCAAATGAAACTGTGCCATAGAGGTTCCAGGCAATGTTGCACCACATATTGGGAACAGTCAAGTTTACCAACTTTCACAGGAGAGTTTGTGTTGATAGATGGATAATGGTTGAGGGGGAAGTTCATTACACCGCCAAGGGGCTGGAGCAGTTAACTAGCGTAGCCATGTTGAGAGGGTCTAACAAAAGACTGGGTCATGAATGTTTAATACCAGGATCTAAGGGGTCTATTTGGCCCATCCCAGTTCTTCTCTTTTAGGAGGTCTTTAGGTCCAGGGTTAGACAGGATGTCATGAATGCAACTCTGATTGTTACACTGCCTTTCCTGCCGCATGATGAGCATGTGGTGTATTTTCTATGCAGGTGTGGAAGGGGTTATAGGCGAGAGGTTGTGAGTCAGTGTGTCTGCCAAATTCAGCAGGGTCTGCTGTTTAACACACATTTTAGTTTTTACTAATGAAATCTGAGGATTGCTGTCATCGGTGTGGCTGATGGGCACGCCCTGCAGCAAAGGGTTCCTTGCTTCAATAGGATGGCATTTGAAGACATTCCATATTTTACACATGAACCCGTAGCAGGTGGCAATTACCTGGCAGACGACCTCTGTCCAGGACAGGGAATGTAGGGGCATATTACCAAGCAATTGCGATAATTATCGCTATAGCTTGGTTAGCGGGAAAATATTTTAGCAGAGCACCGAGGTTTTTTACAGCTGAGATACCTTCATATTATCAAGCTTTATCTCTGAAGCCGTAAAAATCCTGCAAAATGCATGAATTTTGCAGCAAAATCAGCAATATTCATGCTTTATCGTGACAATGCTCTTAGCCATGTTATCCACCTTCCATTGGATTACATGCCTAAGAACAGCTTTTAGCAGGCGTTAGCTTTTGGAGATATTCGCACTTAGTGCGAATATTTCCAAAAGTTGTTAATAGGAGTTAGAGATGTTAGCGACTGTTTTCAGTCGCTAACATCTTGGCACGCCCACTTAGCATGTCATTAGCGATATTTATCGCTGACATGCAAAGTGGGCCCCTAAATGCCCGCTATCGCCTACAAGCTGTCGCTAACTGGTGATAGCGACTGCTTGGTGATAGGGCGAGATAATTATCGCCGCATTAGCGGGGAAAAATCCCGCTAATGCCGCGATAATGCCCTTGGTAATATGCCCCGTAGTTTTGTTATTCGTATGTCTAAGATCACATGTTTGCAAGGGGGACTGGAGCACAGTTCCAGCTGCCACCTTTCAGGTGACCAAGATACCTCAGGGCTGCCAAACTGAATGATGTCTGTTTCACAACTGTTTAGTTAGAGTTTGTTGATGCCCTTCTAGTTGCTAATGTGAAACATGCTGTTTGTACAACAGAGACATGTGTCAGTGTTGTTTGTCCCACACGTACTCAGTTACTGGTTATTGCCAGCATACAATACGCTTAGATGAGCCGTACTATTTCCCAACTTTGCCCAACAGGCTCAAGTATACATTGAACAGCATTGGACTTAGGACAGATCCTTAACCCCATGACCAGGACAGCTATGTGATTTCTTAGGTGCATATTGTCAAGGATTTCATAGCGTGTTTTGCATCTGTTTCCTGCCGATGTACGCTGCAATATTGTGGAGTACTTTCTTGATATTCTTGACACCTGTTGTTGGTAGGGGTGTCCCGGTCTTCTTCCCGTGCATGTAGGCTGAGCTTCTATTCACTTGCCATTGGCATATACATACAGCCACACTGGCAACCATGTAAAAGGGTGCCAGTCTTGTCAGTGACTACATGAACTGTACAGATTTTCAGATAGACACACATGTCTGCACATGTGCAATGTACAGCAGTAGCAGCAGTGTGTCACTGGGTCAGATGAGGGTGGTGCTGCCCATGGAGGGGTAGTGCCACACTACTGATGTTAATTGGACTACTTGCACACTCTCAGGATGCACAATGGTGACATGTTATCACTGTCTCATTTGACATCTATTTGTTCATTACGTCACACCTACCATGGCCTGTCATGTCACGTCCCAGGGCCTGTGTTGTGGAAAGTAGGGCTTGTCAATGATGTGTTCAAGTCACTTTGAGACGTTACAGGATGTCACATGTGTGTTGCCTCCCATGTGGTATGTGATTAGTGCCAAGTAATATGATGATAGGCAAATGACCCAGTGTCCTTGTTTTGGGATTGACATTTCCATTTTTTTCCAGACAACATGAATGCAGAGGAGACCCATGCGTTCAATGTGGCCAAGGAACGGTGGGTTCACATCCGCCGGGTGAAGAAGGGTTACCGAGCCATGGCACGTAAATACGCGGCAGCTCGACAGGACGGGACCTGGCGCACAATGCCAGAGATTGTGGGGGACAAGACAGCAGCTAAGAGCTCCAAGGCTGCTGGCAAGGCTGGCCGAGTCAGGCACACAGCCACAATGGCCTCACCTGTTCCGGTCCAATCCACTGCACCTACTCCAGGTACAAGCAGCCAGGGGCCGGGTCAAGCTGCACCCAGCCAGGGACCAGCCCTGGCCACTCCAAGCCAGGATCTGGGGGCAACCACCACAACGCCGGCAATGGCAGACACTCTCAACAACATCCTAATGGAGCTGGGCAGGAACAACAACTTGCTCCTGGATCTCAGGAATGATTATCTGAACCTGAGCCGGCGGGTAAATGACATTTGCCAGAAACTAGGCATTCCATGAAGCTGGACTTCTTCTGCCCCACACCCCTCTTCTGCCTTCCCTCCTTGTTAGAACTTGTTTTGTTGTTGATAGTTGTATTATAGTATTTTGATGTAGATTAGTGTTAGATTATGTATAGTTAGTTTAGTGTAGTGAGATGTTGTTAGGTTAAGATAGTGTTGGGGGTAAGTTTATTTTCTCTTTGGGTGGGGGGTTGATGTAGTTTTTTAGTTTGTGTAGTAGGGTTTAGGTAGTATTACATGTGTAGTTTAGTTTTATATGTGTGTAGGGATTTTAGATATAGTGTTAGTTTTAGTGTTTAGTGTAGTTTTAGATAGGTAATTTGTTATAAAATAAATATTTTGGAATTTGTTACTACTTGCATTGGTGTCAGGTTGGTTGCTGAGTGTGTGTCTTCACACATAGTATGTTTTTCAGGTCATCAGTGTTGTGATCCCTGTATGTGTGACTTTGGATGCAACCGGTTACTGGGATGCATGTATAGTGTTAAGTAAACCTAAGCTGTGGTATCTGTTGACTTGCATGGTTGACAGATTACATAGAATTATTTGTGTATGGGCCAAATCTGCTACTTACCAATCTGCTATTTAGCACTAGATGGCAAGACAGTCCACATGTTAGCAAATTTGCTGGCGTACTTGTGTAGCTATTTGATAAAATATGTGCCCGCATGTGGCTGTCACTTTGGCAGCACACCATAATGCAACAAGGTCCCTTTAGTGAACTGGACGTTATAGTGGGGACGGCCGACAAGATGTTTCATACTGCTAGTGTGTGGTGGAGTTTGCCAAACAGGGAGAGCTTCTATGGGAGTTCACATGCATCTTGTTTAGGAGGGGTCAGAGACCAAGCAGAGCATCAGGTGCGGAGAGTGCAGGCACCTTGTCACAGGAGCTTCACAGGGATGGCGCATGGGAAAGTAATGGATGCTAATATAAATTTGGTCTGGACCCCAGAATCCTTCGGATGTCCAAGATTGCTCTGCTGCACGTGTTGGTACCTAGCCATTCTGATCCTGCTCAGTGTGTTCATGCACATGCAGCTGCTGCTGGACAATATCCCATCTCATACTTCAATGCCCCATACAGGACTATGCTGGCGCTGGGCAGTAGGGTGCAGTGGCATGCAGGTGCTGCACACATGGTACATGCACATACTTGTGCCAAGGGGGACAGATGTTTATTGGTGCTGTGTAGGTCGTTGTGACTTAACATTTTGACTGGACTGACGGTGGTACCACCTACACAGATATGGAGTATCCAGCCACAAGACTTCATGGTGCAAGAACATGATCGTGCTGTGCGTTACAGGTATATATGTACTGGTGGCAGGGGGTACCTTGGCACAATATGTGCTCACACCCTGAGGGCTTACCCGCAATTGTGCTACATAATATAATCACACTGGGAGGGCTCAGGGGCAGTTCTGCTGCAAGGGGCTCAGACACACAGGTCTCCCAGGCAGTTTAGCTGCACCACCCTCTGGTTCCTCACAGCACCCTCAGGTTCACACCTGGCACCATTTTTTTCTTCACACCACCCTCTGGTTCAACTGTGCCACACTCTAGTTCACCACTGCCACCCTCAGGGTCACCACTGCCACCCTCAAGCTCACCACACACACAGATTTATTCCTCAACACTGCCACACATCTCCACTTCCAGATCCACACCGACCCCAATACCACCCTCAGACGTACACTCATGTCCAGCACCCCCAGACCACATTGTCAATTCAGCAAATCCCTCACCTACGTCGCCTGCAACCATGCAGTCACCTCCACAGACTACATCCTCCTCGTGGAGCTGACATTCCAGCTCAGGAACAATAACAACACCAACACCAACTCCAGAACCCTGTCGGCCACACTAGCCAACCTCTGCCTCAGCCAACTCGTCACCCCCCCACCCACCCTTCCACCCACGCCGCTGGTCACACATTGGACACCACCTTCTACACAGGCACCCACGTAACTTCTGTACACACCACCTGTTTCCACAGGACAGTACCGTGCTGCATCCATTCCCCCTTCAATGTACAGTCCACAGACCACCACACACCACGGGTAACTCACCACTGCTGGAGGAGAGTGACTGTAGACCAGCTACTCACCACCCTTACCCACAGGCCACACAACAACTCCACCAACTCCAACGCTGCAGGCCGCCACCTCAGGCAGTGTATGTGCAACTGTGACAACATACTTATGCCACTCAAGGAACCCTGTAACCCCCACACCAGCAGGCCAGCTGCCACCTTCACCAATGTGCTGGTGTGTATCCAGAGTTGGATGTCGGAAACAGGAGTGGATATTGGTCACCATATGCACTCCAGACTACCACGCAGACCACAGGGATGCCATACACATACATCTCCACCTCTTGTGATTGGCCAAGGGTTTCTCCTTGAAAGCCTAACTGGAAGACAACACACACGGGAGCAAGGGTCTCTTCTGCATCGTAAGGGATCTTTCGGACTCCAGCACCAACACCAACAACATGACTCCCTGAGTAGAACAGTGCTACTCACTAGCCATCTTCTTCCACTGCTAGCTCGCTGATATCCATGACAGCTTCAACACGACACCCACCCAAACTATGCCAGGGCCCCCCTCCCCTGTGTACACCAGCAGCGCATGCCACCTGACCTCCCAGGCCAATGTCAACAGCAACAAGATACACAAGGTTATGTACTCCATCCACTCACACTCCCTGTCACACCTATTCCCACACCACGTATTTAACTTGGCAGATGCTGCTATCTGAGCTGACTACAGTACAACAACATTTCCATGGTGCTTGGAACACAACTAAATCTACACCCTCCTCAACTAGCTGAAGCCAGGTCACAAGGACCTCATGTGCTTCCAGCGTTTTTCCCTGCTCCTGTTTCCAGGGCCGATCACTGGGAATTGCTCAACATGCAACTGGCCCGACACCTGGTAGATAACAACATCATGTACCCATCCCAGGCCTGAATCATACAAGTCCACAGGACCCTGCCAGAACTCATGTCCGCCAGTGATGACATCATGAGTCAACTGTGCAACAGAGACACTTCTGCCCTCATCCTCCTGGTGATGTGTCCCTATGCCAGCATGACCAGGGCTCTCCAGGACTTGTTGTACAGTACATGAGGGTATGCAATGTCATGACTTGCATGGTACATGAGTGCCACTGTGCCCATCCACCAGCCCGGCCGGTGGTAGGTGTAACTGCAGGGCTGTGACGTAGGGAGGGGGAGGGGCAGGGTGGGGGTAGTAATGTATGGATTACGGACTTTGACAGGTAAGTAAACATATAAAATTAATTAACGAATTTCGTTGTGTGCACTGCATCACCAAATGCGATGCAGTGCGCGCAACAAAAATAGTTTTATTAATTTATATGTTTACTTACCTGTCAAAGTCCGTAATCCATACTTTATGACCCCCCACCCTGCACCTCCACCTCCCTACGTCACCGCCCTGCAGTTACACCTGCCACCGGCCGTGGCTGCCATCCACCCACTTCCACCTGTTCCTTGTTGACACTCACCCTGGTGTTGTTGTGTGACTTCCAGTACAGCAGAATCCTGGCCTGTGACTGCTACAACAGTCTCCTCACTGATGACATTCGCCACCTGCGCCTCCAGCTCATCCAGCTCCTCCTGTGGAGCTGGTCCACCGCCTCCCGTCGCACTTGCTGCCCTTAGGTTTGCCCCCAGTTTCTTTTTTGTTTTGCTTTTCGTATCGTGCCACCGCTTCTTACACTCCTCCACTGTCCTCTTGCACTCCCCCACGGCATTGACCTTGGACATGATGTCCAGCCATATGTCCCTTTTCCTTGCCATGGTGACAGTGGAACTCACAAAGAGTTCCTGCTGGTGTTGCGTCACCATTTCAACCAGTACCTGGTTCTCATCTGGAGTGAACTTTGGGTTCCTCTTCCTCTTGCCTTTTCCCTGGGTGTCTGCCTGGCCTTCCTGGGTGTTGTTTGTGCCCTCTGCACTAGTCCCTGGCTGCTCACCATCATTTTCATTATTTTCCATTCTTAGCAACGATTTTCGGTTTAGCGGGCATTTTTTCGTCCCGCTAACGCGTTATATGGTAGCCTTGGGCCTATTGGTTTAGCGATAATCATCGCTGATAGGCCCAACGTGAATTTTTTTCACGCTAGCGTGCGTCGGGTTAGCGTCGTCACGCTAGTTTAACCGCATGCTTTTATCGCATATAGGGGGAAATATCGCCGCCTTGCGGGGTATTGGTAATACCTCGCTACGGCGGCGATATTTCCAGGCGATGCTTCGCGATAAAATTTTTCCCGCTAAATATCGATTGCGATATTTTTCGCATGTTATTGGTAATATACCCCTTAGTGCTGTAGATTGGTAAATGCACACCAGCTTAAATATATACGTTATGAAGTAGCGCCTATTGATGTTTAAAGCAGTCAAACTTTGATGTTGCTAAGTTTCTATGCATGCTTTCTTAATTAAACGTTACAAACACCATTCATCTGTCTGAGGAGTAGTGTGGAGTGAGTTCCATTATGTCCCATGAAATAGCCTACATATCGGGAAGTGTCACTCGTAGCCCCTCTCAAGTGCTAGACAGAAGCTTGGCCAGGTGTTGACAAATGTATCCCGTCTAAACAGCCTCCACATTTTCTATTATTTCTTTCTGCTGAGAGAATTTTGTTTCGTTTTTGTTATGCAATATGTGGCAGCACACAATAGTTTTGTTTTAGATCATGGTTATCCCACATCTTGATGAAAGGTTTCTGTTGTGGCAATTAAGTGAAATAGATGTGTGGTTCTTCCCTCGTGTAGGGCATGATCTGGATTGATCAGAATTGGCAAGTTTCTGCGCCAAGCATTGGCAAATCCATGTGGCTTTCAACAGCATTTCGGAGAGATCATTTTGTTGGCATAAACTGATAATCCCTTCCTTACCTTACATCAAGGTTCAACAGTTTTGGATCAAGAATTATCCAAAATCAAACTCCACATGGTCTGTTGTTTCAAAAATGGATCATTTTCTAATGTAAACTGTGCTTATTATTTTTCGTTTTTTCACAGTTTAGACCTAAGGGATCTTCAGTCAAGCACTTTGAACACTGACAAATAGCTCAAAGAGGCAAAAAGGGTCTTTGCTCACTTGAAGAAACCTTATGGTAAATATTTTCAAAATAAATTGCTGCCTTCAAGACACTTGTTTTTGTACTTCAAATGATGTCAGTGGTAATGTTTGAATCAGAGTTCAGCGGCTAGTAGGCATAAGAGTTGGGCTATCAACTTTCATGGTTTGTAAATTGCATGACTATCCTGTTCTTCTATGGCACTGGCATGGTAATGTAGATCAGACAGTCCTTGATTTTCTTTTTAAATTGGTACCCACCTCTACACCATCACCTAATAGTATTTATTAAGTTATCATTTACTATTGAGTTTGGACTGTGGGTCTTCTCGGCATTTTAAGGCTACTATTGCATCTCCAGTTTTACACAGCTAGCTTCGTTCATGATGGTATCATTTTATATTCATTGATATCCTGTTTCCCACTCCCATTTACATAAGTTCTATTCCTTACTTCTAGATTTTTTTATCAGTAGATGCTACAGTAGTCAGAGTGTATCCTGGTCTAAAAGAAAGTTTGGCTGGAAACACACAGAGGTTTACTTTGCAGAAAATAAGACTTCAGCTGGAGGATCCAGAAGTTGCTGTGGCTCACGGTCTCTCCACAGATGCACATGAAACATTTATAAGCATCCCTTTGCTCCTTTCTGGCTTGGCGTGCCTTACCAGGTAGGACTGTTTGCTGCTAGGGTCATCTAAGAGAATGAAACTGCTCGAAATAATTCTGACCAGAGACCCCTCAAGAGAACTTGTATTTTTTTTACAAACCAATGTAGAGAGGGGGGGACCGGGAGCTAATTAGAAATGGAAGGTCCAGTAGCAAAGCTCTCAAGGAATCACGTAGTAATCACTAAAGGGTAACTGTTCCGATGAGAAAAAAAAAAGTGGGGGGCATCCTATTCTGGTTGTGTGGTTAGAGATGCTTGAGTGTGGTCTCGGTTTGTATTCGTGGTTGGATCCAGATGAAGGTGGGGGAATTTCTCCTTTGAGAGAAAGTGCCCTCACACACCATTGTGGGTGTCATGTTTCATCATCAGGTGTTTGCTCCTCGTGGGGAAGGCGCTGCTGTCCCTCAGGGGCCCCGCGAGAGGGCTCTTTGTCTGAGATCTTTTAGGAGAGACGCTGCAGTTGTGCATGTGGGTGTGTGGGCCTAAAAAGTGTGTGATTGAGCTAAAATTACCTCCATGGTACCCAGAAACAGAGTTTTATTCAGGGGTCCGGGTGGAAAGATTAAAAAACAAAGGATAAGGAGAACCTCTTATAAACAAATGTAGTTGAGGAAGGGGTATTATCCTGCTGCTCTCTTAACCGTGGGTGTGAGTGATGGTGATTTGCCTCCTTCGTTACAGCCCATTACCTGCCCGCCGCTCGTAGGTTAGCCAGCTAACCTACGAGTGGCGGGCAGATAATGGGCTGTAACGAAGGAGGCAAATAGTACTCTCCTTCTCTACCGCATGGTATGCTGGCGAAGCCAATCCCTTCTAATAGAGGGGTTGGAATTAGGAATGCGATTCAGACGTTCCACTAGGCGCACAGACGCATAGACACCTAACGCTAGGTACCATAGGAAATATAGGGTGTTGCCTTCTCTAATTCATATTTTTAAATATTTTTTGCACATCACAGTCCTGAAGAAATGCAATGGGATCCATTAGGGACCAAAATTGAACGCGAAACATGTCGACCTAATTTCACCATCACCCACACCCACTGATAAGAGAGCAGCAGGCAAAAATACTCACCCCTCAATTACATTTGTTTATAAGAGGTTCTCCTTATCCTTTGTTTTTTAATCTTGCCACCCAGACACCTGAATAAAACTGTTTCTGCGTACAGTGGAGGTAATTTTAACTCACTCACACACTTTTTAGGCCCACACACCCACTTGCACAACTGTAGTGTCTCTCCGAAAAGATCTCCGACAAAGAGCCCTCTCACGTGGCCCGTGGGGGACAGCAGTGCCACCCTCACGAGGAGCAAACGCCGAATGATGAAGCATGACACACGCAAGGGTGTGTGAGGGGCACTCTTTCTTAAAGGATAAATTCCCCCACCTTCACATTGTATTTTTTAATCATGTGGATAGAAGACGAATACATGGATTTGTTTCTTTGTATTTATTGCAAAACCCTGAGCCTTCTCAGGGCCAACCAGTAGCAATTAATCTAAATGAAATCACCATGGGCCCGAATGGAGCGAGAACTTGGAAAGTGTTTTCTTGTAAGAGTAACTGATTGAAGAAGGCAGATGCCACGAACTTCTGTATAAAGTTGTGTAACTTACTATAAACAAAAAATACATCAGTGAGCACCTACATCCTACACAGACATTGTTGCCTATGGGATAAGTAGAAATCTATTAAACCTGATGGACCGCATTGCTCATATTGGGTGAAGGTAAAGAACTTACTTTGAAGAAATGTATCTTGTGTGGGCCACCAAAATGATACAATGACTAAACCATAAGCAGTCGTACAGGTTATATCCACGAGAATTAGCCCCACTTGGCACCTAAGATTAGCCATCACTCATGAATTCATGAAGTCTGTTACTGAAGCATAGATGCAAAGGGGTTAAAGGCAATATTCAGTACTCTTCCAAGTCACATCCATGAGCTTCAAGTCCACTGCTCTAATGTTTGTGCTGGGGTACAGCAAATGGGTTGGCTTGCTGCCCCTGGGTGCCTCCCATGTGGTCAGTCATAATCCCCGAGCTAAGTAGATGGTCATGGGGAGAATTTATTTTTCTACTGTACAGTACCAAATGAAAAAGACATTTCATAAAGGAGTAATTTATTTACATGGTCTATATTCTCTTTGCATGGTGCTTTCGGAAACAAAAGCCACAAATGTGATGCAAGACCACTTGTGGGGAGAGCAGGCAACAGGTACAGTAGTTGGATCTACAAATGGTGGCTGTAGGCACCTTAAGATGGCAAAGTCCCGGATGTCTGAGATCGTTCTGGGTTGGTATGTCAGGTCAGGGCCAGTGTCTGATCTGATTTGGGGTGAGATTTCTCAGATGTCTGCGAGCAGATTGGTTGCCGAGACCCTCCTAAGAACAAGTACTGGACCTTTGAAGGAAGATTGAACATTTCTGGTGCATTAGAGCAGGTTTTGGAAAATATCACTGAATATATTTTTAATTGAGTTAGGGCAGGAACGCAGATATCTTGGTGCTAGTAATTGCTTAATTGCATAAAAGAAATGTAATGATAATAAGTAAAGGGGCTCAAATATTTTTCTAGGGAGCCCGTCATGGGCACTACCGAATACCGAAGCTGTTGAATACCAAGGCACCTGCAGGCACATGCATCAATATTGCATTTTGCGATTCCTTAATTGCAAAAAATAAGGAATCCCAATTAAGGAATTGCAAAATGCAATGCATCAAGAAATTGCTAAATAAATTGCGATTTCTTATTATTCCTTAATTGCGACTCGCAATTTTAGAGTCGCAATTAAGGAATACCTCCCCATTCATTCCTATGGACCTACAGGCCCATAGAAATGAATGGGAAGACATTCTGAATTTGCGATTCGCAATTAGCGAATCGCAAATTGAAAATGCGATTTCAAGGGTGCAGGGGTGTCCAAAGGACACCCTGTTGCACCCCTGGAATCAATCTGTGCTCATATGTTGTGCACACACATGCCCTTAGGGCATGTGTGTGCACAACATGAAACTGTGAAAAATGCACAAAAGTGAATTTTTCAAAGTTTTCGCAAATTACCATGAGGTTCAACCTCATGGTAATTTGCTCCCCTTAATTGCGAAATCGCAATTTTTTAATGTTTCATGCATTGCATTTAAGGAATCGCAAAATGCGATTCCTTAAATGCAATCGCAATTTGAGAATTCGCAAATATTTGCGAATTCTTAAATTGCGAGGGCCTTGACCTTTCATGCATTCCAAAAGAGGATTTTGCGATCGCAAACGGCCGATTTTTGAGATTCGCACCGTTTGCGATCGCAAAATCCTTTGATGCATGTACCTGCTTGTCTTTGAGATCGTGCAGGAGCGTGATTTATAGTCTTTCATCTGATAGATCTTTTTAAGTTTACTGAGACATAAAAGGAGTTAACAATAATATAACAATTCAACTTTTGTGAAGCCCATTTGGCCCCACAAAAAGGACCAATGATCAATAATCGAAGTTCAGTAGTTTTATTTCCAATTAATAGTCAATTCAATATATATGCATATCAGAAGAATATTAAACAGATACAGGATTACACATGGCCAGCAAGCTGAAATATCGCAATTGGTTCAGTCTCAGTAGAATAACATACAAATTAATCACAGCCACAGCAACACAGAAACTAAGAATTACAAATAGGTGTTACTTAAAGAAACTCTGATTTTCTCTTTCGAATGAATCCATTCTAAAGTCATCTAATCCAGGCTCTAAGTCAGAATAAGGATGGTTTGTAGAGTTGGGACTCAGAGGCTTACCGAAGTGGAATACCACATTTAGTGGTTAACCTGTCTTTTTATAGCATTCGAAGACTAATTTATGCCAATTTTAGTATTCAGTAGTATTCTTTTTGGGAAGGCTAGTGCATGAAGACTACTGATTTTTGAGTGGTACTTCTTGAATACTAACAGAATACTAAGCACATACTTATTTGTAATCGCATAGTCTTCATTTACAATGCAGAACATTTAGTGAATACAAACAATTTGAATACTACTGGACTTTATCCAGACTACTATTAACATTCTATTCAAGCTGCATGCTGAATGGTAGATTAATGGTGCCTTATTTATTATACTATTTTGATGCCTTATTTATTATACTAGACTCTTTAAAGAGCTGTGGACAACCGTCCCGTGCTTCATACTGCAAGTGCCCTCAGCAGAGCCCTCTCCCTGCCTCCACTCCCCCATCTGTCTTCCGTCAACCTCTCTACTACTCACTCTCTACTACTCTACTCTCTACTCATTCTCTACTGCTCACTCTCTACTACTCTCTACTCTCTACTACTCCCTCTCTACTACTCACTCTCTACTACTCACTCTACTCACTCTCTACTACTTGCTCTCTACTACTCTACTACTCTCTACTGCTCACTCTTCTACTCTCTCTAGTACTCTCTACTTCTCACTCTACTACTTTCTACTACTCTCTGTTACTCATTCTCTGCTACTCTCTACTACTCTCTACTACCTCTCTACTCACTCTTTACTCACTCTCTACTCACTCTCTACTCACTCTACTAACCCTCTACTACTCACTATCTACTACTCTCTACTACTGTCTACTACTCACTCTATTACTCACTCTACTACTCACTCTCTATTACTCACTCTCTACTACTCTACTACTCTCTACTCTCTACCTCTTCCTCTCTACGCGCACACATATGCACATATATATATATATATATACGTATATATAAATATGCATATGCATTTATATATATGTATGTGTATGTATATACATACATATATAAACATATATATAATCTGCATATCTATATAAATACAAATATAAATGCATGCATACATATATGCATACATATGCATGTTATGTACATGAACGTTTGAAAGACACTAATAAAAGCAAAGCTAAAAAGCCACCCAATTACAAACAGAATTGCTTTAACTTAAATGAGGGCGAGACATATGGCATTTTCAATGCTTGTTTACACAGTATCTAATATGGACAGGCACATGTTTTCAAGGAATTCTATTTTGTTGGTAACGGAGTACGAGATCAGGTGATTGAACAAGGATCACACAATACTGATAAGTGGAAAGACCGACCACGCTATAAATAACACTGAGGTTGCCAGATTCAATGTAGGACAATGTATTCTTGGGGTAAGATATAGATCTCCTTGCTCAAATGGGTGTAATTTAATATATGTCCCTGGTCTTTGTTGCTTGATTTCTCACACGAGTGTCACTCATATTTTTTTTAATTTGTATTTTATTTTATTTAATGCGATTTTATATAGCGTGAACTTTACCCGAAGGTGTCAGAGCGCTTTACATAAGAACCATTTGCAAAACTTAAGGATTTAGGATTATATGCGTTACACAAAAGAAAAAAACAGAAAACATTGCAAATGTACAAGATGTAAAGTCACACAAGGAAGAGATACAAACAGAAAGAAAAATTGCTATTCCTTGAAAGGTCACTCATAATTAGACCAAAATTATGAAAATGTCACACATAGCAGTCTGAAACCTGCAGCTATGTTAGTATGGCAGCGCGCTGTGCCCCACTGCTCTCGCAGGCTTGCAGTTGATTTAATTAAGGCTGCTCGCAAGGACCGTGACTCACACTGGTACAATGAATCACTTGAATCCCGGCATGTGTGCCTGAGGTGGGGCTTGGGGGCGGTACGGTGATATCACATCCTGCTGCCACGTAGCCGGTCCCGGAAGTTTGTAACTGAAAGTGCCAGCCGCCTAGTGTTTGTGCGGCGCTCCGCCAATTTTCAAATATGGCGCTTGCAGGGTCGCGCTGCCTGCAGCAACGTGTGAGATGCCATGCGCTGAAAAGCTGCGTTATCACAAGGGAGCGCCCGGGCCGCCGTCTGCGGGAGACGCACGCATGGGCTTCACCGGTCAACGGCTGCCGCATGACAGGGGCGCGAGGGCCTTTGAACACACGGGCGTAGCGCAGTGTGGTCTGGACGCCCCCGAGGCTGAGCTGCTGGAGTCCCGGGCTCGTCGCAAAATGGCGTAGGGGGATGAGACGGGAGGCCGACGGACCGCTGCAGACGCTGGCAGGGATCGCGGGAGGACTTCCCCCGCACCGGAGTGGCTCCTTGACCCGGCGGAGACATGGACATAACACCCCCGCTTTCACTGCAGAGCGCTTCATGCAATGCAGCCGCCACACTCGACTCTGACACCCACCAGCTAGATGGCTTCTAATACTGCCGGTAGTACAAGCAAATGTCCCACTTGCCCTCAGCCTGTGCTTCTTGCAGGGTTCTTTTACTTTTTGTCTACCTGCCCATATGCACTTTTCATTATTGTTTCCATTTTTTCTTTTGAAAACACTTCTCTCTTTGTTGAGTCTCCCTCATGTGCTTCTCTTGCTCCCCTCCAACATGCACTGTTTGTCTCCCAAATCCATTGCTCTCTCTCTGCCGGCTCCACATTGCTGTCTTTCGCCTGTTTGATCTTCCCCTCCTGTGCCCCCCATATGTTGTTTTCACCCCACATTGCTTACGGTCCATCCACTTTAAAATCCCACTCTGTTGCTTCTGCCACTTCTCCAGGTGTTGCTTGTAACCCCAATTTTGTTCCTCTGCATCCGCTTTAAAAAACATAGAGGGTTCTCATGCATTTTTTTCTTTTTAATTATCGATTCAACTTGGATTGGTAACTAAAAAGAACAAGCATTTGCAATGCAATAGGTCTCACGTTTACGCAAGTTTGAGCTGTTGGCATTGTAAATGATAATGCCTTTTATTCATGTTTTAAAAATGAAAACAAAAATAAAAGGCATTGTTATTTGTAATGTAAATAGCTCAAACTTGCATAAATGCGAGACCTATTGCATTGCAAATGCTTTTTTGTTATCTTTTTCGGTTGACTTCATGAACAGGAATCCCCAGCTACAGACAGTGACCTTTCCCCCATTGTATACCATTGTTGCAAGCTCAACTGGTTAATGGATAGATGCATGGATGTATGAGTCACTTGTGAAAGTTCGGCTCATTTAGGGTTCAGGCGAAAGAATGGATGAGTAAATGTGTAAATGGATGAGTGGATCAATGTGTCGAAGGGTGAGTGAAGGGACGGGTGGCTGAAGGAAATGGTGGATTGATGGATGAGTGAAAGGGAAGATGGATGGATGAGTGAAAAGGTACATGGATGATGGATGGATGTGAGTGAAAAGGTGGATGGATAGATGCATGGATGAATGTGTGAAAGAATGGAGGTAAGGATGGATGAGTAAAGGAAAAATGGATGGATGAGTAAAAGGATGGATGCCCCTGCCTGGCGCCCCCACCTGCCTGACGCGGACCCCCCCTGCCTGACGCGGACCCCCCTGCCTGACTCAGACCCCCGTGCCTGATGCAGACCCCCCCTGCCTGACGCGGACCCCCCCTGCCTGACGCGAACCCCCCCAGCCCGCGCGACCCCCCCAGCACGAGTGAACCCCCCCAGCCCGCGCGAACCCCCCCAGCTCGCCCAAACCCCCCCAGCCCGCGCGAACCCCCCCAGCCCACGCGAACCCCCCCAGCCCACGCGAACCCCCTCCCCGCCACAATCATTGCCGTTAGTTTTCAGTTAGTATTCAGATAGTGCTCACAAAGAATACCACTAGTCTTCAAACAGTGGTCACAATCAATGAGACTAGCCTTCATTTTGCTCTTGAAATAGCACAAGAGCTGCAAATAAACCCTAACAGAATACTACTACTAAGCTTCAAATACTATTCTTTTAGAATACTACTAGTCTTCTTTTAGCAATCAATTGAGGTGTTCATTATGTATTTGAAGGGTAGTTGAGTAGAACTAGTATTCCCTCATTTGCATATTTCGGCTCGTGGGCATACTACTTAGTCTTCATGCTTACTAAATGAATACTATATTTTCATAGCTAATGAATAGTAAATGAATACCGCTGTAACCACTGGAATCACACTAAATGAAGATCTTCCATTTTGGTGAGGGATCTGAAAATGCAGAAAGGTGTCATCATAGTGAAGACTACAATAGAGGCCTCCTAGTATTGGGAAAAGTGCTTAGCATGAAGCTTCACACTTGTGAGAATAAAGGAAGCAGAGAGGACTGTACCCCTCAAAGTCTAAGGGAACCTGCTCTAACTTCTAACAGTGAACCAAAATTAAAACAAACAGAAACTTCAGCAACAATTGTATCGCTTCACCCCCTACCCGGAGCCAAGTCTCTACATCCTCATGTGCATTTGCAACATCACCAGTCTTTCCCATCCCACAGAACCTGGGGCCTCATTTATGAAAAGGGACGCATCGCTGCGTGAAAACAGCGATGCGTCACTTTTCACTGCGCTCTCCCTGCGACATGATTGATGCGTCATATTTATAATATGACTCATCATGTCGCAAGGAGTTACAGATACGTCAGTATTTCTGACGTATCTGTTGGCGCAAGAGTGAAGCATTGCTGGAGTGTGTCACAAAAGTGACGCAACTCCAGCAAGGCTTCCTTTCACATGGGGAAAGCCCCATGTGAAAGGGCTTGCTTCAGTCTTATGCCTGCTGTGAGGCAGGCGCAAGATTTTGACGCAACAGCGTCCAAAAAGTGACGCAGTGAAATCTCATAGATTTCACTGCGTCACTATTACGAGGCTTTTTGCAGGTGAACGCCCCCTCTGCATACATTATACCTGACGCAGGTATAATGTAGCGCAGGGGTTTACAAAGTGACGCATCTGCTTACATGCGCCACTTTGTAAATAGTGCGCATCAGGAGGCATGTTTTACGCCGCCGATGCGTCACAAAAAGTGACGCATTGGAAGCGCAAAACGCGCGCAAGGCCTCATAGATGAGGCCCCTGGACAGTTACTGCATCCTTGAACATCTCTCTGTGCCCTGATACTCGATGAATAGGATGCTTTTTCTGCACATTAGTTTGTCACATATCTTGCCAAGATTTATGTTCTCAGAACACTAGCAAGCAACTAGTACAGACAACTATACTCCTTTTCTCTAGCTAATGAAACCTTGAGAACGCACCTGCAAAAGAAAGAACACGCTAACCAAGCAAAGCATATTTCAGAATCACAAGGCCTTGAGTCAGGCTAGCTTTAATTAACATTTAAACCTGCACTTCAAATATATGGTTAGACTTCTGCACATATAATTCAACAGCAAATACAAGCGTGATTAAAAGCATACATGATTACACTTTTCAAATATGATTTTCTGAGCAAATGTGACTTAAAGTATAAATGCAACTTGAATACAGAATACATCTTCATGCTAAATTGAACATTAGTGCACACTTTTATAAAGCTTCAGTTTCTATGTGGTTGCATTTTATTAACGCATTTAAATGTTCGCACACGTTATTATTAAGGCACACAGTAGACATAATGTCAAATGTAAATGCAAATTGCGCTTTGCTGAAGTGTAAGTGATTGAGTCTAAATTACGCTCCTCCATCTTGATTCTGCCTCATCTCTCGTTCTTCAGCCGCCATTAACTTCCTTCCTCTTTAGCTCATTTGTTGATTCATTTTCATCCCTGCTTTCTCCCTTTGTCATGTTCATCTTTTTCTTTCTCTTTCATTTTCCCTTTTCTGCCTTGCCGCCTTGCTCAGAGTCAAAATCAAATTATGAAAAACAAGTCCAGGACTCCAAAAAATGGGTACAGGGACCCGCAACCTGCAACCACAAGCACGCACTGAGCCCTGGGCTTGATTTGGCGGGAAGACTGCATGGAGTACGTTCTGGAGAGACAGAGCCGGTCTGTGGCGGTGACACGACCCACCAGAGAGAGCTGTACAGAGGGGCAGGGGCAGCTTGCGTGGTGGGATTGACCTGGGAGTGAGAGGCCTCTGCTCATGCATATAGCTTGAAAGGGAACGCGACTCATCCCTGCTCTAGAGCCATAACTAATAAGGATTGATGTCCCCTGTTGCTGCCTCGTTACTTTTCTAATTGGGTCCGTTTTTCATTTCTGACACTAATTCCTGCCTGATCTGATTGTCGAGGAGCAGGGTTCTCGTCCCAGCCCCCGCACTTGCCCATTCCACCACAAACGCGCGAGCCGATAAACAGGTGACTCACAGGCGGTGAGGTACCCGGGGAGACTGGAGGGAGGGGTGGTTATTGAATAACGCCACGCGGCCTAATGAGTGCAGTTGACTGATAATATAGAAATATTGATTCATTTTTCTCTAATTAAAACGATATGGAATTAACAGCTCTCGCGCCACTTGTAGGTCAGTGTGATTGCATGAGTGCCCGAGCTGCAGACCACCCGCCGGGGGAAGATTGCGACGGCTGGTGTAATCAGCCACCTGCTTGCATGCCAGACTTGAGACAGCACGTGAGAACATTCTGGGAAGGGATGGACATCGTTTGGGCGTAGTCTGTCTGTCACCCACTTCCGTTATCTGCCGTCCAATGTATTAGCGGAAATCCTTCCTCTCCTCAGGAAGGTAATGCATCGCCCAGCTTCATATGACACAATTCCTTTACGCGTGGACGTGCTGTGGGTGTATAATTAAACTACCTACTCTAAATCGCGGAACGGAACTATATCTCAGTATTTGCTGGGACAAAATGTCCCAAGAGTTGTTAGGGGTACTCCTAAAACGATTCCCCTTTCCTTCTTCCTCCTCACATTCCTTGTTCAAAGCCCATCCACAAAGGAATTAGGGCTAGATGTAGGTAATTCTAATTTACCGACTCATAAATACCGAATTTTACCGATTCGGTATTTATGAATCGGTAAATTAGAAGGAGGGAGATGTAGGTAAATTACTTTTTTGAATTTCTGATTCTGTAAAAATCGGTATTTACCGAATCCGCAAATACCGATTCGGTATTGCCCATTGATTCCTATGGGCCTTGGAGCCCATAGGAATCAATGGGCAATACCGATTTGGTATTTACCGAATCGGTAAATACCGAATCCTGCAAGGGTGCAGGGGGTGTCACTTTGACACCCTCTAGCACCCCAAGTACAGGCACGTGTAACATGTGGCACACATACATCCCCTAAGGGCATGTCTGTCTGTCACATTGCACAAGTGTGCATGCACAGATGTGCATGCACACCTGAATTCGGTATTTTACCACCCAATAGGATTGGGTGGTTAAATACCGACTCTTAAGGGCCTGTGGCACTCTTTGAAGTGCCACCTACATCTCATTTACAGAATCGGTAAATTTACCGATTCGGTATTTTACAGATTCTGTATATTTTCCGAATCAGTAAATTTACCGATTCTGTAAATGAGATGCATCCTACATGCCAAATCCTAAATACCGGTCGGTAACGGCCGAAATCGGCCGTTACCGACCGGTATTTGGGCTCCTACATCTGGCCCTTAGTCTGCACAAGCTGCATCGTTGGAAAACACCCATTGAGAGCTTATCAAGAATTTACAGGTTCTCAAGCTTGCCTGTTGATTGCCATTGGTTGACTTTATTTTCAATCATTTGCTTACTTATTATTCAATGGCTCTACACTGGCTAGCCCAACTTGTTTGTCCCTCACCTGTAGAATATACTCTTTGCCATCTGGTTAGCGTTTTTCTAGCCTTCCACTGCTTACTGCTAGAGGACTACTTTTTTATGCTTTAGCACCCCATGAGAGTGCATGTGTTTTCAACCTCTCTCCCTCATGTGCTTATCACCCCTACCAAATAGTCGCCCCGGTATCTGTATTGCTGATTCCCTTGCTCTCTCGCTTGTGCTTCAGACTGCCAAATTTCCTGCGCTATGTGTTGCTTTCTCTCTTTTGTGCTTTTCGTCCCACTATTGTGTTGCTTTCCCTCATGTGCTGTTTTTTTTGCATTTTTGGGTGGGTGAACCGTCAGCAAATTGCGGTTGACCCCTCTGTCTTGAAAAAAGGGCCTTTGCACTACTCCATTTTTATTTTTGAAAAATGTACTGATCCACGTCAGGAAGACAGTTTTTACATTTGGCCATGCTCTACAGCATCTTTCCAATGCTATACAGCATCGCCAAAAGGCATTGGTAAAGCCAATAAGTCCCTGAGGCTAGAACTTTTGCCATTGCAAATGCTTGAATAATGCGCCCCTTCAATTAATTAATCAAACATTTATAAAGTGCAGCAAATCACCCTTGAGGGTCTTGAGGCGCTGGAGATGTTGACTGCTCCGTTTTGGTGTTCAATCGAATATCCATGTCTTGAGTTCTTTCCTGAATTGCTGGAGTTATGAGGCGGTTCTGAGGTGCAGGGAAAGGTTGTTCTATGTCTTGGCCCCAGGTGAGAAAAGCAGCGTCCTCTGCTGTTGGTTTGACGGATGCAGAGGGTGTCTGCGAGGAAGAAGGAAGGCAGAACTGAGGTATCTGGTTGATTGAATGTCAGGCGTTTGTTGAGGTGTGCTGGTCCTTTGTTTTGTAGGGCTTTGTAGGTGTACATCAGCATCTTGAACAGGCATTTCTTCTGTATTGGGAGTCAGTGAAGTTTCCTGAGGTGGGGTCTGATGTTAGTTCTTTTTGGGAGGTCGAGTATGAGTCTTGTTGCTGTTTGTATTGTTCGGAGTCTCTTCAGGAGACATGTAGTGATTCCTACGTAGAGTGCGATTCCGCAGTCCTAACTGCTAATGACGAGAGCTTGCGTGACATTTTTCTGGTGTTGACTGGGAGCCACCAGAAGATCTTGCTGAGCATACAGAGGCTGTGGGAATAAGCGGATGAGACCTTGTTGACCTGTTTTTTCATCAATAGTTTGCTGTCCAGGATGATGCTGAGGTTGCTAGCATGGTTTGGTGGGGTCAAGGGTGGGCTGAGTTCCACAGGTTATCAAGCGTTGTTCCAGGGTGAGGTGTTCTTCCTGAAGATGAGGACCTTTGTTTTGTCCATGTTGAATTTGAGGCAGTTGTCTTTCATCTATTTGGTGATATTCAGTATGCAGGTGTGGAAGTTGGCCTTGGGCCGTGGTGGACTCTTCAGTCAGCAAGATGATGAGCTGTGTGTTGGCGGCATAGGAGATGAGGTTGAGGCTGTGTGATCTGAGGGTGTGTGCCTGGGGGTCATGTAGATGTTGAAGAGGGTGGGGCCGAGGACGCTCCCTGGGGAATTCCACAGATGATGTTCTTGGGCTTCGATGTGAAGGGTGGGAGGCAGACCCTCTAAGTTCTTCCGGAGAGGGCATGCCCCTGGATTGCAATGTGATGGAGTTTGTTTATCAGGGTGTGGTGAGAGACGGTGTCAAATGCTGCTGACAGGTCCAGGAGGATGAGGGGTGCCGTTTCACCAGGGTCCAGGGGGACTCTGATGTCATCTGTAGCTGAGAAGAGGGCTTCTTCGGTGCTGTGGTTGGCTTGGAATCCAGATTAGGAGGGGTCCAGGAGCCGTGGCCGCTGCTACCAGGTAGCAGCAGTGGGCAGGAAGGGGAAAACAGGAGGAAGAAGGGGGGTTAAAAAAATCACTTACCTACTGGTCAGATGGCTGGCTGGCCGCTGCCTTTCCTCTGTCCTCTCCATCCTCTTTCTGGCTTTTCTTGTGCAAACAGGATGCGAAAGCACCCGGGCTCCCATGCTCCCCTTAACCAATCATAAAGCTGCAATGCAGCATTGTAATTGGTCTGAGCACAGTGGTTCGGCCCTCTGCCCAGGAATAGGAGTCTGGGCATGTTCTCCACCGAGGCTGTAATGCAGCCTGGGTGGAGAACATGCAAAGTGTGTATGTTCTCCAAAAGGGCCAGCAAAACATTCATGCTCACTTACATAGTGCCCACCATTCCCCCCCCTGCTCTGAGACTAGAGCAGATCCGCCACACCAAGACGCAGCTGCAGGAACAATTAAAATGATGATAATGTCGGGCAAGATGGTAGCCGCAGTGCTGGCCGTGTGAGCTGACCTTGGGAGCTCTCCTGAGAAAACCCCCCTGTCCCAAGATGTGAGGCAGCGTGGCGGTTGTGGCGGGGATAAAGAAGTAAAGAGGTTAAGAGAGGAGGCAAGGAAATTATCTGGATACAATCTGGTCTAAATGATGGGAGGAAGCGAGGCATATTAGCCAAAATGCTTTCCCATATGAAGATAGATGTAGTTTGTCTCCAAGAGATCCATATAAAGTGGTGTAATCGGGGGTGGCTAAAAGATCTGGGACTTGAGCTCTGGGCCTGTACTAGACAGAGTACAACAATTAAAGGGGTAGCTATTTTGGCTAGGTGTGGGATGGGTTTTCCTAAACGTATTAAAGTAGATAATCTAGGTCAATGGGTAATTGCGGAATTTAAAATAAATAATACTTCTGTTTCACTTTGCTCAGTGTATGAATCGAATTAAGATGATCCAGAGGTTCTTAATTTTCTTAGTGTAGAACTCGCTTTACGGCCTCAATCTCTGATATTTTGTGGGGAGATAAATATACAGTAAGTTTGACATATCTCAGGTGCATTCATATCAAGGAGTAGTGAAGGAACATGGATTATCCAACTGTTGGAATAAACTTAAGGCATCTGTTCCTGCATACATGTATTTCTCTGCCCTTCATAACAAGCTAGTGCGGCCGGATTATTTTTTTGTATCTAGCCAACTGGTGGAGTCAACTGAGATTGAGATGTATCCCAGAATCATTTCAGACCACAACCCTTTCGTTATTGGAATTCCATTCAAGGGTATTTCAAAGCCCCAGAAACCTTGGACCTTTGAAAGGAAACTTCTGCTTGATGAGGCATATTGATCGCATATGAATAAATGGATTGCGGACTTTTTTTCTTTTAACTGGAATACAGCCTCAGTTTTGTTGTTTTGGGATGCTTTTAAAGCAGCTGTTCGAGGGAAAACTTTAAGTTTCTCCCTAAATCTTCAAAAACAATAAGGAAGGAAATTAACGATTAGATCGAGCAATTGAAAGTAGAGGAATGTGATCTGATGGGTAGAATCTCGGGGGGGATTGGCATTGAAGATTGTCACCAACGCATTGCCATTACAAAATCAAACATTTATAGATATTTCAGTGCAGAAGTGGCGGCTAAGTATATGGAGCATAGAGCCGAGGCTTATGAGCTTGGTGAAAAAACTGGGGGTGTTAGCCAAACGCTTGCAACAACGACAAGTACGCAATCGTATTTGCAAGATTACTGACTATACGGGGCAGGTTCAGGATACTTCTGCAGGGATTTTAGATGTCTTTCAGAAATGTTATTGTCATTTATATACTGAAGATGCTCCTCTGCTGGAGAACCTATCTGAGGAAGAATTCTGTAAAGATTTGGATTCAACAAAGTTGAATGAGCAACAGAACGAGATTCTGGAAGCCTCCCTTACTTGGGAAGAGATTGATTCTGCAATAACATCGTTAGCCATCGGTAAGGCTGTAGGCCCATATGGAATACCTTTAGAATTTTATCGGACCTTTCGACAAACATTTAAGTCCGATCTGATGCTTTTATTCGAACAGGCTTGGAAAAGTTATATACCAGATTCTTGGAGACAGACCACTATTATTGTATTTAAGAAAAAAGGCAAACCAGAACTTAATCCTGCTTCCTATAGGCCAATAACATTGATAAATTGCGACAATAAAATATTCTCAAAACTTCTGGCAATGAGACTTGGTAAAGTCATTGCCCCTCTAGTATCTCTACGTCAGCATGAGTTTATCCCAGGAAGGGATACGGCTGATCATGTCTGTCGGGTAATAACCCTCTTCGACCGAGCACAGGCCTTGAGGTTACTGCTGGGGGTTCTCCTTTTGGATGTGGAGAAAGCATGCAATGGGGTCTCCTGGCGGTTCCTCTGGGCGACCCTTAAGTCAAGAGGGGTAGGTTAGAGCTTTATACAAGCAGTTAAAGCAATGTATCAAGACCCAGAGGCTGGGATCCGGATTTCAGCGCAAGAATCTAAGTCATTCACCATAGGCAGAGGTACGAGGCAGGGGTGTCCTTGTTCACCCCTGCTTTTTGCGCTATACATTGATCCCTTTTTAAGAAAACTTGAGTGTAGTCAACAAATTAAAGCGGTCAGCTGTGGGGGGGTCGATTTCAGGGCATTAGCATATGCGGATGATATCGCGGTTGTCACAAGCGATGTTGTATCTGCTTTTCCAGCAGTGAAGGATCTAGCAACTTAGTTTGGCGCTATGGCAGGCTATAAATTAAACATGGACAAAATGCAAATTATTTGTTCTGGCATGACTTGCCCCTCGGGGTATCCAGTAGTTACAGAAGCTATGTATCTGGGCATAATATTCACAGCCGAAGTTGGAAAAATACCCGATTTAAACATTAAACCACTAATAGAAACCTCTAACAAAAAACTGGAGAGATTGGACCACCTACAATTGTCAATTTTTGGTCGTACTAATGTTATTAAAATGACCATTTTACTTAAAATTCTTTATATTTTTAGGACCATTCCTCTTGAGTTCTCCTCTGTGTGCTTCGTAAAGTTAGATAGGATGTGCTCTAGGTTTCTTTGGGGTTACCGCAAATCCAGAACAGCATTAAAATATTTGATTCTACCCAGACAACGAGGGGGGGTTGGCTATTCCCAGCTTTTTATTTTATTACTGGGTAGCTATGTTGCAACATATGGCCATATTGCTTGTCGGTAATAAGGCTAATATACTAATGGAGAGTACCCCGTCTATTTATGAATTAACCCTGGGGCACCAAGCTAGTGGGTGTTTGGTATCGATTTTTGAGCCCAGCTGTTATAAAAAAAACAGATTTAAAACCATTAAGGCCGCATATAAGGTTTGGAGACAGGTTCAAAGAAAGTTTAAAATTACAAAACTGAATGTTTATTCTCCAGTTTTAGCTACACAATTGCTACCATCATTATTTCGGGATCGGGTTACTTTTGACTGGATTGCCAAGGGTATTCAGATGTTAGGAGATCTTTTTGGTGAGAAAAATTTGGTCTTGATAGGCGTGATTTTTTTAAATACTTACAAATTCGGAGTTTTTTGGGGGAAATTATGTTTAAGACAGCAGCAAACTTTGAAAAGATACCATTAGTTGAACCTATTAAAAAGAGATCCCGGATGGGATTGGTTTATAATATGTTAATTGACTCCCTTCCTGACGATATGATAGCATATTCAGGTAAATGGACAAACAAGTGTGGGGCAGATATAACTGATTTCAAGGACTCCATATACTTAGCAAACCAGATTTTGATTATGGGAAGCCTTAGGAGCCAACTCTTTATGTCAGTTTTTGACCTATATTATACTCCTGCGAAGATTGCTAAATGGAGGGGGGCAAGGGGAGGAAAATGTAACAGATGTGATCTTCCAGCAGCAGATACAATTCATATGTTTTACTCTTGCTCAAAATTATGTTTTTTTTTCAGGATATAGAAAAAAATTAACATCTATTTTGGGTACTTTGGTATCCGTTATACCAATTCTTCTTATTTTAAGGGTTGAGCACAATATAGAAGCTGCTACAAGGGCAAAGTCAGAAACGGGGCTTTTGTTTATAGCTTTGGCATTCGCCCGCTTATGTATCACATCGAATTGGATCAGCATGGACCCTCCAACTTTTTCGAACTGGCGTGCAAGGTTATTTGCTGCTTATTATATTGAATCTGCAATATACAAAGGAAGATGCCATAACAAGAAGAAACTATTTGGCAACAGCTGTGGGCTCCAATTGCAGATCTGGTTGGTTAAGTTTTTTTTTTGTTATATGTATTTACTGTCATTGATCATTTGACTGCTATTTTTGATAGGCTGTATACTGCCGGGGGTATTATTTGTATTTACAATGTACCGAAAAACTTTCTCATCTTATCTCTCTTTTTATATGGTTTTGAATGGATGTATGATGGTACAACGCGTACCGTTACAACGCATACCTTTACGACGCAGGTTTAACAACGCAAGTCGTTACAACGACTTGCGTTGGGGGGCGCTGGATAGTGAATAGTTTATTTACTATTCCAACTCCAGTCCCCGTGGATAGTAGGGAAGGTGTTGGATAGTAAATTAAACTATCCCCTATCCTAGAGCGCCCTCCAGCGAAAGTCGTTGTAAATCCTGCGTTGTAACAGTACCGCGTTGTAACGGTTCCGTTGTAAAGGATGTTTCCCTTTTGAACCATTTATATATCTGCTTACTTTGTGGCAGCATTACTGGTGTATAGGCTTATTGTTTTACTTTTTGTTTTCTTGAATCTCATGTACAGAACAAAACAAAGTCTTTTAAAAAAAGAAAACAATAAAAAAAGTTTTTTTTTAAATGATGATAATGTCTAGTTATTATCATTTTATTATTCCTATTTTTTACACTGCGAAAAGCAGTGGGGTGATGCTCCTCCAGCTTAGCTAAAGAGCTGCCACTGTCCAGGAGATTGTGGTGCTCCAGTTGGTGGGTGAGTTGCTGGTTGATTGCTTCTTCAAGGGCTTTTTCAGTAAATGGGAACAGAGTGAAAGGCCTGAGGATTTTCGGTTCCGCTGGGTTGGCGGATGGAATTTTCAGCAGCAGCCTAACCTCCGGGTGTTTCCAGTCCTCTGTTAAGGAGGGCGATGAAATGGAAGTGATCAGGACTTTACTGAGTTTGTTGCTGATTGTATTGTTTGCAAGGTTGAAGACATGGTAGGGGCTGGGGTCCTTAGGTGCTCCCAAATGCACGGAATTCATGATGGAGGTGGTTTCTTGGTTGATGAGGATGTCCATTGGGTGCGGATGTGCTCGGGTTTGTGTCTGTGGGTGTGAGCTGTTTGATACTGTCATCAGGGAAGGGTGGGGTTCAAAGTTTTCGTACATGAATAAGATCTTGTAATGGGAGAAATCACCAAGGGTATTGCATAGTTCTTGGGAGCGTGTGATGTTGTTCTCCTTGGCAGTGGGATTGGAGAATTACTTCACAATGACAAAAAGTTCCTTGCTGCGGTTTGCGCAGGCTTTTAAGCGTTCTTCTAGAGTGTACTTCTTGGTTTCTTTCAGGTGGTGGTGGTACTGTTTGAGTTCTTTCTTGAAGGCAGTGTGGTCTTCTGTTTTTTTGCTGATGTGCCTCTTCCTTTCTAGTTGACGGCTGATGCTCTTGACAGCTTTCAGTTCCTCTGTGAACCAACTGGCTCTTTTGGTTGTCTTTTGGTGTTAGCCGTCTTTGTGGGGGCCATTGTTTTGGCGCATTCTGTGACCCACCACAGAAAGTTTTTTGCTGCTTGCTATGGGTTGAGTATTGCGTCTGGGAGGCGGGTGTGGAGCGCGTTGTTCCACTGGTATACTGGTATCTTTTTCCAGTCTCTGCACATTGATCTGGGGGGCACGATGCTGGCACTGGCGGTTCTTGACATGTAAAATAGATGCTGTAGTGGTCAGGCCAGGTGAGCTGCGTGGTGTGGCTGTACTCAACTCTGTCGCTGGAAGAGAAGATGGGATTGAGTGTATGTCTTGCAATGTGGGTGGGGTCGGAGACCAGTTGTTTGAGACCGATGTTGTTCATGCTCTCCAGGAGGTCAGTTGTGTTGGCATTGTGAAGAACCGGGTTATTTAAGACCCGGCGGCGCCAGGGGCACGCCCAAAGTCTTCGGGTTCACCTGTCTTAGAATACAGAGACACGGGACTCTTCGTGGTGACGTCAAAGATCGAATTTATTGACTGCAGCCAGTAACAGAAGTCCTAGAAATCATCACGGTATGAGTTCTCAGGAGACTGCTCAATTTTACAAAGCAAGTCATCCCTTTTTATGCCAAAAATCATATTCCAGACAAACACATAATATCTACGAACTGTCCAATCACATGTATCCACACCAAAGGTATCGCATGACGGTAAAACCCACTTTTCAATTGTCCGGCCCATGATCAATCATCGGACAAACCCAACATTCTTCTTTAGACAGACCGAACGAACCCATAATAAAAGAGGCTACGACCCATATCATAAATAGGGATGTATGACACTACAACACATGCTTTTACATCGCATGCCTTTACAACGTAAGTATTACAACGCAGTCCATTACAACGCATAGTGCTTTGGGGTGCTGGATAGTGAATAGTTTCATTTACTATTCCAACTCCAGTCCCCGTGAACACTAGGGAAGGTTATTGGATAGTAAATTAACCTATTCCCTATCCTAGAGCGCCCCCCAGAGCAATGCGTTGTAATAGTTTGCGTTGTAATGGTTGCGTTGTAAAGGCTCTACGATGTAAAAGTTACGTTGTAAAGGTTGTTTACCCATAAATAGACCATAAAGAAAGAAACAGAAACAGGTAAGAGTAGGATAAGGCATATTTGTGTGTAGTAAAACTTTACAATGTCCTGCGCTCTGATCTTAGTCTTGATCAGCTAGCGGGCAAGAACTGGCTCAGCAAGGTCGGCTTCAGGCAACGAGGTCAGTTCACTTTGGGTCATGTAAAAGTCAGCACAAACCCCAGCTAAAGGGCACGGTTCTTAAAGACTCATTCAGCCGCAGTCATCGGCCTATGTGAGGGTAACCACAAAATGGCTGCCTTGCACAAAATGGAAACTATGGTTCGGAACGGAGTCTTCAAATACACTGTGGATCCTTGTGTGTAACATGGCGCAACCACTCGTACTTGCCGAACTCATTAGTTACGGTTCATTGTTACCAAAATCGTAACGGAACCACGACATTTAAAACACGGGTTCAGAATTCACGGAACCTCAGACCCTCCTTTTGCCCTTACATAGGCAATTACTCAGTCTATATCTGAGTCAATGTCAATTCTCATCAGATCACCAAGGTGCTGTTGAAGCATTATCTTGTTTCTCTGTGCATCTCTCGAAACAGGCGGTCTCCTGACACACGTAGTAGCACAAAGGCCACATATGGCAGGACCGCACTGTACACAAAGACAACATGAGAAAAGAACCGCTAGAGCAGCACCAATGATTGTCAGAATCTTCCATCCCCAAACGGATAACAGTCCCCAAAACCATCCCGTTAACGACCAATCTCCTTCGTCCACATGTATAGACTCTGAGATCTTATGTAACCTGGAGATGGCCTCGTATACCGTCGGAGCATTATCTGGGATGAAAACGCTGCAACTCGATTGGATCACTTTACATACTCCACTTCGATCTGCGAGTATGACGTCTAAAACCATACGATTCTGTAACGTCATAAGGCGATCCGCTTGAAGCTCAGCTGTCAGATTACTAAGGGCACCGGCAGTTTCGTTTATGGTGGATTCAACCACTCTCGTCAATTGCCGTAAGCCTCTACTGTTAGCCATAGGTCCCCAAAACGGTAAGAAACCCTTAAAGAAGTCTCCCACTTCCTGTCCAGCGGTATCTTCCCGACTGAAGACACCTCTAACAACTCTTGTCTTGTGGTAATCTGCAGCAGCAGTATACGTAGGAGGCAACAAGTATCCAACATAACACGTTCCGGAAAAATCAGGGGGCAACCATGTATATTCTCTGTTGTAACAAACAAAATACGTGCCCTTAGCTGCCAAAAACGGCGGGGAAGATTGAGACGTAAAAACATACGTCTGAGTACAAACACTCTTCCCCAGCTGAGCTTTCGGATTTTTGCCATTACCTTGCAGACAAAAATGACCTTGGTGGGGTACGATCCAAATCGGAGGTGACCTCTTTCGTTTCTGCTTTTCACTCAGACTAACACTGTATCCGGTCGTGTTCCATCCAACATAAGCCGATAACTCTTCCTTGGGAATAGTCCTGTACGTGTTGATATCTCTGCTCATATTCATAACTCCCTTCGCCAAGGCTTGATTACTCAAGTTATCTCTCATGGAATGCAGAGGATAGACTTCCAGGGCATAAATGAACATCGTCTGAAAAGCCCATAACGACCCATTCTGACTAAACGGTAAGATCAGATAGGGAACAACTCTATCTGTAGTATGTGGCATAAGACCACACACCCAACAATTAGTAATGTTCACTACCAACTCATGTTGATGCAGTAACTGTACGAATGTATTATGTACAAATTCTGACCTTCTAATCTGCTCGTGTTCGGGTAAGATATGAAAAGAATGCAAAGAAGTAGTAGTAGGAAAGGTCGTAGTTTGGGAAATGGGTGCAGAAGTTAATTGAGTAGAAAAAACAATCCAACCCACCAAAGTTAACGTCATGCCAAAAAACATCAGAATACATGTAATCAGAAAATATTTTCTATGCATTATTCTACATAGTTTCATCTTAAGTTCATTTTCTCAGCAGCTCTCTCGATCTCAAAAAACTCCATCCTCTAACTGGGCTGTTCGCGGCGGTTGTTTTTTCTTCTGCTAAGGAGTGCTTCTGTCAGTCCAGGGAACGCCCTAAGACCAACCAGAACCGTCGACCTTGTGTCTACACGGCTGCAATCCCAAGTCTTTACACCGCGACCCTACAGCTGAACCCGGATGGCGGTTGGAAAAGGAAAAAAAAAAAATCAAAACAGTTTCTTGGCTGAGAGAGTGCAGTTCTAAAAACCAAAAAGGAATTATTTGTTCTTTATTAGTCCATTATTTCTAGGTCGTAAATGATAGCGGTTTTTACCAGGCTCTGTCTGGTTTTGAAATAACAGTTCAGGCTCGGAGGTGTCCAATCTCAAAGATGAAGGCACAGCTTCTTGTAAGACATCATCATCTTCTTTCTCAGTCCCTCTCCATACCAACTCAGCGTCGCTGAACGGTGTAAACTTCGGCAACCTTTCAGTCTCGGTGTCTGCAATACCTTCGAGGATCCACTGGTCGTACGGCAGAGGTAAAGGTATCCTCTTACAGTGTACGCCGTGGATCCAATTTTTCTTCCCAAAGACTTTTACAGATGTTCTTGTAGACAGCAACACCTGATGAGGGCCCGTCCAGCGGGGCTGGTCGTTCTTGGTCCGTTGAAAATTTTTCACGAGGACCCAGTCACCAGGATTGATGGTGTGACCTGGGCCCACAGAGGCTGGTGGCAGGTTATCGTGAACCTGTTGATGCAAGACACGCAATATAGCCGTTAGGTCATACAAATAGTCCACCAACACAGGATAGTCAATATCACTAAATTTTGTTGGTCTCGGCACTCCCCACACATTTGCCGGTCGACCAAAAACTATTTCATACGGACTAAGTCCGATTCGGGAATGCACTGTAGTTCTAGTTGGCAAAAGTCCCAACGGCAAAGCATCGGGCCATTGGAGACCAGAACTTGCCTGAATTTTGGCTATCTTTAGCTTCAGAGTGCCATTGTAACATTCCACTAATCCAGCTGATTGGGGATGATTCGCAGCATGGAATTTTTGTTTTATGCCCAAACCCTCACACACTCTCTTCATGATCTTCCCCACGAACTCACTTCCGTTATCACTCCACACCATCCTTGGCAACCCAAACCTAGGGAAATATTCTTTGAGCAAGACTTTAGCTGTGGACGAGGCAGTATTATCTTTTAGGGGGTATGCTTCTACCCATCTAGAAAAGGCACAAACAACTACAAGGACATATTTAAAATTGTTGCATATTTCCATGTGGATAAAATCCAATTGCAGAACCTCGAACGGATACGTCGGAGGCGCAAAGTGACCAGCTGGAGTTGGAGTTCCCTTACCTGGATTATACATCAAACACACCATACAATTCTTGACCACATTCTCCGCACATTTGGGAATCCCACCATTCTCCCACACTGGAGCCAACAACTTACAAATTCCTTTCGCACTAATGTGAGACAACCCATGTGCCATCGTAACCACCGCAAGCACATACGCATCCGGCTACATTCATCTTTCGTGTTCTGATAACTCAACCGAACAACCAGTCGAATCCAATCTACCCGTAGTTTCTCTCCACACACTCTTCTCATTTTCAGTAGCTTCAGCCTGTATTGATTTCACACTCTTAATCGTATCTTCACACATTCCAGCTGCACCAATCCATCTCGCAAGGCCTGCAACGTACATTCGACTCATCACATTTCTCGCTGTTTCTTTCGCCACTTCATCCGCAAACGCATTACCACGACCAACATCATCCGTAACCTTCCGGTGAGCACTACACTTCACAATCGCAACTTGCTTCGGCAAAGTAAGTGACTCAAGAAGCTCATTCACCAACTGCCCATGTTGGATCTTAGTCCAACTTCCCATGGTGGATCTTAGTCCCATGCGAAGTTAGAAATCCTGTTTCTTTCCACAAGCGTCCAAAACTGTGTGCTACACCAAACGTGAACTGACTATCGGTATACACATTCACTCTCTTTCCCTCAGATAAAATACACGCTCTCGTTAATGCAATCGATTCTGCTGCTTGCGCCAAATTATAACTCACTCGTGCAGTTTCAACAATCGTACATAATGTCGTCACGGCATATGCCACGGTCGTATCGCCGTTTGGAAGCTTGTAGCATGACCCATCCACCCATAGCGTACCATCAGGATCCAAAAGAGAAGTATCTTTTAAATCGACTCTCCCCTTCGTTTCCTCCTCCGTCCTAAGAAAACAATCATGCTGTTCCTGACCATCTGTGTCCACAGAAATCGGCAGCAATGTCGCTGGATTCAATATATTACACCGCTTGATGTGCACATGACTAGCCAAAAGCGTCAACTCATAGCCCGACAACCTCGCACTAGTAAGGTGCTGAGTCTTGGTTCTATTTAATAAAGTATCCACTGCATGTGGAACCATCACGACCCTCGTGTTATCCATCACCAATCCAGCAGACTGTCGGATAGAAACAGCTGCTGCCGCTGTAGCTCTCAAGCAACTTGGCAACGCTCTAGCTACCGGATCTAAAGTCGACGAGAAATACGCACATGGACGCTGCTTATCACCAAATTGTTGAGTCAAAACTGACAATGCACAACCCTCTCTCTCATGGACGTAGAGTGTAAAAGGCTTACTGTAGTCAGGAGTACCCAACACTGGAGTAGAACACAACGCATCACGCAACTCAGAAAAACTTTTCTGACAATGTCAGACCAAGGAAGAGGGTTCGGTATATCCTTACAAGTCAATGCCAACAGAGGTTTTGCCAACAAAGAAAAGTTTGGAATCCACTGTCTACAATACAACGTGATACCCAGAAAAGCACGTACCTCTCTCTGCGTACTTGGCACAGTCATTTGAGCAATTGCTTGGATTCGTTCTGGGGTCAACCTTCTTCCCTCCTTTGACAAGAGATGACCTAAGTAGGTCACCTGTTGGTGACAATACTGCAACTTTGAAGGTGACACTTTATGATGCAAGTCAGACAAATGTCGTAACAAAGAAATAGTAGCTTCTTTACAAGTTTCCTCATCAATAGCAGTCACTAATAAATCGTCAACATACTGAATAAGAGCACTACCAGCAGGCAACACAAGAGTATCAAGCTGAGTTTTCAAGGCCTGGCTATAAATGGAAGGACTTTCGCAATAGCCTTGAGGAGCGCGCTTAAACCGGAAGCTTCGACCTCCTAAAGAGAAGCCAAAAATATCTCTACTCTCCTCGGCAATTGGAATACTGAAGAAAGTATTCTTCAGATCTATAACCGAAAACCAGGCAGCTGAAGCAGGAATCATAGTCAGCAAAGCAGTAATGTCCGGGACAACAAGAAACTGTGGCACAACAATCTTATTAACCTCTCGAAGGTCGATCACAAACCTGTAGACAGGTGGCTGAGAAGAGTCAGTGCGCTTCAGGACAGGCAAAACGGGACTGTTACACACATTACCTCTCGTTTCTTCAATCACACCTTTCTCAATCAAATCATAAATGATTGCTAAAAGCGCTCTTTCACCATCACTAGAAATCCTATATTGGGGAATGCGTGGCAATTTAACATTTGCTGTAAGCGTTACAACATAAGGTGGAATCTCCAAAAGACCCACATCATTAGGACCAGTAGCCCAAAGAGTATCAGGGAGAGAACGCAATTCCGGTGGAAGCCGATCTTTAGACAAGTACATCGGAGAGATCACTTTCTTACCCAATGTAAACTGTACTCCCGAAGGAGAACAATGCAATGTTGCATTCAACCTTTTCAACAAATCCAAACCCAACAAATTCTCACCACAACCTGTCGTTAAAATGAGAGGTGCTTCCAACTCACAAGGCCCTATAGAAAGAGACAAATGTAAATGTAAATGTTGGATACTTGTAAAGCGCACTGTTACTCTGCCTGAGTGTCCTGGCGCTGTAGACCGCTGGGGAACCCGTCCTGGTTTTCCCTGTGAGATGGTCCCTTTCTGGGTATCTCCAGGGTGAAACCAGGCATCCCCGGCGTCTGTGGGGGGCCGTTGTAGAGATGAGGCAAGCTTAATGCCCAGAGTTACCGAGTGTGTTCCCTGGTTAGAGTAGGCACTGAAGCGAGAATTATCGAGTCCGTTGACCCTGGTCCAAGACCCTGCCGCGTCGGGAATTGAACCCTGGTCCCAGGCCGTTCTCTGCTTACAGGTCTGCCGCCTCTAACCAGTGAGCCACACCTCTCCACAAGGGACTAGAAACTGGATTGCGAACTGGGGCGCCAGAGAATCCTACCGAAACATTCGTTAAGCCAGACAAAGGTGCACCAGGGAGTTTAGAGTGCATGATAGAACTCTTCGCTGCACCGGTATCCAAAAGAAAAGGCGCTACCACACCTGATGTAACTACTGCAACATAAGGCCCACTCTGATCTACTGGAACCAACACTACTCCCTCTCTTTGTCCATGGCTGTCCTAACAATCATTATAGTCAGCATTCTCATTCTCAACATAATAGTCATCAGCATAGTACTGAGTCGACTGACCAGACGCAGTTTTCTGTTGATCAAAACAATTCATAGAATTCTGTGGGGGAAAGGAACGTTCGTTCTGAGGAAACACACCACGTCCTCTACCCCTAAACACTTGCTGGAAACCACCACGACCTCTCGGGCCCGGCATACCACTCACGCGCTGTCGTAAAACAGGGCACTCATTTTTATAATGACCTTCCTCCCTCCAATACGCACACTGATTCAAGCCCAAAGGTGGTCTTGGAGGAAAATACCCAGCTTTTTGTTGCGGTCTCTGAAACGATGGGGGTTGCTGAAACTGTGGGCGTTGCTGTAACTCTTGCTGATTTGAGCGAGGCGGATACGCCTGCTGCAAAAGAACCTTTGTCTTTAAGTCTTTTGTCTTTTTCTCTACTCTTTCTTTCTCGTCCTTATCCCTATTCTCGTAGTGCTGTGCAGTCCCCAATATCTGGGCCAACGAGGAAACAGCCCAAGAACTCTCAGAATCTTTCAACTTATTACACAGTTCAGGAAGTAAGTTAAAGACAAACTTATCTACGAACAATCTTTGTCCACCTTCTGTACTCATATCTTGACCACTATGATCTATAAATGTCTCTTCAAACCTAGTGAAGAAATCAGATACACTTTCGTCCTTCTTCTGCTTACATGCTGCTAACTTGTCCCAATTTACACGTAACGCTGGCATCATCGTTTTCATAAGATCTATAATTCTGCCAGGTAGATCTGCCACTAGAGGCTCAGGCTTAGAACCACCAACTTGTCTGGCGTCCGCAGCAGCAATATTGAGCCATGAGTCACCTAATTCAATCGCATGATCCCCATGACGAATCTTTGTCCATAGAGGTTGAGGTACTACGTTACCCAACAGCATATCTATGTCGGCTAAATTCATGATGCATGCGTCAACTGTCTGGGACAATTCTTTGTAATATCCAGCTGGATTCTTACGGGGATCAGGTAAAGACTGTTTTAAGGGCCAAAACTTCTACTCTCTTCCATGGCACATGTACCCATACTCTCTGAAAATGAGGCAGAACAGGCGGATTCGCGTTTGCGTCCCCTTCTCTCCAAACTGGGGGAACCTCTCTCATTGGATATTGTCGTACCTTTCTCCTAACTGCGGAATCAGGCTAAAACAGTCTCTGAGAAGGGAAATCGCTCCTAAACGCAAGTACTATCGCAACTGCTTCCTCAATTCCGGGACCCACTATCGTCCCTTTCACAAACTCAGACTGGACTTTTAGCAACTCTACCGGGACTGAACCCAAATCATTATCTGCCCATTCCTCACGGAGGAAAGTACACATTACATCAAACACATATCTTTGCTTGGGTGCTTCCCACTGCAGGAAGACATCCATAACTGATTCTAAATTATACCTCGAAACATTCGAAATCCATCTGTGAACCAAGAGATCCAACACTGTCCGCTCTTCGGGACTAGGTAACTGACTACGCAGTTGTTTACGCGCAGAAACGGGGGTCATACTCGACGACCCAAGGAAAGGAGACAAAAGACCAGAAACAGTTTCAGTCATCCGTTGTCGAGCAGAAGGAGAAGCCGTCATAAGGACAGGAGACAACGTATTTTGAGGCAAAGTAGCAGAAGTCAAAGGTAAAGGAGAGTAAGGCAATGAAGGTCCAGGCAAAACTGATAGCAAAGTTTGCGGCCCCAGAGGAGGTGGGGCCGTAGGAGGAAGGACCAGCTGAAGAGGAGCCGGTGGTTGAGCAGGACCAGGAAGTGGAACAACTGGAGGTGGAGGAGGTGCCGTAGCGTTCTGTGCATAAGGGGGTGGTAATCTCAATAGATGCGACATTAAAGGGTCCTTTTCAGGGTCCTTTGTCGCCTTCTCAAGAAGAGGTGGCAATGCTGGATAACATTTATCAATAGCCATATTATGTTGCCTATCTGATACCTCAATAGCTTTATCTCCTTCGTCTTCTTTAAACTGTCTGGCAGCTTGCATTATTGACAACCCCTTTTCTCTCTTATTTCTTTTAGCTTGTTTGATTTCTCGTTGTCTGGCTTCTTTACGCCAAAGGCGAAAGGAGTCAAACATTGCCGGCCAGGCTTTCTTTCTAAACAATTTCGTTTCTAAATTATCTAAAATCTCAGTATCAAAACTGCCATATTGGGGCCATCGTAAAACCCCATCTTTCCTAGTATAGCGGACCCATACTTCATTAAACGTAATGGGGCCCACGCCGTGTTTAAAATAGAGTTCATAAGTTGGTGTTCCAACTGGAGGTATCGGACATGAATCCTCCAATCGGGAATCCCTGTTACAACCACAACTGAATATCCTCCTAATTTTGCTAAGACTAGGCATCTTCGCTCACTAATCTAGCTTCAAACTTCAAGGGATTATCTACAACGATAGTCTCACAAATATACGAGTCTCTCGGCTTTGGAAATTGCAATACCCAAATCAAAGACCCAAAAACTAGGTATTCAAAGAACCAAAAAACAAATAACTGGGAGCGACCCACGTATACTTAACTAAGGTATCAGTCACGTCACCAGAAGACCAGTCTATCGTCTCGCCTTACAAAGCTGCACAAAGGGGGGTCCAAGACAGGGCGGCAGTCAGGGAAGCGGTCCTTCGTAGCCGTCTAGAAAGCGGGAAACCTCGCAGCAAAGACCTTCAGTCCACGTTCGACATACCGGGGTTGATGGAGTGGGGGCCCTTCTTTCGGAATTTCCTGACGAAGCTCCTCACGATCTTCAGGCTTGGACCGGTACCGCTTGATGTCGCCCTCTGTTGGGCGCCAACTGAAGAACCGGGTTATTTAAAACCCGGCGGCGCCAGGGGCACGCCCAACGTCTTCGGGTTCACCTGTCTTAGAATACAGAGACACGGGACTCTTCGTGGTGACGTCAAAGATCGAATTTATTGACTGCAGCCAGTAACAGAAGTCCTAGAAATCATCACGGTATGAGTTCTCAGGAGACTGCTCAATTTTACAAAGCAAGTCATCCCTTTTTATGCCAAAAATCACATTCCAGACAAAGACATAATATCTACGAACTGTCCAATCACATGTATCCACACCAAAGGTATCGCATGACGGTAAAACCCACTTTTCAACTGTCCGGCCCATGATCAATCATCGGACAAACCTTACATTCTTCTTTAGACAGACCGAACTAACCCATAATAAAAGAGGCTGCGACCCATATCATAAATAGACCATAAAGAAAGAAACAGAAACAGGTAAGAGTAGGATAAGGCATATTTGTGTGTAGTAAATCTTTACAATGTCCTGTGCTCTGATCTTAGTCTTGATCAGCTAGCGGGCAAGAACTGGCTCAGCAAGGTCGGCTTCAGGCAACGAGGTCAGTTCACTTCGGGTCATGTAAAAGTTAGCACAAACCCCAGCTAAAGGGCACGGGTCTTAAAGACTCATTCAGCCGCAGTCATCGGCCTATGTGAGGGCAACCACAAAATGGCTGCCTTGCACAAAATGGAAACTATGGTTCGGAACGGAGTCTTCAAATACACTGTGAATCCTTGTGTGTAACATGGCGCAAACACTCGTACTTGCCGAACTCATTAGTTACGGTTCATTGTTACCAAAATCGTAACGGAACCACGACATTTAAAACACGGGTTCAGAATTCACGGAACCTCAATTGCTTGGGCCATCGATGGGGAATTTGAGATCCCCTAGGAAGATGTACTTATCGGAGTCGATAGCGATCAGGGTAAAAATTTACAGGATTGCGTTGCAGAAGCGGAGGCATGGTCCTGGTGTTCTGTAGGTAGAGGTGCCTCTGATGGTGCATTTTCCATCTGTGTGGAGCTGAAAGTGAGATGTTTCATGATTGGGGTCAGATCATCTGGGGAAGTTGTGAATCAGATTGTGTCCTTGTAGATGATGGCAATTCCAACTCTGTGCTTGTTGGTGTGGTCCCGGTGTGTTATTTTGTATCCTCGGAGGATGGCGTTAGCGATGTCTGGAGCAGAGGCGGGGTTCAGCCAGGTCTCCGTGAGAAAGATGATGTCTAATGAACGGGATGAGATAGTGTTTCAAATCTCTGTTGCGTGTCTTTCTATTGACTGTTCATTGAGTAGGATGCACTGGCATTTGTCCGAAGTGGTCTTGGTCCGTGCAGTGGGCATGGTCATGTTAGCAGTGTTCCTGGTGTTGTTGACTGCTTCGGTGCTGCAAGTGAAGAGGCGTGGGGAAGCGCAGCAGCATTCCAGGTATGAACGTGTGCAGATGGACTTGCCTTTGGTGTGCCCTGTGCACGCCAGCGGCATGTCCGCTGCGTGACCACATGGCGGCCTCCATATGTAGCCCTGGGAGGTAGAAGGGACTGACTGGGAAGTGGGAGGGTATGGAGCATAAAGTGGCGGCCACACACTGTGGTAGAAAAACAACAGAAACAGAACAAAACCAATCTAAATCGGAGTAAAATAGCAACATTAAACACACTGGTACACTTTAAAAAAGATACTAAATCAGCACGCACAAAAAGCATCAGGAAAAACTGCAATTTGCACAACGTGTTCAATGTAAAGGGCCTTGAGGACTATATCAGGGTCACAGTGCATTTGAGCCAACAGGAGCAAACAGCGGGGAGGGGCAAACGTGACCTATGAGGTCAGGGGCAGATCACTGGAGGCAAGCATAGGCCTCCAGTGATCCTGGGAGGTGGTAAGGGCTAGCCGGGAGGGCAGGGAATGGTAAATGGTGGGAACACAGATGGTGAGAGACAAAAGCAGAACAAAAACATCAAATTGTGGGAAAATTACAATATTAAATAAAATGGCACACTTTGACAACTGTACTAAAACAGCCCGCACAAAAAGTGGCAGGAAAACCTGTCACTTGCACAACGAGTACGATGTGGAAGGGCTTGAGGACTGTATCAGGGTCACAGTGGCTTTGAGCTAACAGGAGTAGGCAGTGGGGAGCGGTAATCATGACCTAGGAGCCCCTGCTTGCTTGCCATTCACCTAACTTGCAATATTACTATAATTGATTTTAGATTTCTTGTGATAACCCCATCACAGTGGGGGTGCAGCAAGGCCCAGTAGCGGCTCCTCGAGGGAGTGCTGTGGGGCAGTAGAGTGGGGTGGGGAGGGGCAGGGTGGGTGGTAGTATACTCTGGCATACAGCCAAAGGGAGTTAAGTACATAAATAAATAAAATGAATTTCATTGCGCGCACTGCATCGCCATTTCGTTTTATTAACTCCCTTCCGCAGTATGCCGGAGTTTACTATCCCCCACCCTGCCCCCCTCCGGCCCGCCCCACTGCCCCGCAGCTCTCCCTCGAGGAGCTGCTAGTGGCTAGTCCTATTATAATTGGCCTTATGCTGCAAAAAAGCTTGTCAGCAGGCAATTTCAATGTAAGGACAACCAGAAGGTATCTGTTTGGAGACAGTGGTACAGTGAACAGCAGTTGTTGTGGCCCCTTGAAGTATACATTTAGACCTGCAACACAGGGTGGTCCTCTCCTACAGTTCAGAGGCTACTGCAAATTGGTTTGCTGCGCTACAGCTATTTAAGACTTTCTCTAGTTACTCATGTGGTGGGAGCACTCTCAGTGGCAGTGAGGGACAAAGTTTTCTATATCCAGAGATTACTCTGTACAAGAAAGGACCTAGGCAGGAAACATTTTAGAAGGATTTGCGGGGCTTGGGTCATAAAGAGAATGCAGGACATCACATCCACATTCAAGTCAATCTCCTGAAACCCATAACAGTAGGCCCTGGGTGGAAGCTGGGATGAAGGTTGAACTGGTCACATTGCCCAAACTACAATTTATGCTACCCATGGCCACAATAGGAAGGTGATGACAGTACTATAAACTTCACTACTGGCACTACATGCGACTGGCCAGGTGACGGTGAGGTACAAATGGGTGCAAAGTATAGGACAAGATATAACAGATAAGACATGGGGGCATATTCTCAAGGAGCTATCGACGAGTTAACAGCACTTTATCGCAGCTAAAGTCATGATAACTTCTTCAGCCCATTCACAAGCTGGTGCTAACAGCCCATAGCACCAGTTTACCTGTTATAGCAGCCGCAAAAAACATCGCCACAGATGAGCCCTACAACTATCGCTAATGAGATGCAGAGTATGCATTCCCGAACAAAGTGTTGTGACAACACCACTCCGCAATATTCTCAACTACCAGCCCGATAAGCAATAAGGTCACAAAACGGGCATTAAGGCGCGTCAGCATCAGGAAACTAACACCTGCTCTGACCTGGTGTAAAGTCGGACCACAGCCTGAACCAGAAAAGGGAGCCTCGCCCAGAGCCACACCTGGAGCACAAAAGATGCCATGGAGCCACTGAACATGCTGCTCGGAGCCTCAAGAGCCCCAAGAGGGCCACAACACCCACTGCCACAACCATCTGGACCACCCCCCACCCCCTGGACCTCCACCGCCCCCTGACCAACACTGAGGCAGCGCACACAAAGTCAGAGATCCTCCCAAAATGCACCAACCTCTGAGACCCAACACCAGATAATGTCATAGCCCACCACAGGCACAAAAAGTCAACCCACCTCCGCATCCTGACCACTATTGCACACAGGCTGACGGAACCAACACAGTGGACAACCAACATCTCACAGCAGACCAAGCTGCTGGCCGTGATGCACCTGTTGGCCACTGGTACCCTCCAACCAACATCCCCACGAGTCGGACGAGTCACACAGCCAGGCCAATTCAAGTCCCTCACAACGGTCATGGATGACACCATCAGCTTGGTACCCCACCATCTAAACCTCCCCCACACTGCACAGGGACAGCTGGAGACCAAGCAAGGCATCAATGCCACAGCTGTCTTCCCGCATGTGTCGGGGGCAATTGACTGCACACATGTCCTACTTGTGCCCTCAGGCATCACTGCACACAATAAGCGCAACAGAAAGCGCACGTTTCCCACCAATGTCCAGGCAATATTGGACCAATGGGGAATCCCCGCCAACGTCGCCGCAAACCCCCCCAGGCAGTGTGCATGATCCCTACACCTGCCAACAGTCCATCATCAACCTGCGCTACCAGGATGGCACCCACGGAAATGCACAGCTAGTTGGCCAATACCAAATGAACACACCACACACCCCAACTCCACAATCATGCAACTCACAACACAGGAAATGCACATGTCACAAGCTCACATACAACATGCACAGCCACCAGACACGACAGAACAACTTACTGTGGGAACCTGGGTCAGCCATGTACATTAGCCATCAAAGGCATGGCACCTCAGCCACACAATAGCAGTATGTGGAAAGAGGTGGGGACCAGGCATGTGCGAAGGAGGCAAGTGACCCAGGAATGAGAATATACACAATGCCAAGTGTGGCGTGATGTGATGGCCACACTGCAGTATGCAGACCACATACATATCCATGTCGACACACACCTTTGGTGTATGGAGTGTAGTGGACAGTGGACGCAACCATGTCACCCCAGCCAGTGGGGAGGAACTCGGAAATGTAGCTTGTTACGTCCCCCTGTAAGCTTGAGCGGAGTGGGCTGGCCCGGTGTACGCCAGGCCAGCATAGGGGTGTGAATAAAAGGCATGTAGCTCTGGGCATGGTTCTCTTCCGGAATGACCAACGTCTCTGCCTGGGTGAAGCCTCTCACCCCGCCACAAGGCCGATGCTGTGAGCGGAGTTGCCTGCGATCCTGTGCACCTGCTGCACCCCGGAACGCTGGTCCCCGAACCAGGCCGGCCTGCTCCTGCGCACCCAGGCCTTAATGCCCACCTGCCGACACCGGCTTGTGTCGAAGAGGACCCACTACGTGCCGGTGCAAGCTCCAGGCCCGAGGTCCGCGACCCTGGCAACCTGCTATGACCATCACGTCCTGCACGAGCAAGGCCCGCAGTACTCCTTTCTCGTTGATGTACTCTACCGGCATACACAGCGTACTAGTAGGTCACACATTTGGAACTGAGTCTTGATTACACTATGATTGAGGACGATGTGTATGGCTGAGCTGAAGTCACTATACTCCACTCAATGTGGTGCCACCAAGTCTATGCCTAGCAGTACAACCACACGTGTCTGTGGGCCCATGCGGACTACTGCCCAGGGGCACACTAAGCTCGAGTAGGTCACACATTTGGAACTGAGTCTTGATTAAACCATGGCAGAGAACATTAATTATGGCAGAGTTTAAATCACTATACTCCCTTCTATATAGTGACACCATGTCTATGTATAGCATCACAACCACATGTTTCTGTGACCCCTTGCTGGAAATGCCTACCGCCTACACTGAGGTTGAGTTGGTCGTACAATTGGAACTGAGCATCGATTTTTCAATGGCAGAGTACATATTGCATGCAAGGAGAGGTGTAAGAGGATGACGCTTTGCAGTGCAGAGCACAAAAGGATAATCATTACGGAGGTGATCGAACACTACCGACAACTGCCCTGGTGTCACTAACTCTGTGCATCGCGAACCAAAGACACGTGGCCTACAGCCCACACTGCAGTCCACTAGGTCACAGAGTCTTGATTTAGCAATGGTGGAGTTCATATCAGTGTACCGGCATCATCGCAGACTGCATCCCCTCTCAGCCCCGATGCCACTAAGTCTGTTCCCAGACATTCACGGACACTCACTGGTCGTACATTGGTGGCAGCTGATCTATGGACTAGGCGGTAGTTTCATCCTCATGTAGCTGATACCGAATTGGTCCTGGCAACAAGGCTGTTGCCTTCCACTCCACCATTTGCTGCTTCCGGATAATATCAAACATTCTGCATCATGCCCTGGAGGACACCTTCCACTGCCCCCCGCAACCCTGTGCCAAATTCACCTTTGACATAGATGAGGACCCGCCCAGTCGGCGTGGCCCTATCTCAGTGCATCGCAAGTCACCATTCCGTGGCAGGGTGCCGGTGCCAGCCGCTGTGCATCCGGGGCCACTAACTCTGTGCTGGTCAGGTCAGGGCCCCTTTCTTCTGAGATATTGGATTGCATCTAAGGCGATGGCCTTGGGGTCATCAACGCCATGTGTATGTGGCCCTGCGGGCGTCTGCTGCCTCCGGCCTCAACTGCGGCCCACCAGGGCTCACACATCAAATAGATTCCTGAGCAGCCCCAAACGTCACATCACCGCAGGAGTCACATGCCACCATCGCCGGGACCACCTCCAACCGCCATCTGCCAGAGTCGAAACAGTGGTACTGGCAGACTGACGGAGTTGCTCGCACCTGTCGTGGATGCCTTCTTCTGCCTGATCCCCTGCTCAGCACTCCAGGTGCTACTGACTCAGTGCACCACAACCCATGGGCCTTTACTAATTGAATTTTGTGCTGTGGAGAGGTTGCGCAGCAATGTCACCTCAAGCAGTGTGTGAGACCTGGGACCTTGATGAGGGAGATGATGCAGGTCTAATGCACCCCACTGGATCTGCATCAGGAATATCTCAAAGGGACACAATCCTAGACTTATTGTTCACATTAGCACGCTCAGCTCTAGTGCCCCAACCTCAGTGCACTGCAACTCACAGACACTTCTGTTTGCATATTGGGTGACCTCAGTACTTGCTCCGGCTACCTCCATGTTGCTCAGCAGTTGTCCCTGTTATGCTTGCCTTTTCTGTTTCCGTCTCGATGCTGTTCACTTTTCAAGTTGTTGCCAGCACCAACCACTCCGTGCGGACTGGCTTACACTCACCCCATAAACATCCAGCACAGGCGTCACTGTACATGTGGCCCTGCCAATAAAGGGGCCGGGCGCACCTAATACCTGCGTGTGTCCCTGTGGTCATGTTGTATGCATGAGGGCCCTGGGCCCTACAACATTACATTGTGCTCTGTACAGCGGGCGCTGACATGTCACAGCAGGCAGGGGGTGGGGGTTAGACATATAGCTTTGTTGTCACCACTCAATTCGCAAGAGGAGTGGACTGGGCCGTCGTACACAGAGCCAACGTGGGTGTGTGACTGCTATTTGCATGCCCCTGGGCTTGGTTTCGTACTGTGAGTGTGCATCTGCATGTGTGGTTCCCCTTTGTGGGGTCTAGGTGGTCCCTGAACAGTAGCGGTCGGCAGTAGGTGTTTCTGTAGGGCGGTGATGTGGGCAGGGGAAGGGGCAGGGTGGGGGGTAGTAATGTATGGATTATGGAGTTTTACAGGTAAGTAAACATTTAAATACATAAAACGAATTTTGTTGCGCGCACTGCATCACCAAATGTGATGCAGTGTGCGCAACGAAATTCGTTTTATTTATTTAAATGTTTCCATCTCACAATTTCCAGCTCTGTCAGATATAGTAGGCATGTTACTGTGAGTGTGCGGAGCCACTTGTGTACTCTGTTCTGCAGTCGGGTTTGTGCATCGTACCACATTGTCATCAATGTGGATGTGCTGAACTTGCTATGTGTGTGTGCTGCAGTGTGCCAGTGGGATCAGGGACGTGATCCAGTGTAATTGTGGGTGTGCAGTGTGTTACACCTCATTGTGCATGTGTGCCATTGTGCCCATCTGCCCCCGACTCCCCAGTTCCTGGTCGTTACTCACCCTGTTGATGTTGTGTCAGGTCCTCTCGAGCTGTGTCCAAACTCGCTAATCCTTGCACCGTCTCACACTGATGACTATGGCCTCCGTTTCCTCCAGCTTCTCCTGGGGCGCTGGACTCCCACCACCTGTCGCCGTTGCAGCCTTCCTGTTGGCAGCGGGTTGTCACATCATGCCAGCACCTCTTGACCTCCTCGATTGGACTCCTCGGCACTCCGACTGCATTCCAGGTGGTCTACTTTTTTTTGTTTAAATTTGTTTATTGGGTTTTTGTTTGCATTTTACAATCAACATGACAGTAATTATGAAATTATAGCAATGCATGACCATAGGTACATAGTTTCAGATAAAATCGCTTAGCGGTCCCCCTCCTCCAGGGATCCCATGCCTTACGACCGCATCTAACCGTGTGTTCCAGGTGGTCTACTTGTGGGTCATTTGATGGTAGTGTTCTGTCACCTTCGTGACGCTTATCTGGTTTTGCTGCGGACTGCACCCCATCTTCCTCTCTGTCTTCTCCTTGGCCGTCCCTGCCCCTGTTTTTCCTTGCTGGTGGTCTGTGGGGGTTGTGGGGTTTGCGTTGGCCTGTGCGCTTGATCAGGGTGCATCCATGTTGCTACGTGCTTTGGATTGTTTCTGGTGTGTTGTTTCTGTAGTTTTTCTGGTGCATTTTCCCGCCAGACACGTCGGATTTGCAGGCCTGTCGCTGGTTTTCACTGCTTTTTGTACAGCGATTGGCCGCATCGCAAAATTTTTTGTGTTCGCGTTTTGCATTTTTGCCGCGTGACGTTGATTTTAACACGGACATTTGATGCGTTATCTGGAGACAATCCAAGGTACAGCCGTGTTGAGAATGCTTGGTCAACACGGCGTAATTTTCCTGCGATAGACTGCGATGTTGGAAGTTGCCTTAAGTAACTTTTGCGATGGTTATCACACGTTCCTGAAAATATGCCCCATGGTTTCTTGCTCAATAATTTCTATAGCGCTTCTCTTTATATATCAGAGTGAAATATGCCCTATCTAACTAACTTCGTCAGATGTACCTCATCCCTAAATGCATTGCACATGTGTTTGAGGATGGTAGTTCTAGGTATCTCCATTGTCACCAGGTGGAGGCAGATATCATCCATATGGTGTGGCGCTCCCATAAAAATGCACTTCTGGGTGATGGCTCTGGAGGTACTAATGGAAACAACACAAAAAGTAGTGGAACAAGATCCATTATTATGGCTACTGGGTTTTATGCCCAGGTCTAAAAAGGCTAAATATTCAAACAGGTGTATAGACCTGGCCCTGGTCCTAATAAGACACTGCATATTCATGGTGTGGAAATCTCCCAGTGGCCCCTGAGATGGGAGTCTGACTCAGGAACTTGAAGAGGCGGGCTGCCGCTAAGGCCAGTACACTTACAGACTGGCAAAGGAGGAAGCAGGGAATGTCAGGAAGCATGACTTGGGACACATTTAATAGCCGAATTGGACAACAGGATGTCTTGAACCAAGGAATTATGGAATTAAACGACGAGTAGATGGCGGCCAGGGTCTCCTCACCCTCCCCATGGTGTTGGGCTGCTATATTTACCGTTGTTATAAAACTTAAGAATGTGCAACAGAAGCCACATGTGGCCTAATAGCTACTGGATGGACAGAAGTTTAAAATGTGATGGGAAATGTATGCTTAAAGAGTGACAACCAATGGTTAAGTGCCAATTACTAAGACACTGTTCTTGATGTTCTGGGGCACAGTCAATGCGAGATCTTAAGAACTATTAAACAAGATGGCACACTGGGGAACGTACACAAGGCACCATGATCCAATGTAAGACAATGGTGTACCCTAGCATAATTAGATTGCAGTAATAAAAGATTGTCTGAGTTTTTCTATGCTATTTTATGGTATGCTAAGAGGATTTCTGAAGCTAATAGCTGCCCCAAAATGGGGCTTCCCAGTGCTAGACACTAATACGGAGTTACACCATGGATCAAGCCAAAAGCACAATGTACTAAAGCCAGCGGAAACCTAGGCTAGTAACAACCAAGGCATAGATGCATCAAGCTAAAAAACGCTCGCAAAGGGGCATATTTTCAGAATCTACCCCTTTGCGACCGGTATTTTTGCATTTGGGATGCATCATCCCAAATGCAAAAATCGCAATTTAATAAATCGCAAATTTGCTATTACTTAAATTGCTATTGCATTTAAGGAATCTCAAATTGAGATTCCTTAAATGCAATGCATTAAAGTTTAATAACTTAGCGATTTCACTAATAGGGGGAGCAAATTACCATGAAGTTGAACTTCATGGTAATTTGCAAAAAATTTGAAACATGCACTAAAGTGCATTTTTCAAAGTTCAATTTTACACACAAACATGCCCTTAGGGCATGTGTGGGTGTGCAAGATGTACTCATATGCAGATTTCAGGGGTGCAACAGGGTGTCCTTTTGGCACCCATAATATTGCAATCTCAATTTGCGATTCTCTAATTGAGAATCGCAAATTGAGATTGTCTTCCCATTCATTCCTATGGGCCTCTAGGCCCATAGGAATGAATGGGGAGGTATTCCTTAATTGCGACTCACAATTTGCGAGTCGCAATTAAGGAATTTTAAGAAATCGCTATTTTTTTAGCGAGTTCTTCATGCATAGCCTTTTGCTATTCCTTATTAGCGAATCCTTATTTTTCGCTAACAAAGAATCGCAAAATGGATGCTTGATGAATCTATGGGTTGGTCTTTAGGTTGGTCTTTAACTGCTTTCAAAAGCTCAAATGATTCCTTAATTATGTAATGCAGAGTTTTCCATAGGGCTGGAGCCAGCGCACATAAAGACCATCCTCCCATTCTGTCTCTTTTAATGGGTGGTACAAAGGCCTGATGCACAAGGGCTCAAGTGGGCAAACATTGTTGTATAAAAACAGCCAAAATGTAAGCCCTGTGTTTATTAATAGTCTAATTAACAACTCACAAAGGCTTTGAATTGTGTACGCTTCGCGACAGGTAGCCAGTGAAGTTTGCGAATTTGCTGAGGAACAGAACAGAATTTGGGAAGAGAAAAAAGTAATCTGGCGGCAGCATTCTGGAAAATCTTTAACTGATTTATACCAGATATTTTGGTGCCCAAACAGAAACATTACAGTAGTCCAGACGCAAAATGATAAGTGATTGTACAATCATTCTCTGCTTTTGTGGATGAAAAAATCTATTGATAGATTTAAGGCTTCTCAGGGTGCCAAAAGCACGTCAGCCAGCGTCCGCACTTGTATTTCAAAAGAGAGTGAGTTATTAAACCACACACCAAGATTTTTTAGGAAAGGTTTTGACTTTGGAGGGGGCCCTGACGCCTCTGGCTGCCTGTGATGTCCTAGGGTCTGAGTATGCTTAACCAGCAAGAGGGTCTTAGTTGTATTAGCATTCTACTGACATGGTTACACATGGCAGCTCCAGCATTTGATACCATCTTGTCATATAGCATGTTAGGTTGCCTTATTATTAACACGTAGCATAGACTTGCTTCGGAATCCATAAAAAAGAGGAGCACAAGTACAGGGCCCTGGAAAGCCCAGGCCAGTGGAATAATGCCCAATATACCCCTCATTCCAACAGCCCTGCTGGGTCGAGGGGAGGAACCACCCTCTGGGATCAAGAGGTTTGAGTGCTATAGTGAGGAGTGATGAAGAGCCAGGGTGTGACCATACCATGGTGCACACGAAGAGGGGCCTATTTACAAGGGGATTGCACCACTGGAGAGTCACGTTTTAGGAGACCCAGTGGTGCATTGCCCTGATCTGTATTTACAAAGCGGCGTTCAGCCACTTTGCGTGGCTTAATGCCGCTTAGTAAATATCGTACTGATGCTGCCCCAGGATCTGTAAATCTGTGGCAGCACCAAAAACGAAGGCCACTGAAAAGCAGGCGAATGATTGGTGCAACGAGGAGAAATACTTTTATTTCTCCTCGTTTTTGCTCTTTCTATGTGTGTTGCATTCTGTAGCACACTTAGAAGGAGCAAATCACCTTTAATGAAGGTATCCCTGCACGTAAACAATCACCCCTGCAACGCAGGCACCCTTGCACCATGGTTCAAGGGTGTCTGTGTTGTTGCTAGGCAGCTTTTTTTAGTGCCAGTGCAAGAGAACACAGAGGGGTGTGCCATATTCTTGTAAATACCTGGCATCCCTGGGTTTTCGAAATGATGCATTACTTGCAGCACCTTGCTTTACCATTTCTTCGTGAATATACCCCTGAGTGCCATTGTATATTGGAAAATGCCAGACAGATGTTAGAGGCACCCCGTGGCACCACTGCAGAAGCAGCCCCAGAGAGAGAAGTGTCAATGGCACTGTTAGCATGCGGCTTCCAACCTGGGTGGCACAGAGGGAGCTATGCCTGCAGGGTGGTGAAGGGATGAAGGGAGTCCTGAATGAGAGCAGCCACTTGAACACAAGAAGTGCATTAAATGAGAGTAAGGAAACACCAGGCATGGTCATGTTGTGGATTCACACCATGGACATGGACTGCGAGAAGGGAGCTGATGGCAGACTGCAGCTGATAGTGGCATTGCTGGTGTAAGCAAGGAGGCCAGGGCGCTGTACAAACATGAATAACCAGAGGAGGTCTGCCATGATAGCAGGTATCATGTGCAAACAGTGAGCTTCGAGGTGGTTGTAGTCCGACCAAGACACACAGATTTGTGAGGACCTTTTGGATGAGGAAAAGAAAGAGGCCAGCAAAACATGGTGGCTTAGACGAGAGAGAAGGGTACAGTGGGGGCCTGTGCACCCCTTCCCTGAGGAAAAAGAGGGCAGATAGCTGAAGACAGGTGTTACAGAGACTGAATGTGAAGATGCACAAAAGCACAATGGATGTCAATAGATATCTTCTTTATTGTAAGCTTCCTATTAACAGCAACGTCCTAACCACAAGGCACCCCAGCATCAACTGACTCCTGAAATTCTTACCAACATTGGGGCATATTCTCAAGGATTTATCGCTGAGTTACAAATGGGGGTGGGGTCGCACACTACTCACACACCGGCGGTGTCGCCCCTAAGGACTCTGGTCAATGTAGTAAAATTTATCGCTGAGTTAACAGCACTTTATCGCTGCCAAAGTGGCCATAAATGTATTGCCCCATTCACAAGCTGGTGCTAACAGCCCATATCACCAGTTTACCAGCAATAGCAGCCGCAAAAAAAATCGCCACAGTTGACACCGCCAACTATCGCTAATGAGATGGAGAGTAGGTGTTCCCGTGCAAAAAGCCGCAACAACACCACTCCACAACATTCTCAATGACCAGCCAGATCAGCGATAAGACCCCAAAACAGGCTATAAAGCACGTTAGCAGCAGGAAATTAACACATGCTCTGACCTGGTGCAAAGTCGGAAGACAGCCTGCACCAGAAAAGGGAGCCCAGGCCAGAGCCACACGTGAAGGGCAACAGATGCCATGGAGCCACTGATCATGCAGCTGGGGGCCCCAACAGGGCCACAACACCCAGAGCCACCACCCCCAGGACCCCCCTCGTGTCCCCCCACCCCCCCCCGGGCAAAGACATTTTTGTATCAACTTCCCAATATCATGTACAAAATAATTTGCCTGATGTCGCACAATCATAACAGGTAACATGCATGTTTGGTCACAAAAATGAGCATCACACATTCACCTTTGAATTACCAAACGAAACATTTTATTAAAAAAATCTCAAAATAACAATTTTGAAGACTCATAGCGGGTCTCCTCGGGACAATCTGTATGTCACAGCCTGCAAGACAAAATTCCAGATAAGAAGGTGTGTCATACGCACATCAAAGGACAGAGAGAGAGCGAAAGAGAGAGATAGATACAGAGAGAGAGAAGGAGAGGGAGAGAGAAAGATGGAAAGAGAGGGAAAGAGGGAGAGAGAGAAAGACGGAGAGAGAGGGATAGAGAGAGAGAGAGAGAGAGAGAGAGAGAGGGAGAAAGACAGAAAGAGAGGGGGAGAGAGAGAGAGAGAGAAAGACGGAAAGAGAGGGAGAGAGAGAAAGACGGAAAGAGAGAGAGAGAGAGAGAGAGAGAGAAATACTGAAAGAGAGGGAGAAAAAGAACGATGGAAAGAGAGGGAGAGAGAGAGAGAGTGAAAAACAAAAAGAGAGAGAGATAGAGAGAGAGGGAGTAAGATGGAAAGAGAGGGAGAGAGAGGGAGAAAGACAGAAAGAGAGGGAGAGCAAGAGAGAGAGAGAAAGACGGAAAGAGAGTGAGAGAGAGACACAGCGAAAAGAGAGGGATAGGGAGAGAGACTGCCGAACCTGCGCACCCAGGCCTCACTGCTCACTTGATGGCACCGGTGTGTCTCCAACCACGTGCCAGTATGCACTGCAGTTCACCAGGTCCCTCATCTGAAACAGATCCCTCATCTGAAACAGAGTTCAGATACATGAATGGCAGAGGACATACAATTGCGCATGCCATCATCACCTGTCCCCCCTGTGCACCCAGCCAGATCCACCCCATCTCCTCCCACCACCTAGCGGTACATGCCCTCTCCTGCGCACCCAGGCAGCGACACCCCAGCCCCTCCCACCACCTAGCAGTGCATGCCCACCCCTGCGCACCCAGGCAGCTGCACCCCAGCCCCTCCTGCCACCCTGCGGTGCATGCCCGCCCAATCGCACGCAGGCCTCACTGCTCACCTTTGGCCACTGGCGTGTCTCCTACAGGGCCCACCACGTGCCAGTGCAAGCCCCAAGCCCGGGGCCCGCAAACATGGCACCCTCCACATCATGCAGCCCCGCTCCTTGGGCTACCAGGTCTCACACTTGATATGGGTCTTGATTGCTCTATGGCAGAGGACATATCAGTGCACATGGCATCATCGCAGGCTGCACACCCGCTCAGCCCTTTTAGGTGCCACTAACTCTGTGACCTGCAAGGCAACACCACTTGGCGGTAGCCCGCACTGCCTGCTGGCTCAGGCCTACACTGAGGTCCAGCAGGGCTCACAACAATCGTCACCAGTCCGCACTGCCAGGACAGGGCATCGTCGCAGGCTGCACACCTGCTCAGCACTTAAGGTGCCCCTACCTCAGTGCACCAAAAGTCACCGTCCCGTGGAAGTATGCTTGTGCCAGCCGCAGTGTATCCAGTACCACCAAGTCTGTGCCCCGAAAGGGGGGGCGTGGCCAACAGCATGCCGTGCTAGACGTGTGGCCCGGGAGCTCCCGGCTGACGAGACCAGAATCCGACATAAAATACTGCCACGACACACCAAATCGTCTGGAAACGTGTAGCGGGTAGCCTGGAGGCAACCGTGCAGGGCGGAAGGAGGTTTCAGTGACTCCGGAGCCTTAAAAACGAAGTTTGGCCGGCGGCCGGGTGGTGACCCAGAGAGGCATTATGGCGGCCCCGCGGTGAGAGCTGTGACCGGGAGGCTGAGGAGAGCGACACAGGATCTGTGCACATAACCCTGGGAAGGCGCAGACCGGTGGAGCATAGAGTACGGGATACTGCACCAAGAAACCGTGATCCCCGGTCGCGCGAGGTGCCAGAGCCCGGACGTACTTACACAAGATGGCGGACTGACCTGGTTGTCGAGCCAGCGGCACGGAGGACTCTCGAGGCACCAACTGGGGGCACGAATCCAGACAACGGCGAGCGAAACTCCTGGAGCGGCCACTGGTAGGAAAAACGAGTGAAAGTGAAGATCCCCCGAAGCACGAAGATCCTACACTGAGTGCCGGTGCCCGGAAATCCTTCACCAAGAGGGTGGATTGACCCGGCGGCCGAGACAGACGGCGTGGAGGACTATGGAGGTGGTGCCCGGAGGTACAGATCCCGACCACAGTGTGAGGGACACCCAGTGAGAGGGCTAAAAGAACAGCGAGAGAAGGTGAGGAGCCCCCTGCAGCCCGGAAAATACTGCACTAAGATGGCGGCCATATCACTTTGCCGGTAATCAGACACCCATAGAGTGAGGGTCTGCACCGGCCTGGATCCAGTTCAACCCGGAGGGAGCCCGCAGGGAAGAGGGAGACCCCGCAGTATCCGAAGCTGAGGCGGCTGGTCGCCGACCCCCCACGTGCGCCACCATTGGGGTAGCGAGGGGCGGAGGAGTGAGGGGACCGACAACAGCGCCACGCACGCTCCACAAGGAGAATCCGAAGGTAAGGTCTGACGAGACCTGGAAATAGTAACGCCAGGACCGGAGAGACATTGGGCTGCCGGTGACTGAAGGAGAAGGTGGAGGCCCAGCCCCCCACTTAGAGAGACATAGAGGCCACTTGTGAGGGGATAGACCACGAGCCACCACCTGAGACTGAGCAAATGGCTATAAATCAGGCCCCCAAGTGAAGGGAGCCCTGCACCATTAGACGGGGTAGAGGCCCTGGGCTCAAGCCGGTCCACGGAGGGGACATACTCGAGACAATACTACAGCAGAACTGTTGAACATCGCCGCACCCCCACACATCCTCAAGAGACAGACGCCGGAACAGAGACATCTGATAGTCGGGATCCACACACATGGGGAAAGCGAATGTCACGGAAGCCACTACTGAAGGGAGCATAACCTCTCAGCGAGCACCAGTAGGACAGTGAGACCGGTGGCGAACGAAACGGACTGCGCCAACGGGTGTAATAGCCGGGGCACGCTTGGGGACATCAACGATCACTGGCAGTGAAAGAAACGCTCAGGGGGAGGTAACTGGAGGAAATACCGGGCTTCCCCTGGTGCAGGTGGGACTAGAGAGAAGATCTTCACTACGCCACTAACATTGTGGGACGTACACTGCTATAAACTTGTAATACCGATCCACAACAGCAAATATGGGGAAAAAAGATCCACTACCCAGACCACCGAAACAGGGCCCTATGGACAATTTTACCACGGCAGGCCAAGGAGAACCCAGACACATCATCAGAAGGACCCATAGACACAGGGATACTACTCGCAGCGATTCAGGCGTCAATAACGGACATTCAAGAATCTCGGGCGGCACTGGAAGTCAAAATCGGCGAGGTGGGATCTGAGGTCACACTCCTGCACTAGGATTTCAGGAACCTCTCGGCCAGAGTGACGGAGACGGAATCACGCATCGGAGAAGCTGAGGACGTCGTAACAACCTACGATTTGTAGGATTTAGAGAAGGAATTGAGGGGAACAACATGTCGGCGTTCCTACACACATGGCTCAAGGAAACCTTCCCAGGGGCACAATTCTCGACATGCTTCGTAATCGAAAGAGCCCACAGAGCATTGCTGGCGAAACCTCCGGAGGGTGCGAGACCCAGGCCGGTGATCGCACGTTTCCTCAACTTTGCAGATAGAGACTTGATATTGAGGGAAGCGAGGAAGCTAGGAGACATCCGGCTGGAAAACACTACTATCATGATCTTCCCGGATTATAGTCAGGAGGTACAGAAGCAGAGACGCTCCTTTGACTGGGTAAAGGCCAAACTCAGATCCATGAACATTACCTACATGCTGCTCTTCCCGGCAAAACTCAAAGTCATCTATAAGGAAAAAGCAATCTTCTTTAACCACCCAGAGGAAGCATGGCAGTGGCTCGAGGAGAGACCGATCTTAAATGGCAGGGAAGCAGCAGGACGCGAGGAACTGGAAAAAGCCGTTAGGGAAAAGTCACAATGGGGCCTGCCTAAACAGCAAAGAAGGAAATCCAGAAGGATATACTCTCGCACCACAGGAACCCAGTACCAAGCACGCACATCTGCGGGAGGTAGGAGGGGGAGATCGGAGTCTCCGGGGGCCTCTGGCACAGCTGACCCACGACTCTGGGGGGCTCGAAAACAGATATGCTCGGAGGGTGACGACGAAGAAGAAGTAGAACTCAGAGACTCGGAAGCCGAGGGAGATGCACTGAACAACCATCAGAGCTCTGTTCACCCCCTTGTGACTGTGATACGTAACCTGGAGCAGGAGAACTCCGACAAGAATAGCGGGGCTGAAACGGCTACACTAGATTCGCACTCTTGAACACTGTTGAAGTGGACTAATGGAGACGTCGGCCGAGGCACACGGCGGCACGCAAGTTGTCCCTACCCCTTTGTTTCTTTTATTCTTTTTTTGGGTATTTGTTGACAGTTTTAAGTCTTCCTTGAGTTTCAGATTTTGATTGAAGTTACGTCTGGGCGCACAACCCGGATAAACTGCTGTACTACATCCTGCCGAGGCGGGAACAGTGAGGCATAACTGAATAGAGGGAGGGAGAGGGTGGGCGACAGACCGACTCCTACTGAAAGCTCGGTCCTCTGAGGGGATGAGCCTGGATGGGGAGGGAGGTGCGGAGGGGGGGTCACAGGGGGGGAAGAATTTAACAAGTTGGGGTTGGGGGGGAGGCAGGGGGGGGGACAGCCACAATCATACGAGCTGCAGCACCACTATTGGCACCTATCTCGGACATCTACAGAACATGAGAGTCACTCCACACCATGGCAGGTACACTAACTAAACCACGACAGGAAGGCAGTGGGGTATCAATCCTCACATGGAATGTAAACAGCCTGGGTTCCAGAATAAAGAGGGGACTGGTGAACGCATATATTAAGAGGGTGGCTCCAGACTTTGTTCCCCTGCAAGAGACACACCTTAGAGGTGAGAAATGTGCATTTATAGCGAGAGGGAGGTATGCGGTCCTGGCACACGCGGGGTACACGACAGATTCAAGGGGAGTAGCTATACTGACCAATAAATCATTTCCGTTTAACACAACACGTACATGGAGCGACCCACAGGGCACATATGCAGGAGTGCAGGGAGTATGGAGGAGGCTAACATACACAGTGATCTCGGTATATGCTCCACCGAAACTTCAGGCGCGCACATTCAAGGCTATCGCTTCCATCCTCTTAGAGACGGCGGACACAATACAAACAGTGGGGGGAGACTTTAACGACGTAATTTCTGAAGTGCTAGATCGCACAGGGCCAACACGTAGGGGAGGGGCACGAACAGCGCTGTCCCAGCACATGGCTAATCTGGGTCTCACGGACATATGGTGATGGCGACACCCTACCCAAGAGGCATACTCCTTCTACTCCGGGCCCCATAGAGTATTTTCAAGATTAGATTACATATTTATAGCTAGGCAATACCTCACTGCGGGTGACGAGGTGGCATATAAAGCGAGGGGAATCTCGGATCACTCGCCATTATATGCGAAGGTAGGGGCAGACAGGGGGAAGGGTGGCTCAGAATGGCGTCTGGCAGCCTGGGATCTCCAGAAGCCAGAGATCATAAGAGGACTTAGGGCCGACATTAAAGTGTACGTGGCAGAGAACGAAGGCTCGGTCGACTCCGGGACAACCTTCTGGGAGGCAATGAAACCGGTCCTGCGGGACAGAGCACAGAGTAGATTGAGGGAAGAGCGGAAGAAACAACACGCAGAGACAGCGGAACTAGAAGCCACATTACTGCACTTAGAGGAGGAATATCAGGCACACAAAGAGGAGGGTATTCTAAGACAATTACTAGACAAACAACGGGAATATAGAGAGATAGTCTCTAACGAGGCACGGACACAATCGCTGGCAACCCTCCATCGTTTGTACGACGTGGGTGACAAATCGGGTAAGCTCCTAGCTTGGTTAAGCAGGAAGGAGAGGGCAGCAAGGTGGGTGGAACAGATTAGACAGATGGAAGGCGACCTGGTGAGTACTGAACAGGAGATAGCCGACGCTTTTGCGTCTCATTATGAATGCTTCTATGCGGCAAGAGACCTCTGGACGGACGAAGGGGCACTACAGTACATGGAGAGGGGTGGATTTACCTACACTGGCAGCCGAAACTAGCTCGGCGCTGGAGGCGGAAATCACACTCGATGAGATCTCGGATGCCATAAACAAACTAAAAACGGGGAAGACACCGGGGCCAAACGGGTTCCCTGCGGAATTCTTTAAACGCACATCGGATCTGTTGACGTGCCACCTCAAAGCCTTATATACTGATTCTTACCAGGAAGGACGCCTCCCACCGGACCTCGCATTGGCCACCATTGTCCCGATCTACAAAAAGGGCAAGCCCAAAGACGAGTGTGCCTCGTACCGCCCCATCTCACTCCTTAACATGGAGGTGAAGATTTTGGCAACGGTCTTGGCGGCGCGCCTGAGATCGGTGATTCCAGATCTCATACACTCGGACCAGTCCGGATTCCTACCAGACAGAGCGACTAAGCTAAACCTTAGACGCACACACAATTGGCTTCAAGAAGTTAAAGATAGAGAGGAACCCCACTGGTTTCTATCCTTAGGCGCGGAAAAAGCATTCGATGCAGTACACTGGCCCTTTCTCGTGGCAGCGCTGCAACGGTTCGGCCTGGGCCCAAAATTCCAGGGTTGGATAAAGTTACTGTATAAGGCTCCGAAAGCCCGTGTCCGGGTAAATGGACGGCTATCCCGAGAGTTCCAGGTGTCCAGGGGAACGAGACAGGGGTGCCCACTGTCCCCCTCCTATTCACGCTAAGGATCGAAGTCCTGGCGGCCAGGATTAGACAGAACCCAGACATTAGTGGCTTCTCGTGGGACGCGCCAGGGGGAACACAAGAAAAAATATCATTATATGCCGATGATGTGCTACTGTACATAACCGAACCCGAGAGCTTGGTCCCGGAGCTGTTCAGGGAGTTGGAAGGCTTTGGAGCGAGGGCGGGTCACACCATTAACTGGAATAAATCAGTCCTCTATGACCCACAGGGGGCCGACAAGTGGGGGATCTTGCCTGAACAACTGCTCACCATCACAGAGGGGTTTCAATACCTGGGTGTGTATGTCACTCTGGACAGGGCGCTTTCATTCAGCAGAAATGTGGAGCGAGTCATGACCGACGCAATGGAGGACATGAACAGATGGAGGCAACTGCCGCTCACCCTACTAGGCAGGGCAGCAATGTATAAAATGATTACCCTCCCCAAGTTCCTCTATGCACTTCAAAATGAGTACTACCCACTCCCGGCTACCGCACTACCCAAAATAAATGCAGACCTACGTTCATTCCTGTGGTTGGGGAAACAGCCACAAATTGCCCTCCAGACACTCCAACGGCACCAGTACAGTGGGCGGATCTCATTACCCAATCTAGAGGCGTATTACTGGGCGGAACACCTGACACCCATAAATGATTGGATTCACGCCCCGGCTGACCACCCGACATACGCACTGGAACGGCACAAGCTGTCACCCCATAATGTACTCTACTACCTATACGGGGGAAAGGTGCGGAGGTCGCTCCTACCGGCAACAACGATCACGCTGCAGGCCTGGACACGAGCCACGAAACGCATGGGATGGGAGGGGAGACCGACACAACAGACGCCGTTATGGCACTGCCAATGGCTGACGGAAATAAAAAAACTGAAGGGATTCCAAAGGTGGGACGACATAGGTATCTCACATATTGGGGATGTGATATGCAGGGGAGAATTGAAATCGTTTAACATGCTACAGGCGGAATTTGGATTACATCGCTCACAACTTTTTAAACACACCAAGTTGGCACATGCATGGAGAGCCCAAAATATCACACTCACGGACATACCGGAATACGCCCCACTAGAAGGTAGACTCCTTCAGGAACAGATAGTACATCAGGCGGTCTCCCTCACATATAAGACACTAACAAACAACATGCTAGGTGACTTAATAAAACTGAGAGGAATGTGGGAGGCGGAAGTGGGGGAGATGGAAGATTTAGATTGGGAGATAGTCCTGATGCACCCCCGGGAGGTAGCGATCAAGTCAAGGCTGCGGCTCATTCAGTTGAATGTGCTCCACAGGACATACTTCGATAGGGTACGTCTCCTCAAAACTGGGAAAATAACAGACCCCACGTGTCTCAGATGTCGGCAACAGCAAGGGGATTTTTACCACACTGTATGGTCTTGCGACAAAATACAAATATATTGGGCACACATCTTCATGGAATTCGGGGAAGTTCTGGGTGCGGAATTAGCTCGGGACCCAAAGCTGGTGTTGTTGGGCATGACAAACGAGGTGGACCTGCCACGCCCACAACTCATATTCCTGGTACTTTCACTAGTGGTGGCCAAGAGAGACATCGCGAAACACTGGGGTGCCGCAGAGACACCAGAGATAGAGGAATGGAGAAGGGGTTTAGATCTCTACATGGTGGCAGAAAGGGTGACATACAAGGCCAGAGGTTGCCCGAAGAAGTTCCGGAAAGTGTGGGCAAAATGGAGACAATACCATGGTCTTGAGGGGGGGCAGTAAGGTGGGGTAGGCCGATTATCGAGGGCAAAAGAAAGGATTGAAACGGAAAATGACCCCGCAAAGACATAGATAGGGGAGGTGAGCAGCATTCAGGGGATACCAAAGAGATGAGCAATGTAATGTTCTATAGGGTGATGTCGGGAGGGGGGAGGTGGAGCAGTGCGAGACTCCGACTATGGGGTTGGGGAATCAAATATTAAGGTGCTAAGAAATGTATGATGTGGCAATTTACATGTTGGGGAATGTTTTCTCAGTTATACAGAGCACAGTTGGGGGGGAGGAGGGGATTAAATTATAAAATGCAGGGATCTGACATGACATGGAAAGCCCGAAATGATGACTATTTAAAATGTTTCGGTGATTGATCAAGGTTGCGCCGCCCAACCTCCGGGATGTGGGCTGAAGGGCCGTAATAAATGATATAACCTATGTATGGGCACAGGGGGTTGAATGAAAATAATGTTCCTGGGCTGGTGAGATCCGTGTACTTCCTGCTACCAAAAATAAAGTTTAAAAAAAAAAGTCTGTGCCCCGAAAGTCATGGACCCTCTATGATTGAGTATCATAGTGCGAACGCCATCATGTCACCTCCGGCCCTGGGGAATGTGACCCAAGTCCAACGACATGAGCAACATGGACGTAAGGGGGAATCAATGACCCTACATTCATCCATACCTCCACACTTGAAAGACCATAGACATGACACATCTGTGTGAGTGATTATGAATGTTTAATCCACATTTAGTGTTGCCACTGGAGCAGTACAGGGCCATGCAAACCTCTTGTTACAATGTTGACACCTGGAGGGCCAGCCAGAGTCCTTCAGGGAATGACTAGTCCAAAGGAAGAGGAAGAGTTCAGTCATTGGCGATCAAAAAGAATATGGCAGTCCATTTTGAGGTCCAAGGTGAGTGTCGCAGTATATCAGCTGACAGTGGAAGGTAATGATGCAGAGGGCAGAACCAAGAAGAAACCGGCCATATGGCAGAGAAGAATGCTACTGCGGCCTTCTTACCACGAAGGCAGGTTCATCTGCTTTCTTCTTCTACTGCTGTTTCATGTGCCTCACGTGTGGGTGGTGGTGTTCTGTCTCCTGCACTGTGTGGCAGTGGCAGCTACCTCTCGCTGGTGTGCAGCCTTGGCAGCCGCTCTTTCTGCCTGCACCCGCTCCATTGTCGCCATTAACCTCTGCATGTGTCCCAACTCCTGTGTGACATCGCTAGAGCCACTCTGACTGGACAGTTTTTCTAGTCTCTGAGTCAGGGCTCCAGCGATGTCAGCCATGGATCATTGGAGAGCATGGAGCGAACTGTGAGTGTCCGTTAGGGACTGTGAGTGGTCCCTGATGGGACGTAGACACCCACAAATGACATCAAGTTTGGTTGCCATGTGGTCGAATTCCACCCGCACCTGTTCAGCCAAATTCTCCTGGCACCCCAACACATGGCGTTGGAAGGCCATGTGTTCTTCGTGGGGGTCCTGGGTGGCAGCCGTGCTTGTGGGTGCTGCCTGCTGTGTGGTTCGTGCAGGGGGTTGGGTCTCCTCATAGCAGCTGCGCTGCCCTGTTGCTGGAAGTGGGCTGTGGCAGCTCTCTACGAGCTGTTGGAGGGCGTCAGAGTTGAAGGTGTGGTGGTCATCTTCGTCATCAAAGAAGAGAGGTTCGGGCTGCTATGCAGGAGGTATTGGACTTCCCTCTGCAATGTGAAGGGGAGATGCAGTTTAACATTGTGTTCACATGTATGTTGTCACATTGTACATGTTTACATTCAGACTACATGACATGGTACATTGTGACTGCTTGGGAGGAGCTGCCTATTTGATGCGGGACAGTGGACATTTCGACAACATCACAGATGTGTGTTTGTACTTGTTCATTATCAACTCACATTTGCCTGCAGTGCCAAATGTGATTGGCCAGTTTCTACACACATGTGGCACCAGATGTGTCCTGTGTTCTGTTGTGGACGTGTTGCAGTTTGTATCACATCGTTGTTAATGTTGACGTGCTCTACATGTTATGTGTGTGTTCTGCATTTTGGGGGAGTCGCACCTGCAGCTCTGATTTTGCTCCTCTTCTTCCTTACATATGGTGTGCCTTTGACATCTGTGCTTGTACAGTTCTGGGATTTGCATACTTGGGTACACTGGTCTCTTGGTAGGAGTTGGGGGTCTGTTGCATGGTTTGTCCGAAGATGTGCTCTACGTAATTGTGCATGTGTGCGCCATTGTGCCCATCTCCCCCTTTCCACCCAGTCCTTGGTTGTTACTCACCCTGGTGCTGTTCTGTCCGGTCATGTTGAGCAGCGTCTGTTCCCCAACTCCTGCCAATGTCTCCCCACTGATGACTGTGGACACCATTTCCTCCATCTCGTCCAGCTTCTCCTGTGGCGCTGGACTCCCACCTCCAGTCTGCATTGCTGCCTTCCGGTTGTTTGCGAGTTTCAGCTTGGTTTTGCGCTTCACTTCAGTCCAGCGCCTCTTGACCTCTTCCATTGTCCTCTTTAGCACTCCGACTGCATTCACCTTTTCCACGATGGACTGCCACATGCCATTTTTTGTTGCCAACGACACAGTGGAGGTGATGAAGACTAGTTGATGGTGTTCTACCACCTCCGTTATCAGGATCCTGTTTTCCTGCGGACTGAACTGCTTCTTCCTTCTCTTCTTCTCCTTGGCCTTCCCTGACCCCGAGGTCCCAGGCTGGTCCCCTTGGGGCTTGTGGGGTTCTGGTTGTCCCCTGTACTTGCTCCGGCAACATCCATTGTGCTTCTCTGTTGTTTGGCTTTTGTTTGTATGTTTTTTTTCTACTTTTATGGTGATTTTTCCCGCCTGACGTGTGTGAATTGCAGGCCTGTTGCTGGTTTTTGCTGATTTTTGTATCGCAATTGGCCTCATTGCAACTTTTTTTGCGTTCGTGTTTTGCATTTTTGCTGCATGACGTTTACTTTATTGCAGACATTTGATGTGTTATCGTGAGCCTATCACATGGTACCGCTGTGTTGGGAATACAATGTTAACACAGCGTTATTTTCCCATGATAGACTGCAATGTGAAGAGTTGCGTTAAGCTACTTTTGCAGTAATTATCCCATGTTCTTGAGAATATGCCCCAGAGTCTTCAAGATAAACACTCCTGAATACCTAAGAGTTCCACATTACGTGAAACTAGATGGTAGACATTCAACAGTATGTTAAGCAATTACCACACTGAGGCTTTGAGTAAACCCAAGGGATTATTCACAAATATGGTAAATTGCTTGGATGCCTGTTTTATTATGATGTTGGAATGCCAAAAGCACTGTGCAGAATTTCAAAGAGAGACATATTAGTGAGAAAGCAACATTTCGACTGGTGCTGGTGAAGGTGGTGACTGTATACAAGAGGCGTCATGCCAAGCAAAGTACAAGTAGAGGAAGTCCGGAAGAGAGGGAAATGTACAGGTCAAGTGTAGGTGAGCTGCACGCTTTGGAAGAGAAGTAAATACAGTGAGCAAAAAGGACAAAGGTTAATAGTCACTTTTTGAAGAGGCATATCCTGATGCTCGATAGTAGACAGAAGCAAATTTACTGAGATAAAAATATGAGTTACAAGGGTAGAGGGGCAGATGGTCAACGAGAGACAACCGACAACTATTGATGGGTGGAAGAGAAAGTGGAAGAACTTTTCAAGTAGAATAGAAGTCCCAAGACAGAAAGGACACACACAGAAATTGAGTGTAGCAGTGACACTTGGGGTTGGGTGGAGAGGACAGTGAAATAGGCAGACAATTGTATACATGGAGGAAAGGAGCCTTAGCGGCAAAGATATGAGAAAAGGAGGAATACTTTAAAAATACCTGAACTCTTGGTTGAAATCTTGGGTTAGATAAGTAAAAAATAAGCCAAAGAGAGGTTAATCGTTACTGAGTAGCAGATGGCAACCGAGAAAGGAGAGAAGGTAATGTGGATTGAAAAGGGGAAAGTTGTCAGGGTCCAACTGCTACAGATGTATCAAATGAGAGTGGAATACACAAGACTGAGGCGCCTCAAGATCTGCCGCCAAATGGAGATTCACAGGGAAGGACATGTACTGTATGTGGAATTACTCCAGAAGGGAAACATCAAAATAGTTTCTGTACATGGCATTTCAAACACTCTATGTGCTCTTCTTATGCAGAACTCCAAGAATATGGGCTGTTGAGCGTCTTGAAGTCTTTAAAACTCACAGGACCACAAGTGGGTTTAAAGAGGGACAAAATTAAACTCATCAGGTTTCAAGGGGTTCAAGCGAAAAATTGAAATGTGGACTCAATGTTCATTATCTTTGTTGAAATATATTGTGCAAAGTTCCCTGAGTGCAGTGTAGTGCTATTTAAGCAAATTGCATCATTAGCATACAGCCTAAATACATTAGAATGGAGTCACATGGCTCCGCTGTGGCAGAACGTTGTGTGTTAGGATGAGTGAAAGTCAGGCAGTAGTGTGAAGGGAGCTAGTCATTCACCGGAGGCTTCAGTGGATGTCTCTTGTGAGTAAGATCCCATCAGTGCACAACACGGGGCAGTTATCTGTCCCATAAATTGCCTTTCCCATGAAGCTCCTACAGGAATGGATGAAAAATCATACCATGGGTTGCATGCTGGTCAATTATTAAGGGAGCGTTTTACAGTTTACTCTGCAAATTTCAGCTTGAATGCTCCAAATGTGGAGGCAAACATCCATTCATGCAGTGCTACCAAATGTCAATAAGTAAAAACAAAATAACATAAAATAGGCAATGTTGGGATAGAAATGCCCCTTGCATGGTATATATTTATGTTTCCTGCTGTGTTGTGTATTTCCCAATAATCCGTATAATCTGTGAGTTTGTTGGACAACATAAACTTTGGGTGAGGTGCCCATACAGGTTCCAAGCCCCCGGCAGGATATGTTGGCCCAGAGAGCAGATAGCTCACAGTTCCACCATACGCCCCCTTAACCCTACCAGAGAGCGTACGGTCTCTAGCAGCCACTGAACATGACAACCCGGACCGCTCAGGGATTGGGGCAACAGATCAGATCCTTTTGCTCAGTCCCTCGTGCCCCCTGCTCTCAGAGAAATATTGAGAATACATAGTGGGACGTTTTCAATATATTTATTGAACCAAAGTTTTTCTTGTATAAAATACATGTGCAGTGATAATCAGTAGACAGAAGCAGATAAAAGTGATTACAAGTACCAAAAGAGTAAATAGTAGATACAGTTCTACCATGGTTCTAAAACAGTGTATATAGGCTGGTATATAAAACAAGGTAGTAATCAGGTGTACTCCTACTATGCGAACCCTATTTTGTTTGTACCTAGATAGTGTGTAGGCGTGAAGCCAAGCATCCTCCCAAGGGATGATCCAACCCCATTACCTGGTGCGAGAGAATGTGGGACCCCGTCTTTGTCACGAACTGGACACCCCTCACGGAGATGTCAGACAGCTGCGTGGTGAAGTCTCAGCATGCAGGGACCCTCCGTGTCAGCTGAAGTGCCTCCTCGGCTAATTCTATGGGATACTGATTATTTATATTAAAAAGCATCCTAACAATGTACGTATAGATTAGCAATGTTATGAATATATAGATACTCCTGTTGCCCCGAGGATGAAGATAGAATGACATTAGTACATCCGTGCATAGAGGCCTTGAACTTGGTGTTCGAGGCAATGTGATAATGTTATGCAAAGCCAGATGTGTCAACAGAAACAGTTTCAGGAAAACAAATCCAACATTGTCACGCCTGTGAATATGTGCCAGAGGTCAAGCGAAAATGTAATTGTGAAAAAGAGGACAATGAGTAGTTTTGCTACATGGGCCTAACCCAGGCACATAACACCCACTCCTCATACTAAGGGTCAATATATAAATTCTATCTAAAAAGGCAGCGCGCCATAATGAAATGAAAACCAAGTTTCCTAGTGACAGCTGAAAGCAGAAGGACCCAGCGTACAACGGCGGCAGCCATAACAGGCGAGGCGAGCGACTGACACAGCGACCTTTCCCCGGCAGTGCTGCGAGTGGCGGCCTTCAGGGCGCCCGGCTCTAGGACACAGTGAGAGAGCCTGCGACGAGAGCAAGTCTGAGTTCTGCTTCATGGCAACGACGGGTGCGGGGCTCCCGTGTGTCTGAAACGCAGCCCGCCAGAAACGCGCCGGCCTGCCGGAGTGGGTGAAGGTTTTCTTTTTCTTTTTGTTTGGCGCTCAGTGGGAAGATTGTGCTGGGCGCTGCAGAGGACACCGGCATCTGCCGCCGTTTGCCTGTGGCGGATTCCCCTCATTCAAGGATGTTAGGGCCGCTGGATGAACCCCTTCTCATTGGGCCCCCCCCCTAAGTAATCCCACGTGCGAGAGGAGGCACAGACTCACCCCCCTTTTCATTTTTTGACTCTCAAACCTGCTGGACACTGCGGGGTGCACCCGGAATTAAAACGCTGGGATGTGGTGTATTTGCAAACATACGGTGCACCCATGTGTTCCCCTCAGATGATGCTAATAAAGCTGCCTAGTGCCAGCACAGGCACCCTTGCGTTATGTTACAAAGGTGCCGGCGCTGCAGGGGCGATTGTTTATTAGAGGAAAGGAACACATTCCCGCACATAAACAATCTTGAAAGGCCATTTGGTTTTTTCTATGTGTGCTGCACAATAGAAAGAGCAAAAAACAAGTAGAAATTAATAATTTCTCCTCGTATTGCCAGTCTAAGACCAGGTATTACCTGGTCTTCGTTTTTAGCGCTGTCCCATCCTTGTTAATATGGGGCTGTGTCAAAAGAGCAATGAGTGTTGTGGTGGAACGCCCACTGCTACACCCACCGCACTCCCCAGTCACGCTAGGTGAAGCATGGAAAGAGGCCTTATTTACAAGTGACTTAATGCCGCTTTGTAAATAAGGAGAAGGGGATATCGCCACCAGACGTTCTGGTAGCGATAACCCCTTGTAAATATTCTCCATTGTGTGGAAAGTCTGGGTCGGTTTAGATGTGGCTTTCCCAAGTCACTGCTGCTGTGTATCAGCTGGTATTTCCAGTGCTTAGTTTGTAAAAGAATGAGCGACCTTGCCCAAAGTTGTGCTCAGGAGCAATTAAATGTCTGAACATTTGTTACTATGGCTGCATAGTCTTAAATCTTGCTCATGCCTCTTTAATCCAATACCAGACTCTTCCCTTTAACTCACTCTTGCAAGTGTCTGCTTTCTCCCTTTGAATATGTTTTTTTCCATTTTCTCTTCCTATGTCTTTCTGCTTTGTGTACTTTTCCCCGCTCTTGGTAAATATCTGATGCGGAAAACTAAGTGCCGGTCTCCAAAATTGAGTGACGGTAGGCACCACTGGCAATCACAGGCTCAAATTAAGCAATCGGTATTACAGGACACATACATTCTCACTGACAGAATAAGAGAAGAAACACAAATGTAGATGAAGTTCCAACCGTTTGTAAGATGTAAAACAAAGTCTGAGCTAATATGAAACAAGCTCGCCTTTTGCTGCAGTCCAGGCACATGAAGGATGGGATGCAGCAGCAAGTTGCCATTACTAGACTACAAGTGAGGCTGACTCACTGCTTTCATTATAATAAAGGACAGCCAACTCGTTTCTTGCCTCAGCTTTTGAACTGCTAGGCGTGGATGTCTTCACCTGTTCAATTTAATGTGATGCCCATTCTCTCCTCTTAAGTCTTCCTCGCTACAGTAATAACGCAGTGAGCTTCAGCTACCCCACAGAACCCTCCAAGCAAATTAGCGCTCTAGCCTCCCTAACATGGTCTGACCTACCATAAGAGGAGGAACGATCCACCCCACTTTCTGTTTTTTTTTAGTTCTTCTTTGTAGACTTGTATATATATATATATATATATATATATATATATATATATATATATATATATATATATATATATATATATATCCCAAAAAGAGCTATAGATATATTTGTTTGGGTCCCTGCATATTAAGATGCCCGACTATAGTAGGCCCTTCCCATGTGTGGGAAGCCCTGCTTCATATGGCTCATGCACGCCCTGTTGCGGCAGGTCCTCATGTCAGGTCACAGTTTCACCGGCCTTCAGTGTTACTGCCCAGTCTACCACTGGCCAACGCGCTGCTTTCCTTTTCGGCACGGGTAATCTGCGTGGTGGGCGCTTTCGATACTGGATTCCTTGCCGGCCGGTGGCAGGAGCTGCTCAATTTCTTTAAGTTTTGTGCTGCGGTAGGGCAGCCTGCTGGTTTTCGAGAATGAAGATGTGCGTCCAGTAGGGGCAGGCCTGTTGTACACACTCAAGCTAAGCCACTTCATTGTAAGCCATGCAGCACATGATCCAAGCTGCAGTGGCTGCTTAATTTATGGAGCGTGATGGCCCTTCATCACCTAAAAAGCAGAATATTGAGCCTTCCACTAGTGCAGAGGCTGAAGGAGAGGAGGATGATCTCAGGAGCTGGTATATGCAGGGGTTGGAACTTAAGGATTCAGGTGTCCTCCTCCAGTTCTGCAGCCTTTCAAAGATAGTCTAATTTTCTCTGTGTCCCAGGTGGAGAAGGAAACAGTGGATTTCTTCATGCAATACCAAAGGTGTGAGCCTGAGTCCCTCCCTCTGCATCCTTCAATCAAAAAGGGATGGAAAATGAATGGCAGGACATAGACAAGCTTTCTTTTCCATGGAACTTGTCTAAGTGGTATGCCATTCAGGACTTTGCAAAGGATTTTACAGTTGCGGTGAAGGTAGACTCCTTGATGGCTGGGTTGTCTTCGCAGGGTGCTATCCTTTCAGAGGATGCCACCCCTTCGGACCCGGTTGACAGAAGGGTGGAGTCAGCAGACAATAGATCTTACGCAGTGGCCAACTTCTCCATTAGGGCCCAGTTTATCTCTCCTACACTGTCTAGTCCCTCTTGAAGAACTATCAGTCTCTAGCTGAACTTATGGAACAATGGGCGGACATCATGCCTACCCTGGCAGTCATGGAGTTACAGACAAGGATGTTGTTGGACATTTCCTTTGATATCTTGGAGGCCACAGCTGCCTCTGCAGGTACGGTCATTCAGGCCTGGCTGCCATGGGGAGGCAGAGACAGCTCAGAAAGCCTTTCTGTTAAAGATTCCTTTCTCAGGGATAAAGCAGTTTGGCGCTCCATTAGAGGAGATGGTGTAGAAGTCAGTGGAGAATTGGAAACTGTTGGCTCCCACTTGAACTTCATGGGGTAGAAAATTTGGTGACAAAAGGGCTTTTGGTCCGTCTTCTACTCAGGGGTGATCTGACCTTTCATGGGAGGGGGCGCAGGCAGAGTGTCCCTTTTTATCTTATAAATCCTGGTTTCGGCAGTCCTATGTTGGCTCCATCTTCTCAACTAGGTCCTGACTATCTGGAGCGCCCTGACACAGGGCCGGACTGGCTGTTGCGGGCACCGGGCAATCCCCCGGTGTGCCACTAGGGCGGGGGTCGGTTTTGGGCCCCTGGGTCCCGTTTTTGTTACAAGGCCGTTTATGCAGCATAGCTGCAAAATCGGCCCTGTAACAAAATCGGCCGAAAACTGGCCCCGATAAAGAGCTCGGTTCCACCCCCAACCTCCCACCCCCCCGGGGGGGGGGCCAGCCGAGCACTTTGCCGGGCCGGTTTTCGTTCCCAGTCCAGCCCTGCCCTGACTGTCAGCTTCCTGTGGGGGGTCAATTATTGAAGTTCCTGGAGACTTGGAGGGGCTCCATCTCCGACCAGTGGGTATTGAGGATTATTGAGGAGGGATATATGGTTGTCTTCAATTCTTCACCCAGAGGTTTTTTGTTTGCACTCCTTTGTCCTCAGCTGCCACAAAGAGGGAAGTTCTTTTGGAAGGTATTCAGGATCTTCTTGCAAAAGGGGCCATATTGTCAGAGAGGTCAAAGTGTCTACTCAATCCTCTTGCTGGTAAGGAAGGCATCAGGGAATTTCTGCCTTTGCTGGGTTTAAAGCAGGTATACTCTTTTATCCTTCTTGTTAAATTTAAATTGTTGTCTTTGCAGGTAATCCTTCCTTTGCTGGTTCAGGGGGAAGTGGTAGCGTCAGTGGATCTGCTTGATGCCAATCTACATGTGTAAATCCATCTGGCATCCCAGTGTTCCTCAGGTTCTGTGTAGGTTCTGAGCATTTTCAGTTCCAGGTACAGCCTTTTGGATTGTCTTCTGCCCTGTAAGTTTTTGCAAAAGTATTGGCTCCCTTGGTTGGGCTCATCCATAGAGAGGGTATTCGGGCACTCCTGCACCGTAATGGCAGGCTGATTTCTGCCTCTTCTTTTTCCAAGGGGAATCTTCATGTCCCTAGGGTCTGCAAGATTCTAGAGGTCCACAGCAATCTGATCAGCCACAAGAAGTCACATCTGGTTCCCACCCAGGACCTGGTATTCATTGGGGGTGCCCGCTCCTGGTCAGGGGCAGTTGTTCTGCCCATTGGCTTTGCACGGTGAGGTGGTACCCAGCGCGAAAAATTTCTTGTCACCTGCGGCTTGACAAAATGGCAAAAATATGTGTTTAAAACACATATTTTTGCCATTTTGTCACCCCCTTCAGTGATGACACTTGTCACCCCAGCTTGACAAAATGGCAAAAATATGTGTTTAAAACACATATTTTTGCCATTCTGTCATCCCCCTCAGTGATGACACCCGGGGCGGCCCGCACCCACCACACCTCTCTTCCTACGCCAATGGTTTGCCGACAGACAGTACAGCTGCTTTAAAGTGGGACCTGGGTTGCCTGCTAAAACTGAATTCAGCGCCTGTGCATCGGTGGTTGAGATTACATTGGCTTGATGTCAACAGCAATTAATATGTTACCAGGTGCTCAGTTGCACATGTACCCATTAGTGAACCACCTTCTGCCCCATTTGCCCCCTTGTTCTGACTATTACTATCTTTCGGTTGGATGGTGTAACACCCCAACATTTTAACCAGTTTAAATTATTTAATTTAATATTATTTCCTATGGGGTTTTATTTAAATTCCATATGTACATAATTTTCTATGGTAAGGTGTAGTCCGCTGGCCATGAGGGGTGCTAGACTTTCTCAAGCTCTGACCCGGAGTACATTTATTACTACTTTTAATCATTTTTGGCTGTAGTCATTCTAGAAGTGCTGATTGTGAATAGCAACAGGTAATTATGCCTACAAGGGAATTCTTTAAATACAATCAGTTCAACATTCAGTATACAGACCAATGGTCGCAAGCTCTGTATAGTAGCTTGCAATTGATTAATCAAGAATTGAATTTGCTCATAGGTATCAGAATGAATCTGCTTCAAATACTCTTCAGACGGGTGTACATTTTTCAAAATGCAAACTTTATGATGAAAGAAGATTTATCAAAGGGTACAAAAGACTAAAACAGCACATAGTGACTGAGGTTTACAAATGACTCATTATTATAAACACCTCTTGGTCACTAGCGTGAGCATCTATTCCAAACAATATGTACAGAAAGAAAATGAAACTGATCAACACAGAAAACAATTCCTTGAGGAGGGTGAGTCACAGAGGAAATAGATGTTGTTGTCAACATTTCGATCTGTATGGTGTAAGCATCCATTAGACCAGGGATCTTCAAACAGTGGGGCACGACCCCCAGGGGGGCCGTGGAACGATGCAAAAAGGGTCGCACCTTCACAGTCATACTTCTTCCCAGGCCCAAGGGCTTCAGCCCCCCTCCTCCCTCATCCTGTCTCTCAGCCCGGCTGCTGCTGCAGAGTAACTCGATCTGCTTTAGGCTCAGTTGGGCAGGGTCTGGAGTCTTCTCCAGCACGCCTGAGTTTTTCACAGGTCTTTAAAGACCATTTGCATATTTACATGCCTTTGTACACTGATTACAGAGGCTTAGTTTTTTTTCCTGGTTTCAGTACCCCCTGGGCCCCCACTGGGCCTGTTCCTTACATTTGTACTTTACAATTACTGCTGTAGTGTGAGAATGTATTTAATGAAAAGGAATATAAAGGAGGGATGCCACAAGAAAAATGCCTGCCTGTTTTGTTTAAAGAGCCTGCAAAGACCTCCTCCCCCTGGGCCCCCACTGGGCCTGTTCCTTACATTTGTACTTTACAATTACTGCTGTAGTGTGAGAATGCATTTAATGAAAAGGAATATAAAGGAGGGTTGCCAAAAGAAAAATGCCTGCCTGTTTTGTTTAAAGAGCCTGCAAAGACCTCCTCTTGACACTAAATAGACTTTTAAATACATTATCTATGCATTAGTTATGTGACTTTTCTGTATTTTTTCTCTTTGTCGGTCAGTGATCATTGAGGCAGCCCTAGAACACAATTAAAAGGGCTTTCCATTTATATTTGTTGTTTGAAGTATGCACAGATAGGTGCTTAAAATACAGCTTTAGGTGTCTGCTTATTGTTGTACCGACTGGGCCATCAAAATAATCTGCTGGCAACCCTAACCATAGGACTGTAAGTTTGTTGCAGTATCAGCACATTATTTATTTCCTCCACCCTTGATCCCCGATTAATGCCGCAGTAGTTTAACTTAGATCTTAAACCCTACGCTGCCATCAAGAACATGCTGAGTTACTTCAAGTGTATTGAAATGCACCCTGCATTCAGACAACTCGCTCCTCATTCTCGCCCTTCACTTTCGCACTCACAGTTATCACAATGCATTCCCACTGATCGCCATGCATTCACACCATTCACCTGCTCACCCTGCACTCACAGTGATCACTCTGCACTCACAATGCACTTGCGCTGTTCACCCTATACCTCACCCTGCAGTCACACGAGTACACTACTCATCCTGCACTCATGTGACACTTCACTCACCTGACCCCCTCACTGCTCAATAAGCAACTCACTCAAACAAGCCCATCAGTAATCATACATTAATTCGTCCCATTCTGAACTTGCATCTGCACCCAAATTCATACGCCACCTCACTCACCCTGCAGTCACTCCTCTTACCCGGTTGTATGACGTTACAACGCATACCTTTACAACGCATTTTTCACAACGCAACATCCTTTACAACGCATTCCATTACAACGCATGCCATTACAACGAATTGTCTAAAACTACCTTTACAACGCATTCCATTACAACACATACTACCTTTACAACGCATGCCATTACATTGCATGTATGGTAAGTATTGAATAGTATAGGGGTAAAAATTACTATTCTAACTCCAGGGGGTGCAAAAGTAGGGTAAGTGTTGGATAGTGTAGGGATAAAAATTACTATTCTAACTCCAGGGGGTGCACCAGTAGGGTAAGTTTTGGATAGTGTAAGGGTACTATGCTTTGTAATGGTATGCAGTGTAATGGTATGCGTTGTAATGACTGCGTTGTAATGACTGCGTTGTAATGACATGCGTTGTAATGGTATACGTTGTAGTGTCATACGATGTAATTGTTGTGCTGTAATGGCATGCGATGTAAGGGATGTTGTGATGTAATGACTGTGTTGTAATGGTAGTGCGTTGTAAAAGTTGCGTTGTAAAGGTTGTTTCCCATAGAGAGTTAATGTACCTGCTACAAAGAACGTGTACCATGCAGATCACAGAACTGAGTGTGAGTAAACTATGAGTAGCGCTATTGAAAAATGAAATGTTTGCAAGAAAGGTGCTATAGAGAGATGAGGTGCTTTGTTAAAGTGAGAGGTTGAATGAGGAGAGTTCAGATGTTGTAAAAAGGGGTGAAAGAAAATGGCCTGCAAAATGAGAGCAGGATCCAGGGTTAGGAGAGGAGAGAGGGATGGAAGGGAGGGGGTGAGAGGAAAGCTGCATGGGTAAACTGCTTAACTCTGCACAAAACCGCCAGGTTTTTAAGGGACCCCTGCCTCTCCTGGCCAGGGCCAGGTGAGCTTCTAATGTGGCAGCATGTATTCCTGTGGAGTGGAAGGCCCTTCTCAAAGGTTGCTTAGAAATCTTTCTGATGTTAATTGCTGTATTTTGGTCATAAACGGGTACTGATGGGGTGAAATCTTTCCTCAGTGTTACTGTGTGTAAAAAATGTCAAAATATTGAAGCAATGCTATCCCAAAATACGCGGCATCACATAACATCACTTACATTTTCTTCCCACACAATCTAGTCAAGCCTGTCGCGTAATTTGGTCCTCACTTGCCTCATAATTCTAGTAGCCCTGCCTACAGGTTTAAAAATCTTTGTCAGGAGGGGGTCATTGCGCCTCAAAATGTTGAAATGGGGGGTCTCGGCATCCAAAAGTTTGAAGACCTCTGATTAGACCATCTTCAGGACGATGAGTTAGAGTGTTGAATGACCCTTATGAAAATTCTATAGTTAATTTACAAGTCGTGACTAATCTATTTTTTGTTAAAACTTTTCTGCTCTCCAACATTGGAAAGGAAGCCATTGACAAGCTATCCGTGATGTGGTTCCATACAAATTTTGAGACCCAGAAGAAGCAATCCACAAGGATATCCTTCGTCATGTGCTGGCAACCGTCTAGCATAAAGTGGGACGTTGCTCCTCTGAAGTGCCACTGCCCCTGCAGTCAGCATCTGTGTCACACAGGAACAGCGGCACACCGGAGGAGCAGTGCTCCACTTATTGGGCTATAAGAAAACTAAGGGGCATATTATCAAGGAACGGCGTTAAAATTATTACCACTTTAGCGTCAGGAAACTGCCGCTAAAACGGCGAGAATTCCAATAGAAACCGATGTTAAAACCAGAACATGGGCTTCTATTGGAATTCACAAGGGCATATTAGCAAGCCCATTAACGCCGCTTTAGCAGCAGTTTCCTGCCGCTAAAGCGGCGATAATTTTAACGCTGTTCTTTGATAATATGCCGCTAAATATTCTTGTGGGGTACAGATTTTGTGGTAAACACAGATTACAATCCCTTGAAGGATGTATTTGGATAAAAAAGGATTAGACACAATATCTAGTAGAATTTGTAGGGGGGGTCATAGCATGGCAGACAAAGTTGAATACATTCTAGGAGCTGAAAATTGTGTTTGTCTTTCACATTTAAATATGGTTTCCGAAGATTAAAACCTAGGAACGGACGCATGGGATCTCGATGACTGCAATGCGTGTATAGTAATGAATGGAATTGTAAGTGAGAAAAACTGGAGCATTTTAGTTAATTCTGATGAGTGTATGATTGAGATAATGAATTTGATTGCAAATGGTCACAAGTAAAATGAAAAAGGAGTGGGTAAGGAAAGTATGAAGTATTGGAATATCAATGAGGAGTTATTGGTACGGCAAAGCCTGTTATTGAGAGGTTCGAGACTCGTCCCCCCACATGTATTAGTGACAATGTAAAACTTCTGACACTTCAAGAGCATTTAGGCATTTGCAAGATCAAAGAAAGGATTAGGCTATATTTTTGGTGACCTGGTCTTGACATTCAGGTGGAGAGACAGATTGAGGAATGTCAAGAATGTATGACAAGTGACAAAATATGTTAGAAAAGGATACAACCTATGGTGTTGAGGGATTATTCATAGAAGGTGTGGCAAGAAGTCCCTCTATATAGTCAAAATATCGAAATTTTTATATCTATATACAGAAATATCGAGTTCATAATATCGAGAGTATGAAATATCTATGTTTTGTATATCGATGTATTTACCATCATTTTTAGATGTTTAGGTAAATATCGATGTTAGTAATATTGACAGTAAAAATATCGACATGTCAAAATATCGTATGTTTTTTCAAATATTTTATTCTTGATGCTAAGTAGTAAATTATAGTCATTTTATTTTGAATTTAAACAGTAATAGTTTTTTTTATTTATATTGTTTTAGAAGCGGGATGTTGGAATATAGGGGATAAGGGTGGGGAGTGTTTTAAAAACATGTATTTAATTTGTATGAATTTATAAATTTTAAGTATGAATTTATGATTAAATTTTGATTTTCAAAATAAAATGTAGGAGCAGGATGTTGGGTTTATAGGGTATAAGGGTGGGAAGTGTTTTAAAAAAGTTACAAATAATTTGTTTGAATTGTAAAATTAAAAAAACTCATTTATAATTAAATTTCGAATTTCAAATTAAAATTTAGGAGTGGAATGTTGGGTTTATATGGAATAAGGGTGAGGGTGTTTTAAAAAAAAATTGTATAGATTTGAAAAATGGAAGTATGAATTTATAATTTTATTTAGAATTTCCAAAATAAAATTTAGTAGCAGGATGTTGGGTTTATAGAGGATAAGGGTGGGGAGTGTTTTAAAAAAGAAAAAATTAATTTGGTTACATTAAACTAAATTATTTATGAATTTATAATTTTATTTCAAATTTTAAATTAAAATTTAGGAGTTGGATTTTGGGTTTATTGGGGATAGTACTTTCATTAAGTTTAGTGTCCACCACCTACCTCAATTAAATACAGGCTGGAGTGAAAATAGTAAATTAATTAAGTTTAGTGTCCAGCACCTTCCCCAATTAAATACAGGGTGGAGAGGGAATAGTACATTAATTAAGTTCAGTGTCCAGCCCCTACCCCAATTAAATACTGACTGGAGTGGGAATAGTAAATGAAATAAGTTTAGTGTCCAGCACCTACCCCAATTTAATACAGACGGGAGTGGGAATAGTAAAGTAATTAAGTTTATTGTCCAGCGCCTACCCCAATTAAATACAGAGTGGAGTAGGAACAGTAAAATAAGTTATTTTAATAAAAATTATTATTGGGTATTTATGTTGAGTGGAGTAGTAAGCATAATTTAGGTGAGCTTTTTAAAAGTATATGAGAATAATATTATTAGAGGTAAAATTAGTTAAAACATGTTTTTATTCAAAGCTAATTATGTATGGTATGAATTGATACCCACCTCTCAAGTTCTCAAAATCTTTTCATACAAGTCATTCCGATGTCATAATCTCAGGGAGCATAAAGGATATAGGTGGTTGAAATGAGTATTTTGTGCAGAGGCCAGTAGTTTCTAGAGTGGGGTTATCTTCCCTGTTCAGATGGAAAATATAAGACGTATTTTTCGGAAGATTTGGAGAATTTCAGTGTGTATAGTAAACCAATCTGGTTTCTCTGTGATAACAAAGGAGAGGCCTCTGCTTAGGAGAGAGATGTTGGTGGAGAGCAACACATGCTGAGATCGGTTGAAGATGTGTATCTCTTCAATAGCCACTTTGGGAACTTTGAGTTGAAGATCTGTTGCTGGAGTCTCCATTGGTAACATTTGTGTCTCCTTTGTCATTCTCCCAAAGAAAAATTGTTCTTGTTCCTGCTGCCAACTCTGCCCCAGTCTCTGTAGGTTTGTTGACCTATGCCCAAAAAAATGAGAGGGGGGCCTGTATTGTAGTATTGGCCCTTCCCCCAGGTCCGAATTGTTTGACTCAGCTGAGGAGTCCAAAAATGTGACTGATTGTTAATGCTTGAATCTTCCTCATACTTCTGTGTAGTTCATATGGGGGCCGTGAGGAGTGATCTTAAAGAACTCATCTATCAAGTAAGGGAATTTTCTTTCCTTTCTTTTTTTATTCATGTCTAGGGCCACCTTTGTAGATTTTTTATGATGTTTAAACTTTTGGAAGTCAATATGTATCACTTTTACGATGCAACAGCGGCGCAAACAATGCAACCAATTTACAATGTGATGCATTTAGGGAAATGTGTCACGTTGTAAAGCCCTGAGTCACATTATACCTGCGGTAAACATCGTTTACCACGAAGTTTTTACAACGCGGTACCTTTAGCACGCATCCCTTACAACGCAAGTCGTTTCCACGACTTGCGCTGGAGGGCGCTAAAGGATTAAAAATAGTAAATTTACTATCCAAACACCTTCCCTAGGGTCCACGGGGACTGGTGTTAGAATAGTAAATTATACTATTCGAAATCCGCGCCCCCCAACGCAAGTCGTGGTAACGACTTGCGTTGTAAGGGATGCGTGGTAAAGGGATGCGTTGTGACGGTACACGTTGTACCATCATACATCCTATACCTGCATCAGGTATAATGTATGGGGTAGGTGTTCCCACTCAAAAAGCCATGTAAAACTGACACAGTGAAATTTACAACATTTTACTGCGTCACTGTACGCCTTCACTGTGTCAAAATCCATACACCTGCTCAGACCAGGCGTAAGGAATGTGGCAGTGCTTTTTGAATGGATCTATTCATCTGTTGCAGCGCGTTGCTGAAGTTGTGTCACTTTCATGAGCAACTCCAGCAATGCGTCACTTTTGGGCCAACAGATGCGTCAGAATTTCTGACGCATCTGTTAATCCTTGCGCCATGGAGCACTGTATTGTAAATACAGCGCATCCATGATGGCCCAAGGACATTTGGCGCTGATGCACAGTAACTGACACATCTATGCAGATGCGTCAGTTCCTTGTAAATTTGCCCCCTAATATTAACTATCTCAACCTATACAGAAGACACCACACACTTTATCAATCTGATTGAGGTGGAGCATTTCGACCTCACTACAGAGCTGTTGATAACATTAGATATAGAATCATGGTATACCAACCTCCCTCAACATGTTGGCATCAAAGTAATAAGTAATCATCTTGAATATACGCCTACCCTACATCAGCACCACACTAACTTTATCATATCCCTTCTAGAAATAGCCCTCACCCAAAACTACTTCCACTTTGATGGAAAGTTCTGTGGAAGAGGTATATCGACAATGTCTTCCTCATATGGTCAGGAGACAATTCAGAACTTGCCTTTTACTGCCATTGCTCAACAACTGTCAGCCCGACCTTAGATTCACATACCACTGCATCAACACCCACATTGATTACCTGGACGTTACAGCAAAAACATTAGATGAACAACTATACACTACACTGTCCTGAAAACCCACAGAGAGAAACATTCTGCTGCAATAGTCTAGCTCCTATCCCCCAGCACTGAGACAGACTATCCTTTGGTCAGTTCTTGTGCATTTGTCACAATTGTAGATTTAAGGCAGATTTCTTCTGAGAAGCTACTATACACTTGAAGAAACTTGAAGACAGAGGCTACCCCTGATGCCTTGTAAAATATTCACTAAAGTGTGCATGGTATTCGCACAGGGATATACTTCTATTTCCTAAAGAAAGATCTCCCATGAAATGGATTACATGTGCAACCACGTTCTATGCCATCAGCAACAAATTGACCACAAGTATTAAAAGGCAATGGAATGTGATGAAGCCTACACAGAAGATAAAAGCAAGGATATTACAGCACACAAGAAGCATCCATTGCAGAGTCACCACGGCACCACTGGTTGACCACTTTATCACAATGAATTCTCATCGTAAGTAATGGACATTTTGAAGCCCCAACAAGAGGTGAAAACAGAATGGAATGCAAATTGATTTTCAAGTGTCAATCTATTTCAAAACGGTGTAAAACACAAAAAGAATGGAACAGAAACTTATAAGACAACAACTATAGCTGTTGGTATACTCTTTATCTGAACCAGAAGAGTAATGTTTGATGCTAGATGAATTTTCTATCCCTTCCCCACTTTTTTTTGTAAATACATAAATGTGTGTTTTGTGACGTGTCTCTATATAACCTCTTGTGTAATTCCTCTCCCTTTCCCTGTAACCTAGGGTCATATGAATAACATGATTTCGTCTTCCTGCGACATGGGGAGTCACAATGTGTGTGTCTGCGTGTTGTAGTTATACCTGCTAATTCTGTTTAGTTGTCTCAGAACAAATTGTGTCATCTTCCATTCTTCCTTTTTCATACATCAAAATTAGTATAATTGGTTTTTTTTTAAATAATCTGACAAATTCTTGATGTATAATATTTAAAAAAAACTCCAAACATTGGCATCATGCCCTGTGTAACACTATCATTGGGGTGACTCCTCCAGTAATTTACCATCATAAATAATAATGTTGCCTTCCTTGCGCAGCCGCAAGGAATTGTGGGTTGGTACTCTCATTGAGATCCCAGAATATTCCTTAACATCTAATACAACTGACTTCTTTAAAATGGTGCACTCCCGCTACGGCCCCCGAATATTCTCTCCTTAATATTGAATTCATTGGACTCCCGTAATAATAATGCTTCCTTCATGCAGCTCTTTGGACTGCAGACTCACACTTCAGTCTACCTGCTTAGATCCATCCAAACGCATGCACATAGGAATCCACGCCCGTTATAGCATCCTTGGAGTGCCACACCATAATGATTAGGCTGCCTCTTTTTTGCAAGCGCATCGATTTGAGGGCTAGTGCCTGTAATATGGAGCCCATACATTTTCTGGCCTTTAACAACTTGAGCTCGTAATATGGAGCCCATACAATTTTTCTCCAACCTTGAATTTATTTGAACTCTTCAACACCTTTGCCTTCCTTGCGTAGCCACATTGAGTCGCAGGCTCTCGCACTAGTTCATTCATTTAGAGCCAAGCATGTACATGGGGATCTATATGTGGAAGTCTACAGCGTCCACAGCACTCTCGCCATTGCAGCGACGCCTCGCCAGAAGACTCCGGTCTATACAACTTATGGGTGCCACCCCGTAGGCATTCTGCCACAGGTTTACAAGTAAGTAAATAATGGCTGCCACCCAGTAGGCACTCTGCCACAGGCTTACAAGTAAGTAAATAATGGCTGCCACCCACTAGGTACTCTGCCACAGGTTTACATGTAAGTCAATAATGGCTGCCACCCACTAGGTACTCTGCCACAGGTTTACATGTAAGTCAATAATGACTGCCACCCACTAGGTACTCTGCCCCAGGTTTACATGTAAGTCAATAATGGCTGCCACCCACTAGGTACTCTGCCACAGGTTTACATGTAAGTCAATAATGGCTGCCACCCACTGGGTCCTCTGCCACATGTTTACAAGTAGGTCAATAACATCCCACCTTATTGCAGGACCACTGAGACTCTGCTCTCACGCTTTCCCCTCACCTGGAGAGACTCAATAATCCTTGTGTCACTCCCAATCTCCCTTAGGTTTCATTTATGAGCCCCGAAGATTGCGCTTCCGTATTGCCCAAATATAACATCAAATAAGAAATTCATCTCACTGGCCACATGTGAGTAGCAGAAAACACGCTGGCGTGGTACGCCACCCAAAAACGTTTTTCGTCTAAACAGTTATTATCTAACCATGCTGACTTGTATAGTTTCAGCTTGATTGTTAATATGTTCTTCAAGTCGTCTCAGAGGGCTTTAAACAACCCTTGCAGATTGACTAATTCCACTATCTCCCCCGCAGCACAGAGTTTTAATCTGCAGGTGATTTAAATTGTTTTATTACAACAGGGCACCAGTGGCCCTTCCACAGTAAATCCTTCCCTATCACTCTCACTCCCTTCCTTCCTTTCGCTTCTCTCCCCTTTACCCCCTTCCTCCCTCTGCTGCATCTACTTAGAGACTCCACATGATAGGTTAATCGCCTTTCTTTCTTTTTAGGTCTACTAATGGACCATGTCACTGCATCCTCTCTAATGGGGTGACCCTGATTGTAGGACTATTACCTTACTTAATCATCAGGCAAGTTTTTCAGTACCTTTTATAATTTACATATGTAGGCCAAATATAATTTGCTTCTCATCCCGATGTTTCTTCCTTTCTTTAGATATTAGGTGCTCATAACCTTGTTCTGATGATGACCTCACATTTATAGAGGTTGAAACGCCATTCACTATAAGCAAACTGACCTTTTTTACAATATAAAAAATAACCTAAGGAGCCTTATGTTTTGTTTTTGTTAGTTGATGAATGTTTTTATTTATTTATTTATTTATTTTGAAAGTTTTATATAGCGCGAACAAGATCTTTGCAGATATCAGAGCGCTTTACAAACGAAGGTTATAGCATGTGAGTACATAACAATTGGGGTGGGGAAGGTACATGTGGGAGCATAGTCCGACTCAGCAGCATAGTCAGATCAGACAGATACATAATAATGATACAGGTACAAATAGGTAATAGCGTAAACAATCAGGAAGGTCAATAATACGAGTCATACAAAAATGCAAAAGATCAGTAGAACTGAGTGGTACATTGACTGTAAATATCATACCCAGTAATAATTCAGGTGTATTTAGCCATGAGGATAGCTTTTACTTCTTTCTTAAAAAGTATGGTGGAGGAGATGAGCCTGGTTTCGGGGGGGAGTGAGTTCCAGATCCTGGGTGCCATTCCTGAGAAGGAGCGTTTATAGGTTTTAGCACACACTTGTCACTGCACGCTCTTTCACTTAAATGTGAGCACTGGATCTTGTTTTATACTTTCTGATCGATATTCTTCAAATAGTCTGGGATATAAAATATTCAATGAATACATTAATTGCAGTCTAAATACCGTTTTTGTGCCTACTTTTATATTTGCCTTAGTGGATTTTTAACGAATTGTCTGGTAAAAATGTCTTATAGGCCAGACTTTCCTTTGTTTACATGATTTACTATCTATAGTGAGCCCTAGTTTTTTCCAATACAACTTTTCCACATAATGACATCAGGGAACCGGGGAAGCGGAGTGTCTTCAAAAGGTCACCAAAAGCACCGCCAGATTTGAGACAGGATTGTGTTTCATACATCTGGTTCATAGCAGGAGAAAAGCCTTGTATCTCCTCTTTTCTGCATATGCCTATTTCCAGTCTGGTAGTACCAATGGTGCTCCCAGCTCGTTTTCTGCTTGAGGTCTTGCTCTAGGTCAGCAGGAATAGTAGGGTGTAGACACTGACTGTTTTACAGATGATTCAACGGATCTTTACTGCGATGTGTGTGTGCAGTGGGAGCAAATGGGTGGTCTCTTGTCTGTGATTCTTTCTTGTTTACAAGAACGTTTACTAAGATAGGCATATGGGTGTGATAAACACTTCAGTGGAGTCAAATCGGAACCTAAAATGCTGACAAGCAAGGTCTAATCACCTTCAAAATTGAAATAATACTAGTATCTGGATCAGGGGTCCTCAACCAGCAGCAACAGTTCCTCCATGGAAGCGGAGGAGTGGCTTCTCTGTAGCCCCCCCCCCACACACACAGCTGAAGAAATCTGGAAACATAAAATGGCAATAAAATGATTTCATTACCATTTTATTTTTCTGGCTACTGCTGAACGGAGAAGGCAGGGAGTGTCCAGTGAGTCATTGCTGCTGTTTGGCAGCAATGACGAGTGGCATCTTCAGTATGAATTGCGCATGTCGGTTTCGCCGTCTACCTTGCTATGGCCAAACCGACATGCACAATTCAACCTCTCCAACCCAGTGGAGAGCAGGCACAGGCCTTCAGTACGGTTTGTAATGCTAAAGCAGCCTGCTCCAGCCAATCCAGACATTGCAGCATGAGAGCAGTGTTTGGATCGGATAAGGTTCCGCAAGACCTAGTGCTGGAGGAGTCTGGAGCCAGCCAGAGAACGCCGAGAATGTGCTTCAAGCTAACAATGTAAGTGAAACTTTTTTTTCATTTTTAAATGTAATTTTTTTTGTATGTGCTTCAATTTTATTTATATTGACACACCATTTTTGTGGTTCACCAACCGCAATTGCCGACCAGTAGCTTAGCAGCAACTTATAGCACCTACACTGGTAATAAGCCGCTCGCAGTCATCGATCTGAGCCCATTATGTCATTCAGTGGATTTGGAGGAGACAGTGCAGCTCACCTCCAGACTCTAGGTCACTCAGGGAAATTAGTGACACAGCCTCCCGCCTTGTGCACTGACACACACATACATTATACACACACACTCACACACAAAATGTGGCTAATTTTCAGTGAAATGCTCACATTTTGACATATTATTTTTGTAGTATTTGAAACAATATTTCTCTTTTAAAGTAAGAACACTTTGAATGTATATTCATTTTTATTACATAGTTAAAGTAGTATTAAACTTTACTTGGTATCAACCATCATATCACGTCCTTGCAATCCTAGGTCTTGATTGTTTGACCACTGCTACCGTAGGAGAGTCAATGAAGGTAAGGAGGCTCTGTATCTCCTCAGCATTCATAGTACTCGGTAGCTAGGCCGATAGGGTATGCACACATGCAGACTACCAGTCGCACTAATGACTACGTTTAATTATTTTAATTAACTGATGTAAGACCCTGTCGGTAGATTTAAATTCAACAGGACAGTGCCCAAACTTGTCTCCATGGCTGTAATCCTTCGAACTTCTCCATGTTGTCACCTCTCAAAAATACTAGAGCAATTTAATAATACAATAGCAGAAGTTCTCAGCAGAACTCCTGTACATTTGATGTGGAGGTACCAGTACGTCTTTGCAGCACAGCAATACTCATATTTTACCTATATTGGCACTTCTCAGCAATACTGCAGTAATTAATAAGACAACAACTGCTCTTCTCCGACTGAGGTACATTAAATGTAAGAGTACCAGTACTTCTTGGCATGGCGAAAATACATTTAAGTTGCCCATATTGACACTTCTCAGCAAACCTGCATTCGTTTAATAGGACAATGGCAGAACTTCTCGGCAGGACTGCAGTACTTTTAGGGCTCATTACGATGTTGGGTGGTAAGCCTCCGCCCGACACCGTCTCGGATTTGGAACCGACCGACTTGCCGTCGGCGGTTCTGACCACCGGATCACAATGCGACCAAACACTGGGGCTCATTAGGATGGCGGACGGAAAATGCCTTTTCCGTGTCCGCCTGTCACGGACACTCCGTCCGCCAGATCAGGATAGGAAAGAGTGTCAAAATTCCATCCGCGACGGAATAGCACGCACCGCCGCCCAACTACACCCGACCACGAGGCGGACGTAACCAATCCAGAGACTCCGCCGTACGGACTGACGTCTACGACCGCCCCCCAAATCAAGATGGCGGGAAATACACATAAAACCGCTGCGGAAAAACAACCTGTCTGAACACGGCGGATTACCCACAGCGAAGATACCATACATAGCAGAGATACCCACCGCAAGCTGCTCGCCACCATGGACCCAGCGCTACACGCTTTCCCGATGCTCTTCGCGATCCACCACGTCCAAGTCTTGGCCCACTATCGACGACGACGCAGGTAAGGCACAAACAATTCGCTGTTTGGAGGGGAATACCTGCAAGGGTCGTGACGTTGGGAGGGGGAGTGTCATGTTACCGAAACCACTGATCAGAAGCAAATACAAATACACAATTGTAGTACGCAAGCAGGAATGACTACGACAAACCACGACACATGATTGACTACCTTTATGACACATAATAGGGGTATAATCACAGTGTATGCGTGAGCATGGGCAAAGTGGGCACCAGAGCATGAACATCAGAGGCAGCACATCAGAGGGCAGAATGCAGTATCAGAGCATCAACAGGGCATTGTGGACAACAGAGCAGGTACATCAGAGTCAGCACATCAGAGGGCAGAATGCACTATCAGAGCATCAACAGGGCATTGTGGACAACAGAGCAGGTACATCAGAGGCAGCACGTGAGAGGGGCTAAGTGCATCAACAGTCCATTGCACTGAACATGTCCATCAGGGGCAGCACGTGAGAGGGGCCAAGTGCATCAACAGTCCATTGCACTGGACAGGTCCATCAGAGGCAGCACGTGAGAGGGCAGAATGCCGTATCAGAACAGCAACAGGGCATTGTTCGTAACAGAGCAGGTACATCAGAGGCAGCACGTGTGAGGGGCTAAGTGCATCAACAGTCCATTGCACTGAACATGTCCATCAGAGGCAGCACGTGAGAGGGCAGAATGCAGTATCAGAACAGCAACAGGGCATTGTTCGTAACAGAGCAGGTACATCAGAGGCAGCACGTGAGAGGGGCTGAGTGCATTAACAGTCCATTGCACTGAACATGTCCATCAGAGGCAGCACGTGAGAGGGCAGAATGCAGTATCAGAGCATCAACAGGGCATTGTGGACAACAGAGCAGGTACATCAGAGTCAGCACATCAGAGGGCAGAATGCAGTATCAGAGCATCAACAGGGCAATGTGGACAACAGAGCAGGTACATCATTGGCAGCACGTCAGAGGCCAGATTGCAGTATCAGAACAGCAACAGGGCATTGTGCCCAACAGAGCAGGTACATCAGAGGCAGTAAACGAGAGGGCAGAATGCAGTATCAGAACAGCAACAGGGCATTGTTGAAGCACTGGCGAAGATAACCGAAAAATACGCCCACGGTGTCCTGTCGAGCTTTCTGGAAGCTAATAATATGCTCCACTCATCTCAATCGGGTTTCCGTCCTAACTTTAGTACGGAAACAGCTCTGTTGGAGGTTACTGAGATTATTAGGGAGACCCTGGATGTCGGCGGTAGGGCCATGCTGGTCATGTTAGATCTGTCGGCGGCCTTCGACACCGTCCCCCACAAGGCGCTTTTAGCGAGGCTTCATGACATCGGCCTCAGGGGGACGGTGTTCAGGTGGTTTACTTCTTTCCTTGAAGACCGCCGTCAGACGGTCTGGGTTTCCCAGAGCGCCACCGAGATGCCGCCATTGGGAGTTGGGGTTCCACAGGGTTCTGTGTTGAGCCCCACGTTATTTAACATCTTTATGTCCCCTTTGGCGGCCTTGGTGGAGGCTTATGGGGCCCAGATCGTCTCCTATGCCGACGACACGCAACTCCTCTTCACATGCGGGAAAGACCAAGAGTTTGATGGAGAGAGAATCCGGGACTGCCTTGCGCTGGTCTTCGACTGGTTCCAACGGAACAGTCTGAGGGCCAACTCGGGCAAGTCTGAGATTTTATTTTTTGGTTGCGTTGCCGATCCGGAATGGCAGCACTGGTGGCCGTCCGACATGAATCCTCCTGCTCAGGCCTCCCTGGTTGCCAAAAATTTGGGCGTCAAGCTAGACAACCAGCTGTCGTTGCGAACTCATATCCTTGGCCTGGCCGGCACCTGCTACGGAATCCTGAAGATGCTCCGCAAATTTTTGCCTCTGTTGTCGGAGGAGCACAGGAGGATTACTGTTCAGGCTCTTGTCGGCTCGAGGCTGGATTATGCAAACGCCCTCTTTCTTGGCCTCCCCGATTACTTGGTTCAGCGCCTTCAGGTGGTGCAGAACTCTGCTGCCCGGGCAATTTTCGGTTTAGGTAGACGAGCCCGTGCTTCGGGGTTGCTTCAGACGCTTCATTGGCTCCCCATTAGGAAGCGGATCCTGTTTAAATCCCTGACCCTGATGCATAAAGCTTTGCATGGATCAGGGGCGGGATATCTGCAGCGGAGACTGAATTTCTATCGTCCAGTCCGTTCCCTCCGTTCGGAATCCCTTTTTAAAGCTGTGGTCCCACGGGTGAGGAAGGCCCGCGCCGGAGGGCGATCTTTCAGCTGCAGAGCTCCCCAGCTGTGGAATCTGCTTCCACTTTCACTGCGCAGTACTGCCAATCTGCTCCAGTTCAGGAGGGGCCTGAAGACTTGGCTTTTTAATTCTTAGTCTGTTCTTTTGCCCACTGTTTCTTTTTACTTTTCATTTATGTTTTCTGTTTTTAGCTGTGTTGTGTTACTTTCTTATGAGCCGCTGGTGGAAAAGCGTCGGGACACTCCTTTCGAGTAGCCGTACGCTATATAAAAACTACGTAACATAACATAACATAACATAACATTGTGGACAACAGAGCAGGTACATCAGAGTCAGCACATCAGAGGGCAGAATGCAGTATCAGAGCATCAACAGGGCAATGTGGACAACAGAGCAGGTACATCATTGCCAGCACGTCAGAGGACAGAATGCAGTATCAGAACAGCAACAGGGCTTTGTGGACAACAGAGCAGGTACATCAGAGGCAGCACGTGAGAGGGGCTAAGTGCATCAACAGTCCATTGCACTGAACATGTCCATCAGAGGCAGCACGTGAGAGGGCAGAATGCAGTATCAGAGCATCAACAGGGCATTGTGGACAACAGAGCAGGTACATCAGAGTCAGCACATCAGAGGGCAGAATGCAGTATCAGAGCATCAACAGGGCATTGTGCCCAACAGAGCAGGTACATCAGAGGCAGTAAACGAGAGGGCAGAATGCAGTATCAGAGCATCAACAGGGCATTGTGCCCAATAGAGCAGGTACATCAGAGGTAGTAAATGAGAGGGCAGAATGCAGTATCAGAGCATCAACAGGGCAATGTGGACAACAGAGCAGGTACATCATTAGCAGCACGTCAGAGGCCAGAATGCAGTATCAGAACAGCAACAGGGCATTGTGCCCAACAGAGCAGGTACATCAGAGGCAGTAAACGAGAGGGCAGAATGCAGTATCAGAGCATCAACAGGGCATTGTGCCCAACAGAGCAGGTACATCAGAGGCAGTAAACAAGAGGGCAGAATGCAGTATCAGAGCATCAACAGGGCAATGTGGACAACAGAGCAGGTACATCATTGGCAGCACGTCAGAGGCCAGAATGCAGTATCAGAACAGCAGCAGGGCATTGTGCCCAACAGAGCAGGTACATCAGAGGCAGTAAACGAGAGGGCAGAATGCAGTATCAGAGCATCAACAGGGCATTGTGCCCAACAGAGCAGGTACATCAGAGGCAGTAAACGAGAGGGCAGAATGCAGTATCAGAGCATCAACAGGGCAATTTGGACAACAGAGCAGGTACATCATTGGCAGCACGTCAGAGGCCAGAATGCAGTATCAGAACAGCAACAGGGCATTGTGCCCAACAGAGCAGGTACATCAGAGGCAGTAAACGAGAGGGCAGAATGCAGTATCAGAGAATCAACAGGGCATTGTGCCCAACAGAGCAGGTACATCAGAGGCAGTAAACGAGAGGGCAGAATGCAGTATCAGAACAGCAACAGGGCATTGTGGACAACAGAGCAGGTACATCAGAGGCAGCACGTGAGAGGGGCTAAGTGCATCAACAGTCCATTGCACTGAACATGTCCATCAGAGGCAGCACGTGAGAGGGGCCAAGTGCATCAACAGTCCATTGCACTGAACACGTCCATCAGAGGCAGCACAAGTACGTGTTCCAAGCAACCCGTCCCAAGGACCACAACAGTGCAAGGCTGTTCTCAATGGACAATGTACACACCATGTGCAATAACATGTGAGTGAAGTGAACAGCACCTCACATCACAGAATCAGGTGGACTCCGTGAACTACCTGCCTCGGACACACTGCCAGCACCAGAAACAGGAGTGTGAGACACAGCCACAGCCCGAGTGACTGACACATGAGCCACAGACCCAGACACACTGCCAGCACCAGAAACAGGAATGTGAGACACAGCCACAGCCCGAGTGACAGACACATGGGCCACAGACCCAGACACACTGCCAGCACCAGAAACAGGAATGTGAGACACAGCCACAGCCCGAGTGACTGACACATGGGCCACAGACCCAGACACACTGCCAGCACCAGAAACAGGAGTGTGAGACACAGCCACAGCTCGAGTGACTGACACATGAGCCATAGACCCAGATACACTGCCAGCACCTGAAACAGGAATGTGAGACACAGCCACAGATGTAGTGACTGACACGTGAGCCACAGACCCAGACACACTGCCAGCACCAGAAACAGGAGTGTGAGACACAGCCACAGATCTACTGACTGACACATGAGCCATAGACCCAGATACACTGCCAGCACCTGAAACAGGAGAGGGCACAACTGAGACTGTGCTACTACATGATGCATGACAGCAAACAACAGACACAGTGCCACTATCTGATACATGAGAGTCAACTGCACCTGCGCCACTGGGACCACTGAAATGATGAGCCACAGGGCTGTATGGGCCAGGAGGCAGGGTGGCCCTGGGAGCTGGGGATAGCTGTACTTGAGCGACATCGGGGTGGGCAGGTGTCAATGGTGTGTGTCTGCGTTTCTTAGGGATATGTGAGTGCACCCTGGACAGGACAGGACTGGCAAGTGGTGGGGACTCTAAAGAATTATCACCCACCATAGGTGGAGCATCTGCTGCCGGGGGTCGGCTTTCTGGGGACGTGCTGGAGCCTGCTTGTCGTTTGCTGTGTGCCTGCCACCTGGACTCAGAATCATGTGTAATGGGGGATGCAACAACAGGGGACTCCCTCCTCTGCTTCTGACGGGCCTGGATGGGAGTGGAGGTATGGGGGGACTCCGCCGCGGAGACATCTGTTTTCCGTTCCTTCGACAACATCAGCCTCAGTGCAGCCAGGGGTTATGTATGCCTGTCCTTGATTGCGCCAGTGTCCATGGGAGAAGCCTTGTCCCTAGGATGTGCCTTATCCGTAGGAGGAGTGTTGTCTCTGGGCTTTCCCTGTGCCCTGGACGGTGCCCTGTTTCTGGCAGCAGACTTGCCGTCTGTGATGTACCTGTCTCCAGAAGACACCTTCTCCCTGTGTGTGTCCCTGCCCTTGGGAGATGGCCCTTGCTCTGTTGTGTGCCTGCCCTTGGGACTCTCCCTGCTCTTTGGAGGTGCCATTGTCTTTTGACTGTCCTTGTCCCTGTCCTTGGGAGATGGCCCTTCCTCTGTTGTGTGCCTGCCTTTGGGACTCTCCCTGCTCTTTTGAGGTGCCTTTTGTCTTTTGACTGTCCTTGTCCCTGCCCTTGGGAGATGGCCTTTCCTCTGTTGTGTGCCTGCCCTTGGGACTCTTCCCTGCTCTTTTGAGGTGCCTTTGTCTTTTGACTGTCCTTGTCCCTGCCCTTGGGAGATGGCCCTTCCTCTGTAGTGTGCCTGCCCTTGGGACTCTCCCTGCTCTTTTGAGGTGCCTTTGTCTTTTGACTGTCCTTGTCCCTGTCCTTGGGAGTGGCCCCTTCCTTAGTATTGTCCTTGTCCTTGGGAGTGTCCCTGCTCCTTTGAGGTGCCTTTGTCCTCTGACTGTCCTTGTCCAAGGGAGTGTCCATGGATTTGGGAGTATCCCTTGCCTTGGGAGTACCTTTTGTGTGGAATGCCTGTGTAGCATGTGAAGGCATGTCCCCCAACCGCACTTGTGGATCCTGTGTGTGTACTCCAGTGTATCTGACGTTGTCTTTGTGAACAGATTTTGCTGACCTAGGGGATGGTGTCTGTGCCCTCCGTGCCCTGACGTGCTGTCTGACGCTGCTTCTAGTGCAATAACCTGTATTAGAGTCCTGGTCAGAATATTCACTCACCCCTGAGACATCCAGTGGTGTAGATGGGGAAACAGAAGTAGCACCCTGTTCATGTGACTGTACAATGGCAGACGACACACTGCTTGCCAATGACTGAACTGTCCTGTGTAGACCAGCAAGATCGCCATGCATCCCTTCCATGAATGCCACCACCTGCCCCAACTTCCTATCATGATCTTGGAATGCATTTGTCATATTGGTCTGCCCCACACACAGCTGTCGCAGCAGACCAACAGCCTCAGCACAAAGTGCATTTTGGGTCACCGTGGCAGGGGCAGCGGTGCCTGCACCGAACGCCACTCTGCTCCCCCTACTCCTGCGTGCACGAACAGTACATGGTGCAGTTGGCGGCAGTGTGGGCCCTGTGTGCTGTGTCCCGACCGAAGGTGTTGATTGCCCACTCCCAGTCTGTGACAACAGTGCTGGCTCACCAACACTGTCGGAAGATGGTGTCTGCACATGCGAGTCCTCAGGGACGGTCCTGTCTCCCTCTCCGGCGCTGCCCTCCTCTGTGTCAGTCTGCGTGTGCGCGAAGTCTGATCCGGATGCATTGCCTCCACTCATCTCCGTCGTCTGTGGCTGAGTGCCCTCTGCCAAAGCTGAAATGCACAGAAAAGAGGTGTAAGTCATGGGCACACTCACGTACAGAAGGACAAGGAATCCCTAATTCCAATGCTGACAAAGTTCTTCTAGCCCCCATCCTGCACACGGCCCACCTCTACCAGTCATCCTCACATGACATAAGCGTTGGTGGCCGTGACACATGTACAGCATGCGGACAGGGCAGGAGCATGTACATCTGCACACATGTCTTGCCATGAAGCCACGGACCACTACGGCATGTGCTTCAACACTCAACTACTAAGCAAGTGGCGTGTCAACATGCCGGACCTGGATGTCAAATTACACTCACCCAATGGCACCAACATGGCATCGCAGCGATACATACGCACCACGGAAGTCACTACTGTGTCTGGGCACCAATACATGCATTGCACTCCCAAGTAACATACACAGACAGTCTGCTCACCGCTAGTTTGCTGTTGATCCACACTCAGCCGTTCGGACAGGTCAGGATGCGTCACAGCAATGATACAGTGCATGAGAGGGGTCATGGAGCGTCGGGCCAGACGTGGTGTGCTTGGCATCATCCCCAGTGTCACTTCCGCTACATTCTTGCTCAGCCTGGAAATGTCGTCCCAGCGTTTGTGGCAGTGTGTATGTCGTCTATTGCACACCCCCAATGCCCGTACATCACGTGCTATGCTCCTCCACACGTCCTTGCGAAGGTGCAGCTTGACCTACCATGATGGGAGACAAAAGGGTGCAAGTCAGTGGACAGTTGGCCTGGCACACAGATAGGGGCAACACGTATCTGTCAGCAGCCATGCACATTCCGACAAATATGTACACAGCTAAGATTGCAGAAGCCAGGAGTCATTGACCACCTCATGCACATCAACATGTCCCACACTGCACTTATCACCTGTCCGGGTGCGCCGTGGAGCCGTCCAAAGTTGCGGAGTACACCGTCCACGAGGACATCAAGCTCCGCGGCGGTGAAGGGACGAGACCGGATCTCTTTGACTCTCGAAATGGCAAGATCACGGAGTATGGCACTAGAGCAGCAGTCGGTGGTCAGCTCAGCAGCAGCAGGTCGAGGTGATGGTCACAGGCAGCAGTCGGTGGTCAGCTCAGCAGCAGCAGCTCGAGGTGATGGTCACAGGCAGCAGTCGGTGGTCAGCTCAGCAGCAGCAGGTCGAGGTGATGGTCACAGGCAGCAGTCGGTGGTCAGCTCAGCAGCAGCAGGTCGAGGTGATGGTCACAGGCAGCAGTCGGTGGTCAGCTCAGCAGCAGCTGGTCGAGGTGAACAGGCAGCACTGGTTCCCAGGGTAGGTTGTGTGCTTTTTGACATCACACATATATAGGGCCCTGAGCACATGTCAGTGGCATACGTCGCCAGCAATTGGTCAGCCCTGGATGCGTGTTTGTAAAAGGGCCAATGACTGGCCCTGGTGTTACGGTGCACTGCTTCCGCTACTTTCGATTGGCCATACGCGGCCAGCGTTCCTTCTTCCCATTGGCTGCATGTGCACGGACCGTCACGGTCACACATCGGCAACCGCATGTGCAAGCTTCTGGGACGGATACTTTTCTTGCAACAATGTTCTATCACTGGCGCCACCATTGCGGTGCACGTATTCGGCGGGGGAGGTGCAGGCCAACACACCCTTTAGATGTAGTCAATGGACATGGCAGTTCATGACCCCCCTTACAGTCACATTGCATCATCCACCGTACACCGGCCGGACCAGGACCGCCGTGCCGGCCATGTCCACAACCGCCATGCCAGGCCCGGCCTAGGACCGCCGTGCCGGCCATGTCAGCCACCGACGGGTGTTCACTCGCCTGGCACGGCGGTGGCTGACATGGCCGGCACAGCGGTCCTAGGCCGGGCCGGGCCGGCCGGTATACGGTGGATGATGCAATGTGACTGTAAGGGGGGTCATGAACTGCCATGTTCATTGACTACATCTAAAGGGTGTGTTGGCCTGCACCTCCCCCGCCGAATACGTGCACCGCCATGGTGGCGCCAGTGATAGAACATTGTTGCAAAAGAAGCATCCGTCCCGGAAGCTTGCACATGCGGTTGCCGATATGTGACCGTGACGGTCCGTGCACATGCAGACAATGGGGAGAGGGAAAGCGGCCCGCGTATGCCCATTCGAAAATAGCGGAAGCAGTGCACCACCATGGCGGCGCCAATGATTGTATATTTTCAGACGCTGCACCGTGGTGTATTGTCTGCAGTTGCGTCATGAGGGTTGTAAGCGTGATAGGGAAACTTCATATGTCATGCACTATTCCATGTGTGTCCATACTATGCCCATCGGTGTGCACACAATGTGCAACACATGTGCATGTCGACGTGTTGACGTCGGGTGTGACCCTACAGACGTTTTAACTTCTTCACATCTACACAGTACATCACGGCTGTATCGCCACATTCTGAATCTGTTGTCAGTGTGTGGTTCATGTGAGGTTACTACAATGGTGGGGGTACACATGCATTCAGTGTATGTGTGTTGCCTGTTGTGTCACCATGCATGTAATGTCCGTATGCTCACCATTATTGGTGTTGGCATTGGTGCATGATGACATGGTGTGTGTGTATCATTATAGTTTGTGTGCATGCACTTGCATGTGTGTCTGTGATGTGGCTTCTACACATTAGGGTCATGACACACGTCTTGTCAGTAATGTTGACATGTGACTAAGTTGCGTTGTACGTGTTGACACACTTCCTGTTGCTAGTGGCTGCACATTGTTAATGGGGCACTCCGTATTGTAGTTACTATCAGAGATGTCACACATATGACCATTGTCCACAACATTTATCTTCTTGCTAATGTTGGCTTACATGTGATGGAGTTGCACACCTATGCGTTGTTTGTAAGTTGACTCAAGTTACATCTCTCTCCCACACAGGAGGGCTCCAAATGTGCATCGGCCATACACTGTGCTGGAGGATATGGTTGACGAGGAGGTGATCAGGAAATTCCGGCTAGATAGATGTAGATTGATGGAGCTTGTTGCCCAATTGTCTCCTCATCTGCAGCCACGAAGGACGTATCCTGGTTCCATTACACCCACAGCAAAGGTGATGGCGGCACTACACTTTTTTGCTACTGGCACCTTTCAGTACACAGTTGGACATGCCGGGGGGATGTCACAGTCCATGTTCAGCATGGTACTTCGGGATGTTCTAAAAGCTATGATGCTGTACAAGGATGACTACATCCATTTCCCACGGCCGGCAGAGTTGGCAGCAGTCAAAGCAGACTTCTATGCACTGGGCCACATACCACACGTAGTGGGTTCCATTGATGGCACATATATCGCTCTCATTCCACCACGGGCACGTGAGCAGGTTTATAGGAATCGGAAGCACTTCCATTCGCTGAACGTGCAGGTGGTGTGCCTGGCCGACAACATCATCTCCCATGTGTGTGCAAGATTTCCAGGCTCCGCACATGACGCCCACATCATGCGGAGCAGCATTGTCCCCCAACTGATGGCAAATCTGCGTCCCGGTCATGCGTGGCTTGTTGGTGAGTATGCTGTGGGGACTTTTGTGATTTCTGTGTGGCATGGGGTACCCACCAATTCTGGTTGTGATATTTGTGTCTGTCATCCCCCTACATAGGCGACTCGGCGTACCCAAACCGGCCCTGGCTCCTGAGTCCCATACGTAATCCTACTACAGCGGGTGAAATGCGCTACAATGATGCACATGGAAGGACACGTAGAGTGGTGGAACGTACTTTTGGACTGCTAAAGTCTAGGTTTCGGTGCCTGGATAAGACCAGAGGGGCCCTGCCTTACATACCAGGCAAAGTATGCAGGATCGTGGTTGCCTGCTGCATGCTCCACAACCTGGCCGTGCGCAATGACATTGAACTGCTCTTGGACCCTGAAGACCAACAAGTTCCTCGGCCTCCCATCCCACCCATGTCGACTGATGAGGATAGTGGTGAGGAGGAAGGTGTGGACCAGAGGCGCCAGCTCATTGATCGCTACTTCCCTTGAATGTGAGTAACTACCTCTTGTGCCGGTTGACAATGCCTTATGTATGTTTGCTGGTGTTGTGTGGATGTGGTGTGCATCAGCTGGGTGTTCTGCTATGAGATGGTTGCATATGTGTGTGTTCATTTATTTGGACATGCAAGTCTCCATGATGTGTGTCCTCTCATTGAATGATTTTGTGTTGAGTGTGGTTTGTGGAATGTTGCTGTGCAGTGTGTTTTGATGGGTGTGAATCTGTTTCCTGACGTGTGTTTGCTGTCTCTGAATTTCCCTAGGTCACTCCCGCAGCGGCATGATTATGTACGACTTGGATCCCTGCACCTGTTTACGTCTGTTTCTGAGGCAATCATGTGATTAAACATGGAGGCAACACATCATTGAGTGTGTAAGTGGCATTTATTTACAGGTTGTGCATTGGTGCTGGTGAATATTTACAAGTAAGTGTGGGCTGGGGGAGTGTGAGTTGAAGGTAATGGCAGATGAAATGTCCGTGCTGATACCACATTGGGTCAAAGTCATTGTCGGCCCCTCTTGGAGCGTGTGGATGGAGCACCCCCACTGCTCTCACCCACTTCCAGCCTTGGACGGCCCCTCCGTCTTTGAGGTGGAACGGAGTCAGCTGGGGGGGCAGGTTGCTCAGGGGCTACATCCGTCACCAGGGGCACAGGTGGCGGTGGCGGTGGTGTTGCTGGCCGTGGCGTCTGGACACTTGGTTGAGGGGGGGTGGGGTTGTTGCGGGCTATCCATTCCCTCCACATTGTTGTCTGCTGGCCCATGATGTCCACTATCTGGCCAAGGCGGCCGTCAATGGCCCGCAACATGTTAGTGTTGTCCACCGAGTCCTGGTGGGCACGATCTGCCTGTTCCTGGCCACGGTCGTAGGAAGCCTGGCACCTGGCTAGGGCTTCAAGTGACTCTGCCACAGGATGGGGTGGGTGTCCTTCCTCAGCGCGACGGAGTGTGGATCTCCTGATTGGCTGATGTGGCCTCGCCTCTCTCCTTTCTGGCCCACTCTCCCTGCTTGGGTGGGAGGCCGATGGCTCTGCGGCGTGCAGTGGGTTAGGCAGGGTGGCACAGGCAGGAGTGGTGGTACTGGTGGTGGTGGTGGTGGTGAGTCTGCAGCTCACTGTGGCCGGTGTTGCAGGAGTTACACAGGCGACGGTTGTCGGGGCCGGGATTTCCTGTGAGCCAGATGGCCCTGGCAGTCTGCTTTGGCCTGCACCATCCTCCGCACCGGAGCTGGCTGTGGCATCGTCCCCGGAGAGTCCGGTATGGGTGTGAGGCGAGTCTTGCGGCCGGTTGCTGGTTTCACCAGTCAGATTACGATCACCTGAGGGACAAGATTGTGCTGATCAGTACTGTGGACATTACATGTTCATATCAATTTGATTACATTTCAGTGTCCTGTCGCACACACCCCACACACCACCACCGCCCTCCCTGTGGACATGGGGGCCTGTTGGGAGTTGTAGTGGTGACCTCTCACACACCCCACACACCACCACCGCCCTCCCTGTGGACATGGGGGCCTGTTGGGAGTTGTAGTGGTGACCTCTCACACACCCCACCCACCAGCACCGCCCTCCCTGTGGACATGGGGGCCTGTTGGGAGTTGTAGTGGTGACCTCTCACACACCCCACCCACCACCACCGCCCTCCCTGTGGACATGGGGGCCTGTTGGGAGTTGTAGTGGTGACCTTTCACACACCCCAACCACCACCACCGCCCTCCCTGTGGACATGGGGGCCTGTTGGGAGTTGTAGTGGTGACCTCTCACACACCCCACCCACCAGCACCGCCCTCCCTGTGGACATGGGGGCCTGTTGGGAGTTGTAGTGGTGACCTCTCACACACCCCACCCACCACCACCGCCCTCCCTGTGGACATGGGGGCCTGTTGGAAGCCATTTACATTTTGGTGAGTATGTGGCCCACGTGCATGCGTTGGGGCCTGGGAGATGTGTCTTCTCAGTTGTGTGAGGCTGACCATGTCGTTCTGATCGTGGTGCTTGGTTTGTACTTACCAGCCTCTTCTCCTTCCTCAAGTCCTTCCAGGCTCTCTGGGTGCAGTATGCCCAGCACCTTTTCCTCCCAATCAGTGTAGGGTATGGGCTCCGGGGGTGTGCCGCCGCCAGTGTGATTTGCTCTCACATGGTTTTTGGCACGGATGCCTTTCAGCCTGGTTTTCAGGTCATGCCACCGCCTCTGTATCTCGTGCTTTGTCCTTGGCACGGTCCCTGACGCATTCACCGACTTACGATCCTGTCCCACATGTGATTTTTTTGCGCCACGGTGATCTGCTGGACTTGGGCCCCGAATATGTGGGGCTCAACACGGATAATTTCGTCCACCATTACCTTCAACTCGGTCTCCGTGAATTTAGGTTTTTTTTTGGGTGCCATGGTGTGTGGTGCTCAGGGTGTGGGTTGAGTGAGTTGGGGGGTGCAGGTGTGTGTTGTGTGGTGTGTAGGAATGGTGTGGTGGGTGTTTGTGTGGTGGGTGTGGTAGGGTGGTGGTTGTGTGTCTTCAATTGGTGTATGCTGTCGGTCGTATTGGGCCTCTTGCTAGCAGCTATGCTGTGATGCAAAGGATTGTGGTAGTGGGTGTGAGTCATTTTATAGTCGTGTCTCAATGGTTGTTGGCAGTCAGGTGGTAGGTGGGTGTGTTGACTAGTGTGCATTATTGGGTACTTGGGGGGGTGTCATTGTGGCTTGTGATTGGTGTTGGTGTTTCAGGTGGGGGTAGTCCTTTTTCGTGTGTTTGCAATTTACTTCCGTCACACTTTTTGACATTGGTTTGACGGTAGGGATGTTGTTCGTGTTGGGCTTCCGCTGTGATGCACTGTTTCTCGTTGCATTCTTTTCGCCGCGGACGTGGATGGCGGTGTGTACCGGGGTACAGGCGGACACGGAACCTTCGCAGGTATGGCGGTGGATGTGGCTGTTCCCGCGTTCATGTGCGTCCGTGGCGGACGGGGTTTTGTCGGTTCCGTCCGCTTGCGGCGGGCTCTGGTGTACTCCGCGGAGCGGTCCGGAGTATCTTGCCCGCTTCCTTGGCGGACGGGACACGTTTCCGTCCGCGATCCTAATCGGCCTCACTGTTCGGTCGGATTTCCATTGTTTCCTATGGGAGCTTGTGTCATGCCTGAGAAACGGCAGTAGCAAAGGTTCCTATGCGAAAATGGGGTGTGTTTGTAAAACCCAGCACATTGTCGCAGGCACCCCATGGTGCCTACCACACAGTGCAGGATTTTACAAGGGGGTTCCATAGGTACCCCATTGGCCACCAACCATAGGCCGCAGTGGCCTGCTAGGATCTCCTAAAGTCGCTTTCTGGCAGCCTTTCTAAGTCAGACAGGCTGACACGGAAAGGCTGTTGGAAACCGACATCGTAATCCTGACGGCGGAAAAGCTGTCCATAGGGGGTCACGGTGCGGTTCCAATCATCAGGAAAACTCTTTGAGTCATTCGGAACTGAGTCGGGATAACCAGCTGGTGAACGTTCCGACTGCGAACATCGTAATCGGGCAGTTGGACTGTAAACCGACCGAGTTGGTCGGAAGGGCTTCGGCGCGGCTGGGGAGATTCCAACATTGTAATGAGCACCTTAATATGAGAATACTAGTACTTCCTGGTAGGGCTGTAATACTTTAATTTCCTCATATTTACACATCTCAACAGTACTTCAGAAATGTAATCGACAATAATAGAAGTTCTTGATAGGAATGCTGTGCATTTAATGTAAGTGTGCCAGTGCCTCTTGTCAGGGCCGTAATACGTTTCTTTAGTCAGTAGCTGCACTTTTCAACAGGACGATAATAAATTTAACAGAACATTACTGTCACTTTCCAACAAGCCTGCATGAAATATAGTGTTCCCATACCAGCACTTTCAGTAGAACAGCAACTCTTAAATGTGGCTGTACTTCTCAAGAGGGCTTTCAGTGCATTACATTAGAAAGAAGCAACACTTAATTATTTATACTGTCATTGTTTTTAAAGTTCTGACTGTGCACCTGAAGCCATTTCTCAGCGTGGCTCCGACGCTTTGGCTAGGAGAGTGTTGTCACCATTGGGAGCAGGGCTGATGCCTGTGACATATAGAACGTGAAGACAGAAAAAGGACCGCCAGACCCATCGAGCCTCAGAATTTCCTAACACTGACAGCACACGGGGGCATATTATCAAGGACGGGCGATACATTATCGCCGCTTTTATCGGCAGGAAACTGCCGATAAAGCGGCAATAATGGGCTTGATAATATGCTCTATGAATTCCTATCGAAGCCCATGTTAGATGTGAAGACATCTAACATGGGCTTCGATAGGAATTCCACAGAGCATATTATCAAGCCCATTATCGCTGCTTTATCGTCAGTTTCCTGCCTTGATAATATGCCCCACAGGTTCTTTATTCAGTCACTAACTTTGTTCTGCCACTGCCTTAGATATTCAATTGTTCATAATTAACATAAGGATGGTAATTTCCATCTGTGCTGGGGCGTCGAGTGCAGTTTCTTTCAATTGACCCTTCTCTTCTCCATCACAACTGAACTGAAATCTTTGACACTGGCGCATGAGCATCAGCATGGCCGGGAACATTAATATAAAAATTATGCAGATGCTTCTTTAACCCTGTGTTTTTTAATGAGCTGATTCAGATGTGGGACACCCCCGCGCCGCACGGCCACCAGCTGCTGCGTGTGCCCCATTGCCTGCCTTCTGCCTCGCCGACGGCCTCGCTGCCGCCTTGGTCGCTCCCCTTTGGTTTTCGCCAGTTGTTTTGCCCTAAATTTGTGCTTGTTTCTGTTGTGCCGTGTGATCGTTTCTTTTGCTGTTTTCACCATTGTTTTGCCCGCCATTTGTGCCTGTATTTCTGTGCCGTGACATCGTTTTCCTTCCCGTTTTTGCCTTTTATTTTGTCCTCCACTTGTGCCTGTTTCACTTAAAGTAACCTCTGTGCCGTGTTTCAGGTTCCTTCCTGTTTGGCCGCCTACCTCGCCGCCCTCCGCTCTCCCTTCCCGCTTCCCGCTTCCCACCACCGCCATTTGCCCCACCCCTTTTCTCTTCTGTTCCCTCCCCGCTCCCGCCTCCCAGCTGCTCCGCCCACCCGCGCACTTCGCCTTAAATGGCGACCGTGCGAACGCGCAGCGGTCACGCGCAGCGGGCGCGCCGATTGTGCGCCGAAGGCGCGCCAAAGGTAAGCCCGTCTGCGCCCGTCCGCGCCTGGACCGCGCCCAGGGCCAAGACCCCTGGCCCCCACCGACGGAAGACGACCCTCCGAACCTACACCACCGCCGATCTCATCGCACTCAACACAGGCCGCATCCCAGGATGTCATCGAGCCGCCCCGAAGCACACCCACGGACCCTTCAGCTGCCAAACCTGCAAGTTCACCTGCATCCGGACCTCCCCTGCACCCGCCAAGCCGAACACCAGCAGCAACCACCTCAAGTGCATCCTGCTCAACACCCGCTCCGTCCACAGACACGCCGTAGAACTCTGGAACCTCCTCGACACCACCGCCCCTGACGTTGCCTTCCTCACCGAGACCTGGATGAACGCCTCCTCAGCCCCAGACATCGCCATCGCCATCCCAGAGGGCTACAAGATCATCCGGAAGGACCGCACCGCCAACCAGACGGGAGGAGGCATCGCCATCATCCACAGAGACACCATCCGCATCACGACCAACACCGACGACACCCTAACCACCGCTGAACACCTGCACTTCCAGATCCACACCAACCCGAACACCACCCTCAGAGGCACCCTGATATACCGACCCCCGGGGCCACGCACACGATTCAGCGAGGACATCGCCGACTTCATCAGCCCGCATGCCCTCCCCTCCGCGGACTACATCCTCCTCGGGGACCTCAACTTCCACCTGGAGAACAACAGCGACCGCAACACCATCAGCCTGCTCGACAACCTCGCCAACCTCGGACTCAAGCAGCTGGTGTCCACCCCCACCCACCTCGCCGGACACACACTCGACGCCGTCTTCTCTTCCAGCAAAGACGTCACCTTCAGCCACGCAACAGGACTCCACTGGACCGACCACAGCTGCGTCCACTTCACCTTCAGAAGAACGACGGTCCACCACCACCAGCAACAGGTTGCCCGAAGAAGCTGGAACAAGATCACAGCCGACCAGCTCACCGCCTCCCTGAGCCAGCACCCTCCTGCCGGCTCAGCGAACCCCAGCCAGGCCGCCGACAACCTCACGAAGTGGATCAACAACTGCGCAGACGAACTCGCCCCTCTGAGAACACCACCCAGCAGACCCTGCAGCAGAAAAACACCATGGTTCACCGACGAACTCAAGAGCTCCAAGAATAACTGTCGAGCCCTTGAGAAAGTCTGGAGAAGGGAACCTACTACGGACAACATGCCCACCCTCAAGCTCGCCACCCGGAAACACCACCAACTGATCCGCGCCACCAAGAAAAATACATACAAGGACCGGCTGGACAACAACGCACACAACTGCAAGGAACTCTTCAACATCGTGAAAGAGCTCTCCAACCCCAACGCCGGAAACAATGACATCACCCCGTCGCAAGACCTCTGCAACTCCCTCGCATCCTACTTCCACAACAAGATCGCGGACATACACAACAGTTTCAGCAACCAACCAACGCAAGCCACAACCGCAACAACGCCACCCACCACCACCCTCCGCACCTGGACTCCGATCAGCACCGAAGACACCATCCGCACAATGAACTCCATCCATTCCGGATCTCCGACTGACCCCTGCCCCCACCACGTCTTCAACAAGTAACAAGGCCGACGCTGTCATCGCACCCCACCTGCGGGACATCATCAACACCTCCTTCGACACCGCCACCTTCCCTGAGAGCTGGAAGCACGCCGAACTCAGCGCTCTTCTCAAGAAACCCACAGCAGACCCCACCGACCTCAAGAACTACCGTCCCATCTCGCTCCTCCCGTTCCCGGCCAAAGTCATCGAGAAGACCGTCAACAAACAGCTGGCCGCCTTCCTCGAGACGAACGGATCCCTCGACCCCTCACAGTCTGGCTTCCGAGCGAACCACAGCACCGAGACCGCCCTCATCGCTGCCACCGATGACATACGAACTCTGATGGACAACGGAGATACAGCGGCCCTCATCCTCCTGGACCTCTCCGCGGCTTTCGACACTGTCTGCCACCGCACCCTAGTACAGCGCCTCGGCAACATCGGAATACAGGACAAGGCACTGGAATGGATCACCTCCTTCCTCGACGGAAGAACACAGAGAGTCCGCCTACCACCGTACAAGTCAGAGGCCACCAAAGTCATCTGCGGCGTCCCTCAAGGATCCTCACTGAGCCCCACCCTCTTCAACGTCTACATGAGCCCCCTCGCGGCCATCGCACGCCAACACAACCTCAACATAATCTCCTACGCCGACGACACCCAGCTGATCCTCTCCCTGACCAACGACCCCGCCACCGCCAGAGCCAACCTGCACGAAGGGATGAGAGAGGTAGCCGAATGGATGACGACCAGCCGCCTGAAACTGAACTCGGACAAGACGGAGGTCCTCATCCTGGGCTCCTCGCCCTCCGCCTGGGACAACTCCTGGTGGCCCCCCGCCCTGGGCACCGCACCCAAACCGACGGACCACGCACGCAACCTGGGCTTCATCCTGGACTCCTCCCTCTCCATGACCAGACAAGTAAACGCCGTCTCCTCATCTTGCTTCAACATCCTGCGCATGCTACGCAAGATCTTCCGGTGGATCCCCACCGAGACGAGGAAGACGGTCACCCAGGCACTCGTCACCAGCCGACTGGACTACGGCAACGCCCTCTACGCCGGAACCACCGCCAAGCTCCAGAAGAGACTCCAGCGGATCCAGAACGCCTCGGCCAGACTCATCCTCGACATCCCCCGACGCAGCCACATCTCCGGACACCTGAGAGATCTGCACTGGCTCCCGGTCAACAAGAGAATCACCTTCCGTCTCCTCACCCACGCACACAAAGCCCTACACGACCAAGGCCCGAGCTACCTCAACAACCGGATCAACTTCTACACCCCCAAACGCCTCCTCAGATCAACCAGCCACGCCCTCGCCGCCGTCCCCCGCATCCGAAGAGCGACAACAGGAGGAAGGTCCTTCTCCTACCTGGCCGCCAAGACCTGGAACTCACTCCCAACCGACCTGCGCCTGACCCAAGACCACCTCTCCTTCAGGAAGAAGCTCAAGACCTGGCTGTTCGAGCAGTAACGGCACCCCCCCCCCAAACCAGCGCCTTGAGACCCTACGGGTGAGTAGTGCGCTCTATAAATGACCTGATTGATTGATTGATTGATTCCTGATGTGTTTTCTAAGTTCCTTTGAAGGTGCTCGTGTTCACTGTATCTATTCTTGCCTCTAGATCTGTTTCTAATATCGTATTTTGGCTCTTATATGTGTAGCCTCACTTCATATTTCTTTTTTTCTGTCGTTTATTTTCAATATAACCATAACGCCGATAGATAACTGAACATTTGCTTACTTACACGAGGCTTTAAATTTCCCTCAAGCAGCTCCGCATTTTCCAAAACTTTATTCCTGATTTGATTGTATATGGAGGAACATAGTCGTTTATTGGTGTCCCTTGTGTGGAATAAGCAATTTGTACGCTGGCTTCAGATTATCAACAATTCTGTATCTTTCAGTGGCTTACGTATAGGGCTCCCGGTTTTATGGTATTTATTTTTTGGCCATTTCCGTCTGTATTTATCCATATTTATTTCGTGTTTTGCATATAAATGCAGTTGTAAAATTGCACATTTCCTTGTCCATTTAACTGATAAACGCTCACTCATACCTTGATGTCTGTCATGTTTTAGCTATTTAAGCTGACAAATTTTACATAACAATACATCCACTGGTAAACAATAGTATTATACCATAAATGTAGGTTGACATATGCTGTTATTTAAAGAAATGTCATCCTGTTTTTTAATTTCCCATGCTGTTCATCTGTTTAAACTGCTGGTCTATAATTCATGAAAGACAGCATGGAGAGTCACTTAATAGAATCACCATTTTCTGAATTTATCCACTTTTAAAAATAAATGCAGACAGAAAACACATTGTTTTCAGTCTGTATTGATCTGTAAAAATCAGTAAAAACGGAAAACAGGTAGCCCTACTTTTGTAGTATAAGTACTTCCTTCTGCGTATTGTCTGCCTCTGAGACTAGGATTGTCGATGTCAGTAGCAGGGGCGCCAGAAGTTAAGCCAAGACATTGATATTTGCCTCCTCTGATGACTTTAGATAAGCTAACCCAAACTATTTCATACCATTTACAAGTTCTTTCAGAAAGCAGCTGATGGTCCTCTAGGTCACTCACAATATCAGGGACCCCGCCAATTCACCATCAGCCTCTGGTATGATAGAGCAGGTCAGATTTAACAAGCTCCCTCTTGAATGATTGCTGGGGAGTAGTCCCACTGATCACTAAACCTTGGTGCCTAAGGGGAGAGTGGATAAGAATCATATTAGATCATAATTGTGGATACGTGGATTCCACAAATTGGAGTTCAGCCGCAAGAAGTGTTTGCACCTTTGCTTTTCAATCTTTTGATACAAAATACATGCTTGTTTAAAGACTGGAACTTATGCAAGTGTCTTAACTGGATGGTAGCTCTGGAGGTGATCAGCCTCAATTTCTGAATCCCCAGGTCCCTCCCAGGATCCCTCCTTTTTAGGTCTCGGACCGTCGCACTGCGTAGCAGTGGGCGGAGCCCGAGATATAATCTGTCTTAGATGGGGCTTGGAACCCGCCCCTCTTCTCCATTGGCTGGCCTAGTAAATGCTGGCCAGCCATTGGAGGAGAGGGGCGTCACTCGGTTCAAGCCCCTTCTTTTTCGGATTCGGGGGCATTTTTTTAAGCTTCTTTCTATTTCCTTTCGCTCCTCTTCCCATTGGCTGGAGAACGAAACCACGCCCCCGAAACTGAAAAAGTCGCTGATTTCTCAGAGGCATTCCTGCCTCGCCTCGGAGAAACGTGGTTGTGTCTCTTCTGGCTCTGCAGGCGCTTTATAGTTGTTATTGCTATGCTCTCGCTTTATTTTGAAGCGCTCTGATGCCTCTGGGTCATGTCCATGCTATATAAAACTTAACAGCACAAAAATAAAATTAATAAAAACGCCTCTCTACCCTTCTACCACACACAGCAAAACGCTGATGCAGAATTCCCTGCAACGCACGCACCTACTCATACTCCAGCCTTAAGCATTGGTGTTATAGGAACTGGTCACTATCATTTCTGGCGTGCTAGGGGCTGTCTCTTCCTGGAGGCTTGAGTTGAACACTTCCGGCGTGACTGAGGCGGCTGTTCTCGAGGCTGTCCTTTCTCTTTCTAACCAATTGCAGGCCTCAACGGCTGATACAGGCCACTCGGCACCTCCTTCTACAGCCCCCAGTCTGATCACTATAGACTAGCGTTACCATTAGGTCTCCCTGCCGTCTGTTTTCCCTTTTGTGGTTTTGGAGTCGGAAGTAAAACAGAGTCAATTGGATTTTTATAGGTCTCCTTAAAGAGACGGGAAGCAAGTCCTGTGTCCGGGGAAACTCACTACGTTTATCGAGTGCTCACTTGCTTAACAATTATTTTTTTAGTCTGTATATTATTTCGCGTTGATGGGGACTCTTTTGCTTAAAGTCAGACGTGTACGCCGCCGGCTGATGTGACGACGATCGAGTGTTTGCTTCAAGAGCTGTCCCTTGGAGGCCGACATGCCTGATGTACTTCCAACACCTAAGGATCTCTATGTATCCAACTCGTTGGGAGATCTAAAGAAGAAGGCTGAAGTGAAGCTTGACAAACCAAGCACCAAAAAGTACGCCCTTTTCTTTATTACTCTAACGTTTGTGTGGCCGTTGTATAAAATGAAATCATCTATTTATTCCGTATTGGTTTGTGAATACGCGTGTGCATGTTTAACACTAGGCTTCTTGTTATTCTTTCGTAATGCAATATTCAAACTAAAACATAGGGAACACCACTGAGTGCCCATTGTGATAAATCTTTACAGCTAAATAAAAAAATCATTTTGGCCATTTAAAGATCGTAATCCCAATCCCTTAATTAAAATCAAAAGGCACGTCATCCAATACCTCATGCCCCCCTCCTTCCCATAAACATCTCACAACAGTAACGTGAAGTTGACTACAAGTATCACCCTTGCCACAGACATGAGGCCAGCCAGCAACCTGCAGTTGCATTGGCTTTTATGTCCCTTGAGCTGAGCCCACCTTTGAAAAACAGAAGAAAAGAGAAGCGAGTAACGTACAAGAATGAAGCCTCGGGGATTACTTAACTGGCTAGCGGAGTCGTGGGCAAGACTCGCAGTCAGAGCTAGCAGCCGACTCGGGCTGTCCTCATGGACACTGATTCAACAAAATACCAAGGGTACCAAAAGTGACATCACACATCCTTGACCTTAAAGACATCACAGGACAGGACTTCATGACCTTTAACCCTCAATCTTCCTAGGACAGTGTTTCACACACTGTGGGTCCTAAGCTGATTTTTGGTAGCTCACGAAAGTCCACGCAATAAATAAAAGTGCCTTTAAATTCTATATTTATCTCTTCATGTGCTGCACTTTAAAGACAGAGGTCAGATGGCAGGCTACATCTTCTGACAAATTGCTGCTTATGTTTTTTAAACACGAGGTGTTTACACACGAGTTGCTTACACACTCCTCTCACTTTGCAGTCAGAGAAAAAAAAGTTCAGTGAATTTGTGACAATCTTTCTGAGTACAGGGAGTATTAAAAGGAAAGGCTGCAGGATGTCATTTTTTAATCCACATCAAAATGTAAATATGTCTAAATTAACTATACACGTTCAGCAGTTGGAAAAGCAAAAAAAAGCACTTTTTTGGTAAGTCTGTAATGCGATGGAAACAAAGATTTTCATAGGCTCAAAACAAATCAAGACACTTTAGTTTGTTAGTGCACAAATATAAACATTCACTGAAACCCAATTTCCACACTTTATCATTTCTTTCCGATACAGTTTTATCAGTAAAACTGTATGTCTGTGAAGATTTTGTGTCCATTTCAAGGGAAAATGTGGTGTCTGTAAATGACCGTGTACTCACGATTCTTTAGTTACACGAAAAATCGCTTGCCTCATGTCCATTAAAGCTAGGTGGGTTGCGAAATGTTGTCATTCTATGAAGTGGGCTGTGCGTCTTAAAAGTTTGGGAAGTACTGTCCTATGAAGTAATGCAACTTGACCGTAACCCTTATGACATCACATAGTTGAAGTTTCATAATAAACTTCTGAAGTTTCATATTAAATGTACCACTAATAGAAGAACATTGACTAATGTCTTTTTTAGATACTACATTTATTACGGTGCTGATGTGACAATCAAGGGGATCATTACTCTTTTCTCTTATTGTTGCATGAAACATTGTGTTCATCTTAAGAGAATACCCTGCTACCAAATACACAGCAACAATGGGTACATACATTTTTTTTATACCACAAAGTGTTACAATGTATTAGTTCTACTGTATACTACAATGAGAAATTTATTGAATAAATCATAGTCAGAGAAAATAAGAGACTTAAATAAAATAATAGTAATTATGTTTTAAGAGATGTAGACCATATATTCTGAACTCGGGGGATGAAGTGGGGAACCCCTTCAAGAGTATTCATATTTGAAACTGGTAGAATAGTTGTGACATCTATTGTCCCCAAGTGATATACAGAAGGCCCTTTCCAACAAGGACAAAGTCATGGCCTATATTTAAATGTAATTCAAGAAGTTGGACGAATGATTCTTTCTCACAGAAATGCTTTATTGCGTGTGTGTGTGTGGGGCTCTGTGTGTGTGTGTGTGGGGCTCTGTATGCATGTGTGGGGCTCTGTGTGTGTGGGGGGGGCTCTGTGTGTGTGGGGGGGATCTGTGTGTGTGTGTGGGGCTCTGTGTGTGTGGGGGGGCTCTGTGTGTGTGTGGCTCTGTGTGTGTGTGTGTGTGTGTGTGGGGCTCTGTGTGTGTGTGTGGCTCTGTGTGTGTGTGTGTGTGTGTGGCTCTCTGTGTGTGTGTGTGGCTTTCTGTGTGTGTGGCTCTGTGTCCGCGAATACTCTCTACTTCTCTCTTATTCTCACCTATTGCCGTTGGAAATAACAATACCATTTATTTATGTTTAAAAAAAAAAAAATGTCACGAGCAATGCCAATAGGTCTACCTTTAATAATGCCGAGACCATTGCATTGTAAATGCTTGTTCAGTTTATGTTTTGGAGGCAGTTGTCTTGTTTTTCCAAAGGCCTTCCTACAATATTGGGACTGTCTGGTTAAACATCAATGTGTGCCAACCATTGGTGCATGGAAGTCCATTTACATTACTCCTTTGTCCACTGCATTAACATGAGTATTCACCCTACGATCACTGTCTTGGTATACACCCTGGCCTTTTACCATTGTGGAAAATGTGACAAGCTATGTAGCTGATGAATGTAAGTAGCAAAGACCGACATTCCTAAAATATTAAGTGGGATTTAAGTTTCCTTACTTTTACACCCATTGTACCACAGTCCAACCACATATTGTAGCTGAACACTCCACCTCAAATTAAAACATGTGCTAGTTCAGAATTAAAGCAGCATACAGATCATAAAAATTAGAATCATTTGCTGGGGCTTCCTATAATGTGCAATCTGCTGTGTTAGAGCACCCCTTCCTCGGTACCATTTTCGATATGTTGCCTCAAAAGCAATATTTTCCTTGGGCCTTTACCTGGCCTTCTTTTCTCTCCACATTCTCTTAAATGTGGCTGTACTTCTCAAGAGGGCTTTCAGTGCATTACATTAGAAAGAAGCAACACTTAATTATTTATACTGTCATTGTTTTTAAAGTTCTGACTGCACCTGAAGACATTTCTCAGCGTGGCTCCGACGCTTTGGCTAGGAGAGTGCTGTCTCCATTGGGAGCAGGGCTGATGCCTGTGACATATAGAACGTGAAGACAGAAAAAGGACCGCCAGACCCATCGAGCCTCAGAATTTCCTAACACTGACAGCACACGGGGGCATATTATCAAGGACGGGCGATACATTATCGCCGCTTTTATCGGCAGGAAACTGCCGATAAAGCGGCAATAATGGGCTTGATAATATGCTCTATGAATTCCTATCGAAGCCCATGTTAGATGTGAAGACATCTAACATGGGCTTCGATAGGAATTCCACAGAGCATATTATCAAGCCCATTATCGCCGCTTTATCGTCAGTTTCCTGCCTTGATAATATGCCCCACAGGTTCTTTATTCAGTCACTAACTTTGTTCTGCCACTGCCTTAGATATTCAATTGTTCATAATTAACATAAGGATGGTAATTTCCATCTGTGCTGGGGCGTCGAGTGCAGTTTCTTTCAATTGACCCTTCTCTTCTCCATCACAACTGAACTGAAATCTTTGACACTGGCGCATGAGCATCAGCATGGCCGGGCACATTAATATAAAAATTATGCAGATGCTTCTTTAACCCTGTGTTTTTTAATGAGCTGACTCCTGATGTGTTTTCTAAGTTCCTTTGAAGGTGCTAGTGTTCACTGTATCTATTCTTGCCTCTAGATCTGTTTCTAATATCGTATTTTGGCTCTTAAATGTGTAGCCTCACTTCATATTTCTTTTTTTCTGTCGTTTATTTTCAATATAACCATAACGCCGATAGATAACTGAACATTTGCTTACTTACACGAGGCTTTAAATTTCCCTCAAGCAGCTCCGCATTTTCCAAAACTTTATTCCTGATTTGATTGTATATGGAGGAACATAGTCGTTTATTGGTGTCCCTTGTGTGGAATAAGCAATTTGTACGCTGGCTTCAGATTATCAACAAATCTGTATCTTTCAGTGGCTTATGTATAGGGCTCCCGGTTTTATGGTATTTATTTTTTGGCCATTTCCGTCTGTATTTATCCATATTTATTTCGTGTTTTGCATATAAATGCAGTTGTAAAATTGTACATTTGCTTTTCTATTTAACTGATAAACGCTCACTCATACCTTGATGTCTGTCATGTTTTAGCTATTTAAGCTGACAAATTTTACAAACAATACATCCACTGGTAAACACTAGTATTATACCATAAATGTAGGTTGACATATGCTGTTATTTAAAGAAATAACTGCAAACACAACAATGATGGACTGGACTGTTCCCATGAGGCACAGGGTCAGAGCTGATTTGCATATAGCCAGTGTCTAACCCAGGGTGGTGTGGAGTGCAAAAAAACGATGGATTCAGGCCCAGATCCTTGTACTGGGATGAATGTATGACATTGTTCTACATTCTGTCCATCAACTGTGTTTTTTGCAAGTTATTTAAAGAAATGTCATCCTGTTTTTTAATTTCCCATGCTGTTCATCTGTTTAAACTGCTGGTCTATAGTTCATGAAAGACAGCATGGAGAGTCACTTAGTAGAATCACCATTTTCTGAAGTTATCCACTTTTAAAAATAAATGCAGACAGAAAACACATTTTTTTCGATCTGTATTGATCTGTTAAAATCAGTAAAAACGGAAAACAGGTAGCCTTACTTATGTAGTATAATGTTTTCCTTCTGTGTATTGTCTGCCTCTGAGACTAGGATTGTCGATGTCAGTAGCAGTGGTGCCAGAAGTTAAGCCAAGACATTGATATTTGCCTCCTCTGATGACTTTAGATAAGCTAACCCAAACTATTTCATACCTTTTACAAGTTCTTTCAGAAAGCAGCTGATGGTCCTCTAGGTCACTCACAATATCAGGGACCCCGCCAATTCACCATCAGTCTCTGGTATGATAGACCAGGTCAGATTTAACAAGCTCCCTGTTGAATGATTGCTGGGGAGTAGTCCCACTGGTCACTAAACCTTGGTGCCTAAGGAGAGAGTGGATAAGAATCATATTAGATCATAATTGTGGATTCGTGGATTCCACAAATTGGAGTTCAGCCGCAAGAAGTGTTTGCACCTTTGCTTTTCAATCTTTTGATACAAAATACATGCTTGTTTAAAGACTGGAACCTATGCAAGTGTCTTAAGTATCAGGTTATTCACTAAACTGGATGGTAGCTCTGGAGGTGATCAGCCTCAATTTCTGACTCCCCAGGTCCCTCCCAGGATCCCTCCTTTTTCTGTTTATGTTTTGGAGGCAGATGTCTTGTTTTTCCAGAGGCCTTCCTACAATATTGGGACTGTCTGGTTAAACATTAATGTGTGCCAACTATTGGTGCATGGAAGTCCATTTACATTACTCCTTTGGCCACTGCATTAACACGAGTATTCACCCTAAGATCAGTGTCTTGGTATACACCCTGGCCTTTTACCATTGTGGAAAATGTGACAAGCTATGTGGCAGATGAATGTAAGTAGCAAAGAGCGACATTCCTAAAATATTAAGTGGGATTTAAGTTTCCTTACTTTTACACCCACTGTGCCACAGTCCAACCACATATTTTAGCTGAACACTCCACCTCAAAATAAAACATGTGCTAGTTCAGAATTAAAGCAGCATACAGATCATAAAAATGAGAATCTTTTGCTGGGGCTTCCTATAATGTGCAATCTGCTGTGTTAGAGCACCCCTTCCTCGATACCATTTTCGATATATTGCCTCAAAAGCAATATTTTGCTTGGGCCTTTACCTGGCCTTCTTTTCTCTCCACATTCTGGGGCTCCCATGTATTTTTCTATGCAAAGGATCCAGCGAGATTATATAAATCACATGCAATGGGGATTGAAAAATTAGCTGGACTATGCAGGGATCGAGTACATCTAGACTATCTGACAGGGACACAGCCAACCAGCATCAACTTTGTACAGGATTTATTGGTAGAAGGCCATTTTAAATCTTTCATGACCCTGAAAACGGAATTCCAACTTCCGAACCCAAGAATGTAGCTGCCCTTAACTCCCAAATGTCTCAAGAGTGTTTGAGACCAATCTTGCTTTCTTAGATAACTTTCAGCAACCTCCGCTCAAGGAGCAGTAAAAACGTTTGGGCGCTGGCCAATACAACTGCCTGCTGGACAAGACTACTGCACTCACTGCTTCAAGGCTGACAGGATTGTTTGGCAACTATAGACTCTCTGAAGAAATTGCCAAAGATGCCTTTACATGACACAGATCTGGGAAAGCCCTACTTGAAATTCTGTTATTTTAGAATACTGCATGAATGGTATTAATCCCAAGCATGACACTCCATATGTAATCTTAGTCTTACATCTCTTTGCTGGTGATACAAGCAATCAGATTGTGACATTGTCCAAATCCCCTGGTCCTGCCCAAACATGAACCATTACTGGATGATGTATGGTCCTGTATGAAATCAGGTTTTTTGCTTCGACTTTCCTGTTTATCCTAAATTGGTTAGAATCCACAATTCTCTGAAATTTCAGGCATGACTGCTGTGACCAAATTATGTATCCTTAGGAAATGGAAAGCTTTGCACCCTCTGTCAATGAATTCCTGTAAGAAACTACAATAATGGCGTCCCACAAGGGACTATTCTTTCCTATCATATAATTGGATGAAAGGACGCTCAACTGTAAGTACACGGTTAGGTATCAGTGATCAAGGGTAGGGTACACCTTAGCGCGTGTATATTGCCCGGGCCACGCACACTTGGTCCTGACGAAAGCCTGGAATTACCAACTACAGGCTGAAACATATAGACATTTAAATGCACCTTTTTGACACTTCTTTTCACTTTACAGATACCAGAGGTCAATCTAACCAAAGCAGGTATATAATCAATAATTCTTAACATTGTCCAGTTGCTCCAGAATAAAGACTTCTCAGGGAGTTATATCTGGCCAATTTTTAAACCACCTTATCACTCACTTACACAAAAACAACCCGCTCCACTGTAATCAGGTGTCGCAGCACTCTCGGATGGCATTCGGCTATTCGGGTGGGACCCCGATGATGAAGCATGTCACCAACTAGGTTGGAGAGTGAGGGGTCCTATTAAGAAAGGATAACTTTCCTTTCTGTGCAACCTCTCCCAGAACTTTGAGACTTTGAGTGGTCACTTGGTGATACTTCTCCTACTGTTTGTTTATTCTTGAGGTTAACCAATCAACTCTTGAGGGGCAGAGCTTGACTGCCACGGAAGATGTCTGCCTGATTTGGGAACGCCTTAGTGTGGCAGAGCGAGTCACCTGAGGAAGCTGCTCTCTTTTGTCAATGGAAGGACAGAAATAAAGAGCTACTTCCTCCAGAAGGCCTGCAATTGAGCGAGGTGCTTTTTATCCTCCACAATATGATCGTTTTAAATGCAAACACCACGGCTCTCTCGATCTACCCTATCTTGGATGCTGCGGTGGCCATTTTGGGTCACCTCAGCGCTCCTGTGATGGAGCAATAATCTCCTCATAATGCTGAGGTGAAGGTTCATTTGGGAAGAAATGCATTTTCTGAACTCTTCTTGCCAGATTCCCCCTGAAGTCAAGATATATCTTTGACCTTTTATTTATTTATCTGCAGGTGTGTGTGATTTGTTTTATTGCGTATTCCTTTACCTATGCATACAATCCATAGAGGTCTTCTGATACCTATGTACCCGATTATCCAAACTTATTTATAGCATTGCACCAGAGATTAGCGCAGCAAGATGGCCGCTGCTTAAAGAGGCTGTGTCGGCTGTGGGGACAACCAATCTTGATCCATGCATCTTCAGGACAATAGTCCCTTTCCTGAGGGTTGATATAGCTTGTGATGGGGCCCCGAACCAGCTGAGTAGGTAAAGTTCTCCTGCAGTACTGCCCAGGGCTGAGGGGGGAGCGGTTCCTCCTCGACCACATTGTGGCTTGTTAGGTCTCGGTGGACTGGTCGGGTATGTGCACTCTGGTGCTGGGCCTGCAGCCTCCTTTTTCCAGCTCGCTCCTGACGTTTCTGGAGTCTTGCTTCGATACCCCTACCTACACAGTGTTGGGGGATTTCAATTTCCATTCGGAAGCCAATAACGACTCTGACACATCTTGCCTGACAGACATCTTTGCAAGTTTTGATCTGAGGCAGATTGTGTCGTAGCCAACACATTCAGCTGGCCACACGCTGGATGGGATTTTCACCAATAATGAACACCTTGAGATAGTTAACGTGCTAACCACTACCTTGGTGTGATCACTCCGCAATACATTTTAGCCTAAAGATCCCCCTTACAAGTAGGGGCCCTCGGGAAAGATCTGGTGCGATTAAAGCACATTCTGGAAGTCAGTCCAAAAGTGTGATTTGACATATGCTCTGGATGGGAACCCCCCTAAGCTGGCAGCTGACTCCAACATCGCAGCCAGAAACTTTGAAACTTGGCTCAGTTCAGCAGTAAATACGCTGGCTCCTGAAACTACAAAGCACCTGCGTAACAATCATGTTATCTCACCTTGGTATTCGGCTGAGCTTTGACAAATTAAAGTTAAATGTAGATGTAAGCAGCGTATTTGGAGATTGGATTACAGTGTGGACCATAAAAAGGAATATAATATCACCTTAGAGGAATATAAGGCAGATATAAAACATGCCAAATCAGTAGATTTCACCGCTAAAATTTTGGCGGCAATTAACTCCTCAAAGGAGTTGTTCAAACCTGTGACAGCGCTATCAAAATTTCCGCGTGATAATGTATTTTCGCCGGACCAAAACTTTGCGGACCAAATGGCCTCATTTTTTCAGAATAAAGTCCAAACGGTCTATGAAGCATTAGCTACCTCAGCAAATGATCCAGAGAGGAACAGTGCAGACTTATTGGATGATTTCACATCGTTGCATAGTCTGTCACGTTTTTCTGCCTCAGAGGCAGATCAAGTAGCAAATCTGCTGCTACAAACTAAGTCTGGCTCGCCACTGGACCCCTGCCCCCCACATATATTGCATTTGATTTCCGAGGAAGATAGCACTCTCTTGACCCCCCCTACTAAATCAGATCTCCAGCTCCAGGGAATTTCCATCTTCCTGGAAAAAGGCATGCATTAGGCCAATCCTAAAAAAGGCCTCCTTAGATCCTATGGAGGCTAAACCTTATCGCCCATATCTTGTTTTCCACTACCATCAAAAATTCTGGAGAAAGCCAAGAATTCGGAATTGACAGACTATCTGGACAGAAATAACATCCTTGACTCCACCCAACATGGCTTTAGATCCCGGCATTCCACCAAAGGTGCCTTAATTATAGCCACAGAAAAGATCTGTAAAGTGATGGACGGAGGGGGTAGAGCTGCACTCATCCTGCTCGATATGACTGTAGCTTTCGATACCGTAAACCATGCGGTTCTGCTGCGTCGATAAAGGGCAGCAGGGATTGAAGGTATGGCGTTAACTCTAATCACATCATTCATAACATCACAGGAACAACTGATTCACATGGATGGCCTTCAATCAGGAACTTTTCACCTCCCATGTGGAGTCCCACAGGGGTCGGCTTTGTCTCCGACACTGTTTAATCTATATGTTAGACCGCTAGCACGTCTAATCAAAGATCATGGCATTATGTTGGTGTTGTATGCAGACGACACCCAATTAGTGGTGTCGGTGGCACAAAGTGTGGATTTAACAGCGGACAGGTTTCGCAAATGCCTCATGGACGTTATGGCTTGGATGAACTCAAATTTCCTGAAGCTCAACACCGAAAAAACTGAGGTAATTGAGTTTCGTCAAAAAACGTCAGTTTAGAGTCAAGCTTGCTGGCCCCCTGAGGCCGGCAATTGCCCAGTCCCTGTGCCCAAGGCCAGGAACCTCGGCTTTGTGTTCGATAAGGATATGAAATTTGCTCCGCAAATTAATCAAGTCTCCTCAGCATGCTTCTTCACATTAAAAGTCCTGCGCAAAATTCTTCCATTTATTCCTTTGTCACTTAGAAAAACAGTAGTCGGAGCTCTGGTTCTTTCCCGAGTTGACTCCTTTAACGCCTTGTATTTAGGAGCTGACAAAGGACAGATCACTAAACTTCATTCACTGCAGAACGCTTCGGCCTGGGTTCTGCTTGATTTACCCAAACACCACCCCACGTCAGCTGTGATTAAGCAGCTCCATTGGCTTCTAGTCCATCAGAGAGTGAACTTTAAGGCACTACGTTTAGTGCAAAAGGTTCTTTACGGAGGAGGAGCTGAGGACTTGCAAACCCCATTTCCCCTATGCCAGCCACAATGCTGTCTTAGGTCTGCCAATGTAGGATTGGTTCAGGTGCCTAAAATAAAAAGAGCTAGATGGGGAGGAAAGGGTTTTCCATTTCAAGCAGCCACCTTATGGAACTCCCTCCCATCAATGATCAGATTACAATCAAATAGGGCCCTTTTTAGGAAACTGATAAAGACTTGGCTCTTCTCAATGTCTTAAGATCCATCAGCTGCCTGGTTCATACTCACCACAGCGCCAAGACGCCTCGGCAATAGTGCACTTTATAAGCTCTCAGTCAGTCAGTCTTCTACAGAATTAGCGGGATGGGGCCTAGGACTGTTGTGTGGGGTGGTGAATTAAATTTGATACTAGACACCCAGTTTGATTGCTCCAGCTACACAAAAAAACCTTATCGGAGGGTAGTGGGTCAATTATGCCTCTTTGCAGATGATCATTGACTAATAGACATAAGGAGACTAAGACACCCTCAAGACAGGGAGGGCCCAAGTATCGGAACAGCACACAAAACCTGGTCTAGGATAGATTATTGGCTGGTGAGGAGGAATGAAGTCCCTGTATGCCACGGTGACTGAACATGTACTTAGAACCCTTTCCGACCATGCACCAGACCTCCTGGTGTTGGCCCTCCCAGAGACACGCATCTTTGCACTCTCTTGGAAGCTCCCTGCTTATGGCCTGTGTGACCAAGTGTTCCGTGATTAAAACAGAACTGACATTCTGGATTGCTTCTCTCATAACTCCCCTTCTATCACCTCAGCCTCCAATCTATGAAAGACCTTCAAGGTAGTAATCTAGGGCGTCTGCGTTGCCATACAAGCTGGGGCCCTGAAAGCGATACTTACACACCTGGTCCATCTTGAATCTGAACTGCACGATCTTGAATTGAATAACTTTGCTTCAGGGGATGCGAGTATCCTCTCCTCCATTAGAAAGGAGCTAAGTGACTATGATGAAGAAGCCATGCAAGAGAGTTATATCCTCCACAGAGCTACAGTGAGCGGGATAGGGCAGGCCAAATACTGGCTAGACTGATTCACCGCCCAAGACAACTACATTTCAGAACTTCAGGATGAACAGCAGCCTCTGCATGAAGACCCCGAATATCTCTGAAACACCATGACCACCTTCCATAATAAGCACTATAGTTCAATGATTGCTTATGACCCGGCACTGCTGGAACAGTACCTCGATCTAATTGCAATGGCTTGAGAACGTCCATCAGCAGTATTTCGATGTTTTCGTAAAGGTGGAGGACATTGTACAGGTGATCTAGAGCATGCCTGGTGATAAGGCTTGACGCCAGATGGCTACACTGTTCACTGCTTCCTTTTATAAAGAATATGCTCAGATCCTTGTCCCCCAATTGCTGGTGGTTTCCAATAAAGCTCTATGAATTGGAATCCTACCCCCTATTTTATGTGAAACAGTACTCGTGTCTATTCTGAAATCAGGGAAGCTGTCAGATCAATGTGACTCCTTTTCTCCACTTTCAATTATCAATGTTGACAATGAAATTCTTGCCAAACTTCTCACCACCCGCCTAACACCATTGGTACCTGAAATAGTCCACTCGGACCATCCAGGGTTTGTATCTGAGCATAACATCTCAATTTAAACACAATGTTCACACTAATTTATTATATCAATCCTCAGCTTCAGGCAGGGGCAATCCAATTTGATGCCACCAAGGCATTTGGGGGCCATATTATCAAGAAAGGGCGATCCATTATCGCGGCTTTTATCGCAGGAAACTGCAGATAAAGCGGCGATAATGGGCTTGATAATATGCCCTTGTGAATTCCCATAGAAGCCCAGGTTAACACCAGAACCTGGGCTTCTATGAGAATTCACAAGGGCATATTATCAAGCGCAATATCGACGCTTTATCTGCAGTTTCTTGCTGATAAAGCGGCGATAATGTATTGCCCTTTCTTGATAATATGGCCCTTGATTCTTTAGAATAGCCTTACTTGTTGCAGCTACTGCAGGGATTGGGGCTCAGTCCTTGATCAGCTGGATTAAACTGCTTTATACACTACCATGCGCCATATTGTACATCAATGGTGAAATTACAGCCTCATTCCTTGTGAACAAAAGCACCAGACAGAGATGTCCCCTGTCACCTCTTCTTTTTACCATCACCATGGAGCACTGATGGCCCGACTACGTCAACATCTCTCACAAAAAGGACTCACATTTTATGGCAGAAGTGGCCTAGTTCAATGTATGCGGATGATGTTGCTCTCTACCTTCGAGATCATCACCTTGATGCATTCCCTGTGATCTGTGAAGTCCTTCGCTTTGGCGGTCTCGCAGGCAGCACCATAAACTGGTCTAAATTGGTATTTTTTCATCTAACGGAGGTGACTTGCTGCTTTAGCATCAATTACCCACTGCAGTGGGCGGACGTGCATGTCCTCTACTTGGGTATATGGCTTAGCAGAAATATTGGGGCGCTCTGGAGAACCAACTATGGCAAGGTAATGTCATGGCTTGAGGATCAGTCCCAATCTGGACCCACTTGCCATTGTCCATGATGTGGAGGGTTGACATAACTACTATGTTAATTCTCCTCTAGTATCTTTATCTCTTCATTAATATCCCTATACCCCTCCCAACACACTTCTTCCAGAGACTCCATTCACATCTTGTCCCGTTAGCCTGGGCCGGCAGAAAAGTGAGGGTTGCATGGGAGACATTTACTCTCCTCTTTGAGCGAGGCAGCTTATGCGCTCCAGACATGGAACTTTATTATTACTGTGTACAAGCGCACTTTGCACACTACTGGCTATACCCACCTCCATTCCAGCCTCACTTGGCAATTGAATCAGATAATGGGGCTCCTTGCACACTGCACTATCTTTGTCTGTCCGCCACCCTCGCAAATCCACACTCACTTAACTTGCCTTTATCCACCTCATATCCATAAGCGCTTCGACGCCTCATCAGGGGTAGTAAGCACTATATAAATGCAATTACAATATAATACAATATCCCCTGAAGGATCACCCACTACTTTCTTCAGTGTGTGGATTATGAAACTCATCAACAACTTGCTAGATTGCAGTTCCTTATGATGAGTGACCCTCTCTCAGATGATTGCTTTCTTTGAGTGCAACACCTCCTTGCACTCACACAATGTACCCCGCTTAATGTCTTTACCTACTTCATTATCTAAGCGTCAATTCAGACTTTCCATGACATGTTCCCTTCCTCCCACTTGCAATTTTCATACATTGGCTATGATACTTGTGAATTCTTCCTTGCGCAAACTGATAGTACACCTTTATTCTACCATGCAGGAGAAATCCCCTATATGCACCCCTAAGGCCTAACGAGGCTGGAAGGCAGAACTTGATCCCCCACTTATCATGGCACACTGGCAATATTGCTGTGGTTTGACCAAATCCTTTTCCTCCTACTATAGACTGCGTTTACTACATAACAAATTTCTCCACAAAATGTATTTCACTCCTACCCAGATGCATGACTTGGGCCTTGCAGAGGACACACAGTGCTGCAGATGCAGTGCTGCTAATGTTTCTTTTCTCTATCTAACATGGAACTGCCCCATGGTTGCTTACTTCTTGATGCCAGTCTATGACACTAAAGCCCAGATTACAAACCACTGCCCTTTACTGATCCCACTTATAGCTCTCCTCGGCTACGTCAAGGACACTCCCAGCAGGGTCCGGTGCCTTACTGTTATGCTATTACTTATGGCCAAACGGAAGGTTGCAATTCACTGGGGCTGCGGTCCAGTTCCAGGCCAGGAGCGTTGGTTGCATGATGTGGCCTATTGTCAAGAGCAGTTTACTGCTCACTGGAAACTGATGCCCCCTGGGCTCCTGCTCAGTAAATACGTGTCCCCCTTCACCACATATCTCTCTTCACTTAAAACATCCTCCAAAAATCGAGCCTCTTGGATCCCAACTCCAGGAGTGTCACCTTTCCCTGAGACCCCACCTCGCACATACCCAGTTGCTCGCTCACTCCCCTTGTGGTCTGAGGGCAGCAACGTGCCTAGCGATGCACAGCACCCCACGTACGCTTACCATTAGTAACTCCACGCGCATGTGTACCGCCAGCAATGCTGGACCAAGATAGAACACTTTTACTGAAGGATGGGTTTTCTGTATGGTTGCCTATTTCCACTCCAATACATGAATAATGATTCTGTTATTTCTTTCTTTTCATACTCTTTGCTCCCTTTACCCGTGTTCTTTTGTGTCATGGTTTCCTTTCCCGTTTGATATGTTGTATGCAACTTAGTGGAAACCTCAATAAATAAAACTTAAAAAATGAGATCTTGCTTGTAGAATTTAGAGCCCTAAATCCATTTATTGAGGAAACCAATAGACATGGGTAGAAATCGGTCAATAAGTGGTCTTACTTAGAGGCAAGAGTTTCTACAGTGGAGCAAAGAGTCAGCAACACCAGGAGGAAAAAAATAAGATCCCGGCTTTGGAGAAAGAGAAGGCACAGTTAAAGAAGCAGTCAGAGGCTTTGGAGAGCATGAATAGGTGCAACAATATTTGAATTTATAGTCTTCCAGAACACATCGAAGGCACTTGTTAGATCTGTTGCCTTCTAGAGTGATAAATATTCATAGGTTGTTCTATTCCTCTACTCTGTGATCCTTTGCTTGTGATGGTTAAATTATGTTCCAATATCTGATTTTATTCTTATCAAATATATGTATTGCGTTCTAATCCCTTCTTTCCATTTGCAGGCTTGTTTATTGTATTTTGTCTTTGTCTCTTCACACTTTTATCAATACACTCTATCGTCAGCGCTTCTTGCTCCTCAGATGGGCCATTTTCACTTTGTGCTGTCACCATCCCCAGTTCCTTTTTATTCCAACAACGTACATTGTTTTAGTAATCAGTAGATAGACATGTACTTTCTTTTTTCCTTCAATCTCATTCACCTTATTCTTTCCTTTCTCTATACCTTTTTTTACTTTACTGCTCTCTTTTGTTTTTCCCTCTTGTTTCCTTTCTATCACTCCTTCTGTGGATTATTCCTAATCTATTTGATCACATGCAAAGTTGAATTTTGTTTTTGTTGAAGACCTCTCAGATCAGAAGTGCTCAGAGTACTTTCCTGGAATGTCAAGAGTTTTATTAATGCTATTAAAAGACAGAGCATATTTTAGTTTTGCTGCAAGAAACCTACCTCACAGAGATTTAAGCTTTACACTTAAACTTGAATGGGTGGGTTCAGTTTTAGTTTCTCCATCACCTACTAAAATAAATGGTGTAATTATTTTGTGTAACAAAATAACATTTCACACTTGTTTGTCAAGGAATTAATAATGCAAGCAGATGGATTGTCATTAGGTGTATTATCAATACCGATCCCATTAATGCTTATGGTCCTATACGAGCTGATTACAATTTTTAGTCTGATATTTTTAAAAAAATGAATACAATATGATGAAATTATTTTATTCTAGATGGTGATTGTAATCAGATTATGGAACACTTTCTTTATCAACAATCTCCAGTTAAATTCATTCACCCCAAAGAGATCTGTCTGTTTCTTGGAGACTCTGTAATCCTTATCACAAGCCTAAATGTTTTACTCTCCAGCTCATGGATCACTCACTAGATTATATCATATTTTTATTAGTAAATATTTATCCCAATACATTGTTGACAGTTGACACCACTATTGGTCCTATTTTGAATTCAAACCATACCCTGATGATTATTGATTAGGACTTAATACCAGTTCAGCCCATATCAAGTTGATTTAGATTTAATAATTATTTGTTACACATGATAAGATTGCTCTGATTTTGTATCCTTCATTTTTTGAGATACATAATGACCCTGACATCTCACTTTAGACCTGTTTAAAGTAATGGTCATGGTTTTAAAATTGCATATGTGGCATATCAATGTTACTCATCTAAATCTGAAGTTCCTTTGAAGGATCTAATTAAGGCCAAATTACATTTTAATCAAATCTCTACGAATATTGCCTTCTCAATTTTGTTTAAGAGCAGTGCTTGGTAATTACAGTGGTCATAATAAAGTGAAGAACTTACTAGCTAACTATCTCAAAATCAGGAAACTATGCCCCAACATCAACTCCTTGCATAGATGCCAGGGTGTTCCTTTATTAAATAATGATGATATATTAGCTACATTTTAAAGTTTAAAAAAAAATGTATACTCAAGAAATTATTCCACAGCAAACTCATATTGATTCCTACTTACAAGAAATGCATCAACTGTTGAAGATTATGTTTTTCCTCTAGATGAAGGCCTTTCTATACAAAAAATATTCAGTGCAATTAACTTACTTAAGAAAGGTAAAACACCTAGACCTGACACATTTACAGTGGAATTATTCCTCCATTTTACTACTATATTATTACCAAGATTATTATTCTTTTATTTTTCTCCACTTTCAGTATGACTAAGAGCACATTCCAAGAAGTTCAAATTGTCTTATTCATAAAGAAGAAAAGAATTGTACCCATTGTAAAAATATAGGCCAAATTCTCTTGTGAATGATGATTATAAGATTTTGGTCCAAATCCTTGTTTTACGCTTAGACCCCTTTTTACCTAAATTAATTGGAAAAGAACAATCTGGTTTTATAAAAGGCACAATGGCTTCAGACAACATGATATGATTTTTAATGTTTGTCGCTATCTTCATATTGGTCTACTAGTCCCTTGATGGCAACAGCTATATTTCCTGCAACCATGAGTTGCGATTGGTGTTTGCTTCTTCTTCGGGTGCTGCATTTGTTGATAATGCTTCAGCATTGCACAAGATCACCCTGATGGTGACCCTCTTTTTAAGATTTGGCCTGTCCTTGATCACTTTGTAGATCAATTTTCAGATATGTTCCAGGGAGATTAAATAACTGTGGAGGAGTCTTTGGTCCTGTTCAAGGGAGTTTGGTATTTAGGCAGTACATTCCTAGCAAGAGGGCAGGTTCTAGAATTAAGATGTATATGCTGTCTGAGAGTAGTACTCGATATGTCTGTAGGTTCAGGGTATACACCGATAGGGATTCCAGCATTGAACCCCCAAACCCTCACCACCCCCCCCCAAGGTATCCGTCCACTTTTGGAGTTAGTGAGAAAATTGTGTGGGAACTTGGTAGAGGACTTTTTAACAAAGGTCACCATTTATACATAGTTAACTTCTACACAGGTGTGCAAGTGTTCAGGCAATTGTTCAAAGTGGATATTGTTGCTTGTAGCACAATCCGCTCTACCCATAAAGGTTACCAAAAAGTGCATGTTTGTAAATGAAACTTGAGAAGGTACAGTGCAGTGCCTTGCGTAGTGATGAACTTCTGTCTGTGAAATCTTCTAAGAGGAGAGCTGTCTACATGATGACTACCATCCATGATGAGAGTATTTCACCTGTGACTGTTTGGGGTCAGGTTGATGAAGTGTGCTTACCTGTATGCATTTTAGACTACATTAAGCACATGGGAGGTGTCGATAGAGTAGATCAGAGGTTGGAACCTTACACTGCTGTTCCTAAGGCTTACGTTTGGTATAAGAAGCTGGCTATCCATTTATTCTATTTAGCACCTTTAATGCTTTTTTTTTATTCAAGGATTGTTCTCCAAATTCAACGATGACATTTGTTCAGTTTCAGCAGTCTGTGATAGACATTCACAATCAAAAGAGGGAGGAGGAATATAGTGTCCGGTTAATTCCCCTTGTCAGATCACAAAATCAGAAGAACAGGACACTTGTAACTACGTTACACAAGGTTTGTAACAGACTCCCCTCATAAACGCTATGTTATTATTCGTTGCGGTTTATGTTGTTCTTCCGCCCCACATAGTCGTTGTGGCATTTATCATCGGGTTGTCTGAATGTGCTGTATGCCAGCCTCAAACCTGAGGCAACCTCTGGTGTTGCGTAGTAGTGTCCAGAGAAATGCACTGATACCCCCGTTGGTGAAGGTAAGGGTAAAACACCCATCTACATCCTTAAGAACATTTTAATTGGTGTAGGATGTGATTTGTGATTAAAAGAAAAAATGGATATGCACTATGAACAAGTTACTGGTTCTTTGCATATCACTTTATCGTCAACATGTTTCTGCTCCTTTATGCCCAGCCGGGTCTATGGAGCATTCGACCTGGCGTTAGAAAACCTTTAAGATCTGTGTTATCCCAAACTTAGAAATAGTTTTTTGGATATGCATGAGTGTGTAATGGTATGAATGATATGTATGTTAGTCAGTGTGTGTAACAGGGTTATTGTTTCTTTGCTCACCTATTTTGTAGAATAAATAGCATACTTTGGATTAGATAAATTATGGTATTCACCTATGCACTTTCTAGAATGAGTTGAATTAATATAAATGTTAATGAACTGATGATCAGTATGAAAAAAGATTCAAAATGAGAAAAAAATTGTTTTAAATAATTTTGATAAAATTCATATTTACATAAAAAAGAAATAAAAGATATTTAAACGAAAAACAAAATGTTGTTGTTCCTGTACTAAATGTAAATGTCAATGGATACATGCTGAGAGCCAAGCCAGAAAAAGAATTATGTACTGACCATGGGGGAACATTGGTAATTTTTGTTCTGTTAGTATATTCCTCTCTTTTCCCCGGTCATAAAAGTATTTAGAGAGGGGGTCCCATACTCTTTATAAACTTGAGGCTGACATACAGCACATTCAGACAACCCGATGATAAATGCCACAACGACTATGTGGGGCGGAAGAACAACATAAACCGCAACGAATAATAACATAGCGTTTATGAGGGGAGTCTGTTACAAACCTTGTGTAACGTAGTTACAAGTGTCTGTGATAGACAGCCTTGTTGTAGTGGAGCAGGCAAGAGTTCCTAAAGTTGCGGTGGTGTAGGATGTGGCTGGATTGAAAGATTACCACTTTCTTGATCACATTGCAAGCCACACCTCCCTGGAATCCCGGAGGTATATGGGGCTTCATTTATGAAAAGTGACGCATCGCTGCGTGAAAACAGCGATGCGTCACTTTTCACTGTGCCCTGCTTGCACCACCAATGATGCATCATATTTACAGTATGACGCATCATTGCGCAAGGAGTTACAAATACGTCAGTATTTCTGACGTATCTGTATGGCGCAAAAGTGACGCATTGCTGGAGTGTGTCACAAAAGTGACGCAACTCCAGCAATGTGTCCTTTCACATGGGGCAAGCCCCATGTGAATGTGCCTGCATCAGTCTTACGCCTGCTGTGAGGCAGGCATAAGAAATTGACGCATTTGTGTCCTAGAAGTGGCGCAGTGAAATCACATAGATTACACTGCGTCACTTCTACGACCCTTTCTTGCGTCAATACGCCCCCCTTGAATACATTATACCTGGCGCAGGTATAATGTGGCGCAGGGGTTTACAAAGTGACGCATCTACCTAGATGCGTCACTTTGTAAATATGGCGCAACAAGGCGCATTTTTTACGCCACTGGTGCGTCACAAAAAGTGATGCACCAGCGGCGCAAAAGTGACGCACAGCCTCATAAATGAGGCCCATGGTTTTCAGAAATGTCTGGGTTTGGTAGGTTTTCCTAGATGGCTGGCAAGCCTGGGACCAAAAACTCCCTTACAAAATCAGGTTCTTTTGTGATAGATCATTTTGATGTCTCCACAATACATTTTGGACCTTTCCCTGCCACAGGCACTTGGCCCACCCACACAAGTGAGGTACCATTTTTATCAGGAGACCTGGGGGAATGCTGAATGGTAGGACATCTGTGTCAGTCCATTTATCCCACAACTTTCCCCCACAGAAATGTATGGAAAATATGATTTATTAGCTACATTTGAGGTTTGCAGGAAAATCTGGGTAAGAAAACTTTGGGTGATCCACCAAGCTACACCCCCCTGAACCCCCCTGTGTGTCTAGTTTTCAGACATTTCTAGGTTTGGTAGGTTTCCCTAGATGGCTGCCAAGCTCAGGACTAAAAACCCAGGTAACTCCATTGCAAAATCAGGTTGTTTTGTGATAGATAATGTTGATGTCTCCACAATACATTTTGTGTCCTTCCCTGTCACAGGTACTTGACCCACCCACACAAGTAGGTTGCCATTTTTATCAGGAGAACTGGGGGAACACTGGGTGGTAGGACATTTGTGTTGGCCTGGTGATACCATGTCTTTTCAACACAGAAATGTAAGGAAAATACAAAGTTGTTAGCTAAATTTGAGGTTTGCAGGGGGGTTCTAGGTAAGAAACCTTGGGGGGATCCACACACGCCACACCTGCCTGGACTCCCTGTCTAGTTTTCATAAATATCCAGGTTTGGTAGGCTTCAATAGATGACTGCCAAGCCCAGTACCAAAAACACAAGTTACTCCCTTGGAAAACCAGGTTGTTTTGTGGTGGATAATTTTGATGTATCCACAGTATGTTTTAGGCCATTTCCTGTTGTAAGCACTAGGCCTAACCACACAAGTGAGGTACTATTTTTATCAGAAGACTTGGGAAAATGCTGGATGGGTGGATGTTTGTGGCTCACATAGATTCCAGACCTTTCCATACCAGAAATGTTAGGAAAATGTGCTTTTTTAGACAAATTCTGAGATTTGCAAGGGATTCTGGGCAACATAACCTGGTGAAAGCCATACAAGTCACCCCATCCTAGATTACCCTGGGTGTCTAGTTCTCAGAAATGTACAGGTTTGCTAGGTTTCCCTAGGTGTCGACTGAGCTAGCGCCCAAAATTCACAGCTAGGAACATTGAAAAACAAAAGTTCAGTTTTCAGGGGAAAATGTGAAGTGTCCATGTTGCGTTTTGGACTGTTTCCTGTCACAGGCACTATACCTACACACATAAGTGAGGTACCATTTTTATCCGTAGACTTGGGGGAATCCTGGGTGGGTGGAGGTTCATGGCTCCCCACAGAGTCCAGAACTTCCATCACAGAAATGTGAGAGAAATGTGTTTTTTTTTTACTAAGTTTGAGGTTTACAAGCGATTCTTCGTAACAGAACCTGGTGAGAGACACACAAGTCAACCCATCATAGATTCCCCTGGTTATATAGTTTTAAATAATATACAGGTTTGCTAGGTTTCCTTAGGTGCTGGCTGAGCTAGAGCCCAAAATCAACAGCTAGGCGCGTTGCAAAAAAAGGGTCCATTTTCAGTGGAAAAATGTGGTGTCCATGTTGTGTATTGGGCCGTTTAAGGTCGCAGTCACTAGGCTTACCCACACAAGTGAGGAACCATTTTTATCATAAGACTTAGGAGAACACAGAATAGTAGAATAAGTGTTATTACTAATTGTATTTCTATACATTTCTGCATTCCAAATGTAATACAGTATGTGAAAAAGAAGTCATTTTGAAAAATGTCCTCTAATTCACATGCTAGTATGGGTATCCACAAATTCAGAGATGTGCAAATAACCACTGCTTCTAAACTCCATATCTTGTTTGCATTTCAGAAATACGTAGGTTTCCATGGTACCTATTTTTTCACTCTTTATATTTTACCAAATGAATTGCTGTATACCTGGTTCACAATGAAAAACCATTGCAAGGTGCAGCTCAGTTATTGGCTCTGGGTACCTCGGGTTCTTGGTGAACCTACAAGCCCTATATATCCTTACAACCAGATCAGATTGGTCCAATGGACGGAACAGTATATTGGTTTCAAACATCTGACATAGTTTGAAGTTACAGGTGAAATCATAGGCACAAATGGATGTTTTTTTAACTCAATTTCAATATTTCTTTTAATTCAACTGTTATTTCCTATACGAAAACCTTGAAGGATCTACACAAATGATACATAGCTAAATTTAGAATTCAGTCAACTTTTCATAAATGTATAGCTTTCCAGGATCCATTCTTGGTTCCACACCCATTTCTACGACTAACTGGTAGGAGCTTGAAAGCACAAAAATGAGGAAAAATAGGCTATGTCCCATTAAAATCCCAAAACTGTGTAGAAACAGGACTAGCAGCAAAGGGGTTAAACACATCTTCTTCAGGGTTCTTATTCACATAATTTAAATGGTTGTTTTAGTATCACCCCTGTAAACATCATTCCAGAGAGATGGGCTCCAAAAAACATACTAAATTCCCCTTTCTTTCTCTAAAAATAATAGGACTTGGGTTCTCTCATCAGGTTGGTTATACTCCATAGCCCACGATGATGATAATAAAACGTGTTTCTACTCCTAAAAAGTACATAAGTGGGGTTGAGGGAAGCCAAGCTCCCTTTCCCTCAAAAATATAGACCCTGATTTCAGTGCAATGGTCGAAAACATGCTTAATGAAACTAGACTAGTCCAAACCTCCAAACAGACAGAAGCAGGCTATAGTTATCCAGCTCTGGGAAAAATAATCCACCTCAATAGGAACGCTCAACGGGTGACGGGCAACCAACGCTTTTTTTCCGTGTCTATAAGCTTTGCAGTCACGTCCTCCAACTGCAAAAATAATGTATATAATAAATAAAATAGCAGAAGTGGCTTGTTCATTCATGATATGGAAGCAAAATGCCAGAGCTGCCGGGTAAAATAAGACTCCTTCTCCAGAGAATATTTTCTGTGATTAGAATGGAGTGCTCCTTGTATTAAAATGAGAGTGGAGCCCCACATAAAGTTTTTGACCTGGGCTTTACAAAATCTTCTGACAGGACTTAACCTCGGAAGAGGCCAAACTGTAAAGATTGAATGTAGTCTGCTTTTAAGGTACCCCAATAAGTTCCACATTTTCTGTCATCTATTGAATCTGCATGCTTGATCCATTATTACGGTGACAATTTCTTTAGGCGCTGCTTAGAACAAGCCTTATTTTATGTGCTCTAGCTATCACAAATTCTGACACCAAGGTATTGGAAATTATAGAGCACAATAATTATTGCTTATTATAGGTTTTGCCCTTAAAATTGTGCATAACATGCCTATTTTTTCTGTCATCTATTGAATCTGCATGCTTGATCCATTATTACGGTGACAATTTCTTTAGGCGCTGCTTAGAACAAGCCTTATTTTATGTGCTCTAGCTATCACAAATTCTGACACCAAGGTATTGGAAATTATAGAGCACAATAATTATTGCTTATTATAGGTTTTGCCCTTAAAATTGTGCATAACATGCCTATTTTTGTGCGTACTGCTTCCAAATCCTCTATTTACCGGGCATTTTTCCACCAGTCAATATCAGCAGTTGTGACATGTCGACATTTTTCCTGGGGATGCCATTTATATCACAACCAGAGCATATTTAACAGTCCCTATTGCCACCAGAACGCCACTTTTTTTGGGTTGTGGTGGGGATACGCGCTTCACCTTATTTACAAGGCAGTGTTAAGCCATTTAGCATGGCTTAACGCTGTGTTGTGAATAAGGGACCCTTTCACGCCATACTTAGCATGAAAGGGGTAGGCAATGGATGTCGCAGTGGGTGTTCCGCCGCAGCACCCACTGATTTTTACGTTGACCTATATTTACAAGAGTGGCCTTAATATGGGGAATACGCCAAAATTAAGACCAGGGAAAACCTGATCTGAACAGGGCACAAAGTGGAGAAATGCTTTATTTCTAACGTTTTTGCTGTTTTTATGTGTGCTGCATGAAAACAGCAAAACACCATGCATAATTGTTTATGTGCTGGAAGGAGTCCCTTCCTGCACATAAACAATCATTTTAAAAATTACGACTTGCAACTTCTATGTGTGCTGCACAAAGCAGCACACACAGAAGTTACAAATCACCATTTATGGTTGTTTATGTGCAGGAAGGGACACCTTCCGGTACACAAACAATAATAACCCACAATGCAGGCATCCTTGCACTATGGTGCAAGGATGCCTGCATTTTCGCTAGGCACCTAAATTTAGTGCCAGCGCAGGGGGAAACACAGGGTTGCACCGTATTTTTGTAAATACAGTGCGGCCCTGTGTTTTAGAAGGCGCGTAGCGTGGCATTAAGTAAATATGCCCCACAGTATGTACCAGGGATGATTAAAAAAACACAAAATTCAGCATAAGAAAATGTGTTGTAAGTTTCTGCACATGCCAGAAACTATTCGGCTATTGTTAATGAGGGCCTAAGTCCCTAAATGCTAGAGGGGCTTATTTATGAGCCCTTGTGTCACTTTTGCACCCCTGATGCGTCACTTTTTGTGATGCACCAGCAGTGTAAAAAATGTGCCTAGTTGGGCCATATTTACAAAGTGACACATCTAGGTAAATGAGTCACTTTGTAAACCCCTACGCCACATTATACCTGTGCCAGGTATAATGTATGCAGGGGTCGTTCCGCTACAAGAAAGGCTCATAGAAGTGACGCAGTGAAACCTATGAGATCATGGCAGGCGTAAGACTGACGCAAGCACATATCAGATGGGATTTTCCCATGTGTAATGACCCATTCCTGGAGTTGCGTCACTTTTGTGACACACGTCGGCAATGCGTAATTTTTGCGCCTACAGATTTGTCAGAAATACTGACGTATCTGTAACTCCTTCTGATATGACGCATCATAGGTGTCGCGAGGAGGGCGCAATGAAAAGTGACGCATTGCTGTTTTCTCGCAGCGATGTGTCACTTTTCATAAATGAAGCCCAGAATGTCTTGCCTTCGGTGATGATTGACTTTAATGATAAACAAGCACTGGCGTTGCCAATAGGTCTCGCAGTAGGAAAGTTGGAGCTATTGGTTTTGTAAATGACAAAGCCCTTTATGTTTTTAAAATGAAAACAAAAATAAAAGGCATTGTTATTTGCAATTGTAATGTAATGTAATTTTGAACCCTATAAGTATTTAGTTATAGAGCAGAATATCCTTGGTGCAACAACACCAACTGTTGCATGGCTAAACACTTATAAGGTCCCAAATGCTTGACCTATTGGCTATGCCAATGCTTGTTAATCTTGTTAACTATCCACTCCCAAGCTGCGTGGCACCACATCCAGGTTTGAATCTTTCAGTCTCTTTGCTCTGTTGCGTTTGTACACAATCTAGCGAGTTCTAAGTAGCCATCTCCCTCTCCTCTTTAAAACTTCACTCATAGTGCACCTCACTTTAATCAAATGGGTGGAATGCTGCTTATTGAGGGCGACCCCTACACAAAGAGAGCCCTGGCACAAAACAAGGAAAAAATACATTGTAAAAGTGTGCTACACAAAAGAAGGGAAGGGAGGGAATGGAAGAAGGTAGATAGATGTGATAGGAAGAAATAGAGAAGAAGGAAGAAAGAAATAGGGGACGAAGAGAAAGAAACACAAGCCAAAGAAATAGGAGTAGGAAACAAAAAAGAATGTAATAAACAGAAAAATAAAGAAACAGATGGAGGGGGAAAAAGGAAGAAGAAAAAAAGGAGAGGTGAAAAGGGAGGGAAAGGTGGAAAGGCAAGAAGATGGAAGTGTGAGAAATAGAGAGAACGCTGATGTCGTACAAGTTCTTGAGACACCCTCTCCTCAGCAACTTCTGGTAAACTCTGTCGGAGGAATGAGGAAGCGAGCGGCGTGCTGAGTGCTGCACTCGAAGCATGCAGGGTAACAGTGTGAGGAGCAGAACTGAGGAGAGCCAGACAGGCAGGCACAAATGAGAGACAGACAGGCACAGAAGAGAGACAGGCACAGAGGAGCGGCTGCACGGAAAGAGGAGAAACGATAGGGGGGGACAGCAGTGGAGAGGAGACACAGGGGCCGAGCATAGACTGACAGGAGTGACAGATACAGTGGGGGAGAGATGGGGCAGAACGAGAAGCACACATGAGAAAGAGGCACAGAGGAGAATAGATAAGGGGGTGAGCCACAGAAGAGGGCAGCAGAGAGGCAGCCGAAGCCGAGAGTAACATGGAGAACAGACGGACACGAGGAGAAACGATAGGGGGGGACAGCAGTGGAGAGGAGACACAGGGGCCGAGGATAGACAGACAGGAGTGACAGATACAGTGGGGGAGAGATGGGGCAGAACGAGAAGCACACATGAGAAAGAGGCACAGAGGAGAATAGATAAGGGGGTGAGCCACAGAAGAGGGCAGCAGAGAGGCAGCCGAAGCCAAGAGTAACATGGAGAACAGACGGACACGAAAAGGAATAAATAACAAGCATAGCTAGAGAGCAGCGGAGTGATCGAGGATAGACAGCCACAGAAGAGGGCAGCAGAGAGGCATCCGAAGCCGAGAGTAACATGGAGAACAGACGGACACGAAAAGGAATAAATAACAAGCATAGCTAGAGAGCAGCGGAGTGATCGAGGATAGACAGACAGGAGTGACAGATACAGTGGGGGAGAGATGGGGCAGAACGAGAAGCACACATGAGAAAGAGGCACAGAGGAGAATAGATAAGGGGGTGAGCCACAGAAGAGGGCAGCAGAGAGGCAGCCGAAGCCGAGAGTAACATGGAGAACAGACGGACACGAGGAGAAACGATAGGGGGGACAGCAGTGGAGAGGAGACACAGGGGCCGAGGATAGACAGACAGGAGTGACAGATACAGTGGGGGAGAGATGGGGCAGAACGAGAAGCACACATGAGAAAGAGGCACAGAGGAGAATAGATAAGGGGGTGACTCACAGAAGAGGGCAGCAGAGAGGCAGCCGAAGCCGAGAGTAACATGGAGAACAGACGGACACGAAAAGGAATAAATAACAAGCATAGCTAGAGAGCAGCGGAGTGATCGAGGATAGACAGCCACAGAAGAGGGCAGCAGAGAGGCATCCAAAGCCGAGAGTAACATGGAGAACAGACGGACACGAAAAGGAATAAATAACAAGCATAGCCAGAGAGCAGCGGAGTGATCGAGGATAGACAGCGAGATAGGCAAAAAGCTTTCAATAAAGAGCGGCCGGGAAACTGAAAGTACGGCCGGCCAGCCATGAATAATTAGGGGAGGAGAAGCCGCAGAGCACACGCTGGGAGAAGCCCTTTGATGTGGTGGCGGCCGTGAACAAAATGCAATTAGGAGGGAGGGAGGGAGGCTGATGCGCGTGCTTGTTTGATCACGTGATTCACGTGAACTCAAAGAAAACCGCACCAAAAAGCCCTTGGTTTCACGAGGATTTTGAGCACTTGAATTCTCTCCATTTCCCATTCCTTCGGAATGGAAAAGGCGAGACCTAAAAATGCTATTAGTGAATTAAAAAAGGTGAAATACACCTGTAAATTATTGAGTGCAGGAGGACTAGCAATAACATAGGTTTATTTTTACTGCTTTACAAAGTTTTAACTCACCTTTTCTTTTTTTTTCTGAAACACAAATACGTTTTCTTTGTCTTAAATATCATTTACGTTGCAATTTTCGCAGCTCTGTATTGAGTTATTTCTCCTAAAAAATATTATATTCTTTATAACAAATTGATGTAGCTCCTTTGATAATGCTGAAATTGTGACTTGTATGTAAAGTGAAATAAACATCAAATAGAATATATATTTTTTAGAAAGGTAGATGTATGATGGAAGGCAGTGGGCTATTGAGTTGACCATGTTTGAAGTCTGGGATGAGTCTTCAGTAGAAGTCCTACTGTGTTTAGGTTCACTCATTTTTATCCTTCTAAGGAATAGCATTTGTTTTGATATTAGCATTAGGTTGACGATGTTAAAATCGGAGGTTTGTTATATCTATTATTGTTTGTCAGTTTTGCTTCCCATCTTTAGGAAGACCACCCAAACTGCCAAATCACTCTTTGACATGCGAAAACATAGTCATGTATTACTATGTACTTCAGCGTTATTTGTTTGTATTCATCTGCATACCGCTATGTGTGCCAATATATTTTATAATAAAATGTGAAAGTGGTTTCTAATGGATCTGAAGTTTTCATTAGACTCGATTATGCTTGCTACGTTTCATGGCTGTAGTAGACCTGTCTATAAAATCCATCTTGTTTCACCTCCCTCCTTTGTTCCTCTTATTTTTGGAATGTGAACATATTAGGAATACCTTCATCATATTTCTTACCTTTTCCTTAGCTTTGCCATCTGCTCATTTACATATTCCCCTTAATGCTTTGGTACGGTTTTCTTTTCATTTTCAGGGTGGGTTGAGTTTTTCACCCGATGGAGGACTTTCATCATAGTACTTTCCCCTGCCTTTTCTCATTTTTTCTCTTTTGTGTACCTACTATTCACTCCTTTGTTTAGCCTCCTTTCTTCTTAGTCTAACCACTTACTCGGTTTATATTTCAGTGGTCAGCAATCTAACACACCAAGATCTTTTTATTGTTTTCCCTCTTCTTTAATATTTTTATTACAGAATAACAATTTCTCATTTGTTGGCCTTGTCATTGCTCTCAGAGACTTTTTAATTTTTAATTTTCAATTCATACCTTTACCCTGTGTAATTTTACTTTGCTTTTTCATCAATTAGGCTATTAGACATTTTGGATTTTCGACAAGACTTACCTATGTCAGGCTTGATCAATCAATGTGATATTCATTCACCCTTTTAGAATTTTCCGATGAATCACATCTTCATGATGAGGGCTTTTTCAGTGCCTGTGACAGATTCTACATTGTTGTATGTCAAATGTGTGTAGAGTTTTCCAGAACTTCTTGAGTTGACCCTCTAGTACTTTCTCCAGAAGTACTGGTGACAGGTGTGTGGTTGTTTGGTTCACTTAAGTCTTTTCTAGAAGGAGTGTTTCCGATGATCTTAGGTGAGGATTTGATGATGATGATTCAAGAAGTGAATGTTGTGTCTGTATTTCTTAGACACGAGGGGCTAAGAAATCTACCCAGGCTTTATTAAGGTGGATCAGAATTATCAAGAGGTACGGTAGGAATGGTATTATGAGGGAAATGTCAGGTAAAGAGTTTCCAAAGAGTGTTAGTGTTTGATCATCTCTGTTGAGTGAGGATATGGAAGTGTAGGTGTATCTACATGCAGGATGTCTAAACTTTTTGGGAATATGAGCATAATCATATATAAATATGGAATATTGCATTTATTGTACTTTATACGTTTTTTTCTCTGCTTAAGTCTTTCCCCATAATTTACGAGAGAGTGGCTCAAGCAGAAAATGCCCGCGTCCTAGTTGTTGTGGAATGGCCGTGCTAGCAAAATTCATGGCTCCAGTTTAGAAACTGTATGAAAAATCCATTGTGCGGATACCTCAATTTTTTTTTAAACACAGCTGTGTACTTCACGCGCAAGATTCAAGAAGATGACCGCCAAAGTGTATTTCTTCTAACATGCATCATTTTCATAACCATTATTCATATTTTGTGTAGAAAAAATATTGCAGTTGCACCCAACCCTGATCCAGAGTTTAGTCACAGATTGGCTTGAAGTTGCACAGCATTTCTCGATGTCTCAAGCTACTCTGTTGAATTGGTTGTTGAGAACTTAATTGCTTGTGAAGATGTCTCGCTGATTTTTAATATCAGACTGAAAAGTGTGAGCACGATGATGGTAGAGGTATCGTTGGTGTGAGTGGTCCTATGATGACATTACATATAAGGGAATGGGTGTTTGATACAGATATTGGGTGTCATAAGTGGTTGCAGATGAATGTCTTTGTAAAGGAAGATATCTAGAGTTCCTAGGGATCAGAAGCTGTAGGAGAAAGTACAGTTGGGACATGAACACAAATGTCATGGAATGTGGACAGGATTGCTGCTGTGGTCCATTTAGAAGTGAAGTCATCTTGGGGCACAGTTATTGAAACAAAATAGCATAACGAAGCGCAAAAACCAAAGTTGCTGTGCTGTGTAGTGCCAAGGGAAGAGAGCATTGCAGAACCATCTACTAAGATATGACAGTGCCTCACTCTTCCCCAACATTGGCTCACAAGCAGGCTGTCTACTGCCACACTATAGTGCAAAATTCTGTTCAAGGTGCTTAGTTTATTCTTTGTACTCAAAGGGTATCGTTTTAATACAACATACAGTACTTAAACTCACTCTAAAACACTTCAATCATTGGATGCGAGCTGTACAGTGCTGCAGCCGTGCAATGTGAGAAAAGTTCAGAGAAATAAAATTAATTCTTCTTGTTGATGCCTGCCTCAAGGAGGTGTTATTTTTTGCAGCGAAATCCAGTCTACCAATGGGAACACCGATGTAGCACAAATGGATACCCCTTGACGTAGTAAAAAACGTAATTTGCGCATGGAAATACTTTATCAACACTTTGCGCCACTATGCTTCACTTTCTATAGCTTTGCGAAAGCGCAAAGTGTTGATAAATCTGCACAAAAGTGTCATGAATTGCTATACAGTGAGAGCCTGGTGGGTGAGATCTGTGACTTAGATTAAGATGGTTTTGTGTTATCTAGGGGCAGAGAGGCATAATTTAACCAAGGAGGGGCACAGGGGACCACACATACACACTCACTCACCCTCATGCATTCACAAACATGCACACACACACACACCAATTCACAGTGCTCCCAAATACCGACTCATACATACATTCATGCATACACACACACACACACACACACAGGCTGCAAACTGCATAAAGCTCACCTTCACTGTAGCTCTCCTGGAGGAACACCACGGAGGTCTCAGGAGGGTTAGGACGGCTGCCTTCTCTCATTGGCTAACCTTATGTTAACCATTGAGGGAAGGCAGCATTCATCACAGAGTGGGATGGAGCCAGCGAGACTTGCCGACCCCACTCACCCCACCCTGTTACGCGGTGTCTAGGGGTGGGCAGAAAATGCCCTTCCGTCTGCGAAATTGGCAGAATTTTGGTGACTCTTGTAACATAGAGTTCTCGCCAAATTCCACCAATTGCCGGGTGGTGGAATGTTTTCTCATGCCCACCTCGAGAATGGTCATTTGGAGAATGCGAGTGAGATATGGCATCCACAGTGTGATTTCCGGTCACTAGGAGACCTACTGTCAAGATTTCTTAAACCCAGGCGGTCGCCACCGTTTACAGTGAGAAGGCTGCAGCTCTAGTAGAAAATCTACTTGAAGGGCAGCAAAATCATCTCGAGTAGCTGCACTCTCTGGTGCACCAGGTGGTGCCGTTTGTGCTAAGTTTTCAGCACGTAACGCACTACTAGCACAAAATCATAGCGCAAGCAGCACCAGGTGCCTATTTCTGCCTGTTGGCCTAACTCTGGGGCATTCACAAGTTTTTATGTACCTCCACGGAATTCCGCGGAGTAAAATTCCACGAGTTCTGCTCACCCCTGGAGGTGGCACTGATTGGCCATTGACACTTCAGCGCTTAAAACTGAAATGCTCTGGTTGGAGGCTATCAGTGCCGCTCTTCCTCATCACAAGGGGGAGGCCTGGAAGCATTTTTGCTAGACTAAGGGGGTCACACCAACAGGGCTGGGAAATCCTCAGCCTGGCAAAGTTCAGCTGAAGCAGTCAGGCACCTGCTAATTTAGCGCATGCCTTGCTCCTCGCGGCCTGCCCTGAACAAGAAGAGTGTCTGTGAGGCTGACTGGCACCCTTGTTAAGCCTGACAGACACTCTTCTTGTTGGGGACAAAAAGGTGGTAGCATTGCCTCTCTGCCCATACAGATGGGGCGCAGCTGTCTAGGAGGTCGGCAGTCGAGAATAGTTGTAATGCTCAACGCCACCCAGAGGTGTAATCGAAGGTTTGGTTTTAGTGCCTACAATGGTGCATATGATTTCTGTCACTGTGATTTCGTTCCTGTCCATGTAGTATTAATGTGGTATTAGTCTGTTCGGATAATGAGAGAGTGAGCCAGTTCTCTCCTAAGTACAATATGTTAAGTTGAAGTCATGCCGTTTTTGTCCAGGTCTTAGAAAGCAAAAAGAACTGGAACTGGTAACCATGACCGTTTGGGGTCAAAGAAGAAGAAAGTCAGACGCGGAAGGTTTATGTTTAAATAAGAATTTATAAATCGTTATTAATGACTCGTGTTTATTCACTGATCCGCTTTATTTTCGCTCATTTGAAGTGCCTCTCCAGCACAGCCCCTCTAGGGAGGAAGAGAAGCTGTCAATAAAATCTCCTGGCATTTCTTCCAACATCCCAGGCGTAATAATGGGGAAGAAAACAGAAGGACAAACTCGTTTGTTTCTTGTGCGTGGTTTCTCTGTCTCGTTTTTGGTCCTTTCAACTAGCTGAGAAAATTGGCATGTTCCACCCAGAAATCTGACTATTACAGAGGACCTTGAGCAAATGCAGTTGTGTCATTGAGAAAATGCAGTTGTGTCATTGGTTTGCTTATCTACGACACTTTTTAACGGAGGGTAGATAAGGGAAATGGAAGGGAAGGTAAAAGGGATGAGATGGAGAAGATAAAGAAGAGGGGCGCAACGAGAACTAGTAGCCCTACATAGCAAAGGGTGCTAAACAGTTGTTAGTAATGGAAAGGAATGTGGCACGGTATTAAAAAAAAGAAGAGATTGGTGAGGAAAGACTTACAAGGAAGGGCAAAGTGCAATGTTATTTTAGTCCATCAGTCACGATTTCTGTCTATGGAATAAATTGGTTGCCACCTATCCATACAGTCACTAGCGCCCGCGCCTAACTTGATAGCCAGTTTTGATAGCAATGCTTGGTCTATGAACTGTCCTTGAGTCCCTGGTGCTGCCCCCCGCATCAGATGACCTTCCACTCAAAGCATTGTGGTTTTTGTGGCACAGGTCCCATTCCTGTAAACCATCTCAGAGCCTAAGTAATCCTGGGGGAAGTCTCTGGGCTTGCACACCCGATTCTTCAGGGTGACAGCGCAGTAGTCCATGGGCTCCTCCAGCCCACCATCCATCCATCGGAAGCAGATGATACGCTGGAATGAACGGCGGAAGTTGTCAGAGACAAAGCCGTACAGAATGGGGTTGGCACCACTGTTGGCATAGCTGAGGATGACAAAGAGCTGAGTGACCAAAGGGTTAGGTGGGTGGAAAAAGACACTGAAGAGCTGGATGATGTAGAAGGGCATCCAACAGACAACAAAGACAGCCACCACCAGCATAACCATTCGTGTGATGCGGCGCTCTGACTTGCGCCGCTGCAGCCAGCCCGCCTTGAGTGCCACTGCCCTCATCTTCACCACAATGAGGCAGTAGCAGAGACAGATGGCCACCAATGGGATAAGAAAACCCAGGAGGAATGTGTACACCACAAAGGCTTCTAGCCAGAGAAAGTTGGAATTCTCTGGCCACAGGAAATTACAGTCTACCCCGCCATCACTTGATGGCACTGTATCAGCAAATATGATGATAGGCAGGATGACCACCAGTGATAGAATCCAGACGCAGAAGTTGATGACCTTGGCTACCGTTGGTCGTCTATATTTGGCCGCCTTGATGGGGTGCACCACAGCAATGTAGCGGTCCACACTAAGCACTGTCAAGCAGAAGATGCTTGTGAACATATTGATGGCATCAACACTAAGCACCAGCCTGCACATGAAGGACCCAAAGGGCCAGTGTTGTAGAGCTGTGGCGGTGGCCAGGAATGGCACACTCAACATGAAGAGCTCGTCCGCAATGGCTAGGTTCAGAATGTAGATGTTGGTGGCAGTTTTCATTTTAGCATAACGCAGGATAACGTAGATCACCATGGCATTGCCTGTTAGCCCCACGCAGCAGACAATGGAATAAATAGAAGGGATGATAATGCGGCTGGCTGCATGGTCATGGTAAAAGGGACCAGAAGTGTTGGGGAACGGCCCATCTGTGGTGTTGAGTGGATCCACCATGGTGCGTCCATTCCCACAGATTACCTGTTATGGTGGATGCAGGCATAAACAATTATTGATTTTCATCTACATCTTCTCGTTTGGTCACATCACACAGGATTTGAAGGCTCCCAAGGAATCTTTTGCCGTTTAGAACATATGGGGATCCCTGATCTCCAACCCCCTCCATTGAAGCCTTCACAACTTCCGTTGTAGTTCATGCCTCAACCAGGCATAGTCTGCAATGGACCTCAGCTGATTCAGCAGGCAGGTGTTATCAGGAGACCCGGGGAACTTCTGGAAATACATTCATCGGAGATATGCAGAGAAGAGACAAAAAAAAGACAGTTTTAAGAAACAAATAGAAACTTTTGTGCATGTTAATGTTGCAACGTATCATGTTAATTATTTCAATTGCAATGTATTACTTCTGTCTGGCAGCATACAGATACAGAATGCCTGAATGCACACAAGATTTACAGTACAGATGTAATATATAGCACACAGATAAACCAACTGGCATTGTTTAATTTTAAAAGTTTTTGCTGGGGTCCTGAAGCAGTGCTGCCAAATATAGTGGTTACAGAATAACTAAAGCTACCTACTCTTCATTTCACCTCCTGCCTCTTTCTTCCACCACCCTACATTTTCGGTCTTTTTATTAAACTCTAGCAGGTTCTTCATGTTCCCGGTCTTCACCCTTTGGCACTGCTCTCCTATCTTTATCTTTCTCCCATTTCTGGATTTTACTTTCTTGCCCTAGGTTTAAGCATGATAACGAGAAATTAAAGTGAAGTTTATCCCGAAAAATGAGTTCCAGTACCCACCACCCGCAACCAACAGCAGGAATTAAGCACAGGGTATAGGTAGCACCCATTGGGTACCAAAACAGCGAACAGTTAACACTGCTAACAGTTTGTAATGTGCTATTTGATGTTTTGATCCACAACCTTATAGAGGCAACGATTAATTATTACAGAGTGTTAGAAGAGATTTTATGTGGCAATATTTAATAGTAAGGTAATAAGCAGTGCATGGTTACAACATGAAGAACCTAGAATATGATTTAAAAAAACACAGAAATTCACTGAACTAGGTAAAGGTTAAAGTGGTGTTATAATTAGGTAATGAGATATAAGCACCACATTAGATAGTAACAGGCATATGCTCAGCTTGGAATCTTGGATTTAAAAAAACGACAGAAATTTACCAAAAATCAAAAGTTAGAGTGATGTTATATAGTTAGGTATGATAATAAGATCTTAATACATTACGAAAACCGAAAACATTCAGTGAAAAAAAAGCAAATACTTAATCGACTCTATAGTTAGGGTTTGCAACGAGATAAGAATTAACTTTAAAAACACTGGAATTCACCAGTTAGAGTTTAGTGAACTAACTATAACTTGCTCTCCATCAAGCATTAATTACGACCTGACATGTTATATCCCTTGTGACATTTTAACCCCTTGACCGCGGCGAAAATTCCGCCGCGGTGCGGGTGATTTATGGCGTGGGCGTGGTTCGGACGGCCCCCGGCCGTCCTCCGCACACGCCCAACGTGACGTCGGCCGGCCGCCGGCCGTCCGACGCATGGAAGGGGTTAAACAACATTACTGAGAGGTGTAATTGCAAATCACAACAAAGACGTCAATAACTGGTGACATCATTGATGGCACTATCCATGATATTGCTGTTCACATTACTCAGTAACCCTATACATCATTTAAAAAAGAAAGTTGGTAGTAAAAGGCCTATAGTTACATACATCATAGAATAACCAAAACATGTTGGCAAACATCTGTGAGAAAAGCTGAAGCTTCCATTTGCCTGGCCATGTTTCCATATTAAATAGTTGATATATAGTGGTTTAGACAAATTCTATGTAAAGCAGACGCTTATAAGGTGTGATGTTTATTTCCAGAACTTCACTGAAGAGTTTGCAGCAGTGAACCTTGTTGAATTATGCAGAATGTAGGGGTGACACACTTAGAGATGGTTTAACTCACTATGTGGTTGTCAGCATGACTCTAAGGTTGTCTGCCAATCTGCTCAGTTCAGGAAAGTGTGTAGTGTATTTTTTTAACAAACAATGAGGGTTGTCCTTAGGGTTTTGCTGTAGGTGTCTTACCAGTGGCTACTGCATATTTGTCACCCTCTCGACTCAAAATTGCTTGTCATGGGAAGTCTTTATGAGGATGGTCTCATTAAGGTCAATAGGGAACAAACCCTTTTTGGAGAGTGTTCAAGGTTTAAAAAGTGGGTGATCCATTAAATTCTATGGTGGTATTTTGGATGTGAAGCAGGTGAATGCCAGTAAAATGAGGGTAGCTTCCACCAAATGTAAGTGAGTGAACAAATATGCTATGTGTTCTGTATGTTGACATATGTTATGTCCACTATCAGTTAATGTGTGATAGAAAGTTTGGCACAGCTGCAGCTGTTGAATATATTCCAGTCAACAAAGCCTACAGCACACTGTCACAATCATTGGATGAGGTCATCAGCGATATCATCAGTGATGTGATCAATTATGTATTTTGAGATATCATTAGCAATTTCATTGATGATGTATCCTAACATGCAATAAGTGATGTGAAATGTGAGGTCAAAATCAGGAATCTACATGGGTGCAAGTCATCATTAGTTCAGTAGCTGTAACTGCAAATTTCTTTGTTTATTTGGTGTTTTTTAGTTTTTTAAAAACTTTTATTTAAATAATTATTAAATTATACAAGGGAAAACCATAGGAGTACAAGAAAGGAGGGAGTAGCCTAGATATAGAAGGGAAAGGACCAGGGTGATGGCAGCACCAGAGGAGAGTAAAAAAAGGAAGCAAGGGCGGTATTGTCCACAACCATACAGAAGCTCCTAGAGCAATGAATTGCAACCAAGAATTTAAACAAGTCCAGAGATGCCAAATAATGTGTCATCTATTAAGTCTGGTGGGAATTGCAACTACCCATCAACACTGCCTCTCCAGCTCACTAGCAGATTTTAAAAAGCCCCCCAAACGAGCATGTTGCAAGGTAGAAGACACAGAAGTGGTAGGATTCATACCTGCCCTGTCCCTCTTGATATATGTCCGGAATGGTGACCATGTATGTTCAAATGTATTTATCATGTCTGTTACCAAAGCAGTCAAGCATTCCACTACATAATTGTGTCACACCATGGTCCACCACAAAGCAAGGATGCGAGGGAGGAGACTCTTCCGGGTGTCAGCTATAGTGAGCCTGGCCACTAGAAGGAAAAAGAAGAGTAACTTGCCCCTGGGGGTAGTATAGAGATAAGCAAAGTCTTCCCCAGATGCTCTCAACAAAAGCACCAAAGGGTTCATTGGAAGGGTTGCTGAACATATTTGGGAAATCAACAGAAGCACCTCCACCAAAAAATACCTAACATGTACACATTTCCACCACATGTGCAAGTATCTCTAGAGCCACAGGCCCTCTGCAGAGATCAGCGGTGCCAACTATAGCATGCAGCCTAACCGGGGTAAAGTGCCAGTACCACGTTGTGAGGAGTTTATAAGAATTGGCCTTGTGTTAGAGGCAAATAGCGGTCTTTGATGCTCTCCCCCACACTTGCTGCCAGGTTTCATCAGGAATGGATGTGCCTAGGTTCTGCTCCCACAGTGACTGGTGTATATGTCGTCATGCTTGGAAAAGTTCACAGAGAGCCCAGTATGGGTGGGTAATGTCTTTCCTAGTTGACCCCTGTGCAATAGATGTTCCAGGGTAGTCTTGGTTCTCATACCTTTAGTTTTTAGAGGAGGTGAGTGAGCCCAGTATAATAATTGGCTGTGCCAGAATTAATCAGAGGAAGTCAGTTGGAAGCGTTGTTTGGAAGTTTGTCTATCTGAGGTGACTCCATGTGATCATCCAGTAAAGGGGCCAAAGCCCGACCGCAAAGCAGGCTTTGATAGTGCTTGATACAAAATCCGAATTATGTGTTATAGGAGACATTAGGGCGGGATTAGCATTGGCTGCCTGACTGTGATTGACCCTATCTTAGCACCTGAGAAGGGTTGTAGTAGGATAAAGAGGAGATTGGTGCAATGGAAAACGATCATGAGGTCTCAGTCACAGGATATTTTGTATGGAAGGGTCGAGAATCCTTGCTCCAGGAGCACCCAAAGCTTTGTGTTTGGGGGATATGCAAATCCAGGCCAGATTTCAATTGTGTGGCATGTATACAGTTTTCTATATCAAGGAAGCCTGACCCATCATCCAGCGGACTCTTATAAAGAGTGGTCCTTGGTATGTGGGGGATAAAGTTAACCAAACAAATTGCAGTAACTACCTTTGGGCTTGCTGGATAGTCTCTCAGGGGATCCAAAGGGGTATGGTGTGCGTTACATACACCAGGAGTGGTAAGTAGTTCATCTTTATGGTGTTAATTTGGCCCAGCTAAGATATCTCATTCATGCCCCAGCGATAGAGGCCTTTAAGTAAGGCCTCCAATACCGGTGGAATGTTATAATTATAAAGCTTGTTGACAGATATGGTCAGGCAAATACCCATATAGCGTAGGGAAGTAGCCCCCAAGCCAAGCCGAACGAAGAGAGTAAAGGAGGAATCTTGTGGTTTGCATCAGCTACTCCTATGCCCCTAGACTTGGTGTAATTGATACTAAAACACAAGACTTCCTAAAAGCAATGTAATTCATCTAATAAATGTGGGAATGGCGACTCCAGATACGTGGGAAAACATAGAACATCATCGGCAAAAAGGGCCAATTTAAACTGCTCACCATCTGCCTCAAGACTCTAGATCCTGGGAATTGATTCAATGCGGTGAACTAGAGGCTCCATCATGAGAGCGTAAATATGGGGAGACAGAGTGCATCCCTGTATGGTGCTTTTGCCAAGTAGTTTTTGTAGTGAAGAGGCTGAAAACAGGTTCAATGTGAAGTAGTTTATTTCACGGCTACATGGTTGTAGAGCCCGCAAACTTAACGGCTCCACCAGACAGAGCTCCAACATTGACTTCCAAGAACACATTCTAATTGTAAACAAGTGACATTCTAAATAGTCTTACAATTCTACATTGAAGAAATATACACAACTAAAACTAAGTACATACTACACATCTCCCCCCCCAAAAAAATAAAATAAGAAATACAAAATTACAATTGGCATTTAGCAGGCTTAACAATGACTCTGGCACTTCTCCTGATATTTACTTGTTGGCTAAAACTTGTCACTGCGAACAGACCCTCTGTGTCCACACTCAGAAACAGAACACTTTGCCCACACTTTAACAACTTTAGCAAGGTTCCACCATGAACCCCTTCAACTTGCACAGCATTTCCCTCAATTTTCAAAACCTTGACAGGTTCCCCAAAAGTACTCACCCCTTTTGACATGGACCGAATGTTTTATCCTGATCATGTCTCCAAACTCTAGTGGAGACATGTTAACTTCTTTCTTGGCATTATGCCACTCCTTCTGCTTAACTTGAGTAAGAGACATATTCTCCTTCAAAACAGGCCTCAATTTTAAGACATCTGACTCTGACGTAATCCATTTTGACATCCATCCAGGTCTGAAACTAGTGTTGGCCCTCTTACCTCTCATGAATTCAAAAGGTGAGACCTTCGTAGAGGATTGATGCAAGGTCCTACAAAACCAGATCATGCTACTCAAAGCCTTACTCACAGCATGATTTCCTGCTCTGGCCCACTTGACACACTCACCCACCACTTGGTTCATCCTCTCAACAAGTCCCTTAGTTTGAGGCTGATACAAGGAACTTCTCACATGCCTTACACCAGAAACAACAAGAAAGGATTGAAACTCATTGCTAACAAATTGTTTCCCATTGTCCGACACCAAAACCTCATTAAACCCTTCTCTTCAACCAATCTTCCCTTAATGCTCTTGACATTAGGTACTCTCACCAATTTAACTATTGGCCATTTAGAAGCATAGTCCATGAGAACCAAAACATACCTGAATCCCCCTGAGAGGATATCGTAGGGTTCCCTGCTATCAACTCCCAGATTCACCCGTGGGCCATGCGGACATTCAATAGGCTGAAGAGGAGGGGTAGCTACCTAAAGACTTTTGTCAGAGGCCCCACACACACAACAGTTCACAACCATCTCATCAATATCTGTGTCCATACTAGGACATCAAAAGTTATCACGAATACGATGTTTGATGGGTGTGGATCCCAAATGTTCTTCGTGAGCCCACTCAATAATACCAATTTAGAAGCATGAGGAGGAATAAGCTTGTCACCTCACAAGAGCAAACCATCTTTCAAAGAGATCTCGTTCTCCACCTTCCAAAACAGTTGTAAGACAGGAGACAATGTCTTTTCTCTGGGCCAAACCCTCTTTACTAGAGTACAAACTTCCTACAACACACAATCATCTTGAAAGGTAGAGCTCCACTCATCTTCAGAGCACAATCTCAACTCCAGTTATTCCAAAGCCGCAACCAGACAATCTTCACAATCCTAATCAATGAGGTCACCAAACTTGATCTCATCATGCTCATTAATCTCAATAGGAAACCGGGAAAGAAAATCTGCCCTCCCATTTTCACCTCCCGAAGTATGTCTCACATCAAATTGGTATTGAAGGAATTTGGGGACCATCCTGGGTGTACAGCACTTGCTCATACTGCTACCTAGAATACTCATGAGAGGTTTAAGATCAGTCTGTAGAAGGAAACACTTTCTCCAAATATACAAACAAACTTTTCAATCGCCCTACAACAAGCCAAAAGCTACTTCTCAATCACAGAATACTGCATTCAGCGGCTCTAAACACTCTGGAGGCAAACCCAACAGTATTTTCAACAACATCCTCTATCTGCGTCACGGTGGCTCCCAGTCCTACTTATCTGACATCCACCCGACACAACAAGAGAGACTGGTATGAAATGGTTTGAGAGCAGTACTCTTCCCCAACATCTTAAACTGATTAAAAGCAGACATACAATCATTGCACCGCACAAATCTCATGCCTTTTTTGAGAAGATTGCTGATGGGCTGCACTATGGTTGCAAAATTAGGAACAAACCTAGAGTAATACTCATGTAAACCCAGTAAAGATTTTACACAAGTTTTATCGATGGTTGCTGGGGCATTAACAATGGCCTCCAGTAAACCAGGTCCGAGACTAACCCTTTCTTGTATAATCCGATGTCACATATTTTCTACTTCTTTGCAAAAAAACGTACACTTCTCTGCCTTCAAAACAACTCCATATTTCTCAAACAACTTCAAAACCTTATGAAGAATACAGTCATGGGGACTGGCATCCTGCGCAAAAATGAGGACATTGTCCTGAAATACTAGGACATCATCCACTTCTTTTAGAATATTGTTTATGACCCTATGAAATACTGAAGTCGATGACGCTAAGCCAAATGGCATTCAGCAACATTGAAAACTACTCTGGGGTGATACAAAACCAGTCAAGTGACATGAATCGGGATGCAGTTCCACCTGATGGTAGGCACTGGCCAAATCAAGTTTGGAGAAAAACTTGTCTCCCCTCGTGGACGCAAACACATCTTTTATTTTGGAGAGGATGTGAGTCCACCCAAATGTTCTTGTTGAATGACCCCAAATCGACACAAATCCTACACTGTCCATGCCTTTTATGCGCCACCATCAAAGGAGAGAGCCACAAAGAGGATTCCGTAGGCTCAATGATCCCCTTCGCACAAAGGACTGCCCCTTCTTTAACAATAATGTTATGCTTGAAACCCTGGAGTTTACCCAAATCACTACCAAACACTGATGGAAACTTGTTTTTCCAAACTTGTCCCTCCGCTATACTGCCTACAAACAAAAAGTGCTCCTTGGCACCTGGCTTTAAGATCATACCAATTAGTCCCTGATTAAACCATCCCAGGATGTTCACCCATTTTATTGCCAAATAAACTTCCCTATGATTCTTCTTCCCTTGAACCTCATCTCTTCTTTAAAAAAATACATAAGCTCAATATTGCGGCCCTCATAGGACACAGGAGAGCGGTCAGGTGGGGATAATAGTTGTGAACCATTCCAAGCCACCTCGAATAACCTCTGTGTGATCATGGTTATCCTGGCCCCCGAATCAACAAGCAGTTTAACAGTCTTATCTCCCACCTCTAAGTCCACAATAGGATCAACGCAAGATGAAGGATCACCTTCAACGAAACCTTGAGCAGGGACACCCTTGATATTGTTTTCTTTCTCAGTGCAGTCATCATCATTTTAACAAGAGGCACAATTTCAGCATCAGACTCTTCGTCAGACTCAACAACACATACAACAGACTTCTTGTAACCTTTCTTTTTCAGACAGACTTTGGCAAAGTGACCCATTTTCTTACAGTAATTACACATTACATTGTCTGCCGGACACTTGGCTCCTTTGAAATGTGGAGAATTATCACACCTAAAACATATGCTTGCGCCATTAATATTTATGGCTTCAGATTTGGCAGGCATGAATGCGTAAATACTCCTGCTGAAGCTGCTGCAACACTCTAATTTTGCTTGCAACTCCCCAACCTGTCTAACATTTACAACATTAACAGCATCAATCACCCTGTCAGCCAATTCCTTCAAGCATACCAGAGAAATGTCTATACTCTTGGCCACCTTAATCGTCTCATTCAACAATGGATCGCCCATGCTTAAGCGGTTTTGTCTTATGTTCTTGTCCTTACAATGAAACAAAACTGTGACCCACTTGGTTTCACAATCCCAGGTGCACAGTCTGTGAATAGGGCCCATTGGCCCATGTAATCCAAAGCTCGATCCACGTCATTTCTTTTAAACAATTCTTTTTCCAGTTCATTCAACAATCTTGTCCCATTTTTCTAGTTCAAATGAGCTGAGCTCGCTGACATTCAAGTTTCAAAGGTTTTTTTAGCAGTATGGTGTTTCCAACCCATAACAACTAATTCCTTGTTGCTGCATTTTGATGACACAATGCATCTTTAAATCTTTATTTATATTAGACTCAATGCATTTTGATGATTACTCTCTTCTTCAGGGTTCACTGTAACATGAAAGTTTAAAAATACCATTATAATAGTCACTCTACAACAGCATTACTCCCCTCTAATTACTAGCCCTCTAACGCAATTCAGTGCAACAAATATTACCTCAACCCAACCCGCCAAAATGAGAAAAATAATAATGATTTCAATGTGAAACAGAAATTCAATAAACACCCTCCGCTATTACCCAAAGAACACATTCAAATTGAAACCCTAAACCATTCCCTGTTACACCGTATTTAAAAAAACATCTCTATAACTCAAACTAAACCGTGCAGTATACCACATTGCTCAAACAGGCCCAAAACTTACACAGTTCTTGCAGACAAACAACTGCTTCATTAAAAAATGATCGATATGTCCATACCGCATCAAAGGGAAAACACTTTCCTCGTTAGCACAGTCTACAACCATGCTTCTCAAAACACTCCACCATCCTGCGGCCTTATCATTCTTCTCCCAGTTTGCCGTTTTAACTTTATGCACATGGGATTAATTACTGCCATGTAACATTGCACTCCACCCATCACCTTGTGACTACCCACCCAGACATAATCTCGAAAATATTTGCCCCAAAGTGCACTAATGTGACCTAACACAAAATTAGTAATGAAGTAAAACAAAAATTAAAAACAATAAGTGTTTCCTCATGCCAACAGATAAAGCAAAATCATCCATAATCCTCTTTAAAACATATAACTCAGTATTATCTGATCAATAACTTCAAAGAGAAACTGTGTAGCTAAAAGGTTGGCCTTAAGATAACATAAAAGTTAGCAGCTACTCAGCCCATAACAACTTGTCATTTTTAAAGGGGTGCAGACTCACAGGTTGGCCAGAAAACTACATTAAACACATTCAAGGGAGAGAATGCACACACTTTTTTACACATTTTAATAATTCTTTAAACAATTTCTCAAGAGCTAAAGAGTCTGGCGTGCAAACCTCGTACATGCTCTGCCCGTACACATGAGAGTCAATGGCATACAAACTGATCTCTTATCAGCCGGTCAATAAAGTTCTCAAATCTGCAATCAGCTGCCAATCTGCACAAAACTGAGATGTAAGAATCAAAATCATCCACTTCACTCTGCTTCCTTTAAAAACATGTATGTCTGAGTACCATGAGGTTGGGTTGCTTGTCAAATCTGTGTTTGAGTTTAAGGACTCTCTCTCGATATCCATCAATTCCATCACTTTCTTCTTGAGACAAGTTTGTTAAATGTTTCAGACAAGTTTGGTAAATGTTTGAAGATAGACCTACCTTCAAACCCCAATGAGTATAATAACAAACATTTTTTCCTATCTGCATTAAACCTTGATGCACCTATTGCCTCTAAATATGTTTCAAAGGCATCATATGCATATAAACAATTGAAGGAGGGTTCAAGGGGCAGTTTAACGACCAAGCACAGTAATTATCCCCCTAGAAAATCATGAGAAAAACAACAAATAACTGTGGGTCTCAGGCAAAACTATGTGTGTAAATTAAGGCCGTCTATCTCCTGCAAGAGGCAGACTATTGGACAGGAATCCACTGTGAAAAATGTCCATCAGTTACACGATTCGTACCGCCCAGTACATCATTTGGTCTACTTCACAGTAGGTAGTCCGTTGTCTATCTCCATATTAGAGGGAGAAGAGACAGATGTCTGGTGTTAGTTGTTATAGTTGTAACTGGAAGCAGTGCATAAGTGATTTAGTGAAAAATAGTGAAAGTGTTAAGAATAAAATTGGATAAGACACGCAATGTAACTTTATTCTGGAGCCATGCCTTTCCAAATATAAAACCAATAGAGTGCAATAGAGTCAGATGTTTCAAACAAATACCTTCTGACTGGGTGATCTGGTCGACATGTTTCTGCGGACTTATACGGTCAACATATGTACCTGCCGCTTCATCAGGACCCATAGACTAAATTGCTACTGCTTATGTGTGAAAAAATGAAGATAATGAAATTAACATAAGGACTGAAGTGAACGCTAATGCAGAACGTCACTTGTTCACTTACAGTTTTCCTCCTTTGATATAGACGTCCAATTTAAAGATTCGCCGGGGTTGAATCCACACATAGACAAAAAATAATAAATGAAATACAATAACACAATCATTAGTAATGGTTACTATTTAGGCGGGGCTGTCATGTAAGTTTTGGCATAGAAGGTATGTTAACCTTAATATGCCATTCATTGTTCATTGGATAACAAAGGACTCACCTCGAATTGTGAGGGGAAAGGGCCTCGCCTCACCTGGCAAACAGCTCAGGGACATGAAGCACCGCTCTGCGTCATAAAAATACATTCAAGAGTTCATGAAATAAACACAATTGACCTAGCATCGAAGCATAACTCATCAATCAAACAAAAAACCTCTTCACAGTGTATATTTTAAAGAGGCTTTCTTGTATAAAACTAAATTAAACAGCTGAATATCTGACGTAATTCGTCAGCAGTACGGGACATTGAATTCATCAGTATGATCACTACTTTAGTAGGACGGTCCTCTGAACTAGCCATCTTAGTTCACTATTTCATAACGTTAACCAGTCATGTTTCTTATTAGGATGTAAGTGCATCGCGATCGTGCCTTACACCCGATATTTTAGCGCTACCATTATTTCATTTTTCAGAAAGCACACTCGCATTTAAAAGTTAACTACAGTTTAACTCATCTTTGAAAACAGAGAGAGCCTACCTCTCCGTCGGTACTTCCAACAGCCTGCCGTGCTGTTTGGGGAGGTGCCGCGGGATGGGCAAGGTGTTTCCTTATTATCTCTTACGCGATCGTGATTGGGCCGCTCCATACGAAATGAACTACCCTTAATCATGGGAATTGTAGTTCGCTGTAGCGCGCTACTTGGAGGTGCGACGCACGCATATAGACTAGGTAGCTCTTCCTGTCTCTCACCCTCGAGAAGCAAGGGTAATGTAGTTTAGGCAAGGAGTGTGTATTGTGGTAATGCGATCTCACACATAAACATGACATTTGTAATGTAGGCTCTTATTTATATACTTGCATGTGTCTACCGGGGTGTTCTATTATATTTGGAACCCCTCGGTGGTATGCCTTATGTTGTTGCACATTAGTGTCAAAACGGCTGTATATTAAGGTTATCTCTCCAATACATCGAGTTTAGTGAATTTTGTAATTTTTAAAACTCATACATGGAGATCTATTGTTAAGTGATTCCCATTACGTTTTGAACCTACAGACACTGGTTAGCTATGGATACTTAGATCTACTGTCTTTGTTCCCTTTACTTTAGACATTCTGATGCATTCTAGGATATGTAGTCAACATATATATTCCAACTGATGCAGTAATGTACCTACATAAGTAGTAGTTGTTAAGACTCAGAGTAGATACCTGTCCGTGAAAGTCTCAGAAGACACATTCAGTGGATGACCAAAGATCCTTCTATGTACATTAAACCATTCATTATGTGTCCACTTGGTAGCTCTAGAGAAATCCTTTTGCTCTAACTCAAAAGATGACACTGTGGTCTATAATGTCATCCACGGGATATCTTCATTTAAGCCGACCTTATCACAATTGAGTCTATACACCCATTTCTGTTCTAGCCTAAACAGGTGTTTGGACACATCGGTGATGTGGGCTGGTATATTAGGCTGTTCAAGCACTGTCCATTCAAAATCTGTTGGTTTATGGCCCACTTGGATGTAGTGATTCGTTAGGCGAGTCGCTTGCTTTTTGCACCTTATTGTACTCTTGTGCTCCGAGATCCTTACTTTTATTTTCCGGGTAGTCATACCAACATACCTGAGTTTGCAAGGACAAGTAATTAAGTAGATCAAATTGCTACTATTGCAATTAGTGAACCGTGTCTGTTCCCAGCGGCTGCTTGTCCCTATGTCTATAGACACTGTGTGTTTTGTCTGTGGACATGCGGCGCAGTTACCACACTGATGGTGCCCTGTTACAGGCGGCATATTCCATAGTGTGCCTACTTGATGTGGCTCTCTGGCTGCCGGTCTAGTGTGGATCAGTTGGTCTCTCAGGCTAGTCGCTCTTTTAAACGCGAAGAGAGGTTGTTCCAAAGTATCTTTTCCAGTATTCAAAATCTTCCAGTGCTTGCGTATTATGCGCTGGATCGCATTAGACCTGGTACTGAAAGTGTTGACGCATGTGAGTCTTTTCGAATTTGAAGGCCAGTGCTACCTACAAACATCTGGGACGAGCATGGGCAGCGTTTTTGCTCCTAGGCCTTCCATAGCTGGTTGAACAACCGTAATAAGTTCTTACGTTTCACAGTGGAAAGCATCAACCACTCTTTGGCCTTCTTAGATTTATTGATAACAGTAACACCACAAGGTCTTAAATCGGAGCTGTATAGTTTTTTTTTATACGCGAAGAGAGGTTGTTCCAAAGTATCTTTTCCAGTATTCAAATCTTCCAGTGCTTGCGTATTATGCGCTGGATCGCATTAGACCTGGTACTGAAAGTGTTGACGCATGTGAGTCTGTTGTTCTTCTCTTTGAGTACTGGTGGATCCAGTAGGGCTTCTCGGTTATTGTTAGCGGGTCTCTTTTTCGAGCGTCTGACAAGTTTCTTAGGGTAACTTCTGTTGCAAAGTTGTTGAGCTAGATCTTCAGAGTGTTTTTCAAAGTCTTCTTTGGACGAACAGTTCCGATGCACTCGTAGGAACTGTCCGTAGGGCAAGTTGTCACGCAAGGACTTCGGATGGCAGCTGGTGTATTTCAACAGGGAATTACGAGCCATGGGTTTCCTATACAGCTCCGATTTAAGACCTTGTGGTGTTACTGTTATCAATAAATCTAAGAAGGCCAAAGAGTGGTTGATGCTTTCCACTGTGAAACGTAAGAACTTATTACGGTTGTTCAACCAGCTATGGAAGGCCTAGGAGCAAAAACGCTGCCCATGCTCGTCCCAGATGTTTGTAGGTAGCACTGGCCTTCAAATTCGAAAAGACTCACATGCGTCAACACTTTCAGTACCAGGTCTAATGCGATCCAGCACATAATACGCAAGCACTGGAAGATTTTGAATACTGGAAAAGATACTTTGGAACAACCTCTCTTCGCGTTTAAAAGAGCGACTAGCCTGAGAGACCAACTGATCCACACTAGACCGGCAGCCAGAGAGCCACATCAAGTAGGCACACTATGGAATATGCCGCCTGTAACAGGGCACCACCAGTGTGGTAACTGCGCCGCATGTCCACAGACAAAACACACAGTGTCTATAGACATAGGGACAATCCGCCGCTGGGAACAGACACGGTTCACTAATTGCAATAGTAGCAATTTGATCTACTTAATTACTTGTCCTTGCAAACTCAGGTATGTTGGTATGACTACCCGGAAAATAAAAGTAAGGATCTCGGAGCACAAGAGTACAATAAGGTGCAAAAAGCAAGCGACTCATTACATCCAAGTGGGCCATAAACCAACAGATTTTGAATGGACAGTGCTTGAACAGCCTAATATACCAGCCCACATCACCGATGTGTCCAAACACCTGTTTAGGATAGAACAGAAATGGGTGTATAGACTCAATTGTGATAAGGTCGGCTTAAATGAAGATATCCCGTGGATGACATTATAGACCACAGTGTCATCTTTTGAGTTAGAGCAAAAGGATTTCTCTAGAGCTACCAAGTGGACACATAATGAATGGTTTAATGTACATAGAAGGATCTTTGGTCATCCACTGAATGTGTCTTCTGAGACTTTCATGGACAGGTATCTACTCTGAGTCTTAACAACTACTACTTATGTAGGTACATTACTGCATCAGTTGGAATATATATGTTGACTACATATCCTAGAATGCATCAGAATGTCTAAAGTAAAGGGAACAAAGACAGTAGATCTAAGTATCCATAGCTAACCAGTGTCTGTAGGTTCAAAACGTAATGGGAATCACTTAACAATAGATCTCCATGTATGAGTTTTAAAAATTACAAAATTCACTAAACTCGATGTATTGGAGAGATAACCTTAATATACAGCCGTTTTGACACTAATGTGCAACAACATAAGGCATACCACCGAGGGGTTCCAAATATAATAGAACACCCCGGTAGACACATGCAAGTATATAAATAAGAGCCTACATTACAAATGTCATGTTTATGTGTGAGATCGCATTACCACAATACACACTCCTTGCCTAAACTACATTACCCTTGCTTCTCGAGGGTGAGAGACAGGAAGAGCTACCTAGTCTATATGCGTGCGTCGCACCTCCAAGTAGCGCGCTACAGCGAACTACAATTCCCATGATTAAGGGTAGTTCATTTCGTATGGAGCGGCCCAATCACGATCGCGTAAGAGATAATAAGGAAACACACACCTTGCCCATCCCGCGGCACCTCCCCAAACAGCACGGCAGGCTGTTTGAAGTACCGACGGAGAGGTAGGCTCTCTCTGTTTTCAAAGATGAGTTAAACTGTAGTTAACTTTTAAATGCGAGTGTGCTTTCTGAAAAATGAAATAATGGTCGCGCTAAAATATCGGGTGTAAGGCACGATCGCGATGCACTTACATCCTAATAAGAAACATGACTGGTTAACGTTATGAAATAGTGAACTAAGATGGCTAGTTCAGAGGACCGTCCTACTAAAGTAGTGATCATACTGATGAATTCAATGTCCCGTACTGCTGACGAATTACGTCAGATATTCAGCTGTTTAATTTAGTTTTATACAAGAAAGCCTCTTTAAAATATACACTGTGAAGAGGTTTTTTGTTTGATTGATGAGTTATGCTTCGATGCTAGGTCAATTGTGTTTATTTCATGAACTCTTGAATGTATTTTTATGACGCAGAGCGGTGCTTCATGTCCCTGAGCTGTTTGCCAGGTGAGGCGAGGCCCTTTCCCCTCACAATTCGAGGTGAGTCCTTTGTTATCCAATGAACAATGAATGGCATATTAAGGTTAACATACCTTCTATGCCAAAACTTACATGACAGCCCCGCCTAAATAGTAACCATTACTAATGATTGTGTTATTGTATTTCATTTATTATTTTTTGTCTATGTGTGGATTCAACCCCGGCGAATCTTTAAATTGGACGTCTATATCAAAGGAGGAAAACTGTAAGTGAACAAGTGACGTTCTGCATTAGCGTTCACTTCAGTCCTTATGTTAATTTCATTATCTTCATTTTTCACACATAAGCAGTAGCAATTTAGTCTATGGGTCCTGATGAAGCGGCAGGTACATATGTTGACCGTATAAGTCCGCAGAAACATGTCGACCAGATCACCCAGTCAGAAGGTATTTGTTTGAAACATCTGACTCTATTGCACTCTATTGGTTTTATATTTGGAAAGGCATGGCTCCAGAATAAAGTTACATTGCCTGTCTTATCCAATTTTATTCTTAACACTTTCACTATTTTTCACTAAATCACTTATGCACTGCTTCCAGTTACAACTATAACAACTAACACCAGACATCTGTCTCTTCTCCCTCTAATATGGAGATAGACAACGGACTACCTACTGTGAAGTAGACCAAATGATGTACTGGGCGGTACGAATCGTGTAACTGATGGACATTTTTCACAGTGGATTCCTGTCCAATAGTCTGCCTCTTGCAGGAGATAGACGGCCTTAATTTACACACATAGTTTTGCCTGAGACCCACAGTTATTTGTTGTTTTTCTCAAAGGCATCATGCCATTTTTCCCATCTGATTGTTGGTTCTCCAGGGGTATCCAAGAAGGCAATATTATGTGAGGAAACAGAGTAAGTCAAGAAAAAAACTCTCCTCGAAACACAACACTAAATACACTACAACATGAGTTTCCAGGGAAACGATGGGCGATAAATACCAGATGACCAATTATATGGTGTGTGCATCACTGAGTGACACACACTTGACAAAAAGAAACCAGGAGAAAATTGCCGGTGTGTTAAACAGAGTAAGTCAATCTTGTTGTGTGTGCATCACCGAGAGACTCAAAACTGATAGCAACATTAAGAATGTTTAACATACTGATTGAAGAAATTCCACGAAGATTACTGTCCAGGTGTGCACGTCACCGCATTGCTGTAGTCGGTTGACAAGCACATAAGGCAGTTCCAGGATTGTCCGGATGACAGGCTCATCGTCTCCTTTCTTCCATGTCAAAAAGGCAAACGGGCACAAAGACGAAGGAAATCAATCGAAATAATCCCAAGGAGTTAAGATGGCCACTACACGTTGGTGTACTGAGGGGCGTCTGACGTCAGCTAAATCCTAGATTGGGCAATCTCATTGATTTAAAATGGCTGAAGGACATCAGAGTGGTGCGGAGTCTGTGACATAAGGCAAAACCTGGGCCGGATCCAGCAGCAAATCTGAATGACTTTAGCAAAAGAAAATGGGTAGCGTCACAAGGCACATCGCGAGTATGGATCCTGGTGCTGCATCGCAAAGATACGTTGGTTCCACAGTATTGAGACCAGAGCACGAGACCAGAACAGCAGCGGGTTAAAAAATAAATATGAAACCGCCTTGGTAAAATAAATACAAGTATAAAATGTCTCAATCCTCGTTTAATATGAAATTGTACCTTGTGGAATATTTGTAGAGTCGGTTCTTTGCTTGAAAAGTCGGTGAAAGATGTTTTCTGGGGAAATGGAGTAGTGAATGTATTTTCGTGTGTAATACAATTAGTACTGTACACAGAAGGTTCCACCATGTAGTCAAAATCGTCAGTCAGTAAACTTAACAGCTCAACCAGACATAGCTCCAACAGTGACTCCTAAGAACACATTCTAATGTCACTTGGCAACAAGTGACATACTAGATAGTCTTACATTTCTACATTAAAGAAATATATGCAACCAAAACTAAGTACATACCACAGTATTGAAGAGGAAAGGGCATTGTTGATCCTGATCCAGGTGGTAGTAGATGTATAAGTGGCCAACAAATACAACAACATGTACGGGCCCAGCCCCGTTTTGAAAGGACTGCGCACAGAAACCCCCAATCCACTCGATCAAAAGCCTTCTCCGTGTCAAGCAAGACGAGAGAAGTTGTTTTGGAGCCCTCTGCCACATCAATCACGTTTACTGCCAATCGTACATTATCGCTAGCTTGACAATTGTGGATGAAACCCAAATGGCAACTAGATATCAACAGCGGCCAGTTGGAATGCAGCTGGGCGACTAGGATGGAGGTGAAGATCTTGGCTTCAAAATTTAACACGATAATAGGTCTGTAGGAGGAGCCGGCCAACGGATCCTTACCCAGTTTCAATAATAGGTTACAGTGGATTCTAACATAGTCGGCATGACAGACTTGGTGATGAGGAAAGAATTAAAGACCTTGGCAAAGGGTTCTGCAAGAAATTCACAACACGTTTTGTAAAGAAAGACACTGAGAACCCATCTGGCTTTGTTTGCTTTCAATTGATGTATAGGCTGCTTCACTACTTTTGGGGTTATGAGCTACTCTAAACCCCTGGACCAGCTCAGAGTCCACATGTGGGAAGGAGGAAATGTCTAGCAAATATTGAGAATGATATGCTGTTTATGGTGGAGGGGCTTGATAAAGCATTGAATTTTTTTTTTTTATCATTAGTTCTTATCTCATTTCAGCATCTAACAATAATATAACTTTACCCATATCCATTGAATTTCTATTTTTTTTTTACGTATTGTAACATCATATTACCAAATCTAACTATAATGTCAATCTAATCTTTAGTGAGAAAATATATATATATATAGTGTCTGCGCACTGGCGAAAGTGCTTTGGACGTCTCGGTGCACCGTAACCGGTTGGAGGTGTATATATATATATATATATATATATATATATCGATGACCTTTTCATTTTCGGGAAAGGGACTAAAATAGATGCCGAATCTTATATCGCACATATCGCACATCTAAACTCTAACACAGTGAATTTGCATTTCAGTGGCCATATAAGTGACAAAGAGGTAGACTTTTTAGACCTGAAAGTCTTCATAAGTGATGGAACAATCTGTACTTTGTTATTTCTTAAGACAACAGCAGGGAACTCTTAAAAAAAAGTATCCCGAATGTGGAACTACTGCGACTTAAGAGAAACTGCTCAAGAGATGAAGATTTCTTAACAGCAGCCCAAGAGTCAATTGAAAGGTTTAAAATGAGAGGATACACAAGTCAACTTTTACAGGAGAATCTTGAAAAGGTCATTAAGATCCCCAGATCATGTCTTCTGAAAGATAAAGTTAAACCCACTGAAAGAGAAAAGAATACCTTTTGTTTTATAACCACATACACTAGGGACTCAGAAAGACTGCAACATATTCTATCACGCAATTGGCACATCCTGAAATCTGATATTGTCATTGGAAATGACATACCAGATAACCCAAGCACAACATATAAACAAAGTTGTTCCCTGAAAGACCTCTTGGTCCAAAGCCACTATGAATCAATACCACGCAATCCCAGGCTGGGGAACCTTACTGGGTTTTTCCCAATCAACAGGTGTAAAGCCTGTAAAAATAGTACCAAAGTGACGGCATATCAGATACCTGGAATGTATGGCCGAAAGAGAATCACCAAATTCTTAACATGTACAAAGCCTTACTGTGTATACTGTTTAGTGTGCCCATGTAATTTACAATATATCGCCAGCACAATACACTCCACAAAGCGCAGGATACTCGAACATGCAAGGGCAATTAAACATAATGACTCAACCTACCCGGTTGTGAGGCATTTCGCTAGCTTCCATCAGAGTAATTGAAATCTGCTTAGATTTTTCTGCCTGGACCACGTCCTAGTCAAAGAGCGTGGGGGAGATAGAGAAATTCACTTACGCAGACTGGAATCTAGATACATAAGAGATCTACAAACTAGACTCCATCAGGCCTCAATATAGAAGAAGAACTAGCAATTCATTTAGGCTAACTTTTTCACCTCAACAACCTGTAATTCCATTTTAATTGCTCCATAATTTCCTGCTATTTCTATAGATCTGTAGATAGTATCACTTATAATCAGCACCACTTAAAACTAGGAAACTCAAGTGGACATGAACTTTCTGGTAATATCAATTGTTGAGTATGTACATTTATTGAGTTTAAGAATCTGTGATCTTCCTGTATCATGAACTATTCACATGACACATGAATTGAATTTTTCCCATCCAGGCGTGATTGATTTAATTTCGTTATCAATGAAATATCAACATTGCGAAATCAATGTATTTAGACACTTCTTATGACCGTGTTACAAATTCTGACTGTTGAAATCAGGTTTAGATCATTTCATTCATTTTTTCTTCTTCAAAGGATTTATCCCTTTAATTTATGCAGAGGTTTGAAATTATTATACACCATTGTATCATGATGAAATGCAATATAGAATCAATGCGTAAATGATGATAAAAACGCTACAACTTATTCTTTGAAAATTTGCTGAGATATAACAAACATGAATTTTTAGTTGAAATGTATTGTTACATTGTAAATATCATCACGCATTTCGTCGATAGAGGGCGTAAAATTGAAGAAAAATAGCATTTCTGAATCACTGTAAATATTTTTGCACAAAGTACCTTTTCACACATTGTCCATCCAGGGCTAACTTCTTTTGTCCCTTTTTATTTAAAAGACGTTGCAAACTAATGTAGCTAGTGGTGCATATATATTGAACACTAGCTTAAGATGGCCGCCAGGAATCAATTAATTATTTGCCTGCAAGAGTGCATTTTTTATGTTTACCTGACGATCGGAAATGACGCAATTTCCCCCAGAAACATTCCCATATTGTAAAGGTTAAAAATGGCGACTATTGTTTGTGTGCGTTAAACAGTACGAAAAAGGCACGAAGCCGAAATGTGCCCTGCTTGTTTGTATACGGCAAGAAACACCGTATAATCCTCCTCCATCTTGAGTGCGGTCTATTCCTTTGCTGCGCGAGGGAAATCTAAGCCTGATATATATATATATATATATATATATATCTATATATCTATATATATATATATCTATATATATATATGTATATATATATATATATATATATATAATACACACACAAACACACACACACATATATATATATATATATATATATATATATATATATATACATACACATATATAATACACACACACAAACACACACACATATATACCAAGTGTGATTTTATGCATTTTTTTTATGATCATATTTAATGTTCGAATAAAGTTATTTTATTTAAAGAGTCGGTGCGGGAGCACACTGCTTCACCTCCCAGCAGAGTCGCCCCTGAGCATCATGGTAGATGCAGTTCAGATCGACAAGCGAGTACACTTGGAAAGTCTTGAGTGTTTCACCAGGTGGGTGCAGATTAGTGCTGGCCATCTCTGGACACGTGTTTCTGAATTATTATTCGTCATCAGCAGAGATTAGGCAAAATTAATCGGGGTTGCTGAGCAGGCTGCCGTATCCTTGGAACGTAGTATCTCTCCAGGCGCGCAGGTGCCTCTCCACGAGCTCGTCAGCCCACAGCGGCTCAAGGGAGCCTTTAAGTAAAGAGTCGGTGCGGGAGCACACTGCTTCACCTCCCAGCAGAGTCGCCCCTGAGCATCATGGTAGATGCAGTTCAGATCGACAAGCGAGTACACTTGGAAAGTCTTGAGTGTTTCACCAGGTGGGTGCAGATTAGTGCTGGCCATCTCTGGACACGTGTTTCTGAATTATTATTCGTCATCAGCAGAGATTAGGCAAAATTAATCGGGGTTGCTGAGCAGGCTGCCGTATCCTTGAAACGTAGTATCTCTCCAGGCGCGCAGGTGCCTCTCCACGAGCTCGTCAGCCCACAGCGGCTCAAGGGAGCCTTTAAGTAAAGAGTCGGTGCGGGAGCACACTGCTTCACCTCCCAGCAGAGTCGCCCCTGAGCATCATGGTAGATGCAGTTCAGATCCACAAGCGAGTACACTTGGAAAGTCTTGAGTGTTTCACCAGGTGGGTGCAGATTAGTGCTGGCCATCTCTGGACACGTGTTTCTGAATTATTATTCGTCATCAGCAGAGATTAGGCAAAATTAATCGGGGTTGCTGAGCAGGCTGCCGTATCCTTGGAACGTAGTATCTCTCCAGGCGCGCAGGTGCCTCTCCACGAGCTCGTCAGCCCACAGCGGCTCAAGGGAGCCTTTAAGTAAAGAGTCGGTGCGGGAGCACACTGCTTCACCTCCCAGCAGAGTCGCCCCTGAGCATCATGGTAGATGCAGTTCAGATCGACAAGCGAGTACACTTGGAAAGTCTTGAGTGTTTCACCAGGTGGGTGCAGATTAGTGCTGGCCATCTCTGGACACGTGTTTCTGAATTATTATTCGTCATCAGCAGAGATTAGGCAAAATTAATCGGGGTTGCTGAGCAGGCTGCCGTATCCTTGGAACGTAGTATCTCTCCAGGCGCGCAGGTGCCTCTCCATGAGCTCGTCAGCCCACAGCGGCTCAAGGGAGCCTTTAAGTAAAGAGTCGGTGCGGGAGCACACTGCTTCACCTCCCAGCAGAGTCGCCCCTGAGCATCATGGTAGATGCAGTTCAGATCGACAAGCGAGTACACTTGGAAAGTCTTGAGTGTTTCACCAGGTGGGTGCAGATTAGTGCTGGCCATCTCTGGACACGTGTTTCTGAATTATTATTCGTCATCAGCAGAGATTAGGCAAAATTAATCGGGGTTGCTGAGCAGGCTGCCGTATCCTTGGAACGTAGTATCTCTCCAGGCGCGCAGGTGCCTCTCCACGAGCTCGTCAGCCCACAGCGGCTCAAGGGAGCCTTTAAGTAAAGAGTCGGTGCGGGAGCACACTGCTTCACCTCCCAGCAGAGTCGCCCCTGAGCATCATGGTAGATGCAGTTCAGATCGACAAGCGAGTACACTTGGAAAGTCTTGAGTGTTTCACCAGGTGGGTGCAGATTAGTGCTGGCCATCTCTGGACACGTGTTTCTGAATTATTATTCGTCATCAGCAGAGATTAGGCAAAATTAATCGGGGTTGCTGAGCAGGCTGCCATATCCTTGGAACGTAGTATCTCTCCAGGCGCGCAGGTGCCTCTCCACGAGCTCGTCAGCCCACAGCGGCTCAAGGGAGCCTTTAAGTAAAGAGTCGGTGCGGGAGCACACTGCTTCACCTCCCAGCAGAGTCGCCCCTGAGCATCATGGTAGATGCAGTTCAGATCGACAAGCGAGTACACTTGGAAAGTCTTGAGTGTTTCACCAGGTGGGTGCAGATTAGTGCTGGCCATCTCTGGACACGTGTTTCTGAATTATTATTCGTCATCAGCAGAGATTAGGCAAAATTAATTTGGGTTGCTGAGCAGGCTGCCGTATCCTTGGAACGTAGTATCTCTCCAGGCGCGCAGGTGCCTCTCCACGAGCTCGTCAGCCCACAGCGGCTCAAGGGAGCCTTTAAGTAAAGAGTCGGTGCGGGAGCACACTGCTTCACCTCCCAGCAGAGTCGCCCCTGAGCATCATGGTAGATGCAGTTCAGATCGACAAGCGAGTACACTTGGAAAGTCTTGAGTGTTTCACCAGGTGGGTGCAGATTAGTGCTGGCCATCTCTGGACACGTGTTTCTGAATTATTATTCGTCATCAGCAGAGATTAGGCAAAATTAATCGGGGTTGCTGAGCAGGCTGCCGTATCCTTGGAACGTAGTATCTCTCCAGGCGCGCAGGTGCCTCTCCACGAGCTCGTCAGCCCACAGCGGCTCAAGGGAGCCTTTAAGTAAAGAGTCGGTGCGGGAGCACACTGCTTCACCTCCCAGCAGAGTCGCCCCTGAGCATCATGGTAGATGCAGTTCAGATCGACAAGCGAGTACACTTGGAAAGTCTTGAGTGTTTCACCAGGTGGGTGCAGATTAGTGCTGGCCATCTCTGGACACGTGTTTCTGAATTATTATTCGTCATCAGCAGAGATTAGGCAAAATTAATCGGGGTTGCTGAGCAGGCTGCCGTATCCTTGGAACGTAGTATCTCTCCAGGCGCGCAGGTGCCTCTCCACAAGCTCGTCAGCCCACAGCGGCTCAAGGGAGCCTTTAAGTAAAGAGTCGGTGCGGGAGCACACTGCTTCACCTCCCAGCAGAGTCGCCCCTGAGCATCATGGTAGATGCAGTTCAGATCGACAAGCGAGTACACTTGGAAAGTCTTGAGTGTTTCACCAGGTGGGTGCAGATTAGTGCTGGCCATCTCTGGACACGTGTTTCTGAATTATTATTCGTCATCAGCAGAGATTAGGCAAAATTAATCGGGGTTGCTGAGCAGGCTGCCGTATCCTTGGAACGTAGTATCTCTCCAGGCGCGCAGGTGCCTCTCCACGAGCTCGTCAGCCCACAGCGGCTCAAGGGAGCCTTTAAGTAAAGAGTCGGTGCGGGAGCACACTGCTTCACCTCCCAGCAGAGTCGCCCCTGAGCATCATGGTAGATGCAGTTCAGATCGACAAGCGAGTACACTTGGAAAGTCTTGAGTGTTTCACCAGGTGGGTGCAGATTAGTGCTGGCCATCTCTGGACACGTGTTTCTGAATTATTATTCGTCATCAGCAGAGATTAGGCAAAATTAATCGGGGTTGCTGAGCAGGCTGCCATATCCTTGGAACGTAGTATCTCTCCAGGCGCGCAGGTGCCTCTCCACGAGCTCGTCAGCCCACAGCGGCTCAAGGGAGCCTTTAAGTAAAGAGTCGGTGCGGGAGCACACTGCTTCACCTCCCAGCAGAGTCGCCCCTGAGCATCATGGTAGATGCAGTTCAGATCGACAAGCGAGTACACTTGGAAAGTCTTGAGTGTTTCACCAGGTGGGTGCAGATTAGTGCTGGCCATCTCTGGACACGTGTTTCTGAATTATTATTCGTCATCAGCAGAGATTAGGCAAAATTAATTTGGGTTGCTGAGCAGGCTGCCGTATCCTTGGAACGTAGTATCTCTCCAGGCGCGCAGGTGCCTCTCCACGAGCTCGTCAGCCCACAGCGGCTCAAGGGAGCCTTTAAGTAAAGAGTCGGTGCGGGAGCACACTGCTTCACCTCCCAGCAGAGTCGCCCCTGAGCATCATGGTAGATGCAGTTCAGATCGACAAGCGAGTACACTTGGAAAGTCTTGAGTGTTTCACCAGGTGGGTGCAGATTAGTGCTGGCCATCTCTGGACACGTGTTTCTGAATTATTATTCGTCATCAGCAGAGATTAGGCAAAATTAATCGGGGTTGCTGAGCAGGCTGCCGTATCCTTGGAACGTAGTATCTCTCCAGGCGCGCAGGTGCCTCTCCACCAGCTCGTCAGCCCACAGCGGCTCAAGGGAGCCTTTAAGTAAAGAGTCGGTGCGGGAGCACACTGCTTCACCTCCCAGCAGAGTCGCCTATTTTATTTGATTTTATGGGTAGTTAGTTAGTGCAACATTTCCATGGGAAATTGATTTTTTGGTTTGCTAATAACTTTGTGGCCGTTTGATAAATCTTCAAAAAGCTTTCTAAAAAAATCTCATACACCTCAGCTCCTTCGTTGAAAGTTTCATGATGCACTGTCAAATGGAGGCTGCGTATAGGTTTCCAAAATGAGTTTTCCATATGCAATTTTCAACAGGAAAATTGAACAGCGATTCAGAAAAAACGTCCGAATGGAATTGCACCAGATTTGGCAGAAAGCTAAATCTTTACACCTAAAGCTTGTGTGGGTGTAAATCAATTCAGTAGTTTTTGAGAAATTAAGGTTTAAACCCATCCGCGCTAAGCGTTTTACCGCTGTGCGCTAAAGATTTGTAAATACCGCGTTACATGACGAGCTGAGCTCGTCATGAGCGTACGACAGGCGTACCTCATGACGAGCTGAGTTCGTCATGAGCGTGGAAGGGGTTAAAATTGATGTATATTTCATGCCGCAGTGCCACCGCGAATGCATGGTGGAGATCGACGGTACCGCAACTTCAAACCATGTGATCTTTTGGCTTGCCGCATCTGCAACAAAATGTTGGAGCCGCCATGTTAGGACTTGTGCACTGGGTCCCTGTGTTCTAAAACACACATTTAAATAAAGCTTAAGGGGTCATAGAAGGGTTACCCAGTCCCCCTGAGTGCAGTGGCCCGGTCCCAAGGGGACCACGGCTGAGGTGCAAATTGAAAGTATATGCTCTGTAGATGAGCGGAGCTGCAGCTGCACTCAGAGTGACCCCATGTGATTCAGCAGCAGAAACATGGATCTGGGACACCGTGAAAAAAAGGGGGGCCTTGGGCCCTCTCTGGGCATTGGGCACAGGGCATGGCCACAGGCCTGGCCCTGCACCCAACCCACTCTGTGCACACCCGAAGGCCGAACACCGCTAGGTTGGCAGGCCATGGAAGAGTTGAGTTCAGGCCCTGGCCACAGGCCAGGCCCAATGCAAAACCACACGAAGCGCAAGGCTAAAAGCAGTACCCAGCATGTGGTTGGCCAGCCATTGGGGTGTTAGCACAGGGCTTTATCACAAGTAAGGCTCTGCACCCAACTCAGTGCAACAGACAGCCAAGTTGGTATAGTAAGGGTTCGTATAGTAAGGTATGATTAAGGCTACCTGTTTTCCATTTTTGTGGATTTCACAGATAAATACAGAAATTGTGCTTCTTCTAAGTGACTCTCCTTGCTGTCTTTCATAAATTATAGACCAGCAGCTTAACAGATGAACAGCACGGGAAATTAAAAAAACGGTTTAAATTTCTTTAAATAACAGCATATGTCAACATGCATTTATGGTATAATACTAGATACATCCACTGGTATACACTAGACTAGTGTATACCAATGGATGTATTGTTATGTAAAATTTGGCGGCTTAAATAGCTAAAACATAACAGACATCAATGTATGAGTGAGCATTTATCAGTTAAATAGATATGGAAATGTACAGTTTTACAACTTCATTTATATGCAAAACACAAAATAAATATAAATACAGATAAAATGGCGCAAAAATAAATATGGATAAATACAGACGGAAATTACCAAAAAATAAATACCATAATCCGGGAGCCCTAGGTATGATCCACAAACACGCAATGGTAAAACCAATAAGTCTCGCTTACGTAATCTCTATTGTCTTTGTCAGTGTTTTTTTAGCAGGGCCGGACTGGGAACTGAAAGCAGCCCTGGCAAATTTTGCCAGACCAGCCCCCGTCCGACGTGTAGCGAGCTAGTGCAACCAGCTCGCCCGACTGCTACTAGGGGGGTTTGGGGGCGTTTCCCACAAAGAAAATTTTGGAAAGCAACAGACCAAAATGGTGAATTTGACAGCACATTTTTCATTACATATTCAATCGTATCAACTTTCAAAAAACAGTAAATAGTAGATGATGACCTTAAAGAGCACTAGGTTACCCCTTGACATTCTTACAGAGAGCACCAAAAATAGACACGAGTAGTGAATCAAAGAGAACAAAGTAAAAGTGAGACCATCCCCCCATACGGTCTGAAGAACAAGAAAAAGCAATTCAAGAACAAGAATTTCCAATGTAAATGGGTTTGTTTTTTGTCTAAAGAACAGATGTTCACAAGCTTGAATAATACACAAATCATGTAGCACAAAGGGAGCAGAAGTCAGTCCTAATTTCCAACAGATAAGACGCTTTTCTGCACGTTATAGGTACCTGTTCTTTGGGGGTGACTGGGTATTCAGACTTTCTGCCTCTCCTGTAGCTGTTATTTCTATTAGGGAAACTTGCACTGCTGTTGTCCGTGCTGTACCGCTGTTGAGCTTTAACAAAGCTAGCAAGGGTAGCTTTTCTTAGTTCAAAATCTAAAACCACTAGTACAATCAAAGAGCGAAGTGTAGGGGACATGGGAAAGTAGGTGCAGGATACAAAGGTGCAGGACACAAAGGAGAAATGTTTAAATGAAGTTGGCACTACATCCCTCTGGAACACACACACCCAAAGTGGATTTAGGAACTGCTCCCACTCCCATGCTCTTCGGAATAACTGTAAGCTCGTCTGACAGGCACTTGCAAAGGCATGCCTTCCCTTAAACCTGATGTTACTCCACTGTACAACTGCACTAACTTTTTTTATAGACTTATTACCTAATGGCACTTATTCTCACTGCTTGCTGTATCTTTTGTCGGTTATTGTAAAGTGCGAATATAACCAAAGTTGCTGGGGCACCATATAACATTGTTAAACAACTAAATAAAATAAAAAATGGTTGTACAGTGTGAAGAGGTCTCAGGGAAGAAAATAGGGTGCAAGTGGGAAAGTTCAGGTACGATGGGGTGTGCACTGTGCAAGGGCACAAAGGGTTCATGGGGACACAATGTAAATGCACAATGCAATGATGGGCGAAAAAGTGCAACAAAAACACAAACACTCACACATACATACATATACAATCTGATATAACGTGTGCAGACTTGCCTAGCACACACTGAACTGGTACCACAGGGGAATCAGCATTGCATACTTTACTTGCACACACATGCAACCACACATGTACACACCAACGGGTGCACATACACTTGTGGACACACACATAAGGAACAATTATAATGGAGTGGTTGGATGGCCATGAACTGTGGGGAGCAGTGAGAGCCTTTTGCACTGACCGCATTTGTAGCAACCCCAGTTGGCGCTGAGATGGTCCATTCAGGTGGGAGCAGGGAGCCATGGATGTCCGCTGCAGATCAACGGTGCTTGGAGCAGTGGTAGGAAGGGACCGGGTGGGGGGGCCACAGGGATGATGCCTTTGAGAGGAGCCAACTGTCTGCAGCAGTGACCTGTCTGTCAGCGGGGATCACATCACAAAACGTGCTGTAGGACAAGGTCCAGTGAGACTTAACTCACCCACCCTATGCCATGAACACAGTGGTCACTGGTAAATATACCTTATTCAACTAACTGCAAGACCAGCCATGTCCCTACTGTCCCTACCTCTTGTTGTCAACAAGCCACGCCACATCCCTATTTGTGTGTGTCTGTTTACGCGCGCCAGGGAGAGTGTTGTTTGGCATATGGCTGCCAAGTGCCAACTCGCTAGCCAAGCGGAACTGATTGCTGGGGCCATTTCTGTTTCCTCACACAGCAAAGTTGCAGGGCCTAGCAGGAGCGTCTTGAAAAAGACACTAGCAGTGAACACACAAGTGCGCATTTTAACAGCGCAAACATCTTTCTTGTGAAATCCGGACTCAAATAAAACATAGGTCACAAACTGAGCCAGCGTCAAGGGAATGTACCAAGGGCTCCTAGAAATATACACGTTAATTTACACGTTAGCCTTACCAACAGGAGCTATGTAGTGGCAACTTAGTGCCAGTGGCAAGTAACACCTTAAAAGAAAACAAAACAAAATGACTCATTGGTGTAAAAAAACAAAAACTAGAAAGCCCTGTTGGGGCTTGTGCTGAAAAATATATTTTAAGCAGCCCTGCTGTGCTGACCCCATCCTTCGCCCCAGTTACAGCCCCCAGGAGTCAAGCAGCTTAGCTCCACCAAAGGGAGCACACGTGTCACGTATCCTGCCTGCTGCTGGCTCGGAACATTTCAGCTGGACCTGCTCGGAGTCGGACACGAACAACAGACAACAAACACCCTGACAAAAATAAACCCCATTTTATTTGATAGAATCTGACCTGAGCTCATGTTTAAAGTCAGTGCTGGGGCCCGTGGCAGGAACCAAAGCAGGGCTGTCTGCAAAAGTGTGGTGGGGGTTACTAGGAGTGGCTTCTTAATCTGTGCTCGTCTCCCCAGGAGTGTGTGTCTCGGCTCGGGGAGTCAGGGCCAGGCACCGCGGCCCAAGACTGTGCGCGCAACTCAACTTAAACGAGGCAGGCAGCTATTCTACGCATAGGCCACATTTTATCTAAAAGAAAAAAGCAACTCCATTTTATCAACTGTATCTGTATAGATTAGAAAACTCGCACAATATCAGTAGTTAAAAGAAACTGTTTAGGGAGTGTGTAACTGTGCACTTTTGAAGGTTTTTAACAATGTGTGCATTCATTTAGCATGTCTTGTTTTATTTAATGGTATTTTAGCCTCGTCAAATGTGAAACGAATGCAAATTCTATAAGGAAGCCATGCCCACTTAAGAAACAGGGTGAAAGTGTTGGTAATGAAATACACAAAAACACAGCTCCATTTTATTTCCTGTAGTCATTCAATGTGTTCCAAAGCAGAATTGGAGGGAACAGAGTTTGACACGGGAGCGTCTGGGATGTCAATGGAATAATTAATAGGGGAGAAAGAAAACAAGTGGAAAAACCAGCAATCTTGAAAAATTGGAGAAGACAGCTGATTTTTCGTTGAGCACTTGAAGGAATAAAATTGTTAAGAGATGCAGAAATGAAGTGTGCCTGACCTTTCCCTTGTGCAACTACACAGCCACCACCTTGCTCCGGCAACCGGCTCCGCCTGGCCCCTGCTCACCAACAGCTTCACTGAGCAGGCCTCTGTGCTCACAAATAAATGCACACCCAGGGAGGGACCCGAGGGCGTAGCACGCTGTTGCTGCGCAGAACCAGGCCGGGGTTAAAACAAAAAAAGGTATAGGCAGGCCTGGGTATTGGCCAAGGACCCGTGCGTTAGGGGTCGGGGGCAGGGGGGGGGCGACAGGGGGGGCCTATAGCTTTTGTTTCATCCCGGCCCACAGTGCCATGATGATGATGATATTTCAATTTGAAAATGGACGGACGGTCGGACTCAGACAGGCAGGCACTACTCTGACTCAGAGACTCACCTACGAGCGGAGGTGGCAGTCGGCAGCAGGGAGAGGCTAGAAATAATTAAATTATGGGGTGCAGGCCAGATGGTATGCCTCTCACTCTCACTCTGTCGTAGTGACCAGGCAGTCTCTGGCTAACTTCTGGAATGCTCCTCGACCCTGCCTCACCGGTCACATGCAAGTTTTATTGCGCATGTGCGAGCCCCAATTTGGCCCCAGTGCGCACAATCACCACCAGCTGCCCCACCCTAAGGTGGGTGAAATGAAGAATCTGCGCAGATGCGGCAGCGGAGACTGCACGCTGCGCGTGACCCTATTAAATGGTGCCCCAATGCATATTTATGCAGAGAATCCCGAGAGTTAGTTGTGCTTTTTTTCCTGCACATGGAGCGCCGAACACGGAGCGAGTAGGAGAGACGCAGAGTAGTGACGAGTGACTACTACTGCACTGAGTGAGTGAAGTGAATTCTACAGTCACAGTCCGGACCAAAAACCGGCCCCCTGTCAAAAAACGGCCCCCAGTCAAAAAAACGGCCCCACCCCCGTCCAGCCGACCGGGGGATTGCCCGGTGCCCGGCATTGCCAGTCCGGGCCTGTTTTTTAGCCATGTTGTACAGCAGCAAGCCTACTGTGCAGCATCGCTGATAATAAACAAAAAATGGCAAACGACGCAGTCAACCAACACTGCATGTCTACATGTACTATGTGCATTGCACTGTTTTTTTAGTTCACGGATATTGAAGGCATCCCTGTGACAGTGACAGAGATGATGCAGTCTGTTGTCTAAAACTAGAAAATGCACACACAGCCATGAGAATACCACAGACTTGTTTAAGATGTACAGTTTCCAAGTACGCAGCAATCTCATTGCAGACTCCCCACTAAAATTGGCCCGAGTGGGCAGGTTTTGGGGGCAGAATTTCATGCCCGAAGGGAAGGCTGGACTTAGATCTTGATTGAGAATGCAGTTCGGGGGCCTGAACCAAGATCAGGTTGGGTTAGAGACAGGTCAATGGCTGAGGTTACATATAGATCCAGTGAGCACAAGGATACCTTATTCCCCCCGATGGAAGCCAACTAATAAAACAATGCTACTTAAATAAAATGTGTCATTCCACCAGTGTGATTGAAATATATGGGAAGTCAACTGATCCTTTCAGGGCAAGATGGCCGCCGACAGTCCGTAGGGGATAGCAGCCCTTAAGCCGTTCTCCCATGCTGACAGCCTGATGTAACGGTGTACTGACCTTGTCCACGCTAGATCTTCAATATTTTATACTTTATTTTATATTCTATGCGATGAGATTAAGGAGAAAAGTGAGCTGCGACAACTGAGCATATTTTGGTTACAGAGATGCTCGAAGGCTTTCACAGGCTGGTGATTACTGCAGTGTGGCTGCCTGTGGATGCACAGCTTAAGAGAAAGCAGAGCGACGCCTGGGAATCAGCGGCATCCATAATTAAGGAGGCAATTGTTCTTCTTCTTGAAAGCTGGGAAACGGTTAAACGTGTCATGGCCCCGAAAGCAAAGAGGGCAGCGAAGAAGATTCAGGAGAAAGAGGAAGAACTTGGACTCCTGAGTGAATCCGACACCCCTGCAGCGAACCTAAGGGCCAAGGCACGACAGAGAGCTCAGGCCCGGAGGGAGGCTGCAAAGAAGCGTGAAGAAGAGCGCTTCATAGCATCTGAGAAAAGGAGAGAAGATCGGCGCAAGGAGTTACCTGGGGATGGCACTGTGGACTTTGGCGCCGAGTCCTTGAGAGAGGCGATCCTGCGGCAGCCTTTGATCTTCGAGTCCTTTTCACCGCGCGGAGAGCGAGCGCTGCCGGTCCTAACAGCATTGATGGACCTGCCGCTGAAAACGATGGAGGCAGAAGCGGCATCCACGGATGTTGAGAGGAAGGAGGCAGTGGTATCAGCAGCAGTATTGGACTCATCGGAGTGCACGGCATCGTCTGCAGAGCCCACGATGATTGATGGGGCTACTGAGGTGGAAGGAGCATCGGCGGGATCAGAGGCAGCAGCCGTCACAGCGCGCCCTGCTTCAGCCGAAGTTACAGAGCAAATGACCGGATTATCTGTCACAGTGTCATCTAACGACGAGTGCGATGATGATAAGGAGGAAGAGGAAGAGGAAGAGGAAGAGGACCACGATGAAATGGGCTTGAGTTCTTCTTCGCCTGCAGAGACAGAGTTAGATCATTCTTTATCAAGCGGTTCCGAAGAATCAGACATTTACTCCTCAGGATTAGAGATAGAGCAGAATACTGCTTTAAAAGGAAACCCGAAAATCAAAAAAACTTTTAAACCCAGGGGGAGGTCTCGCACGAGAATTAGTAGAGTAGAGAATACGCTACAAAGAGGAGTAGCTAAACACCTGGCCTGGGATAAGACAATCATTTCGCAGAGTCATCAGGGTCATCAAGATGGGAATAGTGGTGCTGGATTGTATGAGGTAAATGAACGGGAGCAGATTCAGAACCAACACCAAGGTTTTTCAGAATCACACACAGATAGATTTGATCTTGTACTTTCTACATTGAAACAGATACAAGGAGAAGCTCGGTTGGAGAGTAAAAGAGCCAAGCGCGCTAATAAAAAAATACAGAGATCTCTCCACAAAGTACATGAAATGTATACTGAAGTCACTAGTAGATTGACGGAGGTTGAGCAGAGGACTGGCAAAATGGAAGATGAGGTGGTAAAGCTGCAGGACTCTAGACAGGGACAGGAGAAAACAGAATCTGATATACTTTGGAAACTTGAAGATTTTGAAAACAGACAGAGACGTAACAACATAAGATTGCTTGGGGTGGAGGAAGGGAAAGAGGGAGGAGATGTAAGAGCTTTTGTGGTGGAGTTGCTGAAAGGTGCCTTTCCAGAGATGGATAATTGGGACAGGGATAAGGAAGTGCAACGTGCGCATCGATTTCCCCTTACGCAGAAAAAGGGCAATGTGGGCTCAAGAGCAAGAGCTATTCTTGTGTATGTGGGAAACTATCTGTTTAGAGAGGAAGTAATTATGAAGGCTAAACCAATGAAGAAACGAACATATAAGGACATAACTTTTTTTGCTCGTCCAGATTTTTGCCACACAACAGTGGAGAGAAGATGGCGCATGAGGCAACTTATAATACCATTTCAAAATGTAGGGTGTGAAGTATATTTGCTGTTTCCTTCTCGCCTTAAAGTAGGTTGTAATGGTCAGTTCAGAGTATTTTTCTCTGATATAGTTGCACAAGAGTATTTGACCTTTTTCCGAGAAGAGAGAACACATAGGGAGCGGAATACGCAATCCGATCGGATTGAAGGCATAAGACAAACAGCCTGCATAACAAAGAAATAAAATTCTAGAAAAAGGAGGACGAGTTCTTTACACCTAGAATGAATGTTTAAAGAGATGGATCACGGGGGAGTGGCTGAGGGAAAGTCCCCTGGGGGGGACTCGGCTGTCACACATAGGTCAGGATTGACCTATTTGCCAGTAAGGGAGGGGGGGAAGAGGGGGAGCGGGGAGTGGGGGGGAAGTTAGGGGGGCACAGGACACGGCACGACACATAAGAGAGAGATGTATCTCAGAAGGGCCAACAGCAGAAATGAGAGAAACGGTAGGGAGGCGAAAATCTGAAGGAAGAAAGATAAGAAATAACGATGTTAGAGTGTTTATAAGATGTTGGACAACAACAATGGTTAGGGAGTATACATATTATAAGTTAAGTTATGGTTGTTAGGTGTGTAACATGGAATGTATGTGGTTTGAATGATGCTCATAAAAGATCAAAAATATCAGTAGCCTTAAAACAAATGAACGTGGATTTTGTATGTATCCAAGAAACACATATCATGGTAACACAAGCATATTTTCTTAGTCATTTAGGATTTTATTTATTAATCGATTCTAGTCAAGGGGTAAAAAAAAGAGGGGTAGCTATTTTAGCTAGAAATAAAAATACCCTGACTAGGAAGAAAGCACATGATAAATGGGGAAGATGGGCCATGGTTGAGTGTCTGATAGATGGGGAGTGGACAACGCTCGTAACTGTTTATGGGTCAACGGAGGATGACCCCGAAATTTTTCAATTTTTAGATGTGGAGTTAGCTAATTGGGCACCGAAAATCATTCTGGCAGGTGATCTTAACATAAATGGGGCAGATGGATTAGGATTGGGCTCTTTTGGAAAATATAAAGGTCGGAAAAGGAGAGTTAACCAGGCACTACATAGCTTAGTCATAAATAATGCTCTCTCAGATGTATGGGGGAAAAAGAGATTGGATAATAAAGTTTTTACATATTACTCAGCCCCACACCGAACTTGTACAAGACTGGATTATTTTTTTGTGTCAAGTACTACCATATCAAATTCAAATATTGAAAGGCTGCCACAGATCCTCAGCGATCATAATCCCTTAGTACTTACAATAGCAACAAAAACAAATACTAGACAATATACAAACTGGACTTTCGAAAGAGGGCTGTTAAAAGAGGATAAATATATAGAACATATGAATACATGGATTAGCGATTTTTTTTTCAATAATAGGGATAGCGCGGAATTGGGGGTGGTCTGGGACGCCTTTAAACAGGGGTACGGGGAGAAACGAAGAGCTTTAATTCTTATAAACGGAAGCAGGAGCAGTTGAGGAATTTAGAGCTATCCGAAAAGGTACTCAAGGCAGAGGAGGATTTAGAAAAATGTGTTTTGACTGGAAGTCAAATGGATAATGCCTTGATAGAACTCGTGAAAGCAAAAGGCGAAGCAGAGAGTGATATAGCTAGCAAAGCAGCGAAAACATATACTATGAAAAGGGAGAAGTGTTATGAACTGAGTGAGTCAGTAGGGAGAGTTTTGGCTATCCGGACAAGGCAGCACGAAGCAGCGGGAACAGTGAGAGAAATTAGAGATACATCAGGCAGGGGGTATACAGATTCAAATGAAATAAGGGAAATATTTAGGACTTTTTATGAGAAGTTATACGATGACGAATTAGCGGGGGGAGACACCCGGAGAGTTAAAGAGAATATGCAGGAGTATCTTCAAGAAATCCCGGTAGATATATTGGAGGAGGATGACGCAAATGGCCTAGAAGGGGTCTTGCAGATAGAAGAAATTAAGGAGGCAGTATGGAAACTTCCCTCAGGGAAAGCAGCGGGCCCTGACCAAATACCTATAGAATTTTACAAAGTGTTTTGGGATATTTTGGAAGAAGAGCTAATAAAGATCATACAGTTAGCACAGTTGGGTGAATCAGCACCCAAATCATGGGGGAGTGCCGAGGTGGTAGTAATATTGAAAAAAGGAAAAAATCCGGAGGAACCAGGATCTTATAGACCCATCACTTTAATGAATGCAGACGTGAAAGTATTTTCTAAGGCACTAGCATCAAGACTTGCCAGAGTAATTCACAAAATAGTTAGTAGTGCTCAACATGGATTTATACCGGGAAGAGGGACTACTCACCACATACGCAAAGTAATAACTCTATTTGATGTTACAACAGTCACAGGAGACCCGATGGCACTAATGTTACTTGATGCAGAAAAAGCATTTGATCGGGTCTCCTGGGATTATCTATGGTATGCATTAGAGAGAATAGGTGTTAAACAGGGATATCTCAAAGCAATACAGATTCTATATCTAAACCCGGTAGCTACTTTACGTGTGAATGCTGGGAACACGGGGCAATTTCGAATAAAAAGGGGTACAAGACAGGGGTGCCCCTGCTCACCGCTTTTGTTTGCTATATACATGGACCCATTAATCCGTAGAATAGAGGCGTCTGAGATGATTACACCTTTAACAACACTCATCGGGCACTGTAAAATCTTAGCCTATGCAGACGATGTCGCTGTAATCACTCCTAATCCTACTGAATCTATAGAGTATGTGGAAATCGAGGCGATGAAATTCGGAAAGATATCGGGTTATAAATTAAATACCTATAAAACACAGATAATTAAAAACTCTTATAGTACCTGTACAGATAACCGAGTGACGCAGGAAGGCACATATTTAGGGGTAATTATCGTGGCAGACTTGGACTCTTTAGTAGAGAAGAACAATAGTTACTTACCTGTAATCTGTGGTTCTCCAGTATTAGTGTCTTTCATAGATTCACATGCCTGAATCATTCCCCGTCGTCGGAGTAGGAGTCCCACGGTATATAAAAAAGCAGTAATAAGCCATTTGTACATAGCAAATAACAGTTATAATAAACCAGGAAGTGAAGTAGCCTCAGCTACCAATGAAAAAACTTCCACATTAGTGACCATCCAAGTCATTATGTTAGACCAAACTGCAGCCAATCAGGCCACAGCTCCCACCTAGGTATTCTCCCCAGAGACCCAGGCTGTCAGATTTTTGTAGCACTGGAGTGTACCAGAGTATATACAGCTATATCATAACAGTCTGGGTGAGACTCTGAGGGGAGGTGGGTGGGTGCATGTGAATCTATGAAAGACACCAATACTGGAGAACCACAGATTACAGGTAAGTAACTATTGTTCTTCTCCAGTATTTGGGGTGTCTTTCATAGATTCACATGCCTGAATCCGAGTAGTTAGCAGTAATACAATATCTCGCTCTTATACGCCAAAAACATAGTTATCATGCATAAGAAGAAAGCAATGCAACATCATAAGAAAGCGTAAAGAGTGCAAAGGAGGTGGGAGAGATCACCAGAGGCTCACCTTACTGAAACAGATTTCGCAGGACTGCTCTCCCCACCGAGGCATCGGTGTCGCTTGAAGAATCCAGACAGTAATGCCTCGTGAATGTGTGTCTGCTGGACCATGTTGCTGCTCTGCAAATATGCGGGAGAGGCACACCAGCAAACAACGCAGTTGAAGAGGAGACTGCTCTTGTAGAATGGGCTCTAGGTAAGGTCTGTAAGGGTTTACCTGCTTGTTGATGGCAGAGCCCTATCGTGGATGAGACCCACCTGGCGATAGTCTGTTTGGTAACAGCACAGCCTTGTCTTGGTCTGCCATATGCCACAAATAGCTGATCCGTCTTCCTGATGGCAGCTGTTCTTGAAAGATAAAATTTAAGGCATCTCTTAATGTCTAATGTGTGTAAAGTCCGCTCAGCTGGTGACTGCGGATTGGGAAAAAATGTCTTAAGTATCACAGGCTCATTGAGATGAAAATCCGATGGCACTTTGGGCATGTACTTCGGGTTGGTGCGTAGTATCACAGAGTCAGGTGTGAATTGCAAGAATGGTGGCTTAATGGTGAATGCTTGCATGTCACTCACTCGTCTGGCTGATGTTAGTGCCAGCAGTAATGCAACCTTCCAAGTGATGAACTTGAGATCGACCTTATGGATAGGCTCAAAGGGATGGCGAAGAAGCTGTGCTAGGACTATATTCAAATGCCAAGATGGAGGTGGCCGGCGTACAGGTGGAAACATACGAAATAAACCTTTAAAGAATTGTTGTATTATCCTTGAGGAGTATAGAGAAGTCTTACCGTCCTGACGGTATCGTGATATGGCGGCTAAGAACACTTTAAGTGTTGAGTGCGCCAAACCTGATTTAGCGAGCTGCAAAAAGAAGGGCAATATCGCTTCTGGCTCCGCAGTCATTGGATGCAAATTCATAGTTTGGCACCAAACACAGAAACGTTTCCACTTTAGTTTGTAAGTTTTGTTTGTGGAAGGCGCCCTAGCATTGGCCAGGACTTCCTGACAGTCTTGTGGAATGTTCAAGTGCGCAAACTCATGGTGTTGAGGAGCCAAGCCGATAATTTCAGAGATTGAGGGTCTGGATGAAACACCTTGCCTTCTTGGATTGTTAGAAGGTGTGGAATTCGGGGCAGTTGAATTGGCTCGCACTCTGATAGAAGGAGAAGCTGCGTGAACCAATATTGTCGTGGCCACCGTGGAGCAATCAGGATAATTCGACACGGTTGCTTTCTCATTTTCTTGATGACTTTGGGTATTAACGGAATTGGCGGGAAGGCGTAGGCAAAGATCCGTTCCCAATTGAGCGATAGAGCGTCCCCGCAAGAGTCCCTGTGGGGAATCCAGCTCGCAAAGTGAGTACATTTCTTGTTCTGATAAGTTGCAAACAGGTCCAGATCGGGGAGACCCCACCTCTGGAAGATCCGATCCAGCGCTGGCTGATGCAGTTCCCACTCGTGAGTGCTGTTCTTGGATCTGATCAGCGAATCTGCCAGTACATTGGCTACTCCCGGAACATGCACTGCTGACAAGTTGATGTCGTGATCCAGAGCCCAAGTCCAGATCTCTTGAGCCTGTTGAGACAACCGGGCTGATCTTGTGCCCCCCTGTTTGTTCAGGTAATGCATGCTCGTTGTGTTGTCTGTTCGAATCAACACTGTGGAGCCTTGTAGGATTGCCAGAAAGGATTTTAGGGCGAGGAAAATGGCTCGTAACTCCAGCAGATTGATGTGCCATTTCTTCTGTTGAGCGTCCCATTTGCCGCTGATCGTCATCCCTTGAAGGTGAGCGCCCCAACCTTCTAGGGAGGCATCCGTGGTTAATATGAATCTTGGGACTTCTGCGAGGAAGGCACAGCCGATTTGTAGGTGGCGTGTCTGACTCCACCACAGGATTGTGTCCTTCATTCGAGGCGTCAGTGAAATGATATCCTCGAAGGACCCCGATATCTGCACCCATTGGTGACTGAGTTCCTCTTGTAATGGTCTCATCCTCAGACGACAGTTTGGAGTGAGAGGGATGCACGAAGAGATCATCCCTAGGAAAGATTTGAATCTCCGAACAGAAACGTACTCTTTTCTGAGGAGTGTGGATGCCATCGTTCTGATCTTTTTCTGCCTTTCGTTTGAAATGAAGACCTGGGCGAGCTTGGAATCCAGCGTTGCTCCTAAGAAGGACTTTCTTTGAGATGGAATTAGATCTGATTTCTCGAAGTTCACTGAAAACCCCAGGCTTTGAAACAGGCAAAGGCATTTTTGGACATGGTCGTTTGCTGTAGCGTAGGAATTGGCCTTGATAAGGCAATCGTCCAGATAAGGGTATATTTGAATTCCCTGCAATCGTAGGTGCGCCGCTACGGGTGCTAGCATTTTCGTGAATACCCTCGGGGCTGAACGTAGTCCAAAGGGAAGCACCTTGAATTGGAAATCCCTGCCAGCCACTCTGAACCTTAGGAACTTCCTGTGTCTGGGGAAGATAGGGACGTGGAAGTAGGCATCCTGAAGGTCGAGTGTTGCCAAGTGGTCCCCTTCTGCCAAAAACTGTAGGATCTCCTGGAGTGTTAACATTCTGAACATCAATTTTTTGATGAATTTGTTCAGGGCACGCAGATCGAGGATTGGGCGCCATTCCCCTGATTTTTTGCGTATCAAGAAAAAACGAGAGTAAAAACCTGTCCCTCTCTGGTGTCGAGGTACTCTCTCGATTGCCCCTTTTCGAATCATGGAATTGATTTGGATGAAGAGCTCCTTGAGATGTGCTGGGGGCGGCCCTTTTGGAGGAGAATTTGGAGGGGTTTTTACAAATTCTAAAATGTGTCCCTTGGATACCACATCCAGCACCCATTTGTCTGTAGTAATCTTGGACCATTTTGAGTAATGTAGGGATATTCTTCCTCCAATTCGTTTTTGGCGGGGACACTTTGGCGGCAGGAAGTGAACCTCACTTCTTGTTGGTGTTATCTCTCCCGCGATATGTTGCTTTTCCTCGGGGCTGTGTGTAAGAGTTACGTCTTTGGCCATAAGGCTGTTGCTTATATGGCTGGTACCTCTGTGTGTTTTGAGAAGTGGTGTAGTTGCGCTGTTGGTAATATCCTCCCCTATTGGAGAAATTTCCCCTTCCTCTTGCGCCACGAAAGGAAGATTTTCGAAACTGCAGAGTGCCCAAAGATCGTGCAGTTTCAGTATCCTTTTTTATGGCCTGCAAAGCCTCATCCACGTGCGAGCCGAATAGGAACTCGCCATCATAAGCCATATTTAAGACCTTGGACTGTACTTCATGTCTAAAGGATGTAGATTTCAACCATCCTTCTCTCCGAAGGACTGCGGCTCCTGCCAATTGTCTGAAGCCTGTAGCTGCTACATCCACTGCAGCGTCAATGATCTCTGACGACGCACACTCCCCTTCTTGTAGAATTTTGATAGCCTCAGACCGGTCCGGTTCAGGCAGTTTCTTAATATAAGGCGAAATGTCAGACCACATTTGCCTATCGTATCGGCCAAGAATCGCCATAGAATTAGCAACCCTTACTGTGGTTGCTGCAATCGTGGAAACTTTTTTGCCAATGGTATCGAGTCGTCTTCCGTCTCTGTCTGTAGGCGTGGAGATTTGAGAAGATGGGTTTTTTGCTCTTTTTTGAGCTGCTTGTGCAATGACCGAGTCTGTCTTGGCCTGTCCAATCAGGCAAGCCGGTGAAGAAGCAGGCGCTCTGTACTTTTTATCCACTCGTGGCAAAACTGGAGGTAAAGAGTTTGGAGTGGCCATGATCTTTAGACCTTCTTTCCAAATAAACTCTATGATCGGTATCGACCAACTCTGTCTTTGGGACAGATTTTTGAAATCATACAGGAAACAATCATCCTGTTTTGTCTCCATGGTAATGAGAAAACGTTTGGTAGCGTTATCCATAATCCTATGGAAATTTGCAATATCCACCGGTGGTGATTCAGCCTTCGGCTGTTCATCTGGAGCAGGGGAGTCAGCCTGATAATCCTCATACTCCGACGAATCCGAGTCATCCAATTCTCCTTCTTCCTGAGCCTCCTCTTCAGAATTTTCATCCACCGGTTGATTAGATGGTACCGGCATGGATGGGGCATGTACCGATTCTTCCATGTTAGGAGGGACTGAATGCGGAGTTCCTCTAGGCGGGGGGGAAGTGATGTGTGATTCGCCCGATTCCGAGGGCGGAAAACGTTGATAGTAATCATCCAACATGGACATTAAATTTCTAAATAATTCCATGGGCATTTGTGTCCCTGATGGTGGTGCAGGATCCAACCCTGTCTGTTGCGTCACCTGCTCCTCTTCCTCCTGTTCCTTAACGTGTATGAGCAAGTCAGATGGACTCGTAGCTGCCGGAAATAAGTCTCCACCAGAGTCCTCGTCTGAATCCAAGATCCTGTCTGGCATCGTGAGTGGTGACATACATGCAGACTGTGATGGGCGTTGTAGAAGCGCCGCAGTGGTGGCTGGAGAAGGCAACGATATGGGGTTGCTCTTTGCAGACCATACTTGAAGATCTGTGCAAGTTGACAGTTTCGGTGTCATTGGATTCCCTTGGGCCACCGGGAAGTCCTGTGGCATTGATTTTGCTGTGAGGGACGAACTCGCCGTCGTCGACGACTGTGGCTGGAGAGGTCTCGTCGACGATCCGTTTTTCGATGTCGACGACGTCGTCGTCGTCGACGGAACACCTTTCGTCGTCGACGGAACATTTTTCTTCGTCGACGGGGCCGTCGACGGGGCCGTCGACGAGACCGTCGACGGCGTTATCTTCTTTGTCGACGAGGCTGTCGTCGACGACTTCGTCGACGGGGCCGTCGACGGTGTCTTCTTCGTCGACGGTAGGATCGTCGACGGAGTCTTCCTCGTCGACGATGAGTCCGTCGACGGGTGCTTCGTCGACGGTGAAGCCGTCGACGGCAAGGCTTTCTTCGTCGACGGGAAGGGATTTTTCGACGCTGAGGAGGGCTTCGTCGACGGAGGCTCGTCGACGGTAGGTGAAACTTTCTTCGTCGACGAGATGGGAATAATTTGAACATGCACATAAGTAGGTGAGGACACTGAGGACACCACCAAAGAGGGTTTTGGTGAGGAATAGGTCACAGTAGAAGTCACTGTAGTGGCAGTCTGACAGGAAACCGGCAGAGAAGCTGCTGCCTTGGTTGTAGGCCTCTGAGGTGACAATAAAGGGACAGTCTTTTTAATGACAGGCGGCTTCACAGATTTTTGACAGGCTTTCTTCACTTTAGAAGTCGAAGGTTCCTCAGCAGCGAGCGTGTGCTGGGCCTGTTTCGCCACCTTAGCCTTAGGGGTAGTTACTGTACCCTCAGCCATTCTCTTCCTAGATCCCATAGAAGACATAGAGGCCAAACTTCCTACCTCAGAGAGTGGCAAGTCCTTGTCCTTATTCCGCTGTATCCATAGTAGGAGGCGACCCTCTCTGTCCCTGAGGGTTTTTGTTGGAAAAGTGCGACAAATCTTGCACTCCTTAGCCTGATGGTCTGGATACAAGCAGTATATGCAGAGAGAATGAGGGTCTTCCTTGAAGAGCCTTGCCTTGCCACAAGAGTCACAAGCCCTGAAAAGGGACTTAGATGTAGACATGTTGGAAAGAAAGAAACTTTCAAACTTTCAAAGTGAAGAATAAACTGAGCAGAGCTCAGAGAGACTCCCTATCACACGACGTGCGGTAAAAAATCTGACAGCCTGGGTCTCTGGGGAGAATACCTAGGTGGGAGCTGTGGCCTGATTGGCTGCAGTTTGGTCTAACATAATGACTTGGATGGTCACTAATGTGGAAGTTTTTTCATTGGTAGCTGAGGCTACTTCACTTCCTGGTTTATTATAACTGTTATTTGCTATGTACAAATGGCTTATTACTGCTTTTTTATATACCGTGGGACTCCTACTCCGACGACGGGGAATGATTCAGGCATGTGAATCTATGAAAGACACCCCAAATACTGGAGAAGAATACTTCCGCTTTAATTAAGAAAGTGGAGAAAGACCTGGACAGGTGGGACCGCTTGCACATGTCAATTGTGGGACGGACGAATATAATAAAAATGCTGGTTCTCCCAAAATTTTTATATTTATTCAGAGCCATACCTTTATTATTCGATGTCAAATTATTAAAAAAATTAGAGTACATAATTAACAGATTCATCTGGGCAAAGGGGAAAACGAGAAGAGCCCTTAGATTTATGACACTCCCGAGAGAGAGGGGAGGTTGGGGAGTACCAGAATTAAAGCTTTATCTTTGGGCGGCAGCTCTTCAAAATATGATTGGTCTGCTGGGAGGGGCAGAGTCAGAAGGCTGGAGTGAATTTGGAACATTGGCAATTTATGGACTAGCCTTGGGAATGGAAGTAGAGAATGTGTTTTTGAAGTTTACAGAGGCCAGTTATTACAAAAGGACAAAGTTCAAGACGCTAATAGCAGCATGTACAATTTGGAAAACCTTTAGAAAAAGAGCAGGCTTGGGGAAATATAATGTATATACTAGATTTATAAATAATCCAAATCTTCCACAAGAGATATTCTCAGGGTCCACATTTAATGAGTGGGAAAGCAAGGGAATTAGAAGTAAAGGGGATGTAATGGGGGAACAAGGGGTTCTTCAATTTTCAGAATTGCAGGCTAAATTTAAGCTAGACACCAGGCAATTTTTTAAATATTTACAAATTAGGAGCTTCTTGTTGAGCAAAAAGGGGGGTCCATTGGGCTTTAGGCACGATCCGATAATGGAAGTGGTTCAATCAGGGGAAGATTGTACTATCAAGAGGTTTTACTTTGAATTGATAAAATCAAAACAAGATGATTATGAAAAATGGAGTGAAAAATGGAAAGACAATCTTAATATTAGCGGGGAAAGCTTTGGTATCTCTTTAGAAAAGGGATATTCTTTGTTATGCTCGGCACCATTGCAGGCGCAACATTACAAAACGTTATACCACTTATATTATACCCCTGCAAGAATAGCACAATGGGGAGGTATGGTGGGTATTAAGTGCTATAGGTGTGGAAGTCTGGAAGCTGATCTAAAACATGTATTTGCAACGTGTCCTCATCTATATTCACTTAAAAAAGATATCGAAAGCTTTATAAACAACATCTTAGGAACAGAAATTGTGTTAACTCCCGGAACAATATTATTAGGAGTGAATGTGGAGGATGATGAACTAAGAAGTGGGAGGGAATTTTTATTTGTAGCACTATCAGTTATGAGATTATGTATAGCGTCTGCATGGATCGACCCTATTCCCCCTACTTTTCATAACTGGTTGGCAAAATTAATAACAACATATAATGTGGAGAAAGAGATCTATGCACGGAAAGGGAAAAGGGGAAGGAAGCTGGGTAAGTTAATATGGGGCCCCATTACACGATGGAAAGAGGGAGAATAGAATAAAAATTAGCTGCGAGTAAAACTCGGATGATTTAGGATAAGATATAATGTATCAAATGCTACTATTATAATATTGTGAGAGACATAAAAGATAGACAGCTGATTATGATTTAACTGTATATAAGTGAAGTTATGGAATATTATAGAATGGAAACTTCTTTTGATTAGATTTATCTTTACAGAACATGGTCTGCTGATTGTCACTGTTCCTTTTGTTTTTTCTCTCACTGTGATATATTTTGTTTATAACAATGTCGTGCCATGTATGTAACTGCAAAAACTATTAATAAAAAGATTTAAATTAAAAAAAGTGATTGAAATATATGCAGGAAGGTAAAATAACTTAATTATAGGGTTAAGAATCGGGAGCCGCCTGCTTCATTTGAGTAGTGGCGTGAATGAGACCAGATCATGGAAAAGTAACCCGCCAAGATATTGCAGAAGATTGCGAGTTACGGAATAGCTCCTGTCCTGTTGAAAGGTTGAGAGGAATGTTTTAACTCTTGTTGTTTTGCAAAAAAATTAATGCATAAAGAAAATGAATGAAAACACCAACAGAGACACAACTCAGTAGACGGATTCCTGACAGTACATTTCTCTCCTGTGACCATGAAGGTGTTTCTATTCAGTGACAACCAGTGAGATGAACAGTCGGGTAGGAGGGTGTTACTTAAGGATCAAGAGAGACAGCAGCAGAGCCTCTTTATGAGTTTACAACGTGCGCAAAAATAACCTGTCCTTATCCCGCACATGTGCACAGTACGAACACAAATCAGGCTGAGCACAGAGGAAGGTTGCTACATTTTCTTGCATCTGTGCAGAGTGTATGACACAATAACCATGATTTGCCCAGAGAAACAATGCTAAAAAGAACTCACTAAACTCTCCTGCACATGCCCAGAGTAGATGGTTTTGTTTACTAGACTTTCTCAGAGACTAGACAGAGCCAACATGTGTCACTTTGGCCCTTCCGTAGACTGTACGAAACTGATGGATGTGTTCAGAGACAGAACCAGCGCTCTGTTCTGTTAGACGTGAGAGATGTTTATCTGTAAAAAAACATGGAATGGAAGAGAATACTTTTCTAGCAATGTACGACTTTCCAAATGTGAACTTTGTAGATGCATTGCTGCAGCAAAGGGGCAAAAAAACACAAGTGTGGTGTATATTTGGTAATCAACCTTTACTCCGCATCTTTTTTTCCGCGGACTTTCAGTCCGCATACCATTACTCCGCAAGGTCATTGACCTCGCATACCATCACTCCGCATTTTTTCACAACGCATGTGCATTTACCACGCATGCCTTTACAACGAATTACGTTGTAAAGGCATGTATGGTAAATGCACTTGCGTTGTGAAAAAAAACCAGACTTCATGAAGATGGAACCAGGAGGTGTGTGGAACCACGACGACGAGAGAGGTAAGGGGGTTTGGGTAAATTTTTTAGGGGTGGGGGTCGTGCTGGGGTAGTGATTGTGTAGTGTAGTGTAGTGTTAGTGTAGTGTAGAGTTGTGGTGGTTGTGTAGTGTAGGGTCGTGCTGGGGGAAGTGTTATAGGGTTTAGGGTAGTGTTGTTCTGTTTGTGTAGTGTAGGGTCATGCTGGGGGTAGTGTTTTAGGGTTTAGGGTAGTGTTGTAGTGTTTATGTAGTGTAGGGTCATGCTGGGGGTAGTGTATTAGGGTTTTGGGTAGTGTTGCAGTGTTTGTGTAGTGTAGGGTCATGCTGGGGGTAGTGTATTAGGGTTTTGGGTAGTGTTGTAGTGTTTGTGTAGTGCAGGGTCATGCTGGGGGTAGTTATTTAGGGTTTAGGGTAGTGTTGTAATGTTTGTGTAGTGTAGGATCATGCTGGGGGTAGTGTATTAGGGTTTAGGGTAGTGTTGCAGTGTTTGTGTAGTGTCGGGTCATGCTGGGGGTAGTGTATTAGGGTTTTGGGTAGTGTTGTAGTGGTTGTGTAGTGTAGGGTCATGCTGGGGGTAGTGTATTAGGGTTTAGGGTAGTGTTGTAGTGTTTGTGTAGTGTCGGGTCATGCTGGGGGTAGTGTATTAGGGTTTAGGGTAGTGTTGTAGTTTTTGTGTAGTGTAGGGTCATGCTGGGGGTAGTGTTTTAGGGTTTAGGGTAGTGTTGTAGTGTAGGGTCATGCTGGGGTAAGTGTTATAGGGTTTAGGGTAGTGTTGTAGTGTAGGGTCATGCAGGGGTAGTGTTTTAGGGTTTAGGGTAGTGTTGTAGTGTTTGTGTAGTGTAGGGTCATGCTGGGGTGTAGTGTTTTAGGGTTTAGGGTAGTGTTGTAGTGTTTGTGTAGTGTAGGGTCATGCTGAGGGTAGTGTTTTAGGGTTTAGGGTAGTGTTGTAGTGTTTGTGTAGTGTAGGGTCATTCAGTTGTAGTGTTTCAGAGTTTAGGGTAGTGTTGTAGTGTTTGTGTAGTGTAGGGTCATGCTGGGTGAAGTGTTTTAGGGTTTAGGGTAGTGTTGTAGTGTTTGTGTAGTGTAGGGTCATGCTGGGGTGTAGTGTTTTAGGGTTTAGGGTAGTGTTGTAGTGTTTGTGTAGTGTAGGGTCATGCTGGGTGAAGTGTTTTAGGGTTTAGGCTAGTGTTGTAGTGTTTGTGTAGGGTCATGCTGGGGGTAGTGTATTAAGGAAGTGTTGTAGTGTTTGTGTAGGGAAGTAAAGTGCTTTATGGTAGTGTTGGGGGGTCGTGCTGGGTAGTGTAAATGTAGGAAAAGGACTGTGTGTCAAGTTTGGGTGGTGCAGGGATACTACATTAGAGTGTAGGGTAGGGTAGGGTAGGGTACTCTTACTTACCTTTACAACTTTTACATGCATGCCTTAGCGTTGTAAAGGCATGCGTGGTAAAGGCATATTCGTTGTAAAAGTTTTCGTTGTCTTAATTTGCGGAGTAATAGTACTTGCGGTATTTTTTTTTGCGGAGTGATGGTATGCGGGGTATTTGTGTGTGGAATAACGTCACATATTCGTATATTTCGAACAAAGGAGGTGAAACCCAAATCCTCTGAAACCATTTTTAGTTTTTTTGTTTTAAACTATAGCCTTGCAGCGACAGTGCCTGTGCTGTCTCACACGAGACTTAGGGGCATGTGTATCAAAAGTTAATGTTTGCGATACCCAAATAGTGATTATTACTGAATCGCTATTTGGTAATCGCAAATGTCATCAACAAACTCGCAATTTTTTTGCGATTCGGTATAATTCGCAATCACTATTAGCGAATTAAAACATGCGATTCACATATTTTGCAAATCCCCTATTAGAGAACCACAAATAGCGAATCTGTGAATCTGATGCAGCATGATGACCTCACATCCCATGCTATTACCTGTGTGCTGAGAATAAGCAGGAGGAGGCAGACTGCAGGAGCATAGCACTAGAAAGCCTGCTGGGACCGCTGAACCTGTGCAATTATTCAGAATGGCATCAGGAATCCCCTAGAAGGAGCGCAAAAGAAAGCTGAAGTTCAGTGAAAATGAGTTGGAAATCCTCGTAGAGGAAGTTGTGAAGAGCCATGAAAAACTGTTTGGCAAACAGTCACTGCAGGTCGCAGAGTCTGAAAAAAGAAAAATATGTCTGGGAATGCAATCCAAAATCAGCTCAGTGGGGGTCACACAGTGCTCCATTCTAGATCTGCGCAAGCGGTGTATGACCTGCGGAGTCGGGCCAAGGAATAGTTTGCTGCAAGGATAGCTGATACAAAAAAGTCTGGAGGAGGACCATCCACACATACAGCCCCCACAGCCTTAGAGGACCTGATGGAGTCCACCCTTCAGCCTGAGTCTGTTGTTGGAGTGAAACCGATCGATTCCTCTGCACCGCCCTGTCCTTCCCAGGGCAAGATGCATGCAAATGACCATACAATGCTAGAAATACAAAACATACTCCGTAACTCAGATCCAGCTTAGTGCAGCGAATAGTACTCCGGACCACATTTTACTTGTAACACACAAATGCATCATGGGAATAGCAGTCAGCAACTCCAGTTGGAAAGGCAAGTGGGTAGCAAACAACATAGGTGCAACCAATTGTGACAAGCAAGTTGAATCTCCACACACAGTGTGTTGATAAATAACTTTATTAAACAATACTATGTGCAAGATGAAATACATGCCCAAATATGCAAACTGAAATTCCACTGTTTAACATCACAGATGCACCTGCAAAGGAGTCAGATGACAGTGAAGGGCATGACGCCCTTGAGACTCAGCCACAGTCAGGAGAAGACATTGCAGTGGCCCCATCACCCACAACACCTGCACCCACAAGATGCAGGATCACAGTCACACCATTCCTTGCACTAGAAATGGAAGAGGAGAGCTAACCTGACCCTCCAACAGCACAGTATGAGCAGACACCCACATCAAGACCACGAGTCCAAGTGCAACATAGGAATGTCTGCATCAGGAGGCGCAGAGCAGGTGCACAAATGAGAGCTGAGGAAGGCTACAATTCAATGTCCTTTGATGGACTGGAGAATGCAATCTCGAGGGTACAACGCCTGCATTGCAAACACATGCGTTCAATGCAGGCACACCTTTCATCTTTGGAAGGAACATGAGAGAGTTGAGTGACAGTATCAAGCAGCTCACAACAGCTGTGCTGAAAGGTCAAAGGGAAACAAATCAACCATTTAGTGACATGACACAGGCACTCAAGGAGTTATGCAAGGTGATGCAGGAAGACCAGGTGTACCACCACAAAAGACACCATACATTTCTTGGCCACATAGATTGCTACACTAGGGCCATCAACCATCTGAGCACCACAACAGCACAACTGTCTCAACGTGCTGTAGGCATGAAGGTGAAAATGACACAACAGGTCACCAATGTTGTGGAGCAAAATGCGAACTACTTCTGTTGCTGCCAATAATGTTATGGGTGGAGGGGATAGTGAGGATGCCTCCAGCCTCAGTTGCAACATGGCACCAGGGACCGAATGCAGGAGGCGCAGCACAAGGAATACTCCAGCATCAGATGGCTCAAACATAGATGTGTCAGAGCACCTAGGAAGGGCTGCCGAAAATAGTGTGCATTGAGCACAGGTATGTCATTTGGTGAGGTAACCATTAACAAAATTTGTCTGGGCTGATGTACAAGTACCATGGCATAGTTATCCTGTTGCGTTCTGACTTACACATTGCAAGATTTCTGCTCTGCATGTGTGCATTAACACAACCTGAAGTCTTTTTCTTTAAATAAATCAAAATTGCAATGAAACCATGTAGTGTCTTGTATCATCATTACCCACCTTAAAAATAAGTTTGTGTTATTTCTGCACGTCGCTGTCTTCCTTCTTCTGCACTCAATGTGCTTGCTGAGGTTGTCGTGGCTCATCGTCTTCATCGGGTTCACTCTCTGGTACGCCTCTAGCAGTTGCAATGTTGTCCAACATGGCACAAGTGGCAACAATTCTACAACAAGTGTCTGGCTAGTACTGCAATGCCCCAACGGTTTAATAGATGCAGCGGAAGAGACTTTTCTGTAGGCCAAAGGTCATCTCAATCACACTGCACGTTGATAATTGTTCTGCATTGTACCGCTGTTCACTTCAGGTATGGTGTCAGTATGAATGAGCGCACAGCATATACGCTGTCACCTATGGGGTAGAAGGCAATAGATTACTTACTCACTGCTATGTGTCACAATGACCAGAAAATCAGCAAAACAGAGTTACATGTGTTTACCAAGCAGGTATCATTCGCCAAATTAACCCCCAAGGAGATGTGTATGTATGCCACTGTTTCTGAAGATGTAGGAATCATGCATACTACCTGGGAATCTTGCCACTAGGTCAGTGATGCTGTTCTTTGCATTCCATATGACTTGTATATTTAGTGAACGATATGCCTTCCTATTCCTGTAAATGAACTCATTAACTGAGGAGGGACATATAGCTACATGCTTTCCATCAATGCTATCAGTTACATGGGGGATATGAGCTATCTGGTAAAAGTCAAATTTGGTTTGGTGCAATTCCTGTGGTGTTGAGGGAACTCTTATGTGGTGGTGTATCCTCAGCAACATAGTGTCCAGGAATGCGTTAAAGAAATGCGATAATGCACTTTGGGAAACCCCTCATCATCAGCTATTACCCCCTGGTAGCTACCTGAGGCTAGGAGTAGCAGTCAGTATAGGACCTGAAGGTGGGCTGGGATGGCATGTGGTCTGCGAGTCTGACGCTGCAGTAGTGGATCTAATTCATCTATCAGATCCTACATCATGGAAGAATTTAACCTATGTTTCTCAATAATCTCTTCCTTTGTCTGCCCCAACATTGTAATGCCAAATCTAAAAATGCGTTCCTGTATCCTACTTCTTCTCTGTGCTGCTGCTTGTATCCTTATCCTCCTTGCCATGACATACAGCATGGTCATTGTGAAACTTTCTGAGGCCATCTAGGGATGTTTCAATAGTTTTCACTTGGTTAACACCTGATTTGAAATGGTGCTAATTTGCATGTACAAAATTGGGAATCCTTGAGTAATCGCGATTTGCAAATGTTTGATGCGATTACCTAATTGCGAGTTCACAACTACGAATTTGCTAATACGAATTCGCTATTTCATGATCGCAAAATTGGGAATCACAAATGTAGCGAATTTTAGAAATATTCTTGGAATTTTAATGATGCATTCCTTAGTACTATTTTGCGATAGCAAATGGCCAATTTTTACGAAAACGCACTGTTTGCGATTGCAAAATTGCTTGATGCATCTGCCCCTCAATGAGTAGCAGATAGGGATCTGCTAGGATCAGACAATGTGCTCATTTAGGGAAGCCAAGATTCTAAATTAAATGTGTCTGATCCCAGTGGTGGCCAGTAAGGTACCGGGTGGCGGGGGGTTGAATTAAAATAAATAACACTTACTGACTCTCTTCCAGGGACCGGGAAGCACCTAGAATCACCACAGCCAAACACAACGCTGCAATGCAGCATTGTGATTAGTAAGTACCCAGGCTCCCCTGAGCCAATCACAACGCTGCAATGCATCATTTGCACTGTCTTGATATCTAGGTTGCCCTGTTTTTCCTTTAAACTGTTTGCTAACTGCTTTCATAATGAGTGATCTGAGGGCAATACGGTGGCCTGTATGCTTTAATGATCTTAATGTATTTGTGTGGCTTTATCTTTTTTGATAATTATGCATAATTGAATAAAGATTTATTAATATTTACTACTACATTTGACAAGCTCCAATCACGTGCCATTCCAGGATTCCTACATCGCATCAGATGAATGTGCTTGCAAACAGCGTCATCAACTAAATAAACCGTCTTGTGGTTATGTTATTGGTTATGGGATGGATAAACCAAAGTTCTAATCCTGAAAAACCCTAACAAACCAAATTGTGCGATCATCAGAGCAAAAATTGTAAATGTTCACAAAACCGCAAATTCCAAGGTACTAAGCGAACTGTTACACAAAAACGACATTTGAAATCTTCATTTTCTAAGGTCACAAAGAAAAAAATCTGTTATGTCAGTAAACCCGATGCTAGGACTGCTGCGAATGTTGCTGCTGATAGTGTTCTGTAACTTCCAAAACAAATAAGCAATAACAGAGCAAGCTTACGATGGAGGAAGTACTGACGAGGAGGAAGAACAAATAAGCTCGAGTAAGCAGCAGTACTCATCTGTGCCCGTATTCAGGTAACTACACTCCCTGCTGTGCCAGCCGCAAGAGGGCACGGGCTGAAGATGGCCGCAGAGGACGGTGGAGTACTCACACCATTGCCTGATTCCGCTTCAGGTCACTACATACAGCACACGTTCACTTCTGTACTACATTTAGTGAGGGTAGCAGGCAACTTGAGGGCAGCCTGGGGGTTTAATGCTTCAAGTAGAAGCCTTTAGGGGAGCAGGATGAAATTTAGACACATACAAAGGAAACTTAATCCGACTTGGGAGGTCTATCTCGCAGGGCTGTTTACACATCACTGGCAAAGGAAATGTAGACACTACCAAAACTGATTTGAATTATGGATCTCAGACAAGCGCTTGATTCCAGCAGAGGACAACTCGAAACTCAACCCCACCCTCAGTGCAGTACTCTCCGCCGCCCACCACCAATGGCCATGCTACGCCCACACAGTGCAAGGCTGCAATTCTATGGTTCTTCATGCCTTAAGACTACAGGAATAGACGTGATAAGAGGTGAACGCCTGTGTGTTTTGTTTCCCTTGAGACTGGAATGTAAATGCCGCCGCTCCCCCGCGCCCCAGGAGCGGCGCGTCTCTCCACAGAGAGTGCATTCCACACACAGTGTGAGCAGAGGTGAGACATCTTCAAGAGCAGCCAGCAGCCCCCGCGGGAGACGCCGCTGCTCGGCAGCACTTGAAGCAGGGCTCACTGTCTGCACCATGCCTGGAAAGAGGGGCGCGCGAAGGCCAACTTGGGTGCCACGCCGCCGGACAGCTAATGCCACCTGCTGGGACCCTTGCACGTCTATACTAATAATGGGGGAAACGAAGCAACAAGTTCCAGGATGTCCTACATAAGGTAGTGTGCAGCAGGAAAACACATGCAAGCACTCGCCATGACGTATCATTTTCTCTTTTTTGTCTGTCCCACTTGGACGGACTTGGCCTGACTTCCTGCTTGCATAAAAGGTTTATTATCTTCTTTATGGGGCCATCTGTTTGGACCCATAAAGAAGATAACAAAGCTTTTACGCCAGCAGGAAGTCAGGGCAGTCAGTCTAAGTGGGACGGACAAAAAAGAGAAAAGAGTACATCACCATGACCTCTTTCCCAATGGCCGGCCACCGTTTAGCCTAAACGGTGACGCCGGCCAATGGGAAAGAGGGGCAGGGCTTAAAGCCTGCTAGTGAATCTCCCTCAATCTCATTAGATCTCTCCAGCGAGACTGCGCATGCGCAGCCATCGCAGGCGAAACCTAAAAAGTACTCTAATGCAAGTGGAGTAGAGGAAGACACCAATAGAAACATTAATCATAACCTGGTCCATGCTCCATCAAAAGGATGAAAACAAACAAAATGGAATTGACACCTGCACACACTGATCAATGAGGAGCAAGTAATTGATAGCGACGAAGAACCAAGCAATGGTAAGTATACAAAATTAGAGGTTTGTTATCTAGGGAACAATAGACTGTGGCCAAGCAGAATCGCATGCAAGTTGCCTGCAGGCGAAACCTAAAAATGAATTTCAATTTTAAAAAAACCTTAGAAATTCAATGAAAAAAACAAAGATTAAAGTGATGTTATAGTTATGTGAAAATATCAGTAACCACACAACATTTTATACTAACTCCTTCCCGAAAATCACCAGTTAAAAGTTAACTGAAGTCAGGGTCGGACTGGCCATAGCGGACACTGGGCAATCCCCCAGTGCGCCGCATGGGTGGGGGCCGGTTTTGGGCCCCTGGGGCCGTTTTTGTTACAGGGCCGTTTTGCAGCATAGCAAATCGGCCCTGTACCAAAATTGGCTGAAAACCGCCCCGGCAAAGAGCTCGGCGGCACCTCCAACAGCCGAGCACTTTGCCAGGGCCGGTTGTAGTTCCCAGTCCGGCCCTGACTGAAGTAACTGTAACTCGTGCCCCCGAGACATGCACTGCCTAACATCACATGTCCAGCATAGAGATCACTGATGACATCTGAAATGACATCATTTATGAAAGCACTGTGCATGGCGGGGGCGCAAGTTACTCTCGATATTGGTCATCATCAGAAGTTGGTCAGACATTTTGTGACGTTTGCTTGGTCAGAATGTTGCCCATAGCCTTTCACGATATTGAGATGGATCTGGGAATCGTTAGCATTCATCTACGATTTAAGTCTGTGTGGGCTAATTTGTCAGCCGGTGAGTGCATGTACACAATCAAAAGAGAGCGACTGTGCTGACCTGGGGAAGCATTAGAGATGTTTATTTGATCTGACAGAAATTCAGCCAGAAAAAAATTGTTGAGATTTGTTTGAGAGGAAAGGATGGATTTAATTTAGGTAGAAACCACCCCTTCCCAGTTTATAATTTTGTACTGTGGCGAACGCTGATGACAATTTTAAGATGTTAAAACCAGTATGGTAAGGAGATTTACAATCTATTTTGCGGTGTAAAGTAAAGTCCACATTTGTAAAGCGCACAATCACCCATAAGGGTCTCTAGGCGCTGGGGGCCGTCGGGAAGATTAAGCGAGCTATTGCCCAGAGTCACATGGTGCTGGGTTAACCTGCCGCCGGAGCCGGGGATCGAACTGTGGTCCCCAGATTCCAGCGTCAGTCGCCCTGGCCGCGGCGCCACACCTCTTGCAAGAGCATATGCAAGCCGCCCGTTATATGCAATGGAGGCCTTTTACATTTTGGGCCATTGGCCAAGACAATTCTAAATAATATTAAGTATTTATTTCCTGGAATCTTCGATGACGGCTGCAGGCAGAGTTAGGAGATGAAGGTCAGAGTTGTCACTAATGGTTAGGATGGTGACTGGATCTGTTCTTGCTTGTTTAACTGAAGGTCGTGAGAAACTGTTGAACGGGATGTTTTTATTTGTTTCGGAAGTGGAGTAGGGGGGTGTTCAAGCCAGGCCCGGACTGGCAATGCCGGGCACCGGGCAATCCCCCGGTCGGCTGGACGGGGGTGGGGCAGTTTTTTTGACTGGGGGCCGTTTTTTGACAGGGGGCCGGTTTTTGGTCCGGACTGTGACTGTAGAATTCACTTCACTCACTCAGTGCAGTAGTAGTCACTCGTCACTACTCTGCGTCTCTCCTACTCGCTCCGTGTTCGGCGCTCCATGTGCAGGAAAAAAAGCACAACTAACTCTCGGGATTCTCTGCATAAATATGCATTGGGGCACCATTTAATAGGGTCACGCGCAGCGTGCAGTCTCCGCTGCCGCATCTGCGCAGATTCTTCACTTCACCCACCTTAGGGTGGGGCAGCTGGTGGTGATTGTGCGCACTGGGGCCAAATTGGGGCTCGCGCATGCGCAATAAAACTTGCATGTGACCGGTGAGGCAGGGTCGAGGAGCATTCCAGAAGTTAGCCAGAGACTGCCTGGTCACGACGACAGAGTGAGAGTGAGAGGCATACCATCTGGCCTGCACCCCATAATTTAATTATTTCTAGCCTCTCCCTGCTGCCGACTGCCACCTCCGCTCGTAGGTGAGTCTCTGAGTCAGAGTAGTGCCTGCCTGTCTGAGTCCGACCGTCCATCCATTTTCAAATTGAAATATCATCATCATCATGGCACTGTGGGCCGGGATGAAACAAAAGCTAAAGGCCCCCCCTGTCGCCCCCCCCCCCTGCCCCGCCCCCTAACGCACGGGTCCTTGGCCAATACCCAGGCCTGCCTATACCTTTTTTTTGTTTTATCCCCGGCCTGGTTCTGCGCAGCAACAGCGCGCTACGCCCTGGGGTCCCTCCCTGGGTGTGCATTTATTTGTGAGCACAGAGGCCTGCTCAGTGAAGCTGTTGGTGAGCAGGGGCCAGGCGGAGCCGGTTGCCGGAGCAAGGTGGTGGCTGTGTAGTTGCACAAGGGAAAGGTCAGGCACACTTCATTTCTGCATCTCTTAACAATTTTATTCCTTCAAGCGCTCAACGAAAAATCAGCTGTCTTCTCCAATTTTTCAAGATTGCTGTTTTTTCCACTTGTTTTCTTTCTCCCCTATTAATTATTCCATTGACATCCCAGACGCTCCCGTGTCAAACTCTGTTCCCTCCAATTCTGCTTTGGAACACATTGAATGACTACAGGAAATAAAATGGAGCTGTGTTTTTGTGTATTTCATTACCAACACTTTCACCCTGTTTCTTAAGTGGGCATGGCTTCCTTATAGAATTTGCATTCGTTTCACATTTGACGAGGCTAAAATACCATTAAATAAAACAAGACATGCTAAATGAATGCACACATTGTTAAAAACCTTCAAAAGTGCACAGTTACACACTCCCTAAACAGTTTCTTTTAACTACTGATATTGTGCGAGTTTTCTAATCTATACAGATACAGTTGATAAAATGGAGTTGCTTTTTTCTTTTAGATAAAATGTGGCCTATGCGTAGAATAGCTGCCTGCCTCGTTTAAGTTGAGTTGCGCGCACAGTCTTGGGCCGCGGGGACTGGCCCTGACTCCCCGAGCCGAGACACACACTCCTGGGGAGACGAGCACAGATTAAGAAGCCACTCCTAGTAACCCCCACCACACTTTTGCAGACAGCCCTGCTTTGGTTCCTGCCACGGGCCCCAGCACTGACTTTAAACATGAGCTCAGGTCAGATTCTATCAAATAAAATGGGGTTTATTTTTGTCAGGGTGTTTGTTGTCTGTTGTTCGTGTCCGACTCCGAGCAGGTCCAGCTGAAATGTTCCGAGCCAGCAGCAGGCAGGATACGTGACACGTGTGCTCCCTTTGGTGAAGCTAAGCTGCTTGACTCCTGGGGGCTGTAACTGGGGCGAAGGATGGGGTCAGCACAGCAGGGCTGCTTAAAATATATTTTTCAGCACAAGCCCCAACAGGGCTTTCTAGTTTTTGTTTTTTTACACCAACGAGTCATTTTGTTTTGTTTTCTTTTAAGGTGTTACTTGCCACTGGCACTAAGTTGCCACTACATAGCTCCTGTTGGTAAGGCTAACGTGTAAATTAACGTGTATATTTCTAGGAGCCCTTGGTACATTCCCTTGACGCTGGCTCAGTTTGTGACCTATGTTTTATTTCAGTCCGGATTTCACAAGAAAGATGTTTGCGCTGTTAAAATGCGCACTTGTGTGTTCACTGCTAGTGTCTTTTTCAAGACGCTCCTGCTAGGCCCTGCAACTTTGCTGTGTGAGGAAACAGAAATGGCCCCAGCAATCAGTTCCGCTTGGCTAGCGAGTTGGCACTTGGCAGCCATATGCCAAACAACACTCTCCCTGGCGCGCGTAAACAGACACACACAAATAGGGATGTGGCGTGGCTTGTTGACAACAAGAAGTAGGGACAGTAGGGACATGGCTGGTCTTGCAGTTAGTTGAATAAGGTATATTTACCAGTGACCACTGTGTTCATGGCATAGGGTGGGTGAGTTAAGTCTCACTGGACCTTGTCCTACAGCACGTTTTGTGATGTGATCCCCGCTGACAGACAGGTCACTGCTGCAGACAGTTGGCTCCTCTCAAAGGCATCATCCCTGTGGCCCCCCCACCCGGTCCCTTCCTACCACTGCTCCAAGCACCGTTGATCTGCAGCGGACATCCATGGCTCCCTGCTCCCACCTGAATGGACCATCTCAGCGCCAACTGGGGTTGCTACAAATGCGGTCAGTGCAAAAGGCTCTCACTGCTCCCCACAGTTCATGGCCATCCAACCACTCCATTATAATTGTTCCTTATGTGTGTGTCCACAAGTGTATGTGCACCCGTTGGTGTGTACATGTGTGGTTGCATGTGTGTGCAAGTAAAGTATGCAATGCTGATTCCCCTGTGGTAGCAGTTCAGTGTGTGCTAGGCAAGTCTGCACACGTTATATCAGATTGTATATGTATGTATGTGTGAGTGTTTGTGTTTTTGTTGCACTTTTTCGCCCATCATTGCATTGTGCATTTACATTGTGTCCCCATGAACCCTTTGTGCCCTTGCAGAGTGCACACCCCATCGTACCTGAACTTTCCCACTTGCACCCTATTTTCTTCCCTGAGACCTCTTCACACTGTACAACCATTTTTTATTTTATTTAGTTGTTTAACAATGTTATATGGTGCCCCAGCAACTTTGGTTATATTCGCACTTTACAATAACCGACAAAAGATACAGCAAGCAGTGTGCATAAATGCCTTTATGTAATAAGTCTATAAAAAAGTTAGTGCAGTTGTACAGTGGAGTAACATCAGGTTTAAGGGAAGGCATGCCTTTGCAAGTGCCTGTCAGACGAGCTTACAGTTATTCCGAAGAGCATGGGAGTGGGAGCAGTTCCTAAATCCGCTTTGGGTGTGTGTGTTCCAGAGGGATGTAGTGCCAACTTCATTTAAATATTTCTCCTTTGTGTCCTGCACCTTTGTATCCTGCACCTACTTTCCCATGTCCCCTACACTTCGCTCTTTGATTGTACTAGTGGTTTTAGATTTTGAACTAAGAAAAGCTACCCTTGCTAGCTTTGTTAAAGCTCAACAGCGGTACAGCACGGACAACAGCAGTGCAAGTTTCCCTAATAGAAATAACAGCTACAGGAGAGGCAGAAAGTCTGAATACCCAGTCACCCCCAAAGAACAGGTACCTATAACGTGCAGAAAAGCGTCTTATCTGTTGGAAATTAGGACTGACTTCTGCTACCTTTGTGCTACATGATTTGGTGTATTATTCAAGCTTGTGAACATCTGTTCTTTAGACAAAAAACAAACCCATTTACATTGGAAATTCTTGTTCTTGAATTGCTTTTTCTTGTTCTTCAGACCGTATGGGGGGATGGTCTCACTTTTACTTTGTTCTCTTTGATTCACTACTCGTGTCTATTTTTGGTGCTCTCTGTAAGAATGTCAAGGGGTAACCTAGTGCTCTTTAAGGTCATCATCTACTATTTACTGTTTTTTGAAAGTTGATACGATTGAATATGTAATGAAAAATGTGCTGTCAAATTCACCATTATGGTCTGTTGCTTTCCAAAATTTTCTTTGTGGGAAACGCCCCCAAACCCCCCTAGTAGCAGTCGGGCGAGCTGGTTGCACTAGCTCGCTACACGTCGGACGGGGGCTGGTCTGGCAAAATTTGCCAGGGCTGCTTTCAGTTCCCAGTCCGGCCCTGTAGGTGAGTCTCTGAGTCAGAGTAGTGCCTGCCTGTCTGAGTCCGACCGTCCGTCCATTTTCAAATTGAAATATCATCATCATCATGGCACTGTGGGCCGGGATGAAACAAAAGCTATAGGCCCCCCCTGTCGCCCCCCCCCCCTTCCCCCGCCCCCTAACGCACGGGTCCTTGGCCAATACCCAGGCCTGCCTATACCTTTTTTTGTTTTATCCCCGGCCTGGTTCTGCGCAGCAACAGCGCGCTACGCCCTGGGGTCCCTCCCTGGGTGTGCATTTATTTGTGAGCACAGAGGCCTGCTCAGTGAAGCTGTTGGTGAGCAGGGGCCAGGCGGAGCCGGTTGCCGGAGCAAGGTGGTGGCTGTGTAGTTGCACGAGGGAAAGGTCAGGCACACTTCATTTCTGCATCTCTTAACAATTTTATTCCTTCAAGCGCTCAACGAAAAATCAGCTGTCTTCTCCAATTTTTCAAGATTGCTGGTTTTTCCACTTGTTTTCTTTCTCCCCTATTAATTATTCCATTGACATCCCAGACGCTCCCGTGTCAAACTCTGTTCCCTCCAATTCTGCTTTGGAACACATTGAATGACTACAGGAAATAAAATTGAGCTGTGTTTTTGTGTATTTCATTACCAACACTTTCACCCTGTTTCTTAAGTGGGCATGGCTTCCTTATAGAATTTGCATTCGTTTCACATTTGACGAGGCTAAAATACCATTAAATAAACAAGACATGCTAAATGAATGCACACATTGTTAAAAACCTTCAAAAGTGCACAGTTACACACTCCCTAAACAGTTTCTTTTAACTACTGATATTGTGCGAGTTTTCTAATCTATACAGATACAGTTGATAAAATGGAGTTGCTTTTTTCTTTTAGATAAAATGTGGCCTATGCGTAGAATAGCTGCCTGCCTCGTTTAAGTTGAGTTGCGCGCACAGTCTTGGGCCGCGGTGCCTGGCCCTGACTCCCCGAGCCGAGACACACACTCCTGGGGAGACAAGCACAGATTAAGAAGCCACTCCTAGTAACCCCCACCACACTTTTGCAGACAGCCCTGCTTTGGTTCCTGCCACGGGCCCCAGCACTGACTTTAAACATGAGCTCAGGTCAGATTCTATCAAATAAAATGGGGTTTATTTTTGTCAGGGTGTTTGTTGTCTGTTGTTCGTGTCCGACTCCGATCAGGTCCAGCTGAAATGTTCCGAGCCAGCAGCAGGCAGGATACGTGACACGTGTGCTCCCTTTGGTGGAGCTAAGCTGCTTGACTACTGGGGGCTGTAACTGGGGCGAAGGATGGGGTCAGCACAGCAGGGCTGCTTAAAATATATTTTTCAGCACAAGCCCCAACAGGGCTTTCTAGTTTTTGTTTTTTTACACCAACGAGTCATTTTGTTTTGTTTTCTTTTAAGGTGTTACTTGCCACTGGCACTAAGTTGCCACTACATAGCTCCTGTTGGTAAGGCTAACGTGTAAATTAACGTGTATATTTCTAGGAGCCCTTGGTACATTCCCTTGACGCTGGCTCAGTTTGTGACCTATGTTTTATTTCAGTCCGGATTTCACAAGAAAGATGTTTGCGCTGTTAAAATGCTCACTTGTGTGTTCACTGCTAGTGTCTTTTTCAAGACGCTCCTGCTAGGCCCTGCAACTTTGCTGTGTGAGGAAACAGAAATGGCCCCAGCAATCAGTTCCGCTTGGCTAGCGAGTTGGCACTTGGCAGCCACATGCCAAACAACACTCTCCCTGGCGCGCGTAAACAGACACACACAAATAGGGATGTGGCGTGGCTTGTTGACAACAAGAGGTAGGGACAGTAGGGACATGGCTGGTCTTGCAGTGAGTTGAATAAGGTATATTTACCAGTGACCACTGTGTTCATGGCATAGGGTGGGTGAGTTAAGTCTCACTGGACCTTGTCCTACAGCACGTTTTGTGATGTGATCCCCGCTGACAGACAGGTCACTGCTGCAGACAGTTGGCTCCTCTCAAAGGCATCATCCCTGTGGCCCCCCCACCCGGTCCCTTCCTACCACTGCTCCAAGCACCGTTGATCTGCAGCGGACATCCATGGCTCCCTGCTCCCACCTGAATGGACCATCTCAGCGCCAACTGGGGTTGCTACAAATGCGGTCAGTGCAAAAGGCTCTCACTGCTCCCCACAGTTCATGGCCATCCAACCACTCCATTATAATTGTTCCTTATGTGTGTGTCCACAAGTGTATGTGCACCCGTTGGTGTGTACAAGTGTGGTTGCATGTGTGTGCAAGTAAAGTATGCAATGCTGATTCCCCTGTGGTACCAGTTCAGTGTGTGCTAGGCAAGTCTGCACACGTTATATCAGATTGTATATGTATGTATGTGTGAGTGTTTGTGCTTTTGTTGCACTTTTTCGCCCATCATTGCATTGTGCATTTACATTGTGTCCCCATGAACCCTTTGTGCCCTTGCACAGTGCACACCCCATCGTACCTGAACTTTCCCACTTGCACCCTATTTTGTTCCCTGAGACCTCTTCACACTGTACAACCATTTTTTATTTTATTTAGTTGTTTAACAATGTTATATGGTGCCCCAGCAACTTTGGTTATATTCGCACTTTACAATAACCGACAAAAGATACAGCAAGCAGTGTGCATAAGTGCCTTTATGTAATAAGTCTATAAAAAAAGTTAGTGCAGTTGTACAGTGGAGTAACATCAGGTTTAAGGGAAGGCATGCCTTTGCAAGTGCCTGTCAGACGAGCTTACAGTTATTCCGAAGAGCATGGGAGTGGGAGCAGTTCCTAAATCCGCTTTGGGTGTGTGTGTTCCAGAGGGATGTAGTGCCAACTTCATTTAAACATTTCTCCTTTGTGTCCTGCACCTTTGTATCCTGCACCTACTTTCCCATGTCCCCTACACTTCGCTCTTTGATTGTACTAGTGGTTTTAGATTTTGAACTAAGAAAAGCTACCCTTGCTAGCTTTGTTAAAGCTCAACAGCGGTACATCACGGACAACAGCAGTGCAAGTTTCCCTAATAGAAATAACAGCTACAGGAGAGGCAGAAAGTCTGAATACCCAGTCACCCCCAAAGAACAGGTACCTATAACGTGCAGAAAAGCGTCTTATCTGTTGGAAATTAGGACTGACTTCTGCTACCTTTGTGCTACATGATTTGTGTATTATTCAAGCTTGTGAACATCTGTTCTTTAGACAAAAAACAAACCCATTTACATTGGAAATTCTTGTTCTTGAATTGCTTTTTCTTGTTCTTCAGACCGTATGGGGGGATGGTCTCACTTTTACTTTGTTCTCTTTGATTCACTACTCGTGTCTATTTTTGGTGCTCTCTGTAAGAATGTCAAGGGGTAACCTAGTGCTCTTTAAGGTCATCATCTACTATTTACTGTTTTTTGAAAGTTGATACGATTGAATATGTAATGAAAAATGTGCTGTCAAATTCACCATTTTGGTCTGTTGCTTTCCAAAATTTTCTTTGTGGGAAATGCCCCCAAACCCCCCTAGTAGCAGTCGGGCGAGCTGGTTGCACTAGCTCGCTACACGTCGGACGGGGGCTGGTCTGGCAAAATTTGCCAGGGCTGCTTTCAGTTCCCAGTGCGGCCCTGGTTCAAGCAGAGGTCGAGTGAGAGAGCATTTTCTAAAATGTATTTTATGTACTGCACGAGCGGCTGGTGAAGGAGAATTCATTCTGCAGTGCTTCATTAAGGAAAAATGTAAGTACCTAAAGTTTTTTCTTTGATGCCCACCGATTCTCTGCCAAATTGCAGAATTGCCAAGTTCCAGACCTACCCAGTCTTGAATCAGGTGCATGCTTCTCCTACCCTCAGCGTTCACTGTTTGTCTCTTTATCTCACTCTTGCAGGGTCAATTTCATCACTGCTTTCTCCCTTTTTTCTTTTTTTTTTTAATATATTTTTCCTCCTCCTTCCTTCTCTCTTTTCTGCCTCCCTTTCTCTGACACTAGATGAAAGTCTGATGATGAAAAATACGTTTCAGTTAGCAGAAATGAGTGCAGGTGCCCAACACCTACTACTAGCGACACAAATCAAGCATGGCCTTTGTGTTCCTCTTTTTCGTTTGTAGGATTTCAAGTTAGAAATAGGAACTATTTTGGGGGGAACTGCCAAGGAAGCACTTGGGGAGATATCAGACATCAAGGGGGATGCCAAGGTGAAACTTAGTATATGGCCACGCCCATCTATAACAGTAAATCATGAAATGAACCTATAAAGCTTTTAATCTGTAACTGGCACCATGTCCTCTGAAATAGAATGCTATCATTCATAACGTGGCCAAGATACAACATAAGTAGAGGAAGGGCATCCGTTCTGGGTTGGAGTGTCTATTGACCTCCATCTACTCACTTCCGCTGGAACTTGTGCTTGAATTTTTTTTTGTATAAAGAGTGATTCCAATGGTTTTATTGTCCTGAAGAAGCTGTCAAAGGTACCAAGACATTGACACATTTAGACCCTTTGAAGACGAGTAAAAGAATGACCCCTATTTTAACTCTTGGGTGGGTAAGAGAAGTAATGAAGACTGTCATTCCGGTACCATATGAATGTTACCTCACACCACACGGAACAGGGAATACCAAGTAGAATTTCATCTGGAAAAACCAGGTACTCACAGCTACTCGATATTCTGTGGGATTACCTTGTAATAGATATGGGTGCAGAGGTACTGGCTGCAGTCATAATTGTAATTGGGCGTTTGAGGCTTTTAAGGGACACCAGTGGTTTATGACTGTTGTGTGTGTCCTTGAGGTATGTTTTTGTACTCACACTTTTGCATGGGTCACAATAAAACTCTTTAAGCAACATATTATTGTTTTCTACAGTGTAGACCTTCCCCACAGAAACCACTAAATGTCTCTGAATACGTGCCTAGCTTCAGGCTAAGGTATTGGGCTACGCTTGTGAAGGGACTTGTTCAATAGGTAAAGAGGTTTGCTAGGGGGTGCATTGCAATGATGAGCCTATTGCGGTCTTTGAGGAGGAGGGTCTTGCCATGGTTTAATTTCTTTACTCCATCAATGCTTGTTTGCAGCATTTTAATAGATTTTTATTAGTAGGAAACGCAATGCTTTAGGGATACCCGAAAGTAGACATTTGTGGTGCGATAGACCAGCCTTGACAGTGTGTATGTTCTGAAACTACAGAGAGAAACATGGACTGGATTCGAAGGTTCTTGACTTTATAGAAAAAAAGAACTTCTGGTAAATAATTATTGCAGTGTCACTTTTCCTAATGCCCTTTGTATCTGGACCACCTAGCATATGTTCATAAAATTGACAGGAGCAGGGTTAGTTCCTCTCTGTGGACAAAATGGCGTTTCCCCTGTACTAAAAGCAGCCATAATAGTATAATTAAAATATTCACCAAGTCTCACTCCCGACTTTTTAATGGACTGGGCTCAATCAATCAATCAATCAGAGTCCTTGTAAAGGGCACTACTTGCCTGTGAGGGTCTCGAGGCGCCGAGGGGAGGGGGGGAGCTGCTACTGCTCGAAGAGCCAGGTCTTGAGGAGCCTTCTGAAGGTGAGTAGGTCCTGGGTCTGCCGTAGGTGGATCGGGAGGGCGTTCCAAGTCTTGGCGGCGAGGTAGGAGAAAGATCTGCCGCCTAAGGTCTTTAGTTGGATGCGGGGGACAGCGGCGGTGGCGAGGCTGGCGGAGCGGAGCTGGCGGGTGGGGGTGTAGAAGTTGAATCTGTTGCTCAGGTAGGCTGGTCCGGCATTGTGGAGTGCTTTGTGTGCGTGGGTGAGGAGCTTGAAGGTGATCCTTTTGTCGACGGGGAGCCAGTGTTGGTCTCTTAGGTGGAGGGGTTATGTGGTTGCGGTGGAGGACGTTGAGGATCAGTCGGGCGGAGGTGTTTTTAATGCGTTGTAGTTGACGCAGGTGTTTGGCTGGGATTCCTGCGTAGAGAGCGTTTCCATAGTCCAGCCTGCTGCTGACGAGGGCCTGGTTCACTGTTCTTCTTGTTTCGGTCGGGATCCATTTGTAGATCCTGCAGAGCATGCGGAGGGTGTTGTAGCAGGCGGAGGAGATGGCGCTGACCTGCTTAGCCATGGAGAGGGAGGAGTCGAGGACGAACTCTAGGTTGCGTGCGTGGTCGGTGGGTGTCGTGCTGTTCCCAGCGTGGTCGGCCACCAGGTGTCGTTCCAGGCCGAGGGGGTGGGTCCGAGGATGAGGACCTCTGTCTTGTCCGAGTTCAGCTTAAGACGGCTGTTCCTCATCCAGTCGGCAACGGCCTTCATTCTCTCGAGGAGGTTGGTTTTGGCGGTGTGAGGGTCCTTGGTGAGGGAGAAGATGAACTGGGTGTCGTCGGCATAGGAGATGATGTTGAGGTCGTGTTGGCGGGTCATTTGTGCGAGTGGGGGCATGTACACGTTGAACAGCGTAGGGCTGAGGGAAGAGCCCTGAGGGACGCTGCAGATGATGTCTGTGGCTTCGGATTGGAAGGGTGGGAGGTGGACGCTCTGGGTTCTGCCAGAGAGGAAGGATGTGGTCCAGTCGAGAGCCTTCTCTTGGATTCCGGCTTCATGGAGGCGTGTCTTTAGAGTTCGGTGGCAGACCGTGTCAAAGGCGACTGACAGGTCAAGGAGGATGAGGTCTGATGTTTCGCCGTTGTCTAGTTGGCACCAGATGTCGTCTGTGGCGGCGATGAGGGCTGTCTCGGTGCTGTGGTTTCATCTGAATCCGGACTGGGAGGGGTCTAAGATGTTGTTGTCTTCGAGGTGGAGGGCCAGTTGCATGTTGACTATTTTTTCGATGACCGTTGCTGGGAACGGGAGAAGGGAGATGGGCCGGAAGTTCTTGGGATCCTTTGGGTCCGCTTTAGGTTTCCTGAGGATGCCGCTGATTTTGGTGTACTTCCAGCTTTCTGGGAATCTGGCTTTTTCAAAAGAGAAGATGATGACCTTTCGTAGTTGGAGTGCGATGGCTGGGTCTGCTTTGTTGAATACATGGTGAGGGCACGGTTCGACGGGGATCCGGAGTGGATGGAGTTCATGACCTTGCGTGTCTCGTCATCGTTGACGTTGGTCCAGGAGGTCAGACGGCTGGTGTGGGTGGTGTTCGAAGGGGGGGTGGAGTCTGGTGTAGTCGGGGGGGTCGCGGTGTTGAAGCTGTCATGGATGTTAGCGATCTTCGGCTCAGACTTGCCAAAGTGTTTGTTGATCAGCGGTGAAGGCAGGGAGGGGGCAATGTAATTCATCTGAAGTTCAGTTTGAGAAAGGTCTATAGTCAAGTGAATTATAAAACAATGTGTATAATAACCACCATTAATGATTATGGTAGTAGCTGTCGAAAGTAAGTAAACTCACCACCCAAAAGACCAATTACATTAAATTATTTACTTTATTTGTTCAAAAAAATATATATTTTTCTTTTTTTTATAGAGGGATATAATCTTTGTGTAACAATAGTGTTATATTTATATTTATCTTATTTGTAATATATTAATTTTTCTTATGACTATTTTGCAGTTCATAAGCATATAGAATTAAAACCATTTACAAACAGACATTAGACATATAACAAGACAAGTGATATAGGCAATACGGCAAGGTAGTTCACAACGCGCGTTTCAGCCAGTTAGCCTTCCTCAGGTGGCCGTGTATTGCACTAAAATTTTTAAAAACAATGTGAGTGAGAGTTAGAAAAACATGAATACCAAACATGTATACCACAATTAGTTATATACAATTATGGTAAGCACATTGTCACGACGTTCTGTAAACTCATTATGGGGGCAGAGCATTTCATACAAAAGAATTTACCCGCTTTTCATTGTACTTTTTGTAGAACAAGGAGATATAACATAATCTCTGCTTATGAACTGCAAACTATAGACCTTTTTCAAACTGATTAGCTTCCCTATGTATAGCAAGTGTATTACTATTAGTATATAGGGGTCCCCTTTTTTCCAAAAGTATTCATCTGAAGTTCAGTCAGTGGGTATGTGGGGGTGTACAGATTTCTGGCTGTGTTGAACCCGTCATGCGCAATTTGTTCCTCTCAAACCCATGATCTGCCAGGCAGTCAGGGAAAAGACAGCACAACTCCCCAGTTTCCCTTGGAAAACTGGGCTCACCTGCTCATAAAAATCCTGACATTGCTCCCATGTAACATGAAGTAGAAAAAGCATAAGAGCAAAGTCTATGGTGGATATGGTCAGGTTGGCCTGTCCCTGCGTTCCCGTACTTGTAGACAGTGTAGTGGCTGGTCAATTTAAGAACATGACCAATCACAGTGTGGCATTATTATGAAGCCATACTGTGATTGGTTAGGTTCCCTTAAGGCTAACGCAATGCTTTTCCCCTGATCTAAAAGCAGTGGCATTTTGAAACAGGTGATTTAGTGCCATGAAGGAGGTATGGAGAGCTCTCAGCAGCTGTTTGTCTTGCTCCTGGCACTCCGATATAGCCTGGCTCTGGAAACTACGTGCCCCTCTGTACCTAGTGTTTGTGATCCGAGGCATTTCCTGCCGATGTAATTTTAAAAGCTGTGAAAGTGTTTTGCTTCGGATTTGTAATGCAGCGCAAACAACCTACCTGAAAAAAGGAGCAAAAAAGAATAGAAAAGAGCTAAGTACTTATAAACACCTTACAACAGCACATGCACATTCAAGACATTTAAATCTGCATATTAATGCAGAAATTACTGGTTTAAATGATTAAAAATTGGAATTGAAAAACTTATTTGCAGAACTTTTGCAAAGACATTGAGACATTTCTTGGCAAGGTTTGGGAAAAAAAGACAAGTTGACCTCAATAGTGTGAAAAAGTAAAGTATTTGCTGTGCTAATACCAGTAAAAGACAATACATGCTTGACTTGGCATAATGGCAGGAATTGTGAAATTTAGCAGAAAAGAGATGAAACCAAGAGCATTATTTAATATCGGAAATCATGCGTCAGATATTCAGAAAAACAAGTTGGGAAAAGCAATTCTTCAGAAGTATACCTTGATTGATTGATTGATAGGCTTTATTTCGATATAAAAATATCATAAAAGCTTGTTCAACAATTATAAAACACTACATTTACAACAATCACTTCCTAATTACACAGAAAGGGAGAAAGGGAGTAAAATGTTAAAACAGTTAAAACAAGAATTAAATTGACTAGGACAGCCTTCTTACACGAATCAACCAAGACCATTTTAAAAATTTTGAAACACCGCAAACAACCAAAGTGGATGTGTCAGACATTAAAATGCGTAGCGCCACTGTGTGCTGGCGGGTGCCTAAAAGTCGACATAAGGGTTTGAGCTAGCACCTCCTAGGTGCACAGTAATCCGGACATTCGAAAAGAATGTGGGCTACCGACTCTACGCGAGTGGGACAACACGCACAAAAGGGGGAGGACTGGTGAGAGGATTTCCATCGGGCAATCAGTTCACCTACAGGTAGGGTCCCCACTCTAAATTTAAAATACAGGGCCCGGTCAAAAGGGATGGGGATCATATCTAGATATGGTTCGTAAGCCACCACATCTTTAATCCTCACAAAGGCTACAGTGGAATTACAATGACGTGGATCTGTAGATAGTTTAGAAGAGACCCAATTCCAATACACTTTCTTTATCATGGCTTTGGGTGGGGCAGTTCTCGCTGCCCACAAGTCACCAAGCCCTAACTCCACTAATAGCCGTTTTACATCCCTCAACCATTTAATCCTGGACCAGCCTTCCGTTGCCATGACCTCTGATAGCGCCTCTGCATAGGAAGCTAATTCGGGCACCCGCCACAACCGAGCCCAAAGAAGCAAGGGGCGGAGTTGGGCTTGGTCCTTAATCAATCTGCAACCTAGATCCAACAGCACAGGTACTGTAGGTGTACTCAGCGGGAGAGCCATCAGATCTTTCAGAAATTTGCTCTCCGATTTTGCTAATGCGTCTAGGTTGCAGGTGCCCCACAACTCCACCCCATACAAGGCAGCACTAACCCCTCTAGCTTTGTATATCTCCACAATTGGGGCGATAGGTTTGCTTGTGGAGGAGCGTTGCTCCTTAAGTAATACACCACCCACCCTTTTGTGACTAAGGAGCATTTTTAGGATGTGCGGGTTCCAGCTCAATGAATCGTTAAGGCGAATGCCCAAATAGTCGAACTCAGATACCCTCTCCAATGGGACAGAGTTCAGAGCCAGGGGCCGCCCAGGTTTTTTAGGCGGGTTCATAATCAAATACTTGGTTTTATCAGTATTGATTACCAATCCCCTTAATGAGCAGAACTCCTGAAAGCTATTCAGGAGACTCTGGAGGCCCATGGGAGTCTTTGAGATGAGAAGGGTATCATCTGCAAAGAGCAATGTTGGGATCCGTTTACCCGCCAGGGACGGAGCATCCGAGGGATTTCTTAACAGATGCTCGACCACTCCGTTCACGTAGAGAGAGAACAGAGTGGGAGCTAGCACACATCCCTGGCGGACGCCCCTTCCCACAGGGATCCTATCAGTTTTTTCACCGTTCATGCCCCATCGCACCTGCGCAAAATTGCCGGCGTGTAGTCTCACAAAAAGGGACAGGATATACGGAGGCAGCCCCAGTTCTAACAAGACCTTTCACAACTCCTCCCTTGGTACCAGGTCAAAGGCAGTCTTAGGGTCTATGAAGGCCAAATACAGACTGCCTTTGCCCAGCACCACCACCTTCCAATACAAGAGAGCCAATCTAAAGGCCTGTTCAATCGTCCCGGTTCCAGAGCGAAATCCAGCTTGGAAGTCCGACAAGATTTTGTTGTCGTCCACCCACTGAAGCACCCTCCCCAAGATCACCTTCCCCGCCACTTTTTGTGAGATACCAATATAACCAGTGTCTGTTGGAAATGTAAGTGTATTGTCAGTCTCAAAATCTGACAGGTACGATTTTGTGTGAATCAAAAGAAAGCTTGGTTTAGAGAAAAGGACTATTTTAATCAGTCACGAGCACTGTTAGTGTTACGGTGTTTGGGAGGGAGAGAGGAAGCGGAGTCATGAAAGATAGTGGGGCGTGATCTTCCCAACTGTGAACTACAGACCATGGTTGTAGGGCCTGCGCCCCTTTAGAAGTGGAGCTGCTCCATTTGTTCCCTGGTGAAGTTGACCCAAAAGTCATGTAGATTCTTTGCTCCCTGGCGAACCTGATCCAAATATTCTCAACTTTTCTTGGTGTCAAGTGCTAAGGGAAAAATATGTGCATATAGGGCATGAGAAGAACCCTGAACCCCACTTTTGTCAGTCTTGCTTGCTCACTACATAAAACTCATCGCAAACGTTTGCACACCATCACTTTCAAATGTTGCCAGCCGCCACAGGACAGGAGCATAATTTGCAGGCTTCATCTTGTTTGAAACCGAGTGAATGAGCGTCCCACTGTTTTTACTAGGGCATTTTGCAAAGACAGGGAACAGTTCAACTACATTCAACTTGTACACCAACTCCAACAAACATGTATAAATAGACAACTTGTAGGAATTCACAAACATTGTGAGGAAGGTGCTGGGAGAGCTTCGCCAGGTGCAGTTTCCCAATGTAGTACTAAAAATGTCATGCAGCATTCCTCCAATGTATGAACTGTTACATTTCTCATTGGGTATGGTTTCAGGGGATGGTTGGGTACAATGGAGCAGTGCCTTACCTTGCATTTAATTTTGGGCAAGTATACAATTGCACACGCTGCCCCCTGTACCTATCATTCATGGAACTATTGACAGCTTTCATTTTGTTAATCATCCCAAGCTCTAGAGTACTTTAGCAGAACTGGGTTTGGATTGTACTTCAGTATACTTTTTGCAAGCGCTCCACACCATTTGAACTCAAGCGTAATATATGGGGACCTGGGAAGTTTACTGAGTCTTTCTACTTGGCTATAGGTGTGCAACAGGGTTGTGTGCTGGTCCTGCTATTATTCATTCTGTTTATAAACAACCTAACTCCGTCTCTGGTTAGTTCTTCAAGTGATGTCCCCATAATCAACAATGAGCCATTGCTGGCAATACTGTAAGCGGAGAATGCCGTGCTAATTGCAGGCACACCGCATACACTGCATTCGTTAGTTACTGCTTTTGTGGTATTCACGTCCAGTTTAGATTGTGTGACCATCTGCAGCAAGTGCCTTATCATGGTTTGTGGCCCTAAAAGACAGGGAGTCTGCTATTATGCATTGATCTAGCTGCTTTACAGCTGTTAATGCATTTTCTACTTAGGCATTTGCTTCGATTCCTCTAGATCGTGGTCCTCCCATATTTCTAAAACTCAGCTCAATTTCACTAGATCACTAGGCTTGCTTTTAGACGTGCAGGGACTTTTTCGGCACATGAGACTTACCCGCTAATTTGAGATTTGTAATAGTCAGTGCACCTCTATTGCAGCTTATGGTGCTTGAGTGTGGGGATTGATTATTTGCAGTAATCTGCAGAGAGAGGAACACTACTTCTTTAGGAAGGTAGTATCCATTCTGCCCACCACTTCCTCTTACATCACACATGAGGAAATAGGCTTTAGGTATTTGGAACAACAAATTAAATGAGCCCCTTTAGCTTTATGGCACTTGGTGTGGGCCAATCTGGAGGCCTTTCTTAAGCTTGCCAAAATCAAGGACTGCTTAAGTATTGATAAGGCCTCCTGTATTCCCAGGTTGGTATATATATCAGGAAGATAAAAAATCATACATTTTCCCCATATTTTTGAAATTCCAACTTTATCACCCCCAAGACAGGGAAATTGTGAAGGCCCAATTTTTGGTGAGAAGGAAAAAGTTGAATTGGTAAAACTTACAGTGGAGGAATTTCAGACAACAAGAACAGATGGAGGTATGGCATTTTATCAAAGTTTGGCATTGGGTAGATGGGAAAGGTTGCTACTAATTAGGTTTCGGGCTGATACAATTATCTACCCACTCTGTTTCCAGATGGGTTTCCAACATGTGTTGTCTTTACAGACTTGTCCTTGCGATGGGAAATCCACTCAATTCCTTTTACATTTATTGTTTTTCTGTCAGTTTTATAAACACTAGTGCCTTTTTAAAATTTGCTGTTTCCATTTATTTCAATGAAAAGCATGTTTAGGTGATTTCATCGTTTTTATATTACTACATGAATTTTATGCTGTGTATACTGTAATATGTGAAATATTGTGCATCTGCTTTTATGTGCATGTCTCACATTCAAAAAACATTTTCAGACTGACTCCCTTGGAAGTTTTTTTTATTGATTTTACTTTTTTTTTTGGATTAATGGATGTTTAGGTGCTTTTTGAAGAAGTCCTACCACTGCACAATTGTAGGTGTAATTGTATATGTTTTGTAGAAGGGAATGTTTAAAATCTAATTTTTTGAATATTGAAAATTGATTGTTGTTCTGTTCATGTAGTTTTATTTTTAATTATATATTTTGCCATGTATTTTATCTATTTTATCTATTTATCTATATTATTCTTTGAATTATGGTTGTGTTAGGTATAGTGTTGATTTTTGGGACATTAGGTATTATTGGTGAAGAGTTTCTTTAATAATGTGTCATAGTTTGGATTTTTTAAATATTTGTTAAATATGGTTTCATTAATAAATTCAATATTAAAGAAGTATTGTTTATTTGTTGTAATAATGCATTGTTCTTTTGATGACTTTATTTATGCTTGTTTAGTGATTTTATTTACAGTATGGCATATATTCTATAGAATCTAGAGCCTTCATTACTAGTGGCCTGATAATAGAGGTGATATTTAATTAGGGCTCTTGGTTTTATGGTATTTATTGACATTACAGTTTGTATTTATCTATATTTATGTTTTCCTCATTTTATCTGTATTTATCCATATTTATTTTGCTGTTGTCACTTTTTTCACGCAACGTTATGCCAAATTGGTATCCATTAATAATAATGAAAATCGGCAAAATAGACTGCACATACCATCGTGTTCGGAACAAAAGAAACTGAGTATAACAAACAATTTAAAGAAAACAAATATCTCATGAGCCCAGATGCCCATCAGAGGAGGCAAGAGTGAGTCTACAACAAGGATATTGGAAACAGAGAACACACTACAAGATGGCGACCTGTTCGCTCAGGCCCACCTCTGAATACACACCAATCGATAATAACACAAAACAGGTGGTAATAATCAAACAATTAGGGATAGTATAAATATCAGACACAGAGAAAGAGCAATTCACTTCGAAACAACCCAGGAAGGAGGAGGACGCCACGTAGCTCAGCTACCAGCTACAAGTAAGCAAGAGAAAGGTTTTTTCCACAAGCTATACCTTAATAGATAGTAGTTATATATAATAATATCAAGAGTAGTAAACGCTATACTTTATTATTACCTTTAGAGTGGACAGCTAATTTTTTAAAAAAGCTCCAAGAAAGTGACCCATGAACCTATGATGAAAACACATAAGGATTAATCACAAAGCGATTCCCCTTTATCACAAAGGTAAGAACACCAGGACAAATATTTAGCTTTCTGAATGAGCAAAGGAAATTATAATATAAATTAATTAAGAATATTACTTGGTCCTCAGACAAAGTGGTTTACGGAATAGCGTAAGGTAGCTCCCAGGGGCGTCTCTCCAACTTTCAAAAAGATCAAGGAAATAGGACTGGTAAGCCTTCCTAATAAAAATGTCTTTTTTGGAACAAAATAGGGATGCAAGGTAGTGATAAGCACAGGGAAACATATTTAGAAACAACTCTAAAAGTGAACCTTGTTTGAACACAATACTGTGACTAAGATGGGACTACTGTTAACGGGCCAATTTTGTTTTACCGATACCGACTAGGGGTGGGGGCAAAATGATTCAGAAACACATGAAGTTATAAAATCGTAAATAAAAAACAAACATGGGTAAATTGAAAATGTTGTAAATAGTCAATATAAAAGACCAACTTTACAATAAACATGTATCCTTCTAACAGGATTGAAGTTGGTCCATTTTCTTCCAAACCCGAGTGAAGTTTCTACAAAATACACATACAAGGTAAAGAGATGCACAAATGCTTTTCCAAATTAGAACAACTATATATTAAATAGAGTAACCTAAAATAAGGTGTATTCCCGTTTAGAACAAAAGGATGAAAGAAACATGAGCAGATGTAAACGTGCTCGGACAGACCTATAAAACTAAACCAGGAAAAATCAAACCTGGGTAAGTTAAAGAAAAACAATGGCTGGGATACAATAGTAAAGAATTAAACAGAACCTATTGGTCCATTTTTTAACAAATCTGTTCAAAAGCCAAGTTGTATTAAGGAAATAGAATTAAGACACCAATACTAATGATGACCCATTAAGTCTTCTATACTCTCGCTCACCGCACCTCCAAGATGTGAGAATGTAGTAATAGACTACCAGGAGTAACAAGATGAGGGTTTGCAAAGTGTTCGGCGTTACCAAATATTAGGACAGTTGTTAAAATGTTAAGTGCAAATGCTGTAAAAAAAGTATGGACCTAACGATATGCATTATGATATATTTTTGTAGATAAAATTAAGCTGTGAACGAGTCCTTGAAGAAGGTGCAGGATAGAAAGAGGCACCGAAACGCTGCGTCGACAATTTCGTTCCTATAACAATCCATTGACTTGTGAATATGATGGTGTAATGTTTATGTTATGTTACATTTTGCTAGATTAGCAAATCTTAAGAACTTTGTATGCTTTTTAATTTTTATTTTTTCAATTTTTATGTAAAACAACTATGTATATGACTTGTATATGTTACTACCAAAAATGTTATTCTTTCTAATAAATGAATGAAAAACGTTTTAAACAAACAGAACTGTTTCAAGTTTTCATGGTATCTTTAGGCCCCACATACACTTAGCTGTAAATTTGGTAACCGGTGCAACATTGTAACCCCTTTTGTTTGTTATAAGACACCCCCACTTTTGGGATCTTAACATCACCTTTGATTTAAGAAATCCAGGAGAAGGAACTCTGTTTCTTTACAATATCTATGGATAAAGCCACTTTCAGGAACTGGGGCATAAAGATCGAATTCATAACTGCTGCTGTTATCAATTCAGAAACCACTTTGACAGGGAAGATCCAAATTGGTCTCCATTCTGAGGAGTCAGAGTGAAACTGGCTAGCAGCTGCACTATCCACAAAATCCAGCTGTAATTAAATCAGATCAAACACCAACCAGCCACAGAAACGAATAGAATTAAAGATTTGTTTGTGGAATCTTGGGGGTTTATGCAATAAAATAGATAATGAAGACCTCGTAACCATAAGCTCTGCTGTAAGGTCGGTACACGAGGATGGGTTAGGAAATGCCATTTTACATGCTCACGTTCTTTAGTTGCCTTCGCTCCCTAAACACAATGACATTTGACACACATTCATTTGCGTGCACATGCAGGATAATTTTATTCAAATCAGTTTTGCTCACACTACCGGGTTGGTAGGAGCATAATATATTTCAGTACTTGCATGCAAGCATATATTCTCTGTAATAAGCAAAATGGTTGAACTGTTCATGTTTTTCACCATTCTAGTAATTCTAATCATATTATTCTTTTCCTCCTATTGATTATTGCAGCACTAGTATTTTACTAAAAAATCTCAATGCTTCAATAAATATTGAGAAGGTTTACTGTGTATTTCATGTGTATTTCTTTGGTTGTGCATAAGTAACTAGGCAAAAGGGGGCTAGATCTGTTACCACAATTTCCTTGGGGAGTCAGGGTTGTCATGTTCTGAGGATGCACAATCCATTTGTTACCCTAGCAGGTTTGGGGTACATATGGTGCACTGTGAGCTAGCAGGACTCCGGCCAACATATCCAGACAGGGTGCAGGGGATCAGTCTTTCCACAGTTCTGATGTTTATGTGTCCAACAAATGCACACTTTAACATGAAGAAGTATAAGCCGTATGAAACTTTGAGGTACCTGGTCACAAACCCTGATTCAACTAATAAGGTAAATCAAATACACCTGCCCAGCTATAACAGTAATGGAGTTTTGCCAACCTAGAGGTTGCCTCTCTAGTTACATCAGCTCTTACCTGAAGGTACAAAGTTCTCACCTTGCACTAACAGAACCTAGCTTCCTTGCAGTGCTCCTGGAGGGTAGTAGGGAATACCGACCTAATCATCATAAACATATTTTTAAATCCCTGCCCAAAAGGAAAAATAATAGCAGCTGTAAAGCTATGTCAAGTTATAATTACTGTGAAAGCGGTTTACAATGATGCAGACATGATTTTAACAGGAGCCTTCAATATCATCCTGTTTCACAGAAGAGGCAGACCAATGCATAATGAGCATCGATGGAGCAATCCCAAACAATCTTTTTCAACATTAAAGCACTGTGACATACTATAGAAAATGGTCTTTGGTTACTGCACCTCAGTAAGCCTTAGGATTCCCAATAGTAGGTTCCCTGGCTATGCACCAATAGCATGGACCAGCATAATGGGGAATTGTGTCTCATAACTGGACTACAGGCTCGATAACCCACCCAATTCATAAAGGCAGGGATCCTACAAAACCAAACAAATATCGGTTAATTGCAATAATTGACATTGAGGCCAAATATTTTGCGAGCCTGCTGTAAAAAAAAAAACGTACGCTGTGGGCCAACAAGTGAAGAACGGTCCCTATGAATCAAACAGGATTCAGCCTAATTCAGGGTTGCCTATTGAATCTGATGACCTTTTCATGCTTATGAACCACACTATACAGACGTACTCGCTTCTGTATATGTGCTTTGTGGACTTGAAGATAGCATTTGATCTGACCTCAAGAAAGCTCCTTCAGTTAAAACTACGATTCTGGGGCATCCTGCCAGAATCCCGACCGATTGAGGCAAAATGCAGACTTTGTTATGAGGAACAAGAATCAATTTTACATGTAATGTACCTGTGCCCCCCATTACTTAAAGCCTGTAGACAACAGTTTCGACCGCGGTTGAATATCCTGAAAGTTCGATCCTGCAGGAAGGCCGTTATTGCAGACCTGTATCCGTTAAATACAGCATTAAATTTTAGATTAGTTAAATTCATGCCCATATTCTTCTTTTTTACCCTAGCTAAACCAACAGCAATGGGTAGGGCAAAGGGGGGGGCTAGCGACCTACATCCTGAACACCTTATCTTGGAAAATATGGAAATCATTATTGAATCTTCCTACTTTCATTTATTGGTATGTGAGGAGTGGGAGTCATGGGGCATTCTCCTAATTAGTTTTTATAATAATTATTTTGACAGCTCGAGAGCCCAATAAGTGATGGACCTGGAGCTAGTGATCCAGACAGTCACGTCCTCGCACTATAAACCTGTGAGCATTATTTGGGTTGGAGATTTTAGTATACATTTTTGCTCATTTGAACACAAACCAAATTGTGGAATTATAGATCTACAAGGCGAGACTCTCTCTCTTTTAAAAAATGATATATATGGAACAGCCCTGAATAGTCTAATGGTGAAGTTAAGCCTTAGGATGCAACATTTTTAAGCTAAATGACAGTGAACGTTTAGCAGCTGCATTCTTTAGAAATGGTTACAAGTCCACCACTGATTTTATTATGGCCTCTGAACGCTTAGATCAAGTTATTAAAGGCCTTGAAACCACCCTTTCGGGGTATGGCAACCATGCAACGTTAGAGGTCAGGGTGACCCTAGCTATGAAAAGTAAAATCACATCAAAGCTAGGATTTGATCCATATCACTGCTGGATGCCACTGCAAATGTTATGGTGTGTATATTACTCAATAGATTGGAATACTGAGAATTCACTAATACCATATAAGTTGACACTCAATTTGGATTAAAGAAAGGGATGAGTACAGCCCACGAATGTTTGAATTTAAGTATCCTCATTGGGAAGTATACAGTGGCTAAGAAGGGATCGCTATATCTATCCTTCTTGGACTTGTCAGCAGCCTTTGACTGCGTTTCACACTTAAAGCTGAGGATTATGATGGAGGATTTAGGGCTGAGGTAGAAATTATTTCCTTCATTAGGCAATTGTACTCGGACACTAACGCCCGTGTGTGTTTTGGAAGGGATGGTGAATGCTCAGGCAGTTTTGACATCAGAAGAGGGGTTAGGCAGGGGTGCGTCCTAGCCCCCATCCTGTTCTCCCTAAACACAAACCGAATAGAATTGTCCTAAGTGTATATGCTAGGGACACAGCTGTCATAGGTTTGAGCCCCCTTCCAATTTTACTTTATGCAGATTATGCTGTATCAATTGCCAGAACTGGGAAGGGGTTGCAGGGCCCAATTGATGACCATATTGCTTTTATGTTGGGCCTTGAACTGATAGTATATGCCACCAAGACGTATACTATGCCTTACGGGACCAAACACAGGGTAAAAACCTGCCTTTTATGCGGAAGGGCACAAATTGAGTAGGGAAGAGGTCTGGTGCAGTGGCCAAGACGGCTGACTCCAGAACATGGAGGATCATGGTTCGATCCCCGGTGCCGGCGGCAGGTTAACCCAGCACCTTGTGACTCTGGGCAATTGCTCGCCTATTCTTCCAGTCGCCCCCCAGCACCGAGACACCTCTCGGGAGGTAGCTGTGCGCTTTACAAATGCTGGTATTTCCTTTCACCTGGCACTCAATTTGGTCACAAGAGGAAATGGGGCTGAACAAGTTAATCGTCAGGGATACCATGAACTTAGATCATGTGATGGAGATCCCGTGGCTGAGACGCATAAAATCCCTATGTGAGGAGCCTGGCCTAGCGGATCTTTTAATAAACCAGACTCCTGTAGCTCGCTAGCCAATGATAGCCTGAAATACTGCGTCCACAACAAGGCTGTGGGGAAGAGATGGGTAGGGAAAACAGCAAAAACAACTATTCTTGCTTATAGTATGACGCCTCATCAGGAGGGGCTTGACATTCTACCTGACTTTGGTACAAAACCCTCAGCAAAGGTTTCTCTTGACTCGATTTAGGGCAAATATGTTGTCTCTGATGGTGAGGTTTCCGAGTACTTTTCATTCCCTGTCAGAGCTTGCACTGTGCCTGTGAGTAAGTCCCTTATAACAAATTTGAACATTGTATTTGTTATCAATATTATGAAATTCCCAGGAAAAATGTTTTAGTGTCCATATTTAAAACACCTCATTTTATACAGTGTGGACCAGCTTTTTTATTATTACTGGAATTAAATTCTCCACTTGTGTGTTGTGTAATGACTTCATATTTATGGCAAGTATTTAAAATATAGATAAACCTGTGAGTGGAAGTTCCCTGAGTAAAGCATATTCTTGCATGATTAGTGTATAATTTTATTCTTATATGGAATTTTATAATGACTCATTTTTGAGAATTGCTTTTTAAGATAATTGTAATAACTGAAAGGTTTGCTGATTTAATGAACCCCTCTTGCATAAAAATGAGTTATTAGATTGGATAAAAGTTGATGCTGACCGGGCAATTTTTAAATCTTATAAGCAATATGTTTATACGTAAATTGTTGTCTGCAATATTTTTCTTTCTTGATGTGAAAGTTTTTAATATTTTTGTCTTTTATTCATTTATATATTTTTGCTACAGAAAAGTATCGAATAAAGTTATTACTGACTGACATGGTAAACACCAATGCCTGGTCCATGAGCAGATTATCGGTTAAAGAAGTACTGGCCCAGCGGTCTCCCGCCTGAAAGGTTTTATCATCTTATAATACTCCAGAGAGGTAATCACTCGCACGCATGCATTCTCCCCCTCCGCAATTTCAAGCCCTACGCGTTTCAGACACTATTGTGGACAAGCGCGGCACCCACTTGGGGTATTAATCGATATGGGAACTACAAGTACCAGCAAGTTGTGTGGCACTGACGACGCCCACTGGGGCGGGGCCATGCACATTTAATTAAGGTTCCTTTGAACTGCCGCTTGTTTTGCTTACAGTGTGCCCGTGACCAAGAACACAGGAGTGTTCGAAACGCGTAGGGCTTGCAATTGCAGAGTGGGAGAATGCATGCGTGCTGAACTGTATCTGCCTCAAAATAAAGGTGTCAACCTCCTGTCGTGTGGCGTGTCCTCTGAGGGCAACCTTGTTACGCTGGATACTAAGCGGCCGAGCCTAGGTCGCGGAGTCACCCTGCTGCAATGGATGCGGACCTGGTGTTGTGAAGGCACATACACCGAGGAACAGGAGGGCCGAGTTGAGTGACTGTACAATAATAGTTGGCGTGTTTTGCAGCTCCCCTCCAACCCACTTGGGGAATACTTTTGATTTAATTATTGTGGACAAGCGCGGCACCCACTTGGGGTATTAATGATATGGGAACTACAAGTACCAGCAAGTTGTGTGGCACTGACGACGCCCACTGGGGTGGGGCCATGCACATTTAATTAAGGTTCCTTTGAACTGCCACTTGTTTTGCCTACAGTGTGACCGTGACCAAGAACACAGGAGTGTTCGAAACGCCTAGGGCTTGCAATTGCGGAGGGGGCGAATGCATGCGTGCTGAACTGTATCTGCCTCAAAATAAAGGTGTCAACCTTCTGTTGTGTGGCGTCTCCTCTGAGGGCAACCTTGTTACGTTGGATACTAAGCGGCCGAGCCTAGATCGCGGATACTCCCTGCTGCAATGGATGCGGACCTGGTGTTGTGAAGGCACATACACCGAGGAACAGGAGGGCCGAGTTGAGTGACTGTACAATAACGGTTGGCGTGTTTTGCAGCTCCCCTCCAACCCACTTGCGGAATACTTTTGATTTAATTATTATGGACAAGCGCGGCACCCACTTGGGGTATTAATCGATATGGGAACTACAAGTACCAGCAAGTTGTGTGGCACTGACGACGCCCACTGGGGCTGGGCCATGCACATTTAATTAAGGTTCCTTTGAACTTCCGCTTGTTTTGCCTACAGTGTGCCCGCGACCAAGAACACAGGAGTGTTCGAAACGCGTAGGGCTTGCAATTGCGTAGGGGGAGAATGCATGTGTGCTGAACTGTATCTGCCTCAAAATAAAGGTGTCAACCTCCTGTCGTGTGGCGTCTTCTCTGAGGGCAACCTTGTTACGTTGGAGATATATATATATATATATATATATATATATATACACACACACACACACACACACACACACACACACACATACACACACATATTCAGTGTTCAATGGTAAATGTATTGGAGGTTTGCTGATTTGGAACATAAAATGACATTTCATTAAAAAAATTATAAAATTTCCCTTGCACGCTGCACTAATAAATTGATATGTACAATGCACTCGCACTTTGGCTTTCACATAATTTAAAAGCGGTTGGCTTTTAATCGTAGAAAATTAAATCAAATTGAACCACTTTTTTTTTTCAAAATTGTATTTTTGACGACCTTTTTGAATTGAAATGATTTTAATTAATCAATCAATAACATTTTTACTAGAGGTTTTAGCCTCGCACGTCAGTTACCTGGCAGCACTAATACTGGGTGACTATTCAACCACACACCTAAGAATGGGATACAAGATGAACCCAGATTTGGAAAAATGGTGATGTGAGTTTTTGATATTTCCTGTTTAAAGAATGGGTTGGGTGTGGGGCGTCATGTGCAAGCCTTTGTTCTTCACCGGAACGGGAGAATGGGACTCACTGGACTGCCCAAGGGGAGGGGGTTTGTTGCAATTGCAGACGACGTTTGTTTTTTAAATGGTTTGGAGCATTACTGTTTCTGTGTCTGGTTCTCATGCTTATGAGGCAAAAGCGGTCGGTGTGAACAGGGAAAAGAAAGACTGAGGATGGAGGTTGGGGATAATGGCATTGGCTTTATGAATGAAGGCTTTCCACATGGTGAAGTAAATCACCTGGAATGTTCGGGATGTGACGGGTGCGAAAGCCCGTCTGGGTGGTAGATCATTTGCAGTGAGGACAGCCAAAATGTGGAACGCCCTGCCTGGTAGTCTCCGCCAAGCTTATTCAGAGACCTGCTTCAGAAAAACGCTGAAGACATGGCTTTTTAGGCTCGACTACGCTTGGGAGCAGTGCTTGGACTTCCATGCGCGAATGCCTGCTGGTAGAGCACTGGGACACCTCTGATTGAGGTAGCAGGTTGCGCTTTATAAGTTTCAGTATTATTCTTATTAGTATTATGGAAGCGTTTGTGAAAAGAAGGAGGGTATTTGCTTATCTGAAATAATACCGGGTGGCGATAGCATATCTACAGGAGACACACATTTGGGGTGACTCTGTACCTCGTATCCAAAGGAGATGAGGGTACAGATGTACTCCATTTCTTATTCAGGGTTTGTGCAGGGAACACTTATCTGAGTGGCGCCCGGAGTTTCCTTCCAACATCTACACTATGTGACGGATCCTGAATGCGATATGTGATATTACATGGCAAGTTAGAGGGGAGGCAAAACGTTCTCAATAATGTATATGCCCCTAATACGGACGGTCCTGCCTTCTTTCCTACTGTCATAGCAGCAGCGGTACCTTATTTGGGGGTACTGATAGTCTTAACAGGAGACTTTAACTGTGCCCTTGTGCGGCAATGGACCACAAGCCCCCTCATGCAAATACTAAACCCCGAATGACTGGCACCTTAAAAGATAATATGCAGGGCATGCAGCTGTGAGATGAGTGGATGGCCTGTAATCCCCAAAAATGGATATTCTCCTGCCATAGGCCCTTGAGTAATACCTTTAGTCGTCTGGACTATTGGTGTCTTACACCTGAGCTGTCTCCAGATGTAAACGGGATAATCTACTTACCCCGCTACCTGTCTGACCACTCGCCAGCCTTGCTCAGTTTTGGGGGTGCTGGGAACCGCCTGGCAATACGGGTGTGGTGGCTTAGAGCGGAGGCACTGGCAGACCCCCCATTCACGGCTACAGTATCAGATGCTCTGTTGCACTAGTTTGAAGACAATTGGGGGTCTGTATCCAGCAGGGCAATCGAATGGAAGGCCATGAAGGTAGGTATGCAGGGGGGTTGGGGTTGTATAAAAATGACATGCTGGGTAAGACGCCAATTGGAGCAGCATAGACAAATGCAAGATTGGCAGCTAGGTAAGCTATACCCAGGTAATGGGACAATGGTGTGCTTCCCATGAGGCTCTGTTGGAATCTTGGCACAGATTGTAAAAATATATGTACACTGTGCATCATCAGCACTTACACATGGAGGGGGACAAAGCAGGGGCTCTCCTTGCTAGAATTGTAAAAAAAAGACCTCTATAAGGCCTATACTTCTACTACAAGATAGCAATGCAGAACTAGTATGCACGCAGCAAGCAATCGTTGGAGTGTTGGCAAGGCATCTGGTCATCGTCTATAAGAATATGCTCTTCTCGCCACAAAAGGTCATTCAGATTTCTTAGATACGATGGCTCTGCCGAGGTTGGACCATGATGCGGAGATTGCACTGGGGGCCCAATCACTAAAGAGGAACTGTTGGCAGCCATCCGACGTCTAAAGCCGGCTAAAAGTCCCAGGAGTACTGGACTCCTGGCTGAGTTCTACCAATGGTTTGCTCCGCTCCTAGCATATCGCCCCTTGGAGGTGTACCATGAAGCATTGGAAGGGCAGGCCTTGCCAGCCTCCATGCAAGAGGCAGTAGTGACCATGATATTAAAACCTGATAAGGACCCCTTTTTGCCTAGTTCAAACAGACCAATTTCACTCTTAAACTTAATGTTAAAATTCTGAGCGGGATATTAGTGGCCACTTCTACTACCGCATACGCCTGACCTGGCTCACCCTAACCAGGCTGGGTTCATACCCCGGTGTAACACCTCACATAACCTGCGGAGCCTGGCACATATTTGACATGATTGTGCGTTGGCAATGCTCGATATTGAGCAAACTTTCGACTCAGTGGAGTAGGCATATGTCTGGTCAGTCCTGCAGTGGCTTGGGGTGGGGCAGGGGCTCCTTCAATGAATCCAACTGCTGTACAAAAACCCTGTCACCTGGATTCGAGCTCGAAGAATGGTGTTGGAACAGTTTGCATTAACCCGGGGCACCCTTCAAGGTTGCCACTTGTGGCTGCTTACTTTGCTGATGCGGCAGAGGAGCCTCTGGCGGCGGTTTTGACAGAGCAGATGCGAGGATGGGTGATATCCCTTGCTGACCCCAACCATGTGGTTTCCTTATATGCCAACGATACATTTGCATATATCTGTCAACCAGCTCAGGCAGTGGCAGTTCTTCTCACAGTGCTGCAGAGATTTGGGGCAGTATCCGCACTCCGTATAAACCTGGAAAAATCCAAGCTGATTCCAGTGGGGAGGTTTGCGGGAGGGTCAAATAATGAGTTACCAGTGGTGGGCCTCCCCTGGGTGACTGAAGGGACAAAATACTTGGGGATTCGCCTGAAGCATACGGCCCCTCCCTACTTGGAGCGCAACTTTGGAAAATTGGTTGAGGGTATATGTAGCTCCATACAATTTTGGAGGGACTCACCTCTGTCCCTAATAGGACAAACAGCAATCATAAAAATGCTTATTTTACCCTGATGCATTTATGCCCTACAAGACTCCCTGTATAAGATCCCCAGACACTACTTCTTAACGCCGGATGACCTGCTGGTGGAGCTCCTGTGGGGAGCCAAGTGTAACCGTATATGTTTGACAACACCTAAAGAAAATGGGAAGATGGAGGTTTGGAGGTGCCTGTCTGGAGCTTTTTTATATGGCCTCCCAGCTTCAACATGCAGTTCACAGGCTAGATGAGTATGATAATTGAGAAAAGAGACTTTTGGCACGCTCTCATAGCGATTGCTCCTTGCCGGAACTCCTAATGCTTGGTGCAGGAATCCCTAAGACCTATCCATATATCGTACAATATGTGGGCATAATATGGGAAACTGCGGTCAGAAGGGTGGTGCAGCATGTGCCCTAAGCCCTGGACCTGCTGCTGTCCTTCAAGCACATAGTGGAATCTATGTCAATTTGGAGGTGGAAAGAGGGCGGGTCCGTCACGTTGGGACACCTCTAAGACAATGGACAATTTTTAACATGGGAGGCAGTGGAGACCGCCTTTGATCTGGGAACAGGGCAATTCTTGCAATATGAGAAGATTTCAAGGGTTGCCCAAGAACTATGGCAGTCCTTTGCTGAGGAGCCCCCTAGTACTAATGTATTAACAGTGATGCTATATATGGCGCAGGGACGGCGTTTGATATCCCACATTTATAGGGTGCTTTGTGATGAACTCCCTAGGGGGACTCTTCCGATACAGGCACGGTGGGAGGAAGTGGTAGGGGAGCCCCTCGTGGGAGCAAGACTGGTTGAGAATTTATGAGGGTTTCCAGGAGGTGAGTTCTAATATGTAATTTAAGCTAATACAATACAATGTTGTGCATCAGGTTTATCTTACCCCGGGGACCCGCCCCACAGAAGCCACCAGCTACCTGCCTGCCTGCGGGGAGGACTACTGCCCCCGGACTGCTCCTCCCACTGCCGCTGCAATTTTTGCGCCAGGAGGCGCATAACTTCATTCGTGGGCCCGTCTTAGGCCGTGAGAGGCTGTAGGCGGCTGGGCTGGACCACGTTATTTGGCTTTGGCAGAAGCCACTCATGCTGTTCTGACCCCTGCTCTGGGAACATCCAGCCATAAGGTAATGTGAAGCTGTTTGTTAGTTACTGCCCCACATTGTATTGTCCGATGGGTTTGCAATTGGACCGTTCGGTAATCATTGACACAAAATGAGCAAATCAAAAGTAGTAGCCGGGACCCTAGACCCTAGACGCATTTATTGTGAGGGCTGAGTCGTTCCTAACGCATGAAATCAAACTGTCCGAGAGACGTATGTCTCCGGACCCTGTCACGCTACAGTCATGTTTATCTCTAGGGGGACCAGTCTAAGCTAACATAGCACTTCCAAACACAGAATACACATCACTAGCAAGGACCGATTCTGCTTCCCCTAATTCACCCTTGTTACTCCTGGACTCACCTAACACGTCTGTCCCAGGTGCGTCCTGTATTAACATCAGGGAACAGGTTGCAAAGTCCCAAAGGAACGTTAAATCAAGTGTCCAACCTATTAAAAGGAAGAGAAATGCCAGCATCGCTAAGACTAAACCCCAGAATGCAAAAGGTTGTCAATCTGCTAGCAGCTCAAATGATCATGTGGCTGTCATTACAAACTCAGTAGCTACCCAGACAGACATTATTCCATAATTTTTGTGTAATGAGGTTGATACAGGCGCTATCAGAGAAGCCATACTTGCAGGGCCTGCAATGAAAGTACTTGAAACTACGCTGGCTAACATTCAGGATGTGATCGACAAACATTTTGATCTGCTTTGGGGGAAATTAAAGCATTTGGACTATGTTATGAACAATTTAAGCTGTGGAAAGTTGAAGCATGTTGCTAATGAGGTGGGGGGGAACCCTATAACATCTGTGGTTAACAAATATGGGTCCGATTTGCAACTGATGGGTACTGTCCCTCCTTTGGATAACCCCCTTGTTGACCCCTGTGTATCTTTTCGTAACCCAAATGAACTTCCTGTGCTGAACTCCACTCCCGCGCAGAGGGAAAGTCAAGATATGCTACGAGTGCACAATGCAAACAATCCAAATTTGGCCCTAGGGAGTGTTAATTGTAACCAGTCACAGCATGGTGTTATTGTGCCTGTTCCAAGTAGAGATGTTGCAGACTGTCCCAGGGACAAACGCTTGAGTCCAAACACTGATGTCCTGAGCCTACCCCCGGCCTCCAGTTCTTATGTGCTAGTTCTGGCTGGCGTTCCTAATCGTGCTGGGGGCCAGAGGGAGTCTTGGTCAGATCTCCGTAACAAATCTGTAGATTGGCAATGTAAACATAAAGGTTTTCACCCTTCCTCTGTGGATGAAATTATCATGGCCAGGAGAGTAGGGTGGGTTGGCCAATCGGACAAGAACATTAAAGGATATTGTATCATCCTTAATTTCTGTATACCGCAAATGGTTCGTTGTTTATTAAGTGTTCGAGAGCAATCTTTCACACAAAGCACTGGCATTTGTGCACTCCCTTTAGGCTATATTCATAAACCACCATCTATACCGTTTAGGGATGCTTATGCATTACCTCTGGCAGCCAATAGGTTTCATGCACTTTCCAGCTTAGATGCCCAGGACTGACAACCACTGCTGATGACCAACACACAGGATTATGAGGAGGATCAACCAGGTACCACATTCCCATCTCACAATGATAAGCCAGCCTCAACTAGGGCTAATAGGGGAACTGACCTGAGCATTCTCAGTTGGAATGTAGCGGGCTACAATCCAGGCTTGGCGACCATGACTGGCTGCGTGTAATAAAGGAACAAGACATAGTCATGTTCCAAGAGACCTGGGATACTGATGACTTATATATCGAAGGGTTTCACTGTTTTAGTGTAGTAGCCTCAAGCCCCAAGGTGGGCAGACCATCAGGTGGCCTATTTATTAGGATCAATGTGGCTGCTGGAGGCAGTTTCAAGGCCCTACCAACTAATAGTAAAAACTATCACGTTATGTTTTTTAAAAGGAGAGTTTGTTTCTACCTGGTAAATTTTTATAACAATGATTTCCATTCTGTCCCCAATAGGAACTTCATTGGGCTTTTTGATTTTATTTCTAATTTAGATAGCCAGCAAAACATGGAGGGATCTATTGGGATTCTCTTGGGGGGAGATTTTAATGCCAAACTCACTAATATGGAGCATGATGTAGGGATAAGCAACTCTGGTCCCCCTTTTCGTAGGGGTGCAGAGCTAGAAATGTTCTTAAGATCACATAACTTGGCCAATGTTATGGATCTGGTGGGTGGTGCTAATGTCATCAACCACACATTACCAACATTAAGGGGAAGGGGATGTTGTTCAACTATCGATTTTAATTTTTATCTCCCCCCTCTTGAAGATCAACTAATGGCCGCAGAGGTCATTGCCATGGATCATGGGGATCACAACCCTATTAAAATAGTATTGAGATCGGCACCCCGGCCCAAGTTTTCTTCTGAATGCTGGGCCAAAAACCTCACGCCGTCAACTGACAACTTAAGGCTAATATGGAAGGGCATTGATAATGGCGAACTGTTTAAAACATTAGTCAAGGGCAACATGCATCTTATCAATTCTTGCTTGTCATTACAAACAGCACACACAGAGGTTGTCCAGGATTTTTCTAAACTCTGCCTGGCCACCAAAACTCTCTTGTCGAAACCTGCCCTTTCGGCAGGAAACAAGCCTAGATGGATCGAGCACGAGTGCTCTTTGGCCAATAGGGAGCTCCACAGGGCATTGTCATCTAACCCAAGGTGTGCCATAGATGTGCAATTGGCAAGGCGGAAATATAACACAGCGATTTCAAACAGGAAGGTAGCTCTCCTAAACAAACGCTAGGAAGCCCCATCACAGGCCGCCACCATAAAAAAGGGCAATATTTTCTGGTCCGCAGTAAGGGACCTCTGATCGATGGGTCAGTTACTAACCCCCATCAGTTGCAATATCTCTAGTGAGTCTTGGGAAAATCACTTCTCAAAAATGTATGCTACCCCCCATCAGAGACAGACCAATATGACCCTGGCTCACTGACCACCATAGAGCTATCTATCTCAGAAGTAGAAGAGGCTATCTATCAGAGCATCAGGAATAAAACACCTGGCCCTGATGGGCTGACAATTGACTTAATAAAATGGAAGCCAGACTTATGTGCCCCGTTACTTTTGAATGTTTTTAATAGTCTAACCCACGCTACGCTACCTGATACGTGGGCCAAGATTATCATAGTTCCAATTTTTAAAAAGGGGGATCGGTCCCTGCCTATTAATTATAGGCCGATCTCACTAATTGACAATACTCTAAAAATACTGGGAAGAGTTTTATATAACAAGATTTTAGGCTGGTCAGAGGAAAATGGTATTTTAGAGCCCTGTCTGTTAGGCTTTCGTAGCAAGGTGGGTACAAATGAACAATGTCTCAACCTTAATTTGATCATTTGGAAATATACCATTGCACAGAAGTCCCCTGTCTATTTGGCCTTCTTGGATTTGTCCTCGGCATTTGACCTTGTTAATAGGTCAAAGCTTTGGACAATCCTTCTGGCACATGGGCTGGACGAGCCTTTGGTACATTTTTTAGCGTACCTTCATAAAGACCTCCAGGCGCAGGTGAGGATTGGCATGGGTGGAGAGGTCTCGGGAGCCATTAAGGTAGGGAGGGGGGTCAGACAGGGCTGTGTCTTGGCCCCCCTCCTTTTTATTATTTACATTAATGGGCTACAATTCACTAAAAATCTCGACCAATGATGTTCCCATAAATAAGGGAAAACTCTTCCGGTGTTACTATACGCAGACGATGCGGTCCTTATAGGCCGCACCCCGAACTCCCGGCTTATTTTAGTACAGAGCTTTGTCACGTATATGGACAGTTTGGATCTATGTGTCAATTTAAAAAAATCTTTTTTAATGTCCTGTGGTCCTGGGAAGCGTCAGCTAAGCTCTATTGTTGTGGGTAGTCAAAAACTGATAAGGACCTGAACATTCCCTTATCTTGGGTTGGTCCTTGCTGCGAAAGGCTCCTAGACTGAGCATCTTGCTCACTCCAGGAGCAAGTTCTCAAAGGCCATCAATTCAATCCTTAGCCTACCCCGCCCAAAGGCCACTGGTGCTATTTTAGCTATTCAATTTTTTTTTAATTACAGTGCGTTCCTGTGGCCACGTATGGGGCGGAGATTTGGGGTATTGTAAACAGTTCCTGTATTCAGCAGGAAGAAAATAGGTTCTGCAGGAATCTGCTAGGTATCCCAATCTCCAGCCCACAATATACTTGCCACAGAGAACTTAATCTTAACTTTATATCAGATTTCATACGTGCCCTGTGGTTTTTAATGGCATTTTTTAAAACTTTGACAACAGGTCTAACGTTGGTATATTGTGACCAAGGTCTAGTTCCAACAGGAGCTCTAATCTTGACCAGATCACCTACTTTCACCTCAAGAAATTGAGAATTTTTCTTTTCATCAAAATACAACTTCCTATCAACTTGTTTGGCAATTTCCCTTTTTCTCCAATCTCCTATCTTATTGTCCACAAAAACCTTATTGAGCTTCATCCAACAAGGGCACATTACAGAATTAGGAATTCCACCTGTGAACAATGCGAAAGGAGATTTTCCAGTGGTTAAATGGGGAGATAAATGATAGGCAATAATACTATCCTGAAGAGTTTCTTTCCAACACAAACCATTAACTCTTGCAAGTTGAATACTTTCTTTTAACGTTTTGTTTACCCTCTCAATAGCTCCATTGGTTTCCGGGTGATAAATAGAACATCTTTTGTGAACTATGCCTCTGTTAGTGAGAAAAAGTTTAAACTCATTTGAACAGAATTGAGAACCATTATCAGAAAGACTGCTGTAAGGAAAACTTTCCAATTTAAAAATATAATCTAAAAACTTAATAACACAATCCGTGGAAATCTCTCTAACAGCACCAACTTCAATCCACCTAGAATATAAGTCTAGAACAACAATGAGATATGGAGTATCACTAACTCCATGTAAAGGACCTCCAATGTAAATGGCAACTTCATCCCAAGGATAAATAGGAAGATTTCTACACACCATTGGAGATTGTCTAGTCTTCAGGATGTTATCACTCGCACTACACTTCACACATTCACGAACCGTTCTCTCGATGTCCAGATCCATACCTGGCCACCAAAATTGTTGTCTTAACAATTCTTTGGTTTTCACTATACCTAGATAACCACAATGTGCAAAATCAAGCAATTTTTTTCTTACACCTTCAGGGGGAACTAGCTTTGCACCTCTAGCTAGTAAACCATCCACAACAGAAAGTTCATCACCAATAAGAGACCAACGTTTCTCTAATCTCACTTTATTCTTCATCATTTGTATGACATGTTTTATCTGACTATCTTTCTCTATTTCACTTTTCCAATCAGTCTCACTAACAGCACCCTGTGTAACTTCACACACATTAATCACATCATCGTCCTGACTCACTTCATCATCAGTACATTCATTAATCTTTACTAATCTTGACAAACAATCAGCTGATTTATTAACCACACCTGGAATATAATCCACTTCAAAATAAAACTCTTGCAGAAAATTATTCATTTCTTTATTCTTGACGAAATGGCATCCAGACCTTTTTTGAAAACACTTCCTTCAACGGTTTATGGTCGAACAGCACCTTGACCTTTATACCCCAAGTCAAATTTTTAAACTTTCTTAATGCCCAAAATATAGCTAAAGACTCTTTCTCAATGACAGAGTAATTGAGTTCTGACCCCCTGAGACATCTGGATGCACACGCAATCCAACAATCTTTCTCATACTTCTTCTGAATAAGAATTGCACCAAGTACCTTTTCACTAGCATCTGTCATTATGAAAGTAGGATCACTTGGATTAAACGCCTGAAGAGAGGATACATTACCAAGTTCAACTTTTAATGACATGAACTCTTCTCTATACTCAACTGACCACTGAAATACACAATTTTTAACAGGAAGTTTCCTCAAATGATATGTTTTCTTTGCATAATCAGGTATGAATTTACTGTAAAAATCAGCCATCCCAAGAAATGAGAGAAGCTCATCTTTATAGAGAGGTTCAGGTATGTTGATTATGGTATCAACTAGTTCCTTTTTAGGAACAACTCCTTGCCCAGTAATCTTGTGACTAAGATAATTTACCTCTTCTACACAAAATTTACATTTGACTTTTTTTAAAGACAAACCAGAATCTCGTAGACATTCCAACACAGCACTAACTCGTACATTATTTTCTTTCATTGAGTTTCCAAAAATCAGTAAATCATCCTGATAACATTTAACACCACTAAGACCGTTAAGAACTCTAGACATGATACGCTGGAACACCGAAGCAGCTGAAATGAGGCCAAATTGCATCCTGTGAAACTTATATGTTCCCATGAGAGTGATAAAGGCTGTCAACTCCTGGGAAGATTCATCTAGTTCAACCTGATGATAGGCTGACGCCAAATCAAGTGTAGTAAAATATTTTGCGCCACCCAAAGTACTGATCATCTCATTGATTTTAGGCAAAGGAAACTTATCAACAATAACCTCCTTTTTTAAGAAACGCAAATCAATACATAAGCGTATGTCGCCATTGGTCTTCTTGGCAACCACAATGGGGGCCAACCATTCTGTGGTTTCAGCAGGTACTATGACCCCCAAATCAATCAGTTTATCAATTTCCTTTTGTACATTTTCTTGCTCATTTATTAAAATCCTCCTGACCTTAGCTACTACAGGAATAGCAGAGCACCCTCCTTTAATTTAATATGATGTTTATAACATTTGAGACAACCTAGACTGTCTCTAAAAACATCTTTGTATTGTTCACCAAACATTGAAGCAAGATTATTAACTTCCTGGACTTCTACCTGTGGGGTAGCATTGGGATTAAGTTGCACCCCAAACAAACGTTAAAGTGCCCAACCAAGTAGAGCATCCCCATGTTTAGCCATATATAGTTTCCCTGTAATCATCTTTCTTCCAAGTTCAATAGAAGCCATAAAACATCCCAACATTTTAATAGGAATGCCACCATAACCGAAAGGAGATACCTCACATTTTTCAAGTTTAACTTGTAAGACAAATGTTGTTTAAAAATGTCTTCACCCAACATAGTTAAATGTAAACAAGAATCAAATTTGAAATTAAGTGACACTCCCTTAATGTCTACTAAATGTGAAGGATGTTCTGCTTTTCCTTCATTGACTTTAAATGTAACAACTTTCACTTCTGGCTGTTTTTTGTTAGGTACATATTCAGTTCTATTAACTTAACTTTTGCTATATTTTGCAAAATGCCCTCTACGCCCACAAGTGTTACACACGACACGTAAAGCAGGACAGAATGAATAATTTGCTAAGTGACCAAAACGACCACATCTAAAACAGATTGCCTCACCCCCCGTTGAAAATTGCTTCATATTACTAGATGCAACATAAAAAATGTCTTTCTCTGTGGAATTTTTCTTTTCTACTTGACATACTACTTCTTCAATTTTCGTTTCTACAGCAACCACCTTATTCTTTTCTACACTAAGTTCATCTACACACTTCATCATGTGTTCAACTTGCTTTGCAATAGTGATAACCTCATCTAAAGGAGGTTCATCTTTTAACCATAGTTCTTTTCTAATGTTATCATGTGCACACTTCAAAACAAATTGATCTGTGATCCTTTCTTCTAATGCAGGACTGAACTTGCACGAATATGCAAGCTTTCTCAATGCTGAAAGAAAATCTTCCATAGATTTATCTTTTTTTTGCTCTCTCAGACCAAAGTGATATCTTTCCATTATAGACATGGGAGATAGTGACGATCTAACTGAAGAATACATATCTCATATTCATTGAGATTTCTTTGTTCCGCTGCACTTAGTTCTGGAATATGTTCTAAAACTTCTTGACCTTCTCCTCCGAGACAATGTAGAAGTAAAGAATGTTTACGTTCTGCATTTAAATTAGTTCCACAAACTCTAGCATAATGTACAAATATTTTCTGCCATTTTTGCCATTTTACATTTGGTTCACCTGGACTCATTAAAAAAAACGGTGGTTGAGTTACATTTTACATTCTAAATATTTTCTGTGCTACAAACTAAACTTAAATAATCATACTAACCATAAAGCTGTACTAATAACATCTTCTATAAATAATTATTGAATATTACTCAATCACTATAAATTATAAGTACAGTAAGGATAGACTACATATGTGGCTAAATACCTATATATTATTAAAATCAGGCAAATAAGAGACAACAACTACACCAATAAACAAGTCTGATGTAAGATATCTGTTGACAAATAGATGTGCCAGTAATCGATTTAGTGCTGGCAAGAGACTTTAAAATACACGCAAAAATAAACATTCAAGTGTGCCAGTCACTGAATAATATTTTCAAAATGAGCTGTTATACACCGTTTTCCACAAAAGGTGTGCCAGTCACTGATGTTATACTGGCTGATAACTTTAAAATAATTTTAGAAATGCCGATTTAATTGTGCCAGTCACTGAATTACTGCTGGTGGCAAAGGACATCAGAACAAATTGTACTTAAAACGAATAGTACCGTAATGAATTTAAAACAGAAGAGTCAGTCTCCGAGTATTTTACCACTAGATGCTTGACACTGACCTCACTATGTAGTTGTAGGTCTCCGGGTAGCTTACCGCTAAATATTTGACAAAGAACTCACTGTATACATGTAGATTCTCGTTGACACCGAAGGAAGCATCAGTTAAGTTAAACAAGAACGCTCGCAATAAACGGGGTCCTGTATAACAATTGAAGTGAATGAGAAGACTTCCAACCTCACAAAGGGAGTCACGTCATGACGTTTCATCAACGTATTGGACAACCTCCAAGCCTCTCTTTGAACAGGAGACAAGATGATGTAGGTGCATTCCACACAGCACGTCCCACTTCAAAAATCGAGTGAGCAGTGCAGCCAATGAAACAAACATAAGACTGTCACCAATACGTCATAAACTGACGAGATTGAAACGCCCCTTTGAACCGCAAAGACGATCCAAAATGTTTTTCAGTCATTACAGACAACAGTGCTTGGAACGCACTGAGAACACACGCTACACTAGATGTTCCACCCTCCTTCCTCCTCACCGTGAGTAGGAGTGAACCCTCATTTTCACGTACTCACCGGTGCTCAACTTGTTGTACAGTCGCTGGAGAAATAAAAAAAAAAATCTTTTCTTTTTAATTCTGCCGCTGGGAAGGAGAGTCTTTTCTTCAACTTCCGTTGATTTTAAACTTCTTATTTCTAATTTAGGGGTCGATTATGATTGCAGTGAATCCGCATCCTCCGGGCCGGTGGAAGCCACCGCCGGCCCGGAGGATGCAAATTCACCGCTGCGGACCCTGAAAACACCCCCGCCAGATCATGATGGTGGTGGGATCAGCGGCGGACGGCAGGTCCGTTCGCCGCTGATCCGCGGGGTGTTGACCCAGATTTGGTGGCGGTGTCTGCAAGACACCGCCAGCCAAATTACGATGTGTGCGCAAACATGCTTTTCCGCGGCGGATTTTCCGCCGTGGAAAAGCATGTGGAGATTTGCTTCTGGGTGTCGGGGGTGGGGAGTGCACAAGGGGGGGTACCTATGGTACCCCCCTGCATTTGCATGCACAAAGCGGCAGGCACCACGCGGTGCCTGCCGCTTTGTGCATGCAAATGCAAAGCATGCATATTTAACATTGCGGCGGGTGCTGCTTAAAGCAGCACCCACCGCAATGTTAACTATACGGGATTTGACCGCCAGGGTGGCGGTCACATCCTAATTCCGATGGAGGGAACGCTGCTGCCCCTGCGGACGTTCCCTCCACCTCGGGGGGTGGCGAACGGGCGCAAGTCCGTCCGCCATCCTAATCGACGTCCAAGTGTAGAGTTGAAACGTCTTTGCCCACTCGTCGCCATAACAATGTGGTGTTTCCCACAAATAAAGTATAACAAAAAGGCAATATATAGATTAAAGCACAATGAGTTTATTTCACCTCATCCACCAACAGCCAGGACATAACTGACTCGAGTGAAACCCCTACAACATTCTTAGTTAACATTCATCAGAGAATGTCAGACAACATTCTGCATAGTTAATAAAGACATAAAGCTAGAAGAAATACAAGAATAAATGTCACAGCCTGACCGGCTCTTTTTTGGTTATCAGTATGGAAGAACCAGGCAGCCCCCCTCACCAGAGAGATTATGAATGACTGTGTTAAGTGTGAGAAAGGGATGGATATTCCTTTGTTGAGTGGACTGTACCAAAGCTTGCTCAGTGTCAATAAAGAATGTATCTTCTTAAACACAAGTACAGTTGAAACTGTGCCCAAAAAGGAGCTAAGAGATGCCCTCTATTTTTTATATTACACACAAAGGCTTGATCTGGAATCTAAGAAATCTTCTGTTCTTAGCTACATGTCCATTGAACAGTATCACCATCCCCTACCTACATGTCTCACCCTCTCCATGAGTGATTTGGAAAGGAGCCTACTATTCCGCTTAAGAGCAAGAACTGAAATAACATTAAAATTAATAAATAATTAAAAAAAGAAACGTACCATTTTATTTTTTAATATATATATATATATATATATATATATATATATATATATATATATATATATATATATATATATATATATATATATATATTAACTTAATATTAATAAGAAATATACAATATTTTTACCGTTGGATAGCGGGAGGGTACAATTTACTATTCCCACTCCGGTTAGTGCAACAGTAGGGAAAGCGTTGGATAGCGGGAGGGTAAAACTTACTATTCCCACTCCAGTGAGTGCAACAGTAGGGAAAGCGTTGGATAGCGTAGGGGTAAAACTTACTATTCCCACTCCAGTGAGTGCAGCAGTAGGAAAAGTGTTGGATAGTGGGAGGGTAAAAATTACTATTCCCACTCCAGATAGTGCAACAGTAGGGAAAGCGCTGGATAGCGTAGGGGTAAAAATTACTATTCCCACTCCAGTGAGTTTAACAGTAGGGAAAGTATTGATTTAATATATTAATACAAATAAGTTAAATATCAATATCAATAAAAAATTAATTAAAATGAATTTTATTTTTTAATACATATATATATATATATATATATATATATTATTAACGTAATATTAATAAGAAATATACAATATTTTTACCATAGGATATTGGGAGGGTACAATATACTATTCCCACACCAGCTAGTGCAACAGTAGGGAAAGCGTTGGATAGCGTAGGGGTAAAAATTACTATTCCCACTCCAGAGAGTGCAACAGCAGGGAAAGCGTTGGATAGCGGGAGGGTAAAAATTACTATTCCCACTCCAGAGAGTGCAACAGTAGGGAAAGCGTTGGATAGCGTAGGGGTAAAAATTACTATTCCCACTCCAGTGAGTGCAACAGTAGGGAAAGTGTTGGATAGCGGGAGGGTAAAAATTACTATTCCCACTCCAGACAGTTCAACAGTAGGGAAAGTATTGATTTAATATATTGATACAAATAAGTTAAATATCAATACCAATAAAAAATTAATTAAAATGAATTACTAATTTAATATTATGTAATAATTAATCAATTAGAAATACAAATACATATTAGGTATTAAAATGAATTACCTATTCATAATCAATTAACAACAAATTAATTTACAATAACAAAAACTTATTAATAATAAAAATGAATACCAATTAATAATTAATTAACAGTAAACTAATTATCAATACACAAAAAGTATTTTTCATATGTAATTAATTACAATTAAGTTACTTCCCACCCTATTCCCTTAAAAACCCACAACCCACTACAGAAAATAAATTAATAAAATCATAATTATCAGTTATTTAATTAATACAAATTAATTACCAATTATTCAAAATTAATTACCAATTAGAAATTAATTAACAAATTCAAAATAAATACCAAATGAATAAATAAAATATTTAATTAATTCGAATTAAATTACTTCCCACCCTATTCCCCTATAAACCCACAACCTACTACAGAACTAAAAAGCAAAATTAAATTAAAAATAATTCAGAATTGCTAAAAATTAATATTTAATTTAATATAATTAAATTACTTACCACCCTATTCCCTTATAAACCCACAATACGCTACAGAATTAAATTACGCAAAAATTAAATAACATAAAATTCATTATTTAAAAAAAATTAAACACCCATTACAAAAATAATATACACTTTTCACATATATACTAACATACAAAACACTTTAAAAAATTGGATATTATTAAAAATGTGATATATTTTAATGACCATATTATATACTTTGATATTTTGACTTCTATATTTTGACAATCAATATTACTTACCTTCAATTCGATATTTTTAACCACTATATTGTGTCCATTCGATATTTTGTCCATTCTATATTTTTACTTCGATATTAGGTCCATTCTATATTTTTTATCGATATTATGTCTAGTTACGCTTTTTAACTTGTAATCTAATTTACTAATGTTATGGTTATATCGTTGCACTCTTCTTATTGCCATGTATTTCTAACGCTCTGCTTTTCATTTAACTTGTTATGATGCTGTGCTTTTATGGGTATCAAGTTACCCGCATAAGGTTTATGAACTGAACTGAACTACCCCGCAGACCCTATGCAAAATCTACCCGGGCCGCTCAAGTGCATGTCTCCAATGCGCCGATGTGGAGAGACATAGGCGATCTTTCTGCACATGGTGTGGACTTGCCCGTTATAACACAATATTGGGAGAATATACTGGCACGTTTGCAAAAAGCTACAGGATGGACAATCCCCAGGGAATTACGATCAGTGCTGCTAAAACTATTGTCCACTCCCAAAGCTAAGAAACTGAGTAGAGGGTTTGTCTGTTTGTGGTTAGTGTTAGCGAAGAGCCATATTGCAATTGCATGGCTAAGCCTTGTACCTCCAGGGATTGCTGCGTGGCTGCAAAATGCGTGAATGGGCGACTGTGAAATTTATCAGTATGAAACAAGTCCGGGGGGGGATGAAAATCTTGAGGGTGAAACCCAAGCATGGGCAACTATGCTAGCGGACCCGAGTTACTCGCAGACTCCAGATGCACTGAATGATTGACATGGTGGATGACGCCGCTGGTATTTTTGGGGGGATAGCTGGCAGGTGGATGCTAACAGACGGGGCACGGGGTGGCAATACACTGAGTTAATCGAAATCCCCCTATGACACACATAATAAGAAAATTGGAACCATGACACAAAGAGCGAAGGGGGGGGAGTTAATGCTGTTTAGTTGGCATATAAATCATTTCAGAGAACTGTAAGGAGAGATCCCCCAAAATAGTTGGCGTGGATGTATGTGGATATGGGGGCAAGGAAGGGGTCGGGGAACTTGGTTCTCCCTGACACGGCTCCTTCTTGTATAACTTGCTCTTATGAATCAAAATGCCAATAAGGTTTTTGGGGAAAAAAATACAAATAAACACATCCGGACACAAAGTAGTTCCCTTCAGAGCCATGGGTAAAATGGTCAGCCATTAAACTTGCTTCACTGTGAGTGACAGCATTCGGCCTTTTCACAAGGAGCAAATCTGCACACATTAATTGGGGTACCGAAAGGTTTCCAGTTGACTTCTGAGCTGCATAAGAGATGGCTTCGAGCTGATTGCTAGAAGCTGTGAATTCTAGATTCTTGTAGAAACTATAGAGCAATCAGAGTCAGCAAACTTGGCAGCTCTGTTTCCAATGACTCGCAAATGAAATAGGCTGTTAGATCTCCAACTAGACGAGGCCTGATGCCATGTAAATTTGGTGGCCATGAAATCAGGTATTTGTTTTAGAACAGCTCTGTGAACAATATCCTTTGACATACAAATGATTCTGTGACATCTTGGAAGTCAATGTAATTGCTTCAAAATGGGAAAATATTTAGTTTTAGGTATTTTATATTCAAATGAGTGGCCACAGTTCGAATCAATTGAAGCTGTTTGAATTATTTCAGGTGGGCTGACAGCAGGATCGATTTCCCATAATCAATGCGGGACTTCAGGAGAGCATTAGTGACCAGAATGTGATAATTGCTGTTAAGGAACTGTAGAATGTTCTGCATTGTCTTCAGATAGAAAAGCAAATGCTTGAAATTGCAGTTACATGAGGGTCCAGAACAGCAAATCAGAAGATACAGGTGGCACCATCAGCAGTGCATTCTTTGATGGATTTAGCTTCAGAAAGTTCTTGGACATCCACCAGAGTGCCATATGTACAGTGTATAAAGTGCTGGGGCAATGGTTGGGTTGGGAACAGGTGCAGAAATCAATTAGATGTCTTCCACATACAGGTAAAAATTGCACCAGCTGAAGTTAGAAGCTGAGTCAAGCGATGACTGCTGATCTTTATAAAAAGAATGAAATTTAACCCAGGGGAACACCAACACTGAGAGCTTTGGGTTCAGACTCATATGGCAGAAATACTACAATCTGGAACCCGGTTGTTAGGTAGTAAGTTAACCCATTCAAAGCTGTGCCTTAGAAACCAATCACATTGAGCCTGGATATAAAAATAGAATAGTCATTTGTACACACTAGAGGCAAATGAAATTATCACAAATGTTTAATTGTTAACAGAAACCACCCGGGGAGCTGGGCACCACAGAGGCACACACCTGGTGGTGTTACGGTTCAACCATCTTTCTTAGAATCCTGACTTCACACCAGCATTCCACGAAGAGCATTGCGAGCCAAGCACAGCGTTGAGAGTTGGTGTGGAGACCAGAACCCTACATTAGTTCTTCTCTTCAAACAAAACTAAACAACTGATGAGAGCTACCTAACTTGGTTATATAAAGACAATCTTAAACCCTTATCTTATTATAGTATTAATGTTATACTAATGATACATTATTCCCCATAATACGATAAACAAATGTAAGCCTACTATAAATAAAATGTTAGAAAAGAGAAATAGAAATATCACATGCTATAAACATAGTACTACAGTGTAACATAGCTGGGGAGACTTTGTAACTGATACGGAAATCATCTATACCTGAACGGAATTCATTCATCTTTATCGGAGCAGCACTCTATATTGGCATGTGCTCCTCCATACAGGAAACGATTCATTAAGAACCCTTTGAGGACCATCAAGTTCATAGCTTTTCTATGTTCGCAATTGATTGACATCTTTATTTTGTCCCCCATCTGGGTGTGTACTATATTGTTGGGGAAAAGCCTTTACAATTTTAGAACAATTCCACCAATGGCCTCCTTCTACCGGAACAGTATTGCCATATACATTTTCAAATTCAACTGGTGTAGAAAATTGAGGGGGATATTCTCAAGAATGTGCGATAATCAGCGCCAAAATCTGTTAACGTAATCTTTCATATTGCTGTCTATCGGGGGAAAATAACTCTGTGTTAACGTGCTATTCACAACATGGCGGTAACATGTAATAGTCTCCCGATAACGCGTCAAATGTCCGCAATAAGATCACCAGGACGGTGATAAAAATCTAAACCGTAACTTGAAAAAATTTGCATTGGGCCCAACTGCGATAAAAAATGCAGCGATAAGCAGCGCCACGCCTGCAAGTCCCACAAGTCAGGCGGGAAAAAACTCTATAAAAGCGGCAACAAAAAACACAAACAAACACATACAACTGAGAACCATCATGGAGGTAGCTGGAGCAAATACAGAGGACAACCAGAACCCCACAACCCCCATGCAGGACCACATGCACAAGTAAGTATAGCACATCTGCGGACAAACCATGCCCAAGAGTCACAACTCCAATCAAGAGCCCAATTTACTCAAGTCTGCAACATCTCAGCACTGTATAAGCACAGAAGTGAAAGGCACACCGTCTGAAAGGGATATGGGCCAGCCAAATCAGAGCCGAAGGGGCAACTCACCCACAATGCAGCACACACACCTAAGATGCAGAGCACCCCAACATTGAAAACAATGTGGTACAAACTGCAACACTTTCACAACAGAACAGAGGACACATCTGCTGCCGCTTGTGTTTAGAACATGGCCATTCGCATTTGGCATAGCAGGACACTGAGAGATCACAATGTACAACTACAACCTCACATCCCTGATGGCGTAGAAATGCCAAGTGTCCAGCCTCAAACAGGCATCTCCTCATAAACAGTCACAATGTACATTGCCATGCAGTCTGACAGTAAACTTGTACAATGCGTGAACATACATGTGAACACAATGTCAATCTGCATTTCCCCTTCACATTGCAGAGGGAGAATTAACACATCCTGCAGAGCAGACCCAACAACTCAGCACTGATGATGAAGAGGACCTCCCAAACATCTACACCAACGTACCTCAACAGCTCAGGGACAGCTCCGGCACCCCACCTCCAGGAGCCCAGCTGCATCCATGAGACCCCACCCCCTGCACAGACCACACAGCAGGAAGCACCCATTATCACGGCTGTCTCCTAGGACCCCCACGACCAACACATGGACTTCCAATGCCTTGTGTTAGGGTGCCAGGAGGAAATGTCGGACCAGCTGTGGGTTGGGTACGACCTCATGGCAGCCAAACTAGATGCTATACTCAGGGTGCAATGTAAAAAAACATGCAATACTGCTAGGCAAAACCCTCCTCTACACACTTCAAACAGAGATCGCACCAATAGTAAATGAAACAACCCCTTAAATTTAGAGGAAGTATTTGGCATCAACAGTACCACAGATCCAATTGCCTGTATGGGACAGATAAAATATGTAAAATATGTAAAATCCCACCTCAAGGCATGTCCTACATTGGACAATGTCTCCGCCTCCTCTGGTCCACTATATGCCATGCCCTCGCCTCATGTACATTTCACCTGGAACTCCGCCAGAGAAATCTGTGCGCTGACAGCTGTTCCCCAGCTGCTTCACACTTCTTTCTTTCAGTACACCTCCATACAACAGCAATTGTAGCAGCAAATTGCAGAATCAGCTGTCTTTCTCAGAATCCTGACTCCACACTAACCCTGGACAGAGTTCATGGAGTTCCGCTATGCAAAAGTGAAGTGCAAAAAAACTCTGTCATGCTACGTGGAGCTCCGCAAGCGGCAGAGTGTGTTAGATAAATGCTGTCCGCTGTGATTTTCAGTGCCAGGTTCTTGTCTGCACTGTACAATCATCGCGAGCAGCACCATGCACAGCGCAAGCAGGTGCTGCTTTCTTTCTGCTTCTCGTTTAAATTTTTACTCGAGGCGCAGCTTTCTCAACACGAATGGACAATTTCTCAACGCGAGCAGTCATGAGCATACGCGACCTCTTGTAATGAGAAATCTGACCACCTGTGTTGAGAAATCTGGCCCGGAGGTTGATTTTCATCAGGAGGTGGATTTTCCTCGCTCGCACTAGCCAACTTGACGTTGACGAACGGTATGCAGCGTTTAGAACGCAAGCATTACCACGGAATACCTTTACAACGCGGGCGTAACAACGAAAGTTGTTACCACGCATTGCACTGGGGGGCGCTCAAGGATAGTAAATGATTTAATTTACTATCCCAACACCTTCCCTACTATCCACGGGGACTGGTGTTGGAATAGTAAATTAAATTAATCAATTTTGCGCCCCCCAGCGCAATGCGTGGTAACAACTTTCGTTGTTACGAACGCGTTGTAAAGGTACGCGTTGTCAATGTATGCGTTCTAACGTCATACATCCTTGACGAACACGTGCGAGGAAAAAAACTCCGCTCCTCTATGCGGAGCAGAGTTTTTTGTAACTCCGAGAGCTCCTCGTTACGCGGAGTGCGTAAATCTCTGTTTACCGCCCAGACTCAGTCCACACCAGCATTCCTCAAAGAGCTTTGCGAGCCAAGTGCGGAGTCAGGAGCTGGTGTGGAGTCCCGAACAATACTGTATTGAATGTGGATGAAATGTACAAAAGGATCAAGGCGGCAACTTCACCCTTGTCAACTTATCTACGCAGATCGTCAATGACAGGGGGGAGGGTGTGGCATAACAGCCAGAGCTGCCAACTTCGGAATGGAAAACAAGTTTGAGTCTCTGCATGGCTCAACATCATGTGATTCTCAGCAAATTACCTAAAAATACAAAAAAGGAATGCGTACTTCTGTAATGTAACTGGTGCTCATGTAAAGCACTCCAATACCTCTGGGTCCAATTTGCGCCATATAAAACTGCAAAAATAAACCTACAGATTGCATACCTACTCTGTACATCTGCCTGCCCTTAAATACACCTGGAAAGGTTCTATGAGATCATTGCTCTCAATAAAAACTAGTTTCTCAAGTAATATAGGCAGTAAGGAAGAAGAGATATCCACCTAAAACTGTTAAGAGTCAGAGGGATACATGGTAGAGTTCTTTAAAAGATGCTTTACAATAGCTTTTTTTACACCCGCTAGGGATGATGCCCGTTTTTAAGGATATGGTAAATGTAATCAATAATCCATTAGCTAAATGATGAGATCACAAAGCCACACAGTAGGGTCTAAATCAAGTGTGAACCAGAAAGGTGGCTCCTACTGATTACCTCCACAAGGAAATCTTTAAAGATTTGATCAAAATTGGTAAAGTTAACAAGGTAAGAGATTAATCAAGTCGGTAGTGTTGCAGACACTAGGATCAGGAATGGTGTTTGACACATTTGTCTGTCTTATATTTGAAATTTTCGTAGCAGAGAAAATGTTACATTAATTTCATTGGGTCACAGATTTATCCAGATGTTGCAGAGGGAAATTGAAGCTCCTTAATGATGTAGAAAAGTTATTTTGATAAATTAGGAGCACAGGAAATATGGGCATTATAATATGTTGGTTTAGCTTCTCCATTCATTAGGTTGTATTTATAGGTCTTTGTAAGATATATAATTCTAAGATTACAGCTGTAATCTTTCCTCCAATGTCTTTTGGCCTGATGAGTTTTAAGTTCCAAATTTGACCTATATACTTTTCAAGACTAAAAACATTTTTTGCTTTAGATATGTTTTTTATATTGGTCAGGACCTGTCAGTTTCCCCACAAGAAGTTTTAGAAAAGCCATTACAAAACAAGCAACAAGCATTGCCAAATTCAAAAGTTTGGCAGCCAATGCTAGACCTTTTTGCTTTACCAGGGCTTGTTTTATTTACTGCTACACTGCACATCATTACCTTCTCATAATAAAAATAAGTATATCACAATAATAATGACTTTTTCTTCAAGCTCAATAACATTTTTAGTTTATTAAAAAAGACACTGTGTATTACAACTAGAGATGATGATTACTGTGGTAAATAAAAAAGGCCTTTTCAAAAACTCATGAAAGGCAAAAGCAATAGTTAGGAATATCCCACTCTGACTTTGGTTGAACAGCAGCAGAGGCAGGAGAGATATAACAAGCAATCCACATGTGCCATCACAATTGAAGCAAACCTGAAGGGCACAGCAGTGAAAAATAGGTTTGTATTGTTTTTTTTCAGGAATGTTTTCCTGTTCTGTCATCTGAGATTAAATCTGATAATTTTAACCGCATGCGCGCTAGCGGTTTTCCCGCTGTGCGCTGCGTTTTTGTAAATACCGCGTTACATGACGAGCTCAGCTCGTCATGAGCGTACGAGCGGTGTAACTCATGACGAGCTGACCTCGTCATGAGCGCGGAAGGGGTTAATGAACCCAGCAATAAAATGTAATCTAAATCTGATGTGAGAGCATTATCTTCAATACCGATACAAAGTGCCTAGAAAGAGAAGGGGAAATCTTTTTTAGAAGAGAAGAGTTGGCCTAACAGCTAGGGCGGTCGTCCTCGGATCGGGGGAACCGTGTTCGAGTCTCGGCAATGACGCTGAATATTCTTTGATTCTGGGCAAATCGCTTAATCTCCCCATGCATAACAAAAATGAATGTGTCTCCTCATGTAACACATGTGCTATGTAAAGCACTCTGATACCCGATATCGGTCAAGTTCGCGCTATATAAAACTCCATTTAAAAAAAAAAAAAAAGGAGATCTATCTGCTTGAGAAATAACATCCCAGAGATGTCTACAATGTACGCTTCTCACTAAAACCCCAAAATTGACTCTTTTGATAAAAGGATAATTTGCTTGAAAATTCCTTTATATTATTTTAAGTCAAGGTGATAGCTCAAAAGGATGCATTCAGGGCAAACTTGTTTAAGAAGCTTGAAAAAACATGAAAATCACTTACACCCTTACCGTGCCATTGATTAAGAAGCATTTTGCCAACTACATGGCTCATGGGTTTCTTGCCATATTACACTTCTGTCCAACATGTTCTGCTTGAGTATGAACCTTTGTGGCTGAGATGAGAACAATGGTGTATGGTGTTATTGCTGGCTATAGAGTTGGATTTACTATAAAAAGCCCAAATATGGCTTATTATAAGCATGTTGCCTCTGGTGGCATGCTTCATCATCGGGTCCCACCCAAGGCGCCTAGTGCACCCTGGGTGTGCTATGACGCCTTAGCTACAGCGAAGTGTTTTTTTTTGTGTTGTGAGGTGCAGTGATGGTGATGTTAAAACTATCTATAGGGTCCTCTTTAGAGTTATTTTAATGGCGGGTCCCGTTGACTGGGTTAAAAATAGGGAAATGCGGATACGTGTAGAGTTTTAGGTTTAGACTCAAGTATCCTAAAAGTAGGTCTACATGTTTCAGCAAGACTATTTCATATGTTGGCTTTTGTCAGGACCAGTGTAAAAAAATTGTATGAACCTGTCGAGTCAAGGTCTTCAGGACTGGGTGGTGAAAAAGTGGTCACATGCTAAGGTGTGGGAATATGGAGAGAAACTAATTCATTCCTCCTACTACTACTTGGTTTAGTAGTGCCAAAGAAATCTGAAAGGGAAATTTGAAAGGCAAAACACAAACAGCAAATGTCACGACATACATAAAACATATAGTGTATTTAAACATGAGACAGGCATGCACTCATGTGTGCCACACGTAGTGTCAGGCTTGATCCATATTTGATCTTTGAAATGGTGACAAAATGTGAAACCCATGTGTGCATCGCAGTTTTTCAAAATAGTTGAATGCGCTATAGTGAAAAATTCTGAAAAGACTATAATGAGGTCGGGTGTGTGGCTTCAAAGATATGGAAGTAATGCTTACTATGGTAGTTTAACCATTTTACGACATGAATCCCACAAGGAGGCAGTGCCTCTAGTCACACATTGAAATCAGAAAGCAGAGAGTTAACTTGCTGGAATCAAACTTGCCGTTCTAAGCACGCTGTGGGTCCTGGTAGGCGAGACCGGGTGCTCTACTTACTTTGTCAATGTCCACTGCCCTCCGTTAGTACCTGTTGCAGCCTTCGTCTGAGATTCCGAGGATGTTTAGCTGCTCGGGAGACCCGCATTAAATGCAGAGTCTTCCGGGGCCCGTCCTCAGAATACTACTCTTTAAGTATGTCTGAATGCCTATCTCATCCAACACTACCTTTTGTGAGTAAAGTTTCTGATAGAAGATAGAGAATTGCTCGGCTGTAGCTTGTGGGTGCATATGTAATATGCCGTTCTCTCCTTTGATGGCCTTTATCAGTGTCTCAGCTCGAATGTCTGCCAGCTGATGGGAGAGCACCTTCCCACTTTGATCCCCATACTCGTATTGTAACATCCTGTGCTTGTTGTAACTCACAGCAACTTTCTCCCTGAGAAAATTGCTTATAACCAGCCACTCGTCTATTAGGGAAGTGTACAATAGATCCTGATCTAGGGCACCTCGACAAATTGCATCTGCATGGCGAAGTTTACTGGCTTCTAATTTTTGAAGAGCCCCTTTTTCTGCAGTCTCTCACTCCCTACTTTGCTGCCAAATGTACTGCCGGGTGACCCACATAGTATATGCCATCATCGCATCCCACACTATACAAGGAGGAGCTGACCCCTTGTTATCCTCTAGGAAATCTGCTAATTAGTTATGAATAAAAGCTAAATAGTCAGCATCGGTGAGGAAGTAAAGTGGGAATGAAAAAGGCCGAAGTGTTTTAAGCCCTGCTTTGGCCAGAAAAGATATTAATATGGTATTATGATCAGATGTAATCCTGCGGCATACCCTCATATCAGTATATTATCAGAAGCCCAAGCCATGTATATTCTAGAATACTGTCAATGTGGAGCAGAAGAGTAAGTATAACTCGGGCAGCAGGATAAATTGAGCGAAAAACATCCTTTAAAAAGTGCAGCCACCCTAGTTCTAGAATTTAGCTCTCACCTTCACCTTTCTAGAAGTGGCCACCCGGTTTGTGGAAGCAATAGCTTACTTCACTACGCAGTTGAAATCGCCCATAATTAGTCGCTCTCCTTGCCAATCTAGTAGCTACAAACTAATGAAGTCAAAGATGGCAGGGTCGTCGACATTGGGGCCATATATTGAGCAGAACACATACTTTGTACCCTTAATTTCAAGTTGCGCCAATGACCACCTCCCTCTTTAGTGGGCAAAGGTCTCTACCTTTATACGCTAAATATGTCCCTGTGAGGAGGATAATATGGGGTCTATATGATTTCAGTTCCTCCCGAACAATTTGACGATGAGCTCCACATTTTAATCCAGACACATTCCAGGCCAAACACCTAATCAGTGCCATAAAACTTGACGAACTGCCCTGCTACCATGTATTTTAAGTGTTGACCCATTATCTGTCGTCAAGTCATATTTATGTACCCTTATCCTGCTCCCTACCACCCCACTGCTCCAATTATGTGTGCCCTTTTTTACTTTTTCACCAATAGCACCACCCTAGCTCCCCCTTACCCACTTACCAATATATCGTGAAGAAGGAATTGTCCTCCTTAAAGGCTGCCATTTGAGTTAGCAGTTATCAACCCGCAACACATTGGGAGAAGCCCTCCATCCACCCATCACACACCACCAAAACACCCCGCGGAGAAGAAAGGTAGAGCTATCCCAAAATCAAGATAAAAGTAAGAAAAGAGAGAAAGCAAACAGCAATATGTCAATTGGCTACATCACAGAGCTAAAACTAAGCACTTATTGTCCTTAGGCTTCAACGTCTTATTAGGAGCCCTCTCTAACTGCCAATGGCTTAAAGCTTGCGTAGCCTCCAGGTCCGTGAGGAAGAACTGCGAATGTCCATCTTTTATGACCTTCAACCAGGCGGCTCTTGCAAGAACATCTGGGCGCCTTTGGCCTTTATTGGATCAATAAGTTGTGTCATCTTCCAGCGTCTGTCCATGGTGGCTCTGCATAGATCTGATCTGACAAAGTTAGGGAGGGATTCGACCACTACTGGGGTACTGGGCCTAGCTTTAATAGATATCGCCTGCCGTAATAAAAAATTGCCAAAAAAGATCAGGAAAGGTCTAGGATAGCGATAGTTCAGTAAATGCAGGTTTATAGGTGGTCTATGTGCTCGTTGAATTTGACAAACCCAGTCCCAATCCGACAGTTCAGGGAAGGCCCTTTGAAATAGCTGAACCACATAGGCAAGGGGGTCAGAGCCCTCCTTGGCTTCAGGAACCCGAACAGTCTTAGATTGTTTCGACGTTGCCGGTTCTCCAGATGCTCTATTTTAGCTTGCATGGCTAGTATTAGCTCATCCTGAGATTGTACAGTTCTAATGGTTACAGTGATATTCTCTACTGTCTCCATGACCCGTGTTTGCAACTCTGCAATGTCTCTCGTTAATACCCCCACCGTGCAGGTCACCTCGTTTAAGGACTGCTGGATACTGAGGTCGTCTGCCCTTGCCTGCGCATAGTGATCTTGTGCCTCCAACCTTTTCTCCTTCAATGCCGGTAGGATCAGAGAGAGTGATGGCTCTTTAGTGCCTGGGAACCCCTCAGCAGGTGTTTCCCAGAAGTATTTCCCTTCATTGACAGAGTCAGGGTTTGATTTGCGGGTTTGCGCTTGGTGGACAGGAGGAACCAATGCATCTGGCTGAGGGCCGGTGATTAGGCCGTGTGAGTCCATTCCAGAGTCAGCTGGGCCCTTAGGATCCAGCACGGATCTTATGCCTGAGCTTGATAACCGGGATAGGAAATCAACTCCCAGTGGATAGGAAATCAACTCCTAGTAATTAATGGAGTCTGGCATTGATTGAGGATTTGTTAAAGGTGAAATAAGGTGTGGAGTGCTACTGGAGCTTCACTTTCTGTTCCAATCAGTGTCGTAGAAGAGATCAATTCAGTTGCAACTCCTACAGAGGAGTTGTTCCCCGATGCACAGAACTTGGAGACCAAAGACGTTCAGAATGTTAAATGAAATGATAATACTGGAAATTGTAAGAAGTTCACTGTTGATTGTTTAATAACCAATCAATGTCATCACAATGGCATTATAATTCATGCCAATCTGTGTTCATAATGTAGTTCATCATAGTAATCCTTCAATGATTAGCAACCAAATCACAAGATGATACAACCGGATATCCATCCACAATTAGTATTTATCCCAATGCATTTCGGGCATCACCTGTGCCCTACATCAGGAGAAAATTCTGCAAATAAACAAACATATGGTTTGACACAAACAAGCAAAATAGTATACCACATAAGGAAGCCTTTACATGCTAAACAGCTTCTGCAATAAGCATTGTAAAAGTGATGCTCACAAATATCTCACCAAATAATTGGCCAAATACCAGCAACACCAAACCTGAAATTAACAATAACTGGAAAACGCAAAACACAGAGGCAGGCCAAATACCACTCAAAACTCTTGCTGACAATGACTTCCCCTTCCCACACTCACCAACACCAAGGAAGACTTTATTTTGGATGACGCATAAGTAATGATAAGCGAATAGTATTTTTTGAAAAAGTACATTATCTCCTTAACACAGTCACCCACTTGATTATTGGGGGGATAGCCAGGGTCAGGGTTGGCTTAGATTCCTGCTTAAGCCAAGTTTCTGTCAGGAATATCACATCCCAGTTATTGTCCGACAGCGGTAACCAGATTTTGTCTGCATGTTTGGGGAGTGATCTGCAATTGATCAGACAGGCTCTAATTCTGCCTGCCAACAACCTCTGAGCACCGGGAGTGGAGATGAGATGATCGTTGCTGACCTCCTCCCAACTGGAACCATGGAGGCAAGCAATCGGCTGGTGCAAAATGCAGGAGAAGGCCATATGAAGCCAGAGGATGCCCCAAAAAACAGAACAATGTGGGGTAAATAGCTTGAGTGCTGTGTTATAATATCTGTGTATGAGAGGACTAGGGATATGCAACTGACTTGCTTTAATATTGTGGCTGGGTCTGGTTGTGTATTGTTTTATGTTTAAAATGTTGTTTATAAAAATTCACCAAATTTGAAATACTGCTTGTGAACTGCCAAGCTGGTGGGCAGGGACTTCAACACCACCATCACGGTGGTACAGAGACCTCCAAAGTCGTAATCAAGCATTTGGTAATTTGATGGAGCACTGCTCAGTGAAGCGAGGGGAACACAATGAAAGGATGATGAGTTTGTGTTAGAAGAATGTGGCTCTGCCATGGTCCCAATATTAGTGCAGAAGAAGTGAGTCAATACTCTATGAAAACCCAGTTGGCGTTGTTTCAGTCAATGGGATGTATGCAGGAGCTCCTTGGAATAGGTTCCTAAGGTTGATGTGAAGCTGTATATCATCTACATACATGCACAATATGATCTCAAGGGTCTAAGGGCCAGATGTAAGTAAAAATAATTTACCGATTCTAAAATACCGAATTTTACCGATACGGTATTTTAGAATCGGTAAATGGCATGTAGCTAATGATTCGGTAAATTTTACCGAATCGGCGGTATTTACCGATTCGGTATTCCCCATTCATACCTATGGGCCAGGAGGCCCAAAGGAAGGAATGAGAATTACCGATTCGGTAAATACCGAATCGGTAATAAGGGGTAGACTTACAAGGGTGGCAGGGTGTCACATTGACACCCTGTTGCACCCCTGAATAGTGCATGAGTGCACATGTGGCACACATACATGCCCTAAGGGCATGTAACTGTTAAAAAAGCACAACTTTGCTTTTTTAACGTTTTTCGTTATTTACCACCAACTTGTAGTTGGTGGTAAATAACGAATCCTTACAAGTGAAAAGCACTCACTTGAGTGCTTCCTACATTAAGGATTCGGTAATTTACTGAATCGGTATTTAAGAATTCGGTAATTTACCGATTCCTTAAATTACCGATTCGGTAATTACTGAATCCTTAAATTAGGCCCCTACATCTCAAATGCCTAATACCGGTCGGTAACGGCCGAAATTCGGTAATTTCTGCCGTTACCGACCGGTATTAGGCTTCTTTCATCTGGACCTAAGTGATGATGGTTCGTTGAGCTATAAATTGGTTGAAGACAGCCAAGATGGTGTTGATCCCAGATGATGCTGCAGTTTTAGGTGGGAATTGGCTCAACTAGACTAGAAATATTGGGTTACGTCTGTCTTTCTGTATTCTGTGATTATTTCTAGGCCGTCTCTCAATATTGCATGGTCAATAGCAACCAATACTACTGAGATAGGGGTCCTTTAGTTTGCCAGGCCTGGCCCACTTGTGGGGTGGGGTTTGGCAGTGCTGGAATTGGAAAACATTTACTCTGTGGGGATATAAATTGGGCGTCAAGTTGTGGCAGTGGAAAAGAGGTGGAGTCACCATGGGTGAAGCCATGAAAAGCAGAGTCTGACAGTCAATTTATAAATAAACAGCAGAAGGTACAAAGTTCCCAGAGGAATAGACAAGAAAGTGTGTGTGTTGTGCATAAGGAGAGCAAAGGCAGGGAACAAGAGGTTCCTTTGTTGGAACTAGAAGGCCTCACACACCCAGTGAGCTAGATGTCATGCTTCATCATTGGCCTCCTGCTCCTCGTCAGACTGGCGCTGCAATGTCTGACGGGCGCCTAACAGGCGCTCTTTGTTGGAGTTCTTTTGTTCCAGCCAATGGTTGAGTGCGTGTGAGGGGTCAAGTGAAGGTGTAGTCGTGAGGGGATTGTGGTTAAAAAAGGTGAGTCAGTTCACAAGGACATTTATTCACGTGGCTAACTCCCTTGATTAAAAGAGTGGGAGGGGAAATAGAGACTGTAAGGAGTACAGCGGACTACCTCGAACCCTCTGGTCAGGTCGACATGTTTCTTGCCCAACTGGCAATTACTCAGGACCTCAAGTGCTCAGTACTACACAGTGATGAAAAAACAATAAAGAAAGAAAAAAAAGATACAACCTCTCTGGGTCAGTAAGGGGGCAGGCCAAGAGGTCCTGCAGTAGTGTGGTGACCTAGAAGAAATGTATGCAAATAAGCCAAACATTTATAATGGCATTATCTCATCAACAAACGATCACCAACGCTCTCCAAAACAATTTTACACACACAAGGAAACACAGTCATAGGGCATCTCAGCAGTATATGCCCGTGGTCACATAAGTACACGACAACGGTTTTAAGAACAGAAATGGGATGACATGGTATTGGGTGTGAAGGCTCATTCTTACCCTAAGGGTGTCCCTAATGGGCCCCGCAGTCTGTTCCCATGGGGCAGCATGGTAAGGTACGGTACCTGAAAAGACAGAAATGTACACATGCACCGGGTGCCAGATTTATAAAAGTATGGGGGCCAATCGGAAGGTAGTGGATGTAAAGATGCCTTGATATCAGGTATCTAAGCATGATCGTAGTTGTACTAGCACCCGATACCAGGATCTCAGCGAGCCAAGACAAGCCCCCCGTACCTCCCGTTTGGCTAACGTGCAGTGAAACCCCGCGTTGCTGACAAGCGGACAATCAGGGCATCACTCACGGCATGCTCAGCTTAAAACAAGACAGGAGCCCTGTTGATACCGCCCCCGTCGGGTGGCGAAGTGATGTGAGGCAGCCAGCAGAGTTCATTAAAATTCCCTTTACGCCCGACTAACAACACCCATGGGAGGTCACGTACACAGCCTACCAATCGTGGAAAAGGTCTGGCGAAGCCATGTCAATGACTCAAGTGGACCATTGAACATCGTGGTCGAGTACTGCCACCGACAATGCACCAAGAGCCTGCATACCACTCAGACCCGGCATACAAAACACGGATACATTACTTACCTCTAGTGCGTGCAGCCAGGGCTCGTAATCATGCCATGGCTGCACGCACTAGAGGTAAGTAATGTATCCGTGTTTTGTATGCCGGGTCTGAGTGGTATGCAGGCTCTTGGTGCATTGTCGGTGGCGGTACTCGACCACGATGTTCAATGGTCCACTTGAGTCATTGACATGGCTTCACCAGACCTTTTCCACGATTTGTAGGCTTTGTACGTGACCTCCCATGGGTGTTGTTAGTCGGGCCTAAAGGGAATTTTAATGAACTCTGCTGGCTGCCTCACATCATTTCGCCACCCGACGGGGGAGGTATCAACAGGGCTCCTGTCTTGTTTTGAGCTGAGCATGCCGTGAGTGATGCCCTGATTGTCCGCAACGCAGGGTTTCACTGCACGTTAGCCAAACGGGAGGTACGGGGGGCTTGTCTTGGCTCGCTGAGATCCTGGTATCGGGTGCTAGTACAACTACGATCATGCTTAGATACCTGATATCAAGGCATCTTTACATCCACTACCTTCCGATTGGCCCCCATACTTTTATTAATCTGGCACCCGGAGCATGTGTACATTTCTATCTTTTCAGGTACCGTACCTTACCGTGCTGCCCCACGGGAACAGACTGCGGGGCCCATTAGGGACACCCTTAGGGTAAGAATGAGCCTTCACACCCAATACCATGTCATCCCATTTCTGTTCCTAAAACCGTTGTCGTGTACTTATGTGACCACGGGCATATACTGCTGAGATGCCCTATGACTGTGTTTTCTTGTGTGTGTGAAATTGTTTTGGAGAGCGTTGGTGATCATTTGTTGATGAGATAATGCCATTATAAATGTTTGGCTTATTTGCATACATTTCTTCTAGGTCACCACACTACTGCAGGACCTCTTGGCCTGCCCCCTTACTGACCCAGTGAGGTTGTATCTTTTATTTCTTTCTTTATTGTTTTTTCATCACTGTGTAGTACTGAGCACTTGAGGTCCTGAGGAATTGCCAGTTGGGCAAGAAACATGTCAACCTGACCAGAGGGTTCGAGGTAGTCCGCTGTGCCCCTTACAGTCTCTATCTCCCCTCCCACTCTTTTAATCAAGGGAGTTAGCCACGTGAATAAATGTCCTTGTGAACTGACTCACCTTTTTTAACCAATATCCCCTCACGACTACACCTTCACTTGACCCCTCACACGCACTCAACCATTGGCTGGAACAAAAGAACTCCAACAAAGAGCGCCTGTTAGGCGCCCGTCAGACATTGCAGCGCCAGTCTGACGAGGAGCAGGAGGCCAATGATGAAGCATGACATCTAACTCACTGGGTGTGTGAGGCCTTCTAGTTCCAACAAAGGAACCTCTTGTTCCCTGCCTTTGCTCTCCTTATGCACAACACACACACTTTCTTGTCTATTCCTCGGGGAACTTTGTACCTTCTGCTGTATATGGTTGACTGGACATGTACACTGGACCCCGCTAAATATCATCCAGAATTGGTTCCATTTTTTGGATTGAAAGTCAATTTATAAATGTCTTTTTTATAGACTCAGCCAAAAATTAAATTGACACTAAGGAGAAACGTGACAGTAACTCTTTTCTGGGTTACTTAATTGGTCCCAGAGATGCTGCCTTTTAAAATAGTTTACAGGGTTAAGGCACCTGCTGCAGATGTCTTTGTGTGCCTAACAATTTTCAGGGGCTGATATTAATGGTAAGATAACTCGTGTGCCTAATGTGCTTGCTGGAGAGTTCTGTGTTTTGTCTAGTCACAGACTCATAAAGTAGCATAGAAGGTTAAGGTGCCTAATGCAAAGTACGTCGTTTCACATACAGATCACAGATTTTTCAATTATGTAGATAGATAAGTGAGGTAATGCTTTGACACAGAGATCATTTTGTTGTACAGACACTTCTAACTACAGCATTACTTTTTAACTCTCGACTTTGTGTTTCTCCCGACCATGCATGCCTAACATATAATGCATACCAGCAAGGACGATATATGACTCCTACACCTTGCAACGATTATTCTCTAATTTAACATTATGCAACATTAACATTGCTGCAGTTTTTACACAGCACGAACCTGGCCCAAAGGCATCAGAGTGCTTTATATGTGAACCAGATCACATTACACAAGGTCAGATTTTAATATTTTTTAAGGCATCGGAGATTAAGTGATTTGGCCACAATTACAGGAAATTAAGCCAGCGCAGGGTATTCAGCCTGGTTCCCCAGATCTAAAGTTTTCAGCTCTGGCAGTTAAGCCACATTTTCTCCCCTTTTGTATGTATTTAGTGCAAACCTAGTTTGGAAGCAACAGTGCATTGTACATTACATGGTAGGTTCTGTGATAATCTACTGGATCCCGAACATCACACAAATACTTTTCACTGTTCTTCCTAGGCACAGGGAGATTAGCTGATTTGCCCAGAATCACACTATGTTGAGCCAAGCACACACCCAGGATTAGGACCTAGGCCCATAAATTCCAAAGTCAGTATTTATGGCCACTAAGCTACATCTTCTCCTCCTCCATTACCACACATGTATGATATATTGTCTCTAGAATGCTTGAGTGTGGCATAAAGCGCTCTGGCACCCTACAATGGGCTGAGTAACACTATTAAAACATGAAATAAGAAAAACTAATTTAGTTAGTGACATTTAATTATTTATTGGTGTAATTACTCATCCAGACTGATGCATCTGACATCCTTACAGTACATGTCTATATTTTGTATACAGCATTTGAACAAAGTCAAAAACCGTCCCCAAATCATAGTTTCCCTTAAGTACTTGTGTACTATCAATAAGCTACGTGCCTTTTCTCCCCTCCATTGCATTGGCATCTAGGTGATATGTTCCAGATAGCTCCCAACCAGGATGATACTCAAACAAAAATAGGAATGATGTCCCTTTAAATCAGGCCTTCTTTTCGGTCCAGCTACAAGATAAAACCAAGAAATCCCTCACAGCGCTTATAAGTTTCTTCACAGAACAGAAACTCCTGAATGTGTCTCTCAAGACAGGTCGAACTGTTGCTGCTCTCATTGTTCTGGTATGTGACACCTTTTGCAGATTTTCTAATGAGTGTTAGCAGTGAGATACTCGCAAATGCATCTGAAAGGCTATCTGTGCCCTCTCACCCACTGGTCTATTTAACACATGATTGTCTACGAAAAAAAATTAAGTAATCCAGGAATCAATTTTTTTTTAGCATTTCACTAATCTCTGCTTTTCACTATGACATCAGATGCCATCATTAATTTTTTTCCAACCAATGGATTGGGCTCAAAATCCCAGCATACACACAGCAAGTGGCTAACATGCCAGAATTTGCTGCTTGTTAGTAACGTGTTATAATTTTGGAAAGTTGTCTTGTCAGCTATGGTTTAAAAAATGTCAAAGCTGACTACTCCATTTGAAAAAACCCAGCTTTCTTCACGTAAAAAACAATAGTAAACTGCCCATATATTTTGTAAGGGTTCACTCTTTCACTCACATCATGTATAAAAACAAGCTTTGGCAATGTTAATTGTTTGTTTTCCTTATATGTAGTGGAAAGATTTATTCAGAGCTTAACAGCACAATAAAGGTACTAGGTGAGTAGCAGCATCACAACCTTCCATAAAACTAATAAATTAAGGACAGATGAAAGAAGCAGAAGGAATATAATATCATTCTCTTGCACATAGATGGCAGGTACAACACATGTATGTACAAACTGCAGTGAGTCAGAGTAGTGAAACAACTGCGTTACGATTTCTATAAACATACAAGAAGTACAAGACACCTGAAAGAACCAGCCAAACCGCCTACAGAATTAACATACATTCATGTACTCTTGTAGGATGATGAACATTCATCTACGTAGTGTGGTATGCTTTATCAGTGCATTCCATACCATGCCGTGGGAAGCGTTTAAGAGTAGTACACACTCAAGAGTAGGACAGTTCACTGGCTGTACAGTCTGCTAGTTAGGACTTCCCTAGTTTAGGTGCTATTATGTCACTTACGTCAATATTTATGTTCTTCCTTTGTTAAACTTTCAGACCTAGATTAAAGTTGTATATGAGTAAGTTAAACATTTTATTTACTGCCATCTTGTAGTGTAGTTCCTATTATCCCAATAGGCTCTGCGCATTGGAATAATATCTTCAATAGTATAGACGTAGGACTGTGGTTAACTAGGTCTTCTACTGACGATATTAGACTTAAAGTTATGTGTGCCAGCTAGCTCAGAGTTCACTAGAAACGTTCTCGAATAGGCAAGGAGGAGTTTAACCTCCCTGGATAGACAAGAAGGGATTTAGTTTCTGACAACCATAGAACATGACAACTTTGCTCCCCCCTAATCAAGAGTATATCTCTAGAGTCGTGTGAAAACAAAAGACAACTATTTTACTCAGTCAGTACGTGCATACTTAGTTCCACCAGATTGTAGAGAAAGAAAGAGATGGACGTGTTCAATAAAAGGTGTTATTTATTGATCAGTCTCTTTTTCTCATACAAGAGAAATTAATCGCTACAGTAGCAATACTTAAGGTTAAGTAAAGTGCATACAGTAAAAGCAGGATTATAAAATAATACTGTAAAAGCATTGATATGGTTTCTTAGCCATATGATACTTTAAAATGGATAAAAGATATACATACATATATACATTGACTAATCGTACTCAACTGGTGCTTCTAACTACGCCTACCCCGGTGTACCTGACCTAAGCCTAATACGTGGGAGGGAGTAAGTAAGTAGCAGTTTAAGTTAAGTTTGTTTTGCCAAGAATCTGACTCAAGAATTCTCTGTAATGGGTTAGTCAGTTCAGTACCTGGGATTTAGAAGGCTGGAGGGTTGGTATCTCTGTCTCAGGACTCGATATCCCAGTTACCCGCGAGGGCGGCTGGAAACGCCGGAGGCTGGATTTCTCGGCAGGAGAAAAGGCAGAGTCTCTCTCAGCGCGTCAAAAGGGAGGGGCAGCGTCCGTGGGCTTTTCTGCATCAGCTGGGCTCTCCGGCAAGTAGTGCTGCTCCAAGCTCGTCACCACCGTGTCTTTGCTTAGGGCAGCGTTGGTATGTTTATACCTGAAAGGTGCCGAGTTTGACGTAAGGATGGACATAAGACGTCAGTAAGAATGTCATAAGGACTGGTCGTTCTTACATTCTTTTCAGGAGTTCTCGAGCGAAATCAAAACAATAGCTGCGGGGGATTTCCCAGGTCTGCTGGAGGTTTGATTTGTTTTGAGAACTCGGTGTGCTTTCTAGGGGGCTGGAGGGATAGCGCTTGCTTAATGTGACAGCATGCGCTATGACCTAATCTGAAAACGGGTTTCTGTGCCGTTGTATGGACATTAGTGAATTAATAACCAGACATGGGTCAGAAATAGGAGTATCAATATAGGTACCTAGATAAACACACTACACCCACTCCACGATTTTATGTATATATTTACTAACCTAAGCAATAGTAAACATAACTAAGAGTGCATGTGCATACCGAACCACCCCAAAACCATTTTTTTGTTTGTATTTGAAAAATGGCGTATGCGAAATGCATGAAATGAGTATAGGTACTGTATGCATCCAAGCAGTATAATCATTCAAAAAGGAGATGCATATTTTATATCAGCATGAATGATTTGCGAAATTACACATGAAATGGCTCTTGATACAGAAAAAATAATTGCGAGACCATCTCATCACATATAAATACAATCGATTGCATATTAAACTAGAGGTTGAGGTAATGTAATGTCTCTAGTATTCCTAAAAATAGAAGCTCTGTTCTCTAAGAATAGTTTTACTTTACGCAGAAGATAAGTGCCAAAAAAGGTAAATATTTTGGAATTGGGAAAAAAGTTTTCGCTTTTCAGGGGAGAAGAGAAAAAATAGTTCACAGTCACTTTGTTTTCAAAAGACTGAAGGCCAAATTCAGAGTTCAGGGAACGCCGTGTGCAAGTTTGTTTAAAAATCATTCTCTCTGTTCTGGTGAAAACATCATTTCAGACAGACTCTCGAAAAAACAGTCTACAGCTTCTGGTGAAAGTTCGACTAGGTTGGAAAATGTTGCTACCATGCAGTCATGCGCATGATTGCTTTCAATGATGGTTCGATCAGAACTGCTTACAGAAGGTCATACCTGGTCGATGCTGCTTTCATCTTGTACTTCACTACCCTTCAATCGTAGTGGTGTAGTCTCCACGAATGCCGTCATCAGGATAGGTAGCCGCTGGGGACAGCACAATGCATGAGCCTTTACTGGACCCAACTAAGGGGTCGATTAGGATCGCGGACGGACTTGAGTCCGTCCGCGACCCCTGAGGAGGAGGGAACGTCCGCATGGGCTGCGGCGTTCCCTCCGATCTGATTAGGATGTGACCGCCAGGGTGGCGGTCACATCCTCTATCTCTAACATTGCGGCGGGTGCAGCTTCAAGCTGCACCCGCCCCAATGTAAAAAATGCATGCACAGCATTTGCGTGCACAAAGCGGCAGGCACCGCGCGGTGCCTGCTGCATTGTGCACGCAAATGCAGGGGGGTACCATAGGTACCCCCCATGTGCACCCACCACCACCCCTTCACCCAGGGGGCCCGCAACGGGCCCCCGAAGTGAAGGTCCGTATGCTTTTCCATGGCGGCAATGCCGCCGTGGAAAAGCATATTTATACACACATCATAATATGGCGGACGGTGTCTCATAGACACCGCCTGCCATGTTATAGCTTTTCCGCCGCGGTCGGAAGCCGACCGCGGCGGAAAAGCGGCGGACGGAATTCCAGACCCACCAGCCATCCTAATTTGGCGGTGGGTCTTTGGAGTCTCCGCCGCGGTTTTTCCGCATCCTCCAGGCCGGCGGACACTTCCGCCGGCCCGGAGGATGCGGAAAAACCGTCATCCTAATCGGCCCCAAAGTATCTGCATCCAATGGTACGTCCGATTGTAGTGTAAGACAGGTGTCCAACACGCATTCTTCACCGCATAGCATGCACCTTAATACAGGCATTACACAATTCTGCCAGATCGGTCTGAATGAAAGAAACCAGGTCATATTTAGATCTCGTAGCCGGGCTAAGCCAAGGACTTTAGTTATGCGTTCCCGGTAGCGGATAGCTAGGATCGTTTCTTCCATTGTTGCTGGAGTCTTGTCTGTGACATGGCTTGCCATAACGAAGCAAGAGTAGCAAGAATAAAATGCCTGCTACGAGTCCCAACAGGAGTGGAAGTCCGCCAAAGATGGAATGGACGAAATTTGGAAAAATACCCAGGATCGCTTTGAATGGGGTTAAAGCTCCTGAAAAAACTGTCTTAAATGCACTTGCGATACCACTTGTATCAGAAATATTTAAGATTTCGTTCAGCATTTCTGCGCAGTGTAGGGGGCAATTTGTTGATAACATTGAATGAATCTCTGCCGTTGTCCTTGCAACTTGGAGATCATACGTTTCTTTTGATGATGTCAACTGGGTTGGCGTCTGTAGGAGCACAGTCTTCATTCTGCTTAAAGTATCAATTCGAATAGAAGAGATTTTTAAACTGGGCCATAACCTTCCCTCCCTGTCTGGAGCATCATTCGGGAACAATACTCTTCCACAGTACATGACCCTGGAACTCACGCTTACAAGATAAGGTTTTCCTGGCAGCAAGCCACAACATCTGTGATCTACAATTAGAATGTAACTCCTGTTCGAAAGTCTTCTAAAGAATGATTCTATTTGTGTTGCAGGTGTGCCTAACTGGTGACATGAAAGGTTATTTGAAGTCCCTTCACAGGCCCCATGCAAACTTATACCCTGACACAGAAGTATGCCACTTAGTGATTTTTCACAATTATTACCACTAAGAAATACACTCTGTCCTTTATTACTGACACATGTGTGTGTATAGGGCAAGTTCCATGTTGACTTAACGTATCCTTTACCCAACCTTTCATACTGGCCTGCCTGTATATATTTTTGGCAGTATTGAAACTGGAAAGTTGTTATCGGAATATTTATTATCCCATGTATTATCCATTCAATGACAGGTCGTTCTGACATTGTCAATGGTAATCTCTCAAGTTTTTCAATGCTCAGAATTGTATAGTCAGCACCCTTTTGTGCCAAACTGATTTGTTTATCAGTAAGGTTAAAGATATTAAATAGTGACGTTGTGTTGAATAAACGCCAAGGCACATAGCCTGAACGCAGATTTTTTAACGTCCAGCCAAGCTGTACAATAGAACGTAATTGAGACTGACCGTGTTGCAACATCAGTAAGTCTTGCTCTATTATATCGATTGCAGAAGATACAATACTGTCCAGTGAATATATTCTGGAAGACAGCGTCATTAACCCATTGTCCACAACAGAAAGTGATTTTTCCAAATTAACACGGTCAATTTCCCGTATTTTTTCTGCTGTCTCAATTTGAGTTACTTTCCAAGCTTCGTTGTAAGCTGCATATATAGAGGCCGCTATGAAACGTTTTTGACGCTGTTTGCGTGGTCCCATGATGAAATCACGCAAGTCAGCACCTTCTTTAAGTAAAGTTAAGTGTTGCTCAATTTCTGACAGTGTGGATGTATGTAGCCATTGAAGGCAGAGTTTCCCCACACTGTAAGTAGTTACAATCCCTGGATGTTGTCTCTGGGAGTATCTTGGGTCTGGCCTGGTCAATGTGAACCCCTGTATTTTGTTCAGGAATCTGTCTTGACAGGTATTTGTGTCTGTGGGCCAGATCAACCATTGTTTCCAACCAGGATGTGTTCTGTTTTGGTTTAAAATATAGGATATGTCTATCTCAACATCCGTAGTGCTATTACTGTTAGGTGTTGGTTTTGGAATAGACGGTTTATTTAAGTCTTTGATTTTTGCTAGGCCAAGACAGGTAGTCTGTTGAATTGTGTCATTCAAAAATATAATTTGTTCTGGGATCATGCAGGCTCTAAATAATGATTCTATACTTTGCACTTGCCAATCTTTTGTGCCCCAGATCGTTTTCGTTTCAATGTTCTTGTTCCAGAAATCAAAACCGAATGTATTCATTTTGTCAAAAAATGAGTCCGAATATATCAATTTTGTGTTTGTAAGCATGGTTTTCACTCCTGTCTTATTTAACAATTTGAAATAAAATGATTCTGCATTACTTGTGTTAAACCCTGAAAAGTATGAATATTTATCAAAAAATGTCTTTGAACTGCCTTTTGGTGGAGTTGCACAATGTTCCCATTGGTTAAAATTTAAAACATTTCTAGGTTGAGTAGATTTATGCAGATAATGGTTACCATAATGGTTGTAACAAAACATTTGATCGTAATTAGATGAACCTTGCAAATAATCATGTTCTGAAAATTTAGCTGACATTACTAGATCAGACATCATATCATTAATACTTTCAAAGTCCCAATCATCAGCGAATGTGCTTGGTTTTACAAAGTCAATCAATGAAATCTTGAATTGATGAGGATACTTCAGGAGCTCAACCGGACCATATATTTCGTAATCAGTGTTGTCCTATGCTACCCCACCGGTTATAGGATTGGCTGTGAAGTTTACTGAAGAAAGTTCTCTTTTCTCGATGTGTGAAGACTTGTGTGGTTTCAGGACCAAGTTGATATTCTGACTTGCTGTGTCCATTGTAACATATTTTCCCTCAATGAAATGTCCCAAGCATAGTACCATGATGAGCCAAAGTATGAGGATGAATACTCCTAGTGCCACCCAAAGTTCAATCCATGGAGAAATCAGATAGGTTTCTTTTAGTTGATGAAAGAGTTCCTTTGCTTTGTCTTTAAAAGTTTTTGTTGTCGGCTGTTCCTCAGGTTCACTCAGATCCTCAGAAAAATCATCGAAGTTGATGAAGTAGCCTGATGCTGTTCTGTCAATTGTTTCAATTGCTTCTGGATTCATTTTTGTTTTTGGAATTTTCTTTGTTTCATTAGCATAGTCTGTCGTTACATCATTGTAGACTGGTGTTTCTTGATTTAAGATTTTAATTTGGGTTTCAAGAGGTTTAAGTTCCATGGCTTTGTTGCATAGTCCTTGTTGTTTCACTGTAGGTTTATCAATTGTGATTAGTCTTTCAGTTTGAACCTCTGTGTTTGTAGCAAACTTTGGTGTTCTGCTACTTCTTGGGAGTCCACTTGGCCTACTACTTGTTATCGGCCACATGATTGTGGTTTAACCAGGTCGATGGATACAACTCGGTTCTCCTTTTTACCAGCAAGGGGCGGTAGAACTACTGATCTTGTCCCGTTGACAGACAAGACAGGAACTGCTTTTCTGTAAGAAGGCCCAAATTCCTTCTTCACCGCGATCTTCTCTCTGACCAGATCCCCGATTTTTTAAATCCAGACAGGCCTTGCTGGGACAGGTGGTTTCTCCTCAGTGGTTATTGGCTGCTGTCTCAACTTTATGGTGCTCAGGTCTTTTCTTGTTTCGTTTAAGTCCTGTAAAATAGCCAAACGATCTTTGATATCAAAGCATTTTTCTTTAACCACTGAAGTTTGACTGTCGAGGTCCTGGATTAACATTCTAGTCCCAAACAATAGTTCGTACGGACTGAGACCTTTCAGAGAATTTCTTGGTAGATTGTTAAGACTACGTTGGACACTTATTAAATGTTTGACCCACCCAGCTCCCGAACCTAATACCTTTGCTGTTACAGATTGCTCTATGCCTTGGTTTTTTCTTTACACCATCCCGTTTCCCTCAGGAAGGAAGTGATAAGAGTCCCGCAATGCAATGCCCATGCTGGCCATACACCCCCCATAAGCTCGAGAGCTAAAAGCAGGGCAATAGTCAGAATGTAGCATGCCCCATGCGTATATGCCATTATAGACTCGCAAATCTTTATATAACAGTTCAGACGTCAGCCGAGACCTGGGGTCTACATTTTAAGTGATGATAGTCTTAAATAATATACATTGGGACGCATGTTTCTTGTTTAATCATGCGAATAGATCGCTTTATGCTTTCTATTATGTGTTCTGGCACTACCTCGGCCGTTTCGCCACTGCGATCTCTGTTGCAGTTTTCAAAATTTTTTGCAAATTTGTGATTATCCACGCTCATTCCCGGCCACCAGTATTCTGATTTTAATTCTGTCAAAGATTCTTTGATTGTCTGATGCCTTAAACCTAATCCCATATGTGCTTCTTGTATTAAGAAGCCTCTCCTGTTCCTGTTTGGAATTACCCTATCCCCCACTCCAGGGATTCGAGCAAAAGGAACGGAGTTCGCATCGATTATGTATGTATAATTGAGTGGATAGTTGATGGGTAGCGCTGAGCAGTCGCCTTTTGATGACGTTTTCACCGCCAGCATTGTTTCTCCTTCGATGTATTTTCCTGAACGCTTTTTTGTAGCTACGGAAGCCGATTTAGTTGCTTCCGCTGTGGCTGTCTTAGCCAATAAATTCCCTGCAGCGTGAACGCCATCACGCTGATGACTCAATGAATGTATCACGTGAGTCTTTGGTAGTTCTTTCTGTAAAAGAACTACTTGTTCCCAAAGCGATTTTTGCTTTATTGTGGCACCTGTGTCATCTTTGTAACCGTTTTGAATCCATTTCTGTACATCATTATTGTATGATTTGACGCAGTAATACGAATCGCACACTATTAGTGTCGGGAATTCGCGATCGGCATTATCTAGCGCCATTTTTAATGCTATTATTTCAGTCTGTTGTTCTGAATTATTTTCCACTGAGTGTGTTTTTGTAAACAGAGGTCTCAATTTACCTCCGCGCCACACGTCTTTTACAATCTCGCAGGTGGCGTTGTAGGCTTGTTTTCCCCAAACTGAGGGTTCTGCATGTCCGTCTGTATATATTACACAGGCGTACTGTCGTATGGGCAGAATGTCGCTAGGCAGAGGATATTCTCTTTCATATTTTTAATTTTTTCATTTCCGGGTCAAAATAGTATTTCACTCTGTCTGTAGCAAGAGAATCTTCCCATTGTATCCATTTTGGATTTAGTGCCATTGTAGGTAAATTACATGGGCTTGTTAATGCCTCAAAGGCTGATTCTGCTGTTCAGACTGTAATCCGTCTGCCGTCAGCTTGGTATCTTTCTCTTGCTACAGCTGTTTGAACCGCATGAACAATGTTTTCCTTAATGCTGAATGTTTTTTCAGCTTCTGTGTACAAATGTGATTTGTAAGCTATTGGTTTCTCCCTCATTAGAGGTTAGGTATGTGAATCCGCATCTTCCTGGGATGACCCGAATCACAAGGTTGCGTGTCTTATCACGTGTTTGCAGTTTTGTTTTAACTAACATGTCTGTTTGTAAAGATCTCAAAATTTCTGTGTGTTTTTGAGTCCAATTGATTCTTTTAAAATCTGGTCTTATTAAGTCATAGAGGGGTTTAACCCTCTCTGCATAATTTATAATGTAAGTTCTTCCGAAATTTAGGAAACCTAGAATTGATTGCAAGTTTTTCAGTGTTCTAGGTGCTTGGATTACAGCACATTTCTCTAGGAAATTGTCAGCCAGGCTTTTGCCTTCACTTGATAACTCATATCCTAAAAACAGGACAGTTAGATGGGCAATTCTTGATTTTTTGAAGTTAAATTTGTAACCCTCTGCTGCGAACGCAAGTATTATGGTGTTCACTCTTTTCAAGTGAGTATCCAAGTCATTATCTGTTAGATAGATGTCATCGACATAAGATAATGCCTCGTCATCATATATTTGTAGTAACTCTGTACTCTCGCTGAGAATAATCCTGGGCTGTTCTTGAACCCTTGGGGCAAACAACAGAAATTTTTCTGCGAGCCATTTATTGAGAATGCGGTCAAATATCTGCTTTCTGGTGCTATACTTTGACAAAAGAATCCATTAGAGATGTCTAATGTTGTTTTGTATTTTTTGCGCACTATGCTATTCATTAGTGCGGCACTGTGTGAGTTTTGTACTGCAAACGTTTTGCAGCATGAGTTAAGGTGTCTGTAGTCCAAAACTAGACGATATGAATCATCTGGTTTGGAGACAGGAAACAAAGGATTGTTCATTTGTGAGGTGCATGTTTCAATCACCCCCTGGTATTCAAGTTGATCTAAGATCTCCCTGACCTGTTTTTTAGCTTCTTGCTTAATTGGGTACTGCCTCTGTGCAGTTGGTTGAGATTTTACCTGGATTTTGTGAGGAGGAGAGTCCTCATCCCATCCCACATGATTTTTATATAGTGCAGGAGCTTGGGCTACTGCCCACTTTCTTGCAAGTGTATATTTTTTATGAATTGGAATATGATTTGAGAAGGCAGGCATAATCATTTCTTCGCCATGAGGGCACTCCCTGACAAACTCTGGTGGCCAATCTTTTTCAGCTAGGAGGATGTCATAGCCCTTGGAGAGATTATCCCAAAATAGACCCATTATTTTTCTAGTCTCATCTCCCTCTATACGTAAAGTTATTTCATATATTTTATGAGGTTTGCTAACTCTGGTATCTGCAGTTTCCACTTGAATGTATTAATTTGTGTCCACTGTCTCCAGATGATTCATCAGGATCTTGCGAGCTATGCTCACTTCTGCTGCGCTGTCTAGCATTGTCTGAGCCCACTCTCCGTTTTTCAACTGAGTCCTCAGGATCCTCGGCATGTTTGATTATTTTAATGCTGGCTACCTTCTTCTTTGGAAATTGTAACTTTTTACTTTGATGAGCAGGTTCTTTGTCTTTGGACTTGACGAGCTCTTCCCTGAGTTCTGACCGTCCTCTTCTTTCCGATTTCTGCGAGGAAGTCTGAAAAGATCGAGAGGGACGTTTATCAATATCTTGATATCTATCAGGTTTCTTCAAATTATCCCTATTTCTAAGGTTGTATTTTTTCTCAGAGGGCTCCCTCTGGGGAGACTTGTGTCCTTGGTCCGGAGATCTTTCTCTCCGCCGAGGAGACCTTCCTCTGGACTGGAATCTTTTTTCTTTGGGAGTGGATTGTTTATTTCCATCCCAGTTCTTTTTGAAGTGTTTAGATTATTTTTAATAAATACCTTTTCAGGATTTTCTATTAGTTGGGGTTTCACTGGTTTCCCACCCAAACTATCTCTTCCTAGTTCTTCATAGGATTTTTCTATGATTCTGGCAAGTTCAAATGGTTGGTCTGCTATATCTGTTTCCTTCAATCTTTGGCGGATTGCCACATTTGCTGCTTCCCCTTTTATGTTTGCTAGTAATATTGCCGAGACCTGCTTAAAGTCTTTTATTAATTTCATACCCAGAGTTAAAGCAGGTTCCGGACCGTATTCATTTTGAATCTGTTTTAGCACCTCTGGTATTACCGACATGGACGGAACACCATGTGTTTTTGTGTAAATGGAAGCAAAGACTGTACCCCAAGTGTCACAGTCCTCCACATGTGGTGCGATCCCCATTGGAAGGCAGATAGTCAGAATTCTGTGTTTCTCAACAGGGGTGGTATCTGGAAATACCGCCTCTATTTGAGTGATTTTCTGTGCTAACCAGAATGGAATTTGTTCCCTTTTAATCGGTACTTTACCTAGACAGGACTGTATGTTCTGTGGTGTTATTTTATTTGTGTTCCCCTGATGAGGGGTCAGCTGTGGAATTTTAATAGTTGGTTGGACTGTTGAAGTCCGCATTACATATTGGACTAATTGTCTGTGTATTTTAACCAGTTGTTCTAGCTGTGCTAAAGTTCTGGTTTCGACATTTTTTCAATGTCTGGATGTGGTGTGTAGCCGGCTAGAACCGGCCACGTTGCTCCTGGTCTACCTAGTGGACCGAGCCTGGTGATGTGATCATTATGTTTTAGGGCGCCTTTAAACCAGAGCAGGTGCTCTTGGTATTTGAGTGGTATTTCCACCTCCTCAAAAGGGGTGTACTCATCCGGAGGTTCCTCTATCTTGTAATAGTGGAACTCCTTTGTTACAGCATTTGCTGCTCGAAAATGTATCCATGAATAGAATACCTCTGTCTGCCGATATTCATGTGCCTCAATTACAAATATGACTGTACCACTTCTCGATGTCAGTCCATTTTCTATAAGTTTTAAAGTTATAGTTTTTCTTATGCTGACCGGGATGAGTATTGCATCCGGGTCTTGCTGTAGGAGACTTGTGTCTTCCGCTAGGAGTTGAGCTGTTAATCTAGCTGTCTCCCTATCTCCTTCACCGTCTGACATTTTACTGACAGGAAGGGTTTTTGTTGCAGATCAGGTTTCCACGGAAACAAAGATTAGATGCACAATATTTTGGAACACTGTATCCTTCAACATTGAATAAACCAAAAACCATACATAGGAGTCTCCTCCTACTAAGTTTGGCGGATTTAACCTTTCACCCACTCCAGACGTCTTTGGAGTTTTTATGGGAAAAAAGGGGTCTGTGTGAAAAAGCACGACTGAGTTACTCTAATGTCTTGCGTTAGATTTATCGCCTATCCAAACCGTTGGGCGCCATGTAGTGTAGTTCCTATTATCCCAATAGGCTCTGCGCATTGGAATAATATCTTCAATAGTATAGACGTAGGACTGTGGTTAACTAGGTCTTCTACTGACGATATTAGACTTAAAGTTATGTGTGCCAGCTAGCTCAGAGTTCACTAGAAACTTTCTCGAATAGGCAAGGAGGAGTTTAACCTCCCTGGATAGACAAGAAGGGATTTAGTTTCTGACAACCATAGAACATGACAACTTTGCTCCCCCCTAATCAAGAGTATATCTCTAGAGTCGTGTGAAAACAAAAGACAACTATTTTACTCAGTCAGTACGTGCATACTTAGTTCCACCAGATTGTAGAGAAAGAAAGAGATGGGCGTGTTCAATAAAAGGTGTTATTTATTGATCAGTCTCTTTTTCTCATACAAGAGAAATTAATCGCTACAGTAGCAATACTTAAGGTTAAGTAAAGTGCATACAGTAAAAGCAGGATTATAAAATAATACTGTAAAAGCATTGATATGGTTTCTTAGCCATATGATACTTTAAAATGGATAAAAGATATACATACATATATACATTGACTAATCGTACTCAACTGGTCCTTCTAACTACGCCTACCCCGGTGTACCTGACCTAAGCCTAATACGTGGGAGGGAGTAAGTAAGTAGCAGTTTAAGTTAAGTTTGTTTTGCCAAGAATCTGACTCAAGAATTCTCTGTAAGGGGTTAGTCAGTTCAGTACCTGGGATTTAGAAGGCTGGAGGGTTGGTATCTCTGTCTCAGGACTTGATATCCCAGTTACCCGCGAGGGCTGCTGGAAACGCCGGAGGCTGGATTTCTCGGCAGGAGAAAAGGCAGCGTCTCTCTCAGCGCGTCAAAAGGGAGGGGCAGCGTCCGTGGGCTTTTCTGCATCAGCTGGGCTCTCCGGCAAGTAGCGCTGCTCCAAGCTCGTCACCACCGTGTCTTTGCTTAGGGCAGCGTTGGTATATTTATACCTGAAAGGTGCCGAGTTTGACGTAAGGATGGACATAAGACGTCAGTAAGAATGGCATAAGGACTGGTCGTTCTTACATTCTTTTCAGGAGTTCTCGAGCGAAATCAAAACAATAGCTGCGGGGGATTTCCCAGGTCTGCTGGAGGTTTGATTTGTTTTGAGAACTCGGTGTGCTTTCTAGGGGGCTGGAGGGATAGTGCTTGCTTAATGTGACAGCATGCGCTATGACCTAATCTGAAAATGGGTTTCTGTGCCGTTGTATGGACATTAGTGAATTAATAACCGGACAAGGGTCAGAAATAGGAGTATCAATATAGGTACCTAGATAAACACACTACAATCTATCCACCACAAGATGAAAAACAGGAGGGCTGAGCAAATGACACTACTTCTTTTTTCCAGTGGCATGTTTCAGTGCTCGAATATTGCCCCATGGAGTCAGGTGTCTTCCCCTGTAATAAAGATGTCGCCCATCAAATTTCAGGAAGCAATCCCTGCTTTCTACTCCATGTGCAGCAGCCTCAGGAGGAAGGTGGATGGGGTTGATGGGGCAAATGTCAATGTGCCCCACTCCTTGAAAAGGCCTTGCAATGTGCTATTGTCAAGGTTGTCCGCATGTGCAGCATGTCTCACACAGCGAGTCGCTGTAGATGTATCCTGTGCTTGAAACAGGCCGCGAACGAGATGTACATCAACAGAGCATATCCTAATTTGCAACCATTGCCAACAGGGCCTTTATGGTAAGGACGAGAAGGCCGGGTCACACAATTCTGTTCAGCCTCAACTTTGTTGCATCCTTTCTGGAAAAGCAGCTCTATGGAGGCTGAGGAGAACATCTCCTACCTCATCCAGGACTTCATGTCCGGCTGAAAGTGTCACCGACTGCCACTGTGTTTAAAGCTGTGGTGCAAATCTTTAAATAGGTGGTCTATTTTGGATTGCTTCACTTTAGCTCCTTAGATCATATCACTGTATTAAGTGACCTTTGCTAGAATTAGTAAATCATCCCCTTTCTGCTGTAACAGTTTTATCAATGACTTGAGAGGCAAATTAGTTGTTTTGTTTCTCCCATATGTCTTTATTTGTATAGATGGAGCAACATTATAATCGATTAAACATTAAACCATACTCAAGAGAGATTGTTGTATAGTGTGCATCCGAAATTGAATTACTTCAAGGTGCTCTCAAATGTAATGACAGAAAAGTAGGCAGAGAGAAGAAAAATAATTGCCCAAGGTCACAAAATTAATCTATGCTGGGACTTTGTCAACGCTCCGTCCATCACCACCTTTGTTTTTTCTTTGTTCGCCCTAAGTTGGCTGGGTATGCTCAGACGTGAGTCCCTTGCTCACTTTGCCACTGGAGTCAAGCAAGCCCGGCTGAAGACGGCTGTAATGCCAGAAACCGGTCCTGGGAAGCTTGATTCCGGTCCAGGGAAGACATGGCTTGGCAGTTCGGGCTGGTCTGTTCCCATGAGGCACAGGGTCAGACTGATTTGCATATGGCCATGTCTGAACTGGGGTGGCAGAGTGAGCTAAAGAACGGTGATGGATTAAACCCAGATCAGTTGACTGGGGGTGAGTGTTTGTATTGTCAACGCTCCGTCCATCACCACCTTTGGTTTTACTTTGTGACTGAAACCAGGATCTCTGGGCTTGGACCGTGTAACTATTTTTTGTCATGGGTCCAAGAAACCCTTCTGGCTGGCCTGGGCATGTTAGGCAAGTACAGTTAAAATATCTATTGTATTTTTTATATGATCAGGCAACAGCATTGGAAGCACAACATTTCATTGAATAGGTAAACCTTGGTCAGAAACAGTACAAGCTTTGCGAGGTTCAGAGGACAGGTACAGGTAGGGTAACATCAGCATGAGCCTTTCACGTTACAGAAGAGGATTAAATTGGGCAGTAGCAGTGCAAACTTTACTTCCTCACAGAACCAAGACTGCATGGCAGTGCAAAGCAAGCTTCCCTCTCTCATAGAAGGCAAAATGTGCAATTTCCATTTTTAACAGAACAGAGATTTCATTTCTCACAGAACATCTACAGGCAGGAGTGACCTGATCTAAGGAGTATCTGCTTGAGTCACTAAGATGAATGTATAGGTGGATGACAGAGTAAATATGCAAGTTTTAAGAACATTCTCGCTTAGGTGATATAAAAACTTGAGACTACATGCATTAAATTACTACTGATACAGTATAAAACTAACACGGTTAAAGCACGTTAAGACTAAGCAAATACTCCTACGTGTCAGTCGCACAATACTGCATAGCGAAATGCATTTGCTTCTTGGCACAGTACAAGAGAGTGATGGGCATTTAGTGAAATGCCAGAACGCAGCGTGGGAAGGATGAGGCGGGGTTGGGTACCACCAGCGGATTCTATTATGGACCCGCAATTAGTTTTTAGCTGTTCTGAATTGATAAACTGACCTTTTATTGCTGGCAGTTTTAGGATATTTAATTAACTGCACTGAATCGAAATGTATTCCTGTGTTGGTTTTACTGAGTGTTTGCCCATTTTGCGTATCATATTCTAACAAAGGCATGGTATGATGTGTTTCATACACGATGACTATTGATTTTTTGAATAATAAATTCTGATGTGATGATTATGTGTCTTTTTTACATTTATTTAAATGTTTATAGATATAAACAAACAAGGCCCACAAGGCCAATTCACATAAATAATAGGTACAGGCAATGTCACACTCTAGTATCAATTAACAATGAGTGTAATATCATCAGCTCACTCACACATGTTGAAGACCACAAACATGGATGTGACTGTCTTGACCTGGCTCCTAGTGAGATGATCTTATACCTCACTGCTGGCCCGGTTCCAGGAATTTTCATCTCGATTGGCCAAGTCATTTGTTCGGGTCGGCCATTGTCGGCTCAATTATTGTCAATTCTGTAGGTACCCTACAAGCCCAAGATTTATACCATATCTTCTTCCAAACAGGCATATAGTGTGTCTAGAGAGTTATTTGAGAGTAAGCGCTGATGTCTATACTCAACAGCCCCAGTCCTTATAATTTTCAGCTGACCAGGCTTCAACACAAGCACCTGGAGTCCAAGCAGATTCTAATAGTAGTTCAAGCTTAAGGCGATCCTTGTTACCACACCGAAGTCTTGATGTTTCGCACTAGCAAGACTGGCTACTTACTTCTTGCAATTTGTCCAACACCTATTTATTTGCATAGTGTCAACTTTGTAACTGTTTATTTTCAAGTCATTTTTTGCGGTATACTTTAATTTATAAAACAGTTTGAAAAAACAGCAACACGTTTGGAAAAAAAAGTATTGTTGACAACTAAGAGGAGCAGTTTTCATGTAACAAAAAGATCATATCAGTGCACATCCTCAGCAGTTTCTTTTATCCATGAGCAATTGGTGCACTCAAGTACAGGTTCTTAGTCCAAAAGAAATCACGTCGTGTAGATACAAAACCAATCTTTATTTCTTTTTTTTAAAACCAGGTTCTTCACAGCCGACGCAACGTTTCGCCCCATATGGGCTTTTCCAAGGCCAAGAAAGCACCGTATTCACCGAACCTTGTTTTTCAAGAGTCCTTCTATCTTTAGTACCTTTGCAAATGCGCTGTACGGTAAGAATCCAAGTCTTATTTAATTGTAATCAATGGTCGTTCTTCTATCAAGCACTCACGGAGCCATGATAAGTTTCAGCATTCTGCCGTGTATCTGTGTCCCAAACGATGAAAACACGTAACTAAGAGGAGCAGTTTTCATGCCTGCCAAATGTAAACCCAGTAATTGCAGTCAAAAAAGTAATATTCTGGGGCCGTATTACACATAGCACCCTGGTTTACAGAAAGGGCTGCAGATGCTTGTGCAGCCCCTTCTAAAATACCGATAGCTCTGGCACTCATGTATAGCCAACACAATATTGAGAGGACGTTCCCTCATTTGCATGGGGCATGACCCCATGCAAACTAGGGAAACATTTTGCTTCTTAGTCTGTCCATTTTATAGATGTAGGTGCAGAGGCAAACAAGCGCAAAACATGGGAAACAAAAGCAACCATCCAAACTAACAGAATACTCCAGTCATGGTTTGGTTTGTACCAGTCTGAACTGAATGTTCCATAAAGTGCATTTGCTTCTCTCAGGTCATGTCGTGTCATGTCATGTTATGTTGGTTTGTAAAGTGCACTCTCACCCAGGAGGGAATACATGCACTGAGCAGATGTGAGGTTAGCCAAACCTAGGGTCTAATGTAGTTACTCGAAAAGCCAGGGCTTCAGGTTCTTGAGGAATTCAAGAAATTAAGAGGAGGCTTGAATATTTAATGGCACACCATTTCATGCTTTAGGAGAGATGTAGGAGAAGGCTCAACCGCCAGATCTGCTTTTCCATATGCGCTGGTTGTGAACAAGTAGCAGTATTGCCAATCTGAGGTGACTGGAAGGTTTGTGAAAGCAGATTATATTGAGGTATGCTGGGTCAGAGTGCCTTGAAAGTTTGTGTGAGAATTTTGAAGTGTGTTCATTTGGATATGGGTAGCCAATGTAGCTCCTTGAGGTGAAGTGACATGTGTGAGTGTCATGTGAGGGTGGGAGTGATTCTGGATGCCAAGTTCTAGATGGTCTGCAGTCTCCTGATGAGATGCTTGTTGATCCCGGCATATAGAGTGTTCTTGTAGTCTAGATTGCTGGTGACAAGAGAATGGGTGATGATTTTCTGTGTGTTGACTGTGAGCCATTTATAAATCTTCCTAAGCATCTTCAATTTGTGGAAGCATTAGGCACTGATGGCATAAATTTGGGCTTTGATGTTGAGTTTGCAGTCAAGGATAATCCAAAAGTTCTTGGCTTGGGTTATTTAGTTCTGAGGTACGTCTAGATAATGCCCCGGTTACTTACCGGTAATCTTCATTACTCCGAGTCCTTGTCTTCCTCGCCACAGTAATCACCAATGAGCCTCCGGCTCCCACAGAAACTCCAAGTCAAAGTTCTCATTCTAGTCTCCCTCTCCCTCTCGCAATATGGCCTCCGGTGGTGACAGCCAATCCCATAAAGGGATACAGAAACTGCAAAACGCCCTGAAAACCAAGCCGCAGACATGAAGCCACCAAGAGGGCCGGGAGGGAAGGGAAACTATACTGTGGCGAGGAAGACAAGGACTCAGAGTAATGAAGATTACCGGTAAGTAACCGGGGCATTACCTCCTCGTCCGTCTTCCTCGCCACAGTAATCACCAATGAGCCGATACCAAAGCATATCAGCTTCATGAAAGAAAAAACAGCCCACACCAGGAAGGCAGTTAAACAACAAGTTTATTAACAAGAGGCAGATAAACAAAAGAAATCCCCTCAAGGAACACCAGCAGTCAGCAAAGAAGAGGCAAAGGAAACCGAGCCCCCACCCCCAACCTGAAGGCGGTAATGGGACATGAAGGTATGTGGGGATGACCAAGTGGCAGCCCAGCAAACATCCTCCATGGAGACCCCCTTAAACGCTGCCCAAGAGACAGCAACATACCTGGTGGAATGTCCCTGAACAGGAAGAGCGGGAACATCCATCGGAAACAGAACCATATGCCAACAAAATAGTCTCCTTAATCCAACGACTGACCGTGGAGAGGGAAGGCTTCAAGCCCCAACGGGACAAACCAAAATAGACATATAAATTGTCGACCTTACTGAAGGAAGACGTGCGGGATAAATAAACCAACAAGGCACGTCGAACATCCAACAGATGTAAAAGACACACCTCATCCGAGGAAGGATTCGGGCAAAGAACAGGAAGGGCCACCTCAGCAGACCGATGAAAGAAGGAATCAAACTTCGGCACAAACGTAGGATGAGGGCACAAGACCACACGATCCATCAAAACAACCGTAAATGGAGCAGACCGTAGGAAAGCCTCCAACTCCCCAATACGCCTGGCAGAAGCAATAGCCACAAGAAAGATGACCTTAAGCGTCAAAAACGTCAAATCATCCATCTCCAAAGGCTCGAAAGGAGCAGATTGCAAAGAACGCAAGACCAAAGGAAGGTCCCAAGGAGGAGGACATAGGATAGGACGGGGCCGCTGTAAAGACAGAGACTTAGAAAGCCGCGCCACCAAAGGAGCCACCAAAACCAAAGGAAGGACATAAAACGCCCGAATGGTGGTCCACTGAGCACGAATAGTAGAAATGGCCAAATCCAACTCAAAACCTTCATTCAGAAAATCAAGAATGCGAGCCCGATCCAAAGAAGCCACAGACAGATCGCGATGAAGACACCAAGAAGCAAAGTTGTCCCAATGCTTAGCATAGGATTTTAATGTTGAAGGCCTCCGGGACTGCTGAATAACACCAGCAACAGCCATCGAACAACCACCACGGATCAGGGATTCCCTCTCAAGAGCCAGGCCTGCAGTCCCAGGGATCGGAACACAGGAAGCGGAAGTAGAGGGCCCAACAGAGGGAAAGGCACTAAAGGTAACAGCCAATTCCAATAACAGGGGAAACCAAGGGCGACGACACCACCCCGGAACAATCAGAAGGACAAAGGACCCCTCTCTCTTGATCTTTTGCAAGACAGCTGGAATCAGTCGAACAGGGGGAAAGGCATACAAGAGGCCTCGCGGCAAAGGGAACGACATAGCATCCACCCTCCAAGCATCCCGGCAAAGCATAATTGTGCAAAAGCAGAGCACCTTGGCATTGGACTGGGACGGAAAGAGGTCTACAACCGGAGACCCAAACATCCGCCTCAACCTCCTGAACATCAAGTGTGTCAGGGACAATGAACCAATGGAGGGAAACACACGTCTCAGACAGTCCGCCACAGTGTTCTCCCGTCCAGGCAGATAAATCGCAGACAGGGATGCCAGGTGTAACTCCGCCCAAGAACAACCCGACGACTGAGGCAACTGAGGGAAAGAACCCTGCAACCCCCCTGATGGTTGATATACGATATCACCACCTGATTGTCCGTCCGGACCTGCACATGGTGACCCAACAGAAGATCCGAGAAGGCCAACAGGCCCAATTGTACCGCTTTCAGTTCCCTGTAGTTGGACGAACAGGACATCACACATAGTGAGACCAAACCCCTTGCGTCGTCGAATCCCCCAGAGTAGCACCCCAGCCCAGCAGGCTGGCATCTGTAGTGAGAATCCGAGACGGAAGAATCAGAAATGGGCGACCCTGAGACAGATGAACCTCGTCCAACCACCAACCCTGGACCACCCGAACCTCGGATGACACAGGGATCAAAACATTCATATCTAGGGAACAGGGGTCCCAATGCAATAAAATGTGGGACATCACCGGATACATGTGAAGGCGAGCCCACGCTACCATTACCAAAGATGCTGACATTAAACCCTGCACCCTGAACCACAGGTTCACAGGATGAGAAGGCCCCAACAACAGGGATAGAACAGCAGAGATCAGAGACAGAATCCGAGCAGGGGCAGGAACACCATCCCCAACTGAGTCTTGAAAAGTGCTCCAATATAAGTAAATTCCTGCGTAGGAACCAGGGAGGACTTCGGGACATTCACCAGGAATCCGTGATTTTCCAGGACATGGCACACCCTCCGGACATGCAACTCCGCCTTAGAAAGAGAAGAAGCAGAAATCAAAATATCGTCCTGATAAGGAAAAACACTAATGCCCTCCCCATGTAAAAGGGGAGCCAGAACCTTAGTAAAAACCCTGGGCGAAGAGCATAGCCCAAAAGGCAATACCTGGAACTGATAGTGCCGACCCAGGACGCAGAATCGCAGAAACCTCTGAGAGTCGGGGTGTACAGGCACATGGAGATATGCATCCCATAAGTCTATCGAGGCCAGAAAATCCCCCTGAGAAACAAGAGGAAGGATCACCTGGAGAAACCATCTTGAATTTTTGATGAGGAACGAACCTATTCACCCATTTCAAATCCATCACAGGTCTGAGATCCCCTGTGCGTTTGGACACCAGGAACAGAATAGAATAAACGCCCAACCCTAATTGATCCCCCGGCACGGGAATCACCGCTCTCTTTTGCACTAGGGATTCGATGCCTTCCAAAAGCGCCACCTTCTTCAGAGCGTCTCTGGGTCAAGGAGTGGACCTGAAACAGTCTGGGGGAGTCCGGGTAAATCCAAGATGAAAATCCTCGGAAACCACCTGAAGGACCCACCGATCTGAAGCAGTCTTGCTCCAAGAGTCCCGGAAGAAAATTCGACGACCCCCAACCGGACCCACTCCAGGAGCAACCGAGTCATGATTTTGAAACAGGAGAGGAGGAAGTAGAAGCGCCGGTGAACCGGGATTTGTCAAAAGAAGGAGCACCCCGGACACGCCCCCTTCCATGAAAGGGCTGACTCACATGGCCCCTCCGTGAAGGACCAAAAGCCCTCTGTGATCCAAAAGCACGGAAGCGACCAGCCCGATCAGGAGCAAGCAGCTTACGGTCTTCCGCTGTTTTCTTAACCATATCATCCAACGGGGAACCAAACAGCTTAACACCAGTAAAGGGGATCTTCATCAAACAGACCCTTCTGCGTAGCATCAGCCTTCCCGGAGCGGAGCCACAACTGCCTCCTCGCAGCGACAGAAGACCCCGCCACAGAAGCACCCGCCCCCAAGGAATCAAATGATACGTCAGAAAGCAGACGAACCTGCTGCTCCATCATTGCCAGCGTAGAAGACACATCAATTCCGCTAACAACTGAAAGTCTTTAAGTAAAGATTGGATGGCGTAAGAAGAATAGGCCACCGCCCGGATGGAAAAATTAGAAGCAGCAAAAGTGCGCTTAACCGCACCATCCACCTTACGATCCATCGGGTCAGCAGGAGAGGAATCCTCAGAAACAACGGTCCCATGAGACGACATACTAGCCATCAAGGAATCAACCTTAACTGAGGAAGGAAACTTCACGGAAAAGTCTTGCAAAGGATAACATTTATTCAAAAAACGTGGAAAAGAGCCCTTGTCCACATCCTTCCACTCCGTCTCCAAAACCTTCAAAATAACAGAATGAAGGGGAAAAGATTCAGGCTCAGGATGCTGATATTGCGCAAATAAATCATCCTACAAAGGCACAACAGAATCAGAAAAAACCAAATTCTTGCGAATGTGACCAAGCACCACCTTAAGGTCGGCACCCCGCACAAAACGTCCCTTGAAGTCAACATCCTCCTCCGTCTCACAGTCAAGAGCAGGAGCATCATCAGCCTTTGCCTTTTTAGCCGAGGAACAGCCACCCTGTCCTGCAAAGCAGCAGCCACCGCAGAATCAATCATCCTTTGTAATACATCCAATGAAGGAATTGTCATGCCAGAACCAGAAGCCACATCCAAGGAGCCAGGAGCAGCCCCAGCAGACGAACCACCCTCCATGACCAGCAAATCCAAATTAATCAAGACAGGCAGCAAACTGCAAACATGACCTTTAGAAAAAGGCTCCAAGTTGCCAGGCAACCAACAACCCCTCCCACTGCACGCCCCCAACACAAGTACAAAAGTGGAGGAAGTACGGCGCGCCTCCCCAATTAAGCCGTCAGACCCCTCCGACAAAGAAACATGCAGCGGAGGACCAACAAACAGATAAGGAAAAGCGAAGAATCTCAGCAACACCGCCTACCAATGGGGGAAGAAAAACAAACTACATTACCTCGCAATGTCCGCTGTGCAGGACGCGCGCCTAGAGAAAAACAGCGCGAATCAGAAAGACCGGTAAAGCAGGTCAAAGACGCGAGCTTCCCCGTAACAGAGGCCGGTTCCTAAGAGAACAAATCCCCCCGAAACTCTGAGTCCGCTAGAACAGGACCAGAAGAAGTGGCAGATGAGGAGAACAGAAAGAAACATAACACAAAACATATCCAACATTCCCCGACACCAAACACCACAGGGACCAGAGTCCAGCCAACGCCGGACCCAGCCCCACTCACCTGCATCGCAGGCACACAGCACTCGGAGTAGTGCAGAAACAATAAAACAGGGCTTTTGGCTGTTTCTGTATCCCTTTATGGGATTGGCTCTCACCACCGGAGGCCATATTGGGAGAGGGAGAGGGAGACTAGAATGAGAACTTTGACTTGGAGTTTCTGTGGGAGCCTGAGGCTCATTGGTGATTACTGTGGTGAGGAAGACGGACGAGGAGGTAATTAGCATTACTGCCACTGTGTGAATATCATTCTACATTGCATAACCCATGTTAGCTCTTTATTGAACTGGATTATGATAAGTCCACTTGCGAGTAGATGTGGTTAGACAAAGAGTATCACCAGGGCCACTAAATTTATGCGGTAGAGGAGAACCAAATTATGCAGCACAGTTGACTAAATTATGCAGCAAGAAAAGGCATATTATGTGGTGTAATAAGGCACATTTTGTGATAGTATTACTTCATTGCTTTGCATTGTTATGTATTCTTGTTAACACAGTATGGGCCTAGGTTGCACCTCATTAGTACAAGTCTAACACATAAGTATAGCAATAAATAACCGAAAGTTGAACAGTCAACCTTTGAGAAGGGTCTTCAACTGCGCTGGAACATGTATTGTAGAATTATTTAGTAACTTTTCTTATCTCTGTTTATTGGCATTTATCAGCATAGTTCAAACAGTATTTGAGGAGTATTTAAAGGAGACATGATCAGTATCCGGCCAACTGACCCCAACTTGAAACATAACTCCCCCCCTCAACAGTCACACCCCCCACCCCTGACAGATGGCGTTTTTTCAAATGTATATTATCCTACCCTTGTTTCTGTACCACTACCCCTGTCCCCATTGCCACCTCTTGGTATGATGGTGTTCATTTACTTCCCACCGGTACAGCCTTCCACCTGGCTACTCAGATATGGCGCCCGGCCACCTCACCCAAGCCATCCACACCACTGAAACCCCCAGGGACTTCCATCTGGAGCACCTCACCCCTTAGTCACAGGCCTTGGCTTCTCACCAAGGGTGCCAGATCTTTTCAAACTTGCAGAGATATCCCTTAGATGTATATACCCACTCCTCCACCCACATAAACCGACTGAGGTTTGATTCCCACTCTGCCAGTATTAGCAAGAACGGTCTTCCTTATCGTCTTGCTATATCTCTCCTCACAGAAAAACCAAAGGTGGTGATGGACGGAGCGTTGACAATACAAACACTCACCCCCAGTCAACTGATCTGGGTTTAATCCATCACCGTTCTTTAGCTCACTCCGCCACCCCAGTTCAGACATGGCCATATGCAAATCAGTCTGACCCTGTGCCTCATGGGAACAGTCCAGCCCGAACTGCCAAGCCATGTCTTCCCTGGACCGGAATCAAGCTTCCCAGGACCGGTTTCTGGCATTACAGCCGTCTTCAGCCGGGCTTGCTTGACTCCAGTGGCAAAGTGAGCAAGGGACTCACGTCTGAGCATACCCTGCCAACTTAGGGCGAACAAAGAAAAACCAAAGGTGGTGATGGACGGAGCGTTGACAATACAAACACTCACCCCCAGTCAACTGATCTGGGTTTAATCCATCACCGTTCTTTAGCTCACTCCGCCACCCCAGTTCAGACATGGCCATATGCAAATCAGTCTGACCCTGTGCCTCATGGGAACAGTCCAGCCCGAACTGCCAAGCCATGTCTTCCCTGGACCGGAATCAAGCTTCCCAGGACCGGTTTCTGGCATTACAGCCGTCTTCAGCCGGGCTTGCTTGACTCCAGTGGCAAAGTGAGCAAGGGACTCACGTCTGAGCATACCCTGCCAACTTAGGGCGAACAAAGAAAAACCAAAGGTGGTGATGGACGGAGCGTTGACAATACAAACACTCACCCCCAGTCAACTGATCTGGGTTTAATCCATCACCGTTCTTTAGCTCACTCCGCCACCCCAGTTCAGACATGGCCATATGCAAATCAGTCTGACCCTGTGCCTCATGGGAACAGTCCAGCCCGAACTGCCAAGCCATGTCTCCCTGGACCGGAATCAAGCTTCCCAGGACCGGTTTCTGGCATTACAGCCGTCTTCAGCCGGGCTTGCTTGACTCCAGTGGCAAAGTGAGCAAGGGACTCACGTCTGAGCATACCCTGCCAACTTAGGGCGAACAAAGAAAAACCAAAGGTGGTGATGGACGGAGCGTTGACAATACAAACACTCACCCCCAGTCAACTGATCTGGGTTTAATCCAGTCAACTGCCTGGGCCACATTACAGGAGAGCAAAGCATACCTCTACAATGTTTTCTCCCCACTGATACCCAATACCACCAGCTGAGGCATAAGCCAGATACTTATCTCTGCCATCTCCGCTAGTCGCAACTGCACTCGCTCCCAGTACTTTTAAATGAGTGGTCATTCCCATAGTGAATGGAGTAGAGTATCCCTCCGACCAACCCTGCTCAGGCAGCTGTCAGAGTCACATCTCCACAGTCTGTGTAAGCATTCCCGCAAAAAATACACTATGTAGGAGCTTCATTTCTTTTTTTTAATAAAATTTTTATTGAAGTACTTGACATTCTACATCATAACAAATGATACACAATGGATAATAAGGCTTTGACACTTTAGCATAACCCATATAATGAAACTAATAATAATACAGGCATAAGATAAAAAACGTATTTGTCTTAATCTACTGACGGACATATCCACTAATCAAAATATGATTCCCATATATTTGAACATTTTCGCAGCCCCCTGATCCTTTGTGCATATACATATTCACTTTTCCAGACTCTTTTAATTTTTTGAAACCACTCATCTGCAGTGGGAACCGTTTTTGACCTCCAATACTGAAGTAACAATGGTCTTGCCACCGCAATTAAGATATAGACAAGTTTAGCTAGTGATTCACACAATTTTGGTTCTGGATCAAAGCCATATAATATTAAATTAACATAGCAGGGAATGACAATCTTTAAATAAGTTAGAACCAAAGCAAAAATTTCCTGCCAGAATATCCTAATTTTAGGACAGTGGACCATTACATGAGACCAGTTAGCAAGATCCTGTTGTCTGCATCTAAAACAGATAGATGGAGTATTAAGATACATTTTAGAAATAACCGCTGGAGTGCGATATAAGAGCCATTTACTAAAGAAAAGCATTCTTCGCCAATAGGCGCCTCTAAAAACACTGAAATTAAATGTATTTATAGTTTTCCAAGTATTAGGAGTCAACTCAGAATTTTCGTGTTTCTGCCATTTCCTAATTGCTTTAGAACTTGAGTCTCCCTCCCTACTTTGCGCTAAGCAGCGTCTCCACTCTCCGGGGTTCTTAAAGCGTGAGTGCAAAAAAAGATCATTTGTCAGATGAGATGATTGACTGATCTGTGCTAGATCAATTTGTTCCAGGGATTTATGAATCAATTTGTACGAGCCTAACAACAAAAAATTCCCCTGGATTAAACTTGCCATCTCATTCAAAGTTATCCATGATCCATTTTTCACATAATTTATCAGCGTTGAAAACCCTGCTCGACCCCAGTTAGCAACAGTTTCAGACCCAATTTTGATATCTATGAAGGAAAAAGCGCTATTTAGTGAGGTTGTTCAATTCAAGAGAGAGAGTGATAATCTTTTAAGCATGGTGCCATGTTTTTAAAAAACCAAATCAGGACCTTGTAACGCACAAATTTGGGTGATTTAAGGACCTGCAACGGGGAGGGAATTTTAATCTCTTGACAAATTAAATCGAAGAAAAAATGTATAAATAATGTCTGGCCATAAACTGGTTGTTTAAATCTTGACAGATACTGTGCGAAGTATGCGTTATAGTAATCTTTAAGATTTGGTAGAGCAAGACCTCCTTGTTCCGTATCTACATACAGTGTATTGATTGCAATTCGGGGGGTCTTTTTTTCCCAGATAAAAGCTGAAAATAAGGACTCAACTTTTGAAAAAAAGGAGCCAGGCAAAGAACAAGAAATCTTAGAGAACAGAAAATTAAATAGGGGAAGCACTGACATTTTAATTAGAGCCACCCTACCCATAATGAATAATGGCAGTACTTTCCAGCGTGCGAACATGTTACAGACTTTTTGAATGAGGGGATCAAAATTCAATGAGTACAAATCTCTTACTGAGGCAGAAAAAAAGACCCCCAAATATCTCTTCGATCTATTATTAATACAGCTGTGTATATCGGGATGAAGTTCGGGATCTATACCACCACAAACTAAAATCTCAGTTTTCTTTTTATTGTTTCGATATCCCCCGAGAGCTTCAAATTCCTCGAAGATAAAAAGAGCCTATGTTTGAGAGTGCATCTCAGGTTTAATCAGTAACATAATATCGTCCGCATATAGTTTAATCTTGGCCATAGAAGTTATGGGAGGAGAAATATGTGCGCAGTTCCGAATTGCCACAGCTAATGGCTCGATAAAGAAAGCGAAAAGGGCGGGTGACAATGGGCAACCTTGCCTTGTGCCTCGCTGAACTACAATCGAGCCCACAATAACTGCATTAACAATAATATTAGCTTTTGCGCCCCTATATAAATTCTGAATTAGATTAACAATTTGTGATGGAATCCCAAAACGCTGTAAAAAAAAAAGTTGTCTCCCAAACCACCGAATCAAAAGCTTTTTCCGCATCCAAAAGTAAAACTACGGCAGGAATCTCTCGAGTTTCAAAATAATCTAAAGCTTCAATCAAATAATGTGTATTAGTGAAAAGTTGTCGACCTGCAATAAATCCATTCTGGTGAGGATGAATCAATTCTGCGGAAACATTATTAAAACGAATTGAAAGTAATTTTGTAACTATTTTATAATCAGAATTCAACAATGTGATTGGCCTATAAGAATTAGGATCCTTAGATTCCTTCCCCCTCTTCAGAAAACTGACCACCGTTCCATCTTGGAAGGAAACTGGAATTGGACCTCCCTCCAGCATAGAGTTTAATAATAACAAAAAAAGTTCATGAAAAGAACTAAAAAAAACAGGAAAAACTCAGCGGGGAGTCCATCCGGACCACAGGCCTTACCACCAGCTCTATTTCTTCTTCAGGAAAATGGGGTTGCCATTGTCCGTTGTTCTACTTGGGAAAGAATCGGAAGAGGATATGTATCTAAAAAGTCATTTAGCCTTTGTTGATCTGTATTAAGAGACGTGCTATAAATATTCTCATAATGAGAAAACATTATTGACCCTATCTCTCCGGAGTCTGAAGTTTCCGTATGAGTGATTGGGGATTTTAAGGAGTAACTCGTGTTAGCCGCGGCTTGTTCCTTGATCTGCCAAGCTACAAATTTTCCAGTAAAATTACTATGTTCATAGATTTTTTGTGATTACCTGCAGAAAATGTCCTCACTTTTTACGAAATAATGCGCGCTAAGCTCCCGCTTAGCAGCATTTAATTGATTCTGTACGGTAACAGAAGGGTTATAATATCTTTGTTCTATTAACGCCTGTATTTTTTGCTGCAGCAAATTCTTCATATTCCTAGTAATGGAAGATTCCATTGCATCTTTTCCTATAATGACCCCCCAAATAAAAGCCTTCAAGGAGTCCCAAACGATGTGAAGAGGGGCAGTACCAATATTGCGTGCAATGAATTCTCCTATCTCTAATTTAAGTGATGTTACCCATGATTCATCGGACAGATATATCTTATTAAAAACCCATCGTTTAGAAGTTCTCTTACTCTCCCCCCAAAAAACTCAATGATTAACATAGCGTGGTCGGAAAAACCATTATGTAAGATCTTCTGGTACAAAAAATTTAATTTTGTAGAAGCAAGAAAAAAATCAATACGAGAAGATGACTTGAATCTTCCCGACCAGCAAGTAAACTCTTTTTTAAGAGATTCTGTACCCGCCATGGATCACAAAGATCAAGTGTCTTCCCATTATTAATAATAGATCTGAATGACTTAGGTTTAGACTGTTTTTTATATCAGTAGTGGAGTCTAGTTTTAGATTCATGAGAATGTTAAAATCACCTCCGATAACAATATCCCCCCCAACCATTAATAAGGACTGAAACAGGTCTTCATAGATAAGAAAATTATCATCATTTAGAGGAGCATACAAGCTAACAAAAGTTAGAGGTGTTTGTCTGTTTTTCAGTTTACATGTGGCCCAACACCAACTACCCTGGCCTCCCTCCTCTGTTTGTATAATTTCAGCGTGCAGATTTTTATTTTAAAAAAGTGCAAAGCCTCTCTGAGATTCGGTAAATAGGGAAAAACCACAATATGAGGCCCAAGCTTTAAACATAGTAAAATCTTCAACTTTTAAGAATGGAATATGGATTTCCTGTAACAGTATTACTGCAGGGTTCTCAGTCATAACCCACGTTTCTATTGCATGCATTTTCTTATTATTATTTAAGCCATTCACATTAAAAGAGACAATTTTCAACCCAGTTCTAGTAGACATTTAACTTTAACACACAGCTTTTATTCCCCATTAAGCCAATCAAAGAACCCCCGCATTCTGTATCTGCGAAAGGAAAAAAAAACAATTCTTTGTCCTCTGTGCCTAACAAAAGAGAAATTTATAACATCAAGGACTTCATTTTTTCTTCTTTTTACCCCCAACACCCAGCAACCCAACCCCTGGATCCCCCCCCCCAGCTTGTGGCTCTTTTCCTACTCTACTTCCCCTCCCCCACGCTAGCCACAGAGCTCTGTCCCTTAACATTGAGGTGTCGTGTTATTACACCCCTTCAGCCGTCCCCGCAATTCTCCCCCCAAACTAAAAAAAAAAACATGATGATGATTATGATCCAGGATAGAAGGATTGAATATCCCAACCTATCTAACCATCCTTTATCTCTTTAAGCAGCTCCTGAGCTTCCTCAACATCAGACAGCATATAGAATTTGCCCTTAATCAAAACTCTTAGCTTCGACTGTTGAGCTATCATAGCATGAGCCCCCTTAGCCTTAAATAGGTGTAAAATCTTTACAAACTCCTTCCTCGTCTAGCCGCAGCGGCGGACATGTCGGAGAAAATTCAACATTTCACCGTTGCATTTACTGGAAACTGCCTCTGTTTAATAGCTTTTAAAAGGATTTGTTCTTTAATCCTAACATCCGCAAAATTTAACAAAATAGTGCGAGGAAGGGTGGAATTTGGAAGTGGGTTGTTGTAAACGTATCTAGGACCCTAATGAAATATTCCCGATTCATGCCCTTATGTGGTTATAACAAATAATATCCTTATAAAAGCATAAGAATCACATCCATATTTAGTCATAGCCAATGCAGTCCAAATACGGAAAGGCTACTCCCATAGACTCCTAGAAAGTACAACACGTTCTTTAAACAAACCAAGCCTCCAGCAGCACGGGAATTCCCCCCTGCTTTTGTTTTGATTTGTGCAAGAACTCCTGGAGTCCTGAAAGAACTGTCAGTTCTTAGTGACGTCTTATGTCCAACCTTACATCAAACTCAGCACCTTTCAGGTATAAATATTCCAGCATTTGCCTTAAGCAAACACACGGTGGTTTGGAGCAGAGCGGCTATCTACTTGCCCGAAGCCCAGCTGATGCGAGTGCTGAAGTAAGCCAACCCTCCCATTTGACGCACTGAGAGAGACGCTGTCTTTTCTCCTGCCGAGAAATCCAGCTCCAGTGTTTCCAGTCACCCTTGCGGGTTGCTGGGAGATCGAGTCCTGAGAAAGAGATACAAGACCTCCTTCATTCTATAAACAAGGTACGGAGCTGATTAGATCCTTAAGAGAATTCTTGATGCAGATTCTTGGCAAAACTATCTTAACTTACTTACTCCTTCACACGTATTAGGCTTAGGTCAGGAACACCGGGGTTTATCATTGTATGTATTTTATCCGTTTTAAGTATCATATGGCTCAGAAACCATATAAATGCTTTTATAGTATTATTTCATAATACTCCTTTTACTGTACGCACTTTACTTTATGACAAGTATTGCAATTGTGGCAATTCACTTCTCTTGCACGAGAAAGAGGACTGCTCAATAAATAACAACTTTTATTGAAAATGCCCATCTCTCTATTTGTCTGCACTCTGGTGAAACTAAGCATGCCCGATTGACTGAGTGAAATAGCTGTCTATTGTTTTCACACGACTCTGGAGATATACTCCTTATTCTGGAGGGAGCAAAGTTGTCATGTTAATGCGGTTGTCAGAAGCTAATCCCTTCTTGTCTATTCAGGAAAGTTAACTTCTTCCTGTTTACTCGAGAAAGTTTCTAGTGACCTCTGAGCTAGCTGGCATTCATAATTAAGTCTAACATATTCAGTAGAGAACTAGTCGACCTCAGTCCTACGTCTAAACTATCGTTTATGTTATTCCAATGCGCAGAGCCTATTGGGAATATAGGAACTACACTACATGGCGCCCAACGTTTTGTAAGGCGATAATTTAACGCTAGATACTAGAGTAACTCAGTCATGCTTTTCACACAAATCCCTTTTTCCCGGAAAAACTCCAAAAGACGTCTGGAGTGGGTGAGAGGTTAATATCCGCCGAAACTTAGTAGGATGAGAATCCTATGTATTAGTTTTTGGTTTAGTCAACGTTGAAGGATACAGTGTTCCAAAATATTGTGCACCTAATCTTTGTTTCCTTGAAACTTGCTCTGCAAACAAAAACTTTCTGTCAAAAAAATGGGGGAAAGTGAGGATGAAAGAGAGAGAGCTAGAATAGCAGCCCAACTTTTAGCGGATGACACAAGACTCCAAAATGAAGACCCGAATGTTATACTCCTTCCGGTAAACGTAAGAAAAACTATGACAATTAAACTTATAGAAAATGGACTATCACCAAGAGGTGGTACAGTCATATTTGTGGTAGAGGCCCATGAATATCGGCAGACAGAGGTATTCTATTCATGGATACATTTTCCTGAAGCAAATCAGATAACACACGATATCCACTATTACAAAATAGAGGAATCTCCAACGGAATACGCCCCTTTCAAGGACGTTGAAATTCCACTAACATACCAAGAGCACCTGCTCTGGTTTAATGGCGCCCTAAAACATCAAAATCACATCACCAGGCTCGGTCCACTAGGTAGACCAGGAGCCACATGGCCGGTTCTAGCCAGCTACACACCAAATCCCGACATTGGAAAAATGTCAAGCAAAGAACTTTTAGCTAAACTAAAAGAATTAACAAAGGCATATAGAGAATTAGTTCAATTGACAATTGACGGTACAACCTGCCGCCAGAAATTGAAAGAAACAGATATAGCAGAACAACCTTTTGAACTTGCCAGAATAATTGAAAAATCCTATGAAGAATTAGGTAGAGATAGTTTGGGTGGGAAACCACTAAAACCCCAACTAACGGAAAATCCTGAAAAAACATTTATTAAAAATAATCTTAATACTTCAAAAAAGAAGTGGGAGGGTAACAAACAAACCACTCCCAGAGAAAAACAGTTTCAGTCCAGAGGAAGGTCTCCTCAACGGAGAGATAGATCTCCAGAACGAGGAGGTAAGTCTCCCCACAGGGAGCTCTCTGAGAAAAGATACAACCTTAGAGATAGGGATAAATTAAGAAAACCTGACAGATATCAAGATAATGATACGCGTCCCTCTCGATCTTTTCAGACTTCCTCACAGAAATCGGAAAGAAGAGGACGATCAGAACACAAGGAAGAGCACGTCAAGTCCAAAGACAAGGAACCTGCTCATCAAAGTAAAAAATTACAATTTCCAAAAAAGAAGGTAGCTAGTATTAAAATAAAACATGCCGAGGATTCTGAGGACATAACTGAAAAACAGAGAATGAGCCCAGACAATGCTAGACAGCGCAGCAGAAGTGACCATAGCTCGCAAGATCCTGATGAATCTTCTGGAGACAGTGGACACGAATGAATACATTCAAGTGGAAACTGCAGACACCAGAGTTAGCATACCCCATAAATTATATGAAATAACATTACGTATAGAGGGGAACAAAACTAGGAAAATAAGAGGTCTCTTTTGGGAGAACCTATCAAAAGGCTTTGATATCCTTCTAGCAGAGAAAGACTGGCCACCAGAGTTTGTCAGGGAGTGCCCACATGGCGAAGAAATGATTATGCCTGCCTTCTCAAATCAAATTCCAATTCATAAAAAATACATATTTGCAAGAAAATGGGCAGTTGCCCAAGCCCCTGCATTATATAAAAATCATGTAGGATGGGATGAGGATTCTCCTCACCATAAAATTCAGTTAACAAATCACCCTACTGCACAAAGGCAGTATTCTGTTAAGCAAGAAACTAAAAAACAAGTCAGGGAGATCTTAGATCAACTTGAATATCAGGGGGTGATTGCACCTCACAAATGAACAATCCTTTGTTTCCTGTCTCCAAGCCAGACGATTCATATCGTCTAGTTTTGGACTACAGACACTTAAACTCTTGTTGCAAAACTTTTGCAGTACAAAACTCACACAGTGCAGCACTAATGAATAACATCGTGCGCAAAAAATATAAAACGACATTAGATATCTCAAATGGTTTCTTTTGTCAAAACATAGCACCAGAAAGCAGGTATTTGCCACTTTCTCCTGTATGGGGGCACGAAAACAATTTTGTCGTCTCCCACAGGGATTCAAGAATAGACCAAGATTATTCTCAGCCGGAGTAACAGAGTTACTACAAATGTATGATGATGAGGCATTATCCTATGTCGATGACATCTATCTAACAGACGACGACCTGGAGACACACTTGAAAAGAGTGAACACCATTATACTTGGGTTCGCAGCCGAAGGGTACAAATTCAACTTTAAAAAGTCACGAATTGCCCACCTAACTGTCCTATTTTTAGGGTATGAGCTATCAAGTGAAGGCAAAAGCCTAGCAGACAACTTCTTAGAGAAGTGTGCAGTACTCCAAGCTCCAAAAACGCTGAAGAACTTACAATCAATTCTAGGTTTCCTGAATTTCGGAAGAACATACATTCTAAACTATGCAGAGAGGGTTAAACCTCTCTACGAATTAATAAAACCTGATTTCAAACCAATCAATTGGACTCAGAAACATGCAGAAATTTTACGAACATTACAAACAGACATGTTAACTAAAACAAAAGTGCAAACACGCGCATACGAACGCAATCTTGTAATCCGAGTCATCCCAGGAAGATGCGGATTCACATACCTGACCTCTAATGAGGGAGAAACGGTACCAATAGCTTATAAATCACACTTGTACACACAAGCTGAAATGAAATTCAGTTCAACTGAAAATATTCTAACTGCGGTTCAAACTGCTGTAGCAAAAGAAAGAGCCCTCGCACAAGGTAAACGTATATTAATCGTTACACCGGTCCCTGCCCTAGAAGCAGTAACAAGAGCAAGCATTCCCAATGCTACAGCTTTACATCCGAGATGGATACAATGGGTTAATTCTCTTGCTGCATCGGACGTAGTATACGAATTCGATCCTAACTTAAAAACACACAAATTTCTCCAATACGAATATGAATGTCCTCTGCCGACTGAAATCCTGCCTCTCGAACATTACGGCTGTATAATATATACAGACGGTTCAGCACAACCTGCAGTTGGGGGTAAACAAGCATACAGTGCTGCGTGCGCGATTGTTAAAGGTCGTTGGCACGAAGGAAAATTCAGACCACTGGCCACTAAAACTCAATCTCTAGGAGATTGTACAGCTCAGCGAGCAGAACTACAGGCTTTTAAGATGGCGCTTGAAAATGCCGATCTCGAATTCCCCACACTAATACTGTGCGATTCATATTATTGCGTCCAGTCTTACAACGAATACTTGCAGAACTGGGTTCAAAACGGTTTCAAAGATGCAAAAGGTGGAATAATCAAGCATAAAAAACTTTGGGAACAAGTAGTTCTTTTGCAGAAAGAACTACAGAAGACTCATGTGATACATACACTGAGTCATCAACGTGATGGCGTTCACGTTGCAGGGAATTCATTGGCTAATAGAGCCACAGCGGCAGCTGTCAAACCAGCTTCCGTAGCCACAAAAAAGCGTTTTAAAAAACAAATAGACGGTGAAACGCTACTAGCAGTAAAAGCCTCAATGTAAGGCAACTATGCGGCGTTACCTCTAAATTATCCACTAGGAAATACATACATAATTGATGCAAACTCCGTTCCATTTGCTCAAATCCCTGGAGGGGGGATAGAGTAATTCCAAACACAAACCGGAGGGCTTACTTGATTCAAGAAGCACACATGGGAATGGGTCTGAGGCACCAAGAAATCTTGAAATCTCTAATAGAATTACAATCACAATACTGGTGGCCGGGGATGAACGTGCAAATTTACAACTTTGCAATGAATTGTCAGGACTGCAATAGAGATTGCAGTTGTGAACCGGACGAGACACCAGCCCAGATACTTTTATTAGAAAGCATTAGGCTATCTATACGCAAAAATCCAGATGGAAAAAGGCGATCCCATAATTATTAAGATGAGATTCATTTGGATGTCGCCCCAGCGCTCGGCTGACGCCAGAACTGTTATAAAAGATTTGCGAGTCTTTATCGGCACATACGCAATTGGCATGCTACATTCTGAACAGGGTCCTGCGTTTAGCTCTCGAGCTTACAAGGAGGCCATGGCCAGCATGGGCATTGCATTGCGGTACTCTAGCCCATTCCATCCCGAGGGAAATGCGGTAGTGGAGAGAAAAAAACGAGACATAAAGCAATCTATAACAGCGAGGGTATTAGGTTCGGGTGACGGGTGGGTCAAACATCTAACAAGTGTCCAACGTGGTCTTAATAATCTGCCAAGAAATTCTCTAGGAGGTATCACTCCATACGAACTTTTGTTTGGTACCAGAATGATCATTCATCACCTTGATCGTCACACTTCAGTGGTGGAACAAAAAACATTTGATATCAAAGATCGTTTGGCTGTTTTACAGGACTTAAATGAAACAAGAAGAAGTCTAAGTAACACAAAGCTAAAGCCAAAAGCCACTGAAGAAAAACCACCTGTCCCAGCAAGACCTGTCTGGATTCCAAAGATTGGGGATCTGGTCAGAGAAAAGATCGCGGTGAAGAAGGAATTTGGGCCTTCTTGCAGAAAAGCAGTACCTGTCTTAGCTGTCAGCGGAACAAGATCAGTAGTACTACCGCCCCTTGCTGGTAAAAAGGAGAACAGAGTTGTATCAATCGACCTGGTAAAACCACATTCATGTGGCCAATAATAAGTAGTAGGCCCAGTGGGCTCCCAAGAAGTAGCAGAAGACCAAACCTTGCTACAATCCAAGAGGTTCAAACTGAGAGACTAATCACTTTTGATAAACCTACAGTGAATAAAAAAGGACTATGAAACAAAGCCATGGAACTTGTGCCTCTTGAATCCCAAATTGCAACAGTTAGTCAAGAAACACCTGACTACAATGATGTAGCCTCTGAAAATACATATCCAAAGATTAATGAAAATCCGGAAGCAATTCCAACAATTGACAGAACTGCATCTGGCTACTTCATCAATTTCGATGAATTTTCTGATGATCCAGGTATACATGAAGAAACACCAGCAACAAAAACTTTTAAACAAAAAATTACTGAACTCTTTCATCAACTAAAAGAAACATATCTGATTTCACCATGGATTGAATTATGGATTGTGTTAGGTGTACTTTTCCTCCTACTCTGGCTCATTTTAGTTTTAAGCTTGGGAAAAGGCATTGATGGAAAACATAGTACAATGGACACAGCAAGTCAGAACATCAACTTGGTCCTAAAGCCTCACAGATCTTCTCAAATTGAAAAAAGAGAACTATCATCAGTAAACATCACAGCCATTCCTATACCTGGTGGTGTAGCATGAGACACAACTGATTACGAAATCTATGGCTCGGTTGAACTCTTGAAATATCCACATCAGTTCAAGGTTTCATTAAGTGACTTTGTGACACCAAGTACTTTCTCTGATGATTGGGACTTTGAAAATATTAATAATATGATGTCAGATGTAGAAATGTCAGCAACATTCACAGAACATGATTATTTGCAGGGTTCATCAAACTATGAAGAAATGTACTGTTTTAATCATTATGGTCATCACTATTTGCATAAATCTGCTAATCCCAGAAATGTTTTTAGTTATAATCAATGAAAACATTGTCCAACACCGCCAAAAGGCAGTTCGAAAACATTTTTTGAGAAATTCCCATATTTCGCAGGGTTTAACAACACAGATCCAGAAACGTTTTATTTTAAAATGTTAAATAAGACAGGAATGAAAAACATGTTGACAAATACTAAATTGATTTATTCAGAAATATTTTATGAAAAAATGTCTACATTTGGTTTTGAATTTTGGAAAAACAACATTGAAACAAAAGCTATTTGGGGTACAAAATACTGGCAGGTACAAGGTTTAGAATCACTATTTAGAGCCTGCATGATCCCAGAACAGATAATGTTCCTGAATGACACCATTCAACAAACAACCTGTCTTGGCCTAGCCAAGATTAAAGATTTAAACAAACCGTCTATTCCAAAACCAATGCCTGATAGTAATAGCACTACAGATGTGGAGATAGACGTATCCCTTATTCTACACCAAAACAGAACAAATCCTGATTGGAAAAAATGGTTGATCTGGACCACAGACACTAATAACTGTCAAGATAGATTCCTGAACAAAACACAGGGGTTCAAACAAAACAGGCCAGACCCAAGATACTCCCAGAGACAACATCCAGGGATAGTTACAATATACAGTGTAGGAAAACTATGCCTCGAATGGCTACAGAAATCTACACTGCAGGAAATTAAGCAACACTTAACTTTACTTAAAGAAGGTGCTGACTTGCGAGATTTCATACTGGGACCTCGCAAACAGCGTCAAAAACGTTTCATATACGCCGGTATATATGCTGCTTACAACGAAGCTTGGAAAGTAATGCAAATTGAAACTGCTGAAAAAATAAGAGAAATTGATCATATTCATTTGGAAAAATCACTGTCTGTAGTGGACAATGGGTTAACGACTCTGTCCTCCAGAATTTATTCACTGGACAGCATTGTATCATCTGCTATTGATATAATAGAGCAGGATTTGCTAATGTTACAACATGGCCAGTCCCAATTGCGTTCTATTGTACAGCTAGGCTGGATGTCACAAAACCTCCGTTCAGGCTACGTGGCATGGCATCTAATCAACACAACGTCAATATTTTCTATCTTTAACCTTACAGATAAACAAATCAGTTTGGCACAAAAAGGAGCAGACTATACGATTCTGAGCATTGAAAAACTTGAGAGATTGCCATTGACAATGTCAGAGAGACCTGTCATTGAATGGATAATACATGGTACAATTACAATTCCGATAACACCTTTTCAGTTTCAATATTGCCAAAAGTATATACCAGCAGGCCTGTATGAAAGGTTGGGTAAAGGATACATCAAGTCAACCTGGAATTTACCTTATACACATAAATGTTATAGTGAAGGGAAAAAATAAGTATTTCTTAGTGGCAACAACTGTAAAAAGTCACTAAGCGGTACACTTCTGTGTCAAGGTATTAACTTGCATGGAGCCTGCAAAGGTTCATCAAACAACCTTTCATGTCATCTGCATGGCACCCCTGCAACACAGATAGAGCCTTTTTTCAGACAGCTTTCCAACGGCAGCTATGTTATAATAACCCCTTCGGTGCTCATGACGAGCTCAGCTCGTCATGAGGTATACCTCTAGGGTGCTCATGACGAGCTGACCTTGTCATGACCACACCCATTAACATTATGGCCCAGCACAGGAGAAGGATCTGTCAAGCAGCCAAGGTGTTAAGTGACCACAGCTGTTGTGGCATGGTGCCAGGAATTGCCTATCTCGTGAGCGTTACTTCCAGGGTCATTTGCTGTATGCAAGTATTGTATCCAAACAGCAAACCAGACAAGGAGGCAGCAATATGGCCTTCTCTTAATATCTCTCCTATTCAAATTGATATTTAAGCAGAATGAAGTCTATTCTTTTACAGACAACTGTGCCTTTAACCTCGTCCAAAGAGAAGTATGATCTGCAAGTTCCGAGGCCAGCGGCAGAGATACATACACTATTATCGACAAATTGCCCCGTGCGATTCGTAGAAATGTTAGGTCAAATCTTAAACAAGTCTGATACCAGTGGCATCGCACGTGTATTTAAGAAAACATTTTCGGGACTATTAGCACCCTTTGAAGCAGTCCTGAACATCTTCCCGAATTTTGTGCACTCTGTGTTCGGCGGCCTGCCTCTTCTTTTGGGACTCGTAGCAGGAATTTTATTTTTGTTCCTTCTGCTCCGATATGGCAAGTCAAGTCACAGACAAAACCCAGGCAACAATGGAAGAAACGATCCTAGCGATGAGATACCGAGAAAGAATTACTAAGGTCCTCGGCTTGGCGAAGCTAAGAGATCTGAATACTACCTGGTTTCTTTCATTCAGACCAATCTGGCAAGATTGCATCTTACCTGTGCTTCGATGCCTGCTACGCGGAGAAGAATGCGTGTTGGACGTCTGTCTTACACTACCATCAGCAGTACCTATGGATATCGATACTTTGCTTGGTTCGGTAACGGCTCATGCAACGTGTTGTCCAAAGCGGTTACCTATTCTGATGACGGCATTCGTTGAGACTTCACAATTACGATTAGGTGGCGGTGAAGTACGAGATGAAAGCAGCACCACACAGGTACAACCTTCTGTGAGCATTGCTAATCCAGACATCGATGATAGCAATGATTCTCACATATGCACTATTTCAGCTTTTTCGAACTTGGTCGAACTTTCACCTACTGTTGTAGACCAATTTTTCGCAAGCCTGTCTGATTTAATGTTCTCTCCTAGCAACGAGAATAACTTTTGAATAACTTTTGAAAACACGAGCACACAGCGTTCCCTGAACTCTAAATTCTGCCTTCAGTTTTGATAAACAGAACTCCTAAAAAACTTTTGGAACTAATTTTTGCCCTGAAAGCGAAATTCTTTTCCCGTTCCCAAAATATTTACTTTTTTTGGCACATGGTACTCTGCTTAAAGTAGAACTATTCTTAGAGAACAAGATTTCTATTTTGAAACTCTAGAGACAATATTTTGATTCAGCCTCTAGCACATGTACAGTATTGTATAAATATGTGATGAAATGGTCTCGACCTTCTCTTCTGTAATAAGAGCCATTTCATAAATGTAATTTTCGCACTTCATTCAGCCGATATTTATATATGCATTATCTGAATGATACCACTGCTTGAGAAAAGTACAGTATTAATACTCATTTTTCGTGTATATACCATATACCATTTCAAATGCATTTTATGTATTTTGGGGTGGGTTGGAAAACATATGCATCACTATATGTTTAGTATTGCTTAGTATTTTAGTAATGATTGACATAATACGTGGAGTGGGTGTTGTAAACGTATCTAGGACCCTAATTAAATATTCCCGATTCATGCCCTTATGTGGTTATAACAAATAATATCCTTATAAAGGCATAAGAATCACATCCATATTTAGTCATAGCCAATGCAGTCCAAATACGGCAAGGCTACTCCCATAGACTCCTAGAAAGTACAACGCATTCTTTAAACAAACCAAGCCTCCAGCAGCCCGGGAATTCCCCCTGCTTTTGTTTTGATTTGTGCAAGAACTCCTGGAGTCCTGAAAGAACTGTCAGTTCTTAGTGACGTCTTATGTCCAACCTTACGTCAAACTCGGCACCTTTCAGGTATAAATATACCAGCATTTGCCTTAAGCAAACACACAGTGGTTTGGAGCAGACTGGCTATCTACTTGCCCGAAGCCTAGCTGATGCGAGTGCTGAAGGAAGCCGACCCTCCCATTTGACGCACTGAGAGAGAGGCTGTCTTTTCTCCTGCCGAGAAATCCAGCTCCAGTGTTTCCAGTCACCCTTGCGGGTTGCTGGGAGATCGAGTCCTGTGAAAGAGATACAAGACCTCCTTCATTGTATAAACAAGGTACGGAGCTGATTAGATCCTTAAGAGAATTCATGATGCAGATTCTTGGCAAAACTATCTTAACTTACTTACTCCTTCCCACGTATTAGGCTTAGGTCACAAACACCGGGGTAGGCGTATTTTAGAAACACCAGTTTAGCACGTTTAGTCAACTTTTATCATTGTATGTACTTTATCCGTTTTAAGTATCATATGGCTCAGAAACCATATAAATGCTTTTACAGTATTATTTCATAATACTCCTTTTACTGTACGCACTTTACTTTATGACAAGTATTGCAATTGTGGCAATTCACTTCTCTTGCACGAGAAAGAGGACTGCACAATAAATAACAACTTTTATTGAAAACGCCCGTCTCTCTATTTCTCTGCGCAGTAGCAAAGTTGTCATGTTAATGAGGTTGTCAGAAGCTAATCCCTTCTTGTCTATTCAGGAAAGTTAACTCCTTCCGGTTTACCCGAGAAAGTTTCTAGTGACCTCTGAGCTAGCTGGCATTCATAATTAAGTCTAACATATTCAGTATAGACCTAGTCGACCACAGTCCTACGTCTAAACTATCGTTTATGTTATTCCAATGCGCAGAGACTATTGGGAATATAGGAACTACACTACAGGGTGAGCCGGCACCCGATGGGCTCTGGTGATGGTTAAATCACCTTTAAATTCAGGAATCACTCCCTGCTGAAGGAATGATGTGACCCAGAGAAGTATGTCAGATCCCTCAATTCCTTCTGGAACCCCCACTATTCGAAGATTCGATCTTCGATTATAGTTTTCTATATCATCAAGTTTAACCTCCAATCCCCTAGTTGTCTTAAATACGCTTTTAGACTCCTTTTTAACCTCCGTCATTTGGTCTTCTAAATTAGAGATTCTGTCCTCAGCTTCTGAAAGACGGGCAGGAAGAGTGGATACTAGTTCTTCAATTTTATCCATTTTATCCAGTCTGTGATGTATAGAGGCCAGTTACATTTTTTGAGACCTCTTCACCTCCCTTATCTCGTCTAAAATTAAATTTAACATGTCTTTAACGGACATCTTCATTTCGCCCACAGTCTCAGTGTCCATATCTAGAATAGGGCTGGGAGGGTCCACCTCATTTCCAGATTTTGCATCCTGTACTGCCAAAGTGCAGACTGTGCTCGCTGGTTCTTCTGTTTTTTGATCTATAGTGGCTAAACTTTTTATTCCATGTGAGAGGGTGCTTACAGAAATAGCATTAGATACTAGTTTCATCTTTGAATTATCTAAAAGCACAATCCCCGCCGGCGTATCTGGAAGCTGATTTAAATTGGAAGGCAGAGGGATCAGAGTGCTAGGAGGAGACACAGTTAATTTCTTATCAAACAGTGGGAATTGTTTTGAGGGCTGGGGGGGCCCGGATGTCTTAGCCTTGTTTTCCATATTTCAATTGTGATGAGTGAACTGATTAGGTGACACCTCTCCAGTGTTGAACTTCCCAATTTAAATTTTCCCAAAATTAACTACTGGGCTGGATTGAACAGAACGTTCTGTCAGTGATTCCTCCAGCTCATCTGAGCTTGCCGATGAGTGTGCTGAATTTTCTTCCCTGGAGTCCCCTTTCTCCGCTAATTTAGCAGCTGCTTCTTTAGCCTGCTGTCGCCGAGCCCACGCCTTACTTCGAGGAGTTAAAAGCTTACCCATGTTACACACAACAATTCTATAGGTTACAAAACCTAATTAGTATTGGCGGGAGCTTACCGGACAACAAATGCAATTGCAGGCTGGAAGTCCTTTGCGCCCACAATGTAAAAACAAAGCCCAGATCCTGATGACTCTGGCGGTGAGAATATACTTTTTACAGAGCCGTCGCTCCTGCAGCCGTCACTCCATACCTTGAATTGAAAAAAAAGAAAAAAGGGAGAAAGAGAGCCTTAAATGTTAAATGTTTTTTACTCCTTTTCCTTCTCCACGACCGTAGCAGCCGTCTGCGCAACAGCCGTTGCACTTTCCACGCTTTTGGATTTAATAACTTTATTCTCACTTTATGCTCGAAAAGGAACCCGAGCTGTGAGCGATAATTTCTTCAACTTCGTGTTGCACTTTCCTGTCTCCGCCGTGAAAGAAAAAACAGTAGAAGGCATGCCAGGGCGCACTACTGCCAGGAGTTTTCTTCCAAGATTGCTGCCGTATCTCTCACTCCACTGAAGCGCTGCCCCGAAGAAAGCGAGTGTGCAAGACACACAGGAAGCTGCTCACACCATTCCTCACGTTATGAATGTCAGAGGAATATCCAAAGAACCCTAACCAGCCGTTGAGAAGCCGGAGCCGAAGCAGGAGCTGGAGCTAGAGCTGCCGACGCCAGCAGCCTTCCGCCATCATCATCCTCGAGGAGAGGGAGAGGAGCTAGGAGCACCGTTTCCAGGTGCTACATGGAGGCGTGGCACTCCACCATCGGCCACTAGGAGCTTCATTTCTTATTAACTTTTGCTCCCTTTGAGCAGAATCATTTTTTTATCTGCACTTTATGCAGCAGATGATAGATGATGTGGTAATTGCGGCAAATCCATATTTTGCAGAGAACACAAGAGCCATAAAATTGCCTAATTGCAGTGGCACTGACTATAACCTACAGTATACCCTACAGTAGCTCTCCCCAGCGAGGCAACTGGGGCTGCGAGCTACTTTTTACTTCTGGAAACTGTGGTGAATTGTAAAATAACGTGGATACTTTGAAATACGCTTTGTGCAAATTTTAAACTTAATTGTTTTTTAGTCCTTTATTCTTCCTTAATTTGGGGGACTTGCTTGTAGCTAAGGGGAAATATTTTAGTAGGCACACTGACACCGCTACCACCCTAAAATCTCTATTTTTCCGCCATTCCCGCTTTGTTCTAACACCGGCGACGGTGGGCGCCATCTTGAGGGAGGCAGGGAGAGCGCTCTAGTCGCGCTATACTCCCGCCCCCCTGGAATATTTAACCAGACTCCTCCTCGCGCTCGGTGCCCTACAGTAGCTCTCCCCAGCGAGGCAACTGGGGCTGCGAGCTACTTTTTACTTCTGGAAACTGTGGTGAATTGTAAAATAACGTGGATACTTTGAAATACGCTTTGTGCAAATTTTAAACTTAATTGTTTTTTAGTCCTTTATTCTTCCTTAATTTGGGGGACTTGCTTGTAGCTAAGGGGAAATATTTTAGTAGGCACACTGACACCGCTACCACCCTAAAATCTCTATTTTTCCGCCATTCCCGCTTTGTTCTAACACCGGCGACGGGGGGCGCCATCTTGAGGGAGGCAGGGAGAGCGCTCTAGTCGCGCTATACTCCCGCCCCCCTGGAATATTTAACCAGACTCCTCCTCGCGCTCGGTGCCCTACAGTAGCTCTCCCCAGCGAGGCAACTGGGGCTGCGAGCTACTTTTTACTTCTGGAAACTGTGGTGAATTGTAAAATAACGTGGATACTTTGAAATACGCTTTGTGCAAATTTTAAACTTAATTGTTTTTTAGTCCTTTATTCTTCCTTAATTTGGGGGACTTGCTTGTAGCTAAGGGGAAATATTTTAGTAGGCACACTGACACCGCTACCACCCTAAAATCTCTATTTTTCCGCCATTCCCGCTTTGTTCTAACACCGGCGACGGGGGGCGCCATCTTGAGGGAGGCAGGGAGAGCGCTCTAGTCGCGCTATACTCCCGCCCCCTTTTCTCCCCATATCATGTGCAATCCGGCCAGACGGCGCAGCGGGCTGGCGCAGCGGGCGCGCCGGACGCGCGCCGAAGCCGCGCCTAAGCCAAGCCCGTCTGCGCCCGTCCGCGACCGGATCGCGCTGGGCGCAGGGCATGCTGTCGGTCCAAAGCCTGTTATCAGGTATGACAACATTCATTTACTGTCCCTACGCCCTCCACCCGCCCCCCATGGTCATGTCTGCCCCCATTTTGATCCCTCTTCCAGCCCTCTGTTATGTCCTTGCTGTAAATGGACACCTTTGATACCTACAAATGGCTTCGACGATATGCACGCCCCTCCAAAGACTCGCCCCACCCTCTTCAAGGGAGGTCTGGTTAATGCCAGGTCCTTAGCCTGCCATTGCCAAGATGTTCACGACCTAATACTAAACCAAGAGCTGGATGCCTTGTTTATTACGGAAAGTTGGCTTAACGATTCTTCCAACCCCGACCTGGCCATTGCCCTCCCCCCAGGTTACACTATTCTTAGAAGGGACAGACCCTCAGGTCGAGGTGGTGGGATAGCATTAATAATCAAGGATATATTTCCTTGCCACACATTCGACCTATACCATCTTAAAGACGTTGAAAGTCTGGGGTTCTCAATTAAAATTACTCCATCGTTCTCTTTCTCGGCCGGACTTCTTTATCGTCCCCCGGGCAATCCCTCCTCTTTCCTCAACTCTCTGGACGAGGCCTTAGGCGCACTTATGTTACAATATTCTAATTTCATGCTCCTTGGTGATATGAATCTGCACATGGAATCTTCCACTGATCCCCACGTCATTTCCTTTTTACAGTCCCTGAACATCTTCAGCCTCCCCCAACTTATTAATATGGCCACCCATAGTGCTGGTCATACCATTGATGGCATCTGTTCTAATATTCCTACCCTTTCCACCTCCCTTCCACTGCCCTTAATTTGGACCGATCATTTTTTTATCCCCTTTGACATTACGACACCCACTGCTCCCTTATTTAACCCCAGACACACCCAAGCCGCTTATACAGTCAACTGGAAGAAGGTGGCAGAACGTATACAGCTTGAGTCCAAACCGTTGCCCCTACCCCCCACACTAACAGGAGATGTCGAAGCCGACTCATGTAACTTCCACACCTGGATGCACCAAATAGTTGCGGTTAATTCTGAACCCAAAAATAACCAAGGAAAGGGACCCAAGAAAAGAAAACCCAATGCCCCATGGTACACTAAGACCCTGGCAGATAGCCACCTCCAATGCCGGAGACTTGAAAGACATTGGAGACAAACATATGACACGACCTCCAAAACTCGCTATGTTCAACAGAGAAAAGTATATCTCTCTGACATCAAAGCAGCTAAAAAGGACTATTTTACTAATCTTATAATGGAAGCGCACCAAAATCAAAAAACAATCTTCACTATAGTCAAGTCCTTCACCCACCCAAAAGCTCTTACCGTTGACATACCTCCGTCAGAGAGTCTCTGCAACCAAATTGCAGACTACTTCGTTGACAAAATTGTCAACATTCAGAAAGACTTTCCTCCACCCCCGACGACCACCACACAAGTCACAGTTAATCACCTCCCTCTCTCCAGTTTTAAACCAGTATCCTTGGAACAGACAAGTAAGGCAATCCACGCCTGCAAATCAGGAGCACCTACGGACTCCTGTCCTCCTATCATCCTTCATCACCTGATTGATACAGTCAATCCCCACATCAATGGAATCATTAATGAATCCCTTGCATCTGGAATTGTACCTGTCAAATGGAAGAAGGCCACTGTCAAACCCCTGTTAAAAAAACAGAATAAACCACCTACAGACCTGACTAATATGCGGCCTATCTCCCTACTTCCTTTCCTAGGCAAAGTCACGGAGCATTTAGTGCACGAGGAACTTAAAACCTTCACAGAAGCCCATAACATCCTGCATCCACAGCAATCGGGCTTCCGCTCCGGTCACTCGACAGAAACAGCCTTGATCGAGCTTACCGACTCCATTAAATTCCTACAGGATGAGGGCAAGCAAGCTGTCCTCATCCTGTTGGATCTCACAGCGGCATTCGATACCATCTCGCACGCTATTCTAATCAATCGAATGCGAGAGATCGGTGTGACAGACTTAGCCCTGGCTTGGATTTCATCATTCTTATCAAACAGGTCCCAGACTGTAGCACTTGGACCCTATCTTTCCAGCGAAAAGTTAATTACATCTGGAGTGCCTCAGGGGTCCATATTGAGCCCCCTATTTTTTAATATCTACATGGCACCCCTCTTAGCTGTGATAGAGTCGCATGGTATCCTGGTTACGTCCTACGCTGACGACACACAATTGGTCGTCACCATCGACAAACAGCGTACGGACGCAGAGCTTTGCTTTAAAAACTGCCTATCCGATGTCTTTGCATGGCTAAACACTAACCATCTTAGATGCAATAGCGCAAAGACAGAGATTATTCCAATAGGTAAGAATATCTCTTTCTCCCCTAAAGACTGGTGGCCCACAGGCTCCGAAGCTCCTCCTAGTGCAGTTACAGCAGCCAGAAATCTGGGTGTACAATTTGATTCCTCCCTCACTTTTGACGACCACGTTAAGATCACTGCTGGTCGATGTTTTGGACTAATAAAATCTCTGAGGAAATTCTTTGATTTCCTCCCAATCGCAGCCAGAAAGTCAGTCGCGGTAGCCCTTCTACTCTCCCGACTTGACTACTGCAACGGCCTTATGGCTGGGGTGAAAAAATCTACCCTCAGGAAGCTGCAGAGTTTACAACATGCTGCAGCTCGATTGGTTTTGCAACTCCCCAGAAGGTCATCTGCATCTGCAGCCCTGAATTCACTTCATTGGATGCCACTACACAAAAGAATTTTCTTCAAACTGCTTCTCACAGTCCATAAGACCATGCAAAATACAGGACCCCGCTATTTTGTAAACCGCTTCAAGCGCTACAATCCTTCGCGCTGCCTGAGATCTTCTGGGACTAACCTTGTCCAAATCCCCAGATTTAAATATAAGACCAGAGGAGGAAAATCCTTTAATGTTCTGGCAGCTAAAGCCTGGAACACCTTACCCATTGACCTCAGAGTCATCAATAATGAGAACAACTTCAGGAAACTTCTTAAGACATGGGTCTACAAACTCTCCGATTCCTCTGTCCTGGCTGCCATCTAGTTCCATCTTTTATTCACCACTTATTCCAGTTATTCCTCCGTAACTCGCCCAGCGCCATGATGCTCCCCTGGGAGCGAACGCTCGCGCTTTACAAATACCCACAAATATCAAATAACCTGGGAATGTGCAATGTACTGTTTCAAGATACCTGAATATGAAATGCTCCCATTTGTAACTGCCAGGCTGGTGAGAATTAATTCAACCCAACACAATATCTTACTTGAGATAAAACAGTTATTTACTTCACCTCAGCATCTAGCAGAAAACAAACAGACTCTCGTAGCACCTGATTCAAAAGGTAAACTTACACTTTTGTGTGTGTACTATTTTTTGGGTATTCATAAACTACAAGTTTAAGCTTATGAATAGTAGTTTTATGACTGTGAAGATTCCACACTCATGGCAGAGACTCAGCATGTCAAAAGATAGGACAGGGCTAACTTTTTATGTGTGGAACTTACCACCCTGACTGTAGCATCTCTGGAATCGTAAAAGTAATGTTACAAAAGTGTAAGTTTACCTTTGTGAATCAGGCCCTTACTCTATTAGGCATTGTACTTCCACATGAATTCTCGGGAGATTTATGATTCCTTCACCCTGGTGACTGCTCATCCAATGGGGCATACACTGTTACTATCTGAATAGTGTAATGCATGCCCCATTCTACAGTATATTACTGAATGCATCGTGCAAGGACTAAAATACGTAGAAATTCTGAGAACCCCCACACAAAAACAGCCATAATTGAGGTGTAAAAGGCTGTTCACAGGCCTGGGCCCTGGTGTCACTGTAGCTGCTGCATCATTGGCATGTAAACCTCTGTCCCCACTCTCCTAACTGGAAATGGGGAGACAAATAGCCATTTAGTGGCTGATTTGTACAAAGTGAAAAAAACACCTAAATAAATTGCAGCTTCCCCACTAAAATTGTGTGATTTTGGGCACATATTTTATTTCACCACAACTTGTTTTTCTTCGTATTTGCGCATGAAAGCATGTTCAAATACATGACTCAGAAAACCAATTATACAAAACCCTATTGTGTTTGATTTAATATACTAATGTTGCTCTATAATAATCTGGGCCACATACAGGGTTCACAAGAAGAGTATTTCCCCTGTTGGTGCACTAGTGGCACTCTCACTAGTGCGAGGTCGGGAGCAGGAATGGTTCCAAGCTCATGTTTCAAAACTATCACTTTTAATAAGTACTTCTTAAGTGAAGCACTACAATGTGACCTGTCCATGTCAAAGCTTCCCTGTGTTAAAGAAATACACTTTTATTTTTATTTTAAAGGTACTGTTTCATATTTTCCGTAGTCTCTGTGGTATGTTTTACTTAGCAAACATTTTCAAGGTTCGGCATGGGCTTTACGAGCCAAGACAGAGCCGTAGCTTGGCTGTCTCTGTTAATGTTCTTATCTTATCTTATCTTAGGGGAGACTTATATAGCGCTCTGTCACCATAGGTTTCCTGGCGCTGGGTGGAGCTGAGAGATGTTAGAGAAGGGGGGCTAGCCAGACTGTGTAAAAAGATTGGTTTTAAGAAGTTTTCGAAATTCCAGCAGAGACGTGGAAGATTTAAGCGATAAGGGCAACTGGTTCCAAAGTTTGGGAGCCAGATGGGCAAATCTGCAGCCACCGTATTTTTTGAGTTTAATTGGAGCCACAGTCAGAAGTTGACGATGGGAGGACCGTAGGTTACGTGCCGGACGGTAAGGAGTCACTAGGGATCTTAGAAAGGCGGGAGACGTACCAGTCACGGCTTTGTGAGTCAGGCAGCCGATCTTGAATGCGGCTCTCTGTTCGATCGGCAACCAGTGGAGTTTGCAGAGCAGTGGTTTTGCAGACTGCCACTTTGGGGTCTTATAGGCTAGTCGGGCCGCCTGGTTCTGCACCACTTGCAGCCTATGAAGCAGGTATTTCGGTAGGCCATGATACAGGGAGTTGGAAAAATCCAGGCGGGATAGCACCAGGGCGATCAGGACTTGTATCAGGGCTGCAGGCGAGAGGAGGTGGGCAACTTTCCTGATTCTCCGGAGCTGAAACATACAAGAGATACGACTGCACCAACCTGAGATTTGAGGGAGAGCTCCGAGTCTATGATCACCCCCAGACTCTTTGCTGACTTAGCCGGGGCGGGCGAAGGGCCCAACTCTGTAGGCCAAAACTGGGGACCCCAGTGGATAGAGCTGCTGCCCGGGAGAATTAGTTCTGTCTTCCCTGGGTTCAGCTTAAGCTGATTGAGGTTCATCCATTGCTGGATATGTAACATGACCGCCTGACAGTCGAGAGCTGCATTAAGGGTGTTAAGAGGAAAGATGATTTGCAGGTCGTCTGCATAATTGAAGACGGTAATGTCCCAGCTTTTTAAGGAGAGGATGAGCGGGCGAAGATAGAGATTAAAAAGCAGGGGAGACAGAGAAGAACCCTGAGGCACGCCGCAGATGGAAGGTTCCCTAGTAGCTGTGAAAGGACCCAGGTGAACAGCCTGGGTTCTACCTGTCAGGAATGATTTAATCCAAGCCAGGGCTGACCCCCGGATGCCGGCTTGTTCGACACGGTGGAGAAGGATGTCGTGGTCCACCGTGTCGAACGCTGCCGACAGATCCAGCAGGATCAGAGCCTGGGAAGACCCTTTGTCGGCATTGCTCCTGAGAGAGTCCATAACCGCCAAGATCACAGCCTCAGTAGAATGGGCAGGTCTGAAGCCGGCTTGGTTAGGCTCAAGGTAGCCGGTGGACTCGATGAACTGGGAGAGGCAACAGGTGACATGCGCCTCCAAGGTCTTAGAGAAATAAGGCAGGAGAGAGATAGGCCGATAGTTGGCAAGGTCCTCTGGATCGTCCATCTCTACCCCCAAAACACACCTCCCAATTTTAGTTTTAAAGGCAGTGGAAAAAAACGTTCCAACGTCGTGCTGGAGGAAGCACTAACAAGTGCCTTCTCCATGGCCTCTTCTGCCGTGAAGGAGTGGGCCAAAGGTCATGTTTGGGTGGGCCTGGCCCCCCTGTCCCCCTTCTAGAACCGGGCCTGCCTCACTTGCAACCAGTGCTTTAAATGGGCCGGTACTCACCGGTACTGAGTACCGTCACTTCTTCATTTTCTCCCCTTGAGTACCGGCACATTTTTCTCGAAGAAAGAGAGTACCGGTACTCATGGGGATCTGACTTTAACCGAGGCAGCACGCTCAATTTATCCCTCAAGTTATACAACGGCAGCACCTTTCAAGCACTGCACGGAATCAATCAATGGAGCTCGTCACCAGGACGCAGCGTGAGCTGCTTTGTAAATCAGAGCAGGGGTGTGTCTGCAGAGTCATTTGCTTATCCAAAGATCTTTCACAGTGGGCGCTAAGAGGGGGCTGTAATATCGAATGGGTGGCGGTGGGAGGCACTATTCAGGACATAACAAAAGCACGTATGGGAAGGCTTTTACAGCCGCCACGCATCTGAATTGCTTTCTTGCACACTTCCATTTCCACACTCACTGATTCCTACTTCATCGACCTTGGACAGACCTTAAGACCAATCAAAAATGTGGAGATTGGCACCTGGTTCCCCAGTACAGATGTTGTCAGCTCTGGCCCTAACTCCGGTTTACAAATGTTCCAGGAGAGACTTGTTTATTTATTTCATGCGTTTTTATATAGCGCGGACTTTACCCGAAGGTGTCAGAGCGCTTCACAATAGGAACAGTAATGATATATGAGGAGAAAATTACAAGTGAACAAATCACAAAAGCAAACGTTAAGTTACATGAAGGAAAAGTGACAATTGTGAGCAAACAAAATACAAGAGGTCGTAAACGATACATTACAGGAGGAAAAATTTATATTTGTGCAGGTTACAAAAGCATACAAAGTACAAGTAGAGGTATAGTACTGCAATAAATGGCAGACACTCCAGCACAAGAACAAACATTACATGAGGCAATGGTGGCACTTGCGCAAGTATCTAAAGCAAACAAAATGTAAGAGGTAGCAAACAGTATGTTACGAGAGAAAAGTGACGTGTGCATGTTACAAGAGTACCAGTACTGGACAGATGGCTCAGTGGGCTGTAGGTCACCGGTTCGATTTAAGGCAGGGTGAAGCAGCATGTAATCGTTAGGTGGTTGATAAAATGCATGCAGATTTCGTGCATACAACCTTGGCACGGTCAAAAAGCTAACCCTGCCCCTTGTTCCCCCTTAGCCCCGCCCTAAACTCCACCCACTGCTCCTTTTGGTGAGTACCTGCACTTATTTTTTTCCATTTAAAGCACTGCTTGCAACATAGCAATTAAGGGCTCTTCATGGTAAAGACTTGCCCTCCCGCCAGCGTGGCATGTCTCATAGTGGTCATGGATGAACGAGTAGATATTGGTATTTTTACTGCCTTCACCTTGCTGAGTATTTTATAGCTTCTTAGAGGGCCTCTGATGTCTGGAGGCCTTGACTGTGAGTTCTGCAACAGGATAAAGTCACATACCATAATTTCACAAGTTGTGACGTCCCTTGACCATTCCTGCGTTTGTGGCAATGGCCCTTCTCCCAGGTTTTCAGTAGACCCAGCTTTCTGAGGAGGACAAGTATAGCCACCAGTCGTCTGGCTGTCTGGGGATCCTGCTTTACATATCTTAAGAGTACTAGTAGTTTAGCAGTTTAAAGGAGCACTCCACCGGGCTCCCCACTACTTCGCTAATAATTCGAGCCACTTCCTGCTAGCAGGGCAATTCCACGCCAAGTAGAAGAAGCCAGCTGAGGTGCATCTCCATCTAGTGCAGCCAATCGGTTGTCCTGCGTCAATTTTCTGTAGAAAACTAGGGTAGCAATACAGTCTAGTGATGAATTTAAAATGGAGTAGTTTATGCCTATGAATAATTGATACCGTTTTAATTTGTGCCAACAATATATCCAAATTTCTGGATCTATTAGTTCTCTGTGATCCTTCTCCCACCCACCCACCTCACTTGGCACCATTGTGACGTTAGTCTTAGATTACAAACCAAATTGGCGAGAAATCCAGTTTCTGTGCTGTGACTATTTAAGCATTTGTGTGAGTAGGGCAAAATCGGGGGGAGTCAAGTGAGAAGGAAGACACTTTTAAGAAACCTGCCTCCTCTAGTCCCACTTTAATGCCTCTATCCAGCACCGGAGGGAGTGCAGGGTTATCAATCGGTAAAAGCTCTGGGGAGTAAATCTGAGCGAGGCCGCAGCTTCTTGTCATGGTCCAAGGCGACGAGTTCGTGCATCTCTACAGTCTGTATCTGCTGTGTTGTATTGTAGTGTTTTATCTAGGAAACCTGAATCGATATTCCTATTTTATGCCCTTGTCCGGTTATAATCAATAATATCCATACAACGGCATAATAATCATATCCATAATTCAGTCGTAACACATGCTGTCACATTAAGCAGGGCTCTTTCTCCGGCCCCCTAGTAAAGCACACCGAGTTCTCTAAACAAAACCAAGCCTCCAGCAACCTGGGAAATCCCCCTTGCTTTTGTTTTGATTTCGTCCTAGAACTCCTGTAAAGCACTGCAAGAACGGCCAGTTCTTAGTGACATCTTTATTGACGTCTTATGTCCAACCTTACGTCAAACCCAGGCACCTTTCAGGTATAAATATACCAACGTTGCCTTAAGCAAACACACGGTGGTGAATCTGGAGCAGAGCAGCTATCTACTTGCCCGAAAGCCCAGCTGATGCGAGAGCCCACGGAAGCTGCCCCTCCTCTTTGATGCGCTGAGAAAGATGCTGTCTTTTCTCCTGCCGAGAAATCCAGCTCCGGCGTTTCCAGCCTTCCATGGCGGTAATACCCGATGTGCTAAGACAGATTCAAAACGAATACGGTCCAGAACCTGCTTTAACTCTGGGTATGAAATTACTAAAAGACTTCAAGCAGGTCTCGGCTATATTATTAGCCAACATAAAAGGGGGAGCAGCATCTGTGGCGACTAGCCAGAAATTGAAAGAAACAGATATAGCAAAACAGCCATTTGAACTTGCCAGAATCATAGAAAAATCCTATGAAGGACTAGGAAGAGATAGTTTGTGTGGGAAACCAGTAAAACCCCAACTAACTGAAAATCCTGAAAAATATTTATTAAAAATAATTTAAACACTCCAAAAAAGAGCTGGGGTGGAAATAAACAATCCACTCCCAAAGAAAAAAGATTCCAGCCCAGAGGAAGGTCTCCTCGGCGGAGAGAAAGATCTCCGGACCAAGGACACAAGTCTCCCCAGAGGGAGCCCTCTGAGAAAAGATACAACCTTAGAAATAGGGATAATCTAAAGAAACCTGATAGATATCAAGATGTTGATACACGTCCCTCTCGATCTTTTCAGACTTCCTCGCAGAAATCGGAAAGAAGAGGACGATCAGAACAAAGGGAAGAGCACGTCAAGTCCAAAGACAAAGAACCTGCTCATCAAAGTAAAAAATTACAATTTCCAAGAAAAAAGGTAGCCAGCATTAAAATAGTCAAACATGCCGAGGATACTGAGGACACAGCTGAAAAACAGAGAGTGGGCCCAGACAGTGCTAGACAGCGCAGCAGAAGTGACCATAGCTCGCAAGATCCTGATGAATCTTCTGGAGACAGTGGACACGAATGAATACATTCAAGTGGAAACTGCAGACAGCAGAGTTAGCAAACCTCATAAAATATACAAGATAACATTACGTATAGAGGGAGATAAGACTCGGAAAGTAAGGGGTCTATTTTGGGATAACCTTTCCAAAGCCTGTGACATCCTTTTAGCTGAAAAGGACTGGCCACCAAAGTTTGTCAGGGAGTGCCCTCATGGCGAAGAAATGATTATGCCTGCCTTCTCAAATCACATTCCAATTCATAAAAAATATGCACTTGCTAAAAAGTGGGCAGTAGCCCAAGCTCCTGCATTATATAAAAATCATGTAGGATGGGATGAGGACTCTCCTCCTCACAAAATCCAATTAAAATGTCAACCAACTGCACAAAGGCAGTACCCAATTAAGCAAGAAGCTAAAAAACAAGTCAGGGAGATCTTAGATCAACTTGAATACCAGGGGGTGATTGAAACATGCACCTCACAAATGAACAATCCTTTGTTTCCTGTCTCCAAGCCAGACTATTCATATCGTCTAGTTTTGGACTACAGACACCTTAACCCATGTTGCAAGACATTTGCAGTGCAAAACTCACACAGTGCAGCACTAATGAATAGTTTTGATTTCGTCCTAGAACTCCTGTAAAGCACTGCAAGAATGGCCAGTTCTTAGTGACATCTTTATTAACATCTTATGTCCAACCTTACGTCAAACCCAGGCACCTTTCAGGTATAAATATACCAACGTTGCCTTAAGCAAACACACGGTGGTGAATCTGGAGCAGAGCAGCTATCTACTTGCCCGAAAGCCGAGCTGATGCGAGAGCGCACGGAAGCTGCCCCTCCTCTTTGGCGCGCTGAGAAAGACGCTGTCTTTTCTCCTGCAGAGAAATCCAGCTCCGGCGTTTCCAGCCTACCCTTGCGGGTTGCTGGGATATCGAGTCCTGAGAGAGAGATACCAGACCTCCTGCTTTCTATTACCCAGGTACAGAACTGACTAAACCCTTACAGAGAATTCTTGAGTCAGATTCTTGGCAAAACAAACTTAACTTAAACTACTACTTACTTACTCCCTCCCATGTATTAGGCTTAGGTCAGGTACACCGGGGTAGGCGTATTTAGAAGCACCAGTTGAGTACGATTAGTCAATGTATATATGTATGTATATATTTTATCTATTTTAAAGTATCATATGGCTAAGAAACCATATCAATGCTTTTACAGTATTATTTTATAATCCTCCTTTTACTGTACGCGCTTTACTTTACCATGAGCATTACAATCGTGGCAATTCATTTCTCTTGTATGAGGAAGAAGACTGCTCAATAAATAACATCTTTTTATTGAAAACGCCCGTCTCTCTTTTCTCTGCATTTTGGTGAAACTAAGTACGCACATTTGACTGAGTGAAATAGCTGTCTTTTGTTTTCACACGACTCTAGAGATATACTCTTATTCAGGGAGAGCAAAGTTGTCATGTTTTATGGTTGTCAGAAGCTAATCCCTTCTTGTCTATCCAGGGAGGTTAAACTCCTCCTCGTTTATTCGAGAAAGTTTCTAGTGACCTCTGAGCTAGCTGGCAAACCTTAAGTCTAATATAGTCAGTAGAGACCTAGATAACCTCAGTCCTACATCTACACTGCTGAATATATTATTCCAATGCGCACAGCCTATTGGGAATATAGGAACTACACTACAGTATGGGGCAATGGTGTTGCCATGTTAGTTTTTAATGTTCCTAAGTCTAGCTGGTCTCTATTGGATTGGGTCAAACCAGTAAATTGCATGGGATTTCGGAGCATGGCAGTAGCTCTCCATGTCCGGAGCCTCAAATCCCCCCTCTCAGAAGGAAGCCTAAGCGCTTCCCCATCTCAATATGGGGTTCACACCGCCCCACACCGGACAGGTCGGCCGCGCGTCTGATCTTAGAAAAAGGTTCGAGCCCGTGGGTAGGGTGCATTGTTGAACAGAATGAATTGAGGGAGCGCTGGCCTCTTAATGAACACTATCCTGCCCACCGTGGACAGAGGCAGCGGAATCCATCCTTCCTCCCTCTTTGTTAATTCGTACCCATTGTTTTTAACATTGATGAAAATTAAGAATTTATCCTATGGTTACTTTTTATATTAAGATGAAGAGTTCACATTCACCCCCCAGGGGTGCGGTGGCTCTATTGACAGATCTCAGATGTTTATTGTTACCCAGTTCAATGGCACTGATTTTTCCAACCTCAGAAGTATTAAGTCTGAGAAAATCCACTGGGATTTGAATTTGGGTCAAAGAAGATCGCTGGAGTGGATTCACTACTTCACATGGACACCAGATCTGGTTGACAGTGTTTTCGATGTTCGTGTTATGGCAATGATAAACCATAACTGACTTTCATAAATGAATGAGCTGTGCAACACTGTGCAGACTTGGGGTTGTGACAACTGAAAATCTCCCACACTTGCATTGTGTAAACTGTTAACATGCCATGTAAGCGCTGTACAAATGGGAACATCTGCTGTGCTGGAATATTGACAATACTCGGGTTTTGTTCATTGATTACAATGACCTTTTGGAAAGTGAGATTATCTGACTTATTGGAAAAAAATGTACTACTGCAGTTTTGCAAACAGGGAACGTTTTCTAGATTAGAACTTTGTCTTTCTCATTGCTTAATATATAAAATAAGTCCTGGGTCCCAAAATGTGCTCAGAATCCCGTGGCTGGCTCTACAGAATGTTGGGGTGCCAAATATCAAAGCAGCTTAGTCTTCATTCCTCCTCATGCCTCTTTCGTCCACCACCATTAACTTCCTACCCCTTTCTGACCCTCTTCAGTGTTTTTGCATACCAGCTATCTTTAGCACTCTTTTTCCTGACTTTTTCTGTCTCCTCTTTTCCCCTTTTGTGTTTTTTAGGTCAAGCCTGGGCAGCCCATGAGCTGCTCTGTGAGGCTTGCTGTATTCAGGTATGGACCTGAAGCACCGCTCACTCTCCGCTCATATTTTTCATTGGCTTTTGTCATTGTCCTTTGTAAATGTTGGCTTCTCATTTATTAATAGGCTTGCTAGTCCCTCCTTAGTTCTGCCTTGTCTGCATTTGTAACCTCCCATGAGGACTGGCACTTTTACTTGTGCACAGTTGCTCGTATGTTTTCTTTACAGTCAGTCAGCCCTATTTTCTTTAATGATTTTCTCCTACAGCACAACACAGGCAGTGTGCTGCGCTGCTTACCAGAATCTTATAATATTGAAAAAATGGATTTTTGGGCGAGCCGCCAAGAAGAAAAGAAAGTTGCGGCTCGCCCAAGTCTATTTTTTCATTATTGTAAGCTTTTAGGAAGCAGCGTCCTATAGGCAGCATTCTGCGCTGCTTACCAAAATTGTACAATATTAAAAAAATAGACTTTGGTGAGCCCCGCATTTCTTTTGTTCGTCGCTGCTCGCCGAAGTCTATTTTTGCAATACTGTAAGCTTTTAGTAAGCAGCGCGCCACAGGGCTTGGTGCGCTGCTTACCAAAATCTTAAAATACTGAAAAATAGACTTCGGCAAGCCTCGACAAAGAAAGTTGAAAGGTGTGGCTTGCCAAAGTTTATTTTTTCAAAATTGTAAGCTTTTAGTAATCAGCGTGCCACAGATGGCATGCTGTGCTACTTACCAAAATCTTACAATAGTGAAAAAATAGACCTCAGTGAGCCGCACCATTCTTTTAATCGGTGCGGCTCACTGCAGCTGACTTCTCCTCCTCCCGTACACTCCCTCTCTTCTGCTGCAATAGGAAGCAATGCAATAGGTCTCACATTTGTGAGAGTTTGACCTATTGGCATTGACAATACTTTTTATTTATCTGTTTTAAAAACAAACACATAAATAAAAAGCATTGTCATTTACATTGCCAATACCGTAAACTCTCGTAAATGCTAGACCTGTTGCATTGCAAATGCTTGTTCTGTCTTGGTCTGGGTCTAAGTTTGATGAGGGAAAGGTAAGTGCTGTCTCCAAAAATGAGTGTCAGTAGGTCGCACCAGCAACCATCGGCTCAAATTGAGCACCACTTTCATCAACTTCACAGCGGGTCTGCTTCTGGGTTTTATTGTCCCTTTTATAAGAAGCCCGTCAACTGGGCTTGGCTATTTGGTCAGTCCACTTGCATTTTATATGTCAGAGTAGATTTGGTGCTAGGAAGCCAGGAGGTAGGAGCTGATAGATATGGGAGAATGCACGGCCTCTTATGTAGAGCACTGAGGTGTCCAGCTGTCTCTAGCACTCCCCTGCAGCCTCACCTTCTCTCAGTGTGCCCATACACCCGTACACCTGGCACCTCACCACATCTCTTGCTTTTAATGCTGCATAACTCCAACACCGCTGTCCCACGACCAGCATTGACAATAAGAAGCCAGGGGATGCTGACCACGCTTGCGGCAGCCCTTACCGGAGAGTGAGCTTCCTGAGGTGACACACAAATATAGACCCTTGGCACTGAGCTTGAACATCAGTCACTGGACATGAGTGGGATGAAGTGGAATGAAATGGTCAACCCTGGCCCCAGACACCAAGAGGGAGACATGGGTAACAGATGCACTTCCTCTGCAACGTTCACCCTGGGAGCATCAGGAAAGGTGCATCGCAAGCCTCAAGATGCTGCTGGAAGATTGAATAAAGAGAAGCAAGTTGGTGGGCCACCCTGGAGAAGAGTAGTTTGATTGCCATGTGGTTCACCTTGGGTGGGACCTCATGTTTTCTGTGGGAGTGCATGGAGGTCATGAGAGTTTATGTAGTGTGGCTAACCCTAGCCTCGAAATGTTTTCCAGAAAATTATTCTGAAACGAAAACCCATGGGGGTGGTCATTTTGGGAGTAGATATGATAACCCACCAATCTACATCAACCACAATGTTTACCCCAGTTTAACAAGGATGGTAAAATCTTGAAAGACACACATAGTAGCTGTAGGCCAGTCAGCCTATATCTGCTACGGAGGGGGTTTGGCTCCACTTGCCCCCTGCTGGGATTGCCTCATTTACCACGACATTGGAGTCATAAGAATCTGGTCAGGGTCTGCTGCAGTTCCACAGCAACAGACAACTACCACCTAGCCAAGGTGCAGGCCATACGCCCGGACTCCCTCTCCTTGCAGATTCCTGAGCTGCTTGTTGTCACATAAACTGCCATGTGCAATTGGACTGTCAGTTTTCTTCCTGAAACCTTTCCTCAGAATTATCTATCACGATAATCCTTAAGGGTTTATGAAGAGCAGCTAGTTCTCCTATTGAGCAATGTGCCACCCATTTGGGTCTTGTTCGCTCTACTCAGAACTGTAAATAAATAAAAATAAACAACCAACAATTCAATTAGAAAGCTTGAGGGCTGCTTATTTATTGCCAGAGTGCTTCCATAAGCACAACGTTTTCAGTTCTATCTTGAATACAAGGGGAATAAAATCCCGAGTTTAGCAGCTACAACAGGGGGCGGGGTTCTTTATGGGCAGCTTTTGTCTGCAACAAAGGCACACAATGAACACTGTAAAGCAATACAGCTCAATTGAAGAGTAAGCGGGAGCAAGGAAAAACAAAATCTGGGGAAATAGAAAAGGGAAAGAAGGAAGGAATATTGAATAGAAGGAAAAGTGGATGGAGGGATGTGTGGGTAGAGGGACGACCAGGTGAAAGACTGAGTGAGTGGATAGGTAGATAGATGGGAAAAAAACAAAAGATTAAAGGGGTGGGTGGTTGGTAAAGTGGTTGGTTGGATGGATGGATGGATGGATGAATGGGTGGATGGCAGGGTAAGGGGATGCATGGATGAGTGAGTGAGTGAGTGAATGGATAGGTGGGTGAACAGATGAAAGTTGGCAGAGTAAAGGGATGGATGGATGGACGGAAGGATGGATGGATATGTGAGTAAATGGATAGGTAGATGGACAGGTGAAAGGACAGCAGGGCAAAGGGACAAATAGGTGGATGGACATATGAAAGGATTGGAGAGTAAAGGGATAGGCAGATGAGTGGCCGAAAGGGTGAGTGAATAGATGGCAGAGAGGATGCATGGCAGAGTGAAAGGATGGATGCCAGAGTGAATGCATGGCAGAGTGAAAGGATGGATGGATGGTAAAGTTGATGGATGGATTAGCGATGGGTGTATGGATGGCAAAGTGTATGGATGAATTGAGAGATGGCAGAGTGCATGGATATGTGGCAGGATGCATGGATGAATGGGATGGGGAAAGATTGAATGAAGGATGAAAAAATGAATGGATGACAGAAAGTAAAGGTGAGATAGTGGATCTCAGCGGTAGGACAAAAGGGTGAAAGGATGAATGGATAGATGAAGAGATGGAAGATTATTTAGAGCTCTTCTAGGGCGGGGTGGGCTCACCTGCTTCGCTGTTGCCATCAGAACTTTTATTTCAAAGTGGGGGGTATTTACATTTTCTGGCTAATCCCTTGCTTGAATAGTAAATAGATTTTTTGCAATTTGAGGGAGACTTACGCCTAAACTGTGCTCAGCTGCCCTTTGTGCTTCCACCACGTTTCTTCTGTATTACTGCCTCGCTGGAGATCAAGGACACCTGGCTGCTTCGCAGTGTCTTGAAAGGGACGTGATGTGGTCCGCTATTCGTGATACTTGGCTGTTGACTCCCAGCAGGTCTTGCGCCCCTTAAGGTTTAGTCTCTGGTCTATTGAGAGCTAGTGCTGGGCTTTCCGTATAGTTGTGGCTTGATGTAGTAGTTTCGTCATCTCGTTTTTCTAACTTATTTCACTCTAGATTTTCTCCATCTGCTGGGGTCTTAAGCACCAGTGTTCCGGAAACTAGAAATATTTTCTATGCTGGAACATTTTGTATATTTAGAACTTCTGCTCACCTGAAATTCTTTAAAACCAGGCACATGAGGCACTGAAATAGCCACAATCTGGGCAGAACGTCTTCTATACATTTATTGAGCATACAACACATATACTGCACTCGTATATTGCCCAGAATAGTGACAGCATGTGCAGCGCCCTCGAATTAGTCCTATTGCAATATTTCTGACATCACCCCACTGTGTTGATCACCACGCTTACGTTACTGTCTATTTTGAATCTTGGGAAGTTTGTACAGTACATTTTTTTAACAGCCTGGCAGAGGATAGAATTCCCTGGAATATTCAAGTGCTGGTCTGATAGTACTGTAGAAGCCGGGAATATTGAGTAGCACTTTATGTTACCAGCACCCTGTAGTAATTGAGCACCAGTGGATATAAATGAGCAGTTGTCTGGCATTTGACGTAATACGCTGTCATTGCACTTTCTGGGACAGAAAATCAGATGGTATATTATGGCAAAGAAGCAGTGTAAGGCATTATATTTCTTAATGCACTATTCACAATAGGAGTTATTTCTCCTGAGGCAGGATTAGATTTTATGATTTTCACACCGGCCCACAAATCTATGAACATTTTACTTTTTCTCCTATGCACAACATCTGACTTCTGTACATCTAGTATTTCACCTAGCGCACAATTCCCCTACATTTCCATAAATTGAATTGCTGATGCTCAGGAACTATGCTCATGGGTGCTGTCTATAATCTTGAAAAATGCAAAGGGTGGACGCACTATCTTTTAAAACTATTTTTTTTGTTTACGTTTTATTTTTTTATTTTTTTAAGTTGTGGCTCTTCCCTAGCTACAGTAGAAAAGGGCTTCTGGTGTGCAGAGAATCACCAACAAATAGGGAGCTTGTCTGCAAGATAAGTAGGGTGTTGGTTGTGATGTCTTTCTAAATGATACCACTGGATTTGAAGATGATACGGGCCGGCCAGGGGAGCCAATGGAATTACTTCAGGAAGGGGAGATGAGAACATATATCTTCAGGCCCCAGATGAGAAATTCTGCGGCATGTAGGATGCCCTTTAGGGCTGCCAGTGTGGAGCGTGGAAGGCCACGGAGTAGGGCATTCCTATGATTCAGATGTGAGAGAACAAGGGCCTGATCAGGAGTTCTGAAGTCCCTCGCTGGAAGAAACAGTTTTGCTTTCTTTAAAAAAGACAGCAGGTACCAGGCCGTCTTAGTTTTTTTTGGCAGTGTGTTCCTTTTGGTGAGGTTGTTGTCAAGGGTAATACCAAGCGACATTCAGTGAAAGTTAGGGTTCAAAAATGTCAAGTTTCATGTCTTTGACAAAGGTTTATCACAAAGGAGGCACTCTGTGCTTTTAACAGGTCCAGCAAACATGCCCAAACCTAGGTAAATAGAAAGAGTATGCAGTTCCTAACTAAGAAAGGGGAACAAGCTTAAGTGGTCATGGATTACAGTGGGAACAGGGGCTCCTCCTGTTGGAATATAGGGCCCTCACACACCCGCTGGGTGCCATGCTTCATCACAGAGCATGCTCCTCATCAGGTCGGCTCAGCAATACCTGACGGGCTCCCTATGACGGGCTCTTTGGCGGAGATCTTTTATTCCAAATTGCCGTTTAGTGCCGTGAGGGGGTCTAAGCAGTGTAGATGGAGTGCGTGAAGGTAAGTGACTTAAAGGAAGGTTAAAACAGGAAATGGAAGTGCCAAAGAAAACAAGTTTAATCAATAGGCCTTCCAACCTCACACAATTGTGCCTAAAGTCACTTTATTTACTAGCGAGAGCCACCCACACAAATGAAAGGCGCACTTCTGAGGTAATGTCTGTTCAGCGCTATGTTATGTGGTCAACATGTTCCTCGCCTTGTAGTCTTGTGATCTTGCGGCGATTCGTCAGGACCTAGTAAAATCAAATCTATCTACACGAGTGTGGTTGTCTGGTGATATTACCCTGATGAACCAACCTAAACAATACTCTCAGTGAAGTACCTGGTAAGACATGACCAGTCTAGTAAAAGAGAAAACAATTGTTAAACTAGGGAATAGATAGCAATACAAAACACACATGTCCCCTGAGTGACATGCTCACTACACACAGTGGTGATGACTAAAAACAAGGTGAGAACCGTGTGGGTGGCTCTCGCTAGTATCATATAGTGACTTTAGGCATTATTGTGTGAGGTGTAGCGCTCACTAGTATCATATCGTGACTTTAGGCACAATTGTGTGAGGTGAGACACCCCACCAAGATAGCAGAGCGAAATGAGAAACTCACCATATTTGGGTCTTTTACCTACAGCATCAGTACCCGGCAGGAAAGACACATGGAATTTTCCACTGTCCTAGGCGGGTTATAGGGGAATTATTTTTTATGTAAGGTAAAACACAAAACTAAGTTCAATGATAACTATACAAGTGTTTGAAAAGGTGGAGCATGTATCAAATGCCATGGTAGAGGAAACTGGTCAGTAACGCCAAACACATACTAAGTTTATATGGGGAAAAGCAGGTGACTGAAAAGGCTGAGCATACAGCAATCGTCAAGGACTGGGTTATAAAGTGATTAGGCAGCGAGTGGAGGCATACTGTGGATGTCGTTAATATAGTATCAGAATAGGCAATCATAGTTTAGAACTATGACATGGCGCGGTATTGTGACAAATAGCTACCAACAAGCACTGCTTGATGAGATGATAATAAAAGACTAAAAGTACACAGTAACTTTAACTCATCTGCAAGTGATGTCGTTGTGTGTGCCGACAATTGTAAAGTTGAAGGAAAGGGTCTGTAATATCGCTTGCAATCTCAGCATTCAATTTAATCAAAGCGATATGATGTGAAAGCGAAGCCTTGTATCTGTTAACTGTTCGAAAGAAGAGAGGACATGGCCAAGTTCAAGTGGCTGTGCAAAAGACCGAGTGGTGCAGTTAGAAAAAGAGAGTGCTCGTTAATGTTAACATGGAGGCCAAGTATGCGGTGATCTCAGTCTAAAAAGGTGGGGGTGGAAGTATTCATGTTTGCTTGCTAGCATCACGCCCGCGGACCTACCGACAGCTGCCGGGAACCGGGAGGTAAAAAGCCTACTACTGAGACACCTTAAATAGTGCTTTTGAATTGGCGTGGGTGGGCTGGAATATCTTCCTGAGCCGTGGATCAGGACTAGACTGCTGATAGTGGTAGCGTGTCGTGGGTGCTGTGTGGTGGCCATTTTGTAGTGGGAATTTCAGAATTGGAAAAATAGTTTAAAAGCCGCCATCATGCAAGAGTTTTTTGTGTCCGTGAACGGGAGTATGCTCATGTGAGAATATCTTAAACCATTCTAAACACATGTAGGGATGGTGAGCTCAACATAGCAATAGATAATTGTAAGAAAATCGCCATTCTCTAGTTGGTGGTGAGGTTAAGCTATGCAAAAAGAACAATTGATGGACAGAATGCAGAACAATGTCAAACATTCACTCCAGTACAGAGATCTGGGCCTAAATCCATAGTTTTTTGTTCACCATGCCATTCCAGTTGGGACCAAGCCATATGCAAATCAGTCTTGACCCTGCGCCCAATGGGAACAGTCCAGCCCGAACTGCCAGGCCAGGTCCTCCCTGGACTGGAAACAAGCATCCTAGGACCGGTTTCGGGCTGTTAGCCCTCATCAGCCAGGATAGCTTGATTCCAGTGGCATGGAGAGCAAGGGACCCAGGTCTGGGAATACCCATCCCACTCGAGGTGACAAATGCAAAAAGAACAATTGATGGGCAGAATGCAGAACAATGTCATACATTCACCCCAGTACAGAGATCTGGGCCTAAATCCATCTTTTTTTGCTCACCATGCCATTCCAGTTTGGACCCAGCCATATGCAAATCAGTCTTGACTCTGCGCCCAGTGGGAACAGTCCAGCCCGAACTGCCAGGCCAGGTCTTTCCTGGACTGGAAACAAGCACCCTAGGACCGGTTTCGGGCTTAGCTGATATATGTTAAGCTATGAGCAGAACTCCGCTGATATTGATGCGTACATGGCACGTTAAATAAAAAGGTTCTAACCATGAAACTAGGAAGCAGTGTTTATGAATTTCTCAGTGGTACATGTGAAAACCTAAAAGCAATTATATAATGTAATAGCCTAAAGATAGATAGGGTTCACTATCAGCCTATCCACACGTCATGTGTTGAGTTCCCTCCAGGGGATTTCTTCATTAAACCCTAGACTGTTAGTTGAAAGACGGTGGACCCATCTCTGCTCTTTATTGAATAAGGACCCCTTACTAATATTGAGGTAATTCTCAAGTACTAGCCACCGCAGAGAATATGGTGGATGCAGTTGTTGGTCAAAGTGTGTGCACATTTTGGTATTTAATTTGTGCAAATAATATTACTACGGTGTTCAGTAATGCGTGTCTTCACTGCTCGTGTGGTCATACCTATATACCTGAGGTTACAAGGGCATGTGATCATGTAAATGCAATTAGAAGTGTTGCAGTTGGTATGGCTTCGTAATTCCCATTTGAAGATGTTGGAAAAAAGTATTTCTTTTGTCACTTCTGTAAAAGCACAGAACGTGAAAGACCCACAGGGGAAAATTAGCCTTGACTGGGGATAGATCCCATAGTTGTCGTTGTGAGATCTGGTTCTGAGGTTTTGTCCTGGTGTGGATTAGCATACCTTTTAGATTTCTTGCGCGTTTAAATGCAAATCTAGGCGTGTCTAGCTCTAGTGATCCTGTTTTCAGTATACCCCAGTTTTATTTTTTATACCATTCCTAATTCTGTTGGAATCAGGGTTAAAGGTGGTCACAAAAATAAGGGTCTCTATTTTCTCTTTCTGTCTGAGTTCTAGTAGGGCCTCACGGTTGTTATTCCTCGCTCTTTTGTTGGAGAGGGCATATTGCATGAGGGTACTCACGCCTGCTTAAGCTATTGGCAAGCCGGTCCGCCTCAGTTCTGTAGTCCTCCGTGGAGCTACAATTTCTTCTTAGCCTAAGAAATTGGCCAAAGGGCAAATTCTCCTTAAGCTTTCTTGGGTGATATCTACTAAACAACGGAAGACTATTACAGTCCATGGGTTTTCTGTAGACAGTTGTACTCAGGTGGACGTCTTCAAGTTTGATAGTGAGATCCAGGAAAGGGATCATGACGTGAGATATGGAACTGGTGAATCTTAAATAGGGATTCAGGGTGCTTATCCACTTGCAAAATTCCTCACAGGTCATCATATCTCCTTTCCAAAAGATGAGAATATCATCAATAAATCTCTTCCAAAGCAGTAGATTGGTCCTATAATAATTAAAGATCAATCTCACCTCAAAAGCTGCCATGTACAAGCAGGCCACACCCGGGCAAAGGTACGCCCCATGGAAGTACCCTGGGTTTGATGGTATAATTGGCCCTTAAACTCAAAGAAGTTGTCAGTGAGAGAAAGTGTGGCGCATTCTAGAACAAACTGACTGGGAGTGGGAGAATCCCAGCTGGTGTTGCTGAAGGCATCCTCTATCACATCCAAGGTGGCTCTTTGGGGGATATTTGTTAGAGGGCCTCCACATTAAGGGTGACCAACAGGTTGATGTCATTGGTATGCTGAGTTTCAGCTATAGGATGTAAGACATCATCAGTATCTTTTAGAAATGATGGAGTTTTTCTGACTAGTGGCTGTAAGAAGTAGTCACAAAATTTGGACAATGGCTCAAGGATAGAATTGATCCCATAGACAATAGTTCTACCAGGGACAGGAAAGGTGCCTTTATGAATCTTTGGCAAGATGTAGAAGTAAGGCACCTTGGTATCTTTTTTGATAAGGAAATCTGCTTCCTTTTTACTCAACCAGCCCTGGGTTTCTGCTGTGAAGACCCTAGCCGTATTGGTCTTGGTAAGTCTTGTCATGGGACTGAAATAAATGGGTGTGTAGTATTGGTGGTTGCTTAATTGCCGGTGACATTCCGTGTCGTAGTCTATAGTAGACATGATCACATAGGCACCACCTTTGTCAGCTTGTTTGATAGTGATGCTGGTGTCATTGGATAAGGTGTTGACAGTCGTCAATTCCAAAGTAGATAGATTGCAGAAGTGGTTGGGGTAGTACCCCTTGACAGGTTCTTAAGTACAGCCTGTTCGAAAGTAGGTACCTCTTAGGCACCATACTGCTGTTAGGAGTAAAAGTGGAATGGTATTTAGGCCCAAGTATCTTGGACAAGGCATCTGTTTATCGTGAAAGAAAGCCATTAGACGCACCTTGCGGAAAAAGTTTCGAATTTCACAAAGTTCACGAAACCTGTCTTTTTTTGGTGTTGGTACATCACCAAGCCATTTCTGCAGAAACCTCTTTTCTGTATCCGTGAGTACTCTGGAAGAGAGATTGACAATCAATTTATATTCTTGGTGTGACTCCGAGTTTCCACTACATGTTGTTGTGGTTCCTCCCATTGCACTCTTTTTTGTTGTTGATTGCCTCTTCTTCACCCTCCCCCTCTGCCCCAGCATCTGTCTAAAAAAGGTTGGCTGTTGCTAGGTTGGAAAAATTGAGGGGGGCCTTGTGGGAACTTGGGGTACTGCCAAAAGGCAGGTCCCTGGTTTGGAGGCAATAGGAATCCTTGGTACCCTGGGCGTGCGCCTCGTCTGGGATTGTTGTTACTCCAGCTCTCTGTGCTAGTCATTGTTGGAGGATGAAACTCTCCTTGGGTCTTAGGAGCCCTTATCGGAAGAGTTGTTCAATCAAGTCTGCTTTAAGGTACAGGTACACCTTCTCCCTATCAAATTTGCTAATATCTGTTTTTAGTTTCGCAATTTTCTGCTTCATCAAATACTCCTTGTTCTCTGCAATCTCATTATTGATCTCGGTCAATTTCACCTTGAAAGCAGAAAGTTGAATCGTAGTCTTGAGAGCGCGTTCTGCAATTTGAATTCGTATCAGTAAGGCGTCAGCTATTCTCTTTGCTGTGTTGATTATAAGAATCAGTAAGTCCCTAGTGCCCTTCCATGCCACTACGGACCATTCTTTTTTGAAAACGTCATCCTCAAGGAACAGACGTGGGAAGTTCTTCACCAATAATCCCTTGGGGGCTATATTTGCTCTTAAATATTCAGTCATCAATGCCCCATGAAGTGTGATCTTAACCCATTCAGGTTTCATCGATGTGAGAGATTGCCAATCTTCTGGCTGACTGCCAGATGCTGCAACACTTTCAGCTCCTAGTAGTAATGGTGCTTTTAACATTTCTGCCACCATTTCATCCCCAAAGCTGACACCTTGGTTGTCCTCCGTAGTTAAAAGAAAAGTTCCTCAAAACTAGAAGGTCACAGGTCGAAGTGGGGGTAAGCTAATCCAGTAATAACCGGAAAGCATAGGGAAAAAGGGGGCGTTTCGTCTTCGCTTGTTGCTGTATAAAGAAAGTCCCACGGGGGTCGCCCATGCTTACAACTTATCACAAAGGCGGGACTCTGGTCTTTTAACAGGTCCAGCATACGTGCCCAAACTTAGGTAAATACAAAGAGCATGCAGTTCCTAACTGAGAAAGGGGAACAGGCTTGAGTACTCATGGATCACAGGGTGAGCGAGGGCTCCTCCTGTTAGAATATAGGACCCTCACACACCCAGCTGGGTGTCATGCTTCATCATAGGGCATGCTCCTCGTTAGGTGGGAGCTGAAATACCTGACGGGCTTCCTATGAGGGGCTCTTTGGCAGAGATCTTTTAATCCAAAGTGCCATTTAGTGCTGTGGGGGTGAGGGTGCATAAGCAGTGTAGATAGAGTGCGTGAAGGTAAGTGACCTAAAGGAAGGTTAAAACAGCAAATGGAAGTGCCAAAAAAACTAAGTTTAATCAATAGGCCTTCCAGCCTCACACAATTGTGCCTAAATTCACTTTATTTACTAGCGAGAGCCACCCACACAGCTCTCACCATGTTTTTAGTCATCACCACTGTGTGTAGTGAGTATGTCACCCAGGGGACACGTGTGCTCTGTATTGGTATGTATTCCCTAGTCTAACAATTGTTTTATACTTTTACTAGCCTGTTCATGTCTTATCAGGTACTACACTGAGAGTATTGTTTAGGTTGGTTCATCAGGGTAATATCACCAGACAACCACCCTTGTGTAGATAGATTTGATTTTACTAGGTCCTGGAGAATCGCCGCAAGATTACAAGACTACAAGGCAAGAAACATGTTGACCACATAATATAGCGCAGATCTGAGACATTAACTCAGAAGTGCGCCTTTCATTTGTTTTCTCCTGGTTGGAAGGCCTATTGATTAAACTTATTTTCTTTGGCACTTCGATTTCCTGTTTTAACCTTCCTTTAGGTCACTTACCTTCATGTACTCCATCTATACTGCTTAGGCCCCCTCACTCCCACGGCACTAAATGGCAATTTGAGATAAAAGATCTCCGCCAAACAGCCCCTCATAGGGAGCCCGTCAGGTATTGCCCTATGATGAAGTATGACACCCAGCCGGGTGTGTGAGGGCCCTATGTCTAAGTCTAGGGAAGGATTGCAGGGTGGATAAATAAGTTCTTCTGGTTCTGGAGTGGTAAGGCAACCTACCACTAGAGAGTCCAGGGAGATGCCACCTGGTTCTCAGAAAGCAAACTGACCTGGAAAGCTACATAGATCCATGCAAGGCACAGAAAAAGCTCCTTGTTGGCTGGAAGTTAATTTGCACCTGTGGTTGCAGGTGGTGGGCCCTAACAACTGGTGTAAAATTTTGGGGGATCCTGAGACGTATTGTTTGTCATCAGACTTTAATCCATAACAAGAGCGAGAAAGGCAGAAAAGTGAGGATGGGAGAGGAGGAGAAATATAGGAAAACAGTCACAATGGAAGAAAGCAGGAATGAATAAGAACCTGCAGGGTGAGATAGAAAGATAGAACAATTATGATGGTGGAAAAAAGAAGCATGATGTGCAATCAAAACTTGGTGGCCTGGTTATTGGCGGCCCTGGCATTCAACAGTACTGGAACTAGGTTCCTAAGACAAACTTTGTGGCCCTGCACTTATTCTTTTACAAATGAGTTTCTGTACCTCATCATTGAGTGTAGTGCAGCATGATCTGAGATGTCAGAACACGTCTTAAGGAACTGACTGGAAGGAAGTATGATCTGGACTGGGTACCACCCAGCTAAGGCTTGCTGTACTACCTGGGCTGGTTACTTTTGTTGTGTTCTGAAGATACTGAAATGCTGTGCATGGGTCCCATCTATCAACATACTAGGCTAGAATAACAAAAAACAGGTGTAAGTGACTACATGCAGGTGGGTCTCCTGTACTTTGTTTGTGCTTCCTGAAGTTTGCTGCATCCCCGGACGTTCCTGTGGGGCTGCCCGCTGTGTCTTCATTCCACTGCGCGCGGAACCCGCTTCGCGGGTCCCGCTTCGTGAGGAGGTGTGTCCCAGGAATCAGCTGTTGTTACCGGTGAGCCTCGGGGCTGGGCAGGGCTGCGAGCGTGAGTGCGGGGACTCCATTTCCCAGGAGTCCCTGCTCGGCCAACTTGGAACACCTGGCCCGCTCTCCCTGCTAGCCGCGCCCCCTGTGCACCTGTGCTCTGCTTATAAAACACTCCTCTCCGCTGCTGACCGGTGGATCTCCTGTACTTTGTTTGTGCTTCCTGAAGTTTGCTGCATCCCCGGACGTTCCTGTGGGACTGCACGCTGTGTCTTCATTCCACTGCTCGCGGAACCCGCTTCGCGGGTCCCGCTTCGCGGGTCCCGCTTCGTGAGGAGGTGTGTCCCAGGAATCAGCTGTTGTTACCGGTGAGCCTAGGGGCTGGGCAGGGCTGCGAGCGTGAGTGCGGGGACTCCATTTCCCAGGAGTCCCTGCTCGGCCAACTTGGAACACCTGGCCCGCTCTCCCTGCTAGCCGCGCCCCCTGTCCTCTTCACATCCCATAAGAACAGGATTATCTCCCGCTGCGCGGGAGCGCGCGGGAGTGCGCCGGGAGAACCCCGGGAGAAGGGCGGGACCGTCTGTGGCCGTCAGTGGCTGAAGGCGGCTGGGCTGGGCCCACTCTCTGACATTGTGTTACTGCTCTGGGGACACTGATTTCACTTGTAAGCTATTCTGATATTTAGACCCGCTTAACTTTCAATTCATCATTGAGTGTAGTGCAGCATGATCTGAGATGTCAGAACACGTCTTAAGGAACTGATTGGAAGGAAGTATGATCTGGACTGGGTACCACCCAGCTAAGGCTTGCTGTACTACCTGGGCTGGTTACTTTTGTTGTGTTCTGAAGATACTGAAATGCTGTGCATGGGTCCCATCTATCAACATACTAGGCTAGAATAACAAAAAACAGGTGTAAGTGACTACATGCAGGTGGGTCTCCTGTACTTTGTTTGTGCTTCCTGAAGTTTGCTGCATCCCCGGACGTTCCTGTGGGACTGCACGCTGTGTCTTCATTCCACTGCTCGCGGAACCCGCTTCGCGGGTCCCGCTTCGCGGGTCCCGCTTCGTGAGGAGGTGTGTCCCAGGAATCAGCTGTTGTTACCGGTGAGCCTAGGGGCTGGGCAGGGCTGCGAGCGTGAGTGCGGGGACTCCATTTCCCAGGAGTCCCTGCTCGGCCAACTTGGAACACCTGGCCCGCTCTCCCTGCTAGCCGCGCCCCCTGTGCTCTTCACATCCCATAAGAACAGGATTATCTCCCGCTGCGCGGGAGCGCGCGGGAGTGCGCCGGGAGAACCCCGGGAGAAGGGCGGGACCGTCTGTGGCCGTCAGTGGCTGAAGGCGGCTGGGCTGGGCCCACTCTCTGACATTGTGTTACTGCTCTGGGGACACTGATTTCACTTGTAAGCCATTCTGATATTTAGACCCGCTTAACTTTCAATTCACTGCCATAGTCTGTTACTGTGACCTGAGAAATTGTGTTTTTAGCTATTATTGTTCTTCCCTTACTAAGTATACTGCCTGCTAAGTATGCCTTCTCCTCTGACTACCCCTGTCCAAAGCTCACCCCAGCCCGAGATGGGGCTAACAATCTTGGGTCCCCTAGATAAATATTTTAGTCGGGCAACTCAAGATATTGACAAGGAAATTGCTTTGGCGGAGCGACGCGCAGAGCGTAGGCTATCTATTGAACTCCTTAAAATTCCCTTGGAGAAACGGCCCTCTCTGGGTTTCCCGGCATTGGTTCCTCCTTTATCATCCCTAACCCTGCCAGCGGTATTAGAAACGCCCTATGCTTTTTCCCAGTCACCTGGCCCATCCATCAACTTTTCTGCGGGTGATGATAGGACCATCCTAGTCCCTACCTCGCCTATTATATTAACTGACTTATCTATTAGTGAGGTAAATACTGCCCAATCGAGTGTGCCACTCCACATGGTTACAAACAAACCATGCACCAAAAGGAAAAGATGCACTGCACCGAAGAAGTGCTATCTTCCCAAACATCCCCAAAAAATAAGGAAAATTGGAATAGGCTTGTGTACACCTTTTGAGCCCAATGGGGTTGGCTCCGATGGGGTCAAGACTATTAAGGATGGAGTCACCTCGGCTAGCTCTGCATCTAGCCCTAGTGACCCTTCAACGGTGGGATCGGCCGAGACCCTATCTCCTGCTCCACCCCTGTTTGTCCAGTTGGAGAGGCTGATGAGGTCTCTCCTGACTCCTATCGAAGAATGAGTCAAAAGACTAGCCGATCGCCTAGACCACTTCGAGCAGGCTACCCTTGATAATTTCTTTTCCACCAAATCCCTAATCAAGTCCTATCCCAGGGTGGGGGATAGTAATAATCCTCCAAAATCAAGTAGGTTGGCAAACAGTGCTTCCGCTGTTGAGCCTCTCCCCCCTGTAGTCACTATTACAAATAGGCCGCGGTCAACGGGACAAATACCAAAGACTAACTTACACTTACCGGATAACCTGAGTAGCAATACTCTCCAACCCAAAAAATGCCCTGACATTGTAGCCACGGGTACCAAAGACAGTTCCAAAACTGGTAACCCTGTATTGAACAATTTCCAACCCCCACCAAGCATTCCAACATCCCGCCCTGTTGTTCCTGCCCCTGGTCTGCCTGTTACACTTCCTATCAGGGCCCCTCGCAGGACACCACCTATGAATCTCCCTCCAGACTCTTATCCCTTCGTTGCTATCCTCACCAATGTACCACCTTTGCAGGCTGGGCAAAGAGAATCCTTCCAGATGCTGAAAAACAAGGCAATGCACTGGCTAAGGACCAATAGAGCATTGCCCAGGGTAGTGGACGGGCTGATCATTGGAGTAAGAAGGACAGACTGGATGGGTTGCACTCCTAAGCGCTTGGAGGGGGATTGTATAGTTGTCAATTTCCAGGATTCCAGGGTGGTACGCTTGATCACAAGGCAAAATTGGGGCACAAGCAGTGATGGAATTGGTGTTGTCGACCTTACATTCTTCTATCCAAGACCACCAGGCATTCAATTTGGCATAGTTCCTGAAGCAGGTTGCTACAACAATCTCCCCTCTCCAGGATTTGTTCCTTTCGCTGCACCCTTCCAACGGGGAAACTATTGTAATATACCAACGTATAATCTATTGAAGTGATGGCAGATCCAGGGTGGGTTCATTGACCAAATGGAAAAAATTCCCAGGGTTGGGGTTATGACGAACCTAAATTTGATTATACCACGAACAACTGGGAAAATGTGAATCTTTGGGATACATGTGGGGAGTCTGTATTAACTCTTTTGACAACCGAAAATGTGGAACCAAATAAAATTAGCACTAGCGGGGAAACTGTGAATTTGGAGGCAACATGTGGGGAGTTTATCCCAATTTCTGGGGTATCTGTAAATGAAGATGTAATTACAACTAGCACTGCTGGCACTCTAGAGGTCGTGTATAATAGTGAGGAAAAAATTGTGATATGGAGAGGCTTGTAGGAAATCCAACACGCCACCCCGGGGTGTCTGTAAGAGCAACCCTTATAGAAGGTCCCTGCTTAGGGAAGATGGTTTCATGGAATATCGCGGGGTTGAGTAGCAAGCTGGAGTCCCAAAACTGGATAGACTTCATCAATGGTTTTGATGTATGTCTATTCCAAGAGACATGGGTCTGCGATCCTATATTTCTCCCTGGCTATCTAAATTTTGCAATCCCGGCTAGTAGAGGCGGCAGGGACCGACCGATGGGAAGGTCATACAATTTGGATACGGCAAAGCCTACATGCAACAATCAAAGTGGTGGATTTGGGTTGCAAGGATATCCAAATGGTAAGAATAGCATCAGAACACTGGGGAGGGATAGACATTTATAACATCTATGCTAGGGGCAGTACCATAGGGAATTCACCCATTTTAGAGGCTTTGTCCACTTTTTTGGAAATGCAGTCCTTGGGAAATAAAGTTGTAGTAGCTGGTGACCTAAATAGGACCTTCGAACCATTGGATAGCTCCGATGTTCCCTTGGGGCAAGAGGAAGACATGCAGTGGGTCGTCCCTATTTTAAATCTGGCCCCGGTTAAGCGATGGACGAAAGATATACTACAACTGAATGCCATTTGCTTGGGACAAGGACTAAGAGCCCTAAATGGGAGAACGAAGAGCGATAGGGAAGGCGCCTGTACATTCGATAATGGTCGTCACCAAAGCCGGATAGATTATGTCCTTTGCAGCCTAAACTTGTGGCAGTTGGTATGCGACATGGAAATCAAGGGCAGATTGGAGAGTGACCATAATCCTCTCTGCGTGACCCACAGTTGGTGGTTGGACAAATCAGGGATTTCTTCATCGACTGATGGCCCACTGCCTATTATGGCCAACGACATGCGCAGACTCAAATGGCCGAGCGTATTGGCTAATGCAGAATCTATGGCATTTATAAGTTCTAAGGTAGATATTTTAATCATCGCTATGGAGGATGCAAACCCAGTAATCCCTGGGTCTAGGGAAATAACTGACATACATGACAAGCTCTTCTCCCTCCTAAAACCGCACTTCCTGAGGCCTTGCAAGACAAACAGGAAACAACCACCCAAACCAGCCAGGTGGTTCAACCACCAGTGCAGGGAAGCCAGGTTAAGTTTGGGCAGAGCAATTAGGAGCAGGGACAGTGTAGCAATTAGTGGCGCCAGGAAGCACTACAAGGTTAGCATATCCCTAGCTAAAAAAACATGGGACGAACAGCATTGGGTTGAACTAAAGGAGGCTTCGGGGGCTAAGGACTCCAGGTTATTCTGGAATATTGTCAAGTGGGGTAGTAGTGGAACTCCAGACAAACCCGATAATAATGTCGCCGAGGGTGCCTGGGTGGAATATTTCAAACCCAATATGCTGAGACTGCAGAGTTTAAGGATGTGGAAGTAATTTCGGCTGTATTCCCCACCGAGAATCTATTTACCCTTAAAGAAACCGAAGTCGCAATATATACTGCCCCCGGGGGAAGGGCCCCGGGTTTAGATGGTGTACCATCTGATGTTTTTACAAACGATAAGGTGAGGTGGGCCAGATATGTGTTTCTTCTGGGTAATGCTATAGCAAAGGGAACGGCTGTCCCTGAACTATGGAAGGGAGCAACCATCATACCCACATATATAAAAAAGGGGATTGGTCTCTCCCGGGTAATTAAAGGCAGATAAGCTTGATCGCCACTGTCCAAAAAGTGGTAGGGAGGATGGTGGTAAACAAACTAATGGATTGGGTTGACGAGAATAATGCCCTGTCCCCTTATCAGGCTGGTTTTCGGCGGGCTACAAGTACAGTCGATCAGGTGTTTCGCTTTGCTCTGCTGCAGTGGGGGACGGTGGTGCTTGGCGAGGGCAGCCTGTATGTTGCTTTTGTTGACCTGTGGGCTGCCTTCGACCTGGTCCCAAGGAGAAAGCTCTGGGCAGTTCTGAGCGAAATAGGTCTTCCGGCTGAGTTACTTACCCTGATAATGAGGTTGCATGAGTGTAATTTCGCCAAAGTCCAATGGGGCATGAATGGCGAATCATCTGCCGACTTCCCGATTGAGCGTGGAGTGCGGCAGGGATGCGCAATGGCTCCCCTGCTCTTTTCCCTATTTATTAATGGGATAGTGGCTCGGATGCTGGACGCCAGTGTAGACGCGCCTTCGTTGGCGGGCCTCAGGGTTCCGATCCTGATGTTCGCCGACGATACGCTAATTCTATCCAAAACCCCGGCTGGCCTGCAGCGAGCTTTGAATATCTTCGATCTCTTTTGTGGGGAGCATGGCCTAGAAGTCAACGTGGGTAAGACCAAGCTGATGGCCTTTACATCAAAACGCAGACCCCGGCAGAAAATATTTCTGAATAGCTGTCAGCTTGAGGTGGTCAGTGTATTTACCTATCTTGGGATACAGGTAGCAAACGACTCAAGATGGTCCCAACACATAGCTAAGGCGGTTCTGAGGCATCAACAGATCTCGGGGGCACTTCGGGCGGAACATAAAAAGTCTAAGACTAGGCCAATAAAACCAGTCTTGGCTGTATATGACGCCAAGGCTCTTGGGTCTGCCCTCTATGGGGCAGAGTTGTGGGGATTTGGAAAGCTCCTCCCTTTGCAGTTATCCGAGAATAGGTTTCTTAGGGGAATCACAGGACTCCCACAGAGTACACCACTAATCCCACTTGGTCTCGATTTAGAGAGAAGACCAGTTAGCGACCAAGCGAGGTTACGCCCGATTCTCTATTGGAGACGCCTCTGGACTACCCCGGAGATGCGGCACTATGCAGATGTGTTCTCGGCCATAATTAAAGCTGATACTTTCCATAAGATAGTTTGGCTAAAAAATCTCAGGACTGCCTTAGGCGATCTTGGCCTCTCAAATCTATGGGACAATCCATCTGTGGAACCCTTCCCAAGTAAAAATACGATTAAAAGCCTATATTGGGACTGCGTAGCTGGAAGACTCTGGAATAAAACGAGATCTGACACCATGACGGGGCGCTTTCTCGAAGTTAAACAATATCCGGCATTGGAACCATATTGGGACAGTATTACCAGCCCAGGGGATAGGAAGCTTTTCTTCCAGCTAAGATCAGGTGCCCTTCCTCTGAGATCTTTGACCGGAAGGTGGAGGAGCTCCACCACCTCCTGCTGCCCAGTTTGTGGTGCAGCAGACGAAAGCATAGGCCATTTTTTATTTATGTGCATAGCTTATACCACCCCGAGAAAAGTCTGGTTAGCCCCTGTCTGCAGAAATTTAGGGACACTTAGGGGTGTTGAGGCACTACGAATGCTTTGTATCTCCACCGACATGCCTGTTGTCCTAGCAACAGCAAAGTACTTGGGGTGGGCATGGTCCATTAGACGGAGGGCAATTCTTACTAATGCAAATTGATCGGGGTACTTTTAGTGGGTTCTGTGAAATTATACATCAAAGTTTCTTATTGATTATGTCTGCACAATTGTTTTAAAATTTTGTATAAATTCGAATTTAATCTTTTAAATGATGTATTTTAAATGTATGTTTGTGCTTTTATGAGTATAATCCTCGAATAAAGCTTTGATGACTACATGCGAGTTATGGGTGTCCTTTGTCATAATTTCCACCTCCATGTCAAATCCACAGAGGGACATATTCACAAAGGCATTTTGGACTGTATTAACAGATATTCAATAGCAATCTCTTATGCACTCTCACATGCCTCCGTAAATCAGCCCCAAAACAACTTGAATCAAAATAAAATGACACTATTCAGGGAATATTTATGTACAATTAATACAAACAGAAAAGACTGTGCTGTCTTTTCACTTTTAACCCCTTTAGAGCTTGTAAATAAACCTCCCCAGTGCTGCGCTGTCCATTGGAACTAGTGCTGAATGGACGTCCAACGGTCGTGCGCAGCACTGGGGAGGTAGTGGCCGTGACGACCGTTGGCCGACGGCAGCAATTAAGGGGTTAATGATAGGGAGTTGCATGTTTCTGAATTGATTCAGAAAGCAGGTAAGAGTACGTAAAAGCATACTCATTTCTTTTTTTGCTAAGCAGTTTCATTTATTGTACAAAAGTGAATAATTCACCCTCGATTTGTATTTTTTGTCAAGGTCCATTCTGTTAGCATTCGTCATCAGAACCCACATTACCATACTATACTACATGTCTCAACTAATAAGAGCAACTAAAAACCTTATACATAAAAAAGTCAAAATACTCTTCTTAAGAGAATGTATTTTTCAATCGATTTCAACACATCTCTACAAAAAAAATAGGGAAACAGAGTGACAGCACCATAAAACACATTAAGCAACCATAAGAAGAACAACAGAAAGAGACAAGCCCATGGTCAAATCCTATAACATCTGCAAAAAACAAGAGTCCAGAACCAATAATCCCGTCACAAGCCAAAAGCCCCATCCATTTAAACCAAAACCCACATTTGCCATAAGTATTTTCTTTCAGGGTTCCTCAGAGCGAGATACAGCTCTAGCCCATGAATAGTTATGAACTGCTTATACCAACTGGGTCCACTGGTGGATTTGGTTCAAGCCAGTGCTGTGTTATGAGAATTCTAGTAGTTACATACATAAAGAATGTAATACCTTTCAATTCCAAGGGAACTGTACCAGAGGTACCAAGAATAATCAACTGGGCGTAGTGGTATCTCCCCAAAGACCCTCTTCCAGTATTGAGACATCGACATACAAGAACCGAAAATATGCTCTGTATCTGCACCTGACTAACCACACCGAAAACATTCAGAATTTGTCCAACATAACTAATTAAATAGGTGGTTTGTTGTATTGTGAATATCTTGGAGAACCTTAAAATTATGAGTTTTAAGAGTAGATATATTCACAAACCAGTTATTTACAGATAGATTCGCTAATCATATCAACTCCAATTTGTGTAGTCAATTTGCGAGACTGTTTAGAAGCTAACTGATAAATTATCCGGTTGATCTGTAATTAGTAAATTGTCAAATTTACCGATCCTCCCCCTACAGTGAGTGCCGAAAAAAGGTTCAACATAGGGCACGCTATTCAGCATACCCAGGTCCTTGACTTATATATAATTTTTTTTTCAATCTGCAGATATTTAAAGAAACTGGTATTAGGAACTGCAAATTGGGTGACTAGATCCAAGAACGATAAGACCTGGGGACCTCTGAACTGCTGACCAAACTATTGCAAGCGTGATCTAGACCAATCTTCCATACGAAGAACGAAGATCAAGAGAAAAGGAGGGAAAATCTGGATTGAATCAGAAGGATGTATACTGCATACGAGAAGCAATTGCCAACTTATGTTTAAGATTTTGTCAGACCTGCCTGAGTACCAGAAGAGACTTAAAGTGTGTTCACTTAAAATATGACAGATAATGTAACAGTACTTGCAGGCCAGATTCGAAACATAAAGATCTTAAGTCTCATGATTAGTGAAATCATTACCTGGGACAATCGCTCAGAAAAAGATGACCAGAATTAAAACTTCAGATTCGGGAGACACCATCGACCTTTATCCTTTGAAAATTGTAAAATCTGAATTGAATTCCGTGTGTGCTTGTATTGCCAGATAAACAGGCTCCATGATCTCTACAACAGAGAAAAAAAAGCTGATGTTAATTATAAAGGTATATGTGAGAAGTTGGCCTAGTATATGATGCTCACTAGTTCTAGTGATCACCTTGTACCATGCCAAGCAACCCTTATGGTGCAGGTTGTAAAGTCAACCTTATAGACAAGCTATCCTAGGGGTAGCATGGACTAAGCAGTCTTAGGCTAAACTCTGTAAAGGCATGTGAAGCAAGCTGTTTTACCATATACAATCCCTTGAATACCAAATGAAAGGACACCACACAGATATATATTGAAAATATATATAGATTTATTTCTACAAATAACCCTGATACTCTTTATGAGCACAGAAGCAAATGCGTTAAAACAAAACACAGTTTAAATACACAAAAGTTGCACAATTTTGGATGAGCCCTAGGGGCCACCTAAACCATATACTAAAATAGTGGTATAAGAACCACTATGGGGAAAGTGAAGAGGCCTAGGGCCTGGGGAATCGCTGGAGCTGTTCGGGACTAGCAGTGAAGAAGTCGGGAAAGGCCCACGGGACTCGGGTGCAGTGTGGAAAGTGCACGCTTTACCAATGCAATGTCAATGGTGCGTAAAAGTTACAAAGTTAGTTAAAAAGGAACCTTCCGAGTGACCTAGAAGGATGAAACTTTAGACACAGACCCTAGAGGTGTGTACCAGTGTGGGAACACTGGCGGAGCTGAGTTACCTCACCCACAGGAAGCGGGTGCACAGGGTCGAAGTAGTGTCGGGTTTCGTCACGCAGGTCGATGGTGCTTGGAGCTGAAGATGCTGCAGGCGGCTCGATGTGAAGAGTTCCGGTGGATCCAAGGGTGGATCTGAAGAGGTGAAGACCTGAAAGCAGAGGGGACAATGTTCAAAGTCACTAGCCAGTGACTACCGTGGAACCAGACTGGAACCAGGCAATGTCGGGTGCAAACAGGCGTCAAGGTGTAGCTTCTCTCTGCAGCCATGTAGACGCAAGGGGTTGAAGACGTCCAGGAGTCGGTCACGAGCTGTCCCACGCAGGCTTCTCGCTGTTGGCGGTATCGGCAACTTGATTGGAGCAAACAGGCCTTGGCTAATGCAAGCCACGCAGGAATCAAAAAAGACTTGTTACTTGGACCAGCAAGGTCAGAGCAGGTACTCCTTTTTACAGGAGTGAGGGCAAGTCTGGAGCAACCAGACCCACAGTGTAAATTGAAGGTTTCGTCGCCAAGATGGCCGCTAGTCACGTGGCAAGTGGCCGGGATGGCGCGTCAAGTGGCACAGTGCAAAAGGGCCCCACGCAGATCGTGGAGATGCTGGGGGGCTGATCTTCGGTGCAAGGGCTGCTCGAGGTTAGGGCTTCTCAAACCCCAAAGCACAGCGTCGAGGGTGCCTCTGATGCTGCGCAGTCAGCTTCTCGGGGGTCTTTCACGAGATCCGGTCCCACGTCTCTCGGTGCCTCCACGGGTCCCTTCTTTGCAGGGACTGTGGATCGGGCGGTGAGAAGGCTGGGAGTCTGGGTCTTGTCAGGCTCTGGGCTCGGGCTCCGGCGGGAGGCGGCGGCAAAGCAGACGTCGAGTTGCTGGTTGGTGCCTGTGTTCACAGGGTGGTCACTCCTTGGCCACAAGGGAGATTCTCTTCCGTCTTCTGTGCAGCAGAATGTCGAAGTCCAGTCTTCTTCTGTATTTCAAGTTGATTCAGGATGATCTGAAGTCTCAGGACACAGCTCCCACTCTTATTCGAATCTGGGGGGCCGGATCACCTACTAGGTCCCTCCTCTGGGTGGAACCAGGAAGGGGGGTGGTTACACCCTCTTTCCTTTGTCCAGTTTCGCGCCAGGACTGGGGCTGGAAAGCCCCAGCACCGGTTTGAACTGGCCTATGCACAGGGACACCTTGTGTGCCCCAGGCATGTCTGATTCTATTCAGCCCTGTCCTACCCAATACACAAAATCCTGTCTGGAGTGGTGCTAGCACCTCCCCAGGCAGGAAACCCTTTGTCCAAGCTGCCCTCGCTGGAAGGACTCCCAGCAGCAGGAGGTCAGACTTGTGTCTGTGGTGGCAGCATCCATTTTGTGATGCTAAGGCTCTGTTTAACTTTAACCGGGGTTCAGGCTAGGTACATGTCGTGTCCCTCTAGAAGGGTGGAATGCTACCCCCGTCGCCAGAACTGGCGAGGGGGTAGTATTCCAATTCGTATGACACCTTACTCGACATGTTTTGATAAAGCCAAACCCAAGATAGCATTTAACCGCGAGTTTCATAATGCACTTAAGAGTATATGGTATGGCAATATCATGAAACAGCTAAAGGACATGGTTCCGAAAGCTGCAGACAGGCTCAGCTCATGCCAGAGCACCATCTCACATATTTCCCAGCACTCTGCCTCCAGGATTGATGAGGCTGATAGGAACATATGTGTCAATTTTAGGTTAGGTATAGGCATACTACACCTAAGTAAGGGGTGGTTACACCGACTTACCCCAGCTGAGTGATCAGCCAGTTGTGTCAAATATGGAGGCCAGGCCAGGGGTGGCACAAGACATGCTGCAGCCCCTGGTAGGCCTTGGAAGCACCTATGCCCTGGGTACCTGGGTACACTGTTACAGGGGCCAATAAGGTGCACCAGTTCCAATTTCGTTATGCACCTAAAGTACATGGGTTACAATTTAGAGAGAGAACAGCAGGCTGTGGGTCTGATTAGCAGGCCCACAGCCACATTAGGTCATAAACCAGTGAAGCAAAAAGCAAAAATTTGGGGTGACCATAGGATAGCAGACCCTACTCTCCTACACAACCCCCCCCAAACACAGGGACATTAGACTAACCTTGACCAGTTGTGTCTTCATGTTCTAAGTGGAAGTACCTGCAGAGACCATCTGCATTACCATGGTCAGTCCCTGGGCGGTGCTCCACTGTAAAGTCCATCCCCTGTAGTGAAATGGACCACCTGAGCAGTTTGGGGTTTTCACCCTTCATCTGATTAAGCCATAAGAGGGGCTTATGGTCGGTCTGAATCTTGAAGTGAGTACCAAACAAGTATGGTCTCAACTTCTTCAGGGCCCACACCACAGCAAAGGCCTCCCTCTCAATGGCTGACCAACGTTTCTCTCTGGGGGTCAGCCTTCTGCTAATGAAAGCAATGGGCTGGTCTTGACCATCTACATTAAGTTGTGAAAGCACAGCTCCCACTCCCAACTCAGAAGCATCAGTTTGGACAATAAACTCTCTTGAGTAGTCAGGACTCTTCAGGATAGGTGCAGAGCACATGGCCTTCTTCAGGTCATCAAATGCCTTTTGACAGTATTCTGTCCACTGAACTTTTTGGGCATCTTCTTGGATGTCAGATCATTAAGAGGAGTCACAATGGACCCATAGTTCTTAACAAACTTCCTGTAGTACCCAGTCAGGCCCAAGAAAGCTCTGACCTGAGTCTGGGTAGTTGGATGAGTCCAGTCCTTTATGGTCTGAATCGTACTCTCCAGTGGTTGAACTTGGCCTCCACCCACAAGGTGGCCCAAGTACACAACCTTACTCTGCCCTATCTGGCACTTGGTTGCCTTGATAGTGAGGCCTGCCTTTTGCAGAGCCTCTAGCACTTCCTTCAGGTGGACCAGGTGATCCTCCCAGGTGGAGCTAAAGACAGCAATATCATCCAGATATGCTGCACAAAAGTCATCCAACCCAGTAAGGACTTGATTCACCAACCTTTGGAAGGTGGCAGGTGCATTTTTCAAACCAAAGGGCATCACCACAAACTGGTAATGCCCACTGGGGGTAGAAAATGCTGTCTTGGCCTTAGACTCCTCAGCTAACCTGATTTGCCAGTAGCCAGCTGTCAAGTCAAATGTGCTCAGAAACATGGCAGAAGCCAATTTGTCTATGAGCTCATCTGCCCTTGGAATTGGGTGTGCATCTGTCCTGGTGACAGCATTGAGTCCTCTGTAGTCCACACAGAACCTCATCTCTCTCTTTCCGTCTTTGGTGTGAGGTTTGGGGACCAGAACCACTGGGCTAGCCCAGGGGCTCTCTGAAGGCTCAATGACACCTAACTCCAGCATCTTTTGCACCTCAGCCTTGATACAGTCTCTGACATGGTCAGGCTGCCTGTAAATGTTGTTCTTTACAGGAAGACTATCACCAGTGTCCACCACATGGGTACACCAGTTAGTCTGACTGGGTGTCAGGGAGAACATATGTCGGTATGACTGCAAAACCTGTCTACAGTCATTTTGCTGATGTTCAGTGAGGCTGCCATCTAAGGCCACACCATCAACTGAGCCATCCTAAGGGTTCTGAGTCAGCAGGTCTGGGAGAGGGTCACTCTCTTCCTCCTGCCCCTCATCTGTAGCCATGAACAAGCCCATGTCTGCCCTGTCAACATATGCTTTCAGCCTGTTAACATGGAGCACCCTATGGGGGCTCCTGGGAGTTCCTAGGTCCACCAAGTAGGTAACCTCTCCCTTTTTCTCCATGATTGTATGGGGTCCAGACCATCTGTCTTGGAGTGCTGCTGGGGCCACTGGCTCCAACACCCATACCTTCTGTCCAGGCTGGTACTCAGTCAGGACAGCCTTTTGGTCATGCCAGGCTTTCTGTAAGGCCTGGCTAGCCTCAAGGTTTTTGGATGCCTTCTCCATATACTCAGCCATCCTGGAGCGGAGACCAAGTAATTAGTCCACTATGTCTTGTTTGGGCTTTTTGAGAGGTAACTCCCATCCTTCCCTCACCAGACATAGGGGTCCTCTTACAGGATGTCCAAACAACAATTCAAAGGGGCTGAAGCCAACTCCTTTTTGTGGGACCTCTCTGTAAGCAAACAGAAGGCAGGGCAGAAGGATATCCCATCTTCGCCTGAGCTTCTCAGGTAATCCTTTGATCATGCCCTTTAGGGTCTTGTTGAATCTCTCAACAAGCCCATTGCATTGTGGATGATAGGGAGTGGTGAACTTATAGTTAACACCACATTCCTTCCACATAGCTGTCAAGTAACCTGACATGAAGTTTGCACCTCTATCAGATACTACCTCCTTAGGAAACCCCACTCTGGAGAAAACTCCAAGTAAGGCCCTGGCCACAACAGGAGCTGTTGTGGTCCTAAGTGGAATTGCCTCTGGGTACCTGGTGGCATGGTCCACCACCACCAGTATGAATCTGTGCCCAGATGCTGTCGGGGGATCCATTGGTCCAACAATGTCAATCCCCACTCTTTCAAAGGGCACCCCCACCACAGGTAGTGGTATTAGGGGGGCCTTTGTGGTACCACCTGCTTTGCCACTTGCTTGGCAGGTTACACAGGAGCGACACAACTCCTTGGTATCCTCTGACATGTGAGGCCAGTGAAAGTGACAGACAAGTCTGTCCCATGTTTTGTTCTGGCCTAGGTGTCCTGCTAAGGGAATATCATGTGCCAAGGTAAGAAGGAAGCCCCTAAATTGCAGAGGTATGACCAACCTCCTGGTTGTACCAGGCTTGGGGTCTCTACCCTCTGAATAAAGGAGCCCATCATCCCAATAAACCTTATGGGTACCTTAAGCATTCCCAGCAGCCTCAGCAGCAGCCTGCTGTCTGAGGGGTTCAAGAGAAGGACAGGATAACTGAGCCTGCCCCAAGTCTGCCCTAGAAGGTCCCCCTGTCCCCAGAAACTCAACCTGATCAGGTTCAAGCTCTATAGGGACAGTTCCTTCAGGGGTCTCAGAATCATCTTCCTGTGAAGGCTGATCCTCACTTGTAGGCATTTGGGAAGGCACAGCCTTTGCCCTCCTGTTCCTTGTCTTGGGAGGTACTTGGTCCATTGTTCCAGGATCCAAGACCTGAGGTTCAGAGAGGGATTTTTTGGCCTGTGACCTGGTCACAGCAAGGACATGTGATGATATCCCTAACATCTCTGCATGAGTCCTGTACTCAACTTCTGACCATAGAGAGCTCTCCAGGTCATTGCCCAACAAACATTCTACTGGGAGATCAGCACTAACCACAACTCTTTTTAGGCCAGTTACCCCTCCCCAGGAAAAGTTAACAATTGCCACACTATGTGTAGTAGTGACATTGCTGGCATTGGTCACCAGGTAATTATCACCTGGTATGTACTGTCCAGGGTCCACAAAGCTAGGTGTCACCATAGTGACACTGGCACATGTGTCCCTGTATGCTTGAGCCACTTTTTCATTAATTAAAGGTGTCTGTCTGTACTTGCCCAAATTATTGGGACTGACAGTAGGGGAGAAATCAATCTCCCCATCACAGATCAGAACAGCCTGTGTGGGGACTCTGACTAGGTCAGAATCTCCATCAGTTCCCAAGGTGATACCCACTACCCCCTTAGTCTGTGGTCCAACACTGCCAACTGTACTAGTGGGTGCAGGTGCCTTAGGGGCTGCAGTAAAGGTGGCTCCACCCTTTTTACAATCACTTGTCCAGTGAGTGGTGTTTTTGCAAAAGCTACACCAGGGTTTTCTTTGACCTTCTTTCTTCTTCTTCTTGGAAGTTTGGGACCCACCCTCAGTATTAGTTTGGGGCCCTGTTGAAGACTTCTGGTCTTTAGCTTTCTGTTCCCCACCCTTCTGGTCTGTTTTCTTTTGGTCACCACCTTGGTTCTGGTTCTGGTTCTTTTGCTTAACTCTGATTCTAACCCATTTGTCTGCCCTCTTTTCCAATTCTTGGGGAGAGGTTAGATCTGAGTCAACCAAATGTTGATGCAACTGCTGGTTCTGACAGTTATTTAAAATCTGTTCTCTCATAAGCAAATTGTACAATCCTTCATAGTCTGTAACCTTACTTCCCAGCAACCAGCCCTCCAGAGCCTTAGTGGCACATTCAACAAATTCAGACCAGTCCTGAGTCTGTGTCTTCTCGGTGTCTCTGAACATTAACCTGTACTGTTCAGTGGTTAAGCCTAACCCATCAATCAGAGCACTCTTCAGGACCAGGTAGTTTCTAGAATCCCCATCACTAACTGTGAGGAGTCTGTCTCTGCCTCTACCTTCAAAGGAGAGCCACAAGATTGCTGCCCACTGCTCTTGAGGGACCTGCTGTACTTTGCAAGCTCTCTCAAGTGCAGTCATCCACTTGTGGATATCATCCCCAACTTTGTAGGGGGGCACAATCTTACTCAGGTTTCTATTATCATAGGACCTGTCTTTATCCTTAGGGATAGTGCTGCCACCAGTGGAATCTAATCCACTCTCTCTAGGCTGCCTTGCTCTAGCAAGTTTCTCTTTGGCCAGGGCAACTTCTAATTCTTGTCTCTGGATCCTAAGTTCAGCCTCTCTCATTTTGGCCTCATGTTCCCTTCTCTGAGGGCTAGTGAACTCCCTTCTGGAGTTACCATGAGAACCTTTAGAAACATGGGAAGTATTGGACTCACCTGAGTGATTCCTCCTCCTCCTATGCTCCTGGTTAAGTCCATTTGGGGGTCTGAATGGGTTGGACCCACCTTCAGTCCCAAATAAGCTTAGGTTAGCCTGGTTAAGCCTGCTGACTAACACCTGGCTATCTCTATCATCATCAGACTCACTTTCTTCAACCTCCTCCCCCTCTTCTTCCTCAGGCTGAGTATTCCCAGTGGTCTGGTCTTCCTCATCTATCTGGACGACAGGGGTAGGGGCATCAGGGTTATCATCTTCGGTGGGAGAGCCTCCATCTCCAGTCCCTGAGGTGCCTGGTTTGGAGTTCTTTAGAGCTTCAGACTGATCTAACAGCTCTCTGATGTGTCCTGCTGTAGGAGTAGGACCTGTTTTGATTCCTCTCATGGAACACAGTTGCCTCAGTTCCTTAAATGGAAAGATAGCAAATTTGGATGGTGCCCTTTGAGGGTCACTCTCAACAGAGGTGGTTCCAGTGGATCCCTCTGCTCCAGACATTGCTCTAGTGTGGTGGATGTGTTGCAATCTACCTACACTTGTGTTTTCCTACAAAACCTATCTAGTAGTTGTAGTCAGGGTGTGCTACTCCCTATCCTCTACAACAACTAAGTTCAGTATAACTTAAGTGTATCTAGTCTTGTTTTAGTGTACCTATCAGGTACCTGTATGATCTTTCAAATTATATTTTCAAAGATTGTAATGGTAAAACAACAGCAAGCTCAAATCCCAATCCGCTGCTCACCAATGTGAGAAGTTGGCCTGGTATATGATGCTCACTAGTTCTAGTGATCACCTTGTACCATGCCAAGCAACCCTTATGGTGCAGGTTGTAAAGTCAACCTTATAGACAAGCTATCCTAGGGGTAGCATGGACTAAGCAGTCTTAGGCTAAACTCTGTAAAGGCATGTGAAGCAAGCTGTTTTACCATATACAATCCCTTGAATACCAAATGAAAGGACACCACACAGATATATATTGAAAATATATATAGATTTATTTCTACAAATTACCCTGATACTCTTTATGAGCACAGAAGCAAATGCGTTAAAACAAAACACAGTTTAAATACACAAAAGTTGCACAATTTTGGATGAGCCCTAGGGGCCACCTAAACCATATACTAAAATAGTGGTATAAGAACCACTATGGGGAAAGTGAAGATACTTGTTTCCGGTCCAGGGAAGACCAGGCTTGGCAGTTTGGGCTGGACTGTTCCCATGAGGCATAAGGTCAAGACTGATTTGCATTTGGCTGGGTCTGAACTGGGGTGGCGAAGTGAGCTGAAGAACGATGATGGATTTAACCCAGAGCTATGACTGGGGGTGAGTGTCTGAAAAGTTTAAGTGCTCTGTCCATCATCTCTTTGTGTTCGGTTCATAATTTAGTTATACAATAACCTTAACCACTGGAGAGAACCAAACTCCTAGATACTGTGCAGACTCTATATAACGCTTATCGCCCTCTGGCATAGCTTAATAATAAAGAAGTTGTGCCTTAAACATATTAAATTTGTAACAAGACTGAGCCCAACTGTCGAAGCTTCACGTTCAATTGCCACAATATACGTAGATTGCCTGGATTTGAAAACTGCCATGTCATCCAAATTTGCTGCTGTGGTGTAATTTGAAACAATGATCCTAAGCGGTACCAGTTGCACCAAGTTTCCTAATTGGCACAAATATGGTTAAAAGTAAAGCGAAAATACTAATGGGGACAGCGGGCACCTCTTTTATTGGCCACTTTCTCAGAAATTAAACCACAACAAACTACCCGAGCCGATACCTTAGAATAAAGAGCTTCAATTTTAGCCAAAATGTGGCCACCGACCCCTTTAGTGGCAATTGTCGCCCATACAAAAGGCCAGGATACCCAATCCTGTTTCCCCAACATACTTGACATGCTGCAAAAAATGGTTAAGAAGGGTACTCGAGAAGATGTTATAAAACTCCAAAGGTAGTTATAGTATACCCATATTACGTTAACATGGAATGCTCCTTGCATTCTTTGTACTGCATTCTTTGTATTGTGTTCCACTGGCGGTTAGATCTTCTTAGGACTTCTACTGGAGTGGTTGTTAAGTTGTCCTCTCATTATTAATAAACTTACCTGCTACCCACTTCATCGTGTACGTGGATGCTTACTTCACATTTGATGACGAGCAGGAGTATACGAGAAGACAGCATTCACTTGTAATGCAGATATCATAAGGTATTCTCTCCATTTTTCATCTTTATATGTGCGTGAATGCACCAGTGGCTTTTTCGAATTGATTGTGCTTTTGATTGCACCCGCGGCAGAACTCATGCTTGGAGAGGTCTGCTGAGTTTCATTCAACTAGTGTTGCATGTGAGATGATTTTGCCAATGCAATCATTTGAAATTACATTGCCTTGATTGCAACAGCGGCTGCTTTGGAATCGTTTTGTGCCGTGAACGCACCCCCGGCAGTATTACTAAATTTTAGCGTTACGATTATTGTGACATTCTGTGTTATTTGTTCTATTTTTGTTGTACATTGAAAGCAACACACAACGGTAATATATATATTTTTTTTAAAGTAAATTTGCCAAGCGTTTCCTGTGTTCTGTTTACAAAGGCCACACTCTCGTTTTCAGCTTGGCTGGTGTTCGCTAAAGAATCTTCCTTACGTTCGGTATACGGCAAAGGATTGTGGGAGTCCAAAATTTTGCAAAGCATGCTGGGAGCGATGTGACGTCACACGCATGCAGGTCGGCGGCCATCTTGAGTGGGTCAATTTTATTTTTGCCGATTTTGATGCTATCTGAACGAGGATTTCTTACATGTAGCTTCTATTTACAAATATTAATTTTTTGAGTGTGGATTTACAACAGTGATTCCCACACTTCAATTCAAATAAGCATGATGCCTCTATTTAATCATTTTGTGTGAATTTTCATCGGTGATTAACACTTTACCATTCCAAATAACTTCCAAATAACTTTACCATTCCAAATAACTTTACCATTCCAAATAACTTCAAAATAACTTCTAAAGTTTTAAAAGTATATTTATTATATTTATATTTAGCCACAGCATTTTATTTATTTTTTTGGTATTCATTAAAACAGATATTTACTGAAACATCATAATGTCTAACATTGTAGCACCACCACATTTTCTACCTGTTGCCGGTGAACCTAAGATGGAATGGGATCTATGGTACCCCATGTTTTTGGCATATGTCGAAGTTTTAGAGGAAGATGGTTGTTCTTCAAATAGAAAACTTGATTTTTTACGACATTGTTTAGGTGGCCAAGGGATTAAAGAATTCGCAAATGTACCTCCTATTGAAGGTTCTGAAGAAACAGATGTATTTGAAATTGCTGTTAAACAACTAAGCACCAGGTTTTGAAAGAAAATTTACATAGTTATGGAAAGGTTCAAATTCTATTCGCTTGCTCAGAAAGAAGACAATCTATAGAAAACTATGTATCTGCTTTACGTACTTTGGCTGGTTCTTGCGCATTTGATACCATCAGCTATGAACAAGTACTTAGAGACCAGATTATGATGAAAACTAAGAGCAAAAAGATACAAGAGAGATTGTGGCTAGGCACAGAATCTTCTTTAAGTGCCGTAGTCTATATTGCTAAAGGCATTGAACAAACAGAGAAGTTTGTCAGTGAAATCAGAGGTCAACCTCAAAGCCTAACTGTTAAAATTCAGGATTCTGTATCAGAAGTATCTCTAGTAAAGAGTCAACCTTTTGCCAAGAAAACTCCATTTCCTATTAAAAAAAGATTTTGGAGCTAAAGACAATAAATTTGGCAATAGAAGAAATTGTATAATTTGCTACAGATGTGGTAGTTTTGATCACGTTGGAAATATAAAGGATGCCAAGCGTTGAACAAAATTTGCATCAAATGCAAAAGAACAGGTCATTTTGGAAAAGTGTGCAGATCCCCCCAGAAGGTCAACTATCTTACCTCTGAAGAAGAAGAGATTTCTGCACAATTTAGTGAATTCAACTGCATTTGTGTGTTTGTAATGATAATTGTAAAGGCTTTCCAAGGTGTGTAATATCAATTGATGGGAAAGCGGTATCAATGATGGTTGATTTATGTGTCTGGTATTCTATAATTGGGAAAAACGTCTATGAATATTTGTGGGGAACTAGATAATTACTACTCCCAGATATCAGGCCTGGTGGTTATTCTGGGCACAAGATTGATTTAGAAGGATTCATATGGGCGGATTTGGATTGTAAGGGAAGAAGAACTAGAGGCAACGTGTATATAGCTACCAAGGGAGTATCTATATTAGGATGGCCTCACCAGCAAGAGATGGGTATAAAACTAGACCCCAATGCTTCACCACCTGTATACATTGTTTCATCAAACAATGAGGAATGTGTTTCAAGTATAAAAAACATTTACCCCAGTGTATTTGATGAGAATCTTGGGAAATATGTTGATTTTGAACACAAAATTATTCTTAAAGATACAAATTAAAGCATATGTTAGCAGAATTAGTTACACAAAATATTATTGAACCTGTAGAATCTTCACCATGGGGTTCTCCGGTGGTTCTTTCACTTAAAAGTAATGGGGATCTTCGTTTGTGTGTTGATCTCCGTAGTCTGAACAAAGAGATCTGGACTGACAGACATCCTTTACCAAACATACACAAACTAATTTCTACTCTTTCTGGGGCCTGTGTTTTTTCTACATTAGATCTAGGCAGTGCTTATCGCCAGGTAATGTTATATTATGAATCAAAATGTTTTTCTGCATTTATCACACCTGAGGGTATGTTCCAATTCTTACGAATCCTATTTGGTTTAGCAAGTGCTGCATCAGTTTTTCAAAGACTTATGAAAGAAGTGTTAGAGGGTTGTCCTGGAGCAATTGCCTTCCAGGATGATATCTTAATTTTTTTAAAAGACTGTGAGGAACATGATTCCACTTGAAAGCAGTGCTGAATAGCATAGAGAAGAAAGGGTTGACACTTAAATTCTCAAAATGCAAATTCAGACAAGATAAAGTCGAACATTTAGGACATGAAATATCTAGTGAAGGTATTAAACCTACATTTGATCATATTGTTAGCATTTCAAAAGCACCTGCACCTTCTAATAAAAAGCAATTGTTTTCCTTTCTTGCTTTAACTAAATTTTATAGTAAGTTTGTTCAAAACTATTCTTCAAAAGTATTTCCTCTACGAATGTTGTTAAAGAAACATGTAAAATTTATGTGGGGTGATGACCAGCAATCAGCTTTTGAAACATTGAAAAAAGAAATCAGTTCTGCTCCTTTCTTAAAACCTTTTACTATTGGTAAGGAATGTATTGTAGCCGTAGATGCTAGCAGTACAGGTTTAGGTGCTGTATTAATGCAGAAGAACTATGGAGATGAACATATTGTATCTTATGCTTCCAGGTCACTACGTGGTGCGGAATATAATTATTCCACCATTGAGAGAGAATTACTGGCTTGCACTTGGGCTGCTCAGCATTTTCGCCAATTTTTGTGGGGCACTAAATTTCAACTAAGAACAGACCACAAGCCTCTAACTAATATGTTAGCTGCAGGAGGTGGTAGAACTCTCACAGCTCGTTAGGCAAGACTAGCAGCCAAGTTGCAAGAATACCAATGTAGTGTTGAATACATTCCTGGCTGGTTGAATGTACACGCTGATTGTATGTCTCGATTACCCCTGCCATATGTTCCTGATTCAGATATTGTGGTGGCAGAGTGTGATGTAGCCTACACTATGGAAGATGTCAATTATGGTACAGTTACAGACTCTGAGGTTATTTTGGAAGATGTTTGGAAAAAGGCTATGTTTGAAGACTATGTTTAGAATACTGTTGTAAAATACTTACAAAATGGTTGGCCTGAGGAAAGGAAATTGAGTGGAGATTTAAGCTCATTTTTTAAAATTAAAGATTAACTTTAGCGCAACTTTACTTACATACCATACATCTCCCAACTCGGTTACTGGTTGTTCTCCTTTTGAAATGTTAAGAGGTAGGAAACTGGATCAAAACTCATGCCTTGGTGGTTAAAAACAAACAATTCATATGATCCTGTTTTGGATTTTTCTCAAGTTAGGGAACGTGTTCAAAGATACCAAGAAAGAATGAAGAAAAGTGGTTCCAAGCATCAGGGAACGTGTTCAAAGATACCAAGAAAGAATGAAGAAAAGTGGTTCCAAGCATCAGTCTTTAAATCATAAAGTTCGAGTAGGAGATATGGTACGTGTGAAATTTGGGGGTGCAAAGATGGTCCAGATGGTCTGATCCTATTAAAGTGATTGAGATATTCAGTAAAGCTGTTAGAGTAGAAGGTGGTAAGATTTGGAATTTCAGGTGGTTATCTATGTGCAGATCCAAAGATGTGGTAAGTAAACCACAGATAATTCCACAATCCTCAAAGAATGTTGAGGAAGATTTTCAAAACTTTTTAGATAATCTTGGTTGTTTTAAGTCTGCTTCCAATGTTTCTAACTCAAGTTCTAATAAAGCTAATGTTGAACCAAGTCCTGTCCCTGTCATAAACCAAAGTGTTGTTCCTACAGAATGTACACCTGTACTTGATAAACAAGGGATTGAACCTAGGAGAAGTTTACCTGTTAAAATGAAAGATTTTGTTCGATTTTAACTGTTATTATCTTATTTGGTTTTGTATTCTCTTGTGTTTTAGGAGTACTATTGTATAGGTTATTTACCTTTTTCCTTTTTTTTCCTTTCTTTCTTTCTTTATTTTTTCAAAAAGGGGAAGGTGTGTTGTGTCCCCATATTACGTTAACATGGAATGCTTCTTGCATTCTTGTACTGCATTCTTTGTATTGTGTTCCACTGGCTGTTAGATCTTCTTGGGACTTCTACCGGAGTAGTTGTTAAGTTGTCCTCTTGTTATTAATAAACTTACCTGCTACCCACTTCATCAAGTACGTGGATGCTTACTTCAGTAGTGTCTACGGCCCCACCGCCTTTCCTGCCTGAAGCTGCTTAATAGCTCCAAGAATTTCTACACCCATAATTGGAGAATTCATTGTCATCCGATCAGCCTCAGATACTAACCCTGGTATGATAGATGTTCTATAATGATTAATATCTCTTTGGGAGACTTCAGTTGTTTCCACATATAACTCGCCATAATATGCTTGAAAGACTCAGAAAAGCCTATTGGAACATCTTTTCAAAGTATTATTCGTGTCTCTAATAGCATCAATAGCATTTTTATTTGCTATCTCCCGAACCTGTAATGCTAATATGCACCCCATGTCCTCGCAATTTTCAAAAGTGGGTAGCCTCATGGCATGAGATGCCTTCACTACCTTATCCACACTAGCATCTGGATCTCAGCTTTAAAACTCTGAATTCTCTGATATATCTCCTTGATCACATCCTCATACATTTTTTAACCTAATGCATCTGCATGTCCATACTTCAAATGAAGGAGCTCCTGATGAACGGATTCATCCTGTCTACATGCCACTTTATTCTGACGAGAGACATAGCTTATTGTGGCGCCTCCCACCACAGCTTTTACAGTATCCCAAACCACAAATGGGGATGCTGAACCTTAATTCTCTCCAAAAAACGTAATCAAAATCTTTGCCATTTAATAATATTAACGGGCACCATCCATCAAGAGAGAGCAATCAAATGTCCATATCCATATAATCTTCACCAAAATGTGCAACTGTGACTTGCAAAGGACAATATGTGCGGAAAAAGGCAAGTTAATATACCACTAACCATTTCCCATGAGATGAATAAGATATCTAGCGTTGAATGGCACTGATGAGGAAGATAATAATATTTATATCTGGGGAGTGCAGCATGTGTTTGGTGCCAGCTATCATTTAACCTCAGACCTGCTCACCAGATGATGCAAAGCAGCTAGCGTTTGCACTTTCGGGACTCGCTACTCCTATTTGAGCCATCAATATTAGGAAGTATTGTCACATTAAAGGTACTACAAACAATTATCCGATCCTCGCACATGGCCAACTCTAAAAAAAGCTGATGCAGCAGTGTTGGGTCAGCCTCATTCATAACGTAAACACAACACAGTGCTACTCTTACCCGACCAAAGCTGAGATTCCTAATGACACACCGCCCAGAATTGTACTTTTGTAGATGTCCAAGAGGTACCTCTTGCTAAAATGGCTACACCTCTAGTTGGCTTCTCATACACAGACAGCCCCATTATCCAATATCCCAATCCCTCCAATCTACATGACTCTGTCCTTGTCAATTGAGTTTCCTGCACAAAAACCAGCAATGGACTATTCATTTTCAATTCATGCCTAATCTTTTGAATCTTCGAGGAAGATCGTAATCCATTGAAATTCCAGTTTAATATGCTCACCTCTTGTACAGATAGTAGGTTATTTAAATTTCTAATTCCCAAAAAAGATAATACAAACAGTAACCACTCTGAGCACCCTCCAGCAAATATAAAGGAGAAATACTGAAGAAACCCAACTTGCCCCACTGTCTGTCCCCACCTGTGACTTACAGGATTACCCAGGGGCGGCTCCTCCATTAGGGCAGAGGAGCGTCGCCCCACTGGTTTCTCCCAGTGCGAGAAGAAGAAACATAAAATGGTATTTTAAATACCATTTTATGTTTCTGCTTCTCGCACTGCGAGAAAGTTGAAGGGTATGCCTGGTTGGGGGTGGGCGGGTTGGAGTGGCTTGCCCAATGCGGTGGGCGCTGACTGTTTGGTTGGCCCGCTGAGGCCGACCACATCAGTCATACGCACTCTGGATTTTCTCTATGTAGGCTGCATGCAGCAGACTCGCAGCAGACAGCGGAGGCACCTGCTATCACGCAGAACCAGGGGCAGCTTTGCGGGATGAGGAACGTGGCTCCCCTTGTCGCCACTGTTGTGTTGCAGCCCACAGCCTTAGACAGAGAATGTAGCATTGGGGGTTGGTGACACTGAGGGATGGAGGGAATGATGATGCACACACAGTGGATATCGTCCGGGAAATGAACCACGTGTGGTTCCTCCCCTTTTCTTAAACCCCGTAGGACACGCCTGGCCCACGGTTGCTGTTCACCTCATATCCAGGTCGCAGGCTGGAACACAGGACGCTGACCCACTACATGAGGGACGGCTGAGCGCACGTTATGTGCGGTAGGGTGGGATGACCTGATCAAACTGGTGTGCTTTATCAGGCATGGGAGCGACCAGTGGTGTGGCATCCGCAATCATGGCCTGCTCGCCCCCCAAGGACAGGCCTAAAGGTCAGCAAGGTGGGCGACAAAGGAACAACACGCCATAGTGGGTCGAAAGCCACAGTGCCGGTGGCACAGCTTACCTGTGTGCGTGGCAGCGACTGGGGCTGAGGAGGTGCACAGTAGGGCAGCAAAACCGAGGACGGCAGAGGAGATGTCTTTTTCGGCCGGCATGCTGACTAGGAGTGTCGCGGGGTGTCCCGAAGCCCCCACAGGGGAGGCCTTTGCGTTAGACACAGTTGGAGTTCACTTAGAGAGGCAGGGGGTGAGCTTAGGTTGCGTTGGGTGTATCTGGCCACCTGTGGGCCGAAAAGGGAACTGAGAGGCTTCCTTAGGAGAAGCTGGGTGGAACATGGATAAAGTGGCACCTGTAAAGGCCAGGATAGAGGACAGTGTGAGGCTGGCCGGGCTGGGCGTGGGCAACCCTCCAGATGACAGCATGTGGACATTGAGGCCAAATTCAGGGAACAGGGGCAGAGGCTGCATGACAAGGAGGACCAGTGGGCCAGGTTATGTGCGGAGATGGAAGCAAAAGGGGAACACGGTCACCTGGACAAGAAACCTCGAGGTGCAGGACAGGGGTTGAGGGTGGAACGGCAGAACGATGGCTGCAGTAGTGGGGGACTAAAGGTGCAATGGTAATGGGTCCGAGCGGGGAAAGGTAAACAAACAGGCACAGTGGGAGTTGGTGCATTTCAGGGGGGCTATGGTGAAGGAGCCTCTACATGCTGGTTCTATTAAACAAAGAATCAATGGTTCCTGTGGACACTCAATGATTAATATTACAATATGTATATCTCAGCGCAAAAAGTCACAATCGATACTCATAGGTTTCACTTTTTTTCACTTGGGACACTTTGCACTGAAAATCTTTGTGAATTTATATATAAATACCTTGTTTCTCTACACACTCTGTGTTACATGTAATTTTTTTGTCTGACATCTATGTACCCACTATTTACTGCGATTGCACTGAGATATATATATATATTGTAATATTAATCAGTAAGTGTCCACAGGAACCAGTGTTTTTTTTTTTGTTTAATTGTAAGCACCCTGGTTCCATGTGAGTAGGCTGTCCCTTGTGTTTTCTTACACTACATGTTGGTGCATCCTGGACGACAAGAGGACAAGAGGGCGGCAATGTCACCGGGGGAGAATGGAGGAAGTGTGGCGAAGCCAACTGGGCCCAAAACAGACCTGAGACGTTGGTCAGAAGAGGAAGGTGGCCTCAGCAGGTCTCCTTATGCCACAGGCTTGGGTACAGATGGCTAGCTCTGGGAGTCACCTACAAGATGCGAATAATGGTTTCTTATTGGAGAGACAGCATTATGAACGTGCAGGTGTGAGTGACTGGGAGATGTATGGTACAGATTAATTGTTGCTGGATTATGGGGCAGAAAGGGATGCATGGGAGGAAGGAGAGGTGAGAGACAATGAGGGTGCTGGGGTATCGGGCGCACTATGTCTTAGGGATGGGGCCAAGTGTGCTGCGCAATAGCGGACATGCTGCTGTTGTGATGCTTCGGCTCTGGGGCCGAGTGCGTTGTGTCTTAGCAATTGCTCTGCCCCAGCAGCACGCAATGCGCTGTTTCCCACGCTGAGCACTTTTTTTTCAATTCAAAGGTTCCTATATAGCGCATTATCACCGCAAGGCCTCAACGCGCTTTGCTTTGGGAACCCGTCCTGGCTTTTTCCCTGTGAGATAACCCCTACTGGGCATCCCCAAGGTGAAAGCCAGGCATCCCGCCGCGGGGGGCCGTAGTGGAGATTAAGCAAGCTATTGCCCAGAGTTGCAGAGTGTGAACCCGTGATTCGAGTAGGCACCAAAGCGAGAATTATCGAGTCGGTGGACATTTTGGGCTCAAGACCGTGCCGCATCTGGAATTGAACCCTGATCCCGGGTCTGACCTCTGCTTCAGGTCTGCCTCCTCTAACCAGTGAGCCAAGCTGCCTCCACATGGCATGTGGGAGATAGACTACTGCACGCATCATGGGGTACTGGAGTATGGAGGCAGATGTCAATGTGTTTTGTAGTGGTGTTTGGTGTGCTCGAGCACCATCAGTTGTTTAGTTTCTCCTCGGACGCCTGACGCTGCAGGGTGAACCAGCCACTAACGCGGTAGCGTTTCTTTTTAAATTCCCGTTTAGTATTTTTTTTTTCATTTAATTTGTATTTCCCCTGTTCTTAACTGCGCCGTCCCCTCACCTGCACTATAATCGTTCAAGCACCGCGCCTTGCGGCTTCCTGACTCACCTCTCGCTTTGGCCGACATCTTGGGGGGAGATTTGGACGCTTGCCATTTGGGGTTAGCAGACCAGCTGTCACAAGGACACGCTGACCTGCATATAAGGAAGGCATTATAGGTGGGCTGTCTTGTTTAGTTTCTCCTCGGACGCCTGACCTGTCAGCTCATTAGCGCGCTGCAGGGCGAACCAGCCACTAACGCGGTAGCGTTTCTTTTTAAATTCCCGTTTAGTATTTTTTTTCATTTAATTTGTATTTCCCCTGTTCTTAACTGCGCCGTCCCCTCACCTGCACTATAATCGTTCAAGCACCGCGCTTTGCGGGTTCCTGACTCACCTCTCGCTTTGGCCAACATCTTGGGGGGAGATTTGGACGCTTGCCATTTGGGGTTAGCAGACCAGCTGTCACAAGGACACGCTGACCTGCATATAAGGGAGGCATTATAGGCGGGCTGTCTTGTTTAGTTTCTCCTCGGACGCCTGACCTGTCAGCTCATTAGCGCGCTGCAGGGCCAACCAGCCACTAACGCGGTACCGTTTCTTTTTAAATTCCCGTTTAGTATTTGTTTTTCATTTAATTTGTATTTCCCCTGTTCTTAACTGCGCCGTCCCCTCACCTGCACTATAATCGTTCCAGCACCGCGCTTTGCGGGTTCCTGACTCACCTCTCACTTTGGCCGACATCTTGGGGGGAGATTTGGACGCTTGCTATTTGGGGTTAGCAGACCAGCTGTCACAAGGACACGCTGACCTGCATATAAAGCAGCCATTTTACGTGCAGCATTCTCACGCAGCGTCAGCGCCGCAGTAACGCCGGAGTCACGCCAGAGTCCAGCCCGTCTGCGCCCGTCCGCGCTAAGGCCGGGCTAAAGGGCGGGAGACTCCGGCCCGGAGTGTCAGAGGTATGTCGCCCCGGACATTGCCTTTATACTCTTTCCATGACCTTGCTCGGTTGAGACCAGCCTGGCTCCCATGCCATATTACCTGTGCACCGGATACTCTACAAGAGGCCTTTTACTGTACTTGTTTAGCACTGGCGGCAAGCCTCCGGCAGGTTGTATTCATAGGCCCCGCTATGTGCCTGCTATCTTCCCCAGGTCGCCTATCCTGAAGGAATCTGGCTTTCTAATCAACACTAGATCTCTAGTGAAAAACAATATCGCTTTTTGCGATTTTGTGACGGCACGAAAGCCCACATGGGTGTTTCTCACTGAAACTTGGGCTACTGAGTCTTCAGAACCTGACCTGGTTGAGGCTGTGCCAGATGGGTACTCCCTATCAAGATTAGACAGAGTGGGGCGCAGAGGTGGTGGCCTTGGTATTCTCTATAAAACCTCGCACACCTGTCATACTACTCAGCTTTCCAGGCCTTCTGATCTTTTTCAAGCCCTGCACTTTCTTATAAAATCCCCTGATGCTGCTCCTTTTGTGGGTATTTTGGTCTATAGATCCCCCGGCTCAAGGACAGATTTTAGCCAGTCTTTACTTAGCCTGTTGGAACCGTATTTTGGTGCTTCTAATCTGACAGTTCTTGGTGACCTAAATTTTCACCTAGACAATCTTGATTCTAAGGCCTCTGTAGACCTTTTGGATTCTTTATCTGCCTGTGATCTTGTACAACTGGTTAAACACCCTACTCATCAGGCGGGTCACTTATTGGATGCGGTCTTCTCCAATGATGAGAGGCTCAAAACTGATGATCCCATCCCTCTATCTTGGTCTGACCACTTTGCTGTCCCCTTGGAACTTTCGCTTACTCTTACCTCCATAAAGAGGGACACACCCACCCAAACTATTCTTAAGAGGAATCTTAAGAATATTACGAGTTCCTCGTTGGGCCCTCTGATGCAAAATTTTAAGGTTGCCCTCTTTGAGGATATCAATTTAGCTGCTTCAGAACTTTCTAAAGCAATTAGTACTGCAGTAGACATGTTAGCCCCTCTCTCCTTGTGCTACTCTGCAAGAAAGAAACCCTCCTCACCTTGGTTCTCGGAGCCCCTTTGTCTCATGAGCCTAAGGTGTAGGAAGCAAGAAAGGCTCTGGCGGACAAGTTGGAACCTTGTGGAGAGAGAAAAACATAAAAAACTCCTCAAGGAGTATAAACTTGAGATTATCAGAGTTAAGCAAGACTACTTTGCTAACCTGACAACGGCCCTCTCCTCTCCCAGGGACCTCTTTAAAATAGTGGACTCGCTTTGTATGCTAAAGATGCAGGATCCTGTAGTAAGCTCTCAAGAATTCTGCAATGATATCGCAGGATTCTTTCATGCTAAGATTGCGGACATATATAAGGATCTTGAATTACAAAGATCCGATACCCCGCCTCCACCCGTGCCCATGTCTCCTGTTATGGAGGAGATTTCTTCCAAAACTATTAAAAATCTGTCAGAATTTCCATCGCTGTCCCTTCAGGAGCTTGATCTGCTTTTAAATAAGACGAGGTCGGGATCTCCATTAGATCCCTGCCCCTTGAAAGTCCTGAAGGAGTGCAGAGACCCCCTTCTTCCCCCTTTGCTTGATATCATGAATAGGGCCATGAGAGAAGGCATCTTTCCATCCCAATGGAAGAGCGCGGTGGTTAAGCCACTTCTAAAGAAGCCTACTCTAGACCCCGAGGTGTTTAAGAACTACCACCCTATCTCTTTGCTCCCTGCGCCGGCAAAGATGCTGGAAACGCATCTGAATTATCATCTGGTGGCATTTCTTGACTCCTCGGGTCTCTTAGACCAATCCCAACATGGCTTCAGGAGACACCATAGCACCGAGTCAGCCCTCACGGTCGTACTGAATAACATCCGCATGGAGGTAGACCAGGGACATTCCACCGTTCTGGTCCTTTTGGACCTCACAGCCGCCTTCGATACCCTTTCTCCCTCGGTTTTCACATCTCGCCTGAGGGAGATAGGGGTGGAAGGGGCGGCTTTGAATCTGCTGGCCTCCTTCCTAGACCAGAGGGTACAGAGGGTGAAGCTGGGAGAGTTTCTATCTCCATCCCTTCCTGTGCAATGTGGGGTCCCACAGGGGTCGGCATTAAGTCCGACCCTGTTTAACATCTACGTGACCCCACTTGCCAGGTTAATTATATCGTTCGGGATGGAGGTAGTCTCCTATGCTGATGACACACAGATCTTGGTGTCCCTCTCCCACTCGGGTGACCCGCCCCGGTCAACTTTAGGAACTGCATGCACACAGTGTCCCAGTGGATGATTTACAATTCTCTAAAGTTGAACGGGGAAAAGACCGAGATCTTGGTGTTTGGCTCTAACAACAACATCTGGTCTCCTGAATGGTGGCCGCCCTCGTTGGGGCCATGTCCCACTCTTGCGGGATCAGCGCGGAACCTGGGGGTGTTGAATGAGCCTGCCCTCTCCATGACTTTGCAGGTTAACAGAACCGTCGCCACCTGCTGGGGCATTATTAAAATACTCCGCAAAATAAAACACTATCTGTCCCCTCAGGCGCGGAAGCAAGTGGTGGTAGCACTTATCGCATCGCGACTGGATTATTGTAACGCCCTATACATCGGCATGAATAAGAGCCTAATCCAATGCCTTCAGACCGCTCAAAATGCGGCAGCTAAATTTGTTCTTGACGCTCCTAGACTGGCTTCATCAACGGCAGCCAGGAAGGCCCTACACTGGCTTCCCATTGAAGCGAGGATCACTTTCAAGACGCTTTGCATGACCCAAAGTGCTCTCTCTGGGAAGGGTGCTGGGGGGTCAGGAACCTCTTGCTACCTTATGCTTCAAGCAGACTTTTACGCTCCTCCACTAAGAATCTGCTGGTGGTCCCTCGCTTTCGTAAGAGTAAATGGGGTGGAAGGGCTTTTTCTTCAATTGCCCCTAAGTTATGGAACACTCTTCCATGCGACACAAAATCTCAGGCTTCCGTCCTCGCTTTTAGAAAAGCATTGAAAACTTGGTTGTTCGCGAAGGCGTACCCGTAGATACTTCTCATTTGTTTATACCCTTTTTTATTAGGCGCCTTGACGCCCTCGGGCTTAGTTGCGCACTATAAGACTCTTTTCATTTCATCATTTCATTGTGTATTTATATGTTCCCTATCAATATGGTGCATTGTAATTGCAGTCTGTGGGGATTTCCCAATCCAAGATGGTTGTGTATTATTTCCTGTGGGAGGTTTCATGTTCCAGGTCACTATTTAGTATATATGGCAGTGAGAACTGGATTGGAGTGCGTCAAAAATATTTCTGCTTGTGTCCACACTCCTAGTTGGCTATTTCTGACTAGTTGTATCCTGTGCATTCCAGGTTGGTCTTCTCAGCGTTTCCCGCCCTTCTGAGTCCTTGGAGGTTTTTATAGTACTGGCTTTTTCTCCTTTAGAAGTGGTCCTTTTTCTTAGTCATCTACTTGCATGGGTTGTTCCCTGTTAGCTCGGTGGCTTTGAGAAGTGTTTGCCCTTTCTTCCACATTAAATTCTCCAAGATCTGAAGTCTACAACTGTGTCCAGCCATCAACAAGCTGTGATGCCAATGCTATTCTGTCTGGTCTGTGGTCATGGATCCAGTACAGGGTTTACAGCAGACCATTCAACAACAAAACATGCAGTTGGAGTCTATTCGTCGTGAAAATGCTGCACTACGACAAGCTCTAACAGCCCGCCATACCATTGATTTATCTACTGTACCAGCAGGAACAATTTGATGGCAACGCAAAGAAGGTGCATGTGTTTCTGGATTCTGTGACTGTGCATTATGCCTGCGGTCCAACTCAGTTTGATCGGGGTCATAATAATGTTGGCTATATCATCAAATGTTTGGTAGGAGATGCCCTAGCCTGGGCTATGCCATTGGTGTCTTCCTTAGATACTTGTCTGCATGATTATGACTCATTCCTAGAGAAATTCTAAAAAATATTTTCTTGCCCAAATTTGGGCTATTCAGCAGAAGATGCTTTACGTGAAATTCAACAAGGATCCCAATAAGTGGACTATGTAACCCACTTCATACGGATGGCTACAGAAACTCAGTGGGTAGAGCATACTCGTCTTCCTCTGTTTCGACATGGATTAACAGAAGAAATTAAGGAGAAACTGGTGCATGTACGTCAACCTACCACCTTAAATGATGCCATTGAAAATGCGTGACACATTGAGTTCTGTCTAAAGGAAAGGAAAAAAGGGAGGCAAAATCAATCAATAAATCAATTAATCAGGGGTTTATATAGTGCACTAATCAACCTGAGGAAATAATCATACTCTGCAACTAGACCATTGCCTTCCATGCGACCTGATACACAAAGACCTACAGAAGCCTCAGAAGAGCCTATACAAATTGGTGCTGCAAGAGGTCCTTTGAAAGAAGAAGAAAAACTAAGACGTCATAGAAAGGGACTTTTTAGGTCTCGCGACCTATCGATGCGCGCATGCGCATCGAGCGGAGCGAGAATTCAAGTGGCGAAAACATCATGAAACCACCAGCTTTTTGCTGGCGTTTTCATGCAGTTCATGTGAACCACGTGTTCAAACATGAACGCGCATCAGCCTCCCTCCATTTGCCGCACAGCACATCAAAGGGCTTCGCCCAGCGTGCGCTCTGCGGCTTCTCGGCTTCTCCTCCCCTAATTAGTCATTTTCGCCGCTCCCCTGCCCGCCGTGTCGCATTTCTCCTCCCCCCTCCCCTTCTCTGCCTTCTGCCTTCCTTTCCCGGCGCACGCATTTTTTTTTTTTTTTTTTTTTACAATCCGATTCTCTCAGACTTTTTCCTGTCTCAGTTCAGCATCGACCCCCTGATGGTTAACGAAAAATCTCCCGTTTTCACACACCATACAAGAGCTCCATAGGTCACAGGCCGACCTCTACCTTCCGATACCAGTAGTGTGGGCGAGCCGTCTCTAGCTTAACTGCTCCACTGCACAACCGCCGTGAACGACATCAATACGAGCATCAGATGTTTTTACATACTTTGTATATGCTAATACACGCTGCAGGGCAAGCGTGGTCACTTGACTCTTTGAGTGTTTTGAATGCACCAAAGTTCGTAACCCAACTGCTCAGTGCTTTTCTCCGCACAACTTCAGACCAAGCAGCAGACAGCCAGCTGACACCGAAGTTCGCAGTTCATAGTTCTTCTTCGTAATCTCAACAAAGCCCCTCAAACCGACTTCATACTTTTGGCTGTCGGGTTGTCAGTTTGTCAGTCGGTTTCAACATACCTTTTGAGCGCCGCTTGAATAAAACTTCAGATATTCTTTTCCAATGCCATTTAACCGCTAGGCTGCTTTCAAGCTTCTCTCAGACTTTTTCGGTGCTCTCAGACAAGATCAGATCACCTTGAAAACTGCACCAAATCATCCGTATTGCATCTGCAACGGGTCTGCAACCCCAGACAGTCAGAGAGGTCAGGGCTATATTTTTTAAAAAGCAGGCTCACTTAGGCATAATAAACAAACATTGGCATAGCCAATAGGTCTCGCTTGTGGGACCTTATAAGTATTTAGGATATTGTGCTGCAAAACTAAATACTTATAAGGTCCCACAAGCGAGACCTATTGGCAATGCCAATGCTTGTTCTATATTGTGGTGAACAAGGTCATTTGGTCAAACAGTGTCCAGTATGTCCATCCAAGCCATCGAGAAACGCCTAAGTCCATCTCTCGAGAGGAAGGAGAGATTGGATGTATGGAATCTTCCTCAAATATCAAGTTCTAAGTTTATCCCTGCAAACGGAACCCAGTTGTTTTTGTTACCTATCACCCTGCAGTGGGGTTCTGGAAGATCGGTGTCAAGTATGGCCCTTCTAGATTGCGGAGCCACAGGCAATTTTATGGATGCTACATGGGCATCTGCTCGACATATTCCCGAACAGTCTAAGAAGAGGATAGACGTCATCCAAATGACTGATGCTGCCCCTCTGGTTTCCAGTCCTATTTCGGAGAGTTCAGCAATGCTTCATACAATGATCTACAATCATCATGAGCAAATCACTTGTAATCTGATAAAGACTCCCTATCATCCAGTCATTCTAGGGCTTTTGTGGCTGTGTTTATTTAACCCACATCGCTATTGGGCAACTTGTACTATTTCTTTGAGTTCAGTCTATTACAGTCATTGCTGTTTGGAGGCTCCACAAGAAACAGTTAATTGTGATGTGGTAAATTAACAGATGCAGATTTCATTGGAGGATACTATGGCAGCGGTTCCGGAACTCTAACAAGAATATTTAGATGTCTTCTCATCACCTGTAGTGAAGGAGTTACCCCCACATCATTCACATGACTGTGCCACAGAGATTAAACCTGGATATGAAATCCCTTTTAGCCGAGTATACTCCCTATCTGATTGGGAGAAGTATGTGCTACGGCAGTATTTAATGGCGAATTTAGAAAATGGTCTCATTGAGCCTTCTACTTCACTTGCAGGAGCTCCCTTATTCTTTATTTCTGAGAAAACAAAAGATTTCAGACCTTGCATTTCAGGAAGTTAAACAAGATAATAATTAAGGATCAATACCATCTCCCACTTTTTAGGGACATCATGGAAGCTGTTCAAGGAGGTAGTATATTTACCAAGCTAGATCTTAGGTGAGTGTACCATCTGCATCTAATAAAAGAGTGGAAGACAGCCTTTTGCACCCCATTTGGTCACTATAAGTATAGAGTTATGCCATTTGGTCTCTGCAGGGCTTCATCAGTCTTGAAGAGATTAATAGATAGCATCTTCGCAGATATAGTCAATCAATATGTCATTATATATCTTGATGATATCCTGATCTTTCCTAAGAATTTGATCATCGTCAACTTGTTTCTAAGGTGTTACACAGATTACGAAAGAATCATTTAACTTGCAAACGAGAAAAGTAGGCATTTGAAAAACAAAAAGTTGAATACTTGGGATTCATCCTAAATGCCACTTGTGTTGCTGTGGATCCTAGTATGGTCACTGCAGTTCTTGATTGGCCAGCTCCATCAGCTTTCAAGGAAACTGAAAGATTTTTGGGTATTGCCATTTTTTATCGGCAGTTCATAAAGAATTTCTCTACCTACTCATCTGAAATCTCCCGTCTCCTCAAGAAGGAAATTCTGAGTCACAAGTCCCAATGGGATCCTACTGCTGAGAAATCCTTTCACTATCTTAAGAAAGCATTTACTTTTGCATCGTCCTTCGACATCCTGACACAGAGCAGCCCTTCCCAGTAGAAACTGATGCCTCAGAGGATCCTCTAGGGGCGATTTATTTACAGAAACAAGATGATGACCCTCAGGAACACCCCATGCTTTATTATTCTCGTTCTCTAACATCTGCTGAACGAAACTAATCAGTGTTAGAAAGGGAATTATTGGCTATGAAGGAGGCATGCAGCAAGTGGAGACATCTATTATTAGGAGCCAGGTATCATTTTGAAATAAGAACAGACCATCACACCTTCAATCTTTAATACCCATTCAGTGTCGCAATGGTCAACAGGGTCCAAGGGCTTATTTTTTTATCTCAGTTTGACTTCCATGTGACATACACCCCGGGAACCGCTAATAAGATTGCAGATGCTCTAGCCTGACGATTCCCTAAGGAGATCATGATTCCTCAGCAAATCATACTGTCTCCTGACAGATTACTTTTGAGTATAACCTCATTCATTGATCAAGTACACACACAGCAGAAAGTGCCCCGCTACCAGAATTGGAGAAACACCTTTTTATCACCAAGGATGGATTGTATTTCTACAAAGATTGTCTATTCTTACCTACCACAGATTTGCAAAAGACTTTCCTCCAATTATGTCATCATACCAAACTTTAAAAAAACACCTTTTTTTTCATTTTGCAAACAAACATTATTTCCAGTAATCATTACATTAAATGCAGCGGTGGCGAGGACAATAAAATCCATACTAAAATTAGCAGTCTACTTAGTACAGCATTCTGACTCATGAGCTATGGGGATACAACCATTGTATATCAATTCTAATACAGTACTGTTTAGCAACCTGGGGCCACAATATCACATATCCGTTACCAACTAGCTCTTCATGGTTAAAAAGGTACAGTGAGCATATTGAGGATGATGGAGCGAGGTTCAGAATGAAATTTCGTTCAAACTCGCAAAGTTAAAACTTCCATAAAACATGTAACCGTATTAACTAGTATGTGAAGAAAGTACTAATCAACTTAGTTTTAAAAATGCATTTACATCAGAAACACGAGGGACTAACTCATGTGCTCTTTGTTGCAAAAGCAAGTGCGTATAAAATAATAAACTAACCTTGTCTATTGTCTTTGTCAGCAGTGGCGGCTGGTGGAATTTGAAACTGGTGAGGCGTATGCAGATTGAATGAAAGTATGTGAGCGAGCCTGATGGAAATAAGGGGGGCTCGGGGGAATTTTTTTGTAAATTGGCATCTGTTTGGTGAGATTGTCAGCACTATTTCTGTGATAAATGGACTAAAAATTCAGTATTTCTACTAGGCATTCATAAATGAAAACTTACACATTATTTCAGAGAATTTCTGGGTTGCCAAGTCACACACACCGACAGGCCCTGCACATTTGTTAACTTGCAGAGGCGTTGAGACAGACGCTCTGACACACACACCAGTGTCAGACCACTAACACATGCAGGCTTGTGTAAGGAGAATTACACAAATCAACATTCAGACACACAGGTTCAGAAGATACAGAAAAATTGTGCAAGTACAGTACAGAAGAGGAAAATAAAATATAAGAAACACCAACCTGAAGAATTTACAGTCTTGCAAACATTACACCACAGGGATATCCTAGTGACAACTGCGTGTTTGACCTGCAGAGCTCCTTTAAAACACATTTGTGTCAAGCACATGCAGAAGCTAAACAAGTACTGGCGTCTGGCAAAGCCAATATGCCTGGCATGCATTTTGAACCTCAAATAAAACATAAAACCCTGCTGCAGTGTAAAATCAAACAAAACGATCTGTATGCAGTGTATCTAGGAGATAAAACATAATTAGTAACGATTCAGAATAGTTTTTGAGAAAATCTTGCAATTGAAAGCGATAACATCTTCCTGAAACACATACAAGCACTAGTGAGACGCTGTTTTGCCCCGCGACTCACCAGCCTCTTGGGAGACCAGCTGAGCTGGGGTGCTCGCAATTCAGCTAAAGAAAATGGGGAACCCACTCACCACGAGAAGTTCGAGCCAGGGACTTGGCCACAGGGGTCATTGAGCCAGGTTCAAGAAGGAGGAGAGGCCGAAGAGCTGCAGGTGCGAAGGTAGCCCGAGGGTCAAATGGGGTCTGGGGGTCCGGGGATACACCGGTGTGCAGGTCAGTAAGACACTGCTCAGGCATGACGCGCCAGTTTTCCAAGGAAGCCACTCGCTGCGTCAGAGCAGAAACATGTTAAATATTCATCTTATGTACACACTGGAAGAGATGGAGCTGGCCAACTCTTAAAGCAGCACCGCTGCCTGTAATTCACAACCAAGGGGTTCTGCACTTTTCACAGTCACAAATCTGTTTCAAAATGCTTAGCAATTGCGCATATTTCCTCCTGAAATACTTGGCATGTACCATGTTGTGTTTCTCCAAAATCCCCCGGCCTCTCCCCCCAAAAATAATATTTTGTTGCACTCTGTACAACGTAGTTCAATGCATTTTCTGAGCTATATCCTGAAAATAAATCTGAAATCCTTTAGAAATTTAGCGCTGAAACAGCAAACTTTAGACGTAGTACAATAATTCTTTCGAGTGTCGAACACATGCTCATACACAACTAACTCCAAAAAAGTCACTCTGGCCACAACATAGGCTTTTCTTTTTAAACTTAGCAGAGAGGCCAAACATTGAATGGGTACGAATTCGGACCTCTACTCTCACCATTAGGGCCAGTTAGTTACACTTTGCAAGAATGTCAGAGATACTTAAGAGTGCATAACGTCCGCACCCTCAGCACTCGATTCAGCACTTTGCATGCAAACCAAAATTCACGCACTACATTGTACCTAGTACGTAAAGCAAATGCAATCTGTAGAGAGCACCGTGTAGGAAACCCACGCCCTTCCTTGCAGTGGTGCAGCCGTTCACTCCATGCCAGCTATGGAATGGGCTCTGAAACCAAACGATACTCATTCCTACGCCTTCATACTCGTGACCCTGGGTCTCTCGCCCATAGAGCAGGGGGTTGGGGTGATTTTAATACAACCTCCACTGCCTGGCTGAAACAGATGGCTCCTGAGCCATCCCTTTTTCCAGGCTATCGACTGCGTGCACAGTGCAATCAAGAATTCTAGGAAATGCAGACAGTAATAAATCTTGAGGGGCCCTTGGAGCACACATGCAGCTGAAAAACCGGGCTCACATTCTACAAAATCACCGACATCGCGCAATTTTCACATGCCAGGAAATGAGCACTATCCAAGTACGTTCGTCTTTGCAAGTTGTTTTCGGAACGCCTTATATAAGCACCACTACAAATATAGAGCAATTAGAAGACACACCAGGAAAGCAGTGCACGCCGCTTTCTACCACATTGTTAATTTACCCTGATGTCAGCCTCGTTGTACACTGTCACGGAAGAGTCCTTTATTGTTTGTTTTAAGGAGTTACTAGCAAAAGCCACCCGAACTCTGAGTGCAGCATTACTTTAATGTGTTACACGAATACCATCCTTCCCATCCCGCGACTTCCTGTCCACTGATTTCCACACCATGCCAGCCACCCCAGAATTCATAGGGGGACACGGGCTTGATGAACCCCGAGTTCTCACACACTGCGCTTCAAGGATTAAATTAAAAAAACACAGCCCGCTCTCCTGCAGCGACAACCAGGACACCAGCCCCTCCCCCGCAGGGCCCTGACCACGCCATCGGCCTGCACCTCTTCAGTGCACAGCCCAAATCTACGATTTTCCCTCTAACTTTGCACTATGCTATCATCCCACATTTTCTTTTAAATTAATGTTCTTGTGGTCACTATGATGTGTTGCAGCGTCTACTCTCAAATGACGTTTTCTTCGACAGATTTCATTATTGTAGGCTGTCACTTGCTATATGTGTCACCAAATGGAAATTGCTTCTCCAGTGTTTTTATATCACTTTTAGGAACGCGGTTATGGTTCCCAGACTACTTAACCGGTGGGGTGTGGTCCGTTCACCTTGGAGGTCTGCGACTGCCAGAGACACCCGGTGTGGAAAATCTCCGTTTAGCAGTACAGGAACCAAAGCGCTTCCTCGGGCTCAGGATTGGGAAGGATTTAATCTCTAGTCTTTACTTTGAATAAAGCTGCACTGTCACTTTCGTTTTCTCCGACTCGCCCCCCTTGATCCTCGGGAGCGGGTAAACAACGGGGCCCACGAGGGCCACACTTGGCTGGCGGAACGGGCACAGTCAGTAAAAAACTTACGTGGTCTGGACCGTCCTTAGCAGTCATTGGGCACTGACTGGCACACAACACAACTGGTCAGCAGGCAGGAGCACACAACGACGACGGACGAACTGGTCACTCACGCACTGACTCTACGCACGGCACCTTCCTACTGCAGCAGCCAATCTTGGCGCAGCGTTAACAGCAACACTGCGCCAGGATTGGCTACGAGCAGGATCCTATTCTGCCCATTCAGAGACCGGAGCCCCGGGTCCCTGCATGACAGTGCCTGTGCTATAGAGGGGGGGGGGGGAAGGTCTACCACTGTGCGCATGCGCGGGCAAGTCTAAATTGTGTGTACTCCTTGATTCCACATGCGTACTAGTACTAGTCTCACTCTCTCCGACACTGCTCTGCCTGTCACTCTGCCGCAGCCCCGCCCTCACCCACCACGGCCCACTTCCATATACGATGCCCGATTCTGTCAGGCTAGTCCCGGCCGGTAGCGCACAGTGCGCTCAGATATTTAATCAGACAGATGCCTTTTATAAAACCCTTAAATGCATGTATTGGCAGACAGTGCGGTCGTCCATGGCTAGTGGGGCAACGCCCCAACGCCCCCAATGGACGCACCGCCACTGTTTGTCAGTATTAAATGCGGCTGTTTAACTAATGGCATGTGCTTATTATGTGTGCTTATGTTATGTCTTTACGTCTTTTCTGTGGCAAAAGCTCGTGGAGAATCCTGCGGCCTAAAACAAGAAGGTAGATAAAATGCTGCTTTGTGTGCTTAGCCAGGTAGCATAAATTAATGGGATAATAATTAGCAAAGGGGGTGGGTAACAGAATGGGTCTCAATTCTCTAATTAATTGATGTCTTGTGTTTGTTTAAATAATAGTTTTCGAGTGAGGCCTAAAGGCACATTGAAAAGATGGCGTTTTCGAATCCTGTCCAGAAAGAGCCTTGCATGGAAGTGGAAACTTTTACCACGTTGACAAGTTTTTGCAAAATTCAAATAAACTGTGCTAAACGTGCTCTTGGAGGAAAGATTCAAGGACAGGAAGCGGCAAGTTTGCCAAGCCAAGGAAGTCATGTACTGTAGCTCAAATGAAAGTAACATTTTTAAGGAAGCTGCGTGACTTGAAAATGAGAGACAATGGACTCTAAGAAAGGCATGATCCAGGCTTGGAGAATGATGATGACACCATATGAGCAGCCAATGAGGACACTGGATGGCAAAGAAATGTGTTCAATTTAGAGAAGATTAGCTAGTCAGAAAGGTATAAAACCTTGCCCCATGGGCAGGAGGGCGCTTCTCGCTTTCCGATTCCTGAAGGGCGTGACGTGCTGTTGGACTTTTGATGCACGTAAGGACAGTAGTCTTAATTTGATCTTCCTTTACAGGTGGAGCAAGAATAGTTAGGGAAATAGCTTGAGGGAATGGAAACTGTAATTTTGCTTTAATTCATGCTTACTGATTTGCTTTGAAGATGTCAGTCTAATAAATCATTTTCCTTGAAACGCTGCTTTCATTGCTAATAAAAAGATTTCTTATTAAAATGCTCTTTCTATGAATAATAAAGTTAATAAAAATTAGATTTTGAAACGACAAGCTGGTCTTGTTTATTCATGGTCTAGTTACTATCAGCTGATCCATTTACCTAAGTGACTTAAATAAAATGATATATGATTAAAACCATGGTAAGAAATGATAAACTGCAGTTGTATATACAATTATAAATAGTTTGTGAATAGTTCTGTTTAATTAGGTCACTTGATTCCGTTGCCCAAAATTGTCTAGTTGGTATATGGGCCTTGTGAGTGATTTGTGATTAATGGTGAGTATTGTGGTGTTGGGTAGCGTTGGTGAGACAGTTTTTCATTAGGGGCGCTGGATCAATTCCTTGGTAGCAGAGTTACGGTTGCTATGGTAACTGTCATGCTACATGGTACTTACATAGGATCGATGTTTAACATATGTTGAGTTTGTTCAGTTGTTATATGTAGTCGAAAGGTTTTTTCCAGCAGTGTGAAAATTCCTAGTTGTGCCGGCAAGAGTAGTGTAAAAGGTGAAGTTGCACAGTGCATTTGTTCTATTTACAAATAGTGGTATTATCATATATCACTAGTGTTGTGGTCGTACAGCACAAGTTTAGGGATTCTAGGTGTGTAAGGTAGAATGTATAGTGAAGATTGTCTATGAAATTGTAGCTTTCGAGTATAGGGACTTGGAGCCTGTTTTAAAACTCACTGTGAAAAGAGTAGTAGAATTTATCCAAGCTTGAGTGAAGGGTAAGGAAGCGTTGTCTATCTTATTGGCGTATGAGGTTTTCTGGTGTGGGTTAAAGTCCTACCAAGATTCATGTATGCATGGTTAGGGATTTTTCCGTTTGAATGTGCGTAAATGATTTTTGTAATATATGGTCGAGTCTAACTTTGAATTGTCACTATATGTGCATTCAGAGAGAAACAAGTTCGTTATTACCTGTCAGAAGGGTAGAGTAGCCTTACTTTATCAACGTAACTAAATATTCTGTGAAAATAGCGTCGTCTATTTCACGCAAAAGAATACTTGAGTGACTGTAAAAGTTATCACTTTATTTTAGCGAAACAGACAAATGGTTTGTTTTTCTGGAGTTACTAACTGAATTCCATTGAAAAGATTTGTTAAAAATGGCGCTGTGAAAATATTTTGTAAAGGAGGGGTGAGCTCAAGGAGCGAGAGACGAGAAGCTGCAGCGGCAGTGTACGTCACAGGGTCCGCGCTGTGATTGGCTAACATACGTCACAGTAAGCGCACTGATTGGTTCACGTGACTAAGACGAGCTGACAGCTGATTGGTTTCATCCTGAAAGCAGTAGTTCTATTGGTTGAGCAAGGTGGTGACGTAGCTTAACCTGATTGGCTTGTTAGTGAGTTTCGCGCACTGATTGGTTGGTGTGGCGGAATACCAACTTCCTTGTTACGATCTTTACGGGAACAGTTTTAAAACATGGATTATTATTATATGAAAGAGAAAAAGAAGCTTTCATGGTTTCAGAACTTGAAAAATAAATTGAAACCTGACAAGAAAATAAAAACGCGGGGTGGAAGATTACTTCATAAGTACAAAACACCTGCATCTTATATGTTAGGTGAATATGGTTATAATACTTGCCTTTGGATTGAGAATTGGATGGAATATACCAAGAATGATGGTGTATTAGCATGGCCGGAAGGTGGATCGTTTAACATTAAAGTTATGAAAAACCTAAGAGAAAAAATGATGACTCTTGAACCAAAGCCTAGACCTACACAATTTGAGGCTTTAGCTGAATGGGAGGATGAGATGTTTGAATTGGAACGAGAGAATAGAGGTATAACAAGAGGTACCAGATTGGACATAAATAGGGAAACTCATGAGGATAGAATGCGTCCACGGAGACGTAGTGCATGTGATGGTCTGTATCCCGCAAGATTTGGTGAGGCAACTAGTTAAAACAATGCCCAAAAGAAAAATAATAATGCTGAAGAAAGTGAATTAGAAGATCCAGTTTTAGAAGAAATTTATATTACAAAACAGAAACAGACTCCTTATCAACCAGTTTGTACATGGTCTTCCCCGATGGTTCCTCCAGGAACTTCTCCAAGTGCTCCTCCTAGAAAAATTATTGATGAGACATCACCCAGATTAAATTTGAATAATGCAAAAACTCCTGAAAGAATAGAAACAAGATCTAATTCTAGTATATCTGGTGAAAACAGAAATTATGTTGAAACCCCAGTTCACAGGAATGAAACCCCAAGAAATGTAATGAGAACAGAAAGATGTGAGGAAATGCCAAATACTTCAGAATATTTCTGAACAAAAGATGAATTAATACAGCAATTAACTAAAAGCATGGAAGCAGTAACGGTACCAGTAACAATTGGACCTGTTCAACCAGTATTTGATCAAAGGGAAATTAGACATTCAGCTTTAACTGTTCCATTAAATGCAGAAATTCAGAAAGTGGCTGAAAAATGTTATTCAGATTTATCAGAAATTCAGCGAGAGAAAACAGTGATGTCTGACTTAACTTTCAATCAAAGCTTCTTGAATAAAACTCCATCTGGTGCAGAATCTGATTCTGGAACTCCGGAAAAGAGCATTAATAAAATAGATTTAACGCATTCTCCACAAAGCTCAGAATTTAAATTACTTGATGTTGCAAAACTGAAGGCAGATTTGGAGGAAATAATTATTGGCACAATTGGACCTGACAGTTTAAAGCTATACCAGGATGATGAATTATTGTTTATTTGCAAAAGCATACAATGGAAAACGAAAACCAAGTATGATCAATTAGAGGAAATAGCTGCTGAATTAGAAATAGATTTAAACAGGCAGAACATTTTTCAGAAACATTACAGAGTTGATTTCTCTGAAAAAGACATTGAGAACATGAATACCACAGGAAGAATTATTCATATAAAAGAATTAATTGTGTTTCTAAAAAGATTAGGTGAATTAAGTAAGTGGAGAGTAAAATGGACAAAGAAAAGAGAGGAAGACAGACGAGAAAGAGGTGAAGTAGCAAATGAGTTTCCAATGAGAGAAATAGCTGGAGGTGGATATGTGCATGTTCCTTGGTCAATGCAATCAAAAACAATGTCCCAATAGGTTAGAATATACAGTCAATTAAATATGCATGCACATCGCATTGCTCGCAAGGAAAAAGGAGAACACTCTTTGACTTAAGACAAGATATTCAATCATCTTATTTTATGATGCAAATTCATGGTCAGTAATATACAGTTATAGGCAGCACTGCATAAACTCAATTTGGTGACAACCATATAAAACTTGGTGCTCTACAAAAGTGACTGTAGTGGAGGTGGCGACGCAAGTGAGAGAGTGAACAGCATGGACGGCGCACTGTGAACAAGGTGCAAGTAATCTACAGTGGGTGGCTCAGATCATGTGACAGAGTGATATCACAGATTAAAGATTTCTTTCCATTGTTTGAACCACATTAGAAAAGTACGACTATTAATGAGCTGTAAAGTCGACGGCGTTTCGATCCACGTTAGTAAGGATCGTCATCAGGACTTGGTTGTCTGACTTGGGGCGTGCTGCAAGGGAAAGAGAATGTATCAGGGAGGGGGTAACGGTAGTCTGGGGTGGAGGGTGGGTGAAAATAGGGAGTGTTTACCTGGAGTGGAGCTTGATTTGGGGCGATCAGAGGCGATCGTCAGAAAATGAATTTCAAGCCTGCACGGGGGCACTGTAATTAAAAACGAGGGCAATGGTGAAGTATTACTGGTAAGATACTCGAACAGTTGTTAATTAAAAGTTTAACGAGGCTTCAATGGATCAAGTAATACCAACTGGCAAGGAAGCACTGAGCGGCCGTATGCAGTCCGCCGAAGGCCAGCACGAAGCCTGTAGAAAGGGAGACAGGAGCGGGATGATCAACTTAAGAGATGGGCCGCTAGGCATGTTATAGAAGTAACGGTGGAATTAACAGGGCTGGGGGCAGCGGTCTCTGAATGTGTTTACCTTAAAGATCTTCGTGCCGGCACAGGACTGAATCCTGAAGTCTGGTGAACGCTGGCGTTCGTGAGGAATGGTGTTTTACTTCCGCATGTGGGCGGAGACTGGGCGGGGTCTAGGCGAATGACGGAGGGGGCGGGGGGTGTGGTTAGGATAATGACGTGAGTTATGGATCGGGAATTGCCAAGGAAAAACACTGAAGGTTATCTAATCAACATCGTAACTAAGGTAGTCTGTGACTCCAGGCATAGTTCAAAAAGGCAATAATTGCATAGAGCACAGAAGGTATCAATACATATTAATTGCATCGCGAATGCTCACAAAAGCGTATGTGAAATAAGGAGCAGAGCATGATTATTCATTGAACAACTCAAGAGGACTCTACATTGTTAACACATGGCAATTTCACAGTGTATGTCACGGTGACCGGGGGACGAATACAGAAGGTAAAAAGTCGGTAGGGGTTAATAATTCGAGAGGAACTCTCATAATGGTTAATGACATGGTTCAATCGTTTTGCTCTATAAGGATTGAGGCTGGTTCGGCATTTAATAGATTGGTATGAGGCAGTCTGTAGACAGTTATTATAATCAGTTTCATAGGCAATAACATATCCCATAACGCTATTTATGACACTCTACAGCAACATTGTACATTTGAGAACCAGGAAGGGAAGGGGAGGCAGGGGGCCAAAAAGGGGGGGAGGTGTTTGGGAGGGGTGGTTCAATGCTTCAAGTGGTAACAGTGCTGTTCCACTCATCGATTGTATTGAGGCCATTGTTAACCGAATCACAAATGGTCATCCATTTGCACTCAGCTTTGTTGAGTAGGGATTTGATATCCCCTCCACGAATCGGCAGGGTGGGTTTCTCCACCACTTGCCAAAGGATGTCTGTATCTAGGTGTCCCAATTCTAGATAATGTGCCACTAGAGGTGCTGTCAGTGTTTTACAGTTGATCCTGCTTTTATGCTGGATGATGCGTTGTTTAATCATCTGCGTCGTTTGGCCAATGTAGATAAGTTTGCATGGGCATTTGATCGCATAGATGACATTTTGCGATCTGCAGTTCGTGTGATTTTTCAGTTTATGCAAGCGGCCATTGAATTTGAATTCTTTTGTGTTGAAGGTCAAGCTGCAAACGCTACAATTTTGGCATTTGTAATGTCCCACGATCGGGTCAAGTCCCCAGGCTGCTGTTATTGTGTTTCTCTTCTCAGTGGATTTTGGCCACGTGATGGCATGCACTAGGTGACTGGCCAGATTGTCACCGCGTTGGTATGAGAATAGCGGGGCTTCATGAAAATGTTCATGTGGGCGAAGGAGGGACCAGTTCTTTTTGATAATTGTGCCGACCTTGTTACTGTGGGGGCTGAATTTAGAAACAAATGGAATCCTAGTCATGGACTTCTTAGGTTGAGTGGTAAGGAGGAGGTCTCGGTGGCAATACCAGGCTTTTTTTTTTGGATCTGCTCACCAGACGTCATGGATAGCCGCGATGTATTAGCTTTTTGGAAAGGATGTCTGCTTCTTTGAAAAAATCTTTCCGCCATTTACAGTTGCGGCGGATCCGCAGGAACTGGCCGTACGGCAGTCCATCACGTAGGCCACGTGGATGATAGCTGGAGTAGAGGAGTAGGGTATTCTTTTCGGTGGGCTTTCTGTATAGGGTGGTGCCCAGTAGTCCTTCTTCAGCATGGATGGTTACATCCAGGAATGGAAGGTCATTGTTTTTACATTCACTCGTGAATTTCAGATGTTCTTGGGAGCGATTAAGCCAAGTGATGAAGGGATCTAAGGTTTCAGCAGTGCCATTCCATAGTAGCAGCACGTCGTCTATATACCTTCGCCATAGGTTGATTTGTTGGAAGAAAGGGTTGGTGGGTGTTAAGATCAGGGTTCTCACCAGATTGTGTACAAATAGGATGGCAAAGTTTGGGGCAAAGCAAGCGCCCATGGAGACACCCTTGATTTGAATGTAGAATGTGTCCCGGTACAGAAAATAGTTATTTTGAAGTGCTATTCGGAGAAGGTTCATGATAAAGTCTGTTGGGATGCGGGTGGGTTGGGGTCTGGACAGCAGAAGAGTCTGAATTACTTGTAGGCCTTCATCATGAGGTATGTTTGTATAGAGGGACTCTATATCCAGTCCTGCCATAACTTGAGTGGTGGTATCGAAAGGTAGGTCCTCTATTGTATTAATGAGGTCCATTGTATCCCGGATGTAGGTATCCATTTCAGGGACGAATTCTTTAATGATTGAGTCTATGTATTTGCCCAGGGATTTCAATATGGAACTGCAGCCAGAGACAATGGGTCTGCCCGGTGGATTTTGATTGTTTTTATGAATCTTGGGCAAGACGTATAGTACAGGTGTACGAGGGCTGGGGTTGTTTAAAAATTCCAACTCATTCTTGGTGATAATGTCTCTATCTTTAGCTTCGTTGGTGATAGTAAGTATTTTGATACGGATATCTTCCAGAGGATCCTTGGGGAGGGGGCGATAGTGTTACCGATTCGCTAGTTGTCTTTGGATTTCCAGATCATATTTGGTGGTACTCATAATCACTATTCCGCCCCCCTTGTCGGCCGGCTTGATAATGATATCATCATTGTTCTCTAAAGTCTTCAAGGCCTGTCTTTCTGACATGGGTAAATTGTAAGGGATGAATTGGGAACGATTTTTGAGGTCCATTACATCTCTTAGCACCAGACGTTCAAATGCCAAAATTTCAGGCGGCATGGTATGCGAAGGGGGGTTGAAGGTGGAGGGTGGGCGGAAAGGAGACAAGGTGGTGGAATTGCAGTCTGGTTTATCCGAAAAGAAATGTCTCAGTCTTATCCTCCTAAAGAATTTAAGTAGGCTGGACTGGAGATCAAGGAAGTTGGTTCCTTGGTCAAGACAGGACATTTTACTGTTTACAAATGATTTTCCTCGGTTGAGAGAAAAACCTGTGGAATGGTATCGACAGGTAGACAGATTTGTTAAGGTTTCAAAAGTTCTGTGGATTGATCTTGATGGATTCTTTGACATTGTTGTCCCATCGGATCTTTGGCCAGAATGTAAAATTTCTATAGATTGGCCCAAAGAAGAACCTGCTCGAGATAAGGTAACAGGTGCTCCTTCAGCAGATGTTATCAATCTGTGTGATAAAGTAATTGTATGGTTGAAAAACAAGATTCTCCCAAAAGAAGTAGATTGGGTTAAAATAGATAGAACAAATCAAGAGCCAAAAGAATCAGTACATTCATTTTACGAAAGATTACTGCTAGTATTTAAACAATACAGTGGTTATGAAAAATTGAGTGAGAAATATATGAGCCACTTCATTTACAGATTTGTTTATGGCTTAAGACCTGAAATTGGTGAAATGATAAGGTCTGGAATAGTTGGCTGGCAATCGCTCTCAGTTGATGACATTTTGAGAAAAGCAAAATATTGCAGTGATGAAATAGATGCAAAACAGAAAAAGCTAAAAGAGAAAGCTATGTGGGCACAGGTGAAAGTAGCTGAACAGCAAATAGCAACTCTGGAAAACAAAAATGTTAATCAGAATCAAGGGAAATTTAAAGGTAATTTTAATAAGCAAAAAATGATGGGACATTTTTAAGAGTTAAAGCAAAAACTCTAATGTTTTAATTGCGGCGAAATTGGACACTGGAAGCGCGAGTGTAAGAATCTGCCCAGAAATTTTAAAAATGCATCATTAAATCCACAGATGCAGAATGAGATAAATCTGCAGCAACAGCTACAGCGACAGGTAGTGAATCAGCAGAGTCAGATTCCACAACCGCCACTTCCAAATTGTGTGAATGTGCAGAGATACAATACAGAAACAGGATTCTGCGGAGGTGAACAGGTAAACAGATCGCCAAGAGTGAATGTGTCAAATGTTTCTCTACAGTATTTGTTGAATGAAAATGGAGGGAGTGATTCTGAGGATTACTTATGATGGTGCCTGAGAGAGGAGGAAGAGTGTGTGCTTGGAGCCACTCTTGAGGTAGATCAGGCTGGTCCATTTGTAAATGGTAAAGTGAATGATGTAGAAATCACTTTTCTAGTGGACACTGGTGCTACTCATTCTACTGTTAGATTGGTGGAATAAGAAAATCTTCCTCTCTCGGGTGAAAAGATTCAAGTAGTAGGTGTAGCTAATCAACAAATTAAAACAGATTTAACAGAACCAGTTAAAGTTGAAATTGGCAAATTTAAAGACAAGCATAGATTTGTAGTCTGTAACAGTAGTCCTGTAAACCTGTTAGGAAGGGATATACTGTGTAAGATGAATTGTAAAATATATTGCTCACCGGATGGTATAGAGCTCCAAACTCAAGAAGAAGATGGGCTTTACAGATTAACGATGTTAATGGTTGAGGCAGAGGAAAGTAAATTATTTCCTGCATTTGATAAAAATAATCTACCTGAAGAATTAAAAGAGACAGTCAATGCTAAAATTTGGGATCTCACAGGAAGTGAAATGGGTTTGATGAAAAATGTAGACCCAGTTAAAATTACAGTAAAACAAGGAGTAGATTTTCCAAACATTCCTCAGTATAAGATGAAGGCAGAGACTATTGAAGGTGTTATACCTGTAATTGACAAATTCATAAAACAAGGTGTTCTAAAAGAAATTGAAAGTAGTCCATGCAATTCACAGATTATGGGAATTAAAAAGCCAAACGGAACTTTCAGGATTGTTCAAGACCTGAGAAAGGTTAATCAAATAGTTGTTCCATGTTGCCCAGTTGTACCAAACCCAGCGGTAATTCTTTATCAGATTCCGCATGATGCAGAATGGTATACAGTTATAGACCTTTGTAACGCATTCTTTACTGTTCTATTGCATCCAGAAAGCCAACAAATTTTTGCGTTCAGGTTCCAAGATCGTATCCTAGCATGGTGTCGTATCCCTCAAGGGTATACAGAAAGTCCATCTATTTTTAATCAGTTGCTAAAGAAATCCTTGGAAAATCTAGATTTACCTGGAAAATTGACGTTAGTGCAGTATATTGATGATCTCCTTGTGGCTGCAAAAGCACGAGATAACTGTGTAACAGATACCATTACTTTCTTAAATCATCTGGCAGATGAGGGACATAAAGTGTCTCCTGCAAAATTACAGTTTTACAAACAAGAAGTGAAATATCTTGGTCACGGAATTGCAAAAGGAATTAGGCAAGTGACAATTGAGAGAGAGAATTGAGAGAATTAAAATGGTCAGAATGTTTCTAGGAATGGTAGGTTATTGTCGCCAATGGATTAGTGGATTTTCAGTAATTGCAAAGCCACTGCAGAGACTGACAAAAGCAGACATAAAAGACCCGATTACCCTAACGAAAACTGAGTTAGAAGCTTTTGAACTGTTAAAGAAAAGTTTATGTGAAGCACCTGCTTTAGGCATGCCAGGTTATGAGAAGGAATTTGAGCTGTATTGCAGTGAAAGGGAAGGATGTGCATTATCAGTTCTGATTCAAAGACATGGAAGACTGAGGAAGCCAATAGCTTATTTCTCAGCAGTTCTGGATCCTGTTGCAAAAGCATTATCAGGTTGCTTGGAAGCAGTAGCTGCAACAAGTGTAAGCCTTGAACAAAGTGAAGGAAAAATAATGGGATTTCCTGTGAAAGTATATGTACCCCATTCAGTTGAAATTCTTCTTACCAGAAGCAAAACACAGCACTTGACAAGTAACAGGTTAACTAAATATGAAAAAGTTATTCTGGGATCAGATAACGTTTCAATTGCAAGATGTGTGAATTTAAATCCTTCCACATTATTGCCTGATGGTACTGTAACAGAAATCAGAAATGAAAATGATATTGATCATGAATGCTTGGATATTTTAGAATATTGCACCAAACCTAGGCAGGACATTAAAGATGTCCCTTTAGCTGAATCAGATTTTGTTTATTTTGTTGATGGTTCATGCTTAAGAACAGATGAAGGTGTTCTGAGTGCAGCATATTCAGTCTGCACAGTTGCGGATGTAGTTGAAGCCTCTTGCCTCAAAGGAATTCGTTCAGCTCAAGTAGCAGAATTGATTGCTTTGATTCGTGCATGTGAAAGGGCAAAAGAATTAAAGGTTACCATAGTGACTGATAGTCAGTATGGATATGGCGTAGTCCATGACTATGTCCAGCTCTGGTCTCAAAGAGGTTATTAACTTCTGCGGGAACTCCTATCAGAAACGCAAAATTGATAAAAAGGCTGATCGACGGTATTCAGCTACCAGAGAAAATTGCTGTCGTGAGATGTACAGCGCACAAAAAAGGTAATGATTACATGACAAAAGGAAATGCATATGCTGATGAGATTGCGAAGTTCTGCGCAAAGAACAATATGTCAATCAATCGGGAAAAAGACAATGAACATGTTTTGAACTCACTTATGCTAACATCTGTAGTTGAGACATGGCAAGGAGTTAAAGATTTACAAGATGAGGCAGATGATGAGGAAAAAGATACATGGTTAAAAGCAGGTTGTATACAGCGAGAAGAAGATGAGATTTGGGTTTACAAAGATGACAGACCAGTTATGCCAGATAGCATGATTGCTGACATGGCTCGAATGTATCATGGTCCAGGACATATTGGAAGAGATTCAATGATCGGATTATTTAGGCAAACATGGTACAATCCAAAGTTCAGACTAATTGCAGAATCTTTTTGTCAGAGATGCTTGATCTGCCAGCAGATCAACCCAAACAGAAAAACAGTTGTGAGCATGGGAAGCTCATGATTTGTTACCAGGAGACTGGGTGAGGACAAAAGTTCATCGGAGAAGAAACTGCCTAGTACCCAGGTGGCAAAAAGCAAGACAGGTGATACTTGTCACAACAAATGCAGTAAAGTGCAGAGGTTTGAGGAGATGGATTCATGCTAGTCACACCATTCGTGTAGCACCACCTGAAAATCCTGACGAGGGTGATACTACAGCTGATTCAGATTCTGAAGAAGAACCTGAAAGAGATCCAAATCCTGAAGATCAACAAGAAGGTAGACATCTGGAAAATTCAATTGCGAATGAGGTGTTGAATGAAGATACTGAAGAAATTGTGATACAAGACTCTGAAAATGATGAAGATCTGCTAGAAAAAGAAGCAGAAGAAGAGTCTGATCAAGTGGTGATTCAAGATCAGGAGAGTATTGAAAAGCAGATTGGAAGCTCTGAAGGCAGGAACAGAAGTTCTGAATCTGGGAAGTTGGAAATAATTGAAGAAGAAGAAGAAGACAAAATTCCGAGTATCAGTTATAAGGATGATGTTCCTAACAGAGTGAAACTGCAGAGTAAAGAAGTACCTGAATCTAGAATTCAAATTTCAGAAAGCGAGTCAGATGAAAGTGATGATGAATCCAAACTGAGAAGTTCAAGGAAAAGAGCTTGGAGAGCAGAGTGTAACCTGACTGAACCAAAAAAGAAATTATCAAGAAAAGGAGATAATTGGACAAATGAGAATGAGAGTCTAAAATTCAAATTAGTAAACAGATCAAAGGAGCAGGTTAATGAGGTCTCAAGTCAAAAAGGAGACTCAGATACGAAAAATCAAGCAGGAAAGAAAATAGAAGTGATTAGCAGAAGAGCAAAGAGAGTAGTAAAGCCTAATCAAAAGTATAAGTCCCCTGAGTGGACGTACATTATAATCCCAACAGTAGTGGAAGTAAATAGCAGTAGTCAGGAGGATTTAGATGATACAAGTGACAATGATTGATTTTGTTCCAATATAAAGTTGAAATCTGTATTTGGCATAAGGCGGAAGAAATTGTGTTAGGTGACACAAGGTTGAAGAAATTGTGTTAGCTGGAAAAACACATTTGATGTAAGACGCAAGGTCGAAGAAAAGCTGTTAGAAAGTAGGGTTTTCTGTTTTTAAAAAAAAAAGTAAAAACAGGGGGGTGTATATTGTATATTAATTTTTGATTTTTGATTTTTGATTTTTTTTGTAAGGCTCTTGTTTCAGAGTAAAGATGCCTTCTACTAATAATAATTCGAGATGTTCTATCTTAAGGAGATGTTGCAAAATGTCTTCTATATGTGTGATTTTAATAATCTTGGTTTGGTTAATTTTGGGTGTCATTTTTCCTTTTGGTATTGACAAGGAAGAGTACAAAACTAATATGACTAGTAAAGTTGTGCTTAACCACTTGGATGCTAAGGATCCCGCGCCGCTTCAATGTAATTTCCATTGAAATCAATGGAAACTCCATGACGAGTTACCCTTGTCATTAGCACTGAAGGGGTTAAACAAGATAACCATGATGTTGTAGGCAAGTCTAACAGAGTTTTTGAGCACAAACCAGAGATCCACCAAGATAGATCTGTTGGTGATTTTTCTAGTAATCATTTTTCAAGACTTTTATCGGAATATGTTAAAGTTATGGATGTGAAGGATTGTTACATTTGTGTGAAACTACCCACTTCTGTTTCTGAGGGGGTTACCTACAATATGCTTCCCCTTACATATGGCATCACTTGCAGTGTAATAGCTAGTTTATTTTATCAGACAGGTCGTTTGGAGTATTACTACTCCAACCATGATGACATTTTTGCAAACTTAAAGGTTGATAAAAGCTTGAATAAACATAAACATGCTAAACAGATGAGGGAATTTTTCATTGTAACTAATGAACTTACTTATGAGTATGCTTTTAGAAATAATTTAACTTGTGAATTGAGAACGGAAGAGAAATATTTCTTAAACTTAGTTGAAGAGAGAAGAGCAATTTATAAACGAAACGAGATGCTGAAACAAACCAAATCTAAGTTTTGGCAGATTGAGGACGAAAAGCTCAATGGTAGAACAGAAAATGTTGCTATTCACATAGATAAACCTGTTAGTGGAAAGCTTTGTATTAGAAGAGATAATACTCAATTTGATAATTACTTTGTTGGGGCTAGTCAGTGTGAAGAGACATCAAATTTTGGGTGGATGGGGATTTAAAGGTGGTAAAGATCCAATTTTTTCTGGAATTTATTTTGTCTGTGGAAACAAAGCTTACTACAATCTCCCAGACCACTGGTATGGGACTTGCTATATTGGTTTAGTTTTTCCAATTATTTTTCATGTAGATAGAAATGTAAAGGGTTAATTTGAAATTAGCAATCATCTGAGTAGATTCAGAAGGGAAAGTTTTTCAGAAATTTTGGGAGATATTTTTGGTGCAGTAATACCTTTGGTGGGTATAACCCTGAATGCAGTTAAAATCAGAAAAATGTCTACAATTGTTGACAGATTGTCTACTGATACTGCAAGTGGATTCCAATTAGTTGATACTGAACTTATTGCCATGAGATCGATGGTTATGCAGAACCGTCTTGCTCTTGACATTCTATTAGCTAAAGAGGGAGGAGTTTGTGGAATATTACATGTCCAGCATTCCTGCACATATATTCCTGATAAGAGCCGACATTGAGATGTAAATCAAAAACATTACAGAATTACATTCAGAAATTGTACCTTTAGAAGATGAAGATTTTTCGGAACGTTTGAGCAAAAGATTTGCAGAAATCAAAAACTGGTTTCAAGAGATTGGTAGTTCAATTTTAGGCAAAATATTGTGTCCTTTATTAGTTATAGTTTTTGTGATATTTCTGCTAAAAATTAGTTGCATGTTACACAAAAGAAAGAAGTATCTTAGGGAGAAGAAAATAATTTACAAGCTTAGAAAATAGCAAGAAAAAGAAATAGAATTAGAAGAGTTTCGTAGGTCACAATATGAGAGATACAAACAAACAGCTGAATCGAAAGTTTAGAAATACTAATACTGTGATTGTCCAAAACATGTTCAAGGGTTTTTTAATTTTTGCTGAAAATTTTGTGTGTAGTTTGGTGATTTTGAAATCACCAGATGAGGGAGTTGATGGAGCGAGGTTCAGAATGAAATTTCGTTCAAACTCGCAAAGTTAAAACTTCTATAAAACATGTAACCATATTAACTAGTATGTGAAGAAAAGTACTAATCAACTTAGTTTTAAAAATGCATTTACATCAGAAACACGAGGGACTAACTCATGTGCTCTTTGTTGCAAAAGCAAGTGCGAATAAAATAATAAACTAACCTTGTCTATTGTCTTTGTCAGTATTAAATGCGGCTGTTTAACTAATGGCATGTGCTTATTATGTGTGCTTATGTTATGTCTTTACATCTTTTCTGTGGCAAAAGCTCGTGGAGGATCCTGCGGCCTAAAAGAAGAAGGTAGATAAAACGCTGCTTTGTGTGCTTAGCCAGGTAACATAAATGAATGGGATAATAATTAGCAAAGGGGGTGGGTAACAGAATGGGTCTCAATTCTCTAATTAATTGATGTCTTGTGTTTGTTTAAATAATAGTTTTCGAGTGAGGCCTAAAGGCACATTGAAAAGATGGCGTTTTCGAATCCTGTCCAGAAAGAGCCTTGCATGGAAGTGGAAACTTTTACCACGTTGACAAGTTTTTGCAAAATTCAAATAAACTGTGCTAAACGTGCTCTTGGAGAGAAAGATTCAAGGACAGGAAGAGGCAAGTATGCCAAGCCAAAGAAGTCATGTACTGTAGCTCAAATGAAAGTAACATTTTTAAGGAAGCTGCGTGACATGAAAATGAGAGACAATGGACTCTAAGAAAGGCCTGATCCAGGCTTGGAGAATGATGATGACACCATATGAGCTGACAAAAGTCAGCCAATGAGGACACTGGATGGCAAAGAAATGTGTTCAATTTAGAGAAGATTAGCTAGTCAGAAAGGTATAAAACCTGGCCCCATGGGCAGGAGGGCGCTTCTCGCTTTCCGATTCCTGAAGGGCGTGACGTGCTGTTGGACTTTTGATGCACGTAAGGACAGCAGTCTTAATTTGATCTTCCTTTACAGGTGGAGCAAGAATAGTTAGGGAAATAGCTTGAGGGAGTGGAAACTGTCATTTTGCTTTAATTCATGCTTACTGATTTGCTTTGAAGATGTCAGTCTAATAAATCATTTTCCTTGAAACGCTGCTTTAATCTATACTACTATAATAAAGTAAGAACTTTCAGGCTTTGAGGCGGGTAAACTCGGGAACCACGGCGCCAATCTACACACCCGATACACCGTTGAAATCGTCAGGGTGTGTAGATGGTTATAGGCTATATAAATATTAAAAATAAATGTTATTTACAAAATGTATATTAAAAAACAAAGTAGTCCCTCCAAAGTAGCGCCGGCCGCGACGTGCGTGCTCACGTCAGGAGCACGGGGAGGAGCGGCGTCCGAGGAGTGGCGGACATGGCGCGGGGGAGGAGCGGTGACGTGAGGAGCAGCGGAGAGGCCAGCGGCAGTGCAAGCAGCGGAGAGGCAGACATGGCGCGGGAGAGGAGCGGTGGCAGACAGGCGGTGAGGAGCAGAGCGCGAGGAGCGGTGAACTAAGGAGCGGCGGCTGAGGTAAGGCTCCGCGGCAGCGGACAGTCGGTGAGGAGCAGAGCGGCGAGGAGCGGTGAACTAGGAGCAGCGGCTGAGGTAAGGCTCCGGGGACAATGTCGGGGCAGGCGGGGGTCGGGGCAGGCGGGGGACGGGGCGGGCGGGGGCACGGGCTCCTGGGCAATGTCGAGGCAGGCAGGGGTAGGGGAAGCCCTAATGCTCCCGGACAAGGTCGGGACGGGCTGCTAGTTGCTAATAAAAAGTTTTCTTATTAAAATGCTCTTTCTATGAATAATAAAGTTAATAAAAATTAGATTTTGAAACGACAAGCTGGTCATGTTTATTCATGGTCTAGTTACTATCAGCTGATCCATTTACCTAAGTGACTTAATTAAAATGATATATGAATTAAACCATGGTAAGAAATGATAAACTGCAGTTGTATATAAAATTATAAATAGTTTGTGAATAGTTCTGTTTAATTAGGTCACATGATTCAGTTTCCCAAAATTGTCTCGTTGGTATATGGGACTTGTGAGTGATTTGTGATTAATGGTGAGTATTGTGGTGTTGGGTAGCGTTGGTGAGACAGTTTTTCATTAGGGGCGCTGGATCAAGGATCTATTATTGTGTATAATTGAATCAACCATTCCCTGTTCTGTTCCTCTTTTTATTCGGTTTTCGCAGCCTGTTTAGCCAAGTAAGCCCTGTACGGATCCTAGATGTTCTTTGGTCTACTTCGCGCAGGCATAAGAGCGTTGAAATTTTCAGAGTGTTCACTACAGTAGGTTAAATCTGCGCACCAATCCCTTAACATGGGCTCAGGGCCTCTCATCCAACACAAAGCGATCCTGTGCTTATCCATTAAAATGCCCAGTGATAACAGTCTCCTCATGGCTTTAGGGTACCCCTTAGTGTAGCCCAACAAGACCTCCAAAGGTGTCAGTTTCAAACCCATCCCTGCCATGTCCTATAGGGCTATGTGCACTGCCTCCCAGAACCTATGTATTCCAGGGCAACTTCAAGCGAGATGTGTGAAGTTTGCTTTTGGCAACCCACACCTCGAGCATCTATCATCCTCTCCGAAGCCATATTTGAACAAGCGGACTGGAGTGTAATAAATTCTTTGCAAGAACTTAAAATGTATTAGGCGATGTGCGCTTGTGCAGCAGTGTACCCACTGTTCATCTGTGATGTCTATCTGTGTGCCACGCAAGTAATGCCTTCATGTCTGAGGGCCCGGTCACTGTATTGGAGAGGGTGTACAGAATTGATATTATGTGGAGTAGAGATTTGGCATGTAGTAAATAAGTTAAAGATGTATATTCCTGTGGTTTCCCCACTTCCTCCCACCGTATTGCACAGAGTGCATGGAGTGCATGGAAATATTAAAATTTAGCAAGCTTAGGGGCACACCAATGCTTCAGATCCGGAACTTTGGCAAAGAGTTAGGGCAGCTCTTCCTCGTTCGAACACCTACTCTTGGACAGCACCGGTGGTTGGTGGGTTCACATTCAGGAACAGAGGCATTGCTAGGCACCTGCACACCGATGGTGAGTTGTTATTGTTCAGGGTTTGATCAGTAACGTTGCCCCCAGTCCGGCACAGCAGAACCCACATAATAGTAGAAGTTAACTTTGCCACGCAGCTATCTCACCATCAGTGTAGATGAGAAATCATGCAATGTCGCAGCCGGGGGTCGGTAATTCCAACAGCAATCCGATTTTTCTATGTTTTCCAATTCTTGCAGAAAAAACTTAAATATCACAAAATCAGACCTGTTGCTCTTTGGAGCTTGTCCTCTTCAGGCACATTCCATCCTTGTCACCAATTTTGAGATGACAGAGCACAGTTTCCAAAGAAATAAGTTTATTGTGCAGTCGTAACGATCCCCAGCAGTCAACCTCTCAGCTCCTCAGCCAAGCTCCTCTGTTGGCTTCCATAGCAGGATTCCAACAGCAGAACTGGTTTCTAGGAGATGGTTGACAACCAGAGGATGCATTATTAACGGAAAACATAACACACACGAATAAATAAAGGTGATTACCAAGGCACCTTAAGGTATTTTTAATTCAACTGGATCCCGCTTTTGTCCTGTAAGTTTTATGTAAGAACTCCCTCCTTTCGCCAAAGTTTTCATGGAGGTTGAGTCCGCCCCGGTAGCACCATCTTACCATGGTGGAGGGAGGATGCCTATGATGAAGCATGACACAATATTGTGTGCGAGGCATCCTCTTCCACTAACGATTGCCTCCTAGATCTACCTTGACTACACATGACTTATGGCAATTAGCTCTTCACATTTAACCACGGTTTTCCTTGCTTATTACAATGGTATTGGCAACCTATTTCGTTGTGTTTATTTTTTTAATGTGTTTATTGTTGAGGGTTAGACTGCTGCAGGCAGCATGGGTGCCCTGGTATATGGAGGCAGATGTGACTGTGGTTTGTAGTGGTGTTCGTGTGTGCTTGGGCGGTAATCTGTATATTTATATTTGCCCAATCAATATGGTGCCTTGCCATTGCAGTCTCTGAGGTTTCCCAATTTAAGATGGTGGTATATTAATTCCTGTTGAAGGTTTCCTGTTCCAGGTCAATATTTAGTATATAAGTCAGTGAGAATCGGGTTAGAGTGCATCGCAAATGTTTCTAATTGTGTCCACGCTCCTAATTGGTTATGTTTTTTCTGACTAGTGTTTTCCTGTGCTTACCAGGTTGGTCTTCTCAGCGTTTGCTACCCTTCTGAGCACTTGTAGATTTTTGTACCACTGGCTTTTCCTCCTTCAGAAGTGGTCGTTTCTCTTGGCCATCTGCTGGTGTAGTCTGTTTCTTTGGTAGCGCATTGACTACAAGACTGGAACGCCCTTTTTTCAACATCAAGGTCTATAAGATCTGAAGCATACAACCTTGCCCAGCCATCGACAATGGGACCCATGCTGCCAGAGAAGGAAAGAGGAAATGGTGGTACAGACATGTGGAGCCTGTTGTTTCAGATGTCACATGCAGACAGTGGAGATAACAGGAGAAAGCAGTGAGGAAAGAGCATTTCTGATCTCAGCGGGGCCAGGCAGGATTGTGCCAGGCTCCCACAAGGAACGAAAAGATGGTGGTCAGTTTGGAACGAAGGAGGAATGGCAGTAGAAAGAAGAGCAGCAGATCGGTCAGGGTGGAGAATGGGGTAATGGTTGCATAAGGGTCAAGGGATACAGACGCAAAGGCGACAGTCAGGTGTCAAAGCACAAAACCCTGCTATGAGGTGCCACAAGGAGATTCAGAATGAGGCTTAGTCAGTTTGGAGACAGAGGGTGACAAAGAGGGACAGAGGAAAAAGAGGTATACAACATAGGAAAAAGCTGTACGATATGGGTTTGACGATGCCATTAGGGTCTCCTATTTCGGACAAGACCACAAACAGGATTTGGAAGCATGAATATGCAGATGATTTTAAGCTACTACACAGGGTCATTCAGGCAAAGGAAGCTTCCAAGGAAGAGGAATGGGAATGGGGGAGGCATCCCAGGGTGTCGATTAACATGGAAAAGTGGATATCGGCCATTCTAATTTATGCCAGTATCTATTGCGAGAAGCACGTAGACAGGGCGATAGCACTTTTCAAATGCATGAATATCATCTGGAAGGCACAAATGCATTTCAGGGGTTATGCATGACTTAGTTACAATGAAGAATTCAATTCAAGGGTCAGTTTTAATCCAGAGAAGCCTCGGGGGACGTGGACTCTGAGCTCTGGTTGCAAAGAATGTCCTCCACTCAGCCTCCGGTAACTATGCATACGGTGAGTTGTTTGCCCATGGCGTATTGGCCCTTTCAGTATTGCCTCACATTTTGGGCATTGAGTTGTATATGTAAGAGTTAGTTGCAAAGTTGCCGCAGTGCAAAATACTGGAAATGCATGTTTTTTTGGATGAGGTGATTGGTATGAAATGTTTGGAATTGCTGAAGGTATAGGAGCTGATGAGTTTCTTGAACTTTGCTTGAAGGTTGGTTTGAGGTGTCAGGACAACTAGACAGCTTGTTTGGCAATGTCAAACGATTATTTACCCCATCACAGAGTGTGCATCTGAGTGCGCTTCTGGCTGGCAGTGAGAGCTGACTTATGTATCTGGTGAACCTTTTTGGAAGATTTCAATGACATTTTCAAGTTGTTTCTGATTTGACAGGTCCAAATTTCTGATGTGGCTGGTGCAAATGGTTTTGGCTTGTTCTGGAGGGGAGGTGGTGTATCGGAACATTGACTGAGGCAAGGGGGGAGCATGGCTTTCCTGGAATTTTTTCCCTTAGTGGTGGCACTGGTGGTCTGGCGAAGGAGAGCTGTCTGACAGTTTAATGAGGTTTAACATTGAAAACATGACAGTAGTAGACCTGGTGAACAAGCTGGAAGCATGCAACATTAGGGTGCTATGCTTGTTGGGACAATTTATGCTGATGTGCCTGCAGCTGTATGTGATTTTTCAGGCCCGGCACATGTCAGGGTGAACAATTGTATACCGATTCCTTATCTCATTCAGTGTCAGAGATTTTGTATGCTGGCCCTGGGAAAAGAGGATAGGAAGACACAGTTACCACGCGACATTTAGGCACGGGGGAGTGAGAGTGATGGATCCGTTTGAACGGTTCTTGGCGAACTCGACTAGGAAATGTTACCAGTTGGCGTTAAGTGAGTCTAGAAACTCTGAGCGGAGTTCAGAGGAGATGTTGCTGGCTGGGCACAGACACGTGGAATGTAGAGTAATCAGTTTTGTGTTGCATTTAAGTTACAAAGGTTTATCTCCTACAACTGTTCCAGGGAAGTTGAGGGTGTTGTTCTGTCTATGGGAAGTTGTACTGGGGATTCAACCTGGCACAGGAACAGATTTCGCAGCAGATTCTGAAGGGTTAGCGTTTAGGTACGTGGTCCAAGTTATGTTGTGAGGGAGGCTATAATGGTCGAGTTGTTGCTACGCATGTTAGAGATTTTGCCTGTATGTTGTTCTGTTCATTTTGAGACTGCTGTATTTCATTCATGCATGTAGTGAATGTTTTCAGGCACTTTTAGGGTTACAGAACTGCTTGGCATGGTCAGAAGCACAGGGATTGTGTGGTGCATACCAATGTTCGTTTGGAGCATTTGCAATTGGGGTTCTGGCTGAGGAGCTCAAAGGCTGGGATTGGGGTCAGATACGCATGATAGGGAGGTGGAAATTTAACTGCTGCAAGTGCTATGTGAGGAAGCGAAAAGGATTTTCTTTGGTGGGTACTGGGCTGCCAGGTGTGCCTTACTCTTCTAATGTTGTATTTTTTACCATAGGATATGTGAGCGGGCTGCAGAGGAGTAAGATGGTGACAAGGATAGTGGGCATTCTCTTGTATAATCGTCTGCTAAGTAGGATAATCAGCTGTTATATGGAAGTGGCTTTGGATTCGAGTATCAGGCATGAGGTGATATCGTGGAGTAGGAGTGGGATGCAATGTGGCAATTTATTGCCGTTCTTGTAAAATCTGGGGGCACGTAGGGGTGAACCTGATAGGCACCTGAGTCATTTGAGAGAGCATGGCCTGGGGAAACTATTGGGCTTAACACTGTTGCAAAAGATGAAGGAGGATCTGCAGTTGATAAAGAGGAAAGGTGCATGTACATGTATGATTTAGACAGAGTTTGTAACCAGGTGGCAGTGGAGAGGGGTGTTGAAGCCTGCTGCTATCGGCAAAGCCATGGGAAAGAACAGAGTCATGAGGGTTTTCCGTAGGTTAGTGGACATTGCAGTGATAGTGCACAGTGGCATTAAGGAAGAGGATCAATTTTTGTTTCGGGATGGCGAGGCCCATTTATTTCAGTTTGGTGATGCATATTACATGATGGAATTGAGGGATACAGTGGGGAAGTTGTAGAGCGACAAAGTTTGGTGTAAAGGAGTTTGCGAATGTATAGTCTTGTGGAATTAGCCTTTGGAGGTGGACAAGTGCACTGTGGGATTTTCCTGGATGACAGTATTTGGGGGGATGATGAGCAAAAGCTGGGTATCCACCCCTCGGGGGGAGGGAGGGGAGCACAGGGGAGGGGAACACAAAGTTTTGAGGTTTGAAGCAGGACTAGGAGGCTTCACTTGAGGGATGTTGGGTAGGGTGAGAGAAAGGGAGAGTATGTGGGAATGCAAACTGGACTGTGGATGAAAGATAAAAGAATAAGGTCCGTGTATGGGGACTTGGTGGGGAAATGTTTGGTGGGATCACTGAAACAATATCGATGACACAAATATAGAACTACCAAAATATCGAGTAAAAAATATAGAATGCAAAAATATCGACTTCCTATCTCCAAACCAGTAAGTACAAAAATATCGAATCAAAAATATCGTTGTAAAAAATATAGATAGTCAAAATATCGAATTTTTTTAAATGCTTTAAAGTAATTAAAAATTAATGAAATAATAAATATATTTAGCTTAACCATACTTAAAATACTAAAATAATCTTAAAATTAATAAATAATTAAAGTAAGTAAAAAAAAGATACAAATTGATTTATTAATACATATATATATATATATATGTTTCACCAATTTGTCCTTTACGAAGAAATGCGCACTCTCTCACAGCCGGTGCGTGCTTCGAGGTCGGACCAGACCTCGTAGAAAATGCTTCACCAAACACGCCAAAGAAAACACGCACTCCACGGACCTTGAAGTTAACGATTTATTTCAGTGCCATTCCCCCTTCACCAACGCGTTTCACCCGACAGGGCTTGTTCACGGTGTGATCTGTCAATAGTCCATTGTCTGTTTCTACATTAAATACATTTTTCAACAGTTGCACATTAGGATGCATTGTGGGATATGTAGTGTAAAGTGTATACACCCAATTGTGAAAAAATATAAATTACTTATTGTTTTCTTATTTTTTGTTTCTAAATTATCAAGTTATACTTATAAATCACAATGTCATATTGGGGTGGAATTTGTGTTTGTATCAGGTGATTTTGTTATAGTCTGCATTATTTTTGATGGAGGATAGACAACAATTTATATTTTTTCACAATTGGGTGTATACACTTTACACTACATATCCCACAATGCATCCTAATGTGCAACTGTGGAAAAATGTATTTAATGTAGAAACAGACAATGGACTATTGACAGATCACACCGTGAACAAGCCCTGTCGGGTGAAACGCGTTGGTGAAGGGGGAATGGCACTGAAATAAATCGTTAACTTCAAGGTCCGTGGATGCGTGTTTTCTTTGGCGTGTTTGGTGAAGCATTTTCTACGAGGTCTGGTCCGACCTCGAAGCACGCACCGGCTGTGAGAGAGTGCGCATTTCTTCGTAAAGGACAAATTGGTGAAACATAATTGGAAACAGAAATAGCGCCCGACCGAACTGTTTGCCCAAAATTCATGCGGATTGTATGTTCTGAAAGACGGGACTCCTCCCTCGCGGGATACGCGAGGACAGAAGAACCATCCGACGGAGAAAAGAATCCAGTAATCCTGACAGAATAGCAAACAGACCCAGGAGCCGGATTATCTACCCAGCCAAAGGAAGAAAACAACGCCTTCGCGAGGCTCACGACGGAAGGGAGGTGAGTGCGGAGCAGCGTTAAATATTTGAAATAAGCGTGGCACTGGGGGTCGCAGCAAGCTAAGGGAGAATTAAGAGACAGTTGCGGTTAACAACCACATACGCTCCCTGTACAAGCCGAAAGCTCACGGACTGAAAAACGAAATAAGAACACAGCTAAAAGCCATGAAACATTCCCCTTTATCAGAAGTTTAAAAAGATTGTTTATCTTATTATCACGTTTATTACTTGTAGAGGTATATTCTCTCTTTTTGAACCCAAATTACCAACAAGGACATACTAAAATTGAATGCTAATTATGGAAGAGAGGGCCATGAAACGCTCAGAAAGAGCAGAGCGTATGTTCCAGAAAGGGAAACAACCAGAACAAAGGAACAAAGAAAAGGAGAAAGGAAATGAATCTGGAAACCTGAGCCATAAACAACTGTTCATGCAATTAGAAAGGAAATTAAAGAGGGAAATTACAAAAAGCTGGGAAATCATCACCCTGGAAAAATATATCGAATGTGACAGAATACCGAGGGGTCTGAGAATCTTCACTCTACCCAACCACCCAGACACCTCTCCAGAAATGCTAGAAGAGTGGGGCGAAAACAATATGCAATGCTCTAAAAATATGCTACGAATAATAGTGAAACATGCAAAAATAGATGTCATAAAGCTACACAAAGAAATTGCTGATTTGGAAGAAAAAATACTCTCCATAAATGATGAAGAAAACACGAAAAAACTCAGAAAAGAAATGGAAAGAAATTTGGAGAGACACGAAAATGAGGTAGCAGAACGAAAAGAGCGCAAGTTTTGACGAGATGAGCATGATTATGAGAGTGGAACTATTCTAACATTCGCCAAACGCTTCGAGACATTGAAACAACAAATAAAAGGAAATACAAGACAAATTCAAACAACCCTAAACGTGACGGCTAGTGAATCTGATACAGATTTCAGTGAAGGTGAAGGACAGCAAAGTACTGATAAACGCCCTTCTTTTTTAGAAGAGATGCAACTGGTTTATCTAGACCAACAAAACCCAAGAGGGAGAGGAAGAGGAAGGGGGATGAACAGAGGGAGAGGTGGAGAACACAAACCATCACAAAGAAAAGACGAAAAATAAGAAGGAGCCTCGGCAGAAAAAAGAAGTTACCCCCTACGCAATCGAACAGTAAGGAAATAGAAGGAGAAGCTGAAATGGAACCGTACTTGATAATAAATCTGTCTAAACACGTCCTGACAAGAGCTGAGGAAAGCTTATTAAACAAAGGATTGACTTTCTGTCCTGAGAAACATTTTGACCCTATAGAAACAAAGATAGATTTGTACAAGTACGTTAGAAAATTGAAATTAGCAAAATGTTTCAGCAAACAACAAAAACAATCGACACAAACAGGAGAAGACGACCAACATCAAATGGTGATTCAGGAAATCGAAAGCTTGCGAACAGCTTATGAACTAGCAAATGAGGCAGAAGGAGATGCAATAACGGATACACAAATGTTGCAAGAAATGGGAACAAAGACAGATGCACATCCTAAAAGCAAATTTAGAGATAAATCCAAATTCTGCCCGATACTGTACCCAGGGAACAGAATGGATACATTCTATGAGCTAGTAGTTTCAGACTTGGAGAAGATTTCCAACATAAAGCATGGCCAAGCAAAAGAAAATTTAAGCCAGCAGGAAAGAAAGGCACTGGATAAACTAATGAAAAATACAACCATAGAGATAAAACCTGCTGACAAGGGGGGAAATATAGTTATTCAAGACAAAACAGCGTACATAGCGGAGGCTATGAAACAACTAAATAACTTGACCAACTATCAAAGATTGAAGAAAAATCCCCTAAGTGATTTAGCCATAGATTTAAGTTTGAAACTGAAAAAATGGAAAGAAGATGGATTACTAACGGAACAAGAGATGAAATTCTTGCAAAACGAAACGCCGGTAATGCCCACCATGTACTTTCTGCCGAAAGTGCATAAAACTCTAGACAATCCGCCTGGGAGACCAATCATTTCCAGCTGCGATTCATTGTATCAGAATGTCTCAATATTTGTAGACAGTATATTAGCACCCATGGTCACCTCATTAACCTCATATATAAAGGACACGGGAGACTTCCTTCGAATATTGATGGACACCCAATGGCAGCACAATTACATGCTAGTTACGATCGATGTGGTGTCATTATACACTTCTATCAATCATGACATTGGACTCAAGGCGATAAAGTACTTTTTAAAACAAAAACCAATCGCCCAATTGAAATACTGCAACATGATTTTAGACATGATTGAAATGTGTCTTAGGAATAATATCTTCCTATTCAACAAGGAGGTCTTTTCACAAAAATGTGGGACGGCCATGGGAGTTTCCTTCTCTCCAAGCTATGCGAATCTAGTGATGGGGTGGTGGGAGAAGACCATAGCGTGGAGAGAAGAAAACGACAGCCATACAGCCAAGATACCTCTCTGGCTGAGATTCATCGATGACCTTTTTCTCCTGTGGGATGGCACAGAGGCGGAGTTTGTGACCTATTTCAACATCTTGAACAACAATGACGTTGGATTAAAATTCACCTATAGCATAAGTTCAAAAGAAGTTGTTTTTCTGGACACTAAAGTATATGTGGAAGCAGAAAAAATTGAAACAACTGTCCATCGCAAAAGCACAGCGACAAACAGCATATTACATGGGAAAAGTTTCCATCCCAACACCATAAAGAAAAAATTTCCCTACGGTGAATTTATTAGAATGAAAAGGAACTGCTCCAAACAAAATGAGATGAACTTGAAGTTTAAAGATACGAAAACCCGCTTCCTAAAAAGAGGATATAAACATAATGATATCAGACAAGGAGAAATGAAAGCGAGAGCAATCAAAAGGTCTGATACTCTCATAAGGAGGAAGAGTCATAAGGATGAGATCCCTACAAAAGAACCAATAAGAATGGTTATGACATTCAGCAAAGAGAGTCCAAAGATACAAAAATCCCTGAAAAAATACTGGAGCATCCTAACCAAAGATCCCGATATCGGGAAACAACTGGGAAAATGGCCACAAATTTCCTATAGAAAAGCTCCATCACTATCGGACAAATTGGTAAATAGCCACTTCGTCAACAAACGCCCGGATGCATGGCTCCAAGAGCACCAGAAAGGATTCAGCAAATGCAGCGTGTGTAAAGCATGCAAAATTGGGAAGAACATTAAGAACATCATGGATCCACAAGGAAAACTTTTTAAAATTGAAGAGAAGATCACATGTAATACTACACATGTAGTATATTGTCTAGAATGTGAGTGTGGCAAGAGATACATAGGCAGCACTACGTGCCCCCTCAAGAAAAGAATCTTAGAACACACCAGGGCAATACAAAATAAGGACCAAACTTATGCCACATCAAAACACATGATGACACATCCTGGTAAAACTTGGGAGAACATGAGGTACTTTGGGCTAGCCACGATTCCAATAAATGAACGAGGAGGAAATCGAACATTGAAACTGAGAAGATTGGAATCAAGGTTAATAATAAGATTCAAAACAAAGATCCCGTTGGGTCTTAACGGGGACGAAGAGCTATATGTACACCTTTAAGGAGAGAGAATAAAAACCAATAATTAACATCAAGAAAGAGACAATGTCATAAGTGAAAAGAAAAATGTAATAAGAATAAGAAGCTGTAATCAGGAAATTCCAAACAGAAAAACAATGGAAAATGAATGAAAAAGCACTGAGCTTGAAAAGCATGGATGCATGAGAACTTGGACATTTGTTTATCCTTTAATAAATATATAGGTCACTGAGACCATTACGAGAAGGATAGACAACATTAAAAATAGTGCGGACTATAACAAAATCACCTGATACAAACACAAATTCCACCCCAATATGACATTGTGATTTATAAGTATAACTTGATAATTTAGAAACAAAAAATAGGAAAACAATAAGTAATTTATATTTTTTCACAATTGGGTGTATACACTTTACACTACATATCCCACAATGCATCCTAATGTGCAACAGTGGAAAAATGTATTTAATGTAGAAACAGACAATGGACTATTGACAGATCACACCGTGAACAAGCCCTGTCGGGTGAAACGCGTTGGTGCAGGGGGAATGGCACTGAAATAAATCGTTAACTTCAAGGTCCGTGGAGTGCGTGTTTTCTTTGGCGTGTTTGGTGAAGCATATATATATATATATATATATATGAACGTAATATTATTAAAAAATATAAAATATTTTTACCGTAGGATAGCGGAAAGGGTAAAATTTACTATTACCACTCTAGTGAGTGCAACAGTAGAGAAAGCGTTGGATAGCGTAGGGGTAAAAATTACTATTCCCACTCCAGAGAGTGCAACAGTAGGGAAAGCGTTGGATAGCGTAGGGGTAAAAATTACTATTCCCACTCCAGAGAGTGCAACAGCAGGGAAAGCGTTGGATAGCAGGAGGGTAAAAGTTACTATTCCCACTCCAGAGAGTGCAACAGTAGGGAAAGCGTTGGATAGCGGGAGGGTCAAAATTACTATTCCCACTCCAGTGAGTGCAACAGTAGGGAAAGCATTGGATAGCGTAGGGGTAAAAATTACTATTCCCACTGCAGAGAGTGCAACAGTAGGGAAAGCGTTGGATAGCGTAGGGGTAAAAATTACTATTTCCCACTCCAGTGAGTGCAACAGTAGGAAAAGCTTTGGATAGCGTAGGGGTAAAAATTACTATTCCCACTCCAGAGAGTGCAACAGTAGGGAAAGCGTTGGATAGCGTAGGGGTCAAAATAAATATTCCCACTCCAGAGAGTGCAACAGTAGGGAAAGCGTTGTATAGCCTAGGGGTAAAAATTACTATTCCCACTCCAGAGAGTGAACAGTAGGGAAAGCATTGGATAGGGGGAGGGTAAAAATTACTATTCCCACTCCAGAGAGTGCAACAGTAGGGAAAACTTTGGATAGCGTAGGGGTAAAAATTACTATTCCCACTCCAGAGAGTGCAACAGTAGGGAAAGCGTTGGATAGCGGGAGAGTAAAAATTACTATTCCCACTCCAGTGAGTGCAACAGTAGAGAAAACGTTGGATAGCGTAGGGGTAAAAATTACTATTCCCACTCCAGAGAGTGCAACAGTAGGGAAAGCGTTGGATAGCGTAGGGGTAAAAATTACTATTCCCACTCCAGAGAGTGCAACAGTAGGGATAGCGTTGGATAGCAGGAGAGTACAAATTACTACTTCCACTCCAGTGAGTGCAACAGTAGGCAAAGCGTTGGATACCGTAGGGATCAACATTACTATTCCCAATCCAGAGAGTGCAACAGTAGGGAAAGCATTGAATAGCGTAGGGGTTAAAATTACTATTCCCACTCCAGAGAGTGCAACAGTAGGGAAGGCGTTGGATAGTGGGAGGGTAAAAATTACTATTCCCACTCCAGTGAGTGCAACAGTAGGGAAAGCGTTGGATAGCGTGGGGGGCAAAATTACTATTCCCACTCCAGAGAGTGCAACAGTAGGAAAGGCGTTGGATAGTGGGAGGGTAAAAATTACTATTCCCACTCCAGTGAGTGCAACAGTAGGGAAAGCGTTGGATAGCGTAGGGGTAAAAAGTACTATTCCAACTCCAGAGAGTGCAACAGTAGGGAAAGCGTTGGATAGCGTAGGGGGTAAAATTACTATTCCCACTCCAGAGAGTGCAACAGTAGAGAAAGCGTAGGATAGCGTAGGGGTAAAAATTACTATTCCCACTCCAGTGAGTGCAACAGTAGGGAAAGTAAATACTTCAATCATTAATAAAAAAATATATATTAATACCAATTACAAAATAATTAAAAATAATTACAAATTTAATATAATATAATAATTAATCAAATAAAAATACAAATAACAATTATTTATTAAAAATCATTACCTATTAATACAAATTAATTACCAATTTACAATTAATTAATTAGCAAATGAAAATTAATTAACAATTCATTAAAAATAAATACCAATAAATAAATTTAAAAATGTAATTAATAACAATTAAATTACTTCTCACCCTATTCCCCTATAAACCCACAACCCGCTACAGAAAATAAATTAATAAAATTAACATAATTATCAATTAATCAATTAATAAAAATTAATTACCAATTACAATTCAATTATTTACCATTTAAAAATGAATTAACAATTAATTCAAGACAAATACCAATAAATAAATTCGAACATTTAATCAATTATAATTAAATTATTTCCCACCCTATTCCCCTATAAACCCACAACCCGCTACAGAATTAAATTACGCAAAAATTAAATACCATAAAAATCATTACTTAAAATAAATTATAAAATAAATATACACTTTTCACACATATGCTAACATAAAAAACACTTTAAAAAATTCGATATTATAAAAAAAATCGATATATTTAACATCTATATTATAACCTTCGATATTTTGACTTTCTATATTTATGTAAATCGATATTAACTTACTTACCTCAAATTCGATATTTAGGTTGTCTATATTCTGTCCATTCGCTATTTTGTCCATTACATTCGATATTTTTGTTGTCTATATTCTGTCCGTTCGATATTCTGTCCATTCCATATTTTTAACTCGATATTAATGTAATTCTATATTTTTCACTCGATATTTTGACTGTATACCGTTTGGTGCATCTAGTGAATTGTTTATGGGAAAGGGATTGTTAAAAGTTGATGTATTAACAAAGTGGATAATATGTTAAAGTTGTGTTTAATTCAAATAGGCATGCATGCAAATCTGTCCTAATAAAGTGTCCTTTTACGCTTTAAGTTGGTGTGGTGTGTTAAATTTTTAACAATGTTCCATGCCTGAGCGGTCCACCTGTATGCATCTTGCTGGATTTGCGAATGTGTAGCATGGTAGAGTGTAGAGGTCTGGCAAGTCGAAAAGAGAAACAAAGGGATGTAACGCAGCTGTTAGGTGCATACACCATGCATGCCGTTATGACAAAAACAGAGAGCCATGAAGAGGCAACGTTTTTGTACAGTTAGCCAACGCAGGGCAAAGAGGTGAGGGAAATGGCAGTATATACATTGGGACCTAGAAATATGATGAGTCGGACAGTCGCGTTCTGTATCAGATGCAGCCGGTAAAAGTTATGGGCTAAAAGTGCACTTTAGCTTGCATGCTGCGCTTCAGAAAAGTGAAGTACAGCCATGAGCCAAGCAGTTAATTCACTTAAAAGCACAACTTCTCAGCAGGCCTCCTATTATGGGTCCTTAGAAGCACAAACAAAAGCACTGGACTGACCTAGTGATCAGTAGCACCTTTAGGTATGACTCTGTTTATTGGATTATGGGCCAGATGTACGACCCGCAAAATAGTGCCTTAAAAATTGCGACTCATTTGCGACTCGCAGTTGTGAGGCGGTATTTGGCATGTACAACAGTGTGTTTAACACTGTGCGATTCCCAATGGGGTCGCAAATTGCGAGGCTCATGAATATTAATGAGCCTCTCGTAATTTGCGAGCCCATTGGGAATGACAGACCTCCCAGGGATGGTGGCCTGCTGGGCTCAGCAGACCACCATGTCTGGGATTGCTATTAAATAAAGCAGTTTTTTTATGCAGCCCGCTTTCCTTAAAAGAAAACGGGATGCATTTAAAAAAAAAAAATGAAACGTTTTCGTTTAATTTTTCAAGGGCAGGTAGTGGTCCCTGAGACCTCTGCCTGCACTTTAAAAATATTTTATGAGCCAGTCACAAAGGGGAAGGGGTCCCCTCAGGACCCCTTCCCATTTGTGCTCCATTACCACACTCTTGAAGAGGGTGGTAATTTGCGGGTGGTTTGCGACCGCAATTGCTGTCATTGGTACATGGCTTTGCGGTCGCTATTAGGAAGGGAATGCCATTTCCTAATAGCGAGTTGCAAAACCTATTTTGCGAGTCACAAATAAATTGCGACTCGCTAAATAGGCTTTGTACATGGCCCATAAGGTTTTTGCACGTGCAAACAGGTCGCAAACCCGTTTGCGCATGCAAATACGGGTCGTACATCTGGCCCTATGCTACTAGGCCACTATAAACTCTCAAGGATTTATCTTCACGTTCATTTCCCTCTTTTCCAAAATTGTGTGACTTGTATCCAGTGCCATATATTACATCAAGACATTGTTTCACATGGAGATTGTTTGACTATATTTACATTTGACAAGAACAACTGTGATGACACCTCAGCAAGGCATACAATTTATGAAGGTAATTCTGGTGTAATGCTAGTGTAACAAATGCTTAGTTCCATTTATTACCAGCTATTCTCGTACACCTTCACAAATAATTGCAAGAGCAGATTATGGGGAAGACAGTATTTTGTGCTAAGAGATAAGTTCAAAGGGCACGGCAGTTATTTAAAAGTGTGCCATAAAATAGAATTTTCAAATTTAAAAAGTTGCACTTCTTTCTAGAAATGTATATATTGTGTTAGTCAACAGAGGTGGATACAAATAGTTGATCATGTGCAGATTACAATCAGTTGGTTTTGAATTGTATACATCTCAACAACCCCTGTCTGTAATTGGACAGGGTCATCCTCAGGACGAAAGGCGAACCCACTTATTAGATCCACCAATCTGATACAAAAACAAGGCCCCAAAAATATACTTTAGAATAACTGGAATTAAAATAGACGCAAAAAAGCAAGTATACACTCCCGTGCAGCGTTAAGCGTTACCATGCCGTATTCAAAGTTTTATAGTGTCATGCAATATGGATATTCTGCTGGATGTAACAACTTTAACATGAATTATCTAGTGGTTTACAATACTGTATATAACAAAAAGAATTAAAAAAAAGAGTTGGTAGTTATAGATACATTGTGAAATTAGCCAATAGATTATCAAAGTAGCAGAATGTAACTCAACAACTCCCAAAAATAGAGGACTGATATACACCGCAACAGGTACAAAAGCAACTTTAGATCAGGCTGGCGACAGGGCGAAAATCTAGATGGTGAAGGAGGTAAACTTTTCAAGGGTATCTAAAAACGGGGGAGCGAAAACATTTGGGTGAAAGAGGGGTGAGAGGAAGCAGAAGTTCTGTCAGTTAGAAACCACTGTTGAAGTTACCATAACAATGAATGAATTAGTGCCTGCACAGTCTCACACCAAACTACCCCTTGAAGCGGATATTTCAGTACCGCCTCACCAGGCACCTCAGGCTAGCCTTCCATAACCAGGGCTGTATCTATCAGTAGTGCAGCAGGTGCAGTGGCACTGTAGCCCAGGGATGCGAGCAGGGCACCCTTCCCTAATTATAGCCGACTTTCTCTAGATTGCTGTGAGTGAGGAGACTTATTTTCAGTGCTTGTATTAGGGACCATGGGAATGCTGCTATGCCACTGTCTACCACTCCTGCTGAACATATGCAAATGAATGTGTGGGAGGGACCTGCATTCACATGTCACTGCCATTGGAAATTCTTCTTGCCAACTCTTCCTTTTGGGATGATCTTCAGGAAAATCGGACAACCTTATTCGTATGACGACGATACAGCCTAGATTCTAAAGTCCACTCCCTTCTTCTCACCTTGATTTAGCAAAGTCCACTGGTCAAACCACCAACCTCCCCCCTTGCAAAGACGTCAAAAGTTGCCACACTGGAGTATGATCATGCAGAGAAGTGGTACACAAAATAAATGATAAACTAATTGTTGGCCTGCACCGGTGATGCCACCTGTGAGATTATTTTCTTGGGTCATGCTCAGTGTTCCCTTCGTGCTCCTCCCAGTGGTCTGTGCAATACATGACAACAGTTTTCCAAGCACTGAAGGTTGTTTCAACCCTTGTCACGGCAGCCATCATTGCAAAAGAAGCACCCTGTAAGACCCGGAGTATGTTTGCTTATGTCTGATCTGCAGTGCCCTGTAGAGCCCTTTATGTGGCTAATCAGGAAAACGTGTGAGACACTTTTCTTCCTGGGGTTCCCTCTAGACCCCCACCATCCATTCTGAGTCGAGCTCAAAGGTAAATAGCTTGTCACTTCCCATCCCATTACAAAGAAGTGCATGATGCATTTATTTTACTCTGGGGCAAGGCTTAAAGAGGCGGCCCCCATATGTATATACTTATGGAATGAAGAACCCTGGTGATCTATTGATCCATCCTCCATCCCCACTTGGGTTATTCAGGAAGGCAGGTCACTTGACTGAAAGGAGCTGCCATTCAAGAGGCCTCCCTCTGCCTTCGCTGGGCACCCAGAAAGGCTATGGAGGTCAGTGTCTCCCCATTGGGTCATACTGCAGATGGGCTCTGAGGTACTTTGTTCAGGGTCCCCTGAGAGTTCAGGATGCCTGCTACCCTCTCTAACTCAATTGCCAGAAGAAAGGAATGGCTTATCTGTCTCTTCCTGGTGGCTCCCCTGCTTCAGGGAGGTGTTTCCTTTTTCCCCACAATTGGTTACTTTTGCTGAGAAGGCTTTCCGCTTAACTGACAAAGGTGTTCCCCAATCATGGCTAATCCCTTGTGAACCTCAGTTAGACCTCACAGCAAGTAATCCTTCACACGTGTGGAGTTAGAGCACGTGATGCTCTTTCTTGTGAAATGCAAGACCCACACTCTCTTTTACTGGGCATTTAAAAAAAATCCTTTTAGCATTATAAGGTTACTCAGCCTCAATTCTTGTACCACTGTTTAGTTTCGACCATCTAGAGCAGCTTTAGCACTTCCCTTCAGGTTCATCTGTTGTTGTAGCGGAATTAGTGCTTATCGTAAATTGATGCATAAAGACGCACCGTCTTTTGGGGGAAAATCTATCTGTGCTATGGAATCACAGGTTTGGGTTTACTCTATTTCAATCTGCTATTTGGGTTATTTGGTAATCATGAAATTAAGTTTACCACTCCAGACTCGCCTTTTAAAATCAATTTCAATTTCTCAGTTCAAAGAAATGGCATATGTAAGCTCGAATTCACTTAATTTGAAATATGCTTTAAAAAATCCACTGAATTTATAGCATTTATTTAAAATGTCATTTGGCATTATAAAGTATTTAACCTTTGTGTATGACCCCAGACTAAGACGCTTATTATTATACTTCCTAATCAGATTAAGTGAGGCTGCATTATTTCTCAAAAGAACATATTTCATTGTGAATTGAAAAGTGCTATTTGTATTTCTCATGTATTTGTTCTCTGTTTTAGGTATAAAGATTCCCAGAAGCGCATTTTAAGACCCTTATTTAATGAAATTGTGGGAATTCATTTGAAGCAGAAGTGTCCTAGATTTTCCAGTTAACTTCCCAGATAGGCATTGCAGCAATACATTAGAGAAATTCAAACATTTTAATTTGTTTAAAGATGCATCATCCTTTTGTTTATATAGTAACTGTTTATATGGACTGTATTGAAAGAGAGAGCCGATTCTATGGAAAAGACTGGCAATTAAGTATGTGGGGGGGGCGTGTATGTGTGTGTGTGTGTGTGTGTGTGTGTGTGTGTGTGTGAATACGTGCATGTGTGTGTGTATGTGTGTGTCGGCACGTGTTTTTATTAAATGTTTGCCAGTAGTTTCAAAGCTTTTTCACAGAAAATAGGTTTTCACTGTGATTTTGCTTGGTGCCCAATTTGCTTAATTTGCAGGAAATGTAGCTTACCTAAACAAATAAAACAGTTAAGTGGATGGTTAACCGAGCATTTCATCTTTCTTTCTATGGTGGTTACAAATGTTTTCACAACAGTTCTGCTGTCAGAGTACTAATCAGCACACCTGAAAATCCGACCCTTGCGGCCTGATCCTTTATGCAATTAACTACCAATAATACTTCCCAGTGTGTGAAAATATATATTGTAAACACAGCACTTTGTTAGCTAAAAGTTAAATACACTGTCCCACACTGCACTTTATTTTCCCATTATCAGTCTTTTAAAAACTCTTCTCTATAGTGCCAATGTATTACAAAGGGAACCCCCTTTTTAGAATCTTTTTAATTCTCTTGCAATCCTGTTTTATTATAATATATAAAATATAACTTACAATTACACACATTGTTAAATTGGAAAACAATTTAAATGTTAGTACATTATACATACCCAAACAGAAAACACACGTTTCTCAAAACATTGACAGACACATCTGCACTCTCAGGAAAACATTGAATACTAAAAATGAAACTAAGGATACAGATCAAATACTTCAAATCTCTCTAAGGAGTACTAAAATCAATTAACAAATCATGCAATATAGCAAAATACATACGGAGCAATATGAATAATATAGTCATACATTGTCGTCTCAGGGTTCAGGTGACAATGTATTAACAACTCAGTATTCCACTCGCGGTCATCCTAGCGGTTGGGTGCCAGAATTGTCAGGCACTGTTGGAGACAAATTCTTCTGCACTCTCTTCGGACCGGCTATTAAACTTGTACCAGTCTGCATCTGTGTTGCTCTCGGTCTCCCATCACATTGTTAGGCGGAATTTTGATTTACTATTGTTGTGTTGCCCGTGTGAGGGTCCTTCCAAGTCATTTGAAAGTATCAATTTACTTTTGACTTCGAAAATTACATATTGGATGCTCTGAATTGTGTCTCTTTTGTCCTGATGCTGACCATACTAGTTGTTTTGGTTGAAACGCTGTCAGCGCTCATCTTTGGCATACATTGAATAGGAACAGATGTAGTAGTAGATAAGTAGAGGTCCGGATGGACACAAGGAAATATGAAAAGTTACTTAAATGCAGTACGAGTAATATGTGGATTGGACGAATGTGATGATAATATAAGGACAAAACAACAATGAAGAACAATGTTTAAAATGAGAAGAGGCGAAATGGTTTAAAATGAAGTTGGATACGATATCCTCACAAGCAGTGCACCTGGGAGTGGAGTGTGTGAACACACGCTCCCCACATGTTTATACATTGAATAGGAAGCATCTTTTGCCATTTCTGTTTTTGCGATTGTTCACTTCAGTTGTCCTTATATATTTTGCCTCTGTCATTATTTTATTGTTTACACTGTTAATTGTACTTTGTCTGTATTGTTGGGTGTATAACTGTATGAGCACCTGTTTGTCCATTGTCTTATTGCTTTATTGTAACTTTGTTCTAATGCTTTAGTAAATAGCTTTGTAAAGATTACAGCGTTTACGTGTTTGGGGCCAAATCACCTACCCTGCTTTGGTGCATTGCTGCTGTGGGAGGCGAACACTGACACCACCCGGACGCCGGCAGGAACATCGCCAGTGTTGTGGGCTGTAAGAGGCAAGTCTCCCCCGCCGCCGCCTGATACACCAACGTGGCCGCCGTGGGGGGTGGGGGGACTTCAGCCTCCAGAAGCCCTAGCGCCATTGTCCCGCTCATCTACCACCACTTCCGCGACCGGAGGCGCTCAAAGGAGCAGAGCTTCCTCTGCGTCGCGGGACAAGCCCGGGCAAAGGGCGGGCCGTCTGTGGCCATCAGGGGACGACGAGGGACGGGACGGGTCACCCCCCTGAGAAACAACGACCAAAATGGGTAAGCGCAAGTTACAAACTTCCGATAATGCGGGCAGTGTGAAATCCAAAGTCCCACGAAATTCTAACAACCCTTCTAACATTCTGTCCTATCTCACCTCTGCCATGGGCAAACTAAACAAAGAAATTGCAACCACTGAACGTGAACTGGGACTTGAAACCTCGACAATTGAGCTACCTGATGCCCTCTTACTTGAAAAACAGCCTATCCCTCTGGAGCCTGCGATTGTTATTAGGAACATGACTGATATTTTACCTTCATACACCACAGTTACTCCAGAGAACAAAGAGGTGGCAAATAATCCAACTGACACAATCCCCACTGAATAGGCCACAAATGCAGGTATGAAACACATAAAGAGGCAGATTAAAAAATCTAAATTGCCTACAACCCCTAAAACGAAACAAGGATTGTTTGTATCTACTCATTTTGAAACTTCTATGAGAGACATGGTTGAGGACATACTCACTGAAAAAGTGGAAACGATATTGACTCAAATTTGCAGTGACATTACTGAAACATTAAGAGAGTGTGTATTAGAAATCTTGAAAAAATGTGAACGTATAAACACATTCCTGGCCTCAAATGAACAACCCCCAATTATTGATAACATCAAACTGACTATAAATCCACAAACCCTGCCGACTGTAATAAAGGGGTCTTTAAATGCCTGTATTCCACCGACAGTCTTGAATTCACCGCATTCCCCCATGTTATATAATGGGATAGTAGCCACAGGCCCGGTCAAAGTTACTGAGGATAGGAGGCAGCCTAGTGCTCCCGTTAGTTCATCCCCTCACCAAGAGATCTTTGCAGCTGAGAGAGAGCATACCAAGAACAGGGATGTGGAATTTAAACGTACCATGCACCTATCCCCAGAGGCCACACCATATGTGGCTATCCTAGTAAATGTTCCCCCTCTTAAAGTAGGAGAGGTAGAGACACATGAAACCCTGCTAAGAAACATCAAGGTTTGGTGCGATGAAAATTGCACGGGGGGTAAAAATCTCTCTTCCAGTATAAATATGGGGAGACGGGTGAGAAATACCCAAAAAAATCTTAAGGGAGACTGTCTCATTGTGAATTTCAATAGACCACATGTAGCATCCCGGCTATTTTGGGATGCAACGGACACGCCGATACAAGAAGGAGAGATAAAAGCACTCCCACTTGGGTTCTTTTATCCTCGTCCTCAATCATACAGGAGGAGCTCACAAGAGATTGGGCGATCGGTATTAGTAAAAAACCCAGAAATTGTACCACCACCCTTAAACAGCTGGGCCACTAAAAAAACTGGATTACATCCAATAGTAGGTTGCTATAATAGTACCGTCACAAATGAGGGCATTGCTATGTCAAATAGATTTACACCTTTATCCCAATTGGGGGATATTGATTGACTAACACAAGAATGTCCATTCAACTCGCCCACAAGCCCCATATTACATCAGGAAATAAGGGAGCCCCCTATTAAGCTTATGAGCTGGAATATCGCTGGACTACGCTCCAAGAGGGAAAATAAGATGTGGATCGAATTCTTGAGGCAATATGACATAGTCGCGATGCAAGAAACATGGGATAGGGAGTGCAATTTCTGGGTGGACGGGTTTACTTCTTATTTTGTAGCCTCATGTACATCCAAATCAGGAAGGGATAAAGGAGGACTGATGTTGTTAATTTCATTTAATATATTAGGTATAGTGAAAGAGCTTAATACCACCTCTCCTAATATCTTAGCCATAGAAGTTCTTATGCCTAACAATAATAAAGTGGTATATATTAATTTCTATAATGCAACACAGGGAGATAACTCTAACGAGCATATCCATTCATTAATACATTTTTTATCTACATATAAAGAAGCTCAAACCACTTTTTTCTCTATCATCTTAATGGGTGATTTTAACGTTCATCTATGTGACTTAAATTGTCAGCTCTTAGATGTAGATTACCCGGCTTACTCAAGTTACCAGCATTTCGAACACTCTGCAAATGGATCTGCCCTGGAAGAACTACTTATAGAGGCAGACCTGTTCGAACCTGGGTTTGCTGACATAAAGGACCGGGTACCTACATATAATGCAAGGGAAAGTGAAACCATTATAGATTATATGTTTCTATCTCCTGTATTATTAAACTATGTTTTATTTTATAATGCTACTCAATCCATGTTTAGTGACCATAATCCAGTGGTCCTGGAATTGGTCAATACTACACTTTCTTTTAATAAAACAGTGGTTCCTAAAGTTATCACTAGAGTTCTGACCAAGGACCAGGGAAATGGAACAAAATTATACCTGAGGAATTCCTATCCACAATTAAATCATCTAAGGTAGGGAATGAAATTAACACTTGCAGAGACCCACTGAGATTTGGGGGTGATGTAATAGCTTCCTTTGAAACGATCTGTCAACAGGTCACATTAGAACTCACGGTGAAGCGAACACAGAAACCCAACTGGGTGCATAGATGGTTTGATCATAAATGCACCAAAATACATGGTGAACTCTTGCAAGCTCTAAACAAGAAGCCTAGAGATAAGGGTAAGGTCTCTTTTTTAAGGAGATTATATAAAACTACACTGCAAACCCGGAAAAATGAACTAAAACAAGAGCCATGGGACTCACTATTTGACAAAACTACCCTAAGGGATAGTTCCAAATTTTGGACTATAGTTAATTCTCCCTTATTCAACGGGATGGAAAATGCCCCGCTAGAAGTTAATATCACAGAACAGGAATGGGGACGCTCTGCTGTATTTGACCACTTCTCCTGGGACAGACCTGCATTCTACCTACTTCTCGCGGAACCCGCTCCGCGGGTCCCGCTTCGTGTGGGGTACTTTGTTGCTGCTTAAAGACTTTGAAGGAACGCCGAGGGAGGTGTGTGCGTGAAGCGGGGCTGTGAGCGAGTGCGTGTGCTGGACTGGGACTCCAATTCCCAGGAGCACCCGCCAGCCCGGATCACTACCACCTGGGCCGCTCTCCCCGACCCCTCCCTCCTCTTGCCAGTATCCTCTTTATTTGCCTATCGTACTCCCGCAGCGCGGGAGAGCGCGCGGGAAGCCCGGGAGAAGGGCGGGCCGTCTGCGGCCATCCGAGGCCGATTGAGGCCGGGCCGGGCTACCCTCCTTTAATTTTTAACTTTTTCATTCGTAGCTGCCCCTTTTATGTCTGTTGCTGGGTTGAATAGCCTTTATCGAGTGTGATATTATTATTATTGTTATTTTTAGTCCTCGTGGTATTTCCTGTGTCCTTATATTAGCTAATTATCCCCCACGATCTATTTAATTATGTCTCTTCGTTCTGGTAAAGTTAGGCAAGTGCAGATGTCAACATCTAATGGGGTCTTCCCGGAACGATAGATCAATTTTTCCAGCGAACTACACGCGTTCTGGAAAAAGAAATCGCCCTGGTTGAAAAACGCCTATCACTGGACTTGGTGACGGGTAGGCGTTCATCACTAGGACCAATTCATAATGCTGGTTCCCCGGTCCCATTAACTGAATCGACTGACGTTGCTTCGAATGTCAGAGATGCTGATTCCATTCCAGTTAGTCAGGAAGTAGTATTGGTAGAGGATTGTAATAACACTGTTTCAGATTCTGATAATATGTTGGAAGGTAGTTCCATAATGTGTTCCCCTGCTAATACTGATACCAATCTCGCACAGCAGCCCCCTATTATTATATCTGGTTCTGACAACAATCTCCAATCTTTGCCTTTGGAGAACACTCCCGTTTGTAAGACGAGTAAAAGGAAACGAGAGGACTCCATACATAGTGAGGATAATATACGTATGGCAAGTTCCACCTCCACTGCCCCCTCTCAACCAATTCTATCATCCAGGTTCTTAGAACTTTCCGGGAGTATCAATGCCACAGATTGTGGCATGGATGTCACTTTATTGGGGAAAATTGAGCTCTTGATTAAATCACTCCTCCTACCCATTTTTGAAAGAACAAGGCTCTTGAATGATAAAATGGATTTAATGGAAACATTAATGAGAGAAAATGTGACCATATCCCAGAATCTTTTTCAACGTTCAGCACCGGTGGCGCCCCAAGTAATACTTCCCCAGCAAACAAAGATTACAAACGATGGGGCCATAAGGAATTTAGCTAAGCCTCTAAATCCCTCAAGTGCTTCCAATCAAGTAACTACCACTGGAAGTACACAGGTCCCCGTTGCAAGTAGACCCGGTACAACTGCCCCTGCAAATAACACCAACCCTATTCCTAGTGCTTTACCTAAAACCCTAAAGCCATTAGTTAAATCCAACATAAGTAAAAAGCCAGCCCCGGTTAAAAACGAAACGTGAACCTTCCACCAGAATCATTACCCTACACTATTATTCTATCCGGTGTGGTCCCTTTGGAAGAGGGCAAACATGAATCTTACAGTGAACTACTTAACAAAGTTAACTATTGGCTAAACAAGAATCGACCCCTCCCACCCCCCTCTAGGGCTGTTATACTTAATGTTAGAAGAGTAGAGTGGGTGGGATATAGTAAAAAAGATCTAGAGGGCGATTGTATAGTTATTAGTTTCAGAGAACCCTGGGTTGCGGAATTTATTTGCAGAGAGCCACGATTTGGTAGAATTGGTGATGTACAGACCCTATCCCTACAATATTTTTATCCAAAAATAAATACCTTCTCAAGTCACAATCACTCTTCTAATGGTAATGGCCCAAGAGATCGATTTCCTTCTGAGGTGTCCATTCACCCCTTGTTTCGGCCCCACCTTTCAAATCGATTTGCTCCACTTAGTAGGTTGGATGGAGTAGATTGACATGATAGTGGCCAAAAGCCAGGGAAGTCCAAGCCCGACAAATGTTGTCTTATCCCCACATCTTTACTGTACACGGGAGTTAGTGGATGGAGTTGTCTTCCCAGGTACCGGAGTAGCAGATAACTCGGTTGTCTATCTGAGTAACAATCCTCCTGATGTTATGTTGGTGGATGATTGTATAGTGAGCATGCCATCATCACTGGACAGTGAAGGAGCAGTTAAATCAACAGACCCACCAGATTCACTATTGTCTGAAACCCTGTGTGAGTCTGTAAATTGTATTAGGGTATTGTCATGGAATATTGCAGGACTTAAGGGTAAAATGGTTGAGATTGAATGGGGGGCCTTTATTGAGCAATATGATGTCATCATCTTCCAAGAATCCTGGTCAATTGATGCACTTTTTCGGCTGGGTTACTTGAACTTCTATAAACCAGCACACAAAGGCCCTAGGGGTCGGCCGTCTGGTGGGCCTGTAGTCTGGGTTCGCCAATCCCTAATTGTTAGGGTGGACGAGTTAACAACTCTGAATGACGATCTTCAGGGTCTGAAATTGAGTAGGATCAATGCTCGGGATTTATTCTTGATTAATGTTTATGCAAGGGGAAGACCTGGGGGGAAGTGCCCTGAAGTACTCAAAGATCTTGAACTCTTGCTAAACGACATTGGTAATGACAACTGCGTAATGGTATTGGGAGATCTGAATTGTACTTTTGAGCCCATACTGACCATGGATGATGGTTGCTATGAGGAAGTGGACCAGCTTTGGAATATTCCTAGTCTAACCTTACCACCAATTAATAAAGTAACCGAGGCAGTACTCCAGTGGCTTGGGCTATGCCTGGAGTGGAATTTGAGGGCAGCCAATGGGAGGTCTAAGTCAGATCTTGTAGGAAACAGCACTTTCGATAATGGCTATTGTAAAAGTCGGATTGACTATTGTCTATTTAAAATAGAGTATTGGAACCTTTTGGTAGACATGGAAGTAATTACACGATCCGAAAGTGACCACAACCCTCTATCTACCTTGTTAAAAATGGAAGTGGGCCAAGATAGAAAACATAAAACTAACTACACAACAGCGAGAGCAGTCCTCACTAATGACTGTCGCAGGGTACGCTGGGATAGGGTCCTGGAAGACCCTAGTGTCTTGGCCAAAATTTCCCAAGATGTTTCATCGGCTACGGGGAAGTTGGAGCTATTACTGGCCAATAAGGGTACTTTAGACCAAGTAGGTACAATTCATGAATCATTATTTACTACACTGAAAACCTATTTTACACATAAAGGTGGCCATAATCAATCTAACAAAAGCAGCATGGGTGCAAAATGGTATGATGCAAACTGCAGGAAGGCTCATAGCCACCTGATATCTGTCATTAAAACCAGGGATACCAAGGCAATCAAAGTAGCGAGGGCAAAGTATAGAAAAATTCTAAAACAAGCTAAAATTGTATGGGATGACCAACGTTGGCAGGACCTCTATGAGGCTAGTCTATTAGGCAATCAATTGAAATTCTGGCAGGTAGTCAAATGGGGAGGATCTAGTGAACTGCAAACCCCGACCAACCACGTCCCAGCGGAAACGTGGGTTGAGTTTTTTGCAGCCCAATTTTGCAACAAACCAACAGGCGGTATCTCCCAAGAGGAGGGGACGTTGTTTCTTCCACAGTTGGCAAACTGTCGGCCTGTGGTCTTTTCTGAAGGTGAGACAGTGTCCGCGCTCCAACTAGTTAAAAATGGCAAAGCACCTGGTATGGACTGCGTCCCAGCAGATGTTTTTAAATTTGACATGGAAAATTGGGTTCCGTATATTACCACTCTTGCTAACGCCATTGCTAAGGGCACAGAAATTCCAGATTCCTGGAAAGGGGCGGAGATCCTACCTGTGTATAAAAAAGGAGATAAGTCTAGTGCGGCGAATTATCGCCCTATTAGCCTTATTGATGCCCTTCAAAAAGTAATGGCCAGAATGTTGTTAGGCAGAATTCAGACATGGGTGAGGGATGAAAATATCTTGTCCCCGCTACAGGCAGGCTTTAGAGCCAATACAAGCACTATTGACCAGGTATTAAGATTTACTATGATCTACTGGAAGATAGTGCATTTAGGAGAAGGTACCTTATACGCAGCATTCGTAGATTTGAAATCTGCGTTCGATCTGGTCCCTAGAGATAAGATGTGGCTAGCACTAAGCAAAATGGGAATGCCTCCTGAATTACTAGAATTAACAATCAGGTTACATAAACAAAATTTTGCAAGAGTAAGATGGGGAACCCAATGCCAGGTAACTGACTCCTTTCCAGTAACGCGGGGAGTCAGACAAGGGTGTGTTCTGGCACCATCCCTATTCCTACTCTTTATTAATCAGGTAGTGCAGTTTCTTTCGACCACTCCAACTGACGCCCCTGTTTTGGGAGGGACTAAATTCCCGCTTTTAATATTTGCTGACGACACCCTGATTTTGGCCAAAACTCAGGTGGGGTTACAAACTGCCATTAACAAATTTACAGAGTTCTGTATCCTAAATGACCTAGAGATTAACGTCTCGAAAACTAAGTTTATGGTCTTCACTAAGCGTAAACCATTGAAGGGTCATGTAACCATGAATGATGTAACATTGGAGCAGGTATGGGTAATGACCTACCTAGGTGTGTCTATTGATTACAGACTGCGCTGGAAAGAACAGATTGAGGCCATGTGCCTTAAACTAGCAAGGTTATCGGGGTGTTTTGTAAAAGAACAGCGTTGTTCCCTCACGAAAAGAGTACTACCGGCAACGAAAATTTATAAGGCTAAAATTAGTTCAGCCATCCTTTATGGCTCAGACATATGGGGTCATGTCGATCTTGCCCCACTGGATAAAATCCAGAACAAGTTTTTTCGTAGCCTGGTAGGTTTACCACCCTCAACACCTGCTATCCCCTTAATGTTTGATATGGGCTGCCAATCACTAAAAAACCAAGCTCTATTCAGAATGGTTGCATTATGGAGAAGAATATGGTCTACCCCAGAACTGTCAATGTTCGCTAATGAGCTTCTTGACGTACAATCGTCATTTGGCTCAGGGTATATACCCTGGTTTAAATCTGTTAAAGCAACACTTTTTAGGATGGGCCTTCATCTACACTGGTCTGATCCAAGTAACCAGACCTTCCCATCAAAGAAGGATTTCAAACTGTTGTTTTGGGCAGTCGTTAGAGAAGATATGGTTTTGCTCTCAGCTGGTTCCTCTCTAACTGGTACCTTCCTGCTCCATAAAGTAGTTTCCCAGCATGAGACATATTGGGATAACATCACCAAATGCCTAGATAGGAAACTCTATCATCAATTTAGAGTAGGCTCTTTACCAATTAGAGAATTTACCAACAAATGGCAAAACAGTTTGATTTTGCATTGTCCCTTTTGTATAGGTCTTAATGAATCACTGACCCATTTTCTATTTGAATGTCCTGCATATCGTGCACCCCGCCAGAAATGGCTCAAACCAAGCTGCCGTCGAACTAATGTCCGGGTGTGTAAAGAAGCAATACACATATTAAGAACAAACACAGCAGAGTGGGTGTCCATGGGTATGGCAAAATATCTTGGATGGGCTTGGCTCATTCGTGCTAGGCGCATTAAATAAGTTAAATAACAGCGTTTAATGTTAGCCTAGAGATACTATCTAAAATCAATTGATAGGACATAATGACTGTTTTACTTGTCTGTTTCTTTTTAAACTAGTAAAGATTTACTTTATTATGGGCTAGTCATTGTCTATTGGGTAAATTGTATTGTTAATATTGCTTTTGTGGAAAACTGTTATATAATGTACTCTGTGGTTTTTAGCCTTTGATAAGGAAAATCTTTTTTAGCAACTCTTGAATGATATTTTACTGTTGAAATGTTATTGTGTATGCGATGTCTTTTATGAAGAACAACTTCGAAATAAAGACTTTAAAAACTGAACTGAGAACAGGAATGGTTAAACCATTTCGAGAATGTATATGGGAGCAATTTGGAACTTGATATTTATGAGACATACCCCAAAGAAATAGTAAGACCTGTACAGAGTATTACTATTAAAGAGGTACAGTTAGCAGTAGCTGAAACATCTGTCCCGAAAGCCCCAGGACCGTCTGATATGTACAAAGCCAACCCTGAGCTTTGGTCTATAATACTTACTAATGTCTTTAATCTAGCAGCAAACTCTACTCCGGCAATCTTTCCTAAGACCTGGTCCCGTTCTACTATAATACCAATATTTAAGAAGGGACAAAGGGGGGACCCAAGATGCTATCGTCCTATTTCTTTGATTGATTTGTCAATCAAAATACTAGGAAAAGTAATTTTGGCCAGGATAAATGCTTGGGCAACAGATAAAGACATTTTATGTGATGCCCAATATGGGTTTAGAGCGGGAAGAGGTACGGAAGATCAATGCGTAAACCTACATCTAATAATCAACAAATACACAGTAGCATCAAAAGGCTCAATCTTCCTGGCATTTATGGACTTATCCACAGCTTTTGACTTAGTCAACAGGTCAAAGCTGTGGAGGATGCTCCTGGAGCTGGGATTAGACCAGGCTCTGGTGAATTTTCTTGCCGAGCCACATAGGGACCTGTCGGCATCAATTAGAATGAAGCAAGAGGGAAAATGCACTGTTAAATTTAAATCTGGCAGAGGGGTGCGTCAAGGTTGTATAATGGCCCCAATGTTGTTCACACTTTACATCAACTCCCTGGATAAGGTCTTGGCAAATGTAACATCAGACATTCCGCGTATGGGAGGAACGTCCATCCCTGTACTCCTATACGCGGACGATACAGTACTATTGGCAAGAACACCTAATGCCTTACAAAGACTACTCGATTCATTTGGAGAGTTTATGATTAAGTTGGACCTGGTGGTCAAATCAGACAAATCCCACGTCATGTCTCTGGGGAAAAGGAGAAAGCATTTTAAAACAGTTTCTTGTAATGATAGTATAATTACTAAGGTCAGACTCTTCACCTATTTAGGAGTGGTGTTTGATGATGCAGGCTCCTGGGCCCCCCAATTATTAAACAAAGCAGTTGCCATAAGAAGATCAACATCTGCTATTCTTGGCTTTGCTAAGAGATTGGGAGGCAAACCGGGGGAAGCAATCTTGTCTATTTACAAAGCTAAATACGTGGCCATAGCTAGGTATGGGGCCGCAATATGGGGTTACAAGGACACAACCACCATACAGAGGGAGGAAAATAAATTTTTGCGGGCTATTCTGGGTCTTCCCAATTCAACTGCCAGTTTTGCTGTACATCGAGAGCTAGGGATGGGACATATCTCAGACTATGTGAGTATGGCACCTATCCTACAATGGAACAGAACATGGATAAATCCCGCCCTGACTCTGAACCACAAGATTATAAAGGACTGTTTGGCTCTAGATAAAGTGGCAGAAATAAAATGGTTGTTTTACATCAAAACCATATCTAACTATCTTGGGCGCCCAGAAATATTTGCCAACCCAGAAAGTCTAGTTAAAGCTGACATTAACTGGGTAAAAACAAATTTCATTAAAGCTAGGGAAATGGATCGTGAAGCCACGGAACTTTGTAAATCGACAGTGAGGACTCATTATTTACTGATATCGACAATGTCTATTCAACCTTATTTGACAACTGTCACTAAACCTTTCCATCGATGGCTGTTAACTAAATTCCATTTTAACCAATTGCATGTGTTACTAGGAAATTACAGGGAGTGGAGTAAACCAGAGGAAGCCGCCCCATGTAAATGTGATTATCACTCATACCAGGACACAATGCATTTTATGTTTTTCTGTTCTTTTTATACAGAGGGAAGGAAAAGGTTTATCATGCCACTGTTGAAAAATATGGGTTTCATACAAGTAAAACCAGCTTTAATATATCTACAACTGATGGAATCCTCTGCTGTTATGTTTGGGGTAGCAAATTTTATTGTAACATCTATTCGTAATAAAAAGTTAGGCAACTAGAGGAAACAAATTGTGATTAAAATTAACCCTCAATGACTGAAGAAATCGTAAAGATATAATTGAAAAGATAATTGATTATGAACCTCTGCCTTTTAAATGCTGATTTGTAGATAGTGTGTACATTCTGTAAGATATTTTGAAAATCCATGCACCTGATGAACGCTGTGAGTTGTGTATATGAATTGTATATTATGTAAATATTACTATTGAGTCTGTAAATTGTGATTTTAATATGGAATTGAATAGCATACTTTTATGATTTTAAATAATCGAATAAAGTGGATTTGAATTGAATTATTGTAACTTTGTGCTAATGCTTTAGTAAATAAGTTATTTTGCAATATTAAGTGTTTTTGGTTCATGTGTATCATGTTCATTTATTTGTTTTTTATTTAAATGTTTCTTGTGTCATTTTTTGCTTGAACCATTGTTACTATTATTAACTTTATTTGCCCAAGATTCGGGTAAAAGGGCTGCCCCTGTTTGATGTAACCATGTATAAACCACTCAGCATTTAGTCTTGTAATTTTTGATGTCACCAGAACTCTTTAATGGCAATACAGGCCCCTATTATATAGTTACCCTTTATTATTCTTTATATTTCAAACAATGGCACAATCTCTGTTGCTACTGTATTGTTATGGTTTAGTTGCACCATCAATGAAAAGGTATTTTTTGATTTGTGTATTACTCTTGCACTCACTTGGCTTATCCAGCTAAGGACCGGCAGTGGCGTCACTAGGGAGGTGCGGGGGTGCGTGTCGCACCGGATGACTCCATCACCTGGGTGACACCAATCACGCACCAGGTGATTGGTGTCACCCGAGGTGATCGTGGTTAGTGTGGCAACACGGCTGTGGCTCACTGACACTGCGAGCACGGACGAAGCAAAGGGGATGGGTGGGTGGCGCTGCGGCAGTCTAGAGTTGACTGACACCCTGCAAGCAGGCCCAGGGTAGCGCAGCAGCAAATAGTGTGCAAGTTCCGTTTTCTTGGCTGAGACAAGGGTGGCTTCCTGCAGTAACCCCGGTCTCCTATGGGCAGGTAGTAGTATTCCTGCTCTAGCCAATCACAACGCTGCCATTGCAGCGTTGTGATTGGTGCAGGGGAGGGAGGGAAGTTGGAAAAACGTGGCAGCCCAGGACCGGTCAGGAGCGCTGAGGCGGCGCGGAGCGGCACCAGGCGGTAAGGTAAGTTTTTTAATTATAACAACACCCACCACCCTACCCCCCGCCACGACCCCTGCTGCCATGCCATTGCACTCCAGTGTCGACAATAATGTGGGAATGTTAGGCAGTGACTTTAAATCATTTCGCTACTCCTCCCTTTCCCTCACACATGTACCTGTACACACCCCTCTGCCTGTCTTTCCCTCCATTTAATTTGCATGAAGGGGATCTAAAATAAAGAGCTCTTGTTTGTTATTTAGCAAGCCCATGGGGTAATTCGTTAGGGGGTGACACCTTTACCCGCACTGGGTGACACCAACCCTAGTGACATATAACATCAAGGTTTAGGAAGGGTCCTAGGGGAGAGTATATTTTAAGACCACCAGTGCCAGCCAACACCCCCAATAACGTATTGCACAACTACAAAAAGGCTGATGGTGGTCTGAATAAAGGAACACAGACTGAGCAAAAAAACAAGCAAAAAACTATGTGTCAGAGACCTTAAGTGTGTGTATGTAAGGAAATTAATCCCATCAGCCCACCCGTATGGCGGAGCCTCATCATCTGGGATTATTAAAGGTCAGAGTCTAGATGAGGAGAAACACCTAATGATATTGTGTCTTCCAAATCTCTAAGACCTCCAGTGATGCATCCAACCCAGGATGTTGAATGTGGGTATGATGGTGTGAGAAAATTATATTGCAGTGAAAAAATTGTGAACAGAAAGTGATTAGGTAAATTTGGCTACCATGATAAGGGAAAACTTTAATGGGAATGCATCATGGTGTCAAGATTAAAAGAAAGTGTATGACAGTTTGAAAAAATGACTGTGCAGCTCAATTGGTATAATGGTCAACATGTTTCTGCCATACAGGGGCAGCTCCCCTGCCAGGCTTTCATCAGGACCTATAGAAATACACTACTGCAATAACTTACAAAAAATCATAAATACATTTTGCTACCAAGTGATGCCGGATACTATACCGTCCGCAAGATACTTTCTGCGTTGGTGTATCCAACACTTTTGAAAGGATTCTTTCCTGAAAATTCAAAACACACAGGTATTGCCATATAATAACTGACACATCATAATTATGCTTGCTGTTATAAAAACATGTTAATTAGCTTCTAAGTCTTGCTTCAAAAGGAGATAGTAAAGTAATTTATCAAAAGTTAATTTACTCACCCAAATATGCTTGGGAGTAAACCTCACCTCTCCTGGCCAATGCTCAAGAAATGGAGGCCCCGCTCTATAATAATGGAAAATAATGGAAAATAATAATTTACCACGACATCGGGTGTCCCCAAACAGGTAAAAAAATCTATTATTTGTGCTCTCATTAGGATGCACTAAAATAAACTTAGTGTTAAATCATACAAAAGATGGAGAAAAACTAAAACCACTGTGGGCTGTCACAGTACGTAAAACAAGGTGTTCATATGTCACTGAAAAGTGGAATATCCCAAGTATAGCTATTATCCAAACCACTGGATAGGAGAAAAGTATTAGACTAAAATAGCAGTGGTTTGGAAAGAGCTATGAATTCCCATTGGACAGGGCTCATTAGTTTAAGCAGTGTCCAGATAGTGTTAACTTTGTTCCCCTATGACTACAAGTATGATAGGGCTTAATCTCCTTAAAGACACAACATGAAGAATCTCATTCAGAAATTACCCTTTGTTAAAGCAAAGTAGGAGAAAGCTGACTTGCATGCAAAAATCAGAGCAACAAAACGCCCTGCTGCTCCCTACCTGTCCGTCGGTACCTCTGGCTTTGTCCTGAGCCAAGGGGGAGGTACCGGCGTAATGCTGCTAAGTTGTTAATATGTCATCTCTTAGCCAATCCGAAATCAAAGCCAAACCAAAGTCCGGCGGACCTGTGTGAAAGCAACTACGAAAAAACATCATTTCCATTTAGATACGCCCGATTGGAGCAGCATTCTAATATGAGTTGCTGATTGGTTCTTCTATGGCCAATATGAAACTATATGTCATTGCTATGCATGTGGCCAGCTGAACTCTGAGGAAATACAAGTTGCTGATTGGTCTTACTATGGCCAATATACAACTATATAACACCGCTATGCATGTGGCCGGCGGAAACTCTGAGGAAACAGCAGTTTCGTTCAGAGACGCTCGATTGGTACAGCGTCATAAAACGGGTTAGTGATTGGACCTGATCTGACCAATGATTACCCTGTAAACTCTCTTGAAGCCAACCTGTGTATCGCCGCTTAACATGCGGCCGACGGACCTCGGTGGAAACTGCTAAGTACATTACCGTGACGTCAGGAGGGGGAATTCTAGCAGACCATAGAGGGGCGCTACTAACTGGCCATTCAGTGGCCAATGAGTACCCTTTCTCTTAGTCGTGTCTACAAACGAAACCCGTAGTGTTCATACGAGTTACTGACCTACAAATGAAACCACAACAATGATTCGAACCCCAAGTAGTTCGAAAAAAGAGGGGGAGAAGCTTCTATAAGTCTGAATTAGGGTTATTGTATTGAGTCCCTGAGGGGGCATCAAAACAGTACTTGCTAAATGACCCTGATCCCCACCCGCTGAAAACGTGCCAGTTTAATCTAACCTGAGGGTTGTAGAAAAGTCAATAGCATTAAATGTTTGTAATAAATACCACACAACATTTACTGAAAGATAAACGAAGGCAGAGTAATTTGAATACGAAGGTTCTAATTAAGACTAAACAAAGCTGCCTCCAATAGACAGGTTTGTAGCGACCTAAATGTTGGTAGCAGATTAAGAACAGACATTGTCGTCTCAAGTATTTTGTAGACCCCAACCGTCCTTATGTTTTGTAATATCTCCTTGGCAAGGCAACCCATTGTTGGAGAAAACAAATGCAACCATTTATAGACCAATGGAACAAAGGGGAATCATATCTCGGCCCATGGGAAGTGATTAATCCAAGATGGGCTCTTCAAACTAATAGTGGAAGGTCATAGTTTATTAAATAGATACCCAGGGGATGTCATCATTTAGACCTTCCGTGTCACTCTTCAAACGATATATCCATTTTTGCTCTCTCAGAAACAAAAATCTTGAGACATCTCGTACATGGGGAGGAACAAAAGGTTTTTCCAAGACTGTCCAGCTCATTTCTTCTGGTGTATGTTTCATCTGGAGAAAGTGGTTAGTGAGTCTGGATGCTTGCTTGTTACACAGAATGGTGCTCTTATGTTCATTTATTCGTACTCACATTTTTCTAGTTGTCATCCCCACGTAACGTAGGGCACATGGGCACGTAATGAGATAGATCAATTTCTCACTATTACAGTTGGTATGGCTCTTCAAGGTCCATGGTCGAGGAGTGCCGATATCTATAGTAAGGGTCTTTTTTGTTTGAGGACAAGCAGTACATTGACCGCAGGGGAAATGACCCTGTACTGGAGGTAAGTTCCATAGAGTGTTGACTGATGTCGTCTCACTTCTTTTGCATCTGGGCCTAGTATGAACCAGGCTGTCTCTTAGGTTTGTTCCCCTCTTGAAGGAGAATAATGGTGTTGGAAAAACAGAACCTGCAGTGTTGAGGATCTTCCAATTCTTCTTCAATGTTTTCTGCAGTTTATTAGACAGCGTGCAGAATGTTATCACAAAAGTCAACCTATCTAGTGGTGGTTTCAAAACAGGCGGACTTAGTAAGGCTTCTCGGTTGTTGTTTAAAGCACGCTTCTGTGCCTTTTTGATCATGTGTCTAGGATAGTTACGGTCCTGTAGTTTAGAAGCAAGGTCTTTGGCAAAAAATTCAAAGTCAGTTCGGATAGAACAATTCCTGCGGACTCTTAAAAATTGTCCAACCGGCAGATTATCCCGCAAGGCTTTTGGATGGTGGCTGGCGTAAGATAGTAATGAGTTGCACGCCATAGGTTTGCGGTACAACTTACTCCCGAGACATCCATTCACAGGGAATATGGTAATGTCCAAAAACGCAAGCTCTTGCTGGCTATACTCAACAGTGAACCTCAAAAAAGGATTTTGGTCATTAAGCCATTTATGGAAATTTTTGATGGTTTCTGGTGTCCCGTGCCATACGACGAAAACGTCGTCGATATAGCGTTTCCACACCAACACTTGGGCAAAGAAGGGGTTGGTGTGGTTAAGGACAACTTTTTCTTCAAAGAGATGGACATACAGATTTGCTAAGGAAGGGGCGAAAACGCTGCCCATCGAGGTGCCCGACGTTTGAAGGTACAGGCTACCCTCGAATGCAAAAAAATTCTCCGTCATGGCTAGACGGGCACATTCCATGATGAAATTGATCGGTGTAATGGTTTCCAAAACAGAATCTTCTAGGAGGCTTCTGACGGTTTGCAATGTCTCTTGTTGAGGTATGCAGGTGTAAAGGGACTCAACATCGAAACTGACCAATAGGTCAGTCTCAACGTTGAACCCAATTTCAGGAAGAAGGCGCAGGACATCTGTGGTGTCTGTAAAAATGTTGACATTTTTCTCACAAGGGGCCTTAGAAAAAAGTCAACAAAAGTAGACAAAGGCTCCAACAAAGAACCAATTCCTGAAATGATCGGGCGTCCGGGAGGCGGTCTCTGTTCTTTGTGTATTTTTGGAAGATTATAAAAATACGGATTGACAGGATTGGTAGTTGTCAGATAGCGAGCTTCAGATTCAGTGATCCAGCCTTCCGCGGATGCTTCTTCCACCATATGTTGGATCTCATTAAGTAACCTAGCGGTAGGATCTTCTGTGAGTAGACGGCAGTGTCTAGGATCCTTGAGTTGCCTAAGGCATTCTTCTCGATAGGTGGACAAGTCACAGTGGCTCCACCCTTATCCGCTGGTTTTATTATAATTGTGGGATCTTTGGCTAGTGAGTCAACAGCGGATCTTTCTTCTCGTGACATATTTGAGAAGGATTGAATTTCAGAGTTGGTAAGTTTGGTGATATCGTATATCACTTCTTTCTCAAAAGCTCCTACTTGAGGTGGAACTTGATGTAGGAGAGGAGTGAAAGTCGAGGGTCTATGCAAACCAGTATTAGATATCCTGTCTTCGGTTTCTGATTTCTTATCTTTGAAGAAAAAATGCAGCCGCACTTTCCTGAAAAATTTCTCGACTTCACAACGTAGCTTGAATGGGTCAGTAGTATTCGTAGGTACGAAGCCTAGTCCTCTATTAAGGACCTGTTCTTCAACGTCAGTGATCACCCGAGAGCTCAAATTCACTATGAGACTCTCTCTGAACTCGGTCCCGCTTGTTGTGGCGGTTGTTGCTTGCCCCTGCCGCTTCTGGTGTTTGGGTAGTTTGTCTCGTCTTCCCATTGTACTTGTGGTTGTCCTCTTCTCCTGCCTCTGTTCCGTCCACGGCCCTGTGCTAAAAATGACTGATCATTGTACCACTGGGGTGGAGGTTGGAAATTAGGTATTAATTGTGGGAACTGTGGTTGGTGAAACCCCCATGGGGTTGGTGGCCACCACGGTGCTGCTTGGTAGAACTGATTGCTTTGTCTACTACCCCTTCAGCCTGGTCTATTGTACCGGCCACGAACATATCTCAATGATGAGTTGCCAGTTGATGAGTCAGAATCACTCGAGCCTGGATCAGATGAAGGTGTAGAATAATTTGACCCATACTTCTTTCCTTTATTGTTGTACTCTGGTGGTTTGTAAGAATCACTAGTGTATGGGTACACCTTCTCCATGGCAAACTTGGCTAGATCTTTGCGAAACTTGTCTATTTTAGTGAATAAGATTGATTCCTTATATTCTTTGTTGGCCTTGTTATTATCATCAAGTTGTTCCTTATAAGCGGTACCCTTAATGGTTGCATTTATCTGTCCCTCCAAAACCTGGATCTCTATCAAAATTGCATCAGCCAATCTCTTTGCTGTGGAGATAATAAGGATGAGCCAATCTCGTGTGCACTTCCATGCGATAAGAGACCAGTCCTTCAGGAAGGTTTTGTCTGTCAAAAAGAGGCGAGGGGCATTCGTAACTATAAGACCTGTGGGTGCGCACTTACCATGGAGATATTCTGCCATAACCTGACCATGTATACATGTTCGGGAGTGTGTCTTTTTTAAAACCAACAGTGAACCCCAGTCATCCTGTTGGTTTGGTCCTGTTAATGGTATAGCATCGAGGATGCTTGGATTATCAGTCAAAATTGACGGGAGAGTGTCTTCATCAAATGACAAGCCCGTGAAGTCAACCATCTCAACAAATTTGTGTAAAAAAACAAAACTTGAAAATCACCAAGGTGAGCAAAAGTTCTCTAGTATCAAAACAATGTCACTGAGAACTGAGAATGATGGACCCGCAGCCAAAGCTGCTCTAAATATATAACATCAAGGTTTAGGAAGGGTCCTAGGGGAGAGTATATTTTAAGACCACCAGTGCCAGCCTACACCCCCAATAACGTATCGCACAACTACAAAAAGGCTGATGGTGGTCTGAATAAAGGAACACAGACTGAGCAAAAAAACAAGCAAAAAACTATGTGTCAGAGACCTTAAGTGTGTGTATGTAAGGAAATGAATCCCATCAGCCCACCCATATGGCGGAGTCTCATCATCTGGGATTATTAAAGGTCAGAGTCTAGATGAGGAGAAACACCTAATGATATTGTGTCTTCCAAATCTCTAAGACCTCCAGTGATGCATCCAACCCAGGATGTTGTATGTGGGTATGATGGTGTGAGAAAATTATATTGCAGTGAAAAAATTGTGAACAGAAAGTCAGAAAGTGATTAGGTAAATTTGGCTACCATGATAAGGGAAAACTTTAATGGGAATGCATCATGGTGTCAAGATTAAAAGAAAGTGTATGACAGTCTGAAAAAATGACTGTGCAGCTCGATTGGTATAATGGTCAACATGTTTCTGCCATACAGGGGCAGCTCCCCTGCCAGGCTTTCATCAGGACCTATAGAAATACACTACTGCAATAACGTACAAAAAATCATAAATAAATTTTGTTACCAAGTGATGCCGGATACTATACCGTCCGCGAGATACTTTCTGCGTCGGTGTATCCAACATTTTTTAAAGGATTCTTTCCTGAAAATTCAAAACACACAGGTATTGCCATATAATAACTGACATCATAATTATGCTTGCTGTTATAAAAACATGTCAATTAGCTTCTAAGTCTTGAGCCCTGTCCAATGGGAATTCATAGCTCTTTCCAAACCATTGCTATTTTAGTCTAATACTTTTTTCCTATCCAGTGGTTTGGATAATAGCTATACTTGGGATAATCCACTTTTCAGTGACATATGAACACCTTGTTTTACGTACTGTGACAGCCCACAGTGGGTTAGGTTTTCTCCATCTTTTGTGTGATTTAACACTAAGGTTATTTTAGTGCATCCTAATGAGAGCACAAATAATGGATTGTTTTACCTGTTTGGGGACACCCGATGTCGTGGTAAAATATTATTTTCCATTATTATAGAGCGGGGCCTCCATTTCTTGAGCATTGGCCAGGAGAGGTGAGGTTTACTCCCAAGCATATTTGGGTGAGTAAATTAACTTTTGATAAATTACTTTACTATCTCCTTTTGAAGCAAGACTTAGAAGCTAATTAACATGTTTTTATAACAGCAAGCATAATTATGATGTGTCAGTTATTATATGGCAATACCTGTGTGTTTTGAATTTTCAGGAAAGAATCCTTTAAAAGTGTTGGATACACCGACCCAGAAAGTATCTCGCGGACGGTATAGTATCCGGCATCACTTGGTAACAAAGTTTATTTATGATTTTTTGTACGTTATTGCGGTAGTGTATTTCTATAGGTCCTGATGAAAGCCTGGCAGGGGAGCTGCCCCTGTATGGCAGAAACATGTTGACCATTATACCAATCGAGCTGCACAGTCATTTTTTCAGACTGTCATACACTTTCTTTTAATCTTGACACCATGATGCATTCCCATTAAAGTTTTCCCTTATCATGGTAGCCAATTTTACCTAATCACTTTCTGACTTTCTGTTCACAATTTTTTCACTGCAATATAATTTTCTCACACCATCATACCCACATACAACATCCTGGGTTGGATACATCACTGGAGGTCTTAGAGATTTGGAAGACACAATATCATTAGGTGTTTCTCCTCATCTAGACTCTGACCTTTAATAATCCCAGATGATGAGGCTCCGCCATATGGGTGGGCTGATGGGATTCATTTCCTTACATACACACACTTAAGGTCTCTGGCACATAGTTTTTGCTTGTTTTTTTGCCCAGTCTGTGTTCCTTTATTCAGACCACCATCAGCCTTTTGGTAGTTGTGCGATACGTTATTGGAGGTGTAGGCTGGCACTGGTGGTCTTAAAATATACTCTCCCCTAGGACCCTTCCTAAACCTTGATGTTATATATTTAGAGCAGCTTTTGCTGCGGGTCCATCATTCTCAGTTCTCAGTGACATTGTTGCGATACTAGAGAACTTTTGCTCACCTTGGGTATTTCCAGTTTTGGTTTTTTTACACAAATTTGTTGAGATGGTTGACTTCACAGGCTTGTCATTTGACGAAGACACTCTCCAGTCAATTTTGACTGATAATCCAAGCATCCTCGATGCTATACCATTAACAGGACCAAACCAACAGGATGACTGGGGTTCACTGTTGGTTTTAAAAAAGACACACTCCCGAACATGTATACATGGTCAGGTTATGGCAGAATATCTCCATGGTAAGTGCGCACCCACAGGTCTTATAGTTACGAATGCCCCTCGCCTCTTTTTGACAGACAAAACCTTCCTGAAGGACTGGTCTCTTATCGCATTGAAGTGCACACAAGATTGGCTCATCCTTATTATCTCCACAGCAAAGAGATTGGCCGATGCAATTTTGATAGAGATCCAGGTTTTGGAGGGACAGATAAATGCAACCATTAAGGGTACCGCTTATAAGAAACAACTTGATGATAATAACAAGGCCAACAAAGAATATTAGGAATCTATCTTATTCAGTAAAATAGAAAAGTTTCGCAAAGATCTAGCCAAGTTTGCCATGGAGAAGGTGTACCCATACACTAGTGATTCTTACAAACCACCAGAGTACAACAATAAAGGAAAGAAGTATGGGTCAAATTATTCTACATCTTCATCCGATCCAGGCTCGAGTGATTCTGACTCATCAACTGGCAACTCATCATTGAGATATGTTCGTGGCCGGTACAATAGACCAGGCCGAAGGGGTAGTAGACAAAGCAATCAGTTCTACCAAGCAGCACCGTGGTGGCCACCAACCCCATGGGGGTTTCACCAACCACAGTTCCCACAATTAATACCTAATTTCCAACCCCCACCCCAGTGGTACAATGACCAGTCTTTTTTAGCACAGGGCCGTGGACGGAACAGAGGCAGGAGAAGAGGACAACCACAAGTACAATGGGAAGACGAGACAAACTACCCAAACACCAGAAGCGGCAGAGGCAAGCAACAACCGCCACAACAAGCGGGACCGAGTTCAGAGAGAGTCTCATAGTGAATTTGAGCTCTCGGGTGATCACGGACGTTGAAGAACAGGTCCTTAATAAAGGACTAGGCTTCGTACCTACGAATACTACTGACCCATTCCAGCTACGTTGTGAAGTCGAGAAATTTTTCAGGAAAGTGCGGCTGCATTTTTTCTTCAAAGATAAGAAATCAGAAACCGAAGACAGGATATCTAATACTGGTTTGCATAGACCCTCGACTTTCACTCCTCTCCTACATCAAGTTCCACCTCAAGTAGGAGCTTTTGAGAAAGCAGTGATATATGATATCACCAAACTTACCAACTCTGAAATTCAATCCTTCTCAAATATGTCACGAGAAGAAAGATTCGCTGTTGACTCACTAGCCAAAGATCCCACCATTATAATAAAACCAGCAGATAAGGGTGGAGCCACTGTGACTTTTCCACCTATCGAGAAGAATGCCTTAGGCAACTCAAGGATCCTAGACACTACCGTCTACTCACAGAAGATCCTACCGCTAGGTTACTTAATGAGATCCAACATATGGTGGAATAAGCATCCGCGGAAGGCTGGATCACTGAATCTGAAGCTCGCTATTTGACAACTACCAATCCTGTCAATCCGTATTTTTATAATCTTCCAAAAATACACAAAGAACAGAGACCGCCTCCCGGACGCCCGATCATTTCAGGAATTGGTTCTTTGTTGGAGCCTTTGTCTACTTTTGTTGACTTTTTTCTAAGGCCCCTTGTGAGAAAAATGTCAACATTTTTACAGGACACCACAGATGTCCTGCGCCTTCTTCCTGAAATTGGGTTCAACGTTGAAACTGACCTATTGGTCAGTTTCAATGTTGAGTCCGTTTACACCTGCATACCTTAACAAGAGACTTTGCAAACCGTCAGAAGCCTCCTAGAAGATTCTGTTTTGGAAACCATTACACCGATCAATTTCATCATGGAATGTGCCCGTCTAGCCATGACGGAGAATTTTTTTGCATTCAAGGGTAGCCTGTACCTTGAAACGTCGGGCACCATGATGGGCAGCGTTTTCGCCCCTTCCTTAGCAAATCTGTATGTCCATCTCTTTGAAGAAAAAGTTGTCCTTAACCACACCAACCCCTTCTTTGCCCAAGTGTTGGTGTGGAAACGCTATATCGACGACGTTTTCGTCGTATGGCACGGGACACCAGAAACCATCAAAAATTTCCATAAATGGCTTAATGACCAAAATCCTTTTTTGAGGTTCACTGTTGAGTATAGCCAGCAAGAGCTTGCGGTTTTGGACATTACCATATTCCCTGTGAATGGATGTCTCGGGGGTAAGTTGTACCGCAAACCTATGGCGCGCAACTCATTACTATCTTACGCCAGCCACCATCCAAAAGCCTTGCGGGATAATCTGCCGGTTGGACAATTTTTAAGAGTCCGCAGGAATTGTTCTATCCGAACTGACTTTGAATTTTTTGCCAAAGACCTGGCTTCTAAACTACAGGACCGTGACTATCCTAGACACATGATCAAAAAGGCACAGAAGCGTGCTTTAAACAACAACCGAGAAGCCTTACTAAGTCTGCCTGTTTTGAAACCACCACTAGATAGGTTGACTTTTGTGACAACATTCTGCACGCTGTCTAGCAAAACTGCAGAAAACATTGAAGAAGAATTGGAAGATCCTCAACACCGCAGGTTCTGTTATTCCAACACCATTATTCTCCTTCAAGAGGGGAACAAACCTAAGAGACAGACTGGTTCATACTAGGCCCAGATGCAAAAGAAGTGAGACAACATCAGTCAACACTCTATGGAACTTACCTCCAGTACAGGGTCATTTCCCCTGCGGTCAATGTACTGCTTGTCCTCAAACGAAAAAGACCCTCACTATAGATATCGGCACTCCTCGACCATGGACCTTGAAGAGCCATACCAACTGTAATAGTGAGAAATTTATCTATCTCATTACGTGCTCATGTGCCCTACGTTACGTGGGGATGACAACTAGAAAAATTTGAGTACGAATAAATGAATATAAGAGCACCATTCGGTGTAACAAGCAAGCAACCAGACTCACTAACCACTTTCTCCAGATGAAACATACACCAGAAGAAATGAGCTGGACAGTCTTGGAAAAACCTTTTGTTCCTCCCCATGTACGAGATGTCTCAAGATTTTTGTTTCTGAGAGAGCAAAAATGGATATATCGTTTGAAGAGTGACACGGAAGGTCTAAATGATGACATCCCCTGGGTATCTATTTAATAAACTATGACCTTCCACTATTAGTTTGAAGAGCCCATCTTGGATTAATCACTTCCCATGGGACGAGATTTGATTCCCCTTTGTTCCATTGGTCTATAAATGGTTGCATTTGTTATATCCAATGATGGGTTGCCTTGCCAAGGAGATATTACAAAACATACGGACGGTTAGGGTCTACAAAATACTTGAGACAACAATGTCTGTTCTTAATCTGCTACCAACATTTAGGTCGCTACAAACCTGTCTATTGGAGGCAGCTTTGTTTAGTCTTAATTAGAACCTTCGTATTCAAATTACTCTGCCTTCGATCATCTTTCAGTAAATGTTGTGTGGTATTTATTACCAACATTTAATGCTAATGACTTTTCTACAACCCTCAGGTTAGTTTAAACTGGCATGTTTTCAGCGGGTGGGGATCAGGGTCATTTAGCAAGTACTGTTTTGATGCCCCCTCAGGGACTCAGTACAATAGCCCTAATTCAGACTTATAGAAGCTTCTCCCCCTCTTTTTTCGAACTACTTGGGGTTTGAATCATTGTTGTGGTTTCATTCGTAGGTCAGTAACTCGTGTGAACACTACGGGTTGCGTTTGTAGACACGACTAAGAGAAAGGGTACTCATTGGCGCACTGAATGGCCAGTTAGTAGCGCCCATCTATGGTCTGCTAGAATTCCCCCTCCTGACGTCACGGTAATGTACTTAGCAGTTTCCACCGAGGTCCGTCGGCCGCATGTTAAGCGGTGATACACGGGTTGGCTGCAAGAGAGTTTACAGGGTAATCATTGGTCAGATCAGGTCCAATCACTAACCCGTTTTATGACGCTGTACAAATCGAGCATCTCTGAACGAAACGGCTGTTTCCTCAGAGTTTCCGCTGGCCACATGCATAGCGGTGTTGTATAGTTGTATATTGGCCATAGAAGGACCAATCAGCAACTTGTATTTCCTCAGAGTTCAGCTGGCCACATGCATAGCGATGACATATAGTTTCATATTGGCCATAGAAGGACCAATCAGCAACTCATATTAGAACGCTGCTCCAATCAGGTGTATCTAAATGGAAATGATGTTTTTTCGTAGTTGCTTTCACACAGGTCCGCCGGACTTTGGTTTGGCTTTGATTTCGGATTGGCTAAGAGATGACATATTAACAACTTAGCAGCATTACGCCGGTACCTCCCCCTTGGCTCAGGACGAAGCCAGAGGTACCGACGGACAGGTAGGCAGCAGCAGGGCGTTTTGTTGCTCTGATTTTTGCATGCAAGTCAGCTTTCTCCTACTTTGCTTTAACAAAGGGTAGTTTCTGAATGAGATTCTTCATGTTTTGTCTTTAAGGAGATAAAGCCCTATCATACTTGTAGTCATAGGGGAACAAAGTTAACACTATCTGGACACTGCTTAAACTAATGAGCCCTGTCCAATGGGAATTCATAGCTCTTTCCAAACCACTGCTATTTTAGTCTAATACTTTTTTCCTATCCAGTGGTTTGGATAATAGCTATACTTGGGATATTCCACTTTTCAGTGACATATGAACACCTTGTTTTACGTACTGTGACAGCCCACAGTGGTTTTAGTTTTTCTCCATCTTTTGTGTGATTTAACACTAAGGTTATTTTAGTGCATCCTAATGAGAGCACAAATAATGGATTGTTTTACCTGTTTGGGGACACCCGATGTCGTGGTAAATTATTATTTTCCATTGTTATAGAGCGGGGCCTCCATTTCTTGAGCATTGGCCAGGAGAGGTGAGGTTTACTCCCAAGCATATTTTGGTGAGTAAATTAACTTTTGATAAATTACTTTACTATCTCCTTTTGAAGCAAGACTTAGAAGCTAATTAACATGTTTTTATAACAGCAAGCATAATTATGATGTGTCAGTTATTATATGGCAATACCTGTGTGTTTTGAATTTTCAGGAAAGAATCCTTTAAAAAGTGTTGGATACACCGACGCAGAAAGTATCTCGCGGACGGTATAGTATCCGGCATCACTTGGTAACAAAATTTATTTATGATTTTTTGTACGTTATTGCAGTAGTGTATTTCTATAGGTCCTGATGAAAGCCTGGCAGGGGAGCTGCCCCTGTATGGCAGAAACATGTTGACCATTATACCAATCGAGCTGCACAGTCATTTTTTCAGACTGTCATACACTTTCTTTTAATCTTGACACCATGATGCATTCCCATTAGTTTTACCTTATCATGGTAGCCAATTTTACCTAATCACTTTCTGACTTTCTGTTCACAATTTTTTCATTGCAATATAATTTTCTCACACCATCATACCCACATACAACATCCTGGGTTGGATGCATCACTGGAGGTCTTAGAGATTTGGAAGACACAATATCATTAGGTGATTCTCCTCATCTAGACTCTGACCTTTAATAATCCCAGATGATGAGGCTCCGCCATATGGGTGGGCTGATGGGATTCATTTCCTTACATACACACACTTAAGGTCTCTGACACATAGTTTTTTGCTTGTTTTTTTGCTCAGTCTGTGTTCCTTTATTCAGACCACCAACCCTAGTGACACCTCTGAGGACCGGCATGCCAATTATCTTGTAGACTCACACAGAATAAAAAGTTAAAGGGGGTGAAAAAAGATGAGTTTTCCCTTTATAACTCTTACAAGGTAGTTTGTTTGTTCATACAGGCAAACAGCTGAATGGATTCACATCAAACTAGGCATGAAAGTAGAGCTTTACTCTAAAATATGTTTTTGTGTTTTATGTGTAAATACAGTCAATGGTTTTTGAGATATGGTCATTTAGATAAGTTGCCAAGAGGGCTTTAAAGAGTTAAGACTTTTTTATAACAGTACTGTTTAAAATTCAAGAATCCTTTGTATATCCAAAAGTTTCTAAAAACTGGATCCAATTGGACGAGAGACCTTTTTCTCCCATCGCCCCTTTCGGATAAATGGTTCCAAAATTGGAAATGTAGAACCGAGAAATCTGATTGGCTGCCCCAAGAGAAAAATTTCAACCACCATAATATGCACCGTATTCCATGTTCAAAAACACAATGTTCAAAAACACAATTTTGCCTATGGCACAGAAACAAAAAATCCAACAATCATGAGAACAATATGGTGGGTGGCACAAATTATGTGTATATAGCTTTTACTCGGAACATTTCCGAGTGATCCGTCAAGCAGGGCATGAGAAAATGGGGTTCCTAAAATGCATTTCTCCCATGCAATTTGCCGTAGGAATTTTCAAAAGAGACAGAAAAAAATGGCTGAACAGAAAAAACAGAATTTGGCAGGAAGCTAGATATTAACTCAGAAAGCATTTTAAGGGAAAAAGGCTTTACTCAGGTGCGCCCAGCGTTTCTTCATTTGCAGTTACTAGGGAGTACCAAGATAATCTTCGGGGTTGCTAGCTTTCTGGTCGCAGCTATGCGCACAAAAACCAGGAAGCTATCCCCGAAGGACATGGAAGGGCGCCCTCATTACATTGCAGATTTAGCTAATATTTCTTAAATTAACTACTCTTCTTATGATTACATTGCGAATGTACTGTTTTTGTTTTAACATCTAAACTATTGGCTGGGTTTACATAGCACTTTGACTGATTTTTAAACAGTTTTAACCATATGAATTATACGATATGTAAAATAATTTTTTAACAACTGTTTTTATAAATTGAACTGTATTGTTGCTTTTATGATTTTAACTAATCGATTAAAGCTGGCTTTTGACTTTGACTTTGAACTCAGAAAGCATGCAGTTTGTAAATATGTGTTTAGCTGTTTTTGAAGGGTTAAAAATGTAGGCAAATGAGTTTGGCCAAGAGATTTTATTGACAGGCTTCAACATCAACAGGAATGTTATGGGCCCCATTATGCGGACACTGGGACTCCGTCCCCTTGTCCTGAGTTTATAAAATAAATAAGGTACAATGGGGAAATGTGGCGATACTCTGAACCTATGGCCTTTGTGGTGGGAGATCCAGGGGTAAAACATTTATTGTGCTGTTGCTCCTGCCGTGCTCTGGTGGGACCCAGCACAATGCCCTTGTGCTACTGTGGGTGCTCCATCTGACCACAAAAATATGTGGGGTAGTTATTTGTGGGGTTGGCCACCCACAGGGGTTGGATGCAGGTCCTGGGCCAACACCTGCAACTCACAGCTGACGCATTCTATGTATGCAGGTATGGTAATAAGTTCATCACAAAAAGTATCCTACCACCGATTCACTCCATTCAAACCTATTTCTCAAGAGGATAGGACAACCCAAAGATTTTTATGGACCCTCACACACCCTATTGGCATCATGATTCATCATTGGAATTAAAAGAATCAGATGGCGAAAAGTCAGGGTGGTAGGGTAGCAACCGCCCCTAAAGACACCCTCATATTTAGATTCTTTTAATCATACCAAAGGCACCCACAAATAAAGGGAAATAAGTGTCTTTTAGATGTTTTTAATCTTTTAGACTCCACAAGGCATAATATTCAAAGAGCTCCCAGGAAGGTGGTTGAGCCCATCCTGGTTTATAAAGACCAGGGTGAGACCCGATGATAAAGGATGCCACTAATAGGGTGTGTGAATGTCCATAAACAACCCCTTTGGGTTGTCCTATCTTTTGGAGAAAAAGGTACAAACAGAGTCAAGAAGGTGGTAAGATACTTTTTGTGATGAACTAGTGAGATAGGGAGGCAGTATTCTATGATTCCCCTACATACCCATATATTGAGAATCTCTCTCCACTCCCCATATTTAAAGCGTAGGATAAAGATACAGGTATGGTAATAAGACCTTTTCTTACATTTAAAGAAAAAACCAAAGGTAGCAGTGGAGATAAATAGTTATGGTACCAAGATATTAACTAATAGTAAACAAACTTAGAAATTCACTGTGAAAAACTAAGGTCAATGGGAGTTATACGTTCCTGTAATAATATAAAAACTAATGTTTAAAACAAAAAAAACACTGAGATTCACCAGTTATGCGTAACTGACCTGAGTATAACTTGCATCCTCACGATGCACTGTTTATGACCTCACATATTACATCGCTCATGACATGTTAAATCACATCATTGATGACATCACTGGTGACAACTCAAATCAGTGGAGGTGTAAGCAAAACCTTTCTGTGGCCTAGGACTACAACACCCTCATCAATAGCAACTCTCCATCCACAAACAAAAAAGAAAATGGGATCACCCAGAAACTACAGAACATTCAAAACGCCGCAGCCAGACTGGTCCTCAACATCCCCCGCCACAGCCACATCACCAAACACCTTTGAGAACTTCAGTGGCTCCCAGTCAGCAAATGAATCACCTTCAAGCTCCTCACACATGCCAATAAAGCCCTCCACGACGCAGGGCCAGCATGTCTGAACCACCGCCTCTCATTCCACATTCCTGCCAGACACCTTCGCTCTGCCCAACTGGCCTTGGCCACCATCCCACGGATCCACAATAGTTGAAGGAATATTCTTCTCCTACCTCAACGCCAAGACCTGGAACACCCTGCATCTCCACCTCAGGCATTTACAGTCTCTAACCTAATTCAGGAAGGATCTCAAGACCTGGCCCTTCAATTGAACCCCTACCCCCGATGGATCAGCAGCCCCCCACCCCAAGGGCCTTGAGACCCTTACGGGTGAGTAGCTGCACTATTTCAACCACTGATTGATTGATTGAAGATAGAGTGACTTTTCATGATAGCATGCAGCTAAAGTTCTTCTGTGCAGCATGCAGATACCTTATCATATCAGCCAAAACTAAGTAATATACCAACACTACCACTGAAGCTGCAAACGGAAGCAGATGTTAGTACCAGAGTTAGGAACATTGTGAAGGGGAACAATCCAGTGGAAAGGCAGGAGTGGTCTAAAGCAAGTTACTAACATTTTATACACTGCCATAAAACCAATTATGGTTGCATAGGGAATCTAAGGGGCAGATGTAAGAATATCCGGTCGCAAAATACTGCTTGCGAATTGTGACCAATATTTTTATGACCAATAAAGATTTTGAAGATGTGGCCTATGTACTAAAAGGTTGGTTCTTAAACATCTGAATTGTAGTGGGTCACAATCTGACCTTCCTCATGAATAATAATTAGTTAGGTAGCAATTTGCAACTCATAGTTATTGGAGGCCATCACAGGAATGGTGACCTGCTGGGGCCAGCAGTCCACCATGTCTGCAATTGCCTCTCCAAAAACTTTTTTAAGAACCAACTTAGGCACTAATATGTTGGTTGTTTAAAATCCAAACTACCTCATCAATATTAATGAGGTAGATCACAAATTTCCAGGAGACCACCATGTCTGTGATTGATTGTCTTTCAAAACAGATTTTTTTAAAGCAGGGCATTTTCCTTAAAGGAGATAGGACTACATTTGAAAAGAAAAATGGTCAGTAAGAGAATCAGACAAAAGATGGCTCTTCATGGTCAGAGCCTTATGGAATCTCCCATTGTTATCTGAGCAAACAAGACTGATTAAACGTCTGAGAGGTAACCAAGGCAACCCTGATGATATGGAATTGAATTGCAGTCAATCAATGCCTTTCTACGCCTCTGGCCCCCTACACATCAATCCATTTAAAACAACAGTTTACACCAGGTTTGGCTCCAAGGAGGTTTGAAGGTTGGCACCAAGAAGGCTTGGCTCATGATAAAAGACATGTTTGACACGTTAAGGACTGAAGAAAATCTTTCAGGAACTGCAAACAAGAGTTTAACCTGAAAGAAACTGAAAGTATGCAATATAATTCAATAGGACATTAGGTTGTGAAACCCAGCATTTGAAAAGATTCTAAGCACATATGAGACTACCCGAGGTTCATTATTAAGTTATACCAAATACTGATAGAGGAGCTGCAGACAAACCGATGTTACTATCAGACAAGCGGGAAACAGAGCTGAGCAGAGAATTCAGCGCCAAAGAATGGCCATACCACTGGTTGAACACCCACAGGAGTTTAAGAAGGTCCAACTTGGGGAAGAGGAATAAAAACTGGCCATGAGGTGGTATATAACATCAAAGCAGACTTAACATTATGGGGGCATGTTTACAAGGGATTGCCCCAGAGGAATGTCACTTTTACAGATGTTCCTGTGGTGCAATGCCCTGCACAAAGTGGAGTTAAACCAATTTTTGTGGCTCCACTCAGCTTTGTAAATAAGGCACCCTTTCATGCAGTTTTCTGCGTGAAAGGTGCATGCAATGAGTGTTTGTGGGGCTGTTCCACTGCAACACCCATTGCTTTTTGAAGCTGCTTAAATACTTTTATTTCTACTTGTTTTTGCTTTTTCTATGTGTGCTGCATTGTGCCACACACATAGAAAGAGCAAAACACCATTAATGATAGTTTATGTGCAGAAAGGTGTCCCTTCCTGCACATAAACAATCATTAAATATCAACGATTTCATACTTCTATCTGTGCTGCAGAATGCAGCACAGATAGAAGTAACAAATCGCCATTATAGATTGTCTACGTGCATGAAGGCACCTAAACAATAATTCCCTGCAACACCGGCACCCTTGTACTATGGCGCATAGTATAGTGCAAGGCTGTCTGTGTTGGTGGTGCAGCCCAACATTTTGAAAATGGTGTATCTGGGCACTGCACAATGTGCCGCATCTCCACCATTTCCTTATAAATATGCCCCTGTGTTTCTAGGAAACATGGAAATATGTTAGCGCTGTAAGACTGAGAAGGGTACATTCTTCATATTCGGTAGGAATGCAAAGTTTTTAGCCACAGAGACTCCATTGTAGAAGAGCCCAACATGTGAGATCAGCAGTGGTTCTGTTAAATATGAAAGTAGAACAAATATGGGGAGGTGGAAATTGTAGCAAACTTTTGACTATCTACCTATTTGGAGGAGCTACAAGCCTGAAAACACTTTATTGAAAAAAGACGAAACCTCACCCCATAGGTCTCTGGATGCACAACATATGGCACATACTAGCATTAGAGAAACTATACTATGAGCTACTGAAAACAGAGAAAAGGTTTGAGAGGATCTGAGCTCCCTTACCCAATTATATCCACTAAGGCAGACTGTTCTGTCAGAAATCAATTTGGCAGGTATGGGGCCCAGAGACTCAGTGTGAAGAAGTTGAATAGAGGACTCTGGAGAAGGGGAAAGGAGGTCCACTCAGATGCCTCAAACATTGGAAAGTGGGAAATAGAGAGTCACAATGGTAGGTGGGAGAGGCGAGGGAGGTGTAGATTATATTTTAGGGGGTTGTTCATTCAGTGTGTCTCTATTGAAAACTGATCATGCTTAGCAACTATAAGGCATGTTATCATTAGCTGTCCATGTTCAGATTTTAATGAAAACGTTGTTATACAGAAAAAAGTTTACCTTTTTTTGCTTAAGAGTTAGCATATATAACTGCATATTGTTCCACAAACTTTTTTTATATTTACCAATAGGAAGGGGTCCCCTTGGAACCCCTTCCTTTTTACGAATACATTGTCACCTCATTTGGGGTATATGTTAAATATTCAATGATTTGCCACCAGATTTTAGGCTGAAACACACGTATACATTAGATACTGATTTGATATTTGAAAGGTGCACCTACAACATACCCTTTCAAGTTACTGAATTTTTATCCATTAAGAATCCCATTTCAGGATTTGGAAAACCTTTCAGATTCCTATAAAGGGATTGGTACATAAGAAAAAACATTTTATCTTGTAGCAAAAGCCGAACTGGAGCATTTGCAAACCTCAAAATGCTTAGTACCTCTGGCTAAACGTTGCATACTATAACGAAAGACATGAACAGCAGATGTTTATGAGAGGCGATTGTGTGCCTAACGATCAGGATAGTGCAAGCTCAAGGTTCTTGAACAGCTTTGGTATGAGCAGGAAAAAGTATGAAAACTGAGTGGTTCATAAAATGTTCCTAACCCTTTAATAAATGTTTATATTTTACATGAATTCCTAACATCATTTTCTTTGTACATTTTTAATGTGGTGTTTTCCTAGATTAATTCTAATTGTAGTTTCTTCTTTCTATTTGTGGCTTTCATCATTATGTAATTTTCTACATACATTTCATATTGTATTATGTATATTATTATAGTTTTATGGAAATGAATGTGTGGGATAGAGTAGATGTACACTTAGAATCTAAATATGTGTAATGTTCCAGAAATGCTAATATAATGCAGTAATATTCAATTGAGAATTGAATTGCTTCTGATTCAGAGAGTGAACAAAAGGCACACAGATGATGGATTCAGAGAGTGAGGCACCTGCAATAAAACTTTCTTAAAATGTAGGGGGGGGGCTTTCATCTGTTTTACATCAAACTTCTCATCAAGACAATCAGGTGCTGCATCATACCCCCGCAGGTTATCCATTCCACACTTTAACGACAACTGAAATTACATGAATCACTTCCTCAGTGAAAAATACAGAAAATCTGACAGGCCATCAACACCCCTTTTTCACCCATCCCTACACCGAGAATCTTAAACTAGTTATCCTCCAAACCCCTGTCTATTGCAGATCTCAACTTCCTAAAGGACATCTCCTAAAGAGCCATGTCTTGTCTGATTCTCTTGCTGGCCACTCTGAAACTTTTCTTTTCAAATGCAGTTCCATATCCTTTAAGGAAAATGCAATTAAATATATGTCAAACCACTCTTTGGAGAAGCTCTCTCATTCTTTTTATTACTGTCAACCAGTCACTCACTGAGAAACATCTTCCCAGAAGCTTTTGGGACAGGCTATCTTCACCCACTGCTGCTCAACCCGCACTAGACTGTGTTTATTTAAAAGAAACTATCAGTCAATCACTCACCTGCGCTTCTTTGGCAAGATCACTGAAAAGCAGACTACAGTCCACTCAAAGATCACATCATTGCCAGCCACATTTCCTGCATGACCATCAGTCCAGTTTCAGATGATATAGCACGGATACCAATGCTCCAAGGCAAGGCCGGCTTTAAGGCAGTGCGACTGGTGCGGCTGCAATGGCCGCTGACCTGTGGAGGGGGGCGCTGTGACCTTAGGGGGGACGCTGTGTTTAGCAATATTTTATGATAGGAGAGATGAGGGGCACTTTTGCAGGTGGTAGAGAGAGAAACAGAGTAGGCGGTCATGGGACATGGGGGCGCCAAAAGTGATTGTCGCACCGGACGCCACCAGCGCTAAAGCCGGCTCCTGCTCCAAGGTGTTATGAAGCTTATATACTGTAACTTTAGTTCATAGAATCAGATTACCTTTTATTTTAAATAAACCAGACTGGCTCGGTTCAGAATAGGAAGTGGAGCCTGTGTGTCGAGAATCAGCAGTGGTAGTCCACACCTAACTTTTGACTTTACCACCAGTGTGATAAACATTTCTTGCATGCACCCCAGCAGTCTTCCATAGAGTTTAACGTCAAAGGAATTCAGCACGTTGGACAGCTCTGGAGCTATCCGTGCTGCTGCACTGTTAGGATAACATTGTCTTACTGACTTTTATGGTGGGCTCGATATTAAAACAAACTGCAGCAAAATAATTGGCCTGGTGTAAAAGGTAAATTATACTAGTAACATTCACAAAACATTTGAAGTTCATAATAAAAGAAATTCATGAAATATCTCAAAATTTTGCATTACAAGATTTCGCATAATATTTGCCTATGAGAGACAGGTTCGTGCAGAAAATGCCTCGTCGAGAGACATTTTTTGGTTGAACCAATATGAATGAATGAATGAATGAAGCAAATTTTGTATTGCGCTAAACTTTGCCCAAAGGCATCAAGGCGCATAAGCTGGAACGGCTGGAAGCAGAGCAAAAACCAAGGGGGAAAATATGGGTATGCTTTGGTGAAGAACCAGGTCTTTAAGGCTTTGCGTAATTGATCAGGGGACGCAAGGCCCTTGAGCTTGTCAGGAAGGAGGTTCCGATTTATTGGGAAATGGTCAAGTGGAGATTTTGGATACAGTTAGTTTTGTTATTTTTCTGGTCTCTCGGCTGATTTGTTTTTTTACACAAAGTACCACCACATTTCATTCTAAAAACGAAATATCATGAAAATAATTACATATTTTGCTCACCCCATAAAATATCGTCTGCGGTGAGCAAACTCTGGAAAACTAACTGTATCCAAAATCTCCACTTGACCATTTCCCAATAAATCGTTAGGGTAAGAGACTTAAGACCAAAAGCCACTATAAGAAATACACCTAACTGACTAGCTAAACTTAATTATTTTACACATATGTGTTTATGTGCGTGAATGGATGCACACGCACGCTCCTGTGGGCATGTGCATGTAATAATTGTGTTTCAATGATTCTGACTCCACCTCTGATGGGTTAGGCCTTTCCTGTCTGATCAAACTGCCCAGGAGAGTCTCAGAACCAGTACCCATCATCCTGTTCTTAAGGGAACATGTGCACTCTTATCTGTGACACTTCTTACTGGCTGGTACATTCAGCTTCAGTTCTTGAAAGAGGACTGATAGTGGCCCTCAACACACTTACCATTACCCTTGAATCTTGTTAAGGAAGGCAGTAACTTTACCTTATCACTTCTGCCAATCATTGCCTTCAAAATGTACATTGTAGAAACACTGCGTTGCTCACTTCTTCTTGCACTACCACGCCTTTACCTAGCCTCACCATTAGAAGCTTTGTCACAATTCCCAAGCTTCACATTTACAATTACAATCCCTCCTCCATATTTATACTACTGCATTTCTTCCCCGCCCATTCTGCCCAATTTACGTTTTTGTTACAACCTTTTGTTCAGAATGAATGACTACACTCTGATTTACAAACCCACCCTGCACTCACCTGACCACTTCTTGCCACAACTGATAAAACCCATAATCCTTTAATTTAGGGCCTTGATCTTCCTTTCCTCCCTCTCTAGTCACTCCTTCCTTCCTGCCTGGAATGCTTCAAATCTTCAATTTCCAGGCTTAGCAAAACAGCCGCCTGCTCCATTTACAGCCCAGCTCTTCTTTCCTTAGACTAATCTCTGAATACTCTACTGTCTCCTTTGGGAGTCAAAGGAATTGTGGGTGACTTAGAAGCTGGTGGCTTTTGATGGCACTGTACTGAACTTCACTGGAACAAATCACCTTGTACGTTTACGTGACAGAAATATTTAATTAGCTGGCTAGATCTTATTATCCACTCCCAGACATCCAACTTACTACAGGGAGGAAAATTCAGGGTAAATTTTGAAGGAGCCAAAAGTTTTGCACTGTTAAGCAGTTGCGGCCGGTAAGTTTAGGAGGGAGCAGGGCAGACGGGACACACATGCACAAGCACACATATACACTGACAGCCATGCATTCACACTCACGCACACACAAGCACGTCCATTCACAACACTCATTATCAGACATTCATACATACAGACACGCACGCACCAAACATTAAATAAAAAACCACACACACTTACCTGCAGCTCTCTCCCAGGAGGCTTGTGACTGCTTCCTTACCTAATTTACTGGCCTAAGGTAAGCCAATGGGGGAAGACAGCAGTCCCAGCATCATCACAGAGTGGGCTGGGGTCGGTTAGACTGCTGATCCCACCCCACTCTGTGATGAAGCGTCACTGATTGACACTCAACCCTGGGCACTTCAGGCCTTAAAACTGAAGCGCCCAGGTGTGATGCAATCAGTGATGGTACCCTCGTCACTGAGGGGAGGGCCTCAGGGACCTTTGCTGAGCTGAGGAGGTCACACCTACAGGAGCTGTGACTTCCTCAGTCCAGCAAAGTTGAGCTCAGGCAGCCAGGAGCTTGCACATTTTGTGCATGTCTGGCTCCTGGCTGCCTGACCTGAAAATGAACAGTGTCTGTAAGGCTGACCTTTGTTCAGCCTGACAGACACTGTTTGTGAGGGGCAAAGGGTGGGGTGGGGGGCTGACCTCTCAGCCCCAATGGACTGATCGCGGCTGCTTTTCAGTATTGTCTATCAGAAGCAATGAGATATTCAATTAAGCATAAAACATGACTCAACTAAATTCACACAGTAACAGGAGTCTAGTGAACACAATATCTTGAACCAGTTGCCAAGTGACATTTAAATAAGCTGCTTCACTTGTAGTCCACTAGTTAAGGACCGCTTGGAATTTTGAACTTATGTGCTTTGTGCATTTTTTCCTACATCCTATGAACTGAGAGCTTACTGTGAGAGTAACTTGCCAACATGAAGGATCATATTATAGTCTTATAGACCGCTGCTGGGGGCTATAACAGTTGTTAAAGACCCTGAATCCAAGTTATTTGCCTAAGAAAGGCGAAGGCCTATAAAGAGGGAGTAGGCCTTTAGCAAACAATATAGCCTGATTAAGGACTATATGACTATTAAAACATTTCACGCGCCAAGGGTAGAATGTTCTAAATCAAACAGGGAGAAACAGAGAAACAAAGGTGCATGTCTGGATAGAAGAAAACAATATCTTGAGTCCACTGCAGGCTGGTTTCCGCCCTTTAACAAGTACGATTGATCAAGTATTTTGTTTCATCACCCTCTATTGGAGGACAGTGGTTTTGGAAAAATGGGCTCTGTATGCTGTGTTCGTTGATTTGAGGGCAGCTTTCGATCTAGTACTGCGTGGTAAACTATGGCAGGTCTTGGGAGAGTTGGGGATGGCCCCGGAGTTGCTGACCCTGATCGTTCACTTGCATGAGGATAACTTTGCCAGGGTCCGATGGGGGTCATACGGTGAGGTGATGGAAACCTTCCCCGTTGACAGAGGAGTGCGCCAGGGATGCGTTAAGGCGCCCACCCTGTTCTCGCTCTTCGTCAACAGAGTGGCTGATTACCTTTCCTTGGCCCCCACAGATGCCCTGGTGTTGGCAGGCACTCGTATTCCAATCCTCATGTTTGCGGACGATACCCTGATTATCTCCGAAACACTGAGCGGCCTCCAGAGGGCCCTTCAGTGGTTCGAAGAATTTTGTCTTCTGCGCGACCTGGAAATAAATACTGCCAAGACTAAATTTATGTCTTTTAACGAACGGAAATCATTTAGAGGTAGCGTGTATATGAATAAACTTCCCCTGGAGCAGGTTAATGCCTTTACCTATCTGGGCGTTACCCTGCAGAAGGATATGCGCTGGAATAGCCAACTTGATCTGGCTGTTTTAAAGCACCAACAGCAATCAGGGATTGTTTTAACCAAATTCAAAACCTCTCTAACCAAAACGGTTAGTCCTGTACTAGACATTTATGGTATGAAGGTACTGAGTTCAGCACTATATGGAGCCGCATTATGGGGGTTCGAAAACCCAAAGCGTCTGACCTTAGTGGAGAATGCGTTCTTACGCAAAATCACTAGTGTCCCGCAAAGTACTCCACTGAGACCACTCTTACTAGATCTAGGCAGGAAATCAGTGGAAGATCTGGCCAAACTTTACCCTTTACTATTCTGGTGTAGAGTATGGTGCTCAGAGGAACTTTCACATTACGCCCAGGGCCTTATGGATATTATCAAAATTGACACCTTCCATAAAATTAAATGGCTTAAGGAGATCAGATCTCTGCTAGTGAATTTGGGCTTGCCAGAACCATGGGATGATCCCTTAAATGCAGACTTTCCTTCCCCAAAAATTTTGAAGGGAAGATTTTGGGAAATGGTTTTCTCAGCAGTATGTTCTACAGGTCTTTCTACCCATCTTACCAGACGATTCCTTGACTTTAAGTCCTGGCCCGTGCTAGAGAAGTACTGGGATTGTATTGAAAAGCCCCATGATCGCAAACTATACTTCCAACTCAGGGTGGGCACCCTCCCAACAAGGTTATTCACCGGTAAATGGGTAGAAGCAATTAATGACGGATGTTTTAGGTGTCTGGACCACCCGGAATCAGTAAGCCATATATTGTTCTTCTGCCCATTATATGCTGCACCACGAAGTAAGTGGATTAAGCCAAACTGTAAACTAATGGGCATTAGAAGACATGCTATTGCTGTGGCGATGTTCTTGAAGGCATGGTCAATTCGATCAAAAATGTTGCTTTTGGTTAGCCAGTAGCTGGCCCTCTGTGATATCTTTAAGCACCATGATGCACTTCTGTGATAGTAGGGTAATGTATTAGTAAGGGCGTATGAGTTCCCCTGGCAGTGGTAGATTCCTAGTAGTTTTTTTGAATTACAACCCATTGTACAAAATAAATTATCACAATGTGGTAGTAATGTTTTTTAACCTCGCAAATTATTTTATCTTTAAAAATGTTATTAAAGTATTCGATAGTTGTCAACAAATTTAATTGTATCTTAGATATTTATATAATCGGTCTTAAAATGTATGTTTTTAGATTGGATTGAATTTTGATGATTGTTTTTTAATGTTTGTACTTTTATGACTAAACTGTCGAATAAAGTTTATGATGATGATGAGAAACAAACTCAATGTTGGAGCAGAAGGTCTATACCAGCCATTATTGGCTTTTAGACACTCATTAGACTTCAATGGATTTCCCAATGTTCTAGTTCATATTGCAAGGGTCATGTTATATTTGTTATGTTATGATATGTTAACAGAGATTTGTATTCCATTGAATTGTCATTAGTATGGTCTTGCAGCACTGTGTATGGTGAACTTCAATAGCGCAAACCAAGCTATGAAGCTATGTAGAGCTGTACATAGTTAAGAAAAGAATAATTTGGACTCTGCGTGTAATAAGGGGGAGGGGGTTCTAGTTAGTATCTATTCAAAGAAAAACGAGCCAATAAGTTGAATACTGATAGAGTTCTGTACTTGCTTTGTGGAAGACTGCAAATCTCCTGGAGATTGCATTATAGTGCTTAAAAGTATGTGACCGCACATATAGAATACATTTCAGGACCATTAGTGCCCACTCAGGCATCATGAGTCTGCACTAGCCAATAGCCTTGACTCTTTAACGGCTGGATCGGAACAACTCTTCAGTCAAAAGTCCATATTAACAACTAAGGGACTGATTTATAATTTGTAAGACGGATTGTACTCTATCAGGATAAAGGAGTAAATTATTCCAATGCTCTTAGTACCCGGTAGCCAAATTTATAAATGTCAGTCAGCATGGCGGACATATCTACCATTCACAGGAACCGCCCTCAGGATGGTTTTTGTGAATGTATTGTAATCTTGCTGTATGGCTCCACCAAACATCACAGAGCCATATGGTGAAGTTTCTATCCTTTTTTATATTTTCAAAAACAAAACCTCAAATTGTTCAATCATCCAGGGGCGCGTGGCTAGGCGCCCAACAAATATGGCAGCATCTACGTGAGGCTCCAGGGACCGGTGGGGAAGGGACGCACTTCAAGAGTTGCCAGCGTGAAAACGATTGGAGAAATGCTTCCGTGATGTGTCGCTCGTTTCCTGGAGACCTCGTCCGCCGCTCCAAGTAACAGTAAGGAGGATTAATTCCGTGACAAACGCCCAGTTGTGAGGCCGTTTTTATCGCGGCTGCCATTTTGTCTCAGCGGATCGCGCTACGGACGCTTCTCTCCCTCCCAAAGAGGCAAACAGGAAATGTATGTGTGTGTGTGCCTCATTGAATAACATTTACAATCTACTCAACACCTCTTTTAAGCAAGGATGGAATGCGGTGAAGCACCCTAATTTTACCTCATTCATAGAATATTCTGTGGTAATATGAATGTAGCCGCCATTTTGAGGAGCATTTTTCATAACTAGAAGGCGGAACACTTAACACATGGAACGGAATATAGCTGCTCACATGATATTATTTGCATAAGCGCTATTTACAAGCAGCCTCTCCTACATCTATCACTTTTTTATTTATTTTCATGTTTACACCAAATTCAAGGAGAAGGGTTATTATGATCTATAGTCATGCATGTTCTGCGGAAAAGACTACAGGGCTCCTTATAGATATAAGCTTTCAACCACCTCAAGAAGCAAAATATACTGAATTTCTCTTTTTGGGTGCACAATTTTGCTTGTAATGCCTCTCCTTATGGTGAGGTCCTATTTTATCTGCTACTTTTCTAACTATCACCTGCTTTCTTCTGGTTAATCAGATTTCATAACTTACCTATCTCATAAATTGATGAGTAGGACGAAGGGATCTCTCTGCACTACTTCTAAGCCCAAACGCTCCTTTATTAGAAAATCAAAACTCTTTTCAGAACTTTCTAGCTTGGAGGATTCAGGTCTGCTCGCGACAGAAGATACCAATACAAAGATGGATTCCACACCAGCAATATCAGGAAAATCTAACGTAAAACGTCTGAAAAAGGATTCCCCCTTGCCACCCAAACCGTACCCTCCAGTTTCAATGGAGCTGCTATTACAGGAGATAAGAGCTCTGATGCCCTTTGTTGAGGAAACTAATTCTAAACTACAAATCCTCTCATACAACTGGTCTCTACTCAACACAAGACTCATAACAGTGGAACAAAATGTTTCCTCCTTTACTGAAACATCCAAGTGGGTTACTTTCATGCAGGCCCAAGTATCATTGCTTCAAAAGCAGATTGAAGACCTTGAAAATCGCAACAGGAGAAATAATATATGCATATATGGTCTGGTGGAAGGAGCCAAAGGTCCACACCCTATTGGTTTCTTCAAATCCTTCCTCCCTAAGATCCTTCACCTACCTGAGGATGTCGTGCTAAATATACAACGCGCCCACAGACTAGGTCGAGCCTCCACCAACAACTCCTCTTCTCAACGACCAAGAAGAGTCATCCTTAATTTTCTTGAGTATACAAATTTATTGGGAGTAATGTCTGCCGCTAAAGCTATTCAACGTATCTCATGGTCTTGTTCCACATTGTTTTTCACACAATACTATTCTAAAGCCACAGCCGCCAGATGCAAAGCCTTACTAAATATGAGACCTGACCTTTGTTCCACGGGTGCCAGATATGGCCTATATCACCCATGTCTTTTCAAAGTTACTTATAACAACAAAACAATATCGTACGAGGATCCAATACGTCTACCAAGCTTCATTAACTCGCATAAGACAGTTCATTTGGTCTCTTCTGGCTCTCCCTATTCAAGTATTACATGGCTTTCCTGAAATTTACTTTTGATATGCCACCGTTCCTTTCATTGCAGGTTTTACACTGTTATTCGTTTCCTGTCTATGTATTGGTAGTTTACCTTTAATAATTTTATAGTTGATGATTGTTTCTGTTAATCTAAATTCATGTTATTTGGTTTTATTTTTACATGTTCTTCGTTTTTTATATATTGCAGCATTAAATATGGTACTCTCTTATTCTTACAGTCATATCTACGGTGTGACGTGATTCTTCCCCGGTTCTGTCCAGTCTTCCCTAGACGTTCGTCTGCTCCATGTGGTTCCACCCACCCCCACATCCATGTTCCCTTTCTGTAGGTATGTTATTTGTTTTGTCTTTTGTTCTTTGTTTTGTATTGCATTTTCATATTTTTTTCTCTTCTGCTGTCTGTATTCTCTCCACTTCTTCCTTCATCCCTACACTTAAAATTGTATCTATCACTATATTTCTAAACTCTCCTTTATCACTATTTTCCCATCATTTATTTACAAAGTCTTTCTTTCTTTGCATTGTTCCACCAGAATCACTTCCCTGGCTCCAGTCACCTGTTTTTCCTATTCCTCTTCGGCTTGGGATTGATTGGTTCATATATTTATTTATTTTCTATCTTTGCACTCTTATTTGTCGCTTTATTGAATTGGACTCTTGTTTCAGCTTTCTTTGTCAATCCCTCTTTGATATTCCATGTCACTAAAATTAATTTCTTGGAACTCTAGGGGATTAAACTCTCCCATTAAGAGACAGAGAGTCTTAGCTCATCTTGCTAAACTAGGTGCTAATATTGTATTTCTGCAAGAAACTCATCTTATGAAGGCTGAATCCTTGAAATTAAAAAAAGGTTGGGTAGGAGAAATTTTCTTTTCTTAAGGAGATGGTAAACGAAATGGAGTTATGATATTGTGCTGTAAATCTCTCCCAGTTACATTTATATCGCAAGATTCAGACGTCGATGGTAGATGGCTAATTGTTAAACTGTCACTCAGGGGTGTGCCAGTTTCTTTCCTTAATGTCTATGCCCCTACTGGGGGAGATGTCTCTTTTTGGCCCACATTGGCCAAGCAAATTTTTCATTGCATTGAGGATAATTTTATACTAGCAGGTCACTGTAATCAAGTGTTGGACCCATTTATAGACAGCAATTCCAAAGTATCTTTTGTCCCCAACAAGCCCCACAAATCTTTTGTTCACACTCTCACCCAACATAAACTTATTGATGCTTAGCGTTTATGTAATCCGACTACTAGAGAATACACCTTTTACTCCCCAGCGCATCAAACTCAATCAAGGATTGATTATATATTTGTTTCTCACAATATCTCACAGTCCCTTTCTCATGCAGATATTGGTCCTATTCTTTTATCAGATCATGCCCCTGTTTCAATTGGCCTAGATATACTACCCAAGGTTAATGTTCCTAGAAGGTGGCGATTTAACAATGCGCTTCTCTTAGACCCAAGGTTTACTGCTTCCTTCACTGCCTTTTTTTAATGATTACTTTGTGATAAATCAAAATGAGGATTTGCCATTTTCCACTATATGAGATGCTTTCAAAGCTTCAGCAAGGGACTTCATTATTAGCTTTGTTGCAAAGAAACGGAAAACTCACGTAAACTGGCCAATGATCTCCTTAACAGCATTAAGAAACTGGAGCACTCCTATTATGTCTCTCACTCGTAAGAATGTCTAACGGCTCTTATAAAGGCTAAATTGCAATTTAATACGAAATCAACTGACGATGCCTCTTTATACCTTTTAAAATGTAGTGCAAAATTCTATGGTGGTAAAACCAAGGCAGGGAAAATATTGGCTAATTACTTAAAAATGTGGCATAACAAATTAAACATTGATTCTGCATATGATGAACATTCTGCTTTAAAATTCAAAGACACTGAAATTTTGAACGAATGTTCTCTCTTTTACCAGTCACTATACACATCTGAAACACAACCGTCTGATCATTCATTGTCACAGTTCTTCTCAAATATCCAAAAGCCCCATCACGATCCACCGGATTTTTCTTCCTTAGAAGTAGATTTAACACAACAAGAACTCCTAAAGTCTCTTCAACGCCTTAAAAAAGAAAAGGCACCTGGCACAGTCGGCTTTACTGTTGAGTTCTATCTTCACTTCTCTAAACTTCTACTACCCAAATTGCATTCCCCGATACAATTTTTTCGCTCTATGCGTAGCTCCACAGGCTCCTTCTCAGAAGTACACATTTGCCTCATCCCCAAAGAAGGTAAAGAATCTAAATATTGTAAAAATTACAGGCCCATTTCCCTGGTCAATGTTGATTACAAAATGTTCTCTAAAGCACTAGCCATACGCTTATATTCCCATTTACCAACGTTGCTGCGGAAAGAACAGTCTGGCTTTGTTAAGGGATGGTTCATATCAGATAATACACAACTTTTTTTTAATGTCTTATCCAAGTCTTCCCACCTAAAACATTCCCTGGCAGCAATAGCTTTGGATGCAGAAAAAGCGTTTCATAGAGTTGAGTGGAATTATTTATTTTATACTCTTAGATGGTTTGGTTTTGGCCTGAATTGTATAACTTTATTATCTCTTCTTTACTCCAATCCTCATGCTGCAGTCCGTGCCAATGGCTTGATTTCCCCCTCTTTTAATTTAGGTAGAGGTGTGCGCCAAGGTTGTCCCCTCTCCCCCTTCCTATTCAATTTGCCTTTAGAACCTTTTTTGTCTAAATTACGTCAAAACACAAATATATATGGTTTCCAAACTTTGAATGCCCATATTAAACTTGCAGCTTATGCTGATGATATCTTGCTCTTCATGTCAAAGCCGGATGACTCAATTCCTGCTTTTTTAGCAGAAGTGCAGACATATTCCCTCATCTCAGGTTACAAATTGAATAATGATAAATGTGAAATTTTGCCCTTAACCAAATATACATTTAGGAACGTAATTTAGTGCATCTAAATTCACATGGAGCTCCAACCATATTAAGTATCCAGGCCTATACTTCACTTCCACAAGCTCAGATACAATAGCATTATGCATGAATAAATGTATTAAAAAAAATCAGAGCTAACTGCTAAGGCGCACCCCCTTTATTTATCCTGGTGGGGTCGCTTAGGCACTATAAAGATGATGTTATCACCCATAGTCTTATATATGGTTTCCAATATCCCAATCCCTGTCACCGCTAAACTTTTTCAGAAAGTTAACTCCATCCTTTCTTCCTTTCTGTGGAGTAACAAGAAACCTCGAAAGTGTATTTTAAAATTAATGTGCCCCAAACAGAGGGGGAAGTCAATTATCCTGATTTTCAGGCTTACCAGAAAGCTTACCTTTTGCGTCAAGCTTCTCTTTGGTTGCTTGATTCCACAGATGATTGCCCTCTTTGCACTTCTATTGAACATCTTTTTTTATCTCCCTTTTCCTTTCATGAATATCTCTCCTTCTCACGTAAACCACAATCTGTCTCTACCCCTATAATAAAACATACTTCTAAACTCCTCGACTTAGTTCCTCCTTCAACTCACCTTACTATTGACTCTTTCCTTGATTCACCAATTTGGCATAACAAAAATCTAACTATTTGAGATAAACCATTTTACTGGAAGGCATGGAGACAAAAGGGACTAATATGGGTTCATCAGCTATTTTCACATTCGAATTTCATACAGTTTAAGACACTTAGCTATTTATTTAGTTTACCTGCCGCCTTTTCCCACAAATATGACCTGCTCAAGAAAACGGTTATGGGTGTGTACATTCAACTCCCTACTGCACATGACACTCCCACTATTTTAGACCCTTCTTTACGACTTCATAGCTTATTAAAAATCACACCCAAAGCATCCACCATTTATCGCTATTTACAAGATAACGCGGTTGTCAGACAAAAGTGAAAAATAGAAGAGGCATGGGAATGGGATTTTACAACATACTGGTCAATATCCCTCTGGAAAAACATATGGACCAAGACGCGCAGGTCTTCCAGAGCAGCCAACACAATGCAAACATTGTTCTTTGTCTACAATAGACTCCTACTAACACCAGCTACTTTGAAAAAAAGATTTCCAACTATACCAGATACATGTTGGACGTGTATGTCATCAAAAGCTGATCTATTTGACATGCTATTTTCTTGTCCATCTGTTTAAATTTTTTGGCATCAAGTATGGTCTCAAATTATTCTGATTTTTGATACTGAGTTTTCTTTCTCCCTCATTCACGTTTTCTTGGGTAGTCTTTCTTCTACTTGGGAGAACGTTGCACTCACTGTCAAAGTTATTGATTTATTATTAGGGATTGCTTTCCAGCAAATTACCATCAATTGGAAAGATTCAACAAAAATTTTGTATAAGACCTGGTGGTATGCTGTTTCCCACAATCATAAGTTGGACACCACCTTTGTTTATCCCTTACATATGGCGATGAAACATTCAGACCTGTGGTCACTAGTTACAATGTATATTGATGCAAGTGACAAAAAATGTTCCAAGCTTCTGCCATCCCAGCAGGAAGTTCCTAAACTACCTTGACTCCCCTAACATGTTCCTAACATTTTTGTACTCTAATGCCATTTATGTTCCACTCAGTTTGTTTTGTTTTTCCATTTTCATTGATAAGTCCGATTCATGTACTTTCATTGTAATATACTTATAGTGTATTGATATGAGTTTAATATTCTGTACTGTATACAGACACCTTTTATCTCTTTAATAAAAACTTCTTTGAACTAAAAAACCTCAAAGTGTTTTTTTGTACATGAAACTAAAGAAAGCGATGCCTTCCCCCCCAATGATGGGCCATCTCCTATGGGGAGGGAGGCAATTTTAGTTTCTACTGCCCCTCACCACCCAGGGTTTGCCAAGCCATGACATGCAGTAAAAAACAGCTCTGTATCCACCCTCATTGTAATATATATTTAATATGAAAGTCGAAATAATTTTAATATTTTAACATTACTTTCTATTGGTTTTATTTAAAATTCATATCTGTATTTTATTCTATGTGAGTGTGCTGAGGTGAAGTACATTTACCCCTTTTTTATGTCCTTTTGGGCTGTAGTAACTTTGAAATGTAGTTTGTGAATAGCAATAGGCTTTCATTATGTGGAAGCATGTGTGTATCAGCATATCCCTCCCTCATCCACATCATAACACTTCCTATCCTCCTCCTTACTCCTCCCAAAACTACTCCTATTTCGTAGTAAGTATTCCTCATTTTCTAACTACTTCCACTGACCCCTCCCACGTTTACTACAAAAACATATACTTACCAGTGCAGAAATCTCTGTTGCTTTGGAAGTTATTTCCAAATACAAAAAGTAGGAGTGGTGGAAATCTCAACCCAAAGGTTAGTAAGTAGCATTTTGTAGTCTGTGAGTAGTACCACTGTAGTACTACTTAACATTCTACAAAATATAGTTTGTGAATAGACCCCAAAGTAATTAGGATTTACGTTTGTGCTACACAGTAGATAAAAATGTATGATTTTTGTAGCATTTTATTTCCCGGTAGATGAAATGTTAGAATGTACACTCTGTAGTGCAGTGACCTCATCTTTCTCTACCAGCAGATTTGTTGGCTATATTTGAATAAAAGGGATCCTCTGGCTGTCTTGCTAGGACACAGCTTACCTGGCCAGAGGTGTAATATTAATCTGAATTATGTATGTCTGATATGGCACATTAATTCTAGAGTAAATATGATCTTTATTGTGGGGTGCTTTCTCATATATCTTACAGGCATGGACATTATTTGGGGTCTCCAGAATTCACAGGTGTGACCCCTGGCTTGCCCCTTGTGACCCCTGGCACTGCCTTTGCGGTTCCTGACCTCAGAGGTGGCAAAATCACGGCTAGGACCATAGGGACAACCCTTCCTTATGGACATTGTTTGAGGCTCCACTTTTTTTGTTTTCTGTCAATCTTTTATTACGCTTTGGGCCAGCAGCCCAAAACTGCAATTACAATGAAGGCCATCAATGGGGAGGCAATATTGATTTGAACAATGTCTCTATGTAATGGAATGAAATTGTGATGATGGATGTAGAATGATATACCGACTGGCTCGGTTTTGATGATTTTATTACATTTTGTTGTATTATCTCTTTTTTCAACCTTTGCACGATCACTATTTCTGAGCACTTTGGTGCACTTCCTTGGAGCAACCTTTGTATGTAATTATTTTATGTATAATATTGATTCTAAATAAGTTTTTTAAAAATCTTTTTCCATTCTTGATTGAATTTTTGTATGATGTAATTTTTATTTCACACTCCCCTCTGCTGCTTTTGTATTCACCCATATCCTGTAAGCTGTATACACAGCAAGCTGGACACATGAACATCCCATTAAAGACTGAAGTTACATTCCAATCTGGTACCCATGATGTACCTTGGCTTTCTTTTTCAATGATTTCAACTGGCCTTCCCAGTACCTATTAAAACAAGTGATCCATTTGGCCAAGATCATTCTTATATGTTCTGCCGTGTTTTTGCAGCAACAATCTTTCATCATTGTCGTATATTACTTTATTTCTATTTCCCCTCCTGTGAATGTATGTGCAGAATATGGACCTCATGTATGAAAGTTTTTTGCATTCACAAACTGTGTGATTTGGTAACATCGGACGCTTGCAAATGCAAAATAGACTTTCATGATATATGAAAGGCTTTGCAGTCGCAATTTAGGTACTCACAAAAATTGTGGTTACCTAAAATTGTGACTACAAATAGGGAATCGCAAATTGTGATTCCCTTAGCACATGTATGAATCATTTTTCAAATGCAAATTGTGTATTTACGAAAATTCAATCACTATCGACTTTAAGTCGATGGTAACCATGTGCAAACTCTAAAAAATGCACAAAACTGCAAGTGTGTGATTTACATGTGCACATTTATTTTTTTGGGAGTGCCTCAAGGCGACTTCAGACCCCCCCATCCCTCCTCGGTACCCTTGGCTTTGTATTATCTAATTTGTGATTATCAATTAGGTAATCGAAAATTTGCTAACGCAAAACCATTCACACCTATTGGCCTTTCGGCCCATAAGAACAAATTGAGTACTATTACCTAATAGAGATTCGCTATTTACTGAATCACTATTAGGTACAATTAAGGAATAGATAAATCTTTGGTGATTCCTTACATACATAGCATTTTGTGAATACCAAACAGTGATTCGGTAAAAATCGATATTTGGTAATCGCAAAATGCTTATTTGATACATGTGGCCCTGTGTCACTAGTCAGTTCTATTCAGTGAAACTTGCCCTTTGCCTGCACAAGCAGGTCCTTTAGGCTGCTCTGAGTTTTTTTACACCATTTACTATTTGAAAATGTTACTTATTAATTGTTTATTTATTTATTATTTACAGAAACATCAGCCTCCTCTGGGAAGCAAAGGCTTTTCTTCTGTCTTGAGCTCATGATCCACTGCAGCACACTCATTCCGGAGTAAACAAGCAATTATTTTCAATATTTTATTCTTTTGTCTATTTGAAAGGCTATATTAGTATTAGGCCTCCCGGTGGTATGTTTTTTTTATACCATCTCTAAATATCCATATTTTGTTTAGTTCTTTTTTTTTGTTTATCTGTGTATAGTTTGAGTTTTGTGAGAATATTAACCTGCAACTAGTCTATTTCAGCACATATTTATCCGATAATTGTATGTTCATATTTGAATGCCTAATGGGTTTTCATACTAAAAAAACCCTATCGTGATACATAAAGACACCCATAAAAAACACATGTAGGTCCCGTATGTTTATATATTCAGCTCTTTAAACGTAGTTGGAAACGTTATAATTTTTACCTCCCATAGTTGTCACTAGGCACAGCTATTGGATTCACAGTGTTGGCCTACAGCGTTGTAAAACATTCAAAATTAGTTTTTCCCATTTTTCCATATTTAAAAACAAAGAGAAACAGTTAAATGGATAGTTTTCTATCTCTATTTCTATGTAACAAATCTGTAAAAACGGAAACCTGGGAGCCTTACTATTTCCGGAATGTATAAACTGTAACATCTATAAAAATTGTATTTATTTAGTAGGGAGTGGTTTTCCCTCTCAACACAAGGTTTGCATATGTAATCATTATTCTACCAATCTGTTGCTCCTTTGAGATGATATGTCAGCACATGTCCCTGGTAGCTCATGGAGCCGCTTTGAGCTGCTCGGTGAGCTCATATCCTTAGAGCGCCTGTTTTGCTTGCTGAATGTTGCTTATTTCGGCCTGAATCTGTGCACACGTCCCTCTTCTGTGCATTAAAGGCTTTCATGAGCTGAAAGTTTTGAAAACAAATTGAACCATCCTTCTCATTGAAACCGCTTTCCCCTTCCATCACCCAACATCCGTTCATCGCTTCCCTTGAAACCATCCCTTGTGTCTGCCAGTAACTGAAGACTCCCGCAGGAAAGCACCTGCAACATGTGCTGCACTTGTTCAAGGCAAATCTCGTTTCAGGTGCTTCATCTAATTAATACCAGTGTCTAGGAAGAAGATGAGTTTAGGAAGATGGGTGGGAGCGAAAAGTTTTTCTTTTTTCAGTGTCTCTCTCTTTGGACACTTTAGCTGCAAGCATGACATTGGTAAGGCCGAAACACGTTGGTCTTTTCTCCGTACTTGCACTTGCACTTTGCGGTAATTCAAAAATTGAAAAAAAGAAAAAAAAACATTTCTAAAGCAAATAACGGATTTGACTACCTCTCTTACCTGGTCGGTGCTGTTTTTCCTGTGCCCTCGAGGGAATGATGTTTGAAGAGAAGGAGGGTTCAGCACGGGATGTGCGTATTTGAGATATACATATATATATATATATATATATATATACAGTCCTCATCAAAGAATTAACCCCTTCAGGGCTCATGATGAGCTCAGCTCGTCATGAGCTACGCCTCTCCGGTGCTCATGACGAGCTGAGCTCGTCATGACTACGCCCGTTCAACGGAACGCTCGCACTCTGGGCTGATTCCCCTGCTTTGCTCATCATTCAATTGAAACGGGCACGGTCATGACGAGCTCAGCTCGTCATGAGCACCGGAGAGGTGTAGCTCATGAGCACCGGAGCGCCGTACACGCCCCCTGCCCACCAGTACAGCGGGGGAATCCCACCAGCACTGAAGGTGTTAAATGATCAGTTGGTTTTACATGCTGATAAGGATGTGGTAGAGAATTTTTTAAAGGACATGAAAGTGTGCATGAAAAAGTATGAGGAAGGAATAACAGCAAGAAAAGCCCACTAATTCCAGAGGGACAGGAGAGATTATGCAAATGGAGGAATCTACACGTTTGCTAGAAAGTTCGATTCCATTTGCAGAGAGAGAATGGAAATTACCAATCAAGTCAGATGAGAAATATCTGCCAGTGATATAAATTGTGGCACAGGATCGAAATCGGGTCATGAAACGCAAGGTGACAGGAGCAGCCAAGTGACTCTGTACAGGATGAATTTGGTTTTTTATAGCTGGGACCATTCACAAACTGCAACCACAAAGAAAAGGCAGAGGCGATAGAGGCGCGTTGGTCAAGGATCAAGAAGGAGAAAACCAGGCCGGTGTAACACGTCGGAGCCACAGCAAAAGATAATTGAGCCGAAAACGGTAATTAACTTATCCAATGAACCGCTAATACCTGTGGATACAGAAATTTTGAGTTTAGATCTCACTTATTGTCCCCAAGCTGATTTTAACTATGAACAAACTAGGATTGATCTGTACTTGTTTGCTCCAAAACTGAAACTGAAGAAATTCTTTAGTATGTGCAAGAAAGAGAGAGAGAAACCAGCCACAGTGGGTCCCAATGGTAACTTAGTTGTGTCAGATATCCATCTATTAAAAGATCTTCGCGAATTGGAATCTGGCCATGGGCTGCAAGTGCAGAACATCACTGATATAGAATTACTGACAGAGGAAGGAATTGCAGGAAGTGAAGGGGCAAATACACTGTTTAGACCCAAGACTAAATTCATTCCATCAACGCCACATGACAACATAGACCTATTTTGTGACAGTATGCTACATGGCCTTAAGAAACTGAGGAGAAAACTGTTCAGAAAAAAGAACTGGAAAGCAAACCAGTTGCACCTGCACCACTGCAGTAGGAGAGCTATAGATGCTCGCGATCCACTGTCTAAATCTGGGCCCCAAACCAAATCGCTCAAGACTAGCAAATAAATAAGGACAGTGCACACGGTCGAAAGCCTTTTCCGCGGCGACCGCTAATAGTATGGCTACTTCTTTGGACCATTGTACTTTGTCGATCAGGTGGCAGAGTCGCTTGGTGTTATCCCCACATTGCCTACCGGGGATGAAGCCTGATTGGTCTGGGTCGACCTGACCAGGCATGTGAGTGTTCAGCCGGGAGGCCAGAATGCTAGAGAATAGTTTTGCATCAATATTCAGCAGCGAGATCGGGCGGTATGAGCTGCAGAGCTCCAGGTCTTTCCCCGGTTTAGGGATGACCGAGATAGAGGCCTGTAACATTGAGGGTGTGAGGAACCCCATATCCAGAAAGGAGTTGAGCAAGCGGGTAAGCAGCGGGGCAAATTCGGCACAGAAAGTCTTATAAAAAAAGAGCGCTAAAGCCATCAGGGTCTGGCGCCTTCATGGTTTTCAGTCAAGCGATAGCAGAGATCACCACCTCAATACGTATGGGAGCCTCCAGGGCCTCCGCTTCATTCGTGGGAAGAGGAGTGATCGCCACTCCCTGCAGGAACTCGGTGGGGTTGGACAGCAGGGAGTGATCAGAGGTATATAGATTTTTATAAAAAAAGCAGAAGGCCGACAGTATCCCGCTGCTATCTATGAGCTCCAAACCGCCCTCTCCCCGTATCGCTATTATGGTTTGTGTCACTTGCTGACTGCACAGGCAGTGCACCAGCATTCATCCCCCTCTATTGGAGCCCACGTAATATTTGTGTTTGAGTCGAACAACCGCATGCTCAGCTCGGTCAAGGTCTAACCGCCTAAGCTGAAGGCGCTCTTTTTCCAACTGCCATCAAATTCTGGGAGCACCAGAGGGTTTGTGAATAGCTTCCAGTTCCCTGACTTTAGCTTCTAGGTCTGCGCGTTTGGACTGTCTGAGTTTATTTTCATAAGCAGCCTTGGCAATGAGTGCCCCTCTCGCAACAAGTTTAAGCACCTCCCATACCGAGGAAAGCGGTGAAAGTCCTACGTCGTTAATCTCTAAATAGTCAGGCAACGCTTGATGTCATCCACTACTGCCGGGGATCGGAGCAGTGAGTCTCGCAGGTGCCAGTGGGAGGCAGGTGGAGATCTTGCAGAGAGAAGGTGCATGGTCAAGGTGATGTGTGCACAGTCAGACAAAGAACAAGCTTCAGTGGTGGAATCTATAATGCAGGACTAGGTGATCTAGGCGGGCATATGTCTTGTGCGCTGCCGAGTAGTATGAAAAGTTTCGCTCGTCTGGGAGAAGGCATTGCCAAGCGTTCCGAATCCCTGCGTCGTGAAGCCAGTCACCACCTCCCATTGACAGGGCGCCTGCCCCACTGGTTTGTGAGCCTGAGCGGTCCATCTCCGTGTCCATCACTAAGTTGAGGTCGCCCCCCACTACCACTATTGGGTCGGGCGTGTGCAGGACGTCAACGAAGGCATTTATGAGGAATTTCTTCAGTCGCTCACTTGGGGAGTAAATAGAGGCTACTGTGAAGTGAAAATGCCCTATACTAAGGCGCAGCGCAAGGAGGCGTCCTTTGATCTCTGCGACGGGGCCCCCCACTGAGCCCCAAACGCGCCTGGAGATTGGGACTGCGACCCACCCCGCTTACTATTCCCAGAGGACTAGAATTGTGAGGGGAAGTGGCTATGATGCATGCGGTGTGTGTCACTGTGAAGCAGGTGAGTTTCTTGAAGGAGACAGATATCTCCACAAGAGTGTTCGAGCAGAGAGAGAACCGCTTTCCGTTTGACTGAGTAATTAAGTCCCCGGGCATTGAAGCTAACTATCTTAAGTTCCATGGGAAAGCAATGGGCTGGCTGGTGTATGTGTGGAGGCCCCGAGCAAGGTACTTGAGGGGCGAGCTATAGGAGAAGCCCCAGAGAGGGAGGGGACAGGCATTACAGGACAAATGTAGGAGCGGGGGAAAAGGAGCTCACTGGGGAGAGAACCCTCCCTAACCCAAAAGATAAGAAAACACCCCAACAACAACCAAAAATGAGTCATCTCAGGTCGTAGAACGCCAGCCCAACAATGGCCGGCGCAAGAAGAAACAAGCATTGGCATAGCCAATAGCTCTTGCTTTTGGGACCATAAGTGTTTATCTTGAAGTTTTGGCTATGTTGTAGAGTATTATGTGATGTGTTTTATGTTGAACAGTTATAATGAAAAGTGTTATATGTGGAACTTAGTGGGTATTACGTTGAGTGTATGAAGAGTAGGGCTATAACAAAACAACTGTTAGTGGCTTTCTCTTCAAGCAGAGAGAAGTGTGTATATAGATTTGCCTCAAGGCAGCGTGAGCAAGCGGAGAGCGGCGTGGAAACATGAGGCAGCACACCTGATCACCTCCAGCCTCTGACAGCGTGTTGTTGGGCAACCAAGTACACCGCCTGCACTCCCAGGTGAAACATTTGCACCCTTGCTTGTGTTGTGTGTGAGCAGCCGAAGAGTATCGGTGCTGTCACACAGCACTGTGACCAAGCGGACAATGGCGTTGTACCACTTTGTACTACTTTGGCAGAGTTCGGGACTATATTGGAATGTATTACGAGCGCTTTTCACAAGCACAACTGTTTATCATAAAGTCACGTGAAGTCAAACAAAGTATTGGTTTCTAAAGGCATTTCATTCTTGCTGAGTAAAAAAATTATTACTGCTTCCAGGGAGAGTGCGGCGTGGCATCAAATTACACGGCAACTGACACGGCCTGCCAGACACACACAGCGTTTCCCTTGCGGGAGCGAGCAGGAGCACCATCTGTTTGCAAGATAATTACAAACAGATGTCGCCAAAGCTCACTCGCGCAAGGGAAACACCAAACGTGCACGCGTTGCAATAGAAAGCAATGCAAAACGTGCACGTTTTTGGTAAAAAAAAGCTGATTGACTCCAAGAGGTCCCCTCCTATGCAACGCATGTGCGTTGCGTAGGCGAGACCTAAATAGGGGTTGACACTCCATTGTTTCACCTGAATGCAATGATCATATGATTTACCCGAATATTCATGGCAGCCATTTTGTAACAGACATATTGCCATTTGGTTTTACAGGATACTATAACTGTGTAAAGTTTGTTTCACTCTCTCTAGTGCCCTAAAACAATATGCACAGTCCGTGTTGTAGATAACACAGTCTCGTTTGAGAGGGTCGTGGTACGTGGGTAACTTACTCACCAATACTAATCTGCATAAAGGCTAAATCATGTGATAATTGCATTCAGGTGAATCAATGGACTGTTAACCCCAGTTGTGTGTGTTTTAACCTTGATAGGAGGGACACTTGATCCACTTTGGATAGTATTGTATGACTTTAATACGAACTTTCATTATAACTGTTATTAATGTATGAATTGAATTGAAACCACTCTGTGCCGGGAATTCATAGAAGATTGTATATCCCTCGACAAGGCACATAAATCGCTTGGATTGCCTATATTAGGAAATTCCTTAGCGATCTGGGAATGCTTCAGTATTACTCTTCCCCTATTTTAATTGCCGCAATCCGAAGGAAGCGATTTAAAAAGGCTTGCTTCGCTCACCTAGAATCTCTACGACTGTCTAGTGAGGTCTCCAAAATCACTGTACAACACTCACTACAAATCCAAACATCATTGACGGTCCAGCCTTATTTAACTTTTAGTCTTTCGGGCTATGAAAGATTATTGTTAACTAGGCTCAGACTAAACATTTTTCACCATCTGGTCACGTTTCCTAAAATGAACACCTGGGAGAAATCTCCTCAACCTTGCCCTTGCGACGACATTTCTCCCCAAATAACGATACATTCAATAATGTTTTGTAAATTCTATCAGGATCTGAGGAAGCAGTGGCTTATTCCCATCTTAAAAGTCATGGGCCTTCGTAGGTGTCGCCCAGCATTTCTCGCCCTCCAATTTCTAGAAACTGAACCCTTTGCCAAATCTATAGCAAATTTTCTGAAATTGGTGATTAAGCACAGGCAGAACTTGGAGTAAAAAACTTGTTTGCACCTTTCCCGACTAAAAAATGCCGGTTTAATGTCCCCAACCTGCTGTGTTTTTTGCACCAAAGCCGGTTGATCGAATTTTTATATTCCCTGTTTTAATTTATCGGCAGATTAATTTTATTATATTGATTAACTGTGTAGGCATTCCGCACTTTATACTCGATCTGTCGTAGCTTTTATGCCAGGAGTCAAAACTGTTCGAGTAAGGGAACATTGAGAAAACTCTGTCATAATTATGATATTTTATGATATTTGTTATAGTGTTTTTAAATGTAATTTCTTTTAGCTAAATGTAAATGCACTGTGCTTTTATGGATGTTTTTCTCTACAACCGAATAAAGCTCGATTTTGATTTTTTTGAAGACATTCTTGTGTATAACTGGACACAACAAAATGGATGCCATTAAGCTGTACTAGTAACTGTATTCTGTGGTCCTTCCTTGGTTTCTATACTTCCTATGTATTGCTAGCCCTTTCCCACAAGAAATTGTGTGACCAAGCTTGCTGCGCAATCGAAACGCATTACCTGGATTAAAACCAACTACTGGTGCTTTTGCAAAAACCTCTGAATGATCGCTTTATTGTGTGCTTTGAATGTTCATGATTGGTGCGCTCAGCCAATTACCAGCGATCTACTGCATAGGACGGGGGAAGGCAGAAGGAGCAAAAACTAAGATATATATATATATATATATATATATATATATATATATATATATATATATATATATATATATATATATATATATATATGCAAAACGCTGATTCAGACGACAATAATCAAGAATGCTCAAGCCCAGTATTTTCTTGCAGCGTGAGTTTTATTTTAGAACATGCAAACAAGGAACATGCCCGACGCGTTTCGGTTTAGAACACCTTGGTCACGGGTAAACGAGCTGTTTGTCACAATCTTATACATATAGTGCAAATAATGATAAGTGAAATAGGACTACAAGATTTTCAGTTAAATCATATTTATGCCATTAATAGAATGCCCACAGGGGCATTATGGTTTGCGCGATACCATTCTGCGAGATTTGTATAATTTCAGAAGTGAGTATACAATTATAGAATGATGACACAACATTATGTTTTTCTATGTTTGAATATATTGTGTACTTACACTGTGCCTTTTGCCATTAACATTGTGCCAAAACCGTTACAAAATGGCCGCCATGAAATGAGTGTAGTGACTGGTAGTCCTATTTCACTTATCATTATTGGACCACGTATCATCGCAGGGTGCACGCACGCTGTGTGCTTCCGGTGGTACTAACTCACTGCACCATAAGTCATCGCCACGTGGCCTTATCAAGGCAGAATTCATTAGACAAAAGACATTGCTCCAGTGTGGCCCGCCGGGACCACGTATCATCACAGGGAGCACACACGCTGATTGTTCCAGATGCCACTAACAGTGCAGTTCAACTCAACGCCACATGGCTGTGCGCCCAGCCTGACCGCTGCCTCCGCCCTACACAGGGGTTAGCACGGTTCACAATTCAAGATTAGTAGAGACGCAAATTGTATAAGAGACTATAATGGTTTAAGAAGACCAAATGCTTCCAATTTGTGCAGCTCAAGTCAACGTCACGTCCCTGTGGGCCTTTGCTGGATGCTGCCTCCAGCCTACACTGTGGAAGACCGGCGACACATGGTGCAAACTAACCCTGTTCAACACAAGCCGATCCCACATGTGTAACTGTGTCCTGAGGCCTTAATGGCAGTGACCCCAACTCCATGAGACAACCACAGCAGCAGACTCCCTTTGATCAGTGAGACATATTTCCATATGGAAGGCAGGCGGCACGTGCTGCCACTAACTCTGTTCAACACAAGCCGATCCCACATGTGTAACTGTATCCTGAGTCCTGAATGGCAGTCACCCCAAGTCCGTGGCAGCGACCACAGCACCAGACTCCCTTCGATCAGTGAGGCATATTTCCATATGCAACGGCGGCGACAAGTGGAGCCACTAAATTTGTTCAACACAAGCCAATCCCACATGTGTAACTGTGTCCTGAGTACTGAATGGTAGTGACCCCAAGTCCGTGGCACCGACCACAGCACCAGACTCCCTTCAAACAGTGAGGCATATTTTGATATGCAAGGTCAGCAACACGTACTCCCACTAACCCTCTTTAACACAAGCCGATCCCACATGTGTAACTGTGTCCTGAGTCCATAATGGCAGTGACCCCAACTTCGTGGCAGCGACCACAGCACCAGACTCCCTTCGATCAGTTAGGCATATTTCGATATGTAAGGCCGGCGACACGTAGTCCCACTAACCCTCTTTAACACAAGTCGATCCCACATGTGTAACTGTGTCCTGAGTCCTGAATGGCAGTCACCCCAAGTCCGTGGCAGCAACCACAGCACCAGACTCCCTCTGATCAGTGAGGCATATTTCCATATGCAAGGCCGGCGACACGTAGTCCCACTAACCCTCTTTAACACAAGCCGATCCCACACGTGTATCTGTGTCCTGAGTCCTGAATGAAAGTCACACCAAGTCCTTGGCAGTGACCACAGCACCAGACTCCCTCTGATCAGTGAGGCATATTTCCATATGGAAGGCCGGTGACATGTGCTGCCACTAACTCTGTTGAAACATAAGCCAATCCCACATGTGTAACTGTGTCCTGATTCCTGAATGGCAGTCACCCCAAGTCTGTGGCAGCGGCCACAGCACCAGACTCCCTTCGATCAGTGAGGCATATTTGCATATGCAACGGTGGTGACAAGTAGAGCCACTAACTTTGTTCAACACAAGCCAATCCCACATGTGTAACTGTGTCCTGAGTCCTGAATGGTATTGACCCCAAGTCCTTGGCACCGACCACAGCACCAGACTCCCTTTGAACAGTGAGGCATATTTCGATATGCAAGGTCGGCGACCCATACTCCCACTAATCCTCTTTAACACAAGCTGATCCCACATGTGTAACTGTGTCCTGAGTCCTGAATGGCAGTGACCCCAAGTACGTGGCACCGACCACAGCACCAGACTTTCTTCGATCAGTGAGATGGTATTAACATATGCAACTACAGAGTCGAGTAGGCAAGTAACTATCACAGACCTACACCCTACATATTATCCTTTTAGTATCCTTGCTTCAAGAACTTTTTTTTATATCAGTTATAGCTTTAGTACAATGACCAAATTAATCTTCAAGTGCAAACCAACATGCAATAGCAGTCTACACTGCGGGCAGTACAGCTCGCAATTCCAATTCAAATGCTAATTTCTAACAAGATTGTACTCAGAAAATAAAACACTTCGTCAGTGTATTCTATACTTATTTTATCTTTTCATGATACGCCTACACTGCACTCAGTAGGCCTCACAATTAAAATTATTTCTTCATTCATTAACTACAGAGTCCACTAGGCAAGTAACTATAACAGGCCTCAAATCTACATAATATCCTTTTAGTATCCTTTCTTCTAGAATTTATTTTATATCAGTTATAGCTTTAGTGCAATCACCAAGTTTATTTTCAAGTACAAACAAACACTAATTTCAGTCCACACTGCGGGCAGCAGAGCTCGCAATTAGAATTTTGGACATGTGGTGCCAACTAACTCTGTGCAACACAAGCCGATTCCAAATGTGTAACTGTATCCTGAGTTCTGAATGGCAGTCACCCCAAGTCAGTGGCAGCGACCACAGCACCAGGTTCCTTCTGATCAGTGAGGCCTATTTCCATATGCAAGGCCATTGAAAAGTAGTCACACTAACCCTCTTTAACACAAACCGATCCGACATGTGTAACTGTGTCCTGAGTCCTGAATGGCAGTTACCCCAAGTCCATGGCAGCGACCACAGCACCAGTCTCCCTCTGATCAGTGAGGCATATTTCCATATGCAAGGCCGGTGACACGTAGTCCCACTAACCCTCTTTAATACAAGCCGACCCCACATGTGGAACTGTGGTCTGAGTCCTGAATGACAGTCACCCCAAGTATGTGGCAGAGACCACAGCACCAGACTCCCTCTGATCACTGAGGCATATTTCCATATGCAAGGCAGGCGACACGTAGTCCCACTAACCCTCTTTAACACAAGCCGATCCCACATGTGTAACTGTGTGCTGAGTCCTAAATGGCAGTCACCCCAAGTCTGTGGCAGTGATGACAGCACCAGACTCCCTCTGATCAGTGAGGAAAATTTCCATATGCTAGGCCGGTAACACGTAGTCCCACTAACCCTCTTTAAGACAAGCCAATCCCACATGTGTAACTGTGTCCTGAGTCCTGAATGAAAGTCACCCCAAGGCTGTGGCAGCGACCACAGCACCAGACTCCCTCTGATCAGTGAGGCATATTTCCATATGGAAGGCCTGCGACACGTAGTCCCACTAACCCTCTTTAACACAAGCCAATCTCACATGTGTAACTGTGTCCTGAGTCCTGAATGACAGTGACCCGAACTTCGGGACAGCGACCATAGCACCAGATGCCCTTCGATCAGTGAGGGGTATTTGCATATGGAAGACCGGCGACACATGGTGCCACTGAACTTGCACTACGCAGGCCAGTAGGGCCACCAAAATATGCACATGGCTGTGGGCCCTTCCTCACCGCTACCTCTGGCCTTCACTACGGTCGGCAGGCCTCACAATTCAGATACTGTCCTGATTCCACATGACGCAGTCCAGTAGGCAACACACATTGCTCCCAGTGAGGCCGTCCACACCAAGCACCATCATAGGCTCATACAGTCTCAATGCTTCTTGTGCCACTAACCCTATTTAACACAAGCCGATCCCACATGTGTAACTGTGTCCAGAGTCCTGAATGGCAGTCACCCCAAGTCTGTGGCAGTGATGACAGCACCAGACTCCCGCTGATCAGTGAGGAAAATTTCCATATGCTAGGCCGGCAACACGTAGCCCCACTAACCCTATTTAACACAAGCCAATCCCACATGTGTAACTGTGTCCTGAGTCCTGAATGAAAGTCACCCCAAGGCTGTGGCAGCGACCACAGCACCAGACTCCCTCTGATCAGTGAGGCATATTTCCATATGGAAGGCCTGCGACACGTAGTCCCACTAACCCTCTTAAACACAAGCCAATCTCACATGTGTAACTGTGTCCTGAGTCCTGAATGGCAGTCACCCCAAGTCTGTGGCAGCGACCACAGCACCAGAATCCCTCTGATCAGTGAGGCATATTTCCATATGCAAGGCCGGCGACACGTAGTCCCACTAACCCTCTTTAACACAAGTCGATCCCACATGTGTAACTGTGTCCTGAGTCCTGAATGATAGTGACCCGAAGTTCGGGAAGCGACCATAGCACCAGACGCCCTTCGATCAGTGAGGGGTATTTGCATATGGAAGACCGGCGACACATGGTGCCACTGAACTTGCACTACACAGGCCAGTGGGGCCACCAAAATATGCACGTGGCTGTGGGCCCTTCCTCACTGCTACCTCTGGCCTTCACTACGGTCGGCAGGCCTCACAATTCAGATACTGTCCTGATTCCACATGACGCAGTCCAGTAGGCAACACACATTGCTCCCAGTGAGGCCGTCCACACCAAGCACCATCACAGGCTCATACAGTCTCAATGCTTCTTGTGCCACTAACCCTATTTAACACAAGCCGATCCCACATGTGTAACTGTGTCCAGAGTCCTGAATGGCAGTGACCCTGACTTCGTGACAGCAACCACAGCACCAGACTCCCTTCAGTCTTATTTTTTGTTCTTTTCTTTAATTTTTTTATATGTAAATCTAAACATGACTAAGATTCTTCTTTGTCCAACCACACAGGGACACTTCCGGGCCCAAGAAGATTGTTGGGGGTATGTTGGTAATGTGGGAGGAGGGTGCGTTCCCTGCTGATGTGGGTAGAGGCAGCATCAAAGGGGTATCTCTCACAGAAAGAACTCCGATATGTTTTCACAAATGCCTCGAACAAATACCAGCTGACAAATTGAATTACAAAATGATTCTTCAATACTTTTGTAGTGTAAGTTGTGTACAGTTCGCACACAGGCTCGCAGAGGGACAGCTGCGGCCCATACGCTTGACTCATAGATGCAGTACTATGAGCCGTCCGCGTCATTGTGGCTATCCCTGCCCTGTTCCGTCGTACGCCACGCCATGCCACTCCAATTACGTTCCAGCGTTGGCCCCACATGGCTACCTGTCGCAGACGTACTCGCTGTTGGTGTGCATGTCAGTGGTCTAGTTCTCAACATCTCACAGCCACTCCCTGAGGACAGGTTTGCACAAATTCCACACCCATCCAGCACATGCATCACAGGCCATGTGACCACGCAAATATAATGGATCAACAACGTCACATCCTTTATTGCCGGTGCTGACTGGATGGCTGACGCTCCACGATTCTCAGTCATAAAGAGACCATGAAAAGTTGCACAGAAGTTTAGTCACACACTGAGCTGTATGGCCGTCAGGGGCCTACCATCCCCTTGGCACACACTTCAGATGCACAGGGCTAGTGCCACCCAAACCTCATGTGGCCATCAGGGGCCTACCACCACGTGGCGCAGACTAGAGATGCAGAGTTAGTCCCACCTGAAGCTCATGTGACCGTCAGGGGCCTACCACCACGGACTTGAGCTCCATAGGCTTAGCAGCACCAAAAGCTGATGTGGTCTCTGCCATTGATGACTCAGGACTCAGCGACATGTGTGAGATCTACTGGGCCGCATAGAAGCTGATGTGGTCTACGCCATTGATGACTCAGGACTCACCGACATGTGTCAGATCTGCCGGGCCGTGGAGAAGATGATGTGGTCTCCGCCATTCATGACTCAGCGACATCTGTGAGATCCGCGGAGAAACTGATGTCGTCTCCGCCATTCATGACTCAGCGACATCTCTGGTATGCGCGGAGTTTTGACGGGCACGTGGAGTGCCCACTGCTGCACACTCTGGTGGCACCAGGTAATTATTTGCTCATGGATGCGCAGGGGTGGCAGTGTCTCTCTCTCTCTCTGTCTCTCTCTCTCTCTCACTCTCAAACACTTCCCTCTCTTCACTCTCTCTCTCTCACTCTCTTCATTCCTTACCTATCTCTTCCGTACTTTCCTTCCCTCTCTGGCTTTTTTTCCCTTCTCTGTTTATCCGTGTCTCAGGCCTTTGATATGCGCATTACACACGTCCTCATTTTGTGCTTTATTTTCCAGGCTCTGTCGTCGACATCCATGGTCCCCACAGGAGTGTTCCACCTTGTGGTTTTACATTATTTTTGTTAAATTTTGTTTATTAGTTTATCGTTTATATATATGTTTATTAAAAAATAAAGTTTGAAAAAAGTTCATCGTATATATATATGTTTATAAAAAAATTAAGTTTGAAAAAAAAACTTATAAAGCTTTTGGTTGTTTTCTTAACTGCTGTGTGACTCTTTCTTGTTCTTATTACTGTTATTTGATGGTGTCCAACATGGTGTTAAATTTTGGGGCAGTTATCGTGGGAATACTGGTGATGTCTGCAGTTTGCACCAACTTCTGAATAATGTGTTTGATGTATCTCAACTTTAGTTGCATTAAAGTGCGGAAAATGAAATGCTGAGTAGCCGTTCCCGTGCAAAGAGACACGAGGTGCACCTTTGCGATTTATTCTAAATACTAAAATTCTGTATTGAATTGCACTGTGGTAGTGGGTGCACTTACAGTGTGCACACAAAATCATTGAAGAAAACTCATTGCATTTATATTAAATGGGAACAGTGCGTTAGGTGCTGGATCTTGACGGGATACACTGCCCACTTCGTTTATTGTTCTGCACACGAAAAAATCACATCACATCTTTCACAACAACTGCAATGCTAAACAAATTCCGCGATAAGCCACGTTAGCTCCAGGGATATTACACCTGCTTTCTGCTGGTGTTAAGCGGGATGACTACCTGCAGCATGAAAGGGAACACAGCCAAGAGTCACACCGGTACACAGGTGCCATAAAGTCAATGAGCATGATACAGGGATACCCATGAGGGATACAAGGCTCATCGCAACAACCCCAGGACCGCCAACGCCCCCCTAAACCCGCATCTGAACAAGTGTGTTTGTGTGGTCATTGTGTTAGCATGATAGGCACAGGCCCTGCAACATCACAGTGTGCTGTCTTCAGTAGACGTTACCATGTCACCTCAGCGTTGGCAGTGACCCTGGACATGTAGCTATGCACACATCTTCCTGCATGCACAACCAGCATGTGCTAGTCCGGCGTACACAGGTCAGCGCAGGGGTGTGCCTATCCGGCAAGGGGAACGGGGTGTACCGGACATGTCCGTGTGCAGGAAGAGCGGTAAGTGTGTCTCTGTGTTCTGGTGGGGCCTGACACAAGGGCCGCAGCAGTCGATGTTGTAAAGTGGCATGCACCACCTCCAAACTGCACTGTCATGGTGTAGTTGGAATGACACAGGATATGCTCGAATAGGCATTACAATGGTGTGCCGTACAAGTGCACAGGATACAACTGCACACAGTACAAAAGTGTGAGGGAGAAGCAGCTGTTTGGCAACGTAACACACAGTGAACCCGCCCATGTACCATGTGCTGGGCATCTCATCCATGTTGACCAGGGTCGCAGACATCCCACAACACCCACGACCGGCCTTTGTACACATCCTGTATGAATGCAGCTGGAGAAGTTACTGTAGGGATGAAAGGTTCTTTGTCTGAGCTATATTGTGCTAGCACATCTGCTGCTCCGAGAAGGAACTTGCAAGTGGCCAGCCCCCTTTGACAGATAAGAAATATTTGCATCCGACTCCCACACTACGCACTCCCCGATTTGAGAACGAGTACACATCCCACACTCAAAAGTCCTTTGTCGTAGTTAGGGTGCATGAAATGGCCTTCACACATACTCCCACCGCACCCCTACCCTGCACCCATTGCATGAAAACCCGACTCATTGCACCAAGCTGTGCCATTTCATCCACAACACTGGCACACGGCAAGACAGTGCAGCTACAAGCAGAGCCACTGATGCAACGGCAGGGCATCCCGAACACATGGTCAACTTCATTCACGTCCACCTATATGTCTGCTGCACGTCTTGGGTGCACTGCCTTTGGCAGTACTGCGGATCACTTACTGGCTGAACTTCCACATTGCGGACGTCACCCGCATTCAACCTGTATTGCAATGTCGCACGTGCCTATCCGAGTGGTGCATGGATTTATGCCTCTCCAACGAGTGGGTAGCTGACATGGATTACGACATGTGTGTGCGCACCCTGTTGGCCCACGACCAGGAGTGTCATGGTGAGGCCCGTTGCATGAATTTTTGGAATGCATGTTGGGAACTATGCCTGGGAGATTGCACGTGTCCTAGTATGCAGTGACCAAATTGACCCATTTCCCAATTCTGCTTTGGTGCACATTGGTTACAATGGTTTGAGTCAACACATCTGTCCCGGTCACCTGATGGATTACGTCGATGACATGTCAAATATTGTGGCCAACCATCACTCATTAGAGATAGTGGCTCACGCAGCTGCACTCGCGTTCATGGACGAGTGACAAGGTACCTGCAACCACGACTCGGTGTACCACATTTCAAGTGTCCCGCCGCATCATTGCACGTTGTACATCTGCTGCTCACATGTCCCAAAACAACAGTGGACATGGCTGCATTGGCGTCGAATTATGTCCGAGACGCGGACAACCAACGCTGCTTGACACTGACGTGTGTTGGTGATGGACTACCCTGAGGTGAACATGGACGTTTTCCTATGTTACTTATTCAGGCATGCTGCTGCATTTGTCTGCATATCGTGGCATTACTCTTGGCTGCACTGACACACACTTTTTTTTATAAAGTTTCCAAATTTTCACTTGTCTCCAAATGTGTTGTTTCTTGATTTGTATGCCAATGTGTGTGTCACGCACTCTGTGGCTGCCTGTAATACGTGAATTGCTACCCCATCCGGACTGTGGGTTTGTTCCTATGCATTCTCATGTGCCTCTTTCGCGCTGACGCTTTTGGACGCTTATTCGCCACAGGCGAGTGCATTTGTCTCCTGTGTTCGATTGTACGAATGTTTTGTTTGGACAACATTGTGTTGGATGTTGATGTACTGTACTTCGTATGTGTGTGTGCTGCATTATGTGTGAGATGTCCCTTCATGTGAGGTTTTGTTCACTCTTCTCCCTTTCAGGCAGTGTGGTTTTCACTTCTATGCTCGTTCAGTGGTGTGATGTTGGTGGGATGTGTGACTTCTGCTCCTTGTTGGTGTGTTTAATTTTGGCCATTGTTTGTCTATACATCTGCTGTACTTAATCGTGCATATGTGCCATTGTGCCCATCTCCCCCTGTCCCCCCACTCCCTGCTTCTTCCTCTTCCTGGTGCTGTTGTGTCTGTAATTTTGTTGCTCCACACATAAATACATGTAATGAACAAATTAGAATAGTTCCTTGATTCTTTTAAGTTTCAAAACTTCTCCCTATTAGTTTTTTTTAAATTTTTCATATAAACAGCTTTTTTTATTCAAGGACACATAGAAGTCAGAAGTGCAACGTATTCTATCAACACACTTTCTAGAACATTCTACAACACGTGCAGGTTAAAAGTTCATCAATTGTTTTAAGTTCGAACAGTGCCTTCCAAATGCAAGTAGCAGGTGTGGTTGAGTTGAGCAAATTTTATCCTATGATATGTACTCCACGTTGAAACTGCTTTTTCTTAACAAATCACAAAAATCCTTTTCCCCAAAACGAATGTGCACTCTACTTTTAAAAAACAATCCTTTTCATCTCCCAATCAGGTATCGTTTTGTATTGCAAAAAAAAGTTGTTTCCCATCTTTAAACATATCCCTTATTCTACGAAGGAACTGCATGAGCTACAGACATCTTTCCATACCTTCCAGCCATACCTTCAAAATGCTAGTGTGGATCGTAGGGCATAGTTATATTTTCTGGTGCAAGAGGTATGCAGAACAGAGACTTATTGACTTAGACCTAGGTTTACAAAATGTGGACATTAAATGATTTGCACAGAGAATATTGAAGTGGCACCAATTGCTACCTTTGGTTAAAACCTCTTTGCATCTTGCACATCCTGACCTCATGACTGTGCATTGTGGTGGAAATGACCTAGGCACATTGACTGGGGTAGATTTGGAAATGCTTATGAAGGACACCCTTGGACAATTGATGTTACTTTTGCCTCAAACTGTCTTTGTATATTCCAATAATGCCAAAGACAGAAGTGGAAATGGTCAAACCAATTTGTTCACTCTATCTCAAGTTCTGTCAACTTGACCATTGTACACAATTGCAATAGCATTTGCAATAATTTTTCTCTTCTTTCAAAACAACAATAAACTTTATCAAAAACAATATTTTCACCACATTAAGCTGGTTTAGTTTATCCAAAAATACTCCATAAACGAACACTGTCTGTTAATCCAAAAATGATTTAATTTCCATTTCCAATCTTCTTCCAAAAATGAATAATTCTACATATGTTTCTTGCTTGCCCAATGCATTTCGGGCGATGAGCCCTTCATCGGGGGCTTCAATCTGAATATATAACATAATCATTCTTAATACTGTGCCAAAACACTCTATTGTACATCAGAAGTTTCCAAACATTTTTACACTTTCATTACTAAGCGATCCATTTTATTTGCCTTCGCATTTTAACATGACCACGTATTGACCATTTGTTTTGTGTGTCAGAAACCAAAGTGAAACAAATTAAATGCAAATAAAACAAAAAATGAAAACCATGAAACTCGCTGTCTTATATCACCTATTTCCTCAATCTTATACCAAACATATACTCACTTCTCAAACACATTTTAAAGAACAATGGTCCCTATTTTGGAAGGAAAAATAGAGGAACACAATAATCATACGCTTAAATGTATCGTATGTCTTTTGTCCAGCCGGACAAGAAATTATTTTCATATAGGTTCAATTAATTGTGATTCAAAACATTAAATAACAAGTGGGCACAGCCGTGACCCACAGAACACAAGACACTTCAGGTCACCCGCTATTCAGCGTGAGCAGGAGCTTCCGTGCCCTGTCCCTCCGCCGTTATTCAAGAGGTGCAACTTGGCACCCAGTGGAAATATTATCTAACCCAAAGCCCCAAGTGCGATCCGGCACTGACTCATATCGATATCAAGAATTAAATTTTTCGAGGAAGGCCGACGGCCTAATAATGATCTAGTGGCTGCCGTCGCTAGTTACGGATCGCAATGTGCGTTCCATTACCGGTACATCTACCTGCTCCTTCAAACTAATGCGATATAGGCTATACATGTGATTAAGTTTAAGACAACAATGATTTATCTTTTGTCCTGAAGATGATGCTTTATACTGTTGTGAATAGCATCGAAACGTCGTCGACACTAAAAACACCATATGCAATATGATTTTATAATATTGTAATGATCAATGGTTTGTAATTGGTTATCTAAGTCTGTCATAAGTGATTACAAACATACAGACACATCTTATACCCTGCCTTTGGCCATTCTGTTTTTCGTTGGTTTGTCTTGTGTTCTGTGGGTCACGGCTGTGCCCACTTGTTATTTAATGTTTTGAATCACAATTAATTGAACCTATATGAAAATAAATTCTTGTCCGGCTGGACAAAAGACATACGATACATTTAAGCGTATGATTATTGTGTTCCTCTATTTTTCCTTCTAAAATAGGGACCATTTTTCTTTAAAATACGTTACTGCCCAAGGTCCCTATGGCATACCTTCTGGGTTTCCCTTGTTTTGTAAAATAGTACACTTCTCGAACACAGCAAGGTAGTGAAAAAACTTTAAGCGTTATTTCTTTTCACTAGTTTCCAACTTCCCAATACTCTCTCCAACTGGCTCTGCAAAAGTTTAAAGACACCTAAGATTTAACATTCAACCATCTGAACTAATTGATTTGCCAACAGCCTATATCGGTGAAATTGCCACTTACCTCTGTTTCTTCCTCTACGCGAACAGACAACTACTAGCACTGTCTCATTCTTCTGCGTCGTCGTACTATCAAAAAACAAAACACTGCTGTTTAATACCACCCTCTCGTATACCAACACTAAAAAAGTCACTCTCTGCCTCCCATTCCACTAACCTCCTGTTTCGTGCGATTCTAACGGGGCTTAAACCTCCGGTTAGCATCTTACCTCCACAAATCTTACTCGCGCCTTTATTCGATGTTCCGACTGCGAACAGTCATAAACATAAACAGAGGACTACCAAGTCAATAACCACTTTGCCACCGCATCCATGCCGGCCATTTTTTAAGATCCAACTGAAACTGAATTACGAAGATGAACCGCGGGCTACTTCTGGTGAGTTGACTTGACAATGCAGCGCGCTCATCATTTTCAACAAGTAAAAATGAGATTATCTGTTCCATAACCTCTGCAAAACTGTCAACATGACATAAAACCTAATACCTTTATCTGTAAACAACATCAAGACTGTTCACCTACTCCTACGAGTGTTACAACCAATTCTTCCTTTCTACATCACCACCACAACTAAACTGTGCTAAAACCAAAAATGTAATTATAAGAAAACTCAAAAAAACTATATGAAAGATAGAGCATAAAACTTAAAACATAAATATAAAACGAGATTATATTACTTCTGACACATTGTCGAATAATTAGTTTGAGAATTTCACCATTCTAGATCACAAGAAGCAACCATAATCTATTTTCTCATTGAGACCCTTCGTGTCTTGGGTATCTAACCGCCTGATCCAATATATCTCCCTTTGGAGTAATGACCTAGTGATATTTTTGCCTGGATAAGGTTTAACTATCTCTATGATTTGGAATTTAAATTGGGCTATATTATGCCTGGCCTCAGCCCAATGTCTAGCTAGACTACTTGTTTTGTTTTGTAATCTTAAGGTACTTTTATGTTCCGACATATGAATTTTGGCTTTCCTCTCAGTTTTACCTATGTATAACAGTCCACATGGACATTTGATACAGTATATTATGTTGAGAGAATTACAATCCGAATCATGAAACAACTTGATTTTTTCTCCTGTATGTGAATGTAATAACTTATTGCCAGGGATGACACTGTTACAATGTATGCAATTCATACATCTCATGGTTCCACTTAATTCCTGCCCATTAGTCGATCTTGTTTCCAAGGATAAAAGTTCTTTTAGGTTTTTAGATCTCTGATAAGCATGTAGTGGCTGTGTTGGAAAATTCCATTGAAGTCTGGTTCTAGTTGTAATAATTCCCAGTGTCGATTTATTATCGCTTTGATTCTTGTAGAGCTGGTGGAAAATTTTTAGACAAACACTTGTCTGGTTTCCAAATGTTTATGTTGTTTTTTCAGTATTTCACTTCTGTTCTACTGATTCACTTTCTCTATAGCTTGATCCAAAATATCCTCAGGGTATCCCCTCTCCACATATTTATTCCGTTGTATGAATAGATGTTTTTCAGTCGTCTCCTGGTCGGAACATATCCGCTTGATTCGCAAGAATTGCGAATATGGTAAATTTTGTTTCAAATTCTGAGAATGAAAGCTTTGAAACACCAATGCATTATTTCTGTCTGTTTTTTTCCTGAATACTTCCCTGTGAATTTCCAGATCTCTCAAGGCAATTTTAACATCAAGGAAAGCAATTGATTCTTCACTGATCTGGTGAGTGAATTGGATGTGGTCATTATAACTGTTTAGTTCTGTTATTCTTTCTTCCAGATTCTCTTGGCTGCCTGTCCACATTATGAAAATATCATCAATTAATCTACAAAATAATAGTAGATGTTCTTTCCATTCTTGTGATTCCAATAGGTAATCCGCCTCAAATTTGGCCATGAAGGTGTTCGCATACGCGGGGGCCCCCGCAAAACCCATCGAAGTTCCCATTTGTTGAAGATAAAACCTTTTTTCCCATTCGAAATAACCATGATACAAGCAAAAGTGTAAGAGTTCTAACAAAAACACGTTGTCCGCCCTAACTACGGGCTGGCTTAAAAGGACCCATTCCACCGCTTCCATTCCTCCAGCGTGGGGGATTGATGTGTATAACGATTTTACGTCGATGGTGCACAGCAAGGTTTTGTTTGTTAACTTGATCTGTTGTAAATTCAATAAAAAAATCAGTGGTATCTTTCACATATGAAATCCAGTTTTGAACAAAAGGTTGGAGAAAGTAATCCAAATACTGGCCCAAAGGTTAAAAAATTGTGCCACAGCCTGTTACAATCGGCCTTAGTGGAGGATTCCACAAGTCCTTATGGATTTTTGGTAACATATATAATCGTGGTCTTTTGGGGTTAGTTACCAATAGGTATGATTTAGTATACTGGGTAATCCATCCCATATCTAAACCTTTGTTTACAATTATTTCAATCGTTCTCATCAGGTCTCCTGTAGCAAGTACGTCATGGCATCTGAAACATGTTCATTGACTTTTTGAATGTAAAATGATTTTTCCATGACTAATATGGCTCCGCCTTTATCAGCTTTTTGAACAATAATCTCAGAATTACTCTGAATGGATTTTAGAATTGATTTTTCTTTAGGAGTGAAATTACCTGCTCCTCCTTTTTTCATATTTAATTTGGACAGATCCTTCTTAAACAAATTTTCAAATGAATCCAGAGTCTTAAGGAATATAGGTGCCTGGAATTTTGATTTGGGTGTGAACTCCAAAAATTCAACCTCTTCTTTAGGGGAATTAGGTGTAACCACACTCGAGAAAAAGTGCCTCAATAACAAGACTCTCATGAATTCAAAGAAGGCAAATTCACTTTCCAATAAGTTGGTATTGTATGTGGGTACAAAGCCCAATCCTTTATTCAAAACTTTTAGCTGGTCAGGATTTAATGTAGACTTTGAAATATTTACGACAAGGTTGTCTTTTTCTGCAACTTTGCCTTGTTTTCCTCCACTTTTTGTTGTTCCTGGTGGTTGATTTGTCCCTCCCACTTGTGATAAAAAAGCCTTAGTTCCGGTGATTCTAGGTGTTTCACTTGTAGATGCCTCTTGCTCATTTATCCGATCTATTTCAGTCTGGGGTGAAACTCTACTGGTTCCCAATTCTGTATCTGAAACTGAACTTTCATCTGAAGATGTAACAGTGGTTTACTTGAAATGGACTCTTCTTTGGGCGTATACTTCGGCCCACGTGTACACTTCCTTTAATTTATAGTCCAAAGTATCATGTTTGTATTTTCAAAGCTTTCCTTCCTGTAACTCTTTTGTATATTTGTCTAAACGCATATTTATATCCTCCAGTGTTTTATCCCAATCCTCTCTTTCCATCCTTTCTTGAAGGTTATCTTTGATTTCAGAAATTTCAGTTGCCAGCTCTTTAATTGCCTTTGATAATTCCTCCACCAAGATTAATATTAAATCAAGCGAGCATTTGTTTAAAATGGAGTACCATTTCTCCATGAACTCCCTGTTTAGATGAAACTGGTTCAACATTGGTTTGATGGATAATCTCCATCCCCGCGGGATTCGCTTTGCTCGATGATATTGTATCAATGTCGTGGCATGTAACCGCTGATTTAGTTCTCTTCTTACTAGGTATTCCAATTGTTTAATTTGTTGTGTTACCGTACTTCCTTGTATGTCTAGTGTTTTGACATCTTGAATAAGTGAATAAATCTCTGATGCCTGTTCATTTGTATATGCATAAGTTGTTGCTATATTATCTGTTAAACCTGTAATATTATCAAACAGCATTTTCGGGTGCTTAACACTGAGTAGACACTCTGACTTGTAAACACTAATATTTAGCAGTGAAGCACACCTGTATTTCAAACTTTTATACTATTTTTTTGCTTTTTATGGCGTGCAACAGTGGGATACGTGCTGTCTATACACGTCTATCTCAAACACTCTATCTCAAGTTCTGTCAACTTGACCATTGTGCACAATTGCAATAGCATTTGCAATAATTTTTCTCTTCTTTCAAAACAACAATAAACTTTATCAAAAACAATATTTTCACGACATTAAGCTGGTTTAGTTTATACAAAAATACTCCATAAACGAACACTTTCTGTTAATCCAAAAATGATTTAATTTCCATTTCCAATCTTCTTCCAAAAATGAATAATTCTACATATGTTTCTTGCTTGCCCAATGCATTTCTGGCGATAAGCCCTTCATCGGGGTCTCCAATCTGAAAATATGACATAATCATTCTTAATATTGTGCCAAAACACTCTATTGTACATCAGAGGTTTCCAAACATGTTTACACTTTCATTACTAAGCGATCCAATTTGTTCCTCAGATTGAAAAATCTAGGAAGAATGTCAACAAAGCTGTGTCTGCATACCTGAGAGAGCATAGAATGGGGTTGATCTACAACAACAACATGCGTTTTGATGTGACTGATATCTACAGAAGTGATGGAGTACACTTCACATATCAAGGAAACAGAGATTTTCTGAATAATCTGAAGTTGTGCATCCGCACCTACATGTAGCTCCAACTAATGAACAAAAGGGCTCTTTTTAGAGCCACCCTATATCTGAAAACTTAGGCCCGCTATTTTAGGGCCAGGTAATGGCAACTCCCGGACCCTCGCCAAAATGTATTCTCCACACAGATTTGGCACAGCGGCCAGACCATCTGACTTTAGGATAGCACCATGTGACTCTGGGCAATAGCTCACTTCAGTTCAGTTCAAAAGCTTTATTCGATTTGTAAAACAAACCATACAAGCAGAACACATACGTATGTAACATACATAGCTAAAAAAGACATCAAGGACACAACAGTTTATAACGATCAAAAGAGAACCATTGTATACATAGTAGGAGGGGATTCTAAGAACATGATATGACCAGAGTTGGATTTATGCTGTACAAAGGCTGTTAGCCAAGAAGACTAAATTCATTTATAAAACATGATACATACATTATACATATGATATGTTGCACATAAATAAATAAATAGACAGATATACAGACAGGAAACCAAGGTAAAACGGAACACAGTCTGAAATATCATAAAACTATGGTTATCCTGGCAGCTGTACATTTAATAAAATATACAGACAGGAGGCCATAGTAAGAACAGGGCACGGTCCGAGATATCATAAAACTATTGGTTTCCTGGCAGCTGTACATTTTAATATATATGTCGCTACGAAGAAGCAAATATCCATATCCTCTAGGGAACTAAGTAGCTGTAAAGCATTCCTCGTAGTACGAACATTGTATTTTAAAAAGACGGGTTTTAAATATGTTACCCTAAAAAAATGGTAAAATTTGCAAAACAATAAAAAATGGCAGCAGCTCTGGCGAGAAACATTGTCACAAGGGCATGCTATATCAGTTCTGGAGTTCAATATGGGAAATGCAACAAGGTGATGAACAATTCCCAATTGTAAGCGTGTTAAGACGAACCGGTGAGAGTTACGAGTGACACCAGAGAGATAGGGTTGGAAACCAGTGGGTAGATTGTAGTCCCGATAAGTCTTCACAGATTGCAGCTTTCCAGACACCTTTGTACGACCTTCTTTTTTATGACTTAAAAACCTTTGTTTAATGTCTTTTTTTGGGACTCTGGGCAATAGCTCACTTAATTTCCATGCTGGCCCCCAGCACCT